>NC_141699.1:1046847330-1049322330 GCF_964263255.1 Lissotriton vulgaris
CCCATGTGTGCAGCACACATGGAAAAAGCAAAAACGAGGAGAAATGAAGCATATCGCCTCGTTTCGCCACCTTAAGATCAGGATTTGTCTGGTCTTAAATTTGGTGCTGCCACCTATTATTGACAAGCTTGATAATAGGGGGCAGCATCGAAGTGAATGGGTGTTGCGGTGGTACGCCCACCATAACACCCACTGCACGCTGCTTTTCAGATAGGTTTATCATGAACGAGGCAATATTGCCAAGGCAGCGCTAAGCCAATTAACGTGGCTTTAATAATAGAGCGATGCAGATATTGGTGATAAGGGACTTGATAATATGCCCCAGAGAGACAGAAAGTGTGAGAGAGAGAAAGGAAGAGATGGAGAGGGAGTGTTGACACTGGAGAAATCTTCGCAGCAGACATTTCTGCTATCGGTGTATGTCCAACCAGGTCCCGAGTCATAGTGTACCCTCAAGTTTAGTGATCTGAAAGATAGTATAGAATTAGTAATTGTAGAGTACATACAACTGCACCCACGATAATTCACTGTTTCGCCTTTGCGCATCCACACTGCTGTACCCAATGCACTCCTACTGCAAGAAGGTGTCTGTGCACTCTTTTGCACTCAGGGTGCTGTACCCTAGCCACTCCTACTGTCTAGAGGTACCTTCCTGTTGCTGCGCACCCAGATTGTTGCACCCCATCCACTCCCACTGCCCAAAGGTGACTGCCCGTTCTTGCGCACCCAGACTGCAGCACCCATCCACACCCACTGCCTAGAGGTGTTTGCCCGCTCCTGTGCACCCAGGCTGCTGCACACTATCCACTCACACCGCTCAGAGTTGACTGCTAGCTGCTGCGGAAAGAAGCCTCTCTGCTCACCTTCCGCCACTGGCGTGTGCGTAGGAGGGTCCACCACATGCCAAAGCAACCTTCTCAGGCGTTCAGGATGGCCCCGCAATCACAGGTTCTACACTCGTTCAGCTCTGGTGGTGTGGGGGGGACACCAATTCGTGAAACACATCCTATTAGATAAAAAGGAAGATAAGATTGTGCGTCATGCATCCATCAAAGGAGAGCAGAAGAGAAAGAGAGAAGGAGTGAGAGGGACACTGGAGAAATCTTCGCAGCTCACCTTTCTGTCACCTGTGTGTGTTCAACCACGTGCAGGGACATAGGGCGAGATGCATCAAGCATCCATTTTGCGATTCCTTATTAGCGAAAAATAAGGAATCGCTAATAAGGAATAGCAAAATGGAATGCATCAAGCAATCACTATAAAAATAGCGATTCCTTAGAATTCCTTAATTGCGACTCGCAAATTGCGAGTCGCAATTAATGAATACCTCCCCATTAATTCCTATGGACCTAGAGGCCCATAGGAATGAATGGGAAGACAATCTCAATTTGCGAATCGCAATTAGCGATTAGCAAATTGAGATTGCGAGTTCAAGGGTGCAGGGGTGTCCAAAGGACACCCTGTTACACCCCTGAATGTGATCTGTGCGCAACATGAAACTTTGAAAAATGCACAAAAGTGCATTTTTCAAAGTTTTTGCAAATTACCATGAAGTTGTACTTCGTGGTAATTTGCGTGCCCTATTAGCGAATTCGCTATTTTTGATACTTTCATGCATTGCATTTAAGGAATCTCAATTTGAGATTCCTTAAATGCAAACAATCGCATTTTAGCGAATTCTCTATTAGCGATTTTTGCATTTGGGATGATGCATCCCAAATGCAAAAATTGCACTTGCAAAGGGCCAGATTCTGAGAATCTGGCCCTTTTGCGAGCGCATTTCGCTTGATGCATCTGGCCCTATAGTGCTTCCTAAAGGTCCACATCTGAAAGATAGTAGAGAATTAGTAATTGTAGGAAAGTCCAGTATTCAGGAATAAAAAGACAGAGACAGTAATTCTCTTGATGTGGATTGATCCTCAGAACACGTCTTTTAAGCAGCAAGTATAAAGGAAGAATGAGTGAACCCGCGTTAACTTCTACCGCCCAACCTTCTCACATTTAAATATAACATTCCCAAAGCTACGCAAGACAGCCACGAGCTGTGAGAGGAATGTCACGCTTGTGTCTCCATGCTTCGATGCTACTAACACACCTAACCTTCTTAAAAAAAAGAGAGAAAGGAAATGTTGTCAAAATTTGATGGTAAATTTAAGGGTACAAAATATGAAAAAATACATAGTCAACTACTTTGCTATAGATGTGGGTGCGACGAACATTTGACCTAGAAACTGTCCTGCTATTGGAAAGAAAAAAATCAAAATGCAATTAGACAGGGTAAAGCCAGGGTATTTAAGACTGTGTATGCCTAAATCGTTGTGACACGTTTTTGTATCCAAGCTGCTGCACCCTATCCACTCCCACCGCCCAGAGGTCCCTGCCCGCCGCTACGCACCTGTCCTCACTGCTCACCTTTTCGCGGACAGGGCACCCTCCACATCATGCATCCCTGCTCTGCAAGCCAGAAGTCTCACACTTGGTGCTGAGTTTTGATATCGCCATGCCAGAGGACAGACTCGTGCACCCATCATCCTCGAAGGTTGCTCAGTCCTTGCGGTGCCACTAACTCAGTGACTAGTGAGGGCATGCATGTGGCAGTATGCTCCCCTGGTGCATGGCGCAGGCCTACACTGCGGTCTCAGTACAAGTTCTTTTAAAGGAAAAAAAGGGATGAAGGAAAATACAAAGAAATAAAATGTATAGATCCACTGTTGTTAATCACAATGAATTGAAAGGATTTATTCAATTAGACAATCCAAAATACATTATTTGCTCAAAGGACGACAAAGAGAAGTGCCCCAGGGTGGGAGGGGTGGAAAAATGGGGTGAGATAAGTGCAAATTTGAGTGCAAGGGTTTATAGGAATTCAGGGAAAGTGATGGTCAAGGTGACCCATGTTTATACATATATAAAAATGCGATGGCTATTATATAGAGCCACGATCAAAACATGTCAAGCAATTTCCTGAATGCCATGTTTATAAAACCATCATGAACATATCAAAAATGAGGTTAATGCTGGCAAATGTTGTCAAAAGTTGTCGACGTTTCGACCCCAATCATGTTTTAGGTAACAATGTCACCTTAGTAGGAGGTCTTCCTCAGGACAGGGGAGAAGCAGGTGTGGATGGGGCCAATTTCTGTGAAATTCCGTTACACAGCGATCACTACATGGTGGTGTGGACACAAAGGCTCCAAACAAGCAGGGGGAGGCAGCAAACATGGATCCTGGTCTCTAAATGTCCCTAATCATGAATGAGTTAAAGTTGTTTGGGATACTGCTGGGTTCGGTCAGTATAAACACAGAGTTCTAGGTCCTTGGTCCGCGTGAACAAACATGTCCAGTAGGCATCAGCAGCCTACCGGACCAATATTTACCATTATACACCCAGGTCCCAGGGACTTTTGGATTTACCCTTCTTTTGTAACATACACTGCGGTCTAGTAGGGCACACAATAGATGAGGTGTTCAGACCACCGGGACGGGCCATCACCGCAAGCTCCACACTCACTCAGCACTTAAAATGCCCTTACCTCAGTGGACCGAAATTCACAGTTTTGTGGCTATGTGACTGTGAGGGCCCCAGTGCATTCGCTGCAAGCAACTCTAAAATGGCGTCAAGCACGTGTGCCCATTTTTTTTATTGGCAGGGTCACGTCCTGTAACGTGTGTGCTGGATGGGTGTGGTGTGGGTGTGTAGCAGGCGGGAGGGTGTGGCTGTGGCGTGCTGAGTACTAGACCTGTGACCAGCAGATCACTACAATGAAAATGTGGGCCATGTAGTATCTTGTCCTTCCCTGTAAGCGTAAGCCGAGTGGGCTGGCGTGGCGTATGCAGGTGCTGCATGAGTTTGTGAAGAATGACTGCTGAGCTATGGGCGTGGTTCCGTCGTGAGGTATATGAGGAAATACTGATGCGGGTGTCTGTGTTGTAGTTCTGCTGTTACCTGGGTCGCAAGGGCAAATGTGTCATTCTGTGAGTGAAGTCTCATAATATGGCCAACATAGAAGGTACGGAGAATCACTGACCCTACATTAATGCTTAGTTCCACACATAAAATATTGTGGACATGACGTATTTCTGTGGATGTGAATGTTTATTGCACACTTGGTATTGTGTGCATATTATTAATGGGTGACTTGCGTCCTTCACACTTACTTGGTTCCCATACCTCCCAACATTCAGCTATTGTACGGCTGAGGGGCCACGGTGTTATAGGAAGATCCGTTATCCTGTTTTGCGCTGCCTCAGTGGTAGTAGGGGGGTGGTGCAGGGGGAGGTCCTGGTGGTGGTGGCGGTGGGTGTTGTGGCCTTCTTGGGTGTCGGAGCTGCATGATCAGTAGCTCTAGCATGTCTTGGTCTTTAGATGTGGCTGTGAGTTGGGCTCCAATTCACACTGTAGATAGTCGACCTACCTTAAATTCTTACTGCTAACTCGGCTATCGCCTGCTTTTTGGATCGCATTGCAGATTTGACTGGTCATTGAAAATATGGGAAAGTGGTGTTTTCTTGTTTGTTTTGCACGGGAACGCCTACTTTGCATATTATTAGCGTTAGTTGTGGCTCCATTTGTGTCGATTATTTTGGCAGAAGTTATTGAGGGAAAAGTGGTGAGATTTGCAGTTTAGACCAGGTTGAGAATAGGATGATAATTTAAAAAACACAGGAAAAAAAAGATAGGTTTAATGAACATTATAATTAGAAATTAGCATTTAAAAAAAAGATTGAAAATTCACTGAAAAAACATAGGTTTCAGGCACGTTATAGTGAGTTGGACATTTCACTCATACAAAACCATAGAAATTCCCCTGCTATAGTTAGTTCAGCTAACTATAACTCGCGTCCTGCAATGCACTGCTGATGAAGTCACATATTACATCATTCATGACATGATCAGTGACATCACTGATAACATCACTGATGACATCTCAAATTACATCACTGATGACATCATCCATGTGAAAACCTGATGCACTTTCTCACATACTAATATAACCTTTATACACCATTTAAAAAAGGCCGCTTTCTGACCCAAGCACCACCTTTTTGCAAAATGTGGGGTAATTCCATTCAGTAGTTTCGGCTGTAGCTTTGTACAAAGTTTCCTATGGGAAATTTTGACTCTCATTTTTTGATTTTCTCAAAAACTGCTGAACAGATTTACACCATTTGAAAAAAAGATCACTTTCTGAACCAAGTTCTACCTTTTTGCCAAATTTAGTGTAATTCCGTTCAGCACTTCGGGTTGTAGCTCATCGCAAAATGTCCTATTGAATAAACATGGGGAAAATGTGTTTTGGGACCCCCTTTTTTCTCAGCTCCCGCTTTACGAATCACCCCCAAACTTTCAAGATAGGAGCTGACCTGGATAGACTTTTTTCGTCAAAGTTATTATACACCTAAAAAGGCTTTTCCTATGGAAACTAGGTTCTAACTATAACTACCTACTGGCGACTGCCAGTAGGTAAGATATATAAATATATAAATATATATATATATATATATATATATATATATATATATATATATATATATATATATATATAAATATATGAATCACCAAATGCCCCTAGAGCTTCAGGAGGGCACACGATAACCAGCCGACCATCCGGTCTTCTCTTTGTGACTCCCCTCGAGATCCCGAGTAAGATATGCTGCCTGACGCGTTTCGATGTGTGAACATCTTAATCATAGGCTTTGTAAGGTAAATGCCAGAGACGCTCCGCTCTTCTTTTGTAGACACTGTTTATTTAGTCACTTAATTGCCATCAGCTGGTTTCCGCTTTGTACATGAATTAAGTGGCATCATGGGACTGGTAGTCCTGAATTTGCATAGGGCTTGTAGTCCGAGTCTTTGAGCAGTCTTTAACCCTAAGTGGGCTTCTGTGCAATTTGCCTTTTTAAACGTCTTTTTTTCTTTCCTGTAGTAGGAGTACGGGAATTTCGACACAGCAAGTCGGACTCACACGAGCATGGAAGCTGCTCTGGGGCTCACCAAGAGTACAAATATGAACTAATCAATGTCAGTCATGAACAGGACCTACTAAAGGTAAAAAATTGCTCTGCCATGAAATACATGTTCCAGAAAGCAAAGCGCACAACGAAGCGCAGCCCACTAAGGGCGGGGTTGGAAGGTCAAAACTAATGACCAACAGAGTTCCCTGTAGACTGCCAATTCAGCTGTGACCTTTGATAAAGAAGCGAGTGCTTCGAAACGCGTCAGGTCTAAACATTAAAGCGACCTGAAAGCAGCTTTGCATGTTCTGTCATTTTAAAGAAACGCCGGATGGTGCAACTTTAACGAGTGAAACCAGATGGATGTGGCTTGCTGGGAGTGCGTCCCCGGATGCTTTGGGCATTTTGGTGGACTATATATATATATATATATATATATATATATATATATATATAAATACCAACTCCTTTGTCTGCGCTTTTAATTGACAATAAACATCATCCCCTGTCACCGAGTGGACTCGGACCCATTCTTTCGGGAGTGGGATTGGATGTAATATTCAACGGTGAGCAAGCACCAGCTTCCGGACCCCCTTTTGTTCAGGAGCAACACGCTAAGCTTGTGAGCAAATGGACTGTGTATCTAAAAATACAATGTGTAGCCCGCCGAATGGTGAAAAATGCGCATGTGTGCATTCGCCGTTTGGGGAGAAAGGAAGCAGTATTTCACTGCATGAAGGTGAAGGGGTAAAACTGACCTTTTTTGTTTCCTGTGTCGCCTGCTGGGGTGCGTGAGGATCGAGGACAGCAAGTCTGGGATGCCACAGGGTGTTCGAGTGGGCAAGTCACTGTATTTTGCCCCCGCTACGTGGAAACAGAAAACCCGGCATGGAGTCTGAAACAGGAACAGCGCACTCAGCAGCCGAGGAGGAAGGGCCAGTGCATTACTCCAATGGGAGAGGACAAACTAGGATTCAAACAGGCCCTCAGGTGTGTCATCGCTGCTGGGGAGAAACGGCCGCTGAAGAAAGCAAAAAGGCTGTCCAGCGGTTCCTGGGCACAGCAATCCCCTCTTATGTGATTTCCAAGGACAATACCATCTCCTTTGTCTGCGCTTTTAATTGGCAATAAACATCATCCCCTGTCACCGAGTGGACTCGGACCCATTTTTTCGGGAGTGGGATTGGATGTATTGTATAGTCCTGTCCACAAGTTGCTCCAGCAAAAGTTTTCAGGAACGAACCACTGCACAGGATGATGAATTTTAAAGTGCGTTTATTTTCTCCACAACATGACACGTTTCGACCGGGTCACCCCGGTCTTGATCACATGACATGCACCAAATCCTGCGTGATTTATATGCTCTATTTACAATGGTTTCCCTTCATTTTGGAAATCAAAGAGGTAAAATACAGACTTTAAGTGGGGAAAATTCTATGTTAGACCAAGTGCCAATATGAAGTAAGATAAAACCACATTATTTGCGTGTTTAAAAAATATACATAGAGTAACTTTGGTATGTACATACTTTTGGAAAAATCTTTTTTCCTATTTAAAAACAACGCTCATGTAGTGAATAGGCCGTCATTTCCACCCACTTTAAACTTTATTAACAATGCAGAGATGTGCAAACTGTGCTATATAGGGCAAGTGCCCCATATATATATGATTAATACTGGCAAAAGCATTTTTTTAAATCAAAAACATTGGTGCCGTTGGACAAATGTTCATTACATTTTCTAAACAAGACTTCAGCTGCTGTTTAGAAAGTTTCAGGGTAATTTGGTAAGCGGGGGCTGAGAAAAAGAAGGTGTCCCAAAATGCTTTTTTCCCATGCAATTTCCAAATGGGATTTTTTTTTACTCCACTACAGCCAGAACTGATGAGCGGAATTACACCAAATTAGACAGAAAGTTAGATCTTGGTCCAGAAGGATCTCTTTTTTGTAATTTGGTGTAAGTCTGTTCAGTAGTTTTGGGGTTAATAAAGAAAAAAAGAGTTATGTATATCTAGGGATGCGGAGGGGCAGCGGATCCTACAGATCTCATGCAGAGCTATTATTAACAGTCCACCACTTCCACCAGGAAGAGGTGGCAACCATTTTGGGACACTGGACTCATCCAGAGTCCCAAAAATGCAAAAGAAAACACAAGGGGACAGAGTAGTAATACCCTGATACCCTAGGCCTGGTTGTAGGGTACAACAGACAACCTGCTTGGGCCCAAAAAACGTTTTCTTTTTAAATGGTGGCATAAATTCATGAAGGCAAAAGAAAAAAGAAAAAGCGCTGTGTCCTGCGTCAGTTTATTTTTAAGTCACCCAAGTAGGCCAGGTCCTGGGGGGATTAATAAATATATTTTGGGGGAGCAGTGTGTGTGTCCCCTTCCTGGACCAATTTCAGCCCAAGGACCCCATCCCCCGGGCCCGGTCTTTGAAATTCAATGGGAGGGGGTCACAGAGCCCCCTCACTGGGAAAATTTCAGCAGTAGGGACCTCATCCTCCTGTGCTTAACCTTATTACAAAGTGGGAGGGGTTTTACAGCCCTCTTCAAGGGCTAGAGTGGAGTGTTTTGCATGCATCCCACACTGTTATTTTACCCACAATGCCCTGCAAACCTTAAACGTTGACTAAAAACGCATACATTTCAGGGATGAAAAACTTCTGGAATCTCTGAGCACTTCACAATGGTGTCTTATCCTAAAAGACCTCCATAAAAGAGCCCCCTCAAGAGGCCGGCTGTGCAATACAGTGAATTCAAGTACCTTTAGATTTTGTTAGATTGATTAGAGTATGGCTTTGAGTGAGCCCTCTTTTGTATATCTAAACTGATAGCACCACTTAATATGGGCTGCCTTGCATGAGAGCTCTCGTTGAAGATACTCAAATTCTAGTTGTATTTGGGACTTGCTTGCATTCTGTGGATGACGAAAGATTATTCTGTACAATTTATATTGATAGGAGGTCTAGAGTGGGTACCATTCTGTCAGGAAAGACGAACAGACTATACATAAGTGTTGGTAAGATTTTGATCTTAATGAGAATAAATATATTTTAATCTGAGGGACTGGTAGGTTTTGCATTAACTCTGTGCAAGGTAAACATTAATACTGGAGCTTTGTTTTTAAAGGGATTGGGTGGTAGCGGGTAGACAATGTACCCTTCATTCAAACTTCTAAAAAAGTATAGGAAGTTGTGAGGGATAAAGAGGATGTAGCTAGAAACCATTTTCTTTAGATTTTCTTTTAATGTATTCAAATACCATTGGTTTGGTTTTAAGTTGATAGGCATTTAACGTAATGCTTAGTTTTAGTTATGCAATTCATTAACAGGTTTTGTAGACCTATTGCAGCTTGGTCCAATATATTCAGATCATCCGCATAATACAGAATCTGTATTCTATAGGTGCTGATTCTTGGTGGAAAGAGAGTTGAATGAAAACGCCAGTTGAATGCTATGGACCACCCCATTAAAAGTTGTTATGTAGTCAATGACTAGCATCACTTTCAAAGTCAGAAGATTGGATGCCATGGACAAGCTTGCTCTCGGCTGCCTTGATGTGACTTTGCATGGTGGGCCATAAGGCAATGCAAATTAGGCAGCATCCAAGGGCAAACAATCCTCATGCAAAATAACACATACTTGAGCATGGAAGGACAGATCCCCAGTGTTGAGGTACTGAAGCCAATGGCAACATTGACATTTCAAATCCTCCATTACAAAGCACAAGGTCATAATATTCTGGAGGGTAGGGTCAAAGGAAAGCCACAGTCTAGAACTTCACATGCTGATGTGCATTTTGTATTTGCATGTCCCATCCTAAACCCCTCCTTAAATTTCACAAAAACGCCTCTAATTTAGTGGTAATTGATTCCCAGTTTTCCCAACACTCTCTTTTGTCTGTCCCACATTTACTACTGCTAGGAGAGGCAATGATGGAGATAGTTGATGGCTGGTTTGTGAGTTCCATTTTGTAGTGTATAAAGTAGTACTACTAGAGTATTACTTTATGTGCTGAACAAAACCTTTTGTTAATCAAGCCCTCAGAGATTAATTGCCAGTCTGATTATAAGCGTACCTGTAATGAACTATGGGCCAGATGTATGACCTGATTTTGCATGCGCAAACACGTTTGCGACCCGTTTAAGCATGCAAAATCACTGTGGGCCAAGTACAAACACTATTTTTGAGTCGCAAAAAATTGTGACTCGCAAAATAGCAAAAAAGGGGCGTTCCAATGGTGTCCCTTCTTAATTGCAACTCTCAAGCTCTATGTGTGAATGTTTTGCAACCGCAATTGCAGTTGCAAAACATCGCAATTTACCGCCCTCTTCGAGAGGGTGGTAATGCAGTTGTAAATGGGAAAGGGTCTCTTTGCAAATGAGAGGGAAAATATATTTTAGGAGCAGGCAGTGGTCCCAAGGACCACTACCTGCCCTTAGAAAATGAAATAAAAACGTTTTTTTTGTTTTTTTTGTTCAATGCATCCCATTTTCCTTTAGGGAAAACGGTCTGCACTTTATTTAAAAGCAGTCTCAGATATGGAGGTCTGCTGAGCCCAGCAGGCCACCATCCCCGAGAGGGCCAGCCTTTCCTAATGGGGTCACAAAGTGCGAGTGCCTCATGAATATTGATGAGGCTCTCATTTTGCGACCCCATTGGGAATCACAATTAGTGTCTGAGACACTGTTGTACATTTGAAATTGCAACTCACAAATTGCAACTCGCAATTGAGTGAAATTTGCGAGTCACAATTTCAAATGGTCGTACATCTGGCCATATATCTTGATGCTCTGAGATCATACAAAAAATATATTGCACAGGTATTGCTCAAACTTATTTTCTACAATCATAAATTAACCGTAGCAATTGTTTGGAACACGTTTTTGACATACTCAAAAATCAACTAAAACCCACTACTTGTGTCACCACTACTGTTGTGCCACATACCACTTGCACAGTCTGCACCACACACATTTCCCATGTTGACTTTTCTGGTAACTCTTTCTCGCCCTCTTTGAACACATTAGGCTCATGAGATGACCACATTGCACGCAGACCATCTCCCGGAACCCTTAGGCCACCACATTGAAAGCATATCATCCCACAGGACCATTACACCACCACATTGCTTGCATCAGGCCTTCAGCCCATCCCAATAACACTCTGGGGCCTATTTACAACAATTGGATTGCATGGAAGATCACATTATTTGATGTTCTGGTGGCGCAATGCCCTGCACCATATTTACAAAGGGACATCAAGTCACTTTTGGTAGCTTAACGCCACTTTGTATATATGGTACCCTTTCTCGCAGTTACCTGCATGAAAGGGGCGTGCAAGGCTGTTTCTGTGGGCGTTCCACTGCAACAGCTATTGCTTTTTGAGGCTACCCCAGATTTACAAGGAGGTGTAAATCTGAGGCAGTCATGCATGCAATAGCAGGCATTAGAATGGCGCAATGAGGTGAAATACTTTTATTTCTCTTTGTTTGGGCTTTTTCTATGTGTGCTGCATGCTGCAGCACACATGGAAAGAGCAAAATACCAATATTTATTGTTTATGTGCCGAAAGGTGTGGCTTCCTGCACATAAACAATCATTAAATAATGGCAATTTCCAACTTCTATGTCTGCTGCAGATTGCAGTAGACATAGAAGTAACAAATCACCATTATTTATTGATTATATATGTGCAGGAAGGGACACTGTCCTGTGCATAAACAATCATTCCCTGCAATGCAGGCACCCTTGCACTATGGCGCAAGGGTGTCTGTGTTGGAGCTAGACAGGTATTTTTAGAGCTAGGGAAAACATAGGGGTGCGCCCTATTGTTGTAAATGTGGCACATCCCTGTGTTTTGGAACCAGTGGTGGGTGGCACTGCAAAGTTTTACGCTGCTCCGCACTCCGTCATTACTTTGTAAATATGCCCAAAGGTTCTTCCATCAGACCCTTAGGCCTCTCTTTCTTTATGGCACCTCAAGGCCAAATGGAAAGGTCTCCTTCCTGGAATCTTTCTAGAAAACACGCCCTTCCTGAAATATAGCAAGAGATCCGGAATGGCAGCCATTTTGGGCACAGTAGTACAGCGACGGCCCGTGTAGGGTGTTCCACCAGGCGGTGATGTGGGGAGGGGCAGGGTGGGGTGTAAAATATGGGAAACGGATGATTACAGGTAAGTAACGTAAAAAATAAATAATACTAATTTTGTTGCGCGCACTGCAATGCCAAATGCGAGGTCGCGCGAGCAACAAAATTCATTTTATTTATTTTTTACGTTACTTACCTGTAATCGTCCGTTTCCCGTATTTTAAACCCCCCCACTCTGCCCCTCCCCCGCCCCACGTCACCGCCCGGTGAATGCCCTACACGGGCCGTCGCTGCAGTAGTATCAGTTCAACGCCCAAGGCCCTGCATCCTTGCTTGGCTTACTTACCCTGAAAGAGAGAAGAGCTCCTGTGAGCCCTCACGCTCAAACTTACATGTGAGGCGTGGCAAGAGCAGGTGGTACCCGGTGCGGGAAATTTCTTGTCACCCCGGCTTGACAAAATGTCAAAAATATGTGTTTAAAAAACATATTTTTGCCATTTTGTCACCCCCCTCAGTGATGACACCTGGGGCAGCCCGCACCCACCGCACCCTCCTTCCTACACCACTGGGTCTAGTTGGATCCTTCACCGCGAGCCTTCTTCCTGAACCAGTCTTCGTATCTCAGTCGTGAAAAAGTAGGAGAAAGCAATGGTCATTGCGGTAAGCAGTATTATCACAAGGCAGCTTTACTGGAAAGCAAAAAACTACCTAAAATAGGTTTGTGTGAACTTTTCCACATTAATCAAGTATGCTTTTAATTGTTGAAGTGAGTTGTGGAGAAACAGCTAGAACATTTGACATGTGGTGCTAACAGAAAACGTAAGAAAGGGGATGACAAGTTTTTTTTAGAGCACTAGAAGGAGGGGTTAACGTAGTATCAAGTGCCTATATTCTGGTTCAATTGGCATTACAATAGCGAGAGAAAACAAATCGAGAAAGCATCACTAAAGATTCTGATCACTGGTTCCTGCTTTGATTTCTTGCATCAGACCCTATTATCACGATATGGTCAATCAGGGGCGTTTAGAACATGTTCCCATCAGAACAAATAAGGGGTCTCATTGATGAGGAATTGGCACAGGGAAGCACCACAAATAATCTTGATGCTTTGCCAAACGCCAATGTGAAAGGACAGGAATGCACCGTATTTATGAAATACGGGGCCTCATTTATGAGGCAGTGCGTCACTTTTACACTGCGTCACTTTTTGTGACGCACCAGTGGCGTAAAAAATGCGCATTGTTGCGCCATATTTAAAAAGTGACGCATCTAGGTAGATGCGTCACTTTGTAAACCCCCGCCCCACATTATGCCTGCGCCAGGTTTAATGTATGCAAGGGGGGCATATTTGTAGAAAAAGGTAGGGCTAGGACCTTTCTCAAGATTTGCCCGGCGCTAACCGCCCTTGTACCATTCAAATTACCAAGCAATGAGGCAGGCGCCGGAGACCAGAAGGCAGGAAACAGAAGTTTATTCCGACGGAGCAGAACACATCAGATCAGACAACAAGGTATCGTCTCGAGGTGCTCTAACAGCCTCTCGGAGGCCTGGCCTCTTATACACTGGTTTATGGCATGTGACCTTTCTTTATTATAATCAGAACATTGTGAAGCCAGGAAAAAGACATCCCCGTAATCCTCGTGTCAATCCCACCCCCATATACCTCCACAATAGGGGTCCTCAACCTGCTGATAAGAGGAGGGGGTCATCACGCAGCTGAGTGTTCCGTCGAGTCTTAGGATGTGTGCGCCTGATCATATCCCAGGGGGTGGGGAGGCCTGGATCAATAGAGGGTCCTTTGAAGGAGAGCGACCTCATACAATAAGGGGCAGTAAATGATATCTCCCGGCTTAGGCGATGGCCTCGGACCTGTGTGGACAGCCGGACACGGGGGAAGGGGTCATCAAAGGAGTGGTATTCATGCCGCGTGGACAATCGAGAGCGGAGGGAAGGTTTATCAACAGAGGGGCATTCATGGGAGGAGAGGAGATGCTGGTCAGGCGCAGGCGTGACTCCCAAGGACAGGGTCATGCAGAAGGGTTATGCTCATGAGGGGGAGGGAGGGGGAGCCAGGGTGCGCGGAGGATGCTTGCTGGGTCAGAGGGGCGCGCTGGTGATCGATCGTGGACAGGGAGACCATGATACCTAAAATGGTTGTCGTGCACGTTGTACATAGGTGACAAGCTGGCGCAGATGATGTTCAGTTCGTAAACTAAAATTCCACAGTCCTCCCTTTTAACATGTCTCGCCAACTTGTCAGTTCGGATTTATCCCCATAAGGCCACGTATTTCTACTTCATAGAGGGGACTCATGTGCTCATTTCGGAAGTCCAAAGTCTTTGGGCACATACAGTTAGAAACAAGGCCGCACAAAGATGGCAGACATTGGATACCTAAGCAACACCCACATAATATCACAACAGGTATCAGCACGAAGGAAAACAACCTCCAACCCCAGTTCTTCAAAGTGTCCCAAAACCAGCTCCCAAGCGACCATCCTTCCTGCTCTTGGTGAACCTCCGAGGAAAGTCTGTGGAGGTGTTCAATGGCTTTGTAGACTGAAGGCGAGTTATCTGGCACGTATGTGCAGCAGCTGGATCCGATGATGCGGCATGCTCCTCCCCGGTCGGCTAGGACCACGTCTAAGACAAGGCGGTTTTGAAGGGTCACAAGGCGGACCGCCTGAAGCTCCGCCGTGTTGTTGGCGAGGATGCCAGCCGTGATGTTGATCGTTGTTTCTACTGCCTGGGTCAGGTGTCGGATAGCGCGGCTGTTTGCCATTGGGCCCCACAGAGGAACAAGTCCCTTTGCTGCATCTAGGAACTGTGCTCCGGTGGAGTCGGCTTGTCCGATGTCATCTGCACGCCTCTGCCGGTGATGGTTGGCAGGGGCTACATATGTGGGTGGAAGAACGAAGGCAATGTAACAGGCGCCTTTCCAACCTCTCGGGAGCCAGGTGTAAGCTTTGGTGCCACACACGAAGTACATATTCGGAGAAGCAACAAAGGAAGGGGGGTCAACTGAGTCCAATGTTCTGGTGATTCGGCAGGCACTGTGACCCACCGGCTGCGTTCCATGGCCTTCGAGACACACAAGACCTGTGACATTGATAACAGACAGGGCCACAGTCAGAGTAGCGGTAGTTTGTTTTTGCAGATGAGAGAAGGTGGTCCTGGCTGGATTGTGGAGCACCTGTACTTCGACTCGTTCTTTGGCTGGAATGTCTTTAAGGAAGGTGGCGCCCGTTAGCGCAGGACACAGGGCAGCAGAAGTCTTTCCGGTTTTGTTCAGCCAGAAACCGGAGTAGAAGTGCGACACCGTCTGGCTGGAGGTGGCGTTGTCCTTGTGGCTCTCTTGCATGAGGATCAACCAGGCGAGGCAGGAGCCGTGAACTGAGAAAGGAGAAGGGATGAAGGGGATGGAGTGTCCAGTGGCATGCGGGAGCAACCCGCAGATCCAGCAGTTCGTAGCATTTGCGGCAAGGTTATGTTGGTGCAACAGTTGCACGAAAGAATTGTTCCAGAATTCCCTGCACCTCTCTCGGAGCTGAGGTGACAGAGAGATTAGGTGATGCTCTTTCAGGGGTGTTGGCTGTGCAGTAGGTAGCAATGCCTCATGAGCCGGCGTGCTTTCCTCCAGAATCCAGAAGGAGGTCATGAGGAGGAGGCAGAAGAGGAAGACAATGAAGAGTGCGATTGTCTTTGATTTGTGCAAATTGTCAGTCTTTGGATTTCTATACTGGGTATTTCCTGTTGCTTCCATCATCTTCTTATCTGGCGCTTCCATCATCTTCTTATCTGGCGCTTCCATCACCTTCAAGGGGCTCGGTAGTGGGCAGAACCACAGACTTCGTTTAGCTTCTCTCCCGGTAACCCTTGATTGTGTTTAGGTCACCGTTCTGAGATTCAACTTAGTCCGTGGCCTACTTAGCCGAAACTCCCTCCTTTCGACGCAGGAAATACCCTTCTCTGGATGGCACAGTGGGATCAGAGAATTTTGCAAGTTCGAGTGCCTCAGTATCGGGATAACAGTCCAATATCGGTCGGTCTTTGCTCAGGAGCTCTTCTTGGGTGCTGACGTTTTCTGTTGTGGCCAGGTTCGCAGAGACCTTCCGGCAATGATGGGCGTGCAGCCAGTGCTTCTTCCCCTCCACTCGAAGCGCCGTTCGGGTGGTAATCAGCACTTGCCAGGGGCCCGTCCACCGAGGTTCCAGACTCTTGGTCCGCTGGAAATTTCGTATTAGGACGAAATCTCCCGGTTGGATGTCGTGGCCGGGGCCCCTGGAAGCATCGGGGATGGCCTGCTGCACCTGTTGATGAATGACAGACAACGTTTTAGTTAACTTGCACAAATAATCAGATAGTAGGACGTCTGGGACGTCATGAATGGAGGTCGGTTTGGGAGCAGTCCAGAGATTCATCGGTCGCCCAAACACGACCTCGTAGGGGGTCAAGTGGTGCTTGGTGGGAGTGGAGCGCATCGATAACAAGGCCAGTGGGAGGGCATCCGGCCAGTTAAGTCCAGTGGTGGCCACTATTTTTGACAATTTTAACTTCAGTGTGGCATTATGGCGTTCCACCAGACCGGCGGATTGGGGGTGGAAGACCGCATGAAACCTTTGCTTCACCCCCAACCCCTTTAGGATTAGTTGGATAACCTCAGCTATGAAGTGGGGGCCATTGTCGCTCCATAAAATTCGACAAAGGCCATAGCGAGGGAAGAATTCTTTCAGTAGTACTTTGGCAGTAGTCATGGCAGTGTTGTCACGGGTTGGATAGGCCTCTACCCATTTGCTGAAGGCACATACGATGACTAGTACATCCTTCAAACTTTGGCATCTCTCTAGTTGGATGTAGTCCATCTGAAGGACCTCAAAGGGGTGATTGGGGGTCCCAAACCCTCCCCGGGGTACCACAGTTCCTTTCCCGGGGTTGTGTTGCAGACAGATAAGGCACTGCTGGACTAGGCATCTGGCTGAGTCGGGGATTTTGTCGTTGTGCCAGACTTTGGAAATGAGTTCGATCATGGGTGCAGATCCTATGTGTGCGGGGGAATGTGCCATTGTCAGTATGGGGATCAGATATGAGTCGGGCAGCAACCACTTGTTTGCATCCTTCGTTCGCCAGCAACCCTCTTCGTCCTTCAAACCCACCCTTGCCCACTTAGTCAGTTCGTGAGGGGTGCTGGCCGACTGAATGTCTCTGATCATTACCCTTGTGTCGCTCCATTTCTCTGCTTGTGACCTGGTCACATACATGCGTGTCACCGTCCTATTCTCAGCTGTGGTTCGTGCAGTGATGTCGGCCAATGCATTCCCTTGTCCGACTAAGTCCGTCACCCTTTTGTGTGCCTGACATTTGATCACCGCTAATCGTTTGGGGAGGAGAACTGCTTCAATCAGAGCGGAGACTAGATCTCCGTGGAGGATCGGGGTGCCGTGGGACGTCAGGAATCCCCTCTCCCTCCACAGGAGTCCAAAATGGTGGACCACCCCGAAGGCATACTGGCTGTCCGTGTATATGTTCGCGGTGGTCCCCGTGGCTATGATGCATGCTCGTGTGAGGGCTATCAGCTCTGCTGCCTGGGCAGATCGTTGTGTGATGCAGGCTGTCTCAACTACTGTTCGGGCTGTCGTGACTGCATAGGCAGCTGAAGTGGTGCCATCTGGGAGTTTGATGCATGAGCCGTCTACCCATAGTTCTCCATCGGGATCAGTGAAAGCAGTATCTCGGAGGTCAACTCTACTCCGAGTTTGTTCGTCCGTGAGGGTCACACAGTCGTGGATGGGGGGAACGTCGGGGTCGTTTTCAGGCAGGGGCAACAATGTGGCAGGATTCAAAGTTGTGCATCTCTTTAGTGTGATGTGGGGTGCAAGTAGCGTCAGTTCGTACCCTGTCAGTCGTGCGCTAGTCAGGTGTTGAGTCTTGGTTTGGTTCAGAAGGGTGTCGACTGCATGGGGTACTAGCACAGTGAGGGAATTGGAAAGTACGATTCCTTCGCTCTGACGGATAGAGACAGCAGCGGCAGCTACTGCTCGAAGGCAGGCAGGCAAAGCTCTGGCTACAGGATCAAGAGTGGCGGAGAAGTAGGCACAAGGGCGCTGCTTAGGACCAATCGATTGAGTTAGGACAGACAATGCGCATCCCTCCCTTTCGTGAGTGAAGAGGGGGAAGGGTTTGGAGTAATCCGGGGTTCCTAGGACAGGCGCTGAACAGAGGGCATCTCGTAATTCCTTAAAGGATGCTTGACACTCAGGGGTCCAAGGGAGCGGGAAGGAGGCATCTTTGGTTAATAGGGCAAGTAGAGGTTTTGCAATGAGGCTGAAGTTAGGTAACCACTGTCTGCAGAAAGAGGTTAGGCCAACCAAAGAGCGGACTTGCTTTTGTGTTTTTGGGATGGGGGTGTCTAGGATGGTTTGGATTCGGTCGGGTGTAAGTTTCCTCCCTTCTTTGGACAGGAGATGGCCTAGGTAAGTCACTTGTGGCTGGCAGAATTGTAACTTCTTTTTGGAGACTTTGTGGCCATTTTCTGCAAGAAAGTGTAGGAGTTGGACGGTGGCTGTCGTTGCAAGCGGGGTGGTGTCGGCCGCCAAAAGGATAACATCGACATATTGGATCAACACCACTCCATCTGGTAGTTGGAAGGCATCCAGCTGCCTTTTGAGGGCCTGGCTGTAAATGCTAGGACTTTCAGTGTACCCCTGGGGAGCTCTACAAAATCGGTACGAGCGGGATTTTAAAGTGAAGCCGAAGAGATAACGGCTGTCTGGATGGATGGGGATAGAGAAAAACGCGTTCTTAAGGTCGATAAAAGTGAAGGTGGTGGCAGTGGACGGGATGAGGGTCAGAATGGTAGTGATATCGGAGACTACAGGGTATTGGGGTACAACCACTTTGTTAATCTCTCGCAAGTCGATGATGAAGCGATATGCTTTCTCATCTCCTTCGCCTTGCTTCTTAACAATGGGTAGGATTGGGCTGTTGCAGACGTTGCTAACCACCTCTTCAACCACTCCTGCATCTACCAGTGACTGAATGATCGCTACCAGTGCCTTCTCACCCTCTGGGGATATCCGATATTCCGGGAGTTTCGGGAGTATAGCGTCCTGTCGCACGGTTATGTGAATAGGATCAATCATCATTCGCCCCACATCAGAGTCATTTTTGGCCCACAGGTATGGAGGCAGGGTGTCAAGCAGGGACAGGTCAGCGTCAGTTATGGAGCACATGTGTCGTGGGGGACGGGATCTGGGCATGTCTGGGTTGTCGTACAAGATGACTCGTATTCCATCTGGGGAACACCTAATGGTAGCTCGAAAATGTTTCAGTAAGTCAATGCCCATAATGGCGTCAGGGGAGTTGGAGGAGAGCAGAAATGTCGCGTCAGTGGTGTTGTTTTCTAGGTCAAAGGTAATAGGTACGGACAGGGGGTTAGTGGAGGGCGTTCCATCGAAACCTATCGACGTTATGTGTGAGCCAGACAAGGGTGCCCTTGGAATCAGTCGTTTTGATAACACACTACGTGTCGCCCCAGTGTCTACCAAGAATGGAGACTCGGTACCCAGGACCTTAGCGGTGACATAAGGACCTTGCTGGTCAACACAGAGCTCGACTGGATCCCTCCCTTGCCCCTGGCAGTCCTATGCAAAGTCGGGGGCATTTTCACCTTCGGACAGCTGATATTGGTTCTGTCGGGGACGGTCAAATGTGTTCAGTCTCCCTGATCTGTCATTGTTGGTGTCGTGGGTGTGCCCTCGTCCTTGTACTCTATTTCTCGGACCACCTGCCACATCCCTGGAGTCCCTATTTCTATTCATCTCTAGCATAACCGGACACTGGTATTTCCAATGGCCGAACCCTTTGCAGAAGGCGCATTGGTCATTGCTAATGTCTCTATGTCCAGTGTGGGGTGTGGGAGTGTGATCTTTAGGAGGTAGATCTCTGGGGGTGGTCGATTGATAGTTCCCCCTTTGGTGTTCCCGTCCTACCGTTATACCTTGTATCTGGGCTATCATTACCCTTTCCTTTAAATCTTTCTTCTTTTTCTCGGACGCCCTATCGTTCTCATTCTTTTGGTGCTCGTAATACTGAGCCATCTGAAGGATAGCTGCAGGTTTGGAGGCCCCCCAACTACTCTCACTCGTCTGCAGCTTTTGGGAGACCTCTTGTGTTAGGCATTTTACGTAATTTTGTACAAACAGGTGCTGTCCGGTTGCGGTGGTCATGTCTTGGCCACTGTAGTCGGAGAACACTGTCTCGAATCGGGAGAAGTATTCTGACACATCTTCCTGCGGTTTCTGTCGACAGGCCGTGACTATCGACCAATCTACCTTTCTTTCTGGGATCAGTGTCTTTAATTTCTGGACTAGTTTGTCTGGGAGTTCCAGTATGTCCTTTACTGGTTTTCTTCCAGGCTCTCGTTGTCTATCTAGTTTACCGAGTTGGTCCCAGGTATGTCCAAAAAGATCCGTGTGGTCAGCCTTCCGGATTTGCTTCCACACATCAGCTGGCAGGCATAACCCAAAGAACAAGTCAATGTCCGCTAAAGTCATTATTGTCGAACCCAAGGCTGTGCCTAATTCGGTATAAAATGCTGTCGGGTTCTTTCTTAAATCGGGCAGGGTTTGTTTGAAGGTTAGGATATCTTGTCGGTCCCATGGTTGGTAAACCCAATTGTACACAACCCTCCCTTTTGCATCTGCATTATTAATATCATCGCTTGTTCCCTGGCCACGTGGCGGGATCCAGTAAGGGGCTGCTTCTCTGATGGGCATCATAGTATTGGCTACCTCTACCGGGGTCGTTTCAGGGATTGTAACCTTGGCTTCTGGTTTTTGTTCCGTGAGATGGCGGAGGACCTCAAGTATCTGCATGAAGAGTTCCGTCGCCTCACATTCAGTCCCATCTCCAACATCAATCTTCCTATACAGCGTTGTTAGTTTAGCGGGGCCCTTACTTTGGTACCTATCTTCATATGCGTTCAGGGTGTGGTAGCTGAATCGCAAAATGAAATGCCGCCTGTGGCTGTCGGCATGTGAATTATATATGTTCATTGTGTACTCTTCGCTCTCCCTTCGTTCTACTAAGGTCTTTGCTATTTTGTCGATCCCATCCCGCTCATCTTTGCTCAACCTATTTGGTCTGGCTGGTGGTTGTTTACTAGCCTCGGGGTCGTCTGACGATGTTGTTAATGTGGCTGGTGCAGAGGCCGTGAGGGCTGGTGCACTAGCACTAAGGTCACTTTCGCTCGCACTTGGAGCTTGAAAGCTTTGTCGGCAGGGGGCATATGGAGGGGGCATGTAGATGATTGGGGGACCTAGCAGTAACTCATTGTTCGCCCGTTGTTTGGAGGGCAATTCAGGGTAGAGTGCAGAGGGGGTCCTAACAGGACATTGGCCTGTCGACCCTGATTCTTGGTTTTGTGTAGCTTCCTTTCTTTCTTTTATTTCCTCTTCTAGTTGCTTTGCGGCTAGGTGGGCTGCCTTTCGTAATTCTTTCCCTATTTTTGCTTCTTCTCTTTTCTTTCGTTGTTCCGTTTCTTTGCGCCACATGCCGATACTGTCGAACATAGTGGGCGTGGTCTTATTCTTCTGGAGCGCTATTTCTAATGTTTTTATTTTATTTTCATTAAAGGAACCTATCAGTGGCCACTGACTTTCAGGGTTCTTCTTTGTATATTTATGCCATAACTTAGTATAAGCTATAGCGACTAGTCCATGCTTAGTGAACATGTCCTTATTAGGGGTGCCCTCCAGTGGAGCTGGATGGTTCATCTCTAATAAGCGGTCCGGGCTAAACAGGCTACCAACCAGTGGGGAGAAGATAGGCATGACGGATTACAACGGGGACAAAAGTCTGCACTACCTATCTTATCACGGCGGGCAAAGACTAGACAGAATATTTCTATTCTCCGTTGTTTGCCGGCGGTGAATACCTCAAACGAACCAATACCGAATAATCGGTCAATCAAATCAATTCAGTGGGGAGAATAAGTGGGCACGAAAAGTTATCGTTACCCACTCTTTCTCTATCTGCAAAGAGAGACCTTGTTCTTCCCTGTTTGCAGACAAAGAATCTCCAGACAATAATCCACGAACGACAGTTCGGGAAACAGTGGGGGAGGAAGATAGGCACGACGGATTACAACGGGGACAAAAGTCTGCGTTACCTATCCTTCACTGCTTGCAAAGAGAGAGCCTGTTGTTTTTCTCCGTTTGCCGACAGTGAATCTCCAGAGGTTTCAACAAAGCGTAATACTAGTATTATCCAAGCAAAACAATCTTTTCTCAATTCGTCGTGTTTACACGACCTTACCCGGACCGCATGGACGGTTTCCTGTCTTCTGGATCCAGCGCCCGATCGTCCTCTCTCCTTCGTGATGCCCGTGGCACTCCTGATGGTTCCCAGTCAGGACCGTAGATCACTCGAGAGAGGTCTGTTCAGAACTAGTGAAGGTCGGATGATCGGCTGTCAGACGAGGGTCTATCGGACACGAGCTCTTCCCGATCGTTGCGGTCGTTCACTCTGTCGTCGGGACCTCTCCCACTGGATCCACGTGTCGCTGATGGGCCCCACGCTTTGGGACGCCAATTGTAGAAAAAGGTAGGGCTAGGACCTTTCTCAAGATTTGCCCGGCGCTAACCGCCCTTGTACCATTCAAATTACCAAGCAATGAGGCAGGCGCCGGAGACCAGAAGGCAGGAAACAGAAGTTTATTCCGACGGAGCAGAACACATCAGATCAGACAACAAGGTATCGTCTCGAGGTGCTCTAACAGCCTCTCGGAGGCCTGGCCTCTTATACACTGGTTTATGGCATGTGACCTTTCTTTATTATAATCAGAACATTGTGAAGCCAGGAAAAAGACATCCCCGTAATCCTCGTGTCAATCCCACCCCCATATACCTCCACAATAGGGGTCCTCAACCTGCTGATAAGAGGAGGGGGTCATCACGCAGCTGAGTGTTCCGTCGAGTCTTAGGATGTGTGCGCCTGATCATATCCCAGGGGGTGGGGAGGCCTGGATCAATAGAGGGTCCTTTGAAGGAGAGCGACCTCATACAATAAGGGGCAGTAAATGATATCTCCCGGCTTAGGCGATGGCCTCGGACCTGTGTGGACAGCCGGACACGGGGGAAGGGGTCATCAAAGGAGTGGTATTCATGCCGCGTGGACAATCGAGCGCGGAGGGAAGGTTTATCAATAGAGGGGCATTCATGGGAGGAGAGGAGATGCTGGTCAGGCGCAGGCGTGACTCCCAAGGACAGGGTCATGCAGAAGGGTTATGCTCATGAGGGGGAGGGAGGGGGAGCCAGGGTGCGCGGAGGATGCTTGCTGGGTCAGAGGGGCGCGCTGGTGATCGATCGTGGACAGGGAGACCATGATACCTAAAATGGTTGTCGTGCACGTTGTACATAGGTGACAAGCTGGCGCAGATGATGTTCAGTTCGTAAACTAAAATTCCACAGTTGACGCAAGAAAGGGTCATGGAAGTGACGCAGTGAAATCTATAAGATTTCACTGAGCCATTTCCTGGCCGCTAATGCGTCAAAATCTTACGCCTGCTTCATGGCAGGCGTAAGACTGATGCAGGCTCTAACAACATGGGACTTGCCCATGTGAAAGTACACATTGCTGGAGTTGCGTCACTTTTGTGACACACTCCAGCAATGCGTCACTTTTGCGCCTACAGATGCGTCAGAAATACTGACGTATCTGTAACTCTTTGCGACATGATGCGACATACATTAAATATGATGCATCAATCATGACGCAAGGAGTGTGCCCTGAGAAGTGACGCATAGCTGCTTTCACACAGTGATGCGTCATTTCGGAGCCTTCCTGTCCTTTCCTCTGGGCTGGTGAACAATTTGCTGCCTACTGCCAACGTAGGCACCCTTGCACCATGGTGCAAGGGTGCTTCTGTTGCAAGCAGTAAATTAAATTCTCCAATTGGGAAAAAGCCAATGTTACCATGTTTTGGGGAGTGAGTTCTAAGGACAGCAAGAAGGAGATCAGCAGAAATAAGGGGAGGAAGGCAAAATGTTTGCGAGAATACCAGGTTAAGGCTGACAGGTCTAACAACTACTTAATAATTTGTCATCCGATATCCATGGACTGAAGGTCTACGCTTTGCCTAGTATGAAAAATGAGTATGAAAAATAATTATGCAAGGCATTCACGCGCCTAAATATTATGATCAAATTTGTTCGAAACTAGCGATCGAACAGCACTCCCAGGGCCTCGCAGGTCTGATACGCACTCATCATAAATCATTAATGAATCGATAAACCAATTAATTAACTAATTAAAAGATGTTTCCAAGAAACACACGAAAACAAAAGCAAGATAAGTCCTAGAGAAGGGAGGTCTGTTCCCTGGATAATACTTGTGGTAATATATCTTCTGCTACACAGTAGTCGTTGTTCAGATGGCCTTTGAAACCGGCATATTGATCGGGCTGTGAGCTTGATACATTATTTTTAAAGCCCCTATCCCACGTGGGCTGTACACATACTGTATACTGGGCGTTAACAATGCTCACCCTACTCTACTCTTTACGCCTAATGTAACCACAAGCAAGTCATCTTTAACCAATTGTTGCAGGTAGGAGGCGTGTACCTGTTTGTGACAGTGGACAGATTGAGTAGACGAATAGAAAAGATAGATAGATGGATGGATGGATGGATGATAGATAGATAGATAGATAGATAGATAGATAGATAGATAGATAGATAGATAGATAGATAGATAGATAGATAGATAGATAGATAGAATGGACGAGTAGGCCGTCCACGTGCAGCATCAAAGTCCATGGCAATGTTTGGGCTCAGTAAATGATGCTCAAAGAAGATAGTGACATCTGTCTCTGTTTGTGGCTGTTTGGGCATGTGTGATCAGTGTGTGTGTCTGTGTGTGCACGCGCATTTATGCCCTAAGTTGCATACCTACCTTTCGAGGGGCCTCATTTATGAGGCTGTGCATCACTTTTACGCCGCCGGTGCGTCACTCTTTGTGACGCACCAGTGGCGTAAAAAATGCGCCTTGTTGCGCCATATTTACAAAGTGACGCATCTAGGTAGATGCGTCACTTTGTAAACCCCTGCGCCACATTATACCTGCGCCAGGTATAATGTGTGCAAGGGGGGGCGTATTGACGCAAGGAAGGGTCGTAGAAGTGACACAGTGAAATCTATGAGATTTCACTGCGTCACTTTTAGGACGCGGATGCGTCAAAATCTTGCGCCTGTCTCACAGCAGGCGTAAGACTGATGCAGGCCCTTTCACATGGGGCTTGCCCCATGTGAAAGAACGCATTGCTGGAGTTGCGTCACTTTTGTGACACACTCCAGCAATGCGCCACTTTTGCGCTTATAGATATGTCAGAAATACTGACGTATCTGTAACTCCTTGTGACATGATGCGTCATACATTAAATATGACTCATCAAGAATGTCGCAAGGAGTGCGCACTGAGAAGTGACGCATCGCTGCCTTCACGCAGCGATGCGTCTTTTCTCATAAATGAGGCCCAGGTGTTTTCGAGTTTGTGTGTTTACACTGATGCATCAGTATAGGTGTTTGTGTGTCCTGGTGCCATTTTCAGTGTGCCTGCTTGATTGACGGCGTCACTCATTTTTTTACTGTCCATGTGTGTAGGTATTGGAATATATATGTGTGTGTACACACGTGTGTGTGTGTGTGTGCATTGTAGAAGGAAGTGTGGGCATGTGTACGCGTTCTCGCGTGTTTCTGCTAATTACGGTCATGCCCTTACTTCTATATATACCATAACAATGGTATATGTTTATCTGCGGGTTACATTGCATCAATTAAATATGCTGGGACAATTTGTCACAATAACAGCGTGGTTTGGCACATATACTTGCAATAAAAGCAAAGTACCTTGGTAAGAATGGAGTCTGGCGCGTTCACGATCACTGTATGCATGTATATTTAATGAAATATTCTGATTTATTTCGCTGTAATCCAGTAACTGGATGACTGTGGTATGCAATATTTAGGTCACGGGCAGAAAGCAAACTAATGCCAGAGGCGAATATAAAGATTGTTTGCGTTTTCATTTACAGCGTATAAATGCTGTGTTTGTGAGTGTAATTTCGTTCCTCGATCCTACACAGAACACTGTCTCAGATATAAAAATCACGTGGGTGACTGTTTGCACGGGGTTAAAGAACTATAATTTAAAAATTGTACTTCAAATATTATATTTCTGGAAAGGTTAAATATAGTGGCACCATAATTCGAAGAAATACGGTTGCGTTGGAAGCTAACTTTCAAAATCGACGTAAATACGCTGGTCATTACGTCACCGAGTACCTCACAAATGGCTTATGAACGACACAACCTAAATGCATCACCGACAAATTTACTGTATTTTATAATATAGGAAAATTATGCAGGAAGTCTTTAAATACAAACATTAATTAAGGGGTATTAAGCAGTATACACCAATATGTCACCAAAGTCTGACCAGCTTTACAGACAGAAACTCGACTCAATAGCAGTGTGAGTGACAGTTAAAGCACCGGGGCATGCATGGAAAGTACCACGGTCAACGTTCTAATGGGGTAAGAAAGGAAAAAAGGCACTGGAATGTACCAATCGGAAATAGGCTAAGAAGAATATAAGTAAACAAAAATACACATAGAATGATAATTACAGCCCTGTACTGAATGAGAGGTGTGAAATGTGTGTTCTAAAGAGCCAATATCACGGAGGATAAAAATTAAACAAGTGATACAGGCACGAGCTTATGGTTCCTGCGTGATGAGCTGTACATAGCTGAAATATCACATAAATATTTGGAGAAAAAAATTCCAATAAATAAATGGTCCGAAACCGATCAAAATCAATCCACGCATGCCCAAAACTCCCTGATGATAATGTATTATTATTGGCGACAATGTACTCTCTTTTTGATAATCATTTTGAATCAAAGTATCAGGAGCCTGCGAATGCATGGAGGGGAAGGTCCATGCCAGATTTTCTAGATAACCACTAGATATGGAAAAAAGCTCCATTTAGATTAAACTTTTTCAAATGTATTTTCAGTGAATATCAGTGGTGGACTTGGCCCTCTCTGAAGGGTCAACCCAAAACGTTTTCCATCACCCTCCTTTCTAGCTGAATTCGTTTTTTTGGCTTTAGAAGTGTGTGCACTTTACCACTGCTAACCATTGCTAAAGTGCCTACACTGCCTCCCCACAGCATGGTAAAATTATCTTACATTTATACAGTTTGTGTGCTGGATACATTCTTTATACATTGACTCTAAATTATGCCTGACTACTTGTGCGCTAACCTACCGGAGGGATAAACACAGGTTAACTTAGTGGCTGTTGTGGTGTTGTGGTTCACCTTGACAGGGATTGCTGTTGCTTGAGTAGGGTTAACACCCTAACCAGCAACACCCTAGTGCAGAGGCGCAAATAGAGCAAAATTTCAGTAGGGGCTTCTAAAAAGTTTGGGGCGGGCTGACTCTTCCAGCTATATGCAGAGTGGAGATGCAGGGGCTTTAAGAAGGAGTGAAAAACAACAAAGCCTCGTAAACAAGTAAATGGTCTTTTAAAGACCTGTGAAGTACTCGGGTGCAGCTGTGTTTGTGCCCAGGAAGCTGTATAAAAACCTGCTGTGAATCCGGCTCCCAACTGCCCACACTGAGCAACTCTGCCACCCTTTCCATAATCGTGATTTCTCACACTGGGCAAAGGAATTAGACACATCATGTGGTTGGCCCTCTGTATTTTAATAATCATTGTGGCACCTGACACCCTTGGCTGGTAGACCCCAAAGTTTTGCCTTCACTACACATATTTGCTGAATTGACTTTTGTTGGCTTTAGGACTCTGTGTACTTTGCCACTGCTAACCAGAACTAAAGGCCAAGTGTTTTCTCCCAAAAACACGGTAATAAAGGCCTACACCTAATTGTCACCTAATAATTGACATGTATATCCCTAATAAATAGCACTACACGTATCCATGGCCTGTAAATTAAATGCTGCAAATCAGGCAGCAGCATTCATTGTGCCACCCACTAACGTGTCACTTTCAACAATGCCATTGAAAACTGTGATATAGTTTTAAACTGCCAATCCAACCTGGTAAAATAGAACTTGTACTGGGCCAAAACATTCCTTTTTAATACTAACCCTAAGTTTGGGCCTCAAAGGTCATAGGACAGGGTGCATGGCATTTAAAATAGGAGATGTGGGTTTAAGTTTTACATGTTCTTGCAATGAAAAACTCTTTAAGAGTTTTTTCACTGTTGTAAGGCCTATCTTGCCCATTGGTTCACTGACAGAATATCAACCACAAGTATAGATGAAAAAATATTGGGGTAAAAATGTAGGCTGCAAAAATATTGACTCCCTATATTTAAACAGGTAAGAACAAAAATATCGAAAACAATATTGTTTATAATAACGTTGTTGTAGTAAATATCGATTTTAAAATATATTTATTTTAAAATAAACAAAAATTATATACTGTATAATTTTCTTACTTTCATTTGAGAAGTTCATTATCATTCGTATTGGTTCTGATTCACCTGTGGGTTCCTTCTGTTTTTTTATTAAGCATTCCTCTCTGGTTTTTTGATCTGTTTTCTCCCAGCATTTTTTGATTACGCCTTTGTCATATCTTCGCCGTTTGAACCTCTCAGTAGTTGCAGCGCTGAAACATAGCTAATGAACTTCTCAAATGAAAGTAAGAAAATTGCAAACATTTTGAAACGTAATTGGAAAATCTTACAACTGGACGAAACAGTTAAGAACATTGTGGGACAACACCCAACAATTACGTATAGAAGGGCAAAAAACTTGAAAGATCATTTAATCCACAGCCACTTTAGGAAGACAACAAAAAAGAGAAATGGCTGAAATCAACTGGATTTGAGAAATGTTATGCATGCAAGGCGTGTCAGATAGCAAAGCCCACAAAAAAAGTGCAAATGGCAAATAAAAAAACATGGGAGATCAGAGAACTTATCACCTGTAAAACAACACATGTTGTATATGTAGTGGAATGTCCGTGCCCCATGAGGTATGTGGGTAGTACGGTGTGTGAATTAAAAAAACGCATTCTGGAACACGTCCGAGCGACCATTCACAAGGACAGAGCAAATGCAATAGCCAAACACATGGAGCAATATCAACACAGTGACTGGAACCAATTGAAATTCTTTGGAATCGAAAGCGTCCCCAAAAAAGAAAGAGGGGGAGACAGAGAAAGACTTTTGAGACAGAAAGAGTCACGCCATATTCTAAACCTAAGAACCCTGACCCCGTATGAGTTAAGAAGAGTTATATATACATCTATAATGACTTCGCTTTGAAAATTTGTTTGCTGCCAAAACTAATGCTTAACTGCTTAAAGTATTCACAATGGGTATGATATTCTACTTACAAACTTTAAGGATTTTTGTGATATTGTGTGAGAAACCAGGAGATTATCTGCTGGCAGTACTTAGTGGTTGTATGTTAGGATGTTACACGACTAAACATGGGTAACCCATTAGGGGTTGTGATAGAGTTGCAACTATTGACTAATGATGTCCAAAAATGTATAAACAAGCAATGTAATCCCACTTGAGGGAACCTATCAGCATGAAATATAATGACCAAGGGTACCCCATCGGGGGGTTGTGATAGAGTTACAACCGCTGACTAATGATGTCTAAAAATGTATCAAAAAGCAATGTAATCCCACTTGAGGGAACCTATCAGTATGAAATATAATGACCGCTAACCTCACAATAACTCATAACGCAGTAATACGCAGTTAAATAAGTATTAGAATGAGCAAAATGATATGAGTTGTATTGTATGAATAATATAAAAACTACGTCTCCCAGAAAGCATTGAGGCGCTGGTAACCCCCACACAGGAAATTATGTTGTATGTAATTCACTATATCAAGGAGGGGGAGCCAAGTGGTCGGTTGATCGTGAGCAAGGTATTTGAAATACCGAAACACGTAGATCGAAACAGCTGCCTTTGTTGTGGAATGTAAAGAAAACAAAAAAAACTGCAAAATTGACCTGTGGAGTGCGACCCGGTTTGTTTCTCCATTTGGAGGAATAGTGAGTGATGTATTATTATATATATAAGTATGCATCTATAAAACTGTAGATTAATATTGTAATGAATAATATAATTTAAAAAATCTTACATTGCATAATATCATCAAACATATATGTAAACATATTTAACTATACCAAAGAATAAATATTAAAAAAGGAAATCAAGTAATTTAAAATAAAAATTAAAAACATATATTTTACAATTTATTTTAAAATAAGTTTTAAAAAATCTTGCAAATTATAATATTAATATTATAATAAATCAAACACATAATTATTATAAATTATAACATAAAATAAATTAATCCTATTGGAAATAAATACATATCCATTTTCCACCACATTAAAAAGAAAACATTTATCTACTAAATGAATATAACAATTATTACTCCCACCTAAAACAACACAACAGTAACAAAACATTTTACTCCACAGAAAAATAAGATTTACTATTTCAGCTACAAAAAATATAAAATACCCTAAAATATAACATTACAAAATACTACAATGTACTATTCCTACTACACTTAACACAACAATAACATGCATAATTAACAACAAAAAAGCAGTTCCAACTCCAGTCAGTGCAACAGCAGGGAAAGTGTTGGATATCGGAGGGGAAAACAACCACGATTCCCACTCCAATGAATACAACAGAAGGGAAAGTGTTGGCTAGCGCAGGGGTAAAAATCACTATTCCTACTCCAATGAGTACAACAGTAGAAAAAGTGTTGGATAGCAGAGGGGTAAAAATGACTATTCCCACTCTAGTGAGTGCAACAGTAGGGAAAGTGTTGGATCTTCTTCCACCGCAAGATCTCTGACATCCACGACAGCCCAACACCTCGACCGCCCGACTACGCCAGACTCCACTACCCCTGTGAACACCACCAGCGCCAACCGCCTGACTTCCTGGTCCAACGTCAACGACGATGAGACACGCAAGGTCATGAACTCCATCCACTCAGGATCTCTGTCTGACCCGTGCCCTCACCACGTATTCAACAAAGTAGACGCAGTCATCACACCCCAACTACGAAAGGTCATCAACATCTCCTTCGAAACAGCGACATTCCCGGAATGCTGGAAGCACTCCAAAATCAACGCCCTTCTCAAGAAGCCCAAAGCAGACCCCAAGGACCTCAAGAACTTCCGCCCCATCTCCTTGCTCCCCTTCCCGGCAATGGTCATCGAGAAAATCGTCAACATGCAACTGGCCTGCCACCTGGAAGACCACAACATCTTGGACCCGTCTCAGTCCGGAGTCAGACGAAACCACAGCACCGAGACAGCCCTCATCGCCGCCACAGATGACATCAGGCGCCAACTAGACAACGGCGAAACGTCAGCCCTTATCCTCCTGGACCTGTCAGCCGCCTTCGACACAGTCTGCCATCGCACTCCAAAGACACACCTCCAAGAAGCCGGAATGCAAGAGAAGGCTTTCGACTGGACCACGTCCTTTCTCACCGGCAGAACCCAGAGCGTCCGCCTCCCACCCTTCCGATCCAAAGCCAACAACATCATCTGCGGTGTCCCCCAGGGCTCATCCCTCAGCCCGACACTGTTCAACGTCTACATGGCTCCCCTCGCACAAGTGGCCTGCCATCACAACCTCAACATCATGTCCTATGCCGACGACACCCAACTCATCCTCTCCCTCCCCAAGGATCCACACACCGCCAAAACCAACCTCCTTAAGGGAATGAAGGCTGTCACCGACTGGATGAAGAGCAGCCGTCTGAAGCTGAACTCGGTCAAGATGGAGGTTCTCATCATCGGACCCACCCCCTCAGCCTGGGATGCCTCCTGGTGGCCGACCTCACTGGGAACAGCACCAACACCAACCGACCATGCACGCAACCTAGGTTTCATCCTTGACTCATCCCTCTCCATGTCTAAACAGGTAAACAGGTCAATGCCGTCTCCTCCTCCTTCTACAACACCCTCCGCATGCTCCGCAGGATCTGCAAGTGGATCCCGACTGAAACAAGGAGAAAGGTGACACAGGCCCTTGTCAGCAGCAAACTGGACTACCGCAACGCACTCTATGCAGAAATCCCAGCCAAACACCTACGACGCATCCAAAACGCCTCCGCCCGGCTGATCGTCAACGTCCCCCACGGCAACTACATCACCCCCCACCTGAGAGACCTACGCTGGCTCCCCGTCGACAAGAGGATCACCTTCAAGCTCCTCACTCATGCACTCCACAATGCCGGACCAGCCTACCTGAACAGCAGACTCAGCTTCCCACAACCCACCGCCATCTCCGCTCCGCCAGCCTCGACCTCACCACTGTTCCCTGCATCCAATGGACGACCTCCGGCGGCAGGTCCTTCTCCTACCTCACCACCAAGACCTGAAACACCCTCCCTACCCACATACGGCGGACTCAAGACCTACTCACCTTCAGAAGGCTCCTCAAGACCTGGCTCTTCAAGCAGTAGCAGCACCCTCACCCTCAAGGCCTTGGGACCCTCACGGGTAAGTAGCGCGCTTTATAAGTAGATTGATTGATTGATTGATTGATTGATAGCGGAGGGAAAAAATGTATTATTCCCACTCCAGTCAGTGCAAAAGTAGGGAAAGTGTTGGATAGCAGAGGGGCACACATTACTATCCCCATTCCAATGAGTGCAACAATAGGGAAAGTGTTGGACAGTGTTGGACAGCGGAGGGGAAAAAATTACTATTCCCACTCCAGTCAGTGCTACAGTAGGGAAAGTGTTGGATTGCGGAGGGGTAAAAATAACTATTCCTACTCTAATGAGTGCAACAGTAGGGAAAGTGTTGGATAGCAGAGGGGTAAAAATTACTATTCCCACTCCAGTGAGTGCAACAGGAGGGAAAGTGTTGGATTGCGGATGGGTAACATTTACTATTCTCACTTCAGTCAGTTCAAAATTAAAAAACAAACACAATATCATCAACAAAATAAAAACAGTTTTTAAAACAGTAAATAGAAAAAAAAATGTTAAAAATAAAAGATTTACTGGCCCGGGTGTGGAAGTCAGTGAGGGCTCCCCCCCTATCTGCATGGAAGGCTGGGCTGGATTATTTCATGGGTCTGGAGAGGCCGATCTTTGAAGCGAGGGGCTGCCCGCACAAACACTACAAAATTTGGAAGCGTTGGGCCGACTACCGTGGTCTGTCCCTGGACCCCCCGGCGGAGCAGGAGGAGGACATTTGATCACAGTGACAATTTTGGCCCGAAGCGGCGACGCCCTGGTGGCACTACACCTGCTTATTTTTCTCTATTGCTTTCTATACACGTGTGGTAGGGGGGGTTGGGGGGGGGGTTCGGGCGGGGGGGGTGGAGTTGTGGGATAGGGTGGGTCGCTGGGGAGTTTCTATACTGAGCCTATTTTTGAGTCTGCTCTATCATTTGCTGCCTATGTAATTGCTATATTGATATTGTCGTGGTGATCTTCGAGTGTGGAGATGCCACATTCTTGATGCTCATTTGCTCAATAAAATTGGTTGTGGAAAAAAAAAAAAAGATTTAATTAAATGTATTAATAAATAAAAACATATAATGTTAAATACATATCACAAATACCTACAAATATATTAAATACAAAAATTTTCAAACAAATCAATATTTTTATTTAGAAATTATTTAACAAAAACAATTATTACATACATTTAGTCAATCTACTTCCTACCCTATAACATCACACAACTCACAACCCACATTGAAAAAAAATTATTTGCACAATTAACATAATACATTTTCAATTAAACAAATATTATTAATTGAAAAATAAACTAAACAACATTCATTTTAATTAGCTTCCCAGCCTTTACAACTATAACCCACACCTAAAACTAAACTGTAAAATAATTAATTACAGAATTTAAAAAAATGCAATAAAATAACTAATAGTATGTAACAACTAATTAAAAAGTAAGTACAATTAATGTACTCCCCACCCTTCACCCCTATAAGTGTGGCCCACCGGGGAGAAGTGTGGCTCACCGGTTAGAGGCAGCAGACCCAGAAGCAGAGGTCGGCCCGGGACCAGGGTTCCATTCCCGAAGCGGCAGGGTACAGAACCATAAATCTCGCCTCAGTGCCTCTTTAACCATGGGTCCCACGCTGCAACTCTATGCAATAGCTTGCTTAATCTCCACAACGGCCCCCTCACTGCCGGGGATGCCTGGCTTCACCTTCAGGGATGCCCAATAGGGACCATCTCACAGGGAAAACCAGGACGGGTTCCCCAGCGGCACACAGCGCAAAGAAACCCTGGGGTGAACGTGCACTCTACAAATTCATACTAACATAACATAAACTCAAAACACACACACAAAAATAATAATTAAACAAATGCCCTAATTAAGTAATTATTAATAATTCTCAACTAATTATTAATTATTTAAAAATAAATCATCCTTAACCCCATTAAACCCCACAACCCGGACCGAAAATGTACCCAAATAATTAGGAACAAAATTAACTTGATAAAATCTCAATTAAATAAATATTAATAAATAGAAAATAATTAATTTACTAACATTAAATTACTTCCCACCGTATTACCCTATAAACCCACAACCAGCTACAGAACTAAAAAACACAATATTTAATTAGAATAAAATGAATAACTACTAAACATTTAACACATATATTAAAAAACATAAACAATACTTCTACAAACAACATACATTGCATACATTTAAAATATATACCAAAATACATAACCTTAAGGTCCATATTCCTCACCACGATATTTTTGCTGTCGATATTTCCATATCACGATATTTGAAACTCAGTATTAGTGTAAGTTGACATGTTCAACTTGATATTTTACCTGAATACCGTGCCCATTGACTAACACTGAGGTACCTTCTTACATTTAATATAGTGCTAACTTAAACTCCACCTTTACCACATAAATGTCACCCCGTAGAAAGGCCCTAGCTAGCCCATAGTGCAAGGTACTGTGTAATTAAAGGGTTGGGCATGTTCTTTTAAGTTGCACATGTCCTGGTAGTGAAAAACTCTTACATTTATTTGTCACCACTTTGAAACCTATCCTCCCATAGGATAGCACAGGGGATTCCTTATGAACTTTAATAAGCTGTAATTTCCAATTTGAACAGGTCGCTATGTCATGTTTGGTGACTTTGGAATCGTAGTGAAAATCTCTATATAATGGTAAAGTTGGGTTTTTGATTACAATTTTGAAAATGCCTCTTTAAGAAAGTTTATATTATCAGCATCTATCTATCCCTTTGTGCTGGCAGCCTGTCTTTGGTCACATGACTGGGTGTAACTGACTGTTAGACTTTTTGAATTTCTCCCAAACAGTCACATAATAGAGAGATTCGGTTTGCCTTAATGGACCATCTGCTGGCAGGATGGTGCAGACCTGGGCGCAACCCCATTTGCAAAGGAGTAACCTATGCTCTGCTTTCACACAAAGGGCCAAATGACCCCACATTATCACTGCAGTGAACCTGGAGCCAGGACAGGGAGTCCATAATTTCCATTTACTTCAAAGAACTTTCTAGAAGCTTCTGCCACATTCCAGAAGAAGGGCCACAGGTTATAAAAGTAAGGCTTCTAGACCAACACTTCAGTGCAGTTCTGGACCTGTGGATACTCTGCCAGGAAGAAGGACTGCTGTGCGGCTGGAAGGAATGCCACTCTGCTGGACTAGTGCTCTGAAGGTGTTGACTTGCCGGATTTTCGCCCTGTTATCCTGCTGCCGTCCCGCTGGGTTCAAGGACTGGATCTTCATCTGTCCCAGGACCTTCAGTGTGACTCACAAGGGTTAGACTGCTGGCCTCCTTTTTGGAGCCACAAGGACCTAAAAGGATTTCTTTAGCTTGAACACACACCTGGGGCCATCTTGAGTGAGTCCTGACCCTCCCAGTGGTGCCCCTCCAGTGTTAGACCCTTGAAGTTGTGCTAAAGTTGCCTAGATAGCCAAAAAGTCCAAAGTGGGAATTATAGGCTAAATAGGGCCCTAAGAACCAGAAAGAGACAGGGACCAACCTGCACACCTATCCGTCTCAGGTGCATTGCCAGTTAGATAGAATTAGCGGCTTCTCCCACTAAATTCTTCTCCGCAGCAATACATCCTTTTAAGCGGTCTTTCGCCAAAGGGGTATCCAGCTCATGGAACTATCTTTGGCTACAGCTCTCTGCTTCATCCCTCTGGAGATTTTCAACTTCCATTTCAGAGAATGAGTCCAACCATAGAAATGTTCACCGCAGCTGTGACCCAAGGGCATCCGATGACAATGCTCCCTCTTCAGACACATCCTGTAGCCTTGCCCCACTAAACTTTACCTTCTCAGACACTTTTTCTAAAATTGGTGTCTGAATCTGTGGGTAAGCACTGACCGGGCCCAGTCCACTTCTAGTATCGGAACCATGCTCCATCGCAGTTGGCCATATTTTTCGACTTTGGTCTGATCTTGTGTTAATAAATGTTCACGCTTCGCACTTTGATCTTTTAGGCACTAGTTTTCACTGAAAACTTTAAAAATTCATAACTCTGATTCTACTGATTACATTTTTGTCATTTTAGTGTCAAATAATGTATTAAAATTAGCTCTATTATTTCAAAATCGGTTTGGGATTTTTATTGTGTCTTGTTTTCACTGTATTACTGTTTGTATTCTGCATAAATACTTTACACATTGCCTCTAAGTTAAGCCTGCCCGCTTATTGTGCCAAGCTACCCAGGTTTCAGCACAGGTTAATTTAATATCTTTTTGTGTGTTATGCTACAAGGGATTGTGGCTGTTGCTTGACTAGAGCTCACACCCCAATCAACCAGCTACCCAATTTTTTAACACCCATTTTCTACAATCATAATATTTCAGAGTAGGGGGGACACTATGTTAACATGGGTCAATGTCTGCAACTGTTGAATAGAAGGGCACTACACTATCTCAATACTACTTTGCAATCCCCAGCGATATTTTTCAGTAGATCACATTCTCGAGATCTGTGTTTAGTGCGTAATATATTAAAAGGAAGTTTTACCCCAGTTTACTCTAGAGTCCGAGGACAATTTTTAGGGCCTTGGGATTTTTTAGGTCGCTTAATTAACTCTATCAGTGCTAACGCTGAAAAATAACGCTCTAGGTTAACTATTGTTTTGTCTATATTTGTTAACAAGTCACTAAACAAATGATGCATAATAATTTACTGTTTATACGTTTCACCATCAATATTAATCACATTAAGAACTTCCTTGATGCCATGGAGATTTGAATATGTAATTAGAAATCATTGTTGAGATATATACATCTATAATAGTTGGTAAAACATTTGAAACATCAAAAAGAAAATAGAGATATTTTTAATGAACTGAAAGAGAGTTCATGTATAAAACAATGCATCATGCAAATCAATATTAATACAAATAGCTTAACAAGAGTCATGGGCCAGGAAACTAGGCCAAAATACAATATATATGAACCACAACAAAAACTCCTAAAACAAAATGCTATTGAAGATAGTGACCTAACCGTGGGGGAGTATCCCTTTTAAAGGAAGATTTCCTTCAACCACCATAGGTGGCATGCTTCATCATTGGGAACCTCCTCGCATTGTGATTCCTACTCATGGTGCAGGCTACAACCCTGCTCTGAGAGAGAGGAACTCAGAGATATTTTGAGTGGAGGTGTAATAAATACCTTTTAGATGAGCTAAGGGTGATGAAGGCAGCATAGCCAAAACTAATAAAACTGGTGATGGGTAAAACTAGCTGCAGGGTACAAAATACCTTTACCTAGCTTTAACCATCACCAGTATATTTTGTTTTTGCTCTGCTACCCTCATCACCTGAAGCTCATCTAAAAGGTATTTATCATACCTCCCTCAAAATATCCTTGAGCTCATCCCTCTCAGAGGGGGGGGGGAGTTTGTAGCCTGCACAGTGACTAGGAATCCTGGTGCGACAAGGTTCCAGATGATGAAGCAGGCCACCTATGGTGGACACGAGAATTGATCCTTTAAAAAGGATGCTCCACCATGACTTGGTCAATATTTTCAAACCATTTTGTTTTAAAACTAAGGGGCATATCATCAATGCCATGCGATAATTATCGCTCAGCGCTCTTAGTGCAAGTATAATTATTGCAGGCCGACTCTGAATTTCATCAGCAACGCTTATCTCCAAAGCGATAAAATTCAGAGAGCAAGCTGCCAATTGTGCAATTATCGCTGGAAATACAGCGATAATCGCACAAGGTTTGGCGAAAGCTTGCTGATAGGGCAAGACATACTTAGCCATGATATCCATCTTACATAGGATATCATGGCTAAGTCAGTCTTGAAGCAGGCGTAAGGAAAGTAGCGATAACAGATGTTATTGCTAATTTGCTTGTTGCTCTGCAGGTTAGCATGCACATTGATAAGTTGTTGTGCTGTTTCCTTCCCTCGCGGCCGGGCATAGCTCCGCCCCCCGCCCTCACCGACCGGCTGGGTTTCGCTCCGCCGGTCCAGCGCCCCGGATCACATTGCCTGCCTGACTGCAAGCCCCAGGAGCCACAGGGGCAGATCACGCATTTCACACGCGCCAGGAGGCGCATAAAGACTCGCCTGCTGCAGAGTCCCTTGGTGTCTGTTGTTGTGCTGTTTCCTTCCCTCGCGGTGGGCTTAGCTCCGCCCCCCTTACTCACCGACCGGCCGGGCTTCGCTTCGCCGGTCCAGCACCCCGAATCACATTGCCTGCCTGACTGCAAGCCCCAGGAGCCACAGGGGCAGATCACGCATTTCACACGCGCCAGGAGGCGCATAAAGACTCGCCTGCTGCAGAGTCCCTTGGTGTCCGTTGTTGTGCTGTTTCCTTCCCTCGCGGCCGGGCTTAGCTCCACCCCCGCCCTCACCGACTGCCCGGCCTTCGCTCTGCCGGTCCAGCGCCCCGGATCACATTGCCTGCCTGACTGCAAGCCCCAGAAGCCACAGGGGCAGATCATGCATTTCACACGCGCCAGGAGGCGCATAAAGACTCGCCTGCTGCAGAGTCCCTTGATGACCGTTGTTGTGCTGTTTCCTTCCCTCGCGGCCGGGCTTAGCTCCTCCCCCGGCCCTCACCGACCGGCCGGGCTTCGCTCCACCGGTCCAGCGCCCCGGATCACATTGCATGCCTGACTGCAAGCCCCAGGAGCCACAGGGGCAGATCACGCATTTCACACGCGCCAGGAGGCGCATAAAGACTCGCCTGCTGCAGAGTCCCTTGGTGTCCGTTGTTGTGCTGTTTCCTTCCCTCGCGGCCGGGCTTAGCTCCACCCCCGCCCTCACCGACTGCCCGGCCTTCGCTCTGCCGGTCCAGCGCCCCGGATCACATTGCCTGCCTGACTGCAAGCCCCAGGGGCAGATCATGCATTTCACACGCGCCAGGAGGCGCATAAAGACTCGCCTGCTGCAGAGTCCCTTGATGACCGTTGTTGTGCTGTTTCCTTCCCTCGCGGCCGGGCTTAGCTCCGCCCCCGGCCCTCACCGACCGGCCGGGCTTCGCTCCACCGGTCCAGCGCCCCGGATCACATTGCATGCCTGACTGCAAGCCCCAGGAGCCACAGGGGCAGATCACGCATTTCACACGCGCCAGGAGGCGCATAAAGACTCGCCTGCTGCAGAGTCCCTTGGTGTCCGTTGTTGTGCTGTTTCCTTCCCTCGCGGCCAGGCTTAGCTCCGCCCCCCACCCTCACCGACCGGCCGGGCTTCGCTCCGCCGGACCAGCGCCCCGGATCACATTGCCTGCCTGACTGCAAGCCCCAGGAGCCACAGGGGCAGATCACGCATTTCACACGCGCCAGGAGGCGTATAAAGACTCGCCTGCTCCTTCGTCCCATGAGGACGCGCGCGGGACGCGCCGGGCTAAGCCCAGGCAAAGGGCGGGCCCTCTGTGGCCCTCAGAGGCCTGAGGAGGACAGGACGGGCCACCCCCTTGGCTTTTCATGAGGAGGTAAAGCTACCGATTGACTTTTTTGCTCTGGACAGTAGCACCTGCCTTATAAACTTTATTAACCTTATTACCTTCACTTCTTACTATGATTCATAAGGGGGTGACCAATAAAACAGCTCTCTGGTCGGATTCCTGCCCTATGACGATAGACACAAACACAAATAGTACACTGTTATCTACGCGCAGAGACATTGAAAAAAATTCCAACCAGCCTATAACCAGCCTAACCAATAATCAATCCCCTTCACAAATAACCAATACAGGGTGTAGCCTCTCATTGTTGGAGTAACTAAACAGTCTATGTAAGACTTGGTATGCCCCAGCAGGATTACCCTCCCCGCCAAACAACACTAACCCGTCAACCCCTAACGAGAGTGTGCTGGAACCCTTCTCTATTTTCACAAAAGCCAATACTCAAAGTACAGTACCCGCTCGGGCTACACCTGCCAAAAGGAAGCATTACGGGGACAAAATATAATGGGAGCCAACCTAAAATACAAAAATTACAAAATGGGCCACCGAGTCCAACTTTGTCTTCTAACAATTCCCCCCAAAAATCAGAGGTGGCGAATAAATCAGACGATCTAGCACCCACTTCCCAGATGGCTTTATTGTCTATGATCGAACAACTGATCAAATCTATTATATACCCCCTGATTGACAAAATTAACACCTTGGGGGATAGACTGACAGGGATTGAGGACACAATTAAACTTAATTTGTTACCTTCTACCAAAGTTACAATATCTAATCATCCTTCGTCAATTGCCCCCTGAATGTATCTAAACCAATCACACAAAACAAAGCTGCAGAAACCCAAGTAATAGTTTCCTCCTCTTTGCCCCCAAATGTTCCTAAAGCCCCTCTTAAACCTACTATAGTGCACAATACTGTTACCAGAGTAGACCGTTATAGGGTTTCTCGAATTCATCTACCTCCAGAGGCCGCTCCATTTGTGTGCGTCCTCTCGGGAGTCCCGCAATTCAAACAGGGAAATACAGGAAGACAACATGACCTGTTAAATAAGGTCAAGTTTTGGCTATCAAAAAATAGACCCCTGTCCCATGATCTTGACGGAAGGATCATGAGTGTGAGGAGAGTGGGCTGGTTAGGTCCCCTCCCAAAAGACATCACTGGTGACTTGGTATTAATAGGATTTAGGAGTAGACATATTGTTTCATACCTCCAAACGTGGCCTTCCAAAGAAGGTGATGGTCCCATATCTACCTGGGACCTTCACGATTTCTACCCAAGTACCTCATATATCTCAGCCCCTAGACCAACGGCTGAGGATAATACCAGGATGGGCAGAGGAGTTTGCGGGATCACTGATAGAATATCGACCTCCAAAATATCGACCTACAGGAATATCGAGTCACAAATATCAAGGGCAAGAATATCGACATCCTATCTACAACATGGTAAGTACAAAAATATCGAAAAATTATTATAGATGTTAAAAATATCGATGTTAAAAATATCGTTTTTTTTTCTTTTTAAATATAAATGTAAAATAAAGTATATTACAATAATAAATAAAATCTACATAGTTAAAAGTATCTAATAATGTTTAAAATTAATAAATAATACATATATAATAATAATACATTAATTAAATATATACAGTAAATATATAATATATATGTACTGAACAATAAGTTCTAATAATTATTTTACTAACTTATAAATTATTAAAATATATTCTAATTTACTAATACATTTACAAACATAAAACAATAACATAAATAAAATGTACAAAACATAAAAAATTAAATATACTTTTAATATTTTTACAATTACTTATATAAAATGTTGGATAGCGTAGGGGTAAAAATTACTATTCCCACTCCAGAGAGTGCAACTGTAGGGAAAGCTTTGGATAGCGGCAGGGTAAAATATACTATTACCACTCCAGAGAGTGCAACAGTAGGGAAAGCGTTGGATAGCGTAGGAGTAAAAATTACTATTCCTACTACAGAGAGTGCAAAAGTCGGGAAAGCATTGGATAGCGTAGGGGTAAAAATTACTATTCCCACTCCAAAGAGTGCAACAGTAGGGAAAGCATTGGATAGCGTAGTGGTCAAAATTACTATTCCCACTCCAGAGAGTGCAACAGTAGGGAAAGCATTGGATAGTGTAGGGGTAAAAATTACTATTCCAACTCCAGAGAGTGCAACAGTAGGGAAAGCATTGGATAGCGTAGGAGTAAAAATTACTATTCCCACTCCAGAGAGTGCAACAGTAGGGAAAGTGTTGGATAGCTTAGGGGTAAAAATTACTATTCCCACTCCAGATAGTGCAACAGTAGGGAAAGTGTTGGATAGTGTAGGGGTAAAAATTACTATTCCCATTCCAGAGAGTGCAACAGTAGGGAAAGCATTGGATAGCGTAGGAGTAAAAATTACTATTCCCACTCCAGAGAGTGCAACAGTAGGGAAAGCGCTGGATAGGGTAGAGGTAAAAATTACTATTCCCACTCCAGAGAGTGCAACAGTAGGGAAAGCGTTGGATAGCGTAGGGGTAAAAATTACTATTCCCACTCCAGAGAGTGCAACAGTAGGGAAAGTGTTGGATAGCGTAGTAGTAACAATTACTATTCCAACTCCAGAGAGTGCACCAGTAGGGAAAGCGTTGGATAGCGTAGGAGTATAAATTACTATTCCCACTCCAGAGAGTGCAACAGTAGGGAAAGTGTTGGATAGCGTAGGGGTAAAAATTACTATTCCCACTCCAGAGAGTGCAACAGTAGGGAAAGCGTTGGATAGGGTAGAGGTAAAAATTACTATTCCCACTCCAGAGAGTGCAACAGTAGGGAAAGCGTTGGATAGCGTAGGAATAAAAATTACCATTCCCACTCCAGAGAGTGTATCAGTAGAGAAAGCGTTGGATAGCGTAGGAGTAAAAATTACTATTCCCACACCAGAGAGTGCAACAGTAGGGAAAGCGTTGGCTAGCGTAGGGGTAACAATTACTATTCCCACTCCAGAGAGTACAACAGTAGGGAAAGTATTGGATAGCGTAGGGGTAACAATTACTATTCCAACTCCAGAGAATGCAACAGTAGGGAAAATGTTGGATAGCGTAGGGGCTAAAATAACATACTTATAAATAAAATCTTTTTCTTTAAATAATGATATAAAGTTTAGAAAAAATTTAAACCATATACAATACCTATACATAATTATAAAAAACATGATTACCTAAATATATTTAAGCAAAAATAAATATTTAAAAATACCATTTTTTTTATTTTTTATTTCCAATTACTAATTATTTAACAATTATATTATTTACAAAACAATCATTAAAAAAATTATTACTTAATTACATTTACATTATTTCCACCATATTCCCCTATAAACCCACTACCCACAACAGAACACATTTATCTATTATGAATTAATTAACATTATTTACCAATCAATTAAAATTAATTACCAATTAATTAAAAAAATTACCAATTATTTATATTTAATTTATAATTCCTACTAATGAATAATTAATTATACATAATTAAATAACTTCCCACCCTATTCCCCTATAAACCCACAACTCGCTATAAAACATATTTATCAATCAATCAATTAATTTAAATTATTAACCAATTAATTAAATTTAATTACCAATTATTTATAATTAATTAATATTAACTACTAAATATTAATCAATTTAACATAGTTAAATTACTTCCCACCCTATTCCCCTATAAACCCACAACCCGCTATAAAACATAGTTATCAATTAATCAATTAATTAAAATGATTAACCAATTATTTAAATTTATTTACCAATTATTTATAATTAATTAATAATAACTACTAATTATTAATCAATTTAACATAATTAAATTACTTCCCACCCTATTCCCATATAAACCCACAACCCGCTCCGGTACTAAAACATATAATTAACTTATAAATAAATGTATTAATATATATATATATAATACACATATAATAGTACCTATTTTAATTACTTAAGTAAAACATATAACACATACATAATAAAAAAACAACAGAAATAATACAAATATCGATATTATTGTAATCGAAATTAGTAACATCGATATATATGCTATTGATATTACTAACTTCGATATTACTTACATCGATATTATGTATTTCAATATTACTTACCTTAGGGTCGATAATCTGTCCAACGATATTCTTGTCTTCGATATTCTGCACCTTCGATATTATTGACACGATATTTTGGTACATCGATATTTCTAACTCGATATTTTGACTGTGTACCGAGTTTGCGTTCCACAGTGCCGTGGTATCCCCGCGCTTAACAGTTTTGATCTACCGTATAACAATCTTAAGTACTGCAACCCCTATTACCTCTCTTTTGGATGTACTGTAAGAACTGTTATCATGAATCCTGTAAAGTATGTTATTTCTAAGATAGTCATATGTACAGGGTGAGCAAATGGTTTTAATTTTTTAACTTGCAGATAACTTGTGACTTCATATGTATGTTTCTTTTTAATTATGATTGTATTTTTTAACTGTACACTTTTATGATTTTAAACAAAAATCGAATAAAGCAATCTGAATTGAATTGAATTGATAATTGGAGAAATGTCACTTAGCGACATTTCTCCAGTTGTGTCAGGGCTGGAATACCCACTTTGCATCTCATTGGAGATGCAAAGCTGGGCGTTGTTGTAAGGGGCGCTAAATCAGCAAAACATGCAATGCTGATAAGGCGATAAAATTATCGCCGTTTTTAGGCCACAAACGGCCGCAAAAGAGGTGATAATTTTACAGCGCCGCCTTGTAAATATGCCCCAGGAGTTTTGATGTGGTTCATATGTATACATTAGGGAAGTTAACTCCTGCTGTTCTCTAAATCTCTTCTGGCCCTCCTGCTGTGATTTGGTCAAAATGTTATGTAGTCTAGTGCTTGCATTTGTGCGCTCAACTTTTGGGCGCATCACAAATTGGTGCATGAAACATATGAGATCAAGATCCTCATACAGACCCTATTTTGTCTAATACAGTTGCAAAGCCAAAAACTTCACTGTAGCGGGTTAACTGCCCTACTAAAACATGACAGTGTGGCATACGACTGGGGGGGCTAACTCAAACTGCCCTAGGATTTGATGAAAGCCAATTATCCAAAACAACATATTCTGGCTTTGCCTAAAATTACTCTGCCAAATGGAACCAAGAACAAAGAATAGGCAAGCAGAATACTGTGTGATATTTCCCAGTGTAATATGTATAATTAAAGACAAAGTATAAGTTGCATATCGTAACATTTGCTGGTTATGTACAAGTCAAGGACCACAAGTTCCATGGAAGACAATTTGATTTGAAAACTGAACAGACTGTTGGATCTTCATTATCCATTACAAAGCTTCGCATTTTATTGACTTCAGAAGCATGAAAGGCGGAGTTGGCCCAGACACCTTAAACATTTGAGCTAAACAATCTGAAGGTGCCAACATGAAAGAGAAGACATAATTCTACCAATATATACAGGACACACCATACATTAAACTACCTCTTTATTTTATTATCATTATTATTACTGTAGTTATTACTATTATTATTTTTCTACACTTCTTCTTCTTAATATTATTATACATAGGCCAACTTTAATGACCAACTCAACTTCTGGCTTTCAAACTCAGCATCTCAAAAAACACTACCCTGTGAGGAGACCTTCTCTACAGGCCGCTCGGACATAGAACCGGCATCGGAAACACCATTGCACACATCATCACCCACTTAGTGCTCAGCTCCAGTATCTTTCTCCTCCTCAGCGACCTCACTTTCCATCTGGTCAAATACTGGTTGAAGAGTAAAAAACCTACTCAACCAGCAATCACAGTTCCTGTCAGAGGGAAGCACAAGCAAACCACAAATTAATACATACATAACCCTATGGTAGCTTGGCAGCAAACAATAAGGCTGAATTTAGAGGCAATATTTAAAGTATCTATGCAGCAATTCAAACAGTAATAAAATGATAACACAACACAAATAATCCCACACCAATTTGGAAAAATAGAGTGAAATGTAATACATTATTTGACTCTAAAACGACAACAATCCAATTATTACAACTGGAGATATGTAATTTTAGAGGATTATGTGAAAATAGTGCTTATAGGCACAACGTTTCAACAGTGGTTATCTGGTGGCACAGGATCAGGGCAAAGTCACAAGTGCAGCCTGAGGGCCGACCAAGGGTCAGCTGATATGACCAAGTTAGGCCTGATGAACAAAGTACCACAAATCTTAGTTGCAGGGCATTGCAAGGTCCCACGTCAAGGATGTATTCTGCAGTGGCAGTTCTGGGAAAGCTGTGGTGCTGCGATGCTGAGTCCTGCATCGTTGTTGAAGATGCAGCTGACAAGGGGCGCGAGATAAAAAGTGTGCCTTTGAGGATGCGTCGCACAGTGACGGTTCCGAAGGAGCCATTGGGCTGCCTTTGACAAGGGGCTTGACATGCAAAGTTCTGCGTCAAGGATGCATCATGCAGTGGTGGGTTCATTTTTGGGATCGGAGATGCTTCACACTGCATCGGTTCTGCCCACAGAATTGCAGCTGAACTGACAGACCATGTTCAGGCTCACTTCCAAAGGTCTAGGATGAGGTGACATCACATAGGGCACAAGATTCACAACAGGCAGAGTCCAGTGCTGGGTTCAAGATGGTTGGAACCTTTTCTGTTCATGAGGCACTGATCAGAAGGTCAGCCAACTATCCCTTAGAGTCACTCTGGTGGACCTGGGTTCAAGACCCCCGTTCAGTCCTTTTCACTCAGGCAGCGGGGCAGCAGGGCAACAAGGCAGCTGAGTAGCGTTCCTTCTTGCAGTGCAGTACATGGGTCCTTTTTAGTCTTCCACAGGTCCGGAGGTGTACTGAAGAGTTGGCTTTGAGGGTTCAACATTTATACCAGGTGTTGAAGTAGAAGAATGTTGTGGATGTTTCCACACCCAAAGGTGTCTGGAATTTCCTGCTTCCCAGCCCTGGCCCCAAAATGTCTGGGGTCACAAATAACCATTTCCAAACCCTTTGTGAGAGTGGTCAGGCAAAGCCTTTGTGATGTACAAGTGTGGTTGGTGACCACTCCCCCAACATCAAGTCAGAGAAGGACCATCTGGCCAACAACAATCCCCTTATGCCTCACTGTCTGGGAGCAATACACAAAGACCCGCTGCCAGCTAAACTAGACACAGGACCCAGGATGCTGACTGCAGGCACCAAATTGTCAGGGCAAGACAATGCCAACTTTCTGAAAGTAGCATTTTCAGAATTATGGCTTTACTATTAAAGCGTATTTTAAATTAAAATTCCATAGACACCAAACGTAAGATTCCTATCTGCTCCCATTTGAAAGTTACCACTTATTGAATGCAATAAGGGAACCCCATGTTATCCTATGGGAGGGGTAGGCCTCACAGTAGTGAAAAACAAATTTAGGAGTTTTTAATTACCAGGACATGTAAAACTTAAAAGCACATGTCCAACTTTTTAAATCAACTGCACAGTGCCCTCTAGGCTGAGTAGGCACCTACCCTAGGGGTGTCCTAGGTGTACAAAAAAGGGAGGTTTGGGCCTGGCAAGAAGTTTATCTTGACAGGTCTAAATGACAGTTTAAAACTGCACACACAGGCAGCAATGGCAAGCCTGAGACATGTTTAAGAGGGCTACCAAATTGGGTGGCACATTTAGTGCTGCAGGTCCACTAGTAGCATTCAATCTACAGGCTATGGGTACATGTAGTACCACTTTACTAGTGAAAGAAACTGTGAAATACACATGCAGTCCTATGGACTACTCTATACTAAATTTTAAAAAATCCACTCAGATATGCCGTGGAAAGATACAATTGAAATTTAGAACTATTAGGGGCGGAACTACTTCCTGTGGCAAGAAAGTATGACAAGCACAAGAATAGGGAGAAAAGCCATTGAATCAAGAGCTGGGAAGTGAGATAAATAACAAAGCCGTTCATCAGGAGGAAGTGGCTGACTCAAAGCCACTGTTACATATTTAGAGCTATTGGTTTGGCCAACAGACAGCTAAAGTTGTTTGCAGAAAAGGCCTCAAATAGAATTTGCCTCATAGTCTTACAACCCTAAAAGGAGAATTAGCCATGACTCATGCAGCCGACTGGTCATTCAACTACTCTATAAAATGTAATACTGTTAGCATGTCTTAAAAGACACTGAAGTGAGAATTGTTCCTGGGAACACTGGTATTAGCTGATCGAATGACCACAATGTTTTCCAAATTAATTTTGATTTACTGCACTTTCCAACTAAGAGATCATGTGCAGCACACTTTCCAAGTTTCAACATAGAATAGTTGTTATTTGCTAAAATAGGTTGAACGTTACAAAGAAATTGCACACGGAGTGCAAAGTGTGCCTTGCAATGCCATCAATCTTTCAAATTCAGCTGATCAGCTTTTATCTTTTGATTACTGTACATTAAGGGCCTTGTACCGAGACAGTTTTATTATAAAGATGTAATGTCCATAAAGTTTCCACAAGGCTGTTTTTATTCCAGAGAGGTGCTTGCATTAGCCCTATACACAAAAACTAAAGGCAACTTTGACAAAACATAACTAAAGGTGCAGACTAAAATAACTTATTTTCCCCAAGGATTGTGCAAGTATACTTCTTTACTGCTAAGTGCAGCACTTAAATATGTTGTTGTACACAAGTGAAAGAAACTGTAAATACATTAGTCTTCATTAATTGTTGATGAATATCACTATAGAAATGATCTGCTGAAAGTGTATACTTGTATTTCTTTGAGAAAACTGCATTTTCCATAACATTGGTATCCCCAAGTTAAAGTATAACTAAAAGTGCAGCATAATGTTCCTTTCTTTACTTTGCCACATGATTAAGTCAAGCATGCAGGATTTGGCTCTACATTGCCACTTATTTACAGACCCTTGATCAGAATGTGGCGACCTTCAGCTGCCGATGGTCAGCAGTGGCTTACGTAAGGAGGGTGGTGGATTGGTAAATGTAAAAAGATGTCACCTGAAGAGGCCAACAACTGCTCCACTAATTTGCATGTATTAGTAGTGGTGTCAGACACCATGACAACAATTCCAATAGAGATAATCTTTCATGATAAAAAGTAATTCCATGGAAAGTGTCTGGAAATTGTATTATATGGATGTATTTGTATGTCTTATCTGCATGTAAAGAGGTGCAAATCAGTACTTAATTTGTAAAATAATAAAGGCCAGGACCCTCATCAGGCGATCACTTCTGCCTGCACTGCCCATTGCCACTGTCAGCGCTGCCAACTACAGTAACAACACAATTACAAACCATTGCATTCACAGTTGTGACATTTAGGAAAATTCCAGGCCCCCAAAACTATGAGAATAGTTCTGGCAGTAGGTATTAATCATTTGAGATGCATATTGAATTAATAAACAACTGTTGATGTGCTTGTCTCTATATTAGACAAACAGTGCCACCATGTGGCAGAGTCTCATAAGTTCCAGTGATGACAATTATTTGCCAGTGCCGAACAACAAAACCACGGACTCAAATTAAGCACTGGTGCAAATATCAATGGGACGTGGGTACTGTTGGGGTATGGATATGATTAATATTAGCTAAAGATTAGGGCTGGCGATTCTCTGTAAAAGCCAATGATTGTTGTTATGTTCTTTGTTAAGACATCAATCACAAAGGTTACCTTGAAAATACTTCTTTCAGGAGTTTAAAAAAGTTGGCACAAGGTAGGTATTTATTTATTTGTAAAGCGCAACATTCATCCCGTAGGGATATCACAACGCTGAAGTAGCGGGTACGTGGTGATTAGGGCTGGTGCTGTTACGGTAGATGACAATATTCTTTGGTTAGTAAGCAGGTTTTAAGTTTCTTCCTGAACGCAGTGTAGTCTTTGATCAGCCGTAGTTCCAGTGGAAGCTTGTACCAATGGAGAGATGCGAGGTATGCAAAGGTGCTTCCACCTGCCCTGGCCTTTCTGATCCTTTTAGTCTCAACTAGCACCTGCTGGTGTGACCTTAGGTATCTAAAAGGTGTGTAGAATTTAATTGTATTCTGAAGAAGCCAATTACTGTGGTGATTAATAACATCCACTCGAAGGTCGACAAGGGCCATACCACTCTTCTGGTCCTATTCGACCTTACTGCAGCCTTCGACACCCTGTCTCCCTCGGTCCTGGTTTCCAGGCTCAGGGAGATAGGTGTTGGAGGCCCAGCCCTCAGTCTCTTAGCCTCCTTTCTCCATCAAAGGGAACAGAGAGTGAAGCTGGGTGATTTTTTGTCTCCTTTCAAACCAGTGCAGTGCTCGCCCAGGGATCTTCTTTAAGTCCCACCCTTTTTAATATCTACGTGGCCCCACTTGCCAGGGTAGTGAGATCTTATGGGTGTGAGGTGTTGTCATATGCCGACGACACACAAATCATGGTCTCCCTTACTCAGTCTGTGAATGATTCTGCCCTCAATTTTAGAACTTGCATGGAGGCAGTATCCCGCTGGATGATCCAGAACTACTTAAAACTCAACTGAGAAAAGACTGAGGTCTTGATCTTCGGGGGTGGTTATGACATTTGGTCAAAAGATTGGTGGCCGGACTCCCTCGGGGACTGCCCTCTCCCCTCCCATTCTGCTAGGAAATTGGGGGTACTGGTAGATACCTCTCTTTCCTTTGACCGGCAGATCAGCAGGACCGTGTCCACCTGTTGTGGTATCATCAGGTTCCTCAGAAAGATTGCATCTTATCTCTGCCGTGATGCTAGGAAGCAGGCCACAGTGGCTCTTGTCTCCTCGGGACTGGACTATTGCAACACACTGTATGTGGGCATGAACAAGAGCCTTGTTCACCGCCTACAGATGGTCCAGAACGCCGCAGCCAGGATGGTCCTTAATCTCCCTAGGCTTTCCTCAGTTTCCCTGGCCAGGAAAAACCTTCACTGGCTGCCCGTTCAGACAGGATCTCCTTTAAGCTTCTTTGCCTTGCCCACTGGGCTATTTATGGCTCTGGATCAGAGGGCATTAGGTCTCTCCTAGTTCCCTACCTTCCTAGTAGAGCCCTCCGGTCTTCCACCAAAAATCTCCTTAGTCCCTAGATTTGAAAAAGCAAGATGGGGAGGTAAGGCTTTTTCCACCTTAGTACCTAAGCTCTGGAATTCCCTCCCCTGATCTGGTAGGACAACCTTCTTTGGCACGTTTCCGTAAAGAATTGAAAACCTGGCTCTTTCAAGAGGCCTACTCGTAGCCATGGATCCGGTGATCTGAGACTTGTTATTCTGATATTTGTTTTGTTGGGCGCCTTGATGCCCTTGGGCTAAGTTGTGCAGTATAAGTGTGTTACATTCTCCTATTTCAATGTTACTACTGTTCCTTTAATTCTGGTGGAATGTTGGTGACTCCTCTGGTGTACATAGGAATGTAGTGGTCAGGTGGAGCTGGGTTTTTCTGCCAGTGACATCTTAGGGTTTTATCCTAAGATGATGTGGTATTGAAGGAAGTAATTGTACGTTTAACATCACCATGCAATAATTTCTCTTGGAGCAATTCTGACTTGTCTGAATATAAAACAGTATGGGCTGAACTTTCCTATGACCTTGAGGTTGGTGTGGTTAGAAGAGCTGACAAACTTGTGGTACCGTCTTCATTACGCAATAAGTTACTGGATCTTATGCATGAAGGGCATTCAGGCATGTCAGGCATGAAAAGAAGATGTAGGTGTGATTTCTGGTGGCCAGGTATGGACAAGGATGTTGAAAGGTGCGTAAGGAATTGTGCCGCTTGCACATGCAGTGATAAATCTCATGTTTCTCAAGAAACTACGATCTCTGCTGTTTCATTTCCTGACGGACCATGGCAGAAATTAGCTATGGATATTTGTGGTCCGTTCAGCGTTGGTAGTATTACTGGGAAGTTTGCCATTGTGTTAATGGATTATTATAGCAAGTGGCCAGAGGTTGCATTTGTCAAGGAAGTTAAAGCTTCCAGTATTGTTAACTTTTGTGAGGAGGTTTTTCATAGGGAAGGTTTTCCTGAGAGCATCACGACTGATAATGGCCCACAGTTCATTGCTTCAGAGTTCCGAAGTTACTTGCATTTATGTGGTATAAAACACATTACTACGGCTGTTTATTGCCCAAGGGAGAACGGCATGGTAGAAAGGTTCAATCGGGTTTTAAAGGATTGCATACAATTAGCTGTGTCAGGTGGCAATGATTGCAAGGTTGCTGTCAAAAATTTGGTTTGGAGTTATAGGAATACTCCACATTCTGCTACCATGGTATCTCCATTCCATCTCTTAAAGGGGCGTTCTGCTGGTAATAAGGTGACTCCTGCATGGATGCTTAAGATTTCTGCTGGTCGTAATTATAAAGAAAATCTCAACAGTAGGATGAGCTCTTACCAGAAGAAGTATGTAGACAGACATAATGTCAAAATTATGAAACGTGTAAGTAGTTTTGATGTTGGAGATTTAGTGGGATCTTCTCGGTTTGGGTTATCCAAGGATGGTTCTTCCAGATGGTCTCGTCCAAAAAAGGTGTTAAAAGTATTGGGTAATTGCGTACTGCTAGATGATGGACAAAAATGGAATTTATGTAATGTTGTTAGGTGCAATGATTTGGAACGTGACCTTTGGTTGGAAAAGGGGTCTGGTTCCAATTCTGCTTCAAATTCTGTTCATTCTCCCCATGTTCAATCCACGTCATCTGAACTTCCAAAGGAAGATGTTTCCAAGCCCAGAAGATTGTCTGGGCGAATTATTGTGAAACCTGTCAAGCTTAAGGATTATATGATGTAACTCTGTATATATATAAAATGATCCTATATTTCATTGTAATGTATATAGTTTTTTTTTTTTTTTTTTTTTTTTGTTTAAGAGGGAAGATGTGTTACATTCTCCTATTTCAATGTTACTACTGTTCCTTTAATTCTGGTGGAATGTTGGTGACTCCTCTGGTGTGCATAGGAATGTAGTGGTCAGTTGGAGCTGGGTTTTTCTGCCAGTGACATCTTAGGGTTTTATCCTTACGAATAAACTACAAAACCACATCAGCTTCCTGTCCTTCTTACATGCAAAAAAGTCTCCCCTCACTTACTCAAGAATCCTGGGACCAGTGTGATGGAGTGCCTTGTGTGTATGTCCTAAGAGCTGAAATTGTGTCTGCAAGTCTGCATTATGCTTCCATCGAGTCAAATAATCATACAAACACCAAAGGTAACCAATACTAACAAGAGTTCAAACTCAATATTCAAAAGAGCACAATGCAAATTTACTGAGTTTTCACCCAACACAGTGCATAAACCAGTGATGCTGTGCTGCAGTACTCAAAAGGGAGAGAGAACATCACCGTACCTACTAAGATTTGGTGAGGTTACTCTCTTCCCTAGAACAGGCACACTTTAGGCTGTCTTGTGCCAATGCACACGCCCTTATATAATAGTGCAAGTATATATCAAGCATGTCAATTGTAGGTTATGTATTGGAAAGGTACCATTCCTGTGCAAAATAATATGCTTTGGCAAAGTTTAACACTTGTCCCAGGCTCTATGTGTACTGTGCAAACATAAGCAAAGTTGAAAAAGATTGGAGGAAATAAATATTTCCTCCATAGTTACACCTGCCTACATCAGACATATTATTTTATACTAATCCCTTTTTACCAATATTAGTAGATATGGATGTTCGTCAAAATCCATGGATGTTTTTTGGGAACCGCATGTAGCACCCATGATGAGCTCTATTGCTGCAAATTAGCACCAAACAGCACATAGCACTACTTTGAGTTACAATAGGGCTAATGGGCTGGCTATTTTCTGGCGCAAAACAAGTGTTGAGATGGAAATTAAGGGGCAGATGTATCAAGATTCCATTTTGCGATTTCTAAATAGCGATTTTTAAGGAATCGCTATTTAGAAATCGCAAAATGGAATGTATGTAGAAAATCGCTATATTTTAGCGATTTCTTAGTCTTCCTTATTTGCGAATTCGCATTTTGCGAATTCGCAATTAAGGAATAATTCCCCTGGCCCATAGGAATGATTGTGAAAATATTCGCAATTTGCGATTCGCAATTTGCTAATCGCAGATTGAGAATAATTTCAAGGGTGCATGGGTGTCTCAAAGACACCCTGCTGCACCCCTGAAATCTACATGTGTGTGCATATGGCGCACCTACATGCCCTATGGGCATGTGTGTGCGTCACATGCCACCTTAAAAAATGCCAAATTGTGCATTTTTAAAAGAATTCGCAAATTAACATCAACTACAAGTTGGTGGTAATTTGCGATTTCTTAACCAAAATTCGCAATTGTAAAATGCTACATACATAGCATTTAAGGAATCGCAAAATTGCGATTCCTTAAATGCTATGGCAAAATAAGGAATCGCAAATTTTTGCGATTCCTTAATTTGCGAATTTTTGATACATGCCAAAACATGCAAATAGACCGTTTGCGATTCGCAAAAGGCTTGATACATCTAGGCATAAATCTTAATGCAACACTTTGCAACAAATTGTGTCAAATCCGCGTCATATTCTGCAATTGACATTGGTGTGATTTGTTGATACTACAGCTGGCATCATCTGGGCAGGATTAGTTATCATGCTGCCATAGTTGGGTGGGCTTTAGGCAACAAAGTCTGGCCATCAGAGAGGCTTGGTAACAGTATTCATCAAATCCAGTACTTCATCAGTCAGTTCAAATATTATTATGGTGAATTATACTGTACTCGATTACGACATATTGAGGATGGTAATCAGAAAAATAAAGTAAGCAATTGCAACTTATGTTTCAAGTGCAACTATAAGGCTGTCAAGGAAACACTTCTATCTGCATAGTTATGTAAACATGTGTGGATGAGTGAGGCTCAGCAAGATATATGTAGTGCAAGTGCTTCACTGGAGGGTAGCATAAAGGTCCCCAACTCTTCATGTAGGTGTTAGAGAGTTGCCATGCATAAAGAGCAGTATCCCAAGAATTAAATACATTGCTTGGAATGAGAGCAAATGATATGAAGGACCATTAGTAGTACCTGTATGCAATGTACTTGTTCCTTAGGGATGAGGTGGCTGACAATGTATGCATTCTTTCTTCTGTGAATCTTATGAAGCGTTCATTCTTCTGAGGCTCCTGCCAGGGATTTATCCTTCTGTGATTACTATGAGGCATTCATTCTTCTGTGACTACTATGAGGCATTCATTCTTCTGTGACACTTATGAGGCACTCATTCTTTTGTGACTCAAGTGTGAGAACTATGATTAACTAAAATCTTTACAATAAAAAAAAAACCACTGGTGAGCATTACATGGGTATAACCCATTATACATAAAACCAGTTGTAACATAGCTCATTAGAGATTACAAATGTGTTGCCAAAGCTCTTTAAGGGAGGATTAAGATGGAAAGCCTGGAGAAGGGAGTCAGTAGAGGTAGTTTAGATCAGGGAAAAGAAAGAAGAAGGGGTGCAAACTAAGTATTAAATTGCATTATCACAAGTGGGTATAGGCTAAAGTGGCCCGGTGCTCTCTAGACTGTGCTAGTATAGAAAGTTCCTTTGGGCCGGCACTGTGAGTTTGACTCCCAAGTAGATGGTAGAGGCCACCGGCACTTGAAGTTCTGCTGCTCGACTCCACAGGTTATTCTACAAACCGCTTGAAGAGATCCTAAGTTTCTTATGCTTGCATGGCAGCTGGGGCTTATCTGTACAGGCCTACTATTATTACAGCCTGTACGTTCACCGCTGTGATCAACCAGTTCCCAGGCAGTATGATCCCTTAAGCACATATTTGATGTGTCATTGCGTGAGGGTGATGTATTTCCCAAAATGTTGGCAGTTCCATCTGCTCAGTTAAGGTGAATGCCATGCTTGTGGCCTTATTGCATGTTCTTATTACACATGCAAGGAAAAGTGGTTTTAGTAGCATATAGTGTGGATTCGGGAGTGCCGGACAGCAACATAATATGTGGTTAAAAGATTCACAAGGTCTGCCATTATTTTTTTCTTTTTAAACTATTATATAGCGTGAACAAGATCCCGAAGGATATCAGAGCGCTTCCCAAAATGGATGGAAGGAGGGTAATACATACAATATCCATATTAAGTCGGAATGAAATCAATAATATTCACATAATTACAAGACTCATGGGGGTCAGTTGGAAGTTTTAGAGAGGGACTGCCACGAGGGGTTTTCTTCTCCAGATTGTAAACCCATAAGCCTGGCAAGCATTATTTCTTTCAGGCACACTTTCCGAATGGCGCCGCTGAGGTAGAGTTGAGGTCTGAGGCATCCTGATTAAGCGTTAGCGTAGGAGTGCCCCGCTGCTAATAATAGTTTGGATGTATTGATGTTATCCATGTCACTTGTCTTGGCCGATCCTTTCACTTGTTTTTTCAGCATTGCTTTGATGACGGCACATGAGAGGTGTAGACTGTTCAGTACCGACTGTTCAAATTGAAGGGTGACGAAAGATCTGTGAAGGTTTAGCGACCATGGATTCCCTTCTTGACTGAAAATGTACTGGAGACCAGCTTTCATGGTGTGGGGAGGGGCCTTTTGGATCCTATAGTAATAATTTACAATGATGCCATACTTGCCTGTGTTTGGCCCTCTTAGCCGAATTCCAGCCTTATTAAGCAGCTCCGAAAATATGTAGGCATGGAGTTCGCTTTGTTCGCCCTAAGTTGGCAGGGTATGCTCAGACGTGAGTCCCTTGCTCACTTTGCCACTGGATTCAAGATAGCCTGTCTGATGAGGATTATGACTCCGAAACCAGCCCCAGGATGCTTGTTTCGGGTCCAGGGAAGACATGGCTTGGCAGTTCGGGCTGGACTGTTCCAATGAGGCACAGGATCAGACTGATTTGCATATGGCTATGTTTGAACTGGGCTCGCAGAGTGAGCTAAAGAATGGGGATGGATTAAACCCAGATCAGTTGACTGGGGATGAGTGTTTGATTTGCTCAAACGCTCCGTCCATCATCCCCTTTTGTATCAGGGAGTCTAAAGACCTTTTTACATGCCTTGAGCTGATACTTATCTATGATGTTGACTACTTGGCCCAGATAGGCATCACGGCCTTACCTGATAGTTGAAAGGAGGGTTGCAGCTTTTGTGACTCTTATGAAGCATTTTTTTCATCAGTGCATCTTATGAGGCATTCATTCTTCTGTGATTCTTAGGAGGCATTCATTAGTTTGTGACTCCTATGAGGCAATCATTCTTTTGTGACTCTTTCGCGGCATTCTTTCTTCTGTTACTCTTATGAGGCATTTATAACTCTGTGACTCTTATAAGGCATTCATTCTTCTGTCACTCTAAAGAGGCATTCAATCTTAGGTGACTCTCATGAGGCATTCTTTTGTGAATCTTATGAGGCATTCATTCTTCTGCGACTCTGATGAGCAATTCATTCTCCTGAATCTCTCCTGAGGCATTCTTTCCTTATGAGGAAAATTGTTCTGTGCGACTCACCCTCTCTTTCTGTTTCTTACGATCAATGTGTAACACATTAAAATCCAGGAAACATGTATTTCTATTATGGAAATTGTGTTGGTATTCAGTACTTAATAATAGTACATAATGAGAATATGTGAGAAGGTAATTATTCATGGAGAAGCTATCCTCTAATGAATACATCCCCTGTGTGTCTTTTGTCTTTATGTTGTACATGCTTGAACTGCATTTTTTCACGTGACTCAGGTGGTACTATATTATTATCTGGGACAATTCTATCTATTCGGAAAGTAGAACAGCGCATTTGCTGTTATCCAGAGACATGCTGATCCTTAGGGTAAACGGACAGTGCGTGATGGGCTGGTCTGACTGATCAGTGTGTAGGCCAGCTTTCTAGAAGTTTGGGGGCCTGTTTGATGGACAATTGTTATTGTTTAATTTCCTGATATGACTGCAAATATTGCCTGCAGCAAACACAAATGCACCCAATCTCCCATACCTTACCAAATACCCATTCACCATGCCTTCACAAGTTCAAAACTGGCCTTATGTGCAAATGGTGGCTACTTTTTTACGTATCTGGGTCGCCAATGGGAGGCACTTTTATTTGGTGCCAGGCCTATTTTTGTCCCCGTCCAACCCTACTTTCATCTTCAGACTGACCTCATAAGAGGTAAGTTCCAATGAGTCTGATAGTAAAACTTACAGGTCCCTTTAGAATTATGCGTTATCAGCACAAGTACTGTGACGCAGCGGTATTCCATGTGGAGATTTCGCCCTCTGAAACAGGCCAAATCTGCAGGTGGACGATTGGGTAAAAAGTTGCAGTGAACAGACACCTTAAGTATGATTATTGCACGTTATTTCCCAAGCATATATATTACACGTTGTTCCACTTCCCCCAAAATTACCGCCACCCCAATATATCGTATTTCGAGGTAGGCTGAGGGGGTGGATAACTGAAGATGAGATGGATGCCAGCAGCTGCTTTTGCTTATTACACAGCTATTAAAATCAGGGGGTGTGTTTATTGCAAAACTTTAAGAAATTCCTACTTGCAAAGGGATGGTAATTCCTTACCCCAATCAGAATTAGTCTCTAAGATTGAAAAATACTTCATTTAAATGTATTTTCTAATATTACTCACATTACTTATAAGTTAGCAGTGGCCCTTACTGGGCAACCAATATCTTTTTCAAGTGAGTCATGTCTTCTTTCAGCAGAATCAGTGCGTAGATTGTTACTCCCTTCTCCTAGCTGTTAAAAACGTCCTTCAGATCTCAGTACTCACTGTAGCTTAAAAACGGAGATGCTGCCTAGTAGTCCAAGCACATTCTTAATTATACAGTCTCAAGAGTTTACATTTATTTTTACAGAAAGTTAGCAGTGAAAAACCATCACATGATATTGCATATTGTGGAAAAGAAGCCAGAATCAAAGCATATATTTGGCATGGATTTAATTGCTTTTTTACACGAGTTAGGATTATAATTCCGAAGTCTACTATGGACTGTATGGCTGTCACTATTAATAAGACAAGATCTGTATGCCTGCTAATTGTATGTAGTACCCTGGCACTATGTTAGTTTTCATGTAGGAAATCACTTTAATGTCTTCTATCATCTTCTTATTAATGGTTAAATAATTATTTGCAGGGTATAGCAGTGCAAGGAAGGAGCTGTTCAATGACAAACCACAGATCCACACCCTCTGCACCTTGGTAAACATAGGCCCTTAGAGAGTTAAAGCAGAAGTGTAGGCATCAGGAGCAACTCTGGAGACTCAACTACAGCCTGGAAAAAAATGAAATATATAGCCTTGATTAAGGAATAAAGGCCACAAATAGACGCAGCCAAAACTAAATTTTTTACAAAAAAAACTAATGCTGCCTGTAACTACACTAAGGAGCTTTTTATTGTGGTGAAATTGTTGTCCAATATTTGTTATAAACCTACCCCTGACCAACTATTGTGTGACAAAATAGCAGGTTGTTTTGCTCCAAAGTGAATAATATCTTCTTAGGGTTTACCGCATTATTGAACAATGTAGAAACTCTTATATTGAAGGAGCTGTTTGAGGAAACCAGCTCCTCTAGCATTGACCAGGGCCCTCCAATGTTCACCACCGTTATTCCTCTTACAGAAGAGAAAGTAGCAATATTCATTGAAATATCCAAATGAGATGCCTCTTCGAATCCCTGCCCTCTGCATGTTTTCTTCCTGTGCCTCAGACAATCTCAGCCCATCTCACTATGCTCTTAAAGAAGATTCTAATCTCTGGTTGCTTTCCATCAATGTGGAAAAAACAATCAATACTGCCACTTGAAAAAAAAGACCCTCATTAGATCCCCTCGAAGAAAAGTATTACAGTCCAATTTCTCGCCTTCCCCTACCATCCAAGATTCTAGAAAAAGCCATGAACCGAGAGATCATGACCTTTCTTGAAACCACCCACCTCCTTGATCCATCGCAAAATGGGTTTAGATATGACCTCTCAACAGTGTCAGCCTTTATGGCTGCCACGGAAGACATTAGAGATATGCTAGACAATGGTGGTAAGGAGGTCTTGATTCTGCTTGATCTGTTGGCCGTGTTCGATAAGGTTGACCATTCTCTTTTGGTTAACCGTCTTGACAGCATTGGCATCAAGGGTCCAGCACTAAAACTGATCATCTCCTTTCTGTCCCAAAGAGAGCAGGTGGTCACTCTTGAGAACTTTATTTCAGACACTTTTATGCTTCCTTCTGGATCACTGACATAACATCAATACAATATCGACCTACAATTTTGCATATGAAATTAAAAAGCTAATTGCACTAGCAAATGTCCCAGTAACTGATGTAGCCGAAAACTGTAATTTAATAATAGAAAGCCCCTATTACCAAACAAATGAACATATACTAAGTCCCCTACTCGACTATTTGGAGGATACCTGGGTGGGAAGGCTACACAGATCTGGACACTGAAGACAGCCCAAATGCCACATTCCATGGTGGAATGTATATAACAGTACCCTAACCAAACAAGCAAAAACAAATAATGCTGTGGAAGGATGGCATAATGCTTTCCAAGCCACACAGGCAGAACCCAACCAACCCTGCATACAGTATTACAATCAATACAAAAATAACAAAACTACCAACAACTAAGACTTGAACAGTCTGTAACACAGCTAGGTCCATAACTAACTAAACAAACTAAAACAATGTTCGAGCACTTACAATACAAAGTAAGACTCTCCCCTAACACTAAAGGGCTGGAATATCTAGACCCAATAGCTAAATCCCTACTTTAAAACAGTAATACATAAACATAGAAAAATTGTAATTGTAAACTGAGTTCCTAAGTAAACATTTTTTCCAAACATTTAAAATATAAATATTATGTCAATTAATTTAAACTATAACAAAAAATATTTGACATAATAAATATATTTTAAATGTTAAAAATATCAATACCAACAACAAAAAATACATTTCCATCCCATTGTAAATAATTTAAAATTAACTTACTTTTTGTCGCTGAAGAATTTAATAAGAACTGCTATAAATAAATCCAAACGTAGTAAAATCCCAATAATTAGTTAAAAGTCCCAAAAACAAATGGAAAAATACAACTGTATAAAATATAATCCGCAAGCAATATATCCATAGAATTGAAACCATAAAAAAAACAAAAAATTTTATAAAAAAAGAAACGCTCCAGTAATACCCAAATAATAAAGGAACTGTAAACTAATTCTTAGTTTACTCGAAACTAATACACATTTCCTTAAAAAAAAGCATACTTCTCCCAACAGCAACTTCCAAATGTCAAAAATCTGTGTATAAAACAGCACAATCCCTCCCGCACAAATATACAGAAAAATCATTAAAAAACACACATAAATATACTAATAACACCATAAACTAAGCATAATTAAACATATATAGCAAACTCTAACACCGACCTATCAACACACTAACCACCTTTCGCATATTAAAAACTACAAACTAAACCTCACAAAAAACACAAAATCCAAACATTACATACACTATAGTCTACCTAACTGCCTTCGCCCTACTCCTAAATTAAGCCTAAAAGCAAATAAATTAAACTTACCTTAACCAAAGCGAAGCAGCTTCAAACTTCGAGCTTCTCCCCTCAGAAATGACCCAAAACAACACAGGTAGCCTACAAAGTAGAAGTTAGCTTAAAAATGACTGCCTAATTGAAAAAAGAAAAATACTGTTGCACATTAAACTCAATGTACATTAGAAATGTAATACAATTTTATTAAAAAAATACTAATTAATATTACAAATGTACAAAAAAAATGTCTTTGCATTTTAAAATTGTTAAATTATAATAGTAAATATTATAACACAAATATTATTTACTATACATTATAAACACATTTTGTTAACTTACCAATGTAAGAAAACAAATAGTACTGCTGCTAAAAATGTGGAAAAACTGTATTGTTAAAAAATATGTTTCTTTTACAAAATGCTTTCAAAGCCATGTGACCTCCCTTGCAAAACCAGGTTGTTTTGTGATAGGTCATTTTGATGTCTCCTCGTTTTGGGCCCTTGCCTGTCACGGGTACTTGACCCACCCACACAAGTGAGATACCCTTTTTCTCGGAAGACTTTGCGGATTGCTGGCCAGGTGGAATTTTGTGGATCCACACAGATTCCAGATCTTTCCACCACAGAAATATGAGGAAAATGTGTTTTGTTGTACTCATTTTGTAGTTTACAAGGGATTCCGGGTAACAGGACCTGATGAAAGCCATACAAGTTACCCCATCCTGGAATCCCCAGGGTGTCTAGTTTTAAAAAAAGTATAGGTTTGCTAGGTTTCCCTAGGTGCCGGCAGAGCTAGGGTTCAAAATCTACAGCTAGCCACTTTGCAAAATAGTTTCAGTTTTCATTGTAAAATGTGGTGTGTCCACGTTGCGTTTTGAGCCATTTCCTGTCGTGGGCACTATGCCTACCGACACAAGTGAGGTACCATTTTTCTTGGAAGACTTTGGGGAATACAGGGTTAGTGGAATTTTGTGGTTCCACGCAGATTCCAGAACTTTCCACCACAGAATTGTGAGGAAAATTAGTTTTTTTACAACATTTGAGGTTTGCACGGCATTCAGGGTAACAGAACCTGGTGTTTTGGGCCATTTCCTGTCGCGGGCACTAGGCCTACCCACACAAATGAGGTACCATTTTTCTCTGAAGACTTTGGGAAATGAGGGGTGGGTGAAATTTTGTTGATCCACGCAGATTCCAGAATTTTCCACCACAGAAATATGATGAAACAGTTTTTTTTTCTGGGACACATTTTGAGGTTTGCACGGGATTCAGGGTAACAGAACCTGGTGAGAGCCAGTCAAGTCACCCCATCCTGGATTCCCTGGGTGTCTAGTTTTTAAAAATGTATACGTTTGCTAGGCTTCCCTAGGTGCCGGCAGAGCTAAGGTTTATAATCTACAGCTAGGCACTTAGCAAAAAAAAGGTCAGTTTTCACTGTGAAAATTTGTCCACGCTGCGTTTTGGGCCGCTTCCTGTCGTGGGTACTTGGCCTACCCACATAAGTGAGGTATCATTTTTCACGGAAGACTTTCGGGAACACCGGGTGCTTGTAATTGTGTGGATCCACGCAGAATCCAGAACTTTCCACCACAGAAATGTGAGGAAAATGTGTTCTGTTTTTTTAAACACATTTTTAGGTTTGCAAGGGATTCTGGGTGTCAGAACCTGGTGAGAGCCAGTCAAGTCACCCCATCCTGGATTTCCCTGGTTGTCTATTTTTTTAAAAAAGTAAAGGTTTGCTAGGTTTCAATAGGTGCTGGCAGAGCTAGGTTTCAAATCTACAGCTAGGCACTTTACAATAATGGTCAGTTTTCACTGTAAAAATAAAGTGTGTCCACGTTGCGTTTTGAGCCATTTCCTTTCACAGGCACTAGGCCTACCCACACAAGTGAGGTACCATTTTTATCGGGCGACTTAGGGTAGCACAAAATTGTAGAGCAACTGTTATTACCGATTGACTTTGGATGCATTTCTGGCTTCCAAATGAAATACAATGCTTCAAAAAGAAGCCATTTTGAAAAATGACCTATATTTCTCATGCTAGTATGGGTACTCACAACTTCGGAAATGTGCAAATATCTACTGTTTCTAAACTCTATATTTTGTTCCAATTTCAGAAATACATAGGTGTCTTTCATACCGCTTTTTCCATGTATATATTTTCCAAACGAATTGCTTTATACCCGTTACATAATAAACAACCATTGCAAGTTCCTGGCTCTGGGTTTGTCGGGTTCTTGGTGAACCTGCTAGTCCTATATATCCCCACAACCAGAAAGGTCCATTGGATGTAATGGTTTATTGTTTACAAACAACTGTCATAATTAGAAGGAGTTGTAGGTGAAAATGTTGACACTAATTTAGAATTTTTCCTATATTCAACAGTTAATTTCTATAACGAAACCTTGAAGGATCTACACAAATGACCCCTTGCTGAATCAAAAATGTTGTCTACTTTTCTAAAATGTATAGCTTTGCAGGATCCATTATTGCTTTCATACCCATTTCTACCATTAACTGGAAAGAGATTGAAAGCACATAAAATAGCAATAATAAGCTATCTCCCAGAAAAATGCCAAAACTGTGTCACAAATGTTGGTTTTCTGACAAAAGTCTGCTTGTCCCTGAAAGCTGGGAGGGTGGTTATTTCAGCACCATACCCCCTTTTTTTAATGCAATTTGCAGGGAAAAAACAGATGCTTTCATCTGTAGCCCTTTTTCCCATTTAAAAAAAAACACCAAAATGTAGCTGTTTTTTAGCTAATTTCTGGGTCCCCTCCAGGGGAATCCACAATCCCTGGGTACCTTTAGAATCCCCATGTGTTGGAAAAAAAAAAGCGCATATTTGGCGTGGATACCTTATGTGCTCAAAAAGTTACAGGGACATAAGGGCAAACTAAGCAACATAGCCAAACAAAGGCCGAGGACGGAGGTGGGGAGGCTTAGCAGCGAAGGGGTTAAAACATTGTATAAAAACCAGTGTATAACCGCATCTTTCATTTGTCAAAATTTGCCTATTAACCAATTTCTTCATTATATGAAACATAAACATGTATCATGCTGACTATACTTAAAAATTATATGTTTATGTTTAAATATGTACTAAATATGCAATGTATCCAAAAATAAAAATAAATATTATTATTTGTCTGTATAACAATATATATATATATTGAGATACAGTATATACCTTTGACAAACAGAGGAGGGGACAGAAAAGCACGTCTTAGACGATTAGAGACAAGCTATGTATTGGAGTTTGATTCTAAGTGGCCTGGGGGAGGGGGTTAAATGCAACAGAGGATCTTCATACTTTCCTATGATGGATGTTAAGTTCCAGGATAGCCTTCTTTAGACATTCCTAATCTGTACTTTTAATCACATTTTGAGCATTGAATACTATGTATAGATAAGTTGAACCCCTGAATTTGAATGAAAACTTGTTCTTAGCTGATAATTGGATGAGCATAAGGTGAACCCTCTGTATTTAGGTATTTTTTGGGTGATGTTTTTAATGATTGGTTTTAAGACATTTTGGGTAGTTTTTATCTATGTGTCTTTTTATCGATTGCTTTAAACGTGTCGCTGGGCTATGCTTATTTATATTGTATTTACAAATCCTTGTCCTTTTTGCACATTCTCTTATAAAATCAAAATTATGGAGATGTACAACATCAGAACTTGTGAATTGCGCATATTTTTTTGAACTCCTAATGATTATCTCACTGTTTGCACTTGATTGGCACTAGTCACTTTATTTTATAGTACTGAGGCATAAGTCACTTTAAAATTCATAGTACTGTAGCACCTTGGCACTTTAATTCATTCAATGAATTATGAATTGAATGAGGTTCTATTAGTATGACTGTTTCAAGTAGACAGTATTAAGCTTAGGGAAAGGTGCATATGAGTTTGTCTATTAAATTCTTTAATATGAAACTTTGATTCTGTTGACAACTCATAAAGAATTATTGTTTTTGAATTAAATTGGTGAGAAACAGTAGAAACTATAGGATGATTGCTGCTTGAGAAAGAGCAACAAAGTGAATGTATAGATTGTTTTTTTATAATAACTTTGTATTATTAGTTCATACACATGTTTAATCTCTTGTCTTTTCACGTTTAGGTGAGCACATAGTAGTAACATAGTAGTAAGGATTTACACATTGCATCTTATCAGCTTATGAGATAATATTTAACAGCATTTATGCAGAAATGTTTTTCTTGATTCCATTTTTTTGGGGGGGAATTTGTAATTGTGATGAATTATTTATTTTGCAAGCATTTAAGCTGGTATAGTACAAAATAATATTTCCTGTTTGAAAATCACTGCAAGGCATTTTAAATGTATTTATACAGATAGTGATTTTTATATGTCTCCTGATATTCTGATGCATTTGCACTAATTTTGGGGCTTGTCATTACGCATGGTTAGGCGATCAAGGCCGCTTGGACGGCCGAAACGCGTCTTGACTTGGTGTAAGAAATAAAATAATGCTGGCACAAAAGTTGGTCTGCGCCCGCGATTCCGCGTTCAAGCGGGAGTGTATTGAGAGCTGTTGATGATATATATATTTCCACTCCAAACTGTATCAAATCAGTGAAAGTGCTTAACACTAAACTTATATAATTTACTATGCCCACTCCAAACTAGAAAAAGTCAGGGAAGGTGCTGGACACTAAACATATATAATTAACTATTCCCAATCCAAACTATATTAACTCAGGGAAGGTGCTGAACACTAAACATATATATTTTTACTATTCCTACTCCAAACTGTATTAACTCAGGGAAAGAGGCTGAGCACTAAACATATATAATTAACTATTCCCACTCCAAACCAGAAAAAGCCAGGGAAGGTGCTGGACACTGAACATATATAATTTACTATTCCCACTCCAAACTTTATTAACTCAGGGAAGGTGCTGGACACTGAACATATATAATTTACTATTACCACCCCAAACTGTATTAACTCAGGGAAGGCTGAACACTAAACATATATATTTTACTATTGCCACCCCAAACTATATTAACTCAGGGAAGGTGCTGCACACAAAACATATACAATGTACTATTCCCACTCCAAAACATGTTAACTTAGGGAAGGTGCTGGACACTAAACATATCTAATTTACTATTCCCACTCCAAACTATATTAACTCTGGGAAGGTGCTGGACACTAAACATATCTAATTTACTATTCCCACTCCAAACTATATTAACTCTGGGAAGGTGCTGGACACTAAACAAATAAAATTTACTATTCCTACTCCGAACTATATTAACTCAAGGGAAGTGAAAAACAATATACTCATAAAATGTAATATTACTCAAATAATTACATAAACACACATAAAATAATACACATTATACATATGTATTAACCTATTCCCAATTCTGAAGACATATATAGAACAAAATTAAGAGACTTTTTTATTGACATTTTTACATTTTTTATAAACTATTATTACACATTTAAAAAGTGGATAACTGCATCTTTCATTTGTAAAAATATATATATATTTACTAACTTCTCCATTATATAAAACATAAAAATGTTTCATACAGTCTATACTTAAAAATTATATGTTTACGTTTAAATATGTACTAAATATACAATACATCCAGAAAATAATATTATTTCTCGGTATAACAATATATATATCAAACATTGAAAATAAAATAATTAAATATAATGTGTTTATAATACACATATTTAACATACTATTACCAATTAAACATACATTTTTCCATTAACCTTACTCCAAATTAAAGAACTAGTTTTTTACAATTCCCACCGCTACACTATATAAACTCAGGGAAGGTGCTGGACACTAAACATATATAATTTAATATTCCAACTCCAAACTATATTGACTTACGGAATATGCTGGACACTAAACATATTTAATTTACTATTCCCACTCCAAACTATATTAACTCAGGGAAAGTGCTGGACACTAAACATATACAATTTACAATTCCCACTCCAAACTAGAAAAAGTCAGGGAAGGTGCTAGACACTAAACATATATAATTTACTATACCCACTCCAAACTATATTAACTCAGGGAAGGTGCTGGTGACTAAACATATATACTTTACTATTCCCACTCCAAACTATATTAATTCAGGGAAGGTGCTGGACACTAAGGGTCGATGCATCAAAGGGTTTTGCTCATTCTGTGTCTATAGAAAAATGTGTTCATGCATATGGCCCTAAACGTATTTAATTTACTATTCACACTCAAAACTATATTAACTGAGGGAAAGTGCTGGGCACTAAACATAAACAATTTACCATTCGCACTCCAAAATATATTAACTCAGGGAAGGTGCTGGACACTAAACATATATAATTTACTATTACCATTCCAAACTGTATAAACTCAGGGAAGTTTGCTGGATACTAATCATATATAATTAACTATTCCCAATCCAAACTGTATTAACTCAAGGGAGGTGCTGGAAACTAAACATATATAATTTAATATTCACACTCCAAACTGTAATAATTCAGGGAAAGTGCTGAACACTAAACATATATAATTCACTATTCCCACTCCAAACTAGAAAAAGTCAGGAAAGGTGCTTGACACTAAACATATATAATTTACTATTCCCAATCCAACCTGTATTAACTCAGGGAAGGTGCCGGACACTAAAGATATATAATTTACTATTGCCACTCCAAACTATATTAACTCAGGGAAGGTGCTGGACACTAAACTTATAAAATGTACTATACATTTGCAAAATTGATATTTTTCAATGACAATGTTTTCAAAATTGATATTTTTACAACAATATTTTATATAACACAGTAAATCAATATTCTTTAATTCAATATTATAAACAACGATATTTTTGATTATCGACATTTAAAACTCGATAATTTTAAACAACGATATTTTAAAGTCGATATTATATCTAGTTACCCTTCCTTCGGGGGCCCTCAGGGACCCTCGCTAAGGGCATCTTGATGATGGCATGTGGACAAAGTCAGCCGGCCACTGTAATGGTATACGAGACCGACCCCCAGAGGTGCGGTGGTCCCGCTGTGCCCATTAGGATGCGACCGCCACCCTGGCGGTCGCATTCCGCATATTGAACAATGTCCAAAATGCATGTTGTGCATTGGCATGCACAACGTGACAGGCACCACCCGGTACCTGCCACTTTGTTCATGCCAATGTTGGGGGTACCATAGGGTACCGCAACGTGCCCCCAAAGAAAACACCACTTGCCTTTTCATGGGGGAGTCTCCGCCATGGACAGGCTTTGAAATTAGCTCATCCGAATATGGATGGCGGTGCCTGCAAGGTACCGCCACCATATTGAGAGCCTTTTCCTCCTGGTCGGCAATCCGACATGCGGAAAAGTGGTGGACAGTCTTTGTGTCCGCCGCGGTCCCCTCGCCATACTAATATGGTGGAGGGTGATGAGAGGCAATCTGGCGGGCAGATTGCCACCGCCAGGCTGGCGGTGGCCACCGTCGGCCTGGCGGTGGCCACCCACCCGTTATCATAATGGACCCCTAAATTCCATCCATTTTAATGCGCATATTACCCCTCTGATCAAACTCATCTGATCATGTGGCTTTTCAGTATTCTCTTTTGCTGACGACACTCATGATAGTAGTGTCAGTGTTTTCAAAAGTAGCCAAACAATTCAATGTTTGCATGGGTTACATCGCTGATTGGATGTGGAAGAACTGTTTGAAACTGAATTCTGAAAAGACTGAAGTATTAGTCTTTGATAATGATACCTCTATCTGGAATATCACCTGGGGCCCAAGAATCTGGCGTCGCTCCCAACTCCAGTACTAAAGGCAATGAACATAGGGGTTATTTTCAACCCCATGTTAGCTAGTACAAGCCATATAAAGCAGGTAACTTCTTCCTGTTTTTTTACTGTGAAAGTCCTGAAAAAATGTAATTCTTCCCTTTCTTTTTATAAAGTTGTGGAAAACAGTTATAACTGCTTCGGTAGTTTCAAAACTAGACTATGCCTTATATGTAGGCTGCCAAATGTGTGCACAAAATAAACTGCATACACTTCAAAATGTAGCAGTCCGTGTGTTGATGAATCCACCTAAATTCTCTCCAATCTGACAAACCGTTAACTATCCGAATTGGTTACCAATCGGGGAGCGAATCAATGCCTTGCAAAAGGAAGGCCTCTCTTCTCTCCAAATGGTGTATACCTACACAAACCCTGCGGTCTAGATCAGCGAGACTGGTAGTCATCCTAAGAATAAAAAAGGCATGGGGAGGAAGAAGTTTCTCTTAATCCACATGCAAATAGTGGAATGTGATGCTTTGCCACCTCAGATCCCAGCCAAACCTTCTAAAAATAAGAAAACAACCGAAAACCTGGCTCCCCCCCCACTGCTTAACCACTTTACCTGCAAACTTTTACCTTCAGGTTCATGCCTGACACTAGTGCAAAGACGCCGATTTACATTAGCGCACTGTACAAGAGTATTAACAAATATTAACATAACATAACACAAGTGAAGATATGCCCACAATTCTCACTTGTGGCAAAAAAGATGCTCCATAGCCCAATAAAAACTATTATCCACAAGGTTAGGCTGTCAAATCAAAAGACTGTGAGCTGCCAACTAAACAAAATACACAACTCTTTCACAGCTCACTTCTCAAAAAGAGCCTGCATCGAGGTCCCAGAGTGACCACATAAAACATTGAGTGCAAATCAGAGTACTGAAGACCCAAGGCATGAACATGCTCAGATAAGCTCACAATAAAGGAAAGCAGAAGACAATTGACAACTACTGGTTGGGAGCAAAAACTAAACACCACTTTTCAAGACACCACAAATTGTTATATTACATTTAACAATTCTCCCACAGGCTGATCTTGCAGAAAAAGACATCCTTTCAACATCAACTGAGAAGGGATGTATGTCATTACAACGCATGCTTTTACAACGCATGCCATTACAATGCAACTTTTACAACGCAAGTCGTTACAACGACTCGCGTTGGGGGGCGCTGGATAGTGAATAGTTTAATTTACTATTCCAACTCCAGTCCCCGTGGATAGTAGGGAAGGTGTTGGATAGTAATTAAACTATTCCCTATCCTAGAGCGCCCTCCAGCGCAATTCGTTGTAATGACTTGCGTTGTAAAAGTAGCGTTGTAATGGTAGTCTATTGTAAAAGTTGCGTTGTAAAGGATGTTTCCCACTGAGAAGAGTAATAATCATTAGTACCTGGGAAAACTAAGCAATAGAGTTCTAAATCAGAAGAAAAGTTATAGGGTTTTATTACAAAAATCTCACAATACGTGGTATAGAGTGAAAGCCAGGAAGGCTTTCAATTGCAGAAAAATACAGAGTAGTCAAAAGCAAAAATTAAACTAAGCCCCAAATGAGAAGCAAACTCACAAAGAAATTGAGTAGCTTATCTAATAGGCAATTCTAAACATCTGACTCACCTTCAATTCAAGGGGTTCTTATACACAATTCCTATGTAAGAAATTAGAGAAAGTGCAGAAACCTTGTAACATGATTGAAATGAACACCTTTTTTGGCAAATTATAATAAAAGAAGTCACTTTCTAAGTACACAAGCAATATCCAACTTAAAGAAAACTTTCAGCATCTTCTGTTACACATCTATGTGCGGATGTCATCAATATGAAGCATTTTGACAATGACTCTCTACACTACTGAATAGGTGCAGTTGTAGGTGTTTAATGCATTGTGATGTAGTGTTCTTTAAAGAGGTGAGCATTCAAATGTTTCTTAAATTGGAGCACATTTGGTAGGTCCTTATGGATACAGGAGTGTTGTTCCATTTTCTGCGTGCATATATGAAAAAGGCCTAATGTTTGTCTTTCTTTTTTATAATTATTACTCTGCAGTCTGATTTTGTCTTGGTTGCTGGTGTGTTGAGGTCCACCAGAGATGGTGAGCTTGTATTCAAGATACACTGGGTGATGGTCATGATAGCTCTGTAAAAGATGCAGCTTGATTTTAAAATGGTGTTGGCTGCAAAGGGGAGCCAGCCGAGTTCCATCAGATTTGTGTGGGAGTTGATGTGATCATATTTCTTCAGGCCCTGGATGAGACAGTGATGCAGTGTGTAAGAGGAGTTTTCAAGTTTTAAGATTTTGCTCATTTTCCTTTTTTAAATAACAGTTTATTGTACTTTTTTTCCAATAGACTCTCTCCTTCATCTGAAAGATTGTACAGATACCTGCAGAATATAAACAGTTTTTGATTTCTTTTTTGATGGGAGATCGAGTTTATTTACTTATTTTGGGTTTGCAAGCAAGCAAAATATTAAAAATGGTCAACTAAATTAGTGAGGAGCTAAGAGTAAAGTAAAGTCCTGAAGATAAAGTAGGGGAGCAGGTAAATGTGATGAAATATATGACTTGGGGCTAAAAGTGTCAAGGTTAAAGAAGTGTGGATGAAAGAATGGAGCTGGTGGAAGTCATTCAATCAATCAATCAGGATTTATAAAGCACAGCTAATCATCTAATAAGGTATCCAGGCACTTGCAGGCCCAGGAGGTCTATACCACAGCCAGGTCTTGAGGGCCATTCTGAATTCCGGAAGTAAGGTGATGGTCCGAAGATGCGTTGGGCAGTTGTCTCAGGTCTTTGCTGCAATTTTGGAAAAAGGGTGTTATCCACTTCTACTTCTATTGATATGGGGAGTACGGGCGAATGATACGGGGGCAGAGCATAGTATTCTCAATGGTTGGTGGACGTTCAGGTGGTGGTTAATGTAGGTGGGTCCTTGGTTTGGAAGAGCCTTGTGTGCGTGGATCAGCAGCTTGAATTGGCATCTCTCATGTATTGGGAGCCATTGGAGATGCCTGAGGTGGGGTGTGATGAGGATTTGTTGGGAAAGGAAGAATCTGGCTGTGGCAGATGGCCTGAAGTCTTTGTAGGAAGTGTGCAGCGATTCCTACGCAGAGGGTGAAGTAGTCAAATAAAGGACAGCAGAGCAAAAAGAGTCAAAAACAGAGTAAAAGATGTAAAAGAGATGGACAGGTAAAAGTGGTGACGTAAGGAATTAGGGAGCTAAAAAATGTGACTTGAAAAGAACGGGAGCAAACATGTAAAGGAGGGTGGAGGCCGTGGACGTCATTTGGAGGTTGTCAGGGGTCCCAACTGAGATCTCTAACTTGTTCCCTGCTACTCCTGGCACTTCCTTTGTGATCCCTGGCCTCAGAGGAGGCGGAATTGAGCCCCCTCTGAGGCCAGGGATAGCAAAGGAAGTGCCAGGAGAAGCAGGGAGCAAGCTAGAGGTCTCAACTGCAATCCCTACCTACCTCCAAATGACATCCAAGATGGAGGTAGAAGTGCAGAATTAAAAACAGAGCACCCTTGCGTCATGTCTGAACCAGCATGGCCAGCGACTGGCTGCCGCCCCCCCCCATCTGACCACACCAACCCCTGACACATGAACATGAGACCTGGTTATCTTTGGAAGGCGGGGGATCGCAAGACCCCCCGGCCGTATTTATTAAGATATGAAATTAAAAGGGTTTTTAATTGCATGGTCAACAATTTATACAAAAATCAGCAGGACATTAGATACAATATTGTCAACAAGTTTGAGAGACTAACCTTAACAGAAACTCTAATACAGATTGTTTCCTAACCGAATCTAGCATCCTCAACTTGATTTTTGTATACTACATTTCTGGCCATATGGCAAGGTCGCTAACCGGTGTCAGGTCCTACTAGCTGCGCCTCACCTAGAGATGTGCGCATGCGCAGCCGGGCCTGGTAATTACCCGGTCTACGCCGTGAACTCCATTTACACACTAAAGGAGGGCCCTTACTCTGCGCCATCAGGTGACGTCATAAGTATGCGCGCGCGGGGTGGCTACCAGCCTAAGGAAAGCGTGACTACTCCAACCCGCACCCCTTTGAAGCACCAGTTACCTTGCCCCTGAAGTTCTCGGAGTGGCCTATGGCCCCACCCCCTGGGCGGGAACCTCCATAGGATGATGCCCGCCCCCTCAGACCTTAAAATAGCTGCTCACCGGTCATGACCTTACCGCCACAGGCCAGCATTGTTAACCGACGATCTGGCCTCCCCCTAGCTAGACCCAAATCAGGAGCAAGCTTGTTTAGCAAATCCCTCTAACCAGGCCCAGAGATTGTTAGACCACAAAAGATTCCCTGCCTCAGTCAAGTGTACTCCATCCCCTAGGTAATACTGTTTGCCCCAGATACACCCATGTGGAATCGTCTGCAACCGGGGGGCCCGAAATAGTTTGTCCAACTGTGTGTTGATCCTCTTTACCGAGTGATTCAACGCCCTAACAGAGTCCCCCCCTCGCCACTGCCACCGAGGGATGAGTTGCGACCATACTACTGTGCAACTCGGGCAAGTCTTGGCCACCCACCCCGCAGTGGAGATGATCTCCTCAATAAGGATGCGTCTCCCCAACTTGGCCAAATCATTCTCCCCCAGGTGAAGTATCACCACTGACGGGGGAGCGGGCTGCTGAGCTAAGAGTCCCTGGAAGAAGTCCCTGAACTGGTTGAGACATAACCCCCCTCTCCCGAAGAATGAAATGTCAAACCCCATTTGCACGGCCTTTTTCTTACGGTCTCCTGAAAGAAAAACACATCGAGCACGCCTGACATAAAAGTGACCCATGATCCAAACAATTTTCTTGTGTTGCTCCCGACGCTTGTTCCGTGGTGGCGTGGCTCGTTGATGCCCGGTGGCGAGTTCCTCCCCTGCGTCACAGGTCTGAGAAACTGCAAAAAACCAGAAACAAGCCGGGCGTGAGCACAATCCTGTCACAACATGTCGATTCGCAAATATCGCTAATAACAATCAGAAGACCATCTCCCAATTTCTTTCACATTATTAACTGGGAGGCCCCTTGCCACTGCCTCGGTTGCTGCCCCAATCCTAAATGAGTGAGTGCCAAATTCCTTGGGGTCAAGACCTGCCTGTCTGACCGTCAGCTCCAAGACCCTTCTAAACTGGTACCTTGTCAATGGCGTACCGTCGGCGTGACACAAAAGTGCACCTCCCGCCGTGCCCCCCGCTGTTTCTGGAAGACTTCCACATGAGCTACCGGGCAGCAAGGATTGGCACAGGCTCGGTGGAGCACTATGGTGTGACCCCGTGACTCCTGGTCGGTTTTGGACTTCTGAATTGTCACCCACATTGTATCCTCCCTGATCATTACACAGGCCCCTTGTAGGCCGCCCTGCTGATCCTGCTTGGACGCTGCCACCAACTTGCCAATTCTTAGAGCCCCATAGAAGGCCAGGGAAAATGCCGCATTGAACAGAAGTACCTCCCATTCCGAGCTACATACACTGTGAAGTGCCAACAATAAAGTTGTCAGCCGTGCTAGCCCGATGGGCCTTCTTTTATCTGCAGGGTGACCCTTTAAACGGCGCCACCCCCTCAAGGCCTTGCGCACCATAAAGGTATTAGTGGGGTCTCGCCTGCCCTTAGCCTGCGCAAAGAACGAGACCGCCGCCCTATGCCTGCTCGCAGCCGCTACGGAGCGCCCTTCCCTGTGCATCCATTCCAAGTAAGCCGCAAAGCTGTCCTCATGCGCCCACCTAACCTCCCATTCCTGACCCAAGAAAGTACGGTAAGAGAGAAACGCCCCTTCGTAAGCTGTCTTGGTCCTGGGGGCTAAGCTAGCAACCACGAGGTCCTGTAATCTGGGGCACCAATCTGCCAAAGTACCGCCGGGAAGTGAGCCGGGGAGGGGTCTGCTGAAGGAAGATGTTCCCTGAAAACCTGCATTTTAAAGCGAGAGAGGGAGTCAGCAGCATTATTGAGGATGCCAGGGACATGCTTGGCTTTGAAAACCACATTCATTTTCAAGCACTGCAAAACAATCTCCTTGATCAGGCGCAGTATGAAAGGACAGCGTGCCCCCTGTTGGTTTATACATTCCACAACAGTCATGTTGTCTGACCAGAACACCACTGATTGATTACATAGGTGTTCGGGCCAGACCCTCAATGCCACCCATATTGGGAAGAGTTCCAGGAAGCCAATATTGGTGGTCAGACCCCATGCTCTCCATTTTTCCGGCCATCGCTGAGCGACCCACTTGTTCCCCAGGATGGCGCCAAAGCCCACACTACCAGCTGCGTCCGTCCATAAACCCAACTCTGCTGATGTGGTGGGAGGACCGGGCCACACTACCCTGCCATTGAAATCCTCCAGGAACGCCATCCATATAAGCATATCCTGGCGAACCTCAGATGACAACCTCGTGCGGTGATGTTTTTCCCGTAAGCCCTTCATTGCATGGGCAATGGAGCGTGAGAACGGGCGTGCCATAGGGATGACCCGCAGTGCGAAGTTCAGTTGCCCCACCACCTCCTGTAACTGCTGTAAGGAAACCTTGTGTTTGCGTAGGCATTGACACAGTGCTGCTCTAAACCTAGACACTTTGTCCCTGGGCAACCTGAAGCATCCCTCCACTGAGTCAATTTCAATACCGAGAAATTCCAAGCAGGTGGATGGGCCAATCGTCTTCCCTGGCGCTAGCGGGACCCCAAAAGCCCGCATGAGCACGCAAAATTCCTGCAGTGCCCAGGCACACTCCTGAGAGCCCGCCGCACCCAAGAAGAGAAAATCATCCAGGTAATGCATGACCTGCTGGTGGCCCGTCGCCTGTCTCAAGACCCATTCTAGAAATGAGCTAAACGTCTCGAAATATGCACATGATATGGAACAGCCCATGGGCATGCATTTATCCATGTAAAACTTTCCTCAAAAGTGAAACCTAGGAGATGATGATCAGCTGGGTGGACTGGGAGGAGACGGAAAGCAGATTCTATGTCTGATTTTGCCAACATAGCCCCTGGCCCCAGGGCACGCAACAAGTCCACCGCCTGGTCAAATGAGGCATATTTTACACTACAAATCCCCTCATCAATTGCATCATTCAAAGAAGCTCCTCTAGGCGCCGACAGGTTGTGGATCAGCCTAAACTGGCCCTTCTCTTTTTTGGGAACTACTCCTAGCGGTGAACACACAAAATTGGGGACAGGCACCTCCACGAAAGGGCCAGATATCCTGCCCAGAGACAGTTCTTTGCTAATTTTTGCCGCCACCACTGTAGGGTTGTGTTTTACTGAGAGTTGATTCTTGCAGTGGGTGCTACCCGTGTACCCCCCTGCCGGGATCCTAAAGCCTTGAGAGAAACCTTCCTGAAGTAGTGTGGCTGCTGTGTGGTCCGGATATCTGTTTAACCATGGGATCATTGCCAGAACATCTACAGGCGTGGGGGTGCCCAACTTGTTTGTACTACACTGGCTTTCCTCTTCCCCTCTGACCGTGATTGCCCTGCTTAGATCTGCAAGTTGATTCTGGGTGTGAGGGGTGACCACAGGCCCCGCATGCGTGTTTAAATCTACAGGTTCCCGGGGCCCTTGTGCAGGTGCGTTTATTAAAATCCCAGCACACCCCTTTCTTTTCTGACCCGCCGCCCCTATTCTTACCCGGGACCTCACCCGCTTGGGGTAGCCGAAAGGGCTGTTGAGGTCTGGCGGAAAAAACCTTGACTGCACTGGTGGACTGGTGGGAGGGCGAGCTCTCTGAGAATTGTTGATGCCATGACATAGAGTCAACCTTGTTCCATGTCAGTGATGGATTACATTCCAAGGCCTTCCTGAAATTGACGTCATACCCTTTCCACGCATCCCCAGAGTACTGTTCACTCCACCCCACAATCCTGCTCTGGTAGCACGCCAATGGCGCCTGCACATTAGGGGGTCGTTCGGCCTTGATAGCTGTGAATACTGCAAAAGCCCTGATCCAGTTAAGCAGAGTTTCCTCAACCCTAAATCTAGAACACTGTGCCCTCCATTCACTTGGATGCATCCACTCCTTTAGCGTTTTTGCATGCTCCATTTCCCTATTATCAAGCAGTAATGAATAAATGTACACATATTTATCAGCCCAAATCATCTCCTTAACAGTCTGTGACACATGTTGTGCTAAGTTCTCACTCCTGAAGGGTATAGAACCATCTCCCAAGAGAGGCAGCACCACCTCCTTACCATTTCCGGGCACCTGGGCCGGCTGCCCACCATCTCCGTTCGGTTGGGCGGGGCTGGAACCTGCGAGGGAAGAAGATGAGGGCACTGCAGAACTGTCAGCCACTGCTGCGGATTTAATCTTTTCCACCAATTTTGCTGCTTCTGCCGCATGATCTGACGAAGCCGGTAACACCCCCCCCTTCTGTAGCCACGGCATTAAGGCCGTTATCTGAGATACCAGTTCAGGGGGAATTGAGTCTAAGTTGCCTGCTGGGACTGCCGGCGCCACTGGGGGCATAACTAGTGGCAGAGGTGTAGGAGGCAAGGGCGCTGCCGGTGGCGGCAAACCCGTGGTTGGGATGGGCTCCACGAGTGAAGGGGCAGGCCCGGCTGGTGGGAGCGCCGGTGGATTGACAGGGGCTGGCGCTGCAGGAACAGGAACTATAGGCGTAGGTGCCAGAGGGGCCGGAACCGCAGGAACAGGTATAATAGGTATCGGAACCAAGGGTTCGGGGGGGGGGGGGCGGTGTACCTGGGCTTCTTGGCCTTAGACCTTTTAGGCGGGGTAACAAAATCCCCCCTTGGCAAGGGGGCCGCCCTCTGGCGAACAGGCCTACCCGATGGGGCAGGAGCCTCATCAAACCTCTCATTAAAGCGGGCCTCCAATACATCAATTTTCCCCAATCGCTTGTTAATGTTGCTCATTTCAAGCATCACGGTCTGCATCATAGCCTCCATCCTGGACCCTCCTTTACCACCCCTTGGCCCTGGCATGTTCTAAACCACACAAGAACTGCCTACACTCCTAGTGATACAATTTGAGCGTACTTGCGCTTTGTACCTTAACCAGATGGAGGATGTCCAGGGGGCTGTAAGCACCATGCAACGGTGGCCGCAACACCACCGGCTTATCCGGCTATGTCAGGGGTGGGTAAACCTGGCGTAGACCCACCCGGCGGCAACCAGGAGCGATGAAATGCTAGCCCCCCGCTCTCCTCTTACCGACCAGTCCTGCGTACTCCCCCCGGTATTGTGTCCGCGACCGCATCCCACGTCCACCTCTTTGAACCGATCGATTGAACTGCAGCGATGTTTTCTTTAAGCGCCTGTAATAGAAAAGATATCAATACCTGGGAGTATAAGGCTGAAGCAGTTGTTGAAACCAGCGCCTAAAAAGTATGAGAATGGAGTAGAGGGTTTGCAATACCTGGAAGCTTGACCCCTTATGAATCCCCCCCCCACCTCACACTGCCTTTTCCTGTATGTCTGTAACAATCAACAGCACGCCCCAGATTTCTTTCAATAAAGGGGGGCCAATTAAACAAAAAATGCTGGTAGAAAGACCGGCCCCTGTAATGCGGAGCAGCCGGGTATGAGGAGTGGAGAGGGCTGAGGTTCAGTGTGTCCATCCTAGGCACAAAAAACAACTCCAAAGAACACCAAGCGCTAGGCTATGGCCTCTCAACCCTCACAGCATACACCCGCTCGCTAGCACGTTTGCCCAGAGCCCCCTACCGCTACTTTCCTGAACGAGAAATGCCACGCTCCTCCGCGTTGTCCTTTGGCCTATGCAGCCCAGTTCGTGGCGCTCCACGTGGCTCTGGCAGCGGCGCCCACCCCGCTAAAAAATACCTCTTGTCGGGCTATTAAGAAATTGCTCTCCGACCCGCTCCCCAGCCGCTTCGAGTCCCGGTGACCTCCGCTCCCGCGCGATGCCTCGAAACGGCCTCCACTCGTAATGCTGCCGCGATGTCCACTTGCAACTCGGCAACCCTGGGACCAGTCGACGGATCAGCTAAGCCTGTAAAATAAATCGAGAAAAATTAATGAAACAAGAGGCCCCGAGCGCGGGGCACAACACGCTGTGGAGGAGCGTCCAGGGAACAAGAGGGTTTCCCGGGCGCTCCCCGCCTCTTTATCCACAAGGGACTGAGTGGGGGTGCCTACGCCCCCACCCAGCCCCTCCCGGCACGCCCGCCCCTGACCCGGATATCCTACCATGGTATCCGGGTCAGGGAGGTCACCAACCAATCGGTGGTGGGGGGCGCCCCGGAGGGCACGCCCCACCACCGAGAGGTACGAAGGGGGGAGGCGATCGCCGCGCCGCCATGCGGGCGGGGGGCCAAGAGCCCCCCCTTTTCAGACTGTCTCCGTGGGAATTTTATGGAACTGCTTTTGTCACTGGAAACGTCACTGAACCTGATCCCTGTCAGATATAATTGGATTGCACAGAATGTACCGAAAAGGGCGGTCGGCAAACTCCCATAGTTTTTCCCTCTTGTGGAACAATGCTTTTTGTTGCATGTTTTGCATTGTTCAGAAGTAAGAATATTTTCATGCATCTTTTCCTCCAGACTGCTTACTCTCCGGTTAGAGCCGAGACAAACAGCCCTTAATTTGTGCCAGTGGTTGCCAGTGGGCCGCACCGGCACTCATTTTTGGAGTTCTGGATTCTTTAGCCTGCACTCGCGGACAGCAGCCACGATCTACGAACTACGCGCTCAACTCTGCCTGGATTAGCAGCCAGACTTTCTTCTTTCTTCTCTGTGGCTGTTTCCTGTGGGAAAACTATGTAATTGCTTTTACTATATTGGCATACTCCATGCATGATGAAAGCAGCTTCGATACAGAAGGCAGGTCGCGGGCAATCTGAAAAACGTTGCAGCAGGGGAGCTATTCAGGTATGTTTAGAAGTTGGTATTTATCAATGTTTATGAATGGAGAGAAGGAAAACGCTGACGGGTCCTACCACGAAGAGAAACCACTGCTTTAAAAAAAAATATCTACTTGCGGATGAGTAGATAACGCTGTAAAATCCACTGTGGCGAATTCGATTTTGGAACACTGCTGTATTGTAAGTTCCTATAATGAAATAGCATGGTGGGTTAATGGGCCTGCTTCTGAGTTTTCTACATAATCTCTCTGTCAATGGCTGTAATCTCAGCAGAAGCAACTTGGGCCTTTTTTCTATAATAACCTAAAGTGCATGTTGAATTGGGAAATTACATATATTATAATAGGTTGAGAGGTAGGGGGAGAAAGAAACTAGATGGCCAGAGCCAAAGAGAGAGATAAGAAAGTGTGAATAAAGGGATAAGCGATGAGGAAGGATGAGGAAGAGAAAGGGGCGGGGTCTAGTAGCACAGAAAGGAGTTTGATAGTCACTGTAGAGGGGAGTATTTTGAAGTGGAGAGAATGAGTAGTTACTTACCGTAACATTCATTACTCCGAGTCTTAGACCTCCCCGTCACAGTCCTGGTTCTCATCCCACCCTCATCCCTGTTTCGGCTTCTTGTGCTTTGGAGTACAGGATGTTGGAAGGTAAGGTCAGGGGTTATGTGCCACAGGATGGGAGTAGGGGTGTTTCAGCTTGGGAGGTCTGCGGGGAGGAGCTATCGATCATGTGTGTAAGGACTTTGACGGGGAGGTTTAGCAAGGAGGTAATACACAGGAGAGCTTTTATTTATAGGACATGCAAAGCGCTTAGACGCCTCATATAAAATGCAATTACAATAACAATATGTAGGATGGAGCACCAGGAGGGACAGGAAGGAATCACAAGATGGGAATGTGGGATGGGGTTAAAGAGGGGTGAAAGAGGATGCATAGAAAGAATGAGAAACGTAAGGAGAGAAAATAAATTGAGAGGGATTAAAAGGATCAGAATGGGGTAAAGGTGGATGAAGAAAGGAGGGGAGTGAAGGCACACATGAGAGGAAGTATGGAAAGGGACAGCAACAAGGGAGCAAAGAAAGGGGACATTTAAACTTGAGCACAAAGCAAAGAAGTACCACCATTTGAACCACTAGAGGCATGGAAACAGAGTTGTAATAGATTACGAAAGAATCACCAGATGTGGTCCTGAGATTATGCATTAAATACACATATAAAATGCTAAGTGAAACATGCATTTAGGTTTTGCGTGCAGGCAGTGGGTCATGCTCATGCTGTTTAGACATCACTGTGTTCATTTTAATCACCTTCTCTGCACTTATCCTTTTTTGATCCCACATAGTTTTTCTTTATGTTTGTCTTGTCTCCCCTCCCTATTGCTCCACCTCTGTTGTTGGCTTGTGCGGATGTGTGTTAGCAGCCCTATGATGAAGCATGACACAGATTTCTGTGGGTGAGGGCTGTTTTAAGAACTTGTGTGTCTTCTCTAACTAACTCTGTTCCAGAGCGACATATTTTGCATAACCCCATTTCTTTTTGTGGGTAGAGTTGTATGTCAGGAGGTCGAAGTGGGGTTGTTCCCCCTACCCCTTAATACTGTGTATGTGGATTTATTCTGCACTGCCTGGTGTTGAGAATTTTATAATAAAACCCTTCAACTTTTCCTGTGATCAAAAACTCAGTTATTCAGTGATCCTAGGGCCAAATGTACGACCCTTTCATTTAGCGCCTCACAATTTGCGACACATTGCAAGACGCAAATTGCGAGGCGCTAAATGAAATTTACAACAGTGTGTATACGCTGTTTTGCAATTCCCAATGGGGTCGCAAATTGTGAGGCTCATTAATATTAATGAGCCTCTCTCAATTTGCGAGCCCATTGTGAATCCCAGCCCTCTGGGACTGCTTTTTAATAAAGCAGCTTTATTGTTTTGAACGCAGGTAGTTTTCCTTAAAGGAAAACGGGCTGCATTTTTTTTTTTTATGAAACGTTTTTGTTTCATTTTTTAAGGGCAGGCAGTGGTCCCTGGGGTCTGCCCTTAAACAATTATTTTGCATGCATTTGCAAACGGGACTCTTTTCCATTTCAAATGCATTACCACCTACTTGAAGTAGATGGTAATTGCGAGTGTTGTGCGACCGCAATTGTGGTCACAAAACATTAGTACATTGTTTTGAGACTCGCTATTTGGAAGGGAAAGCCCCTTCCAAATAGCAAGTCGCAAAACCTATTTATCGAATCGCAATAAAATTGCGACTTGCTAAATAGGCTATGTACATGGCCCAATATGTTTTTGAATGTTTAAACGGGTTCGCAAACCCATTTGTGCATACAATAACAGGTCGTACATCTTGCCCCTAGCTACTTAATTGCTACTCTGCTAAACTAATACTAGGTCAGTTTATGGGAAGGGTAGGGTGCCTTTTAGTGCAAGATTAACCCCAAAGGGGAACCATCTGAGGTAAATTTTGGGCAGTTTCCATTTTGGGGTGGCTTAAAAAATTGGGGTTTCGGGGTTCCTCTTCCAGACATGTGGTTCACTGGTGAACAGCGGCACTTGGATGCTGTTGGCTTGACTGAACGCTAGCATTAATGTTTCAAAATGAGTTCCTCCCATTAAGTATGCCCAAATGTTATGCTTTTTGATCACCCAGTTTTGGACGTTTTACTGTGAGCGAGTCTCACTACATGTGTCTCACCCACAGTATTTACATGGTAAATGTACTGTGTATGTTTACCTCCAGTGTCCACCTTTCAAGATAAGGCTGCTGTGACTCAGCTAATTTAATGGGCACTTGTTTGCTTACACACAAACTTGTGCACACATGTTCATGTGTGAGACTACAGTTGTGCGCAGCCTGGTAAATGTGCTCAGTTAGCTTGGTGCCGAAGGGACTCTGCAGGCTGAGATATTGACCTGGGGTAGACATTATATTATTAGTGGGCAGTCATAGAAAAAGTCAGTATGGTTCCAGTTTGGGTCTGTAATGACACTTTATTAAACACATGGTGGGGAGATCTGCTTTGAAGTTCAGTTTCATTCCCTTAGGCCAATGAAGTCCAATGAGGTGGTAACTCCTTCGACGCTACTGACGGAACCGTTCCGTCACGCCCCTCGGGTGGGCTGTGCTCATGACGGAACGGTTCCGTCACGGCCCGGCCGCCGCGCCTGTGCGGCGGGTTTCATTAAGCGGGCGGGGCCGTGACGGAACCGTTCCATCACAAGCACAGCTCACCCGCGAGCCGTGACGGAACGGTTCTGTCACCAGCGCAGGTGAGCAGCGCGCCCAACCACGACCGTTAGCGCTGCGGCGGAATAGCCGTCGCAGCGAAGGTGTTAAACTGAGGCTGAAAAATGTGCACCCAGTTCATGTTCACGGGTCCTAAAACCATACATGTACACTTTGAGGGTCATCCAGAATTGTCGCATTTCTCTCGCTGAGCTCAGGATCAGAGTCAAGGCCTTTTGTCACCCTGATGGCCCCAATTAATTGCATTTCTCCCCAGCAGCGGGAACAAAGGCCACCCCACACAAAAGGAACAATTAACAGTGATTCCCACAGCTCCTGAGGCAGAAAGGGTGGGGAAGAAAAACTGCATCTGTTAGTTACCTGCCACACTGTACCAAGGCTGTGGACAGCCTAGGCCCACTGAACAAAGGTGGAAGCCCAGACAACTGGATCCAACACAGGAGTGGGCTCCTCTTTAAAATGTTGGTGGGAAAGGCCCTGGCAGTGATGTCAGCAATGGGCGGAGTGGACACTCCTGGAGGAGATGTGACCAGTAACTTCAGATTTAACTTTCCCAGCATGCTGTGCAGGAGGGTTAGGACAGGGGTGGAGACACACAGGCAAGGTCAGCGCGGAACACATCAGGAGCCAGCTGCCAACTCATTCGGAGGATGGGGTTGTCTGTGTGGCACCGTGCACCCCACAAAAAGAGAGAAAAACAGTAAGGAAGCCATGCGGTGCAACGCCGTGCAGCACTAAACAAAAGTGGCCAAGCACTAATAAATTATTCACCGCTCCAGAGAAAGAACCCCATAATGCTTTTCGTGTTTTACTATTTACATATTTTTCATCACTCTGGCAGCCTCAAACTGTGCAGCCTCACCATCAGTGATCAAAATAAAGTGTGTGTGTGGGGGGCGGGGGGGCTGCATTAGCGCTCCCCTTCAAGAATGTTGAAAACTGGCCCTATATTTCTTGGGTCTGAGAAATTATGATCCCCTTTATTAATCAAGCATTACCAAGGCTGGAGCTTTTGCTGTACAGGGTTCTCTAGGGACTGGTTGTAGGATTTCAGTGCATGTGGTCTAAATGAGTATAAAAATGACACAGACACGTTTCATTTGTTTTTAATACTTTATTATTCCTTTGTGTTCACAGTGGGTTTATTCATAGTTAAAATGCTTTATTGACAATGTTTAATGACAATGCATTTACATATGATTAATGACTTTGGTGAAAGGTTGATGATGATTAATGTGTACTTTGTTTACCTTTTAAAGTGGTGCACCCTTGATAAAGCCAATAGGCTTACCTTATATGCTGTGGCGACCCTTGCTGAAGCCAATATGCCCTTTTTATTTAAGAGATACCCCCTAAATTGTGATTTGCTATCTGGTATCAGAGGGGGCAAACTGTGGTTTTGGGTCTCATACCCCTTTAGGAGACAAATGAGATTTCATAATGCCAACTAAGATATTTCAATCTATCTTACGTCTATTTCTGTAAAATAATGCATGCATTTTAGTAGTGTGTGTGTGTGTCTGTGTGTGTGTAATAAATGTATTTCTTCTTATGTAAAGAAAAAGCACTAACTGGGCAATCATTATAAAGTGTTATTATTGCGTGCCATTGAATGGTGATTACTAGCAGACAATTCAGAAAGCTGTGAAGGGCTCAATCATTTATTTACACATTAACTCAAGAAAAGGGCAAGAAGCAAAGATGCCATGCATGACTTATTCTTAGGAGCTTTTTAATTTTAAAGGTAACATGCAACAAACATCAAAAAATATTATAAAGTTTCTTCAAAATTCAAAAAGTGTCTTTCAAAATAACATGCAGATGCATTTCACCTTAGTACATCAGATTATATCACTGCATTAAAAAGCATATATTAAAAATTATAGTTTCAATTACAAACCTAGAAACATTCATTAATCCCCAACACCCTCACAACAAGCCATTAAGGAACCAAGGGGCATATTATCAAAGGGGTTTATCTCCACTTTTTTGGCTTTAAAAGCCAAGAAAGCGGGGATAAAATTATCTCCCTATTACCTAGCTGTCGCTAACACCAGTTGAAAAGTAGTAGCTTTTCAATCAGTAACCCACATCTCTGCACTTCCTGTTTAGGGTGAGACTTCAATGCAATTTCAGCGCCGAGACGCCTAAGGGTAATTGTACGCGCTCTACAAATGGCATTAAATAAATAAATAAATAGCAACCATCTTGGGCCCCGCTTTGCATGTCAGTGATATTTATCACTAATGACATGCAAAGTGGGCGTTCCAAGATGTTAGAGACGGGAACCAGTCGCTAACATCGCTATACCCTATTACCAACTTTTGGAGATATTCGCGCTAAGCGTGAATATCTCCAAAAGCTAACACCTGCCCTGCGCAGTTCTTAGCCATGTTATCCAATGGGAGGTGGATAACATGGCTAAGAGCATTAGCTCGGTAATGCATGAATATCGCTGACTTTTCAGCGATATTCATGCATTGCGGGCGATTTTTATCACATTTGCGATAAACCTTGGTAATACCAAGGTTTATCTGCGATAAAAATCGCCGCAGTTCAGCGGTAAGTTTTTGTCTCTAACCAAGCAATAGCGATAATTATCACTATTGCTTGGTAATATGCCCCCAAGTTGTCATGCGCCTAGGTTTTTATTAAACAAGGGGACAAAAGTTATAGTGGCATATTACCAAGCAATAGCAATAATTATCTCTATTGCTTGGTTAGCGTGAAAAAATTATCGCCGAGCTGCGGCGATTTTTATCGCAGATAAACCTTGGTATTACCAAGGTTTATCGCAAATGCGATAAAAATCGGCTGCAATGCATGAATATCGCTGAAAAGTCAGCGATATTCATGCATTAGCGAGTTAATGCTCTTTGCCATGTTATCCACCTCCCATTGGATAACATGGCTAAGAACTGCTCAGGGCAGGTGTTAGCTTTTGGAGATATTTGTGCTTAGCGCGAATATCTCCAAAAGTTGGTAATAGGTGATAGCGATGTTAGCGACTGTTTCCAGTCGCTAACATCTTGGCACGCCCACTTTGCATCTCATCAGTGATAAATATCACTGACATGCAAAGTGGGGCCCAAGATGGTCCCTATCTCCTACTAGCTGTCGCTAACTGGTGTTAGCGACAGCTAGGTAATAGGGAGATCATTTTATCCCAGCTTTCTTGGCTTTTAAAGCCAAATAAGTGGAGATAAACCCCCTTGATTTTATGCCCCATAGTTTATTAAACTTAACACAAGAGAAGATTGTGTATGGCACATCCTAAACTCATGCATTTCATTTTACTCTTATAAGTTACAATGAAGAAAAAAGATGCAAAGTTAAGTTAAACAATTGCCTAAAATCACACAATTTAGGCAACTTGGAGATCCTGGTCCCAGGTTTTCTAGTTCAATTCAGCCACTGCATTGGTATCTCTCTCCTCCTCTTGTTGTAGAGCAAAAGTAAATGGTTTGTCCTATAATCCAAGAACATAAGGTTAGAACATGGGTACCAGACAGAAGCCTAGTGAAGACTTGGTTCTGTTTTGGCTCGAGGATCCAATAGATCATTTAGGTGAGCAGGAGCCATGTATCCAGCTAAAGCTTGGCCCGAGCCTTTGCTGACCACCTCTATCATACGATGGCAATCGAGGGGACACAGACATAGGAAGGGTATTATTTGACTCTCATCAAACAAGGAGGTGAAGCAAGCGGACCAACATCACTGTGAAGGACTCCATGTTTCAGGATTATAACTTTCTCACAACACCCTATTATAGTGAGTGAACTATGAGACAGGTGGTTCTAACATAGGTAAAATCAAATTATTGTTGCGCTTCATACCTGTTTTTCTATCTTATATTTCCACGACTTGACCGATTTAGGTTTTTGATATCTCTGTTAAAAAAGGAAAAGTGAAATATGTTCAGAAAGTCATTATCAAAGAGTGCACAATGTATGTCTAGGGTAGGATGAGAGTAATAAAACAATTCCTTTTTCTTCCATAGTCATTAACCAAAAACTGGGGTGTGAGTAGTTCTGATGGTGAGACTCAGGGACTACTCTCTTTCTGTTCTCTGGAACCTGCCCTGACTTTGAATACGAAGGGGCATATTTACAAGATAATGGCACGGCGCTGCAAGACATCTTGCTGCGCCAAGCAGCATCTTTAGGAAAGTGCAGGGATGCATCATATTTACAATAATACAATGCATCCATGTGCTTTCCTCTGCGCTGGTGCACAAAATAAACTTGCACCATCGTGTAAGGGTGCCTGCTTTGCAGGGATGATTGTTTTCGTGCAGGAAAGGACACCCTCCTGCACAAAAACTATCATTGATCGTGTTATTTTCCTCTATGTGTGCTACATAATGCAGCACACAAAGAAAGAGGAAAACACGAAGAGGAATAAAGGTTTTTCTCTTTGTTGCTTCACTTTTACACCTCCCCTGGGGAGAAGTTAGAATCTGACATATTACCAGGTTTACGAAAACTTGTAAATGTAGTAATGCATCAGAATCCATGGGTGTTGCATGGGAAAGCTCACAGCAACACCCATGGAGCGTCCCATTTCATACAGAGTAATGCGTGAAAGGGGGCCTGGTAAATATGGTTTAAAACACTGCGCCACTCGAGTATCATAAAAAGTGAAACTCCGGTGGTGCAATAGGCTTGTAAATATGCCCAAGAGTTCCCAATCAGCATATTGTGACAAGGTGGTAGGTAAAGCCAAGATAAAATATTGTGTCTTAGTGCCATGTCTAAAACTTTACCACTGCCCCATGTCTAGTGGTGGAGGTTGGGTGTTTGTGTCTGCCAATCTCAGTAATTGTGCGCCTTGTTGGGGGACTCTTTGTTAAGAATTTTTTTAGAACATGCCACCTTAAGTGTTTCTAAGCACTCCTAATGTTTACGGATAAGAGACTAAAGGCATAAGGAGATTGTGAGTCCTGAGATTCTATTTTATTCCAGTGCAATATGCACATTACTTCCCTTGTACACTTGACCTGCCAAAGGTAGAGACAGCAAGCAGTAACGGCTTACACAAGGATGCAATAGAAGGCCATTGACTCAGGTACAGCATAATAGAGTACTCCAGAATCTTTGATTCTTCTTGAAACTAGGAGCTTAATTTAGAGGACAATATTGATTGAAACCCTCAAAACAACTTCACAATTCACTGACAATACCATATACATGCTTCACGTCTTCTACGCCCACCTTACACCCTCCCATGACACCAGCCCCAGCCGGCATCAATATGCCCTTGCTCACATCACATACCATATATTTTGACTCATAGTAAAAGGTTTGCGAGTGTCCATGGTCCAGGCCAGGGTTCTTCAAAGTCAGTCCTGGAGGGCCGTATCCATGCCAGATTTTTATCATAGCCCCATTTGGATAAAAGTAGTTTTCTTAAAAATCTGGCATGGATCCGGCCCTCCGGACCACCTTTGGAGAGCCCTGGTCTAGTACGCTAATACAAGACAAGAAATATGAGCAAAGTGATAAATGTATTAACAATATATTGAACAATGTAAAAAAATGTAGACCAAAGGAAAGAGAAAGGTAAGAAGTGCTGGCAGCTGGCTTCTAGGTGCTAGCACTGTGTCTCGGCCTCCCGTAAATTCTGTGACAGCGGAGGAACAAGGCTGCTCATCAGTAGATTATATAACATAAATATATAGTGCTCTTTTCTGTACTGCAGTTTCATCTGCCACAATGAGCATTAAACTATGATACAAACGGCATAGTAGAACGTGCTATATAAATGCAAACCCTTTCCTCTTGTATCCATCCACTATCACTCACATGTCAACTGCTCAAATTTATTTCATATTCCCTTGTACTAATTCCCCACTAATCCTGTTAGGGTTCCCGAGTAGCGTGCTACTTGCAAAAAAGCACCTCAACACCTCATCAGGGGTAGCAAGAACTATACATACCCAAACCCTTCCCTCTTCCATCCCTACACAATCCTTTCAATCCAAATAACAGACTAACATGTCCACCCTCAAATGTATTTCATATTCCCCTATACTAATTCCCCACTAATCCTGTTTAGGTTCCGGAGTAGCGTGCTACCTGCCAAAAAGCGCTTCTTCAACACCTCATCAGGGGTAGCAAGTGCTATATAAATGCAAACCCTTCCCTCTTCTATCCCTCGACTATCCTTACCAATCCAAATAACAGATGAACATGTCGCCCACTCAAATTAATTTCATATTTCCCAATACTAATTCACCACTAATCCATTTTGGGTTCCGGAGTAGCGTGCTACTCCCCAAAAAAGCGTGCAACGCCTCTCCAGTGGTAATAAGCGCTCTATTAAATGCAATTCCAAATACAATCACCTCTGCGTCTGGTATGTTGATATGTCAGCCATCTTCAGAGAAATCCGGCGTGGGTACAGCCCGCCCCTCCCCCCGCCTGTCAGTACCTACTCTCACCTCGCGCAGGAGCATGATTTGCAGGTGTCTTTGTGCCAGAAAAGCTCCCAGGGCCTCCATTTTTCACAACAATGGATCTCTGCTGAGTTTCGCTGAGCATTTATTGTGCGGCCCCGTCATTCACGCGACCTGGCAGCTGGTGTTATTTACTTGAGACGGGGCGGCGCATTGGGTATAATCGGGATTGCAAAGTGACGTAACCAGGTACAGCTATTGTCCGCGAGCCTTCCTGCACGCAATTGACTAGAATTCCAACTCATTGCCTTTTTGTGTGCCTGCTTAAGCGCGGTATCATTAACCCTGCGTACGTGTACGGCTTCCCCAGACAAGTCACTCCTCAGAATAAATTGGACATTTTTGCCGGCATCCAATGATGTATCTTCTGGATGTGTAAACAGCTGTTTATTCTGTTGTAATGCAGTTCAGGACAGGAGCTATCCTTACAAATACAAGGAATTTGTTTTATGTACCGTTATTTGATGCAGCAGGTGTTGCACTAAATAAATACATATGATTTAAAAAATAATGGATTGTTAGACGCAACATTTATTATCATCTTTTTGTCCCAAAGTTAAATGTTCAAATTGTAATAGGTATGCATACTTGCTCATGAGAGGCCAGATCCAGAGAGGCGAAGGGAGAAGATGGAGTGTATTCTGTACTAAGAGGATTCGAAGTCTGCATCTTTTGTGAGCTTTTCTTTCGTGAAAAGTCTCCTGTTACATTTTAATTTAAAGGAAAGAAAGAAAGTTAGATAGAGATTATTGTGTTCCATTGTTTAGGTTGCAAAAGGGTATAATCAGTTGACATTCTGGAGAAAAGGAGCAGTCTAATAGCTAATATATTCTTAATGAATTAAATGAGGGGTCAAGGCTCAAGATGTCTGCCCTGCACAGCATTATTGTAGGGAATCTGATTGGCAGGCTAACAGGGATGAGCATGTCCAAAATTAGTAGAGATATGAGCTAGGGCAATTCGATTTTTTCAACAAATGTTTCTTTCCTTCTGTAGTCACAGATCTCAGATAAGTGAGGTAGGACCAGTGGCGGCTCCTCAGCATTGGCGGAGGAGCATTGCCCGACTGGCTCAGCCAGCAGCCAAAAAATAAAACAATATTGTTTTCTTTTTCTGCTGCTGGCTGAGCCAGCATGTGTAGGGATGGGCGGGGCCGGACAATGTGTGGGGGTCGGAGTGATGTGCACTACTAACTGTGCATGTCGGTTTGGCCGGCCGTCTTAGGCCGGCCAAACAGGCATGTGCAGTAAGGTTTCTACAACCTGGCTGTTTTCTACAGCCATGTTGGAGAAACAGCACAGACTCCCTGTCCGGAGCGTCAAAGCAGCCTTCTCAGGCCAGGCCCTGCGCTGCTCTCATGCAAATCCCTAGACATATCATCAAAGATGGCCACTCTTTCTACCTGTAGATTTGAGGTGCAAAATTACAGCTTGATAGGAGCTGCTGCAAGCTGATCCACCAACTTCTGTTACATCCTCCTATTGAATCATCTATGTGTGCTGAAAATGGCCCTTTCTCTCTAGTCATAGATGTAATAGCCTCCCTGCCCATCCATGTACCTTTTTAACGTAAATCATCCTGAATATAGGGGGGCTTATTATTTTTCTGGAAAATTATTGCCCCAACGAGTGCAGAGTTGAAAATTGAAACATGTTTCAAGTCAAATATCTGATCTGGAAGTAATGTTGGTTCATCTAATAAGGGATAGAAAAATGTTTTTGTCTGTTTATTAATAATGATCCATTGAGATTGAAAATGTTCTTGTGAGTTACACTTTTACTTGCTGTTGATAGATTTGTTATAGTAGGAGTTAACTGTTTTCCTCAAGGTGTCTGTTTTAAGTAATACTTTGGGTCTACACTTTGAATTATTTGTGTTTACAACAAAAGCATTACATAATGGTGTGTTTTGAGAGAAAATAATATTCCTTCACACAATGTATGGTGGAGAGAGGCTATTTTGCATCTGTATTAATGGGTGAAACTCACTAATTTCACCTGTGCATCAACTATAGTGACTCCTTTCTCACACGTTCTTTGAAATATCCGCTGTGGCAATAAAGTAGTTCAAATAACCAATGCCAGAAGCATGGTAGCCTCCTTTGCATAGTGCAGGCTTATGCTAGCCCTTGCAACACTCAACTCACTCCTCTTTCTGCTTCCACATCTCACATCTTCACATTCCACATCTTCCTGCTTCCACATCTCACCAGGGGCCCTGATTCTTTGCTCTAAGAAGCCTAGCACCAGATGTGTTGGTAATTCCACTGTCACTCTGCTACCCCTCACTTTTGTTTCACAGTGGCAGCAGGTCTGTTGACTCCAGTGCTTAATTTGTCAAAACAAAAAAAAAGTGCCAGGGCTATCATCAGGAGGCCGCAGAAGCGTGCACCACACATTGCCCCTCCCATGCTGCCTGTGATAGTTACAACACAACTACTAACCATCACATTCGTACAAGTCTGTCAATTCGGATTATTTCAGGCCCCCAAAGCTGTAAGAATCGTTTGGGCGGCAGGTAATTGTCATTTTTAAAGTATATCAAATTAATAATTAGCTGTTGTTGTGGTCATCTCTAAATTAGCTGGACAGCGCCACCTTGTGGCATACTATCACAAGTGCTGGTGTTGACATTTAAGTGATGGTGCCAGGCACTGGAAACCACTGACTCAAATTAAGCACTGGTTGGCTCCTGTTTTTTTTACCGGCCACTTCCTGTACCCTTCTCAGAGAACTTGTCTAATTCGCTTTTTTTCATTTCTTTGTTTTTGCTCTGAATATATTATCAAACCCACAGTTTGTTTACATAGTTTGTACATTAAATTTACTACAAGTCTATTTGCAATTATATTTACAGTTCTATTTACAATCAATTCACAATCAATTTTCAACCATAACCTGGCGAGGTATGCAGACTTTGAGGAATTCAGAGAACTAAGTCAGATGATAATAGCCTAGAGAAATGTTGGTCAAAATGCCAATTCCCATACTATCAGGCTAGTGGTGGTCGAAGTCTTTTTTGCCTGGACCGAATAGACATTGTCAGGAAATTGGCTACCCCGTACATTACTAATGGTAATTCCATAAGCTGCAGGAACAATAAAGCTGGTTTAACTTGCATAAACTCTTGGTCCTTCAATATAGGCTTAATAAACTTCTCCCTGGCACTTTTAAAAAAGGACAAAAAAACAGAAAATGCAATAAATCCTGATCAGAGAAATCATCACAACTGCAGGGAGCATTCTCGTGGGGCCTACACCACTTATCGTATTCACCCAGCAGAAAGTGAGCTTGATTAAAACGAAATTTTGTAAGGAGCCACCGGTGATATGGTTTATTTACTATCATCAGATATGGTTGGATAGCTAAAGTTGTAATCGTCATATAGTGAGATCTTACAGTTGGCTTCATTATTTCACATGACTCTCTTTCTGCTTCCCTTTTCTTTGTAAAGTGGGACTTGGCCCAGCTAATGTCTTCTCTTTTTAGACCTTCGGGTTTAGTATATAGATCAGGCCGGCCCAAATATCCTGCTGTTGTTTTGATATGTGTTAGCCACTCGATCTCAGCCACTCTGTCCCGCCCCATACAGTCTCTATGTCCTGCCCCATACAGTCTCTAATGTGTGGATTAGTGATTCCATGATTGGCTTGTTTGGTTTACCTGTCAGACCCTAGTACAGTGCACCAGGAGTGCCCAGGGCTTGTAAACCAAATGCTGCTGGTAGACATGCAGCACTGGTTGTGCCACCCACAGAAACAGCCTAGTAAAATATGTCTAAGGTCTGCCATTGCAGAACCTGCGTGCAGTCTGGTACTGTGATGCTGACTGGGCAAGTGCACTCACTTGCCAGTCCGTAAACCTTCCCTTTTCTTCATATCAGAGACCCCTATGATAGGCCCAAGGGCAGGGTGCATTGTAAGTATTCGGTAGGACATGCCCTGGTGTGTGTGGCATGTCCTAGTAGTGAATTACAGCCATTTTTGATTTTTCACTATTGCAAGGCTACCGGTTCTCCAACGACCAGAATGGGCAGTAAGATTATTACATTTTTATAATCCTAACTGACTCAGAGAACATAGTAGAAAGTCGAGTATGCCTGGACTCAGAATGATAAAATACATCTTTTAGTGAAGTTGGTTTTAACATTCTGTGTTTGAAAATACCACTTTTAGAAAGTAGGTATTTTCTTGCCTAACCTTTCAAGCCTGCCTCTGCTAGGTTGTGTATTCCTTGTCTGGGGTTTGTGAGTGACAGGCTGGGGGATTCAAAGAGACAGAATGAGTCAGCCTAGTGGTGAATAGAGAGATCTGCATCTAGATGGGATGGAGGAGTTGCACCTGAACCTTGAATAGTGCTGTGCCTGCCTTTCACAATGCTGGCTCCACCCCCTTGGGTGCGGCTGATGTCTCTGCCCTGCACAGTAAAAGAAGATAAAAAATCCTGTCAACAAAGTGCTCCAAGGCTGTGCTTTCCCTCCACAATGCTGGCTCCACCTCCTGTTGGGCGTCTGATGTTTCTGCCCTGCACTGTGAAAGGAAAGAAGGAGTCATGCAAACAGAGTGCTCCAGAACTGGTTTGGACTGGACAAAGGCACCTCTGCCCTCAAAGGACAAATGACTTTGGGGTATAAATATTGGGACCCTGATCCCAAGAAATTAGATCACTTTTGGACTACAAGAAGAAACCTTTGCTGAGGAGAGGAACCTGAAGAAACTGAGGAGAGACTATCCCTAAGCTGGAGTGCTGCTTGGGGGATTTTCCTGCAGTGGTTGCCTGACTGCCAAAGAAAGGAGACAGAGCTTTGTGTGCTTTATTTTCAACTTGTGAAGGATCTCCAAGGGCTTGGAACAGAGTTTGCCTCCTGCTGAAGTCTCAGGGACAACAGACTTCAACCCCCAGCTCCCCAGTGTTCTTTGGAAGTGCCTGCTGCTGTTTTGGGGCCTTTTGTCCAAAGGAGCTGGAAGCGCAACTCAACGAGGAAGAAGCATGTCGCCATCGCTGCTGCTGCCGTCGCATCGTGAATGTCATAGAGAGTTCTTCCGAGCACTACAAGTAATAATTGAGAACAGCAGTTCTCCAGTCATTGTATTTCTATTGGCAATGTCCAAGTTTAATTTCTTCAATAGGTTCAAAATCCGGTTCACATAGATTAGTGCAGCCAACAGGTGTTTCGTCTAGTCAGTACATTGACTTTAGACTTCTTCAGGGCTGCAACCCAAATGACATTATATAAGACAAAGTAATTACCATCATTAAGACACCACAACATAGTGTAGTATCACTTAATTATTATTTAACTTAAATTAAGGGATACACCCTCACACCACCCGGTGTCATTAAAACAGAAAGTGCAGGAAAAAAGCATCCAAGAGCAAATTCAAACTAAAAATCACCAAAAGTATGTGCAATTGCGTGTAACCAAACGTTCCAAATATGGCGGTGGTATTTGGAAATGTATATTCAAATATGGTTATTAGTGCAAGTCCAGTAAGACATAACTATATGGAGGCAACAACTACCTACCATCCTTATTATTTTTCTCCTCCGTAATATACAGTCTTAACAAGATAATCCATACGAGCACCAAATTAAGATTTGTGATATTGTGATTTACCTATATTTGCTGTGCGCTCTTGTCAACTGTTACCCTCTTTTTGTATTGTAGCATCGTGAATGTCGGAGCTGTAGCTGTCATATTACACCACATTGAGAGAAGCGTCTCGCATCCCCCGGAGAAGCATGCTGCCGTCGGAGCTGTAGTTGTAGCATTGTGCGGAAGCCTCTTGCAACATCAGAGAAGAGTGCCACAGCTGAGGCTGTTGCCGTCGCATATCTGAACAAGAGGGTTGCCACTGCAGTTGATGCATCGAATCGAGACTTCTTGCACCATCGGAGAACCATGCCACATCTGGAAGATCTTCACGTCTTTATTTCTTTGCACCGGAACTTTGACACATTTCCATCGCTGCAACATTGCTTGTTGTGGAAGTGCAACGCATCGTAAGGTACATTGACGCAAAGTGGCGCATCTTAAGAACAGAACTGAACTAAGATAAAACTACCATCTTAAGTATTGTATTGTGGATTTTTTGTTGTTTGTGGTCTTGTGTTAAATCTAAATAAAGAATCTTTATTTTTTATATATACCCTGGTGTGGTGTCCATCTGTAGTGTTGTCACGTGGTTACTGTATGTGGTCACAATTGCTTTACACACTGCCTCTGAGATAAGCCTGTCTGCTTGTGCCAAGCTACCAAGGGGGTGAGCAGGGGTTATTTTAGGAGTTTATCCCTTTACCATGACTAGAGGCAAGTTCCCAATTTGTCACAAGTACCTACCTGTGCCAACTAGAGACCCCCAAATCTAACAGAGACCATCGCAGGAGCAGGCTGCGCAGTAGCAATGATAAGTGCTGTGCTCCCTGGAAACACAAGTGGTGTTTTGTAATCTTGTGAGTCATGGATAACATTGTTGTTCCTGAGCAGATGGGAGCTTGATCTCCATGGACCCTGCTTACATTTACTTTGACAAACAAGCCGGGCTCTGGTTGGCCCATTATGGTCCAGTCTACTGAGCGACAATGTGATGTTGCAAAATGCTCTAAGTGAATGCAAACATGCTGGTGTACCTAGAAAGTGGAAAGACTAAGGAATGTGGTGTGATATGATTATTTTTGAACATCATGCACAGTACATGTGAGACCTAACACAAACCAGAACATAGGAATATGAGCTCCCAGACTGGGCACATTTTTCTTCATGCTTTCATAAGGCAACATTATTTTGTCTTTGTATGTGGGAGGGCATTCAAAGTCAAAAAATATTTTTGACACCTTCTTACCTGTTAGCCATTAATGCATGTTCCGCCCCTATGAGCACATTAGTGCTGAATCTTAGGCAGCACTAATGTGACTTTGTGGGAGTTGATATAAAGGTGAAAATATTGTTGATGCCATCTTGCCTCTTTTCTTTTTATTCATGCCCACCCCTAACATATGCGCATCCTCTTCTGCGTTTACATCACCATTACTTTCTTGTTGTTCTTCATTAAGTGCATGTGGTGATTATATTATCATCAATGTTCGTTTGGAAGCAGCAGAGAACTACAAATATGGTTTCGGGGACTGGATTAAGGGTCAGCCATAGTGTGTTAGTGGTAAACATAATTTGTAGATCTATGTGTTTGTGTTGGGCTGTCTTTTTGTAACCATCGCAAACACAAATAGATGATAGATGTGGCGCTAAAACTTTTCAGACACTCCCCCCTAGACACTATATGATCTGGGTTAAATCCATCATTGTTCTTTAGCTCACTTCACCACCCCAGTTCAGACTAAGACATATGCACATAAGTCTTCACCATGTTCCTCATGGGAACAGTCCAGCCCGAACCTGCAAGCCTGGGCTTCCTGGACCATAACCAAGCATTCTGGGACCGGTTTCGGGATACCACCCCTTATTAGCCAGGCTAGATTGAATCCAAGGGCAAAGAGAGCAAGTGATCCACAGTGCTCAGATCAATCCAACGCTGCAATGCAGCGTTATGATTGGCTATGGGGAGCCTGGTGCTTCCAGTTCTGACCAGAGAGACAACAGATGGACAATGGAGGAAAGATGTGGCAATCAGTTAAGTTTTTTCTTTTTTTTATACCCGCTCACTACCCACGTCTGGCCGCCACGGCATGTTCCTCTTGGGAATGGTCTGATTTTTCCTTTGCCAGTCACAAGAAATCACTACAGCATCCAAGTAAACATATACCTATCTCATTAGAATCTTCAGGGTGAATCTGTGCTTAGAAAGCACATATACACTGTAGGTGCTTTAACCCCTGCACAAGACCCCTTCCCACCTGTACATGCATATCATATATAATACACTTTTGAATAAAGGTACGCCAGACATGTGTTTGTGTTTTCCTGTGGGAAATCTTGGCCACAGTATTTATTTAACATGTATGATATACCTTGTGTCATTCCTTCATACCTCACTGTGGCCAGTCATAAATCACAAACGGATGGCAGGTCATAAATCACCTCCACCATATACCAATCCAGTGCTGTCAGTTGCATTACACCTTTTCGTTGTTGAGGCACTCATACATGCCATTTTTGGGATCATAAAGTTTCTTGTTGGTTTTTCTCTGATCACATGGGGGTTAGTTTGTTACTGATCTTAGACCCAACTCACTACCATGTCCGTCCATTTTGTGCCCTTCTGTCCGATGAGTCAGGCCTGCATGTGCTGTGCTCTGTTTACTCCCTCCGTCGGGCCACTCACCCTGACGTAAGGCATCCCCGGGTAAGTAGCCTCCTTCCAGTACACCACCTTGTCGGTGTGACTTCTTTCCCTACAAATGTACCCATTTTCGTTCACCACACATCTCCAGCTGGCTCCTCCTTCCTTGTTTAGGGTTTTGCATTTTAATCCTTAGATGGTAATTTTAATCCTAGATGTCATGGAGAGGTCCTTCCTCTCCAGCTTTGCAAGTTCTTTTCTGCCTAGGAAAGTTACCAAGTTGTCAGGGTGCCAGACAACTGCCGCCTGTAGTTTGCCCAAGGCCGCCGATAGTTGTTCCCATTTCATCCCTGAGTAGCCCTACCACCTATGTGTCTTCTGGCCTTTCTGCTTGCCTGTGGCCTCCATGCATCCAGCATGTCTACATCTGGTGGATGAAAGAGTAACCAGCCACCTAAACCAATCTGGGCAGGGTCCCTGCCAAGGCTACAAGCACAGTGTTAGTTTGTCTCACTGTGCAGTCCCTTTTGTGTTTGAAGACCGCTGAGGCCTCACGTATGTCTTACACGCATTGGTGCGCTGCCTGCCCACTGCCTTAATTCCATCCGCTGGCATCCTGTGTTATGCGTCAGTCAGCGTGGTCCAAATTAGGTGTCAGTAGGCCAGCCTTGCCCAGGGCTTTGCACATGACATCCGAGAACTGAAACAGGCTCTGCATGTACCCGTTTCTGTGCTTGAAAAGTGAGTCCTCACCTGAGGGCCATATTGCCATGGGCAGTCAGGCTCATCTAAAGAGGCAATGTGTAAAGTATTTGTGCAACACACACGCACACACACAGTAACACAAAGAATACACCACAAAAATACTCCACATAGGTTTAGAAAAATATATTATATTTTGTTGAAGTTAATCAAGACCAAAACTAAACAATCGAATAGGTAGACCTGGAATTATGAACTTTTATAGATTAAATCGAATTATAGTGATTAGAATCATAAAACGTCAACAGGGGACGTATGGTCACGCTAGACCAGGGTAAATCTAAAGTTCAGGCCGACCGTGATGGAGGGTAGGTTGGCTAAAGAACCCACACAGGTCCAGTTGAAAAAGTTTCTTGGATGGAGGAAGAGTTGACATCAAAGACTCGATGCAAGGAGCTGAGGAGGCGAGGCGTAGAAGTCGATCCTATAGATACAGGTGATGCATCAGTTCCGATCCAAGCAATTGATGAATGCTTCGTCGATGAACCCCTTTATGATGCAGGAGATGCACTAACGTCAAGCTGAGCAGTCCATAGTCATCAAGCTACGCGGTCTGTCAAAGTGATGTTGCGAAGCAGCAGCTGCGTCGAAGTTGAACGGCAATGTGTTGGTTCAGATCAGTGCTAAGTCTTCAATGCGTCTATTGTGATTGACAAGCTCTCCAGAAATCACCTTTCAAGGGCATAGGGCTGGATTGGCACCACTTGGCAGGGCAAGTCTCACAAACGTCAGAGTCCAGGTGCTGTTGCAAGGTTGAAGGAATTATTAGAGGGCCCTGAGGCTTCAGAACAGGGGGGCAAGCCAGCAAGCACTTGGAGTCACTCTGGTTTGAAGTGAGATGGGTCAAGTCATTGTCCTCACCAGGTCAGAAATCAGCAGGCAGCAGGGCAGCACATCAAAGCAGAAAAGCAGTTCTTCCAGAGCAGCAGTCAAGCAGAGTGGCAATCCTTATAGCACAGCAGTCTTTATTCCTGGCAGAGTTCTTCACAAGTCCAGTAGTGTACTGTCTTGATAGGGTCAGGGGGCCTAGCGCATATACCAAGTTGTGCCTTTGGAGTGGGGGTGACTATATGGCAGACTTTTGAAGTGCACAGGTCCCCCTTTCCTCCCAGCCCTAACTCCAGACTATCAGAAGGGGGTAATCAGCACTTAGTGTGGGAAACAGAACAATGCCTATTCAGGTGTGTCAGCTCCCCCTCTTTCTTTCTGCCTAGGAAAAGCTATCAGAATGCAGATCAATGCAGATGAGTTTGTTGTCACACCCACCCTTCCTGTGCTTGTGGGTGTCTAGAGGGAATGCATAAAGTGTAACTGTCACCCATCCCAGACATGTATTGTAGACAGGCTGCCAGCCACACAGAGTAATAAGCGAAGAGAAATGCCCACTTTCTAAAGGTGACATTTCTAAAATATTATTGTTAAATCCAACTTTTCCATTAAAGATGATTTATCATTGCCATTCCAAATATATGGAACATGATGCATCTACTCCAATTTGATCAGGAATTACAGCTTAAATGTGTATTAAGGAATTCCCAGTGTTAGCCTATGAGAGGAGTAGGCCTCACACTAATGAAAACAAATGTGGGTGTTTGTCAGTACTAGAACAAGAAAAACATACCTGTCCGTGTATTTCCTTTTACTTACACAGCACCTTGCCTTATCGGCTTCCTAGGGTCTACCTTAGGGTTGACGTGTAATAAAAGGGGAGTTTAAGGCTTGTCAAGCAATTGTAAATCACAATTCAAAGTGGCAATAAACTACAAACACAGGCACTGCAATGGCCGGCCTGAGACAGGTTTGAAAGGCTACTTGTGTGGGTGGCACAATCAGTATTGGAGGTCCACTAGTAGCTTTTATGTTGCAGGCCCTGGGAATATAGTATTCCATATTATAAGGGACTTCCAAGGAAACAAGATATGTCAATTGTGTATAAACTAATATTACCATATTTAGGGGAGAAGCGCATGCACTTTAGCACTGGTTAGCATTGATAGAGTGCTCAGAGTCCTAAGGCCAACAAAAAGAGTTCAGTAAAAAGAGTAGGAGGAAGGCAAAATGTTTGGGGTGGCCCTTCAGAGAGCCATTTTCCATCAGTGTCAAATGTGTAAAATGATGCCAAATGGGTGAGTAAAGAAGTTGGTGATTTGAGCAGTAGTCATATACCCTCTCAAAGGCATTTATACTACCTACCACTGTACAGATGCACCACAGGGAAAGAAATGGAAGGGCAATAAAGGTGGCCAACGTGAGTTGAAACTACATTCTTTAAAAAGCTAAGATTTAGGTTGCTGCCCAAATTGCACAAGAATGAATCAGCACACCCTGGGTAACTCTTCTATCTTCACCTCTCCATGAGAAACGAATCCTTGTCTTAGATCACAAAGACTCCTGCTGCTTCTGTTGAGGATTCAGAAAAGGGGGTGTTGTGGAGGCATTCGCCTGACCATTCAGACCATTCTCCCAGACAACTTGCACTTCCATTGTTAGTAGGTAATGTAATTTTTAGGTAAAAAAGAGATAATTTGGGGAAAGAAAACCTACCCTTCTTCCATTGTTTTGGCTAGTACATAGCTTAGACTTAGTAGTTCTCATTTTGTTTAATCTTAGTTCATGTCTGACCTGTGGAACTTGCAAAAAATGTCTGTTAATTATGTCTTTATATATTACTTTAGTTTTGATCCTCTCTCGTGTTCTCGTCCCACTCTCTGCCACCCCTATAAACTATGTCTTTATCACTAGCAAAAGGCATTTGTACCAAGAAATTAGTAGCCACCATGTGTGATTTCTTGTACGAGACAGCTTCCAATTCAGCCTCTCCTAATGTTGATTCGGCCCGCAAACTGTTGATAGAACTTGCCGGACTCTGCAGATCCTGTCTTTCTGGGAAAGCAAAGTCCTTACCCACCTTGATCTTCTTCCAGGACCAAAAGCCTTGGGTCCATTAGCAACATAACTTAAATACAAGAGTGTGCAGTTCCTTAGAAAAAGTTAGGAGAAATGAGTAATTGAAAAATAGTAGGCTTTCAGGTTAGTGGAATAAGCTCCAGTAGGAGCAAGTGCCCTCAAACACCTAAAACATGTCATGCTTCATCATCTGGGCATGCTCCTTGTCAGGCCGGCGCGGCATTGCCTGACGGGTACACGCGAAGGGGCTCTTTACAAGAGATCTTTTAGGTTTGCATTATGATGAGCTGTGCGAGTGTTGGTCATGAGGAATGTGTAGTGTGGGGGAAGGAAGTGATTTACAATAGGTCTAGTGATGCTGATTTGAGCAGTCTTTACTGGTGAAGCTCACTAATATAATTAAAAACTGTGCTGCTCATATGGGATTCAATGGTCCTAAGAAGCAATTGTGATAATTTGCTGAAACATCAGGTCAACATGTTTCTTGCCTATACTAGTCTGCAAGGGATCTAATGGCAATTAATCAGGACCGAAAAAATTTACCCTACACCACTATGGGGCAGATGTATCAAGCATTTTTTTTTCGCAAAACGCTGCGAATCGCAAAATAGCAGCGTTTGCGACAAAAAAACGGGAAATGCGATGTATTAAAAAAATCGCATCGCAAAATTAAGGAATCCCAAAATTTGCGATTCCTTAATTTTGCGCTACCATTTAAGGAATCGCAAAAAGCGATTCCTTAAATGGTATGCAAGAAAGAAGAAAGTTTTGCGATTTCACTGTAAGAAATATCAAATTACAACCAACTTGTAGTTGGTGGTAATTTGCGAATTCTTCCAAAAAAGGCACTTTTTGAAAATTCTAAAGGTGCCATGTGATGCTCATACATGTCCTAAGGGCATGTATGTGTGCCATATGCGCACACATGTAAATTTCAGGGGTGCAGCAGGGTGTCCTTAAGACACCCTTGCACCCTTGAAATTATTCTCAATTTGCGATTAGCAAATTGCGAATCGCAAATTGAGAATAACTTTCCATTCATTCTTATGGGCCTCCTGGCCCATAGAAATAAATGGGAAATTATTCCTTAATTGCGATTAGCAATTTGCTAATCGCAGTTAAGAAATTTCAAGAAATTGCTAAAAAATAGCAAATTTCTAGATACATACCATTTAGCAATTCTCAAATAGCGATTCGCAAAAAATCGCTATTTGATAATCGCTAAAGGGTATCTTGATACATCTGGCCCTATGTTACTAATTCATCAATGTGTAGTGCGTATTCAAGTAATCAGCCACACGATAAATAACAAAGCACTTTTATACCTTGTTTTGGGACCTGACTTGTATTAGAGTCAGTGTAATTCTCACGGGTTAAGAACAGAGCGCAACGCGTACTCGCGTCTGGAACTTGGCGTGGCGTATGCCTCTAGGCCTACCCCGTCTCTGTTTCAGATTTGACCCAAATTCAAATCTCTTTCTCTATTTTTGTATATGACTTTGTTGAAGATTTGATGACATGAGGTCTTCGCAATGTCTTAAGCTGTGTGAATAGATACAAAAAATTGAGGTAACTTCAAAATGATGGCTGGTGAGTCAAGTAACTGAGATAAAAGCATTACTTTATGTGAAACCCAAGAGAAGCAGCTTGAAACGTTTATAATATGAATTTATATTGTTACTTCTATCGACATTTCATGGTCACTATTTGAAATACGATTGAACCGGGAGCAGTATTTTCAACATAAAGTGCATAAAGTGTTCCAAGAGTCTGTGGACGCTGTGAGCCATAAAACGTAAAGCAGTCCATTGTCGCAAAATAAAAGATAATAGATGAAGCTTTAGAAATTATAGCACATTAACACTGAAATACTGCTAATATCTCATCAGTTGACCTAGTATTTTTATAACAGGGAAAATGGACCTTGGATAAATGAAAAATCCGTCTATAAATTAGCTACTTTTCCAAAAGAAGTGTCTCCTTTTGTTATGGTAACTGTAGATCTAAAAATGAAATGAAAAGAACACCACACAAGCATCTACTCCACGTTTCCATGGCAACCTCAATTTTGCAAAAAAATAACCATAATTATAAGGGTTTTATTTCAATTTTACCTCACATCTGAAGCACTCCAGACGAATAATGGCTTAAAATCTTCTTGGAAAAATAACAGCAATATTATCTTTTGAGCTGTGAAAAAAAAAAAAAAATCTCCAATAACGTGTGACCACGAGCCACAGGTGAATGATTTGGCACCAGCACATGAAAGGGAAGAGAAAAGAGCTGGGGTGGAGTGACGGTAAAGCTGTCTGTGAATGAGGGGGCATATATATGCTTCCAATGAATCGGGTAAAACATATATAGCTGGAAACTGTGCATTGGGAGGGTTATATTTGCAAGGGAGCTGTTTCTGTGCCAGAAGATCAGCTTTTCTGTAGTTGAAAGATCATGTCACTAAGTATTGTGCAGCTCTCTAAGAGTGCTAGTTTGTTCAGTAATGTGAGAGATTGACACAGGGCAAAGTGCAACCCTCATAAGCTGTAAAAAAAGGGAGAAAACTGTATTTCACATAGCTCGCAAATAAAGCTGTATTTCACATAGCTCACAAATAAAATCACAAAGACACATCAGCTTCTGTCTTCGTCACCAATAACAATGTATATGTGACCTTTAAAGGTCGCATAATTTGCACAAGCTGCCTGTCTGCTTCCTAGATTCCTCTTGCTACAGGTCCTGCTGAGAACTGAGATGCCATTGCATGTAAAGGGCAGGAGTACACGCGCCCACCGATTTCTTAAAGGGGCAAGCATCTCGCTTTCAAATATTTCTATATAGATTGCTAGATTGCTGGGCCCCTAAAAACGATGGGGCATATTACCAAGCAATAGCGATAATTATCGCTATTGCTTGGTTAGAGACAAAGATTTACCGCTGAGCTGCAGCGATTTTTATCGCAGATAAAGTTTGGTATTACCAAGGTTTATCGCAAATGCGATAAAAATTGGCCGCAATGCATGAATATCTCTGAAAAGTCGGCGATATTCATGCATTACCGAGCTAATGCTCTTAGCCATGTTATCCACCTCCCATTGGATAACATGGCTAAGAACTGCTCAGGGCAGGTGTTAGCTTTTGGAGATATTCGCGCTTAGCGCGAATATCTCCAAAAGTTGGTAATAGGAGATAGCGATGTTAGCAACTGTTTCCAGTCGCTAACATCTTGGCACGCCCACTTTGCATGTCATTAGTGATAAATATCACTGACATGCAAAGTGGGGCCCAAGATGGTCGCTATCTCCTACTAGCTGACGCAAAACTGGTGTTAGCGGCAGCTAGATAATAGGGAGATAATTTTATCTCCGCTTTCTTGGCTTTTAAAGCCAAAAAAGCGGAGATAAACCCCCTTGATATTATGCCCCGGAATGCCTTGTAAAAGGTTGCAAAAACCACACCTACAATACTACAGGAGATATTTCCACTGTGGAAACAGTCTGGTATGTATTGTCAATGGCAGAAGGAAATCAATATCCAGGGGGCATATTACCAAGCAATAGTGATAATTATCGCTATTGCTTGGTTAGAGCCAAAAATTTACAGCTGAGCTGCGGCGATTTTTATGGCAGATAAACCTTGGTATTACCAAGGTTTATCGCAAATGCGATAAAAATCGGCCGCAATGCATGAATATCGCTGAAAAGTCAGAGATATTCATGCATTACCGAGCTAATGCTCTTAGCCATGTTATCCACCTCCCATTGGATAACATGGCTAAGAACTGCTCAGGGCAGGTGTTAGCTTTTGGAGATATTCGCGCTTAGCGCGAATATCTCCAAAAGTTGGTAATAGGAGATAGCGATGTTAGCAACTGTTTCCAGTCGCTAACATCTTGGCACGCCCACTTTGCATGTCATTAGTGATAAATATCACTGACATGCAAAGTGGGGCCCAAGATGGTCGCTATCTCCTACTAGCTGACGCAAAACTGGTGTTAGCGGCAGCTAGATAATAGGGAGATAATTTTATCTCCGCTTTCTTGGCTTTTAAAGCCAAAAAAGCGGAGATAAACCCCCTTGATATTATGCCCCGATATTTTTAAGTGCGAAGTTGACATTTTACTGATGTCACAAGAATGAAAAGAAAAACAATAGTGAGGTCATCTGGGAGCGTCATCACAAACCACGGGGGCGCTGAGGATGTGAGAACAGCATCCTAATGGTTGTCAGTGTCATGATGCTTCTAAGGATCAGCAGCAGTGGGTTGAGAGAACATGTGGAAGTTGTGCAGGTACCTATGAAGGGCAGGGGGTAGGAAACACAGCAAACTTGCTGTATATTCCAGAAATTGGAAATGCTTGCAGGCTAGGTTGGAGAGAGGAGAGAGTGCTCTGTAGAAATGCACAGACCACTTGCAGGGCTGCAGCAGACTCAGTTATGATAATGGTTTGGAAATCAGTGCACAATATGAGCCCCTGGGACTCAAAGCGTTGACCAGCTTTTAGGAACATGTTTTTGGGATGGTAGGAGTCAAGAGAACATAAAGCTGCATCAGTGATGTCATTTGAGATGTCATCAGTGATGTCATGAGTGATGTCACGGACCATGTCATGAGTGATGTAATATGTGACGTCATCAGCAGTGCATTGCGGGGGCGCGAGTTATAGTTAGCTGAACTAACTATAACGGGGGAATTTCAAAGGTTTTGTATGAGTAAAATGACCAGCTAACTATAACTGGTGTGAAACCTATGGTTTTTTCAGTGAATTTCAAAGGTTTTTAAAATGCTAATTCCTAACTATAACGTGTGTGACACCTATGGTTGTTTCAGTGAATTTGCAAGGTTTTTTAAATTCTAATTCCTAACTATAACGTGGCTGAAACCTATGGTTTTTTGAGTGAATTTCAAAGGTTTTTTAAATGGTAATTCCTAACTATAACGTGGCTGAAACCTACGTTTTTTTCAGTGAATTTCAATGGTTTTGTAAATGATAATTTTTAAATGTAATATTTGTTATATTTTTTATACTGATTTACAAAATTATTATAAATTATTTATTTTTAGATATATTATTTTTTAAATTACATTACATATTTTTAATATAAATTGAAAAAAAAATGTTTGTACACCTCTCTGTAATGCAGCCCCCCTGGCATGTTTGCAGAGGGGTAACTAATTCCCCTTGCATACTGGAGGTCCCTGGGGGCCAACTAGCCCACCGGGAACCTCCAGTATGCGCCAGGGGGCTGCATTGCAGGAAGGTGTATTGAAGCCACACCCTTTTTTACACCTCTCTGCAATGCAGCTCCCGGGCGTGTTTGCAGAGGGGGAACTAATTCCCCTTGCATACTGTTGGTACCTGGGGGCCATCTAGCCCACCTGGAACCTCCAGTATGCGCCAGGGGACTGCATTGCAGAGAGGTGTAATGAGGCCACACCCTTTTTTACACCTCTCTGCAACGCAGCCCCCTGGCGTGTTTGCAGGGGGGGAACTAATTCCCCTTGCATACTAGTGGTCCCTGGGGGCCAACTAGCCAACCTGGAACCACCAGTATGCGCCAGGGGGCTGCATTGCAGAGAGGTGTAATGAGGCTATGCCTCTTTTTACACCTCTCTGCAACGCAGCCCCCTGGCGCGTTTGCAGAGTGGGAACTAATTCCCCTTGCATACTTGGGGTCCCTGGGGGCCAACTCGACTACCAGGAGCCTCCAGTATGCACCAGGGGGCTGCGTTGCTTTGCCCCGGGGCAGCGGCGGTCCCCGGGGCAGTGTGGGGGGATTGGGAAAACCCCACACTTCTTTATCACTATGCCCCCGCGATTTGGTCCCCCCGTGGGTAATTTGAAAAAAAAATACCGGGTTTAAAAAAAAAAAATTGGGGACTTGGGGGGTCCTTGTGGGACTACCTTGGCAGGCCTAGGCGGTAAGGGTGTTTCTACCCTGCCCCCTTGTTGTGCTCTACACGTTTGCTTTTCTGCTTTCTTGTGCCTCGGTCTACTGAGCACAAGATGGCTGCCAACACTTCCTGGTTTGGAGTGTTGACAGCCAATGAGCATGCAGCTTCCTCGGAAAGGTACGCGCACTGTACGTATACGTACGCGGACCTGTGCGATTTTCGGAAAAACTAAAAAACATTTTTGGGCCTTGGGGGTCCTTGTGGGACCCCCTGAGCAGGCCTAGGTGGTCAGGGTGCTTCTACCTTGCCCCCTTTTTGAGTTCTACACATTTGTTTTTCTGCTTTCTTGTGCCTCAGTCTACCGAAGCACAAGATGGCTGCCAAAAATTTCTGTTTTAGAGTGTTGACAGACATTGGCAGCCAATCAGCATGCACCTCACGTACGGGAAGGTCCACGCACGTACGCTTACGTACGTGCATGGTACGCGGACCCGTGAACGCACATACGCGGACCCGTGCACGCACATACGCGGACCCGTGCACGCAAGTACGCTGACCCGTGTGCGTACGGTGCGCACTTATAGATATATATATTTTTTTCCTTTTGATTTTCTCAGGAACTACTGGAGGAATTTACACAATTTAAGCAAAAGTGCGATCTGCGAACCGAACTCTACCTCTCTGCCAAATTTTGTGTAATTCCATTCAGCCGTTCAGGCTGTATCCGTGTCTGATCGTCTTATGGAAAATAACATGGGGAAAACACATTTTGGGACCCCCCTTTTTTCTCAGCCCCCACTTGACAAATCCCCCCAAAACTTTCAGGGAAGGAGCGGGCCATCTTCTTTGAGAAATTCACGAAGATTCATCAACCGGCGCCAAAGTTATTCCCAATAGAATGTTGCAGATTTCCTATGGAAACTACGTCCTAACTATAACTACCTACTGGCGACCGCCAGTTGGTAATATCTCTATATATATGTATCTATATATATATATATATATATATATATATACATATATATATATATATATATATATATATATATATATATATATATATATACACACACACACACACACGCACACACAAACACACACACATGCATACACACACACACACGTACACACAGACTCACACACACACATATATCGCATGAATACTGCAGTTTGTCTGGCATCTTTATTACAGAGTCTGGTTGGGTTTGTGAGTTGAAATTTCGCTAGCAAATTTATGGATCTGCTGTTGTTTGGAAAAAGATGTGTTTCTATTTAGAAGATTGGTGGGTCATGGAGTTTAAAGTAGGTGCTCAAGGTCGTGCTTAAGTGTTTAGTTGATGCATGGCTTCTATGGCATGTCCATTGTTCAGCTTGTTGTTATGTGTGATGAGTTAACTGTAGTTAGTCATGGTGTTGGAAAGCCATGATATCCATCTACAAACCTATCTGTGCTGTGGTGATGGGATGTAAGAAGTTCTGTTAACATGTGCTCATTATTGTTTCATATGTCATATGTCAAGGAAGATGGGAATGTCAGAGTATTAATCCAATGAGCAGTTTGGGCATTTGTATGATTGGAAATTAACTGCAGACCTGTATTCAGGGCCTAAACCACAAACACAGTCCATCTAACTCACTCAGTCAAATAACTTTATTTCAATGCACAGTATAAAAATGTAGAATTCATAAAAACGTTGACAAACATAATGACATTCCATATCAATATCAATATAAATAATATATTCCCCTTCCAATAAAATGCATCTTGTTATTAAAAATGGAATAAGGCCCTTAAACTACTACAATACCAGGGTGACAAAAACCTCTTGAAAAAGCCCATGAATGGGCTCACAAAGAGTCCCCCAATCCCCCTAGATATTACTTTGTCTCCAGCCAAAGGAGGATCTGGAGTGTTGTTAAAATAAACAAAGATGAGTGAATAAATAAAATAATACACATGAAACAATAAAAAAAAAATACTCCTCCCTTTAGAAAAAGACAGTGTGACTTAGCTATGTCATTCCAAGGGGATCACTGAAATAATATCGACGGACATAATATCGAGTTGCCAAAATATCGTGGACAAAATATCGACAGTCAAAATATCGAGTTTGTATCTACAAACAGGTAAGTACAAAAATATCGAGTACAAAATATCGTTAACAAAAATATAGATGTAAAAAATATCGACTTTATTAAAAACAGTGTTAAATTAAATTAATATTAAATTTTTATTACTAAAATATACTTAAAACGACTTAAATTAAATTATAATAATTAAATAATAAATGAAAATAATAAAAATAATTTTTTAAAATCTTATTTGTTGACCCTGAACCCTAAAAATACCCCTTTACCCAAAAACCCAAAACTGACCCTGAACCCTAAAAATACCCCTTTACCCAAAAACCCAAAACTGACCCTGAACCCTAAAAATACCCCTTTACCCATGAACTGAAAACTGACCCTGAACCCTAAAAATACCCCTTTACCCAAAAACTGAAAACTGACCCTGAACCCTAAAAATGCCCCTTTACCCAAAAACTGAAAACTGACCCTGAACCCTAAAAATGCCCCTTTACCCATGAACTGAAAACTGACCCTGAACCCTAAAAATCCCCCTTTACCCATGAACTGAAAACTGACCCTGAACCCTAAAAATACCCCTTTACCCATGAACTGAAAACTGACCCTGAACCCTAAAAATACCCCTTTACCCATGAACTGAAAACTGACCCTGAACCCTAAAAATACCCCTTTACCCATGAACTGAAAACTGACCCTGAACCCTAAAAATACCCCTTTACCCATGAACTGAAAACTGACCCTGAACCCTAAAAATACCCCTTTACCCATGAACTGAAAACTGACCCTGAACCCTAAAAATACCCCTTTACCCATGAACTGAAAACTGACCCTGAACCCTAAAAATACCCCTTTACCCATGAACTGAAAACTGACCCTGAACCCTAAAAATGCTCCTTTACCCTAAATTTATCAATATTATTTAATTAGCAATTAATTATTAATTAACAATAACAATAAAGTAAATATATTAGAACATTAGCTGTAATTATTTTAATAATTAATATTATTTTTTCAAAATTAATTACTTAAAAATTACACAAAATTATATATATTAAAAATGTACTCTAATTAATGTAATTAACTAATTACAATTAATTAATTAACAATTATTTACTAATACAAAATATGTTCAAAATTATATTAATTAATTAACTAATTAATATTAATTAATTATCAATTAATTATTAATTAAAAATATTAACAAACATATATTAATTAATTAATTATTATTAAATTACTTCCCACCCTATTCCCCTATAAACCCACAACCCGCTACAGAATTACATTACGCAATTATTATAAAAACAAAATTCATGTAATAAAATATTTTATAACATTAATACACACTATTCACACATATTATTACATAAAAATACACTATAAAATATTATATATTATTAAAAAATCGATATTTTTGCTATCTATATTTTATACAGTCGATATTACTTCACTTACCTGAAAAACGATATTTTTGTAGTCGATATTATGTCCAGTCGATATTTTGTCCAGTCTATATTAAAAACTCGATATTATGTCCAGTCGATATTTTGGAGTCGATATTTTGTCTCTATACCATTCCGGGGCAATCTTGTGCAAATTTTACTCATATTGCTTTCTAATCGTAGCAGAGCCCCTGATAAAATGTACTATCGCAATACAAATGTCAATGGAATCCAATAAGTGCAAATAATTAAAACCATTCCTATTCTAACTATTCCTTCCAACTCAACCATGCAGACCAACCATTTGGGTGATTTTGTCTCTCCAAATTATTCTTTATTTGGTATAGGGAAAAGGATTGAGCATGATATCTTCCTAAATAGAAATCATCAGCATATGTTAGAGGCTGTAAAGATCTAAAGCATAGGAACAATAGTCCTTGGAGTCAGGGCATAGAGCTGTGCATAAGAGCCAGACTAGCTTTTGAGTGTTAGCTATTTTCCAGATTTTGAAGGTAAATTAAGATCCGAAGAATATTGCGAATTTCTTGTGTGGTAATACTACAGTTTAGAGTTCACCTGTTTGTATCTCTTCCTTGAGTGACTTTACAACTTGTACATTTGCAATTCTTCCCTCCTTTCACTCCACTTGTGTATATATAACTCTACCCACTAGTATGTGTAATAGACCTTTGTACTTACTACAATTCCTATGTGATTTTAGAGTTTATCTGTTTGTATCTCTTCCTTGAGTGACTTTACAACTTGTACATTTGCAATTTTTCCCTCGTTTCGCTCCACTTGTACATTTGACATTTCTTTCCTGTTTATATCTCTTATGTAACTCATGTAATCCAAAGTCATTATGTAACGCAATTGGTTCTTATGTAAAGTGCTCTGACAACTTCGGATAATGTTCCCGCTATATAAAATCGCTTTAAATAATTAAATAAAATATTGAATAAAAAGGGAATATCAAATGCACTTATTAAGAATAAAGTAAATAGTTGAGTTAACCTCTGATATTTAACTTAAATAATACAAAGGCATTACTTTGATTAAATAAAGCACACCATTAATTGCAGTAGAGCTGTATCTGCTAATTCAAGCTGCCAATATGCCCATCACGTTCTCTTTCTTCTACAGGTTATTCTCCATTTTCCCTCCAGACAAGTGGTGTTTGTGCAATTTTTCTCCATTTGCAGAATTCACCCAGTGCAAAAATATTTTTTTTTCTCCCATGCAAGGCATATGAGGATTGCTGAAGGCATGATGAGCATAGCTAGAGATGTGTAGAATGTAAGTGGATTATGCAGAGCATTGATAGGTGTGTGCAGAGTGTCCATGAGGAATTGGAGAGCCTGGGGTGAGTAAAGCAATGGATTGGCAGAGCATTTCTGCTGGTGTAGAAAGAGTTGGTAGAAGCCAATGATCAAAGCATGGTTTAAGGTGTGGTAAGTATTTGTGGATTGGCACATCTTGACTTGAGGTATACATATCTTGGTTGAGGGAGTGCATGGGCTAGTTTATTAGTACTATGTGGCAGATGGTTTACATGCTTTAAGATTTACAGAGAATGGCTTAAGGGATGAAGTGCAGGTGTGACACTAGAAGTCGGCCTGCATATTTTAGAGATCGGACCGATTATGCTGCATGCATGTTTAATGTCATTTGATGTATATGTAAAAAATACCAATACAATTTTTTTTTTAAATTAAAAAAAATCTATATTCTGGTTATAAGGAAGTGGGTTCTGACAATTTTTTTTATTTTGGATGTCTAGGTTTTTGGATTTCTGCTGGACTGAGTGAGGCTCCTTGATGGAGTCTCGCCCCCTGTAAGTTTCTGTGAAATGGTTTTGAGTTGTAACTACCAGTGACCACTTTTTTTTAAAGGTCTGCTGCTGTGCAGCTGGTCTAAAAGGCCTTACTCTGGTTAGATGTCAATATGTATACTCACGAGTGTTCAAACATATGCATGCTGTGAAAGAAAGACTGATGTCTGAATACGTCTGCTATCTGCACAAGGTAGTCCTGTTGCAGAGGAGACCAAGAATACATTCAATAAATTGCTTATGACCCATTTAGGCCTCATGATTTATTGGGGAAACTAAGAAGAAATTCCCTCTTCCTTTTGTTTTGCTACAATGTAAGGCTATAGCGCTTAACTGTATTCATACTTTGGGAGAAAACTGTTTAAAATAAACTTTGATTGGATCACTGTGGAAAGCCTTTGACATGGCTTTTCCTATACTTCTGTAGGCCCCAAACACATGACATATATCCATTTTCACCTCTACCCATTCCTTGATGTATTTTAATTGTTATATTTTCCGGCGCAAAACCCTAATACAAATTAGGTTTTAAACCACCCTGCTGAGACAAGGTATTTACTTTGATGGTCAGTTGGGGATTTACACCCTCTCACAGAACAATAGGACCATTTTGGAGTATTAGCCTTCTATTGGAAGAGACATTTGAAAATGTGATTAGTTGAAACTATTAAATACCTGGGCTTATCATTCTCACGGAAACATAGGGCCCGATTCACAGAACTGATTTAAGACAAAATCCTAAACTTACTACTTTTGGTATTCACAGAAGTTAGGATTTTGTCTTAGGACAAACTTAAGAAAAACTTAAGACAAATTCCTAACTTAAGTCTGTCTTAAGTCTGTCTTAAGTCTGTCTTAAGTTTGTCTTAAGACAAACTTAAGACAAAATCCTAACTTCTGTGAATACCAAAAGTAGTAAGTTTAGGATTTTGTCTTAAGTTAGTTCTGTAAATCGGGCCCATAGTGAAGGAAGGCAGAATTCTGTCCTCAGTCCCACCACAAGGTCTTTTTGAAGTCTGGAGGGTGGAAACCAGTATTGGCAGCTGAAGGTAACCCAGAGATGAGGTGTCTTCCAGGCCATCTGTTGATTCAGACATCTTAAAAAATTCCTTAAGGCTGTACATGGAGTGCAGCATGTACGCCGCTTCACGGAAATATCAGTAAGGGGTTGCCATCTCTGGATTGGGTAGTGTCACCCACTTTTCAGAAAATCCTATCTCAAACTTTAAACCCCTGCACAAAGACTTAACTTTGACGAAAGCTTAAGAAGAGAAGAGGGTGGACAGAATGGCTTGTTGATAAATTGTTGTCTAGAGTGGAAGGATTCTGATTGTATACTTCATGGACTCTGATTCTAGACCACAGGGAACTGGCCTTCCCACTTCCTCTGGGAGACATTAGAGTGCGGACATAAAGAGAGCCCTTAGGGAAGGGGATACCCTTGCACACCTGTTCATTTACTTCTGTCACATGGTGTCCTCTGAATGGGTACCCCTACCTACTCCATGAGACACAGATGCCCTGTAACTGACCTATAAACCTGCAGCCTGAGGAGAGCAAGCAGGGAGAGCAGTCTGCCTTGAGGACATGGGGGTACTGCTACAGACAGACTTGAATCAGGAGACTATCAGGAGCTGGAGAAAAATGGGCATGTCCTTGGCACTCTTTCTAAAGCATAATGCAGAAAGAAAGAAGCTTGTAGAGGTCAGTATGCCCTAAATAAACACTTCTGCAGGCTACAGCCTGCCATTATGAGCATGGAAAAGAGAGCGCCTTCGAAGCCGGTCAGTCAGAGCCAGCGATAGCTTTAACTTGGCTGTGACCTTTACAGCCCAACAAATCTCTCCCATGATCAGCAATTCACTTGGAGACCCCCTTTTCCCAAAACCCATAAGCTGATGCCCCATCCTTGGGGGAAATGTGCAGTTCTAAATGTTGTCACTCCACTTTTAGAATACCCTTCTTAAGAGGGCACCATTGCAGCATTAGTTTGAGGCGCATTTGACCATGCTCACCATCGCCCACCAGGTAGGGGCTTTCCCAAACTATGAGCTTACCAAAGACCTCCTGTTTCTCCTGCTGTGCCCAGTCCACAGTCCTTGGCCAAAGGAGTAGCAGAGAAAGAGGCAGTAAGGAGAAGCTAAGTATCCTGCCAGCAGCAACAAGGGGCGTTCAGGACGGGAGGGGGTTCAGGCGTACAGTGCAGGCTTTGGGCTTCAACACAGTCAGCAGCAAGTGAGTTATGGCTGTCCCATAAAGACAGGTGGACCTGCTTGGAACACCTCTATAAGTGGGTGCTTGTAAAAATGTATAAAAAAAATGACTACAAAACAGAAATTAGATGTACCAAAGGGAGCACTGTGGCCCAGCAAGCCATGCCCCAAAAGCCCAGTAAGGGTCAATCTGAGTATTGTGGCTGTTAAAACTGTTATGATGGGGCCCAAGAAATGCAGGGGCAACACCAGGACAGTCTGTTGTATTAGATATATTCCCAGATAGAGGCAGACCCCTTGTTCAAGCGTCACCTTCATTTTGGGAATATACTCGCCCTGTGGTTGTTAGATGGTTGAGGTAAACATAAGACCTTTTTGTGACATAATCACTGTTTTATTGATTCATTTTACAAAAATGAATGTGAAAATCAGGCTGTTTTTATACCATCTGAAATGTTTGATAATTGAAGGGGATATGTTCTGCTATTGAAGTATATGGTGATATAATTGACAAAGGGGCACACTTGACAATGGCAGTAGATCTGATCTTTTTTTAGTGGATTTGTCATGATTGTGTTAGAGGTATACAGGATTATGGTCTGCCTATGGGATAGTGTCTGCTGATGTGCACACCATTAAAGAGTCCTCAACCATAGTGGGCCCAGTTTACAATTAGGGGGTTACTTGACCTTTTTGACTTTTATTTGTTGTGTGCCCTGTCCAGTTTGGAAGGAGTTTTTAGAGGCTGTCCCTTGGGGCATTTTCCTCTGCCAGATTATATACATTTGTTAACTTGTAGGTAGCATTCACTGTTTATATGTAATAGAGTACTTGTTCTTTTTTTTAAGTAAAAACGACTGACTGAACCGTGATTTCTTGTTTAATATGGTGATGAGTTTGGACTCTAACCTGCAAACGTTGCTTAGTTATCCTTGAGCGCTCAGCCTCTGGTCCAGCAGCACATAATTTATTATGCAAGTCGACTGCCCAAATGTACCAAAGGGTTGTTGAATTTTGCAATGTGTTTACTAAACTATGCCATTGGTTGTACAATTTGGCAACACATTAGATCACTGTGAGGGTGTTCTTCCTTTAATGCAATGGGGCTGTCCATTATATAAAGCCAATTTACAGATATGCCTGTGTTTTTCAAACAAATACCAATGGATTGTACAACATGCATGTAGGCTCCAAAGGTATAGGAGGTGTCTCATAAGTAATAGCTTTTGCCAGGGTTCTGCTCAGTGATGTCAGTGACCTTTCAAGTCTAACTAATTGAATCATGAGTCGACTAGGATGGATCACAACAACCTCTTATCCTCCTTCCATGCAGGCTTTAGTCAGAAAATCAGCACAATCAATCAGGTTTTTGGCTTTCATTTTGGCCTAGAAACTGTGACCATTGAGCAGAGAATCCTGTATTTAGCATTTATTGACCTGAAGTCGCATTCAACCTCATCCCTAGGCATTAATGATGGTGCGTTCTACAGGAGTTGGGCCTTCCTTCTGAGATCCTTGCATTGGTTGTACCCCTACACAAGGACAAATATACAAGGGTCAGTTGGGGAAACCAAGGGCAGTTTACCGACCCGATCAGAGTTGACAGGGGGGTTCAACAGGGCTGCGTGTTGGCTCCTATATTCTTTTCACTCTTCTTCAATGGGGTGGTCCACTATTTAGCTGAAGTTCCCGCTGACGCCCCCTCTTTAGGGGGTTTCAATGTAACAACCTTATTGATTGTGGGTGACACACTAATATTTTCCAAGACTCCCAGCGGTCTGAAACTGCTCCCAAACTGCTTCAGGGCCTTCAGTGGAATGAGAGGCTTGGAGGTTTACACCTCAAAGACCAAACTTCTACTGCTGAATCCCCACAAATTGTTTGAAGGTAAATTGGTATTGGGGGATCTCCCTCGAGAGAGTGGCTATCTTTGACTATCTGGTTGTAACTCTCTCTGAGGAAATGGCCTAGAAGCATCACATTATGAAACGGATCCTTCAGCTGAAGCATACCACAGGGGCCCTGATTAAAGAGCATAGTACCTCCCAGACCAAACCTGTAGCAGCCCCATTCCAGATTTACGGCCATAAGGTAGTGAGTTCTGCACTGCATCAAGCAGAACTTTGGGGATTTGAAAACCTGGAAGGTCTTCTTCTTACCAAGAACAAGTTCCTGAGATCCCTATGCTGACTTCCTCAGAGCACTCCCCTCCTTCCATTAAGGCTAGACATGGGGAGACCCTCAATTGTGGATAATGCTAGGCTGCGTCCCCTGCTCTTCTGCCGGTGCATGAAACTAATTCAGAGCTTTCCCCATATGCTGCTGCTCTGGATTAAGTTTTCACACTCAGCGCTTTAGGAAAATTGGGGGGTTTATTAAGGTTAGGACACTGCGCTCAAAGATGTGGAGCTCGTGGGACGTTAAAGATCCTACATTATTGCCCAGTAAATAAATGGTTAAGACTCAATATTGGAATTAGGTGGCGCCAACTACACTACTCATCCGCTTGGGGGCTGTCTCACATTAGAATTTAGGGATTTCAAATTGCTAAGCACCTATGAACAATATTTGGAGATCATCACGATTCCCCGGGATAGGAAGCTTTGTATCCAATTTGGCTCACTTCCTGTGAGCTCCTTTACAGCTGCTTGGCGACAGCCCTCCTCGGCAACGAGGTGCTGCTCTTGTTGCCCCCGCACTGTTGAGTCAATTAGCCATGTTTTCTTTGTCTGCCCCATGTACAACTCTCCGAGAATCAAATGGTTAGCCCCCATTTGCTGATTGCTTGGAACTCAAAGCCACCTAGAAGCATTTTAAAATCTGACTCTAGGCCTCTAGTCGCTTGCGCAGTTCCTTGGCAAAATGTGGATTGTTAGAAGGTCTGCATCAAAGCTACGATAGTGCCCATTTCCCTTTCTTTTTACTAATTCTGCTAGCCCATGTTTTAGAAATCATTTACATGTTTTTTTACCCTTGTTTATAGATCAATTATTAACATTGCAACTGCTGGTGGGCCGTGCTGTGCAATGTTATTGGCAAAAAACACAGTTGATGGACAGAATGTAGAACAATGTCATACATTCACCCCAGTACAAGGATCCGGGCCTAAATCCATCGTTTTTTTGCACTCCACACCACCCTGGGTTAGACACTGGCTATATGCAAATCAGCTCTGACCCTGTGCCTCATGGGAACAGTCCAGTCCGAAATACCAAGCCATGTCTTTCCCAGACCGGAATCAAGCATCCAAGGACCGGTTTCTGGCTATCAGCCTTCATCAGCCTGGATAGCTTGACTCCAGTGGTGTGGAGAGCCTGGGACTCACGTCTGAGTGTACCCAGCACACTCGGGGTGAAAATTGCAAAAAACACAGTTGATGGACAGAATGTAGAACAATGTCATACATTCACCCCAGTACAAGGATCTGGTAGTGAGTCCCAGGCTCTCCACACCACTGGAGTCAAGCTATCCAGGCTGAAGAAGGCTGATAGCCAGAAACCAGTCCTTGGATGCTTGATTCCGGTCTAGGAAAGACATGGCTTTGTAGTTCGGGTTGGACTGTTCCCATGAGGCACAGGGTCAAGGCTGATTTGCATATGGCCATTGTCTGACCTAGGGTGGAGTGCAAAAAAACGATGGATTTAGGCCCAGATCTTTGTACTGGGGTGAATGTAAGACATTGTTCTGCATTCTGTCCATCAACTTTGTTTTGTGCAATGTTATTGGGGCACACGTTTTTGTTCCCACGTTTTATATTACCTTGATTGATGTTTTAATTGTTATACAATTGGCCGATATAATCTAATCATTTGGATATCATTGTGTTGTTTTTAATTAACTTTTGTCATGTACTCGTTTCGAATTCATGTACTGTATGCATCTGTACTTTTATGGTCGTAATGACCGAAATAATGTTTTATGATATATTGATTCATGAGTCTGTCCATTATGCCAGGATGTGTCTATTTATAGCAGAGTTTTACCAATTTTGCATCTGGACTTTCTGATTACTCCAAGGATCTGTCGTTATCCTAATGAGATCCACAACTATGCCAGAGATCTCCAAATGCTAAGGATCTACCCAAAGTGCCAGTAAGCTCTACATTTAGTCAGTGGTTTTATCAGTTATGACAAGACAGGGTACTGTTAAATGATGGCACTGTTCTGCCTGATTTTAATAAGTGTATTCTGGTGTATGCTAAGAACCACTGCTTTAAACAAGAAGAATTATGCATTACTCTACTGTATTATGCAAGAAGTGTGTATATTGTATCAAAGGGATGCCCATTTATGCGAGAGGCTGCACATAGTAACATGCATCTTCCCATTAGGATGCATCACTCCTTAACCAGGGATCTTTGCATTATTACAAGGGGCTTGCAATCTCTGCCAGACATCTGATGATTATGATAACAGAGTGCCAAACTGGGCCATGTGTTTGTCATTTTATGCTAATGCAGTTGCTGAAATGGGCCAGGACTTGCCCAATCAAGTTGCACCCTCACAGCAAAGGGGGATGAGAAAACCAAGTGTGATGCTTATGGATTTGTTTGTAGGACAGAACATATATAAACTCTTCTCCCCAAGGCCTGCTGTGTGCCATCTAGGGGTGGGCATAACTTGTGTAATTTGCTCAGCGTAATTACACAAAATGACAGCAAGATTACGGAAATTAAGTGAGGAACATAACCCATCATTATCACTATAGTCTTGGCACAAAATGCACTCTTGTATCCATATGGAGCACAGGATGTATTTGCGCTAAGAAAAAATTTCAAAATGCAACAGAACATGAACAGCAGCAACCTCTTGTGATAACTAAGTTTGTTGTCTGGTACTCCTTTGATAGGACCATTGTGCCAAATTACTCATAATTATGCAAATGGGTGTAGTCTAATTGTATGTCAAAAGAGTAACATGAAATTACCAAAATTACTCTGGCGTAATTACAATTTCCCCAGGCCTATTTCTAACCCTCCTCTCCCTACAGTACAATTTTCTATACTGCAGAACTTTCCAACATTTGCGAGAGGTTTTTGGGACATGCGAGAGACAAAACAAGTGCTTCTGCCACCAGGATGGTGCTACATCTGCCACCCTGGAACAAAGAGACCCCAATGTGGGCGGGTAAGATGGTCTACATGCTTTATGAAATAGAAACAGAAGGCAGTACTACTTTATTTCAATATCCATTCATTTCCTCTGGTCAACATCGTTGAACACTGCTAGTGTACTTTAAGAAATGGGGTTGCTGTTTGAGGAGGGGTAAAACCCAAGTCAAGCAGAAACTACAATCCTTGTCAGGGTGAAGTCACAAGCAAAGGGTGAAATAACCTGTGCTCAACCCCCTGGAGGCTTGGCACAGAGCAGTCTGGCTTTACTTAGAGGCCATGTGTAAAGTATTAGTGCTAAACCTTAAACAGTAAACACAGTGAAAAGACACCATAAAAGGATCTCACACCAGATGTAGAAAAATCGATTATTGTTTGATAAATAAAACAAGATCAAAACTACACAAATCTAATCAGGAGAACCAGAGATATGCAATTTTAAAGATGTATGTGAAAATAGTGCCACAAAGCCCGAAGTGTGGATATCTTGACCCTCCAGATCAGTACAAATCACAAGTCCAGATCGGTCGCGATGGAGCGTGGGCTGGCTGAAGGGACCACGTTAGGCCCCCCTGAACATGAGTACCTTATATCCTGGTTGAGGAGCAATGCAAAGTCTCGCGTCAAGGTTACGAGGGGATGTGTTGGTTCTAAAAGTTGGAAAGTTGTGATGCAAGGTCCTACATCATGGGCGGCATCCCGTCGACGAGGGCCTGCAATGTGCAGTCTAGCAGTTGAGGCAATGCTTTGGTTCTGAAGATCTGCTCTGCTAGAACCTGCATTGTCATTGAGGCTGCTGTTGACATGAAATTTGCAATGCAAGGCCTGCGTCAAGGAATCTTCACACTGTGGCAGTTCTGATGCAGGCTGAGAGGTTGATATGGAGTCCTTCAACTGAAAGAAACCTTCCAGCAGAGGCTATGTGCCTGTTCTTTTCAGGATTGTGCGTGCAGTAGTGAGGATGCATTGGTTTTGCTAAGGCCACAGATGGGCTACAGGGCACATTTAGGCTCACCTCCAAGGGTCCAGGATTGGGTAGCACCACTTGGCAGGGTAGGACTCATAAATGGCAAAGTCCAGTTGCTGGGTTTGTGGTTGTTGATGCCTTCTGTCCCTGAGGCTCTAGTCAGGATGCTAGACAACGAGCCCTTGGAATCACTCTGGGGTCCTGGGTTTATTAGATTCAGATCCAGTCCTTCTCACTAACCACCCAGGCAGGATGGCAGCAGATTAGCACAGCAGACAGCAGTCCTTCCAAGTAACAGTCCAGCAAAGTGGCAGTCCTTTCAGCAGCACAGCAGTCCTTCTTCCTGGCAGAATATCCACAGGTGCAGAAGTGCACGGAAGAGTTGGTGGCTACTGTCCAATATTTAGCTTTTCTTTGAAGTGGGAGAAGCTTCTAGAGGTTTTGATTTGAAGTCCCCAGGATTCCTGCCTCCCTTGCCTTTGATCTAGACTAACTACAGTGAACATGCAGCCCTTGTGTGACAACAGGACAAAGTCTATTCAAGTGTAAGTAGAGCTGTGCTCAGTTCTGTCCTCCCATCCTTCCAGTGATGGCCTATCCAGGCACACCTAAGCTCTCGATTGTGTGTGGCTGTCTAGGAGGAATCTGCAAAGCCCAACTGTCTGCTACACCCAATAATGTGGCCCACAGACCGGCTGCAGGCATTAAATAGCTAAGGAAGGAAAATGCCAACTTTCTAAAAGTGACATTTTTAAATCTGCAATGTAAAATTCGATTTTACAGTAAGAGAGGATTTTTTATTACAATTCAAAAGACACCAAACATGAACAGACAGGTTTGTAAGGCTACTTAAGTGAATGTCACAACAAGTGCTGCAGTCCCACTAGTAGCATTTAATTTACAGGCCATGGGTACATGTAATACCACTTTACTAGGGACTTATAAGTAAATTAAATATTGCAACTGGGTGTAACCCAATTCTATCATGTTTGGAGGAGAGAGCACAAGCACTTTAGCACTGGTCAGCAGAGTCCAAAAAGCCAACATAGATGGCCTCCGTAAACAGGAGTATGAAGATAAAAAGTCTGGTGGATGACCCCATAGAAAGGGCAAGTCCAACATGCATACTTTCCTTTTATACACCTCCTAAGTCATTTCCATATTGGCAAGATATATCTTTGATGGCAGCTCAGCAGAGAGCATTGTTTCCCGCACCCCCCTCCCACAGACCATATATAATGTAAACCATTGTAAAGAGCATTGAAAAAACTCAGCAGATAACCATTTCCCAAAGACTCACCACTGACTATAATGCAAGATAGAATAACATGATTCTTTATTTCCTATTTGTGCTTACATGACTTTTGGAAAAAAAGAAGACAGCTCTTTGAAAGTGTATTTTCCCAAATATATAAAGAAAATAGAGAATTAAATAAAATAAATTCTGTGTGGTAGAAGGTATGCAAATCTGTACCAAGATTCTCAGCTAAAATGCTGTTGGTAGCCAAAGAGAGATTCTTAATCACAGTATTTCTAGCTCCAGTAACCTGTCCAAAAGAGACCCATCTCATCTTTAACTGATGCTACTAAGGACAGCGGCTTGCACAGTATTAAGAAGCAAGCCACTTTTCTACGCAACATACATTTTCAAATCTCCTTGCCAGCATGCAACAGCAAATGCCCACTGTGAGTAAATTAGTCAGGCGATATACATATATGAGTTATCAAATTCTCACATTTGATTATGTTTTATTTACACTTTAAAAGGGCTTTTTAATATATGCAGAACGTCTGCTCGGCCTACCTAGGGAAAACGTATTTAAACTAATGAGTATTTCACAAAAGTGTACATTCAAAATCCCTATAGCATAATTATATTTGATTAAATGGAGTATATTTTGAAATGCAAGATAGCCAAAAGTGTATCACCATGCATTCTATAAGCAGGACACATACCCTAAACACTTTAGCAATATAAAAAGACTTAAGGTGGCACCAACATACACAAATATTTTAGTTTCTGTTTAATCTCTTTTTTATGTCCCAATAGATCCCTAATTAAAATAGGCAAAGGGTGTGCAAAACACTGTGACAGCCTCTGCCACACATACATGACCTTGCAGCATCCTGTGAGGGTCCAATTCCATGGCACGTCTAGTGAAGTGACTCTTAAAATTTGACCTCTATGGACTCCAACTTAATCATGTCTGAAACCCAGGGAACCCCACTGAATTGGTATTGAAACCCGCAGCTCCTCACCGACTGAAGGAGGGGACCGTGGCCTAAGCATTTTTGATGATTTGAACTGGGGAACAATCTATAAACACTACAGAAACACGCATATGCCAAACAAATACACAATTGATTGCATATTTTATTTAATAAAAAACAAGTATTAGAAAAACAACATTTTAATGCTAAAGTTAGAGCTTTTCTAAATTCAGTTGAGGCCACTCATCTCTATAATATATTCTGTTTGATGCACTTGCACTGAGCTCATGAATTAATGAGGATGACTACTTTTTAGCCTCTAATTTCAAATTCCTTCACATTAATAGAATGTTTTAACATGTTACACTTTGCTTCTTTATTCATATACTCTGCATTAATCTGTTAAAGTTTTTTTTATTTTCTATACGGTCGAGGACCTCCTGAGTAGACTTTGTGGACCCTTAGGAGTCTCCCGACCACAGATTATGAACCGCTGACCTAGTGTATTTACATTGCTATATTGCCGTCGTTGCATCACTTTTGTTACGCAGCGATGGCGTAAAAGTTGCGGACTATTTACAAAGTGACGCATCTAGGGAGATGTGTCACGTTGTAAAGCCCTAAGTGACATTATACCTGCGCCAGGTATAATGTATGCAGGGTAGGTGTTCCCATGCAAGAAAGCCTCGTAAAAGTGACGCAGTGAAATCTACTTTTAGGACGGCCCTGCGTCAAAACCTTATGCCTGCTTGAAGCAGGCGTAGGGAGTGACGCAGTGTCTTGGGAATAGGCGGCCACACACATTGCTGGAGTTGGGTCGTGCTTGCGACACGACTCCAGCAATGCAGGACTTTTCCGTCAACAAATGCATCAGAATTTCTGATGCATCTGTCAATCCTTGCACCATTGTGCGCCGTATTGTAAATATGGCGCATCCATGCTTACGCAAGGGTTTTGCATGGTGACGCAGGGAAAGTGACGCATCTCTACAGATGCGTCACTTTCTTGTAAATCTGCCCCTCAGATGTCAATGACACTTTTGGAAATCTTAAAAGTTTCTCCTTTCTTCTATGTCTGCTATAGATGCTATTGGTTGTATGTTGATAAAGGGAAAGCTTAACATACATCCTTTTTTTTCTCAAAGAGTGCTCACCATATTGTTCCCATTCCATGCATTCTATGGCCGCTCCAATGGCTATTTATTAAAAACAAACTCTTTTTTTTTGCAGACGCGTCCTGGTATTTGTGAGTACTTATCCACCTGGAAAAAGCAGATGGAAATATGCGCAGAAAGTCTGCTGGAATGAAGAGAAAATCTGCGAAAAATGTTTCAGTGATACCACTTACCGAAGTTTATTCCCCATTCTAGACTTTGGCGGAGAGTTACGCCATCCCAAAGGTGACAGATTTTCGGTTTTCCTTAATACAAGTGTCAGAGGATAAAATGGATTTATATTAGGCCAGATTAGATTAGATATTCGTCACGTTTGTGATGGAGCAACCCGTCGAACAAATTCTAAACCAGACCCTTGGCCTTTAAAGACACCTAAAACATTCACTCTGTGGAAGACACTTCTATTCATAGCACCCTTTATTGCCCTGCCTCTTATATAGCTGTAGTCTTTTAGTCCTCAGATTAAACAGTTCTGACATTTAGTACCTGACTTTAAAACTCATCTTTTACCTGATGAGCCCAAAAGGCTCAGAGGTGTAATGTGTATATGAGTGTGGACATCTCACATAAAGTTTAGGACTGGCCTCACACACCACCTGGTGTCATGCTTCATCATTGGCCAGTCCTCGCCCTCTAAAAACTCAGTTTGATAGAGGGCGGGCATACACCTGACAACAGGGATGCACTTCTAAATAAGTGGGGCCCAGAGTGAGTGAGTGAAATTAAAAGCCAATACAGTTACCTCATTTAATTTTAATGAACTAGGTGACTGTATGGTGTATAAAAACAAGTGAGCGGCAAAATGGGGAGAGTTATTAACATCTCGCCGTGTTTAATTTGATTGACATGTTTCTGCCTTGTGTCAACAGTGGTACATGGCATTCATGAGGACCTAGATATTTTAATATATAAAGGGCTCCACTCTTACCAACACTGTGGTTTAGAAAGAAACTGCAGTGGGGTGACCTTTGTCACACTCCACTGTCTAGAGGTCTTTAGTACCCCGTAGAAAAGAAAGACAAAACATACCAAGCAACAATCAGAAATTAAGGTAATTCATGAAAAGGCAAGCACCACTCCACACAGTTTATGCGCGTGTGGTTAAAGTGTATAACACATGTCTGTCATACGTGAATACACAAGTGATTACAGAAACAGGGGAGAGTGTGAGGCCAGTCCTAATCTTTTTGTGAGATGTCCACACTCACATAAACATTACACTTTTGAGCGCTTTTTAGGTCATTCTAATAGGATTTGTGTTGGAGGCTTGCCGGGTCCTATTGCCCTGGTGTGCCTCTAGTTCCCTTCCCCAGTAGAACCTGGGGCTAGTGTGCTTTCATATTCTCTCCCCAACCATCATGATTGTATTCTCCTTTTTTAGATACTAATTTGGATAGAGCTCTCTTACCCTACCTAGCCTTCAGTACATAACACCAGACATACTCATCCCCAAATTTTATCAAACTCTGAAGACCTTGAGTTATCATTTGCGATTTAGTGGTTCTCTTTGCAGTCATTCCAGTATTTTAAAAATAAACTTGTCTTCTCAGCATTGCTGTATTATCTGCAAAGTTTATCTTGCTTTAATTCTAGACTCTTTATCAATATTGTTTCACCTTTACTGTGTCTGCTGTTATTCGTCTACTTGTTTTAAGGTTTGAATAGCAGCACACACCAAGGGTGGAGCATTGGCATCACCCACATGTTGATCTTACAGCATGTATTTGGGAAAAAGTTGTGTGTTTCTGACGAAAGATTTAGATGTATTTCAATCATTGGCTTCTTGGGATGCTTGTGCTCAATACAGTAGGCCTTGCTTGGTTATGGTGACAATTCAACGATGTTATATGTCAGATGCTATAGGTCTGATCGGTTTATTATGTCAATTTACAACAAATTCTGTAGGCTTGACCAATTTGTTGTGAAAATCAGATATCAAGAACTATGAACCTTTACGAGTAAATTGTAATCACACAGTTTTAAAGTCTGTAGACAGATATGTTGCTACAGAGTGGTTCAAAGATTAGCATGGTAGGCAAGGATTGTGGTGTTGGTAAGCCCCTCCAACAAACTCCTGGAGAAGAAGATTTGCACTGTGATAGTCCTTGATGGACCTTTTAGGCACGGTTAAGTGTTGTTTTGCCAGCTGTTGTTTTGTACATATTTGAAATTTAAAGTGCAAAATGTAGCTGTGCATTTATTAAAGAACTTTTTAGACCTAGCTTCACAGCTTTAGCTGTCTTTTAGGTTCTTGGGAAAGAAAAAATGATAAAAATATGTAAATACATGTATTTACAGACACACAGGTTTGGAGACAGCCCTCCTCAGAGTCTGGAGTGTTCAAGTATCATTGCCATTCTGTTTCTGCCCATCACAGCACATAGCAATGGGCATGGGGTCAGCCCCTTCAGCCATTGGCTCTTATACCCTGTCAGTGATGGCATTTCACATGATAGCATATGCACATCCACCTGAACAGAATGAGCTTGATTGATGATGAGCCGCTCTTTAATTTGTTTTGTTTCTCTTTTTAATTTTGTTTGTCTTTAGAGTAGCTAACAGCTCTCCAGACAGTGCTACCACGCCGTTTGCCTGCCACCCATTGCCTCTGCAGTGATCTGCATACCCACAGCCACTTCCCCCAAACTGGGGGGACATGTGGCAAAGGTATTCTTCATAGTGTATCATTCTAAGAAGGCCACCAGGTTTACATAAAACACATTGGCCATTTAGGATCAGATGCATTATGCACATTACCATTTTAAGATGGCTGCCGAGCATGATGTTTTCAGGTTGGCCATCTTGTAATGGGATTAATAATGCACTATGCAAATACCACCTATTACAATTTGAAAGTCTTACTTATTTTTTAGTTCAAGAACCAGCCTGACACATTTTATGTCAGTTCTACTGCTATTTTTTAATTTATCTTGTTTTATTGAGCTGTTGAGTATTAAATGCAAGAATGAGTCAGTGTGTTCAGTCAGTCAGTCAAAATATCTTTATTCGGCTTATTTCAAAACCATACAAAGAGAGAAAAAAGATAAAATACATTTCATACAAAATTGTTCTTATTTACACAAAACATTGGATGTTAACAACAAATTTTTAAAAATGTAACAAACAATTAAAAAAGTTGTTGCGTTTGACATAGATGACTAAACTTGACAGACAGCTTTCGCCCTTGAAGCGGCTACCAGAAAATTAGCAATGCAAAATGTAATGTGGGGATTAGGAAGTGATTGTAAGAAGAGCAGAGCCGGTCTCACCTGGGTGAAGCCGGTCTCTTTAAGGATAGGCAACAGATATTTTTTCCTTGGCTCTAAATACAACCCACAGAACATGACAAAGTGCATTGTATCTTGCACTGAAAACTGGTCGCAGCTACAGGGCGGGGCTAATTCTGGCTTCTGCCAATTATTAAAAGAACCGAAATAAAAGTGTGACAAATTAAATCTAAATTTCGTTAAAAGAAACCTATGGAAGGGGAGTGTGACAAAACCAAGATAGGGTGCGAGTGATAACGAGTTAACCAGTAAACAATGATCCCTCACTGCCGGTTTTATCAATTCGCCTTCTTCGCGGCGTGCTTCCTTCCTTCCCATAAAGGACTTTTTCACAAAGTCAAGATCTTGAATCCTAATATTTTCAGGGGAGGTAAAAAGCTCCGGGCGGCCTAAGTCTGAAAATGCCCTAGCCAAATAGGCCAACCAAGGAATCTTGTTGGATTTATCCAGAGACAGAACATCAGACATAATCTTATGATTTAATGGGAGTTCTTCATTCATCCACATTTTTAACCAAAAAATCAAGGGGGCCATACTCAGCTTGTCAGAAAGAAACTGTAGACCAACTTCTGTATGAATGGAATACGTTGGGGTCGACTGGGGTACAGAGAGTAGGGTCCTGATGAATCTGTTCTCCGCTCTCTGAATTGGTTCCACATTTACATATCCCCACAATGCGGAACCATATAGTGCAATAGCCACAGATTTACTATTATAGATTTTTAGTATAGCTTCCATAGGCCTAGCCCCTAGCCTACTAGCAAAGCCCAGGAGTGCTGATGATGATCTAATAACAGCCAGCCTCTTAGCTCTTATCTGCGGGCCCCAGGACCCTTTCTGATCGAACAATATGCCTAAGTATAGGAATGTAGATACCCTAGAGACGGTGTCCCCCCTACATGTGAATGTTTTATTTCTCTTCTTGCGACACTCTAGACCCACCACCATCGTATGTGACTTGGCTACATTTATATTAAGATCTAATTGCTCCATAAAAGAACCAAAGGCATTCAATAGGCGCTGGAGACCAACTCCCGTGCGGGCGATCAGTGTGTTGATAAATGGATGCATGAGTTCAAGGATGAGTGACAGAGTGCATATATGATGAGTTATGAAGGGCCTAAACTTACTAGTGTCTGAAGAGACACTCTCAGTTATTTTCCAAACATATTGGCAGGGCAAGAGAAATTATGCAATTCTGCAGATGTGGCATTTTCCGCATACTTATGAATTTGCCACCTTTGCGACATTATCCATCATCTGCTACATACTTTGTGTTTAAAAAATATATATTTTTAGCTCAAATGGATCAAACATTACTAAAAATAATGTTGCTGCACAGTGGAAGGTTGATTGCAAGTTTTGCTTATTGCTTTATATTGTTGCTAAAGTGTACTAATGAGTTAAAGCTTTGGCCTGACAGCATTCACTTGTAAAATGTCAAGATAATGAGGTAATACTATCACAAAATGTGCTGCATTATTCTGCATAATTTTCCTTTACTTGCTGTATAATGTGGCCAATGCTGGTGCATAATTTGGTCCTCCCTTGTCACATAATCCAGTGGTCCTGCCAGTTGGCATTGCCAATGATAGTTGCTGTATGATGTGAGCATTTTTGTATGTACATATTACAATGTAAAGAGCTCTGGGACCTTAATAAATATAAGGTGATCTTTCCCTGTTTATGCAATAGTGCACCTTCAAACATGGGTTCTGTGGGAAAACTTGGAAAGTGTTTCCTATTAGATTTAAAGTGTTCTGCCCCCATGGCAGCCACAAACCTGTGCTGCCCTGAAGGCAGCGCATTCAAGTGCAATACGGAGAGGCTGCTTCAAAGTTGCTCCGTGTTTCATTGTGCAGATGGCACCTGCCAGCACTTTTAAGAGGCGAGAGAGATCTCCTTGCAGGTGGGAGCAGTGAGTTACTGCAGCCGCCTGCAGGGGGATGTCTGGGGGGTCCATAGGACCCCCTCCAGAGGGCTGCTATCAGGGGGCACAATAACACTGTGCCACCTTTTTGCAGCGCACTGTCAGAGAGCCTCTTGACAACTTCTTTACCTCTGCGCCTACATCCATAATACGGAGCAGAGGTACAGAGATTCCCTCATTTGCTGGTGCCATGTCCGTATGCAAATGAGGGAACACCCTCTTGAGATAAAGCTGGCACAACATGTGCACCTTCACTATCTGTGTTACAGAAGGGGCTGCACAATCTTCTGCCGTCCCTTCTTTAACCCCTTCGCTGCGGCGGCTAATCCGCCGCAGCGCTAAGGTGGCGGGGGGCCGCGCAGCGCGCCCATGCTGGTGACGGAACAGCTCCGTCACCAGCTTCGGTTGAGCTGTGCTCATGACGGAGCGGTTCCGTCACTGCCCCGCCCGCTCAATGGAATGCCCAGCGCAGGCGCGGAATCCGCGCTGCGCAGACGCGCGCAGAGCTGGCCGTGACGGAACCGCTCCGTCATCAGCACAGCGCGACCGCGGATGATGACAGAGCGGTTCCGTCACCAGCAGGGTAGGGGTTAATACCATAGTGCCACAGGTGAGCTCAAAGTGAACCTAAACTTCTTTTGCACACCCCGGGGCACTTCAGTAATACAGGCCCTGGTGTCTGTAAGCTAGTTTCAAACTACAAAAAAATAAATGAATAATTATAGTTCTTCAACTGCCAGCACATACCCACTTATCATAATTCCTTCAATTCATTTCTCATGCAGATGGACTTACTCAGCAAAAAAATAATAATTCTGTGTTTCTACATTTAACACTTCATTTAATTCCTCTTAAGCTATTTTCATACTTCTATATCGGGGCCTTTTGAATATAATTTTGGTTTGCCTAATTGTGTGACAATGCCTGTGAGTTTCTTTTACTTACAACAGATAAATTAACAGAAAGTATTTGAATGGAACCCAACTTTAGTTCTGGTCCATAACACCTCTATGTTTGGAAGGAATGGATGCATTGAGGATTCAAAACAAATCCTGCCAGGATTTGGAGTACAGCATGAATCACAAAACTTTTTACTTTGTAGAAAAGTAATTTTATACATTTTATGCTCACTAGGCTAAAATATATTGTACTCTATAAAAAGGCTGAATTTGTGCCCTAAATCCTTCACATATGTCCTTGCATTCAAAGAGAACTTAACGCTGCTTTACACGAGGATATTTACAACAAGGGGTGGTGAGGGACAGAGTCTCTGAATTAAGCAGAAAGCTCTCACCCAGTCAAGAGATCAGGGCTAGATCCAACACCGTTTTTTAGCTCACTGCACCATCCCAGTTTCAGAACCTGGCTGTATGCAAATTAGTCTGTTCCTGTCCCAGTGCATGATGGGAACAGGGCAAACCAAACTACAAAAGCCAATTCTTACACTGGGAAGGAAACAAGCTCCCGGGGACCGGTTTCTGGCATTACAGCCGTCTTCGGCCCGGTTTGCTTGAATCCTGATGGTGCAATGAGCAAGGGTCTCACATCTGAGAATACCCTTCCACACATGAGTCCCTTTCTCACTGCTCCATCAGGATTCAAGCAAGCCGGGCCGAAGAAGGCTGAAATGCCAGAAACCGGTCCCCGGTAGCTTGTCTCCTTTCTGGTGAAGAATTGGCTTGGTAGTTTAGTCTGCCCTGTTCCCATGATGCACTGGGCCAGGGACAGACTGATTTGCATATAGCCAGGTTCTGAGCTGGGATGGGGCAGTGAGATAAATAACGGTGATGGATCAAGCCCTGATCTTTGGACTGGGTAAGAGTGGTCTGCTCAATTCAGACACTCTGTTCATCACCACCCCCTTTTGTAAATCGATTTTGGCCACTATAGGTGTGGCAGGGTATACTCAGACATGAGTCCCTTTCTCACTGCTCCATCAGGATTCAAGCAAGCCGGGCCGAAGAGGCTGAAATGCCAGAAACCGGTCCCCGGTAGCTTGTCTCCTTTCTGGTAAAGAATTGGCTTGGTAGTTTAGTCTGCCCTGTTCCCATGATGCACTGGGCCAGGGACAGACTGATTTGCATATAGCCAGGTTCTGAGCTGGGATGGGGCAGTGAGATAAATAACGGTGATGGATCAAGCCCTGATCTTTGGACTGGGTAAGAGTGGTCTGCTCAATTCAGACACTCTGTTCATCACCACCCCCTTTTGTAAATCGATTTTGGCCACTATAGGTGTGGCAGGGTATACTCAGACATGAGTCCCTTTCTCACTGCTCCATCAGGATTCAAGCAAGCCGGGCCGAAGAGGCTGAAATGCCAGAAACCGGTCCCCGGTAGCTTGTCTCCTTTCTGGTAAAGAATTGGCTTGGTAGTTTAGTCTGCCCTGTTCCCATGATGCACTGGGCCAGGGACAGACTGATTTGCATATAGCCAGGTTCTGAGCTGGGATGGGGCAGTGAGATAAATAACGGTGATGGATCAAGCCCTGATCTTTGGACTGGGTAAGAGTGGTCTGCTCAATTCCGACACTCTGTTCATCACCACCCCCTTTTGTAAATCGATTTTGGCCACTATAGGTGTGGCAGTGTATACTCAGACATGAGTCCCTTTCTCACTGCTCCATCAGGATTCAAGCAAGCCGGGCCGAAGAGGCTGAAATGCCAGAAACCGGTCCCCGGTAGCTTGTCTCCTTTCTGGTAAAGAATTGGCTTGGTAGTTTAGTCTGCCCTGTTCCCATGATGCACTGGGCCAGGGACAGACTGATTTGCATATAGCCAGGTTCTGAGCTGGGATGGGGCAGTGAGATAAATAACGGTGATGGATCAAGCCCTGATCTTTGGACTGGGTAAGAGTGGTCTGCTCAATTCAGACACTCTGTTCATCACCACCCCCTTTTGTAAATCGCTTTACACGAGGAGCAACCACGGGAAATTTGCTTTGTTGAATGCATAGTGATGCTAGCTGCATTTTATTGGCCGCTTTACTACTCTGAATGCATATTCATCTTGAAATTATGCTTTTCTTTATAAATACTAATTTGCAACAATTTCAATGCAAGGAAAATGAAACACTCTTGCAGACAAAGCATCATTCTTTGTTTTCACTGAATGCATAATTAGCAATCTAGTTATCTCTCATGAAAAGACTAAAAATATATAATGAAAATGTAACCCAGCATCCACGGTTCAAATACTAATCAGTAGCTCTTTTGAGGATGAGAACCCCCCCAACACACACACATGCATGAATGAGAACACACACCAATACACTCACACAACACACACAAACACACACACACACACACACATGCACACATGCAACACACAACCACGCACACACACACACACACACAACACATACAAACACACACACGCTTGCACACACACGCACCCATGCACACACCTCTGCTCTGCAGTTCTGTAAAGATTGCAGTGAATGTCATCGTCAAATTTCAAGGTGTAGGCAAATGCATTGCCAACAGCCTGTAATACAGCTCTGCTGCTAAATCCTGTTTTCACCATGAATGGTGGCGCCAACAGTTTCCTATCAGATCCAGTTCTATTGTCCATGGATGCAGCCACTTCATGACATCATCTACTGGAATAGCAAAATCCCATGTTAAATAGGATTACCGTAGGAGCTACCTTCTCCTCCATTGGAGCATATTTTAGAAGTCAGTTTCTCATCGTTTGAGATCAATAAGCCATAAAAGTCATATCTTTAAAATATGCTATCTAGTGACTTGGATGGCATGTGAAACGATCCGATTGCTTCTAAATCCTCTCGAAAATATGGGTTTCACATTTTGAAATATGTCTGATGATCTGAGAATCCTTCACTGATTGCTGTACAACATAAACTCTTGAACATTGATACAGCTTAAAGCCAATTGCAGGGGAAGTAACATCACATACCCTTTGATCCCAATGATATCACAGGGTGGTTCTTTTTCGCACACTTCACCTCTAAGCAGCCACTTAAAATCTGCTGTGGGACTAGAGGGAGAGCAAAGAGAGAGAACTTCTCAAAGAGAACAGGGCTTGTAGAGCACAGTTTAGATTATTTCCTGTTGTTGGCTACATGACTTCTGATACCTGAGGCAGTAAGGGTTGTTTTTGCTGCGGGCCGAAGGGTATACTACGAGTAGCAACCATAATCTTCACTGCCTTTTATTGATGTCCATGTATACACTATTTTGATATCACAATACATATTTTAGCAACAACTATGTCTGGGTTAAATTTTGTTTGTGCAAACTAAATCTCGCATAGTTTCTGGCATGTCGCATTACACTTGTTACATTAAAATGCTGGAGATTACATCATTACTCCGTGCCACATAATTGAGAAGTTGCACGCAACGAACAGTGGTATTAGATATGGGGAAAGGAGGCGCCACTCAGGAGAAATAACACAATTATTAGTAATTGGCTGTTTGTCTTGCAGCAAGGTGAGGAGAACCAACAACCTCCCCAAACCTAGTGGCCTAAGCCAACTAACACATATAGAGCAAAAATCCTCAGCACACATATGTTATAAAGCAATAATGCAGTCATGCATAAAATAAGCACACGTGTTTCGTTGCATACATGGGAATTCGTCCCGCGACTTTATCAAGGCTATTGTCTTCTTATTAGGAATCCTTTATTTGTGGTGATACTTCCAACCCACAAAGGGATTCTCTTGTTCTGCGACGTCCCAAAATACTCGACCTTATGACCAAGGAATCCCCGTATGTCCGCTGTCTGAACACCCAGAAATAAAAGGAAAAGAACTGAACGCATCAACTTGCATCTAATCTGTGCTTATTATGCATGACTACATTATTGCTATATAACATACATGTGCTGAGGATTTTTACTGTATAAATGAGAAGTTGTTTGGGTAAAAGTCCTTTTGGAGGAGTACGGGAACAACACGAGTGGCTGATGGCGGCATCGCACATGATGTTGTGGTATTTTTCTGTGTGGAATGTATCCTATTCACAAAAATGGACGCAAAGACCAATTTCACACTAATAAACAGCCCAAAATGTAAGACTGCTATTTTGCGGAATTTAGCTTATTTTTTTTCAGTTTGCATACTTCCTGCACAGGAAATTACATGAATTCCTACCAGGTCTAACAACATGCAAAAGAGTTATGGGGTATTATTTCTTATGGGATTTTAAATGTAGATTTAGCTTTTCTGTCTCTTTAGAGACATATTGTTAATCAAGATGGGTAAAGGCATGTCACTAGTATAACATTATATGAGGGATGTTATAAGTGATGCATTGTGTGCATTCTGGGCAGGGTCACTGCATTTAAGCAGTGAAAATATACCAAACTGTGTAATGGTGTAAGAAATGTGATTATTAGTTGAGGAGGGGTGCGAAAGCCCCACTAAGGCACACTAGCTACAATCCTTGTCAGAGCGACCTATAAAAGTCACTAAATTAACCTTTGCTTAACCCTCTGGTAGCTTGGCACAAAGGAGACAGATTTAACTTAGAGGCAATGTCTATTTATGCAGCACACAAACAGTAATAAAGTGAAAACACACCACAAGGAAAATCCCAAACCCAACATGGAAAAATAGAGTCAATTTAATTAAGTAAAATGATACCAGAACAAAAATCTAATCAGTAGATTCATACTTATTACGTTTCTAAGTTTAAGTAAATATAGCTCCTAAAGTGCTACTCACTGTCATCTGCTCGGGCATCTGGTCAGTTATCTGGTTGAGTTTTATTCACAGTCGAAAAGACTGCGAGGAGCATGGAGAGCATTTCAGATAGTGGTCACTGTAGCATGAAGAACAGGCCAGGTAGCTTAGACTGTCATAGCTTCAGTGGGAAGAGCCAGTTGGGCGTTGTGAATGGTTGCTACTGGAACTTTGCATTGGCGCTCACCGACGGCTGTTGTTGCTGTAGTGCAAAGTGCAGATCATGTGTTGCTGCTCATCACTGGCGGTCGCTATAGCACGGAGAGCAGGTCTTCACTGAAGTTTTGTATCTGTGGTCATCACAGATGGCAGAGTCTCAGAGAGGAGAGATTTGCAGTCGCACACGGTTGTGAAGAGCCTAAACTTCAGGATTTCACCTTTTCGTCTTAGGAGAAGCTCATACTGATGCTAGCCATGGATCCAAGGCATGAGGTGGCACTTCTTGGGGATCAGTAAATCACTCCAGAAGAGGCCAGCAGGACTCAGGTACATCCAGGTACAGGTCAAGGCCGGTCCAGTGCTGCAGGCTAGCTGGGCAGTGGCAGGGAGGCCTCTGGACCTTGGTATGTCCCTGGAGCTCACACCAGAGGTCAGCTAGTTTGCCCTTGGAGTAAATTAGGCTAACCTAAGATGAAGGTAAGCAGGTCCTCTCTTCCTCCTCAGACAGCAAGACAGTCCTCAGCAACAGGGCAGTCCTTCTTTTTTTAATGTCCAGAGGTCCAGGAGTGTTCTGAAGAGTTGGTCTTGGTTCCAATAATTATATCTGATGCCAGCCTTTGTGTGTGGAAGGACGCCCTGTCCCCCCCTCACAGCTGTTTATGTAAAGTTCTTCCCTTCCCCTGTCAAGGCTCCAAGAAGTCTGAGGTGACTAGTGGCTGGTGTCAGGTTAATTTGGTGAGCTGGTGGCAAGCCCTTTAAAGTGCAAGTGGCACAGGGAACAGCTCTATCCCCAGCCACCCTGGCGGGATAGCTCATCCTGCACACACCTAGTTCCCTTTGTGTAACTTTCTGGGAAGAATGCTAAAACCCAAATAGAATATCGACTCAAAGTCATGTGGCCTAAGGAACTGGCAGAAGGCACAAATGGGTAGGGGCTACAAAATGCCAACCATCTGAAAGTATACTGTAGCAATGTAGAGGGTTGTACCATTAACCCTAAGAACTAGGTTAATAACACTGTATCCAAGAGAATATGATTTTCAAAACATTGTTTACAATGCACGTGTTACAACATGTATCATTACAATGAATGCTTAAGAACGCGAAATCCATTACAACGCAAGTTATTACATCGCATAATCCATTATAAAGCATTCGACAAAGTAACGCCCTGGCGGAGTTAGAATAGTAATTGCGTTGTAACGACAAGCGTTGTAATGGATTGTGCATTGCAAAGTGTCATATTCTATGATTCACTTGGGAGAGTAAGATTTGCAAAAACAATCAAGGTAAGCCCAACAATATTCGTGTTTAAAATGTATATTCTCTTGCAGTCATTTTTGGAAGGGAATAAACATTTTCTACACAGATATTGTAGGGCTTACCTCTATTGTTTTTGCAATATTGACTCCCCCAAGTGAACCATATTCACTTTGATACAGCTTTCTAAAAATGGCACTTTTAAAATTGTGGCATAAAATATGAATTTGACATTAGAAATTATTTTAAATTCCAATTAATTTGGTTTAAACAACATATTACTATCTGCTGCCAAACCAAAGTTGTCACTTATTAAATGTAATACGGTAACCCAATGTTAGCCAATGGGAGAGATAGGCCTTACTGCTGTGAAAGGTGACTTTGCACACTGCCCTATGGGCCTAAAGGCCCAACTTTGGGGTGATTTATATGTAATAAATTGAAAGGTTTAGGCCGGAAAAAAGGTTTATTTTATCAGGTCAAAATAGTAGTTTAAAACTGAACTACAGCCTGCAGTGGCAGGTCTAAGACAAGTTTTAAAGTGCTACTTTAGTGGGTGGCACAAGGAGTGCTGCCAACCCACTAGCAACATTTAATTTACAGGGCTTGGTATAATATTATTATATACCCCGGACTTACAAGTCAATTAAACGTACCCAATCGGGTGTAGGCGAATTATGCGGCATATTATAAAATCAAGGCAAATCATGCAGCACTTTCTGTGGCATTAACAGCTAAGAATTGTGACATTTTAACTTGTCTGGACATTGATAGGAAATGAATCCCCATGGTCTAGAATACAAAGTGGTTCACAAGGAAATACATGTCCATACATTAAGCTGGTTTGCTCAAGAAGGATAATTCTCCAACAGGTAATGATGTAGGGTTGTATTTGAGCCCATTATACAATTCTACCTCCCAGAATAAAATAGCATAAACATACTGCACCCAATAGACAATAAACCTACATGTATTTGAATTGCACATTTGTCCCTCACTGTATATTATAATCGCAAAACCCGGCCTCGCTTTATCCCGGGAAGCCGCTGCTTCTCCCCCTCCTCTCACTACCCGAGCAAATATGATTCCCCCTTCCCCCACCCTGCCCCACCTCGCTTCTCATCCTCCCCTTGGATCCTGTCCATCCCTTCTACCCTCCGCTTGTAGCTTCCCTTTCTATACTTCCGCCCCTCTTCTTTTTTCTCTTTCTCCAGATTCCCACCCCTCTCCATCCCCCCTGCATTCCTTCTGCCTTACTCTTTAGCCTCTCCCGCGCCTTATCCTTCCCTACCACCCCCCCCCCTTGATGTCCCTCTCATCACCCGCGCCCAACTAATCCCTCCCTCTCCCATGACACGCAGGCTCACAGGTCTGCTGGACACCCTCCCTCGTCACCCATTCTGCCCATTCTACGTTTTGTCAAGAGCCCCCATACCCTTAGCAGTGGTCATGGGAACTACTTGAACTAACGATGGATGGCTCTCCTCCCCCTTGTCGTGGTCCATGCTTACCTCCAGCCCTGCTGTCTGCAACACCCAGCCACTGGAGACGCAATCCTGCTCCCCGCCACTCCTCTTTTCAGAGAATGAACGCAACCCTTCCCCCTCCAATTGAGGGCCCTTGGCCCAATGGCCCCTCAATACATATGCATGCTGAAGGACAGGCCAGCACTCAGGTGGTGTGTTATTCTGGATATCACTTTCACTTAGATTTTGATTACTTCTATACTCCCCTCTTTTGTGAACTGTACCGCATTCAACTGTACAGTGCTCCTACGCTTTGATCTCATAGGGTGTTCATGTTGTATGTTGTTGTTAAACTTAATAAAAAATGTAAACATAAAAAAAACTGCATGCATGTACTTCCTGTTACAAAGCATATGCCTGTCTGATCTATATCTAAATAAAAACAAGAGAAAGGAAACACAACCCCTAGTGTTAATCAATCCTATATCATAATGGCAAAGAAATAATAAAAACATGGGCAACTTGGTGGTAATCTTACTCCTGGGTGCTTTTTTTGGATTTCCAGAAAAAAAACTCTCGATTCAATCACAAATGGCCCAAATATAAAATGTTATTTACTTTAAAACTAATGAAACAAGGCTCATTAAATCCGTAGTGTGTGCATTTGAAAAATGCACGTGTCCTGACAGTGGAAATTGTTTATAAAAATAGCAGTGTTTGCTCGTAATTCTTGTTGTTCATGGTGTGTAAGTAATGGTAAACATGTCTTTCTAAAATAAAGAACAAAGACATCCATAAACAGATGGTAGGGCACAGTGCTTAACTTCTAAAATATGAAGTCCAGGTGCTCAAATGTTTGTCCGAGGCCACACCTACTTTCCCCAGACCCCACCCACTTTCTCCACTGGCTCCACCCACTGTATTGACTCCACCCTCAACTGGCACTGCTAAAAGTCAGATGTAATAACCTACGCCTTCTGATAACTGTACGATAAGTTAGAGGTTAAACTATCGATCTGTATGAGCTGCATGGATGCATAGAGCTGCATGGATTTTCAGCCAAATTCATTTGAAAATCTGCAACCCCTATCCTTCTCCCTCCTCCTTCATTACTTTGGATCTGCAGTCGCGGGTCCATGTCCTGGTCACAGTCACTGTAATCTTCTTTCATGAAAGCATGGTCACCAGAAGGCCATTTCCCCTGACTTGAGACGTGTCAGTAATATCTCACATCCTGTTTCCTGCCTCACTATGCCTACAACTTCCCAGATTGTGCCTTTGGGTGATTTCCAAAGAGACCGACCTTCAAATAATTAAAATTAAGTGAAGTTAAAATAATTATTAAAACATATAAAAAACAAATATCTGGAGGTGGGGGCTTGAGCCTTAATGAAAATGGTACGGTATCAGTTTACCTAAGATGGAATTGTGCAACAGTAACATCTGTTGTTTTTACTGTACCTTGGTCCTGCTGCCAGGCCCTGCCTCCTGGTGGCTGGAGCGGTTACTCGCGGCACTCACTGGCCAGAATCAGAGTCAGTGAGTACTGTAGTATGTAGTACTCACTGCTGGTAGCGGCTACGCCACGCCCAGGCTACTCCTCAACTCCAACAAATCGCCAATGCACGAGCACATCGCACCACAACAACGTCGTCCGGCCTGGCGCCCGTTAGTGCTTGCTGCTGGTGCTGGCTTACTTCTCTTAGACTCTAACTTACTTTCACTATTCTATTAGACTCTTTAGTAAACCCAACCTAAGCTGCTTAACGGTCGTTGGTTTAACGGGCTTCTGCTGTTCAGGGGGTACCAGTACCAGTGAATACTCTTAAGAACCAAAAGGAGTGGCTTCTGCCATTCAGGGGGGTCACCAGTGAAGGTTCTGGACCAAAGGAGGGGTTTCTGCTGTTAAGATGTACACCAGCGAAGCTTCTCAGGGGCAAAGCAGAGGAGTTTGCAGGTGTCCCACTTTCTAACATTAACTCTCTCTAAACTGAGCACTTGGATGCTTGCATTATCCAAGCACCAGGGCTTTAAGTGAGGCGGCAGTTCTAAATAGCAGGTGCCGAGACAATTCTCTAGCAGGCTCGCCATTGTTTTCCTCACCCTCAGGATGAAAAATTAAATCTCAACTCTGCAGTGGTAACACCCTTCACTGCCTTTGATGTAATTTCAAAGTCTCGCTATAGTACTTTCGCAGTCTCATTTCATAACGGAAGCATTTTCAATATTCTATGCAACAAAGCCATAGTTGTTGCTTATTTATCTTATACAACTAACAATCCTTAACAAAGCCAATAGCCCTGGGTTGTTGTAGGTTTAATGTTACTTGTTGTATATGGATGCAAGGACAGAAGACTCACAATACCAGGGAAGCAGAGGTTTTAAGGTGTTGAAAAAGCTCACCCACTCGCACTCTTAAAAAATTATTCCCAATTATCTACAGCTATATGTAATGGGTGTATTAAGTCTACAACGAAACATTCTGGCAAACAATGTATTAACGACTTTAAAATATAGATCAGAAACTCTTGCCCTAGGGAAAGCCAAAGTGCAGGAAACACTGCAAACACGGGTCTCAGTTCTCCAAGAATCAGCGAGACTAGCCATCACAGCAGGAGCGCATAACAATATCCTAGCTAACTGTAAGACAGCGAACAGGACAGGCCACTTGGGCAGGTGATTCATTCATTTATTATAATATTAAGGAAACTCTTCCAACTGAGGGCCCATGCACGGCTACTCCATCCGTTAACCCCTGAAAACGTGGAAGACCACGATGACTCGCAGAGTGGTGATGAGTCAGTAGAAGAAACTTTATTGTATAGTTAATTAAAACCATTACAAAAATACAGATATGATAATATACTAAAAACACACTGATGTGAGAATAATAAAATTTAGAATTGGTAATAAAAACAAGTGTCTTTCTAGAGTAAAGAATAACAATTTCTCGCAGAGTGGTGATGAGTCTGAGGCAGTGCGGGTATGCTGGGGTGTGGCAAAGCAGCGAATTCGTGCGCATTGCAATGTGAAAGAATCTGCGCATGCTGCTTGCCGCCCACAGTCCCAACCCCTGCAGATTTGTTAAACCAAAAGTTAAACTGAATCCAGGCAGCCCGGGCCGGCCCGCACAACGCGACATCAGTGATCATTAACATAAAACTTATAAACCCCGACCCGGCCATGCCATCATCATAAGACATCAACATAAAACATATATTCACTGATGAGTCGTATAATCAAACAGCGGGAGATATTTGAGATTCATTCATTCTTCATGAATCACGATACTGCTCTCTTGGCTTACAAAGGCGTGCCCCACACTGCCCGTAAAACAAACACTGTATTTTTGACTATGGGACCGTCACTCGGAGCAGTAGGTAGTTAGCGGGACTGTGGGAGTGGGACTGTGGGATATCTATGACTCTCGGGGGACCATTATTAGGCTGCTGCGAAGCTTAACATTAACTGATTAAGCCGCGGCGCAAGCCCTGCCTCACCTGGTGCTGGTGCTGTTGCGAAGCTTTATTTTGTTAACTCAAAAAATAATTAGGCCTGCCAGGCCCTGCCGCTCTCACCTGTTGCTTAGCTCTAGTCTCCGAGGCCACCTCAATGCGGCCAACGTCGTCCGGTCGTGCTACTCTCTACTTTTGACCGGCGGCCGTTGAACCACGATACTCGTCGGAGCTGGTGAGGTGCGGCCCTGCGGGTATGCTGGGGCGTGCCAAAAGCAGCGAATGCGCTCGCATTGCATGCATCGGGAAAAAACATCTGCGCCTGCTTCAGCGCACAGCCCCAACCCCCGCAGAAGACCAGGCGCCCGGCCCTGCCCAGCTCAGTGTCCCGCCCACTGATCCGCCAGTGCCTGATTACATAGAAGTTAACTCGTGAAGAACAGTTCTTCAACATCACCAGTTTCTGAACAACACAACCGGTACGTAACACAGCAGCAGCACTTCCTACGGTCAAGCAGCACGTCATGTGCCGCTAATTATAAAACAATTACTGACGTGCACTAAATGCGTATAGCCCCGGCCCTGATAATTACGTGCCGGTGCTAAGCACCGGCAAGCACCGGCACAAATTAAGCACTGGTAGGGCACCATCAAGACATGCGAGTCCTCACACTGTAAATGCGTGGGAAACAAGCGTTGATATTTAAAATTCCTAAGAGAATTATGCAAATGTATTTGATCTAATATCAGAGATCATTCACAGTTATTTTCCGGACTTAGTGATTTCCGGCTAGAGCAAGGTTTATCAACAACCGGTCTTATATGTAGATAGTATGCATTCTTTGTACATAAACTTCAGGTAATCCAATCTTTACTCAGGTGCATTTAAAAGATAGAGCTCAACCATTGCCTCAATGGCTATTGCATTTTTTTTTACATATTCACACATGATTTAATTCCCTTTGTACCCCAGAGGGACAGTTATTCCCTTGTAATACCTCAGTCAAATGCCACTCTACGTGCCTGTGTGTGGGCGTGGATTGTATATTTGTGTATCCAGGGTGCCGATTACGATGGCGGGCAGACAAAGTCCGCCCGCCATCGCACGTACAAAAGGGACTGCCCGCCATAGTTGCGGCGGTCCCACCATAGCAATTATGATACACTCGCCAGTGTGGCGGGCGCATCCTGTATATTTTACATTGCGGCGGGCGGTGCTGCAAGCAGCACCCACCGCAATGTAAAATATTTATGTTGTACTTTTACATGCACAACATGACAGGCACCGTGCGGTGCCTGTCACATTGTACATGTAAAAGCAGGGGGGTACCATAGGTACCCCCCATGTCCACCCCCCCACCCCCCAACACCCTAGGGGCCCACAATGGGCCCCCAAAAGCAGGATCCCCCAGCCTTTCCATGGCGGCAATGCAGCCATGGAACAGCTGCTCTGAGCCTGCATTGTAATATGGATGGTGGTGTCTTCCAGACACCGCCATCATATTAAACCCGTTTTCCGCCAGTCGATGAGACGACCGGCGGAAAAGCGGCAGACTGTCTTTCCATCCTCATCGGACACCCCCAGCCATCATAATGTGGCGGGGGGTCTTTGCTGTCACGATGGCCCGGCCCGGTGGGGGCTATCCGCCCGCCATCGTAATCGGCCCCTATGTGCGGGCCTAGTAAGTAAAGGATGGTACAAATATTTGTGTATTTAAGAATGTGTGTGTTTTTACATTCATGTAATTCGGTCTGGGTGTGTAACTGGGTTGTGTGTTTGCATGAACTTCTGGATGTAGGTGTGCATTTTGTGTGTAAAATCTTTGTGTGTTTATTTATGTGCTCTTGACTCTTGTAACGCCATTGTTACAGAGTGCAATGGCTTTCAGGGACTTGGCAAGAGTTACTACAATTCTTTAAAGGGCAACAACTGCTCAAACCTGTTTATTCAATAACTTTGGGTCGGGTCAATATTCCTAAACATGGACCAATGGCTGTGCTGCCAGTAAACCTTGGACTTCAGTCAAACAGTATGAAAAATAAAACTATTCATGAGAGATGACATCATTCTAGCACTCGTCTAACTGACACAATATGTTAATTGCAGATGTACCTAAAAAGACTAATTCGTGTTGGTGAGATGGCTGTGTATGCCAGTGAGTACTGCTTGATCCTTCATTTCAAGCAGAGTGAAGTACCTCATTTGCCTTACTTTGCTGAATTGCCTCATCGGAGTGCCCGGCCTTGCTGCATGGACACTGGCAGAATTGTATGGTTTTATTGTGTGATAACAAAAACATACTTGAATTCATCATTATCCAATTCATATTTTGTTGCTAAGGGGTGATCCATTCCGCCTCCATGTTTTAACCCATTTAAAATATATTTCAAATATTTTGTGTATTACAGTAATACTGAAGTGGCCATCTCAGTTACTGCATTTTCTACATGGTCTCAAATGTGCATGCTTTTCTTAGAAAGTCAACACTACATCATGGCGCTTTGACCATCTATCAAATTTGCACCATTTTGCCTCTAGACCAGAAGTTCTTTTCGTGTTTACGGAAGGACTTTTTCTGTAAGGTGGCCACATGGATACCTTTTGTTGGAAGTGGTAGTTCTTATCGCTTACCACCGCTGCCACCAAATGCTGGAGGCAGGAGTCCCCGACCCCTCGCTTCAATGTTTGGCTAAGTAAGGACACCGTCTGAGATAGCCCTGCTCATCCCCCTAGTAGCTTGGCACGAGCAGCCAGGCTTATCTCCAAGGCACGAGTGTACAGTATGTGCATCCACACTCACAGCGACCCAATGATGTCACCACAAAAAGACTCCACACAAGTTTTTTATAAAATTAGTATAATCTTCATATAAGAAGTTATACGATATGACCACACAATACAAAACCAACATATAAGAATGGGTAGTATTTTTTCCAGTGGGTTGGAAGGTTCTAATCGCAATCACCGCTTCTAAGCAACAGTTAAGCTCACTTCTAACCGTTTCCAAAAGGTTAGGCCAGTCGTATTGCTAGAATCACACATGTTGCAAAAGAAAACAAATACTGCAATGCATAACGATATTCTCTTGTACTGTGCAACAGAGAAACAATGCCATACATAGCACCACAGGTATGTACTTTGCAATAGAAGGAATAATGCAATGCGTATCACTACCAGCATGCCCTGTACAAGGAAGAAACAAAGTAATGTGTCAGGCTACAATCCTCTACTGTGCAAAGAAGAAATAATGCACTGCGCTAAGGTATAATCAGGTACTGTGCAAGTAAGAAATAATGTAATGCGCCACGTTACAATCAGGTAAACTGCAGGGGAAAAAAACCGCAGTGCGTAGCGCACCAAGCATGTAGTTTGTCAGGCACAAATGTGGTCAGGCGTCATACGACAGTTCGATAGTTCGTTAGAAGCAATAATGCAAAGTGTAATACAACAGTTTAGGTTCTCCGTTATCAGTGCCCCCAATATGGATTAATGATGACACAAAAGTGCGGCTTCTCACTCCGGCCCCAGTACTGCCCCTTCTTGGGTCAGCACAGGCAGAGATGTGAGCTGATGCAACAGGCTTGCACAGCTGACAGAAGCGAGAGACCAAGAGAGTGTCCCTCTGGGCCCGCACCCCACCCCTTGTGGTGATCCACGATACCTGGGTGGGGGGCGCTACCCCACTCTTCTATCCAACGTCAGCAACTTGGGACTTGATCCAGGACTCCATCACGGGGTGCGGCGAGCTCGGGCCGGTGGCTCAGCTCCTCCGGGGCTGCCGGTCCGGGCCACTGTTGTTTTACTCCGAGGGCCCAATGACTTGGCCCTCCTTCCAGCGGTCTCAGTGAAACTGAGACCCGTCCTCAGCACTGCAGAGACTTTACTTTAAATTAGGTGCACACCCTAGCCAGGCACTCCTCACCAGCACCTCAGGTTGCACCTTGACACACACACTGAGCATCCGAGACTCGTCTCTTCTCTGGTGCTCACGATGACCCAGCGCTCTTCACTAGCACCTCTGCTTGCACCTCGACACGCACCCTGTGCATCCGAGTGTCTCCTCTTCTTCTGGTGCATACGATGTCCAGGTGCTCTTCACCGACATCCTGGTTGCACCATGACATGCACTCGGCACGTCCGGGGCTCACCTCTTCTCCAAGTGCACACAATGACCAGGCGCTCCTCACCAACGCCCTGGCTGCACCACCACACGCACTCTGCGCGTCCAAGACTCACCTCTTCTTTTGGTGCACACAACGACCAGACACTCCTCACCAATGCCCTAGCCTGCACCACGACACGCACCCTGCATGTCTGAGACTCAGCTTACTCCTGCGTGCCCACGATCACAAGGCACAACTTCTGAGGGTCTCAAGCTGCAAAAGAACGCACACACCGCGTTGCTTGGGACTTCCCTGGAAACTTTTATGATCCTGTATTTCCAAACAGGGAGCCAGCTCACCTCAGGCCCTTAGGGTTACAAGACACAGCTCGAACCACAGTTGTCTGCGAGCAGGGGGACCCAGCGCCTCCAAGCACAGTTCCAACAGCCTCTCCCTTGGTTAGAACAGCAAACTGCAGACCAGCCCCAGATCAAGAAGCAAGGATTGGTCTTTCCACAGCAGTCTCTTCAGTTGCTCCTTCTTTAGCAGAGGTTCCTCTTGACGACAGAATGGGCCCAAGCCTTTTCAGTCTCAATTCATTTCTGTTTAATTCCAACGCTCAGGGGTTTCAGCTCTCATAGTTATACCCCTTAATGTCTTTGAACTTTGCTTGTGCTCAGGGGTCCCTGACCCCTCCCTAAATCAGTTCTGGGTGTCTCCCTCCCAGTGTCACCTTTCTCACTTTGATACTAGGGGCCTGGATCCCTAATCACTCAGCAGGAGATGGTTCAATTGGTTTATCGCACCAGCCTAAGCGTTTTCACCTCCCAGGGTTCTCCTCCAGCCACTCTCCAGATGCAGGGCAGCCTGGTGCCATCTCAACCCCTCCCTGGGTCAAGACCTCTCCCAGCTCCTCTCACATTTCAGATCCAGATGGACAATCCACATTTCAGCAGAGGCACACAGAAATGCCTAAAGCCCCAAACTCAGCCACTTTCTAAAAAAGTGGTTTCTGAACATACAGTGACAAAGCCACCTTCACAGAAAGATGTGTTATGACACTGTGAGTTCATACATACTAAACTTCACCTGTCCATTATAAACTGTCAGGAAACCAGGCTAACCAACACAACACCCAGCCTCCCCATTCTGTCCTATGGGCTGGATAGCCTTTACAGCAGTGAAAAACGAAATGGAGTGTTTTCCACTGTCAGGACATAACGCACACCTTAGCATATATTCTGACTTTTACCTACACTGCACCCTTCCCAGGGATTACCGGGACCTACCACAGGGGTGCCCAATGTGTATGTAAAAGGGAAAGTCAGGCCTAACAAGTGGTTGCACTTGTCAGGACAACATGCTAACTGCAAACTGCGCGCAGACCCTTCACTGCAGGTCTGAGTTCCCTTCTCCACGCTCCTTTGCATTACTAGCCCTGGCACACACAGTGCACATCACTAGGGTCTTTACTAGTAAGGCAAACATACCAATCATGGCCAACCAATTACCATTACATTTTGCATATGGAACACTTGCACTATGACACTGATCAGCAGTGGCAAAGTACCCAAAGCATCTACATTGGCAAGTCTGTGTCAGGAAAACGGTCTGGGGGAAAGCAAAAGGTTTAGGGAACTTTAGCCAAAATGGCCAAGTCCTACACCTTCATATTCTTGCCAAAGTGTAAAGTTCCCCCAGGAAAGGGCAAACATTTCTTTGGCAAGCATTATTTGCAAATTGAGCGTCCCCATGATATTAAATATGTGTCTCTCCCTTGCCCACTTGACTTTCCTAAGAAGTCTTCATTTCACCCAATTCCACTTGGATACTCCACGAGAGGTTGAGTGTTTGTCATGCAGAGGTGCCCAAAGACTTACATTTTGGCACTTGTATGGCAATGGAGTGGTGTTTTCACAGCTCCAGCATGATTTATGCTGCTTATTTGCACATCTGGCACTTTCCAGGTCTTGGGACAATTTCTCATCAGTGCATGTAATGCAGTAGCACCAAGACCTAGAGGTTTGACGGGATCTCTGATGACTGTCCTTTGCCACTTAAATGGCACCAGGGATCCATTTCCATTGTTTTCATGAAAGCCCATGGCCCCCTTGGCTCCAGCATTGCTCCAGGCTCTTAAAGTGACCAGAGTAATAGAGGGTCTTTTATGATGAGTCTATCTATGCTCGTTGAAGATGATCCAATGTAAGAGAGAGCTTGAGGGTGGTCAATTTAAACTGCAGTGGTAACCACCAGCAGGGCCACCCTTTAGCTTGGGCGAGCTAGGCTCAGGGTGCCAATTTTCTCAGAGGCTCATGGATCTGTGTGCATTAGCTAGCGCCATGAGACCCTCTGGTGATATGTACTCTCAATAAATGTCCTTCATTTGATTTGATTGAGGTTATACCAACAGCAGCGCCATCTCATCTTGCTCTAGCTGTGTCCTTGTCCCGGCCTGTTAATTTCTGTCTGTTTTGCCAGTTTAAGGTGGTTTTGGTCCTTCACTATCATAAGACAAGCGATATTTTAACAGCCCTTTAGCCCCCTTCCTTTCTCTCCCTTCACCCCAGCTTGCACACATCAACAAATCCATCATCTGTGTGAGGCAGCTAAGATATGAGTGATTTAGGTGAGCTGGGGGAGGTCCGGAGATGTTTGTGTTGAGTGGCCAGTCCCTGCTCATCCAGGTACTGACCAGTGAACACAAAAGATACCCCCCTGCTGCCTCGTTTAATTCATAACTGTCAGCAAGAACACTAAATTCTTCTCCACCCACGCCCAGGGTGCAATCTTAGCGAAGGCCGCCTCTAATCACCAGCATGAAATCCTGCCAGATGATCATTGCTCTTCCGTGGTCTCTTCACTGCTTCCTGAAAGTCAGGAATACCCCAGACAGGAGCCATCAGGTTTGAACAACAATAGCCAGAATACATTTACCATAGAGGGTTGTGAATACAGTAAGGCATGGAATGGCTCTATCTTGTGACCACCTCTAATCATAACTGTTCTACAACACAAAGCATTTTACGTTCTTTTGGGCACAATCTGCATGCATGCATGTGGACTTACAAAAAGCATACAACTTATTTAATTACATTTTGGTGGTTTGCAAAACATCACTGTAAAAAGGGGTGAACTGGTCAATGCCTACTGGATATGGTGTGCTGTGATTCAAAAGGCAGTGAAAGGAGTTGTTGGCAAGGAAGCCTTGTGCTGAGGGAGTGCTGGTTTATGGAGGTAAGATGCATAGAACTCAACACGTAGCAAACGTATGTCAGTAGCTCATTCCCTGTGGCAATGAGCATTCAAATTATGCTTTGAGGAAATAAAATCTTATTCCATGACAATGATGCATCACATACTGACAAATATTTACCAGGACTGAGCCTCCTTACAGGCACTGTATAGCTCAGATATACCCATGTATGATTCATGCACCCTTGAAAAGACTGTTGGCTCTACAAATATTGACACAGCAGGACGGATGGTCCTATTTAGGAGAAACTAACGCAGCGAGGTGCTGCAAGTCATTTTGCTGCGCAGCTTTAGTTTCAAATCACAGGGATGCAACATACTTACAGGTTTACGATTGCTTGTCAATCTGGAAAATGCATCAGTGGACATGGGTGTTGCGTGGGAACACCCATAGCAACATCCATGTCACGCCTGTAACAAGCAAAGGATTGCGTGAAAAGGGGGGGGGCATTATTTACAAGTATACCTAAAGCTATGCAGGGTGGCTTTACGTGTGCTTGTAAATATCAGAATTGTTATAAAACAGGGGGTAACCCAATTATAGTCAAAGGACCTGGGTATCAAGTGTTATAGTCAACAGTTGGTCCTAGACGTAGATTCAACATGCAACACAGTTCCTATAATACTATGTTTCGAATTATTTCTTTTTAATCAACTTTGGATTAAATTGCTAAGGTTGATGTAAAACGTAACATGATAGATATAATAGCCCAGATTGTCAATTGGTACATGAAAAACACACCTGAAACAATGAAGTCTCAGTAGAGTCCGGGGACTCTCTTATTTAATATACATTTTGAAAAATGGCAGATTATAAAATTATTTACAAAACAAGAGGTTCTAATATCAATGAAGTGCACAGAAAAGAGTGAGAGTAAGTGCTCAAGTGATTGATCAAGGGGATCAATGAAACAAAGTGAAAATAATTTATGTACAAGAGTGAGCCTGCCCTAACTTAAAAAGCTCGCAAAAAATGTAATTCTTTTTCACTGGCTCGTGGTTTGCAAGTCCTCTGTATTCCTTGATTTGCAATACTAGCAAGGGGATTGGGAGGGGGCGGGACAGGAAATTGCAGGTGCAGGCTCAAAAGGAGAATGTCGACGTTTCGACCCAGAAGGAAACTGGGTAACTGAATTCCTCAGAAACGGGTCTTCATCAGGACGGGGTGAGGGAGGAAGGGGCAAATGGTAATTGAATGCGCATGTAGGTTAAAATGACCTCAATGTCAGTGGGCACCCTTACGTGGTATGCCACCTGTGCGATGTTTATCCGCACCCAAATTTTTATTTTGCCAATTTAGCACCACGAGTTATGTCACAATGGCGTTCCGCCGTTGGTGTAGGTTATTTTGCTCAAGTCGATACCAAGAACACAGAGGAACGAATCTTCTCCTGTGCGCACAGCCGATAACTTCGTACTGTCTCTCTGTGAAACGCGGAAGCAACGCACCTGACGTAGCTCACCAGTCGCTAAAGCTTTAGCGACTGGTGAGCTACGTCGGGCGCGTTGCTTCCGCGTTCATCAGAAAGACAGTTTGGGTGCGGATAAACATTGCACAGGTGGCATACCACGTAAGGGTGCCCACTGACATTGAGGTCATTTTAACCTATGTGCACATTGAGTTACCCTTTGCCCCTTCCTCCCTCACCCCATCCTGATGAAGACCCGTTTCTGAGGAATTCAGTTACCCGGGTCCTTCTGGGTCGAAACGTCGACATTCTCCTTTGGAGCCTGCACCTGCAATTTCCTGTCCCGCCCCCCCTCCCAATCCCCTTGCTAGTATTGCAAATCAAGGAATACGGAAGACTTCCAAACCACGAGCAAGTGGAAAAGAATTACATTTTTTGCGAGCTTTTGTAGTTAGGGCAGGCTCACTCTTGTACATAAATCATTTTCACTTTGTTTCATTGATCCCCTTGATCAATCACTTGAGCACTTACTCTCACTTTTTTCTGTGCACTTCATTGATATTAGAACCTCTTGTTTTGTAAATAATTTTATAATCTGCCATTTTTCAAAATGTATATTAAATAAGAGAGTCCTCGGACTCTACTGAGACTTCATTGTTTCAGGTGTGTTTTTCATGTACCAATTGACAATCTGGGCTATTATATCTATCATGTTACGTTTTACATCAACCTTAGCGATTTAATCCAAAGTTGATTAAAAAGAAATAATTCGAAACATAGTATTACATGTAAATATCAGAAAGCAGGTTGCACCGCCTGCGCGTCATGCAACGTAAAATGAATATAACACCCTTCATGAAACTCAAAATACAAACCCGTCATTTTAAGACATTATGCTTCATGCCAAAATATACTAAAGTATTTTACTTCACGGCCCTTACTTTTAGGGAAGTAAACCATTTATAGATGATATACAAGATATTTGGAAGGACTTATAGTAAAATGAAAGTATTTATGTACTTGTAATCTAATAATTTACATATATTTGAGTGATTGCACATTCGGTGCTTGTCTGTGTTTATTTTACTATGCCGTTGTTTTGAACATTTGTTTGATGATTTTATGCAATATGTCACACAAGAAGAAAACAAACTTTTAAATAAAAATCAACAGTAGATTGTTTAATGACCAAGCCATGATGAATCGTGCATTCTTGAGAGTAGGAGAAAGAACAAGACGGAAATTAGTTTCTCAGAAGCGCTAATGATGGAGAGGAAGCCAAGTATATATTTTCCCAGCTGGGAAAAAACATGTATAAAGGCAGAAATAAATAGCAGAGCAGAAGGATGTTCCAGAGACATCATGCCAGAAACACTGACCCAGATTTACTAACGTGGTGTAACGAAATGCAGCAAGACAACTAGCTGAGCTGAGTCAAAGGATAAGCTCATGAATGCACCTTATTTACTAAGATATGATGCACTCCTGTTGTCTCTCTGGTCTGGTGCGATGAATGCTGCCTAGCACCAATGCAGGTACAAAAGGGGGTGGTGATGGACAGAGCATCTGAATCAATCAAACACTCACACCCAGTCAACAGATCTGGGTTTAATCCATCACCGTTCTTTAGCCCACTCTGCCACCCCAGTTCAGACATGGCTATATGGAAATCAGTCTGACCCTGTGCCTCATGGGAACAGTCCAGCCCACACTGCCAAGCCATGTCTTCCCTGGACCGGAAACAAGCTTCTGAGGACCGGTTTCTGGCATTCCAGTCGTCTTCAGCCCGGCTTGCTTGAATCCAGTGGCAAAGTGAGCGAGGGACTCACTTCTGAGTATACCCTGCCAACTTATCCGTCCATCACCACCCCCTTTTGTAGCACCAATGCAGGCACCCTTGCGCCACGGTGTAAGAGTGCCTGCGTTACTGGCAGGATTGGTTTTGCGCAGGAAGAGACACGTCCTGCGCAGCTTTTTCCTTTTTCTGCGGTTGCTACAGAATGCAGCATACACAGAAAAATGAAATAAATAAAAAAAATAAAGACATTTCTTCTTTTAAAGCCGCTGTTGGGATAGTGTTTTTTTTACACATTCGCAGCTTTGCTCTTCATAGTAAATCAGGGAATGTGCCAAAATCCATGGGTGGGTGCAGGGGAATGCCCACACTCCACCCATGGCACACCTTCTCAAAGCCGAGTGACACAAGGCAGTGATTGACTAGCATTGCTGATCTCCTATGTTAGAACTGGGGATTCTGGTTGTCAGATTATGTGCCCTGTACAAGCAGGAACCACCACTCTATTCAGGGTACGCTAGATACACACTAGAATACAACCTGTGCTCATCCTCAAGTAGCTTGGCACAGAGCAGTCAGGCTTATCTAATGATGCAATGAGTGATGCATTTGTGCAAAACACAGGCAGTAACTCAATGAAAACACCACAAAAATATCCATGGCGGGCGCATCCTAATTTCCCCCACGGGACCCCCACCCTTATAGCGGGCGGTCCCTTTCTACGATGGGATGGCGGGCGGACTTTGTCATCCTAATTGGCCCCTTAGTTCAGGACGGGTTGGTTTGCTGAGAAATAAAATGTTAATAAATAAACCTTATTACTATTTTATTTTTCACCTCTGTGGCTTGTGGAGCGATGTTCCTCTGCTTAAATGGAGGAGAAGCCTCTGTGACATTGACTCCTTTCACATGGCCACCCGGTGAGGACCTGATATCACATAGTGGAGGACAATGTACCCCACTGCATGCAACCCCACTCCCTCTCAATGGCCACACACTCTCAGAAGCAATTTCTTGGCTGGAGAGGTGATGGTCTCAAAGAACTGCATCCTCCACATACCATGATCCCTCCTGTCACATAGTGAGTTTTTTTGGAGGTTGTCAGGTCTGAATATGGGTAGAAATACTGAGAATCCTCGAAATCATAAGGAACTATCAGTCAAATTACCAATCCTGGGTGTCCCCTAGTAATTCCTCATTTTCCACTGGTGTTTAACGCAAAGGGTTTGGCTGCTTAGTTTTAATAGTGGAAATCTACAGATGAAACATGACAGATCCCTGGTCCTTCCTCAGTTCTCATAGATCCCACTGGAGCCAGTAACTCAGTAAAGCCCATTGGAAATTGTGGACACACCATAGAGAGTGCTTAAGTGATGGTCATTGGGGAGAAATTGATGGCATTTGTGATGACTGCCAAGGTGCACGAGAGAGACTTAGGGGTGTAGCTCAAGGGGGTGTTTGTGGTTTTACACACCTCCTAACTAATGTCTTTTTTAATCAATAGGTGGGTGCGGGAGTTTTCAGTTGGGTATAGTAAAGTGTCTCACGGATTACACCTGGAATTTTTAAATACTCAGACAAAAATTCTCAAACATGCACACTCTCATCTCTGTTTTGAAGGACTTACAAAATACTGTGGGCCCGATTCACAGAACTAACTTAAGACAAAATCCTAAACTTACTACTTTTGGTATTCACAGAAGTTAGGATTTTGTCTTAAATTTGTCTTAAGACAGACTTAAGACCGATTTAGGACAAAATCCTAACTTAAATCTGTCTTAAGACAAACAAGACAAAATCCTAACTTCTGTGAATACCAAAAGTAGTAAGTGTAGGATTTTGTCTTAAGTTATTTCTGTGAATCGGCCCCTGTGTGTTAAGTGTCCCTCACAATCCACACTCCTTTTCCTTCCCACTGGCCCTTACGCCCACCTCCTGCACAGCTTCTCACATAATGGGGCATATTTACAATAGAATGGAGAAGCGTGGCATTAAGCAAACACTGCTAATGCCACACTTCTCCATTTTGAAGATGCAGCTATGTGCCGTATTCACAAAAATGCTGCACATCTCTGCCTTTCCCATAGCGCTGGCGCTGAATTCAGCTGCCTAGCGCCAGTGAAGGCACCCTTGCACCTTAATGCACGGGTGTCCACTTTGGGGAAAATTATTGTTTATGTGCACTTAAACAATCATTCATAGCGTTTTGACATTTCTGTGTGTGCTGCTTAGTGCAGCCCACATAGAAGCTGCAAAACATTGTTTTTTTTAATTGTTTAAGTGCAGGAAGGGTCACCTTCCTGCACATAAACAATAAATGGCAATTTGCTGTTTCTATGTGTCCTGCCTTGGCAGCACACATGGAAACAGCAAAAACAAGGAGAAATAAAGCATTTCTTCTAGTTTTGCCAGGGTAAGACCAGGTTTTCCCTGGTCTTAATTTTGGCGCTGCTTCCTATTCACGCTGCCCTTGTAAATTGGGGGCAGCGTCAAAATCAATGTGGGTTGCAGTAGAACGCTCACCACAACACCAATTGCCCTCCCCTTTCATGCTGAGTACAGCATGAAAGGGTGGCTTATTTACAAGGCAGCGTTAAGCCACGTTAAGTGGTTTGACACTTGTAAATACGGCAAAGTTCTTATGGCCATTAAAATGACACTAAAAAAGTGAAGTTGTGTTGGTGATAGGGGCTTGTAATATGCCCTGATGACTGACATGATATGCCATTTATTTTATTGGAAAATCTGAATCTCACACCCCTGTTTTACTGATCAAACTACTGCCCCTGGTGAGACTATGATGTCAACCTCTGCAGTTGTGTGTTTTTCATGTGAGTCCACGGGTGAGAGAATGAGTTGGCATGCTGAAGTATTGTTATTATTAGTATTTTTTGGGCAGTTTTACATAGCGCAAAGGTATTGGAGTACTTTGGATGACCAACAAATACCTTACACAAGGACACATTTGTTTTTGGTAGGCACAGGGAGATTAATCGATTTGCCCGAAATCACAGTATGTTGACCCAACGCCAAGACTGGAACCTGGCTCACCAACTCCAAAGCCGGCAGCTCTGGCCCTTATGACATATCCTCCTCTTTCAATATTATTAAGTTTTTCAGCTATGTTAACAATGCTTAAATTATTGTGATGGCGATTGAGATGTTGACATTTAGATTGACTTTTGGTGGATGAAACGGTTTGCGTCAGTGCACGTGGTCAGGAATAAAAGTAGTTGTAAACAAGTGAATGTTATGACAAGCGAGAGCGAGGTCACGTCAGTGGTTAATTTGTAAAAAGAAATAAGTGCTGGGGCTCGCATCATGAAGCAGCTTGGACCAGCCCATTTCGCCTGTTAGTGCTGCCTAACACTAACCCAACATACTCTGCGAACAGGAAGAAGATGTGGTGTAATGGTCAGCACTGCCGACTTCAGAGCTGGGGACCCAGTTTCGACATAGGCTCACCATCCTGTAATTCTCAGCTAATCACTCAATCTCCCTGTGCCCAGAGGTGCAACTAGAGTCAATTTTGGGGGGCGGCTACTAAAAATGTTGGGGTGGGCTGATCCTTCCCGCAATATGCACAGTGGAGATGCAGGGGCTCTAAGAAGGGGTGAAAACAGAACAAGCTTGTTAGCAAGTAAATGGTCTTTTAACCCGTTTACCATGGCGGACATTCCACCGCAGTGCGGGCATTCTACTGAGTAGGCTGCGTCGGCCAACGGTCTTTCGCAGCACCCGCGAGGTAGTGCTCACATGGAAGGGGTTAAAGACCTGTGAAGTACTCGGGTGTGGCTGAGTGTGTGCCCGGAAAGCAGTCTCAGCTGGGCTGACACACACAACGGGGGGCTGAAGCCCTTTGAGCCCAATGGGTGTTGTGCGCCTGCCTGTGCCTACCACAAATGAATGTGTCCTTAACTGGTGCATAAGCGCCGGTGTTGATGATTAAGTACCGGTGCTGAGCACCAGAAACCACCGGCTCAAATTAAGCCCCCCATGCTTTAGTGATCAGGACAGAGGGGGTGATGGCATCTACAAGCTTATTTTATGGTAGCTGAAAAGACTGTCTTTCAAATTGCAGACTTTATTTCAACGGCGCCTCGTGCATGCCAGCCTGTTCCCAATACTGCCTTCAATCTGAGGACGATCACCGCTGCCTGCTCGGCAATCAACGCCTCCCTGCAAACTGGTTCTCAAGAATGCCAGCAAATGAGTTTCCTCCCGCCGGTCGCTGGAGCTGAATTTAAACTTGCAAATTGGCAACATGCTAAAGGTAGATTTCGTAAGGAAAGGTTCGAAAAAGAACATGCTGCAAAAAAAACTTCCTAATTAGATCTTTAAAATCTTGAAAGCTGTATTTTATATACTGCTTAAGTCACAATTGTTTTCATCACTAATGTCCTGTGGTTGTGAAAAGATTTTAGACATCCTAAAATAAAGTATAAATAAATAAATAAATATGTTGGCAGAGAAATAGTGCGGTGTGAATTAAAAGTAAGCTAATTAGAGTGATTGCTATCATAATTCCTGCTTTATGTCTCATGGGAATTTAGGAAAATTACTAAATCAAAGACTGCTGTGTATTCCAAGCCCTACTCATTCAGAACTTTTCTTTGTGCACATGGAAAAAGGAATATTCTTTTCTTTGAACAGTAATGTGGGGCATGTGAGCAGGAGTGGCTCGTATTGGGGAAAAGAGGTTGGGCGGGGGAGGTGGCGGGCGGGGGACAAAACAAAGATTTAAAAAAATTCAGAAAAGAGGTAGGAAGTGGGGAAGGGGGAACGGGAATACACCATTAAACGTACCTATTGCTCTCCAGTATCGCTTCCCGCTCTTCGCTCTTCTCCGACGCTGCAGGCAGGAACAGGCTCCCAACCTGCCCTGCGGCCAATCCTGAAGCTGCTCTCATATGAAAGCAGCTTCAGGATTGGCTTGAGCGTCGATGATGTGCACTCTAGGACAGACTGGGAGGCTGTGCCTGCTCTCTCTAGCCCCAGCAATGCAGCTGGAGTTCAAAAGGGGCCACTGTGCATTTGGTTTACTTTTTAGTCGGCCTGAGACCGACGGCCAAACACCTCATGGGCAGTATAGGTAGAGCCCACCACTCTCCCTCCTGCCTATCAAAACCCTGGCCCTGCCCCAAGCAAAATAAAACTATAATACAACTGGTTTAAACCCGTTTTATTATAATTTTTATATCTTCTTAAAGTGCTGGTGGGGGGGGGTGACGCTCCTCCCCAATAGCCGAGGAGTTGCCGCTGTGTGTGAGAGGGGCATAACGCAGGCCCCTGCAGCCCCTGGGGCGCAAGGGGCTCCCAAACCTCCAGGGACCTCAAAAAACACTTCTATGGCGGTCCACCTTCCGCCCAAGGCCAATATGAAGATCTCTGAGATGTGGGAGACTCAGTGACCCCTCATCACACTCTGCAGGTGGGACTCAACTTTTTGCATTATGTCACTGGCGTGTTAGTGTCTTGCAGGGTATTCAGAACTGAAATAACAATGATGGTCGAGCAGGTAAAAAATATAATATTTTTTACATATATGGCAGCGCAGGACAGTTCTCACAATGATGAATTAAGTGTTTGCTTTGTAACCTGAAAGTTTGGCTGCAATGCTATTGATCAGAAGTGTTATTAGACATGGTCAATGTGGCAGAACTGTGTATGGGCTTCCGGTCATCAAGTGGTGAATCCCCTGGGTAATCCCAGAGAGGTCATGAGTACTGCATTTCTGACGATGAGTCTGTTCTGCAGCCTAATAAAATTACTAAATCAATTTCTTTAGTACTGTCCCAATTTACATTGTGCAGCTTGAACTGACTATAGTCCATGAGCATCACTGCCCAATTCAATGTATTTGCTGCAATGTCTGTTTTTGTTGTCCCGTGGCAGTACTTTGGCTATTGAACCTACTGCTCGCACCCTTGTTGTCCTTGTGAAGACTGTGATTGGTGTCAATGGGTTTAGTAAAGTGGATGTGGAGTTGTATGCCTATGGCAGAAGCCATAGTCATGTTTGTGCACCCTACAGCATTAGTTTATTTATTTTTTATTTATTTAATGCGATTTTATATAGCGGGAACTTTACCCGACGGTGTCAGAGCGCTTTACATAAGAACCAGTTGCAAAACATAAGGACTTAGGATTACATGCGTTACATAAAAGAGACAAACAGAAACAATTGCAAATGTACAAGATGTAAAGTAACACAAGGAAGAGATACAAACAGAAAGGAAAATTGCAAATGTACAGAGAGTAAAGTCACTCAAGGAAGAGATACAAATGAAATACTCTAAGAGTCACATAGGAATGGTAGAGAGTACAAAGGTCTACTGCATATACTAGTGATTAGAGTTATCTTTATATACATAAGCAAGGGATACGAATGGATATACTCTAAGACTCACATAGGAGTGGTAGAGAGCACAATGGTCTACAGCATATACTAGTGATTAGAGTTATCTCTGTATACATATATATACAAACAATAGAATAGGGTGGGAGTAGGGAGGGTGGGAGGGATACTGTTGTATGGAAAAAAAGGCAAATCAGAAAGGGATCATCAAGGGGGAAACGAGGGAGAAGGGTAAAGGCCGAGGGAATGGACAAGAAGGTGGGCCAGGGTCAGGAGAAGGAAGCGGCTGAGAGCAGCAGCAAAATGGCGGCCATAGAGGAGCAGAGCAGAGGGGGCAGCCACAGGGCGTGTTAGTTGCTTACGTAGTGCTTACCTATATACATTATAATCAGCATCAGTTACATTACAATAAGCGTCAGTTACATTACAATCACCTTCAGTTGCCTGACCTTCTGATGCTGGTCAGTGGCGGTCCGTGCAGATAAGCGTGATGGGGCAGGCGGGCGTAAGTCGACATACAACGGGAGAGTGAACATAAAATAAATAAATAAAATCCCTTACCTTGCGCTCACAGCGAGCGCAAGGTAAGTGGTTTTATTTTTTAATTTATTTTATGTTCACTATTCCGTCGCATGTCGACTTCCACCTTCCCCACCGCCGCCCACCACTCTTACCTGTACGAACCGCCACTGAATTGCTGGGGTGTTTGTGGATGTAGACTTGGCAGGTATTGTCTGTGGCATGCATGATTGCTAGTCATCTGTCCGTTCACTGCTGGGGTGTTTGTGCACCACTTTGCTAGATTTTTTTATTTTTTTTTTATTGATCAGCTTTAGGTTGTTCAAGTATATGTGTCTCTTTGTACACCCATACAAACTAATATCTCATTGCAGCCGGAAAATGTTGTGAAAAATGCCGAAATATTTTCATTTTTTAACAAAATTGCAATATATTTTGTTGCATTTCCCAAATGGACAAACATATGTGCCGGACTTCTAATGAAGGACATGCTGTCCTAAATGTCTATAGTCTGACAATAGCAACTATGTGTGGGTTTTACTAGGGAATGTTCTCTGCATAATCAATTATATGATACAAGTGGACATTACAACATTTTGGCAGAATCTCTGTTTATGGTGCACTCTTCATTTGATGACAGATGTCAAACTTAGAACTGTATGGAAAGTGTAAAAGCCATATTTTGCCATTCAGAATGAAAGGAGAAACTTATTGGTGAAATCCAGATCTACTTTTCCCTGACATGGTGACCGTTAAATAACTCTGACCATGACTTTTGTCATATTTTTTGCAATTGCTTTCCAATTCATGGTAATCCCACCAGCCTTCTCACGCAGGAACATATACCTGTCAAGGTGAGACCCCGCTTTTGTTCCTCTGGGTCTCATGAGCCTGGGGATACCAGATATGTATGGGTTTTCTTTCACTTTTGGGTGGCACAGGCAATAAGCTGGGTGCATTGACTGTTAGACATTTTGGAAATCAGCTGCAGGCAAAATGACAATTTAGTGACCCTGTTTTTGGTCAAAGGTATTACCATTTGGGTCTATGACAAAGTCAATAGGTCTGGCATTGGGGCAAGCCTTCTTGCAATTCTTGTTTTGTCATGGTTTTTGCAAATTGTTATTATTTGGGAATATGTCTGGCCCTCGTGAATCTAGAAAAAAATAGCTGGAGGCATAAAAGTTTTGACGTCATAAAGAAACTGGCACACATTACTCCCTGGCACTAAGAGGAATTACTTACAAAGTCAATCGCCTGGCATTAGCTGCTAATTATTTGCTGTAGAGAAGAAAGAAAGAAAGAAAGAAAGAAAGAAAGAAAGAAAGAAAGAAAGAAAGAAAGAAGGAAAGAAAGAAAGAGAACATTAGAGAAGAGAAAGAAATGAAGAATTAAGGAAAAAGGATTTACAAAAGCAATGGCAGGAGATGGTATCAGATAAAAATGGATTGTTCGTCAGAAGTGTCCTGCTATCACATCAGGCTCTAAATCTAAAGGCAACACTAAAGTAAATATGAGGGGGCAGATTTATGTTAACTGGCGCATCCCCAGGGATGCACCAGTTAACGTGCGCCACAGTGCGCCACAGCTCCGCCACCCATATTATAATGCGGCGCACCATGGTGCAAAAAGGGCACAGATGCGTGACGCATCTGTGCCGGAAATGTGGGGCATTGCTGGAGTTGCGTCGCAAGCGCGACGCAGCTCCAGCAAGGCTCGGGGGTGCCCCATTTTAACAATGCTGCGTCAAGACCTGCGCCTGCTTCAAGCAGGCGCAGGCTTTTGACGCAGCATTGGCTTAAAAGTGACTGAGTGAAATCTTATAGATTTCACTCAGCCACTTTTGCGAGGCGCACCTGCCCCGGAACGCCCACCCTGCGCCGGAACGCCCACAAGCGGCGCAGGGCTTTACAACGTGACGCATCTGCCTAGTGGCGTAAACGTGGCGCAAGGGCCTCATAAATCTGCCCCAAGGTTTTTAAAAAACACTGGCACTGAAGGGAACAAGCACGTGTGCAGATGTGGTCATTGTGAGAGCAAAATGCAGTTACTCAAAGTGAAGTTAACCAGTGGCTTAAGTAGGCTGACTCACTGCCCCATGCTGTATGCTCTAAGGCGTGGAAGTACAAAGTGAATGACACAACTACAGGCCAATTGATGAAGATAGATAGCTGAAAGCCCCATCTGTAAGTATATTATACATATTTTATATAAAATCAACAGATCTTGGCAAATGCCAGATCTAAAAATACAAAACATGCATTTTTACAATTTACACAGTTTTTATACCTTGGTGCCAGAGACTCCTAATCCTGATTGACTGGCCGTGAAATTCTGACAAACATGACATTTGACAGATTTTTTTATATATTTTACCAAAGCATAGTAATTCTCCTGCATGTCCCCTGCGCAGGAAAATAACTGTGCTAAAGTTTGGCCACCCCCAATTAAATTCCTCTGGGTTTCTAGAGCAGACATGTATGATTTCTTAGGGTTTTGGGTGCCCACAACTGATAAACTGGGTGCTGTGCATTTTGGTAATTTGGAAAGAAACTACCAGAAAAATACCCTTTTAGGTTACCTGCCTTTAATATCACCTATGGGCTATGTGGAAACTTACAACAATCATATATTTTTCATATCTACACATCATAAGGTTTCTGTCACCAGGTTTCAGACAACTCTCACTCTGATTGGCTGGCCAGGATAACACAGTGAAAATGAAAATTGTCATGTGTTCAATATTTTCCCCCAAAACAGGGTAGATCCTATTCTCACACAAGAACACATTCCTCCCATGGCTTGGCCCAAAGCATTGTGCCTCTAGACCTTCTGAGTGTGGAGTTACTCAGACATTGGGTGGGTTTTCATTCCATGAGTTTGAACAGGTATACACCAGGCTTGGCACCAGGGAATATATTTGATGGCCAAAATTCCATTGGGGGTTTCTGTGGCATTTGGGTGTCGGGTCGGCCAGCACCTTGGGAGTCTACCAATCCTAGACATTACATGAATCTAGAGAGGCAGCGATATTCACAGTAATGTGGTTGCATTAATCCCAACATGTTTTATTAGCCAAAATCTCCTGCAAGTGTACGTTATGGGTTCACATGCCACAATACTTCCTTTTCTGCGACAGAAAGAATCTGAACTTCACGAAAATGCAAAAGTTCTACCATACATTGTTCCCACTCTTCTACCTATAACATTGGTACATGTGTGTGTGGACCTATTACATGGGAGCAATGCATGTGAGGTACTGTTTATTGGTAGAAGTGGGGGGACACTGAGTGATGGACACTTTGTTGTGCCTCCCAAATTCTGGAACTTTCAGTCACAGAAATGTGAGGAAATTATTTTTGTAACCAATATCTTACCTGTGCTGGGCATTCTGGGTAAGAAAATGTGGTGTTATCCATGCAATGCAGACACACTAGGACTCTTCCTGGTGTCTAAGTGTTCTTTAATGTCTCAGATTGGTAGGCTTTCCTGGATGCCTGGTGACTCAGCATCAACCATGTCTATTGCCCCAATGAGAAGCTTTAAGCTGGTCTGGCTTCCTCTCTGGGGTGTAGACAGGTGAGTGTGTCAGCGAGGAGATGAGCTCTGTTTGGATTTTACCTGAGAATAAGAAGTACCTAAATAGTCTAAGCTCCTCTCTGTGGCACAGAACATGTGCATGTTTGTGTATCTGCACCTCTGTGAGGAGATGGGCACTGTTTTTGTTATAAAGATAAGAAAAATTCCAAACAGTGTTTCTGTTCTTCCCTGAGGCCCATACATTTTTATGTGTGTCTGCACCACTGCAAGGGAATGGATGCTGTTTGTTTTTTGTTTTTTCTGAGGATAAAAAAAATCCAACAGTGTCCAGACTTCTTACTGGTGCATTGACAATGTGTGGACGCCCAAGCGAAGTGCAAGGTTCTCTGTGTGGGTTTTGAGTTAAGAGGAGTAAAAATCGTAGCGACATCACGGAATTGTTCAAAAGAACTATGGGGCATATTACCAAGGGCATTATCGCCGCATTAGCGGGACTTTTTCCCGCTAATGCGGCGATAATTTTATCGCCCTATTACCAAGCTGTCGCTAACACCAGTTAGCGACAGCTTGTAGGCGATAGCGGGCATTTAGGGGCCCACTTTGCATATCAGCGATAATTATCGCTAATGACATGCAAAGTGGGTGTGCCAAGATGTTAGCGACTGAAAGCAGTTGCTAACATCTCTAACTCCTATTAACAACTTTTGGAAATATTCGCGCTAAGCGCGAATATCTCCAAAAGCTAACGCCTGCTAAAAGCAGTTCTTAGCCATGTTATCTAATGGAAGGTGGATAACATGGCTAAGAGCATTATCACGATAATGCATGAATATCGCTGATTTTTCAGCGATATTCATGCATTTCGCAGGATTTTTACCGCTTTTGAGATAAACCTTGATAATATCAAGGTATCTCAGCGGTAAAAATCCTCGGTGCTCGGCGATATTTTTTTCCCGCTAACCAAGCAATAGCGATAATTATCGCTATTGCTTGGTAATATGCCCCTATGTGCCTTTACTCTAGAAAGGGGACAGACATTGTTTGGATTTTTTCTTGGGCTAAAGAAAACCAAACGTTTGGCTCCTTGCTGAGGCGGACATACAGAGTCTTCCTCTCACAGTGAGAGTCTTTAAGCATTGAGAGATTAAGACACAGCCGGAAAGTGAATCAGAAGTAGTGACTGGAAGGTGAATGATTAGGACAAGTCAATTCCCTTCCAATTCCCCCCACCCCCGGTTAGTTTCTGTTTGTTTGCAGAGTAGGAGGTACCTTGGGAAAGAGGGTGGGTGAAGGTGGGCTGCTGATCCTTTCCTCTTTTCACCTCCCTCCCTCCCTACCACCAAAAGAAAAAAGTGGCTGAAGGTGGTAGGAATGGCTAGGGAAGACCTAAGGACAACTCCTACAACCACTAGCTGCATCCAAGGATGAAACTATAAGGAGCTAGGAAATCCCTCCCATGCCCATTGGATAGTTCTGTGGCATCACTATCAAAATCACATGCTTAATAATGAGGCGGCCTGGTGGTGTGCACTGGGAGATGGCATTTAGTGGTTTGCCAGTGCCCGGAAAGGATCAGAAACCTGGCAAACTCTTTTGCCTCATGCCTAGACAATGAAGAATTGTGTTGTCCTTTCGGGGGGCAAGAAAAACAGCCACCAAAAGTGAGGAGTGACCCTTTCTCCTTGACATAAAGTCCTCATAAGTGCGCCATGTCAACATGCTTTCATGACATATATATTTTTAATAGAGTAGTAAAAAGGTTAATGGTCATGTTGCGGAAAATAAGGTACATCTGTAGCAGGTCTACTTTCCTTAGTGGGTAAACTTGTCTCTGACATATTAGCCAATGCAAACACTTTAATCTCCTTGAGAACCCAAACGTCTAATCCGATGGTGCACCTGGTTTGTACATAAGTTTGTTGTATTTCCACTGTTCTATTTTGTTTTGGTTATGGCGGAGTGTCATGAATGATGACTTTAGTGGGCATAATATGTCTCTTGTGAGGGTAAATGGGAGTCATGAGTGCCCGAAGTGGTGCAGACATGTGCTGTGTCATGTGTGATTGTGCAAAACACACCTAGCTGGACAAAGGTTCAGTATACGGATTAAAGCATGGAGTCTACCGGTGTCAACAATAGCTGTGACATGGGTAGAATCCAGCCTTTGTTTTGAGCATGCATATATATTGAGTTGTCCACCAACTGTGTGTTAAAGCTAGTGTATCCTTTGTAATTGTAGCAGTCCAAGGGTATCAGTCTAATATTTTTATGGTGAGGCGTATGCAGATGATTGCACCTAAGAATAATGTGTAGGCCATAATATCCCTCTATGTATCCTTTTCTACTGTCCTCAAACCTAGGGTGACCTCACAACTCCAAGAGAGATAGGGCAAATGTCAATGTATATGATTATATATGATGTGGGTAGATTATAAATCCATTGATGGTGACCCGACTACTATTTACAGGAGTTAGGACTCTTTAGACTCAAACTTCTTTAACACCTTAGCTGCGTGTAAACATTTCTCCCCAGTGCTGCGCTGTCCATTAGAACTAGTGCTGAATGGACGTTCAATGGTCGTGTGCAGCACTGGGGAGGTAGCGCTGCTGACGACCATTGGCCGTCAGCAGCACTTAAGGGGTTAAAATGAATTTGTCATTGCTAATTTCAAACCATGATTGTGCTTCTGCTCTGTTTGCCATTCACAAAATGTATTGTTCACAATATCAATAAATAAATACATATGGATATATCACAGGGAGACATTTTACAGTTTTTAATGAAAATTATATATACAGGCAATGAATTTAAGAAAGCCTATTTATTTTTTAAGAATAATGCATATACCCTTGTGATTTTATGCTATTTTCAAGAGGCATTTCATTAATTCAAGGAGTTCAATGTTCTTTTTGCGCCTATTTCATCAACATATTTTTATTCTAGACTTCTTATTATTTATTGCCTTTTATGTGTGTCAACACGTTTTGACCTTCAAATTTTTTTATTACATTTTCACAGGACAAAACACAGGGACCTTTTCATAGATTTCATAATAAGTGTCACAGCAAACTGAGCTATCTAGTATCACGCTTATGTGTTCTATACGTTTGTAACTGTTGTATTGTCATGTTTTCTAGATAGGTAGGTAGAAAATAAATATATTTAGACAATTGTCCATAAAACATTCTTTAAACCCAATTGACAAATAAAATCATTAAAGGGCCCCCTACCAACTACCTAACACCCCCACCCACTACAGTTCATCATTAAAATTCTGTCTAACAGACCGGAAAAAACTAGTAATTCCAACTGCCATATCTAAATAGCGCATTTCTGACAATAGCTCCACAGCTTTCCCCCTGTGGAGGACATCATATTTAAAAAACAGAGGGCCTCATTTATGAGAAATGACGCATCGCTGCGTGAAAGCAGCGATGCGTCACTTCTCAGTGAGCACTTCTTGCGACATACCTGATGCGTCATATTTAATGTATGACGCATCATGTCGCAAAAGTTACAGATACGTCAGTATTTCTGACGTATCTGTAAGCGCAAAAGTGAGGCATTGCTGGAGTGTGTCACAAAAGTGACGCAACTCCAGCAATGAGTCCTTTACCATGGGGCAAGCCCCATGTTAAAGGGCCTGAGTCATTCTTACGCCTGCTGTGAGGCAGGCGCAAGATTTTGATGCAACGGCGTCCTAGAAGTGACGCAGTGAAATCTCATAGATTTCACTAACGTCACTTCTACGAAGCTTTTTGCGGGGGAACGCCCCCCTTGCATACATTATACCTGACACAGGTATAATGTAGCGCAGGAGTTTACAAAGTGACGCATCTGCTTTGATGCGTCTCTTTGTAAATAGTGCGCAACAGGAGGCATGTTTTACGCCGCCGTTGCGTCACAATAGGTGACACATCTTAAGCGCAAAACTGACGCAAGGCCTCATAAATGAGGCCCAGAGATCTCAAAAACGTACGGGCCTATTAGGATGGCGGACGGACCTGCGTCCGTCCGCCTCTCCAGAGGAGGAGGGACCATCCGCAGGGGCAGCGGCGGTCCCTCCGTGCTAATTGGGATGTGACGGCCACCCTGGCGGTCACATCCTGTATTTTTAACATTGCGGCGGGTGCTGCTTGAAGCAGCACACGCCGCAATAAAAAAAAAACATGTTTTCCTTTGCGTGCACGAAGCTGCAGGCACCGTGTGGTGCCTACCGCTTCGTGCACGCAAAGGCAGGGGGGTTCCCATCGGTACCCCCCATGTGCACCCCCCACCCCCCCCTTTACCCCTGGGGGCCCACAACGGGCCCCCTATAGACAACACCGTATGCCTTTCCATGGCGGAAATGCCGCTGTGGAAAGGCATATGACCGCAGCTATCATAATATGGCTGGCGGTGTCTGATAGACACCGCCAGCCATGTTACAGCTTTTCTTCCGCGGTCGGAAGGCGACCGTGGCGGAAAAGCGGCGGACGGAAAATAGATCCCCCAGCCATCCTAATCTGGTGGGGGGTCTTTTTCCAGTCCGCAGCTGATAATCCGCATCCTCCGGGCCGGCGGTGGCTTCCGCCGGCCCGGAGGATGCGGATTATCCGCAATCCTAATGACCCCCTAAATTTGGATTGCAAGATAAAAGACGCAGTCCAAAAGTATATGAAAAAGGGAGCATTTTACTTTCAGGGGGCCAGGACGGTGACCTCTATTATTCTGAACTCTGGTCTAGTATAGGCGGGATGAATAGATTGGGTTACATCCCACCACGACCTTTAATATTTTGTTTCTCAATCCTGGGTCTGGTAACTGCAATTAATAAGGGAAAACAGTGTCCTGGCCCAGAGTGAGATTGAGAAGTTGATGAATGGTCTCTTGTTTAGTTACAATAGGTCATTTGATTCAGACACCAAAGCAACAGATTCTCTCAAAGCGTACTTACCTGGGAAGGGGAACCAAGATGTAATTGTACCACTATCTAAATGGATGTTCCTAAGGGCAATTATTCTAGTTCTTACGGCCTTGGACCGCATTCATTCACTATGTTGGATCTCTTTCCAGCACAACATGGAGACTTTAGACACCTCATCATCCTCCAAGAGTGTATTTAAGTATCTTAGGGCCCAAGTAAAAGCCGCTAGGTTCCAGGAGACCAGGTTGCACTCTCTACTTATTGCCTGAACCATAGTGCCCTGAGGGAGTAATAAGAGCCTTTTGAGCACTACCCCATCTAATCTGTCCCATTCGTATGTTCAATGTTGGATCAAGGGGAAAAAACCTCTCCTCCATAGAGACCCAGGGGAGGTATCTTTCCTTCATAAGTCCTTAGAAATGGAATATGGGAAAGCCCCACAAATCTACTATTAAATCCGGATAGACAACTGGCCTGCAATAGAGTCTTCTGCTTGATGGCATCCCAATGCGTGTCCCAATTCAAATTCTTCCTGAAGGTTAAGCGCAAATATTTATATTGGTCGACTTGCTCCACCTCCCCTGTGTCTAAGTGCCAGGTGAAACTATTACATTTTTTCCCAAAGACCAAATTCTTGTCCTTTTCCAGATTAATGTGGAGCTGGTTCTGGTTCTGGTTCTGGTTCTGGTTGCTATAAGTTGCTAGAGCTTTAAGTTTCCTCTGCCGACCAATAGGGTTTTAATCCAGTAATACCAGATCGTCTGCATAAAGCAGACAGACAATGTGCCGGTTCTAGATTTTAGGGGAAAAAACTTGGATTGGGAAATAACGGTTGGCCAAAAATAGGCTCAAGAGCAGGGGTGCTAAAAGGCACCCCTGGGCACGCCATTGTCAATGGGAATTCTTTGAGATAATCAACCCGACTTATCTAACTCCACCTGAGCCCAATTATCAGAGTGCAAGGATTGAAGTACACTAAGGAGGTTTGATGGGAGCTCCCAGGTGACATGTTTCCCCCACAGAATAGCCCTATCCACAGAATCAAAGGCTGTCCAGAAGTCTACGAAACAACAGCACAACCTTTGAGTTTCCTCCAGGTCCTTTAGAATAATGGCCCATAATGCAAAACAGTCATCTATAGTGAAGTGACCCTCCCGAAAGCCCCCCTGTTCTGTTGGAATTCTCTTGGTTTCAATAGCCCAGTCTTCAAGTTTAGCTAAAATAATCTTAGAAAAGATCTTTAGTGAGATATCAAGAAAGCTAATAAGCCTGTAATGAGTGGGGTCTGCACCACTCCCTTCTTTAAAAATAGGTTTCATTCCAGGAAAGGGGGTGAAGGCCGGACGTGGCAGTCCAATTAAACAAGGAAGAGTAAACCGTGGCCCACCAAACACTGTTCATCTTAATTATTACCGCAGGAATGTTATCAGGGCCAGCTGCTTGGGAAAGATTTGCTCTCTTCATAAAGGCCTTTGCTACCGTGCAACAGGGAGTTTTCAACCAAGAATTTTGTGAGGTCTATCTGAGCATGAAGGTCCCCTATATAGGTCTGCAAAATAAGTAGCCCACTGTTCTTCTGGGATCATACAAACAAGTGTGCCCCTATTTTGAACACTAAACCCATTGGCCTTTGCCCAGAACTTTTGCTGATCCTTGAAGAGGATAATTTCCTGCATCTCATCCCACTTATTTTGGTAGAAGGTGACTTTTTTCGACTCCACAGGAGATTTATATTGATGTTTAAGTTTAACCAGCTCCTGGGAGGCTAAGGGACCTGGATGGCGCCTAACGCTCCTAGCTCTCTGTCTCACCAATCGGTTCAACTCTTGACAATCAGAGTCGAACCAGCCCCCATATGTTCATTGTGATTACGACCCAAAACTTGTTGTACAATATAATTGTACCACACAATGACATCATCAACGTAGATAGGGGGGATATTAATCTTCTCCTCTAGTTGAAAAGTGTCTAACTGCTGGAGATAAATAGGATCCAAGCGTGTTGAGAGCCTACGCGGATAAGACATTCTTTGAGGCAAAGCCCTATCTGGGGACACTGGCTCACACAGGTCAAGGACTGCTGTAATTGCCCAGTGATCACTACCCTCTTATTTTGCTGCCTCCAAATTCTTTAACCCCTTGGACGCTGATGACGGAACCGCTCCGTCATCAGCTGTGGGTACGCTGTGATGATGACGGAGCGGTTCCGTCATGGCCCGCTCGGAACGCCTGCGCGGCGTGGATTCCGCGCCTGCGCTGAACGTTCTATTGAGCGGGGCGGGCCATGACGGAACCGCTCTGTCATGAGCACAGCTCAACCGAGGCTGGTGACAGAGCGGTTCCGTCATCAGCATGCGCCCGCCGCGTGGCCGCCCCGCCCCCTTAGCACTGCGGCGGAATAGCAACCGCAGTGAAGGGGTTAAGAGGTTGAAATGCCAAAAAGACGTAAATATATAATCAATAGGGCCTATGGACTGGCCCTGCCGAAAAGTTGCTGCTGCTGGCGGATCCTTTTTATATCGTCTGCTTAAATAAATCAGACTGTGGTTCGCCAGCCATTGACTCAACACTTTAGTCTGCATTTTAATGATACCAGGAGGAAACTATGCTGGGGGAATATTATAAGAATCCAAAACTTCCTCCAGGTGCAGGTCCAGTTGTACGGGGAAGAGACGAGCATTAACATTCCCGCCCATTATTAGTTGCATTCTCATGTTTTCATTATTTTAGACATAGCAGCTTTCAAAAAGCTTTACTGGTGTTCAGTTATATTGAATAGATCGATTCACAAAATGCTATTTGCAGAAATTCTGGTTTCAAAGTGAAACCATTACTGTCACATAAATGTGCATAAGTTTAGCCCCAAATGAGATCATTTGGAGAGCTGACTTTCTAGATTGGTGGAATCTCCAACGATGAGGACATGGGAATAATATTCTGCGTTATCAATGTCTTTTATCTGGCTGTGAATTCTCCTAGTGAAAAGAGAAATTCAGGAAACATTACAGCAATTTCAAGTTCATCTGAGGCACTGATAATAATAGTGATGTATTGGCCCTGTCTGCAAGTGTGTACATGCTGCATGCACAATATGCACAGTACTACAGTGCATACTAGTAGCACAACAATGCCTGTCACCAGCCGCAGGTGCTTACAGAAGCGTTGAGCACTTCTGCAGTTGATCATGCAGCAGACAGTACTGTTGTGGTGGATGAATGCACTTCTCTGTCGTTTTATCGTGGCACCTTAATGAGTGTTGACCACAAGAGGGCGGTGCAGTCCCTAAGTTCACCAACTTGAATCGAATGGACAGGTCTCAATTAAGGGTAGGATGATCAAAGACTCTGGAATGATAGTCAGGAACTCATTGGCAGGGTTTGTGCCAATGCACTCCAGACCTATCCTTGGCAGGGAGCTAGATTTCCATTGGGAAGCTGCTTAAAGTAAATGTAATCTTCCATTCCTTCCCCCAAAGGATGTTCTTGGGTGTGGAAGGGGCATCCAAAATGTCCCAACCTCCTGGAAGTTGGCCACTCTTCATGTCCCTTTGGTGTCTCTTTAGTCATATGCATGCTTTTGCAAAAAATCAGGCACAGAGCAAAATAATTAGTTAATTTGCATCAAGGGATGCATGCATTGCTTTTTATAGAAGGGACTTTTGTGTCATATATGTAAGATGAATCTGTGCCTGCATTTCTTCCGCGGTATTACAGACTCTGCACACATTTCCTCCTACTTTGTCTCATTCACACTGGCTCCAGGTGTCTTAGCCTCATCAGCTGAAGTACAGCTTTCTTGCATTATCTTTAAAAGTTCTACTTGTTACCTGCTGTGCTGTTTTAGGTCTGGGATTTAACACTGCAGCTGTTAAACAGGCCTACTGCTTACAGTATGTAAGTAGTGGGCCTTAGACATGGCCATTCCACTATTGTTTTCTTTGATCAGTCTCTTGCACCCGTTAGCCTGAGACTTTGTCAATAAGTTATCGACTCAGCCCAGTAGAATGTTCATCTCTCACCTAATACAATTGGCTGTTTGAATGTGTTCTTCCGCCACCACTCAAGTGCCTGCATTGAAGTACATGACGAACTACTTTAGACCTATAGCCTTGTTTGCTTCCTCTGCTATCAGGCTCTCATATCTCTCGCTATAATGAGCTAATGCTGCATGCATTAGCACATAAAATCCAAAGTCACATTTGCTTTGACAATGCTTGCATTCGTTATGATTCTGCCTTTCTAAACACCTTGTATGTTGAATTAATTCTCTAATTGATCCCTTTATTGATAACCTGAGATTAAAGTGACTGCATTGCTTTGTAGACTTGACAGTTATTGTCTTTCCCCTTTTCAATAACATGCAAAACAGTTCAATATCATATTTGCTGTCTCACCAAAATAATTCCAAGAATGCTCATGTATTCAGAATGTGTTACGCCACTGGAGGTTTGCCTGTTCATACATCATTCACTTAATATGATCTTTGAGTTTTGCAGTGCATGAATGATTTTGTTTCTGGCCAGACTGGGACGCATACCAGGCATGGGCACCAAAAAAGGGCCCTCCATTTAGCTAAAATCTGGCCCATACATGCAAATTGGGGCAGTTTTGAACGTGTAAGGAAATTCTGTATAGGTGTTTTGTAAGATAGGGAAGACTGAATGCATTTGTGCTTGCTGCAGGAAATGTTTGTGGCAATATCAGGGAAATCAGTAGTAAAAGGCTGCCCATCAGACAACAGAACAGGTCCACAAACAGCCAAAACCAGCCCACTCACTGACCTGTCAGACCAGCCATTCTGGCACTGTTAGATAGCCTTATAGACCAGTCGGACCATGCTTTCATTCCACTTTTTTCAATGATGGCTGGAATACCTGCTCATCACCATTGCTCTGATCTGTGCATGTTCTGCACTTCGTCCATTCTTGAGGGAGCAGGCAAGCAATTGACTATATTTGTAAAGCTTTTTTCAGCCCTTTATATATCAGTACAGATACATAAACTATGACCTTTGGTTTAAAACAAATGCATATTCCGATGGCCCTGACAACCACTGTATGAGTTTGCCTCATTCTCCTTCCCTTGAAAACACACTTAAACAACACATACATTTTAAATTTGTTCTCCATCTTTTCTTTTCCACTTTTCTTTACCATTGGAAATATTATGTGTTTCCCTGACTCAGAATATACCATAATCAGTTCCTATTTTGAGCTGGTGATTTCTAATGGGGGCCACTGGCACCTCTTTTTGGCGACCAACACTGATTTTTCGGTGGAGAAGTGTGGCTCAGGGGTTAGAGGCGGCAGACCCGGAAGCTGAGATCGGCCCTGGACCAGGGTTCAATTCCCCGCCTCGACGGGGCTTGGGCTCAATAATTCCACGGACTCGATAATTCTCGCTCCGGTGCCTACTCGACTCACGGGTTCACACTCTGCGACTCTGGGCAATAGCTTGCTTAATCTCCACAACGGCCCCTCGCGGCGGGATGCCTGGCTTTCACCTTGTGGATACCCTGCCGGGGTTATCTCACAGGGGAATACCAGGACGGGTTCCCTAAGCAAGCGCTTAGATGCCTGCGATGTGGGCGGTTTGCGCTATATAAATACATGCACATTTACATTTACATTTACATTTTTACCCATCAGACATTTCTGAGTGAGCATTGAATGTATGGAAATGGATTAAAGAGGTACAAGGTGACTTCCAGATTACACAGCCATTGGCTTTTCAGCAGCAGTTTGGGCACCATCAATCATTCTGTTGCAAATTAAGCACTGATTATTATCCAACAAATGTGTAGAGCTTCAATACAAAGCATTAGATGAGATAAGCAAAAAAATCCAACTAAGGCTTGACCTACTGGATGTTGCAGCAATAATTAAAACATTGACCTGCAAAGAACTGGCTTTTCATCAATTCCTTATAAATATTTTCATAAGATACAATTAAGGAAATGCCTATTTTTGTATGGTTCCCCCACCCAAGTTTTTGGACTGAAGCTGTTGATTTGTCCACTCCGACAGTGCACTGAGGCCTGCTAACCAGACCTCAGTGCAAGTTCTCTGACCATAAAGTGTATATTGAATTGACTGTACCCAATTGGAAATGGCCAACTTACCATATGGTACCTTGGTACCCAGGGTATGTAAGTTAGAGGGATACCTCATGGTGTGCAGAAATGGTGGTGCCACACTGGAAGTCCCCCAAGTAAAACAAGTTCCCCCACTCACCACTGCAGACTGGCAGAGCAGTCATGCACTGCTAACCCAACTTCAGCATTGGAAGCAATGGGAAAGTCATGACTTCCCCTGTACATCTGTGTAATTTACCGCTCTGCAGGCCCACCAAGTCCTAGGGGAAGGTGCTAATATATGACATTGGCAGGCCATGTAGTTTACAAGTCCTGACAGTAAACATGTGAATTAATCTCACAAGGAGGGACGGGGGCTTGGGAGGTCCAGCATACAGACCCCATGCAGTTATGGTGAAACTAAAAGTGTGCTGTTCCTATGTGGGTTTGAGGGAAAGAGACAGGGGGAATACGGGGGCAGGCAAGGATGGTAGGTTAGTTATAACCAGGTGCTTGGTAAGAGAATGCGTGATTGCAAAGGGTTAGCTCCAATGAGGAGCAAGGGCCCTCACACATCCCGATGGGTGTCATGCTTCATCATAGGGCAGCTACTCATTGGACCGTCGCTGCAATGCCCAACAGGCCCTGCAAGGGGGCTCTTTGCCGGAAGTCTTCTTTGGTTGCCGATGTGGAGCTAAAGAAGTTTTTTACACATAGTAAACGCTGTCCCTTAGGAGTAGATGAGGATACCTAGGTCCTGATGAAATTCCTAGATCCGTTTGGACTGTATAGGTCATAGAACATGTCGATTCCCTGCACACCTTACATATTCCTTTGAAATGAAGCTGGTATAATTTTCCCTCTCCAGTCCACGACTTTCCAGTCTGTGTTTTTACTCATGGCACAGGAACCCAGTGAATAAACTACCTTTGGAGAACCCTGTAGCTATTTTTAAACCACACTTGCACTATCCCACTTCTGCTCACTACACATATGCCCCCTCAAGAACTTCTTTAGCTTCACGTCGGCAACCAGAGAAGCCCTCCGGCAAAGAGCCCCCTTGCAGGGCCTGTTGGGCATTGCAGTGCCGGCCCAATGAATAGCTGTCCTATGATGAAGCATGACACCCTTTGGGGTGTGTGGGGGCCCTTGCTCCTTATTAGAACTTTAGAACTATCCCTTTGCAATCACGCATTCTCTAACTAAGCACCTGGTTGTAACTAACATACTATCCTTGCCTGCGTCCGTATTCCCCCCCCCCCCTCTCTCTTCCTCCCATTCCCACATAGGAACACCATACCCTTTTTGTTTCACAGTAAACATGAGAAAACACAATTTTTACTATGAAAATACTTGGTCACCCAATTGGCAAGGTCAGGATTATACACTGACCCCTCAGCTACAATAACTCCTGAACTGTATGACTAAAGTGAGCACTCCAAGGTATCAAACAACTTGTTACATTAAGCCCGACTTGTATCTCATTTTGAAATGAATGCAACTTGTTGCAGTGTGCAGCTTTATCAAAGCTGCCACTGTGTTGCCTTTAAAACTACTGTGTCTTCCCGGGCACAAATGGAGCCTGTCCCACAACACAGTTTTCTGACCTTTTGGCGAGACATGCCAATGATTCTAAGGAAAGTGAACAACAAGGGATTCCAGGCCAGGGAGGTGATACCTCCCTTCTGCAGGAAACACTTAGGTGTTCGCCCCAAAAGGCAGGCTTTGTACAACTGCAGGGACCCTCAGAAGGATAGTTATTGACACAGGAAGGATTTGCTTGGGACCACGACAGCAGGCGACTGGTAGTCCAGTGGCGGCTGAAACTCAGCCAGACTGGAGGAGAATTTGTGGAACATCCACCCTACAACCAGGAGTCCTCACCAACTTCATGGACTGAGGAATCCCTGCAAGGAAACCCTTGTCTACCCCGTTGCATCCACAGCATCCTTAGAGAATCATCAGCATTCTTCATCTCTAGCATCAGGACCGCTCCACAGGAATCCATTGCAATGTGGATAAAGTGCCTGGAACTTCTGAAGAACAGCTTCTTCAGGAAGATAACTGTTCTTTAAGACCTTGCTGGTGCCCCACACTAGCTCCTTGCTGGAGTTGGTACTTCTGACGGCATTGACACCTATTTAAGTATTCCTTGAAAAAGATTCTAAGTTTCCAATTAGTTGACGCTGCCAAGGCTTGTTTGTGATTGAGTTAAATGTCTTTTGATTTATTGTTGCTTGTAAAATCTATATCTACGGAATCCTCCAGTGGATCTTTTTCGATCTAATGTCTAAATTCTTATATAATAGAGTCTGTTTTCAAAAATTGGTGTCAGCTTTCTTCAGTGTTGTGTTAATTTTTTGTTTTGGTGCTGTTCAAATGCTTTACACTTATGCGGAGGGCAAAAAAACAATGGATTTAGGCCCAGATCTCTGTACTGGGGTGAATGTATGACATTGTTCTGCATTCTGTCCATCAATTGTTGTTTTTGCATTTGTCACACCGAGTGGGATGGGTATGCTCAGACGTGAGTCCCATGCTCTCCACACCACTGGAGTCAAGCTATCCTGGCTGAAGACGGCTGATAGCCAGAAACCGGTCCTAGGATGCTTGATTCCGGTCCAGGAAAGACATGGCTTGGTAGTTCGGGCTGGACTGTTCCCATGAGGCACAGGGTCAAGGCCGTTTTGCATACGGCCATGTCTGAACTGGGGTGGTGTGGAGTGCAAAAAAACGATGGATTTAGTCCCAGATCTCTGTACTGGGGTGAATGTATGACATTGTTCTGAATTCTGTCCATCAATTGTTGTTTTTGCATTTGTCACCCCGAGTGGGATGGGTATGCTCAGACGTGAGTCCCATGCTCTCCACACCACTGGAGTCAAGCTATCCTGGCATTGTTCTGCATTCTGTCCATCAATTGTTGTTTTTACACTTATTCCTCTGCATACGCCTTGCTGCTCAGTTCGACAGCTACCCAGGGTTAAACTGAGGGTATTACAGATTAAACACACTGGATCTAAAGGGATTGGTAAATATATTACATGGTGAAGTAGCACAACCAATAATCAATACATCTCTAATAAACATTTCAAACACATCCTTTCATTTACTGGATTAAATAAAAATTGAAAAAGATTCTTCTGTCGAACGAACTCTGTGTGTCAAACACAGTGGGCCTCATTCATGAAAAGTGACGCATCAGTGAGTGAAAATAGCGATGCGTCACTTTTCACTGCACCCTCCTTGCGACACCAATGATGCGTCATATTTACAGTATGATGCATCATGGCGCAAGGAGTTCAGATACGTCAGTATTTCTGACGTATCTGTATGGCGCAAAAGTGACACATTACTGGAGTTTGTCACAAAAGTGACGCAACTCCAGCAATGTGTCCTTTCACATGGGGCAAGCCCCATTGAAAGGGCCTGTGTTGTGTCCTAGAAGTGGCGCAGTGAAATCTTATAGATTTCACTGCGTCACTTCTATGACCCTTTCTTGCGTCAATATGCCCCCCTTGCATACATTATACCTGGCGCAGGTATAATGTGGCGCAGGGGTTTACAAAGTGACGCATCTACCTAGATGCGTCACTTTGTAAATATGGTGCAACAAGGCACATTTTTTACTCTGCTGGTGGTCACAAAAAATTACGCACCGGCGGCGTAAAAGTGACGCACGGCCTCATAAATGAGGCCCAGTGGTTTTCAACAGACGACCACAATTAGTAGGCCGTACCGGGCACACAAAATGAACCTGCTCTAAAGTTTGTGTGGAAACCCACCAGAGATTTCACAATCTATACTCCAGTCATGACTCTCCATGCCCCAGTAATAGCATTTAATGGCAAAATGTTCATACGAAACAAGAGAAAAAAAACAAAGAATGCCATGTTCCAAATTCCTCTTTAAATATGGTTGAGGGTGAGCTCCGGAAATGTGGAAATTATTACTTCTATCTTCCTTTTTCCCTGCATAAATTAATATCTTGTTCCCTTAAAATATTCCTAATGCTATGTTTTAAAAAATTCTAAAGTGCAAGCAGGACACCCTAAGCTCAACCCTGCTCAGACTAAAGTGCTGAAGTGCTTGATTGCAATTCTTATTCAAGGCTTTAGCATTCCTGCATCGTCCTAATGCTTCTAAGTAGAGTAGGCTTCTAAAGGAATGCTTTTTACGGAGCAAAAAACAGTGTCCCCCGTTCAAGGATGCGGCCAGCCCCCAGACATAAATATTAGAGAGCCCCATTCCTCGGTGTAGTGCTTCAACCGGAGCAAGAGTAATTAAATTACAGATATTATGAATATTTTACCTCCATTTTATGAAAACAATTCCAGGATTTTAAATACATGACTTCGATGGCGTAGAGTTAAGTTTGGTAATAGGTCTGGGTAACCAGCGAGACCGCCTTAAACAGAGACCTAATAAAGGACTGTTTATCTCTGGATGGAGTCTCTAACATTCCATGGCTCTCCTATCTTAGACGTATGTATAATGAAATAGGACATCCAGAATTCTTCAACAGCCCTGCTAGTTTGGAGATGGTGTCAAGAGGTTCCTTGAAAAGATGGCCTTAGACCACTTACTTGGTATTAGGTGGAACCTTGAAAAAAGGTAAAATACCACCCTTAGATATCAGCAAATTACTGCTCATGAGGGGCTTCAAAAGTATCTTGTGGTTGAACCTAGTCCGTACGCTCGCACACTGCTGACCCGGTTTAGGCTAGGTACCTTTTTTCGTTTAACTACTTTTCCCCCATGTAATAATTGGTCAATGGACAAACTCCTCTGTCCCTGTGACTATATTGCTTACAAAACAAACATGCTTGTAATTTTGTTTTGTAAATTTTACAATGCACCACGAAGGGCCTTCTTATTACTGGTTCTTAAATCTTGGGGGATTAGATCATGTTCTGCAGCTTTTATTAAGCTCCAACAACTAGGTGAAGATTATGTCATTCTTGCAGTTACTAGTTTTTTAAAACTTGAGATTAAATTTCGGAACACAATGTAACATCCTTTTTATCAATATTTATTGTTTTAAAGTAAGATTGTCTTTTTAGCCTCATTGTAGATTTGCTATATTTTTAACTTAATAACCTAAGACTATTAGCCATAATTATGTCTTGTGGGCGGGCTTTGTGTCCGACTGTTGTCAAATGTTTTAAATACTATGTGCTTTTATGATTTGACATTTTAAATCGAATAAAGCTTGTTTGGATTTGATTTGGTTTGGTAATATTAAATTGTACACATGGGTGCCCTGTCTGTGGCCTTAAGCCCTACAAAGTGACGAGTGCATTGTGGTGTGCCATCTCTTTACCTGAGAGAGGCAATATATGATCTTTCGCAGAAGGTTAGCAGAGAACATTTTATACGAAACAGGGATATGTATTAACACATTCCAACTCTTATTTCCCTAAGTGCCACTTAAAATGTCTTAGTTTTCTCCAATGCTTAGCTTTCAAGATCATCAATTTACTCTTATTGATGTTAATCTTTAACCCCTTCTCTGCGGGGCGTTTTCACCTGCTGTGCGGGGGAGGGGGGCCGCGTGCGGCGCCTCTGTGCTTGTGACGAGCTCGGCTCGCCATGAGGCACAGTGGAGCTGCACTTATGATGAGCAGAGCTCATCACGACCACACCCGTTTTGGAACGTTCAGCACAGCGGGGAAATTATCCGCGCGTGTGAACGTTCCAACGGTCATGACGAGCTCAGCTCGTCATCAGTGCAGCTTAACCGTGCCTCATGACGCGCTGAGCTCGTCATGAGCATGCAACGGGTTAAGTAATGGCTATCAACGAACCTCTGGAGACAGTCCAAACATCTTTGTAAACTCCTAGGAGTTTGGTCCAGAATCACAATATCATCTGCATATAGCAATGTGGCTATATTGTAGTGACTTAACTTCATGGCGTTCCCCTCCAAATTCAGTCAATCTCATTGGTAAATCATAGATATGTATGGAAAGATAATAAAGGAGCTAACAGACAACCTTCCTTAAGACCATTGTTCGTCAGTATTTTAGTTGATAACCCACAATCGCCCCCAAGTAATATGTGGCACCAAGGTGAAGGAGTAAATTGTAAGTATAAGATTAAGCAGATGGTTGGGACTTTTATATTTCTGAACTGATGCCACAAAGTGGGTCTATCTACGAGGTCAAACGCCAAGGAGAAATCAATACAGGTGGCATAAACTGACATATTATGTAACACCATGTATTGCTCCAAAATCAATTTGAGGGTATTGATTTTATCTAAGGTTGGGTTGTTTGTTTTAAAACCAGCCTTCTACAAAGGTATGATGTGATTAGCATCTACCCTATCTTGCAGGTGATCTAAATGGCTCTATACTTTTTATCCTCTTCGACTTTGAGCAATATCTCTTTTGTCGCAGGGTCCTACTTAAATGCCCATAGGAGTTACCAACGAAACATTAAGCCTACCCAGGTATTAAAACTTTCCGGACGACAAGTTTAAAATGTCTCTTGACATACTCTATAACTCTAACTAAAATGCAGTTTGTCAAATGGCAATGGAATATATGGAAAAGCTGCTCAGCAAATGGATTTGGCCGGGCTCCCTGTTTAGCATCAATCATCATAAATTATATATAAAAATTATAAATGAAAATTCCATTTTAATCAGGTACACGTGATAAATGAAGATGCTTCAGTCAAGGCGATTGAATGAATGGAATGATTACTGCAATTAGTGGAGTCGGATCAAGGAAGTCTGCTTGACATAGGATTGTTTCGATGAGCAATACAAATGATAATTTGGCAAAATCACAGCAGGAAGTAATGGGCTTCCCTTTGTTACTGTATATGTTACTTTAGATCCTCTTTCCTATTTAGATACATCTGCAAGCTATAGGTTTGATGCTAAAAGCTGGAAAGAGAGATCAGTAGGCAACTGCAATCATCACAGACATCTGTGTATAACCTGCTGAATAGAGAAATCCTGGCGGAGCTGACTCCTTCTTTCATCCTTCTGAGGATGAACAGTGTATGGCATGTTGCTAATACTAACACTAGCTGTTAACAGCACTGCTTCATAACAGACTGTGGAAAAACAGCTTTATAAATTTACAATGAAAATCTATGTATTGTTTTGTGACCTTGTATGATTAAAATATATGTGAAAAAATCAAAATGGGTGAGCAACTTGTTAATTTTGTTTATTACCCACTTTGTTACCTTCCACTCCGTCCAAACCTTTGTTTGTTTTTCCTGTACCATTCCTACTTACGGTGTGTGTTTTTCATATGTTTGTTTCTTTTTCCTTTCACCACTCTTTTTTTGTGGGTGTGGGGTGGGGGTGTTGAAGATGAAGGGAATCTAACAATTCTGAAAATGATTAATGGTCTACTTAAGACTTTGGTGCAGTTGCAGCTGCGCCAAAGCCATGCAAGGACCGCCAGACTTATTAGGAGTTGAACTTGTGTATGGCGGACAGTCTTTCACCTATCCCGTGGTGGTACCTGGAAAACAGGCACTGCAATATTCTCAAAGCAGGAGGGGCATGGAGGCCCTATATGACCCCGTTTGTTCCTCCAGCCTCAGCCTTTTCATGGTGTGGCTCCTGCCATAAAATGGCTGGCGGGGGTGGAACTCGTAATATGGTGAGCGGTACTGCGCCAGTCCCGCTCAGTATGTTACATTGTGGTGCACTTCCACCACCATCAGTGAATGAGTGTTCCGTGGCGCAGCCGGTGATCGTCCGCTGCAACGACTTTTGAAGTCGTAATGCAGCGGACAGACCACTACCACAGCGAGTCTGGCGGTCTTCTGACCGCCCGACTCGTAATCAGGACCTTAGCTTGCAGAATACATTTTAATTTTGTTTATGATCTGGCTTAAAAAGCACAGCTTTCTGTAAGTCCTATTATAACCAATTCTTTAAAAAAAAGTATTGTTTTTCATTTTGTAACATTACCTTCTCTTACATTACATACCAATTTTCAATGTTCCTACTTTACTCAGAAATCCCCAGGGAAAAGCGCCATTCACTAGCTCCACAGAGTTCGGGCTCGACAAACGGCCTCGACGTGACGTACCGGCCACTCATGACCCTGAGTTTACCAATACTTAAGTAAACACATTGAGTGAGTAGGCTTTGCCTCTCCCAGAAGACTCTCTCACCTCATACTATTGGCGGTGTGGTGTATCATTCTGCCAACTTCTGGAGAGCTTGGATTACAATGCATGATTTCATAGATACAGTAAATTATCCCACTTTACTCTATCTCATACCTGCACTATACACAGGATACCATCAATTTTCTGCTTTTGTTCTAGTGGTGGGCCTAACTCACGAAATTCTGTGTTGCGTAAGCTTGCGTAATTGCCTAAGAAGTCTGTGAGATTACGCCTGAATTATGTGAGAAGAGTAATTCTGTATTTAGCGCTATTTCTTGGCATAAAAATGCCTCCTGAAGGCATTTTTCAATAAGTAATAGCGCTGAATGTAGCAGAACACGAATAGCAATCGCGTGCAGCCACCCGCTAAATGTGCCCTTGTGGTAGGATTATTTCCCTCCCTAATTACTCTTAATTACACAGACAGGAGTAATCAAGCAATTATCAGTAATTCTACGATAAAGAGTAACACACACACGAACAACAAATAGAAGTGGAAGCACAAACAGCAAAATATGTTTTAGCATGGGGCACTTTTAAACCAGCCACTCAGTTCACCAGCATGGCAAACGACAACCCTGACTTTAATGTGCTAATGCCTGCATACAGCATTTAAGCACAATATTGTGTTCAAGTTTTAGCATATTAAAATAAAACAAGATTTATAGGTTTGCTTTTCCAATTATTGTTTATATCTTTTTATTTTTCTGTTTCGAATTTTACACGGTATATCAAAATTATGGATCTAACGCTAGCCACGAGTGGAATGCTTTTGGAAAAAGATCAGTGTCGCATTCCAGAGAAAACAAGGAATAGATGAATGGATGTTTCAAGTAGAATGGAATTTAAAGGTCGTTTATCCTCGCACCAACCCAGACGACAGTGCACACGGAGATGTTTGTTTGGGCTGCATGCAAATTCAGAATTAGCAGACTATTTATCAAAAGCATGACACAGCGCGGTCTCCCGAACATGAGACATCTTATGCATATGCAATGACCACAGAAATAGCTGGCTGTTTCCACACTAAACTGGGAAACCTGTCAGTGGAATTCTAATGCAAAAAAAAAAAAAAAAGCGACTTCTAGAACTCGGACGGGATTTCAAAGAAGCCAGCGGCCTCGAGGTCCCCAGCCATTATTTTAATTAATCGGGCACAATTATATGTCAGTGGTTAATAAAGAGCTAACACTTTAGCCGCGGCCTTCCTGGCATGTGCGCGTTGGCACGGCCTGACGCATTGACGCATGCGGCGGCGGGTGGGGGCGGAGCCGCGTGGGCTTTGAGTTTCCTGGAATGTGGATTACGTTCTTTTTGAAATCTCTGCATAGAAACCTCGCGAGTTTTCTGATGCCTGCCTGTGTAGCAACCCTAGCGAAGAGGCACACACCATTCGCTTTTCAATGGACAACTTTGCCATGACAACTGTAGGCAGATGCCAAGTGTGAGGCAAAAATGCAGCTTTCTGAAAATAGATGCAGCTATTGTGCGCCGATAAATGAGTTATCAGCCACAGGGCCCTCCAGTGCTTCCGTGTACAAAGGGGCAATAGTTACATTACCAATGATGCGCCTCGAATTCAAAAGGAGTGTACCATGTGCTATCATCTGACTTCTACTGCCATGGACCACTTCCAGAAGTCAAAAGGCTGAGTGGGCCTTGAGAACAATTCCAGTGTTTTCTTCTTTCTGAGAATTCTCCTTCTAAGAAAGTCGAAGCAAAAAATACCTTGGACTACAAAATGCGAGCTTGGTGGGATTATACAATTCTTACTGTCCTTACCTGTCATTTTTTTAATTACTTTCTGTAATACCTTTGGGGGGGCTGAGAGCCTCAAATCCCTCATTTTCACCCAGCTCTCTCTCTCTTATATGGTGGAAAAATACATTTCTTACTGTCCTTACCCGTCATTCTTTATTATTTTGTGTTATATTTTCTGGGGGAACAGTGATCCTCAAATCTTCAATTTTTACCCAGCTTACACCCTCTCTCTCTATCTCTTTCTCTCTCTTGCATTCCCAAATCCACCCCAAACACTGTCACCCTCCCCTTACCCTAGCAGGTACCTGCCCATTTCTGCTGCAATTCTGTGCGCTCTGGTCTGCTCAAAGAAATCTGTTGGGTTGGCCAGGAGTAGCAGTTGCTACCCATTTATCATCCTTTGGTACCCCTGGCACTGTCCTTGCTACCCCTGTTCTCATGAGGTCTTGAAGGTAGTGGCGGAAAAAGAGAATAAACAGGACTCTAAGAGCACTCTCTTCTTCCTGTAGTTATCAAGCTTTGTGTCCCCTAGTCCCCAGACACACATAGGAGACCGTTGAGGGGCTAAAGATAGGACAGAAGATCAACCCTGAGTTGCACTATGTGTCAAAGAGGGCGTCATCTCACGTCTACTGCCATTTTTTGACTCAGACCATTGGCCCTTCGTCTTCAGGTGTGAGAAATGTTGCAAATATTAGGTGTTCTGAGCAAAATACATAATTCTGGTTGTCTGCGTGAAAATTGTAAATGAGGTCATACCTCACATAAAAAAAAATCACAAGGCACTGACAGGAGAAGGGTTCAAGCAGGCCATTTCATATAAATAAATAATAAATAAATTGATACTTGTATAGCGCACTACTCACCCGCAAGGGTCTCAAGGCGCTTGTACGAATACCGCTGTGGAACCCATCCTGGCTTTCCCTGTGAGGCGTCCACTCCTGGGCACCCCCAAGGTGGAGGCCAGGCATCCTTAGCATTGTGGGGGCAGTTGTGGAGATTAAGCAAGCTATTGCCCAGAGTTCATGATTGGAATAGGCACGAGGCAAGAATTATCAGGTCCGTGGAATTTTTGAGCCCAAGACCCGCCGAGGTGGGGAATTGAACCCTGGTCCCGGGCTAGACCTCTGTATCAGGGTCTGACACTCTAATAATTGAACATCAAACCGATGTGTGACTGCGGCCCACAACGGTTTGACACTTCCACACAACATTTTCTCCCTGAAAAGGTTTCATTGGGATCAGCAGTGTGGGAAAAGCATCCCGGAAGCAGAACGACAACCGTGCAAAATGCACAAAAAATAACATCATGAACAACAAGATTTTAGTTGCAAAAAAACATTCAAAGTCCACCGTAGCCCCTCTGACTACTTTGTGGTTCTCTCTTTTGTGAGTGGCCATGTGGAAGATGACGCCAGACTGCCAGAGCCAGACGGGATCTAGCAGGCATTGGGCTGGTTTTGCAGTGGTGGGGGCCGTTTGTTTTGGGGGTGGGGGGGGGGCAGTTTTGTAGCAATGCTGCAATATTGGTCCCCGGTAACAAAAGCAGCAATGCTTCACACTTCCCAACAGGGGACTGCTCTGATACAATTGCCAGGACTGATTTTAGTTCTGCAGACTGTGTTCCTTAATTGCCATCTTCATAGTCCACTGCCTAATTTCGAGGAAAGAACTGCTAAGAGGTGACTGTGACGAGGAAGACAAAGAAGGAAGATAATGTATGGGATGCCATGTTATTCTTCACATTTGCATGTTACAGTATTTAGCATTTCCTGCACGATTTTTTTTTTTTTTTATAGGAAGGTAAGATATGTTACAAATGGCAAAATGTTGACATTGTGTGTCATACACAGGTCGAAGAGGTTTGACTCTGCAGAGGAGAGGAGTGGATCACCTTTATGTGATCCAGATGTGGATAGCATTTAATGATGGGGCTGGTATTCCACTGGAATATCAACTACTAGTCTGGACTTCAGGTCCAGACTGGAATATTGCATTACCAGAGGGGTATGCAGTCACTTTATAAGATAGAGATGGTAGAGGAGGTGGCATAGCTATTACATATCGAGATAATCTAAAGCTGAGGGCGGAATCCATATCAGTTTTACCAGCAGAGGCACTGCATTTTTGCACAAAACGAAATAACCTCACCACTTTTCAGGGCCTTCTTATATATCGCCCACTTGGACCTAGAGCGGCTTTTACCCAAGCCTTATTGACGCTTCTGGAGTCATACACTGACTCTCATTCCCTTACAATCCTGGGCGATTTTAACTACCATTTAGAGCTAACAAATAACCCAGAATCAGCTAGATTGTTGGACAATCTGGCGGCTTTCAGTGTACCTCAACTAGTAACTGAATCCACCCATCGGGCAGGCCATACTTTGGATGGCATCTTTTCTAATAACCCGGATATTAAGTTGATCGAAATACTAACTCTCCCACGGACTGACCATAAGGCTATCCATTTTAACATCAAAATTGAGCAGCCTACTCATTGCACTCGAACAAAGTCATCCGGAGTAAAAGTCTGACGTTGAAATAAAGTTCAAGGCAATGACCTAGAGCTGGCATTGGGTCCCTTTCCTACCCCGCCATCGTCTGATAATAGCGAAGCAGCCTCCCAGTTTGATGAGAGGCTTTGGGCAGCAGCCAATCATGTTGCCCCAGAAAAACTGGTGACAGTAAAAAGATCTAGGGTACGTCACCCTGGTATAGCCCCGAGCTTAAGTGCTTAAAAGTAAGCTGCAGGAGAGCAGAATGTTCTTGGAGACAAGATTATAGTAATGAGAAGAAAGCTTATTGCTGCCAACAAGTTATACTTTACTACTAAGATCGAGGAAGCTGGAAACTCAACTAAAGAACTATTCAAATCAGTCACATTTTTGGAGAAACCACAGCAGAGTAATACATTTAAGACAGACCAAGCAATGTGTAATAAATTGGCACTCTATTTTGAGAGCAAGGTGCAAGTAATCTTCAATGATCTTCTGAATATTCGGGGAACTCATTATGAGCAATAGCAATTTCTTGATGGTGCTCAATCAACTCACTGCAGATTATCTTGTTTCCAGAAAATTACTAATGATGAGGTGCAAAAACTTCTCCTCCCTACAAAATCTGGATCACCTATGGACTCATCTACCCCGGCTATCATGCATCAGTTTACTAGGAAGATTTGTGATAAGCTCACCCTCCTTATCAACCAAGTCCTGGAGTCGGGTATCTATCCTACAATCTGAAAAAAAGTGGCCATTAGGCCACTGCTAACAAAACCCACCTTCGACCCTAATGAACCGAAAAATTACTGCCCTATTGCCGGGCTACCAATAGTTGCAAACATTTTGGAGAAATCTTTAAACAAGGTGCTGAGTAATTATCTTGACACAAACAGCCTGCTGGATTCCACGCAACAGGGTTTTCGGTCTTACCATTCTAGCGAATCTGCTCTGGTTACTGCAACAGAGAAGATACGGAAAATCATGGAAGGGGGAGGCAGGGCGGTCCTCATACTCCTAGACCTATCAGCAGCATTTGACACCATGAATCACATAGTGTTAGTGCAGCGGCTTATGGATCTGGGGGTTGGGAATACCGCCCTGGCCCTTCTATCCTTCTTTTTAGAGGAAAGGGAGCAAAGTCTGTTTTGGGATGGCTTGAAATCTGACAGCTTCCACCTTCCATGTGGGGTCCCACAGGGATCGGCCTTATCCCTGACATTGTTTAACATCTACGTTACTCTGTTGGCTAGACTGATCAGGAGGCATGGCTTAGATCTGGTCTCATACGCTGATGACTCACAGCTTGTTATCTCCATCTGCAAGCAACGGAAGTCACAGTTGCCAGTTTTCATGCATGTCTCTCAGAGATTATGACCTGGATGAACCATAGCTTCCTGAAAATGAACACTGATAAAACGGAAGTGATAGAATTTGGTTATGGCCGGTCCCAGTGGAATGACTCCTGGTGGCCGATTGAGGCTGAGAATCTTCCTCGTCCCGTCCCCAAAGTCAGGAATCTCGGGGTCATCGTTGATGACCAGTTGAATTTTTCTGCACAAGTAATTATTCTAATTTCTTCCTGTTTCTTTCTATTAAAAACTTTGAGAAAGATCTTTCCATTTATCTCACAGGAACTACAAAAAACAGTGATGGTGAGTCTCTTTTTGTCTAAACTAGACTACTACAATGCCCTTTTATTGGGCATTGACAACACTCAGATGAGGAAACTCCAGTCTTTACAGAAAGCGTCAGAACGACTGGTTTAGAACATCCCCAAGGACAACCAATTTCAGCGGGTATTAAATCACTGCACTGACTTCCCATCCAGCAGCGGGTGTAATTTAAGGCTTTGTGCTTGGTCCACAAAGCACTGCACGGTGGTGGTGCCGAGGAAATTTCAAGAATGTTCTCACCCTACATCCCTCCGCGTGCTCTTAGATCTGCCAACTTAGGTCTACTTCAGATTGCTAAGATTAGGCGGGCAAGATGGGGAGGAAGGACATTATCGAATGATGCAGCAAAATGATGGAACATATTGACAATGGCCATGAGATTCCAAGCAAATCGGCAGCTTTTTAGGAAATATCTGAAAACATGGCTTTTCTCATCCATCTAGTCCTTCTGGTAATATAAGCCTTTTCCGCTGACATACACTAGTGCCAAGACGCCACGGCAATCAAGCGCTTTATAAACATACATCCTATCCTAGCCCATATATACATATATTCACCGGAAAAAACAAAGGGTAAAGTAAAGTTATAGTTAGGTGAAATGTTCAGTAATAACATAACGTTTTAAACTCTAAAAAACATAGAAATGTACTAGTTATATTCATCTCAAGTAACTCTAACTCATGCCCTAATTAAGGCCCTGGAGAGGTGCTGGTCAGCCCCACCTCCCTTTTAAAAAAAAAATAAAAGAAATGGCCTGACCCCAGGGGATGGGGTTCCCAGGGCCAAAATCTGCCTGGGAAGGTGGGCAGCGCTACCCCCCTCCCTTAAAACAAAATTAAAAAAGCAACAAAATGGCCTGGCCTCGAGGGATGGGGTCCCTGGGGTTGAAAATGACCTGGAAGGGGGCCACACGGCCCCTCCCCTTTAAAAATACATATATATGAATAAAGGCCTAGCCCTTGGGGATGGTCTCCCTGGGGATGAAATCGGCCTCCGGAGGGGGGGCCGCGCAGCACATCTCCTGTTTCATTCAATTACAACACAACAAAAATGGCTCAGCCATAGGAGATCGGGTCCCCAGTGCCCAGACGGGTCAAGAGAAGGGGAGTCACACAGCCCCCCTTCCTAAAATAAAAATAAAAACGAAGCTGGCAGCCTGCCGCAGGCTGCGCCCCCTTTCTACAATACTCTGCAAACACGCCTCCTGGCATGCTCTTGGTTGGGGGATGAAGTTCCCTTCTCTGTTGAGGGTCCTTAGGGTCCAACTAGCCCGCCTGTTACCTCCAGTAAGGCACACACAGTGGGATTTCTAAGAGGTGGTCAGAGGCCATGCCCCTTTTTCCACCACTCAGCAAACGTGCCTCTCGGAGCACTGCTGGTGAGGAGATGAGGTTCCCTTTCGTCCTGAGGGCCTCAGGGCTAAAGTGGACTTCATCACCCAAGCTGCAGTGCGCCAGGAGGCACATTTGCAGAGTGGTGGAGAAAGGGGGCGCCAGGAGGTAATAGGAGGACTAGTTGGCCCCCAAGGACCCTCAAGAGCTAAGGGGACTTCATACCCCAAACAGTACTGCGCCAGGAGGTGCTTTCTGCAGAGTGAGGAGCAAGAGGTTGTGGCCCCTGAAAACCTCTCATCAAACCCATTGTGTGGGACTTGCTGGAGTTAACAGGAGGGATAGTTGGCCCCCAAAGACCCTCAATAGTCAAAGGGACTTCCTCACCCCACTAGTAGTGCCTCCGGAGGTGCGTTTACAGAGTGGTTAAGAAAGGGGAGTGGCCTGCTTATCAGATCACATCTATCCTGTTGTATGGGACTTACGGAAGGTAACAGAAGGGATAGTTGGCCCACAAGGATGTCCTTGGGGGCCAACTCCCCTCCTGTTAACTCCAGTAAGTTCCACACAGCAGGATTGCTGAGTTCTGATAGCAGGCCACTTCCCCTTTGTCTGCCACTATGCAAACGTGCTTCCTGGCTTGCTCTTGGTTGGGGGATGAAGTCCGTTTTGCTGCCAGGGGTCCTTAGGTGCCAACTAGCCTACCTGTTACTTCCAGGAATACCCACACAGTGAAATTGCTGAGAGGTGGTCACAGGCCATGCCCCCTTTCTACAACACCACCAGGGGGGCCATTTAATAAAACAAAAAGGAAAGGGGACCGAGTGGCCCCCCTCCTGGGCCATTTTTGGCCCTGGGGACCCCATCCCCAAGGGCTTGGCCTCTCGTTGAGGACCGTAGGGGGAGCCTCAAGGCCTCCGCTGTCCCTGGTGTCTCCCCACCTCCTGTGGAGCTGGCATTTTCCATGCTCTTGCTTTCATGAAGCGAAAGAGTGTTTGGTATGGCATCTCCCGCCATGCCATAGAAAACAGCAATATCCCCGGGGTAGGTACCCCGGGACATTGCTGGAGCCGGCCCTGGGGGTGGTGGTCCCCATTGCCATAGAGGGCTCCTGGAGGCTGTGTGGCCCCCGCCCATCTTCTTTGTAGCCTCGGGGGTGGTGGTCCTTGGGGCTGTGGGGGGATGCATGGCCCTCTGCATTTTACAAACAGAGTCCCTGGGAGGTGGCCATCCCTGGGGCTGTGTGAGGGGCAGGAACCCCCCACACCCTTTAGTAAGAAACAAAGCACCGAGGCGGTGGCAGTCCCCAGGACTGCAGGGGGGGCTATGTGGCCCCTTGCATTTTACAGGCAGAGCCCCAAGGAAGTGGCATTCCCAGGGGCAGCGTGGGGGGAGAAGCCCCCCACACCCTTTAATAAGAAATATAGCCCCGGGGAGCGGGCAGTCCTCTGTGCTGTGGTCAGGCTTTGTAGCCCCACATAAATTCTATAAGCCCCGGGGTGGTGGTGGTCAAGGGGCATACAGGACCCAAAGTGCCCTGGGACCTGGCCCACCCAGGGGCTTAAAGAAGACAAAGCGCGGAAGCCGTGCTTCACTTTAAAAAAAAGTCTGCTGGATTTTTGCACCCAGCATTTCTTTTTTTTTAAATTCTTTTCTTGGTCCTGCTACTCCTTGGGGGAGCCCCTGAGCAGGCCTATGGGGTCAGGGTGGTTCTACCCTGCCCCCTTTTCTTGTTTTGTATCTTTTTTTAACCTTTTTTCTTGTGACTCAGTTCAACCAAGTCACAAGACGGCTGCCAACACTTCCTGGTTAGCACTGTTGGCAGCCAATCAGATTGCAGGCTAGAGATCGGGAGGGTTTGTGGATCCTCCACTGGAATATTTGTATATCTGAGAAATGTTTAAATTTCTCAGGAACTACTGAACAGATTTACACCATTTAACAAAAAGGGTGTTTTCTGAACCAAGAGGTACCTTTTTGCCAAATTTGTGTAATTCTGTTCAGCAGTTAGGGTTGTAGCCGTGTATAAAGTCCCCAGGACTGCAGGGGGGGCTATGTGGCCCCTTGCATTTTACAGGCAGAGCCCCAAGGAAGTGGCATTCCCAGGGGCAGCGTGGGGGGAGAAGCCCCCCACACCCTTTAATAAGAAATATAGCCCCGGGGAGCGGGCAGTCCTCTGTGCTGTGGTCAGGCTTTGTAGCCCCACATAAATTCTATAAGCCCCGGGGTGGTGGTGGTCAAGGGGCATACAGGACCCAAAGTGCCCTGGGACCTGGCCCACCCAGGGGCTTAAAGAAGACAAAGCGCGGAAGCCGTGCTTCACTTTAAAAAAAAGTCTGCTGGATTTTTGCACCCAGCATTTCTTTTTTTAAAAAAATCTTTTTTTGGTCCTGCTACTCCCTGTGGGAGCCCCTGAGCAGGCCTATGGGGTCAGGGTGGTTCTACCCTGCCCCCTTTTCTTGTTTTGTATCTTTTTTTAACCTTTTTTCTTGTGACTCAGTTCAACCAAGTCACAAGAAGGCTGCCAACACTTCCTGGTTAGCACTGTTGGCAGCCAATCAGATTGCAGGCTAGAGATCGGGAGGGTTTGTGGATCCTCCACTGGGATATTTGTATATCTGAGAAATGTTTCAATTTCTCAGGAACTACTGAACAGATTTACACCATTTAACAAAAAGGGTGTTTTCTGAACCAAGAGGTACCTTTTTGCCAAATTTGTGTAATTCTGTTCAGCAGTTCGGGCTGCAGCCGTGTATAAAGTTTCCTATGAAAAATTACATGGAGAAAAAGCGTTTTTGGACAGCCCCCTTGTTCTCAGCCCCCGCTTGATGAATCACCCATAAACTTTCAACACAGCAGCTGAAGTGAGCGGGCCATTAGTTTTGAAAATTGCACGAAGATTCGTCAAACAACGCCAAAGAAATTGGCAAAAGAATAAACGCTTTTTGGAAAGAAACAAGGTCCTAACTATTACTACCTACTTATATATATATATATATATATATATATATATATATATATATATATATATATATATATATATATATATATATATATATATATATATATATATATATATATATATATATAGGAGAGGGGCTCGCATGGCTCCCTTCCCCAGGCTTATTATGTCCTTGAGGACCCCATTCCCTAGGTCCATATACATTTTAACGATGAGGCGAATGGCTTCTTGCCAAGTTGTATTAGGCCCTGGGGACCCCATCCCAAAGGGCTGTTTTTTTTTATCTAAAGGGATACGCCCTTCCCTGACCCTATTATGGCCCTGAGAACCCCATTCCCCCAGAGCTGTATATATATGTTTAAAGGGGAGGGGAGCCACTTGGCCCCCTTCCTCTTGCCATATTCGGCCTCAGGGACTGCGTTATTTTAAGGTGGGTGCCCTGGTGCCTACCCAGGGCATACACAATACACACGTTGGCGGCCACCGGGGGAGCCCCAAGGCCCTATGGCCCAGCTGGATCCCTGCATGCTACGGGAGTCAGCATTGCTCGCAGCCGCAAAGAGTAGCTATTTAAGCCGCTTCCCCTAGGCAGGAGCAATATACTGTTCTCTTTCCATGCCCACATCAGTGCAGACAGGGAAACAAAGCCAATGTCTGTTCCCAGCTAGTAGGAACATTTTTAAACCTCCAATTCACTTGGATCCAACTTTTCTGTTTGCTCCCATTTGGTGGTAGTTTTAAAAATGCTCTCGCCAAGCAGGAGCAAACACAAGTTTCCCTGCCCACCCCAGGGCAGGGAAACTGCTGTGTCCCGGGGGTGAGCTACCCTGGACACAGCATGTGAGCCAGCACCAGGAGTTAGGGTTTTTCCAGGGCCAAAAAAGGCTGATAGAGTGGGGGCACATGGCCCCCCTCCATTTTTCTGTAGTTAGAGACCCTGGGGAATTGGGTCAGCAGAGCCTTTTGGAGGGTTGCTGTCGGGCCGTAGGTGCCAAAAGCGGCTTGGTTGGGGGATTGCGCAGCCCCCTCCCCTTTAAACATAATCTGGGCCTAGGGATGTAGTCCCAGGGGCCAAAAGCTGACTGGGAAGGGGGACTATGCACCCATCCCTCCCAAACCTTTTTTTAAAACGCCACACACATGGGCCCCTGCCCACCCCTGGGGGTTTAAGAAAGAAGCATTGGAGCCCCTCCTTCTTGTTTGAAAAAAAACATTGCAGCAGATTTTAGGATCATTTGCTAATTTGCAGCATCATTTAAAAACATTTTTTGCCCTAGGCCCTCTGGCTACCCACCACCATGCCCAGAGGTTTGGGCAGCCCTACTCTGCCTTCTTATGTCTGTTGTTTTACATATTTCTTAGGACTCCGGACTGTGTCCCAAGTCCCAAGCTGGCTTCCACCACTTCCTGATTTAGATAGTGGCAGCAAATCAGATCTCACTAAGAGATCTGTCAGCTCTGCCCTAATTTCTCCCAAACTACAGAGTGAATTTATACCAAAGCACAAAAAGCTCTCTTTCTGGACCAAGATCTATCTTCCTGTCAAATTTGGTGTAAATTCGTTCAGCAGTTTGAGCTGTAGTGGTGCCTAAAGGTCCGGTCAAAAAATGAATGAGGAAAATTTATTTTGGGACCCCCCTTTTTTTAGGCCCCGTTTGATGGACCGCTTTGAAATTTTCAATGTGCAACTGCTTAAAATGTAGGTTGTTTGGGAAAGTTTTGTGGAGATTCATCAGACAGGGCCAAAGTTATTAGCAACACAAAAAGTGTTTTTTCCGATGGAAGTACAGTCTTAACTATAACTACCAAGTGGCGACTGTCACTGGGCAATATACATAGAGGTGGAGTTAAGGATAGTAAATCCACACTTACAGAGATGCACTTACCTTCACAAGATTTTGATCCTCAATATTTAGGCCTTGAAATTTTAGCCCCACAATGTTTTTGTCCTCAACATTAATAATATCAAACAAATGAAACTGAAATTGCCACCTGCAAAGTGCTACTGGTTAGATAGTCAGGAGCGTAATAAGTTGCTCGTAATGATATAGGGCCATATGTAGGTAAATGGCATTTACCGAATCGTAAATACCGAATTTTACCGATTCGGTATTTACAATTCGGTAAATGCCATGTAGGTAATAATTCTTTAACAATTACCGAATCGGTAATATTCGGTAATTACCGAATCAGTATTTACCGATTCGGTAATTGCCATTGATTCCTATGGGCCCTGAGGCCCATAGGAATCAATGGCAATTACCGAATCGTTAAATACCGATTCGGTAAATTTACTGATTTGTCAAGGGGGACAGGGTGTCACTTTGACACCCTGTTACACCCCTGATTCTGGCTTGTGTGCTACGTGACACACATACATGCCCTAAGGGCATGTATGTGTGCCACATGGCACAGGTGTACATGCACAGATGTGCATGTACACAGAAATTCGTTATTTACCATGTCATTGTATTTCATGGTAAATAACGAATTTCTAAGGGCCTGTGGCACTGTTTCTAGTGCCACCTACATCCCATATTACCGATTCTGCACATTTACCGATTCGGTAATTTACCGATTCGGTAAATTTACCGATTCGGTAAATATACAGAATCGGTAATTTTCAGGGCCCCTACATCTGAAAATACAAATACCGGTCAGTAACTGCCCAAATCGGCCGTTACCGACCAGTATTTGTCCACCTACATATGGCCCATAATGACATGTGGCACCTCTAGCTCTCTGCCAGAAAATCGTCAATTTCTGTCTGGTGAAATTGAAATTGCCTTCTTCATCCCTGCCTAGTTTCCCAGGTCCATGCATGATGAGCTACCCCAGCCCATAATTTACTTTGAATTCTGGAACTTGTAGTCTTGTTTATTCCATCATACACCGTTACTACAAGACCCAGAATTCAAAGGAAAACATCTCAACTGGTTCAGCTCATTGAGCATGGACCTTAGAAACTTGGCAGCTTTGCTTCCTGTACAGTTGTGAAATGTGTCAGACACCACATGTTTTGCCTGCTCCAAGCTTAGCCACAACTGAGCAGGCAAAACACGGAAAGTGCACTGCCGTGTGATTCTTTTGACGGCTGTCAGAGTTAAAGGTGTTCATCTATTGAGACAAGAGTGAAGAAAAGAAAGCGTAGACAATCAAAAGCAAGCTGAAGAAAGAAACACAATGATGAACAAAACGGATAATATAAAGTCTGACAGTAATGACAAAGAGTAAATACAGAAGCCAAAGGGAGACTAAAGCAGGAGCAGAAAGTCAAATTTAAAGGAAAAAAATGGAAATGAAGAAAGGAAAAATGGAGTCTGGGTAAATGAGTTGTAAAAATGAAACAAAAAAAATCACTACCGTTTATTATTGATTTCGGGGAAAAGAGGCATTTTACACCTTCCTCCAACTCTGTTTTTTAGACACCATGTTTTCTTTCTGTAGGCTGTATTCATCTGCATGCTTTCTGAGGTCATTCTCTGTTGCTTAGCAGTCGCCATTATGCACACAGCTCTCTGCAGCTAAGAAGTGGATAAGTGGCTCCCTCTGGTGTTCGGAACAATGTTGCACCAGGCATGCATTATGTGGAGGGCCATGGCAACCTTCATTATATCCTTTGTGAACGCCACTGAAAGGTGCAATTATGAACCCCTGACTTAAGGTTTGAAAGGGTTGTCACTTACTGTAGGCAGAAAAACCGCAGAGTAGAAGGTAAACTGTGTCGGATGAGCATCCTGCCTTCCTGCTGTGTGTCCTTGCTACATACAAACACAATGGCAGAAAAACCCTGGACCTGCAGTGTGGCTGATCAAAGGCTGGCTTTTTGTGCTGTGCTCCCTGGCTCCCTTCCCAAACAGAACAACACTGTCTCTAATATTCAAAAGTAATCTCCTGCTTCAAACCAGAGTCGGACAAAAAATTAGCCCGGGCACAAAAATAAAAATGGCCGCTATTCGCAAACTAGTTGGTTTATAAAGCTGCCCACATTTTCATGTCAGGCCAGTTTTTAACTTGTAAAGAGATGCTATGTGGGTATTTTGCAAGGCATGGGAGGCTGAATGCATTTGTGTTTGCTGCTGGCAATGTTTGTGCTGATATCAGTGAAATCAACAGTAAAATCAGTCCACCTGGTCATAAAACTGCCCCATGAACTGCTAAAAAAGTGGCTGGCCCACACACTGGTCTGTCATACCATCATCCGATTCCAAAAGGTACTGCCTTATTGCCCTATAGGCCAGTCTGACATGGATTCTAACTAAGAGATGGCAGTTAGTGTGAAAATAAAATAAAAACAGGGTACGATTTTGGCCGAAAATAGACCCGGGAACCAAAATAAAAGTGCAAAAACCACAGTTGGACAGAATGCAGAACAATGTCATACATTCACCCCAGTACAGAGATCTGGGCCTGGGGTGTTGTGGAGTGCAAAAAAACGATGGATTTAGGCCCAGATCTCTGTACCGGGCTGAATGTATGACATTGTTCTGCATTCTGTCCATCAACTGTGGTTTTTGCATTTGTCACCCCGAGTGGGATGGGTAGGCTCAGACGTGAGTCACATGCTCTTCACACCACTGGATTCAAGCAAGCCGGGCTAAAGACGGCTGGAATGCCAGAAACCGGTCCTTGGATGCTTGATTCTGGTCCAGAAAAGACATGGCTTGGCAGTTCGGGCTGGACTGTTCCCATGAGGCACAGGGTCAGACTGATTTGCATATGGCCATGTCTGAACTGGGGTGGTGTGGAGTGCAAAAAACGATGGATTTAGGCCCAGATCTCTGTACTGGGGTGAATGTATGACATTGTTCTGCATGCTGTCCATCAACTGTGGTTTTTGCACCAAAATAAAAATGGCCTACATTTATGAACTGGGTAGAATTTTTTTTTCCTACATTTGTAAATCAAACAGACTTTGATCCTTTAAGACAAACTGTCTGTGTGATTTCTAGAAGTGGAAACCATATGTATTTGTGCTCGGTGTGGGCAATGTGTGTGGTAATATTCGAGAAATGCACCAGTGAAATGTAGTAAGTTCCATTTGTATCAAAAAGATAAAACATTGACACCTCCCTTGCTCTTCTGCCCACACAGACGGGACCACCTACTCAGCATGCAACCAGATAACAGCATCCACAGTTTGTCCAGGGCTGCTTGTTACTGACGCCTACTCCTTATGTACAGAGATTTACAACACCAGCCCAAACAGGGCTTCAAAAGCGTTTATCTTTAATGATATGATCATGTAAGATTTTTAGGGCCAGATGTAGGAAAGCTATTACCGGTCGGTAACGGCCGAAATGAACGAATTTCGGCCTCTACCAACCGGTGATAGGCTTTTCTGATGTAGGGGCCGACATTAACGATTCAGCAATTTACTGAATCGGTAATTTAAGGAATCGGTAAATTACCGATTTCTTAAATACCGATTCGTTAAATTACCGAATTCCTAATGTAGGGAGCACTTAAATGAGTGCTTATCCCATGTTAGGATTCGTTATTTACCAACAACTACAAGTTGGTGGTAAATAACGAAAACACACCAAAAAGCAATTTTTGCAAATTGCTTCAGTGCCATGTTGCAGACATAGATGCCCTAGGGCATGTTTGTCTGCAACATGTGCACCCATGCACAATTGAGGGGTGCAACAGGGTGTCAAAGTGACACCCTGCCACCCTTCAATGTTTCCCCCCTTTTACCGAATCGGTATTTACCGATTCGGTAATTTTTACTGAATGATTTGCTACATAGCATTTACCGATTCGAAAATACCGAATCTGTAAAATCCTGTATCTTCGAATCGGTAAATGCTATCTACCTACATCTGGCCCTTAAAAAGGTTGTATGTTGGAAATGAATCACAACAGGTCCCGGGAATGTAAACCCTCTCATGCTAACATGACCGGTCCCACAGTGGATGCAGAATTGGTCAAACTGAGGACCAGGTGGTCTAAACAGTGCTTGTGAAGGATGGAAAACGATCCATTGAAAACAACAAGCACTCTCAATATCCACAAAAGCAGTAGTAGTGGCCGCGCCTTCTCACACCTGGTAGCCAGTGGCGGCTCCTCGAGGGAGTGCTGCAGGGCGGTGAGGAGGAGTGGGGGAGGGGTACGGGGGGGGGGGTAGTAAACTCCGGCATACGGCCGAACGGAGTTAAGTAAATAAAGAAAGAAAACAAATGTCATTGCACGCGCTGCACTGGCGATTGCGATGCAGCGGCGCAATGAAATTTGTTTTATGTATTTATTTATGTATTCCGTTCGGCTGTATGCTGGAGTTTGCTACCCCCCACCCTGCCCCTCCCCCGCTGCGCCCCACTGCCCTGCAGCACTCCCTCGAGGAGCCGCCACTGCTGGTAGCCAAGTACTGGAAAGACCTCCTCCTCCTCACATCACCCACCCTGCAAGAGTTCAAAAATACCTAAAGACCTTGATCTTTGACTAATTCAGAATAGCAGCAGCACCCCCTTCCTAGCGCCTGGATGCCCTCAGGGGTGATAAGCAGTGCTATACAAATCCTATTTGACTGATTGATTGATTGAGCAATGTAGGGAAAAGTAAGTCTTCCAAGTACATGCAGTACACTGTACCCAGTTACTAAGGCACAATTTGCACGTGCAATTATAGGTTTAGTCATCATGCGATATATAGGTGATTTGGATGGCTCTGCTGCTCCACGGGTGAAAAAAAAAGCCCAACACAGTTGCTTTAGAAGTACCGGGAGGATCAGGGGAATGTACTTACCTTAACGATAATGGGATGAAAATTAAATAACGCTGCCCGGACTCCTGACAGTGCTGTTGACAATACCTTCCGCCAATAGCAGCCCCTGTGCCGCACCTGCCTGGGTGGGCAGGTCTAACAGACAGGCTTCCCTACTAGGAAACTGGCATGCATCGTCAGGGGCGGGGCTGTGTGATTGACGTATTGAAATTACCACTACGGTATTTACCTTGTCTGGTCGATAACACTGCTGAAGGGGGCAACTAGTCCTCTTTCCGTGCATGGCTCGCTGCACTGAAGGAGGTATTCTGCATCTGCTTACAATGGGATTTAATAAAAAATTAAATTCACTCACCCCTAATTGGAGTTCCAGAAAACGGATAATTAATACTTGTGAACGTGATAGTGAAGGATTCATTTAATCGAGTATTAAACAATAAAATACACAAAACCAGGCACTTTGCACACGTCATAACGCGCTCTCTTAATGCCTGGAACCAACTCATTCACTGACTATACACCTGTTCGCTTTTCCACTCATTGCTTGGAAGCTCCTCAAATACTGGGCCCTTTCTCTTATGTGCAAGTCTTACTAGATTAAGTAGGAAACATGTGTCCCCTTGGAAGCCCATGGACTTTTTAAAAATGTTTATTTCATGCGTGCTCAGGTCTATGAACTCACCTGTAATAAGAACATCGACCTATCACTACTACCTTGCAGTAACTTATTACAAGTGAAAATTGGTGTAACATGACCCACCTAGCCTATGTTCCAATGTGATTGAGGATTATCCCTTCCAGCTGGGCCGGCTTAAGGGCAGTGCGACTGGTGTGGCCGCACCGGGCGCTGAACTGGAGGGGGAGTGGACACTGACCTGGGGGGGTGTGGGGGAGGGGCGTTTGTTTAGCCATCATGTACGATTTAAAAACACTTGCTGCAGAGATCCTTGTGCGTCCTCATTCCAGGCAGCAGTACAAATTCAAGATAACTCTTGTGATTAATGTTCCTGCTGGGGAGAGAGATGAGAGTTTTGCCTAGTGGCAGTTTTGACTTGCCATAAAGTATGCCTGATGTACAGAACAGATCTGTATTTTATGTGCATAGCTGAGTGGATTACTAAAGGCAGCCTTTACCAGCACTTTAAAAGTAATGAAATGTATGTGAGAGATGAGGGGCACTTTTGCTGGGTGGTAGTGAGAGAATCAGAGGAGGAGGTCATGGGGGGTGCCAAAAATGTGTGTTACACTGGGCACCACCAGGGCTAAAGCCGACCCTGCCTTTCACCATCCCTGCCTTCATCTACAAAAAGAGGGAGCCATTTCAGCTGCAAAGTTTTTCCACTTGTCCCACCTACCTCACTTCCCACAGCCTCCTAGCAGCAAGTGGTGTTGTGGTGCTGCTATGAGTAAGGCCTCTTTTCCCTTTTATTCTGCGACCTCACCCATGGTGGAGGGAGCACTCACAGTGACCATCAAGGAAGTGAGGTGTGAGAGCTGTCACAGAACTTACCCACCTCCCTCTGTCTTTTCCCAGCCAAGGAAGCTATGGAACTTTCACTATTGCCTTTCCTTGGTGTGGGAGCCAGGTTACATATATTTGCTGGCCTACGGTTGGCCTGTGACCACCGCTGAGTGACCACCCACCGTTCCTGAAACACTTCGATGGCAACAAGGAAGACCACATACTTGGATGGCCTCATCTCAACATGCAGACACCAGGGACATAATCATCTTGAAAAGGATGCCTGCTCCGATTTGTCCCTAATGTGGTACGAGCAGGGCTCACAGTCCTTTTTTGCATGGTGGGAATGTAGTCCTGACTATTAAGGGCAAAAAGCAAAAGTCCAAGTCTCAAAGATCCCCGACTGAGGAGGCGTGGATTACCCAATCACGTCTGACCTGGGACTTCTTGAAAGATCTAAGCTGCAAGAAAAATCTACTTATTTTAAGAAATAGTGCACCCCAAACCGCACATTAAAAGGATATTGAAAGTGAATTTGTATTTCTGTGACCTTATGAAGGACTTAGGGCAATATTTAGATCTCGGCGGATGGAATGCTCCTTCACAAACGTGATGGGTATCCCGTCCGCCCTGTTACGATCTCCAAAGGTTATAACGGGATCGTAACCTGTCGGACGGGATCTTAGTAATGATTGTGACGGAGTAGTACCCTCCACCAAGATCTAAATTAGGCCCCTGGCCTTTGGCATGGTGCCTCAGTAGGGTCACTGAGATTCTCTGCGTCTTGCAATATCCTTATGCATGACAGTTGTGAGCCTATGGCCTGATTTATCATCATTATTATTATTATTATTATTAGTAGTAGTAGTAGTAGTAGTTGTAGTAGTAGTAGTAGTAGTATAGACACTTGATAAAAGAGGGGCAAGGGTTCAGGGGGACAGCCATTCACAAGTATTTTCACTTTGGTGCAAACGTAAAGTAATGCTAGACCCATACTACAGATTTTCTACACCACGGTAATCTCTGGCATGTTCAGGAGGATTTCCCTGTGCTTAACCCAGAGCTCCATAGTGTGAGCGACCACATGAACCCTGCAGCGCAGTGTCCGAACAATGACATGGTCATACCTCTGTGTGAGATTACCCTGTTTTAAGAAGTGGGCTTGTGTGTCCTTGTGAGGTTAGGTTCATTGCCTGACTACAACCTTCCTTGTACGCTCCACAACCCTTCCCAAAGAGACCCTGTAGCCCGTGCAGCACCACTAAGCAATAGTCAGGGACCATACCTTCCTTTTATAGGAAGCAGTAAACACATGGCCCACCTGAAGATGGATGGGGCGGTTGTATCTGAGGGTCGGTGGAGCTTTTACTGATTTCTCTGAAAGAACTCATACTGGAGAGATCAAGGATTCCCCTAGAATAACAATACAGGATTTAGGAACATCTGTGGCCCGTGCAGGTAAGAGTGGTGGGGCGAGGTGGGGGGGTGGGGGGATTTTGACAGATGACGTCAAAGGAAAATGAATTAATTATTTACTTTTCCCTTGTGGTTTTCTGTCAAACACCCCCACCCCCACCCAGCCCCACCGCCCCACTGCTCTTACCTGCATTGGGCGGTCTGGGAAAGACCAACGTACATGCTATCCATGTGCCTATCTACACATCTGCTGATTTTGTGTGATAAAGATCCATCTAGAAGCTGTCATGATTAGAAATGTACTCTTGGTGTTTTTCTGTTGCAAAAATGGCTCACTGAGATCCATGAGTAGGATATAGATTACTGTGTTCTATTTCAAAAGAACAGGATAAGTAGAAATGGAAGAGTTATTCTTGAGAGAGGAAATGCAACAAGTAGAACAGTTTGTCATAGTAGACAGGATAATGGAATAATTTTTCTTTATTTTAAGCCATAGACCAATTTCAGAGGGTGGAACCTGAACTAAAAGCCAGGACTCTATAGTAGATGTAACTGCAATTAGTATATTGACCCCTGATTCATCAAAAGTAATGCTAGTCTTAGATGAGAAACCTCTGAATGTGACTGCCCCTGCTACACGACAGAGGGCAGCTAAGAGACTTTGTAACAGCTGGTCAGTCCAAGAGTAATAAGCTTGCACATTCCTTCCATGAGGAAGAGAGGAGCCATGCACATCACAAAGGCTGACTCAAGAATCTTACTGTGCAGGCAACAATAATTACAAGTAGATGCTCTTTGTGGATATAATTACATGTTAAACCTGATATTTACAAGGAAGTGGTGCAGAGCAACGCTGCACTCAATTTTTCAGCGCCGCACTGCGTCATTTCAAAGATGCAGGGATGCACCGTATTTACAAGAAGATGGCGCACCCCTGTGCTTTCCCTTGTGCTGGTGCTAAAAAGGGCTGTCTAGCACCAACACAGACACTCTTGTGCCATAGTGCAAGGGTGCCTGCGTTGCAGGGATGAGCCCCTGCATTGCTGGCACCCTTGGAGCATGGTGCAAGGGTGTCTGTGTTGCAGGGATGATTGTTTATGTGCAGGAAGTGACACTTTTAGGCTCATAAACGATCTGTAAAGGTGATTTGCTCTTTCTATGTGTGCTGCAAAATGCAGCACAAATAGAAAGAGAAAAAACAAGGAGAAATAAAAGTTATTTCTCCTCGTTGTGCCAATCTAACACCTGCTACTCAGTGGCATTCGTTTTTGGTGCTGCCTCAGGTTTACTTTGGGGCAGTGCAAAAAAGCAAAGGGTGTTGCGTTAGAACGCTAACAGCAGCACCCGTTGCACGCCACTTTCACGCAGATACCTGGAGTGAAAGGGGATGATATTTACAAAGCGGCGTTAACGCCACTTTGTAAATATAGAGCAGGGCATTCCACCACCAGAACATCTGAAAAAGTGACGTCCCGGTGGTGCAGTTTGCTTGTAAATATGCCCCTGGATCACTTAAGTATATGCTACCCATGAAAGGGAAAGGAAAAGTTATAGAGTATGTCAGCATAAATGCAGAATATATTGCAATATAGATGGGCAGCGGTGAATAACAGAGCTGTTTGCCACTAGGGGTTCTGAGTGACATCGAACAGACAACAAGAGAGAACCCTAAATCTTGGAATGGTGATGTAATTGCACTTCCAGCAAATAATACAGGTGTCCGCATCAAAGTTTACAGGATGTGTATTGATCAAGCAGAATTCCTCCCAATTAGAATGAGGGCTATCTTGACTTTGATTTCATGGTAGGTATGCCTCATCCAGGAACAGCAAATGCTTATATTTTCCTCTAATAATGAAATAACTCATGCACAAAACAACTACATAAAGAAAACTAAAATATATGGCTAAGTTCTGTTTTCAATCCATAACTTGTGTATGCGTTTATTTGATTCTTCTTCTATAAAACCCAACGCCTGCCCAAATAAATCTGATAGCTTAAGTGGGCAAATTTATGAGCCACTAACATTCCCTTATTGATCTCGCAAAGGACATTGCAAAGAAGTGCTATTAATGGAAGACAAAATTTCTAATTATCACAGTTTGAAGCAGCTCTAAGTACAATGATCAATATTTGTACTAACTGTTTAAGTATTCATCTCTCTTAATAAACTGATGCAGTGTGTTCACATCAACAATCTAATATTAACCAGAAAACAACATATTTCTTATCTGGGTCTTACAATAATATGTGTAAATATTTACACAAGACATATGATATGACATGATGGAAAATTCAAATAAAAAAACATTTAATAAAAACCAGAGCCTGTGCCATGGATATTCAGTAGCATTTTTAAAAAAAGACTCAGATTATTTAGTTTATTTTTGCTTCTAGGTACAGCCAGAGTAAGACCCTTGGAAAGGGCAATGGAACAGTTGGATGTCAGGATATTGAGACAAAAACAATGTCTAACATAAATATTGTGTCCTAGAAACGTTTGCCTCACTGGGGGTAGATTTTACATTATCGTCACCAGTGACGTATTTTTGTATTGAAAATCTTTATTCAGCATATAAAAAATACCATAAAAGATACAATTTATATGTAATAAAAAACGTACCATTTACAGTATACAGATTTTAGGAAAATTCTTGCAAGGTACAATTTCATCATATCCATCATATTTTATTACTTTAAAGAAAAATCAGAAAACAGGTGCCCTAGTTACATTTTAAAATCAATAAACATATATCACCCAGTAAATTCAGGTTTAGAATCAAGGAAACAATTCATAAATGGCGCACTAACATTTAAAAATACTTATTACAAAACGGCACGGTGTGAGAGGCGAGATGGTAATTTATTAAGGTCAACGGTCCCTTGAAACCCTTAGTCTAAGAGCAGATCTTAAAAAGTTTGTAATACTAAAAAGAGTGAATGGATCTGGTGCCATTTTTAAAAATGCCAGAGCAACACATCCCCGGCTAAAACGAGTTTTCTTTAAAAGGCCCCTCAGAAAATATTTTCTAGGGGGTGCATAATACGGGCAAAGCAGGACAAAATGTGGGGTATCCTGCGGAGACCTATTGTCGCAGCCGCAGGATCCTTTCTGTTCTGTGGTCGCTGTGAAGCCTGCCATTACTGCCAATGAGGTAATTTTAGCTAGTACACAAAAATTCTGACAATATTTAGTCCACAATATTTTAGACCATAATGAAAGAACATATTATAATATGGTATAATAATAGAAATGCAAAGGAGTAAAATAGTTTATATTGTAAGCAGGTTTAGCAAAATTAGGTGACACAAATTCATTCAGCATTTAAAGAGACATTTAGCATGTTTGGATACAGATAATGTGATGTCTTTGAGAAAGTGTAGTTTGAGGTCCCTCCAGACGATTGAGACAGAAGTAACTTGTGAGTTATGGGCTTGAGATCATTCCATATCATAAGTGTATTTCCTTACAGGGATCATTTGATGGATTCTCGTCTGGGCATACATTCCCCACTGAGGGTACCACAATAAAGTATACCAAAAAAGTGATTGAAGGAATGTTTGAATAACTATCAGCCGCTGGTAATTTCTCGGGCCACATCCCAAACCATTGTTATTTTGCACAGCATATTGTCTCAGCTTGGACCTAGCTATATGCAAATAAGTCTTTACCCTGCTCCAATCAGAACTGCCAAGCCAGGTTTTCTTTGAACCGAAACACAAGTGTTGTATCTTAGTAATGATGTCATTGTCTCATGGTCACTGTGCTCACTGGATTCCAGAGTGTGGAATCCAGGGAGCAGATCAGAGATGCACAGTTACTGAGGAAGTTGGTCCTTGAATGCTCCTGGGGTTGTTGATCAAATAAACTACTTTCCTACTACCCAAAACCACTGTCTCCAAGTCATTTCAGTGGCGACGAGGATGGGATACAGTTAAAGAAGAAGATTTGACTTGGATTGAAAATTTCCTGACTTAAGATGAAGATCTTCCTACAAACTGAAGATTTCTCTACACAACCCCAGGAAGCCTGAACATTTATAAAAGTTTCAAGGTACCTTTATTATACGTTGTCGTTTTGAAACGAACTGACCTTTGTTTTGCGCTTAATTTTGGATTTATTGAAATTATTTAAATCCAATTTTTGAACTGTTTTTGGCACGTCAACATAACGCGCAGCATCGTAATTTTAATGCCACTTAATTACGGAGGATCGTCTTCTCCTTTATCATCTTTATCACCTTAAAGAATTTCAACACTGTGTGAAAGATGCTGTCGTTATCGTCTTGAGGATACCAACACTGTTGTTTATTTTTGAATGATGCCGCCATGTTAACTAATACGATTTACTTACTTCGTTCTTTCTTTTAAAAACTCAGGACCTGTTTCATTCTAGTTATGGGCTCATCAGCTGGGTACATCTTGGTTTCAGTGACAGTGTGCACAGGACCCTCATCTGGACATACCTGTCCCATTTAGGATGGCACACTAAAGTATACAAAAAAGTAATGGGTGAAATGTTTGAATTAATCTCAGACACTGATATTTACATGGGCCGTATCCCAATCCATGGTTATTTTCAATCAATCAAAGACATTTATAAAGCGCACTACTTACCCGTAGGGTCTCAAGGTGCTTGGGGGGGCGGGGGGGTGCCGTTACTGCTCGAACAGCCAGGTCTTGAGCTTCTTCCTGAAGGAGAGGTGGTCTTGCTCACCATGTCACCTCAGTTTTGACCCAGCTACATGCAAATCAGTCTTGACCCTGACCCAATCAGAACAGTCCTGCCCAAACTGCCAAGCCAGGTGTATATCTCACTAGCCTTATTATCTGTGTTAATAGTACTTTGACATGTTTTCCTTTAAGGCACTGCTGTTGCAGCTCTATCGGTGTTCTAGAACTGAGAATGTGCAACAGGGGGATGTAATAATGTAGTGGTCATTATCGGCTGGAGCTGTACTGTGCTGCGTTGAATAAAGCCGTACACATTTACTACTGCTGTGGACATTTATCTTCAATGCTACAAGTGGCGATGATCTGAAGTGAATGCGTTGGGTCGGAGAGACCAATGGAAGTTGGGAATTATATTGAATACTAGAAGTAGAGATCCAGTGTCGATGGTTAGGGACTGCAGTGAGAAGGATTGAATTATATCTCAGTATCCGGAAGTGTTTGTGGAAAAGCTGGGAAAATTGGAAGGATACACTCATAAGATAAAAGTGAAATTAAATGGCAAACCAGTTTTGCAAAAATGTAGGAATGTACCTATGTCTGTGAGGGAAGAATTACAGAATATGCTGAGGGAAATGGTGAAGGTGTTAAAGAGAAGTTTGAATCCTATAAGTGGATGTCTTTGATAGATTTGGCTCACAAAAAGGAACTCTTTTGAGGCTGTGTTTAGACCATTGAGCAGCCAGTGCTAATATTGTGGTGGATTGTCCCCCCTGCCTAATATAAACAAGGTAGTGTGCTGCTGTATGCTGCTTGTACTTTTAGCTCTATGATCCCTGTTTCTCTATGCCACATATGTTCCAGAACGCTGTTGACTCTGACTCATGTTGGAATCTTGTAAGAGTCAGTTTGTACTTGGCCAGCAGGCATTGGGTTGACTGTTGTTCTTTCTCCCAATAGATTATCTCTACTGCATCAAAACGGCTGTGGTGCAGGTCAAGGGATGAGATTGCACTGTCCAGAGAAGAGTTGCATACTGTTTGAAGTCGTCATGCCAAGAAGACGTGAACAACAGCTCCCATCGCAGGAAATGCACGGTGTGTAGCGTGTTCTGTGTCTTCGTCGAGTGAGGCAAGAAAGCGGAAGATTTCGGTAGTAAGAGGCGAATTGGTGGATCGCGGATCGGGAGGAAACCGTGATTAGCACGTGTCATTTAAAAACTGACTAGTGTTCTTATCGGTGTGACGCGCAGTGCATGTGGTATCCCGGCAACGCTTGATCCTGCTTACATTGTCTTAAAGCGTTTGTCAGCTGGAGCAGGATCTCAGGGACGACATGCTTGGAATGGAAGTGACGTTTCACACTAGCAAACAAACGTGAAAGGTACGTTCTAAGCCTCTGCATTCTGGATTTAGGAAAGATCTTCTCTACTCTAGATATAAGGTCAGTGTACTATCAGATAGAAATAACCAAGGATTTCCGCCACCTTAAAGCGTTTCTTACACCGCAGGGGTTATTCCAGTTTAGGAGGATGCCTTTTGGATTAGCCTCTGCTGTGTCTGTCTTCCAGAGAGCGATGGTCCATTTGTTCAAAGATATGGAAGAAATGGTGAAATGTTTCCAAGTTGATGTGCTCATACTCTCAAAAAATGAAAAAGAAGATATGGACAATCTTAGGAAAGTTTGCGCAGTGTTAAAGAAAAATGGCTTAACACCGAAGGAAAAAAATAAATTTTTCTCCATGTCTGTGAAGAATCTTGGACATACTGCAGGGCATATTTACAAGCTCCTATCGCCACCACAAGGTCACTTTTTCAGACGCTGTGGTGGGGATAGGGGCTTCGCCTTATTTACAAGGCAGCGTTAAGCCACTTAATATGGCCTAACGCTGCCTTGTAAATAAGGCACCCTTTCACGCTACACTTAGCATGAAAGGGGAGGGCAAGGGTTGTTGCAGTGGATGTTCCACCACAAGAACCCTTGATTTTGACACTGCCCCCTATTTAAAAAGGTGGCATAAATAGGAGGCCGCAACAAAATCTGGTCTTAAACAGGCAAAACGAGGAGAAATGCTTTATTTCTCCTCGTTTTTTCTGTTTCAAAGTATGCTGCGTTGTGCAGCACACATACAAATAGCAAAATGCCATTGATTGTTATTGTGCAGGAAGGTGTCTCTTCCTGCACATAAACAATCAATGAAAAAAATGACGTTTTGTAGCTTCTATGTGTGCTGCAAGAAGCAGCACTCACAGAAGTTACAAAGCGCCATTACTGATTTTTGTATGTGCATTAATAGACACCTTCCTGTACATAAACAATCATTCCCCTATGGCAGAGGTCTTCAAACTTTTTAACTCTGAGCCCCCTGTAAGCAAAATGTTTTGAGGTTGGGCCCCCCTCCAAAATTTTATGGCAGGGATTGGGGAGCAGGAGGGACATGGCTGCGTGCAAGGAGCAGGGCTTATGAGATGATTTCACGAATACTTCATTATTTTGATTTTGCTGATGGTACAAAAATAAACAGTCACCTAAAGCCCTATTTTTAGCACTTACCTGTGCGTACTTCTAAAAGCAAATATAAAGCACTTTTAAATGTGTTCTAGGTCTGCCTGAATGTTTCATGTCTGAAAATAAAAGAAACAGACAGAAAGTAAAATTACAAATGAATACATACCCTACTAAGGGGCCAATTTCGATCTCGGTCGGCAGGGCAACAAATAGGGTTCGGCATTAGCGGATCTGATCCGAAAGCTGAATTTCCGTCCGAGTCGTACATGGATCCGGACGTCAAAGTACGATGCAAATAAACGTGAAATCTCCGTCCGAATCGTTTCCTGGTCCGAACCACTCCGTATGACTCGGTCATAAGCTAACCGTGGTGCGCAATGGAGACGTTTCACGACTGAGCTAGTACAATGCTAGATTCGGACAGCCGGATCGAGTCGGAGCATCCGGCTCACAATAGCTCCTGGAGTTGAGCTTTGGGGGTTCACGTCGGACCCCTGTAACCCGCAGCCTTACGACTCAGACAGGCATGTGCAGTGTGGATGGCACTGATGCATACCCACTGTAGAGGGAGCACTTGTCTGTGACGTACCCATTCCGTCAATGGGAGCCCATGTACGGGTCATACGACTGGCTCCCATTGACTTCTATGGGAGTCCGACCGATCCGAGTGCGACAGCATACGGCTGCATTGTACTCGCTTGGTCAGACTGCAGGAGTCCGGATCTATCGGAAAACACCCCGGATCCGGCTCGGTCGGAGTGCTTTCAGACTCAGATCAGAATCAGCCCCATAGTGTCAAAGCAAGGTCTTTGCAGGCTCTTTAAACATACATGGCTGGCATTTTTTCTATTGGCAACCCTTTTTTATATTCCTTTTCATGAAATGCATTATCACACTACAGCAGTAAATTTAAAATACAAATGTAAGGAATAGGCAGAGTCGGGCCCAGGGGGTACGGGAAAATGAAAAAAAACGAAGCCTCTGTAACGAGTTTTTAAAGGTATGCAAATTGTCTTTAAAGACCTGTGAACACTCGGGCGTGCTGGAGTCTTAATAAGACTCCAGACACTTCCCAGCCACGCCCCCAGCAGCACACCCACTGACCTCCTGCCTCACAGCACTCTGAGGTCTTCGGAGTAAATGAAGACAGCCTGGAAATGCAGAAAATAAACATCGCTTAAACTTCAAGGTGTCTTCATTTACATGTGCTTGCAGAGGAGGCCTTTGCGCCCCCCTGGGAATCCATCCACACCCCCCAGGGGGGCACACCCCACAGTTTTAAGACCTGTGCCCTATGCTGTAAGGGTGCTGGCATTGTTGTTAGGCAGATATATTAGCGCCAGGGCATTGGGAAACGCAGCACTGCAGTTCAGAAGTGGCAGAGCGTGGTGTTAAGCAAAGAAGGCTAATGCCAAGCTCCACCACTTCTCTCGTAAATATGCCCCAGTGTTTGTAGAAGGGGTGGTACCCAAGAGGTCACTTGTAGATGCTATTACCAAAGCTCCTACTCCTGATAATTGTGATATTTTTTGTCATTTGCAGGGCTATGCGAGTACTACAGCAAGTTTATCAAAGACTTTGCTACTAAGGGGCCGATTCCGATGTCGGACGGACCTGAGTCCATCCGACATTGGTCCGGAGCAGTAACCCACCGACCTGCTGTTGTGGGCTACTGCCCTGGTAGTACGATGCGACCGAACAGGGTTCGGTCGCATTCGTGTACCTGACAATGCAAGCATGCTTGCATTGCTGAGAGCAGGGGTGCAGTTCATCCCTGAACCCTGTGGCCGCCATCCCAAGGTGCCTGCCACCAGGTGCAGGGATCAACGGAGGGGCACCTATGGGCCCCCAGAGACAGCTTCCAACTGCCTTTTCGTGCCGGACAGACCAACATGAAAAGGCAGTGAAAAGCTGCCATCGCACTCCCTCGGTTGGAAAGAGGCGACCGGGGAAGTACTGGAAGATTTCCGGACTGCGGACGGGCTCTCCGAGCCTGTCATCTGCAATCTGGAAATTCGAGTCGGATTCCTTCTCGACCGAGCCCATCGGAATGGCTTGGTCTGGAACGAATCCGGCCGGCAATGACCGACTCGGTCGGAAGGCTCCGAACATGGTTCGGAACCCTTCCGGCCGAAATCGGAATCAACCCCATAACTGGAACATCTCAAGGAGCGTACATGGAAATAAACTGAGGTTTTGTGGGCATAAGTGCAGCAGTCTGCATTTGATCAGATTAAAATGGAAATTGCTAAAGTGCCCACGTTAAAACCGATTAGCATTGGTGTGGAATGTACTGTGGATGCTAGCATATTTTGCATTGGTCAGGTGTTGTCCCAGAGATGCAGCAATGAGATATAGAATGTTACTTCTGCCTTCCACATGCTCTCTCATGCTGAGAGAAGATAGACCGTGATAGAGAAGGAGTTATTGACCTGTATATGGGGAATTGAACATTTTTTAAACTACTTTTGGGGTTCAGGCTATGGGTTTCGCACAGGGTGCACAGTCTAAATATTGATTCCGAAATATCGACCCACAGAAATATTGAGTTGGAAATATCGAAGGTAAAGTTTATAGAGGTCAAGAATATCGTTGGACAGAATATCGAACCTAAGGTAAATAATATTGGTTTTTTTTTATATCAAAGTAAGTAATATTGAAGTTAATAATATCAATATCAAATATATCAATGTTACTAATCTCGATGTTACTAATATCGATATTTGTATTAATGTTATGTATTTTATTATGTATTTAATATGTATGTGTTGTATGTTTTTGTTAAGTATTCTACTGGTTTTAAATTATATGTGTTCTATTTTTATATATTAATAATGTTATTTTTAAGTCAATTTTGTGTTTTAGTAACGGAGTGGGTTGTGGGCTTATAGGGGAATAGGGTGGGAAGTAATTTAATTATACTAAATATATTATTAATTTTTAGGAATTATGAATTCATTTAAAATAATTTTTGCGTTTAAGTTCTGTAGCGGGTTATGGGTTTATAGGGGAATTGGGTTGGAAGTAATTTGATTGTAGTTAATTAATGATTTATTTTTATTTATTGGTAGTGATAATTATTTGTTTTTATTAATTATTTTATTTATTTATTAATTAATTGGTATTTTTTTAATTAGCAATTAAAATTTTTAATTGGTAATTAATTTTTATTATTGGAAACTATTTTTTTTTTAATTGGTAATGTTTCATAACAAGTATTTTTGGTATAAAAAATCATTTTGTTTAATATTTTTTAATTGTTAATCAATTTTTAATAATTAATATGTTTTTGTTATGAGAAATACTTTATTGTTCAATATTTATTATTTGGCCATTAATATTTATTAATTAATATTTATTGTTAATTTATTGTTAATTAATTATTCAATTGTAATTATGTTTTTAATAACTATTAATGGGTATTTGTAAATGATGTAGAGTTACTTAAACATTTAATTATTAATTCTTTTAGATACAAAAATTATTTATAAGTATGTTATATTTAACTTTTACGCTATCCAACACTTTCTCTTCTGTTGCACTCTATGGAGTAGGAATAGTAATTTTCACCCATACGCTATCCAACGCTTTCCCTACTGTTGCACTCTCTGGAGTTGGAATAATAATTTTTACCCCTACGCTATCCAACACTTCCCTACTGTTGCACTCTCTGGAGTTGGAATAGTAATTTTTACCCCTACCCTATCCAACGCTTTTCCTATTGTTGCACTCTCTGGAGTGGGAATAGTAATTTTTACCCCTACGCTATCCAACACTTTCCCTACTGTTGTACTCTCTAGAATGGGAATAGTGATGTTTACCCCTACGCTATCCAAGATTTTCGCTACTGTTGCACTCTCTGGAGTGGGAATAGTAATTTTTACCCCTACGCTATCCAACGCTTTCCCTACTGTTGCACTCTCTGGAGTGGGAATAGTAATTTTTACCCCTACGCTATCCAACGCTTTCCCTACTGTTGCACTCTCTGGAGTGGGAATAGTAATTTTTACCTCTACGCTATCCAACGCTTTCCCTACTGTTGCACTCTCTGGAGTGGGAATAGTAATTTTTACCTGTATGCTATCCAATCTTTCCCTACTGTTGCACTCTGGGAGCTGTAATAGTAATTTTTACCCCCACGCTATCCAACGCTTTCCCTACTGTTGCACTCTCTGGAGTGGGAATAGTAATTGTTACCCCTACGCTTTCCAACACTTTCTCTACTGTTTCACTTTCTGGAGTTGGAATAGGGATGTTTACCCCTACGCTATCCAAAACTTTCCCTACTGTTGAATTTTCTGGAGTGGGAATAGTAATTTCAAGCCCTACGCTATCCAACATTTTCATTACTGTAGTTTTTTTGGGGACTTTGAATAGTAGTTTTATTTCTTCAGCTATTTAATATTTTTTGTATTATTTTAGATAATGTAGTATATAATTAATTTTTAAAATATTGAAAGTATATTTAATTTTTTTAATTTATGAAACATAATTATTTACTTTTTATTTATGCTATTGTTTTATGTGTAGATGTGTTTGTAATTCATAATATTTTTAATAATTTATAAGTTATCAAAATAATTCTTAAAACGTATTATTAAGTAAGTATATGTTTTATATTTTACGTATATGATTAATTAATGTTGTATTATTATATATGTATTATTTATTAATTTTAAACATTAATACATATTTTGACTATGTTTATTTTATTCATAAGTATTATTTACTTTATTTTACAAAATATTTTTAACAAAAAAAACTATATTTTAAATTAGAATATTTTTAACATCAATATTTTTTTCCCGATATTTTTGTACTTACCTTGTTGTAGATAGGATGTTGATATTCTTGCTTTTGATACAGGGGGGGGGAGCACACTGCCTCTCATCCCAGCACAGTTCACCCCATTGCATCCTGGTAAATGCAGTATACAGTATGCTTACTTTCAAAGTTGCTGTATTCTTTCACCAAAGTTGGTGCAGGTAGTGCTGTTATCTCTAGACACGTGTTTCTGGGTTTATCCCATCATCAGTAGAGAGCAAAAAGTATTAAGGAGCAGAAAAAAAGTCATCAGGGATTGCTGAAATGGTGCCCAAGTCTTCACAGGTCACAGTACCTCTCCACAAGCACACAGGTGCATCCCAGGAGAGCTTATTGGCTGAAGGGAGCCTTTTGGATACAGGGGGGGGAGGGAGCACACTGCCTCTCATCCCAGCACAGTTCAACCCATTGCATCCTGGTAAATACCATATGCTCAGTTTCAAAGTTGCTGTAGTCTTTCACCAAACTTGGTGCAGGTAGCGCTGTCATCTCTAGACACATGTTTCTGGGTTTAGCCCATCATCAGTAGAGAGCAAAAAGTATTAAGGAGCAGATAAAAAGTCATCAGGGGTTGCTGAAATGGTGCCCAAGTCTTCATAGATCACAGTACCTCTCCTCAGGCACACAGGTGCATCCCAGGAGAGCTCGTCAGCTCGCTGGCTCAAGGGAGCCTTTTGAATACAGGGGAGGAGGGAGCACACTGACTCTCATCCCAGCACAGTTCACCCCATTGCATCCTGGTAAATGCAATATGCTTACTTTCAAATGTGCTGTAGTCTTTCACCAAAGTTGGTGAAAGGAGTGCTGTTATCTCTAGACACGTGTTTCTGGGTTTAGCCCGTCATCAGTAGAAAGCAAAAAGTATTAAGGAGCAGAAACAAAGTCATCAGGGGTTGCTGAAATGGTGCCCAAGTCTTCACAGGTCACATACCTCTCCACAGGCACACAGGTGCATCTCAGGAGAGCTCGTCAGTTCGTTGGCTCAAGGTAGCCTTTTGAATACAGGGGGGAAGGACCACACTGCCTCTCATCCCAGCACAGTTCACCCCATTGCATCCTGGTAAATGCATTATACCCACTTTCAAAGTTGCTGTAGTCTTTCACCAAAGTTGGTGCAGGTAGCGCTGTCATCTCTAGACACGTGTTTCTGGGTTTAGCCTGTCATCAGTAGAGAGCAAAAAGTATTAAGGAGCAGAAAAAAAGTCATCAGAAGTTGCTGAAATGGTGCCCAAGTCTTCATAGGTCACAGTATCTATCCACAGGCATACAGGTGCATCCCAGGAGAGCTCCTCAGCTCGTTGGCTCAAGGGAGCCTTTTGAAAACAGGGGGGAGGGAGCACACTGAAAGTGTTAACAAGCACTGCATTTACTATAATGTAGCGTGGCAAACTGAGTGCTGGTGTGTGAGGCAGTGTGCGCCCACCACCCCTCCCATTCTTGCCTTCGATATTCCTGCGTCGATATTTCTGTAGGTCGATATTTTGTGTGTCGATATTCTGTCAGTGATTCTTAGCACAGATCATAAACCTGTAGTTGGGATCATCTCCCGGGATGGGGATGGAATGCTACAGCGTAGATTGCGAGCTTGGTGTCAAGGCTACAGGAGTACTGTTTCACAGTTGAGTATGTGCCAGTCAAAACCAATGTTATGGATGACTGTTTATCACGCTTGCCCCATGAGAAATCCTAGGATGGTGTTGTTGGAGTTCATGTGGCTGCCTCTCTTTTGGAATATCTAGCAAACAAGGGTGTTGAGGAGATGTGGAGGGAGTGTGAAGGAGGTGACAAGTTATTGCAAATTTTAAAGGGAAATGTTATGGAAGGGTAGTCTAGCAAAAGATCTGGGCAGAAGAGGTTATGCCTTTTTGGAAAGTGGCTGAAGAATTGGATATTGAAGCTGATTTGATATTCAGAAGTAGGAAGTGTATTCCGCCTGAAGGCAAGCGAGATGTGATTTTGTGTTGTTGGTACATGGAGGACATCCAGGTATGTCCTCCATGAAAAGGCTCATAAGTACATGTTTTTGGTGGCCAGGACTCGACAGGATGGCGGACAAGGCAGTGAGAGAATGTTTGGCCTGTGCCAATGGCGAACAAATGTTAAAGTCTGCTCCTCTTAAGCCAGTGTCTGGGCTGTATTCACCATGGCAGAAGCTGGGTTTCGACTTTTCTAGACTGTTGCACTCTTTTACCTAGTGAAGACCTTTTTGCGTTGGTCCTGGTGGATTACCACTCGAAATGCCCAGAGGTAAAATTGTTTTTTTCAGGCCACTTCTAGTGCCACTCTGGAGTTCTTCAATGGCGTGTTTGCAAGAGAGGGATATCCTGAGGTGTTACTATCGGACAATAGAGCACAGCTGATGCTTAGACAAATGCAACGTTTCCTCAATTACAGCATTATACAGTAATTTACAACAACACTGTATGAAGTACGAACCCAAAGGGAATGGACAAGTTGAGAGATTGAACTATGTGTTAACAGATATTATTGTTTGGGCACATGGATGTGGTGGCAATGGGATAGACAGGTTAAGGGAGAAACCATGGTTGTATAGCATCACGCCCCAGAGTACCACAGACGCTAGTCCGTTCTGGTTACTCAGGGGAAGGCTTCCGGTTTCAAAACTGTGTCCATGGGGGTTTTAAATGAAACAAGGCAAGGGTCAAAATGGTGTAACCATGGAGGGTGAAGAGGAAGCAGAAAAAGTTTAAGGATGCTTATAACGTTAAGTGAAAGATTAAAGTTCCTTTTTTCACTTTTGGTGATTGGGTGAGCATGCGTAAACCAGGACTTTTAACTAAACGTACACCCTGATATGGCAAGGCAATGAATTTTGGTAAAGTGCACAATAAGAGTATAGTTATCCAGGATGGGATCATTTCGAAAGTGAGGAGGTTGGCAAAGTGGCCGAGGTGATGAAGTGGTCTCTGGCCTGTGAAGGAAGGTTGGTTTCTGAGATACGGCGGAGGTATTTCCAGACATTATTGTGTTATCAACATACATTATTTGATCGGTCTAGAGGCTGCCACCACATCGACTTTTTCATCAGGGTCAACAGCTATATCTGAAGGGCCCTTTACCACTGCTGATCGGTGCTTAAGTGCATATGTTCTCTGTGTAAATTGTGATTATGATTGGTTATCCATGATTGGCATATTTGATTTACTGGTAAGTCCCTAGTAAAGTGCACTGAGTGTGCCCAGGTCTGTAACTCAAATGCTACTAGTGGGATTGCGGCACTGGTAGTGCCATCCACATGAGTAGCCAGTAAATGTGTCTCAGACCTACCATTGGAGTGTCTGTGCACACAGTTGTTAACTACCATGTTGACATGGCAAGTGCATCCACTCACAAGGCCCTAAACTTCTTTTTTCCTATATGTGAGGCACCCCTCAGGTAGGCCCAGTTACCCCCATAGACAGGGTGCAGTATGTGAGAAAGGTAGGATATGCACTGGTTTGTCCTGACAGTGAAATACTGTGTATTTCGTTGTTCACTGTTGTAAGGATGTCTGTCCCATAGGCTATCATTGGGGCTGCACTGTAACATTTTATATGTGTTACTTTAAATGGGTAAAATATAGAGAAATGGGCGTTAGGTTCTCTGTACTCAGAATTTAGTAAAACACCTTTTTGGTAAAGGTGTTTTTCAAATTGTGTGTTTGAAAACGCCACTTTTATAAAGCGGGCATTTTCTTGCTTTACAATTCTGTGTGCCTTTGACTGTTTGTGCATTCAGTGCCTGGTTTTGGAGTGACAGGTGCTGGGGATATCCGTTCACTTTAGACACTCCCAAGGGGGGTAAGGTGAGTCCTGCCTTGCCTCGGTGACTCATCGCTAGGCCGAATAGACCTGGTCTACATTTAGAATTGTGGGAGGAGTTTAAATAACACCTGAATAGGCTGTGTCTCCTTTGCACAATGCTGTCTCCACCCCCTTGTGGTCATGCTGGACAAGGTAGGAAAGAACTGGTTTGAGACTCTGCCAAGAGAACAATGGCAAAATGGGGTATAAGTATGAGACCTAAAACCCAGGACTTTAGATTACTTCAAGAAATAAGAAGGCCCTGCCAAGATAAAGAGCAGAAGAGCTGTGTGAGGAGCACTGCCTTTTCTGTGTGAGGGGTGGGTTGGCCTGAAGTTGCTGCTTCTGTCTATGGTGGAGAAAAAAGACCGACTCTTTTTGCCTGCTGTGGTATCCCGCTTATGGAGAATCTCCAAGGGTCTGCGTGTGCTGACCTCCTGTTTTAGAAGACTCAGGGACATCAAAGTCTTCCTTCTGGTGCTTTTACTTAGATCTGCCAAGTTCTGGTGCTTTTATGTTAATATTCCAAGTCTTAGTACTTGTGTTGCCTTCATTTACCCGCCGTACTCTGTGGGAAGCCTCTCTTGGCTTTCCTGACTGAGGAGCCCTCATGCTTCCTTACCCCCTTCCACTAAGGTGAGCAGCAACCAAGGCACTGCCACCATGCTCTGCGGTGGGGTCTCTGACCTCAGGGAACCGAAAAGTGGCCTCTCCTCCTGGGAGAATGCAGCATGGCTGCCAAGCGTTGCCTGGCAACCAATGCTGCAGAAAATCTCCACAGTGGCCTGCAGTGCCTTTCCAGGTCGCCCAATGCTCCCGAAGCAAGCAAAGGAGAAGCAGCCTCCACTGCAGCACCGCCCAACTCCAGCCCCCAGGCCTGCCTATTGCCGGACAGAGCCTTGTGGACTCGGGGGAGCTGTGGAGACAAAGGAAAGACCAAGGGAGCATCCTTTCACCTGTGCACCAGGCCGACGCAGGCCCCTTTCGTTTTGACCCAAGGCCGGTCAGCTGAGAGGGAAGGAATCCTTGACGGAGGTCCCGCTCAGCCCCATTGTTCAAAAGTACAAACGTGAATTTGGTAAGGTCGCATCTGCACCTCACTTGCGGGCAGCTGCCATTTGAGTCACTCAATTTGCGGTTGACAGCGGGAGGTCTCCCTCCCTCCCTGCAATGTGTGTGCCCTTCCACTACCATTGCAACATACGGGGCGAGGGTGCCAAAGGGTCGCAATTTCCTCCCCGGTCTTTAGGGCTGTAGTTGAATCCTTCCTGGGAGTACTGTATTGTCCCTATTAGAAGGACATGTTTTCCTGCCCTCTGAGGAACCGTAAAACTGCTGTATTACTGAGATTAGGAGCACAGGTGCGGCTCCGTGAGTGATTTATGTGTTATGCATGACCTAACTACTGCATTTCGTGCCCTAAGGTTATTTGATGCCCTAATGGTAGGAATTATGTTGTTTTATACCTTACACAGACAGAATAACAAGTACTGTTATGTTTAGAAACTGCCCAAAATGTACAGTGATGGTGTGAGGTGGTGTTATGCGCACTGTTTTCACAAGGTTTTTATGAAATGCAACTTGTATGCCTTTGATATAATGCACTAACTGTTATAATTTAGACAATTACCTTAAGGCAAAGTGATTTATGATCTATGTATTGTTATGAAAGTTGCCTAGCGGCAAAGTGATTTATGTGATTGTGGTCTCTATGTTTTTTTAAAATATAATACAGGTGATATTTTTATATAACCTTGTGTGGAGTCGCTTTTGTGGTGTGCCTAGTGTGTCACTGGTGTGTGTGTGTTTGTTTTGCGCAAACGATTTACACATTGCTTCTGGGACAAGCCTGACTGCTCGTGCCAAGCTTCCAAGGGGATGAGCAGGGGTTTTCTTCAGTGTGTAACTCCCTTACCCTGACTAAAGTAGCGGATTCTGCCTCAGTTACGTACATACACTAGCCACCCAGAACCCCCATTTATAACAGTGCCGCATTGAATCATGTTTGTTCCCACTTACTACTGTTATGGGCATTTATCTTCAACGTTACACCTAGTAATCCCTGAACCGGAACACAGGCAAGTTATAGGCTAATCAGTGACACAGAGAACAGGACCCACATCTAGGAATACCCGTCCCACTTAGGACGACACACTAAAGTATACAAAACAGTGAGAGATGGAATGCTTAAGTTAATCTCAGAAAGTGCTAATCACTCTGGCCATCCGAATGCACTGTTATTTTGCATACCATGTCACTTCAGTTTAGACCCAGCTTCATGAAAATCTGTCTTGACCCTGTTCCAATTGGAAAAGTCCAGCCCAAACTGTCAAGCCAGGTCCTCCCTGAACCAGAACGCAAGTAACCCAGGTCTAGTTTTGCCCTAATTATGGGCTCATCAGCCAGGTACAGCTTGGTTCCAGTGACACAATGTGCTTGGGACCCACATCTGGACCTACCCTAGGGTTCAATTCCCTGCCTCGGCTGGTCTTGGGCTCAAAATTCCATGGACCTGATAATTCTCGCCTCGTGTCTATTCCAATCATGGAGTCCCACTCTGCAGCTCTGGGCAATAGCTTGCTTAATCGCCACAACGGCCCCCACAAACGCTAAGGATGCCTGGCCTCCACATTGGTGGTGCCCAGGAGTGGACGCCTCACAGGGAAAGCCAGGAGGGGTTCCGCAGCAGTATTGGTACAAGCGCCTTGAGACCCTTGCGGGTGAGTAGTGCGCTATACAAGTATAAATTTTACTTAATATTAGCAAATGGTAATTACTCGGGCCATATCCCATTCTATCTTTATTTTTCAGCTTATGTCTCCTCAGCTTGGCCCCAACTATATGCAAATTAGTCTTGACCCTGCTCCAGTCTGAACAGTCTAGCCCACACTGGTAAGTCAGGTCCTCCTTGATCCAGAACGTAAGCTACCCAGGACTGGTTTCACCCTAATTGTGGCTCACCAGCCAGGTTTTGGTTCATTCCGCTGGCACAGTGAGCACAAGATGCACTTCTGGGCATACCTGTTGCACTTAATGCAGCAACTGCACACTGGGATTGTAGAAAAAGGTAGGGCTAGGACCTTTCTCAAGATTTGCCCGGCGCTAACCGCCCTTGTACCATTCAAGTTTACCAAGCAATGAGGCAGGCGCCGGAGACCAGAAGGCAGGAAACAGAAGTTTATTCCGACGGAGCAGAACACATCAGATCAGACAACAAGGTATCATGTCGAGGTGCTCTAACAGCCTCTCGGAGGCCTGGCCTCTTATACACTGGTTTATGGCATGTGACCTTCTTTCGATACAATCAGATCCTTGTGAGGCAAGAAAAAGACATCCCCGTAATCCTAGTGTCAATCCCACCCCCATATACCGTCACAATAGAGTTTCTCAACCTGCTGATAAGAGGAGGGGACCATCACACAGCTGAGTGTTCCGTCGAGTCTTAGGATGTGTGCGCCTGATCATATCACAGGGGGTGGGGAGGCCTGGATCAATAGAGGGCCCTTTGAAGGAGAGCGACCTCATACAATATAGGGCAGTAAATGATATCTCCCGGCTTAGGCAATGGCCTCGGACCTGTGTGGACAGTCGGACACGGGGTGAGGGGTTATCAATGAAGTGGTATTCATGCCGCGTGGACAATCCAGCGCAGGAGGGAGGTTTGTCAACAGAGGGGCATTCATGGGAGGAGAGGAGATGTTGGTCAGGCGCTAGCGTGACTCCCAAGGACAGGGTCATGCAGAAGGGTCCTGCTCGTAAGGAGGAGGAGGGAGGGGGAGCCAGGGTGCGCGGAGGATGCTTGCTGGGTCAGAGGGACGTGCTGGCGATCGATCGTGGACAGGGAGACCATGATACCTAAAATGGCTGCCATGCACGTAATACATAGGTGACCTAGGATAGCTGCCGTGCATGTAGTACATAGGTGACAAGCTGGCGCAGATGATGTTTAGATCGCAAGTCAAAATTCCACAGTCCTCCCTTTTAACATATCTCGCCAACTTGTCAGTTTGAATTTATCCCCATAAGGCCACGTATTTCTACTTCATAGAGGGGGCTCATGTGCTCATTTCGGAAGTCCAAAGTCTTTGGGCACATACAGTTAGAAACAAGGCCGCACAAGGGTGGCAGACATTGGATACCTAAACAACACCCACATAAGATCACAACAGGTATCAACACAAAGGAAAACAACTTCCAACCCCAATTCTTCAAAGTGTCCCAAAACCAGTTCCCAAGCGACCATCCTTCTTGTTCTTGGTGAACCTCTGAGGAAAGTCTGTGGAGGTGTTCAATGGCTTTGTAGACTGAAGGCGAGTTGTCAGGCACGTATGTGCAGCAGCTGGATCCGATGATGCGGCATGCTCCTCCTCGGTCGGCTAGGACCACGTCTAGGACAAGTCTATTTTGGAGGGTCACGAGGCGGACCGCCTGAAGTTCTGCAGTGTTGTTGGCGAGGATACCGGCAGTGATGTTGATCGTTGTTTCTACTGCCTGGGTCAGGTGCCGGATAGCACGGCTGTTTGCCATTGGGCCCCACAGAGGAACAAGTCCCTTTGCTGCATCTAGGAACTGTGCTCCGGTGGAGTCGGCTTGCCCAAGGTCGTCTGCACGCCTCTGCCTGTGATGGTTGGCAGGGGCTACATATGTGGGTGGGAGAACGAAGGCAATGTAACAGGTACCCTTCCAACCCTTCGGGAGCCAGGTGTAGGCCTTGGTGCCACACACAAAGTACATGTTTGGAGAAGCAACAAAGGAAGGAGGGTCAGCTGAGTCCAATGTTCTGGTGGTCTGGCAGGCGCTGTGACCCACCAGCTGTGTTCCATGGCCTTCGAGACACACAAGTCCTGTGACATTGATGACAGACAGAGCCACAGTCAGTGTTGCGGTAGTTTGTTTTTGTAGATGAGAGAAGGTGGTCCTGGCTGGATTGTGGAGCACCTGTACTTCGACTCGTTCTTTGGCTGGAATGTTTTTGATGAAGGTGGCGCCTGTGAGTGCAGGACACAGGGCAGCAGGAGTCTTTCCGGTTCTGTTCAGCCAGAACTCAGAGTAGAAATGTGACACTGTCCGGCCAGAGGTGGCGTTATCCTTGTGGCTCTCTTGCATGAGGATCAGCCAGGCGAGGCAAGAGCCGTGAACTGAGAAGGGTGAAGGGATGAAGGGAATAGAGTGTCCGGTGGCATGCGGGAGCAACCCGCAGATCCAACAGTTCGTAGCATTGGCAGCAATGTTGTGTTGGTGCAACAGTTGCACAAAGGAATTGTTCCAGAATTCCCTGCGCCTTTCTCGGAGCTGAGGCGACAGAGAGATTAGGTGATGCTCTTTCAGGGGGGTCGGCTGCACAGTAGGTAGCAATGCCTCATGAGCCGGTGTGCTTTCCTCCAGAATCCAGAAGGAGGTCATGAGGAGGAGGCAGAAGAGGAAGACAATGAAGAGTGCGATTGTCTTTGATTTGTGCAAGTTTTCAGTCTTTGGATTTCTATACTGGGTATTTCCTGTTGCTTCCATCATCTTCTTATCTGGCGCTTCCATCATCTTCTTATCTGGCGCTTCCATCACCTTCAAGGGAGCTCGGTAGCGGGCAGAACCACAGACTTCGTTTAGCTTCTCTCCCGGCAACCTTTGATTGTGTTTAGGTCACCGTTCTGAGATTTAACTTAGTCCGTGGCCTACTTAGCCGAAACTCCCCCCTTTCGACGCAGGAAATACCCTTCTCTGGACGGCACAGTGGGATCGGAGAATTTTGCAAGTTCGAGTGCCCCAGTATCGGGATAACAGTCCAATATCGGTCGGTCTTTGCTCAGGAGCTCTTCTTGGGTGCTGACGTTTTCTGTCGTGGCCAGGTTTGCAGAGACTTTTCGGCAATGGTGCGCATGCAGCCAATGCCTCTTCCCCTCCACTCGGAGCGCCGTTCGGGTGGTGATCAGCACTTGCCAGGGGCCCGTCCACCGAGGTTCCAGACTCTTGGTTCGCTGGAAATTTCGTATCAGCACGAAATCTCCCGGTTGGATGTCATGGCCGGGGCCCCTGGAAGCATCGGGGATAGCCTGCTGCACCTGTTGATGGATGACAGACAACGTTTTAGTTAACTTGCACAAATAATCAGATAGTAGGACGTCCGGGACGTCATGAATGGAGGTCGGTTTGGGAGCAGTCCAGAGATTCATCGGACGCCCAAACACGACCTCGTAGGGGGTCAAATGGTGCTTGGTGGGAGTGGAGCGCATTGATAACAAGGCCAGTGGGAGGGCATCCGGCCAGTTAAGTCCAGTGGTGGCCACTATTTTTGCCAGTTTCAGCTTCAGGGTGGCATTATGGCGTTCCACTAGACCAGCGGATTGAGGGTGGAAGACCGCATGAAATCGTTGCTTCACCCCCAACCCTTTTAGGATTAATTGGATAACCTCAGCTATGAAGTGGGGGCCGTTGTCGCTCCACAAAATTCGACAAAGGCCATAGCGAGGGAAGAATTCCTTCAGTAGTACTTTGGCAGTAGTCATGGCAGTGTTGTCACGGGTTGGATAGGCTTCCACCCATTTGCTGAAGGCACACACAATGACTAGTACATACTTCAGGTTTTGGCATCTCTCTAGTTGGATGTAATCCATCTGAAGGACCTCAAAGGGGTGATTGGGGGTCCCGAACCCTCCCCGGGGTACTACAGTCCCTTTCCCGGGGTTGTGTTGCAGACAGATGAGGCACTGCTGAACTAGGCGTCTGGCTGAGTCGGGGATTTTGTCGTTATGCCAGACTTTGGAAATGAGTTCGATCATGGGTGCAGATCCTATGTGTGCGGGGGAGTGTGCCATTGTCAGTATGGGAATCAGATATGAGTCGGGCAGCAACCATTTGTTTGCATCTTTTGTTCGCCAGCAACCCTCTTCGTCCTTCAAACCCACCCTTGCCCATTTAGTCAATTCGTGAGGGGTGCAGGCCGACTGTATGTCTCTGATCATTTCCCTTGTGTCACTCCATTTTTCTGCTTGTGACCTAGTCACATATATGCGTGTCACTGTCCTATTCTCAGCTGTGGTTCGTGCAGTGATGTCGGCTAATGCATTCCCTTGTCCGACTAAGTCTGTCACTCTTTTGTGTGCCTGACATTTGATCACCGCTAATCGTTTGGGGAGGAGAACTGCCTCAATCAGAGCGGACACTAAATCTCCGTGGAGGATTGGGGTGCCGTGGGACGTCAGGAATCCCCTCTCCCTCCACAGGAGCCCAAAATGGTGGACCACCCCGAAGGCATACTGGCTGTCCGTATATACGTTCGCGGTGGTCCCTGCGGCTATGATGCATGCTCGGGTGAGGGCTATCAGCTCCGCTGCCTGGGCAGATCGTTGTGTGATGCAGGCTGTCTCAACTACTGTTTGGGCTGTCGTCACTGCATAGGCAGCTGAAGTGGTGCAATCTGGGAGTTTGATGCATGAGCCGTCTACCCATAGCTCTCCATCGGGGTCAGGAAAAGCAGTGTCTCGGAGGTCAACCCTACTCCTAGTCTGTTCGTCTGTGAGGGTCACACAGTCGTGTATGGGAGGAACGTCGGGGTCGTTTTCAGGCAGGGGTAACAATGTGGCAGGATTCAAAGTCGTGCATCTCTTAAGTGTGATGTGGGGTGCAAGCAGAGTCAACTCGTACCCTGTCAGTCGTGCGCTAGTCAGGTGTTGGGTCTTTGTCTGGTTCAAAAGGGTGTCAACTGCATGGGGCACTAATACAGTGAGGGAGTTGGAAAGTACGATTCCCTCGCTCTGACGGATGGAGACAGCAGCGGCAGCTACTGCTCGAAGGCAGGCAGGTAAGGCTCTGGCTACAGGATCAAGAGTGGTGGAGAAGTAGGCACAAGGGCGCTGCTTAGGGCTAATCAATTGAGTCAGGACAGACAATGCGCATCCCTCCCTTTCGTGGGTGAAGAGGGAGAAGGGTTTGGAGTAATCCGGCGTTCCGAGGACGGGTGCTGAGCAGAGTGCATCCCGTAATTCCTTAAAGGAGGCTTGACACTCAGCGGTCCAAGGAAGCGGGGAGGGGACATCTTTGGTCAGCAGGGCAAGTAATGGTTTCACAATGAGGCTGTAATTAGGCAACCACTGTCTGCAAAAAGAGGTTAGGCCAACCAAAGAGCGGACCTGCTTTTGTGTTTTTGGGATGGGGGTGTCTAGGATAGTTTGGATTCGGTCAGGGGTAAGTTTCCTCCCTTCCTTGGACAGAAGATGGCCTAGGTAAGTTACTTGTGGCTGGCAGAACTGTAGTTTCTTTTTGGAGACTTTATGGCCATTTTCTGCAAGGAAGTGTAGGAGTTGGACGGTGGCTGTCGTTGCCAGCGGGGTGGTGTCGGCCGCCAAAAGGATATCATCGACATATTGGATCAACACCACTCCCTCTGGTAGCTGGAAAGCATCCAGCTGTCTTTTGAGGGCCTGGCTGTAAATGCTGGGACTTTCAGTGTACCCCTGGGGAGCTCTACAGAATCGGTACGAGCAAGATTTTAAAGTGAAGCCGAAAAGATAACGGCTGTCTGGATGGATGGGGATAGAGAAAAATGCGTTTTTAAGGTCGATAACAGAGAAGGTGGTGGCAGTGGACGGGATGAGGGTCAGAATGGTGGTGATATCAGAGACCACAGGATATTGGGGTACAACCACTTTGTTAATCTCTCGTAAGTCGATGATGAAGCGGTACGCTTTCTCATCTCCTTCACCTTGCTTCTTAACAATAGGTAGGATTGGGCTGTTGCAGACGTTGCTAACCACTTCTTCAACCACTCCTGCATCTACCAGAGACTGAATGATCGCTACCAGTGCCTTCTCACCCTCTGGGGATATTCGGTATTGCGGGAGTTTCGGGAGCATAGCGTCCTGTCGTACAGTTATGTGGATAGGGTCAATCATCATTCGCCCCACATCAGAGTCATTTTTGGCCCACAGGTACGGAGGCAGGGTGTCAAGCAAGGACATGTCAGCGTCAGTTATGGGGCACATGTGTCGTGGGGGACGGGATCTGGGCATGTCTGGGTTGTCGTACAGGATGACTCGTATTCCATCTGGGGAACACCTAATGGTAGCTCGAAAATGCTTCAGTAAGTCAATGCCCATAATGGCGTCAGGGGAGTTGGAGGAGAGTAGAAATGTCGCGTCAGCAGCGTTGCTTTCTAGGTCAAAGGTAATAGGTACGGACAGGGGGTTAGTGGAGGGCGTCCCATCGAATCCTATCGACGTTATGTGTGAGCCAGACAAGGGTGCCCTTGGAATCAGTCGTTTTGATAACACACTACGTGTCGCCCCAGTGTCTACCAAGAATGGAGACTCTGTACCCAAGACCTTAGCGGTGACATAAGGACCTTGCTGGTCAACACAGAGCTCGACTGGATCCCTCCCTTGCCCCTGGCAGTCCTATGCAAAATCAGGGGCATTTTCACCTTCGGATAGCTGACATTGATTCTGTCGGGGACAGTCAAATGTATTCAGTCTTCCTGATCTGTCATTATTAGTGTCGTTGGAGTTCCCTCGTCCCTGTACTCTATTCCTCGGACCACCTGCCACATCCCTGGAATCCCTATTTCTATTCATCTCTAGCAAAACCGGACACTGGGTTTTCCAATGGCCGAACCCTTTGCAGAAGGCGCATTGGTCATTGCTAATGTCTCTCCGTCCAGTGTGAGATGTCGGGGTGTGATCCTTAGGAGGTAGATCTCTGGGGGCATTTGATTGGTAGTTCCCCCTTTGATGTTCCCGTCCTAGCGCTATACCCTGTATCTGGGCTATCATTACCCTTTCCTTCAAATCTTTCTTCTTTTTCTCGGACGCCCTATCATTCTCATTCTTTTGGTGCTCGTAATACTGAGCCATCTGAAGGATAGCTGCGGGTTTGGAGGCCCCCCAACTGCTCTCACTTGTCTGTAGTTTTTGGGAGACTTCTTGAGTTAGTCCTTTTACATAATTTTGCACAAACAGGTGCTGTCCGGTTGCGGTGGTCATGTCCTGGCCACTGTAGTCGGAGAACACTGTCTCAAATCGGGAGAAGTATTCTGACACATCTTCCTGGGGTTTCTGTCGACAGGCCGTGACTATCGACCAGTCTACTTTTCTTTCCGGGACCAGTGTTTTTAATTTCTGAACTATTTTATCTGGGAGTTCCAGTATGTCCTTCACTGGTTTATTCCCTGGCTCTCGCTGTCTGTCTAGTTTACCGAGTTGGTCCCAGGTATGTCCAAACAGATCCGCGTGGTCAGCCTTCCGGATTTGCTTCCACACGTCAGCTGGCAGACATAGCCCAAAGAACAAGTCAATATCTGCTATAGTCATTATTGTTGAACCCAAGGCTGTACCCAATTCGGTATAAAATGCTGTCGGGTTCTTTCTTAAGTCGGGCAGGGTTTGCTTAAAGGTTAGGATATCTTGTCGGTCCCATGGTTGGTAAACCCAATTGTACACAACCCTTCCTTTCGCATTTTCATTGTTAATATCATCGCTCGTTCCCTGGCCCCGTGGCGGGATCCAGTAAGGAGCCGCTTCTCTGATAGGCATCATAGTATTGGCTACTTCTGCCGAGGTTGTTTCAGGGACCGTAACCTTGGCTTCTGGTTTCTGTTCTGTGAGGTGGCGGAAGACCTCAAGCATTTGCATGAAGAGCTCCGTCGCCTCACGTTCAGTCCCATCTCCAACATCAATTTTCCTATACAGCGTTGTTAATTTAGCGGGACCCTTGCTCTGATACCTATCTTCATACGCGTTCAGGGTGTGGTAGCTGAATCGCAAAATAAAATGCCGTCTGTGGCTTTCGGCATGTGAATTATATATGTTCATTGTGTACTCTTCGCTCTCCCTTCGTTCGACCAAGGTCTTTGCTATTTTGTCGATCCCGTCCCGCTCATCTTTGCTTAATCTATTTAATCTGGCCGATGATTGTTTGCTAGACTCGGGGTCGTCTGATGAGGTTGTTAATGTGGCTGGTGCAAAGGCCGTGAGGGCTGGTGCACTAGCGCTGAGATCGCTTTCGCTCACACTCGGAGCGTGGAAGCTTTGCCGGCAGGGGGCATATGGAGGGGGCATGTAGATGGTTGGGGGACCTAGTAGTAGCTCGTCGTTCGCTCGTTGTTTGGAGGGCAATTCAGGGTAGAGCGCAGAGGGGGTCCTAACAGGACATTGGCCTGTCGACCCTGATTCTTGATTTTGCATAGTTTCCTTTCTTTCTTTTATTTCTTCTTCTAGTTGCTTTGCGGCTAGGTGGGCTGCCTTTCGTAATTCTTTCCCTATTTTTGCTTCTTCTCTTTTCTTTCGCTGTTCCGTTTCTTTGCGCCACATGCCGATACTGTCGAGCATAGTGGGCGTGGTCTTATTCTTCTGGAGCGCTATTTCTAATGTTTTTATTTTATTTTCGTCAAAGGAACCTATCAGTGGCCACTGACTTTCAGGGTTCTTTTTCGTATATTTATGCCATAGTTTAGTGTAAGCTATAGCGACTAGTCCATACTTAGTGAACATGTCCTTATTAGGGGTGCCCTCCAGTGGAGCTGGATGGTTCATCTCTAATAAGCGGTCCGGGCTAAACAGGCTACCAACCAGTGGGGAGAAGACAGGCATGACGGATTACAACGGGGACAAAAGTCTGCACTACCTATCTTATCACAGCGGACAAAGACTAGACAGAATATTTCTATTCTACGTTGTTTGGAGGCCGTGAATACCTCAAAAGAACCAATACCGAATAATCGGCCAATCAAACAATCCAGTGGGGAGAATAAGTGGGCACGAAAAATTATCGCTACCCACTCTTTCTCTACCTGCAAAGAGAGGCCTTGTTCTTCCCTGTTTGCAGACAAAGAATCTCCAGACAATAATCCACGAACGATAGTTCGGGAAACAGTGGGGGAGGAAGATAGGTACGACGGATTACAATGGGGACAAAAGTCTGCGTTACCTATCCTTCACTGCTTGCAAAGAGAGAGCCTGTTTGCTTTTCCCCGTTTGCAGACAGTGAATCTCCAGAGGGTTTCAACAAAGCGTAATACTAGTATTATCCAAAAACAATTTCCTCAATTCGTCGTGTTTACACGACCTTACCCGGACCGCATGGACGGTTTCCTGTCCTCTGGATCCAGCGCCCGATCGTCCTCTCTCCTTCGTGTTGTTCGCGGCACTCCTGATGGTTCCCAGTCAGGACCGTAGATCACTCGAGAGAGGTCTGTTCAGAACTAGTGAAGGTCGGATGATCGGCTGTCAGACGAGGGTCTATCGGACACGAGCTCTTCCCGATCGTTGCAGTCGTTCACTCTGTCATCGGGACCTCTCCCACTGGATCCACGTGTCGCTGATGGGCCCACCCAGGGACGCCAATTTGTAGAAAAAGGTAGGGCTAGGACCTTTCTCAAGATTTGCCCGGCGCTAACCGCCCTTGTACCATTCAAGTTTACCAAGCAATGAGGCAGGCGCCGGAGACCAGAAGGCAGGAAACAGAAGTTTATTCCGACGGAGCAGAACACATCAGATCAGACAACAAGGTATCATGTCGAGGTGCTCTAACAGCCTCTCGGAGGCCTGGCCTCTTATACACTGGTTTATGGCATGTGACCTTCTTTCGATACAATCAGATCCTTGTGAGGCAAGAAAAAGACATCCCCGTAATCCTAGTGTCAATCCCACCCCCATATACCGTCACAATAGAGTTTCTCAACCTGCTGATAAGAGGAGGGGACCATCACACAGCTGAGTGTTCCGTCGAGTCTTAGGATGTGTGCGCCTGATCATATCACAGGGGGTGGGGAGGCCTGGATCAATAGAGGGCCCTTTGAAGGAGAGCGACCTCATACAATATAGGGCAGTAAATGATATCTCCCGGCTTAGGCAATGGCCTCGGACCTGTGTGGACAGTCGGACACGGGGTGAGGGGTTATCAATGAAGTGGTATTCATGCCGCGTGGACAATCCAGCGCAGGAGGGAGGTTTGTCAACAGAGGGGCATTCATGGGAGGAGAGGAGGTGTTGGTCAGGCGCTAGCGTGACTCCCAAGGACAGGGTCATGCAGAAGGGTCCTGCTCGTAAGGAGGAGGAGGGAGGGGGAGCCAGGGTGCGCGGAGGATGCTTGCTGGGTCAGAGGGACGTGCTGGCGATCGATCGTGGACAGGGAGACCATGATACCTAAAATGGCTGCCATGCACGTAATACATAGGTGACCTAGGATAGCTGCCGTGCATGTAGTACATAGGTGACAAGCTGGCGCAGATGATGTTTAGATCGCAAGTCAAAATTCCACAGTATGTGATACCGCCACTGAGGATTGTTTTTGTGCAGGAAGTGGCCCCTTACTACACAAAGACACCCTGCCTGCAATGCAGGCACCCTTGCACCATGGTGCAAGGGTGCCTGCTCAGGCGCAAGACAGCACATTGTGCACCAGCGCACGGCGAGGAAAGGAATGCACCATATAATGTTAAATATGGTACATTCCTGCCCTCTCAACTTTCACTCATTTCAGAACAGCAAGGTGTCTTGATAATTGCATTTCGTGAAACCTAAATAAATTGCCCCCTAAGTTTTCAAGGGTACTTTCCAATCACAGTTCACCTGTACTTACTACTCACGCTAACCTGCGCGCAAGCAGCAATATTGCAAGCAAAACAGGTTCTCAACACTGTTTGACTTAACCCCTCCCACGCTGGTGACGGAACCGCTCCATCACGCCCCTCGGGTGGGCTGTGCTGGTGACGAAACGGTTCCGTCAATGCCCGCTGGACGCGCCTGCGTGGCGCGTTCTATTGAGCGGGCGGGGCCGTGACGGAACCGTTCCGTCACAAGCACAGCTCACCCGGGGGCGTGATGGAGCGGTTCCGTCACCAGCGTCGGATCACCGCGCACCCCGCCCCTTAGCGCTGCAGCGGAATTGCCGCCGCAGCGAAAGGGTTAAGGGTGTAAATTGGGGGGAAGCACAACCTTGACCACTGCACAAATGTTTCTGCAGAGTGGTTGGTATTCGTTCCATTGTTTGAACCCATCGTAATATAGGCCAACCTACAGCAAGAATTAATGTTGGGCATTTGAATTGAAATATATTTAGATCATCACAGTTTGAAAAGTTTTAGTGAATAACAATATTATCGAGTAAAACTTTCATCGTGCTTTATGTAATCATGTGTAAAAACACCATTAAAAAAGCTAGAATATTATGCAACCACGTCCATCTATGCCCTTGTGATTGGAATGGGTTTGACAACTACGGTCAGTTTGCACATTTTTACACCACAAATCCAGACACAGGTAGGATACTAATCAATGTCCTACTGACATGATGCAACAGGAAGCTGCAGAGGTAAAGAAAACTTAACATTTAAGTTGATGCTGTCTGTTGCCATGGAAACAAGGATAGGCTCAACAGAAAAATAGCACTGAAGCATAACATGGTTGCTCCAAGATTTTGGCAAGGCTACAGGCCACTGGCCTTTATTTTATGCCAATCCGCGTGAATTGATTGTGGCAGATTGATTTGATGTGGGAGAGGAAGAAAACGGTCCTCACTGGAGTTTAGATTTAACAAACAACATAGACGCTGATATGCAAATTCTTACAGGTTTGGCAAACTATAGCCCACAGGCTGTTTTGGACAAGCATGTTTTCCGTCTGAAATGCAGCGGTGTCATAAAAAGAAGCACATGTTTACTAGTCGGAGAATAAATTGAAAGCAATAGACATTTTACTAGGCCACATGAAATTTCTGCTGCATTTTAAAAGGTGAAATTGGGCTTATGGGCAAAAATCTCATCAGCTAAAATGTCACCATAAAACCCCAGACAGGAGCTTGTTTAATAAAAATGCACATAGTTGGACGCACACGTTTTAGTAGGATGATACTCCACCACACACATATCTGAGAAATAGAAATACTCATCTTTTGCTTCAAAATTCAGCCAACTCTTTTTACAACAATTATAAATATGTCAGAAGTTCTTCCCACTGAAGCAAATGCACGGCCATGAAGGTTATCGCGTTAATGACCTTTCTCCACAAAAAATAATGATATATTGATGTCTAAAAGATGTAGAACCCATTCAGCACTGCATGAAATGAAGTAAAAATAACACCACAGTCCTCTGAGATCGCTTTTGCGTTCACATATGAATATTGCTTCTAAGAAGACTTCCTCCTAGAAAAAGATGAATACTGATTTTATTAGCTAAGTTGAAATATGAGGCTCCCAATTTTCCACCTACATGAAGAAAAACAGACATATTCATACCCGGCCTGATTCACAGAATGAACTTAAGACTCAATCCTAAACTTACTACTATTTTGGTATTCACAGAATGCACTTACTACTTTTGGAATTCACAGAATGAACTTAATACTTTTGGTATTCACAGAATGCACTTACTACTTTTGGAATTCACAGAATGAACTTAATACTTTTGGTATTCACAGAAGTTAGGATTTTGTCTTAAGTCTGTCATAAATCTGTCTTAAGTCTGACTTAAGACAAATTTAAGACAAAATCCTAACTTCTGTGCATACCAAAAGTAGTATGTTCATTCTGTGAATGCCAAAAGTAGTAAGTGCATTCTGTGAATACCAAAATAGTAGTAAGTTTACGATTGAGTCTTAAATTCATTCTGTGAATCGGGCCCACACACAATAATTTTATTTTTAATCTTACATTAAAAACAATGATGAAACGAAAAAACAAACAGGTGCCTGGCAGTTTGTGTTTATACATTTCATGTTTCCTTGGGTTCAACATATTTAAAAATTAAGGGAGGGCTGAACTGTGTTGCAATTCCATGCAGTTACAAAAAAACTCAGCTAGATTCTGCGGAGTTCCGCGAACTGGTGGAAAATGCACGTCTTGCAGCGATTTAGCTTTGGTATTGCGTTCCACACTGAAAAATCAGCGGTAACGTCTGTACGTGTTTCACAAGTGTGTGGGCATTTTGTTTTGCCTGCTCCTGCCCTGCCTGCCTTTCTCCCAGCTTTGTTTTCCAAATGTCATCCCACTCTCATCCAACCTAATCCATCTCATCTGGTCACACACCTCCTAATCCCACCTTTTCCTTATTGCTCTCTGATTGCCCCTGTGTGTATTTATGTTTCTGTATGTGTTTTTTGTGACTTTTTTCTACTTCAATTTTTGTTTTACTTGTTTTTCCTGGCCTGTCCTCAATATCTGTCCTCCTGTCTCTTGCCTTCCCATTCCCAGTCCAACTCCATCCTGACGGCAGATGCAGAACATACAGGCAGTGTGCAACAAGGAGAGAGCAAGGGAATTGCAGGGGTGCGTCCTTGTCCCAAATTCAATATTAAGCTAAACAATGTGGACAAACGCACAGAAAAGTATTTATGGCCTCACTATTGTGGGTAAACTGTCTCTGGGACCCACTAGGGTTTCTTAAAAGACCCCTCACACTCCAACCTAGTTGGTGTCATGCTTCATCATTGTGGTCCCAACCGATTGGCCGAATGCCCCCCGGTTGTGCTACGACGCCTGATTACAGCGGAGCGGGTGTTGTGTGTAATGTGATAAGTCTGGGTTAAAAAAACCTCTAGGAATCCTTGTCAGATAAGTTTATTTATGACGGCCCAGGGTATTGAGCCCGCTAGGAGTAATTCCCTCAATTTGTTGCCACACTTGTTTTTACACAATACCCTGCGCCGTCATTTATAAACCCGGTTGGGACCCCAGTGATGAAGCATGACACCAACTAGGTTGGAGTGTGAGGGGTCTTTTAAGAAACCCTAATAGGTCCCAGAGACAGTTTACCCACAATAGTGAGGTACTAAATACTTTTCAATGGGTTTGTCCACATTTTTAGCTGAACATACAGGCAGTGCCACCTGCACCCCCTCTCGACAACAGAGGTGGGCAGCGGTGCAGCCCGGCCCACTTTTCTGTGAGGCAGAGGTTAGTGCACTAATTTTCTGGGTGAAGCACTACCTCCCCTGCATGCTGGTAGCAGGTGGCAGGCCATGTAAGGTTTACATCCTGCAGGTGCGTTGGATGCTCTGAGGGCAGGTCTGATGGTGTGTGCACCGCACCACAGGCATCCATGCACCTAGCATTAGCTGAAACACCACTCCGTGGACATACTAGACAGGGAACTGGACCTGCTCAACCTGCTAGGCATCAAGTTTGTGGGGTTCGGTGAGTAATATTTTTGTTTTCCAAAAATTCAAATATTCTTTTTCAAACATCAAGGTCACAGGTAAGGTAAGTTTACATGATTCACAGGTGAGGCAAGTTTACATGATGACAGGTAAGGTACGTTTACATGAATATATATGTTATAGTTAGGAAATAGAATTAAAAAAACCTTAGAAATTCCCAGAAAAAAACCAAAGGTCACAGGGACACTATAGTTAGGATCATATTTCACTTGTTCACAACCATAGAATTTGAGCAGTTATAGTCATCTGAGATAACTATAAGTGACTCCAGCGCAATGCACTGTTTATGACCTCACATATTGCATCACTCAAGACACGGTCAGTCACATCACTCATGATATCTCACATGACATCAAGGATGGCATCACTGGTGACATCTCCCAGTGAGTGAAAGTGTTTCATGAATGTTTCTGAGATTTTAAGATATATAGTAAGCTACTGCATACGTTAAATTAATATTCTTTTTAGACTAGTAATGAGTGATACTGTTTCTAACATATGTCATCAGAGTGGGTGTATGACTGTCTGTATCAGTGTGGGAGTGGGTGTCTGAGTGCTGTATGTATGTGAGAGGATGTATAGTTGAATAATGGTGTTTGTGAGTACCTGTATGGGTCTTTAAATGACTGTGTGAGTGGCTGTATTGGTGATTGAAAGTGATTGGATGTATGACTGAGTGGTGAGTGGTTGCCTTAGTGGCTATATGGGTGGGGGAGCGTGTGAGTGTCTGTTATGGTGGCTGAGTAGCTGTGCAAGTGACTCTATGGGCGGGGGAGTGGGTTTGTTAGTGGCTGTATGGGTAAGGTACTGAGTGTTTGAATGGATGTATGGGTAAGTGAGTGTGTGTAATTGCCTATTTTGCACAGAAAGAGTCTGTGTGACTGGCTGTATAGGTGAGTGAGTGTGTGTGTGACTGATTGTATGTATATGGCAATGGGTATGTAAGTGGTTAACTAGATAAGTGAATGGATGTTTGAGTAGCTGTATGGGTAAGTGAGGGGCTGCGTGAGTAGCTGTTTGATTGAGTGCTAGTGTGAGTGGTTTTGTTGGTGAGTGGGCAAGTGAGTATCTGTACTAGTGAGTGAGTGGATCTGTGAGTGGCTCTATGGCTGAGTGAATGCTAGTGTGAGAGGCTGTATCAGTGAGTGACTGGGTGTGTGTCTAGCTGTATGAGTGAGTAGTTGTGTAAGTGGCTGCATGGTTGGGTGATTTGGTTGTGGAAGTGGATGTATGAATGAGTGGGTCTATGTGTGAGTAATTGAATGGGTATGTGAGTGGTTGTATGGGAGTGGACGTCTGAAAGGTTTTTAGGGGTGTGAGTGGGTATGTGAGTGTTTCTGTGGATGATGTCTTCATTGATGTCATCACTTATGTCATTTGAGATGTCATCATGTCATCAGTGATGTCACTGACCATGATATCAGTGAAAAAATAGGTGATGGCAAAAGCAGTGCATTGCGGGGTATACGTTATATTTAGATCAGGTAACTATAATTGCTGAATTGCTATGGTTTTGTACGAGTGAAATATGATCCAATCTATAACCTCCCTGTAACCTTCATTTTTGGGGGGAATTTATAAAGTTTTTAAATTCTATTTCCTAACGGTAATGTCCCATTAACTTTTGTTTTTTTCAGTGAATTTCTAAGGTTTCTAAATTCTATTTCCTCCCTCTAACTTTCCTGTAGCATTTGGTATCTTTTTGTGAATTTCGAATTTTTTTTATGTTATTTCCTAAATGTAGCCTGTAATCTTTGTAAGTAGATCTGTGAGCATCTCTGTGGGGCTATCTGTGGCTGTGTGAGTGCTTGAGTGTGTGAGTGAGTGTCTAAGGGTCTATGTGGGTCTCTCAGATGCTGTTTCAGTGACTGGCCCATGATGGAACAGCGGCTTCCCCTTTATTAATAACGAGTACACAGTTTTTCATAAAATCTCTACTCAAGTGTAGTAATTTATATTGCTTAATTGCTAAGTAGTACCTCCTTGAGTAAATATCAAAATGTATTCTACACTACAACTGCATAATGCAGCATGAGGAAATCTTTCGAGTGACGCATTGTTATTGTTCCTCACGTATCTGTACCAATAAATTTGGAAAAACGTGAATGTTCTTATAGAAAAGACAACAAGAGTATAAAGAAGTGAATTTACATAAAACAAAGGTGCTACCTCTATACAAAGTAAGTGCATCTTTGTTAACTGTCCTCATACTGTTCGGCATTGCAGCACGTCTCCAAAATCGATGGGAAAAGTGTTAAGGTCCGTTTGGTAACTTCCCCATCTTCCTGGAAAAATGCAGGTAGCCCTTTGCATGCTACTAAGGTGAACAGACCACGGTCAATTGAGAGGAGCTTGCAAGTGTGTTGGGCCTGTAGTGGGTGCATGAATCTCTCACTAGATCTCTGAGTGAGTGTGTTAATCTGTGACTGGATCTCTGAGTGGGTGCGAGAGTCTCTGAGTGGGTGTGCATGTTTCTGAGTGGATTTGTGAGTGTGTGTGCTAATGTCTGAGTGGCTCTGTCAGAGGATATGTTAGTTCATGCGTGGGTCTGTGAGTGGGTCTGTGAGCCTCTGAGTGGGTCTGTGAGTGGGTAAGAAGTATATGAGTGTGTGCATGAGTCTCTCAGTGGCTTTCTGAGTGGGTGCATGAGTATCTTAGTGGGTCTGTGAATGGATGCAGAAGTATCTAAGTGGGTCTGTGAGTGGGTATGCAAGTGGGTGCCTGAGTCTGTGACTATATCTATCCGTGGGTTAGTAAGTGTCTTAGCGGGTCTGTGAGTGGATGCATGAGGGGCCAAATGTAATAATGTTTTTTCAAGGACATACGTCCGAAGTCAGCCAGAGGTGGTAACAGTACCCCTCTTATATCCTGTGCTCGCCTCCACAGCATTTATATCAGGCAAAATCCTCTATTTCTCCAGCAGAGGTGGGGGGTCTAGCCCCCAATTATAAATCCTCCTAAACTTTCTCCGCGACAGGGGGCCCCAACCCTGACAGGGAGGCCTCGGCAAACACAGAAATGGGGCATACCGCTGTGACACCATCAACGAAAAGAAAAGCCAATGCCTAACCTCAAGGAAAGTTGGCGTGTTTATTGTATTTAATTGCAACCTGATGCACCAATGCTTCCATCTGGGAGAAAAGGAGTTTGTTGCTTACAGTTATTTATGGTCAGTTTCTGGGGTCTGCTTTAGGCCAAGGTACAAAATACCACCAGTAGTTGCTCGTTAACTGCTCTGGAGCATCCGCGTGCAGAGGTGCTGGTGGGGTTGGTATCTTTGCACACTAAGCCGATGGAAACAAGGGAGGGCATCTAGAAACAGGCATCAGACAGGGATAAGCCTCGGAGCTTCAAATGAGGGGGCTCAGGTCACAAGGATACTGGGAAAAAGTGGGCATAGTTATTTCATCGGTACCCGGGCTGGGGCATTCGGTTGTAGAGTGGAAAGGTCGGCTGGGCTCTGTGGGTCCTACGGTCTTGCTATAGTCAGTCTTGCCCATTGAGGGAGCATGATAGATCAGGACTGCTGGGCCTCTCTGGAAGTGGGTCTCTGCAGTGCTGATGTCCCTTTATGGCTGCTCAGTGATGGTACTGTTAGAGTCTCGGCTGGACTTAAACAGGCGTTGCTTCCTGCAAGGGTACCCCAGGTATTGGCCCCGTGAGGCTCCTCTGGATCCTGGTGTCCTCTCACATGATAGGGACACAGATCCAACCTTCAGGACGACAGGTATCTTTTCCTGGGAGGCTGCTGCATCGGGCTGGCAGGAAGAGGCAAGCAGGTAAACTGGACTTTGTTTCTTCGGTACCTGGGAATAAGGGGTGTAGAGCCTCTACTCCAAAATAAATTGCTATCAATTTGCAAAGGGCTGGCAGTCTACCCGGGTGCTTGTTAGTTGCTCAGCTGCAGGATAAATTACTTGGTCATGAATATTGAGACTGATGCAGGCATGAAGCGTTTTGTGCCAAAAAGTCCACAGCAATCTTCAGTTCTATTTGTCTTGCAGTTCTACTTTGTCCTATTCTTCTGGACCCATTGAATCTGAGTTCTTGGCATCAGGGGTGCCACCTAAATACTCAATGTAGGGGCATTAAGGGGAGTGACAGGTAGTAGCCAATGGGCTACTGACCTTTTGGGTGTCTACACCCTCTATCCGAGCACTTCCTGTGAGTTTAATTCTGCCAAAGCCAAGATGGTGGAATTCTACGTTTTGTGTTTGCATCAGGTAGCCCACCTTATGGGTGGAACTAGCCTGATGGAGGAACACGTCTTCTGACTAGCTAGTTTTCCCACCTGTGCTGGTGCCAAATGGGCTTGTGGTAGTGGGTGGTAATTCCCTCATCTGGCAAAGCCTTGGTTCGTAAATCAAAGGCAGCAGAGGCCTTCAAAGCCCCCTGTCTTGATATGCTGATCACTTAGCCATCCTGCTTGGAGATGGCGACAACAACTCCAGCAAAAGCAGGCATTGTTTCTGCCTTCAGAGAGCACAGAGTCTCACCTGCAGACCTGCAGGCCTGTCTACAGTGGCAGACTGGTGTAGACCAGTCAGCCAGTAGACTAGTAGTCAATTTTAAGATGCCCTTTGTGTCAGCGGCTCCCAATCGGCTGCAGCACCCTGCTGTGCCATCAAAACTAGCCAGGGGCGCCGTGAACTCTGAACACACAGTTTGGGAACGACTACATGGTTAGACTATGAGTGCGCAGGCCAAAATCCTGGTCCACTTACAGCTGGGTCTCTGTGGTCTTTTATGGGTTAGCAGCATGGTGCTTTCTTCTGGGGCAGATCACATTTTTGACTAAAGCCTTGGACATACTAATCTTGCATATTAAACCTTAGAGTCATGAAGTACGCGAATGACTTGTGCAATGTACCACTACAAGGTCCGTTTACAGTGCGAGACCAGAAAGAGAGAAAGAACTTAAAGCTGTGGTAAGTGATTGGGAGATTTTGATGCTGTTGGAGTTTGGCCACATGACATGTTTTCAGCCAGAATAGGAGATACTGAAATTGGACACACAGATGGCATCCATTTATTCATTTTATGGACTCAATCCACCACATGGACACATTCCGAAAATGTCGCTGCTATTCCCAGTCTCTAAAATAAATGCCACATTCATGTGTGATTCAGTCTCATACTCTGCAAACTAACAGGCCATCAATGAGCATTCTGGCAAACAGTAAATAAAGCAGTATTAAATATCATACAATGGTTCATTTTTAAAGTAATAATTAAATGTCACAATTCATCATGGTTACATATTGTTGTTTCCAAATACTTGAATGCTGCATGCGATGAACTGTCCCAGGTTAGAGAAGATCTCCAGACAGTGAAAGGGCAAGGGGGTGGGGGGGGTCAAGGGGGTGCAAGGGGAGGGGTGAACTTTACCCCACACTGCGACCTGCAGGGCATAGCTCATTTACCATCAATGTAGTCGCAGTTGATGGTTTGACATCCATGCCTGTAATGACATTGAGAACTGCACTAACTAGTCTCTGTTAAACATGTGGCGATTTAGTGTCACACAACTGGGGGAGAGGATGTGGCCTCACGGCCAGAGCTGCTGACTTTGTAGCTGGGTAACCAGGGCTTTTCCGCCCCGGTCGCCTTGCGACCGGGCAGAAAAGGAATAATTTGGTGGCGGTGTCTATCAGACACCGCCAGCCATATTAGGATGGGCTTCTCTGAATGCCTTTCCATGGCGGCATTGCCGCCACGGAAAGGCATGCATAGATTCCCTGCGGGGGCACGTTGCGGGCCCCCAGGGACTCTGAGGGGTGGGGGTGCACATGGGGGGTACCTATGTTACCCCCCAGAAGTTCCATGCACAGCATGGCAGGCACCGCGCGGTGCCTGTCATGCTGTCCATGGAAGTGCACAGCATGCTTTCCTGCCATTGTGGCGGGCGGTGGAGAGTGCACCGCCTGCCACAATGGTATGAATGCAGGATGCGCCCTGTGGCGGGCGCATCCTAATACTGGCGACGGGACCCCCGCCCTTAAGACGGGCGGTCCATATTACCACGGGGATGGCGGGCAGGCAAAGTCCGCCCGCCATACTAATGAGGCCCTGAGTTTGTACTACGTCTACCCTGTGCCTCACTTCATTGCAAGTGTTAAGACACTTTATTTTTTATAATACTAAAAAATGGCCTTCAAATTCCATTCATACTTATTCCGGCAGTGGATTGGGACAGGACATCGGGGGCAAGAAAAGGACGGAGTTGAGAAATGCAATTCTAATGCTCTACATGCATCTATAGTTCCCACACCTCTGATACCAGCATTGGACATTTCATTGTGCAGTGTTATGTTAGTCACTACTTTTCTGCGCCAGTGACACCACCCATGGGTCCTGATTAGAAGTGTTGCTTGTGCAACAAGAAGGCGAAGGATGGAGCCACAGTGCTGCAGGGATTTTGGAGCAGCATATTTTAATACTGCACTGTTCGCCACTGTAGGTCAGTACAATGGGAAATTCTGGGATGATGTGCTTGTTTCGGTTTACTTCAATAGTTGTTCTCTAGACAACCCCTTGCAATGCAAACAGGTGAATTGTTTTGTGGCAGCAGATACTCTAAATCACTGCAGTTTGAATTAAAATTACTTTTTAAATGTTTTGTTTTTACAGAAGCTGCTTATGTGCTCAGAACTGAAAATAGCAAATGCGTCAACTCGTCATGTGTTTTACCTGGGCTGTGCTTATGACGAGTTGACCTTGTCATGATCCCTGCACTTTTGGATTTTCCAGCGCACAGCGGGAAAACCCCTTAGCACCCGACGAGCTCAGCTCGTCATGAGGCACGGTTGAGCTGTGCTCAGCTCGTCATGAACTATGGTAAATCAGGGAATGCAGCACAGGAGGAAAATACCTTTAGCATTGAAGGTGTTGAAGAGTTGTGTCTTTGAGAGTCTGGGCAAATATGCACAAAATATATAAACAAAAAAACAAATTGTAATATAGTCTCATTCTTTTGCAAAGCACTCCAATACCTTTGGATCAGGCTTGTACTTAAAAAAACAAAAAGGCAAAACAAAAGTTATTTGGAGGACACATGGGGCAGAAGCCCCAATTTTAGGTGTGAAGTGCGAAAACCAGCACTATAGTCCCTGCCTAGCATGTGTTTAAAGCCTCCATTGTATTTCAGTGGGTGTAAAGCAAATACAGCCTACGCTACATTTTACCAGACAGCAGTGCACCCCTGTCCTAAGGAAACACATCCCCAACTCCCTAACAACTGCTTATCACATTTCAGCACTAAATTTAAAAAAATAACTGTCTGCTATTTCAGTGGCAAACTATAGCATGAAATGCTGTGCAAGACTCCTCAATAAAGTGTAGGCACTTAATAGGTCCAATAGCTGCAATGTGGAAAGGAGCTGCTTGCGTGCACTGCAGCTTGCTTAAAGAGCACAATGCACGAAAAGCACACTTCTCCGAGAACCCCATGCCCTTCCAATCAGTCATTGCCACTGCATGGGGTTCCGCAGTGGACAGGATAGAATTACATCTATGATTGTGATATCTTCATCGGCTTCATACCAATTATTTTCAGGGAGAAAGATGGAAATACTCCTGAGGCCTGGCTTGCATCCCCCATCTGCCATAAAAAAGTAACATAATGGGGGGCTGTGGCCAATGGCCAAGGAGGCAAGGGAGCTGTGGGTTGAAAAGGTATGAGAACTACTGCTATGGGTTCATGTATTAATAGATCAATTACTGGAATCAGTCTGAGTTTATTAATATGAGATGTTTGATACCGAAGATCTCTGGTGTCAGTGAAGCCATCACATAGTTTGGGAACTCGTAAACATTAGTGTCCAACACATGTTCTCAAAATGGCTTCCCTGTTCACTTGTAATATCTAAGAATCGGCTTAAACATCACAGGGCCATATCTGCTCATGCTGATATGTCCACACATATAGTATAGTGCACCCTGGCTTAGGGCTGCAAGGCCCGCTGTAGGGGTGACTTACCTCTACTCCATGTAGTGTCTGCAGGCATGGCACACAGGGGTGTGCCATGTGAAGTCTTCCCTTTGCTATGCAGTGTGGCTCACAGCCTGCAAAGGCAGTTTTCATGGTGGTGTTGAGGAGTCCCTTAGGGTGACACAATACATGCCGCAGCCCTTAGGATCACTTTTTAGCCTCCTTTCCCTAGGTACCAGGTGTACTATTTACTAGCGAACTACAGGAGGTGCTAAAGGAATTGCCAATTGGGGGAATAAATGTACAGATTTAGGGAAAGATATTTGGCACTGAGGACCTGGATAGCAGGAAACCAATGCACTTCTGTCAAAATCGCATCAGTCATCAGGCAAAAAGTGGGGGTGACCAAGTAAAAAAGGGGTACTTCTCTACAATCATATGTTCCCAGAATTGGTGCATGTCAGAATATCAACTATTAAAATATAATCCCGAAAAAATAGGGACACATATTGATAAGAATATATCAAAAAGGTCTACTTTTCTGGCTTGGCATTTGCTTACCTTGACTATACAGTGCAAGTCGATATTATTAAAGGACATTATCAAAACTTTGATATTGCAACTCCCCAACCTCAGAATAATTAAGACTAAACCAGTCACCCAGAGGGTTGAGGTTGTGCATAGACATAAATAGCCTTGCTGTAAACGGTGTCTTGCAAGTAAACATCTAGAGTATGGCATAAGCCAGTCCATGTATGTGTGATTATTCTGCCAGTGTGATGATAATAACATGGACAATTTTCTGGATCCACACACTAGACTCAAGGCACTTTTAATGTTCATGTGTGAGTATGCTTTACTTCTTTAAATTACATATGAACATTAGATCAGGACTTAACCCAGCCTTTCTGCAGGTCAGGACCAGTGCTTAATTTGTAAAAAAAAAAAAAAAACATAAGTAATGGGGTCCTTGTCAGGAGGCCACTACAGCTCGCTCAACCCATTCCCCTACAGGCGCGGTCAAAGACAGTACCAACACTGCTCTTAACTATCACACTCCCAGAAGTGTGACAAATCTGAGTATTCCAGGCCCCAAAAGTATTAAGAATGGCTCAGGTGGGAGATATTAGTCATTTTTAGTTTACATTGAATTAATAAACAACTGTTGTAGTGCTCATCTCTAAATAAAACAAACAGCGCCACCAAGTGGCAGACTGTTTTAAGAGTCGGTGAAGGCAATTATTATGCATTGGTCAGCACTACCCCAACTCACACACTGAGGTATCCCGCCACAGAGAAGCATTTAGTCTGAATATGGCAAACTTGGGACACAAAACAAACCCCGCCTTTGGCCCTATTTCTCTATACGTCAGAGGATGCTGCTCTTCTCATCTAGCGGGGACTGGACTAGAGGTTCAGGTTCCTGCTAGAGCAGGGCAAAGTACGAATTCCACAAACCGGGTCCCTGTCTGGATTGGCACAGTGGGGAAAAATGATGGATTGGAATGTGATTACAAGCGGCTGAAATTAATTCAAACATTCCCCACATTCCCTTTTTGCTTTCCCTTGTTCCTTCATTTGATCATGGAAATCCTTAGTGATATGCATTATGCATACTATGTACACGAGTGGGTGCTTCATCCCAAATATGCCCACTACTACAGATGTTCTGTTTTGTAGCAACGCATTTAAAAGTTATTACCCAATTTAATGGGCCTCGATATAAACTCAAATATTCCCTTTTTTTCAAATGTGTGGTTTGACATAAATCAGAGTAAAGAAAGGGTAACCACACTCTGTGTGTGTGCGTGTGTGCGTGCGTGCGTGCGTGCGTGCCACTTTCAAACTAATTTCCACAGATGTCTACAAATCTCAGTCCCTCCGTGGTTAGGAGAGCCTCTCCTATAATTTTTAAAAAACGAGTTCAATGTTCAGGTCGACTAATTTTTGCATTATAACTCTTTAAGAGAAAATGTGTCAGCAGCACGAGCTTGCTAAACCCGGTGCACGCGAACAACGAGGTGCGAAACACCATTCAACTCTAAATTGCAAGAACTCGGGTTCAATGATGTCAAAGGCCATGGCAGAGTCTTCCGCCTGGCTACTTATCATCACCTCCCTTGGCGCCGTGTTTTATTTTCATCTTATATTTTCTCTGTCAATAGTCATTTGCCTGATTTGTCACACATGGTACGTTCCGGTTTCTCCCCTGGCGTCCTTGGGGTTGTTTCTCTTCCCTCGTTAGTTCACCGCGTGTGTGGCTCATTAGGGTCTCCCTTGCTCGCCCTTGTCCCCACGGATACGGCTCGAGCTCCTGCGGCCCGCGGTGCTTTCAAACTAATTTCCACAGATGTCTACAAATCTGAGTATTCAGCTTGCCGTCTGCAGTTGATATAAAGCGCTGCGCTCGGGATGCTGGACGCCTCTCCAATCACATGGGATCTCTTTGTCATGCGCAGTCTGGGCTCCCGCCTTCCCCATTCACTCACCTTTTATCCTTTCCTAGGGAACACGCTGGCACGTGCACAGACAGATTAACCCATTACTGCCACACACAGGGAGGCGTAAAGTGCACTACAATACACAAGCACACACAAACAAACGAGAAGGGACCCTTCTATTTGGGCAGTCTTACCCACTTGTGTCGTCCATCCATCCATCCATCCATGCATCCATCCATCCATCCATGCATGCATCCATCCATCCATCCATCCATCCATCCATCCATCCATCCATCCATCCATCCATCCATCCATCCATCCATCCATCCATCCATCCATCCATCCATCCATCCATCCATCCATCCATCCATCCTGCACGGGGACTCAAAAGAAAGCAATGGGAAATACATAATTGGAGAAAATCATAGGTTAATCCCTGTGTAAGGACTGCATTACAAATGGACTCTCTGAACAGGTTAAACGTTATGCAGAGGCCACAGGGCCCATTTCCTTCCTTGCACTAGGGCACATGACACACTGGCTTTGCAGCTGCTTACTGATTCGGTGTGCTTTCCCTTTCAGAAGTAATTTGTGTTTCCGACATCTGTTGGGTGGAAATCTGAGAACGCACACATTTGCTAGTACAGCAAATACGTATTTGTTATCCTCTCAAAAGTCCAACACTGTGAGTTCTGTGAACTCTTTATATTTTAGCTATGGATAATAGTGTTGTTACATCTGTCAGCCTTAGGGAGGTGTTCCCCAAGCCTTCTGCCTTCTCCACTCCTGTTTTGCTGAATTTGTTTTTGTTGGCCTTAGAACTCTGTGCATGCACTTTACCACTGCTAACCAGTGCTAAAGTACATACACTCACTCACTAAAACATGGTGTAAGTGACTTGCATCTGATTTACAAATTTAATTTACTTATAAGTCCCTAGTAAAATGGTATATCATATGCCCAGAGCTGGTAAATTAAATGCTACTGGTGGGCCTGCAGCACTCATTGTGCCCCCCTTAAGTAGCCTCTTTAACATTTCTCAGATCTTCTATATGCAGCCCGTAGTGTGGTTTAAATGACAAATATGATTTAGCAAAATAATTGCCTTGCCAATCCAAATACTACATTTTTAGTACACATAACTCACCCTAAGGTGGGCCCTAAACAGCCTGTGGGTGCATTCTAATTAAAAAGTTGGACATGTACTTTTAAGTTTTATATTTCCTGTTAGTGAAAAGCTCACACATTTGTTTATCACTACTGCGAGGCCTACGTCTCCCAAAGGTTACCATTGGGTTACCTTATTACATTTATTAAGTGCTAGAAATGAGTTTTCAGCTGGCTAGGGTTTGCACCTAAGCCAGGCAGAATCCACCTCTCTAGCAAGGATAAGGGGATTACATGTCTAAAATAACCCCTGCTCACCCCCTTGTCAGCTTGTCACAAGCAGTCAGGCTTATCTCAGAGGAGATGTGTAAGGCATTTGCACATAACAAACAGTAATACAGTGAAAACACTACAAAAGGACACCACACAATTTTCAGATAAATATTTATCTGTGTAAAACAAGACCAAAATGGTAAAAATCCAATTTACAGTTATCAAGATACAAGTAATGCACAAGTAGGCTTCATATACAATTACTTGAAGTCAAAAGCTTCATCCAGGCCATTACAGCATCGTGAACAAACAAATCCAACAGTTCTGGTTGGTCCCGGAGTCATGGGCCAGGTATAGCGTTGGCGAGACCCGTAAAACTATACCTTTGAAGATGCAGCGCATCAGACCTTGTGGTGAGCTCCAGAGGAGCAGCATCAGCAGGCGTCGGTTCCGGTGCAGGAGTCATCGGGACTTGAAGCCACACACGTTGCACATCAAGCCCTGTGACTTTGAAGTCAGGAGCCCTGGCATGTGCAGGTGTTGGGGTTGCGGTGTTCAGCTTCGGTGAGTCCAGGGCTGCAGTGCGAAATGGGGCGATGCTCGTTGAGATGCTGACAGGTCATGGTGCAGGCAGCACCGTCATTATTGCTGAAGCGCTGTCAACAGTAGACCCAAGACAGCTGTGCGTGACAGGGCCATGCAGTGTGTGTGGCCCACAGGTTGCGGTGCAGGCAGCGACATCAGTTGACAAACTGGAGTCGATGGCGCTGGCTTTGATGGGCAAGGATGCAGCGTGGGGTGGGGTCGGGTGGTTCATCATGTAACTTACGAGCAGTGCCCCCAAACTATGGTGCGGGCAGCAGCAACAATGTCAGCTTGGAGTGTCGGCATCAGGGAGAACAGGGCTGCAGTGTGAAGCGGCGCAATGCTCTGTGTTCTCCATGAGCGATGTCCACAGGGCATGGTGCAGGCAGTGGCGTCAGAGACAGTGTTGAGTTGCCGGGGATAGCAGGGCAGGTGCATGAAGATGTTGGTGTGATGGAGTGCGGTACCCACAGGTCACCGTACAAACAGTGGCTCGGTGGCAGCGTCAGACGTTGTCATCGTGCCTTCAGGTCATTGAGCCGGCAGCAGCGTCATTGATGGCATCAGGTTACCTTACTTCTCTGTGGCAGCTGAAACCTCCAGTTGCAGAAGTCGGTATGCAGAAGATGTTGAAGTCTTTGATTTCCCTGAGACTTCCAACAGGAGGAAAGCTCTACATCAAACCTTTGGAGATACTTAGTATGCAGAAAGAACAGTCCAGTCCTTTTCCTGCTCAAGAAAGAAGCAGCAACTGCAGGCCAACCAAACAAAGCAACTACAGCAAAGGGGCAGTACTCCTCCTGGAAGCTCTCCCAGGTCTTCCAGCTCTTCTTCCTGGATGGTTCCTTAGTCCAGCAGTAATCTAAAGTTCTGGGGTCAGGGCCCCAATATTTATACCATATTTTCCTTTGAAGTTGGTACAAACAAAGTTCCTCTGGCACACACAAACTAGTTCTGCCTGGCTCAGGCAAGGTTCAGAACAGGAGGTGGGGACAGCTTTGTGGAATGTAAATGTAAATGTGTTTGTATTTATATAGGGCCTTCTACCCAAAGGTCTCGTAGCGCTGTATTCATACCGCTGTGCAACCCTTCCTGGCTTTCCTGTGAGATGTCCACTCCTGGGCACACCCAAGGTGAAGCCAGGCATCCAAGCGCTGCTGGAGCCGTTGTGGAGATTAAGCAAACTATTGCCCAAAGTCACAGAGTGGGACCCATGATTAGACTAGGCACCAAGGCGAGAATTATCATGTCTGGGGAGATTGAGTCCAAGAGCTGCCGAGGCGGGAATTGAACCCTGGTCCCGGGTCAGACCTCTGCATCAAGGTTTGCTGCTCTAACCATTGAGCCACGCTTCTCCACCAGTATATGTTCTACCTTTCACGTACACTGCACCGTGCCCATGGGGGTACCTTGGGGCTATCTGAGGGGTTCCTTACATGTAAGAAAAGGGAATATTAGTGCCTGGCAAGTGGGTACACTTGCCATGTCAACATGGCAGTAAAAACTGCACACAGACCCTGCAGTGGCAGGTCTGAGACCCCTTTGAAAGGCCACTTGTGTGGGTGGCACAACCAGTGCTGCAAAAAAAAAAGCAAGCCCACTTGTACCATTTGATTTTTCAGGCCGTGGGCACACACAGTGCATTGTACTAGGAACTTACTAGTAAATCAAATTTCCCAATCACAGAAAACCAATCACAACACAATTTACATGGAGAGCAGAGGCACTTTAGCACTGAATAGCAGCGGTATATTGCCCGGAGACCTAAAACCAATGAAAAATTGGTAAAGAACAGGAGGTCAAGAAGCAAAAGGTCTGGGTGTCAGCCTGCTGAAAACGCCAAGTCTAACAATAAGTGGTAACTCTTATTTTGGAGCAGTTGGAAAGGTCATGTTTGGTGTCTAAGGAATTGTAATTCAAAAATCCTCTTTAATGGTAAAGTCAGATTTTAGAAAGTTGCCATTTTCTTGTCCTAGCCATTTGGTGCCTGCAGTCTGTATCCTGGGTCACATGACTAGGTGTAGTTGGCAGTTGGCCTTTGTGTATTTCTCCTACACAGTCACACAATGGAGGAACAGGATGTTGGCAAGGTGGGCCATCCAAGGCAAGGTGCCCTACTTGCACTTCAAAGTCACTGACTGCTCACACACAACAAACTTCCAACTAGTCTATTGTGACTGCAGACTTCATCTCCCAGCGAACGCATCCCCTGCCCAAGTAAGGTTGGAATTTGGACTTACCAATCAAAAATATGCAAGGCAAGGCCACTTTATAAAAGTATGGAATCAAATAATAAATGACCACCAAAATGAAATATCGCATCTGTTATGGAGAGAATTAAATAACGACACCAGCTCTACTGCAGGGCTCTATCTTAGGGAAGCAATAAAGGATTTTGCGGTCATGTCGATATGGGAAAATAATATAACCAAGACATCGTTTAAGAAAATAATTAATAAAACCACAAACCATCTATCTATTTTAAACAATAAAGCTACCCTTACTAAGAGAAAACATGCTTGGGCGACAATAAACGGTTCGAAAAAGAAGGAAATTCAACAATATCTGGTAACACCTTGGACGGAAAAAAACAAACAGGTGCTCCTTAAAGCCAGATTTGGAATAATGCCAGGCCTGTGTCACCTTCCACCGTGGGAGATATCAGTAACCCAAACGCAATGTAGACTGTGCAATAGTGGTGAGGAGGATAGTCTTCATCTTCTATGTACTTGCCCTGAACTCTTGCAGGAGAGAAAAGCATTGCTTAAGTTTCTTTTCAAGGCACGAGGCATAAGAACATGCAGGTAGGCCCTGATTAAGTGCCTGCACTCGAATGATATCATTTTAAATGCTACCTTTGTAAAGTTCCTAAATATAGTTAAAAGGAAACTAGGATTTGTACCTACTTAAATATTTAACTGACTACAAAGCTGATGCAAAGTCATTTTAAGTGGTTTTGTACATGAATATAGCTATTACTGTTTTTCCTTTTGTTGTGTAATATTGTAAGATTTTAAATAATCAACATAATAAACTACTTTGTTGTGACTGCAGACAGACTCGGATCAGGGCACGTGGCGGTACATTCCAGACACCTCTGTGGTGGTGGGGGGGGGGGTTGGGGAATTGGAGACATTCATTCCACTTCAAAGTGGGCACCATGTATAAAAAGAGGGCTCTCAGACCGACTTTTTAGTTCACTTTGTGACCTGTGGAAGGACTCTCAAATGACTGACTTACAGCTTGTGGCCTGATGTGTACTTCGGAAGACTACCCTGCTGCTCCATGAGGAATTCTTTGCTGACTGAAGAATGCTGTCTGATATAGAGAAGTGTCCTACTGCTTGAGACCTGCACTTCTTTTTTAACCCAAAACTTCCATAGTTACTCCAAGGGCTAGTTGGCTGGCCTAGTGATCAGAGCCTAAGGGAAAGAAAAGATTCTAACCATCTTAAACCCAATCCTGGATCCAGTTCGAGTGATGTCTCTCCAGTCCTGGACCCACTAAAGTGTTGCTAAAGGCACCCAGGTAGCCCAAATAAAAAACTCAGGACTTCAAAAATGGTCAACCAAAAAGTGTCTGAGACTGAGAGGAGACAGGGGCCTGTCTGGTAGCCAATCTAATCAAGGTGCATCGCCAGTCGGGCTGACTTCACAGTAGCTCTCATCACATTCTTCTCCGCATCAGCAAATCATTTTCACGGCTCCTCGCAGAAGACGTATCCGGTCTCGCGGAGTCCCTGTTCAATTACAGCCTGCAGCTTCGCACCAACCTCCATTAAAGAGTCCAAGTACTAACATAGAAATCTTCACCATGACTTAGTCCAGTGGCTCCCCGACGACAACACCTCCTCCGCGGACACTGACAGCTGCCTTGCCCCGCTTAACCTTACATTCATAGACATTTTCCCTGAAAAATTCTTCTAAGTTTGAAGGTAAACAGAGACCCAGCATACTCTACTTCGTGTATCTGAACCACGCTCCATCTTGGTCTGCTATAAATTTAAACGTTGCCACGGTTTTGAACAACTAGATGTCCCAGGTTGGCCCTTTGTTCTTTTAGGTACTACTTTGCACTTTAAATTTAAAAAATGTATAACTCTGGGTCTACTAAATGGATTTTTGTAGTTTTGGTGTCAAATAATTTATAAAAATGTATTCTATTTTTCTAAAAGTGGCTGATTTTTTCTTGAGCGGTGTTTTCACTTTAATTCTGTCTATGTGCTGCATAAATGCTTTACACATTGCCTCTTGATTACACCTGACTGCTTTTGGGCCAAGCTAACAAGGTAATTTTGTGACTTTTTGTTGTTTCGCTCAACCAACAACCTCTTATGGATTGTCCCAGTTCTGTTATCCCAGAACACAAGGTTGAAGCTTAGCAATGTGTTTGGTAAATGCTTGCTGCTTGTACTCAGATATGGACAGGCCACGAAGGTGCATGCAGACACAGCCGCAGATAGTGCAATGTGATGGGGCTCTCCACAAACTTACCTTAGGTGCAAGCCTGTATTGAACCACAAGTGATTCTGGATTCAGGCTTTTGATTAATGGGCATGCCAGAAGCACAGCTCGCCATACCGGACCCATACAAACATGTGCACTGCTCTTAAGCCCCCCCCTCCCCAAAAAAATGCAATACTCAACAAGTAGCCTAGGGATAGAAAGAATGGAAAGGGGCAGGTATCACTACGAACACTCCTGCAAGATCTGCTTGCAGGACCGGACTGGCCATAAAGAACGGTGTACAGACAAAATATCGACTCCAAAATATCGACTGGACATAATATCGAGTTTTAAATATAGACTGGACAAAATATCGACTGGACATAATATCGACTACAAAAATATCGTTTTTCAGGTAAGTGAAGTAATATCGACGGTATAAAATATAGATAGCAAAAATATTGAATTTTTAATAATATATAATATTTTATAGTGTATTTTTATGTAATAATATGTGTGAAAAGTGTGTCTTAATGTTATAAAATATTTTATTAAATGAATTTTGTTTTTATAATAATTGCGTAATGTAATTCTGTAGCGGGTTGTGGGTTTATAGGGGAATAGGGTGGGAAGTAATTTAATAATAATTAATTAATTAATATATGTTTGTTAATATTTTTAATTAATAATTAATTGATAATTAATTACTATTAATTAGTTAATTAATTAATATAATTTTGAACATATTTTGTATTAGTAATTAATTGGTAATTAATTAATTGTAATTAGTTAATTACATTAATTAGAGTACATTTTTAATATATATAATTTTGTGTTATTTTTAAGTAATTAATTTGGAAAAAATAATATTAATTATTAAAATAATTACAGCTAATGTGCTAATATATTTACTTTATTGTTATTGTTAATTAATAATTAATTGGTAATTAAATAATATTGATACATTTTGGGTAAAGGAGCATTTTTAGGGTTCAGTGTAAGTTTTCAGTTTTAGGGTAAAGGGGTATTTTTGGGGTTCAGGGTCAGTTTTCAGTTTTTGGGCAAAGGGGCATTTTTAGGGTTCAGGGTCAGTTTTCAGTTTTAGGGTAAAGGGGTATTTTTAGGGTTCAGGGTCAGTTTTCAGTTCATGGGTAAAGGGGTATTTTTAGGGTTCAGGGTCAGTTTTCAGTTCATGGGTAAAGGGCTATTTTTAGGGTTCAGGGTCAGTTTTCAGTTCTTGGGTAAAGGGGTATTTTTAGGGTTCAGGGTCAGTTTTCAGTTTTTGGGTAAAGGGGCATTTTTAGGGTTCAGGGTCAGTTTTCAGTTTTTGGGTAAAGGGGTATTTTTAGGGTTCAGGGTCAGTTTTGGGTTTTTGGGTAAAGGGGTATTTTTAGGGTTCAGGGTCAACAAATAAGATTGTAAAAAATTATTTTTATTATTTTCATTTATTATTTAATTATTATAATTTAATTTAAGTATTTTTAAGTATATTTTAGTAATTAAAATTTAATATTAATTTAATTTAACACTGTTTTTAATAAAGTCGATATTTTTTACATCTATATTATTGTTAACGATATTTTGTACTCGATATTTTTGTACTTACCTGTTTGTAGATACAAACTCGATATTTTGACTGTCGATATTTTGTCCACGATATTTTGGCAAGTCGATATTTTGTCCCTCGATATTATTTCAGTGATCCATAAAGAACATCAGACGTTTCCCCAAAAGGCTGAAAGGGTGGGGGCTGGCTTTGTTACTGGGGGCCTGTTTTGCAGCAGTGCTACAATATCAATCCACATAACATAAAAAAAGCAGCAATGCTGGGGTCAAGTCTGATAAAATTGCCAGGGCTGACATGTGTTCTCAGTCCTACCCTGTCTGCACTTCCCCCTGAAAGATGATGGGAGGATGGATGCAAGCAACCTAATGAGATAGGCTGGGATGCCGGATCTCTGAAGCGAGGTATGTTCCTGCTGGCCGAGAAAGCTCGTCCAAAACCTGCGCGCCTGGGGCAGCCACCTTACAGGTGTACAAGCCTACACAGTCTTATAGAAAGCAAAGCCAGAGCAGAGTCAAGGGCCTGGCTTGGGCCTAAGAACTAAAGCATGAGTCGAGTCATCACAACGATTGGAATACAAATCATGCATATAAAAATATGTTTAAGTCTCTTAAAAAAAAGTGTTTGCCTTTAAAATCTGGAAGTGTTTCACTATAGTTTATTGAACCATATAGAAGAGAGGATTCTGTGAAGCACATGTTTCGAATTGTGGGCCCTATATTTGAGAAACTCAAGAAGCGAGGTGCGGCAATTAATTTTGGTGCATTGCGCTGTGTTAGTTTCAAAGCACAGGGATGCAACATATTTACAACAATATGTTGCATCTCTGTGCTTTTCCCTGTACTGATGTACAAACTGTTGCCATGCGCCGGCACAGGCACCCTTGCAACATCGTGCAAGGATGCCTGCATCGTGGGGAGATTATTTTTGTGCAGGAAGGGGCACCTTCCTGCAAAAACACAATCTATTGAAGTGATTTAATCTTCCAATGCATGCTGTAAAATGCAACAAGCATTGTAAGAGGAAACAAAGAGGAGAAATGGAAACATTTCTCTTTGTTGCGCTTTGTTATGGGGTGGTGTATCATTCTGACGCATTTCCAGGTTTACGATTGCTCGTAAATCAAGAAATGCATCCGTAGACATGGGTGTTGTGTGGGAACACCCACAGCAACACTCATGTCCCCCCTAGAACACATAAAGTGTTATGTGAAATGGGACGATATTTACAATCACATGTAAATCTATGCAGGTTGGATTTACGTGTGCTTGTAAATATCACGCAATAGGTTGTGCCACAGGTGCATCACACAACGTGACGCACTGGCAGTGCAAGGGGCTTGTAAATTAGCCTCAATATTTTTTCAAGGTGTTCTAATATATGATTATGAAGGAAAATGAGACAGTATCACACAATTGGCCAAGGAGGGAAGCAGGGATTAAACCGAATTTTTCTTATTGCATACAGTGCAATTCAGCCCCTAGAAGGTTCAATTCTTATATCTCCTGCTGTAGCCAAAAGGAATATTGTTTGTGTTTAAGTCTTTGAGGAACTAAATTAGCACCCTATTTTAAATAAATACACATTACATGTTAATTTAGGCTGCAGCAAAATTACTTTCCAGAAAAAAGTAATACGTTGGGGGAGGTTGGGCAGTCCTTTTTTATATTGATATCACTGACTCCAGCCTCCCCGCAAAGAGACAGGTTTAAGGAGAGAATGTACATCTCCATGAAGACAGTTACTCTATTAACAAAAATGGTCCTCGATGTCCTACAGAGTCGCAGGTGGCCTGTGAGACAAAAACGAAGGGTTCCACTCAGACTTGCACACACAGCTCGTACTGCAAATATGACTGTAGGTCGAATTGTGCCAGAAAATGGGTCTGGACACCAAAATAAAAGAGACCACCATTCGTAAATGTAGTAGTTAAAAAGTGACCCATGCTTGCACATCATTCAGTTTTGAACTTGTAAAGGCACACTATTTAGTTGTTTTGCAAGGAATGGGAGACTGCATGCATTTTTGCTTGCAGCAGGCAATGCTTGTGTTTATATTAAGAAAGTCATCGTCAAAAAAACAGTCCATGAGACCATAAAACAGGCCCACAAACAGACAAAAAATGGCCCACACACTGACCTGTCTCACCAACCCTTTAGGCACTTCCTGATTGCCGTATTGGCTAGCCCAACTCTGATCGTATGGATTTATGGAGATGTTGCATTTTTAATAACCCCCAGCTGGCAGCAGTCAAGATGGGCATTGATGACGCACGCACATGAAGACCCACTCCAGGGAAATCAAAAATGCAAGAGAACGCAGTGCTGGCCACAGCCTCCTTTGCTTTGGTGCAGCGGTGGTCACTGGGGCAGTAAGTCGGGTGCCAGCGTTGTTAAAAATAAGTGTTTTTCCTGCTGTTGGGGTTGTGACAGACATTCACATCACTCTTCTTTAAAGGGACCATTCATTCCAAACATTTTTCAAATGTAAAGCCTTTCAGAGACCTATCACCTGAGCATAGCCTTCCCAGACAACCAGGGTTCCTTCAGCAGTCTCTCCTTACTATGCCAGCTCTCTTTTATGAGGATAAAAGCAGCAGTTACCTGAAAGAGCTCCTGGCTCCAGCTGTGTTTCTTGATATTCTCAGGGGCAAAACACACCGTCTGCTTAAAATTGCTTGTGACATGTTGAGGTGGATGCAGCCAGGGCCAGACTGGCCACAGCAGGCACCGGGAATTTCCCCGGTGGGCCGGAGGAGCGGGGGCCGGTTTTGTTCCTGTGGGGGGGCAGTTTTACGACAGGGGGCGGTTTTGCAGCAGTGCGGCATTTTAGCCAAGACTGGTTGCTGTTCACAGTCTGGTCCTAGTTGCAGCAGGTGCACGTGTGCACTGGTGTGGATTCAGCATAGTGCCGTGAGACCAGGGCACAAGTGGCCGAAGCCACTGGAAAGCCCTACTTGGTTTCAGCACACAAGAGTCCAAAAGTATCTTGAGTTAGCCTGAGCCAGGCATCTAGCTCAAGCTTGGATAGAGACTTTAGTGGCTAGCCCAAATCTGGGTTACCTATAGATGGAGAAAACTAGATGAGACTGCTTTAGACACCTGCGGGGGGTGCACAATGAGAGTGGAGGCACAGCTGAAAAGCTTCTGCCTTGTCCCCCTGGAGAAATTAGACTTACATAAAAATATTGTAGTTGGTGAGGCCTCATCAAAGTCAAACCATTTACTATAATCGTGCCAGGGTTGTTGTTCCACTCCCAACACAACCAGGTGAGTCTCTGTCTCATGCATGAAATTCCCATTACTTTGTTAATTTGGCCAAGTCAGTGTTGGCGTGAGTAGGAAAATGCCTCTTTCTGCATGATCACCCCCATTTGTTCAGACTGATGTGGCTGGGTTTTTTACTCTGTGCATTGGCTCTGCTGACCAGGCTCCAGTGCATGTGCTCTGACCCCTAAATCATATTGAAATTGACTATACTCCTAATTGGCATATTTAACATACCAATAAGTCACTACTAGTTTAAGGTTAGACATGTACTCAGCGCCTGTAAGTTAAATTACCCTAGTGGACTGTAGCAGCTATTGTGCCATCTACTACAGAGGCGGTGAACACCTGACTGCAGGGCTACCATTGTAGCCTGGCTATGCAGTTTTAAAACTGAAAAATGTTCCTGTCAAAATAACTCTGAACAGACCTAAACCTTCCTTTTAAATATTATTAAGACACCCAAAGTAGAACTTACTGCCCAAAAGGAAGGGTGCATGGTATTTAAAAGTAGGGCATGTAATAGTTTATGGTTAAGTATGCCCGTACAGTGAAAAGACCCCCAAAAGCCATTTTAACATTTTAGCTGGGTTGACTATTCCATAGGAAAGCATTGAGATACAATATTATATGTAATAATGGTATATCCAGCTAGGAAACAGCTACAAATTATATTTTTGGACTTTTTAAAATATTTATTACCAACCCAATTCATTGGCAACATCAGATTTATAATAAATATTTTGGAAAAGGTAGTGTTAGAAAGTTACTTTTTCCCTGACTAAATCCTCTGGAGGTCCATTTACATGAGCTCTAACTGTCACTCAGGAGCTAATTAGCACCCTTCAATAGGTGTGATCTTACTCCCAGAGCTAAGACAACGGTGCAGAGAGGGGTTCTCTTCCTCTGGCATGATGACCATCTGGTCTGTGTTCAGGGATTTGAATAACTTCAGAGAAGCTTACCCTGTCAAAGGCAAAGGTTAGGTGATGATTGGACAGGGCCCTTCTTTGGTTCCCCAGTCTGAGAGACACCAATGTCAGTGGAAGAAGAGCTGACCATAAATGGTTTTGAAGTGACCACTGAGGAGGGGTTGTTCATTTCCCCAGCCACTTTTCTGGGGTGGGTACAAAGGCTCTGCACAAGGGTAGAAGGGCTGGATTTTGGCAAAGAGGGGCCATGTGGGATTGCTTGCAGTTGGACTAAAATGCATCACTGCAAACGTGGATAGGGTTCTTCTCTATTGGTTAGGGAGGGACCAGGAATCACCCCCATGCACAGGGTGATGCCAGCCATAAATATGGCACCCCTTGGTACCCTCTTCAGAAAACTACCGGACCTGTGAAAGATAGAAGTTGGATTGCACCTGCTGTTGTGACCTCGGAGGGGACCTGAAGTTCTTGCTCTGCTCTTATTTGTACCCAGAACAAAGAAGTGGACTCAAGAGTCAGTTGGCTGACCCCCTGTTAAGCTACAGGGACCCACACTAACTGCTAGAAGCCTCTTTTTCTGAAGAGCCCAGCTGACCAGTTCCCACTGGCCCGGCCATGCATCCTTCTGGTGACTTCTGCTGGAGTGAGTCTTAGCCTAAGTGATATTCCTGAGGTCCTGGGACCCTTCTGCGCTTTTGAAATGGTTGCTAATTCAAGCTCTTCATGAGCCCCAGAAAATGTAGATGCCATTAATCCTTTGAACTGCATCCCACATGTGGAGCTCCTCGTTTCAGGAACCCCATGGCCCCCTTGCGCTGAGGTGGTGCACGCTCAGCGGCAGGACATCCGCTAAATATCACGCTAGGTGGGGTTTGTCCAACATTCAAGTAGCACTCAGAGGCAGTTCTGCTTTCCCCCAAAAAAGCTTTTATTTCAGGTCAGGCAGTACATTTCCCATTGAATAAAATGCATTTCACCACAGCCCAACATGGTTCGTGTTATCCTCTTCCTCCAACGGTCCTGCAGTGAAAAAACGCAAGATCGGCTTCACCTGGCTAATTAGAGTTATCGTGCGCCATGATTGGCTGACTCTTGATGAGCATTCGCTTTGCTTCCTGGGATGTGAAGTCCGAGATAAATCCTCAAATGGATGCGCTTTTGAAATGGTTGCTAATTCAAGCTCTCCATGAACCCCAGAAAATGTAGATGCCATTAATCCTTTGAACTGCATCCCACGTGTGGAGCTCCTCGTTTCAGGAACCCCGTGACCCCCTTCAAAGTCCAACGGTTACCCTACTACTGCACTGTTTGGGGTGGGAATAATACATTTAGCCCCTCTGCAGCTATACACTTTCTCTACTGTTGCATAAAATGGAGTGGGAATAGTGCATGTATTATTACCAGACTCAAATACATTTTCTAATATTGCTTAAATATATTTATTGTTATTATTATTTGTTGAAACGTTTAATTTTATACTATTCATTAATTTTGTTTGTTCCTACATTTTTTGTAAATGTCTTTTTTTAAATGTAATATTTTTTAGTAATTTGTGTAATGTTTTGGAATTTACTTATCCATATTTTGTATGCTTTATGTGAAAAACAGTGTTATTTATATATATATGCATATATGTATGCTTTCGCAGACAGGAAAAAACAAGCCACTCCATTGTGGGGGTGAAAATTAAAGGGTGTATTTAGGCAAACAGACGAGTTTCGACCTCTCTCGGGGTGGCACATGACCATGTATAAGTTTCACATATATTTAAAGGAATAGTGACGGGCACAACTCAGCATGCTACAAATGACATAAACAAAAGACTTTCGTGATAAGTCAAAAATTAAAGTAAATTACAAACATAACATTTTTGTTTGCTGACCCCTCTGTCTTAAATTGCATTATCGGTCTAGTTAATCTGTAATCCTCAATTGGAGATGGATTATAGCCCAAGTGCCACTTTTAGTACATTCCTATAATATATATATATATATATATATATATATATATATATATATATATATATATATATATATATATATATATATATATATATATATATATATATATATATATATATATATGTATGTATGTATATATATATATATATATATATATATATATATATATATATATATATACACAAAAGTTTCCTTTGTAATTGCAACGTGCATCAAACATCTCAGAGTGCTGTAAAAAATGACATCAGTTGACAAGTGGCTTGGAATCCAGTGAAAGTTTTGTCCCTGCACCAGAACCAAATGATGATCCTCTTTTCAATCTTAAGTGTGATTGAATCCAATGCTCCATCGCAGCGTTGTAACATTCCCCCTCATCTACAGTTGCAAAACATTCCAACATATCTTGTGGACAAAATAAGTCCGAGCACTTTGGACGAGGTGCAGGTTCAGGGAGGAGACATTGCAAGATACTACATTTAAATTTCACATTGAATGATTGATAGCGCAAGTCCTACAGACACATTTACATTAACTCTGTCACCTGCCTGCCACCAGAATGACCAAGTTAAATGGTGAACTGTGCTCTATCTGTAGATCAGCATGAATAGTCAGGAAAATTCAAGAAACAATAAAACGAAAGCACTTTAAAAAAAAGAATTGAGGTAAAATACCATGTGGTAGTACACCAGAATATCAGATTTGCCAATTCCTAAGTAAAATGTCATAAATGTGATTGCTGTACATGTTATGTTGTGTGATGAAGACAGTCTCCATTTTTGGGGGATTTTTTGCTTTTACATTCTCTATTGACATGAAGTGTGTCCCCCCTTTCAATTTCATTGTTCTTGACTCTGCTTTATTTAAACAGAGATAGTTGTAACCTGGTTCTCTAAAGTTGTATTTGATATTTTATAATTTCTTATGGAAATCCTGTTCCTGACTACAGTTTTGTCGAGCTCTAACATTTCACCATATGTTATGGCGTTAATGGTTGACTTAGGGTGAGCACTGGTGGCATGAAGCAAACTATTGCATGCCATCTGTTTTTTGAAGATATCACTGTGGATAGCTCCATTGTACATGTATATTCTCAGGTCCAGAAAATCTATTTCAGATCTATTTTGTTTCAAAGTGAGTCATACATTAAATCTATTGTTGGTCAGATAGGTATGGTATGATTGAAGATTTTCTACAGTCCCATTCTAAATCATTAGGATGCCTTCTATATATCGTCCATAAAATATTATAGTGTAAGTCAAGACACATGTGCCAGGGCCCCAGACATGCTCCACCTCATACAAACCCATGAACAGATTTTCATAAGATGGAGCAAACCTGGACCCCATGACCGCTCCCTGTTTTTGTAGATAACAATATATATACAAGATATTCTTTGTTAATTTGATCTCTGCCATCTCTAGTAGCATAACAGTATGTTCCAGATGACTTGCATTCCACTTGAACAAAATAAACTGTAGTGGTTCTAAACCACAGTCCATTCTTAAACATGTCTATAGACTTTCCATGTCCATGTTACAAATAGGATTTTATCACTTTCCCATTGAACGTCCTCCAGTTTACTTAAAACATCCTTGCTATCCCTTAAATAGGACGGGATGTTCTTTCCAGGTGCTTGCAAGAACCAAACCACATATTACGCTACATGTTCTCCTTTGGAGAGCTGGTACCAGACATAATTGTCATTCCCAGTGGAAACTCTGTGGTTTTGTGGATATTGGGCAGAATATAACTGCACGGGTATCTTGAGTGACTGGCCTAGAGATACTTATACTCTTGATCATTAGGAAGGCACGTCTACTGCCAGTCCCAATCGTGCATTTATACATTTCTCAATGTCTGGGACTGGACTCACCCTTAGTTGTTGATAGCATGTATGGTTGGATAGGTGTCTTTCAAGTTCACACAAATATTCTTCCTTGTCCATCAAGACAATGCCCCCCCCCCATATCCACATCTCGTATCACAATATTTTTGTCACTCCCCAATAAAACTCATCTGTTACACTATCTTGGGCAATGCGTGAGGACACACCTCCTTACATAATACGAGGGCACATATGGCTGACTTAGTTTTAAATGCTGATGGGATCTGAGCACGATTCTTTGAATTGGTCGCTTTACATATCTAGCTGCTGCCTTAGTGCACAGTAAGAAATCTACGATGGATCGCACACCGCTAGCCTTTAGTGCACAGTAAGAGTCTGGAAGAGGGAGATCATTACATGTATAACTATATGCGGGGAAACTGACTGGCTAATGAGTGGAATAATTGCTGGGCCCTAACTATATGATGAGTAATGTTGTTAATAAATCGCAATACCTTTTAATATTAACAATTTCGTTTCCTAACATAAATGGTAGATATGGGGTTTGCACCGTATATAATTCATGCTATGTCTCTGTGTTAGCTGTAACAAAGGGGTTACAGGGTACTTAATATTTATCAACAGCCATGTAGGTGTGGCTCTAGATAACATACTAGTTATGTGGGGAATGTTCCAGTTGGAATGGGAATTACATTGTTCTACAATTTACACTTATTTTGGTTGGTAGACAGAAACGCGTATATGATGAATTCATATTTTGCTGACAGGGTTACCATATCCACTAGCAGCCATGTGAGACCTGAATAACAGTGAGGTGGGTGTGCCATGTAATATCTATCTTACACATACACGTACTTCATGTCATATTTTATGAAAGATGGTATGTTAGTCTGGTGAGAAAAGTTTCCTATAAGAAATCCAAGCAAGTAGTCATAAGGGTGTGGCTTAATAAAATATTATTATATGCGGTAATAATTGCGAGCAGGACGGAACACTGATCCATTCACAATTAATGTGGAGAATGTTGCCGGACCAACAGAATTTCAATACACACTGATCTTTAGCCCATTGGGTTGGAGGTGAGAGGAGCATAGAAGGATTTGTACAGTGGGGCTGCATTGGATGGCAGTTCATGTGGTATTTCCTTTGGAGAGTTTCATCAGAACCTCCAAACAGAAAGTGGCTCTATCTTTAAAGCATAATGGCATCTTTTGGAACAATGATATGTTTTTGAGGGAGGGCAGATTAGTAATATACGTGTAACCGCTTCGCATCTGCGAACATACCACCAGGGTGCGGCCGAATCTGACGCATTCGCAGATCGGACAGCCTCTGGCCGTCCTCCGCACATGCCCACTGTGACGTTGGATGCTTGAAGCAGGCGTAAGGAGTGACGCAGTACAATAAGTATAGGTCTCAAGCAGTTGCATCGTGCTTGCGACACAACTCCAGCAATGCGTGACTTTTGGGTCAACAGATGTGCCTGATTTTCTGAAGCATCTGCCAATCCTTGCACCATGGTGCACCGTATTATAAATACGGCACATCCATGGTGGCGCAAGGGTATCGCAGGCTCACACAGGGAAACGGACGCATCTCTACAGATGCGTAAGTTTCTTGTAAATCTGCCCCTATTTGTCCAAATCTAATGTCTAAATCTTGCAGAATCTTCCTGAGAATCAAACACCATTTGTTTAAATGTAATCAGAGACAAACGGTGAAAAGAATGAAAACCTACCCTTGGTGACAATGATAGGATGTTGTTGCATACAAGTAATTAATGAACATATGGGATGTATACAGTGGATACATTTTTGAGAAAGAGATTGATCAAGGTAAAAAAAAGTTTATAATATCGATTAAGCAATACGCATGATATATAATGATAGGATGTGTGGTATGTATGATACTGTGTTTTTATTTGTAATTCACCATTTTTTATAATTGATTATAACTATGTTTGTGTATTGTGTGTATTTTGTAGCCCTGAAGAAGTCTCTCATAAAGACTACATTGAAAAACTCAGTTTTAAGAAGAAATACATGTGAATTAAGTTTATGCATCACATGATTTAGTTGATCAACCTTAAGCAATATGTTTAACGAGTTACTTAAGTTAATGGCACATTCATTTTAATGGCCTGGATACATGTAGTACCACTTTACTATAACTAAGTTAAATATGCCAATTGGGCATAAGCCAGTTTCACCAAGTTTAGAGGAGAGAGTACAAGCACTTCAGCAGTGGTAGCAGTGGTAAAGTGCACAGAGTCCTCAGGCCAACAAAAATAATTCAGCAAGGAAAGGAGGAGTGATAGCACAAACTTTGGGGGTGACCCTGAAGAGGGCCAGGCCCAACAAGAGCCCCTATGAAAATCTTAGATACATTCTTCCCGCATGTGTGAAAATGAAACTGAAAGTGCTGTCTGATCTACAAATTGTAGGCGCTCACAATCCACTGCCACTGTGAAAGAGGCGTTCCCTAGCCCAAATTTCAGGAATGTACTGAGCATTTGTGAAAAAAAGAACATTCCTTTTGGACGTATTCATGACTTTTACAGACATTTTTATTAAATACATAAAACTTTCTTTACAGCAGTGAGTCTCTTCCCTAAAGCACCAGTTAATTTCACATTTGTTGTACTTTTTATGTGCTCCTTGCTTGTACTAAAGTTGAGTGTTTTGGATCCCAAATATCTTTTTAACCCCTCCCCTGCTGATGACGGAACCGCTCCACCATCAGCTACGGTTGGGCTGTGCTGATGACGGAGCGGTTCCGTCATGGCCCGGCCGCCGCACCTGCGCGGCGCTGATTTCGCGCTTGCATGGCCGTTGTATTGATCGGGGCGGCCCCGTTAGCGCTGCGGCGGAATAGCCGCCGCAGCGAAAGGGTTAAACCTGGTTTAAATTATTATTATTTCCATGTTTATTGTGAAGCATGGACTGAGCTCTAGAGTGTCAAGTGTGTTACCATGTTATATCTGTATCAATCTGCCCAAACACCATAATAGTTATTTCATTTATTTTTTCCTCTCCACGTTCCATGGCTCTATTTTAATTTAACCTTAAAACAGCGAGTTCCCACAGTGCACGAAAACAAAAAAAAATCCACCACGAACATTGTTAACAAAATATCCCCTTGTAAAAAAGACGCAAGGGAATTTTTTGACTGTCAGAAGAGAAATTGAACTGAGATTTATAGTACCTGAAGCAATGTGTGTTCTCATTTGGGTTTAGGGTGCCTAGTAATGGAGCACTTCAGGTGCAAAAAATACTGACATAGCTTACGGACAAAACAAGTCCACGCACTTAGGACTAGGTGCAGGAATGGCTGCTAGGACAAGTCCTACAGACACATTTACTTTAACTCTGTCGCATTCCTGCCTTCAGAATGACCAAGTTAAATGATAAACTGTCCTCAGTCTGTAGATCAGCACAAACTTTCAAGAAACAATGAAATTTAAGCACTTTAAAAAATACATGTTCAGACTAGAGAAATTATGATCAAATCCGTAGACAAAAGCAATTTTGACCGTGAACTCAGAATGCAGTTTAAAAAATCGAAAAAGAACAGATTGAAGATATTTTTACTACAATTTAGTCTTTGGCAAGGATGCCTCCAAGCAGGGCTTCAACACCCACAACACTTATTTTCTACCAGCCCAAAATATAAGCAATTGGCAGTTGTGTATTTTCGAAGAGGGTGAAGGGAGAATGTACAGTGCCAAAGATATGAAGCAGCATGCCCAGGGCTGAGTGTCCCTGCTGTTAGATTTTGTTACCGTGGTAACTGTAATTGCTGATTAACATGTACAAGGTACAGGCAATCCATTCAGAAATAGCCTCGAGGGGGGCCATCTGCCCATTCATCTGAGACGTTGAAATGGAACTGCAGTGCAGGTGGCCACTGTCAGTATGTGTGTGAAGAAACCTATCTGACATCCGTATGCAATACAGAAGTTTGCTTTTTCAGAGCAGTGCTAATGTCTTTTGGACTGTTGTGGAGTTTGTTTACTTTGGAAGCTGATGTGCACTTCTGGTGGCCTGGCATTCTATCTGATGGCCCAATTAGGAAATGGCAGGGTTTTGTAATATATCCCGTGCATAAAACACATACATTTCGTAATGCAGAGTAGGCAAATTGCACTTGGCTAGTTGTACCCAAGATATGTTCTTACACACACAGGTCCCACAGGATACCTCTTCAATACAAGGAAGTCGCCCACAGTGGGGTTGCTGAGATGTCGTTGAAGGCCCACCTCCTTTCTCAACCACTCTGCGCAGGGGCCTCCTTGCACACTATTGGTTGGGGGATGAAGTCTCCTTGGCTGCTGAGGGTTGTTGGGGGCCAAGAACCCCTATTTTTGCCACAAGTAAGTCCCCCACAGCTGGATTGCTCTATTGTGCTCCCTATGGCACCTAAATAGTCTGGTCAATTGAGAAGAGCGGAGATTATTGGTAACCCTGTCTTCTCCACAGAATGTGGAGTTGCTGAATTCCAATAACTCCTCGAGTGAAGTGGAATTTTACGCCCAGGCCTAGTTACCCACACAGAGAATCATGCCCCCACGCACAGGTCCACTCAGAGACTCATGCACCCTGTTCCAGACCCACTCAGACAGATAAAGACCCACTCACAGACCCACTCAGAGACTCACACAAACACTCACAGACCCATTCAGGCATTCCCGCACCCACTCACCCACTCACAGACTCACAAACCAACTAACCTACCATTACAGCCACTCACATACCCACTCTCAAAGGTTACAATTAGGAAATAAAATGTAAAAATAACTTTGAAGTTCACTGAAAAATACAAGGTAACAGGGACATTATAGGTTGAAAATAGAATTTAAAAAACGTAGGAATTCACAGAAAAAAACAAAGGTTACAGGGATGTTATAGTTAGGAAATAAAATTTAAAAAACTTTAGAAAATCACTGAAATAACCAAGTTACAGGGACATTATAGTTAGGCTCATATTTCACTAGTACAAAAAAGAGAAATTCAGCAGTTATACTTACCTGAGCTAACTATAACTTACAACCTTGCAAGACACTGCTTAGGACCTCACATATTACATCACTGATGACATGGCCAGTGATTTCAATAATGACATCACTGATGACATCTCAAATGACATCACTGATGAAATCTCAAATGACATCACTATTGAAATTACTTATGACAACCCACACAACCACTTACATACCCAGTTACAAGTCCATACAAGTACTCACACAATCACTCACTCAACAATATATCCACCCACACATCCACTCACTGACTTATACAGGCACTCACAAACACACTCACTCACTCAACCACTCACACACCCACCACTCACTCATCCATACAGCTACTCATATAACCAGTCACTCAACTATATAGCACTCACACTGCCACATACTCACCCATACAACTACTCACAGACAAATGTATTAACCTAAACAGCCACTCACCCACCCAGCACCTCACCCATACAGCCTGGCAACACAGGCCCTCACTCACCCATAAAAGCACTCAGACACACTCACACAAACATCCATACACTCACTCCCACATTCACTCGCTCACCCATAACGCCATTCACACACCCACTCACTTCCCTATAGAGTCACTTACACATCCACTCTCCTACCCATACTGCCTCTCACACAGGCACTCACTACTGATTTAACTTTGGCAGTAGATTAGTATATATATTTAACCAACATAAACTCTTAGAAAAAACTTGCACTCAATGGATGATGTCATCAGTGATGTCAATTGAGATATCATCAGTGATTTCATCAGTGATGACACTGACCATATGTTGAGTGATGTAATATGTGGGGTGTTAGTTAGTTACCTCAGTTAATTATAACTGCTAACTTTCTATGGGTTTGTACAAGTAAAATCTGAGCCTAACTATAAAACGTCCCTGTAACCTTTGTGGTTTTTTTCAGTGAATATACATATCTTACAAAGAGGTGGTTGCCACTGTGCAGTTATAGTTAGGACCTAGTTGCCACAGGAAATTTTCTTTTTTGGTTTTCTAATGGCTTTAGCTCAGTTTGACAAATCTTCACCAAACTTTCCCAAAAAAAAGTTCATCCATCTTCCGTGGAAAGTTTTGAGGTTGATCTGTCAAGTGGGTGGCCAAGAAGCAAGGGGGGGTCCCACAAAGCAGGTTCCCTTTGAAACGCACATCCATTACAGCTTAGCGGAATGACATCAAATTTGGCAGAAAGCTAGATCATTATCCACAATGGGTGTTTTTTTGTCATGTAGAATTAACCTCTTCAGTATTGTTGGAGAAATTATAGTTCAAAATGTATGTATATAAGGACAATTGGGTTCATAGGACTCTCGTTGGAGGCCTGTAAGCACACAACTTCAGAAAAGAGAGCAATATGGTTAATTAAGGGGGCTTTTTTCCCATTGACCTCCCTGTTCCTATGGGAGTAAAAATCTTCCTTGAGTCCTGCAGGAGCTCATACACTGATTGGCTGGCAACAGAACTTTAAACTTTAAAGTTAATTCACCAAACGGCCAGAGGAAGCTGAAGTGATATCACCTGCTACTTTACCTTTATGTAAACTTACACACACATGCTTAGACATGCACGGAGAATCACAGATACATACACTCCCTCTAACACAAACACACTCTCACCCTCATGCATGCACACAACATGCATTCAAAAGCATTTTTTACTTCCATCTGCTGCCAAGGAGTGTCATATTCCAGCTAATTGAACTCCATTTTTATTACACTAATTGTGAATAATATATTGTTATCCTTTATTAGTTTGATAAAAAAAGTTGGCAAAAACAAGGACATGGGAGCCCCAAATGATGTCCATGAGGACAAGTTGCCTCTGTGTTCCTGGAATTTATTTTGTGACCTCTGCAGTCAGGTTTCCCTTGACGACCTCTGAATGATGGCCATTCCAAAAAATGAAGTGAACCTTGATGCTATGGGCGAAGCCATGGTGTCCCCACTTGAGGTCAAATGTTTTTTAAAGTTCTTATTTTGGGTGCCAAGATCCCATAGGAGTCCGCGCTAGATCTGCTAGAGTCAATAGAATTGGGAAAATATTTTGCTTAATAAAAGGGGTTGGTGTCCATTTGGGTTGGGGGGGGGCAGCTGCAGGGGAGGGTGGGTGCAGGGCCTGCCTGAAGAAGCTGTGATAAACCCCTCTCTGTGCACACCTTTGGCCGCATACAGCGGGATGGGGGTTTAGCCAGCTGTGGGGGGTTGACAGCGGGCCTGACCATAACATGGAGGCTGGCATAGTTACATATGGTAATACAATTTTACTTTATGATACAAATCATAGAACGTCATTGAAAAAAGGTTAAAGTGTTGTTATAGTTAGATATGCTAAAATATCATACTTTACATTAAAAAATAGAAATTCCCTTAAAAAACAAAGGTAAAAGTAACATTATAGTTAGGTGAAAATGTATTTTAAACTAAAAGAAAAACACTGAAATCCTCAATTATAGTTAACTCAAGAAACTACATATTCTGTGACTCACCATTCCCTGCTGATGACCTCACATATTACAGCACTCATAACATGTTCTATGATATGATTGATACTATCACTGATAACAACTGAAATGCCATCATTTATGACAATACTGTGCAAGACAATCATTTATAATATAATATAATGTTACTTTAACCCTTTTTTGGTACATATACACATGAAATCTACTAAAGCCACTATCAATAGTCATAATAAAGACAGATCATGGACGTGTATTGCTTACTTCTTTACAGCAAGGGTATGTTAAATTTGCATAATGCGAGATTTCAGGAAAATTGTATGAAATTACGCACAATTAGGCAAAATTTAAACCTGTCATTTAGCCCCATATTTTGGTGCCAGTGCAACCTTGCATACCTTTTTGACACAGGACACATTTTGCGCTACAACATCGTATGCAAACTGAAATTGTGGTGAGCATCATATTCTTGCTTCTTTAATGTTTACGTTGCTCTAAGACTTTAATATTTTCATGAATGGGGTGTAATTATGCGGTATAATAGCAGTATAGCTTAATTTTATGAATTTTATGTAACAAGCGCAACTTGAATTTCCTGAAATTGAGATTTATGTGGCCATAAATTATGTTATAGCCTACTTTGAAGGGTAGAGATATTATGTAGTAAAGTTAGCCTATCAACACATTGAAGTGCCCTTTCCATTAGTACCTATGGCCCTTCAATTCATCACTCTGATTCTTCCAGCAAATGATGATTAATCTACTGTTGGTCTGGAGAAATATTCAGTAGGCAGTTTGGATTGGTAGGCATTCAGTAGTCGGTCAAATAGAGGTATTCAAGAAAAATTGGTCCTTTGTGAAAATGTCATCTTTCAGTGACCTAACTATAGCTGCATCCACCGTCCTCCTGATTTAATTTAATGAGTCATTGGACAATTACACAAAATGTATCTGCTGTATACAAACAAACAATCATCTATCAGTCAAAGTAGCAAAAAGTAGTTTTCTTTCTAGCACATCACATAGAAATATACACTTAAGAGACTTCAGTAGGGGTGCTTTTTTATAATGACAGGATCATCAAGAACAAGCAGACGATAACCAGTAGTCGTAAACAGCATGGAGGCTGGTTATAAACCTTAGGAACACTTCTTCAAAATGTATCCTGCACTATACAATGTGTCTTTCCTATTCTGTACTGTTAATTTGTTTCTCTCTTTAACACATCCCCCCCTCACGCACAGGCAATCATGAGTTCCACTGGTTCTAATGTTCTAAATTGTTACAATTTAGGGGTTCATTACGATGTTGGTCGGAAAGCAACCCGAAAGACACCTTGCCGGAATCAGTTCCGACCGGCTGGCGTTCGGCGAGTCCGACCGACCGATTATGATGGTTCAGAACACTGTTCGTAAAGTCTCTCATTGATTTCATTCGGAACCTGTGTTCCGACCAACAACACAGGCTCCCATTGAAAGAAGGGGTGTTTGTGAAAAACACCTTGTACCCTGCAGCAGACACCCCATGGTGCCTGCCACATTGTGCATGGTTTTAAAGAGGGGTACCTTGGGTACGCCCTCGGGCCCCAACTGGAGCCCTCAGGGCGATGGGGGCCTGCTACAGCTCCCCATATTCAGTTTTCAACAGCTGGTCTGTGTTAGACAGACAGATTCGGAAAGGCTGTTAGAATCTGACATCGTAATACGTCGGTCGGAGACATGGTCCGTAGAGCTGTACGATTTGGCTTTGACCGACTCGTAGTCTCCGAATGCCGGACCCAACTGAGTTGGAGAGACCGAACGATTACCTTCTATCGTAGTCAGCGGTCGGAAATGTTTCTGAGTTGGTCAGAAACATGGGTTGCAACATGGGTTCTGAAAATCTGAATGCCATTCTGAGCCTGTCTGACAGACATCGTAATGAGGCCCTTAATCTGTATACTTTAGCAATTTTTGTATAGTAAGACAACATGCCACACAAATAATTTAAAATCTGAAATGTTTTCTGAAAGTATTTTTTCTTTTTAAAAGTTGCAAAGTCGTTGTCCCTCTCCAACCATCCTTAAAATGTTTGTTCAAATATAATAACTAACTCATTATACCCCACAGAATGCAAGAATGACAAAAAAAATTACTGGAGTGCTAGCGAACAATCTTATTAGTCCCTATTTGAGAAGTTGAACAGTATTTATCTGACTGTTTAATATATATTATTTATTGTGTTTTTGCATGAACACATATATTTCAATACAAACAAACAAAGGAAGCACATGCCAGTAGTATCTTAAGTACAGCACTCAATATTATCAACATAGTCATCCACAGATATGGGTCATGTGATACATTCACCCACCCTCCCCCCCCCATCTGACTCGATGCAATCAAGTCTCCCACCATCGGCTCAAGGTAACATTTTCCATAGGATCTCCTATGGGACAGTGAAGCCCATTTTCCACAGCCGCAGCATGTCTTTATTTACACAGACCCTCTGGCTCATTCTGTTTCAGTATTCCCAGTATCTTGATTTATGAGATAGACACGCAGGAGCCCCCATAAGTCCTTAGTTCGCTGGGTCTGTGGGATCATAGTGTAGTAGAGTTCCAGCTGGCTGTTACAGTACACCATGTCTCGCAACCAATATTCTACTCTGATCATGTGGTCTCCTTCCCACACTTAGACAACCCATCTCTTTGCCAGTAGCAGCACCAGTGAGAAAAATCACCTCACAGAGCTCAGAAGATTTCTGGAATAACCCAGTAATGCCATTTTAGGGTTTAAGTGTAATAAATTGTCTATCAAGTTTGACAAAATATTACCCACTTTATGCCAGTATTCTACCAGGGCCTGGCACCCCCACTCCAGATGCAGGAAATTCACATCTATAATCCCACATCTGGCACAGCAGAATTGCTCTCTAAGTTTTGTTTAGATATAGTTTGTGAGGGGTGTGATAAAATTGCTGGATGTATTTAAAAATGTTTAAGCCTCAGACTACAGTTAGATTACAATGCCTCATTTGGCCATTCTAGAGTCTAACAGCATGATTCATCATTCTCCCGTTTTGCGAGCTCCTAATAGCGATTCATAGCAAATCACTATTAAGGACTCGCAAAACGGGATTCATGTAGAAATTGCATAAAGAAATGCGATTCCTACATAATCCTTATTTGCGATTAGCAAATTGCTAATCACAAATAAGGAATAACTCGCCATTTATTCCTATGGGCCAAAAGGCCCATAGGAATGAATGGGGAGTATTCCTTATTTGCGATTATCAATTAGCTAATCGCAAATAAGATAGCGATTTGAAGGGTGCCAGGGGTGTCCAAAGGACACCCTGTAGCACCCCTCAAATGAAATTTTACACAGGTGTTGCACACACACATGTCCAAAGGACATGTGTGTGTGTAACATGCAACTCAGAAAAATGCATTTAAAAGCATTTTTCTGAGTTTTCGCAATTTACCACGAGGTCTGACCTCGCGGTAAATTGCGGCCAGAAATTGCGAATTCGCAAAACAAAATTGGTTGATGAATTGCATTTAAGGAATCTCAAATAGAGATTCCTTAAATGTAATTCCTCGCAAAATTGCGAGATCGCAATTAGCGATTTTTGCATTTGGGATGATGAATCCCAAATGCAAAAATCGCACTCGCAAAGGGCCAGATTCTCAGAATCTGGCCCTTTGCGAGCCGATTTCGGCTTCATGAATAAGGCTGATAGAGCTCAGTCCCACTTCCACCTGTGATCTGGCTATGGAGCTCAGCATGGGCGCATCTCAGATGGAATGGAATAGCATAGGTTTGTTACCTAGTGTTGGGGCAAGCAGAAATAATTTCAGTGTTTTTGACTCAGGATTCTTGTGGGAAAGTTGCACTGTCTCTGCACAGAGCCCAAACCAGTAGTATGTGAACATGTCCAAAAGAGAGGGATCCTGCCTCTCCATCCCCATCAGGCACGCTAGAAACTAACCCAACAGGAATATGTCCCCACGTCTTTAATCACATCTATATAATTGTCGGAGTGCACTTGCTTTGCAAGTGAGTGAGTTTAATGAGTCGATTCAAGGCCTGTTTAGGATAATAGAGTATGGGGTAGCTGAGTCTTCTGCAAATTGCTTCCTATCCTGCTTGTGTGTATGCTACTGTATCAATCTCCATTCGGCTGCAATGTGGGGTCTGACCCCACAGCACTTGTAATTGGGGTGGGATGCGTCCCATCATGTTCAATAGCCAGGCGTGCCTCATATCGGAGAAGATAATGGCAGAAATTCACAAAATGCACCTGAACACACATATAGTAGAGTTGGAACCCAGGTGTGGCTAGGTTGCCAGATTCATCAGGAAGCAAAAGACACACAATTGATGGATGGAATGCAAAACAAATCAAAACATTCACCCCCAGTCAAGAGATTTGGGTTAAATCCATCATTTTTTTTGCTCACCATGCCACCCCAGTTTAGATCTGGCCATATGCAAATCCGTCTTGACCCTGTGCCTCATGGGAACAGTCCAGCCCGAACTGCCAAGCCAGGTCCTCCCTGGACCGGAAACAAGCATCCTAGGGCTGGTTTTGGGGTTTCACCCCTCTTCAGCCAGGATAGCTTGATTCCAGTGGCATAGTGAGCTCAGTACCACGTCTGGGCATACCTGGCGCACTTAGGGCAAGAAAGCAAAAGACACACAATTGATGGACGGAATGCAGAACAAATCAAAAGATTCACCCCAGTCAAGAGATCTGGGTTAAATCCATCATTCTTTTGTTCTTTTTTCATAACAATAAAGTGCAGTGTATAAATTATTCTTTTTTCCCCCTTTATAAATGTTCTATTTGCAAAAGTAAAAAATATTTGTCTGTTCCATAAAATAACTTACATTTGCATTTGCAGTGTTTAACATAAATATCAGGCACTTGTTTCTGATAAATTCATTCCATTAAACCTTGTAAAAACTGTCCCTGTGAACCCCAAGTATTTAATAGAGGCGGTAGTCCAGGTCAACATGAAGTCCTGCTCCAGGGGTGTGCACAGTCAGTGTCAGCTGGAAGGTTGTAGATTTATTCCAAGTTACTGCAACCACCAGGAACAGAGAAAGTTCCTGTGTGACCAGGCTGAAGTTCCCCCCCAGGTAAGACAGGTAAAGAGTGATGCCATCTGCATATACTGAGGCAAGAATGTCTGTTCTAGGCCTGATATGTTTGTGGAGATGTCTAACCTCAGTTTCTGATGCCTCTGTAAATTCAGTTTGGTTCATTCTAATTTACCCTTACTGGGAATTGGGGGTGGTGGAGCAGTGCACCTCTAACATCTTAAGCTCACGCTCTATCCAATTGAGGCGTTTACACACAGTGTTGTCTGTACTTCATGTTGGCCATACAAATTCCATGTATATATGCCTTAAAGGCCTCTCAGACCATCTATGGTAATTCCACAGAGCGTAATTGTCTTTATAATTTTGTATTGTTCCTCATTGAATCAAAAATCTAAATCTAAATTCCATTTTTGTAAAGCGCAACTTATCTCCCCTAAGGGTATCCAGGCGCTGGGGGCCGTTGGGGAGATTAAGTGAGCTATTGGCCAGAGTCACATGCGGCTGAGCTGAGCTGGCGCCGGTGCCACAGATCGAACCACGAACCCTAGCTCTGGAGTTAGAGGCTCTAGCCGCTGCACCACACCTCTCCCCCTGAAAACGCAGTGTCGAAGACAAAGCAACGCTTGGTAGCTGGAGTTTACAACATGAGCATGAAAGTTGTATAGTCAGATAATGTACAGGGAAGGTTTCCTACCCCCACCATCCACCCACACATGCCCAATGTGTCTATGGCTATGGTCATGTATGTTCCCTTTATCCTGGTTGGGAATCTAGTTTTCCAGATAGCATGTAACCCATTTGTCCATAATACTTGGTAGGACAGTAGGAGCCACATATTGGGTGTGTGACATGAGATTAGAGCAGTCCAGTTGCCTATTTAACACTAGTTTAAAGTCACCTTCTCAAAGTATGGCATATGGTGAGGGTATAGTGCATTTGTACCATAGGTGCCATATGAAGTCAGGGTCATCCATGTTGGGACTATAGGAGTTGAGAAGTGTGAGGTGTTTGCCCCTTTCATTGCATGCAGGAGGATGCATCTCCGCTGAGGGTCACAATCCCTACATAGTTGTTTGAATAGCAGGCCTTGTTTTACCAGTAGAGCCATTCCCGGGCATGTGAGGAGTAGTCAGAAAATGAACAGTGACTACTCCATTTGTTTGTCAGGAAGAAATTGTCTGTGGCCTAAAGTGGGTCTCTTGAATGCAGGCAATATCTATTTTGTGATGATTTAAGTATGCTAGCACCTGTCGCACCTTGTGAGGATTATGCAGTCTTCGCACATTCCATGTGATGATCTGTAGAGGGAGATGCATACCCACCTCAGGGGTCAGTGTATATCAAACATGGGAGCTAGTCTGTTGGAAGGATCTTGTTGGTGCTGCACCCCCATAGCGGCGTCACAATGATGTGTTAGATGTGTAGGTGGTGGCCAATGTGAGGACTTGTATAAACTCATTTGAATTCCTTGTAGTGTATCCATCCTCTCCCCACCCACATCAGCCACACCAACCTGCCAGTGAACTTCCCCCAATACCTATAATGTTAATCAATATTCACTTCAAAACATTATAAACACTCATTTTTCTACTTTCTTATCTTGAATTAGGGTTTACCCTCATGGAGTAGTAAAGTGCACCATCCTATCCACACCTCCTGCTTTGGGGAATTATGCTGGTCACAAAAATCCAATCAATAGAATTCAAGATAGGAATTTTTAAATATTAATTACAAAAACGGTGCTTAGAAGTCACTGGCATTCAAAAGGCTAATCGAGGTCGTGGGAAGCCTATGCAAATCCAAAGTTCAGTCTGACTGAGATGGAGGCAGGCCAGCTACTGCACCCATGAAGGGTCCGCAGAGCAGGTACCTTAGATGGAGTAAAACATCAATGCTGAGGGTTCAGTGCATCAATCTTTACCATGCAGTCAGGTCACTGCATCATCGTCGAGTTTCGCTGAAGTGAAGGCAATGCGCCATCGGCGAGCCATGCAGAGCGTCGTCATTGAGCAACGGAGGTTGTAGAATTGATATCATCAAACGTCCTCTACATCGGCTTCGATGGGCGGTACCTCGGTTTCGATTGGCTGCAGAACCCAATTCTGAGTCCCAGAACTTGGAAAGGGCACCTCAGGCAAGGGTAGGACTTACAGAAGGCAAAGCCCAGCAGAACCAGCAGAATTGCAGGAAGTCTTTTGTATCCCTGAGACTTCAGAAGACAGGAGGCAAGCCCTTGGAGATCACTTGGAGGGAAGGCAGAATCTGGGCTGTCTTTCAGCAGAGACAGGGAACAGCAGGCAGCAGGGCAACTGGCAGAAAAGCAGTTGTTGCAGAACAGCAGTTCAGTTGAGTCCTTTATCAGCACAGAAGTCCTTCTGATAGAGGATCATCTCAAGATCTAGAAGTGTCTGATTTTAGGGGGTCAGAGACCCAGTGCTTATACCCAAAAGTGCCTTTGATGTAAGGTGTGACTTCAAAGTACCCTTTGAATTGCACAATGATCCCTTTCAACCCAGTCTGTCTGAAAGGCTATCTGGAGGGGGTAAATCAGTGCTTTGTGTGTAGACAGGACACTACCTATTGAAGTAAAAGTGTCACCCCTCCCATTCCTCCCGGACCAGGAAGACCCATCGGAATGAAGATGAGTGATCAGAATGCAGATGAGCCTCACGTTCTTTTGCATGAGGCTGTCTAGAGGGAATGCACAATGTGTAGAGGTCACCCACCCCGAAAGGTCTACCTTCTAAAAGTGGCATTTCTTTTTTTTTAAACAGTTCTTTACTTAACATTTCTGCCTTTTCATATACAATTCACAATCCAAAAGCAATAAAGACATCTAACCCTTCCTAGCAAACCCCCCTCCCCACTCTCCATCCACATCAAAATTGTGATTGAAATCTGCATTTGACAGCACATATATTTGGGCTCAAGAGAGAAAAAAGAAACATATATACAGATAATACATGATACACCAGTAATTAAACAGAGAAAGGATAGCAGTGGCAGGGCACCCAACCTTCTTATCCCTCACTGGGTTCGGTAACTCCCTCAATCTCATTAATCCACAGCCTAATAGGGGCCCACATTTTAGAGCCTTTGTTCCGTGCTCTATGTCCTCTTCGATCATATACCGCCCAAGTATACTGCCGGGAGTCCACCCAGCCATTGGTGCTCAGAAGGTGGCTCAGGGTCTAGCCAGAATGTAGCCAGACAGAGTCTTAGTACCGTCATAGCTGTGAAAAATAATATTTGAATGAACTAAGGCACTTCCAAATCAGTCACGCCTAAGACTGTCAGCTGGGGGAGCAGATCAATCGCGAACCTCAGTTGTTCCCCAAAAGTTTAGCTATCTCTGCTTTAAGGCTACTTGAGCTTGGGACAGGTTGCAAACAAATGGATGCTAATGGCGGCAAAGTACCCACATCATGGACAGTGAAGACCAGAAGTCCCCCCCCCCAACTTGGATATCCGTGCAGGGGTGATATATAGATTAAACCAGGTTTTAAAACACCTCACCAGCAAAAAAATTGCTGTTTGAGCCAAGGGAAGCGAGTCTTCACACTCTTCAGTCCCAGCTTGTAAAAGGTCTTGCCAGTGGTCCATGTGTTTCATAAGATCATCCACCATATCCTTATTTAACAATTTATATATAGTAGTCAGCGTGGATGGAGACCTCAACAATAAATCTATCAGAGTGACCCTGGAGAAACTGGCCATTCCTCCTGACTTTTTAGCCAAAAAGTGTCTTATTTGTAAATATTAAAAAAATTGGTTGTTCCCTATCCCATATTTATCCTTGATTGCATCGAAAGGAAGTAGCCCCCCTGCAATTAGGTCCCTGATTTTCTTCAGTTCCCTCCCGTCTCAATATTTCATATATACATCATGGAAGATAGCTAGGAGTAAGTCATTATTACACATGGGAGTGTATCTGTGAACCCGGCCCAGTCCAAGCTTCTTCCGGACTGCTGTCCATACGTTAAATGCGCCTATCAAGATCTTAAATCTAACCCTCTTAAAGTAAGCAAAATCAATGTGGCGCAAGAGGCACCCTCTCACCTCTGTTCCTAATATTAATTCATATATGGAGACAGAAGGCCTTCCTTTATTTCTGCTCTTTCCCCTGCTAATAGGTCTGTCATCTGCTGCAGAATTGCTGCTCAATAATACAATTGAAAGTTAGAAACAGCCCATCCTCCCTGATCTTTTGGGAGAGTCAGGAATTTTAGGGCTCTGCGGGGACGTTGGCCGGCCCATAAAAACCTACAGATCAACTGATTTAAAACTTTAAACCATGGATGGTCAATCTACAAGGGAAAGGCTCTGAAGAAGTATAACATTTTTGAAGATCATATTAATAGCATTGCTTCTCCCCATCATTGTAATTTTTTAATTGTTCAATCTAATCAAAGTCAATTTTGTACTTTAGGAGCACTGGATCTAAATTTAGCTCAACAATTTTCTCTACGATTGCCGTGATCTCCACGCCAAGGTACCTGGCATTCAAGAATATTCAATCATCCTTTAATTATATCGAGCTGTTCACCACAATTTGAGTCTTACTTTGATTCGGTGCTAACCTGAGATATATCCAAAGTTGGTCGCTTCCATTTCAATCAATCAGAGTACTTGTAGAGCGCGCTACTTACCCGTGAGGGTCTCAAGGCGCTGAGGGGTGGGGGGTGCTGCTACTACTCGAAGAGCCAGGTCTTGAGGAGTCTTCTGAAGACGAGTAGGTATTGGGTCTGCCGTATGTGGTTAGGGAGGGTGTTCCAGGTCTTGGTGGCGAGGTAGGAGGAGGATCTGTCGCCGGAGGTCATACGTTGGATGCGGGGGACAGCGGCAAGGGCGAGGCTGGCGGAGCGGAGCTGTGGGGTGGGGGTGTAGAAGCTGAGTCTCCTGTTCAGGTAGGCTGGTCCGGCATTGTGGAGTGCTTTGAGTGCGTGGGTGAGGAGCTTGAAGGTGATCCTCTTGTCAACGGGGAGCCAGTGTAGCTCTCTCAGGTGGGGGTGATGTGGCTGCGGCGGGGGACGTTGACGATCAGTCGGGCGGAGGCGTTTTGGATGTGTTGTAGACGTCATAGGTGTTTGGCTGGGATTCCTGCGTAGAGTGCGTTGCCGTAGTCTAGTCTGCTGCTGACGAGGGCCAGGGTCACCGTTCTTCTTGTTTCGGTCGGAATCCACTTGCAGATCCTGTGGAGCATGCGGAGGGTGTTGTAGCAGGAGGCGGAGACGGCGTTGACTTGCTTAGACATGGATAGGAAGGAGTTGAGGATGAATCCTAGGTTGCGTGCATGGTTGGTGGGTGTTATATTACATCGTTTCCTCTCCACCGCGGTTTTCATGGTGGTTCCACCACCTTGAAAACTGTGGCAAAGAGGAAACAAAGGGGCCCTACAGGGCCCTCTGCTGCCTCACGCACTGTGAATGCACCCAGGGGGGCTCAATGTGTGCCGTCCTGTGTGCATGCACACCAATTCCTGCAGGATCTGTTTTTGGCCTTCCTATTGCGGTACCCACTTTTTAGCGACACCGCAGTGGGAACACCATAAAAAGCCTGGCAGTCAGGAGGAACCTCCTAATCTGGTAAGCAGCCCGATCACAGCTTTGGCGGTGTGGCGGCGGCGCGGGCCCAGCACCGCACCGCCAAAGTCATAATCACGCCCTTACACAACGTTTCTTAATAATTCTTAACTGCCCCAGTTTGCAAACATGTGCCACTTTTGAAGCTACTTAATTCACTAATGGTAGCCACTTCTATTTTGGTGTTTGATTCTATTTTCTGTCCCAGTCAGACCCTGCTTCTGCCCAACAGCCAATTTCAGTATATGACTTGGCTGCCAAAGAAATGGACTGCTTGACACATGTTTTCAGCCAGCAGAAGAGCGACAGATTATTACATCTAATGTGTGAGAGGGAGAGTCGGACCATACCATGCAAGGACTTTACACTCACTCAAGATTCTAGACTTCAAAATCGATGCTATGTGAGGACTGCCACGCACTGATAAACATTTGAAATGTAAAATTAAAAGAAAGGTGCCCTCCAACATCTGAAGGATGCTGATCACTGTACCGCAGAGAAGCATGGGTAGTGTCAACATGTTGCTAAGCAACAGCCTTGCTGGTTATGTCATGTAAAGTTGAAAGGGAGACAAATCCAAACATAACAGATTCAAAGACGCATAAAACAAAGAAAATGCATTCATACGGAACTTTTGAGAAAAAGACCAACATGCAGCTTAGTAATTGATTTTGCTCAGAGGGAATTATCTTTCAGTATCTACAGAAATGAACAAATGGGCTAAAGTTTGCACTGCAAGAACAAGAGATGATACACTGAACAGCTATGGAAAATTCAGTCAGCATGGCGTTTCAAGCACTAGTGTGTGGCAGTAAAGCATAAATAAATAAAGGTTACATTAAGCTAGCTAAAGCAAGTAATGTAGTGCAGAATGTTATATACTGCAACGTTAAAGATATTCTGTGGTGTCGGATTCACTCACATTTAGTGACATATTATGCATCTCTGAGGTACGTGCTGAATTTCATATGTTCTTGCAATATAAAGGGTTGGAGACCACATTTTCCATTTGCAACAATGTATATAAAGTATGTCACCATGAAGGATATTTAACTTGACAAGATTTAGAACCTGATTATGAATTTGGTGGTGTGGGAGCGGGCCACAACCCCACAGCGCCGATCCTACACCGCCAAGCCTCACTACCACCTGCCCACAAGATTAAAAGTTATTTTGTGGTCTGGTGGGTGGGCAGGTGGTGTGGCGGTCCTGCGGCGGTGCAGTACAAAGGCTTATAGGTGAGCCTTAAAACTGAACCACTGCGGGACCTCCAATGCACGTACTGCCATGGCATGGACTATGCAGTCCATGCCGTGCAGGAACAGGAGTGCATGCACACAGGGGAGCCCCCGATGTTTCCTCACCGCCAGCAGTTTCATGACGTGAGAACTGCCATAAGACCGCTGGTGGGGAGGAAACTCGCAATATGCTTGGTGGTGCCACAGCGACACCACAAAGCATATTGTACCTTCAAGGCAGCCGCAAACTGATCCGTGGTGGATGCGGCAGGTATAGGGAGGTCCAACTGCTGTACTCGTAATACGGTGGTCAGACCACAGGTGCAGCTGTCCCTGACTGCCTCCGCTCCTCCACTGCAAGTTCGGCTTTCACATGGACCACCAAACTTGTAACTAAGCCGTAAGTCTTTGACTTTCAGTGACATCTTATGTCGAATGATCCAGGAAGGCGGTGGGGAGGGCCTGATGTGGAACACAAGAACACTGCAGGTTAAATAATTAATCCTACTATCAGTGGTCAATAGTTTTGTTCACAGATTGAATGCTAAGGTTTTGATTGATGGATCCTGCTGAGGCTCCACTAGTGGTTGCATGAGGCGGGTTTATTTGGATGGAATAATTGAAAATTTATGGTTCAACTCCTATTCTGCCAAACACTAAAAAGATCCCCACAGTTAGAGATTTTACATTGCCGGATTTTCAGCCCAGCGGAATCATGGTTACCCCCTGAGAAGGATGGTGCCCCACTCAACACCAAGAGCGGCTCCCAGATGAAACATACCCACAGGTAACTGGGGAGTTAGATCACTCTACAGGGATTCTGGCAGATTCACCCATCCTAGGCACACTAGCAACAGGGAGTGCTAGGTAGGGGCACAAATATAATTGTACCGATTTACAAACATATTGATATATAGATATATATAGCCTGTATGCTGTGTTAAGTTAGCATGAGCTTTTTAGGAGTTTAAACGCCATTTTACCTTTCTGCTGCTTTTGCACACAACACATACCTGCTGCTTTAGCTTTGAGCCTAGTAGAATGTTTTCGATTCATACGAGAATAATATGTTGTTACACTGATATCAGCCTTGCTTGGCGAGCTGTGTCTGTACAGTGAGTGCTGAAACCTTCAAGGATATCTCAACACAGTAGTTGTTGTGAGCACTGATCTTTGCACGTTCCTAGACATACCATACATGCAGCTGCAGCCAAGTTCTAGCTTTAGGAGTGTTTTATATTGCTTTGCACAAGAGCAGTCAAACACATGTGATGGTGCTTTGCATGCAGAAGAGCTGGTTGCTGATGATGTGATCCCTTACCACCCAATCCTTCCCATCTTAAAATGGTCAGACTCCCCATCCTTTAGCAGTAGCCAGGTAGCGCCAAGAAACCGCTGGGTGTATGAGCACTTTAGAAAACCTTTCAAACTCAAACTCAAACTAGGATCTTGAGGTATGGGGCCGCTCTGCTAAAACTCACAAGAGACCTTCTTAGATATAATATAACTAGCAGCCCGTCCCGACGTTGTCCGGGTATGAATTGCTGCCGACCAGTAGTATATTGTTTTGTAGGATTTCGTTTTGATAGCATTTCTTATCTGTGACAGGCCTGTGAAACGCTCCGATTCACAGTGCACTGCTGATGCACTTAAGAGTGCGCATTCAGTAGTGTGTGAACTCGAGTTTCCCTACTTTATTTTTCCTTGCAATATTATATAGCACAAACTCGACAACATGGCATGAGCACAATTTACATTACAGAAGAACACATTCATTTGTGGTAGGCACAGGGAGACAAAGCGATTTGCCTGGAATCACAGGATGTTGAGCTGATGCCGAGATTCGAACGTAGCTACCCAGCTCTAAAGTTCGCAATTCTAGAACTTGTGGCGGGAGGTGTGTCTAAAAGTGTATGTCGGTGCTGGCCATCAATGAGAGAGACCTGTGCATTTTTCAAAAGGGGTTAAAAAAATATGGGTATGTTGCTGGAGATGTGGGCCGCCGTGCCACCAATATACTTACCTGGGGAGGGTAAACAACCATTATTCCGCAACTTTCTTTCCGCATACCGTCACTCCGCATACTTTCATTACGAAAGTACCATGACTCCGCAATGCCATTATAACGCATGGCATAACATTTTATATGCTTTTACCACGCATACATTTACAACGAAATTCGTTGTAAATGCATGAATGGTAAAAGCATGTTTTTTTTAATGTTTGCATAAGGTAAGTATGGGCATAGGGGTATATGTTTTGCGGTACAGAGGTATATGTTTTGGGGTGTTTGGGTATTTTAAGGGTTAGATATAGTTTTGGGTTATGGGGTACAGGGGTAGTTTTAGGGTTTGGGGATAGGTATGGGTTTTGGGGTACAGGGGTATTTTTAGGGTTCAGGGCTAGGTTTGGGTTTTGGGGTATAGGGGTATTTTTAGGGTTCAGGGGTAGGTTTGGGTTTTGGAGTACAGGGGTATTTTAAGGATTCAGGGCTAGGTTTGGGTTTTGGGGTACAGGGGTATTTTAGGGTTCAGGGGTAGGTTTGGGTTTTGGGGTACAGGGGTATTTTTAGGGTTCAGGGCTAGGTTTGGGTTTTGGGGTACAGGGGTATTTTTAGGGTTCAGGGGTAGGTTTGGGTTTTGGGGTACAGGGGTATTTTAGGGTTCAGGGATAGGTTTGGGTTTTGGGGTACAGAGTATATTTATAGGGTTAAGATGGGTTAGTGTTTAAGGGTGTTGGGGTATTTTAAGGAGTAAGGGTGGGTTATGATTATGGGGTGCAGGGGTGTTTTGGGGTGTTTGGGTATTTTAAGGGTTAGATATAGTTTTGGGTTATGGGGTACAGGGGTAGTTTTAGGGTTTGGGGATAGGTATGGGTTTTGGGGTACAGGGGTATTTTTAGGGTTCACGGGTAGGTTTGGGTTTTGGGGTACAAGGTTATTTTTAGGGTTCAGAGCTAGGTTTGGGTTTTGGGGTACAGGGATATTTTTAGGGTTCACGGGTAGGTTTGGGTTTTGGGGTACATGGGTATTTTTAGGGTTCAGGGCTAGGTTTGGGTTTTGGGGTACAGGGGTATTTTTAGGGTTCAGGGGTAGGTTTGGGTTTTGAGGTACAGGGGTATTTATAGGGTTAAGGACTAGGTTTGGGTTTTGGGGTACAGGGGTATTTTAGGGTTCAGGGATAGGTTTGGGTTTTGGGGTACAGGGTATATGTATAGGGTTAAGATGGGTTAGAGTTTAAGGGTGTTGGGGTATTTTAAGGAGTATGGGTGGGTTATGATTATGGGGTGCAGGGGTATTTAAAGGGAGCAGGGTGGAATTAGTTTTTAGGGTGTAAAGGGGAGCGCGGGGCAAGCACACCCGGAGCTGGAATGTACAGAACCTGGGAAGAAAAAACAATGAAATATTGGGCACAACGCTCGCTTTTTTTTCCGTAATCCCTCGCCCCACACACGCCCACACCCCCAGCACACGCCCACAGCACACGATATGAGACATGGCATGAAGGGCGGAACGTACCACACGCCCCCAGCATTTGTCACACCCTCCAGCACACGCCCACAGCACAACGCAGACACGCCCACAAGGCACTACTTTGCTGGCACGGTTCTTTTACCTTTTAAATGAATATGGTTGGCGTCTGCATAGCCTATGTCCTTCTGCTGCAACTGCCCTTTCCAACGCTGTATTGGGTGTTGTGATAGGTGCTGTGGTTCCTGAGATTACCCGCCTCAAAGGCTTGGGCTCTCTCTTTATTATATTAGTATGGATATACTAGCTAGGGAGGGTGAGAATTAGGTTTTGTTAAACCCTATTAATTTTAGCATAATACCATGCTGTCACCGTTTGTGTTCTATGGACTAGTGACTATGCTGATTACTTTGTTCCTTATAATATGTTTGCTTGTGTTAGCTAAGATACTGCGTTTGAGAACACTGCATTAGTGAATAAACATTTCAAATATGCATGTGTCCTCTTTTACTCCTTGTTCTGGATTGAAATGATTGTATAACGAAAGAGTGTTCATGTGTTCCACGTTACCTGAGGTGTACTAAGTCCATGTTCTGGTTTGTCTAAGCATTGGGAGTTTGTGATAACCAATGAGACACTGTAGCTAGTCTGGTAGGGGATTTTTGGGTACTAAGGTGAGTTTTGGCACACCCTAATTCACTGAGGTTCCAAGCCTCTATGCACAGTTCTGTATGAGCACGGAATCCCTGTGACAATATATTCTATGTAACAGCACAACTGCTGAATTATTAATTTTCTACCATTCTTGTGATGCAGATAACTCTTTTTTGTTTCCTTCTATTGATAATTGTGCATATATTTTACACAATATTCTCATTGCTTCAATAAATATTTTAAATGCGGATTCGAGTATTTCTTGTGTCATCCTTTGGGCATGCATGAGCGATAAAGTGAAAAAGTTTTAGAACTGTTTCCATGATTTTCTTGGGAAGTCAAGGTTGTCATGTTCTGAGGATGCACACACTACCTGTTACCTTGCTAGGTTAGGGGTACAGATGGTGCACTATGAGCTAGGCAGTACTAAGGCCAACATTCCCTGATGGTGTGTCTGGACTCAGTCCCACACAGTTTTGAAGTTTATGTTGTCCAACAAATGCAAAGAAAGAATCACCCATGAAGGTACCATTTCTGAATTTAACATATTCCAAATACTTCCATGGCTAGTCAAGGACAGGTGGTTCTACCAATTAATTGCAGACATGCATTAACATAAATGTTATCAGAACACAGACTACTACACATGGGGGGGGATGTTACCTTCATGGTAGAGATCCATGAAGCGTACAAAACAGAGGTATTCTATTCATTGGTCATATTCCCTGCAGTAAATGCCAACTCAGGGAATTTTAACACACACCCTGAAGTAACAGTAACAAACGAATAAAGAGCATATGAGGAACTACAAATCCCACTCACTTATCAGGAACACATGAATTGGTTGTTAGACTCCCTACCAAATATTTTGGAAAATGTCAGACTAGGTCCCGTCAGCAAAAAGGGAGCAACATGGCCAGTCTTAGCAGGTCACACACCATATCCAGATGTAGTAAACTTTACAAACATAGAGCTAGGAGAACTATATAGAGAAATAGTTTGACTGTATAGACATCTAGTACAATTCGTTATGCGGACCATAACGGGTGTCCCACAAAGTGCTGCTCAAGCTGCATATCCACGTTGCAGGGAATTCAAGGGATGACGAAGCCGCAAAAGTAACGGTGCAAACTGGTGCAGTCACTCCAGCAAACTCTTTCCAGTACAAGAATAGATGAAGACATCATGATGGCTGTCAATGATGAGTGCAATGGCACCCACTTACCGAAAGGAATTCCACTAAAATATTCCTACCAGTTACACGCGCAAAATGTTCCATTTGCTCATATTACCGGCGTAGGGGATAGAATAATACCTAATTCAGGTCACAGGGTAGGGACTGATCCTAGCAGCACATGAAGGTCTAGCATCTGCCCATGCAGGTGTAGGAGCTACAATTTCACTATCGCAGCAACGGTATTGGTGGCCAGGTCTTTAAAAACTGGCTGCCTATGTCCTAAATGTGACATTTGTAGCAAATCAAAGTATCCACCACAGACACCTCTCTTGATCTCAGGCAATCCTTGGGCTTGTAGTTATCTGGACCATTGTGAACCTTCACACCCAGATGGGTCTTAAAAAATCATTATTGTCAAAATCATTATGCTAGCAGTGGATTCCTGCTCTCAATTCTTATGGGTAGGGCCACAGCGATTGGATGACACTCAAACTATTATAAAGGACTTGTAATTCTTTATCGGCACATATGCAGTTAGTCACATTCCATTCAGACCAGGGTCCTGCATTCGCCTCTAGGGCTTATAGAGACACCATGGCAAAGTTGGGTGTGAAAGTTCAGTACCCTATCATGCCAAAGGAAAATGCAGTAGTGGAGAGTAAAAACCGTGACTTAAAGCAGTCTTTAACAGCTAGAGTCTTAGACTCAGGTCACAGTTGGGTTCAGCACCTGGATGGGATCCAGAGAGCCTTAAACAATCCTAAAAGATTATTGGGTGGTCAGACTCCCTGTGAAGTCCTTTTTTCGGGGTTAAAATGTGGGTTTCACACCTTGACAGTCCCATATCAGCGGCGTTGGAAATGCATTTTGATATCAGTGAATATTTGGATTTTTTATAGTACCTGAACAACTTCAGAGACACTCAGAGCAATGTCCAGCACAAATGTTCTACCATTGTTAAAGCAAAGTAAACACCAGCAATTCCTGGTTGGAATTCAAAGGTTGGGGGATCTAGTATGGCAGAAAATAATGAACAAGAAGGAATTTAGTCCACTTTACAGAGCGCCTAATCCTATCCTGGCTGTTGACAGTACCAGAACTGTACTTTTATCAAAAGCGATTTGTGTCTATTGATCTCACCAAATCATACTGTCAATTCTACATAATAGGCATTTAGGGCTCCTGGGTAGCTACCTGTCTCCTCTCACAACCTTTCAGGAAGACCCATTGCAAGCGTTGACCAACAATAAAGCTTCTTCTCCCCGGCTGGTGACATCTAACACTGAAGTGTCAAACGACGCCACAGATTTCAACTGATGGGGTTGCCATAGTTACTCGATTCCCTGATGCGTTTGATTGAATCCTCTCAAATTAATAGAAAAATTGACATATTAGTTCCATCCTGCTGTATTAGCAATGTGACTCCTAACTTTGTAATAATATGTCAGAAGGATTGCCTTACAAAAAGAAATTCAGATTTTACTGGGGTACAGCATGCTTAATTTCTTCAATGACTTTACAGTTCCTAACTTGAAACTACTAAATGCTAAACTAACACAACATTCTTTCACCTCCTGGGGCTAAGCTTTAGTACTTGCAGCATAATGTTAATGGACTAACCATTCCCCTTCACCAGCACCAACCATTTTGAGGTCCTTATCTGTATTATGGTTCCAGCAAACCTTTAACCCAAAGAATACAGGCAGCTCTTTCTGCACATAACTGGATTCATTTCAACCATGACATAGTGGCTGCCATTGCATTAAGGGCTCTTTCACCCTTAGACCTTCCCTCTACCCATGCAGACCCATATGTTCTGTTAAACACCATTAACAGTCCCTTGACTACTGCCAAAGACAAACCTCTGTCAGTCCATAGACAGAAATACCTTCAGTCAGAGAACAAAATGTAACAACTGGTTCTTCTCCAAACAGAAAAATCTAAAATGTGCAGTCAATAGGGCTAGAAAGAAAATGGCCCCAAGCAAAGGAATGCCCTTGAAAACCTCAAGAACTTTCTCAAGGGCAAGATCAGGGAAGCTAAATAAATCTATTTCTCAGAATATATTAGACATAATCCCTAATCCTTTCAAGAAACTGTTCCATATATTTATAGAGATACTGACACCCCATCATAGTAAACTCTTAATAGCAGTCAAACGTGGATTGAGATATTTTAATGAGGTCTCTCACAGGTGGGCCTTTAGAGTTTGACAGAGGCAGCCTTTACCATAAAAGGTGGATGATCTTGCTATCAACATCATGGTTTTCTACCACATATAGAGATGGCGGAACTTCAGCTGTCTTTTCCAGAGGAACCCGTTTACCAGATGAACCATCACCCCAGGGACTCCCACTCATAGTGAAGGTCGCCAGCCCTATTTATAGCGAGGCAACCATTACTCGTATTCTCCTCCTGGGTGCATGCTAAGCAATGCAAACTTAAAGAGGGAAAACTTCCTGGATCTCCGTGCTATGGGTTTTTTCTTTTTCAGAAACAAACTACCACTTTAGGACTGGAAAGGCGGGCCTCTGAAGCATAGAGTGAGAGATGCTGTAGTCCGCTAAGTCTATTTTTTTTTGTTTCCATACACTTGTGAAGCCATATTTGATATCAAGACTTAGGCGTATAAATTGGTTCCTAATATATTCTGCAATTGCAGCAGTGGATTCTTATTTAAGAAAGACTGGTTTGGACAGTTTATAATAAGAGGTGTTGCCAACTCTGGTGTGTGCAAGACTGATTTGTTTTTTTAAAGTGTTGTTGTAACCTCCAATGCACCTTCTGGTGTATACAGCCAGGAGGGCCAACTCACCCCAGATCATTACAGACATTGTCACCAGTCCTAACTTTCAGCTACAAATCAATCTTTTCAGGTCTGCTAGTCTAATTAGTTTAGTGGAAGCAAGACAACACTACAAAACCAGTGCTTAATTTGAGTCGATGGATTCCAGTCCTCAGCACCAGCACTTAATCATTAACACTGGCGCTTTTCATGCGCACCAGTTAAGTACACATTCATTTATGGTAGGCACAGGGTGATTAAATGATTTGCCCAGAATTACAGGATGTTGAGCCAACGCAGAGACTCGAGCCTGGATCCCCATATGCAATGTTGGGAACTCTGGCCGTCACGCCACATCTCTCCCAAATTTCATGATCATTAGTTGGTTCTGCTTTAGGCAGCACTAACAGGGGAAAGGGGCTAGTGTAAGCTACCTCTTGACGAGAGCCCCGGCGCCTATTTCTTGACAAATTAACCACTGCACAACATCCACAATGCATTAGCTGATCACTAAAAAATCTAGGACTAAAAACTATGTGTGTAATGAAGGGGTCATGGCCTCATGCTGAGAACTGCCTAAGAGTGACTACTGCTCTCTCAACCCAAAAAAAACACAAAAGCCTGCTTAGGCTGTCTGGATTGTACTGGGGGGTTTTCTCAACCCATAAAAGACATAAGCTGTTAGAGCCTCCAAAGACAAGCTGGAAACCAACTCAACACAGAGGTTTCCGCTCTACTTCTCTTCCACCATGTGACATTGGCTCTTTACAGAGTGACTGTGAGGTTAGAGTAGATATAATGTGGCACACAATGGCCCCACGTGAGTTACCAGGTGTTTTTAAATTAGGATTTTTCAGTTTGCACATTCCATAATTTAGTATAACCATTAACTAAAATGTTGGAAACCACTATGGTCGATAGTCAACAAGAGAAACCGTATGCCCATCAAAAGCTACCAAGAGAAAGCAATCCACGTGGGAGACTTAAATGTGACTTTCTGTAATTTATTGCAACAAATCTAAATGTACCCTTCTTTGCTGGGTTCTGAACACTGGAACTTTAAGTCTCTTCTCATGGTTAGTGTCCTTTGGCGGCTTAGTAAAACACGCACTTCCAGAACCATTTTTCATAATATGTTGTCTATCCTACTCTATAGGTATTTTTCAGATGTACACTGATAATAGTATCCACAAGAATGCAATCCCAACCAGGAAAAAATGTATTTGTAAAAAAAATCTAGGGGCATATTATCAAGGGATTTATCTCCGCTTTTTTGGCTTTAAAAGCCAAGAAAGCAGAGATAAAATTATCTCCATATCAGCAACAGGGTGCTAACACGCAAATTTGCATGTTATCACCCTTTTTCTCTAAGCTTCCCCTTGCATCTCTAATGAGATGCAAAGGGGGCGTTCCAGAGAAAAATAATAGGAGAGATGTTGTTAAGCAACATTTCTCCTATTATCAAGGATTTCGCTAACCCGCAGCGAAGGGGTTAATTCACTATTCCAACTCCAGTCTGAGCAACAGTAGGCAAGGTGTTGATCTTTAAATCCAACACCATTCCACCAATGCGTCTAACTAAAGAATGTCGGTGTTACTACTTGCGTGCTGAAGGAATGCGTGCTAAAGACGCGTTCATAATATTGCTGGCACTGTGAAGGCACAGTGTGATTCCGGCTTCGTCCTAAAGGATATTTTCCAGTCCTACCATCATTCACAGTCAGGAAATAGAACATGAGCCTTCACTAGAAAGGTTTCCTCTAGTTCTTTTACTGTATTCCTATCTGCCTGTGAAGTTCTAAGACTTTTTATTTGTGGCTCGCACCACCCAACCGCCGAGCACCCTCTCCTGAAGCAATTTGTTCCAAGTGTTCCGGAGGGTATTTTTTCTTTTTAGATTCTAATATTTGGTATTGCAAGTCTAACATTTCTAAAATACTTTTTGCAAAAGAAGATCAATGGTTTTGGCAGACCACACGTTTTTGCTGAAAGCCTTGTTGACATATTTGATGTTCAGTTTGGGTTAAGATTCTATGTGTATCGCCTGCATAGTTCACATCATAGTGTATTGTCTGATTATTTTTTGTAGTTGAGTGGTGCCTCCAGTCTGCATAAAACCTCATCTGTATGCTTCCCACACACAGAAAATGTCTTCTTTGGCAATGATCCTTTGTAGTATGAAAGCCTCTCAGTAGTGCCTCTGAAGTGTTCTTCGCTTAAATTTCAGATACTTTTCTTTTGCTCCACATATTGAGAGTGTTCATGCGCTTTCTCTTCTGTTGTTTACAGTGCAAAGAGGAAAGTTGTCAACAATTGTACAAGTATAAAGGATAATGCACAAGTATAAAGGGTAACATAAACAACACATCTGGTGGTTTACTGAGAGATATAATTTAGTGCAGCTACCGTCCACTTATCCCACATGTCGGAGCGCGGAGCTGCGCCAAATTTGGCAACGCCGCGCTCTGACATTTCCAAAATGCAGGAATTCACTGTATTTACAGCAATTTGGTGCACCCTGTGTTCTCTCTAGTTCTGGCACTAAAATTAGCTGCCTATCGCCAACGTGGGCACCCTTGGAGCATAGTGCAAGGGTGCCTGCATTGCAGAGAATGATTGTTCATGTGCAGGAAGGTGTCCCTTCCTGCACATATGTAATCAATAATGGTGATTTGTTGCTTCTATGTGTGGTGCATTCTGCAGCACACAAAGAAGTAGCACATCTTCATTATTTAATGATTGTTTATGAGCAGGAAGGGACACCGTCCTGCACATAAACAATCATTAATGGTGCTTTGCTCTTTCTATGTGTGCTGCAGAAAGAAGCACACATAGAAAAAGCGAAAATGAGGAGAAATAAATATATTTCTCCTCCTTGCGCTATTCTAAAGCCTGCTGTTGCATGGTGTTGGTTTTTGGTGCTGCCCCAGATTTACACATCCTTGTAAATCTGGGGAAGCATCAAAATGCAATGGGTGTTGCGGTGGAAAGCCTACAGTAACACCCATTGTATGCCACTTTCATACAAAGTGATGCATGCAAAGGGGCTGTATTTATAAGGCGGCGTTAAGCCACTCAAAGTAGCTTAGAGCTGCTTTTTAAATATGGAGAAGGGCATAGGGGCATCAGTACGCCGCCAAAAGTGACGTTCTGGTGGTGCTATCCTGTGTAAATATACCCCATAGTCTTTTACTGCTGATGTGAAAATTCAATAATTGGTATTTGAAACCTGATGCATCTGTTGTGAAGTTTGTTGTATTAAAAATAATCAACTCTGTGTTGTTGATGTCTTCTGCAGCAAGAGTGAACCAGTGACTCTGTGAACCTGAAATATCTGTTTTCAAAGGTATAGGGACTGCAGCTCAAGAGGTGATGAGGAAGCGCCACGTCAGTGAGCCCATTAAACCATCTGGGCCCCCGGCGTGAACAGGCCCCGGCGTATGTCCCCGCCGGTGCCTGGTTGCCTGCTTCCAAGAAGAACGCTAGGAGACAGCGCCCATTGTCCATTCCCTCCCCTTCTTCCCTTCACCCCCCCTCCCCTACCCCCGCCCCAAACCCCTCCCTTTTTGTCTTATTTTCATGGCTGCTGACATGTAGAAGTAGTTTTTATCATGATGAAAATCCCCATCGTTATTTGTTTTTTACCATTTAAAATAACTTGAACATTTTATGTTTTTTTCTACTCTGGCCTGTGCGGCCTTGTGCTTTATATTTGTTGAAAACTAATACAAATGTAAGCAGCAAAAAAAAAAAAATGAATAAAATAATTTGTTGCGCCTTAAAATACTACCCATGACAAAATACATATATATATATATATATATATATATATATATATATATATATTTCTTTTTTCAACTTGTTTTTATTAAACACCGCTTCCACTGTATCAGGTACAAAGGACATGCACATACAATTTGGGATCTTATAAGCATTATACAGTCTGTGGTGTCAAGTAGGAAAAAAGGCTGTATGGTTCTATTCCACTGCATTGCCTCCTTCAAATTTTCCACCGACTGAATATGTCGTTTAGCACCTTCCCTCCCTCTTTTTTTCTTATGTTGTCATGTGATTATATGTGATGTGTGTAGTTGAATGTATTTTGTCGAATTAATTGAAAAAATATTTAAAAATGATAAATAATATGTATAACAAATAGAGACAAAAATATAAATAAAATGGTCTCTGAATTTTGATATATATTTTTGTATCATTCATGAATTATTTAAGGTCGCATAATATTGCGAGTCTATGTACCATTAGGGCGGTACAACAATAATTGGTTTGCTATACAGCCTTTTTTCCTACTTGTTCACGTACTCCCTACAAATAGCAAACCGAGTAGTATGTAAGCATGGGCGAATTTTGCGAATCTCGCGTTCGCGAATTTTGCGGATTTGCGAACTCGCAATCCGCAAAATCCGCGAATTCCCGCGAATTTGCGGATTTTTTTTTTTTGTTCGCGCGTGTTTCTGCCAGTTCGCGAGGGTTTTTACAATTTCGCAATTTGCGAACTTACCTGTCGGGTCGCAAGTTTTGCGAACTTGTTGTTTCTACGTGTCCAGCCTGTTTGGGACACTCTTCTTCATCACTGCCACTCTCTGTCACCACTGCCGCTCTATGACTACTCATGCCACCCTCTGGCCCACCCATGCCACCCTCTGTTTCATCACCACACCCTCTGGTTGTCCAGTGTACATTATTTTCGGCAAAGCAAAGCACACCTTCCCTGCCTCAAGTGACCTGAATTAATTTGGGGCTGATTAATGTGTCACATAATATTTTTTTAGCTGGCACCTGCTTCCTTAGTGCTTCCTGATTAGTGATCTTTTGCACTTGCTAAGTGCTTTCATTGTTGCAAAATTAGTTACAACACCTGCCCTGCCCCAACTGACAATAATGAATTAGGGGCTGATTAATGGATTTTAACTTCCAGCCTGGCTCCTGCTTGTCTCCCTTAGCTGTAATTCAGGACCTTTGTGGCAAATGTGTAACTATTCTGAGGTTCAGAGCAGGGTCACATAATAGTTGCAACTGGCAACTGAACTCTGGAGGGGCCCCTCAGGAAGCACTACAGGAAATGGCTACTAATGATGAGCCTGAACTTTTGAACCTGGTAAGTAGTTTCAGTTTTGCTAAGATCGTATTTCTGCAATTTAGCACTTACTCGCGGGGTGCGAAGTTGTACTGGCAAGCCGCGAACTCACGCGAACAGTGCAAGCAAGCCATAAAATCCGCTGCTCGCGGATTTGCGGATTTTGCGGGAGATTCGCGGATCTCGCGGATTGCGAATTTACCGAAAATCCGCAAAATCCGCGAGCGAAACGGATTTTCCGCCCATGCTTAGTAGTATGTAGGGGTCCCCTTTTTCTAAAAACAGTCTGTGGTGTCCACATATCACATCCAGTTCACAGACAGTCTCACCATCATGTGAGCATACTATTTGTCTATTATAACAGTGCAAATGCAGTTTATATTTTTATGTTCATAGGACCTATACTCTACATAGAAAATAAACAACACTAATAATCATCCCAACTAGGGAATTAAGCCCCCTCCCCAATCCAACTCCCACCCCCCTCCCCCACCCTCATGACAGCGGCAGCCAGGTGGCCCAACCTGGTTAACCTTAGCAGAAAAGCTGGAGGTGCACTCACAACTAGCAGACAAAATACATATTTATTAGTGAATAGGAGAAATATTTTGTAACACATGTCACAAAAAAGGCCTTTTTGAATTATGATTGAAGGCTTATGATGCCTAGTCCTTGACAACCTAGCCGAATTTTAGAAGAAAGACGTTTACTCATGCCTGGCAATAAAGGCCCCTCTAGAATGTTCACATCAAGTGACAATCAAAATGGACCATTTGGAATAGTGCTGTGGCTATATCTGTACTAGGATGTGAAATGACTCAGTGCATTTTGATGGTCTTTAATCATCACTCTTGGTGGCAGAAACCAATCACTGGGCGCGATTCACAGAATGAACTTAAGACTAAATCCTAAACTTACTACTATTTGGTGTTCACAGAATGCACTTACTACTTTCGGGATTCACAGAGTGAACTTACTACTTTCGGGATTCACAGAATGAACTTACTACTTTCGGTATTCACAGAATAGATTTAAGACTACTAACTTTACGTTCACACTCGGGCCGGAATTTCCGGGCCGGAGGCGGAGTTTCTGGCCCGGAGGCGGAGCTTCCAGATTGGGGGCAGAGCTTGCGGCCCAGAGGTGGGGCTTCCGGCTCGGAGGCGGAGCTAGTGGCCTAAAGGTGGAGATTTCAGCCATGGCTAAATCCCAACCTCTGAGCCAGAAGCTCCGCCTCCAAGCCGCGAGCTCCGCCTCAGGGCCGGAATTTCCGGCCCGAGTGCGGACGTAAAGTAAGTTTAGGATTTAGTCTTAAGTTCATTCTGTGAATCGGGCCCTGTGTCCATAAAGAAGATAAAAGAAGGTGAATTTTGCAGTTAGCAAAGAAGTGCGAAGTCCACTGAAGTCTCTTAGGCACAGTTTTTGTTCACACAGGCAACCTCATCTCCTGCAGACAGATGTCTCACTCAATATGGATAGGATATTAGGTTGCAGAAGACCTGTTTTCTCACAGTCCTTAAGTGGCAAGGGGGAAACACAATAGGCATCATTCAAATTCTCTCTGTTCTGGAATCTGGCCACCATTTGTCTTTGAATCTGGCATCTTGAGTTTGCTTATTAGTTTTGTTGTACAAAGAAAAGGATCTGTCATCAAAAATACAACAAAATGAAGTCCAAATTGGGCCTGCAGATCAATTTATGACATTATATTTCAAGCATAGTCATACGAAAATGCGCCTAATTACATGGAATGAAAATCTGTAATTGTTTGCTACATTTTACCACAAAATGCATTTCGAGCGAAAAAGAAGTGCACAAAAATAAAAGAAACACCAACAATAGCGTCTCCAATTCTGTTCTTCTTGTGCATGTGGAATCATCATCGACAGCAAACTCAACATGACTACCCAAGTCAATGCCGTTACTGCCTCATTCTTCCATACACTGAAGATGCTGAGGAAGGTTTTCCAACGGCTCCCAATCAGCAGCCGGAAAAACTTCACACACTTCCTAGTAACAAGCATATGGGACTATGGGAACATCCTCAATGCCAGGATCAACAAAAAACGTCCCATGCGGCTGCAGGCTCAATCAGAATTCGGAACCGAGAATGACTCTCAAACTCCAGTGCCGTACTCACAAAACACCACACCTGAAAGAGTTCTACTGGCTCCTCATTCACAAACAAGTACAATTCAAACTTCTCACCCACACTTTCAAGGCACTACATAACAATCGTCCAACATACCTCAACAATTGCATCTGTTTTCACAAACCTTCCAGACACCTCCGCTTAACCACATCTGGAGGTCAAGCCTTCTTCTATATAGCTCCTAAAGCATAGAAGGACTTGCAGATTCACATAAGAGCCTTTACCTGAATTCTTGAAATCTGTGAGAAGCTGAAGACCTGGCTTTTTGAGTAGTCCCACTAGTCCCTAGGTGTGCCGAGATTCACTCAGCAAAAGTGATATTGTGCTCTACAAATCTACATTACATAACAGGTGAGGTTTTTTTTATTACAAATGGTGTGTCCCCTTTAAACTTTTCCCACAAATGTCAAACAATTATGTGAAAAGGCATAATGGTGTAATGTAGCAATTTCGTGTAATAACAATTCAGGAAATGTTGTTAAATTTTGCAGGTGTAATTTAAATTTTGCCCAGGTGATGTGATGATGCCTTTGTGGAACCTCATGCACGTCTCTTTATAAAATGCTTGCAGTATCTGTGGTAGCGAAAAATTCACAGATATCTAAAAAGAGAAAAATGAGGAAAACAGAAGGTTAGATTGCTATCACTTGAATATTTATTTGTCGCTTGATACTGCATGTTTCCATGAAAATGTCAGAGAGATGGGATCCTACATTCAATGAAGAAATGATTTTGGTTTATCTTTGTTTCCTTAGATTTGTTCAGACTGTAGAGGTTAGATATGACTGTGCCCATTCAGATGAATGTGAACTTAGACAAGGTTTCTAAATAGTACATAGACCTATGTGCAATGTTTGAGGAAGACTAAGTGGAAATAAAATCTAAAGGTATTTACAGGGGGAGATCATCAGTGCATTCACAAGTCCTTTGTGGTTTCATTTTTCCTACATCATCAATGAGGCTCTAGGCTATTTGTGTGATTTCCCAAATGAAAGTTCTGCGTCTCTTCCGATTTATTTTTACTCAAATGATAAAAGTATTTGATCGGGCAGACGTAAGTGCAGTCCTTAGTGCCATTACAGGTGGGTGAGCACCAGGTATAAACAGTGTTCCTGCAGACAATTATTTGCAGGATAAGTCTAAATGGAGTTGATACATACTGCTATAAGCAAATGCCATCACTCATGGCGTCCCCATCCCGGATACGTGGTGGGGGGCGGAAATCATCCCAGTAAATAAAAAAGGGGCCACAGCTTGTTCTGGCAAAGGCCCAGGAATGGATAGATGAGAACGAGATCCTTAGCTCTGTCCAGGCAGGATTTCGGATTCACATAAGTACCATTGACCAGGTCTTTCGATACGTCTTAATATACTGGCGGACTGTAGTTCTCGGCAAGGGCAGCATGTATGCTGCCTTTGTCGACCTCAAGTCAGCTTTTATCCTGGCCTCACATAATAAATTATGGGTGGTACTACTGGCGATGGGGATGCCTACTGATTTACTTTCGCTCATTGCCCACCTCCATGAGAAAAACTATGCACAAACCTGCTGTAGGGCACTGGGAAATAAGTAACCCCTTTCCTGTAGAGAAGGGAGTTCATCAAGGATGTGTAATGGCTCCCATATTATTCTCACTTTTTATTAATGGAGTTGGCAACGTTTTAGCTACCACTCATATTGATGCACCAGTTTTAGCAGGTAAAAAGATCCTGATTCTAAAAATACGCTCATTATCTCTAAAACTCCCAGTGGATTGGAAAGGGGCGACCACTCGGTCCCCCCGAACGTATGGTTGGGTGCCCCGATCCTCCCGGGAAGCCATTTTGGGCGGGGGGCGTGTCTCGGATGGTATGCCCGAAGCGGCGTAGCCGGGGCACGTCGTTTCCCGCCCAAGAGGGGTTGTCCTAGACACCTACACCGAAGACCACGCCCAGGAGGCGTACCGGAGGAGGGTACACGCCCTCCCGCAGAAGGATAAATCGAGCGGGAATCCAAAGAAGCGTCCTCTTGTTCCTGAGCTCTGAAGGCTGCACCCACTCGTTGCTCGTGAGCCCTCGACGGAACAAGCAGCAATTTTGAGAACTTTTAATTTTTGTACTTTTTTCTTCCAGTTACTTGAGGTGAAGATCCAGGACCTTGTGATTGTCTAGGAGCGGATAATCAAAACCATGGCTGGCAAGAAACCAGGAAAGGGTTCCGAGACGGATAAGGTGCTACGCATGTTGGTGAACCGGATGGCGGGCATGGAGCGGAAACTCGGTCAAGTCCCATCCATCAGTCGAGGTTTGGCGGAGGTCAAAAAACAACTAGTTGCGCTAAGCAATCCTGGTAACCCTAAGAAGGTAATAGGCCCGGCCTTGCCGGGAATTGTCCCCGAGGGTAGAGGAAAGCGGGTCAAAAGGAGGGCGGTTTCAGGGGAGGTTCCGGTCCCAGAAGTACCCCTGGCCACCCCTGTCACGCCGGTAGACAACCCGGTGGCAATCCCAGATGCCGGTCAACCGATCCCGGTAGTAATTACCCCTGCGAGCGGTGAAGATATGCCTCCCGAGTTGGCTGCCCAGTTGGCTGCATGGCTCAATGGTAAGGCAGGGGGTGTCAAGGCACCTGAAGACGCAGCCGAAGAGGCCAAACTACTAATACGGCAATTGCGGCAGTCGAGAGATTCCGCAAAGGCGAATCTTCCTCTTGTTTCCCCACAGGTGACACCACTAGGATCGGCAGTCGGCCTCGAGAAAACGGCGGGAACAACAACCGAACCGGGTAAGCTCGCTTTGCCAGTGGCTGGGGAGGGCTCATTACCCTCAAGGCGGGAGAGGGTGGCACAGCACATCCCTATGGCTACAAAAGAGTTAATATGGGGAGACAAATATATCAATATGTTTTCATTATTAACGGATCATCGAGAGATGGAATATGCTAAAACCCAGAAAGATTTGTGGCACCCGAGCGTGTGGTGCGCCAAGATGGCGGAATCCAGGGTGGACGAAACGATAACGAATTGGGCGAAAGCCTTTGCAATGTTTTCAGCAGTGATGGGGGAACGTAAACCAGAGGTTTTACCTGAATTGTCTTGCTATCAAACTCGTATTATGGATTTTTATGCAATGTATGAGGGGGAGGAATGGAAAGGTTATGACATGAAATTCCGTAAAGCGAAAGAATATGATGCCTCTCTGACATGGGACTGCCTCGACTCGGTCTCATGGCATAAGCAACTCCTACCAGGGGCGGCAGGTACGTCCTCGCCATTCGGGAGTGGGTCGGGGGTTGTCCGCCACAAGCCCGCGGTGCCCTTTCGACAAGGCACCGGTAGCGATCACCAGCTGAAAACTGGCGGCAATGGCGGCAAGCGGGGGGTCTGTTGGGGCTTTAATCGAGGCAACTGTAACAGACCGCAAGGAACATGTAGGTTCAAACATGTGTGTGCGGGTTGTGGGAATTCCTCGCACCCGGAGAGTTCATGCAGATCATAAAGTAACGGGGCGTGAGGAAAAGGAGGGTCCAAACAGGAGTAAAGTAGAACGTTGTGGCCAACTGCCTACACCCATTGATCTCATGGCTATGACTCATCAAACAAAACAAGTCCTAGTTCTCACTGCAATATTTTTTATTGATATATAGAAATCGCTGGTTGCTTGTAGATCACACCAGGGAGTTCCTTAGTCTAGGGATACTCATGACCTCTCAATCTATTGCTTGAATAAAAAGCAGCCTCGCTCTGATCTCGACAATACAAGACAACACAAGACTCACATACACTTTGAATGGACAAAAAAATGTGTGAAGAGCGAGATGGCACCTCACGGGCGCACCACCAATGGGACCCCTGGTTGGTACTCACCAGGATGGCCCTGTTATCATCATTATGTCTCATGGCTATGACTCCCTGGTTAAACGAATATCCTGATCATGTCTCCGCCGAGGTGTTGAGGAAGGGATTCTTGTACGGCTTCCACATCCCGGCGGGGGATTTTCGAGGAAACTGCTTTTGTAAAAACCAGTTATCGGCGCAACATAATCCAAGTGTGGTAGAGAGAAAAATTGCAAAAGAAGTTAGCTTGGGGCGAGTGGTGGGGCCTTTTCATCACCCACCGGTGGCGGATTTCATCTGTTCCCCGTTAGGGGTTGTTCCAAAGAAAGACCCGGGTGAGTTTAGACTGATTCATAACCTGTCTGCTCCAACGGGTTCCTCAGTGAACGAGGCCATTGACCCAGAAGTTTGTTCGGTGCGGTACGCATCGTTCGATGAGGCCGTGGCCATGTTGAATCGCCTGGGCCCCGGGGCGCTGATGGCGAAATCAGATATTGAGTCGGCGTTCCGGTTGCTCCCGGTTCACCCACAGGATCAGCGTTTGCTGGGTTTTGCATTCCAGGGGAGTTATTACATGGATATATGTATGCCTATGGGTTGCTCCATTTCTTGTGCATATTTCGAAATGTTCAGTTGTTTTTTGGAGTGGGCATTCACCAAGGCCACAGGGCATAGGCATGTTATGCATTATCTCGATGACTTCCTGTTTTTGGGGCCGGCCGGCGATTCGAAATGTGCGCAGGCGCTTCACGACTACTGCATCCTCATGGGGGAGTTTGGAGTCCCATTGGCTCCAGGTAAAACGGTCGGACCATCTACTTCACTGGAGTTTTTGGAAATTGAGCTTGATTCCGTGGAGGGATGTTTCCGTTTGCCATTGGGTAAGGTGGCCAAATTTAGAGCTTCATTAAAGGTATGCCTCAGTAAGGAGAAAGTGACCCTGCACCAGTTGCAGCAAACAGTGGGTCAGCTGAACTTTGCCTTGAGAGTGATACCTATGGCCCGCCCCTTCTCCCGCTCTATCGCACAAGCTATGGTTGGCCTAAAAGAAGGACACCACCGTACGAGACTGTCTGCAGAGGTTCGCCAGGATATGCGCATTTGGTTAGCATTCCTGGCGGACTTCAACGGTCGAGTAGTGTGGAACAAGCCACCAGCGTCTTCAGATGAGCTAGGTCTGTGGACTGACTCAGCGGGGAGCGTGGGATTTGGCGCCATTCTTGGTAATCGATGGTCGGCGCAAACATGGCCGGCGTGGTGCCACTCCAGCGGTCTCACAAGTAACATTGGGTTCCTGGAGCTATTCCCCATCCTGGTTGCTCTGATGGCATGGCCAGACGATTTCAGAGACCGCTCAGTGGTGTTTTGGTCTGATAATATTACCGTTGTCGAATGCATTAACCAACAGGCAGCGCGCTGCAAATGGATCTTGAGATTGTTGAAAGAGGTTGTGCTGCTTTGCATGAGACTGAATGTACAGTTCAGGGCGAAACATGTGCCGGGTGTACTGAATCATGCGGCTGATGCACTCTCTCGTTCACATATGCAGGCGTTCAGGGGTTATCTACCCACAGCGGACCTAGTGGCGGCACCATTCCCCGAAGCACTTTGGCTAATCGGTGCCCCGGACTACAAGACCTCGTGGCAGCAAGCTTAGCCCCCAGGACAAGAAAGGCATACGAAGGAGCGTTTCGTTCCTATTGCACGTTTTTGGGTCCGGCAGGGAATCAGAGCTGGGGTCTGGAGGAATCCTTCCTGGGGTTCCTGGTAGCATTGCACAGGGGAGGCCGATCAGCGGCAACGGCCAATAGGCATAGGGCGGCCATTTTATTCATGGCGCAGGTGCATGGTATAAAAGACCCAACGGGTTCCTTTTTGGTGAAAAAAGCCCTTCGCGGCTGGCAGCGCCTCGAGGGTCGCAAGCAAGATGTAAGGCGCCTGATTGGCTAACATAAGTTGTCCCTACTCATAGCGAAGCTGGACGAGACATGCTCCTCCCAATTCGAAGCAGTTCTGTTCCGGGCAGCTTTCGCATTAGCGTTCCATCGGGCTATGCGTGTGAGCAAATTAGTCGCAAGGAACAAGAAAGATGTAGAGGGAGGCTTGTGCAGGGATCACATCCAAATTAGGGGTGATTCAATGACGGTCACGATAGCCAGGTCCAAGACCGACCAAGGGGCTATGGGACATAGTGTTGTTGTGCTGCGCGCGCGAGGGTCCCCCACATGCCCGATAATGTGTATAGAGGAATACATGGCACTGAGAGCGGCTACATGGGGGGGGGAGTTTGCTGAGGCACAAGGATGGCACCCCACTGACGAGGTTTCAGTTTCAGAGGGTGCTGGCACTGACAATCGCTGCGGCGGGCATGGACCCGTGCGATTTTGGGACCCACTCCTTTAGGATAGGAGCTGCTACTGAGGCTACAGCTAGGGGTCAGAGTGCGGACGAAGTAAAACAGTTGGGGCGTTGGTCCTCGAATTGCTTCAGAAGATATGTGCGATTGCACATGTTGTAAAGATCAATTGACATGTCATGCACTCACGCTTCTTGTCTTTTGTTTGAATTACAGTTTCGCGAGCCTGTCACACGGGGCGGAATGTGCAGTCGACCCATCACCAGGAGACCAACGGTCATGGACCACCGTCTAGAATGAAAGTGGTATGGGTCGTGGGCCACTCATACGTGAGGCGCGCCGGGGACGTATTCAAAGCAGGTGATGCGACTCGCGCAGCTGGGGAATACGGGTACCGAGTGGCCTTCCATGGGAAGGGCGGGCTCTGTTTTGTCCAATTTGAGTTATTTGTTGAGGGTCTCTTAGGGCAGAAAAGGTCACCGCCGTCTGTAGTCATAGTACACCTGGGGGGCAATGACTTGGTGACACTGGGCAGACGTGTGTTGTTTGAACAAGTTTTGTCTGCTGTCAGCTGGTTGGCGAAAAGAATCCCGGGGTGCACGATTGCCTGGTCTCACATGATTCCCAGGGAGGTATGGCGGGGGGGGCCTTTCGGTGTCAGCACTGAACCATTCGGTCAAGAGGGTAAATAATAAAATTGGTAGATTGTTTCGTTCGGCGCAGTTGCATAGCATTCCTCATGGGTGTATTCGGGGTGATCTCATGTATATGAATGATGGGGTTCACCTGTCCCGGGAGGGGAATGATTTACTCATAGGAGACTTCATAGCATGGCTAAGGGGTTTGAGGAAGCATGACCTTTAGGAGGAGTTTGGGGGGGCCGGATAGTCGGTCAACTATCGGGCCTGTGGCGGAAAAGGGGGCCCCCACCACGACAAGGGAAATTACAGTTGGCAATTAGGGTAAAGTCCTCTGCGCATGCGCCACTCACACCGTGAGGGCGACAGTTTTGGTATTAGGGATCTGACACCGGTTAAGACCTGGCCGTTGGCCCTTAATGCTAGGATGTACAATTTTAATTGAGAATGTATGCATTTGCAGGATGTTAGACTCGGCTAGGAAACCTTTGTATTAGAGATCTGTTAAGGTTAGCCAAAGAACATGTCTTCATCGAAATGTAATAAATGAAAATTGTACATGATTATGAAACTTTTATTTAATGTTTTAAATTTTGTTTCATATTTTAATAAATACGGCCGGGAGGGTGACTCCCTCCCGCCTTCCAAAAGTTCAAGCCTGCGTCCGACTTCCCATCCTTGGGGATTGTGTTGGGAGGGGGTGACGGGCATCCCGGCCATATACACTGCGACGTTACAAAGAGTTCTGCTTTTTACGTGGTGTAAAAATGAACGCAGCAAAAACGAAGTTCATGAATTTCAACCAGCATAGATCTTTCATGGATAGTATGATAATGGATGGGTTCCCCCCCTGAACAAGTTGACACATTTATCTATTTGGGTATTACGCTACAGAAGGAACGTAGATGGAAGCCACATATTGACACTATGGCATTAAAGCACCTGCAATTAGCGGGTGTCCTAAGAAATGTATTTAAAATATCAATGAGCAAGCCTCTTTGTCCGGTGTTGCAAATTTATAATGCCAAGGTGGTGAGCTCAGTTTTATACGGTGCTTAACTGTTGGGTCTCAAGAAACTCACACAGCTAGCTACATCAGATAATATGTTTTTCATAGCTATAACAAGCTTACCACAAAGTACACTCATTATCTCCCAGCGGGATGACGTAGGCAGAAAAGCTTTGGTAGATCTAGCAACGCTATGCCAAATCCTATAGTGGTGTAGAATCTGATGCACGCCGGAATTGGCTATATTTTCAGAGGGTCTATGGATATTATTGACACAGACTATTTTCATAAAATTAGCTAGCTGCGTGATACCAGAAGTCTCTTGACCAGAATGGACCGGTCGTATCTGTGGGAAACCCCATCTAGCTCCCAGTTCCCACCAAGAGATTCAATCAAGGAAAGATATTGGAAATTGATCAAACACGATGCGATTAGAAGTAATGGTTGCACATTGCTAACACAGATTTTTTTGCAAATAAAATCATGGTCGAGCTTTGAGCATTACTGGGGTGGAATCTCCAAGCTCCTTGATTGTAAATTGTATTTTCAATTTAGAGTGTGCTATTTACTAAAGTCCTTTACTAGTAAATGGACTACATCAGGCGACAATAAATACCCTATCTATTTACACTGATATAGCAGAAACCTATTTAAATTCATTGTTTGTTTGTCCCACCTATTCTGGCCCCCAATAAGTGTGGTTGGCGCAGACATGCAGGAACACAGGTACTAGATCATGTAGTGCTGCCCTGAGAATTATATACACAGATTCATCACCATGCTATGCAATCCCAGTAGCAAAGATTTTAAGATGGATGTGGTATATAAGATCTTAACTAATGACTGTAGAAAAATGAACTTGGAATCTTGTTACCCGTGAATGTGTACTCTGTTTTAATATTGATGTGTGATGCTTATTTAAGTTTTTAATGTTTTAGGCATCAAATGATAATACATTGCTCATGCTTCTTATTAAATGATTTCGTTGCATTATAATGTACTGGGAAGAATTGATTTTTTTCATGCCTATTTGCACAAATTTTTATACAGATTTGAATTATTTTCTATTGTTTTAACAGTGTTTTATGTTCAATGCTTTTATGGCATGTAATGTCGAATCAAGCTTTCTTTGACTTGACAAGTCACACTATGTTTTGGGTACTTTGTGTCACATTCATATTTGGCTTCAAGGTGGTTTATTCCATGGATGCATTTATTTGTTTATTTATTATTTATTATTAGATTTAGGGGTAGATCTGAGACAAGATGAGAATGTAGGCTAGCAGGTTATTTGTTAAAAAGCCACGTCTTCAAGGATTTGCGAAATTGGGTGTAGTCAGTTTTGTTAAGGAGAGCTGTAGACAGATTGTTCCACAGTGAGGGGACGAGATAAGAAAAGGACCTTCCGCCCATCCGAGATAGTCTGATTTTGGGAGTTGTGAATTTTCCCTGGGTGGAGAAGCGGAGGTTACGAGATGGGAAGTAAGGACAGACCAAAGATTGAAGATATTGCAGGGCGTTTCCTGTTTTGATTTTGTACATTTTGCTCAGGGCTTTGAACTTGACTTGGTTCTCCACCTTGAGCCAGTGCAGGTTTCATAGATAACCGGAGATGGAGGCTGCTCTCGGGACCCGGCACAGAAGCCTAGCTGTAGAATTTTGCACCATCTGTAGCTTGCGGGTTACGTCCTTGTTTGAGCCTCAATAGAGAACGTTTCCATAGTCCAGCTTGACGTGATCAAGGCGTTGACCGCAGTTTTCTGGGTGGACTCTGGTAGCATCCAGCAATTTTTTTAACAATTTTAGTATGGCAAAGCATGTGGCTGCTACGTTGATTGCTTGGGAGTGCATATTGAGCGAGTCATCAATAGTGATACCCAGGTTTTGAGCATGGAGGGTGTGGGAAGAGTGCCTATTTTGCAAGGCCAGTGTTGAGGGCCCCAGAGTTCTTTGTTTTTCCCGAATACAAGGACCTCGGTTTTTCCCCATTTAGTTTGAGGTAGTTTTGTTGCATCCATGATGCTATTTTGCTTAGACCCAACTGAAGGGGGAAAGGACCATCAGTGCTCTTCATGGAGAGAGAAAAAATGATTTGGGAATCGTCAGCATAGGAGAATAAGGGCAGCCCTGACTCCTCTGCCACATCCGTCAAAGGTCTTACATACAAATTAAAAAGTAGAGGGCTGAGGATGGATCCTTGTGGTACTCCATGGTTGAAGGAGTGGATTTCTGAGCTGGCTGTGGGGGAGAAAACTTGGAAGGTGCGGTTGATAAGGAATGAAGTGAGCCAATTCAGAGCTGAACCGCGAATGCCCAGTGATCTAAGAATTTTGATTAACACGGCGTGGTACACCGTGTCAAAAGCAGCACTCAGATCTAACAAAATGAGCGCCACGGTGTCTCCTGTGTCTAGATGGCAGCACAGTCTCTCTGTTACCCCTAGAAGGGTAGTTTCTGTGGTTTCGGTGAAGAAACTGGCTCTACAACCTGTATGGGAGGGATGGAGAAGCCTTTGAGTTTCCACAAACTGAGGTAGCTGTGTATGGATTTGCTTCTCCAACATTTTTGAAAAGGCGGGCAGTAAGGAGATTGGTCGATAGTTTGCGGGTAGGTCGGTATCAGCATTGTATTTTTTGGAGGAGAGGAAGTATCATGGCATGTTTCCAGTCTGGCGGAATAGTAGCTTCCTGCAAGGAGGCATTAAGGAGGTCAAAGATCACACTCAGTGAAGGTGGTTCCATCTGCAGAAGCACAGAAATTGGCAGAGGATCCTTAGGTGATCCAGATTTGATATTGATTAAGAGTTTTTTAGAGTGGTTGTGTTTAACAGGGACCAAGTGTCCAAGTAGTTGTCAGGAATGCTGAGTGACTCAGCCCGGTTAGGAAACCTGTTGTCTGCCGGGAAGGATGTGGGTAATGTAGAAGGTGGGGAAAGGTTTACGTTTTGAGTGAGTATTATGTCCTGATATATTTTATCCACTTTCTGGACAAAAGAGGAGGCCAAAGCCTTGCATTTCTGTTTGTTGAGTGCAGGGGACCTGGATTGGGTTTTGGAGCCAGCGAGTTCCTTGACCATATTAAAGAGTGTTTTGGAGTCATGGAGGACATCGGAGATGGTGGTAGAGATATAGTCTGCTAGGGCGATTCTGCAAAGAATGTGTTTTTAAGGTAATTTTGTATTCAATTTTGGATTCAGGTGTGTAATTCCTTCTCCACTTGCGTTCCATAACTTTACAGTTGTTTTTTTCTATTTTCAGCGCTTCAGTGAACCAAGGAGCAGTTTGCCGGTGATTGTTAGCTTTTTTATTTGAGAGAGGTAGACAGATGTCAATGGTGGTAAGGAGCCATTTCTGTACTGAGGCTGAGAGTGAATTCACCAATTGTTTGGGGAAAGGCGTGTGAGAGTTTAGAATAGTGTTTAGGGCAGTGATGTCTAGTTTTTTCCAGTTTCTGGTTTGAGATCCTAGGCCAGAAAGTGAGGTTGAACTTTGTGAGAAACTGATCAGACAAGCTTATCGGAAGTGCTGGGGAGCAATGAATCTCAGCGTGGTTAGAAAAGATGGGGTCCAACAGGTGGCCCGCCTCATGTGTGGGGTGAGAGTTAATTAGATTGACATTAATGGAGGCCAAGTCAGAAAACAGATTTGTGCTAGTTTTACATGAGGGATTCTCTAGATGAAGATTTATGTCACCCAGAATTGAAACCCAGAATTGAAAAAATCGCTGTTTTCATTACCAGAGGAGTTATTAGTACAGGGAAAGCAGATGCCCAGGGTCCAGCGGGTCCGGCATGCCTATAAATGAGTATGCCAGTAAGGGCAAACTTAGGGGTAAGGCCCAACTTGAATTGGGCTGCCTCGCAGTTAGGGAGCAAAAGATTTTCGAATTTACAATGGTAGTCCTTTTTAAATATGATGACTATGCGCCCCCCCCCCCCCTGGTTTTAGTGGTGCGATTTTCCTAACTATTGCGTAGTTTGTTGGTAGAGTGGTGGCGACATCTGGACCTGAACCTTCAAGGAGCCAAGTTTCCATGAGAAAGATCACGTCCAGTTGCTCTCTAACTAACAGAAAAACAGGTCAAATTTGTGCTTAGGGAGGGAGCGGTAGTTAGTGCTTATGAGGGGAAAGTTTTTGTTGGGTAGAGTTGACTGGTTAATGCTGGTAGATTTTTTGACTTTGATAGTTTTGGAAATTGAGGTACCGGAAAAACCGTACTTGGAGCATAATTCATTTATACCTTCAACGGGTAGTTTCATGCAATTAGGGTGCATAGGTGTGCTGTAGGCCTTTAGTTACTCCGGTGAGTACCGGAGCCTAGGGCCTCTCGTGGGGCCCGGTGGCAAGCTTACTTGTTGACTTATTTTGGGATGTTTTATGATATTATGTCCATGGTGTTTGGGAGGAAGACCATGGCTTCTAGCCCTTGGCCCAGGCCAGGGCAGACGGGTACAGACGGGCTTGCCTTAGGCGCACCCGCTGCGCGCGTCTCCTGCGCCTCATTGGCCTCGGCCCTTGTGTGCCTTCCACCTGACGCGTGACGAGTCAGGGGGGAGAGTCACGCTCTGCAGGTCCGCCCTCCACTCGAGCAGCAACAACTGTGGTGGACCGGGATCGGAGCGTGCAGTGCGAGGTGAGATCAACTTAAAAAACAAGGTTAGCTTCCTAAAATTGAAGCGCACAAGTTAAAAAATAAAGAATAGTGAGGGTTGAAGTTTCAGCAGCAGCAAGCGCAGCCAGTTCAAGGTAACGAAACTTACAGTGTTTTGGCAGCGCCTCCCTGGCAACAGCCTTTTTATGCTTCCCACCTGATGTGTGACTAGTCAGGGGGGCGTGTCACGCTCTGCAGGTCCGCCCTCCATTCAAGCAGCAACAGCTGTGGTGGAACGGGGTCGGAGCGTGCAGCGTGAGGTGAGATCAAATTAAAAAACAAGGTTAGCTTCCTAAAATTGAAGCGCACCAGTTAAAAAGTAAAGAAGAGTGGGGGTTGAAGTTTCAGCAGCAGCGAGCGCAGTCAGTTCAAGGTAACACAAATTACAGTGCATTTATAGCATTCACAGCAAACCATTGTACAGTACATAGAAGAAAAAATTAGAAGAATCGCCTTGCATTTGTTTGAAGTGCAGAGACTCTTTAAGGCATGGGCATGGGCGAAGTGGGCCCTGGCCCAGAGCCCCAGTCTTTCAAGGAGGCCCACTGATAGAGCCAGCTCTGGTCTTGCCCTGATAACCTTGGATAATTCTTAACAGATTGTGTTTAAATATGTTTTCCTTTCACTTATCTTTAATTGTGGGTGATGTATTGGAGCCTATTGCAGACATTTGGCAGAGAAATGTTTCATTTTCAACACCATGCCACATCAATAGAAACTGCTTACTTTCGGACCTCACATATGAGAAATGGCCGGGAGGTCTTAAAGTTTATTAGCATTAATATTAGTGAGCTGCTGCTGAATTATAATACTGAAAGCACACGTCACTATCCATGAATATTAGATGTAAACACATTTAGAATTTGGACCAGTGTGACTGTGCACTGTCAGTAACCTGGCCAAAGATGGCATGAAAGAGCTGAAATTGAATCTTAACCCCATGGCTGCTAGGCGTTTTCCCGTCCTGCGCTGGGTTTTATTATTCTTCATTGTTTTATGACGAGCTGGCCTTGTCATCCGCGCACGGCAGGTAAGCGCCATGACGAGGCCAGCTCGTCATTAGCCTCGAAGGGGTTAAATTCAAAGCAGTTACATACAGGGGCCCCCAAAATACATTTGGCCTAGGGCCCCGGAAATCCTTAAGATGTGCCTGTTGAGATATATTGTGTGCAAATGTCATTTGTTTAGGAATGGACTTTGTCTTTCCGACAGGGCAGCACAAAATGTGTTGATTTAATTGGTCAACACATGTAGCAAGTAGAAACCACATTATTGTGAATAGTGTGTAATTTAATTCACTATGTGTAGAATTATGCCATTGACATTTTCAAAACAGGGCTCTGTGGTCTACACCTGGGGGCAATTGACATACAAGAATAAACAGAAGTAGTTAACTCAGCCTCGTAAAGAAAAAATACTTTGTATATGAGTTGTTATCCTTGTCAGCAAATGGAAAGGTATTTATTATGTTTATTTTAAGAGTGGCATATCACACCAAAACTATCAAATGTATACTTTGTCAGTAAAGGAACTCAAATAATGTATTTACTTTTTCTTATTTTTGATACTTTTGAACTGTCACACATATTTACCTTGATTAAAATCAAGAATGTGAAAATAAGTCATTATTTAGATGGCTTTTATCAGTGCTTTCTTAATTTGCCTAATTTAACCAATGCCTTTGAAAACTATGAGTTGCATTATTTTTTCTTGAGAGGTTCAATAATGAAATACAAAGAAGATAGTGTACATGAAGTAAAACAAAGGACAAAGGTAACATGGAAGCAACAGAAATGCAGACAAAAAAATACAACTACATCATGCTCAAGAAAGGGTAAAACATGGATCATAAATCTATGTTTTAGGAGTCAAAATAAAGATGAGTATAAAAAATAGGTCACTGGCAGTGAACAAATACTATGTAAAATCATCAGATGTACACTTCCTTTTAAAAAAATATTCTTTAACATTCTCCAATGGGAAGGCCTTTACCGTTTGCAAATGGCTTACCACCTCCTTTCAGAAGGTGATACAGTATTACTGTTTAGCACCTGGAATATGCATACCTTAAGATATCCATATTTGGAAGGGATGCTTAACCTGACCCTTCCAAACAGCGATTCTTTAGGATTTACTAAACCCACTTAGCAATTTGGTACCCAAATACAGAATCAGTAAATGGGTTTAGTACATTTGTACAAGCCATTTAGCCATTGCAAAACACTGGCTCTTCAACAGCTAAATAGCTTTGTACATCTGGCCCTAGATTGTATTGCCTGTTCTCATAAAAGTCACTTGGAAACAAGGGATTAAGGTCCTGATTTACAGTTTGGCAGATGAGTTACTCCATCAAAAATGTGCCAGATCTGCTGTCCACCAAATTACAAGTGCTTTATATCCTGTGGAACTTGTAGAAAGGCAGACAAGATATCCATCACCTTTGTGACGGAGTAACCGACTTCCAAATCCAAAATCGGGGATAAAGTCTCTATTTATAATTTCACTAGGTGTTTGAAAACATCAGTCCAATCATTTTCAGAGCTGGTCTGTTGAAAACCAGATGGATTCTATCTGCAGATTGCATTGCACATCTAGGACAGGTCACCTGCTCAGCCATATTACATTTTTTATTTTTCGCTGGGGCAATATTGAAGTCATGTGTAAAATGATAAATATAAAACCAGAACCCAAATTGGTTTAATATAAAATATTGGTCTATCAAAGATAGGTTTATGTTGACCCCGACAATAGAACGATCTGCCCAGTTTGCCCATATGTCTGCCCATGATTGAGTGTTGTGTCCTCTTTTCAACTGGTACGATTATTGAATCTAGGGGCATATTATCAACAAAGGGCGTTACATTATCGCCGCTTTTATCGGCAGGAAACTGCCGATAAAGCGGCGATAATGGGCTTGATAATATGCTCTATGAATTCCAATCAAAACCCATGTTAGATGTCAAGACATTTAACAAGGGCTTCGATTGGAATTCAATAGAGCATATTATCAAGTCCATTATCGCTGCTTTATCAGCAGTCTCCTGCCGATAAAAGCGAAGATAATGTAACGCCCTTTGTTGATAATATGCCCCCTAGTTATGAATGGAATTTCAACACTCTAAGTTATATATAGTAATGGGTATTATGAAAAAGCTGCTTCAGCAAGTGTTTTTCAACTTGCATAATGTTAAATCTGCAAATATTTGAAAAGTATTTCAGACTGAAATTGGTTTTAGTGTGGTCATATGTTTCAAATAACGTTCCTTGAAAATAGTCCCATATTCGCTGCACCAAAGAGCAAGGACAGTTCTTGCAATAGTTATTGGGGAAGATGACACATATTCAGTTATATTCAGAGTGAGTTTTACATCCTTAATAAAATATATTGAAAAACGAACTCCTATATATACCCTTTGGATCCCAAGTAGGAGCTGCTTGCCCATGGAAGACTCTTTTTATCCATCCTTCAACAAAGGTGTTTGGAGACTGCTAAATACCCAGAGGAGCTTCCTACATCACCATACAAAGCTAAAGGATCCTACAAAAAGTTTTGCTTTATAAGTTAAGGCTACATGAATAAGCAATGCACAACATCGGAAAACACGAGTTTCAGGACTGAAATCATGTTAGTCATATTAACATGACCTTCATCATCCACCTGCACAGAAAGTAGCATCCTTGGTTTCTTCTCAAAACCATCTTAAAAACAAAGAGCCAGGAAAGAGGAGAGGCCTCAATGTCCCATTATACATCTCCGCAGGAAGAAACTTCACAGAATTTCCTGTCATCCATCTGCAAACAAAGTGACACAAATTCCTGCCTTTTCCATACTTCATTGAACTCTTCATGGTTTCCCATCATCCGAATGTACCTAGCAAATGATGGACACAGACAATGGTATTTCCTGTTTGAGATAGTTAGAACTAGCAAGGTCCTTTGGCCAAAACCGTTCTTAAATTGATACTTACAATGTAAGATATAATCAAGTGCCTTCTCAGCACTCAATACTACCACCCTGGACAAACTTAAGCACTCTTGTAACATTCCCACTACACATAGACCCAACCTTGCACACATCTCACAAGCTATCACACATCCTCAAACTAGAGAAAACACACATTCCAATGCATGCTCATAAAACGCTTACTTTGCAGTATTCCACCCATCAGATATTGCATACCTCATCAACTATCACAAATTTGATCCTCTCCATCAAAGAAATATAGTCCGCCCCCACATCCTCACGCCTGTTAGGCTACAGTATCTATCATGTGTCAAATGTTCCAATAGTTTTGTACTTTTTTTGGACAGTCTTTAAAAAATGAGGTACTTGCACCTTAGTTGCGTACTCAAGACTTTATATTATTATTATTTTTTGTGTGTCTGTAGCCAACATGTGCTTCACCCCATTTATTGCAACTTAAGGTGGGTTTTTTCAAGGCTTTTTGAAAGATAGAGATGCTAATGCCTCAAATTACGTCTTAACCTCATCCTTTATCAAAGCTCTGTCTGGAGAAGCATTTTCACTCCTACTAGCTAATGGAAATGCTTTTCTCACTTAAAACATCTTCATAGAACATCTCAAGACATGCCTGGTTCTCCCACTCCCCTGGAAACCTACATTAGACCCTGATGACTAGCCTCTAACTCACCTATCATTTATCGGGAAGATCATTGAAAAAGCAGCCCATGTGTAACTCCAAGATCACAGTACATCTGCTGCACAAGTTCCAGTCTGGCTTCAGATCACACTGCAGCACACAGACTGCTACCTAATCAATAGCAGATGATGCCCTCATGACCATAGATAAGGATATGCCTCTTTTTATTGCTGGGCCTTTCAGCTGCATTTGACACTGTAGACTACACTAGGTTCAAGGGCACAATGAAAGTCCATAATGGAATTCACTAGCAATGTTCTTCATTGGTTCTCATTCTACCTTTCCAACCAACATGAGTTTATTTACGTGAGCACCTCCAACCAAGACAATATCGCATTCACCTTCATAGTCCCCCAGGTTGCTTAATGTCTCTTGTGTTCTTCATCCTCTTTGTTGTGCAGCTTGGTGCTCTATTCACAGATACAAGGATCAAGATTCATTGATAAGCTGTTGACACACACAATTAAACTTAAAAGTTTCCTTTGCTTAAGACACCCAGTCAACACTTGTACAGCATTCAGACACAGATTTCCAGGTTCTACCTGCAGCTTTACTCAACCAATGCAGACTTCTTGTTCTTCGCTAAGAACCACAAACAGGAAATAATTTAAACATGGCTCAATGACATAAACTTTGGCAGCTTCGTCCTCTAACTTTCACTGAATGCCAAGTTGCTTGGATTCTATCTGGGAATCACCCTCACCGTCAATGAACATATAGCCAAAACACAAAGACAGTGCACAGTCCGCTCTCTGTTAAATGAATTGAAGCAGTTTTTTCCTGAATGCAACTTCAGAACAGCTATTAAAGAAGAAGTCATACTCTTGCAACTTGATGATGGTATAACCCTGCTTCATGGCTCCACACTGGTACCCCCTGAGGCATCCTACACACCCCAGCACATCTCATCCAGGGCCTGCTCAAATAGGACTATATCAACTCCATCCTGACAGAACTCCATTGGCTCCCCTTGCTGGCCCCACCATCTTAAAAACCAGCAGATTCATTTACAAAAAACTATAAAATCTAGCCCTCCTGCTTATTGTTATCTTTCAGACATCCTCATCATATATGGTAGTTTGTGGCACAACCACAGCTAGGACACCTTCGAACTGTGAACTAAGAAGAGTAAAGAAATTAGAAATAAGGCATTAGGCCTTTATCATCCATGCACGGAGGATCTGGAACAACATCCATGTATTAATCAGGACTGCCTCAATGCTTCTTCAATTTAGGAAAGAGTTGAAGACACACTTCTTTATAGACAACAAGTAACATTGAATTAACAGTCCAAGAAGCAGCTACTTCTCCTACCACTTGCTAACTTCATGTTTCTTTTTGACTCTGTACAGCATACCACTGCTTCTTGGCTAGGTTTGGACTGTAGAAATACCAGACACACACATACATTACATCTCATTGTTGAATTTAAAGCAATTTAAGATGCCCCCAGATAAAATGAACCAAAGTAGCTGTCAGAAGCGGCAATGCGTGAAAACTGCAGTCTACCTCTGATGATAGTTTGAGTTATTGACTAATTCAGAGTGTAGTAGCAAAACTGCTTAAAGTCTGCTGCTACCTAATTGTCAACATATGCTGTCATGTATCCTGGATATATATTAGAGGCCATATCATCACTACTCACTAGTTTTCTGAATAGTGACTCCATATAACGTGTATAACATTTAAGGAAGAGTCGCATTCTTGCCGTGTCCATTGCTTTATGGAGATTAAAATACAAGTAGCTACAATTGAGAGAGATGGTGGCTTTGGGTTTGCTAGTGAACATCTGCACCAATTTTATGAAAACTAGATTGATGTGCATCAATTTTATCACATAACTAGCACTATCTTTTCGAATACCTATTTAGGTGTTTGATGGTGATGGTTCAAGGTCATGGCTATGTAGAAGTGGGAATTTCTTAAATTATTCTGTGTACTAAATGAATGTGCACCCAGATTTTGTTTTATTTTTTAAGTACAAAGAGTGATGACATTTTGGATCTCGGCACAATAGGATGCAGAAAACCTCTCACAGCAGGTTCTCTACTTTCAAAATAATGTGAATGACTGGGAAGAACTGATCATTCTGTTTGATTTGTATGTATGTGGACAGGTACCCTCACACACAGAAATAAAGTTGAACCACCTTCCATGTTACATGGGTAAGGTTCATCTAGTGTTTCATCATTACATACCTTTATGATTGCTTTGCATTGAAACAATCTGCCTAGGTTTAGAAAGCCCATTTGAATATTGCAGGTTAGGAACAAACTAAAAATTATTTTCTTGCAACATTACTTCAGTTCAGTTTCAGTTTTTAACGTCTTTATTTCGAGTTTTCATCATAAAAGACACACATATAAACAAAAATTACATAAAATACAATTAGTGTGACAAAGTCATAAAGTCATAAATATTTATATAAGCATACTAAGCAAAATAAAAATAACAAGAATAGTTAAAAATCTCAATTAAACATACATATAAAGACGTCAAGGGAAAATTATTGGAACATTTAAGTGTGTATTAACATAAAAGGCAGATCATCAATACTGGTAAAATCAAAGACCAAAAAATAGTAGGCTAACATATTATTTGAGTTATTCAGATCAAGGTGCTATGAACTGACTTAATCCTTATTAGCCAAGCCCACCCAAGGAATTTGGCCAATCCAATGGATAGCCATTCAGAAGTGTTAGTTCTCAAAATGTACAATGCTTCACTGCTCACTCGGGTGTTTAGTCTAGTACATATAGGTTTTAGCCACTTATAACGTGGTTCACGATAAGCAGTACAAACAAATAAAAAATGACCTAGTGTTTCTTTACAATCGGTACAACAAGGGCAGAAGATTGACTCTGTCTTCTGCCAGCCACTAGAAAAAGCCCTTAGTGGCAGTGTACCTACACGAAACTGATGGTATTGTTTCCTATCTAATGTTTTAAGGATAACATCCCAATATGTTTCTTTATGGGGAACTGCTTTATGGAGCAAAAACTGGCCTGTCAAGTTCGGTTTCTCTGATAGAGCGACGTGTTCCGTTTTTACCATGGACCAAAAGAGAAGTTTAAATTCTTTCTTTGAAGGAAAGGTATGAGAACCCGGCTCAGACCAAAGCAAGGGAAGACCCATTTCAGTAAGAGTATTCTTAATTTGCTTTAGCCATGGTATATCACCCGCCCCTTGTTGCATTCTCACATCCTGTAATTCTAGGGCAAACATGGCAAGTTCCGGGGTAGACCATATGCATCTCCATAACGCCACCATCCTATAGAGGGCCTGGTGTTTAATGGAATAAATGCCCATGTCCATCAAGAGTGGTAGGACTGGTGTTGAGGAAGGGAGACTGACTAAATTTCGAAGGAACTTATTCTGTATCCTATCTAGGACAGCCAAGTCCACACAACCCCAAATATCGGCCCCGTATAATATGGCTGAGCTAATTTTAGCACTATAAATTTTAAGTGCGGGCAATACTCTTTTGGTCAAGGAACACCGCTGCTCCTTTACTAGACACCCGGACAGGCGAGCAAATTTCAGACTGAGTGCCGCTATTTGCTCTTTCCATCGCAGCCTATAATCCAAAGTGACACCAAGGTATGTCATTACATCAACCTGCTCCAGTCTAGACCCATTCATTGAAACATGGCCCCTCAATGGTTTATTCTATGTCAGGACCATGAACTTGGTTTTATTAATGTTAATTTCAAGATCGTTCTCATTACAAAAGTCCATAAATTTATTTATAGCTACCTGTAAACCCTTCTGTGTTTTAGCCAGTATGAGAGTATCATCTGCGAAAATTAAAAGGGGAAATTTAGTCCCACCCAGTGATGGAGCATCAGTAGGGGTATCTGAGAGGAACTTAACCACCTGATTAATGAAGAGTATGAATAGGGTGGGGGCCAGGACACAGCCCTGCCTCACTCCGCGGGTCACGGGGAAGGATTCTGTAACCTGGCCCTGACGACCCCATCTGACTCTTGCAAAGTTTCCCTCATGCATCCTAATGGTGAGTTCTAGTAGTGCAATAGGGACACCCATCCTTCTCAAAGCTGCCCACATCTTCCCTCTGGGGACCAGATCAAACACTGATTTGGGATCCACAAATGCAGCGAATATCTTCCCACCTCTCAGTAACACAGTTTTCCAATAGATCATGACAAATCTTAATATCTGATCAACTGTGCTAATGTGAGCCCTAAAACCCGCCTGCAGTGGAGACAGAATATCGACTTCTGACATCCACGTATGGATTTTCCCTAACAGCATTCTGGCTATTACCTTTTGTAGGGCATCGATAAGACTGATGGGTCGGTAGTTTCCCGCATCAGATCTATCCCCTTTTTTAAGCACGGGCAAGATCTCAGCCCCTTTCCACGAGTTCGGGATCCTAGTTCCTCTGGCTATCGCATTTGCTAAAATTGTTATGTACGGGACCCAGTGTGTTTGATCATACTTAAAGAGGTCCGCAGGGATGCAGTCCATGCCGGGGGCTTTGCCATTCTGCACTTGTTTGAGAGCAGAAATAGCTTCAGTTTCAGTAAAAACAATGTGATCAAGTGAGGGCACCTCAGACTGCACACTGGCATCTTCCCTAATAGTGAGGGAGATCCGTTCCGTGTTGCTGAACTGCGCCTCATAGTGCTTGACCCATTGCTCTGCAGGGACATGGTTTACCGGAGTATGCAGATCCCCAGACCCTCCCCATTTCACAACCTCCCAGAATTTTTGTTGGTTAGATGAAGTACTTGCCTGATATAAATCTAACCAACGCTGGTCATCCCAATTGGTTTTTACCACTTTAAGTGCTTTCCTATAATTAACCCTTGCTAACCTTATATCCGTAGCTGATTTGGATTTGATAGCAGTTAACAGGGAGCTATGGGCAATACGACAAGTTTTGTCATACCATTTAGTCCTAGTTTGTGCTGGGCCATTATTTCTTCCTTTTACGGGTTCGATAAAAAAAGACTTAATTTTAATAAAAAGAGACTCATGAATCGTCCGGATTTGATCAAGTGAGGTTCCAGCATCAAGTATGGGTACCATCAAATTTGTAGCAGCTAAGACCTCAGTAGCAACCCTATTGATAGTAGCAGGGTTGTCTAGGAACCTAGCCCATCGTACCCTTCTGCAATCATTCGTAAGACCAGCATCTGCTGTAACGATATTGGTTGCAGAATTCATAAGGAGACCCTCATATACTGATAATTTTATTACCAGGGGATTATGATCACTCTCTGGTCTTGTGACTACTTCCATGTCCTCCAATATTTTCCAAAACTCTATCCTTAACAAAAAATAATCAATGCGGCTCGAATGCTGGGAATTATCAAATGTAACCTTTCCCATCAAGTCTGATTTGGTCCTTCCATTCGCTGCACGCAAATCCCATTCAAGACAAAGACCCAACCACTGCATAACTGCCTCCGTGACTTTTTTGATTGGAGGAATAGACAAAAGGGGAATATTCCAAATCTGATCGATTTCCCCATATCCCCCACTGTCAAGATTGGGAAACGGTTCAAAAGAACAGTTAAAATCTCCTGCCACCATAACACATTTGTCTCTACTAATATTATTCAATAGGGAGTCTAGCTCAGCTACCACTCCCGCAGGCTTCCCACCTGGTTGCCCTCTTGCATATATATTAATCAGGAAAAGGTCCTGGTTATTTTTACCGGATAGTTTCAAGGCTAGAATGTCGTTGCTTAAAGTAGGAAGGTCTGTAATAGTAATAGCTAAGGATTGTCTTATCCAAATAACCAGACCTCCTGAAGGGCGTCCCTTAGGATCTTTACAGGCAGGTTTGTAATAATTGAGGTAGCCAACCCGATAGATAGCGTCAGTTGACCAACTTTCCTGTAAGATAATTACATCATGTAAATCCATAAAGGAGCCCCAGTCGACCTCTGACATTTTCCCCTTTAAACCCGCTATATTCCATGACAAGACTGCGAGGGTGTGAGTTGGTTTCTCTTCCGTATTAACAACTAAGTTCACAATATCCTCAGAGATCGAAGGTCTAGGAACACTGGTTGAGAATGTTTCCCTTGTTACCACCCTCTGTGTTATTGCACTTGACCCTGAGACAGTCTCTTCCCTGGGGGCACTCACGTTATTTGGGGAGCAGTTCACTTCAGCACTAGAAAGCCCAGCGACCAAAGGTTCTATGTCATGTCAATCCACACCTTCCAGACCGGATAGGGGAGCAAACCGGTTCGCAAGGTGGGGATAGAACATTGGATAAAGCGGAGTGTCAAAATGAAATCTCCCTCTAGACCTGTCCCTTCTGGTGTGATGAAACGGAGTTTGGGGTCTATTTGCATATAAAGCTGGATAAAAGTAATGCAACGATAACGTTTGCACATCCCCAACTCTTCCGAATCTTGGTTCCCTGCAGATGAATTCAGCAACCCAAGGCTCTCTAAAGCTAATTACCACACAATCCCCCTCAAGATCTTTCTTACCAAAACCTATCCAATCCACCCTCCTTACATTAAGTATTTCGGGATTTAGGTTAGGAGGGAGCGGCCGGTTTTTATTGAGCCAGAATGTAACCTTATTATAAAGATCCTTGTGTGTTTCCCTCTTACCATCTCCAAGAGGAGCCACGCCAGTTAAGATGGTAGTATAAGGCACTGACTCTGGTGGGAGGTTCACACACTGTTTCTTTGGGATGGGTTTGGCGTTGGGCTGGTGGCTTATGTCATGACCCCTAGTGGAAATGGGGTTTTTCTGGACCTGAAGATTTTTTACAGGCTTAGGCCTTGAAGAATTCTCCGTGGAAGTTGTTTTCTTGGGAGCGGGTACAGTTTTTTGTTGCGGGGCCTTTGGTATAGAGGGTCCCGCTTTAGAGCTATTACCCCCTGCTTTGTTATTCATGATGGTGGGCTTCGGGATGGTCGGGACAGGAGGGGTCAAACCAGTAGATGCTAGGCTGGCAAGGATTCTGTTGGAGGTCGCTATATTATCTTTCACTAGCATATCTAAGGAATCCATTTTAGTGTTTAATAATCTTGTCCTTTCAAATAGCGGTAAAAGTAAAGATTTAAATAGCAACTCAATTTTAGCCAAAAATATCCCTTCTGTGATGCTAATTATGGTCTCACCTTCCCCTGACTGGACAGCTGCGTTAGTGTTAGGTAGCTGTGAGGGGGATGGAGTGAGGTTTCCCAGACCCTCAGTTTGTTCCTCTGGGTCCGGTGAGTCTATCCTTTTGCGTTTCCCAGGGTTATGAGTGGGTGTATGTTGTGATTGGGAAAGGGAATCCATTTGTTCAGTGCTAATATTAAGTTTTGGTGAGTCCGAGAGACCAGAATTCTCCCTGGACTGGTCTAGGTAAATGGTCCCACCGTTTGGTAAATTATCATGCGCAGTATTAAATGCACTTTCTTGGTTTGACCCCACTATCTCCACAGTGTGAGTCTCAGGAGCAGTTGCCAACACTGCCTCTACATTATCAAGAAGGCTATCTGTGTTCAACGTGGAGAGTGGGACAGGGGAGACAGCCTCATTCATTTTACCTAGTGAAGAACGCTTGCCTGTAATGATGTCAAGCAAAAGGCGTTTTTCAACTAAAGCGATCTCCTTCTCCAGTATAGCAGTTGAACGTTAAAAAAATTGATCAATTGTTCCAGTAAAAGTACCATTGGAGGTGGAGACCTGAACTTGCCTCTCTTTGCCGGACCTTAAAGTCATTTTTTAAAAATACAACAAGCGAGATTAACACCAACCTCAGTACTCAATCAACAAAGCCACAAGATTTTTCCTTCCAAATATGGGGACTCAAACGTCACTTTAGTCTCAAACAATAGCGAATAATTAATACCGGTTAAAAAGACTTAAAATTAAGAAGAAAATGTTAGTAAGGTGGCCCAGCCCGGCCTCCTGCGGCCCCGGACGGCCACAGACGGTCCCGCCCTTGTCCCGGGCTTCTCCCGGGACGCTCCCGCGCGCTCCCGCGTCGCGGTATAGAAACCTCCTCTATATACGTTGGTCAATGTTGAGTGAGGGGGGCGTGTCAGGCAATGAGAGCGGCCCGATGGCAGGGGGCGAGGGTAGCCGGGACTTCTGGGACACGAAGTCCGGCCCCTTACGCTCGCAGCCTTGCCTGCTAAACTCTGTCCCTTTAAAGCCCCTCAGTCCAGGTTGCTCCCAGTGGCGCTGCGGGACCCGCGAAGCGGGTTCCGCGAGGAGTAGGATGAAAGGCATTGGAATCCCTCTGCTTCACCAGCATCCAGCACGACGATAGCGAGGTGAGAAAAAGCGTCCCGCTGCCTCCAGGTGCTGCAACCAATTTAAGATGATGAGTGTGAGGGGGGCATGTCAGGCAAGGAGAGCGGCCCGATGGCAGGGGGCGAGGGTAGCCGGGACTTCTGGGACACGAAGTCCGGCCCCTTACGCTCGCAGCCTTGCCTGCTAAACTCTGTCCCTTTAAAGCCCCTCAGTCCAGGTTGCTCCCAGTGGCGCTGCGGGACCCGCGAAGCGGGTTCCGCGAGGAGTAGGATGAAAGGCACTGGAATCCCTCTGCTTCACCAGCATCCAGCACGACGATAGCGAGGTGAGAAAAAGCAACATTACTTCACTTTATTGTACTTACAAAGATCAAATTGTTTTGTATACTTATATATTTAGTACATGTCAGTAATGAATTTCAGAAGTGTTATTATATTTTCCTCCAGACTGCATTAAAATAGTTGACTCAGGCAGATTCTCTTACAGTGACTTTTCAGTTTTTAACTATTTTTTCAATAATTGTGTTAATGTTCATAAGAAAAGGCCCGAATTTGTCTCAGATGGCAGAAGCCATCACTAAGATAACCCATGCAAATTTCCCAGCCTTATATGAGGTATTAACAATAATATATTGTTGATCGAAAAGAGCTAGAAAAAGTTTACAGAATAGTTTTGGCTAAGATCGGCCTGATTAGTGTAACATCAGAGTGGTCCTATTTTATCACTGGACATATTACACATTGTGCAGAAATAACCCATACTAACAAAGAGGTCAATTGTTGAGTAATGATGATGTACCACCTGAAAGGGTATTGTCACCTGGCATGTACTATCCCCAAGATGTATATAACTTAAAGTATATTTTTCACGAATTTTGTAAGCTCCTTATATGCTTGCTGTTTGAAGTGTCCTTCTTAATATCTTATATATATAGTTGAAGTTGCCATACATGAATAGTTGTCCATCCTATATTTGCTAGGTCACAAGTAAAAACTGAAAACAAATCTTAATTACGGTCATTAAGTAGAGCATAGGTTAATGAGCCCAACTGCGCTACTGTTTGATTTACCATCCAGCTGCCATTGAGGTTAGTTTCAAACTTGATTACATTTATGTATTCGATCAATATCCCCACTGACAGAAAGGAAGTAGAGACAAAGGTCTTACAACTCAGTCATTGCATGAAAAGTATTGTGTTGCTGGTAATTTTATGCCACTTCAGAAGATATTAAGTCTAGTTTAAGATCATGTAGTTCATGCAGTGTTTGGATAGGCTTCGACTTTAATCCACAACATTCTATTTTAGAAATGTAATATGCGTAGGCATAATTGCCCTGTATCTAGTACCTTGATAAACAATTAGGGTATTTCCCTTTATTTTTCAGTTTTTATCTGCCTTCCCTTCTACTCCCCAATAGCCACTGCAAGCACCTTTTCCCACCTACCGTCTCAGAATGTCTAACCCTCCTCTTCATACACCTTCTCTTTGTGTCCTCCAATCTATAAGGACCAAACCCACAGCATAGCAATGCATCTTAGAAAAAGCTGCCATTGATACCCATTGTATGTGAAATAAGGAAATGAAAAAGAAAGAGGAGCCAAAGAGTGAATTTTTTTTTGTGAGATCATAAAATGTGATCACATAAGTAGATGCCCATCCACCATATTAGAAGAGAATTTTAGCCTATAGCACTTGTAATATAGCAGTTAGGATATTCACCACATTTTGATGGAGTATCCGGTCCACCATACTATGAATAAGGCCCTATGTATCTCCTTCTTTTCAGTAGTACAACAGCACACTTTGTTTGCACCTGAACAATTAGAATAATAGATAATATTGAAAACATTCATCGGGAGAAGTGTCAATAAGGTTATTTTTTCATTTGGATGTTTTTTATGAGTTATATATCCTATGTACAAGCAGTCTACTGATGACTGCTCCAATCCCTTAGATGTCTGTCTCTGTTGACCCTTATAGTTGTTTGATCAGTGGTATCTAGTCATCCGTCTTTTTAAAAATGCTTACAGAGTTGGACCAAATGCAATTTTATCTTTAAAGGTCGTCTTCAATCTTTCCGGTTTCTTAAGCCAACTTAGAGCCTTATCGCTTAGACTCTTCAGCTTCATGTGCTTTTTCATTGTGACTTCAGTGTGAACTCCAGGATGTTCAAAGTGAATTATTTTACTTAACTGTTGGAAGTAAGGCTGATGCCCAAGGATGTCTTTGAGAATGTTCCAAGAATTAAGGAGTTGGAATGACCTAGATAGTAAACAAGTTACACATTTTAATGGGATTGATTGTTCTGCCCCTTCTTCAATTCTGAATACTTTTGGGATGTTTGTCTATTGCCTATTTTCCATATATTTCAGAAGGTGTGTATATTTGTGTTCTGACTCACCGGAAGCCACATGCTTATAGCCATCTACAAAAAAGTGTAGCTTTGTCAGTTAGTCATTCTTTGAGTTCTGATGTTTGATATGCCATTTTTCTCATTTGTTATACTAGAGTAAATGTGTTCTGCAATGTTCATCTAGTGGAAAATACTTTGTCTAAATTCTCCTGAGTCTCTTTGTGGTGCTGGTAAATTAGTTCAAAGGTTGTACAAGGATATCAACTGTTAGATCCCACACCAAAGAGGAAGCTGAGCCCATAAACCAGGAAAATCATTACCAGGTTTATTGGAACCCCTGTAGTATGCTGTTTGTTATTCTCTGCCCCATATTACTTTGTGCTCACACTTGTTCTCAGAAACCCGAAAGAATGCCTTGAAAATCTCTTTTGAATTGATGACCCCACCTTGAGAATGGCTTTGGGCAGACTGATCAGAAGTTGCAGAAGGTTTATTAGAGCTATTCAATCTTCTTCTTCTCTTTTCAATGGTAGCTTTCACTTTGCTAATTTGGGTGTCGCACAGGAGTCTTGCTCTTTTCAAAGTTTAATAGCTTGTGGATGGGGTGGCAGGATTGCATAACCAATTCACATTCTAATCAACTTCAATCAGATCAGAGCCTATTTGCTGCATGGTACTCAGTTACCCAACACATATTGTCACATGCATAGGAGGGAAGGAATATTGGCAAAGTATGCAGGTTAGGATCTAGCTAATTGAATGATCTCAATGCTTCCTCAATGCTCAATGAGCAAAAAGCTCAACAAAGTTTGTCCGCCTCTTGATTAGAGTTCATTGAGCAAAAATGGGTAAAGAGAAATTCCAGAACTGGACTGAATTCGCATCTGTTAGGTTGGCATACAGCAGACAAAAGCCATTGTCTGAATTAGCAAAACATGTTTTTGAATCTGTATAAATAATTACTCACACAAAGACTTCCCTGTGAGTGTATCTGCTTGCAGGGGCAAGGGGCACGCTCGAAGAGGAGTAGATTGCACATTTCTTTGTGAGAATTCCCTGAAAGATTCAGAATTTCAAATATTTACTCCTGTCATATATAAGAGTAAATCACATGTCAGAGTGTGAAGGAAAAGGTAACACTCTAATTAAGTGGTGGAGTATTAGAAAAGAGGTTGCTCCTTTGCTAAAATGTTTTCCACATTGAGAAATAAAAGTAAGCAGGTGTATTTCTACTGATGCTGCCAGCTGCCTTAACTAAAACAATCAATATTTTCACATGAAAACATTACATTCACAAATATCTTCTAGGCATACACCTGGAAACCTATGACTCTTGCAGGTTCCCGGGTCCAACCTGGAAACCTTTGAATAATTCCTGATATTCGTTTATTGTTTAGGCAGTGACAGTCATCATTTCTATGCTTTAAAATTAGTTTTGTCAACAAAGGATCTAAAGATCAAAGGATCTATTCATAAAGGAATTTTAGAGAATGTAAAAACATGCTCTTTCATGTGCTCCTGCATGCAGTTGTGAATCAGCCTTAAAAAGTTAAATTCTCTATTAGTAGAAATGCACAGTTCTTCAGTTGTACTACTTGTAAAGGAACGTTCGCTGAATATTCCCATTGTATTACAATGTATGCTTTTACATTTTCCAAGATGCTTTTGGGAAAAGGCACCTTTGTGCACAGATCTCAATTAGAGAAAGCTTGGCACACACACTTCTACATCAGACATATCCTTTAAATCAACAGGCACAACCTGCAAAACCCCTGGACACACTGCTTACAACGATTATGCAAGAGACAGAACATTAACAAAACACTTAGAGACCTGTTCAGTGTCATAAAATGGCATGATAACATTCTCTAATCTCTCTAGTCTCTCAGTGGCAAATTTGATTCTGTTGAGGATCTTTTCTTGGCTTGTCTCTAAATGGCTATCACTACTAACTGTCAATCAGGCCTGAGTCAATAATAACTGCACCTCTTGACCTGTGCATCCAACCTTCGCTTTCACTCCATTTTGCTCATGTGGTCTGTTTTCGAATGTATGATGTTACAACGCATACATTTTCAATGCACGCCTTTACCACGTAGTTTTTACATCCCAACATCCTTTACAATGCATTCTTTTAGATTGCATGCCATTACATTGCATTTTCAGAAACTATCTTTACAATGCATTCCATTACATCGCATTATACCTTTACAATGCGTACCATTACAACGCATACCATTACATTACATTTAAGGTAAGTGCTAGATAGTATAGGGGTAATAATTACTATTCTAACTCCAGTGAGTGTAACAGGAGGGTAAGTGTTGGATAGTTTAAGGGCACTATGCATTGTAATGGTATTCATTGTAATGACTTGCGATGTAATACCTGTGTTGTCGTGACATGCTTGTAATGACATGCGTTGTAGTGACATTCAATGTAATGGCTGCGTTGTAATGACATGCTATGTAAAGGATGTTGCTATGTAATGACTGCTATGTAAAGGTAGTGCAACGTAATGACTGCGTTGTAAAGGTTGTTTCCCTCTATCTTCCTGGCCTGCTTTCTCTACACCAAAGGTAAGCAATCGACTACCACTTCACTCATAAAAGCACTTGCTCTATTTACCTCTGTAGTTCTCTCCTTTCAACATTCCTGTCACATCTAGTGTGTTGAGATGGCTTTAGAGCAGTACATATCATTATGCCAGCAACCAATATGCAGTGATGGACAGACCTTTCCGGCATTTGGGAGTCTGGAAGTTTGGTACAGCCAGATAGGCCAGATTGAAAAGGTCAGTGTGTGAGCTGCGACCCCCCAAAAACAACACACATTTGCCCTTTCATTCTGACCCTTCTGGCAGTGCCTGACTACTAAACTGCCAAAAATGTCTGCTCAACACTACCAACATGACCCAGCATAGGTGCAAGAAATCTTAGTATTGGACACAGCACGTAAGGTTATTTATTGTACGACTGCTCACAGGGCTGTGCACATGAGTGCCTAGTTAGCTGCTAATTTGTGCATGTAGATGGCTCTCATTGTGTTGGACTGTTTGTGTTTGCATGTCTATAATTACATTGTTATGCCTGCCTATTTGCATATATATGTGAAATCTGTTTCAATCTGTGCGTGGATGCTGTAAATCAGTATGCAAGTGGGCAACAATATACAAATGTCGAACCTATCAGGTTTGGCAATTCCTATTCAATTCAGTAAATCTTAGATTTTGTAAAGACTGATAGAACTCTTCAATCTAGAATGTGGTATAATAACTGTAGTGTCCTCCCCAGCCCGGGTACTTGCAAATAAACACGCCACATACGGAGCTTGGCATTACACTTCTTTATTCCTCGGCGTGTAGCCCTTAACTGAACACTCTACATCATGAATTCTATCACCCACACCCACGCACTTATGTCACTGTTCTATGGAGTCTGTCAGAAACCAAGAGGGTCTTGTCATCTCTAACTCACACAACACTACAATAACCTGCTGAATGTGGATTCTTGTGCCAGAAATGGCACATGTTTAAAGTAGGTAAGGGGGTGTAGCAACATAATATTTGGATCCTTATGATCCCATAGAGCTGGAGGCCCAGCTAATTTAAATTGAATGTTTTTTCTTAAGACATGAGTTTCATCTTCCTTTGATGATAAGCAAAAATCTGCATTTGTTTGACATCACACAGCTCTTCTATGTGCTTTAAATCATGGTTTACTTCCTTCCCCTTTTGGCCCAGCTCTGTTGATTGATGTTTGTTAATTTTGTTGATATGTTTAAAGGATTAGAAAGTAGAAGGTGGTATACATATCCTTCAAGGATTTGAATTCCTGTATTTTGTATGCACATTCTCCAATTTTGAGTTTTGGGTAGTTCATGATTTTATCTTTTATCCATCATCAAGCTTCGTCTATTTCTACAGTACCCTGATAACCCATTGTTGTAAAATGAGAATATATTTTCAGAATATGACAATTTCTCCTAAGTCTATTGCTCAAAGAGGGAATCTGTATCTATTCCCTCAAATTGAAGGCTTTGGAGAAGAACTTGTTTTTTTCAGTAATTTGCTCTTCTTTCCAGCATTGCTTCCACTTGTATAATTTGGAATTGCTTCTTTTTGTATTCAAATTATAGTTTGCGTGCCTTTTCTTGGTGCCAACTTCTGTCCTGTACTAACATTCTCTTTTCTTCAAATTCTGCTGCATAAAAGCACCATCTGGTCCTTTCTGGCGCATTTATCCCCTGCAGTATCACACAAACATAGCTAATCTTAACTCTAAAACGAATTTATAGGATTTGCTGTAAGGTCCAGCCCTGTCCTCAACTGACTCAAATAATCTAGCAGTACAAACATGAGCCCTCCCAGCCGTGACAGGGATGTTTTATTTTGAACTTGGCTATGGGTGAATTTTATTTGACAGTGGAAATGTACATTTCATTATGATGTTAATAAGTAAAATATATTTCAATATAACAAATCTTTTAACTAACATTCCTAACAGTGGAAAAGCTACCTTGCTGGTCGGGTTTCTGAAAACATGTTCGGCCACATGCATCAACCTATTTAGGAAGTGCAAACGGTGCGAATCAGTAAATTCAGCCGTTTGCGATTCCTAAATAAGTTTTTGGGATGCATCATGCATTTTTGTGAAATTCGCTATTTTTAGCGAATTCCAAAAATGCGATTGCTTTTAAGGAATCGCAAATTTGCGATTCCTTAAAAGCAATGCATGATTGTGTTGCAAATTGTGAATTTGCAATTAGGGGGTGCAAATTACCACGAGGGTGAACCTCGTGGTAATTTGCGAAAATGTATTAAAATACTCAAAATTGCATTTTAAAACACTGTCATGTTACAGACACACATGTCCTTAGGACATGTGTGTGTGAAACATGCACTTAAAAATACATTTCAGGGGTGCATTAACATTTTGCGATTCGCTAATTGAAATTTGTAAAATGTCAATGCCTTCCCATTGATTCCTATGGGCCTTTTTGCCCATAGGAATCAATGGGAATTGCGAAATCGCAAATTAGAATTCGCATAATATTTGCGATTTGGTAAAACTTGTGATTTTTACCGAATCGCAAATATTATGCGATTTAAATCATGCATCCCATTTTGCGATTCCTTATTTGCGATTTCCTAAAAATCGCAAATAAGGAATCGCAAAACCTTACAATGATGCATGTGGCCGGGTGTGATTTAACTTACTTACTGCAGAATGCTGCAAATGAAAAACATGTATCAGATACAAATAAACAATATGGATTAAATATATAGGCTACATAAACTGTAAGTGCTTTGGAAATATGTTTGTGAACAAGATAAAGTAAAGCAACATCCAATTTAACAATATAGTCTACAAGAATACAAAACACAACACTGTGTAATACAACAATGTAAAACAGAACTATAAAAATACAGCAGTCTATACCATTTCTTCCCCTGGGTATTTGTCACAATATATAGTAGTAAAATTCTGCTAGCATTGTTAATTGTCCTAGACTTATGATTATTTTGTAAATCAAATGTTGCACTCCCAAATGGTGTAGAATGGTGTAGAATGCCTAGACAGCAATTTCTAAATGTCTCCATGCAGAATGTTTTCTCCATTCACATATGGAACAAACCCTCCCTCAGTGAACTGAAGACAGTTTTGTAGTAGTCAAGGCCAAGCCTGGATGTCAAAATTAATCCAAATGTTCAAATTAACACTTTTTGAATCAGCTGTTTCCATGCCTAAGTGTTATACTAGAGTCAGCCGTGCAGTAGCTATACGTAGAATGTAAGCTGTGCATGCACACATATGTTTAAAATGATGATATGAACTTAAGTGCCATGATATATATTTTATATATGGTGACTAAACCGCAAATTTGCCACCATAAATAACACAAATAACAATCTTATTAACATTCCGCACATTTTCAAAAACATCTTTTTGAGCATACTAGTTAAGAATTGGGTAGGAACATCATTTTCTTAGCACATAGGATATAGTATCAACTGAATAATCACTAATGCCCAGATGCATCAAAGTACTGTTTTGCGATTCCTAATTTGCGAAAATTACCGAATCGCAAATTAGGAATCTCAAAATGGTATGCATAATTTTTTTTGCATTTTTTTTGTGATTCGGTAAAAATCGCAATTTTTACCGAATCGCATAAAAAATTCGATTTTCAAATTGCGAATTCGCAATTCCCATTCATTCCTATGGCCTGAAATGCCCATAGGAATGAATGGGAATTGCGAATTCGCAATTTGAAATCGGAATTCAACAAAGCATTTCAAGGGTGGAGAGGGGGGTCCAAAGGACCCCCCCCCTGCACCCATGAAATGCACTTTTACATGTAAGTTACATACACACATGTCCTAAGGACATGTGTGTCTGTAACTTAACAGTTTACAAAATGCATTTTTGTGCATTTTTAAACAATTTTGCAAATTACCACGAGGTTCAAACTCGTGGTAATTTGCACTTGCAATTTTTAAATTCGCAAATTTTTTAACAATGATGCATTGCATTTAAGAAATTTGCAAAATTAGCGAATTTCTACAAAAACTAATGATGCATATCAAAAAGCATTTTTGGAGTCGCAAACGGCCGATTTTAAGGAATCGCACCGTTTGCGACTCCAAAAATGCTTGATGCATCTGGGCATAAGTATCATGAGTTCTGTAGTATATATGATGCTAATCTGAGTTTTACAAATTTCTCACTTTTTTTAAATTAAAATAGTCAGTCTGTGCTAGTGGTTTTATATATTTAGAATGGTATATTGCCACCAGAACTTCACTTTTGGTGACACTCTGGTGACGATTTCGCCTTGTAAGTTAGGCCCCTTTTTACAATTCACTTAGTGTGAAAGGGGCGTGCAATGGGTGTTGCAGTGGGTCTTCCTCTGCAAAACCCATTACTTTTTTATGCTGCCTCATATTTACAAGGCTGGGGCAGAACCAAAAACAAAGACCAGGGAATACCTGGTCTTAGACTGGCGATACGAGGAGAAATGATTAACTTCTCCTGGTTTTTTGCTTTTTCCATGTGTGCTGCAGAATAGCAAGTCACCTTTAAAGATTGTTTATGTGCAGGAAGGTGTACCTTCCTGCATATAAACAATTGCCCCTGCAGCACAGGCACGATTGCAACATGGCGCAAGGGTGCCTGTACTAGCCCTAGTCTTATTTACCGCCAAAGCTAGGCGAAACACATGGGTGCGCCATATTTTTGAAAATATGGTGCATCCATGCGTTTTAAAAATGTCGAAGCGCTGTCTTACCTATTTTGGCGTAACACTGCGCTCTGACATTTTGTTGTAAATATTTCCCTAAATCCCTACTGTTCAGCTGAGACCCTTGAGGGTCCCAAGTAATTATAGCATTCTTCACCACATCCTCTCCTGGCAGAGGCAAACAACTGCTCCTGTCCAAAGTCACCTAAATCTCATCTTCCTGTAAAGAATTCTCTGACCCACCTCTCATTTGAGGATAATTAATGAAAGACCTGGATGAGCCACTCACTATAATTGTGTTGAATTTGGGATGAATTAGGAGAGCAGGAGAGCGAGAGGGAATTCTATATGTGGTTCAGCCTTTCTAGTTCTGCTATTTTGGAAAACTAGAGTATAAATAGCTTACATGGACATGGAATCTGACCTCCTGTAGAATCACAAGGAGAAAGGCATTTACAATATGTCTGTGAGATGGCTGTCTGCTGTGGAACAGTTTTAATATTATTGGGAAAGTGTGGAGGATCTAGGAAACAAAGCCAGTTTCAGCCGACTATACCAAAATCCCTAAGATTTGCGATGATGTGCTTGTTGGCCATGGCTTGAAGTGTGGAAAAATATTTTTGCCATGGTACAAATTCCAAGGATCCCTCACTTAAATGTTGATGACTTTTAAATCATCAGGAACACACCTACAAAAATATTAATCTATTAGGAATTTTTATGTTGATTAAGGACATTCATGAGGAACTAAGCAAATCTGGCTAAGCAGCATCTTCGGCAGAGCAACATAGGGACTGGAAAAAGAAGGTACCCAGCCCTAGACAGCCCTTGCTGGCTAAAGCTTCCGCACCTACGGTTTTAAAGATTTTAAAACTTCAGAAAAGTTTATAAATATGTAGGTAACTTTATTATGATGAACCATGAACACTTACCAGACATACCACAAGGCTGTCTAAACTTGCATTAAACTGCATATGGCCACCATCACAGTTTGGCATTAGCCAGTGCTAAGGTCCTTGTCAACTAAACCTCACTGACATAAATGCAGATTTGGGCCAGATGTATTAATTGTTTGGCAATTCAAACTCTCATGTTCACAAAATCAGTGTTTTGCAACCCCAAAAAAGTTATTTACTATTTTGAAAACCCATCTTTTTTGAGTTGGTAAAGCTTCCATACCACAATTTGGAAAGGGCATGTAAGAAATTGGATTATTGGTTGAGGGGGTGACAATCCACCTTAAATAATAATCACAAAACCTGTCTGGGTGAACAACAAAAGTCACTAAATAAACCTGAGCTGAAACATCTGGTAGCTCGGCACAAAAGCAGTCATGCTTAACTTAGAGGAAACGAGTAACACACTTATGCAGTACTCAAACAGTAATAAAGTGAAAACACAACACAATGTGTGGCAGATGTCCCATTGCACCCTCTACCCCACAATATCCTTTCCTCCTCCTTTCCTAATCTTTCTCTTTATCTTCTCATTTCATCCCCCTTGCTGAAATACTCTACTTACCAAGCAATACACATTTTACCATACATGGCTTTACTGCATTATATGGTGGTTTTTCATCTGACCCCTTTTCCTTGGGATGATATTTACTATTCGATCACTTTGAAACACCTGCTCCCTGTAATATGTACATTGTCATTTTTATATGATAAATTTGTACCATTTTCATCCTAGTTCAGGTACTGTTTGTCATGTAACTCGCTTTAACTTTTTTACTTTTTACTTGTAGGCATGGATTTTTGGTATTTATGTATCGCTGTGGCTTTGAAACTGTATTTTTTTAATCCAAATATAATACAATATTTGAACACAAAGACTGCATGCCTCATATTTGCTCATACTCTATTAATACATTGGAATGTTGGGAGCTCTATTGAAAGCAATGGAGTGCTCTGGGCTTCTAATTGCCAGTAGAAGCCCAGGGCTACAACATTCTAATGTTTATTCACAGCTGTTGCTGTGAACAAAAGACCTCATGGAGTCAGAGCGGATTTCATCCCCTCGGGTTCTGTGAGCGCTTTGTTTTACAACTTAGAACATTCTGCCCTCTATGGGTTTAATGTTATAATAACCTTAGAGCCTTGCATAGTGGGCTCTACCAGCCATTATCGGCCTGCTCCCTTCTTAATGGCCCTCGCCTTCGACTCAGGCCTTTAACGCTGGAGCAGACCTTAATTGGACGATAGAGCCCGCTACAGCAGGCTCTAAGACTATATTAGAAGTATTTACTGTGGAATTCCTCCCACTCGCTGGCTCCTCAGTTGACTAGCTAAATCAGTATATCCCTCATTCCTTTCTATCATTTTCTTATTACGCAATAGATCTCCACATCTTTAATTGAAAAAAAAGTGTTGGATTTCTTCACCATTTGCTTACCTGAAGGCTGGCTAAATTGCCCATCAATGTCAACCCTCTGTATGGGTTTTTAATAGGCAGTTCTTAGAACTGATAATTTATGTTTTCTTCCTTATATTTTTACTTTTAATAGGTTGAGTAAATCCTGAACACTAGCTACTTGCTTCGGTAAAAAGAGCAAAAGTGTGTAATTAATTCACAGCAATTATATCTTTTGGCTGGCACAATATTAACTACAAATAGAAAAATATTTCACATGTCATGAAACAGTATCTACATTGCATTGTAATGTTCTTTTTGTCAGTAGTTAACACAGCTGCCCCAGCTCTTCCATGTCCGCGCCAACACAGCTATTATTAGGAAATGGGCCATCATGCAGGCCATGTTCTAGTCTTTTTTTAATGTGTCCTGTGCTCTGGATGGCCACTCCCTTCCACCTCGCGGTCATGGCGTTCAGCTTTTGCAGAAATAAAAGCTGCATCTGGAGGCTGGTATATTGCTTGTCGTTCTAATACTTTCCGGTGCTACTTACCATGCTGGATCCTGCCTGTTGGAACCTTGGTCCTCGTTGCGATGGGGTGAAGTTGGACCGGCGACGCAGTTGTTGCGGTCTGGAGACCACCGCCAAGCATGCAGGTGGTCTGACCACCCCATTACAATGTGACCACCCGGTTGGCAGTCACAACATGCACCTTAACACAGGGGCTTGGGCTGGGGCCAGGAAAAGGGCTGCAATACAAGCTGCAGTGATAAAGGAGCACTTTGGGCACATCCATGTGCTGCATGGCACAATGTGTATGGATGTGTGTGGGGGTACTACATGTGCCCCAAGTCCACTCTGCAGTGGCCCACGGGTGACATGGGCCCTGTTTGGGGCTCCCAAAGCCCCTTTCTGACAGCCTTTTCATGGCAGTGAGACCTCCATGAAAAGGCTGTCGGAAAAGAGAATCATAATCCCTATGGCGGTGCCTGACTCAGCACTTCCTCATGTTGGGACTACTATTATGACCACCTGACCCTGACGGGATCCTGTCGGAGGTGGTGGTCTTCACCTCTGTGTTCTGACCATCAGCATTATAATGCAGCGGTCGGACAGATGGCCTGTCTGTTGGTGGGACCACCACTGAAAGTCTGCTGGTGGTGGTCCTACTGACATCATAATCAGGCCCTTCGTCTTCTCGGCTGATCATCTCACTAACAGCAATCCCGGGTATAGTGTGCTGGCTTGAAATTTCAGATACTTGCTTGTCTCCTGCATCTCACTGACCCTTGGAGCATACCTGTTTCTTCATTTTGCTTCACAGCTTCGTAGTAGAAACTGGGGACCTGTAAATGAAAGTAAACAATTTGGTAAGGTTCATGAATAAATGTGATATGGAGAAAAACATACCATAAAGGGATATCTGTTCTTGAGAATCATCACTTCCGGAGGTTCTGTGCTTCCTGACAATAGAAAGAATCTATATGAGTAATAAACATTGCTTATTTTTTGTTTTTGTTTTTATAAACTGTGGTGCTAAAGTGAATTATTGGATTTTTGGATATTAACCCGTTTAGCGCGTCGAACATTCCGCCCCAGTGCGGAAGTTCGATCGCGCTAACGGGATTCGGACGTCCAACGGTCGTGCGCAGCACCAGCGAGGTAGTGCACGCGACGACCGTTGGACATTCGAAGCACGGAAGGGGTTAAATGCAATTTCCAGTACTGGTTACTATTTAGAAGTATGAAGGAAGGATGTGTAATTCCCAAGAGTTTCTATTTTTAAGGGCAGGAAGTGGTCCTAGGGACCAGTACCAGCACTTAAAAAATGAAACAAAAAATGCATCCCGTTTTCCTTTAAGAAAAACGGGCTGCATTAAAAAAAAAAAAAAAACGTCTTCATTTAAAAGCAGTCCCTGACATGGTGGTCTGCTGAGCCCAGCAGGCCACCATACCTGGGACGCCCTGCCATTCCCAATGGGCCCGCAAATTGTGAGAGACTTATTAATATTCATGAGCCTCGCAGTTTGCGACCCCATTAGGAATCGCAAACAGTGTTAAACACATTGTTGTACATCCAGTTTTGCGACTCACAAATTGCGATTCGCAAAATTTCTGCTCGTTTATCTGGCCCTAACTGTTTTGCTTCCTTTAACGGGAAATAAACAGTAATTTGCAAATGTTTAGAGTATTGCCTAGACATACCTCTTTTTCAGAGAGATTCAGAATTGATACACATCATTTAACAGTGGAATGGGCCAACCATACATATTCACAAAAAACACGCTCTTTTATATTACGTATGTTCTACAGATATTCACATTACAATGGTACAATCAAATAGGCAGGTAATGTTAGCACGCGGAATACATTTCTCATAAGTATTGGCTATATTGTGTATGCCTTCAATCTGCAGGTTTCACAAGTAAATCTGCTACAGATGCAGTAAGAAAAGCCAAAATAGATATTTCAGACGCAGAGGGGACAGAAATCCATAAAATATGATTGTGTTTTTAGCATACACTAGGAAACCTATAATCTACAATGTGCAATAATACTTGGAAGAGTATCCCATGAGTACTTATGACAGTCACAGTTCAGATGAGAGAATGTTTTGTAATATTGTATTAAAAAAACTCATTTTAGTATGTTACCAGGGAAGAAATAAATTGCGTTCCCACGCTCTGAAGCGACTCTCCTGTGGCGTACACAGCATGTCAAGTACTACTGCTGTACCACAAATAGTTTTCTTTTAAACTAAAGTGAGATCTTAGGTGTAGTGGGATGTCTGGCCTACCGTCATTTACCCAATCAGAGTGCTTTTAAGCAACTTAGGTGCCTGGCCTCTTTTACTGTGTGTCACATCCATCCAACCATCCAAAATGGAAGTTTGAGGTGGGTATGCAGAATGCATGCCCAATGGTTGCTTCAATTTTCTCCAATTCCTTTAATCTGAATTTCCAAAAAGTACTTTCTGATTGTCAGAGGTCGCTTCAGTTGAGAGAGATGAGTTAAACCTCCAAAAAGGATGTTGTGGGGGTATGTGCTTGGTCTTATGTCCAAGTTAACACGCGAAACGAGGAAGACCAGCACAATTTAGAGGCTAGTCAAAAACAGGTCAAATAGTGGTGTGATGAGAAGTGAGCTATGGTTGACTCAAACTGAAAGGAATGGTTGAATTGTAGATACAACAGAGGCCGAGGTGCTCCAAGCCAACTGGAGTGGGCTGCACGTTGTTGTGCTGGTAAATGTCAGTGAGTGACTTACCTTCTGGCTCTTGCCACCTTGAGAAAATCTCAAAGGATACTATCAGGAAGTCTTAGGAGCAGGCGGAGGTTGGCCCCAAGATGCAATTAGTGGGTTCATTAGTCACTATACTTACATATATGTACTTATCTTAATGATTTAGTGGTAGTTATCCTGTTATCTTTTCCTTGCTACTTAATATGTTTTCACTTTCTTTTTCAGATCTATGTCTTCATTTTAATTATGTTTGTTTTACCTTCCTTAACCTTTTGTAATTTGCTCTAATCTTTCATTATTTTAACTGATCTCTAAAAAGACGGATGTTCTGCACCCAATAGTTAATTGCCTCCAAATGACTTATACCGTTACCTCTTCCAGTTCACATCTCACCTGTATATTTTCCCTTTATGTGTTTCTAACAATGTTTCTGTATCTGAAAATCACCTGATTACACATATATTCCTGCTATTTTGCTTACACCTGTAAATTATGTTTACTTGCAAAGTGGTCTAATAGTCTTTGGCCATGCCTAAGTCATATAACATACCAGCAATGAAATTGCCAATACCGTGCACTATTCTATCTCTTTTCAAATGGGACACATCCCTGACTCAATGTGACACCACGTGTTTCAACTTTACATCTTTTTACTTTGCCAATTTTTCAAAAACGTATTGTACTTTTTTCTTTGTATCAAAAGATCATTCAACAATGTACATATCATATATACAACCTACACCCACCTTTCACATTATTACAAACAAAAATAACACATATTTGGACATAACCTAAGTTCAACATCACAAAAATAATAATACAATGAATTAAACACACCTACACGGAAAAATAACATGAAAAAATACATGAAAAAGTCACAACATTTCAGTTCATTAAATAGTCATCATGAAACCAACAGTGCCTATTAGTCAATATGCCGTCTGATCGTATTGCATAATCTATTTGCTTAATGTATTTGTCCCAATTGATTTATACGAATCCCAGGTTTTTTTTCTTTTCGCTGCACTTGTTGTACTAAAAAACTGCGTTGTCGACGCGTTTCAAACCCAATGAATAGTCAATAGGGTTCTCTTGAGGACCAAAAAGCTGAAAAATACAAACACAAATGTGTAAACCTCTATTACTTCCAATGCTAACCTTGTCAACACTCACTACAGTGTTCGCCTCAATTACCTTTTTTGAACGAGACCAGCCGATCTCTTTGTTTTTCCAAAAATTTATTTTCTCCAAACTAATTTCAAAAGAAGAGGAAAGACAGAAAAGAAAAAGAGAAAATGATTTGTCAAATTTTTGAACCAGAAGAATCAACCTCTTTTCAATTGTACTACACAGCCGTGCACTAACTTGTTTATTTCTATGGGGGGGCCTTCCCAGCCATCCTAACCATGTTTTCAGCTTCTGTTGAGAGCAAGAAAACGTAAGGGGAACAATGTATTTCACCCTTTAAATTGAATTCTCATACAATGTATAGTAATGCGTAATGCATACCTTTCTCTGTTCGGACGTCTGCGACAGATAAATGTTGAATCAAAACCTGGGGAGGAACCAACTGTGGGTTTTAGATTAGATGTACAATAGCATGATACCGCTTGTCCACTTATCTAAACACTATGGAAGGCGTCCTACATACATGACCTTCCATTGGTTAGGGGGAGGACAGACTAATCTGTTCTGGAGCCCCTGTTTCCAATTATTACCGGTGTTACTTAAAACAGAGCGTTGCACAGCTAAACACTTTTGAATATCACTACAAGCTTTTCGTGCAGCGTGCGCTTGTTTTTTTGGACGTTCTCCTAACCGCGAGCTGCATGTCACCGCCCGTTCGCACCATCGACGTGCACTGGCCGAGCGGATATTAGCATGTTATCCATTAAATCGTTACTTACTTTGTGGCTCAGTTGATGTCGCGAGGGATGGCTGTGTGCTTCCTTCATTTCAGCTGATGCCGTCTGCTCGAGGCATTTCTATGTTTACCGGACTTCCTTTTTTTTCAATCACGCCAGGAATTGTGGTAGTTGTAGTTTATTTCACTCGCCTTCTGAACGCGGGAGCAACATTAACCTGTTTCCACGAAATGCTGTTCAAAAGTTCATTGTGGGGCCTCTTTTGGGACTTGAAATGTTGGAATATCCAATATTATTTGCGTGATATATTCAAACATTAAAGGTGTTGAGAACTGATTAGGACCGGCCATAAGGAATTCTTTTTTGAAATGCTGGTGAGCCCATATATCTGTAGCTGACAAGTTGGTTCTAGAGATTGTAGATCTACGAGAATTCATTTAGGCAATCAATCGCAGTATCACATTTTATAATTAATAATGCCTCTCTTTGTGTCAATCTTCTTTCCAAATCCCCTCCTCGTGCGTCTTGTTCCAGTTTGGAAATTACTGTTCAGCGTAAATCTTTTTCCTCATGGTTGTGGTTGATCCAATGGTTCACCAACGGTGCCGACAGCACTTTTTTACAAATTCTCGATTTGTGTTGAGTTATCCTCTGTCGTATTTCCTTGTTAGTCTTGCCTACGTAAAGTTTTCCACACTGGCACAAAATTCCATATACAACATTTTTAGACTTACAATTAGTGAAGGTGTCATGTTTCCAGCTCACATTTTTATGAGTAAAAACCAAGCCTTCTATTGTCTGGTTGCAACTTAGACATGTGCCACATTTGTGGTGACCCTTAACCGGAGGTAAACCAAGTTGTTCACGCAATGTTTGTCTTGGTCCCTCTTTCGGATGGGCAGCGCGGACCTCTTGCTTTCCAATGCTGCTTTCTTTTTTCAGTGCAAATAATGAACATTGATTCAATGTGCTATCTAGCTTCTGTACCAGATGCTAATTCTGGCAAATAATTCTCTTTAGGAAATTAGTACTGGGGCAAAACGTGGTAACACATACCAAACGGTCCATTTTTGTTTTCTCTTTCCTTTGTAGTAACACCTCTCTTGGGGTCCACCATGCTCTCTAATTGCGTGTCTGAGTAGTTTCTTTGGATAATTGCGTTCTTTTTGTCTATCGACTAATAAATTTGCATGGAAGATGTATTCATCTTTAAAAGTGCAATTTCTTTTTTTCCTTCAAAACTGTCCATAAGGGAGATTATCCCTTAAAGCCCTATGGTGGTGGCTGTTGTAATGTAGGGATTTGTTTCGATCTGTATCTTTCCTATAAAGTGTAGTCACTAGTTTCCCCTCAGCGGCGTCGACTTACACGTCCAAAAATGTCATCCTCTGTGATGCATGGCTGATGCTAAACTTGATGTCCGCCGTGCTGTTGTTTAGCCATTCGAAGAATTGAAGTAAAGTCCCTTAATTTCCAGTCCATATCATGAAAATGTTGTCTATAAATCGGACCCAGTTTGAAATGTGTTGAAAATGGGTTGTTGTTGTACACAAAATGTTCTTCAAATTTAGCTATGTAAAGGATAGCCAACTCTGGGGCAAAATGACATCCCATGGCCCAACCCTTTGTTTGAAAGTAAAAGTCGGTTTCAAATTTGAAGTAGTTTTTTCGTAGAGAAAAGCTGGCCAGCTTCATTATGAAATCAGTCGGTACTCTATTCGGTTTTGTTCTTGTTTTCCAAAAAGATTGTATTGCCTCCAAACTGTCCTCTTGAGGTATTTGGGTATACAATGATACTATGTCGAGTGTAACCAGAATTTCGTGTTCTGGAATAAATTGCACTTTTCAATTTTATTGATGAAGTCTGTTGTGTCTTGGGTATAGGATGGTACTTTATCCAGAAATGGTTTAAGAAAAAGTCCACGTATTTGGAAATTGGTTCCAAGACCGATTCGCACCCTGAGACTATCGGTCTCACAGGATATAACATGGCATATATAAGCAACCTATTAAACAAATAAACACTTCCAGGTCAGCTCGCAAACAAAGCACAAATCGGTTTAGAAACATTACATATTTTTTACATGTTATAAACTGTGGATTCCTGTCAAGTCTATCTTAATGAATCAAACATGCATGGAGCCTCCAAGCTACAATAACTCACTGGAACTTTGTCCCCACAAACCAGAACCAAAATCACGATGCTTCCAATTAATTTTAAAGGTGAACATATTTGAGGCGTCACAAAGCCAGCTCATGTTCTCATAACTTGAACATTGCTGCGATCTGAGCCAGAATGCTCCACCATGCCCTGAACTACACAGTGGTGACAATCACAGCAGGCAAAGCCAGCCAGGACTCAAAACTGTGTGTCCTACAAAATACTGCATTAAAAAACTGCCCTCTGAGTAAGTTCCCTCCCTCCTGCTTTGCGGCACACAGCAACAATGTCAGCAGAACCTCTATCCAATCAGGGGCCACAACTTTATTGCAGCCCCTTATGTCCCTGCACATCTGATGATGTCCCATCACCTCGGCATTCTCAGTAAAGGTTGAACCATGTGAAACACATTTACTGTTTTAGCGTGTTATTAGCAGGAAAAGCCTAGAGCAAAAACAACTAACCCCTTGATTAACCACCATGAACATGTGCTACACACACACACCACAACACTCTACATATACACAAGAGTAACTAGACCACTCAGACATGTACAAGTCAGATACAAGTGTGATTCATTTCCAGCACAACAAGCTCTAACAACCTATTCCACCACCACTCACTAGCACATAGGCCCTCAATCTGCATTTACTGATGCTGCTGAAATAGCTCACATCATTATAAAACACACTTTAGAATCATTCATCATCCCAGCGACATAGTAATCTCCAATATCTTCACACACTCATGTCTCTATATGCTACAACATTCAACATATAGACCACACACACAATGCACTAAGAGAACTAGCCATCATACAGAAACCCTACAGGCCCTTCATCCTCGCAAATGTTGTGTGGTTTCCACCCTTCAGTAGGTAGGAACTGCTCATTTGTGGACAGCATAACCTTTAGGGTGGTGCCAGACTGATTCCATGCACTCCCTCAGGATATGTCGTCCTATAGAGCCGCTAGCTCACTGTGCCACCATAAGGCCCCCTAACCCTAGGCAGGTAGTAAGTGGTTCTGGCATCTACTAAACATGACCACCCTGATCCCCCAGGAATGTCAGTAACAGATCTACAACCCTTTTGCTCAGTCACTTGTGCTCTCCTTCTCTCAGAGAAATATACAAGGAATTCTTGTATAAAATATATGTACTGCAATGATCAATAGACAGAAGCAAATGAAAGTTATTAGAAATACCAAGACAGTGAACAGTATGAAAAGCTCCACCAGCCTTCTGAAACAATGTATATATGCAAGCATATAATGCAATACAGAAATCTGGCATACTCCTACTATGCGTCCCCTAACCTAAGTGTCTAGGGTGTGTGTATTCTGCCAACAATACCTGTACTGGATGATCCAATCCCCATTAAGTGAAGGGAAAGAATGTAGGTCCCTATCGTGGTCACGAACTGGACACCCCTCGTAGAGATATCAGCATGTAGAGACTTCCCCAATGACAGCAAAGTGTTCCTCTGCCAAAACTGGGAAACAATGCTTATTTATTACAGAAGCAGTACAAAAGGGGGTGGTGATGGACGGAGCATCTGAATCAATCAAACACTCACACCCAGTCAAAAGATCTGGGTTTAATCCATCACCGTTCTTTAGCCCACTCTGCTACCCCAGTTCAGACATGGCTATATGCAAATCAGTCTGACCCTGTGCCTCATGGGAACAGTCCAGCCCGAACTGCCAAGCCATGTCTGGGTGTGAGTGTTTTATTGATTCATATGCTCTGTTCATCACCACCCCCTTTTGTACCGTATTTATAACAAAAGGCCTCCTTGCTTTGGGACTAGGGCTTGATCAGGCTTCCATTGTTTGTGTGTTAGGGCTAGCTATGTTCCCAAATGTACAACAATCGCATTTTCCCAAGATATGTATAAACCTTGTACATGGTGTCAAGGTAGTATGATGGTGTTCTTGCGAAGTTGATTCTGTATGCAAGTATATGTGTGGCAGAAGTCATTGTGTAAAAGTGAAGGCAACTTTCAGAAAGACCTGTGTATGTAAAATGGCAGTGTTTCCCTCCAGGCCTAACTGGAACATATTACACAACCGAACATCGTTCAAGTCATTCACAATACTCACCATTCATTTTTAATTCGCAACATGATCACAAACCTTATTCACTCTTATCTACAAATACCCTGGATCCATGAATCAATTTACAGAAGGATTCTCAGGCCACATCAACACCAACTCTGTTCTGCACACACATCCTAAATGTATTGGAGACGCCAACCTTTATAGAGACTCCAGCACAAAAAAACTGAAGGAATCCATAAACTCACTCCTTTATACTCTGCACATCAAATAGGAAGTTACCAAACCCATCAATTTGCAGCAGCAATACAGTTTATCTTCCTGATGAGGGCAGCAGCAACACTATACTTTGAGGCTCACAGAATATTGCCAGTCGGCACAGTGGTACTTGGTCTTGCGTCTTGCAGACTATTCACTTTCACTATCTAGGAAAGCTGTCCTCATAATCCATCTTGTTCCATGCTAAACCAGGGACATTCCAAATGTATCCTAGTGGTCCAACTACTCAGAAAAAGAGTTGTACTACTGTACCTGAGCTACAAATTCACTACACACACACAAAAACACACTCAACATGCAATCAAAATGTAAATTTAAGGTTCTAGTGGGTTAACTTAATAGATGTTTACACATCAGAGGTCAGTAGACCGTATTGTTGCTGAAACAGAGAAAATATTTGGTCACACTAACAATTCACAAAACCTAGTACATTGACACAACCGCTTACATGTTTCACTCCAGACATGGCTGGTAGTCCTATGCCCACTATATGGGCCCACTTGGAGCACCCCACCATGTAACAGAATAGGTCTGAACCTTACATTGTCAGGGACAAATCTATGTCTCTGCACACACACACACATTCACTTAGTGTGATGCGAGGGTACCATTGCAAAGACTATGAGTGTTATGATAGCACGACTTTTGGAGGAGCAGGAAGTAGAAGAAAGTTGACAATGGTGGCTACATATGTTTTGTTAGTTTGTTGTGTTTCCTGACGTGTAACAACACTGACTACTTTTCCTATTTTGAGTATTGGGATAAGTGGTAATATTTAGGAACTATGCAAGGTAAATTAGGCAGCCTGTTGCAGGTCCACCGGTATACTTGAATGCCCCAGGGGATCTAAGTCTGCCATGGGAGGATTGGCAAGACGCGTTTGAAGTGTATTTTGGAAGCATTGTATGGAAACATATTTGTAGCAAAAAGGAAATTGGTTTTGCTAATACATAGTTTAGGTGTAGAAGGGAGAAAAGTAGTGAAGACATTACCTTGCGGAAATGTTGTCAGAGAGACCAATTGGGAGTCAGAGGAAGATGATGAGGAGGTGAATGATAATGTGTACAGTATTGCAGTGAAGGCATTAGAAGTACCCTTTGAGAATAAATGTCAGTGTGGGTTCACTGACACACCAACGATGAGAAAAATATTAATATAACCCAACTTTTGAACAGCTCAACTCTTCACATCAAAAAATAATTTTGAGTGTGCCGCACCTCTCCACTGGCATTAGGCCCACCCGTCTCAGTTGGTTCGTGTATGCAGAGCTGTTAGCTCTTCTGGTGTGCACTATCACCGCCCCTGTTGCTCCCAAGAGGCAATTGTTAGAAAAAACAATGAAAATTCCACCCGCTGTGGGTTGCACCACCAAAGATCATTAACACAAATATAAATGGAATCAATAAAGAGTGTCCATGAATGGTTGTTTTGTTTTTTTGACTCTCCTTTATTCAATTTTCATTGGGCATCCAACGCGTTTCGTTCAAAAGAACTTCATCAGGGCGTGCTGACTGTGTCCAATGTGCACAGACATCACCTCTTGTTCTTCTACGTTCTGTGTCCAAATAAAAGTAAGCGGCTCCTGTGCCGAAAAAAGTAGCATGCTGTCTCGAAAGAAAGTGTCCATTTGAAAGTTTGCATATTGATGTTAAAAATATTGAATAAAAAATATAGACAACAAAAATAGTGACTCTTATACGTAAACAGGCAAGTACAAAACTATCAAAATATCGGTGTAAAAACTATAGATGTATAAAATAGCGACTTTAATATAACTATAAAATAGAATATTATATTAAGTACATTAAATATTAAATATAATATTAACAAAATAAAGAAAATGTAATATACATTTTAATAAAATAAAACAAATAAACCTAATAAAAAAATAAACACACAAACATGATATTTTATTCACATATATTTACTTTAAAACAATTAATAAACTATTATTTTTAATTTGTGTTCAAAGTTTAAATAATATAAGAAATAAATATACAAATTCATGATTTAAAACTATTGGAAAAATATCAAAACTTAAGTTTCACAATTCGATCAGGACAACAGTAGGGAAAGTGTTGGATAGCTAAGGGGTAACAATAACTATTCCAAAACAGTAAGTGCAAAATTTGGGTAAGTGTTGGATAGCTGAATAATTAAATGTACTATTCCAACTCCAGTGTGTGCAACAGTAGGGACATTGTTGGATAGCTGAGGTGTAAAAAATACTATTCCCACTCCAGTGAGTGCAACTGTTGAGAACGTGCTGGATAGCAGAGGGGTAGAATTTACTATTCCCACTCCAGTGAGTGCAACAGTAGAGAAAGTGCTGGATAGCGGAGGGGTAAAAATTACAATTCCCACTCCCATGAGAGCAACAGTAGGGAAAGTGTTGGAGGGCGGAGGGGCAAACAATTACTATTCACACTCCAAAGAGTGCAACAGTAGGGAAGTGTTGGATAGCAGAGGAATAAAAATTACTATTCGCACTGCACTGAATGCAACAGTAGGATAAGAGTTGGATAGCAGAGGGGTACACAAATGTATTCCCACTACGGTGAGTGCAACAGTAGGGAAAGTGTTGGATAGCCGAGGGGTAAAAATGACTATTCCCACTCCAGAGAGTGCAACAGTAGGGAAAGTGTTGGACAGCAGAGAGGTAAAAATTACTATTCCAACTCAGTAAAAAAAAAGTATGTTCAACATTTTAAAAAATCATAAAAAGAAACAACACTATTTAAAAAATAACAAATAAAAAATATTAAACATATAAAAAGAACACATATTATAATATTTTTACATGAAAAACCTACAAAAATAAAATGAAATAATAAATACAATGATAAAATATAATTCTTTTAAACTATAAAATATCTACAAACAAAAAAATTTATTAAAACATAAATGTAGTTATTTTATTTCCTAGACTAAAACAACACACCAATAACAAAAGACTTCAACATTTTGAATTACATTTATTTCCATAATTAACATAACTAAAAATCAACTAAAAAAATATTATCAATTAAAAAAAATGAATAAACTTTAATTGACTTCACAGGCTTTAACACTATAATGTCCACAACACACATCTAAATTAAACTATCAATAATAAAACACGATTAAAACTTATTTTTAAATTAAAAACTATTACAAATAACAATTAATAATGAAATAATTCAAATGTATTTAATACCCACCCTTTTCCCCTTTAAATGTAAAAACAACATAAACAAAAATAAATAATTGCAGAAAATAAAAATCAAATAGTTAACATTAATTAACATCTATATAATAATTAATTAAACACAAATTACTTCCCACCTTTTACTCTTTACTCCTATCAACAACACAACACACCTAAAATGAATTACACAATTACCATAATTAATTACCAATTAATAAATTAAAATTAATTAACAACCAATTATTAATTCATCAATTAAAAATAAATAAATTCCCACCCTTTATAACTATAAACACCACTACATACATCTAAAATGAATTACACAATTACAATAATTAATTACCAATGAATTAACGAAAATTAATTAACAACCATTAATTCAAAAAGTAAAAATGAATTACTTCCCACCCTTTACACCTATAAACACCATAAAGGACACCTAAAATTAATTACACAAGTACCATAATTAACAAAAAATTAATTATGAAAATTACTAATCAACAAATGATTGAATATTTAATATTAAATTACTTTACACGTTTAACACTATGATATCTCAATTAAACACCTATTAATAAATAAAAAATAATCAATAAATGTAATATAATTAAATTACTTCCCAACCTATTCCCCGATAATACCACAACCCGCTACGGAACTAAACACGCAAAATTCACAAATAAAAATAATGTAACAACTACTACAAATTACATATATTAAAAATAAAAACGATTCTTATACAAAAATGCATACATCACATACATATAAAATATACACTAAAGTATATAACATTAACAAAAAAATGATGTTTCTAAGAACCATATTCTTGCAAATTATATTAAACACTTTGATATTTTTAAAATCGATATTACTTACCTTAAGTCGATATTCTTGACCACGATATTCTTGCTGTCGATATTTCTGAACCACAATATTAATGACTTGATACTTATGCAACTCGATTTTTTTACTCAATATTCTGTCCCTGCACGGTCAGTGTGGTAGTAGAGCACCATTAATAAAAGTTCATGCGCAAGCTGCAAATAAATCTATAGATCAATATGCGAGTGCCCTACGTAAATTGGGTATCACCTGTAATTTCTGTGATCTCCATAAAGAAAGTATTAGAGATTAGTTGATAAATTGTTCAAAGAATATGAGGGTACAAGGAAAATTGTTGAGTTTAAAGGATCCACCATTAAATAATACCATTGTAATTGCTAAAAGTATAGAAGACACATCACATTTTGTGGAAGAATTAGAGAAAAAGGGAATGAAAAATAAACTTCAAGTAGTTCATCATCATCAATAAACTTTATTCGGCTTTAATAGTAAAACCAAAAAAGTCATGCAGACAGCAAGTAGTTAAAAAGGAACATGGCAAGGATGATAAATACAAGATAATGTGTTAGGAAACATGGCGGCTGCATGTTAGCCGCTAGCGTCCAGAGCTCTGCACTAGGCACTATCTACTATGGTCCCGGGGGTGAAAGCAGCCCTTGATTAACCGGAGGACGAGCAGGGGATTGTTACCTGTTTGCTGCAAGCTCTAACGGAGTGCTTCTTAGCTGTTCTCGTTGCTCGAGCCGGTGCCTGTGTTTGTTGATGGCGGCGCAGCTCCTTTATGAAGCGGTGAAGCAGGGAAAACGCTGGGATGTCACTGGGATGTCGCGGAGACGCAGCGCTTGCTGGAGGACGTGTCGGAGGCTTTTCCCGACTTTCCATGATTGTGGTTTGATTGTTTCACAGTCCTTTTTGCGGGACCTACGGAGCTGAGAGACACTGAGCGCTGGACGCCGGGGAAGCCAGGGATGTGTAGAGAGGAGGCGGGGATCCATTTTCCTACCCTATCCCGCCTGTTGGAAGCCGCGCTGGAGCTGAGGAGGGACGTAAGGCAGTAGCGCTGGCCCTCCTCAGGGGGGTAATAAAGCCAGTATTACCGGCTTTTTTCGGCGCAGGAAGGATTTGGACAACGGCCACGAGCAATGAGCAAAATCAGGAGCAGGAGGAAGACGGTGTCAGCGGTAAGGTTGGAGAGGCTGGGGAGGAGGCTGTGGGTGAATCAAGAAACAGCAGTGAAGGTGTATTAAGGGTAAGTGGATCAGCTCCTTTATCAGTGCTACACTTGGGCAAACAACAGACTCCCCTTAACTTCCAGGAGGGTATCTATCCTGCTGCTGTAAGCCCTCAGATAGAAGTTGGGACAAAACAAAAGAAGCTAACAAGAGGGGCCACAGGGGGCTTTAAGAAAGCTAACGTTAACAGTAAAAAGAGTAAAAAAACTATCTCTGCGAAAATAAATATTGGGAAGGATCCCCTGAGGCTGTGGTATTACAAAACCTTGCTGTGGCTGAGCTCTCTTCCTCCTGTGAAGTACAGGCCTCCATAGTTGGAAGAACCAAGTTTATTAGTGATGACTCTGCCTTTCAGGTCTATCAGGTGAAAGGGAAATCCATTAAACCCAAGAAGCCAAAAAGCAAGGCGGTTAGCAGTGTGGTTAAAGTGACTCCTTCACTACGCTCCTATTTTAGGGTTCAGCCAGAAGTTCTGGTTATTGATACACAACCTGGATCTCTGGGTCAGTGTATGGTAAGTTCATTCTCTTCTATATCATCACCTACGTTAATGGCTACCCCTTCAGATATAGCGTCTATGACAGAGATGGAGAATGCGGTTGAATCAGAAAAAGCAACAGATACAGCCACACCAATGGTCTAGTCCAATTTTCAAATTATTTTATTTATTTTGGTCTGGAACTCCTACGGAGGCCCACAAAAACACGCCAACAATTTAAAAAGACAAACATTACATACAATACAAAATTCCTTCCTTATAAATTACTATAAAATGATATCAAACATACTGAAAAGTGTGCAAATAATGCTATAATACTTAAAACAATCACATACCCGACCAATAAAAATTCTTATATCAACGTATAATCAATATAAGAAATGTGCAAATAATGCTATGAATACATGAAAAAATTAGATAGGCAACCAATTGGTATTAAATCAAAACCAGAGTACTACTGTTGGACAATGTTCTAATAAATAGGCAAAAATGTTCTAAAAAATTGGTATATCTTAAAACAAACCATTTCATTCGGAGGGGACAAGACCAAAGAACGTGCGTCCTGAGCGGAGTGAATATTAAATCTGATAAATATTGGTTTTAAATACACTCGCCTGGCACTTTGCAGCTTTGAACATACAAATAGGACATGATTTAGATCTTAGATGTGCAACTGGCACAATTCACAAATTCTCTTCTCTCTAGGTGTTTTATCCCAGATGCCAGTAACATCTTTTAAGGGCATCAGATTGAGTCTCAGTAGGAGTATCAGCCTTCTAATCCCGTGAGGGATATTCCAAGTTAAATAAGGCTTTGGTTTATTCCCCAAAGCGCTCCCACTGACCGCCATGTTACTGGGCCTGGATTTACTTAAAGCAGCGTCTCTCGTCAAACTGATAGGGGAACTAAATTTCTTTAAGAACTGTTTCAAACCAGATTTAGGCACTGGAGAAGCAGGAGTTAAACTAAGACTAAAAGTATCATTTGCACATAAACAAGACCTAAAAAACGTTGATTGTTCTTTTAGAGTGCAAAAGATTTCTGTTCTCTGGGCTGCCCTAAGAGTACCCTCTTCCCCCAAGAAGAGAGAGTTACCTCACCTAAGAACTGCTTCCTGGGATAAGTTGAAGGACGAGACTAATCCAAATTCAAGGTGCAGAACAAGTGCAGCAGCCAGAGAGTTTAAATTGCAAATTTGGCGCATAATTCGTCCTTCCGCCTTATCAAACGAAAGCCAATGATTCATGTCCAACACCTCGCAGCATATATTAAAGAGGGTGGGATTTTGACCTTAAAAACAGATAAGACATGGCTAAAATGGCGTCTCCCGCAAGTTTTATAAAATCTGTTTAATTCACTTGCCTGGGAGGCAGCTTTACTAACACAATGTTTAGTATGCTCCGAGTCTCAACCTGTTTTGGAAAAAACTTTCCCTAAATATACATAAGAGGCAACCAGTTCCAGTTTTTCAAAATGAAGCATCCATCTTAAACATCTCTTTATTCTGAGCCCCTTCTTGCTTTTTGCAATATTAATTTTCAAAAAGTGAGCCTCTGCATATTTGTTTAAAACATCCAGACGGCGTTGCAGGCAAATAGGTGTTAAATCAAATATTGCAACATTATCTGCGTATAATAGAGACCCAATGGACATTCGACCAATTTTGGGGGCATACCCTCTTACGGAGTTCAAAGCGCCAGGTAGATCAGCGATATACAAAGAAAAAAAAGTGGTGCTAATAGACAACCCTGCTTAAGCCCATTATGCGTTCTAATTTTACATGTTAACCCCCGTGAACCTCCCATCAGAACCTGGCACCAGGTTTCAGTATACAATTCCGTAATCAGACCCAGAAGAAGATTTGGAATGCCAAGGGAGACAAGTTTTCTCCACAGGGTCAGGCAGTCCACCTTGTCAAACACTGTGGAGAAATCAATAAAGGCTGTATAAACTGTCATCCCCCGGGTGAAAACATATTTCTCCACAATTGTCTGAACAACTGCTATATTATCTAGGGTGCCATGGTTCTTTCTAAAGCTGGCTTGTTATGTTATGTTATGTTATGTTAGGTGGTGTTTTATATAGCGCTCAGCTACTCCAGGGAGTGTCCCGGCGCTTCTGACCTAAGACAAACACGGGACAGGCAAAAGAGAAGGGGGGCAGGCACTACTGAACGAACAACCAGGATTTCAACTCCTTCCTGAAGGCCAACAGGTTTGTGGTCTTTCTCAGAGACACAGGCACGGTGTTCCATAGTTAAGGCGCCAGACATCTAAAGGACCGCCCTCCAATCCGTGCTCTCCTGATAATAGGGACTGAGGCCAAAGCTAGTGATGCTGACCTGAGTGACCTAGGAGGCAGATAGAAGGCCAGCCGCAGTTGAATGTATTTTGCACCCATAGCATGGAGAGCTTTGAAGGCCAGAGTAAGCGCCTTAAAAATGATTCGCTTGCGGATGGGGAGTCAGTGAAGAGTCTTCAGAAATTGGAGAAGATACTCCGGCAACCCAAGATACAGGACATTGGCGTAATCAAGGCGAGACCCGATTAGAGCCTGCACCGTGATTTTCCTATGTGCCTGCCAGAGTGGAGGGAGAAATTTTCAGAGCATTTTAAGACGGCCGAAACATTTCCCAACTAGGCCAAGAATCTGGGACTTCAACGAAAGAGTATTGCCAATTTGTACTCCGAGGTTCTTGGCCACAGCCGAAGCAACCGAAGGCGGAAACATATCCACAGGTCACCAAGAATGCCACAGCTGGCAGAAGGGAGATTGGCCTATAGTTGGCTTGTTCAGCCGGATCTAGATTGGGCTTCTTGAGAAGCGGGATGACCAGAGCTTGCTTCCAGGCAGGAGGGACCACTCCCGTGCTGAGAGAAATATTAAGCACCGGGTTTATCAGGGGATTTAACACTTCCGCCATTCTACCTAAGAATTTGGCTGGACAAGGTTCTAGAGGGGAACCAGATTTAAGTTTAGTGATCAGATTCATTGAAGTTACACAGGAAAGCGGTGGGAATTCTGAGAGAGTGGAGGCCCCATCACTCAGGGAAGACGAAAATGGAGGGTCATATTAGGAACTGCCACTACCCCAGACCACGCAAAGGAATCCTGGATAGTCTTAATTTTATTGGTAAAAAATTCCGCCAAAGACATAACCCAGGATGCAGAATGAGCACACTGCACTGAGCTCATCTTAGGAGAGGTAAATTCCTTCACTATTGAGAAAATTTCCTTACAGGTACTTGAGGCAGCCTTAATTCTTTTTGAGAAATATGCTTTTTTCTCTAACAAAATGTCGCGGTGATAGGCATTGATGGATACCCTATAAGCCATTTTGGCAGCAATGTCATAATGGCGGCGCCATGCCCTTTCTTCAATCTTACATTGCCGACGCTTCACAGACAAAGCTTCAGTGAACCAAGGAGCTGAGACCCGACAGGCGGGTCTGCGGAACGATGTAACAGGGGCAAATTCCTCCAGTCTTTCCTCCAGCCACGTCTGCAGGAGGGCTAGGTCCTTCTCCAGGGAGCCTGACAAAGGGCACGGATGGGATAAAAGAGCCTGAGCTAGCATCTCAGGGGTGATACGATGATAAGCACGTGAAGCCTGAAGAGGACGATTGGATATGTTGTGCAAAGGTTTGTCCAAATGAAGGATTTGAAAATTAACCAAAAATAGTCCGACCAAAGGACCGGTGTAGGGGTGGCAATATCAATCGGCAGTGTGGAAAAAACTTGGTCTAGCGTGTGCCCTTTGATGTGAGTGGGGGATTGTTCTGGTGGAAGGATATCCTGATCATAAACCCATTGTTGTAAGTGGCATAGTAAGCTTTTTGCAAATAATTTGCCTGAGGCATCCAGGTGGGCAATCTATCTAAAATTAGTCGGCACCGTTTTTTGTCCTTTTTTATACAGGGGGACTTTAATGCTCCCCTTCCAAGAAGGGGGGATTTTATTCATAAAGAAACAATATTTAAAAAGTGGCTCTAGAAAATCACCCCATACTTCTGGCTCTTTTTTAATTAGTGCAATTGGAATACCATCCGGCCCTTGTGCGCCGGAGGTTCTAGAAATCTTTATATACTATACCAATTCATTTCTTAGCAGGGGCCAAATTCAATAAATTCAGCAGACATGAGTTTAACCCCATCAGAAACTGAACTATTATTTCCATATATTAGAGAGATGTAATCCAAACATTCCTATTCGGGAATCGGTATCGGTGTAGCTCTCTGCCTTGAATCGCAATATTCAGCGATCAAGTGCCAGTATGTTCTTGAAACTTAGCCCTTGCAGCTTCCCTCAGCCCTATCCACTTCGCATCAAGCTCCCTTCTTTTTTCACTGAGCATGAGTCGTCTTCTCACTCGCTTTATTTAATTTTGTTTCATTGGGTCCCAGACCAGCCATTTCCAGGACAAGAAGAGCCCACCCAGGCTACCTTAATGGAGCACTCCTTACTGCATCCACATGGGTGTTATTCAGGGCTCTTGCAACCCAACTCCACTGGGTGAATTCATCTTCTATGTCTGGAGTCTGATGGGCAACTGCTGCGTTCTGTACCACATTTATTAAACGCCCTCTCATCGCTCTGGCTTTCCAAAATCCGGGAATAGTGCAGTTTTGACACTTTCCGTTTGGAGAATTCTCTTATTTTTTATGTTTCTTTTTCATGTTTTCCCCCTTATGTTTTGATACTAGACTATCCCTCTTGCCTACATTCTGTCCTCCCTTCCCTGTCAATGTGGGAAAGTACACCTGAGAGGTAGTCGGAGGGGTTAGCGCCTCCTCCTCCCCCCCTGCCCTCCCCACCTGTTTGGATTGCTTGGCAAAGGCCCTGATTTTCTCATTTTCTCCGGTGCCCCCCAATCTACACTTTTTAAACAGGGGGAAGATTTTCAAGATGGATTTTTCCAAAGGGGGACTCAGTTCGACCTCCTCAAATAATGTACTTAAGCATAGCTCTTCTTTTTCAAGATTACATACAGGAGCTATGGGGGGGCACTAGGAAGAGAGGAGTTCCTGCCTGTACAGAGACATCTCTCGACTCTCCAGAGGGAAGGTATGATACCGGCCTATCCCTTTGCTGTTCATCCGTGTGGGGGAGAATCGTGGGGATAGATTTAGGGGTAACAGACTTATTTCCCTTTTGCATTTCGAATAGCATTACAGAAATCATTTCCAGCATATGGTCAGAACTCAAAACAGATTTCTCTAATAAGGATAGTATGGAGTTTAAGATGTTTTCAATACACACAAGATATTCTGAGGGCGCTCCCTCTCTCTCATTTCCCCATTTTGGTTGAGTATCAGGCAAGAATACATCATGGCCAGACTCCATGGAGGTACCAATCAAATGACTTGTGCTACTGTAAAAGAGAGGAATGGAAAGGCGCCTTGGAGAAGAGCTTACAATTGGAGTATTGACATATCTATGACCACTCATTAACTGGTTGTCTTTATGCCTATGATCAAAACAGTCTCCCAAAACCCTTTTTTGAGCTTCTATATCAATGTCCGGGAGTGTAAAGTCTTCCCCTAGCGATGGATCTTCGTATAGCATTGCCTTCTCCACCTGGGGAACACCAAGGTGGTCGTCCAGGTTGCCGTCCCCGCCTGATCTCTTTTGGAAGCCCATCCGTGGTGATAAAACAACTGGTAAAATCTCCTTAATACTGTCATTTGTTGACTGCTTTGACGGCTATGGCCTATTTATTAAAACAATTGACTGACTCTGCTGGCTGGCAAGAAGATCCGAGTCCAAAGGGTCACCGGTAGGTGCATCAAACAGTTGCTCACAGGATCCGACCTCCACTCTCTCAGTAATCTGATCTAAGGACCGAGACCCTCCTCTTGACTTCACCTGCCCCCCCAGCAAGGCTGCCTTGGAGCTCCAGTGAATCTGTGGGGGGCGATAAGGAAGAGATTAACAGTAATATGGGATGGAAGTTAAAAATCTGCCATTCTTGGGCCACAGCTGCCCCCTCCGGATCCATTCAAGGCTTTTTACGAAATAAACCAGTAATAACAGAGTGGGATTTATAGCAGAGATGTTGTAATTGTCTGGTACCACTAAATGATCTTCTCAGTTTATGGCTGGGTGAGGAGGAGAGCACTCGCCTTGAGCGCAAGTATCTGGAAGTCACCTCACTCCGGATATGGGGCTGAGTTTCTGACTTGCCTGGTTGATTCCTGCCACCACACGATTGAACACTTGATTGGAGAAGAAAGACCAAATTTCCGGCAATAGCGTGCCCTTAACTCTCCACTCTCCTTCAGACTCCGCTCTCTACTTATAGATCCTTATAAATCCTTAAACTTCCGCCAGTTTTCTGGGCCATCAAAAAAGGGCTTACTGCTGGAGATAAATTGGCAGTTTGTTTTTAGAGTTGTTTTGCGGCTTCTGTGCTAGGCTTCGACTCCCACCGCGTGAGGAAGTGACTCTCCTCCACCAAAAGTGCTGCCAGATAAAAGCAGAAACCCCCACAATTCCGGCAAAACTCGGTCTCTCACCGCGGCTGCCTCCGCAAGTTGCTCTCGCAGACAGGACAGATTTCCAGATGCAGGTGCCCAGATAAAGGCTCCCTCCGTGGAGGAAAGGCTCCTGCTGTAATGGAAACGGAGCTTACGTTTCCTGGCTTTTGCGAGGACACTGGTGTGACTCCTGCTGCTGCAGGGGCACTAAGGTGGCTCCCGCCACTGTAGAGAAAACTCTTGCGGCTCCTGCCCCCCCCACCCCCCGTGGAAACACTGACACGGCTCCCGCCGCTGTAGAGAGACTCTTGCAGCTCCTGCAGTGCGCTGCGGGGCACTAACAAAACTCATGCAGCTGCGGTTTACTCTCACCTCTTTGTCCACCCTCACCGCTGCTCACCACTAGTTCTGTGGAGCTGCTCGGACCGCTGTGCCATATGCCATGGCTGTGGTAGGCTGTAATTTATTGCTGAAATCTCAGGACACAAAGGGCGCAAGGGGTGCAGCGCCTACTCGCGCCGATGCAGCACCCACTCAGCCCCACTGCACGCCTCACAGCCTTGCAGCCCGCTCTACACGTTCTGCCTCCGCTCCTCTGCTCCGCACAGCTTCCCCGCCTGCCTACCTTCCGTAAACCCCGGGTGCTTCAAGCAGGGCAGGGTGCTGGGCTGGGTGCCGGGAGCAGTGAGCAGCGATTTCGGCATCCTCGCGTCCTCCTCAGAGCTTTACAATCAGCGATCAGCGTGAAAACCCGGCACGGAATTTCCAATTGCTCACCACTAGCAGAAATTGGAGAACAACGCAGGCAGGAGCAATTTACGTTTACTGAATGTACCTGAAGAAAGCAAAGGATCGGATATTCAGTCCTACATTTTTTCTCTACTTAAGACTTCTTTACAGCTCGAAGTCTCTGAGACATTCAGAGGGTACATAGGGATCCCTTTCAGAGAAACTCTAATAGATCCAAACCTAGAAAAATCCTCATTAATTTCCTCTCATTGCCTTGAAGGATAAGATCTTAAATTTAGCACTGAAATTTAAATCAGTGCGGGCAAAGGAATTCTCATTTGAGATTCGGTCAGACCTCTCAAGCTGCACTCTGGAGAGGCAATGGGAGCTGGGCAAGAAGCTGGAAGGGCTCAAAAAGCTAGGGGCGGTATCCCAATTAAGATTCCGGCTTTTTTAAAGGTGATGCACAACAATAAAATGCACAATATAAAGTCGGTAAAGGAAGCAGATGAGCTGCTAAACAGCCTTAGTAAGGGAGGCCAATAGTTGGCCCAAATATATAGTGTAGCTAGAGCGGTGATATCTTTCCCGCTCAGAGAAGTTAATAGAAATGAGATTTTTTTTTAAACTGAGAGGCTGTGTGGTGTGGTGGGAGTGCTTCCTTTCTGGTCGCTTTAGTTTAGTCAAGGCTTTCCCTTCGTTCTCTTATCTTTTGTAGTTTCTTTTTAGCTCCCTTTGGGCGTTTTTGTTTTTGTTTGAGCTATATTTATTAAGGTGGTGGCGGTGCAGATATCTCCGGGACGCAATTGCCTGGACTCCATCTGTTCAGATAATTGGGGAAGGGGTTCCCAAGGAGGGGGGGAGAGATGGGTGTGGGCACGCGGTAGGGGTTGGTGTTGGGTGTAGCAGGGAAAAAACAAAGAAAAAAATTCTCATTCGCCGTTTGTTTTAGTTAGATGTACTCACGTTATGGTTTCGTTAAAAGTTTTGTAGCTAGGCTGGATTTATCACGGGCATTGGTTATCTCATATTAAAACTTCGGTTTTTGAGCTGGGCTTCTCGATTGATACAATATGAGTTCTATACAGATCTTGTCTTGGAATGTTAATGGCCTGCAAACCAGACCTAGAAGAGATAGGATAGTACAGTATCTCCAAGATTCATCAGCTCAGGTCCTGCTTCTTCAGGAAACACATCTTCTAAAGGAGGAGATATGTTCCCTTCTTAAAAGTAAAAGATGGGTAGGTTCATACATATGCATGAACCAGACAGCTAATGTCAGAGGAGTCCTTATAATATTCACGAAATCATCTGAAGCTCATGTTTTACTGTATTTGGTTGACCCAGGTGGCAGATGGGTCATCACTAAAGTTAAGATGATGGAAACTCTATATACGTTGGTCGGCTATTATGGACCTAACCGAGATGATCCCTCAATTCTTAAGACCATCTTCTCCCATTTATTAGACTTTCCTGAGCCAATAATTATGGCCGGAGATTTTATTATAGTTCTAAATCCCGGCCTGGATAAAACCCCAAATAGCAGAGCTGTAGCCCCTTTAAAATCTTGTGTTCTCCTCTTAGAGGCAATGCAGCAATTAGCTCTTTTAGATACATGGAGAGAAAGATCAGGCTTGCAGCAGGGGGTATCATTCAGAAATTATAAATATTGGCATCAATCTAGAATTGATTATATGCTGATAAGTAATTTACTCAGGGATAGAGTTATCAATATCACTTATCTGGCTAATCATCTTTCTGACCACTCAGGGGTTCTTCTGCGCTTGGATGGTCCATCAGTAGAGCCCATTCGTACATGGTCATTTGATCGTTCTTTACTTTTGATGGAGGAAGAAAAAGTTTTTATGTTACAAGAATTGGAATGCTTCTTTGAAGTAAACTTGAAGTCAACATCAATATTAAGTGTGTGGGACTCTTTTAAAGCTTTCTTGCGAGGCCAGATTACTAGCAGGGCAAGTTTCAGGAGTAAGAAATATAAAGAAGAGGTATCCTCTATCGAGGGGAAGTTGAAAGATCTAGAAGTCGACAAATCCCTGTTAGCCTCGTCCGAAGCCCAGCAAGAGTGGAAAGTTAAACGGGATAGATTAAAAGGGCAACTAGAAAGTGTACTTTAGTCCAGGCTTATTCGTAGATGAGAGGCCACTAAAATCACACATTTTTAATATGGAGAAGGAGCGGGCAATTTCCTTGCCTGGAAGGCCAAGTCTGATTGGGCAAGGAATCAGATTAATGAAATCATCAGTGGAGATGAGACCTTCCGCGCAGATCGGGATATCAGCCAGGCCTTTCAGAGGTATTTTCAAGATATATATTGTGAGGATAAAAACTTACATGTTGCCACTGCTCAAAACTTGTTAAGGGATATCCCCCTTCCCTCTTTAGAGCAGGACCAGCAGCAACACTTAGATCCGGCTTTCACTCAAACTGAGGTTAGAGAAGCCATCCAACTTTCTAAGTCCGGGAAAGCGGCAGGCGCTGATGGCCTTCCTGCAGAAATCTATAAGATGTTGGGAGAAAAGATCATCCCTGTCCTAACACAGTTGTTTAATCACGTGCTGGAGGTCGGTCCAGGGCTCCTAGCCTCTTGGAACAATGCTTTAATAATTTTGATATTAAAACCCGGGAAGCCTCTGTCAAGTTGTGGGCCATATAGACCAATCTTGCTTCTATTTTTTATTTTTTTATTTTTTTATTTGCAATAAACGAAAAAAGAAACACATTACAATACACATTGCAGAGTTGGTTTTAGGCACAAAAAGAAAAAAAGACATTACTGAGAGATAGCTTTGTACATCCATGTAGATAATCTGATGATAAACACTAAAGTGGCGGTTTAGAACATAAAAATCGATATCGACAAGGGGATAATAAACAATAATCCTAAAGTAAAGAACACACATCAGTCAATACCCCATAACGCAATGAATCTTTAGCCAACCCATTCAGCCACCGGTGCCCAGATTCTAGTTACTAATAACCGGCTCCTCCCCCCTTTGCCCGAAAACACAGAAAATTCTAGCCGATGGAGGGCTAGCAGTCTTGCTCGCCATTGTGCAAACGTCGGGGCTTCAGCAGATAACCACTGAGAAGTGATACACAGACGTGCCTGGGACATAGCAATGAATAAAAGAGCAGATTTGTAGAATGAATGGGTACCAGCTAAGCTATTACCCACATCAACCCCGAATATTACTAATGCAGGCGTCACTAAGCAACTTATCTTGAGTATAGAATTGATAAAATGCTCAATATCATCAAAAAACCCTGCTAATACTGGGCAGGCATAGAACATATGTATTATGTCTGCGGTCGATGAATTACAGCGAGCACATGTAATGCCCTTACTAGCACCCCATTTTGCAATCTCCAATGGTGTATAGTACAGGTCTAGCATGGCCATATAGCTTTGTGTCTTCAATGAACCTGATGCAATAACCTTACTAGCAAATTCCATTACCAGGGCTAAGTCAATACCTATCCGACCTAATTTAGTTTCCCACTTGGCACTTTGTACTAACAAGTCGTCCGGAAAGGTTGACACTATATATTGATAAAGTGCCCCTATTCTACTTCTTTTCAGAATCATCTCGATAATTGGTAACTTATTAAGTATAACTGATGAGGTCTTCAGTTGTTTGTGCACAAAGCTTTGTATTTGTAAATATCTAAAAAAATAGTGCGGGGGCAGTTTATATTTATTCCTAATATCACTGTATACTAAGATTTGCTCATCTTCTACCAGGTCGCCCAGCATATAGACACCCTTCCTTTGCCAGCCAAGCATTACATGGTCTTGAAATATAGTAGGAAACACTCTACTGCTTTTAAATGGCGTATAGAAATTCAAATTCGGAATGTCTAATTTTTTACTAATTTTCCGCCAGATAGTGCACGCAGCAATCAGTACTTTGAAGCGTGTCCTTTTGTAGTAGCTAGGCTCCAAAATTTCCAGCAGTATACCCTTAGCAGCTTCACCTAGCCCTATCTCGTATATAGTAGGTTGGTTGAATATAGGTACATTCGCCCTATCACCACATATCAACACTCCCATAGTTTGTAACATTGCTGCCCAGTAATAGATAACTAGGCTGGGAACCGCCCAGCCCCCCGATCTCGAGGAAGATACATCCACTTAGCTGCTCGTCGTGGTCGTCTAAAACCCCACAAAAACCTACTACAGACCCTCTCTGCCTTAATCAAGCTGTTTTGAGAAAATAACAAAGGAACGGTTCTAAACAAATATAAACATTTCGGGAGGACTATCATTTTCAGGACACTACAGCGGCCATATAAAGATAAATGTAGATTGTCGAGTCTCTCCAGTTTGGTGTTGACTGCTTCTATCATTGGGAGGATATTTAGTTCCGGAATCCTATCAACTGTGGAACTTATCCGCACCCCTAAATACGTAGCTTCAGGAACCACTGGGGCATCGGATATAGACATATCGGGAGTCTGAACCACCTGCGTTCTTGAAACATTGAGCTTATAGCCCGACACTGCTCCAAACTGTTTGGCTAATTCCTTCAGTGCCAGGAATGCAGATTGGACGTCAGATGTTATCACAACTATGTTGTCTGCATAAGCTAACAGGTTATAAGAGATGTCGCCAGCCCTTATTGGAACTATAGCCTGATTAGCCAGGATCTTAGAGAGAAACGGATCTATATATAGGGCGAACAACAGAGGTGAACAGGGACACCCCTGCCGTGTGCCCCTAGTAATAGAAAAAAAGCTAGTCTGTTGCCCTGAGATGCGGAGTTGGGCCCTTGGGGAAAGATACATAGCAGAAACTGCATGTATAAATCCATCTGGAAACCCCTTCCATCTAAGTACTGCCCATAAAAACCTCCAGGAGACCCTGTCGAACGCCTTCTCGGCGTCCAACAGGATCAACCCGAGGGGCGATTTTGTAACATGGGCCCAGTCTAATAATGCAATGGAGCGCCTAACATGGTCCGCTGTGTCTCTGCCTGGAATGAATCCGTGCTGGTACAAGGAGACCAACGGAGTAATCACTTGCGCAAGTCGACAAGCCAGGATTTTAGAATAATCTTTCGAATCTCCATTGATTAATGATATTGGCCTAAATGATGCCGGGAGCAGCTCTGGTTTCCCTTTTTTCTTGAACAGGACTATAGTTGCATTTCTCAATGATTCTGGCACTATGCCCTTCTGCGCTTCTCTAAGGACCTCGAGAAAAAACAGTTTAATATCATCGAAATAAATTTTGTAAAATTCCAATGGAACAGCATCTGGGCCACAGGCCTTACCATTAGCTAGAGATTTAACTGCTAACTCCAATTCTTCCATTTGGATAGGAGAACCCAAAACTTCAGCCTGTTCTTGAGAGATTTTAACTGTCTCGACACCATTAAAAAACTCCTCGATAGCCCTCTTAGCATCCAGCCCAGGAATATCCTCCCTATCTTCCATATACAGGGAGGAGTAAAAATCCAGGAAGACTCTATTAACTCCCTCTTGGGTATCCTGGATTTTTACTACCTGATTCTGTATAGTACGCTGGCGGAGTCTCTTGGCTAAGACCCTACCAGAATTCTCCCCAAACTCAAACATCTCTGTACGATATTGTAAGTACTTTAAAGCTAGATCTCATCTTTCCCAAATGACTCCAATAATTGGGCTTTCAAAATTGCTACTTTTTGTTGACTCAGCTGAGTTTCATAACCATTCTTGATATTCAGAGTTAGTTGAATCTCTGCCTCTCTTAACTCCTCGACACGCCTATGCATCTGCTCTTGCTCAGACTTCCATCTATGTGAAGTGAAACTTTTAGTCTCCCCCCGTAGTCCAGCTTTCAATGTGTCCCATACTATTTGATCAGATGCCGACCCAATATTTATATCTAGAAACTGTGCTATCCACTTTTTGATATGAACCCGATACTCGTCATCACAAAACGGCTTTCTTTCGAACGTCCACTCCCTAGGGGATTTCCTAGTTCGAGGCCATCCACACTCTGCTATCAATGGGTTATGGTCCGATATGAGTCGCGGGAAACAGGAAATAGTAGAAGCAATTGCCATCTGCTCTGTGAGAAAAACATAGTCTAACCTAACATTTTTGTTATGGGGAATAGAATGGTATGTAAACCCATCTTCCATTCTATTATGCAAGTACCATAGATCCACCAAACCATGCTCCTGGAGGAAGAACTGAAGCGCTTTGAACACTTTTGGCTTTCTACCCACATACTTTGGATCTGTAGCTAAATCGAAGTCACTTAGAGTATTAATGTTCATATCCCCACATACTAAGAGTGGAGTAGGCCAAGCTGCCAATTCCACATCTAGCTGTTGCACCACCTCCGGATCATCTAAATTCGACCCATACACATTGCAAATCGTTAATTGTTTACCAGATATACAGACTTCAGCTATGGTCCACCTGCCCATTCTGTCCCCCAATGTCCTTTTACAGGAACCTAATCCCCGTTTCATAAATATAGCGACCCCTCTAGTCATAGAAGTCTGTTTGGAGCAAATAAGGAGCTCATTGCCAGCCAGTCTGAGAAGATCCCGCTTCCCCCATGGTACTTGCGTTTCCTGTATACAAAGGATGTCTGTCCGCATCAAATGAACAATTTTAGCAAAGAGAGCTCGCTTTTTCCCATCATTAAGGCTACATACATTCTATGTACAAACAACCAATTTATCCTGCCCCATCAGAAAAGGAAAGAATCAAAAGCCAAAACATGATGTGCATATACTCAAACTGTAATACCATTTCTGCAATGCAAGCAAATACTCTTTTAGTTTTCTTCCCCCCGTCCCCTCCCCCCCTTGAACCCTCCCTCCCACCCACCCCATTTCTTTCCCCCCCCCCACCACCCAAAGTGAGGCTTAAGGACCAAGTCCTCAGTGATGTTAAGATGCTATAACCGTGCCCCCCCCGTCAGCCTCCCTACCAGCACCTGTGCCCTTCCTTTTCCCCTCTACTCCTTACACCATATTTCCTTATCTAAAAATTCTAATGGTTATAGGTACCACAAAAAAAAAATGGATTTTCCAGAATCAGGAACACAAAAAAAAACACCATACAATTGTACGCTATTAACCTTCATAGCCTGATCATTGCAATCAACCTCTATATTCAGCCTAATGTCTTAGTCATAAAGATGAAAAATTCCAAGGTACCTCATTTCATCAAACTAAGCATTTGAGTGACCAAAATTTAGGAGCAGTGTTCTCTGGAAAAAAGATAGGCACTTATTAACATAAGCTAAGAAAAAAAGCAAGCGGTGAACCACAACAGGGACAGGCCTGTACTTTGCTGGCAAGTCAGGCCCACTCAACACAGAAGATTCCCTCTAAACAAGGAGAGCACAATATAATGTAATATCTATCTTTTTAGTATGCTCAGCCATCTCCTTTAAGTAATCCCGTGCTGAATCGCACGATGTAAAGAACCTCGCTTTCCCATTCACAATAACTTTTAACTTAGAAGGATTAAGCAGGAAAACCTGTGCTCCTGCTTCTTGAAAGGGAGCAATTAATTTTCGCATTTGCCAGCGTTCTTTGACAGTCATTGGGCAAAAGTCTGGGCGAACGAAGAACTCACAGCCCATAGCAGCTCTTTTCTTCTCCGGCCTTGCTAAGTCATATATGGCCTCGCGTAGCAAGTAATTATTCAGGCAAATTAGAATAGCCCTTGGGTAAAGATTCTGACCACTTTGACCTTCCTTGCCCCGATTCCTCAGCACAAAGGGGAATCTATGAGCATGGATTATTTCAACATCCCAGTTCCAGGCAGTTAATTCGGGGAAAGCTTGCTTGAATAGCTGTACAACAAATTTGCGTGGGTCTGCGCCCTCCTTCGATTCTTCTATTCCTAGCACCCGCAGGTTGTTACGGCGTGCCCGATTCTCAAGATCAGTAAACTTCCATTCCACGTCGGACTCAGATCTTTGTAGAGACTCCACAGCCCTCTGTTGCTTCACTAGTGTATCTTCGACCGAAGAGACTCTCTCCTCAACCTCAACCACCCTCGTGGTTACTTCAGCGCAAGTTTTGACCAGCCGTCTCACGGTGTTCTGTAGTTTCCTTACCGCTCCTTGCGTGCGTAAACCTTCCGCTTTTGTCTCAGTTCAATGAGCCATGATAGTCTTATAGATTAAGCTGAGGGTGATTGAGCCCTCTTCCAGCTCCTCTTCCAGCTCCTCCTCCAGGTTCAACTGCGTAACCTGCTGGATTTGATCCTGCTGTACTCCATCCGTAGAATCAGTTATTTTCTTCACTGTAGACGGTGAGGCGGACTGGTCAGGCTGGTCAAGCTCTTCTCCTTCAAAGTCATCTGGTAAGTCCCCCCAGTCCCCCAAATTGCTGGAGCTATCTAACTCATGCTCCTTATCTGACAAATTCGTTAAATCCGACATAGAATAGAATTTTCCATCAGATTCCAGTTCGACAGTTTTGTAAGCTGAGTCTAGCGCCGTTTCTGATTCTTTCTGCAGAGGATCGTTAATTTTGTTTGGTGGCACTGCTGCAGCCACTGTGGTCTCTTTGGTCTTCACAGTTCGCCTTTTATCAAATATAGCTCCAACCGTCGTCTGCTTGATAGGTGTCTCTTGAACCTGAGGCTGGTGTACCGCTGAGTCGCGGTATTGACTTTGGATGTCTCCTAGGGCACCTTGCGCCGCCAATGATTGGTTAATTGAGGCTAGCACAGTATCTTCAGGCTCTGTGCTCTCCACTTGCTTGCTGGTAGCCCCTCCAGTCTTAATCTTTGTAGCACTCCCCTTAGCCTTAGAATCAATGCTAGTAACACTTGTAGTACTTGTAGAACTTGTAGTAGCCAGATTCAGTTCTCCAGTCGCTAGCGCCCCAACTGGCATTTCAACTGCTACCACTCCCTTGTTCCTGGCAGAACCCCTGCCCTTTGGCGCCATCTTATAGACTAAACGTTAAATCAAAGCAAAGTGTTCCCTCTTTGAAATTTGTAGCCAAGTCTCTGATATGCCACTCCCTTATGCAACAGCTATCCACAATACTTTTATTAGATAATAAAAAGCTTTAGATGGAAAAAACTACTAGTCCCAGAATGCACCAGACTAGCTTACTTGTTTTCGCTGACTTTCGGCGTTGTCTGTTGCAGAGAGGTATTGTGTCCTTTTTCCCTCGCCAGTCCAATACAATTAGTAGTCAGGAAGGCACTTTGGGAAAGTCTGCGGAGTTTTTAGAGGGCAAACAAAAATATCAGTCTCAATCTCAGGATCGAGAAAGAAACATGGAGCTTCAGTGCCGGTGGGGTAAAGAGATAGTAGAGTATGGCGAGAATACAAGGCTCTTATATTTCCTCCCACATATCCGTTTGACACAGCTTGCAGCAGCACTCACAAGAAAATGCCGTTGTAAGATCCGCTGTGTGGCGTCTGTATCGGCGACTGCAGGAGCACACTGCGGGTCGGTGCAGGAGCCGCGTTCAGATCACCTCCACCTTCACCTCCGGATGGAAACGGCTCCTACGGTCCTCAGTCAGCAGCGTAGAGTAACCGCCTCACACACCGTGAAGCGCGGATATGGGAGCGCCTGGAATCCAACGTAGTCAAAGGTAAGACCAGCGTGTGAACACCTCAGGTAGGAAAGCTGAACGGGAGCACAGGAATAGCACCTCACACGGCCACAGTTGCGGCCGCCATCTTGACCAATCTTGCTTCTAAATGTAGTTTATAAAATGTTCACTTCATTTGATACCCAGGGTAGCTCTGGTGCATATGCTCTCTGTCTAACTTGTTATTATGAATAGGTGTTTCCATGATTGCCTTATTTGATTTGCTACTAAGTGCGTAGTACTGTGCCACCCACACAAGCAGCCTTGCATAAGGTTCTCATACCTGCCACTGCTGTGTCTGTGCACAGTCTGGCACTGCCATGTCGACCTGGCAGGTGCACCCACTTGCAAGGCCCTAACCTTCCCATTCTTACATGTGAGTCACCCCTAATGCAGGCCCACAGGACACCTGTGGGCAGGGTGCAGTTTATGTGAAACATAGCACATGTCCTGGTGTGTGACATGTCCTGATAATGAACTACAGTGTGATTCATTTTTCAATTTTTCACTATGGAAAGGCTATCTGTCCCATAGGATAGAATGGGAGTGTATTTATAACATCTTAAAAGTATACATTTCCACTGGGACAATATAGAAAGACGGAGTTAGTATGCCTGAACTCAGAATGTGAAAATGCATCTTTTAGTAAAGATGATTTTTATATTGTATGTTTAAAAATACCACTTTCAGAAAGTGGCTATTTTCTTGCTTAGCCATCCTATCTGCCTCTGCTGGGTTGTGGATTGGCTGTCTGGCTTTGGAGTGAGAGTGGTTGGGGATGTGTATTCACTGTAGACAGCCACTGGGGGTTGAGGTGTGTCCTGCCTTTCCTAGATGAATCAGGGCTGGGCTGAACAGACCTGGGCTGCATTTAGAGTAGGGGAGGAGATTATCTTTCACCTGAATGGGCCTGGTCTGCCTTACACACTGCTGTCTCAACCTGCTTCCAGATACAAAGGCAAATGCTCTATTAATATTGGGGCCTAGTCCCGTGAACTTTAGAATTCTTCTGGACTAAAGGGAAACCTCTGCAAAGGAGAAGATCTAAGAAAGATTAAAGAGAAGTCCTGCCTCTTTTCCGTGTACTGTCTGGGGTTGGCCTGCAGTCCCTGTTTCTGCCAAGGAGAGGACAAAGACTTTGCTGTGTGCCGTATGTCCTGATTGAAGAAGATCTCCAAGGGCTTGGAGTAGACATTGCCCATGTTCTCAGAGTCTCAGGGACACAAAGACTTCACCACCAGCATCCCTGATCTTCCTTGCTGACAGTTCTTTCCTGCCAAGAGGTGCATCTTGCTGTGTTGGACCTCTGGAGGTTGTTCCTGCAGTTGGGAGCTGGAATAGAGATGCAACTAAGAGAAGCACAACACATTTGAACCCGTTTATGATGCATCGCAGCTGTGCCGTTGAAGAAACCGATGCAGTGCCTGCCCGGGGCTGGAGAAATCGCCGCACACCGAACCCCGTGCCCCGAATATCCGAAGTCTGAGTTCACCACACCAAATCCAACGCAGGCTCTGCTGTTGGGCTGCAAGAACTAACGCATAGCGAGACCGCGGCTGGAGAGACCAATGCAGCGTTTTTGCCGCATCGAGAACCGACACATCCCCAATCCTCACACATCTCACCGGGGCGCCAAGTCTACAAGATAAAACCGACACACCACCTCCCCGCACAGTAAGGAACAGATGCATCAACTCCTCTGCGTGGCAGTAAGGAACCGACTCATCACCTTCCCTGGAGTAAGGAACCTACGCATCACCTTCCCTGGGCGCAAGGAACCGACGCATCACCTTCCCTGCGGCTGTTTTTGTTTATGATTGTGCTGCATCCAAGGTTCTTTGTGTTGAATAGATTGCTATGGACAGAACTGTTTTTGCCTTCGAATATTACATTTTGATTACTATATTGAGGATTTGTGTAATTTTGGTCTTGTTTGGTTCAGATAAAGATTACTTATTTTCGTGGTGTTCATTTGTACTGTTTTCACTGTTTGTCTGCAACAATGTTTTACATACTGCCTCTGAGATAAGCCTGTCTGCTCGTGCCAGGCTACTAAGGGGGTGAGCAGGGGGGGAAACAACCTTAACAACGCGGTCAAAACACCGCAATACATTTACATCGCTGCTTTTACATCGCAAGTCGTTACTACGACTTGCACTGGAAGGCTCTCTAGACTAAGAAATACTGTGATTTACTATTCCAACACCTTCCCTACTGTACGTAGGCTGGAGTTGGAATAGTAAATCATACTATTTCTAAGTCCAGCGACCTACAGCGCAAGTCGTTGTAATGACTTGCGTTGTGAAAACAGCGATGTGATGTACCACGATCAAAACGATTGCGTTGTAACATCATACATCTGAGCAGGGGTTATTTTAAAAGTGTATCCCTCTTACCCTGACTAGGAAGAAGGGTGGAAAGGAGGAGGAGACGAGAAGATAAGGTGGCATCGAGGTGAGAAGTTGTGGAAGAGATATGAAATTACCTGGGTTTTTGACAGATTATTCGGTAAGATAGACGACAATGTGTAACATGCGAGTTCATTAGTGATATGTATATAGTTATTGTACGCCTGGTGTCCACATGTGTTATTGAGAAAGTGTTCCCAATGTGTTATCTGGAAGGGAGTTATACTGTATAGCTAGCTATATACAAACTGATTGAGATTAGCCTGGTGATGTCATAGAGTAATGTAATGTTTACTATGTCATTGAGTAAGGATAAGACTGGCAACTGCTGTCCTGTCTTGCCAGTGTTGGTCGCACAATTGTACTTGACTGAAAATAAACGTTGTACAAGGAAATTGGCAGCATGTGATCTTTTTAATTGGCCCCTGAAACGGTACTGAAAATTGATGCATTTTTCAGTACAACCGTTGTAAATTGGTGTCGAAATTATGACAGTGACATAGAAAGTAAATCCTGTATGTGATCTACCGTGTATATTTACAACACCCAAATGTTTCATAAAATTATATATCTTTCAGGAACAGCATGTGCTCTGGCACGGAAGCATTTTAAAAACATTGCAGTGACATATCACATGGAAAAAGTGCCTTTGCTATGTAGTAAATACTGCTGTATGTATTATTTAAGTCCTAGTAATGTTACTTCTTGGTAATAGTGTTTCCAGAAATACCTAAAAGCTGAATATGTAAGTCTAGATTTTCCAAAGCAGGTCTCAATAGAGATAAATTAACTTTCGTATATCTCTGCCTGCGAAAATGCGACAGAAATGTTTTACATTTGTTTTTCAATCACTTTCAAAAATCTAACTCAATGGTGAAAGTACATATTTTTAACTTTAAAAAGGCGTAGAATTCTCAGTCCTACTCCAGTGGCCTGCTATACATTCCTGACTGGTAGTTAATAACCCTGCACCCTGAGGACAATGGCTTGGCCTCCGGGCCCAGTAAGAGAATGGTGTTGCCAACAATTTGCAATTAGCAGGGATCATCCATCTGAGAGGAGACAAGGAACAGTTGGCAGAACAAATGTGAACCTCAGTAGATTAAAAAATATATATATATTTAACTTTTTTAGGAATATATTATTTGAAATGATATACTTAACATAATTGTTTAACATTTAAAAAAAATATTAATTAGATTTTTTTTGCTACAAGTAGATCTACCCCTTCAAAGAGCAACACTTGGCCATCTGTTGCGTAGATTGGAGTGGGAATATTAAATCTGACCCTTCAAAGTCCAACGCTGTGCTGCTGTTGTGTAGATTGAGTGAGTGTAGTACATCTGACTCCTCCAAACTCCAACGCTTTTCCTACAGCTGCTAAGATTGGAGTGGGGATAGTAAATCTGACCGCACCAAAGTGCAATATATTCCTCACTTTGGCTTACGGTGGAGTGGGAATAGTAAATATAAGCCCTACAATATACAACACTTTCCCTAAAATTATTTACTGCAGATGTATGTATATGTATATAACAACGTAATTGTAAAATTATTGTATTTTATTTCTTATTTCTTTATTTTATGTTTTAAATTTTCATTCAATTTGCTATATGTTTTAGTGGCATATATGAGTATGATTTTTTATTGTTATTAATAATTTTGATGTAATATTTTATGATTGTTTGAATGCTTTATATTTTAAAGTGTGTATTTCTACTGTTTAATTGAATTTATTTTACAAAAATTGTGTATTTATTTCTAATTTGTAATTGTGTAATTTTGTTAAACTTTAATATTAACATCTAATTTAAATATGTTATATATGGTCAAATGTATATATTTAACTATTTTTTGATAATATTCTCACCCGCAATATTTTTTGTCTCAATATTTTTATAATGTACATCCAAAAAAAGTAAACGCCATATTTTTGTTCTCAATTCTTTTTGTGTTTTGCAATATTTGTGTTTCTAAAATTTTTGATCTTGAAAGTATGTCACCCACCAGTGTCCTCACCATCACCAAACTAGAAACAAAAATGCACAAGAAGGAAAAAAACAAACTTTGCCTGTCTCTGCTTTTTGTAACTGGGAAGAACATCCTTACTGATGTCAAAATCGCTGCAACCTACCCCTGCAATTGAGCTAGACGTATGGCATATATATATATATATATATATATATATATATATATATATATATATATATATATATATATATATATATATATATATATATATATATATATATATATATATATATACTGCTCCAAGGTCCACCTTCAGCCGCTGCAGCACTGCTTCGTGACGGGTGCACACAAACATGGAGTTTCAAAGAAACACGTGGCACTAAGGGGGTCTGTTACACAATGAAATTTACTGGCTAGAACGCGTTTCAGCAATAAGCCTTCTTCCTGCTTGCTTCATAAATTCATACAGCTTTTGCATGGTGGTACTTTATAAGTCTATCCTTGAGTTCGTTCTCTGCATCCAAAGCGTTCTTCCGAATAATAATATTTGTTTGGATAGCTCAATGTCAATGTTTTTCTATATTGTACCCCCACATGGGAATTCCAAAGGTCGCTTCTTGCTGTTGCGGTAGTTCCTGTGCTGGGACCCCTCGTCAACCCTGAAGGCTTTGTGGCACGTAGCGCAGGAGTCGGTAGATAGCCGTGTCTCCTACAGCCTGTGTGACTGTCAACAGCGTCGACACTGGTGTCAGCAATCCTTTCAAGGTGGTGCACGGCGCCATGTACTGATGCTGCTCCAAGGTCCACCTTCAGGCGCTGCTGCACTGCTTCGTGACGGGTACCCCAGGACACTGCAGGACACGACCCTGGGGGGTGGCGGTCCCCAGGGCCACCACAAGGTTCCAGGAGGGGGCCCCCTCTCCTGACAGTTAAAAGCCCTGGGGGGGTGGTGGTCCCCGGGGCTTTGGGGTCCATCACAGACCCCCAATGGCAAAATGTAGTGCCCTGGGGAGGTGGCAGTCCCCGGGGAGTGTGTGGGGGGATTGAGCCCCCCCACACAGGTTTTTTTTCAGTTTTTTATTTAAAAAGAAGCCACAGGGGTGCCGGTCCCCGGGGCTCGGGGGCCTTAGAGGCCCTCCTTCATTACACATGTAAGCCCCGGGGGGTGGCGGTTCCCGGGGCTGCGGGTGCATCATATACTCCCCTATTATACTTACTTTGCCCCGGGGATGGTGGTCCTTGGTGCAGGGTGGGGGGGGGTTATTTTTATAAAGCCCCTGAGATATGGGCCCCCAGGGGCTAATTAGAAAAAAAGCAGACCAGGTTTTTTTTTTCACGGGGTACGCGTACCCTACGCGTATCCCGCTGGGGACCGGCATGGAAATTAAGTGAGTTATTACCCAGAGTCACATGGTGCTATCCTGAGCTGCCGCTAGAGCCGGTGATCAAAGCGAGAACTCTGTGCTGCAAAGTCAGATGGCCTGGCCGCTGTGCCACAGCTGTGTGGAGAATAAATACATTTTGGCGAGGGTCCGGGAGTTGCCGTTAACTCGCCCCAAAATAGCAGGCCTAAGTTGTCAGTTATAGGGTGGCTCTAAAAAGAGCCCTTGTGTTCATTAGTTGAAGCTACATGTAGGTGCGGATACACAACTTCAGGTTATTCAGAAACACTCTGTTTCCTTGATCTGTGAAGTGTACTTCATCACTTCTGTAGATATCAGTCATATCAAAACGTATGTTGTTATTGTGAATCGACCCCATTCTATGGTCTCTGAGGTATGCAGACACAGCTTTGTTGACATTCTTCCTAGATTTTTCAGTCTGAGTCCAAAATTGGTTTGACCATTTCCACTTCTATCTTTGGCATATATTGGAATATACAAAGACAGTTTGAGGCAAATGTAATATCAATTGTCCAAAGGTGTCCTTCATAAGCATTTCCAAACCTACCCCAGTCAATGTGCCTAGGTCATTTCCACCACAATGCACAATCATGAGGTCAGGGTGTGGAATGTGCAAACCATATAATGTCCACATTTTGTAAACCTAGGTCTAAGTCAATTCGTCAGTGTTCTGCATACCTCTTGCACCAGAAAACATAGCTATGTCCTACGATCCTCACTAGCATTTTGAAGGTATGGCTGGAAGGTATGGTAAGATGTCTGTAGCTCATGCAGTTCCTTCGTAGAATAGGAAGATATGTTTAAAGATGGGGAATTATTTTTTTTGCCTTACAAAACGATTCCTGATTGGGAGATGAAAAGCATTGTTTTTTAAAAGTAGGGTGCACATTCGTTTTGTGGAAAAGCATCTTTGTGATTAGTTAAGAAAAAGCAGTTTCAACGTGGAGTACATATCATAGGATAAAATGTGCTCAACTCAACCACACCTGCTACTTGATTTTGGAAGGCACTGTTCGAACTTAAAACAATTGTGAACTTTTAACCCGCACGTGCCATTAAATGTTCGAGAAAACGTTGCAAAACAAAATCGTTAGGTTTAAAAAAATGGATGAACTTTTAACCTGCTCATGTTGTAGAATTTTCTAGAAAATATGTTGATAGAATACTTTGCCCTTCTGAATTCTATGTGTTCTTGAATATTAAAAAAACTGTTTATATGGAAAATTCAAAAGAAACTAATAGAGAGAACTTTTGAAACCTAAAAGAATCAAGGAACTATTCTAATTTGTTCATTACATGTATTTATGTGTGGAGCAACAAAAATACAGACACAACAGCACCAGGAAGAGGAAGAAGAAGGTAGTGGGGGGACAGGGGGAGATGGGCACAATGGCACATATGCACAATTAAGTACAGCAGAAGTATAGACAAACAATGGCCAAAATGAAACACACCAACAAAGAGCACAAGTCACACAACCCACCAACATCACACCACTGAACAAGCATAGAAGTGAAAACCACACTGCCTGAAAGGGAGAAGGGTGAACAAAACCTCACATGAAGGGACATACGCACATAATGCATCACACACACATTCCAAGCAGAGTACATCAACATCCAACACAATGTTGTACAAACACAAACATTTGTACAATCGAACACAGGAGACAAAAGCACTTGCCTGTGGCGGATACGCGTCCAAAAGCGGTAGTACGAAAGAGGCACATGAGAACGCATAGGTACAAACCCGCAGTCCAGATGGGGGAGCAATTCACGTATGGCAGGCAACCAGAGAGTGTGTGACACACACATTGGCATACAAATCAAGACACAATGCATTTGAAGACAAGTGAAAATATGGAAACTTTATAAAAAAAAGTGTGTGTCAGTGCGGCCAAGAGTAGTGCCACGATATGCAGACAAATGCAGCAGCATGCCTGAATAAGGAACGTAGGAAAACGTCAATTTTCACATCGAGGTAGTCCATCACCAACACAAATCAGTGCCAAGCAGCGCTGGTTGTCCGTGCCTCGGACATAATTCGACGCCACTGCAGCCATGTTCACTGTTGTTTTGGGACATGTGAGCAGCAGATGTACAACGTGCAATGATGCGGCAGGACACGTGCAATGTGGTACATCGAGTCTTGGTTGCAGGTACATTGTCACTCATCCATGAACGCGAGTGCAGCTGCGTAAGCCACAATCTATAATGAGTGATGGTTGGCCACAATATTTGACATGTCGTTGACGTAATCCATCAGGTGACTGGGACAGATGTGTTGACTCCAACCATTGTACCCAATGTGCAAGAAAGCAGAATCAGGAGGTGGGTCAATTTGATCACTGCATACTTCAACATGTGCAATCTCCCAGGCACAGTTCCCAACATGCATGCCAAAAATCCATGCATGCCATAAACGGGAATCACCATGACACTCCTGGTCGTGGGCCAACAGGGAGCGCGCACACCCATCATAATCCATGTCAGCTACCCACTCGTTGGAGAGGCACACTTCCATGCACCACTCGGATAGTCACGTGGGACATTGCAATATAGGTTAAATGCAGCTGACGTCCGCAATGCGGAAGCTCAGCCGGTAAGTGATCCGCAGTACTGCCAAAGGTAGTGCACCCAGGACATGCAGCAGACATGCAAGGTAAGGTGGACATGAATGGGGTTGACCATGTGTTCGGGATGACCTGCCGTTGCGTCAGTGGCTCTGCTTGTAGCTGCACTGGCTTGCCGTGTGCCAGTGTTGTGGATGAAATGGCACAGCTTGGTGCAATAAGTCGGGTGTTTGTGCAATGGGTGCAGGGTAGGGGTGTGGTGGGAGTACGTGTGAAGGCCATCTCGCGCACGCTAACTAGGCCTTTTGTGTGTAGGATGTGAACTCGTTGTTCTCGAATCGGGTAGTACGTAGAGTGGGAGATGGATGTAAATATTATCGTATCTGTCAAGGGGGGCTGGCCACTTGCAAGTTCCTTCTCAGTAGCACAAGATAGCTCAGACAAAGAACCTTTCATCTCTACAGTAACTTCTCCAGCTGCATTCATACAGGATGTGTACAAAGGCCGGTCATGGGTGTTGTGGGATGTCTGCGACCCGGGTCATCATGGATGAATTGCCCAGCATGTGGCACGTGGGCGGGTTCATTGTGTGTTATGTTACCAAACAGCTGCTTCTCCCTCCCACGAGCACCCACACTTTTGTACGGTGCGCTGTTGTATCCCGTGCACTCGTACGGCACACCATTGAAATGCCTATTCGTGCATGTCCTGCGCCATTCCAATTACACCATGACATTGCCCTTTTGAGGTGGTTCATGCCACTTTACAACATCGACTGCTGCAGCCCTTGTAGTAGTCCACACTAGAACACAGAGACGCACTTACCGCACTTCCAGCACAAGGGCATGTCCGAGACACCCCGTTCCTCTTGCCGGATAGGCACACCCCTGCGCTGACCTGTGTACGCCTGACCAGCACGCGTCGGTTGTGGATGCATGCATAGCTACATGTCCAGGGTCACTGCCAGCGCTGGGGTGACATGGTAACGTCTGCTGAAAACAGCACACGGAATCTTGCAGGGCCCATGCCTACACGCTAACACAATGACCACACAGACACACTTGCTCAGATGTGGGTTTGGGGGACGTTGGCGGTCCTGGGGTTGTTGCGATGTGTCTTGTGGCCTCATGGGTATCTCTGTATCATGCTCATTGACTCTATGGCACCTGTGGGTGTTCTGGTGCGGCTCTTGGCTGTATTCCCTTTCCTCCTGCAGGTAGTCGTCCTGCTTAACACCTGCAGAAAGCAGGTGTAAAATCCCTGGTGCTAACGTGGCTTATCGCCGGAATTTGTTTTGCATTGCAGTTGTTGTGAATGTTGTGATGTGATTTTTTCGTGTGCAGAACAATAAACGAACTGGGCAGTGCATCCTGTCAAGGACCAGCACCTGACGCACTATTCCCAATCAATATAAATACAATGAGATTTCTTCATTGATTGTGTGTGTACACTGTACGTGCACCCACTACCACAGTTCAATTCAATACAGGATTTTAGTATATAGAATAAATCGCACAGGTGAACTTTGTGTCTTTTTCTGCATGGGAACGGCTACTCTGCATTTAATTTTCAGCACTTTAATGCAACTAAAGTTGAGATAAATCTAACACACTATTCAGAAGTTGGTGCAAACTGCAGACATCACCAGTATTCCCACGATAAATGCCCCAAAATTTAACACAATGGTGGACACCACTAAATAACAGTAATAACAACAAGAGTCACACAGCACTTAGGAAAACAAACAAAAACATTATAAATTCTTATTTTTTCAAACTTTATTTTTTTAATAAACATATATATATATAAACGATAAACTATTTTCAAACTTTATTTTTTTATAAACATATATATATATAAACGATAAACTAATAAACTAAATTTTACAAAACAACAAGGCGGAACACTCCTGTCGGGATCCTGGATGTCGACGAAAGAGCCTGGAAAATAAAGCACAAAATAGGGACGTGTGTAATGCGCATATCAAAGAAGTGAGACACAGAGAAACAGAGAAGGAAAAAAGCCAAAGGGAAAAAAGAGGGAAGGAAAGAAAGGGAGTGAGAAATCGAGAAGAGAGAGATAGAAGGTAAGGAATGAAGAGAGTGAAAGAGAGAGTGAAGAGAGGGATGTGAGAGAGAGAGAGAGAGAGAGAGAGAGAGAGAGAGAGAGAGAGAGAGAGAGAGAGAGAGAGAGTGAGAGATACTGCCACCCCTGCACATCCATGAGCAAATAAATACCTGGTGCCACTGGAGTGTGCAGCAGTGGGCACTCCACGTACCCGTCAAAACTCTACGCATCCCAGAGATGTCGTTCAGTCCTGAGTCATGAATGGCGGAGACCACATCAGCTTCTCCGCGGATCTCACTGATGTCGCTGAGTCATGAATGGCGGAGACCACATCATCTTCTCCACGGCCTGGCAGATCTGACACATGTCGGTGAGTCCTGAGTCATCAATAGCCGGGACCAAATCAGGTTCTCCGCGGCCCAGCAGATCTTACACATGTCGCTGAGTCCTGAGTCTTCAGTGGTGGAGACCACATCAAGGTTCTCCATGGCCGGTAGATCTCACATATGTCACTGAGTTCCTGAGTCATCAATGGCGGAGACCACATCAGCTTTTTGTGCCGCTAAGCCTGTGGAATTCAAGTCCACGCCACGTGGTGGTAGGCCCCTGATGGCCACATGAGCTTTGGGTGGCACTAACCCTGTGCATCTGAAGGGCGCGCCAAAGGGATGGTAGGCTCCTGACGGCCATACAGCTCAGGGCGTGACTAACCTTCTGCTCAACTTTTTATGGTCTCTTTATGATTGAGACTCGTGGAACATCCGCCATCCAGTCAGCACCAGCAATAAAGGATGTGGCGTTGTCGATCCATTATATTTGCGTGGTCATATGGCCTGTGACGCATGTGCCAGATGGTTGTGGTGTGTGTGCAAACCTGCCCTCAGGAAGTGGCCCTGAGGTGTTGAGAACTAGACCACTGACCTCCACACCAGCAGCGAGTATGCCTGCGGCAGGTAGCTATGTGGGGCCAATGTTGGAACGTAATCGGAGTAGCTTGGCATGGCGTACGACGGAACAGGGCAGGGATAGACACAATGACGCGGACGGCTCGTAGTTCTGCGTCTGTGAGACGAGCAGACGGGCCGCAGCTGTCCCTCTGCGAGCCTGGGTGTGAACTGTTCATAACTCACACTACATAAGTATTGAAGAATCATTTTGTGATTCAGTCCATCAGCTGACACCTGTCCGAAGCATTTGTGAAAACATATTGGAGTTCTTTCTGTGAGGGATACCCCTTTGACTCCTTTCCCCACATCAGCAGGTAACACACACTCTTCCCACATTACCAACATACCCCCAACAACCTTCTTGGGCCCTTAAAGCATCCCTGTGCTGTTGGACAAAGAAGAATCTTAGTCATGTATAGATTTACAGATAAAAAAAATATTTAAAGAAAAGAACAACAAATATGACTGAAGGGAGAATGGTGCTGTGTTCGCTGCCACCAAGTCGGGGTCACTGCCATTCAGGACTCAGTTACACATGTGGGAGCGGCCTGTGTTAAATAGAGTTAGTGGCACCAGAAGCATTGAGTCTGTATGAGCCTGTGATGGTGCGTTGTGTGGACAGCCTCATTAGGAGCAATGTGTGTTGCCTACTGGTCTGCGTCATGTGGAATCAGGACTCTATCTGAAATGTGAGGCCTGCTGACTGTAGTGTAGGCCAGAGGTAGCGGTGAGGAAGCACACAGCCACGTACATATGTTGGTGGCACCACCGGCCTGCGTAGTGCAGGTTCAGTGGCACCACGTGTCGCCGGTCTTCCATATGCAAATACTCCTCACTGATCGAAGGGAGTCTGGTGCTGTGGTCATTGTCACAAAGTTCGGGTCACTGTCATTCAGGACTCAGGACACAGTTACACATGTGGGATCTGCTTGTGTTAAAGAGGATTAGTGAGACTACTTGTTACCGGCCTTGCAAATGGAAATATGCCTCACTGAGAGGGAGTCTGGTACTGTGGTGGCTGACACGGACTTGGGTTGACTGTCATTCAGGACTCCGGACACAGTTACACATGTGGGATAGGCTTGTGTTAAAGAGGGTTAGTGGGACTACTTGTCACCGGCCTTGCATATGGAAATATGCCTCACTGATCAGAGGGAGTTTGGTGCTGTGGTCGCTGCCACGGACTTGGGGTGACTGCCATTCAGGACTCAGGACACAGTTACACATGTGGGATCGGCTTGTGTTAAAGAGGGTTGATGAGGCTACGTGTCGCCGGCCTTGCATATGGAAATATGCCTCACTGATCAGAGGGAGTCTGGTGCCCTGGTCGCTGCCACGGACTTGGGGTGACTGACATGTAGGATCGGCTTGTGTTAAAGAGGGTTGATGAGGCTACGTGTCGCCGGCCTTGCATATGGAAATATGCCTCACTGATCAGAGGGAGTTTGGTGCTATGGTCGCTGCCACAGACTTGGGTTGACTGCCATTCAGGACTCAGGACACAGTTACACATGTGGAATTGGCTTGTGTTAAAGAGGGTTAGTGGGAGTACATGTCACCGGCTTTGCATATTGAAATATGCCTCACTGATGGAAGGGAGTGTGGTTCTGTGGTCGCTGCCACGGACTTGGGGTGACTGCCATTCAGGACTCAGGACACAGTTACACATATGGGATCAGCTTGTGTTGAACAGAGTTAGTGGCAGCACCTGTCGCCGACCTTCCACATGGAAATATGCCTCACTGATCGAAGGGAGTCTGCTGCTGTGGTTATCTCATGGAGTTGGGGTCACTGCCATTCAGGACACAGGACACAGTTACACATGTCGGCTTGTGTTGAACAGGGTTAGTTGGCACCACGTGTCACCGGTCTTCCACAGTCAGCAAAGGCCCACAGGCACGTGACGTTGACTTGAGCTGCACAGATTGGGAGTATTTGTTCTTCTTAACCCATTATAGTCTCTTACACAATTTGCGTCTCTACTAATCTTGAATTGTGAACCGTGCTAACCCCAGTTTAGGGCGGAGCCAGCGGTCAGGATGGCACACAGCCACCTGGCGTTGAGTTGAGCTGCACAGTTAGTGGCACCTGGACCACTCAGCGTGTGCGCACTCTGCGATGATACGTGGTCCCGGCAGGCCGCCCTGGGAGCAATGTCTTTTGTCTAATGAATTCTGCCTTGATACGGGCAAGTGGCGATGACTTATGGTGCAGTGAGTTAGTAGCACCTGAAGCACACAGCGTTTGTGCACCCTGTGATGATATGTGGTCCAGACGGGTCGCACTGGGAGCAATGTCTTTTGTCAAATGAATTCTGCCTTGATAAGGCCATGTGGCGATGACTTATGGCGCAGTTAGTTGGTAGCACCTGAAGCACACGGTGTGTGCACAGCCTGCGATCATGCGTGGTCTGTGCGGGCTGCACTGAGAGCAACGTGTCTTGCGTACTGGACTGCGTCATCTGCAATCGCCGCTGCATCTGAATTGTGAGCCCTGCTGTCCTCATTGTAGATCGAAGGCAGTAGTTGGTACAGACATAAGTCTGCGATGCTGTGCCGCTGGGTTCGCAGGGGGCTTGTGTGGACTAGGCCTAGGGTCATGGAGGCAGCCACGTGCCAGGGTGAGGGCTGCCACCCTGGCAGACTCATAGGTCTACCCACAAGTGAACCACGCCTAGGGCCACACCTACATGACCGAGAACTTCGGCACTGCCTGAGGTAACATGGTTGTGTCCACTGTGCACTATGCTACAAGTATCAATAGTATATCTCCACATGGAGAGGTTTGTGCTTTGCATAGTGAGGTCTGTTCAGCACCTTAGTGTTACACTTGGCATTGTGTGCATTATTATTGATGAGTGACTTGCCTTCTTCACACATACTTGGTTCCCAGATCTCCCAAAATTTAGCTATTGTGCGGCTGAGGGGCCATGGTGTTTTGGGAAGGTCTGTTGTCCTGTTTTGCACTGCCTCTGTGGTAGTAGGGGGTGGTCGGGGGGAAGTTCTGGTGATGGTGGCGCTGGGTGTTGTGGACTTGTTGGGTGCCGGAGCTGCACGATCAGCAACTCTATCACGTGTTGGTCTTTAGATGTGGCTGTGAGTTGGGTCCAATTCACGCAGTAGATAGTCGACCTCCTTACACCAGTTAAAGGTTGATGTTAATTTGTTACTGCTAACTCAGCTTATCGCCTGCTTTTAGGATCGCATTCCAGATATGGCTGGTCATTGAAAATATAGGGAAGTGGTGTTTTGTGTGTTTTTTTTGCACGGGAATGCCTACTTTGCATGTCATTAGTGTTAGTTGTGGCTCTCGTTTTTGGCAATTTTATTGGCGGAAGGTATCAATGGAAAAGTGGTGAGATTTGCAGTTTTCACCAGGTTGAGAATGGGAGGATAATTAAAAAACACAGAAAAAAGTTTAATGAACATTATAATGACAAATTAGCATTTAAAAAACCTTAGAAATTCACAGAAAATAACATAGGTTTCAGGGACGGTATAGTTAGTTGGATATTTCACTCATAGAAATTCCCTTGTTATAGTTATAGTTAGTTGAGCTAACTATAACTCGCGCCCCGCAATGCACTGTTAATGATGTCACATATTACATCAATTATGACATGGTCAGTAACATCACTGATGTACCACTGAGGCATCTATTCACTCACCAAGACACCCATACACAAACTCACCCAGCTATACAGCCCTTCACAGATACAAACTTAAACACATATACGCAGTGAGTTATCCACTCACACATTTATGCACAGGCACAACACAGACACTCAGGCACCCATACCCAGACAAGCAATCAATAGCCCGTATAGATCCTCATTTAGGTGCTAACCAAACCATGCAACTGCTTACACACCATCTGACAACCTAAACTGCGTGAATGTCTGTATCAGTAGCTAAGTAAGTAAGACACAATTAATCACTCACTTAAACGTTCAATCACACACCTACTTAATCACCCATCCTGACTCTTACAAAACCCATTCATTCTTCAATACACCTTGGGATATACATATATATAAAACATATTTACATTTTATAGAAACACATAGTCACTGGATGATGTCATCAGTGATGTCATTTGAGATGTCATCAGTGAGGTCACCAGTGATGTCACTGACCATGTCATGAATGATGTAATATGTGACATCATCAGCAGTGCATTGCAGGGGCACGAGTTATATTTAGCTCAACTAACTATAAAAGGGCAATTCCTATGGTTTCCTATGAGTGAAATGTCCAACTAACTATAACGTCCCTGAAACCTATGTTTTTTTCAGTGAATTTCTAAGGTTTTTTTAATGCTAATTTCTAACTATAACGTGCCTGAAACCTGCTTTTTTTCAGTGAATATATATACACACACATATATAGGATTGTAATAAGCCATTTATAGGCACTTTAGACACTTGTTATGTTATGCTATGCTTTATTACGCTATGTTATGGAATGCAAATTTGTGAAGAGCACTGTCACCCCGGATAGTATTCCGGCGATGAGCAGGTGTGAGTCTAGGCACACAGAGGGCCTGTTGAAATTTTTCGAAAAGCCAGCATCTTGCGGAATTCAAGAACTGAGGAGGAAGCTCCTATGTGTAGAGACACATCGTTGCATGTTTTAGGAGAGATGAAGGAAAAGGCATAAATACCGGATCTGTTTTTTCTCTATACAGGGGATTTGTACAAGTAGGAGTCCAGACAATTGGAGGTGTCTGGAAGTTTTGTAAAACTATGTACGGTTGTTAATGTATGCTGGGCCAGTGTTATGTAGTAACTTGAAAGTGTCAGTAGGGAGTTTGAATTGTGCTTGTTTGTGAATGGGGAGCCAGTGGAGGTCCTTCATGTCTGGTGTGATTTGAGTGTAGCTTGGGGGGTTGAGAGTGAGTCTGGCCGCCAGTTCTGAATGGTCTCCGGATTTCTGGTGGGCTTTTTATTGATTACAGTATAAAGGGTGTTCCCACAGTCCAGCTTGCTGTGACAAGAGCATGGATAATAGTTGGCGATTTCAGTCATGCAGGCATTGAACTTGATCCGGTACTGGCCATTTTGTCTGTGACACAGGAGAGGTCGTTGATATCGTGAGAGCATATGATGCTGGTTAGAGGAACTTATATACATTGAACAGGGTCTGGCTTAAGGAAGATCCTTGCGGGACATGGGAATTTGAGGTGTACAGAGCCAGGCTTCCAGTCAGGAAGAAGCAGATCCATTGTAGTGCTTGTTCTTGTATTCTGATGGGTGGCATGAGGAGTGAGACTATGCCAAGTGGTGGAGAGACATTTATGAGGATGAAGGCCAGAGTATCTCCTCTGTCCAGAGTTATGTGAAAGTCATCCGTGGCAGCGATGAAGGAAGTTTCTGTTCTGTGGTTGGGTCTGAAACCAGATTGGGTGGTGTCAAGAAATTGTTGGTCATTGAGGTTTTTGGTGAGGTGTCTGTTAATGATTTAATCTAGGACCTTGAACACTGGAATGGTAGAAAGGAGATTAGTCAGTAGTTGATGAGAGTTGAAGGGTCTACAGGGGGTTTCTTTAACAATAGGAGGACAATTGTGTGTTTCAAATCATCTGGGAAGTCATGGAAGAGGTGGCAGCATTCAGAATGTGTGTGTGCAGGGGGCTGAAGGGTTGCAGTCTTCTGGATTTGGTGTGGTAGGGACAGGGTTCCAATGGGGCCCGAAAGTGGATGGACTTCATGGTGATTGCAGTTTCTTCTGGGTTAATGACAGGCCATATGGTTAACATTGGTTCCTTGGATAGGATCAGGAGGTGTTTAGTGAGGTCTGTCGAGTTCATTTGCAGGCTGAAATCGCTGTAAATGGTGGGGATTGTGTTGCAGAATTGAGAGACATTGTTGCAAAGCTCCTGCGATGAGGTGATAGAGTTGGAGGAAGCTGATGGTTAGGTGGGATCTTCAACAATGGCAAATATTTATTTGCTTCTGTTGGTGCTGGCATTGGTGCATGCTGCCAGAGCAGCATGTTTGGGGGTCCTCATCATTTGGTTGTAGAATCTTATGGCTAATTTGAACGTGACCCTGTCTGAATTGCCTTGCTCATTCTCTATTTGTGCAACAGCTGGTTGCAGTGGCATGTCATCGGTCCGAGTTCCTCTGTGTACCAACTGGCCTGGCATGGATCTTAAAGTATTGTTGTGTCTGAGGGTGAGCCAGGGAGTTGGCAAAAGAGGTGAGCCAATTATTCATAATCTTGATGTCTCTGGGGAAGCCGTTGCTGTGTTTGCATTGGTGTGATTTGAGAGCAGTGTTCCAGTCCTTGTACATGATGCTGTAACAAATTTTGGTTGGTTGGTCTGACCGTGGTGCGTGTGAGCTGGACTAGGATGGAGATTCTGAATTTGACAAGGGCATGGTATGTCAAGGCGCCTGGTGTGGGATCATCTACGTAGCCAAGTTGGTGAAAATAGGATCCAGGAGGTGTCCTGCGACATGGGTAGGTCCCTTTACTCGCTGGACGAGACCCAGGCTTCCAAGGGCTTCAGTGGGTGCTCTTGAGTTAGGGTAGGTGTGGTCTTCCATGTAGAAGTACAAGTTTCCATGTAGGATGTAATCGCTAGCATTGAGGGCGAGTTGTGCAACAAATCAGTGATGGTGTGGGTGAAGTTGATGAGCAGTCCTTGTGGTCTGTAGAGGAGAGCGCCTCTTAAGGTGAAGTTGTCTGTGTTATGGAGCTTGACTGACAGGTACTCCACGTTGGAGGAAGACGTGTCAGTGGATGTGGTGCAGCTGATGGTGTTCTTGAAAATGATTGCAATTCCACTTCAAGCTTTTGAAGTTATTCTTGCCTGCCAGTGTTGTAGCCGGTGAGAATCACTGTGGCAATGGCAGGTGCTGATGCAGGGTACAGATGCAGGGTACAACCAGATGTCTGTGTCTTGAAGCAGAAAAAGATTCATGTACAACTTAACACAATCTGGTGTACAGGAGCCCTCACTCATTTGATTAGCTCAAATTGCTCTGTAAAAGCCGGTTTATATTTTACAATGATATACATGATTGTTTGGCAAAGGCAGCACAGTTTCAATCTCTCATCTTAGACACAAAAAAGTCCTGGGATGCAAAATAAAGCAGATCACTTTGCTTTCTTTGTGTATATTCTGGGTATTCAATGTTAAAAATGTAAGTCATTTGCAGTATGCAAAGTTTTTACTGCTGATGTCTTACTGCTTGTAATTTAAATATTTTTTCACAGTGTAGAAATGTCACACTCAACAAATGAAAACATGTTGTGACTCGATAGCAGAACTGAAAAACTCTATGTCGGGTACTTTCTGATTTTGCTACAGGGACCTAGTCTTCATAACCTTAAAACTAAAACTGAGCTGTATACAGGATTTATCACTACAGGAATCAACCAAGCTTTGCAAAGGATCTAAAGGCTTGGAATCTGATGCCTTGTCATGAACTTACATGCCAAAGTAATAAATAAACTAATAAAATAGGGATATATAAAGCACTGCTTTTAATATTGTACATTCACAATCAACGTACCTTACACAAGATTGATGTGTTTTGAAGTCTACTATAGTTCCTGAAATAACATTTAAAATTGTCAGTTTCTGAACAAAATGAGTGATCGACATTTATTAGATTCTTTATTTAAGAAAAAGCCCTTTTGAAATATTTATTTCTTTCTGGAAACTATTGTTTATTGCTAACTCCTTATTCTAAATCCTAATGGAAGATGCAAATAAGCAAATCCTTGTATTTCGTGGGCATAACACGTTCATTATGTGAACTGTATATATATACACACACACATCTTCAAAATATTGGGAATAGTAAAAGTAAATTATCCCAATGAAACTGAGAGCTGACAGAGAGGTTCCAAACAAAGGCAGTTTGAGGGAAGACCAAAGTCCTGTGAAACTAGAAACACAGAAGCATTAATAATGCATTCTCGGTTGATTCTCTGATGTTTCAGTCCATGCTTGTTTGAAGTAATGTGCTTCTGCAGCCTATCTCCAGATTCAGTATGTACATCCTCTGTGTTTGATGGTGGTTGACAACCCCCCAACCAGCAGAGAAAGATATAAAGGATTTCACAACATATTAAAGAAGCAGAGGGACTGCAGTTTACATGCTTTAAATATACCTGAAATCAAAACTTGTTTTTTTTTTTACTTTCATGGAGTCTCAGAATATGAAATTGTTTTAGCTAAAGAGTCATGGGTAATTACATAACTTTATAGAGTTTTATGGAATTGTGCATAGGAGACATAAAGATCAATGCAATTATTTAGTAAGTATTTGATGAGAGTGTAATACAGTCCACTTTAAAGGCCCTCATTACAGGTGATCTGTTTATTGATCTGAATATTTTTTGCAGTGTAAATGTAAATTCTTTTTTTTTTTTGCAGTGATGAATTTCAACACATCGGTTTAGAAAATGTACAGTATGCGGTAATTATCACCTATTAAGAGTTTTGCCCATGAAATGGAACATAATGCATCTATTACTTGCTGGTAATAGCCTTACTTTTAGTCCCTCTTCGCTTTCCTTACGTACGTAGTGAGGCAGTCCTGCCTCCAGAGACAGGCAAATAGCACTGTCCTTAAAGATATAGACGCGTCCCTCCCCCCTCAAACCGCTTCTGAGAATCTTACGCCACATGTCTGAACAAGCAGTTGGACTGGCCACCCAGGAGGTAGGGACTTGAGTAAGGAAAGCAAGAAATGGGCAACAAAAACAAGTAAGGCAATTACCAGTAAGTAGTAGATGCTTTTCCTCCGCGTCCTCGTGCTTTCCTTACTTATGTAGCGAAATTTACCAAGCAACAACAGCTCAAGACAACTGCATAATGATGCCTTAGCAAAAGACAGGTTTAATGAAAATTCAAGTATGTAAAAATTTGAATGCAGTTACTTCACAGCTATCCAAACTTTTCAACCAAGCACATTACCTAAATCCTGACCCTGAGCAATCTGATAATGCTTAATGAAAGTAGATGGGTAACTCCAGGCCGCCACCTTACACATTTCAGAAATGGAAGCCCCCTGAATTTCTGCTACAGAGATGGACATTGCACTAGTAGGTCTACCCTGAATAGCCCCTTGAAGCAGATGACCACCTAACTCATAAGCCATAGAAATCAGAGTCCTGACCCAGTGACTCAAAGATAACATCGCAGGTTTATCATCCTTGCGCTCAGGTCCAGACTTAACAAACAAAGATTTGGAGACCCTGAAAGAAGCCTCTCTATCTAGATCAATCAGGAGAGCTCATCTAAATTGTGAAGGTGCTCCACCTCTTCCTATGGTGAAATGGGAACACATTGAGGAAGAACTACCTCCTGACTGCTGTGAAAAACAGAATCACAAGGAAAGCAGTGGTTTCAAAACCAATCTGTCTTCAAAATTCTTGCAAAATTGGTGTTTGAAAGAAAGAGCCGCAAATTCGCCCAGATGCCGAACCAAGGTAATTGCCATAAAAAAGAAAGTGTTTAGCATCAGAACGTTCAACGCCACCTCAATCAAAGGTTCAAAGGTGGAAACATCAAAGCCTCCAATACCAAGATCAAATCTCAATCTGGACATTCCCTTGGAGGTTCAGGATGGAGAATGAGCAGGCCTCTGAAAAACCTAGGAACCAAACTGGAAGGGTCAATCAAGAAGGTTACACCAGGATGACCTAAAAGCCTTTATAGCAGCACATTGCAGTTTAAGAGAAAAAATCTGAATACCCAATGCCACCCCATCCTGCAAAAAATGAATGACATGAAAAAGATCAGCCTGCGAAGGAACGCAGGGGCATATTAACAAGATGTGCGTTAAAAAACGCACATCGCACATTTCACTATCGCCGGCTATCACCGGATTTTTTTGCCGTGTTAGCGCATTTTTATCAACGCGCGACACGTAGGCGATAGTAAATCCTGCGATAGCCGGCGATAGTGAACATTAGCGTGTGAAAACAAGCGCTTTTTTCACGCGCTAATGTGTGCCTTGATAATATGGGGGGGTGGATTCAGCTTTATGATCCACACCCCAATATTATCAATGACTAACGCCTGGTCAGAGCAGGCGTTGGGAGACCTGCGATAAACAAGTTTATCGCAGGTCTTTTCCTCCCAACACCTGCCTTGGTGATAGGGTGTTCGCACCTCCAACTACATTTTACATGTGGTTGGACATGGGAGCGCCCACTTTGCATGTCATTAGCGATGTTTCTCTCTGACATGCAAAGTGGGCTTGAGGCAGGCGTTGCAATGCCCTTGTTAATAGGGTGCTGGATGTATCGCCGCTTTCTCGGCGAATTGTGCAGAGAAAGCGGCGATACTTCAGCTTGTTAATATGCCCCTCAATCCCTAGATCTACAACCCTCACTGATACTACCCCAGTGCCTGGAGCATGCCCTGATAGTTGAAGAACACCTAATCGCCTGCAAAGTGCAATCTAAATAATAAGGTAGTCCCTTCATTCTCAGCTCCACCCTCACAGTCTCCAAACCACGGGTCTGAGCCTGCTGAGAACTTTCTGTTTAAGAACAGGAAAAGCTCGGGAAGATGGCCTGACCACGAGTCTCCACTGCTCTGTTGCTAATGATATCACAAGAACTGTCCCTTTATCCCTTCTCATCCCGTGGAAAAAACTCTGAAGCACAGGAAAAGGGGGAAAAGCAAACAGAATCCCTGGTGGCCATATGAAGATCAAAGCATCCACTGCCTAAGCCTTGTCTTCCTTCGCTCAAGAGCAATATCTGTTCGCCAGGGCATTTGACTGTGTGGCAAAAAGATCAATGACTGTAACACCTTATCTTTGGAATCTGAGAGAAAGTGTCTGGATGAATACAAAAATTCAAAGAAGAAGAAAGAGTTCTGCTCAGGGAGTCTGCCACAACATTCAAAGATCTTGCTATGTGAATCGCTGAAATTGCGGATAGCCTCTCCTCTGCTTGCTGGAATAACCTGTCCAAAATTTTTATCAGAGAGGAAAACCTTGTCCCGCGTTGTTAGTTTAGTTAAGCTTTGGCCATTATGTTGTCTGTATCGATGTATGACGGTACAACGCGTACCGTTACAACGCGTACTTTTACGACGCAGGTTTAACAACGCAAGTCGTTACAATGACTTGCGTTGGAGGGCGCTGGATAGTGAATAGTTTAATTTACTATTCCAACTCCAGTCCCCGTGGATAGTAGGGAAGGTGTTGGATAGTTAATTAAACTATCCCCTATCCTAGAGCGCCCTTCCAGCGAAAGTCGTTGTAACGACTTTCGTTATAAATACTGCGTTGTAACGGTACTGCGTTGTAACGGTTCCATTGTAAAGGATGTTTCCCGTCTGTATGGACTGACACCACTTGATCTGACATCTTGGAAAAGAACGCTTTCAGAGTCCAATGAAAGCTCTCTCTAATTTATGGACTTCTGACTTTGTTCCACTGTCCAAACTTCCTGCTCTTGAACGGGGACCAAGCCATGCCCCTGACTTAGGAGTCTGGCATCTGTCATGATTGTGAGAGTAAGGGAAGAGGAAAGAGGAATTCTGGATAACTGCTAGAGTTTGACTTTGTGCCAATGCCAGAGAATGTGCAAACAAAACAAGTGATGGACCGAATGTGGATCAATGTCACACATTCATCCCAGTCCAAAGATCTGGGCCCAAATCCATCGTTTTTTTTGCACTCCACACCACCCTGGGTTAGACAATGGCGATATGCAAATCAGCTCTGACCCTGTGCCCCATGGGAACAGTCCAGTCCGAACTACAAAAGCCATGTCCTTCCCAGAACGGAATCAAGCATCTGAGGACCGGACCGGTTTCGAGGTAACACCTCTCATCAGCCCGGCTAGCTTGACTCCAGTGGTGTGGAGTGCCTGGGACCCACGTCTGAGCATCCCCAGCGCACTTAGGGCGGAATTTGCAAACAAAACAAGTGATGGACCGAATGTGGATCAATATCACACATTCATCCGAGTCCAAAGATCTGGGCTCAAATCCATCGTTTTTTTGCACTCCACACCACCCTGGGTTAGACAATGGCGATATGCAAATCAGCTCTGACCCTGTGCCCCATGGGAACAGTCCAGTCCGAACTACAAAAGCCATGTCCTTCCCAGAACGGAATCAAGCATCCAAGGACCGGACCGGTTTCGAGGTAACACCTCTCATCAGCCCGGCTAGCTTGACTCCAGTGGTGTGGAGTGCCTGGGACCCACGTCTGAGCATCCCCAGCGCACTTAGGGCGGAATTTGCAAACAAAACAAGTGATGGACCGAATGTGGATCAATGTCACACATTCATCCCAGTCCAAAGATCTGGGCCCAAATCCATCTTTTTTTGCACTCCACACCACCCTGGGTTAGACAATGGCGATATGCAAATCAGCTCTGACCCTGTGCCCCATGGGAACAGTCCAGTCCGAACTACAAAAGCCATGTCCTTCCCAGAACGGAATCAAGCATCCGAGGACCGGACCGGTTTCGAGGTAACACCTCTCATCAGCCCGGCTAGCTTGACTCCAGTGGTGTGGAGTGCCTGGGACCCACGTCTGAGCATCCCCAGCGCACTTAGGGCGGAATTTGCAAACAAAGCAAGTGATGGACCGAATGTGGATCAATGTCACACATTCATCCCAGTCCAAAGATCTGGGCCCAAATCCATCTTTTTTTTGCACTCCACACCACCCTGGGTTAGACAATGGAGATATGCAAATCAGCTCTGACCCTGTGCCCCATGGGAACAGTCCAGTCCGAATTACAAAAGCTATGTCCTTCCCAGAACGGAATCAAGCATCCGAGGACCGGACCGGTTTCGAGGTAACACCTCTCATTAGCCCGGCTAGCTTGACTCCAGTGGTGTGGAGTGCCTGGGACCCACGTCTGAGCATCCCCAGCGCACTTAGGGCGGAATTTGCAAACAAAACAAGTGATGGACCGAATGTAGATCAATGTCACACATTCATCCCAGTCCAAAGATCTGGGCCCAAGTCCATAGTTCGGTCCATCACTTGTTTTGTTTGCAAATTCCGGCCTTAGTACGCTGGGGATGCTCAGACGTGGGTCCCAGGCACTCCACACCACTGGAGTCAAGCTAGCCGGGCTGATGAGAGGTGTTACCTCGAAACCGGTCCGGTCCTCGGATGCTTGATTCCGTTCTGGGAAGGACATGGCTTTTGTAGTTCGGACTGGACTGTTCCCATGGGGCACAGGGTCGGAGCTGATTTGCATATCGCCATTGTCTAACACAGGGTGGTGTGGAGTGCAAAAAAACAATGGATTTGGGCCCAGATCTTCGGACTGGGGTGAATGTGTGACATTGATCCACATTCGGTGCATCACTTGTTTTGTTTGCAAATTCCGTCCTAAGTGCGCTGGGGATGCTCAGACGTGGGTCCCAGGCACTCCACACCACTGGAGTCAAGCTAGCCGGGCTGATGAGAGGTGTTACCTCGAAACCGGTCCGGTCCTCGGATGCTTGATTCCGTTCTGGGAAGGACATGGCTTTTGTAGTTCGGACTGGACTGTTCCCATGGGGCACAGGGTCGGAGCTGATTTGCATATCGCCATTGTCTAACCCAGGGTGGTGTGGAGTGCAAAAAAACGATGGATTTGGGCCCAGATCTTCGGACTGGGGTGAATATGTGACATTGATCCACATTCGGTCCATCACTTGTTTTGTTTGCATATTCCGCCCTAAGTGCGCTGGGGATGCTCAGACGTGGGTCCCAGGCACTCCACACCACTGGAGTCAAGCTAGCCGGGCTGATGAGAGGTGTTACCTCGAAACCAGCCCGGTCCTCGGATGCTTGATTCCGTTCTGGGAAGGACATGGCTTTTGTAGTTCGGACTGGACTGTTCCCATGGGGCACAGGGTCGGAGCTGATTTGCATATCACCATTGTCTAACCCAGGGTGGTGTGGAGTGCAAAAAAAGATGGATTTGGGCCCAGATCTTCGGACTGGGGTGAATGTGTGACATTGATCCACATTCGGTCCATCACTTGTTTTGTTTGCAAATTCCGCCCTAAGTGCGCTGGGGATGCTCAGACGTGGGTCCCAGGCACTCCACACCACTGGAGTCAAGCTAGCCGGGCTGATGAGAGGTGTTACCTCGAAACCGGTCCGGTCCTCGGATGCTTGATTCCGTTCTGGGAAGGACATGGCTTTTGTAGTTCGGACTGGACTGTTCCCATTAGGGCAGAGGGTCGGAGCTGATTTGCATATCGCCATTGTCTAACCCAGGGTGGTGTGGAGTGCAAAAAAACGATGGATTTGGGCCCAGATCTTCGGACTGGGGTGAATGTGTGACATTGATCCATATTCGGTCCATCACTTGTTTTGTTTGCAAATTCCGCCCTAAGTGCGCTGGGGATGCTCAGACGTGGGTCCCAGGCACTCCACACCACTGGAGTCAAGCTAGCCGGGCTGATGAGAGGTGTTACCTCAAAACCGGTCCGGTCCTCGGATGCTTGATTCCGTTCAGGGAAGGACATGGCTTTTGTAGTTCGGACTGGACTGTTCCCATGGGGCACAGGGTCGGAGCTGATTTGCATATCGCCATTGTCTAACCCAGGGTGGTGTGGAGTGCAAAAAAATGATGGATTTGGGCCCAGATCTTCGGACTGGGGTGAATGTGTGACATTGATCCTCATTCGGTCCATCACCTGTTGTTTTTGCAAACTCGCTATAAGTGTACTGGGGATGCCCAGACGTGGGTCCCAGGCACTCCACACCACTGGAGTCAAGCTAGCCGGGCTGATGAGAGGTGTTACCTCGAAACCGGTCCGGTCCTCGGATGCTTGATTCCGTTCTGGGAAGGACATGGCTTTTGTAGTTCGGACTGGACTGTTCCCATGGGGCACAGGGTCAGAGCTGATTTGCATATCGCCATTGTCTAACCCAGGGTGGTGTGGAGTGCAAAAAAACGATGGATTAGGACCCAGATCTTTTGACTGGGTTGAATGTGTGACATTGATCCTCATTCGGTCCATCACCTGTTGTTTTTGCAAACTCGCTATAAGTGTACTGGGGATGCCCAGACGTGGGTCCCAGGCACTCCACACCACTGGAGTCAAGCTAGCCGGGCTGATGAGAGGTGTTACCTCGAAACCGGTCCGGTCCTCGGATGCTTGATTCCGTTCTGGGAAGGACATGGCTTTTGTAGTTCGGACTGGACTGTTCCCATGGGGCACAGGGTCAGAGCTGATTTGCATATCGCCATTGTCTAACCCAGGGTGGTGTGGAGTGCAAAAAAATGATGGATTTGGGCCCAGATCTTCGGACTGGGGTGAATGTGTGACATTGATCCTCATTCGGTCCATCACCTGTTGTTTTTGCAAACTCGCTATAAGTGTACTGGGGATGCCCAGACGTGGGTCCCAGGCACTCCACACCACTGGAGTCAAGCTAGCCGGGCTGATGAGAGGTGTTACCTCGAAACCGGTCCGGTCCTCGGATGCTTGATTCCGTTCTGGGAAGGACATGGCTTTTGTAGTTCGGACTGGACTGTTCCCATGGGGCACAGGGTCAGAGCTGATTTGCATATCGCCATTGTCTAACCCAGGGTGGTGTGGAGTGCAAAAAAACGATGGATTAGGACCCAGATCTTTTGACTGGGTTGAATGTGTGACATTGATCCTCATTCGGTCCATCACCTGTTGTTTTTGCAAACTCGCTATAAGTGTACTGGGGATGCCCAGACGTGGGTCCCAGGCACTCCACACCACTGGAGTCAAGCTAGCCGGGCTGATGAGAGGTGTTACCTCGAAACCGGTCCGGTCCTCGGATGCTTGATTCCGTTCTGGGAAGGACATGGCTTTTGTAGTTCGGACTGGACTGTTCCCATGGGGCACAGGGTCAGAGCTGATTTGCATATCGCCATTGTCTAACCCAGGGTGGTGTGGAGTGCAAAAAAACGATGGATTAGGACCCAGATCTTTTGACTGGGTTGAATGTGTGACATTGATCCTCATTCGGTCCATCACCTGTTGTTTTTGCAAACTCGCTATAAGTGTACTGGGGATGCCCAGACGTGGGTCCCAGGCACTCCACACCACTGGAGTCAAGCTAGCCGGGCTGATGAGAGGTGTTACCTCGAAACCGGTCCGGTCCTCGGATGCTTGATTCCGTTCTGGGAAGGACATGGCTTTTGTAGTTCGGACTGGACTGTTCCCATGGGGCACAGGGTCAGAGCTGATTTGCATATCGCCATTGTCTAACCCAGGGTGGTGTGGAGTGCAAAAAAACGATGGATTAGGACCCAGATCTTTTGACTGGGTTGAATGTGTGACATTGATCCTCATTCGGTCCATCACCTGTTGTTTTTGCAAACTCGCTATAAGTGTACTGGGGATGCCCAGACGTGGGTCCCAGGCACTCCACACCACTGGAGTCAAGCTAGCCGGGCTGATGAGAGGTGTTACCTCGAAACCGGTCCGGTCCTCGGATGCTTGATTCCGTTCTGGGAAGGACATGGCTTTTGTAGTTCGGACTGGACTGTTCCCATGGGGCACAGGGTCAGAGCTGATTTGCATATCGCCATTGTCTAACCCAGGGTGGTGTGGAGTGCAAAAAAACGATGGATTAGGACCCAGATCTTTTGACTGGGTTGAATGTGTGACATTGATCCTCATTCGGTCCATCACCTGTTGTTTTTGCAAACTCGCTATAAGTGTACTGGGGATGCCCAGACGTGGGTCCCAGGCACTCCACACCACTGGAGTCAAGCTAGCCGGGCTGATGAGAGGTGTTACCTCGAAACCAGTCCGGTCCTCGGATGCTTGATTCCGTTCTGGGAAGGACATGGCTTTTGTAGTTCGGACTGGACTGTTCCCATGGGGCACAGGGTCAGAGCTGATTTGCATATCGCCATTGTCTAACCCAGGGTGGTGTGGAGTGCAAAAAAACGATGGATTAGGACCCAGATCTTTTGACTGGGTTGAATGTGTGACATTGATCCTCATTCGGTCCATCACCTGTTGTTTTTGCAAACTCGCTATAAGTGTACTGGGGATGCCCAGACGTGGGTCCCAGGCACTCCACACCACTGGAGTCAAGCTAGCCGGGCTGATGAGAGGTGTTACCTCGAAACCGGTCCGATCCTCGGATGCTTGATTCCGTTCTGGGAAGGACATGGCTTTTGTAGTTCGGACTGGACTGTTCCCATGGGGCACAGGGTCAGAGCTGATTTGCATATCGCCATTGTCTAACCCAGGGTGGTGTGGAGTGCAAAAAAATGATGGATTAGGACCCAGATCTTTTGACTGGGTTGAATGTGTGACATTGATCCTCATTCGGTCCATCACCTGTTGTTTTTGCAAACTCGCTATAAGTGTACTGGGGATGCCCAGACGTGGGTCCCAGGCACTCCACACCACTGGAGTCAAGCTAGCCGGGCTGATCAGAGGTGTTACCTCGAAACCGGTCCGGTCCTCGGATGCTTGATTCCGTTCTGGGAAGGACATGGCTTTTGTAGTTCGGACTGGACTGTTCCCATGGGGCACAGGGTCAGAGCTGATTTGCATATCGCCATTGTCTAACCCAGGGTGGTGTGGAGTGCAAAAAAACGATGGATTAGGACCCAGATCTTTTGACTGGGTTGAATGTGTGACATTGATCCTCATTCGGTCCATCACCTGTTGTTTTTGCAAACTCGCTATAAGTGTACTGGGGATGCCCAGACGTGGGTCCCAGGCACTCCACACCACTGGAGTCAAGCTAGCCGGGCTGATGAGAGGTGTTACCTCGAAACCGGTCCGGTCCTCGGATGCTTGATTCCGTTCTGGGAAGGACATGGCTTTTGTAGTTCGGACTGGACTGTTCCCATGGGGCACAGGGTCAGAGCTGATTTGCATATCGCCATTGTCTAACCCAGGGTGGTGTGGAGTGCAAAAAAACGATGGATTAGGACCCAGATCTTTTGACTGGGTTGAATGTGTGACATTGATCCTCATTCGGTCCATCACCTGTTGTTTTTGCAAACTCGCTATAAGTGTACTGGGGATGCCCAGACGTGGGTCCCAGGCACTCCACACCACTGGAGTCAAGCTAGCCGGGCTGATGAGAGGTGTTACCTCGAAACCGGTCCGGTCCTCGGATGCTTGATTCCGTTCTGGGAAGGACATGGCTTTTGTAGTTCGGACTGGACTGTTCCCATGGGGCACAGGGTCAGAGCTGATTTGCATATCGCCATTGTCTAACCCAGGGTGGTGTGGAGTGCAAAAAAACGATGGATTAGGACCCAGATCTTTTGACTGGGTTGAATGTGTGACATTGATCCTCATTCGGTCCATCACCTGTTGTTTTTGCAAACTCGCTATAAGTGTACTGGGGATGCCCAGACGTGGGTCCCAGGCACTCCACACCACTGGAGTCAAGCTAGCCGGGCTGATGAGAGGTGTTACCTCGAAACCGGTCCGGTCCTCGGATGCTTGATTCCGTTCTGGGAAGGACATGGCTTTTGTAGTTCGGACTGGACTGTTCCCATGGGGCACAGGGTCAGAGCTGATTTGCATATCGCCATTGTCTAACCCAGGGTGGTGTGGAGTGCAAAAAAACGATGGATTAGGACCCAGATCTTTTGACTGGGTTGAATGTGTGACATTGATCCTCATTCGGTCCATCACCTGTTGTTTTTGCAAACTCGCTATAAGTGTACTGGGGATGCCCAGACGTGGGTCCCAGGCACTCCACACCACTGGAGTCAAGCTAGCCGGGCTGATGAGAGGTGTTACCTCGAAACGGGTCCGGTCCTCGGATGCTTGATTCCGTTCTGGGAAGGACATGGCTTTTGTAGTTCGGACTGGACTGTTCCCATGGGGCACAGGGTCAGAGCTGATTTGCAAATCGCCATTGTCTAACCCAGGGTGGTGTGGAGTGCAAAAAAACGATGGATTAGGACCCAGATCTTTTGACTGGGTTGAATGTGTGACATTGATCCTCATTCGGTCCATCACCTGTTGTTTTTGCAAACTCGCTATAAGTGTACTGGGGATGCCCAGACGTGGGTCCCAGGCACTCCACACCACTGGAGTCAAGCTAGCCGGGCTGATGAGAGGTGTTACCTCGAAACCGGTCCGGTCCTCGGATGCTTGATTCCGTTCTGGGAAGGACATGGCTTTTGTAGTTCGGACTGGACTGTTCCCATGGGGCACAGGGTCAGAGCTGATTTGCATATCGCCATTGTCTAACCCAGGGTGGTGTGGAGTGCAAAAAAACGATGGATTAGGACCCAGATCTTTTGACTGGGTTGAATGTGTGACATTGATCCTCATTCGGTCCATCACCTGTTGTTTTTGCAAACTCGCTATAAGTGTACTGGGGATGCCCAGACGTGGGTCCCAGGCACTCCACACCACTGGAGTCAAGCTAGTCGGGCTGATGAGAGGTGTTACCTCAAAACCGGTCCGGTCCTCGGATGCTTGATTCCGTTCTGGGAAGGACATGGCTTTTGTAGTTCGGACTGGACTGTTCCCATGGGGCACAGGGTCAGAGCTGATTTGCATATCGCCATTGTCTAACCCAGGGTGGTGTGGAGTGCAAAAAAACGATGGATTAGGACCCAGATCTTTTGACTGGGTTGAATGTGTGACATTGATCCTCATTCGGTCCATCACCTGTTGTTTTTGCAAACTCGCTATAAGTGTACTGGGGATGCCCAGACGTGGGTCCCAGGCACTCCACACCACTGGAGTCAAGCTAGCCGGGCTGATGAGAGGTGTTACCTCGAAACCGGTCCGGTCCTCGGATGCTTGATTCCGTTCTGGGAAGGACATGGCTTTTGTAGTTCGGACTGGACTGTTCCCATGGGGCACAGGGTCAGAGCTGATTTGCATATCGCCATTGTCTAACCCAGGGTGGTGTGGAGTGCAAAAAAACGATGGATTAGGACCCAGATCTTTTGACTGGGTTGAATGTGTGACATTGATCCTCATTCGGTCCATCACCTGTTGTTTTTGCAAACTCGCTATAAGTGTACTGGGGATGCCCAGACGTGGGTCCCAGGCACTCCACACCACTGGAGTCAAGCTAGCCGGGCTGATGAGAGGTGTTACCTCGAAACCGGTCCGGTCCTCGGATGCTTGATTCCGTTCTGGGAAGGACATGGCTTGTGTAGTTCGGACTGGACTGTTCCCATGGGGCACAGGGTCAGAGCTGATTTGCATATCGCCATTGTCTAACCCAGGGTGGTGTGGAGTGCAAAAAAACGATGGATTAGGACCCAGATCTTTTGACTGGGTTGAATGTGTGACATTGATCCTCATTCGGTCCATCACCTGTTGTTTTTGCAAACTCGCTATAAGTGTACTGGGGATGCCCAGACGTGGGTCCCAGGCACTCCACACCACTGGAGTCAAGCTAGCCGGGCTGATGAGAGGTGTTACCTCGAAACCGGTCCGGTCCTCGGATGCTTGATTCCGTTCTGGGAAGGACATGGCTTTTGTAGTTCGGACTGGACTGTTCCCATGGGGCACAGGGTCAGAGCTGATTTGCATATCGCCATTGTCTAACCCAGGGTGGTGTGGAGTGCAAAAAAACGATGGATTAGGACCCAGATCTTTTGACTGGGTTGAATGTGTGACATTGATCCTCATTCGGTCCATCACCTGTTGTTTTTGCAAACTCGCTATAAGTGTACTGGGGATGCCCAGACGTGGGTCCCAGGCACTCCACACCACTGGAGTCAAGCTAGCCGGGCTGATGAGAGGTGTTACCTCGAAACCGGTCCGGTCCTCGGATGCTTGATTCCGTTCTGGGAAGGACATGGCTTTTGTAGTTCGGACTGGACTGTTCCCATGGGGCACAGGGTCAGAGCTGATTTGCATATCGCCATTGTCTAACCCAGGGTGGTGTGGAGTGCAAAAAAACGATGGATTAGGACCCAGATCTTTTGACTGGGTTGAATGTGTGACATTGATCCTCATTCGGTCCATCACCTGTTGTTTTTGCAAACTCGCTATAAGTGTACTGGGGATGCCCAGACGTGGGTCCCAGGCACTCCACACCACTGGAGTCAAGCTAGCCGGGCTGATGAGAGGTGTTACCTCGAAACCGGTCCGGTCCTCGGATGCTTGATTCCGTTCTGGGAAGGACATGGCTTTTGTAGTTCGGACTGGACTGTTCCCATGGGGCACAGGGTCAGAGCTGATTTGCATATCGCCATTGTCTAACCCAGGGTGGTGTGGAGTGCAAAAAAACGATGGATTAGGACCCAGATCTTTTGACTGGGTTGAATGTGTGACATTGATCCTCATTCGGTCCATCACCTGTTGTTTTTGCAAACTCGCTATAAGTGTACTGGGGATGCCCAGACGTGGGTCCCAGGCACTCCACACCACTGGAGTCAAGCTAGCCGGGCTGATGAGAGGTGTTACCTCGAAACCGGTCCGGTCCTCGGATGCTTGATTCCGTTCTGGGAAGGACATGGCTTTTGTAGTTCGGACTGGACTGTTCCCATGGGGCACAGGGTCAGAGCTGATTTGCATATCGCCATTGTCTAACCCAGGGTGGTGTGGAGTGCAAAAAAACGATGGATTAGGACCCAGATCTTTTGACTGGGTTGAATGTGTGACATTGATCCTCATTCGGTCCATCACCTGTTGTTTTTGCAAACTCGCTATAAGTGTACTGGGGATGCCCAGACGTGGGTCCCAGGCACTCCACACCACTGGAGTCAAGCTAGCCGGGCTGATGAGAGGTGTTACCTCGAAACCGGTCCGGTCCTCGGATGCTTGATTCCGTTCTGGGAAGGACATGGCTTTTGTAGTTCGGACTGGACTGTTCCCATGGGGCACAGGGTCAGAGCTGATTTGCATATCGCCATTGTCTAACCCAGGGTGGTGTGGAGTGCAAAAAAACGATGGATTAGGACCCAGATCTTTTGACTGGGTTGAATGTGTGACATTGATCCTCATTCGGTCCATCACCTGTTGTTTTTGCAAACTCGCTATAAGTGTACTGGGGAAGCCCAGACGTGGGTCCCAGGCACTCCACACCACTGGAGTCAAGCTAGCCGGGCTGATGAGAGGTGTTACCTCGAAACCGGTCCGGTCCTCGGATGCTTGATTCCGTTCTGGGAAGGACATGGCTTTTGTAGTTCGGACTGGACTGTTCCCATGGGGCACAGGGTCAGAGCTGATTTGCATATCGCCATTGTCTAACCCAGGGTGGTGTGGAGTGCAAAAAAACGATGGATTAGGACCCAGATCTTTTGACTGGGTTGAATGTGTGACATTGATCCTCATTCGGTCCATCACCTGTTGTTTTTGCAAACTCGCTATAAGTGTACTGGGGATGCCCAGACGTGGGTCCCAGGCACTCCACACCACTGGAGTCAAGCTAGCCGGGCTGATGAGAGGTGTTACCTCGAAACCGGTCCGGTCCTCGGATGCTTGATTCCGTTCTGGGAAGGACATGGCTTTTGTAGTTCGGACTGGACTGTTCCCATGGGGCACAGGGTCAGAGCTGATTTGCATATCGCCATTGTCTAACCCAGGGTGGTGTGGAGTGCAAAAAAACGATGGATTAGGACCCAGATCTTTTGACTGGGTTGAATGTGTGACATTGATCCTCATTCGGTCCATCACCTGTTGTTTTTGCAAACTCGCTATAAGTGTACTGGGGATGCCCAGACGTGGGTCCCAGGCACTCCACACCACTGGAGTCAAGCTAGCCGGGCTGATGAGAGGTGTTACCTCGAAACCGGTCCGGTCCTCGGATGCTTGATTCCGTTCTGGGAAGGACATGGCTTTTGTAGTTCGGACTGGACTGTTCCCATGGGGCACAGGGTCAGAGCTGATTTGCATATCGCCATTGTCTAACCCAGGGTGGTGTGGAGTGCAAAAAAACGATGGATTAGGACCCAGATCTTTTGACTGGGTTGAATGTGTGACATTGATCCTCATTCGGTCCATCACCTGTTGTTTTTGCAAACTCGCTATAAGTGTACTGGGGATGCCCAGACGTGGGTCCCAGGCACTCCACACCACTGGAGTCAAGCTAGCCGGGCTGATGAGAGGTGTTACCTCGAAACCGGTCCGGTCCTCGGATGCTTGATTCCGTTCTGGGAAGGACATGGCTTTTGTAGTTCGGACTGGACTGTTCCCATGGGGCACAGGGTCAGAGCTGATTTGCATATCGCCATTGTCTAACCCAGGGTGGTGTGGAGTGCAAAAAAACGATGGATTAGGACCCAGATCTTTTGACTGGGTTGAATGTGTGACATTGATCCTCATTCGGTCCATCACCTGTTGTTTTTGCAAACTTGCTATAAGTGTACTGGGGATGCCCAGACGTGGGTCCCAGGCACTCCACACCACTGGAGTCAAGCTAGCCGGGCTGATGAGAGGTGTTACCTCGAAACCGGTCCGGTCCTCGGATGCTTGATTCCGTTCTGGGAAGGACATGGCTTTTGTAGTTCGGACTGGACTGTTCCCATGGGGCACAGGGTCAGAGCTGATTTGCATATCGCCATTGTCTAACCCAGGGTGGTGTGGAGTGCAAAAAAACGATGGATTAGGACCCAGATCTTTTGACTGGGTTGAATGTGTGACATTGATCCTCATTCGGTCCATCACCTGTTGTTTTTGCAAACTCGCTATAAGTGTACTGGGGATGCCCAGACGTGGGTCCCAGGCACTCCACACCACTGGAGTCAAGCTAGCCGGGCTGATGAGAGGTGTTACCTCGAAACCGGTCCGATCCTCGGATGCTTGATTCCGTTCTGGGAAGGACATGGCTTTTGTAGTTCGGACTGGACTGTTCCCATGGGGCACAGGGTCAGAGCTGATTTGCATATCGCCATTGTCTAACCCAGGGTGGTGTGGAGTGCAAAAAAATGATGGATTAGGACCCAGATCTTTTGACTGGGTTGAATGTGTGACATTGATCCTCATTCGGTCCATCACCTGTTGTTTTTGCAAACTCGCTATAAGTGTACTGGGGATGCCCAGACGTGGGTCCCAGGCACTCCACACCACTGGAGTCAAGCTAGCCGGGCTGATGAGAGGTGTTACCTCGAAACCGGTCCGGTCCTCGGATGCTTGATTCCGTTCTGGGAAGGACATGGCTTTTGTAGTTCGGACTGGACTGTTCCCATGGGGCACAGGGTCAGAGCTGATTTGCATATCGCCATTGTCTAACCCAGGGTGGTGTGGAGTGCAAAAAAACGATGGATTAGGACCCAGATCTTTTGACTGGGTTGAATGTGTGACATTGATCCTCATTCGGTCCATCACCTGTTGTTTTTGCAAACTCGCTATAAGTGTACTGGGGATGCCCAGACGTGGGTCCCAGGCACTCCACACCACTGGAGTCAAGCTAGCCGGGCTGATGAGAGGTGTTACCTCGAAACCGGTCCGGTCCTCGGATGCTTGATTCCGTTCTGGGAAGGACATGGCTTTTGTAGTTCGGACTGGACTGTTCCCATGGGGCACAGGGTCAGAGCTGATTTGCATATCGCCATTGTCTAACCCAGGGTGGTGTGGAGTGCAAAAAAACGATGGATTAGGACCCAGATCTTTTGACTGGGTTGAATGTGTGACATTGATCCTCATTCGGTCCATCACCTGTTGTTTTTGCAAACTCGCTATAAGTGTACTGGGGATGCCCAGACGTGGGTCCCAGGCACTCCACACCACTGGAGTCAAGCTAGCCGGGCTGATGAGAGGTGTTACCTCGAAACCGGTCCGGTCCTCGGATGCTTGATTCCGTTCTGGGAAGGACATGGCTTTTGTAGTTCGGACTGGACTGTTCCCATGGGGCACAGGGTCAGAGCTGATTTGCATATCGCCATTGTCTAACCCAGGGTGGTGTGGAGTGCAAAAAAACGATGGATTAGGACCCAGATCTTTTGACTGGGTTGAATGTGTGACATTGATCCTCATTCGGTCCATCACCTGTTGTTTTTGCAAACTCGCTATAAGTGTACTGGGGATGCCCAGACGTGGGTCCCAGGCACTCCACACCACTGGAGTCAAGCTAGCCGGGCTGATGAGAGGTGTTACCTCGAAACGGTCCGGTCCTCGGATGCTTGATTCCGTTCTGGGAAGGACATGGCTTTTGTAGTTCGGACTGGACTGTTCCCATGGGGCACAGGGTCAGAGCTGATTTGCATATCGCCATTGTCTAACCCAGGGTGGTGTGGAGTGCAAAAAAACGATGGATTAGGACCCAGATCTTTTGACTGGGTTGAATGTGTGACATTGATCCTCATTCGGTCCATCACCTGTTGTTTTTGCAAACTCGCTATAAGTGTACTGGGGATGCCCAGACGTGGGTCCCAGGCACTCCACACCACTGGAGTCAAGCTAGCCGGGCTGATGAGAGGTGTTACCTCGAAACCGGTCCGGTCCTCGGATGCTTGATTCCGTTCTGGGAAGGACATGGCTTTTGTAGTTCGGACTGGACTGTTCCCATGGGGCACAGGGTCAGAGCTGATTTGCATATCGCCATTGTCTAACCCAGGGTGGTGTGGAGTGCAAAAAAACGATGGATTAGGACCCAGATCTTTTGACTGGGTTGAATGTGTGACATTGATCCTCATTCGGTCCATCACCTGTTGTTTTTGCAAACTCGCTATAAGTGTACTGGGGATGCCCAGACGTGGGTCCCAGGCACTCCACACCACTGGAGTCAAGCTAGTCGGGCTGATGAGAGGTGTTACCTCAAAACCGGTCCGGTCCTCGGGTGCTTGATTCCGTTCTGGGAAGGACATGGCTTTTGTAGTTCGGACTGGACTGTTCCCATGGGGCACAGGGTCAGAGCTGATTTGCATATCGCCATTGTCTAACCCAGGGTGGTGTGGAGTGCAAAAAAACGATGGATTAGGACCCAGATCTTTTGACTGGGTTGAATGTGTGACATTGATCCTCATTCGGTCCATCACCTGTTGTTTTTGCAAACTCGCTATAAGTGTACTGGGGATGCCCAGACGTGGGTCCCAGGCACTCCACACCACTGGAGTCAAGCTAGCCGGGCTGATGAGAGGTGTTACCTCGAAACCGGTCCGGTCCTCGGATGCTTGATTCCGTTCTGGGAAGGACATGGCTTTTGTAGTTCGGACTGGACTGTTCCCATGGGGCACAGGGTCAGAGCTGATTTGCATATCGCCATTGTCTAACCCAGGGTGGTGTGGAGTGCAAAAAAACGATGGATTAGGACCCAGATCTTTTGACTGGGTTGAATGTGTGACATTGATCCTCATTCGGTCCATCACCTGTTGTTTTTGCAAACTCGCTATAAGTGTACTGGGGATGCCCAGACGTGGGTCCCAGGCACTCCACACCACTGGAGTCAAGCTAGCCGGGCTGATGAGAGGTGTTACCTCGAAACCGGTCCGGTCCTCGGATGCTTGATTCCGTTCTGGGAAGGACATGGCTTGTGTAGTTCGGACTGGACTGTTCCCATGGGGCACAGGGTCAGAGCTGATTTGCATATCGCCATTGTCTAACCCAGGGTGGTGTGGAGTGCAAAAAAACGATGGATTAGGAACCAGATCTTTTGACTGGGTTGAATGTGTGACATTGATCCTCATTCGGTCCATCACCTGTTGTTTTTGCAAACTCGCTATAAGTGTACTGGGGATGCCCAGACGTGGGTCCCAGGCACTCCACACCACTGGAGTCAAGCTAGCCGGGCTGATGAGAGGTGTTACCTCGAAACCGGTCCGGTCCTCGGATGCTTGATTCCGTTCTGGGAAGGACATGGCTTGTGTAGTTCGGACTGGACTGTTCCCATGGGGCACAGGGTCAGAGCTGATTTGCATATCGCCATTGTCTAACCCAGGGTGGTGTGGAGTGCAAAAAAACGATGGATTAGGAACCAGATCTTTTGACTGGGTTGAATGTGTGACATTGATCCTCATTCGGTCCATCACCTGTTGTTTTTGCAAACTCGCTATAAGTGTACTGGGGATGCCCAGACGTGGGTCCCAGGCACTCCACACCACTGGAGTCAAGCTAGCCGGGCTGATGAGAGGTGTTACCTCGAAACCGGTCCGGTCCTCGGATGCTTGATTCCGTTCTGGGAAGGACATGGCTTTTGTAGTTCGGACTGGACTGTTCCCATGGGGCACAGGGTCAGAGCTGATTTGCATATCGCCATTGTCTAACCCAGGGTGGTGTGGAGTGCAAAAAAACGATGGATTAGGACCCAGATCTTTTGACTGGGTTGAATGTGTGACATTGATCCTCATTCGGTCCATCACCTGTTGTTTTTGCAAACTCGCTATAAGTGTACTGGGGATGCCCAGACGTGGGTCCCAGGCACTCCACACCACTGGAGTCAAGCTAGCCGGGCTGATGAGAGGTGTTACCTCGAAACCGGTCCGGTCCTCGGATGCTTGATTCCGTTCTGGGAAGGACATGGCTTTTGTAGTTCGGACTGGACTGTTCCCATGGGGCACAGGGTCAGAGCTGATTTGCATATCGCCATTGTCTAACCCAGGGTGGTGTGGAGTGCAAAAAAACGATGGATTAGGACCCAGATCTTTTGACTGGGTTGAATGTGTGACATTGATCCTCATTCGGTCCATCACCTGTTGTTTTTGCAAACTCGCTATAAGTGTACTGGGGATGCCCAGACGTGGGTCCCAGGCACTCCACACCACTGGAGTCAAGCTAGCCGGGCTGATGAGAGGTGTTACCTCGAAACCGGTCCGGTCCTCGGATGCTTGATTCCGTTCTGGGAAGGACATGGCTTTTGTAGTTCGGACTGGACTGTTCCCATGGGGCACAGGGTCAGAGCTGATTTGCATATCGCCATTGTCTAACCCAGGGTGGTGTGGAGTGCAAAAAAACGATGGATTAGGACCCAGATCTTTTGACTGGGTTGAATGTGTGACATTGATCCTCATTCGGTCCATCACCTGTTGTTTTTGCAAACTCGCTATAAGTGTACTGGGGATGCCCAGACGTGGGTCCCAGGCACTCCACACCACTGGAGTCAAGCTAGCCGGGCTGATGAGAGGTGTTACCTCGAAACCGGTCCGGTCCTCGGATGCTTGATTCCGTTCTGGGAAGGACATGGCTTTTGTAGTTCGGACTGGACTGTTCCCATGGGGCACAGGGTCAGAGCTGATTTGCATATCGCCATTGTCTAACCCAGGGTGGTGTGGAGTGCAAAAAAACGATGGATTAGGACCCAGATCTTTTGACTGGGTTGAATGTGTGACATTGATCCTCATTCGGTCCATCACCTGTTGTTTTTGCAAACTCGCTATAAGTGTACTGGGGATGCCCAGACGTGGGTCCCAGGCACTCCACACCACTGGAGTCAAGCTAGCCGGGCTGATGAGAGGTGTTACCTCGAAACCGGTCCGGTCCTCGGATGCTTGATTCCGTTCTGGGAAGGACATGGCTTTTGTAGTTCGGACTGGACTGTTCCCATGGGGCACAGGGTCAGAGCTGATTTGCATATCGCCATTGTCTAACCCAGGGTGGTGTGGAGTGCAAAAAAACGATGGATTAGGACCCAGATCTTTTGACTGGGTTGAATGTGTGACATTGATCCTCATTCGGTCCATCACCTGTTGTTTTTGCAAACTCGCTATAAGTGTACTGGGGATGCCCAGACGTGGGTCCCAGGCACTCCACACCACTGGAGTCAAGCTAGCCGGGCTGATGAGAGGTGTTACCTCGAAACCGGTCCGGTCCTCGGATGCTTGATTCCGTTCTGGGAAGGACATGGCTTTTGTAGTTCGGACTGGACTGTTCCCATGGGGCACAGGGTCAGAGCTGATTTGCATATCGCCATTGTCTAACCCAGGGTGGTGTGGAGTGCAAAAAAACGATGGATTAGGACCCAGATCTTTTGACTGGGTTGAATGTGTGACATTGATCCTCATTCGGTCCATCACCTGTTGTTTTTGCAAACTCGCTATAAGTGTACTGGGGATGCCCAGACGTGGGTCCCAGGCACTCCACACCACTGGAGTCAAGCTAGCCGGGCTGATGAGAGGTGTTACCTCGAAACCGGTCCGGTCCTCGGATGCTTGATTCCGTTCTGGGAAGGACATGGCTTTTGTAGTTCGGACTGGACTGTTCCCATGGGGCACAGGGTCAGAGCTGATTTGCATATCGCCATTGTCTAACCCAGGGTGGTGTGGAGTGCAAAAAAACGATGGATTAGGACCCAGATCTTTTGACTGGGTTGAATGTGTGACATTGATCCTCATTCGGTCCATCACCTGTTGTTTTTGCAAACTCGCTATAAGTGTACTGGGGATGCCCAGACGTGGGTCCCAGGCACTCCACACCACTGGAGTCAAGCTAGCCGGGCTGATGAGAGGTGTTACCTCGAAACCGGTCCGGTCCTCGGATGCTTGATTCCGTTCTGGGAAGGACATGGCTTTTGTAGTTCGGACTGGACTGTTCCCATGGGGCACAGGGTCAGAGCTGATTTGCATATCGCCATTGTCTAACCCAGGGTGGTGTGGAGTGCAAAAAAACGATGGATTAGGACCCAGATCTTTTGACTGGGTTGAATGTGTGACATTGATCCTCATTCGGTCCATCACCTGTTGTTTTTGCAAACTCGCTATAAGTGTACTGGGGATGCCCAGACGTGGGTCCCAGGCACTCCACACCACTGGAGTCAAGCTAGCCGGGCTGATGAGAGGTGTTACCTCGAAACCAGTCCGGTCCTCGGATGCTTGATTCCGTTCTGGGAAGGACATGGCTTTTGTAGTTCGGACTGGACTGTTCCCATGGGGCACAGGGTCAGAGCTGATTTGCATATCGCCATTGTCTAACCCAGGGTGGTGTGGAGTGCAAAAAAACGATGGATTAGGACCCAGATCTTTTGACTGGGTTGAATGTGTGACATTGATCCTCATTCGGTCCATCACCTGTTGTTTTTGCAAACTCGCTATAAGTGTACTGGGGATGCCCAGACGTGGGTCCCAGGCACTCCACACCACTGGAGTCAAGCTAGCCGGGCTGATGAGAGGTGTTACCTCGAAACCGGTCCGGTCCTCGGATGCTTGTTTCCGTTCTGGGAAGGACATGGCTTGTGTAGTTCGGACTGGACTGTTCCCATGGGGCACAGGGTCAGAGCTGATTTGCATATCGCCATTGTCTAACCCAGGGTGGTGTGGAGTGCAAAAAAACGATGGATTAGGACCCAGATCTTTTGACTGGGTTGAATGTGTGACATTGATCCTCATTCGGTCCATCACCTGTTGTTTTTGCAAACTCGCTATAAGTGTACTGGGGATGCCCAGACGTGGGTCCCAGGCACTCCACACCACTGGAGTCAAGCTAGCCGGGCTGATGAGAGGTGTTACCTCGAAACGGGTCCGGTCCTCGGATGCTTGATTCCGTTCTGGGAAGGACATGGCTTTTGTAGTTCGGACTGGACTGTTCCCATGGGGCACAGGGTCAGAGCTGATTTGCATATCGCCATTGTCTAACCCAGGGTGGTGTGGAGTGCAAAAAAACGATGGATTAGGACCCAGATCTTTTGACTGGGTTGAATGTGTGACATTGATCCTCATTCGGTCCATCACCTGTTGTTTTTGCAAACTCGCTATAAGTGTACTGGGGATGCCCAGACGTGGGTCCCAGGCACTCCACACCACTGGAGTCAAGCTAGCCGGGCTGATGAGAGGTGTTACCTCGAAACCGGTCCGGTCCTCGGATGCTTGATTCCGTTCTGGGAAGGACATGGCTTTTGTAGTTCGGACTGGACTGTTCCCATGGGGCACAGGGTCAGAGCTGATTTGCATATCGCCATTGTCTAACCCAGGGTGGTGTGGAGTGCAAAAAAACGATGGATTAGGACCCAGATCTTTTGACTGGGTTGAATGTGTGACATTGATCCTCATTCGGTCCATCACCTGTTGTTTTTGCAAACTCGCTATAAGTGTACTGGGGATGCCCAGACGTGGGTCCCAGGCACTCCACACCACTGGAGTCAAGCTAGTCGGGCTGATGAGAGGTGTTACCTCAAAACCGGTCCGGTCCTCGGATGCTTGATTCCGTTCTGGGAAGGACATGGCTTTTGTAGTTCGGACTGGACTGTTCCCATGGGGCACAGGGTCAGAGCTGATTTGCATATCGCCATTGTCTAACCCAGGGTGGTGTGGAGTGCAAAAAAACGATGGATTAGGACCCAGATCTTTTGACTGGGTTGAATGTGTGACATTGATCCTCATTCGGTCCATCACCTGTTGTTTTTGCAAACTCGCTATAAGTGTACTGGGGATGCCCAGACGTGGGTCCCAGGCACTCCACACCACTGGAGTCAAGCTAGCCGGGCTGATGAGAGGTGTTACCTCGAAACCGGTCCGGTCCTCGGATGCTTGATTCCGTTCTGGGAAGGACATGGCTTTTGTAGTTCGGACTGGACTGTTCCCATGGGGCACAGGGTCAGAGCTGATTTGCATATCGCCATTGTCTAACCCAGGGTGGTGTGGAGTGCAAAAAAACGATGGATTAGGACCCAGATCTTTTGACTGGGTTGAATGTGTGACATTGATCCTCATTCGGTCCATCACCTGTTGTTTTTGCAAACTCGCTATAAGTGTACTGGGGATGCCCAGACGTGGGTCCCAGGCACTCCACACCACTGGAGTCAAGCTAGCCGGGCTGATGAGAGGTGTTACCTCGAAACCGGTCCGGTCCTCGGATGCTTGATTCCGTTCTGGGAAGGACATGGCTTGTGTAGTTCGGACTGGACTGTTCCCATGGGGCACAGGGTCAGAGCTGATTTGCATATCGCCATTGTCTAACCCAGGGTGGTGTGGAGTGCAAAAAAACGATGGATTAGGACCCAGATCTTTTGACTGGGTTGAATGTGTGACATTGATCCTCATTCGGTCCATCACCTGTTGTTTTTGCAAACTCGCTATAAGTGTACTGGGGATGCCCAGACGTGGGTCCCAGGCACTCCACACCACTGGAGTCAAGCTAGCCGGGCTGATGAGAGGTGTTACCTCGAAACCGGTCCGGTCCTCGGATGCTTGATTCCGTTCTGGGAAGGACATGGCTTTTGTAGTTCGGACTGGACTGTTCCCATGGGGCACAGGGTCAGAGCTGATTTGCATATCGCCATTGTCTAACCCAGGGTGGTGTGGAGTGCAAAAAAACGATGGATTAGGACCCAGATCTTTTGACTGGGTTGAATGTGTGACATTGATCCTCATTCGGTCCATCACCTGTTGTTTTTGCAAACTCGCTATAAGTGTACTGGGGATGCCCAGACGTGGGTCCCAGGCACTCCACACCACTGGAGTCAAGCTAGCCGGGCTGATGAGAGGTGTTACCTCGAAACCGGTCCGGTCCTCGGATGCTTGATTCCGTTCTGGGAAGGACATGGCTTTTGTAGTTCGGACTGGACTGTTCCCATGGGGCACAGGGTCAGAGCTGATTTGCATATCGCCATTGTCTAACCCAGGGTGGTGTGGAGTGCAAAAAAACGATGGATTAGGACCCAGATCTTTTGACTGGGTTGAATGTGTGACATTGATCCTCATTCGGTCCATCACCTGTTGTTTTTGCAAACTCGCTATAAGTGTACTGGGGATGCCCAGACGTGGGTCCCAGGCACTCCACACCACTGGAGTCAAGCTAGCCGGGCTGATGAGAGGTGTTACCTCGAAACCGGTCCGGTCCTCGGATGCTTGATTCCGTTCTGGGAAGGACATGGCTTTTGTAGTTCGGACTGGACTGTTCCCATGGGGCACAGGGTCAGAGCTGATTTGCATATCGCCATTGTCTAACCCAGGGTGGTGTGGAGTGCAAAAAAACGATGGATTAGGACCCAGATCTTTTGACTGGGTTGAATGTGTGACATTGATCCTCATTCGGTCCATCACCTGTTGTTTTTGCAAACTCGCTATAAGTGTACTGGGGATGCCCAGACGTGGGTCCCAGGCACTCCACACCACTGGAGTCAAGCTAGCCGGGCTGATGAGAGGTGTTACCTCGAAACCGGTCCGGTCCTCGGATGCTTGATTCCGTTCTGGGAAGGACATGGCTTTTGTAGTTCGGACTGGACTGTTCCCATGGGGCACAGGGTCAGAGCTGATTTGCATATCGCCATTGTCTAACCCAGGGTGGTGTGGAGTGCAAAAAAACGATGGATTAGGACCCAGATCTTTTGACTGGGTTGAATGTGTGACATTGATCCTCATTCGGTCCATCACCTGTTGTTTTTGCAAACTCGCTATAAGTGTACTGGGGATGCCCAGACGTGGGTCCCAGGCACTCCACACCACTGGAGTCAAGCTAGCCGGGCTGATGAGAGGTGTTACCTCGAAACCGGTCCGGTCCTCGGATGCTTGATTCCGTTCTGGGAAGGACATGGCTTTTGTAGTTCGGACTGGACTGTTCCCATGGGGCACAGGGTCAGAGCTGATTTGCATATCGCCATTGTCTAACCCAGGGTGGTGTGGAGTGCAAAAAAACGATGGATTAGGACCCAGATCTTTTGACTGGGTTGAATGTGTGACATTGATCCTCATTCGGTCCATCACCTGTTGTTTTTGCAAACTCGCTATAAGTGTACTGGGGATGCCCAGACGTGGGTCCCAGGCACTCCACACCACTGGAGTCAAGCTAGCCGGGCTGATGAGAGGTGTTACCTCGAAACCGGTCCGGTCCTCGGATGCTTGATTCCGTTCTGGGAAGGACATGGCTTTTGTAGTTCGGACTGGACTGTTCCCATGGGGCACAGGGTCAGAGCTGATTTGCATATCACCATTGTCTAACCCAGGGTGGTGTGGAGTGCAAAAAAACGATGGATTAGGACCCAGATCTTTTGACTGGGTTGAATGTGTGACATTGATCCTCATTCGGTCCATCACCTGTTGTTTTTGCAAACTCGCTATAAGTGTACTGGGGATGCCCAGACGTGGGTCCCAGGCACTCCACACCACTGGAGTCAAGCTAGCCGGGCTGATGAGAGGTGTTACCTCGAAACCGGTCCGGTCCTCGGATGCTTGATTCCGTTCTGGGAAGGACATGGCTTTTGTAGTTCGGACTGGACTGTTCCCATGGGGCACAGGGTCAGAGCTGATTTGCATATTGCCATTGTCTAACCCAGGGTGGTGTGGAGTGCAAAAAAACGATGGATTAGGACCCAGATCTTTTGACTGGGTTGAATGTGTGACATTGATCCTCATTCGGTCCATCACCTGTTGTTTTTGCAAACTCGCTATAAGTGTACTGGGGATGCCCAGACGTGGGTCCCAGGCACTCCACACCACTGGAGTCAAGCTAGCCGGGCTGATGAGAGGTGTTACCTCGAAACCGGTCCGGTCCTCGGATGCTTGATTCCGTTCTGGGAAGGACATGGCTTTTGTAGTTCGGACTGGACTGTTCCCATGGGGCACAGGGTCAGAGCTGATTTGCATATCGCCATTGTCTAACCCAGGGTGGTGTGGAGTGCAAAAAAACGATGGATTAGGACCCAGATCTTTTGACTGGGTTGAATGTGTGACATTGATCCTCATTCGGTCCATCACCTGTTGTTTTTGCAAACTCGCTATAAGTGTACTGGGGATGCCCAGACGTGGGTCCCAGGCACTCCACACCACTGGAGTCAAGCTAGCCGGGCTGATGAGAGGTGTTACCTCGAAACCAGTCCGGTCCTCGGATGCTTGATTCCGTTCTGGGAAGGACATGGCTTTTGTAGTTCGGACTGGACTGTTCCCATGGGGCACAGGGTCAGAGCTGATTTGCATATCGCCATTGTCTAACCCAGGGTGGTGTGGAGTGCAAAAAAACGATGGATTAGGACCCAGATCTTTTGACTGGGTTGAATGTGTGACATTGATCCTCATTCGGTCCATCACCTGTTGTTTTTGCAAACTCGCTATAAGTGTACTGGGGATGCCCAGACGTGGGTCCCAGGCACTCCACACCACTGGAGTCAAGCTAGCCGGGCTGATGAGAGGTGTTACCTCGAAACCGGTCCGGTCCTCGGATGCTTGATTCCGTTCTGGAAAGGACATGGCTTTTGTAGTTCGGACTGGACTGTTCCCATGGGGCACAGGGTCAGAGCTGATTTGCATATCGCCATTGTCTAACCCAGGGTGGTGTGGAGTGCAAAAAAATGATGGATTAGGACCCAGATCTTTTGACTGGGTTGAATGTGTGACATTGATCCTCATTCGGTCCATCACCTGTTGTTTTTGCAAACTCGCTATAAGTGTACTGGGGATGCCCAGACGTGGGTCCCAGGCACTCCACACCACTGGAGTCAAGCTAGCCGGGCTGATGAGAGGTGTTACCTCGAAACCGGTCCGGTCCTCGGATGCTTGATTCCGTTCTGGGAAGGACATGGCTTTTGTAGTTCGGACTGGACTGTTCCCATGGGGCACAGGGTCAGAGCTGATTTGCATATCGCCATTGTCTAACCCAGGGTGGTGTGGAGTGCAAAAAAACGATGGATTAGGACCCAGATCTTTTGACTGGGTTGAATGTGTGACATTGATCCTCATTCGGTCCATCACCTGTTGTTTTTGCAAACTCGCTATAAGTGTACTGGGGATGCCCAGACGTGGGTCCCAGGCACTCCACACCACTGGAGTCAAGCTAGCCGGGCTGATGAGAGGTGTTACCTCGAAACCGGTCCGGTCCTCGGATGCTTGATTCCGTTCTGGGAAGGACATGGCTTTTGTAGTTCGGACTGGACTGTTCCCATGGGGCACAGGGTCAGAGCTGATTTGCATATCGCCATTGTCTAACCCAGGGTGGTGTGGAGTGCAAAAAAACGATGGATTAGGACCCAGATCTTTTGACTGGGTTGAATGTGTGACATTGATCCTCATTCGGTCCATCACCTGTTGTTTTTGCAAACTCGCTATAAGTGTACTGGGGATGCCCAGACGTGGGTCCCAGGCACTCCACACCACTGGAGTCAAGCTAGCCGGGCTGATGAGAGGTGTTACCTCGAAACCAGTCCGGTCCTCGGATGCTTGATTCCGTTCTGGGAAGGACATGGCTTTTGTAGTTCGGACTGGACTGTTCCCATGGGGCACAGGGTCAGAGCTGATTTGCATATCGCCATTGTCTAACCCAGGGTGGTGTGGAGTGCAAAAAAACGATGGATTAGGACCCAGATCTTTTGACTGGGTTGAATGTGTGACATTGATCCTCATTCGGTCCATCACCTGTTGTTTTTGCAAACTCGCTATAAGTGTACTGGGGATGCCCAGACGTGGGTCCCAGGCACTCCACACCACTGGAGTCAAGCTAGCCGGGCTGATGAGAGGTGTTACCTCGAAACCGGTCCGGTCCTCGGATGCTTGATTCCGTTCTGGGAAGGACATGGCTTTTGTAGTTCGGACTGGACTGTTCCCATGGGGCACAGGGTCAGAGCTGATTTGCATATCGCCATTGTCTAACCCAGGGTGGTGTGGAGTGCAAAAAAATGATGGATTAGGACCCAGATCTTTTGACTGGGTTGAATGTGTGACATTGATCCTCATTCGGTCCATCACCTGTTGTTTTTGCAAACTCGCTATAAGTGTACTGGGGATGCCCAGACGTGGGTCCCAGGCACTCCACACCACTGGAGTCAAGCTAGCCGGGCTGATGAGAGGTGTTACCTCGAAACCGGTCCGGTCCTCGGATGCTTGATTCCGTTCTGGGAAGGACATGGCTTTTGTAGTTCGGACTGGACTGTTCCCATGGGGCACAGGGTCAGAGCTGATTTGCATATCGCCATTGTCTAACCCAGGGTGGTGTGGAGTGCAAAAAAACGATGGATTAGGACCCAGATCTTTTGACTGGGTTGAATGTGTGACATTGATCCTCATTCGGTCCATCACCTGTTGTTTTTGCAAACTCACTAATAGGCTTGCAGCACTTAAGTAGCCTTATTGTCAGACGAAGTCTTCCTCGGAATCTGATGCGATGATATAAGGGCCCACCTCTCGATACCTCCAATTCTGATTGTAATTATTACACAGAATATTGAAGTGATCAAGCGGGGGGAAAAGGGGAGTTGGGAAGGGAACAGCTGGGAGGGAGATCTGAAAAGGAAAAAGTTAGACACACACTAATACCTATTTACTTATATTTCAGTAAATTTTCCTTAATGCAAGCAGCAATCTAAGCATGGAGTTTTCATGTAAAACTAGATTCACTTCACAAAATTCTGTGGAATTATATCGCAATTAAACCTCTTGCAATTTGACCTTTTATACTAATTATTCTCCAAATGCTTTATATTTCTTTGCACATAAAACATCTGTACTTTTCTGATAAAACTCTCTCAGAAAAAATAGCACGATTTACATTATCTTCTGTAAATTGTTCACTGTTAGATAGTATCAAAACCTTTAAACTTGTTCACATAGCACGAAACTGTGTATTGCAAAACACTCTAATTTTGTCTTGTTATAGCTTCATAATCAAGTTACATGTAGAAAACATAAGCAAGAGATTTATCTTGTTTCTGTGCTAAAATAATAACTTTCTATTTGAAATATTATGTTGGGTTTACTTCATACCAAAAACATTGAAGATTTCTAATTCCTTAAATAACATTATATAAAAAACTGAAACAGCGTTTAAATCTTTCTTGCTCTTTAGATTCTGTAAATACAAAAAATAAAAACCTTTTTGTGCATTAAATCGCCTTCATACCTAGAGAGTACATTCTACTCTTAATTATAGGTTCATCTGCAAACTCTGGACCCCAAAGGAAGAAATTCCTCGAAGAAATACGGTCCAAAACCACCTTCTCAAAGACTGCCGGAGAAGTTACCAACTCAAGAAGCTCCTCCGGAACGGTCTGATCCAGCGCGGCACACACGAATCTGCATCAAAGGGTTAAACAGCATACCAAAACACAGAGCCTGCCTGGAATCAACCTCCTTCTCAGAAATCTCCAGAATAGTGAGCACAGATCCTTGGGTGTGGTCACGTACATCAACGTAACCACACCCGCGTAATTTCCCCTGCTTGCGGCGTTGAAATGCGACAGCATGCCAAATTGCACGCATCTCGCGGTACGCGGTTGCCAAAGTGCACGCATCTCGCGTACCCTGCCAAACCTCACTCATCTCGCGTACCCTGCCAAACCTCACTCATCTTGCGGACCATAGGGAATCAATGGAATTTTTAGGGCAAAATACATTTCCAAAGCTTAGCCTGACCTAGCCCTATAACAAAGCAACCACCAATGTCCAGCAGGGGAAGACCCATGAGTCTTTCCACATAAACGTTTGGGACATGGCCAAAGGCCAAATGGGGTGGGCCCTAGACCGCAAGTGCCCCTGGGCCTGACACTTATACACACATCTCAGGCCTACCCTTGCAGGGCATGTGTGTGAAGTGTAAACTGCCATTTCGACCTGGCAAAATAGACCTTTATCCAGGCAAAAACCTTCCTTTTCAACACATATAAGTCATCCCAATGGTAGGCCTTGGGCAGCCCTGAGGGCAGGGTGCAATTTATTTTAAAAGGAGAACATTTACTTTGAGATTTTTCATGTCCTGGTTGTAAAAATCTATTAAATTAGTTTTTCACTTCTGGAAGGTTCATATCGTTCTAAGGATAACATTGGGATTGCATTATTGCATGTCAGAAGTGTAATTTCCAAATTGAAAGATATACCTGGTTCATGTTTGGTGTCTCTACAATCCTAATTTAAAATTTTAGTTTATGGTGAAGTCGGATTTCAAATTGCAATTCTGAAAATGCCACCTTTAGAAAACTGGCATTTTTATGCCTTAGCCATTTGGAGCCTGCAGCCCGTCTCTGGGTCACATGACTAGGTGCAGTTGCCAGTTGGGCTTTGTTTATTCCTCCTAGACAGCCACACAAGGTAGGGAGCTTAGGTGTGCATGAGAGGGCCATCACTGGTGGGATGATAGGGAGGAGCTGGAAGCAGCCTCTCTTATGCCTGAATAGTCGGTGTCCTGTCCCCACAAAAAAGGGCTGAATACCGACTGAAGTTAGTCTGGAGCCATTGCAAGCAAGAAAGAACATCTGTGCACTTTAAAGGCATGCCTCTAGTAGTTTCTCCCCACTTCAAAGGCACAACTGTGTATTCAGAAGGACCCCAGACACCACAACTTCGCTACACTTCTGTACTTGAGGATTCTCTGCCAGGAAGAACTGTGCTGCTGAAGGACTGCCACTCTACTGGATGTACTCTGCTGGACTTCTGCTTTGCTGTGCTGACCTGCTGCCCTCTTGCCTCGGTGCCTGCATCTCTTGAACTCTGAACACAGAGTAACTCCAAGGGCTAGTTGGCTGGCTTCTTATCTAAGCCTCAGGGGCATAACAGCCTTCCAACCATCTTGCATCTGCATCTGGACTCTGGCCTCGGTGCGTCTGCCCTGCCAAGTGTTGCCATCCCAGTCCTGGACCCTTGGAAGGGGGCTTAAAGTGCTTGCCAGCGGAACAACGCATCTTCTTTGCTTAGTGACGCATCCCCCATCAGAACGGATATTGCTTCTCAGCTGAGTGGTGCATGTTTGAGCAGAACCGACACATCAGCGCTCCAGTGTAGATTGGACCCATTGCAGTCCTCAGAACCGATGCTTCGTCCTGGCGGCATGGTGCATCCACATCCCAAGTTCCCTTGACGACAGCAGCTTTGACAACGACACCGACTCCGCATCACAGCCTCGCATCTCCTCCGCTCTTACGCATCACCAGATGCGCACTGCATCCAAAAAGCTGGACTTTGCATCACATACCCCGTAGAGAGGTCCTTGATGATGATGCAGCAGACCTCACAATGCATCCATTCTGCATCTTGGACCCGATGCATCACCTCGGATACAGAGCATATCTTCGAAATGGATCTACACAAAGCTCCGCAACCAGGATTTAAGGTACTTTGTTCAGCTGGCTTAACTAGGTCCCTTAGCCAGCCCACTATCCATTGCAGTCAGCCTGAACTTGTGACATTGTTCTGATCCGGTGCAAGCAGATATCCCCAATTGGCACTTTGTGCTTTTTGGCGCTATTTTTCACTACAAACTTTAAAATTCAATATCTCCAGTTCAATTAACTGGATTTCTGTAATTTTGGTATTCTATTTATTAAAACTTCTTCTGTGTTTCTTAATCTGCTGTGCTTCTTTTTGTGGTGTGTTTTCACTGTTTTACTGTTTGAAGTGTTGCACACATATTTTCATAGTGTCTCTAAGTTCAGCCTGACAGCTCTGTGCCTAGGTACCAAGGGGGTGATCACAGGTGAATCTGAGGTTTGTTTGTGCCTTACCCTGACAAGGACTCTGGTTACTGCTTGACCAGGGCTTACACCCCAGTCAACCAACAACCCAATTCTGATCTGCCTCTTTGTGGTGTCTGTGTCTATTGGTGCCTGTCTGCATTTTCTTACAAGTGCATGTGTGTCTGTTTGTCTGTGTGCATGGGTACTTCCATGTATGTCTCTGTGTGAAGGTATCACTATGAAGGTAGTTTTTTGTGTGCTTTGATTGTGGAAGGTGCGTTCTTCTGTCTGCATGTGTGTATCTAAGTGTGCATGTGTTTCTGTGTGTTCATGCTTCTATATAAACGCACTTCAATAAAATCAGCTTTGTCTTTACTTGCTTACCTTTACATCCCAAGCCAATATGCCAATTTTCTGAGCCGGTTTGGTATAATCTAAACACTTGGGTGTTAAAAGTATTTGGGAAGCTTATAGTGTTCTCACCAAATTGTTTATTGATGAAATGACTAACAGTGTTAGCAATCTTTACTTGTAAATATATGTTTTTTAATCAGCAATGCATTGCCTCATCATAAATTGACATCAGATTGACCTTCCCCACTGCCAAGCATGAAACAAGATTTATTTCCTGAGGCTGCAACCCACACCATGATCATTAAAATGACTTTGCAACTAATACAGTTCAGTGTCATGTCAGCAAGTAGTTTGGAGCTTAGTACTCTAATTGCTGTTTATTATGATACGCTACCACTGTGCATCATGGAATACTTATGCATGAACTTTACTCATAAACATAGTGTAAATCAAGTGGGACTTAAAAGTATCATGATATTGGCGTTTTGAATGTGTCACCCCTAAGGGACAGATTTACTAACATTGGACGTAGCGTAATCCAGCAACACATAATGCTGTGCTGCGCTGTGTCAAATGTAGAGGGCAAAAATATGCCATATCTATTATGATCTAGTGTACTCTGCTCTCTCTTTTTGTGCAGGTGCACTGGTGGCTGTCAAGCACCAATGCAGGCAACCTTGCACAATTCTGCAACAGTGTCTCCGCTGCAGGCAGTATTATATTTGTGCAGGAAAGGACACCTTCCTGCACAAAAACAATCCTCCGAGACTTTTGTCTCTATGGGTGCTACAGAATGCAGCACACTTAGAAAGAGGAAAAAAGGAAGAGAAATAAACATATTTGTGCTCTTTACGTCTCCCCTGGGAATGCAATGCATTAGATGTCAAGCCGAAAAACAATTAATCAAGCTGGCTCTGGGTTGTAATCAGTGCAAAATTGCTTTAAAAAAAAAAAGTTTGTTTATGTACAGGAAGGTATACACCTCCCTACACATAAACAAATAATGGCATTTTGCTTTTTCCGTATGTGCGTCACAAGGCAGCACACATGGGAAAAGCACAAACGAGGAGAAATAATGCATTTCTCCTCGGTTCGCCATCTTAAGACCAGTTTTTTCCTGACTCATATGTACGCCACCCTTGTACATAGGGCACAGCATAAAAATGAATGGGTGTTGCTGTGGAACGCCAACCAGATTCAATCCGACACAGTGGTGTACAATGCAAGAGGAAAAAACATTTGATTTACTATCAACATTGAGTGTATCTTCTTCACATAATGTACAATATTATCATTATTTTAACATCAATGAACTAAAATTCCTGTCAAGAAAATAATGCATTTTGCTTGTATATAAACAAAAGGGCAGCCTTTCATAACATCTTTTATATTATATGGGTGGCCAAGTTGAAATCTTGGGATATTGTTTGTAGATTGTTTTCAGTAAAAAGTAATTTAATGTTGAATACTTGGCCGCAGATAAGGATCGGCATTAGAGGCATTTTACATCTTGAATCAAAACTGCACTTTCAAACCAAGGCTGCATTCTTGCACTGATCTTACTTCTTTGAATACACATTTATTTCATTTGTGCCTTGAAGTTGTAGACTGGTTGTTTTCGGATGCAACTGTGTATGCTATAATGAACTGTGGGACTTGGTATGTCATTCTAACAGATAACAAGGAAGCTCTCTGGCCAAAAATACCTGTTAAAGACAAAGTTTGGAAGACAATCATGGATATCGAAGGCCGACAACGTACATAGGCGGAGCGTTTTGAGGAAATGCGGAACCAGCCCATTCCTTAGTCTCCACCAGATATACCGCCAGCTGACAATGACTTGCCAATCGACTGCAGCAGCCAAACCAAGGAAGAAATTTGACAAGCCATCAAACATCTGAGAAATGGGAAGGCAGCAGGACATGACAGCATTCCTGCATAGACACAGAAGGCAGACATGGAAACATCAGCAGACATGCTCTACCCCATGTTTGGAAGGATCTGGGAAGAGGAAACAGTGCGATTAGACTGGAAGGAGGGATATCTCATCAAGATCCCCAAGAAAGGTGACCTGAGTAACTGCACAAACTTCAGAGAGATAACTCTACTATCAACCCCTGTCAAAGTATTCAACAGAGTCATTCTGAACAGAATGAAGGAACAAGTCAATGTTAAGTTGCAATTCCAGCAAGCTGGCTTCCACAAAGATAGATCCTGCACAGACCAGATTGCTAAAAAGCTCATCATTAATGAGCAGACAATGGAATAGAATTCACCCCTCTATGTCAACTTGATGGACTATGAAAAGTCATTCAACAGTGTGGACAGAGAGACCCTTTGGAAAGACCTCTGACACTATGGCAAGCCAGATAAACTTGTAAGAATCATTAGGAGCTCTTATGAGGGGATGACCTGCTAGATAGTCCTTGGAGGACAACTCACAGAAGCATTCCAAATCAATACCGGAGTCTGACAGGGTTGTTTGCTCTCGCCTTTTCTCTACCTACTGGCCATTGACTGCATCATGAAAACATCCACAGCAAGGAGAAGAAATGGAATCCAGTGGACACCTTGGATACAGCTACACAACCTGAACTTTGGAGACAGCCTGGCTCGACTCTCCCATACCCATCTGCAGATGCAAGAGAAGACTGACAATGCAGAAGCCACATCAGCACAACTTGGGCTCCACATCCAAAGGGGAACAACCTGAACACTAACATGCCGGCACAACTGCAGGTGATGCACTGAAAGAAGTAGAGTTCTATACCAGCCAGGGCGGTGTCATAGACAAGCATGGCAGCACAGACTCCGACGTCAAGAAAAGAATCGGCAAAGCAAGGGCTGCCTTCATTCTGCTAAAGAAGTTCTAGAGCTCCAAGGACCTAAAGCTGCAAACCAAGAGTAGGCTTTTTGACACCAATCTTTCGGTCCCTCTGTATGGAGCAGAAAGTTGGAGTTACACCACCAACAATGTCCAGACCTTCATCTGCACCTGTTTGAGTAAAATCCTCAAATGCTCTGGTCAAACACCATCAGCAACAATCACCTATAGCAGCAGACTTTCAAACTCCCTGCTCCTGAAGAAATCATGATAATACGCTGGGGCTGGATAGTTCGCACCCTCTGCAAACTTGCATGAAACACCACCAGGCAAAACCTGAAATGGAACCCTCAAGGGAAATGGAAAAGAAGAAGGCCAAGAAACACCTAACATCGGGCCACAAGGCTGACTGCAAGGAGATGGGCTACACCTGGAGTCAGATTTAAAGAAAAGCCCAGGACAGAAATGACTGGAGAGTCCTGGTTAATTGCCTATACCCCAGAAAGTGTAGGAGGCCTAAAAAAGTATAAAAGTACTGTTGTCCTCTCTGCAAATAACCCCCAAACCTTTTACATTCAGTCATCTTGGTTTGCTGAATTTGTTTTTCTTGGTCTTTGGATTCTGTGCACTTTATCACTATTACAAGGGATAAAGTGCTTGTGCTCACTCCCTAAAATACGATTAGATTGGCTTGCACTTGACCGCCACAATTTAATCTATTATAAGTCCCTAGTAAAGTGGTATACTATGTACCCAGGGCTGATAAATTAAATGCTACTAGTGGACCTGTATCATTTATTGTGCCACTCACTTAAGTAGCTCATTGAATCATTTCTTAGGCCTGTATGCAGTGTTAAGCTGTCAATTGGACCAGGCAAAATAAACCCTTAAAACCCTTGTCAGGCCTAAAATCTCCCTTTTTATTGCATATAAGTCACCATAAGGTGGACCCTAAATAGCCCATAGGTCAATGTGCATTGTATTTAAAAGGTTGGACCTGTACTTTTAAGTTTTTCATGTCCTGGTAGTGATAAACTCACAAATTTGTTTTTCACTGCTGTGAGGTCTGCATCTCTTATGGGATAACATGGGTCCCCTTATATATATATATATATATATATATAGATATATATATATATATATATATTTTCCCTTGAGTTTTATATAGCACAAACATGAACCAAAGGTATTGGGTATCAGAGCACTTTACATGAGCACCAGTTGCTTACGCAAGGACACATTCATTTTTGTTAGGCACAGGGAGATTAAGCAATTTGCCAAGAATCACAGGATGTTGAGTGTTATTGCCGAGACTCAATCCTGGTTCCCCACATTTGAGATTGACCACCCTAGCCATTAAGCTACATCCTCTCCCCAAGAGGTAACTTTTATAACCTTGGTAAATTTTGTTTGGGAGCAAGTAGAAATGTCTTGTTTGGTGTTTAATGAATTGTAGTTAAAATCCTCTTTGACAGTAAAGTCAGATTTTGAGACACAGTTTTAAAACTGGCACTTTTAGAAAGTTCACATATTTTGTCCTATTTGGTGGCTGCAGCCTGTTTCTAGGTTCAGATGAAAAGGTGCAGGTGGCAGTGGCCTTTTTGTACCTCTCCCAGACAGCCACAAAAAGAGAGATTGGGTGTTGGCAGGATGGGCCATCAAAGTAGGATGAGTGAAAAGAGCTGTGCACATTGCACTGCAAAGACCCTGCCTCAGCTCACACACAAAGAACGTTACCCTAGCCTGTTATACCCCCAACAGATTGGGACCAGGGCAGGGAGGCAGGAATTTCTAGGCCCTTCTGTGGGGGGAAAACATCAGAAGTTTCTTCCACTTCAAAGCAGGCAACACGTATACAAATACGACCCTCTGTCCCACTCTTCAGTACACTCCTGGACCTGTGGATACTACAAAAAGGACTGCCTTGCTGCCAGAGAACTGCCCTGCTGCCAAGGCCTGCAAAGCTGTCTGAGAAGGAAGTCTGGACCTGCTCCCTTAATCTCTGGCCACCTGAGTGATCTTATGGTCAGCTGACTGATCTCTTGCTCTGAGCTACAGGGACACAACAATCTCTGGAGTCCTACCTGCAACTGCTCAGCTTACCTGCTGCACTGGACTTGCCTGGATCTGCAACTGGACCTGTCTGATCCCCCTTGACCTCTATTGAAGTGAGTTCCTGATTCACCATTGGTGCCTCTCCCCAGGTCCTTGGCCCATGGCTGGTACCACCGTGAGTTCCTCCTTGTATAACTGATAGTTCCACCTAATCTGACGAAAAGTGACGTGAACTCCTGCAATGCATCACCATACAGCTGAAAACGTTGTTGGAACAAACACAGAGTAATGCAAAGACTTGCCACACAGCTCCTCACAGCCTGCACAAAGAAATTCAAAGCGCAACCAAGCTTTGTCACATAGATTCATTGTATGCGATGCCAGACAACGTGAAGCCTCACAATGCAAGGCCATGTAGACAGCACACTTTGAGTATTTTTTCTATTTTTGCAATTTAATATATATGGATCAAAGTTCAGCAGAACACTTTACAAAAGTAGCAGGGTACGAGAGCTACAACAATTTATAATTACAGTAATAAAATGTAGATGTTTGCAATGGTAGATGCAACCAGGTACAATTGCAGCAATTGATCAAAGGACGTACGTAGTTAAAGCATCGATTAGGATGGTGGGGTCACATAACAAACGTAGTTCATAACCTGGTGGAGAGAGTACTTAAGTATGGACGAGGGTGATTGGCAAAAGATGCAATCTATAGCGGGCCAAACTGGGTCCTGTGCCCGGCCTGCATTCCACCATGGTCAGTCTGAACTTTTGACTTTCTATCAGTCCAGGGCAGAAACCCTCAGTTGGCACTGTTTTGTGCTAGTTTTAACTACATCTTTAACATTTAAGTTCTTCTGATAGGATTTTTGCCATTTGGTCTTAAATAATTGATTAAAATGTTTTCAGAAATGGTGTGTGATTTTTCTTGTGTTGTGTTTTCATTTTATTACTGTTTATGTGCTGTATAAATAATTTGCACTTTTCCTCTAAGCCTCAATGCTTGTGTGCTAAGCTGTCCAAGGATTAGGCCCAAGTTAATTTTGTGACTTTTTCTGGTTCACCTTGAAATGCACAGTGACTTTTGCTTGTGTAGGGTTCCACTCCTCTCCTCCTCAGCCAACAACCCAATTCACCACATGTACCCTGAAAGTTTGATTGTTTGCGACAGTAGATTTCTATTGGCCTTCAGAGATTGATTAATACTGTTAAAAGTTGAAAAACTCAAAATGTTCTGAATGTATTTTTTTACTTGTTATTTTTCATTTAAACATGTTTTGTGTAGGGTTTAACACATCTAGAGGGCATTATGAAGGTGTCTGAGATGGAAACATTTAGCAAGAGGGAAAAGAAGGCTTATTAAGGTTAGGACCACAGAGAATAACTCAGATCGCCATCTCATTTCTACTAAAAATTATTTGTTTAGTCAAGTGGTCAAAACAAGTGTCTGCATGAATCATACAAATTTGTATCTGAATCAATTTTGCACTCCATCAGCCCTTTCCTTGCATATGCAAACATGTCCAAGCATACTATCACTGCTGTTCCCACAACCGCACCCTCACATGATGCAGGGAAGTTGGTTTGGTCTCTCAACACATTGGCCAATAATTCTCGCTGATTGACCCCTATTTTGAAGAGCCACTGTAGCATTCCTGGAAGTTGTTGCTGTTCTTTCTATGTTGAACTATCCTACACCCAACAAAAGGCAAAGAAATGTAAAGGAAGTAGTGCTGCATCACACTAAGAGGTGCATGAAGAAGGCAACTGGTCACCATCACAGAGTGTTACAATGAGACTAACTGAATTGTCTCTTTGGTTCTTGTGTAGGTGCCAGGTGCCCCTCAACAGTGATAGATAAACAGTTGTAAGTGAACTCCTTTTAACATTTTCCCCTGGAGAAATCTTACAGCACTTTCATGAACATCAGAGGGCACAATGAGGTGCTTGTTTACATAACCCTTCCAGACTCTCCTAATAAGCTACTGTAGGTGCAACATCAACTCTACATCGGTCATCACAAATCAAATTAAATTGTAGTTTGCATTTGCACTAACCATGAAACAATAAAATATCCAAATATTCACAACAAAAAAGTTTAAAATGAATCAGCATTTCAGTTATTTAGGGAATCATTTAAAGGGTGGCGGCTGGAGTCAAGTCCATCAGGGTGGCAAAGGACATTATTTTATGACTACAGTCTGTCAAACAAAGAGATGACCGCTGTCCCAGATCAGAGTGGGAATAGTAAAATTCATGCTTTTTAAGTGGATCACTTTCTCTACTGTGTTTTAGGTTGAAATGGGAGTGGTACCTTTTTTAATTCTTCAAAATTAAGCATTTTTGGGGGTTTTGTGATTGTTTTTGGAACCAAAAATTTGTTTTATTTATGTTTTTATTTTAAGTTACATTTTATTGGATTGTAATTGTTTGATATTTATTTCATGCTTTATTTATTTATCACTTTGGATCTATAATTTAAATACATTTTTCTTTTTTGTTGAAGATATATATATATATATATATATATATATATATATATATATATATATTGGTTTTCCACTAGCGCTGAAAAACGCCGCCTTGACAAGACCTCATACGATGTGGGCTCGTGCCGGGTGGCGAGCCCTGCAATACCTTCGTGATTCCACACGCTCCTCTCCGTATGAAAAGACACAAGCCCAATTGCATCCAAAAGTGTTTATTTTAGCAAAATGACAAAAAAGAGAAACTCAACGCGTTTCGGGAATTCTCCCTTGTTCACGAGTCAAGCTGTGTAAGTTTGGTTCAAGCATTTAAACACCATGTGACTTCTAAACATAAACAAAAGACTTCCGCGATTTAAGTAAACAAAGCGGTAGCATGGGGAATGTTTTCTTTCTTTATACAAATGCATACTATTTTGGACATTAGTTGATCTAACAAGGTATTCAATTTAAATAAACCGATTGTAATAATCAAAACATAGGGTTACAACTTTGTAAGTGTTACGCTCCAAAATATAACTCATATTATTAACCCCTTGTTTTACGCAAGATAATATATATGTGCTGTCTCCTCGGCAATTATATGTATGGGGTTATTAATTGCTATGTGATACCTTAGCGTAGCCCTGTCAAAATAAGAATACAGCCCCTGTGGGCAATTACAAAACGTTAATGGACCTTGTTTAACCTTGTCAGAAAATTAATGTTACTTGTCTTGGCAACCCTTCCAACATAATATAAGCTCATGCTTAAATCACAGTGACTACCAAGATACTAGAATTCAGCCCCAGTGGGCTTAAAACTTTCATTCAACCAATCACTGTCTGTAGAGATTGCCTCTTTCTCAAAAAATTCCGCATTCCCTGTAAAATACAAAAAACTAAATTAAAACCACACACAAACAAGATATTATTACAGTTCTTAAAAGAGTTATCATTCGAGAGCACATGTATATACATCAACCTATAGGGTTATTTTAAGACAGGCAAAGGGGCACCTGGGTACAGCAAAAACCTGTTACTAAGTTATCCTATACTCTGTGTAAAAAGGTTAACCCACATGTACTTCCATCTCCTCGTCATTATTATGCCCAAGGGGTGTCATGGTCTTATACCTGATTATAAACTTAGATTCGAGTCTTCTCAAACACTGTAGTCTATTGCCACCTCTTTCGTTGTACTTCACTGTGTCTAAGACACAGAAGCTCAGCAGATCTGCATTCTGGTTATGATGACTTTGGAAATGTCTCGCTATGGGGTAAGTTTTGTCCATGTTTTTAATCGCACGCAAATGCTCTAGTACTCGCAGCTTGGCTTTCTTAATTGTACTGCCAATATAGGCTTTTTTGCATGGGCAGAACAGCGCGTATATAGCAAAATCAGTATTGCACGACGTGTGTTCGTGAATTACAAAAGGTTCTGCCTCAGAAGACAAAACTGCTATTTTTACGTTCTTACTGTTCCTGCAGGCCTTACAATTTCTACATGTATAAAACCCCTGTACAGTTGGTGATGTTAGTTTACTGGGTTCAATTGCTTTACATAATTGGTCTTTCAAAGATTTAGCTCTTCTAAAAGTTACCTGCGGGGATGCTTCTACACAGGTGGCTATATCTGGGTCGGAGTGTAACACAGGCCAGAATTTGTTCAAACTTTTCCGCACTAAAAATGCTTTACTGTTGTAAGTTGTGACAAACCTGGTTTTAGTTTCTTGCTCCACTGTCTCTGGCTGTTTCACAAGCAATGACTCTCTACTCCTACCCGCCACTACTTTTTGTGCATTCGCTATGGTCTTCACTGGGTAACCTCTTGCTGCAAACCTCTCGCACATTATTTTCTCTTCGGTTGGTACGCGTCTCTGGTGCTGCAGTTCCGTTTAGCTCTTAATAATTCCCCTACTGGAATGCTCTGAATAAGGGAATTAGGATGGCAGCTACGCGCGTGCAACAAGCTATTGCCCGACGTTGATTTCCTGAATAATTCACTTTCTAGTTTATTATTCTCAACTTTTAGTCTTAGATCTAAGAATTCCAGCGAATCTTTGGACCAGTGATGTGTGAATTTTAAGTTGAATGTGTTTTCGTTTAGTGTGCACACAAAGTCAGTAGCTTGTTCCTCATTGCCTTCCCAGACTACGAAAATATCGTCTATGTATCTCATCCATCTAATGGCATGTTTTTTATACATAGGCGATCTGCGTACAATTTCATCCTCCCAGTACCCCATGAATAGACCCGCAAAGCAAGGAGCAAAACAAGTCCCCATGGAAGTACCGAGAGTTTGCTTGAACACTTTGTTGTCAAACAGAAAATATGTCTGTGTTAGGCATGTGTGCATCATTTGTATGAGCATCTGTGTGTGATGCAAATATGACACTGAACGCCTCGCCAAAAAATGTCTACAGGCATCTAAGCCTTGTTGGTGGGGGATGCTAGTATACAAGCCTACTACGTCTAACGACAGCAGTGAATAGCTCTCTTTCCAGCCAATTGTAGCAATTTGTCTTAAAAAATCTCCAGAGTCTCTTACATAAGATGGTAGCCCCTGCACAGCTTGCTGTAGAAAATGGTCTACGTACTTAGATGTATTTTCTAGACAACTTCCGTTTGAGGAGATTATAGGTCTGCCTGGGGGATTCGTTGCACTCTTATGTATTTTTGGTAGTAAATACATCGCAGGCAATTTGGGGAACTTACACTCCAAAAATCTAAATTCCTCCTCTTCAATAACTTCCGCCAACCTCCATTGTGAGAGTTGTGCGTTATAAATTTTTACGGAATTCTCATATTCCATCCTGTTGCTTCTACAGTAAGTGGTGGTATCTGATAGCTGTCTCAGCCCCTCAGCTATGTAATTAGATCTTGATTGTACTACTACATTCCCTCCCTTATCAGATTTTTTGATTACTATTTGAGGGTCATTCTTTAGGTTTTCAAGTGCCTTTATTTCGCTTTGTGTGATATTTTTCCAACTTGTGTGTTTTCTATTATTTGCTATGCGTTGCAATTCTATACACATACTCTTTTCAAATACATCAACAACATCACTTTTGATAGGTGGCAAAAACACCGATTTCGGCTTGAACCCACTTTTTACACTTAAGTCCAATGGGATTCCTTCAGCTTTAAGGTTTTCGAAGGGATCACTGTTAGGCTCTACTTCATTTGCTAGTACATTCAAACAGTGTTCCAACTCCACCTCTGCTATACTTAGGTGACTAGGTTTTACTTCCACTGTAACTGTTTTATCCGATACTTTCATTGCGTACCATTTTTTTAACCTCAACTTCCTTGTGAATAAAAACAGGTCTATCTTGCTTTGCGTATAATTAAAAGAATTAGAAGGGCAAAAAGTCAAACCCATAGAGAGTAAGTCTACCTCTTGTGCAGTCAGTTCACGCGATGACAAGTTGATCACTGTTTTTTTGTCCATCATTTCTGCTTCAGTTGGCCCCTTGTGCGCCTTCCCACTGGGCTTCCCAAATCTAGTGTTGAGGTATTTTTTCCTCTGCCTCCTCTGTTTCCTCTTCCGCGTTGCTGATAGTTTTGCCTGTTGTTTCCCCGTTTGCCTTGCGTCACCATGTCGAACTCTGCTAAAACAGTGGTTTTTACCCCTGAGAAGTTGGTATCAACCAACATATCGCTACCACTTGTTGTACTTAGGATAGATTGCCCATCTTCCTCAGCTGCATTTTGCGCAGGACGGGAGCTATCAGATGGCTGTACATTCGCATTTTTTTGTTGCATCGCTGCTCTTAAATGGTCGTACTTCTTTGCAAATGTCATTATCTGCCCCCTCTGATAGTCTATTAGGTCCCTTTGAAATTTCCTTTGTTTTCTTTTCTTTATGTCATCCTCTATTTTGCACAGATTAACTTCCATTTTATCCATTTCCCCTTTAAACTCATCATCACTGCATATCTTTTTCAGTTCTTCTGTGCATTCATCAATCTCTGCGCTTAATCTATCCACATCTTTCGCAGCATATTTAACCAACATGCGAAGCATATTCATTGAGCATTGATGGTTGTTTTCTGCCCATTCATTTACTAGCTCTGGATCCGGGTTTTGGAAGGTTGGTGTGACAAAAACCCTTAAACCTCTTGGAATCCTGGACACATCGATGTATTTTTGTAAAGTGGTATTTTCCCACCATTTGTTTTGCTCACCTTTAAGCGCTCTCCAAAGTCTGTCCCAAAGCACCCTTTTGGTTGATTTAGCACTCGTAACTTCTCCCGTTACTGGTGCAGTGCTTTTAACTACGTGGCTTTCTTCAAACATTTCATCCGCCACCTGTGCTCTCCTATCTCTTCTTGCCGATGTCATTGTTGCTTGCTACAGATTAAACACGGCTTTGATTCCCGCGTTAGACGGATGTTTGTTGGCGCGCGGTTATTTTTCCCTCAACCGCGGGCCAGCTGCCATCTCCAGGGTTAAGGTGAATTTTCCTTTTCCGAGAGAAAACGACGCCGCTTGTGTCTTACGTCCGCTCGCCAAGTTAACAGCTGCTTATGTGCGAGCGATCCGTTCCTTCCTCCAAAAGCGGTTACTCTCGTTCCATGACACCCTGTGGGTCGAGTCAATCCAAACAAATAAATCAATTTGGTTTTCCACTAGCGCTGAAAAACGCCGCCTTGACAAGACCTCATACGATGTGGGCTCGTGCCGGGTGGCGAGCCCTGCAATACCTTCGTGATTCCACACGCTCCTCTCCGTATGAAAAGACACGAGCCCAATTGCATCCAAAAGTGTTTATTTTAGCAAAATGACAAAAAAGAGAAACTCAACGCGTTTCGGGAATTCTCCCTTGTTCACGAGTCAAGCTGTGTAAGTTTGGTTCAAGCATTTAAACACCATGTGACTTCTAAACATAAACAAAAGACTTCCGCGATTTAAGTAAACAAAGCGGTAGCATGGGGAATGTTTTCTTTCTTTATACAAATGCATACTATTTTGGACATTAGTTGATCTAACAAGGTATTCAATTTAAATAAACCGATTGTAATAATCAAAACATAGGGTTACAACTTTGTAAGTGTTACGCTCCAAAATATAACTCATATTATTAACCCCTTGTTTTACGCAAGATAATATATATGTGCTGTCTCCTCGGCAATTATATGTATGGGGTTATTAATTGCTATGTGATACCTTAGCGTAGCCCTGTCAAAATAAGAATACAGCCCCTGTGGGCAATTACAAAACGTTAATGGACCTTGTTTAACCTTGTCAGAAAATTAATGTTACTTGTCTTGGCAACCCTTCCAACATAATATAAGCTCATGCTTAAATCACAGTGACTACCAAGATACTAGAATTCAGCCCCAGTGGGCTTAAAACTTTCATTCAACCAATCACTGTCTGTAGAGATTGCCTCTTTCTCAAAAAATTCCGCATTCCCTGTAAAATACAAAAAACTAAATTAAAACCACACACAAACAAGATATTATTACAGTTCTTAAAAGAGTTATCATTCGAGAGCACATGTATATACATCAACCTATAGGGTTATTTTAAGACAGGCAAAGGGGCACCTGGGTACAGCAAAAACCTGTTACTAAGTTATCCTATACTCTGTGTAAAAAGGTTAACCCAAATGTACTTTTCATACGGAGAGGAGCGTGTGGAATCACGAAGGTATATATATATATATATATATATATATATATATAATGTTCATTGGTGTAGATGTTTTGTATTAGTAGTTTGAGTTTTGGTTATGTTTTTATTTTAATTACATTTATTGGTTTTAAAATATTGTTTGTGATCATATTTTATTGTATGTTCTATTGTATATGTTTATTGTCATCTATTATTTTGATTTGATTTAGTAAAACGAGTTTTAGTAATGTTTTCATTATGTAATCATTTTTTATTTAATATTTATACTTCTATTGTATAATCATTTTTTCATGTTATTACAAATGTACAAAATATGTAGTGTGTTTTTAAAGTTTATTTAGTTATGAGTATTCGTTTTTTTTTCCAAAAAGTTTTTTTTTTTATTAAGTACCAGATAGTTTCATTAAAATACTACATTTGTTCTTCTGGTGGATGCCCATCTCTATGACAAGGCTCCCCTATGGAACAATACTGGTCTGCACGTGGGATGAGCCATGATTGACTGGAGCCCTTGGCTGAGGGGAGAGATCCTGCATCTCATCCATTTGATCTACTTTGACGAACTCAAGTCCTTTGAGGTCTTGCAAGACAAATTGGACCATCCAATATTCTCCCGTGCTTTCATACTTTAATACCTGAGGTCAGTTTAAGAGCATGATGAGTGGATTATACCACCTTTACTTGCTGCCGCAACTGGCCAGCTTCAGGACGACATGTCAGGCTCGTCTGGAGGTGGAGTGTGAAGAGGAGGACTGGGCAGAGCTCCTGGAGGGCCTGGACCAAGGTGTCCGGGAGGCACGATGAAGCTCACACTTTTTAAGATTCTTTAAGGGTCCTATTGGTCCCTGGCGCAGAGTCAGGCTGCGGCTTTACTCCCTCACTCTGTTTGCTTGAGATGCGATCATGTGTCCTGCAATATTGGTAATATATTACTAGATTACCCCTACATCCGCCCTAATGGACCTAAATGGGATCAACAATCTGTGAATTTGTGAACCTGCCCTCACTGCTCCCGAGCCCCCTAATTCTCCTCCATGACCTGGCGGACCTTTACCATCAGACCTGCTGCCTGCTCATCACCGCCCTCACAGCTGCCACGATCTATATTCTGTGACACTGGTCCCCCTCGCATCTGCCATCACAAGTGGAATGGCTCACAGCAATGAACAAGGCTGCATCCTATGAGAAAATCATTTACAATCTGAGAGTCATGGATGACCTTTTCCTTCTCAAGTGGTCCCCTTTTTGTGGGACGATCCCCGACTCGTCATGACATTGGACGTGACCTTGACCTTGACCCTGGCTCCTGATTCTTTCCTCTACTGACTTACAGCTTGCTTTTACAATAACCCTCCCCCGCCCATGTTCCTGTCATACTTATACCAGGGCTCTGCCTAACCGTCCCGCCACCCCTTCTCTCTTACCCCTTCACTGTTTCATGATTTTTATCTTTCCTCGCTTCTCCTTATTCTGTATTACGTGCTTATGTGCATGAATCTGCAACTGATGTAGGAAAGCTGCTAGTTCTTACTGCTGCCTCTATAACAAAAACTACAAATTACATATTTTAAGTGTCTTAAGTGTTTTATTGAAATGTTACATTTTATTTTGAATTTGAATTTGATTTTAGGCTTGTGAGCTAGGGAGGCATTACTGATAGAAAAACATGAAGGTGACCGGGTGTACTTCCACCTCCTAGAGCGGGTCACCAAACAAATGCCATCTTGGATAGCGGCCTAGTCGACTATTACCAGAGGAAACCCTCACTATTTAAGGCCAATGCAAGCACGGCAAGCTTGTCTGCAACTGTACGCGCACCGGCAGCGCACAGCGCCAGCCACGCTCCCGGAGTGGGGACAAACCAGCAGAAACCGGGCCTCATACATTACACCAGAAAACAGCTTCTTGAATTAGGTAAGCCAGTCGCCACCATCACAAACCCAGCCAGGAGTATCACTATTACTTCAAAGGGTGAGGAAAGGAGTATCAATAATATTAAATGGGGTTTACTGAAAGTTAGATTATTAGTGAAACACTACACCAACATTATTCTTTTATTGCAATCTCACAGGCATCCTATGTTACCATCTCCCAGGCCCAGCCAGCTCCAATCTTCAATCTATGATTGATATTTTTAGTAATATGGCCTTAATCCATTCTAGATTCATAGTCCTTGGGGACTTTAATCTATGGTCCATAGGAGACCAGCCCTAAAACATCTTCTTAGGTCCTGTGAGAACCTAGGATTGCAACAAATAGTGACTGAGCCAATGGATCAGGGTGGATATATGCTAGGCTTAATCTTCTTCACCAAACATTTGGTGGTGACAGGGACTATCCTTCCTGTGAGCTGGGCAGATTACTTTCTGGTGACCTTTTTTTTGCAAAACATAAAGCTAACCCAGCAGAAAATAATTACTAATGTTAGACGCAATGGCAGAGAATGGATCACACCTCTCAAAAGGAAAAACCTTTATTTAGAACTGTGCCCCTCATAGGAGACCAGAGACCAGCCCCAAAAGATCCTCTTAGGTCCTATGAGAACCTATGGTTGCAACAATTAGTGACAGAGCCAACACATCAAGGTGGATGTATGCTAGGCTTAATCTTCTTATCTTCTTCACCAAAAATCTGGCGGTCAGAGGGACTATCCTTCCTATGAGCTGGGCAGACCACTCTTTTGGTGACCTTTTCCTTGCAAAACATAAAGCTAATCCATCAGAAAATAACTACTAAAGTTAGACACAATGGGAGAGAACGGAACAAACTTCTCAAAATAGCCAAGGAAAATCCTTTGTTTAGAACTGCTCCCGTCATTAATGCAACTAAGCCAATGGAATAAAACTATCAGGAGTTTGGAGACAACACCAAAGCCACCATAGACCTGGAGGTCACCATAAAGGGAGTTAAACAATCCTATCAAACCATCAGCCCCCTGGTATAACGCAGAGTTAAAGGAATTAAGATTGTGCTGCAATACAGCAGAGAGGAAATGGAGGAAGCTCTGTGAGGCAGAGGATAAAAGAGCTTTAAAAGAGGCCATACAAAATTATAAATTAGAAATTATCAGAACCAAAGCTGAATTCTACTCCTGCGCTATTTTGCCTGTACCTAACAGCGCCAAAAATGCATTCAAAATATGCAAGAGCTGTCTAAACCAGAATGCCTAAATAACCTTTCCCCTGCTTCACAGGACCTCTGTGACAGCTTAGCAGTGTTTTATAAGAAGAAAATCAATAAAATCATAGATGAGCTAGAGACCATCTCAACAACTCGATATTTAGACATAGACACCATCCCTTCCATGCATGCCTTGTATGACACAGCTCAAAAGGAGTAGATGATGGTCTTGAAACACTTTGAGATTCCAACAGAGGACAAATTCAATTAATTGACCTTGACTATTTCTTGTGGGTCCCCGTTACCTCACAGGGTTTAGAAGGAGCTGAAGGATGATCTCTTCCAACAACTCTGGCAAATCTGCTGCCAATCCTTGAATAGTGGAGAGGTTCCATCGCTATGGAAAAGGCCATAATCACACCGGTTTTAAAAAAGCCAACCTTGGATCCCACATCCCTAAATAACTATAGGCCTATAACTCTTTTACCCTACCCAGTGAAAATTGTGGAACACTTCATCAGTAAATCATTATCACATTACTTAGAAACCAATCACATACTGGAAGATCAGCAGTTTGGCTTTCCACCAGGGCGTGGAACAGAAACTTCCCTACTGACAGTCATGGATAAACTTAGAATGTGAGCAGGCAAAGGTCATACTACATTATTGATTATGCTGGACCTCTCTGCTGCATTCAATACGGTCCACCATGGCATTCTTTGGATAGGGTTTCCTCAATTGGAGTTGGGAGTGCTGTGGCTAAATGGCTGCAGGTCTATCTATCTAACAGAATGCAGGCTGTACCTCTTCCCCCTTACTGTTCCAAATTCAGGGACACTAAACAGGGGGTCCCACAGGGATCTTGAATCAGTCCCATATTATTCAACATTTATGAGTCCACTGATCCCATTTATTAAATCTTTTTATATATATTTAGTCAACTATGCAGATGACACCCAACTGATGTTATCATTGGAACAAGACCAATCAATGCCACTGGATACTTTCCATGAATGCATGCATAGAACAGCGGCCTGGCTCAAATGTAGTTCACTTCAGTTCAATGGAGACAAGACAAAAATCTTATCCTGTCAAGCGACAAATATTCCTACCCCTCTTCCTCCTAATCTTCGACCCATACCATCAGACAAACTGCATGTGCTCTCAGACATGGTTTGGAACCTTGGCGTGACATTCGACAAAAAGCTCAGGTTGGCAGCTCATGTGAACAAGACGGCTGTTACTTGCTTCACCCCAATCAGAGCACTGCGTAAGATACTCCCATTGCTATCCACTCGATCTAGGGCACTAGTGGTACAAAGTGGAATTCTCTGCTGTTTGGACTACTGTAAAGCCCTGTTAATAAGAGTTCCAAAATATTTGAGTAAGAGACTACAGAGAGTCCAAACGGTGGTAGTCAAATTGGCCTTAAACCGGTCATCCACATCTCAGTCATTGAAGGAACTACACTGGCTCCTTCTTGAACAGAGACTATGGTTTAAAGTGCCCTGTATTGTCTTTGCGGGGAATGAGATTTTGATACCTTTTCTGATCACCTAGATACCTATCTCATTCTTCCAATTTTGGATCGATTATTATCTGTCATTGAGTAAAAGGCAAACCCACATAGGTTAAATCAACCCCATAGACTGACGCAACTCTGAAGAACCACTTACGACTGATAAAGTTTAAAAGGGTTTAATATAAAATCATAGATAATTGCAAATACAATCCTCTCAGGATAAGATTCAACAAGTATACAGGAACTAAAAGGAACATAAATTCCCTAAAGAATCTCAGTCTACAAAAGAATACGATTAAAATCAATTCCAGAATCAGCAAATTAAAAAGCATAGACACAAAGTGGATCCGTTGCGTCATCTACAAAAAGAGAATAAACAAGTTAAATCTGTCCCTACTCTATGCTAGATGACATCCCTACTTCGCAAGTCCTTTTACCCTAAAAAGGTGTCAGCAGTTTGACTTCCAAAAGAAGTTCAAACTCTCTTAGCCTCTAATGGTAACCTATGTCGAGAAGCAGTACCCTCTCTGCCTACCCATCCGCTCTCTAAGGGTCCTCGGCCTACTGCTCTCTTGCGCTCTGCTCTTTCTCTCTTCTGTTCTGCGCTAACTTCTCCCCTGGGTGCTGTCCCTAAATACACAATCACAGTATAGGTGGAACGCCCCTTTGACGCCCACCATGAGGTTCCGTGACGGTTCCGTGACGACTTGAACCCGTGTTTTCAAGTTTGTCGGAAATACATAAAAATGGTATCAGTGAACCGCAAATGATCCATTTAGTATATCCTAGTGTTTCCGCTACGCTACGAGCAAGAGCACTCCTTCCACTGACACATTTCTGATATACACACGGCATCCATCTTAGATCGTGGCCGCCATTTTGTGGTTCCTTGCCCTCACATATGCAATAGCCTCTGATCATTTCATTCACTCCACTTTGATTAAGGACACGTAGCTTTAGCCGGAGATTCACCTCTTACATGACACGTGCACCTTAAACCAGATCACGCTGAAGCTGCATGACTCGACAAAGGCTGCCTCCTCTGCCCGAGGCCAGCCCACCTGAACTGGTTTTCCTGTCCATTGTCCTGATCATGATTAGGCGGCCGAAGCTGGTAGCCTTGCCCATTTACAACCCACAAACATCTCTTATCCCGCTTTCCTATCTTCTGCACCTGGCTCTGCTCCTTTCCTTCTGGGCCTTTATTAGGGGGAGGTAACGAACTTTACGATGAGGCGGTCCGGCTCTTGAATACAATATTGACAAGGGATTGTGATGGACTGGTGGGAACCCCTCTTCGTGATGTTTGGTATCAGATATTATCGACAGTTCCTGTGTAACGCCAAATATTTATTGTTTAGAGACACAAAAGGTTTGGGAATGTACCGACATGTGAAATATTTGCCTAGAGCACAATTTTTGGTATATAAGGAGCAACCCACTTTGTACAAATCGAACAGGCTCCTGGTTACTGCCCGTGTGTAGTATCTATGACTTCTGTGTCCCTGCAGTAATAAACCTTTGGTCTTTGACGCCACCATTGAGAAGCCCGTGTTTCTGTTCATTTGTGCACCAAGGCAGGTGGGACTCCGGGGTCTTTGGGTGTTGTACCCTGACACCTCTGGACGGAACCAAAAAGTCCAGAACTCCAACCACATACACATTCACATGATCTCATTCTAGTTCTTTCCATAGCTTCGTCTCTTCGCGTCGTCCGTTAAGTTGACCTTGCTTCTTAGGCGCCATCTTCATCTTCGTGCTGGTGACTTCATTGACATTCCAGTTGACACTTTCAGAGCAAAGTCTATCACCTCAACAGAACTCTATTCATTACCGTTGTGATTATAACCTCCTTTGGTCCTGTGAACGGTCACTTAAAACAAGACTCCAAATTCCAAGCGTCTCTTATCTCATTTAGGCCATAAACTTCGTCCAGCATTGTCACTCTAAATTTAACAAGACCTTTGACTCTTGGCTCGCACATTCAGATCAAAGCTATCCCTATTCCTGTGAGCCCACTAAATTACATACAGCGGACTACACTCCTGCTACCCTTGGTCAGTTAGGTTAAAATCACACATGACCACATTATGCTAAAATTCCTACAACTCTTCTACACAGTATGACTTTTAACACATATATATATAATCGAATTAGTAAATCATTGATTATAGCGAATGCATTTTACACAGAATACAACGTTATACTCTCATTTCTTACAAAGTGCTATACGTTCTGCACATTTCTTCACTTTACATTTCGCCTTCTTTCTCCGTTTAATAATTATATACGTACATTCAGTTTAGCACGTTCTACTGTTCTTAAGCATTTCTACACATTTCTATATTAGCCCAACCTATATATACGGGCCTTTCAAAGTCTAATGTATTCTAATGTAAATACAAATACATTTCCTATTACATTGGTTACATCGACTAACTTTACACTACAAGTGCTACTTCACGTTACAACTTCTAACTTTATGCGATATGCTTGTAAATATGGTACAGATATACTTTTCATTCAAATTGCGCTCTCTCAGTTCCCCCCTTTGATGACCTCTAGGGGTCATCACTAACACCTCAATTTGAATGACACTTTACACAGAACTAGTTACAAGATTCCCTCTTTTTATCGTCTCGAGAGCTCTCAAACTTTTATACTGTTGATCTCGTAAAGCAGCTAATCTCCTTTCTTGCTCTCTCATGGACCTTTGTAACCGGTTCGTCCTATACCATTTGTACAGTTTCACTAAACCCAACAATGTGATTATGCAAATCAATATTATTGAGACAGGTTTCAATATATACCACACAACGCTTTTACCTAGATTGGCAAACCAATCTCCAACTTTTCCCATTCCATGACCTACTTTTTCCCAAACATTTACTTTTGTTAAATCTTCTATTTCTTTATGTATCTCTGTAATGTTCTGTATAACTTTCTCAAGTGGTTTTGAATTGTCTGGAATGTAAGTACAACATTCCTGGACCTTCAAAGCCTTGCAGACTCCGCCCTCTTTTGCTAGCAGAACGTCTAAAGCAAGACGGTTCTGAAGAACCATTGCTCTAATCGACTGCATCTCTCCTTCTAGTAGCATCAATGACCTTGCAGTACTTGCAGACAATCTATCCACAACTGTAGCTAGTCTCCTGATCTTAACATTGTTAAGGACCAAACCTAAAAGTGGAAACATTGCTCCAAATATGTCTCCAACTACCTCAGCATCTCCTACTTCCCTTTTCGCTCTTGTCGAAGCCTTTCCTTCTATGATCTCTAAATCCTTCGCATGATATATTTTGGGGAAGACAATTGCCAAATAGCACGAACCATACCAATTGTCAGGCAGTTTTACATAGGCATTTCTTCCACATACAAAATATACATTAGGAATCGCTTGCATCTCTTTCATAAAATCTTTCGTATAGTACTCTAACCTAAAAGCATGTTCGCAATTAACTTCACCTACAAATACACTCTTATAATATGTCTTGCTTCGAGTTAAACATAACTTTCCTTTTTGCTTTCTATCCAAAGCTATTGGACCATTGCTACCTTTCTTCTTATGTGCTTTTTCTTCTTCGGTCCAATCTGTTTTCCACTGTCCTGACATCTTCAGAATCTTCTGCCTCCTGTATCTGTCATCTACTTGTCCAATGAATTTTTTTCTCTACCTCTGACACTTTGCAAGTCAGATTATTTCTGCGTGCATATGAAGTATCTAATGTATCCCAAAGAAGAAAGAATTTTGCCAATCTATCTTCCTTTTTATAGTAGTCCCACTTATTCATTTGTTTATAATTCGGGACTTCAGGCAGTACCGAATCATAATTTGAAAAGTAGTACTCAAACCCTTCTCTACCATAAAATATACTGAGCAGTAAACTACATGTTATCCCATATGTCAGTGGGAGATGATGATATCTGATACCTTCATCTACAGAAGCCGGCAATTGCATACAAACATAACAATCTTTGGCCTCCATGGCATCGATATACTCATACAATAGTTTGGCATATGCGTTTGATCTAAAATTTCCCTGCGACTCGTCTACGTGTAACCTACGAGCTTCATCTGCCAGTAACGCCTTTTCACGGATTACATTGCTCTCCTCCTTCTTCCCAACAAGAGCAGGTTTCAAAGTCGTTACAGGCTTTACATCTATTGTCTCCTTTACGCTTGTATGTCCTACTATGTATGATATGGTAACTACTGTAATGATAAGAAAAATTACTACTGCTATTAGTGTACCTATTATGCATTTGGCTTTTCGGTTTGGGTTACCATTCTCCATGTTATCAAACAATGTAGCTCTTTCTTTTTCGTGGAAAAGTTTTCTTCTTCAGATCTTTATTTTCTTTATTTGATTTCTCAGTCCGTGAAGCGCTCTTAATCAACCAAAAGTCTCTTTTTCACAACAATGTCTTTTTATCTTCAGCCACAGACAACCCTAACCCTTCTCCGTCCTCTAAATGTAATCCCTAATTTTATTCTTCTTTCCACTCGGCGCTAGGTTATCTTCTTCTTTATAGCTTAAACACAAAAGTCTTTATGCATCTACAATGATTCTCGTACCTGCAGCTCCAATAACATATTCCAACAGTTCTAAACGAATGACTTTTTCTTCTTGTGCTGGTATTTGATGACCAAAAGTCGGAAACTCTAATCGATTTAGCACTAGGTCTTTGATCCGACTTAGGTAAAGGGGAATGGGAAGTGTGAAAGTCAGTAACCCCTCAGTCTCGATTCCAGGCGTCAACATCCATATCTCCACTGCCACAATCGGATCGAGATTGATCACCTGCACTTCTCTCACTCTCCCAGATCTCTGTCCCCAAGACATCTGCTAGATAAGTCCACTCTGGGGTGGCGTACCTTCTGCAGGGCACACGTACCCTTCTTGATCTTCTCGGACTCTCAGAGCCTGAGTCCGTAGCTTCTTCGTCTTGATCTGAATCTTCAGCGATCGGGACAAGGGTGCTCTCTGGATTTGCTCTCAAGGTTGACCTTCTCCTTCTTTCCGGCCAACTAGCTTGTCCATTCCTTTTCCTCCTGCTCCTTGTTCTTGGACTCGTCTCTTGATCACTTATAGCTTGTTCGGTATCTGACTCGAACTCCCAGCTACTTTCCTCTTCTGAGACAGCTTCGGTCTCACTGGTGTCTTGACCATCATCAGCCTGTTCCGACACAGACTCAGCCTCTTCAATCACCTCTACAGCTTGACTTTCCCTCTCTGTGGCTTCTCCGCTTTCTGCTGGATTTTCATCCGAGAGAGGAGCTGTTTCTTCCAGAGGTGCTGGAACTCTTTGGGTGTGTGAGGCGTGTATCCAATTGGGCAAGCCTCCACACTTTACTGCAGTGTTCGTAACTAGTATGACTTGGAATGGTCCTCGCCAGCACACGTCTAGACAGTTCTTCCTGACATGCTTCTTCACCAGGACCCAGTCCCCTGGACACAGGTCATGGCACAGGTCTTGTGCTGATGGAACCTCTGCAGCCTGGACCTGGAGGGACACAGAATGAATGGCATCAGATAGTCCCTTGCAGTAGTCCAAGATCAAATCGTCTGTGATGTTCAACAATGCTGCAGTCGGAACCGATGGCAGTCTCATAGCTCTCCCCGTTAGCACCTCGTGTGGAGAGAGACCTGTTCTTCTATCTGGTGTGCTACGTATGCTCATAAGAACCAATGGAAGTGCATCAGGCCAACTCAGGGATGTCGATGAACAAACTTTGGCAAGTCTGGACTTTATCGTGCTGTTGATTTGTTCTACAATTCCCGAAGCTTCTGGTCGATAACTACAATGGAGCTTCTGGTCTATGCTCAAGGCTGAACATAGCATCTTCACTATTTCGCTGTTGAAATGAGTTCCTCTGTCTGATTCCAAAGAGGCTGGCACCCCAAACCTCGGTATCAACTCTCTAAGCAACAATTTTGCTACTGTGAGTGTATCGCACCTACGTGTAGGATAAGCTTCAACCCATCTGGAAAATATACAGACAATCACTAAGACGTATCTGAGTCGATTGCACTTGGGCATTTCAATAAAATCCAGCTGCATTCTATTGAAAGGCCCCCCAGACCTCCCTATGTGACTCAATGTGACTGGTGTTCTCTTTCCTACGTTTAGTTGCTGACAGATCGCACAACGCTGACATACTGCTTCTGCCGCTACTCTAAACTTCGGATTATACCACGTTTGTCTGAATACTCTCACCATAGCATCTCTACCTATGTGTGCTGGTCCATGCAATCTCCTTGCCATTGGACTAACAAGTTCGTTTGGTAAAACGGCTCTCCCATCTGCAGAAATCCAAAAATTCATCTCACTTTTGGTACAACCTGCTGTTTCCCATGCTTTTTTCTCAACATCTGGTGCATTTTCCTGAACACACTTCAATTCATCCCACGTATCTACAGTGTCTAACAACATAGTCAAATCAGTTCCTTCCTGTATTCCCCCCACTTCTACATTGGTGTGAGAATACCCCTGTTCCGCACAGTAACGCGCAACTTCGTCTGCGTATCTGTTACCTTGCGACACAAAATCTGTATTCTTTGTGTGCGCGGCGCATTTGACAACCGCAATAGCTGTTGGACCTTGTAATGCTTCCAACAATAATCTCACGAATTCTCCATTCCTAATAGGAGAACCCGAGGAGGTCATGTAACCTCTTTGAGACCACAACTGCCCATAGTCATGAACTACCCCGAAACCATACTGGCTATCGGTGTATATGGTGACTCGAATTTTGTTGCCTGCCAGACAGGCACGGGTCAAAGCAATAATTTCAGCTACCTGAGCGGAATGTACTCCTTCCAGGCAGGCGGCTTCCACTACTCCGGTAATTGTACAAACTGCATATGCTGCTCTCAGCTGACCAATATCGTCTCTTACGCATGAACCATCAACAAAGAATATTTCATCGGGGTCAGTCAATGGCTCATCTACGATATCTGGTCTCGGTTTGGTGCATAGGTCAGTCACATCAAGGCAGTCATGATCTGTACAAATTTCATCATCAATATCATTTGGAAGTGGCATCAAAGTAGCAGGGTTCAAAACAGAGCATCTCTTTAGGGTCACATTCTCAGCAGCCAATATGACTTGCTCGTAGCGTGTGAGCCTGCTATTCGTCAGATGCTGAGTCTTGGTCCTGGTCATTAACAATTCCACAGAATGCGGTACGTACACCACTAACTGATGTCCCATTACCACATTTTCTCATCTTTCAATGCTGACACCCGTTGCAGCAACGGATTTAAGACATCCGGGCAACGCTGCGGCTACTGGATCTAATGTAGCCGAAAAATACGCAACTGGCCTACGCGCATTTCCATTTCTGGGCCAAAACTGCTAAAGCGCAACCTTCTCTCTCGCAGCAGTAAAGCAAGAATGGTTTCTCATAGTCAGGCATTCCCAAAGCCGGGGCACGACACAAGTCCTCCCTCAGCTGCAAAAATGCCATCAAACAATCTTTGTCCCATGGTACCGGATCACTCACCCCCTTGTGCGTCAGTTTTAGTAAAGGTTTTGCCTTCAGTGAAAAGTTGGCTATCCACTGTCGACAATAACCAACCATGCCTAGAAACATCCTGACTTCTCTTTGTGTTTTAGGCGCATTCATTTTCATGATCGCCTCTATTCTGTCTGGAGACACCTTCCGTTTTCCCTTTTCAATCCTGTGGCTCAAGTATTGCACTTCGGTCAGACAATACTGCAATTTACTTGGAGACACCTTGTGTCCGTTCTCAGCCAAGTGATTTAATAAGGTGATGGTGTCTGTTTTGCAAGCTTCCTCAGTTTCTGACGCCACAAGTAGGTCGTCTATGTACTGGACCAGAACCGAGTTCATAGGCAGTACTAGACTTTCAAGATTTTTCTTCAACAGCTGGTTAAAAATCGATGGGCTTTCTGTATACCCCTGGGGAATACGACACCATGTTAAAACGCGATTTTCCAGCTTAAAAGCGAACAGATACTGGCTCTCCTCATCTAAAGGAATCGAAAAGAAAGCCTGGCACAAGTCTATCACTGTGAACCATTCAGCTTGGAACGGTATCTGAAACAATATCACTGATGGATTCGGTACCACTGGACAACATGAAACAACGATATTATTAATCTTTCGAAGGTCCTGCACTATTCTGTATTTTCCACTAGGCTTCTGCAAACCCATAATCAGGGAGTTACATGGACTTCCCACGATCTCCTTCAGTATTCCTGTTTAATCATGGATTCGATCACAGGCTTTATTCCTGCAATCGTCTCCGGTGTCAACTTATATTGTGGTGTTCTTGGATACTCGGCATTGGGCTTTACCATGATCTTTACCGGTTCTACTCCTTTGATCAGTCCTATTTCTTCTCCAGTAAAATCCCACACCTCAGCTGACACAGTCTCCTTCAAATCCTGTGGAAGCTCCTCCACCGTTAAGGTAGGGTATAGTTCCACGCATCCCTGCGAGTTTACAACCTTAAAGTCGGCATCATCATCGTTAGTCTGCACTTCTACTCCTTCAGGTGTGCAATATATAGTGCAGTTTAGTTTACACAACAGATCTCTTCCTAGCAGACACACAGGGCTAGAATCACAAATCACAAACTGATGTTCATCACTATAGTTCCCTATCTTTACTGACACTGGTTCAGTCAGAGGATTCGTCATTCTCCTATTTGCGACTCCTACCACCTGAATCGTCTCTCCCGACATTGGCAGACCTGGGACTACCGCCGATCTCAAAGTGGATCGAGTGGCCCCCGTATCCACCAAAAAGGTCGTAGGACATCCAGCTACTTCAGCTTCTACGTATGGTCCTCTCTGATCTACCTCCAGGGCTGCTCCTAGAGTACAGCCTTCTACACTATTCACTCGTTGTCCCGTAAGAGGATCAACGTAGTAGCATTCTTCTCCACCTACGAACAGTGGCAGTTGACTATAGGTTTTTCCTCCATTTGCAATTCGAGGCGGTTGAGGAAACTGGGCTCGAGGAGTCTGAGTCCCCCCTTTGACAAACTTTCCCTTTGGAAACGCTGTTCCCTTTACTAGGCTGTTCTGAACCTCATCCTCCTCCTGTTCTAATTCCCCCGTCTCGACATTATATGGACACTCGCGTCTCCAATGTCCCACCTCGTTACACTGATGGCACCTCGTTGTCTTTTTCAGTGTTGCGATATCTATCCTCGGTCTTGGTCTTTCCTCCTCATCTCTGCTCTGATTATTCTGTTTCTTTCCTAGTGTTCCTGTTCCCTGTTGTCGCTGTCCACCCTTTCCAGCTGATTGCATCTGCACCAACATCAGCTTCTCCTTAAGTTTCTTTGCCTTCGAATCTATTTCATCGCTACAGTACCTCGCATACCTCAGAATCTCATCTAAAGGTTTGTTTTGCCAACAGATCAAATGCTGTTGAATCATCAGGCTTATGTCCGGTCTCAATCCCAGGACGAACTTCGACACGAACTGTCCTATGTCTTTGGGATCCATCACGTCCAAACCACTGTACTGTTTGAATGCTTTCAGCAATCTCTCATAGAACTCGTGAACGGTTTCTTTAGGCTCCTGAGTGGTTCAATCTATCTTAACCCAGTCTATGTCCTGCAACGGCACCTTCTCTTTTAACCATGCAATTACCCTCTCGTACTTTTCCATGACCCTCTCTGACGGACCATTCGTCCGGGCATCCCTCTCGGGTTCACAAGTGGGCCATTCGATACTAAGCTTACATGCCGTCCACAAATCTCCGGGTACTACAATGTCAAACAGGGTGTTCAAGTCGACCCACAGCACCTTAGAGATCTTCACGAATCTCTCTACCTGCTTATACCACTCAACGGGGTTCTCCCTTAACTTTGGGAAGGAATTGGTAAATGCCGCTAAATCCCCCCTACTCCAGGGCACATGCACGTAGCTTCCGTTCGCGATTTCTTGCAAAGGGAAAGCTTCCATTCGCATTAGCTCTCCATCCGGGGACCTCGTAAGTGTACTCCTTCTGACGGATCCCCTCTTGGACCATCTTTCCTCCCATTTATCCAAATTCCTCCACAATCTGATACTCAGGATCAGTTCCTTTATGTGTATTTTCAGCCCAATCGTCCTACGCTCATCTAGATCCTGATCCGTGCAATTTAGCCTATGGTTACCCTGTAAAGCTTTAGTTCGTGATAGGTCTATCATATACCTGTTTGCCAAATTAGATAAATTTTCATGAACTGACCTCGCTTTCCGAGTAACATCCTTAGACATAAACAGTATTTCATCCGGTTCGTACAGCTCTATCCTTTCCATTGGCAGTGTGCCGTCTATTATTTCCTCTAAGTCTGATTTTAAACTCATTACATCGAGCCGTTTCGCTTTTATCTCAGCTCTCAGTACCTCACTCCTAGGTGGTTCTTTTACATCCCTCTCACCCCCACTACGAGTCCTACGTCTGGGCACAGGTGAGTTATGAGGCGTCCTTCTTGCTTCTCTTTGTTCCCACCTCTCTAGATCCCAAGCTTTCCCATCTTCCCTTGGGGTATGGTGGAACAATGATCTATTCCCCATTACTGCATTCTGTCTTTTCGGCTCTGTCTCTTTAGATGCGAGATAGTATCCTCCGTTCTGTTCCATATCACTGCAACTCCCTTGCTGTCTGGTGTCGCTCAATAAATGATAAGGTCCTTCACGGCCCTCCATGTTCCCGCGATCTCGTCCGTGATCACCGGATGTATGGCGAGACCCTTCGCGACTCCCTATATTCTCGTGATTCCAATATCGCACATTTTCGCCCGGGGCATGGTGAGTGCACCTGAAACTATCTCGGTACTCCTGCGTCCTTCGTTCTCCCTCACTAAGGATGAGACGAGGCACTCCCCCACACCCTGTACTCTTGTCTTCACACATTTGTCTATTGCCACTGATGGTATGGCAAGTATCTCCCTTGCTTCCTTGACTCCCTCCCTCCCACTCCGGACTGCTTTCGCCAGCTCCGCAGTGAGAGAGGATCCTGTTATCCTGATCTCTCCATTCTGCTTCTGTTTCTATTCTTTTATTCTGAGTCTCTACGGCAGCATCCCATTCTTTCAAGTACTCCCTTAATTCCTTAAAGGATTTCGGTTTCGGTCCTCTCAGATCCATATGTCCTCTCTGACCCCCCTGTTCTATCCAGGGGCCCGTTGCTGAATCCAATGGGGTACTCCGACTCTTTGGTCCTAGCAACTGCCTTTGGGAATTAATCGTATTGTTCCTACTTTCCATCTCTGCCCTTTCCCTGTCCCACCGTGCCTGTTCCTCCTGCTGGGCTCCCTCCGGGTTGTAGATTGACACTATAGGACCTATGGTAACAGGTACTTGTAGAGCATCGGGCAATTGATACGACCTTGCATGCTCCGTTTCTGGCACCTTCTGGACCACGAATCTTCCTACTACTCTCTGTACGGGACTAGATTGAGGTACTTCCTCACATTTCTTGGGGTCCCACTCTGATGTGGGGAGCGGTTTATATTCCCCCCACCTAGCCCCGTCCCCCTGTTGTAGTTCGGGACTTTCGGCTTCTCTGTTGTACGGAGGTGGTCTATCTAATAATAGCCTCTCTATCAGATCCTCATCCGGCTCGCTATCCTCATCTTCTTCTAGAGGTTTCTTTTCTCCCGTAGCCTCTAGCATTGGGTACAGTTTGTCTGCTTCTATCTTTTGCACCCTCCACTTTTTAGCTTCATCGTCCCATTTAGCATCCTGCACTGCTTTTACCGATCGTCTCACTCTTTCTTGGCGCCTATTCAAGCTCTTATCGTGTGCCGCTCTAAACCATGCATTGAGGGCTTCGAACTGTGTTGGCCTCGGTAGAGGTCTCGTTGCGAGCATTATCGCTTTCAGTTGGTTCAATGCTTCTACCCTAAACGTCCCGTATCTCGGGAACGTCAGTTCCTCATTTCCTTCTGTTAGCTTACTCCACTCGGAGATCCATAGTATTGAGTGTAAGCCTACATTCACAGCCATATAATAAGCTGGTGTGCCTTCCGGTGGGGCTTCTTCCCCTGCATACGAGTTTCCTCTATCTCTCTTAAAGATCGCCCTTAAACGCTTAAAACACTTCATTTTCAAGAATCTACGATTTTCCTTAATTTCTCTTCCTTATTTTACTTCCCGATGACAAACCACCAATCCCTACGCGGCTCTTGCTAACCAGCCTATCCCAGCGCGGTTCTACACCGACCGGCCAATCCCAGCGCGGCTCTACGCTGACGTCACTCGTCCCCTCTGCAGCAGTTCCCCTCCTTTCTCAGCTTGCCTCGCGGTCTTGCATGCGTCTCATTCATACACCGAAAAATGACTACTTCCGTCCAAGCGATCACTTTTCTTGACTGTACGTCCACAGTCTAACTGTAATTGTCACCTCAACTGACGAGACGTCTTCCTCTCACTTCAGACGTTCGCCTTAACTGATAGGTTACTTACACACAGTAAACGTCCGACCAGCGTCCGTTACTCATACACTCACTCTTACACTCCCCCTATCATCGGTCCTGCGGGCGATCAATGGTACCTCATGACCCCCTTTACAATGGTAGACAATTACTCTGGGTGTTCGATACACCCGAACCACTTAAGCCCTTCTCTGGACTTAAGATTTTATCCGGTTGCGCGCGCTCACAACCTTCCCTCAATCACACTACAGGCATTCAACTCCGCTTGACATTACAACACAGGTACAACATAAAACACTGCAATCTGGCAACGCATGACCCTTATACTCACTCTCGACCGACTCTGCTGCTTTTTCTCTCGCACCGTCAGCACCTTCTTCGGCAGGGATTCTTCTTCTGGTCGTCGATGACTAGGGACCTTGGGGTAATCTAGACCTGACCTAGGTTGCCTTCCTCAAGAAGAAAACCATCTTTCTCTGCTACCAACTGCGGGGAATGAGATTTTGATACCTTTTCTGATCACCTAGATACCTATCTCATTCTTCCAATTTTGGATCGATTATTATCTGTCATTGAGTAAAAGGCAAACCCACATAGGTTAAATCAACCCCATAGACTGACGCAACTCTGAAGAACCACTTACGACTGATAAAGTTTAAAAGGGTTTAATATAAAATCATAGATAATTGCAAATACAATCCTCTCAGGATAAGATTCAACAAGTATACAGGAACTAAAAGGAACATAAATTCCCTAAAGAATCTCAGTCTACAAAAGAATACGATTAAAATCAATTCCAGAATCAGCAAATTAAAAAGCATAGACACAAAGTGGATCCGTTGCGTCATCTACAAAAAGAGAATAAACAAGTTAAATCTGTCCCTACTCTATGCTAGATGACATCCCTACTTCGCAAGTCCTTTTACCCTAAAAAGGTGTCAGCAGTTTGACTTCCAAAAGAAGTTCAAACTCTCTTAGCCTCTAATGGTAACCTATGTCGAGAAGCAGTACCCTCTCTGCCTACCCATCCGCTCTCTAAGGGTCCTCGGCCTACTGCTCTCTTGCGCTCTGCTCTTTCTCTCTTCTGTTCTGCGCTAACTTCTCCCCTGGGTGCTGTCCCTAAATACACAATCACAGTATAGGTGGAACGCCCCTTTGATGCCCACCACATACACATTCACATGATCTCATTCTAGTTCTTTCCATAGCTTCGTCTCTTCGCGTCGTCCGTTAAGTTGACCTTGCTTCTTAGGCCCCATCTTCATCTTCGTGCTGGTGACTTCATTGACATTCCAGTTGACACTTTCAGAGCAAAGTCTATCACCTCAACAGAACTCTATTCATTACCGTTGTGATTATAACCTCCTTTGGTCCTGTGAACGGTCACTTAAAACAAGACTCCAAATTCCAAGCGTCTCTTATCTCATTTAGGCCATAAACTTCGTCCAGCATTGTCACTCTAAATTTAACAAGACCTTTGACTCTTGGCTCGCACATTCAGATCAAAGCTATCCCTATTCCTGTGAGCCCACTAAATTACATACAGCGGACTACACTCCTGCGAACCCTTGGTCAGTTAGGTTAAAATCACACATGACCACATTATGCTAAAATTCCTACAACTCTTCTACACAGTATGACTTTTAACACATATATATATAATCGAATTAGTAAATCATTGATTATAGCGAATGCATTTTACACAGAATACAACGTTATACTCTCATTTCTTACAAAGTGCTATACGTTCTGCACATTTCTTCACTTTACATTTCACCTTCTTTCTCCATTTAATAATTATATACGTATATTCAGTTTAGCACGTTCTACAGTTCTTAAGCATTTCTACACATTTCTATATTAGCCCAACCTATATATACGGGCCTTTCAAAGTCTAATGTATTCTAATGTAAATACAAATACATTTCCTATTACATTGGTTACATCGACTAACTTTACACTACAAGTGCTACTTCACGTTACAACTTCTAACTTTATGCGATATGCTTGTAAATATGGTACAGATATACTTTTCATTCAAATTGCGCTCTCTCATCTTCAAGGCTCTTCATGGTCATTGCCAGCTCCTCTACAGAAAAGAAGGATATGGCATGCTCCGAAAAGAAAACTACTGTAATCCTCAGTTAACTTGGCAACCTGTCCAGATTTTAAAAAATCAGATTTGGAGGAAGAGCCTTCACGATTGAGGGAGTTCGCATTTGGAACAAAGTCCCCACAGCCCTGAGACAAGCTAATTCATTTCAGGAGAGACCTAAAACATGGTGTTTACCAAAAATCTAGAGCATAGTTCATAACACTACACCAGCTACCACCAGTTGTGGTCCAGATGCTTTACTTCACAGCATCACATGTCTGTAGAGGCGTAATACAGCGCCATGATGCCCGTTGGGTGACAGTGCGCTCTGTAAGTGCTTCAAAATAAAATAAAATAAATGAATACAATTCTACCTACTCTCTCCTTCTCTTCTTATTACACCCTCCCCCCTCATCCATCCCTGTTTCCTTCCTAAATCCTATGTTCATAATATTTTACTTTGGTGTCCTCATCGCTCTCACCAATTGTACCAGACTATAGATCTCTGTTGGTCTTGCATGTCATTGTATCTTTAGTTGTTTTTTTGTGCTTTATTCATGCCAATAAAAAAATTCTTGCAAATTCCTGTGCATTAACATCCAGAAATATTTTCTAATAGTTGTTATAGTGTTAAATAATTTTAAATATGTATATGTCCATATAGTATAATGTTGACTATTGCAAGGTGTACACAGGGAAGGGTTAATCTAGAGGGACCTATTACATATTGACAACAAATGTAATAAAGTCAATTGATTCATACAAAACATAAATTATGTCTTCATCATCAATAAGAAACATTGGACATAAAGTCAATAATTTTATCTGGAAAACCTTCAAAAAGGGAGAGATGGAACTCCATTGTAATAATTATGCTTGATCTTGATCAAATGAACACAGATATATTGTTCACTCTAAAAAAATGTCAATCAGTGTTTTTAATCAGTATCAGTACCAGTACTCTCCAGTTAGAAATGTAGATTTAAAGCACTGAATAGAAAAATGTTCGATTAATAAGAAGTTCATTTATCACATCCCAGAGTCATTAGGGCCAGATTACGAGTTCGCCGATTTCAGCGCCATACTGCTGCGGCAGCTGTCCCAAAAAAGACCGCCACCTTAGCAGTCACCCGCTCACCGTATTAAGATGTTGCCAGTGAGCTGGTGGTCTCTTGGCATCGGTGTCCAGATGGAGCGATGTTTCCCTGCTAGAGAGATGGGTAAGTACAACATGTGTATATCTGTAACACATGCATGTGTTGTGTATGTGTCATAATGTAATTGTAGGTGATGTGTAGTGTATGTATTGCTGCATGTTAAATATAACAAACTATTACAATGCACCATATAGAAGAAGTGATGGTGAAGTCTACCTCTGCATCCGGCGCCAATGGAGTTGCCGTGCGTCGTGATTTGGTGGCAGAAGGACAGGAGGGATCTAGACAATGGCGTACGACAGAGATTCCGAACTGTGACCCCGAAAAAGGTGAGTTTTCACGTCTATTTGTGTCTTTCCGCCGACTTGTGCATGGCGGTGTCCCTGCCAGGAAAAGCTCGAAGGAAGGGCAGATCATAATCCGTACTGCGAATCTTCGCAGGACTGCCTCCAAGTCCTGCCTCTGGGTTTCCTGCCATCAACACGAGTTTCAGCTGTGGCAGTGGTTCATTGGCGGTCTTGAAGCTGAGTTCCTGCCAGGATCATAATCAGGCAATTGGACCGCCAAGGCAGCAGGCGGAAGGACAGCTTAAAAAAGCAACAGCTGTGTCTTCCCACCAAACTCGTAGTCAGTTTTTACCTACCACACCGCAATTCAAGCGTTACTGATTTTTGCAAGGTCGTCTTAGCCCCTTAACCGCGGCGGCAATTCTGCCATGGTGCGGGCGTTCCAATGGCTGGGCGAGGCTGTGACGGCCAGCGGTCGTGCGCAGCACGGAAGGCGTTAAAACAAGGCAAATAATATGTAGATTTACTTTTTTAACATTGTAGATGAGGCCCATGAAAAACTGGAGCATTCTTGCCTTGACATAGAACAAATTGTAAGCAACTAGCTTCCACTAGTATAGAGTTTTTCACACTCTACTGGTATAGTGTTTTTCAGGCTCATTGCCCTTCTTAATAGATTACCTTCCAACTGTTGAAACCATGAAGTCTTCTTCTGGCCACCTTTTAGTGTCTCATACTAAAGAAAGGAGACCACTTATTTGCTTTTTGGTTTATTGTAATTATCAATGGATAGACCAAATGGTTTCCCAAGAAGAAGGGGGATTTGCCAGGGCTACCATAATTGCTTTGGATTGCATTTAATCATGGCTCCTATGTCAAACTATTATCAATGGTAAGACACAAATAATTATATTCAGAGACTACCTCAATATTAGTATTGTTATAGCTCCAGAAATACGGGTAATCACATTTCCAAAATACTATCACTTTGCTTTTTAACACTGAGAAGATTGGTCACTTAATAGTCATCTAATCACCTGCAACGCTGTTGAAAGCAATATTCAGTCTCCATACTGGAACCTGGGTACGGGTGAAACTCACGACGAATTCAGCCACCAAAAAGATTTTAACAAACCGAGGGCTAAAACAAGGTTGTGCACTGGCACCTCTGCTTTTTAATTTATACTCTGTGGACCTCGGCAAAACAATATCCAACGCCAATCTTTTACCCCCTAATATTGACCAGACAAGACAATTTTTAATGCAGTACACAGACGATATGGTGCTACTGGACCACACCAAAACAGGCTTGCAAAGATCACTGGTAGCTTTAAGCAACTATAACAATATTAACAATTTAAGAGCAAACGCGGGAAAGATAAAGGTAGTAACATTTAGGAAGTACGCCAAGAAACTCAGACAACAATGGAGACTGGGCAACTTGAAAATAGCAACAATGACCAAATATAAGTACCTGGGGGTTTAGCTTATGAACAAAGGGAAGTCTACTGCACACATTGCTTCAATCGAAACAAAAGCTAAGGCAGTGACGTATGCCCTATGCAAAGTGAACTCCAAACTAAGCAGCCCATCTACCAAATCCATTATAAAGGTCATTAGAGCCAAGCTTCTCCCCTCAATCACATACAGCCAACTAGCATTCCTCGTAACTTTTATCAATATATTGGAACACGTCAATTGTCGAGCATTCAAGCAGATCTTCCAGATTCCAGTCCATGCCCGGAATGCCCTGATACGATTGGAAGTTGGACTAAACAAACAAAGTCACGAGCATTGGTCTTCGATTGTGTAGTTCTATGAAGGGGTCTGTGTGGCCCCACCTCACACAATGAAAGCAATCCTAAAAACAATCTGTGGACCAAAGCCTTGCACACTGCCTGCACTGAACTGCACCTTGACATGACCAGTTGGCAGGACTTTATTCATCAGCCCGGTACTCTAAAATCTATATTAAAAAAAAGAAGTCAGACTACTATCCAAGGAAGAGGACATGAAGGAACTGAAGATCTCCAGCAGTAACATCAGGATACTTGCAAGCTCCTATGAAGACCGACTAAGGCAGCCAAATCTTGATGCCGCCCTAAACAAGTTAATTTTAAAGCGAATTATAGCAGTGAGACTCATGGTGTAACTGATAAAAGACATCAACTCGCACTGGAAAGCTTTAGAGGTGGTCAGTACTTGTAGACTCTGTTACCAATATGAGGAATCCATGGCTCACCTGGTTTGCACATGCTACTGTCTGACTTAGGCACGTCGCACTTTACTGAAGCCTTGGTTTTTAAAATATGGAACGTGTACTTGCACAGATGCCATGGAACTTCTTTTTAACATCCCAATGGAACAGGCCAGATTTGCGAAATTTGCACATAACGTGAAATAACTTTTAGGTAATGTCACGCAGGCCGCCCTTTATTGAAGCCTCTGTGGTTAAAACATTGCACAGGTACCGCATAGACGTTTTTGGAACTGGATAGATGAGCTCAAATTTGCGCATTAAGTGAAAGAACCCCCAGTCAAAGTCTTAATCAAGGACTAAAACTAATTTAAAGGTTTGACACTCGTTTTTGGCTTTGATTTGTACTTTTAAATGCTGTGTTTTTAGATCTATTACCTATGTTTTAGACATGTATATTAGATCTGTCAAACACGTACCTGCTATAATTGAAGCAACCAAGTGCCAGAGTAACTTCTTTTGATCTCGTTTTTAACAATTTTTGTGAACTGACACAATAAAATGTTTTCATTCATTTATAGTCATCTAATCCTTGTAGCAAATGCTGTAACCAATTTGTGGTATATCTAAAAAGCAACATGCCATCTGGTTAAAACAGACAATGGATACATGATTTACCAGAAGTGGGGTGAATATAATTGAATTAAAATAATAAAAAATTCAAATCACTAATGTACAAATTAAATAGTAAGGAGGCCAAGAAACAGCATTGAGTAACTCAGTTTTTTAACAATAGCTATGAGACTAGGGAAAAAAATTAATTGGACTAGTCGTAAACAGTAGATTTTAAGGGTTTTAAATTAAATATTGTGTATAGCTTGATTTTAAAATGTATTTTGGCCATGATTTCTGATATGGTTTTTGATATGAACCGAATAAAGTACTTTTGACTGACTGACTGACTGACTGAGTAACTCACTTGAGTATGTGTACTATATAGAAGAGACAGGCTAATGTTTCAGAATTTTCTTTGAGACCCCAAGATTACACCTCTTAGAGAAAAAATTGATTATTGGCTGTGTCCAATGTGCTAAGTGGATCAATGAAGGTGCACAATCTTAAAGGATGATGGCATTAAATGTGTAAAAACAAAACAGTTCTTTATGGAGATTGTTGTTTGCAAAAACTATTTTGTTAATATGAAGATTATGATTTTCCTCTACATACACTCTGCTTGCTGCACAAAACATAGCTGAGAGATGACAATTTAATGGGGATCATTTGTCACACTTTTGTGTATAAGGATCATTATTCATCCTTTCCATTCGTGTGTATCTTAGTCAGAGTCCAATTAGCCTAGGGAGCCTTAGAGAAAAGAGCAGCCATCATTCAGCAAATCAAAGCAGAAACAATAAGATTTGTTCTGTCAGAGCAACATGGAATCTTTCTATCTAATAAGATGGTGGGAATCCGGGGCACTTTAGTAAGTCTCATTCTATGGCCTCAGGTTCTTTTTACACCTCACAAATCCCTATTGTATATATGCTCTAAGCGCTTGCATGTGAGACTATCCATTGCCAGAACAACGTGTCACAAAAATGTCAGCGACCAAAATATTGCAAGTTAACTATATATAGGATGTATAGTCTTGCTATTCTTAAATCCACATGTATGTACTATGAATATTTATGTTCCCCTTATTTGGTTTAGATTGTTTTCATGTACTTTTATTAAAGTGTTTAATTTACTGTTCTTTTGTTGACTTTAAAATGGATGGCCCTGCTCAAATTAACATGCATGGCTCTGGGGATTGCTTGTTGCTTCTTACACTGGCACTCACGGTTAAGCACTTATTTTCTTAGAACTTTGTTGAGACATAACCAGGGTGTGTTTATTAACCGGGAAAGGATACCCCCTACCCAAATTCATAACCCACATTCTGACTAGGATCATGGTATCTCTTCCTCTCTCATCGTCAACACAATCGGAAAGAGGATGTAGCATAAGAGCTAGAGTGGTCGGCCTGGGAGCTGGGGAATAGGGTTCGAGTCTCGATAGGGGCACTCAACAGCCTGTGATTCTGGGCTAATCACTTAGGGGCCCATTAGGATCACGGGTGGATTGCCACTGCCCGCATGGCGGTGACGATCTGCCCGTGATCCGACCCCGTATTCTGACCCCGCCCACCACCCTTTTCCCCCGCACCATATTACTATTACTAGTGGCGGAAAAGGCTTTAATATGGGGGCAGTGTCTGTTAGACACCGCCATCCATATTAACATGGGTGCAGAAAGATTCCTTTCCGTTGCGGCATTGAAGCCACGGAAAGGCATGCGGGAATTGACTGCGGGGGCCCGTTGCGGGCTCCCACGTACTCTGGGGGGGTAGGGGGGGAGTTGGGAGGTACCTATGGTACCCCCGCAGTTCCATGCACAACATGGCAGGCACCATGCGGTGCCTGCCATGTTGTGCATGGAAGGGCACAACATGCCTTCCTGGCATTCTGACGGGCGGTGCTGAGTGATATTGCTGGCACTGGTATTTGGCAGCAATGGCAGGAGATGTAAGAAGTGTCAGCTGCAGGGGACTACTGCGAAATACTTTTGGTCCTGGCACTTTATTTCTGTTTACAAATTAAGGATTGAGATGGAGTAAGCATCTGTCCACCACACTATCACTCTCAGCATGTAAGGCACAGTCTTTTAACCGAAAGCTAAAGTTTTTGACTTGGAGCAAGTAATGCCCATATTGGTGTATTGCTGCTCAAAAACATTCACCCCTACCACGGCATTGCATTGATTTACAGGTTTGTCCCTCTTTCAGATTGCAACAATTTTTTTTTCTTACCCACTTCCAGGCCCGGGGTGGGTCAATACATGTTGCTTCCAGCCTACGCGTCATCACGGTTAGCCTCAAATTGCACTTAAGTCTCAGTCGATCTTCAACAATTGACTAGCATTGTAGAGAGCAAGAAGTGTACTGCTGCTAGGGCAACTGAAGTGGTGAGATTCAGGTTCACAAAGAGGAGTAAACAGTTACTTTAGCTTACACCCTGCTCGTCCACTCAAGTGAGTAAGAATATAACTACTTCATCCTAGGAAGTAGAAGGTGTTTTTGGTCCTAAAAAATATGTGGGGTAATCTGTTTCTAACTTGTGAAAACATGTGAAATGGAGTCTGAAAGAAGGCCAAAAAACATCTGAAAATTATTTCATGTGTAGACATCTGTAGAGGTTTACATTCTTGTCGTCTCCATGATGATTACAGTAGGTGAGAGAAGAATGAAGACTGATACTGAAGTCACTTACCTCTGCTTCCAAACATAGGTGTCTTAAATCTCATAATCAACAGAGCAAATCAGCATATGGTTGAAGGTGGAAAGGGAGAACTGCACAAAGGTATCATGGTTTTGAGTTGAGTGTCAGACTGTTGCAAAGTATTACATCAAGAGATATCTTCACTTTCTTCTCTTATGTCCTGAGAATGAAATTGGACCTGAATCCATGTGGATGGGAACACCCTTTACATGCGCAGTTAATTCATGAAGAAATCGCGATGGAGGAAGAGGGCATCCCAGGGCGCCACGGATAAGGTAAGGAGTTTTCATACTCTTTAAATCGTTTTTTTACACTTACACATAATTGTTAATTAATAGTGAGGGTGGGAGGGCAACTCCGCTCCGCCTCGAGTGTACTCTGCCCACTTTGAGAAGCGCAGAGCAGACAAAACTCTGCTCACTCCATTGGCGGAGCGGAGTTCCCTGCCCACTGTTAATAAAAAGGTACCTAGGATTGAAGCCAAAAGGTTGGTTTATGTTCCCCCCAGCTGAGAGCGGGGAAGGTCAAGGATGAAACAGGCAAGCCCCAGAATAAGGTATAGGGAAAGGGTTCCCATGCTCCATCTAAAAAACTGAGGAGGTTCTGGTGGGCGGTGGCCCAGAGCATCCCATTTCTAACCCTGTTGCTTTCAATGTTCCTTGTTAGGGCACACAGGGGGACTCTGTCTGTCCTAAGAAACCACACACTGGTTGTAACTCTACAGGGGTGGCCAATGTGGCTTTAGTCCCCCGGTGATGGAATGTGCCCCAGTCCCTAGTTGGGAGATTATCAGCACTTCCTCAGGTCACAGTAAATGAGATCCCTGTCACTTCTCTGAGAGATACCAGTGCCAGCCAGACCATTATAGTGGAAAGGATGGCTTCTGCAGGCAGTACACTAGACAATTGTTTAGGGTTACTCATGCCTTTGGGAAGGACTTGTATAGCGCTATGCCTCTTGTGTCACAAAATGGGTTGTGACCCCGAGGAGGCTCATAGCCAGTATCCCAGATGTTCACTAACTGCATCTTGGGAAATAAGTTGTCACTGGGGTTGAAAGAGCTGAAACAGGTGGCCTCCAATGGCACCCTGATAGCTCAGGTTTCTGGGTGTTCTCCTCCAAAATAGAGGGTATGGCGACAAATGGGGTGGAAGGAGTGAAAAGGCTCATCCCTGTCGCACATTCACACTCAAGGTACAGACAATGAGCTGGAGAACCAGTCTCAGGCTACCACCCCTGGACTGGTGGGAGGAAAGGTGGAAGCAGGGTGCCTAACAACCAGGGCAGTAGCCGCCAACTGGGAGAAACCTTGAAGGTCACCAAACACTCAGGTGCAATTAGGGAACTCATTGCTAGCCCCAAGGCTGTAAATGAAGCCTACCCAAGGTCACTGCTTGGAGCCTCCACCAGTCGGTGAATGTCCTTCATCCTGGGTCTTGACACCTCCAGCTATCAGTGGCCTCAGCTGGTTGTTGTCCTTATTGGTGGAATTTTCAGTGGGTTGGGGACAGAAACCTGATCCAAGGGGTGATGGTGGTACTGTCTGCTTACAGGGATTCATATGTGAGCCCCTTCAGGTTAGGTGCCTCAGAGTTGTGGCCCACAGGCGTGGAGAAGGGTTCCATGTCGATCAGGAGAGTAAAGACAGGGGGGTCCACCTAGGTTCAGAGGAGTATCAAATTGGCACTCCATGTTCTATTGCCTAAGCAGTGAAGCCTATCCAGATATTGATTAGTCCTCCCAGCCTTTGGTTGGAAGTGGGGGGGTCATATTGGACTTGTCCCTCTCTGTGGGGCCGCCTTCAAATTTTTTGTCTTCACCCTTCCCTTTTTTCTGAATGTCATAGTTGTTGACATTAGGACTAGGAGTGGGCGATAAATTCCTCCTTGCCGGCAGAGTTGGCAGAGTTTTGGCCTCTCTGTGTCACACATGTATACAAAGATCTGGCCACATTTCTCCAACCGCCTTGTGGTGGAGCTTTTCTTGTGTGTGCCTTGTGCGAGATTTGGTGTCCCCTAGTGCAATTTTTGGTCACTAGTAGGGCACCCTGCAAGTTTTCCTCATCGCGAGCTGTCGTGACTGTTTTTGATTAGAAAGCGGCATCTCGAGTAGAAAATCTACTCGACCAGCAGCAAAATCAATGGGAGAAGAACCCTCTGACACTCAGTCTGTTTACATTCACACAGATTTTTTAGCATGGATTGAGCTCCTGGCACTAAAAATCAGCACAAACAGTGCAACATGCCTAATTTCGCCCATCCACGTAATCTCATGGAGTTTTCATTTAACTCCGTGGAATTCTGCAGAGTGAAACTCTACGAGTTCCGCCCACCCCTAATTAGGACTCTGTGCACTTTACCTCTGTTAACCAGTGCTAAAGTGCTTGTGCTCTCTCCCTTAAATATGGTAAAATTGGCATATACCTAATTGGCACATTTGATTTACTTGTATGTTCCAAGTAAACAGTACTTCATGCACCCAGGGCTAGTAAATTAAATTCTATGGGTGGCCTTCATCACTCATTTTGCCACCAACTTATGTAGTTTTTTAAAACATGTCTCAGGCCTGCCACTGCAGCCTGTAGTGCACTTTTAAACAGCCATTGCAACCTTGCAAAATAAACCATTTGCTAGGTCTAAACCTTCATTTTTAATGCATATAGGACATCCCCAAGGTAGGCTTTAAAGGCTCTTAGACAGGGTGAATTGTACCTAAAAAGTAGAACAAGAGTCCTTAAGTTTTACATGTCCTCTCAGAGAAAAACTTCTACAGTTGTGTTTTACTTTTGTAAGAACTATCTCTCCCATTTTAACTAACATGGGTTACCTTATTACATGTAACTAGTGTTAAAACTGGACTGGGAGCAGATAGAGATATGCAGTGTACACTCATATGAATTATAATTTTAAACCATCTTTAATGGTGAAGTCTGATTTTAAACCACATTTCATGTAGGAAGTTGGCATTTTCTTGTCCGAATCATTTGTGCCTTCTGCAAGTGCCATGGGTACATGACTGTGAATGCCTCTGCTGTTGGGGTTTGCATATTCCTCCCAGACAGTGACACAACGGGGATTACGTGTGGGCAGGATGGGCCATACTACCAGGATGGCTGGGGGTGCAGCTGCCTCACTTGCACTTCAAAGGGCTTGCCTCCAGCTTACGCAAAGAAATGTTACACCAAGACTGGCCTGTCTTTTTTAAATAAATAAATAAATGCTTGGCTTTGTAAAGCGTGACTAATCACCTGTGAGGATATCAAGGTGCTGTTCATAGGCACATGGAGATTAAGTGATTTGCCCAGAGTCACAGGATGTTGAGCCAATGCCAATACTCGAACTTGGATCCCCAGCTCCATAGTCCGCATCTCTGACTGTTACCCCACATTCCAGAATTTTAGAGTCTTGACAGGAAAAGAAAAAGAAAGGAAGAACTTTCCAGAACCAGATGTTGGGGATATTATTGTGAATCCACATGCATCAAAGGCTGGCACAATGTGGAAATATTGTACCATCAAAGCCACTCATCAGTATGCTCCTGGATCTGTGGACATTACAGAAGAGGGACTGCCCTGCCACCAGAGGATTGAATTGCTGGTACCAGAGGACTGCCCTGCTGCTTGAGGACTGACTTGCTTTCTGAGAAGGAAGATTGGACCTGCTCTCTTCATCCCAGGCTAACCTGAGTGACTCAAAAAGTCAGTTTGCTGACCTCCTGCCTGAGTTACAGGGACACAACAAGCTCCAGAGGCCTCCCTATAGCTGCCCAGCTGACCTGCTGCAGTGGACCTGCCTGGGCCCTGATGGCCTCTTCTGGAGTAATGTCCCGATCCCCAAGAGGTGCCTCTCCAGGTCCTGGACCCTTGGCTGGTAACAAAGTGCACTCCTCCGTGTCTAACTGTGGGCTCCAGTGTGCATGCAACTCAAAGCAGGATCTCACATCGCAGCACTTGCAGCTACTCATCAGCAGCGTCTTCAAAACTGAAGCAGCGCACACCACCTCATGCAGGGTTTCATATCACAGCTGTCGCAACTCAACCTCAGAACAGACGCAGCATGATGCAAAGCCGAGCATCAAGTACATAAGGTGTAATTCGTAGCAAGACTAACATGGTTCCTGTATCCGTCTCATGCTCCATCACAGACAGCTTGTACTTGTGACTTTGTACAGGTTCATTGCTCCTGGATACCTGCAGTTGGCACTTTGTGCTACTAAGAGATTTCTTACCTAAAGCACTAAATGTAACTTTATCACTTTTTGTGTGCTGCAGAAATACTTTATATGTTGACTGTTATTTAAGACTTTATGCATTAGTGGCAAGCTAACAGAATGTTATGCACGGCTTAATTTAGTGACTTTTGTGATATTCACTGAAAAAAACAAAGGTTAAAGTGATTTTATAGTTGGATGAAAATGTCAGTCTTTTTTCAGTCTAAAACGTGACGTTTAATATGACATTTCCACCTAGCAAAAACATCTCTTTAAACTTGTTGTTTTTCGTGAATTTTTGAATTTTTACTGCAAAGTGAGACATGATTACCTTACCTATCTATAAAGTCACTTTAACCGTTTTTCAGTGACTTGTTAAGGTTTCTTACATAAAGTTATATTTTATTAGCATACGTAATGCCAAACACCCACCATGTTTGGGCAAAAGCAGTGTACAGTATGGGGTTTGGGTGCAGGGCCTGGCATGCAAGCTGTACACAGGCCAGGGCCCGCACCAAACCTCTGTTCCCAGCTGGTATTTAGGTGCATGGCCTGGTGCCCTAAACCTCAGCTGGCGCTCATTGCTGAATGTGTTATGTTACAATATAAAGGGTGTCCTTTTAAGTAAGGCAGACAGACCTTTTGAAAGTGACTTTTTTTAAAGGGTTAAAACACCAAAGTATAAAAAATTAGCCTATTGGCTTTTTGAACATATCAACATATATGAAGCAGACTGAGGGGCATATTTATCATAGGGTTGCAATGCTTTTGCAACACGTAACGGGTTGCAAACGTGACACAACACTTACGTTGGATGTATCAAGCCATGCAAGGCTACCTTGCGTGGTCGTGAGTGTCTTGATGAATCCAAAGAAAAGCAACAAGGTGCAAATCGCTAAATTGTGTTACTCTGCCTTGGGTAGGCGTTCCACATGTGGAGCACGGGTATTGCCACGCATCCATCCATGGATTCTGAACCATTCCCAGATTTACCAATACTGGTAGACCTGGGAATGCATCTTAATGCTACACCTTCCAAGGGAAGGCGTAACAAGGAGAAATATCTTTGTTTCGCCTCATTTCTTCCTCTTTCTATGTGTGGTGTATTCCCCAGCACACATAGAAAGAGGAAAATGCATCTGAAGGTTGTGTTTGTTTAGGAAGGCGTCCCTTCCTGCACAAAATAAATCCTGCATCCAATGCAGGCACCCTTGCACCATGGTGCAAGGGTGCCTGCGTTGGCACGAGCCAACACATTGTACACCAGCACTGGGAAAGACAGAAATGCACTGCCCTTTCCCTGTCATGCAGTACAGCACAGTGACTTGCTGCAATGCGTTTCATGACTTTTTTGGTACTTATACCCCTTGTTGTCTTTGTGAAAAAATCATCAATAATCATAATCAAATGTATATTTCATTAATGTACACCGTGAATGTTCGATAAAAGCGATTGTCATAAAACAAATTAATAAAGTTTTATTACCAAAAACATTAACATATATTTAAGTTTGTTATTATTATATATTATTAATAAGGTTTTGTAAAGCGCGTAGTAACCCGTAAGCATCCCAGCGCTGAGATCAGGACAGTCAAGAGGGTAACATAAGGGGGGAGGGAAGAGAAATGGAGATCAGGGGAACAGGTGAGTTTTCAGAAGTTTTCTGAACTGGAGGTAATCTGGTTCCATCCTTAGATTACGGGGGAGGGCATTCCACAGGCGGGCCGCGTTGACAGAAAAACGCCGTCCGCCAGTGCGTGCCCTCTTCACTCTGAAAATAGTGATAAGGTGTTCATGGTCAGAGCGAAGGGATCTTGTGGATTTTTGAGGATGGGGGGGCCTTTATCCTGCAGGAGTTTATGGAACAAACAGAGATCTTTAAACTTGACTCACTCTCTCACTGGGAGCCAGTGAAGATACTTCAAGGCTGGTTTGGCCGAGGATCTAGCCGGAGTGTTGGTAAGAATCCGGGCCGCGGCGTTCTGGATCCTTTGCAGTTTGTTGAGGGTTACTTCAGGGGCACCCAGATAGATGGCATTGCTGTAGTCCAGCCTTGACAGGATGAGGCCTTGGATGAGCAATTTCTGGGAGACAGGAGGGAGCAGGGGCAGAATTTTCCCGATAGATTTAAGGAGCCCGAAGCAAGTCCCAGCGATTTTTTTGGCTTGGGTCTTGAAGGACAGATCTTTTTCCAGCCAGATTCCCAGGCTCTTGATCTCGGTCTTGGGGACTGGAGGTTCACCCAAGCAGGGGGGCCAGATGGTAAGGGGAAGGGAGAGCCCCTTCTGGCCGAGGAGTAGGATGTCTGTCTTTGATCCGTTGAGTTTCAGCGACAAACTATTCATCCATCCCTGAATTTCGGCAAGACAGCTGTGGAGGTTAGATGGTTCCTGGTTTGGATGAGATAGAGACACCACTAATTGAGTGTCATCGGCGTAGCTGATGATTTTCACTCCGAACGGGATGACAACCTCCTCCAATGGGGACATGTAGACATTAAATAATGTCGGGCTTAATGATGAGCCCTGGGGCACACCACATTGGAGGGGGGTTTCGGGGGAGCGGGTGTCGTTCTCCCAGACCTGGAAGGAGCGATGGTCTAGGAATGATTTGAACCAGGCCAGAGCAGTGCCCTCCACACCGATGTTTTTGAGTCGCTGGATTAAGACCCGTGGTTGACAGTGTCGAAGGCCGCACTGAGGTCCAGGAGGATCACTGCCACTGATCCTCCTGCATCCAAAAGGACTCTGGCCTCCTCCACTGCCGCAAGCAGGGCGATGTCCGTGCCCTGACCTGGGCGGAATCCAGTTTGCGAGCTTCTGAGCAAGTTGTTAGACTCCAGAAACTGCGAGAGCTTTTTGTTGACTAGCTTTTCAGTGATTTTACTGATTCCGGGGAGGAGGGAGATTGGCCTATAATTGGCCATGTCCAGGGGGTCCAGAGAAGGTTTTTTTAAGGAGCGCCTTGACAACGGCCGCTTTCCAGCTGGGGGGGACTTTTCCCTGGAGCAGTGAAGAGTTGATGAGGTCAGTTAGAGGAGGGGCGATCGTAGGTGGCCACTTTTTTTAGAATGCGTAAGGGCACCGGGTCGCTAGGGGAGCCGCTTTTGATAGCATCTAGCGTGGTTGAAACCTCTTTAATAGTTACTGGGCCGAGAGAGTTTAGGTGGGTAGTGGTTGGGTTCGAATTAGTGCGGTCCTCCTCAATGAGACTGAAGTCGACAGGGGGTAGGGAGGCGAGAATTTTCTGAATTTTCTCGTCGAAGAATTTGGCCAATTTGAGGCATTTATCTTCAGAGGTGTTGGAGTCTGGAAGTTTCTCTGGTCGCGGATCTGGGACTTTGAGTAATTCTTTTAAAATGATGAAGGTTTCCCTGGCAGAGCAGGAGGAGTTTTTTATCCTTTCCTCAAAGAATGTGCTTTTGGTGTTGCGTAGAGCGATTTTGTAGTTTTTTAAGGAGGTGCGGAAGGCGGCTTTTTTGTCTTTTAACATTTTTCAGCCTACAAATTCAGCCATAAAACCAACCACAAGCGGGCCCTGCACTCCACCTGAAGAGCATAGTGCTCCAGATAGGAATACTTTAAAAAACACAGTGCAAGCTCTCCTGGGGTCATGGATTTAATGAACCAGGATATTTATGGGCTTTTTCAAAAGCCCTGTGTACCGCAGGCAAGTCACTTTTCTTGACGTTCTGGTGGTGCACGGGACTTAGCCATATCTACATGGCCACGTAAAGCCACCCTGCATGGCTTTTCGTGGCCTTATAAATGTGAAGCGAGGCAGAACAGTGCAAATTACTGTGTTGCCCTACATTACGATTGGGAGGTATGCCATGGGCTTTGGGGTAGGTGTTCCCACATTACACCCATAGCATTTGACACATTCCCAGATTTTCAATAAGCTGTAAATCTGGGTATCCGTCAAGAAACCTAACCTAAAACTAAAACCTAACTTAAAATAATGTTATTTATCCAAGGGGAGAAATAACATCATTTCTCCTAGATTTTCTTCTCTTTCTATGTATGTTAATTCATTAACCAACACACACCCTGGGAAGCGCTACTAAATATTAGTGTAGAAGCACATATTACTTATAAATGGTTCCACATGACCTCATCCCTATAAAAAAGCAGAGAGCACTTTTTGTTCTGACACCAGCGGTACACCAAGCACAATCGATGAATACATAACTTCCACCGTCTCCACCATCTCAAGGCTTATTGATGATATGTTTGAAAAAAAAAATACTTTCAGTTGGAGGTGAAAATACTGACTCATGTGCTAATGCAAACGTTCTTAGTGGGATTGCTTTAAATGAACTAAATCATCTCTACTGTTCTCTTCCAACACTGCATACATTATATAAAAAGGCAAAAAAGCACAGAAAGCAACTCATCAATTAAAAAAGTTTCTCCCTAATCTCAACTTACTGGTGGCAAACTTGAGGGACTATTGAAAGAACTTGTTTCTAATACAACCTACCAAGCTTGAAGACCAAATCAGGGAAAGTGTGGTCTCTAAACAGGTTGTAAAGAAAGTGTATTCTTCTATCATGGAAGGGCCAAAACTCATTGGCTTTTTATTACACAACTGCAAGTAGTAGGTTGGTTTTGTCTCCTTTTATTGGGTAATTGTCTTACATATACCCTCTCTCAGAGACCGCATAAATTATCCAGCACTCTAAGCTTGAAAGGGTATTGTCTGGACTTATTCTGGGTGCTCCGTTGTGTCTGGACCAAAGTCTGGTTCTCTGACGAGTTTTAATAAGAGCAAAATATGTGTCAGGAGCTGCTTTTATTTTTTCCAGGTTGGCTTGTGTGGTATCTTACCAATCTAAAGCTGTAATACTGTGTCCAGAATAGTGAAAGGATTTTGTAATTATCAGGCCATTATTGATAGCCCAAGTAGTGGAACGGAATAGACCCGATAATGAAGCATGCCACCAAGGGGTAACCCTGGTGGGTGAGGGTTTTACAAGAAATCTACAGGGCAGAGGTAGTCTCCTTGACTTAGCTGGGTTCCTGTTTTGTTTATGTGATATCCCAAGCTGATCAAAAGCAAAGTAGCACAAAGCAGCAGACGCTGCTCCCTTGTCGTAAAGTAATATAAAGTAGTGTTTTACTTTAGACCCTTTTCCAAAACAAATCGTCATTTCCGTTGCAAAGTAAATCTCAATGCAACGCTTTGCACTGGGTTTGTGTTACTTTTGAGATGCAAACACTACACAAAGTTTTAGCAAATTTCACCCTCATATTCTATTGGGCACTTCAAGTTTTTAACACCCATATAAATGCTTGCTGACATGTGAGACTGCAGGGCTTCATTTGCAGGTTTTTTAGAGTAGTTTACTTTCTGCTCTTAGGACAAGGGAGCAGCATTTATATTTGAACATGTGAGATCTGTTCTATGAAATTCATATTAAGGTTTTCTGTATCTTATCATTACCTTCATGACAATATTATTCTCTACTAAGAAAAGATGCCCCAATCAATAAATAATAACAATTTGCTGGGCTTCACTGTTTCAGCTACAACCCCTGGGAAGTGCTTTTGCCTAATTAAAGGTAACCCATGTCACTTAGCTGTAGCCACCCAATACCTAGTGCTTTGCTTCCCCTACTTCCTGGGTTGCTGTTTCACTACAGTAAGTTATTAAAAGTACAGAAACATTAATTGGTATCAGGTTATTGGACCGGTAAACAAAACATTCTGACTGGTGCTACTTAATAGCCTTTATAGTCAATTAAGATTTGGGCAAACACCTCCTACCACTATAGTATGAAAGCAAATTCATAAAGGTAGACGTGTAACAAAAATGTTGGTGGATATTTTTTATGAGGTATTCTGTTGAAGGAGTGTTATTTTCTTGCTTTTTTTGGTGTGGCTATGTATCTGTGTTGCATTATTCCAATGTGATGTTGTACTGTGTTGTACCTTGTTTGTTGGGTTACATTCTCCTTCAACTGTTTCTGTTGTGTTCTCTTGTGTTTTAAAGGTGTTGTGATATTGCAAAGCATATGATATCCTGTAATGTTCTGTTCTTTACTTTGGATATTTCATCAAATGCTGCTACATTTCCAGACATGTCTTTGTCCCTGAAAATAGAGGTCCCTAGTCCAAGAGTCTGCTATTCAATTGTCTATCATGTAAATGTGTACATTTTCTATTTTTGTCACTTATGTTTTGATGTCATGTCTTGCTCGGTGTAAATTGAAATTGAAAAGGTGCCACCAAATGTTGATATTTCTCTGCTAACTTATTTCTGTCTGAAAATATTATTCGTGATGTAGTAGCTGTCGATTTTAAAGAGAAATGTTTCTGTCTGTGAAGTCGTCTGACACCCCTGGATATGGTGCGAATTACAAGAAATTGAATCTAAATTACAAAAAAAATCTATTAACCCCTCCCCTGCGGGGCTAATTCCCCCGCTGTGCTGGGGGCGGCGGGCGGCGCAGCGCCCCGGTGCTCATGAAGAGCTCGGCTCCTCATCCAGGACGGTGGTGCTGTGCTCATGACGAGCTGAGCTCGTCATGACCACGCCTGTTCCAATGGAACGCCCAGCACAGCAGGGGAATTATCCCCACGTGGGGGCGGCGCAACGGTCATGATGAGCTCAGCTTGTCATGAGCACGCAACGGGTTAAAGCAAACAGTTGAGCCCATCTTTACTAACAGTTTGCATTGACCTTGTGTCACACAAGGTGAGGCAGATTTACTAAACTACTCCAAGCCAACTTGTGTGGCTCTGCGTGGCTTAGTGAATTTAGTGTAATACAAGGCGCTGCCTTGCGTTACTCTGCTTTGGGGGGGCGTTCCATGGGTGAAGTGTGGGGGTTCCCACTGATCCAACCATGAATATTAGCAGGTTCCCATATTTACTAAGATTAGTGCAGCTGGGAATATGTCAAAATGGTTTGCCTTCCCAGCAGATGTGTAACAAGTAGAAATATGTTTATTTCCCCTCTTTATTTCCTCTTTTACGTGTGCTGCATTCTGCGGCACACATAGAAGGCGGAAAATGCCTCTGAGGATTGTTTTTGAGCAGAAAGCTGTACCTTACTGCACAAAAACAATACTGATTGTAAGGCAGGGCCAGGGAGCCTGCAATGGCACTAGGCCGCACTCATGAGCATCTTTATGAGAGCCCTGCATCACTTTTGCACCAATTAAATTGGTACATGCATGACGCAGGGCTCTCAATATGATTTATGACGCCCCGCAAAGCCACCCTGCATGGCTTTCAGTGGCCTCATAAATCATGAGTATGGCAACGTAACACAAATCACTGCGTTACCTTAGTCTGCTTTCCCATGCAACACCATGGTTTTTGACGCTGCTCCAGATTTACAAAATCCTGTATACCTGGAGAAGCGCCATCACTGTAATCCTCCAGAGGTGAGGCATAACACGGAGAAATATCTTTATTTAACCTAGGATTTTTTCTCTTTCTATCCGTGCTGCATCCAGCACACATAGAAAGAGGAAAACTCCCCTTATGATTGTTTTTGAGCAGGAAGGTGTCCCTTCCTGCACAAAACATTCCTGCATTCAACGGAGGCACCCTTGCGGCATGGTATAAGGGAGCCTAAGTTAATGCTCGGCTGCCGGAATGGGGACAGAGCAGTGTGCCTTGCTGCTCTGCCCTATGCCAACATTCCATAAATGAGGGCCTCATTGTGCCAGTACAGGGAGGTAGCAGGAATGCGTAATATATGTGGTGCATTCCTGCTCTCTCCCATACACGCAGCGCAGCAAGTTATCTTGTTGCGTTGTATGCCTTTTCAGTAAATCTGGGCCCTGGCGGGTACTTGAGCAAAAAGACTTCAGAAAAAAACTCTGTTTGCTCTCAGCAGCTTTTTTTCCCAACATTCTACCATTGAGTTCAATTTTTCAAAACTTCACGTGCAGCGAAATTCACATTAGGCAGCCTATGACTCCTGGTGATCTCACAGGGTTCATCACTTATGCCACCTTTAACCCCACAACCTATTACTATATCCTTCTGGGAGGAACATGAGGGATGTAAAATATACAGAGTATATAGGGACGCTAGAGTGATGTTTATTTTTTAATTCTGTCACTCGACTGAGGTCAGGGATAGCAAGATCAGGGCATGGAGTTCCAAATACAGAGCTTTCATATTTTCCATGCACCTGCACAAGTAGCTCATCCAAAGCATGTTTTAGTGCATTCTGGTTCCTGTAGTCCTAAGGATAAAGAGACTACACATACCAGAGGAACAAAGAAGATATCTGGACTGGATGTGCTACTCAACTATGACCTTGGAACCAGGAAGCCTCATAGGAGCACAAATGACATCAGCACTACAACGTTCCATGTCCTGCTTATTCTGAAAGTTGAATATATAACATTGATGCATGTCATTTTAAGCAGTGCAACTGAAATCCAGCTGATATTTCTGCTGGTGAACTTCTCCAGTACTATACAGACACTGAGAACAGCCTCCTCAGAAATGCATTGTGAAATACATCCCATATCATGTCATGAATGATGCATTGCAGCTGGAATTTGCTGTGCAAATGCACTTGTGTGTTTGTTGTTTATCATTAATGCATCATCATGAATGTTCATGTTATTTTGAGAGTCTTTAGGGTGAAATGTGCCTGTTCAGGCCATGCATCCTATGTTCATTATATAGAGAGTGTCATTACAAATCAGGAGCACAACTATCATTGGTGCAGCAAGTGTAAAAGCAACAGATAGGGGAGTGGGATGTAAAGGGCCCACTAAACACTGATTACTTGTGTAAAATCTCAAGATGTAAGACTCATGCGTACTACCTGGAAATTTAGCCACAATATCAGTGACGATGTGTGAGAGATTACATATGACCTGGATGTTGATGGAAGGAAATGATTTCCTGTTCCGTTATGCATACTCATTAGTTGAGGGGGGACAGTTTGCGACATGTGTCCCATCCATGCACCTAATGACATGTGGGAATTGCGCCATCTGGTAGAAATCAATTTTTGTCTTCTGCAATTCCAGTTGCGTATTGAGAAACCTGATGCAATGGTGCAATTTTCTGAACCATTGCATCCAGGAAAGAATTAAAAAAGCATGACAGGCTACTTTGGTAGATCCCTCCCTCTACAGTTATCACACCCTGATAACTCCCTGATGCCAGTAGGTGCAGTGAACCTAGGTCCTGTACATGTGTTGGAATGGCTTGGGTCCTGCGGGTCTGATGCTCCAGTATTGGATATAGGCCATCTGTCACTCCCAGTATAGTAGCTGAGTCTAGCCTATACTTCCATTGTATTTCTTCTTCTGTCTGCTGAAACAGGGTAATGGGCACTCTATAAATGCGTTCCTGCCACCCCTCCTTCTCATTGCTGCTGCTTGCATCCACATCTTCCTCGCTAGGACATACAGGGCTGCCATTGTGAAAGCACTCGGAGCCTGTTTGAATAGTGTGCACCTGGTTACCACCTGCTTTGAGTTGGGGGTAATTTGCGATTCGCAAATAGCTAATTTTGATGTAATCTCTAATTTTTCATACATTTCTTAGCGATTTATTAATTGCGATTTTGCAAATAGCAAGTCGCAATTTTATCTTCGCAAAGTTCAGATTCACAAAATTAAAAATCTCAAATTTTGGAAATGGTGTTTTTGAGATTTCTTATTTTGCAATTGGGTTTTGCTTTCATACTTTGCACACTGCGATTTTGTGATGGCAAACGGCCAAATTCTGCAAATTTCACCGTTTCGGTCGCAAAAAAGCTTGATACATCTGCCCCTAAGACTCCTTTTTTGCCGGCCTATCTCAACTGACAACACTAACTGAATCGTGTTGCAATTGTTATGTTTGGTTTGAACACACCCCTTCACAAAAGCAGACAACGACAGGGTCTCCAATTCACAGATGGGTGGCAACATTTTGTTTCCTTGCAGTTTGGGTTTTAATGTGTTTATTTCTGTCAGCCAAATGGCCTTGTTTGCTGCAGGATAAGAAACAGTAAAAAGGCTCAACAGTCTCTGCTTTACCAACCTGTTAGGCCAGTGGTCGCCCTTCCTGTGCCAGGGGTCACAGGGGGAAGTCAGGGGTCTCAGCTGTGACCCCTTAATGATGTGCATGGACAAATACGCTATGAGTAGTCAGGAAACACCAGAGTAGTCTTTGCCAAAAATATCAGAACCCAGTTCAGATTTTGACTTCTACTCTTGAAAGGAAGACCTTAGCCAGAACCATTTGACTTCAATATCTGTTTGGTAAGTTCGGGGGTAATAAATGCAAATGTGATTGAGAATATTGTACCAGTTCATAAACTGTTTTTAAGCACCTAAGAACCTGGAAATGTCAGTATGACTGTATTTACCTGTTTAAAAAACAAATAGTAATTTCTTCAATAAATCAAACTTTAAAAAAAAAAATAGTAAGGGTGGGATTGCAGGCATTCAAGGCTGGATCACATTAAAACGTTGGATACAGGCAACAAGTTTGCAGATAGTTTTCTACCTTGGCAATGCTCCCATATTTACTCTTGTTGAGGCAGAAATAAATGGATTTTAGTGTGCTGTCAATGTGCTGTCAATCTGGAAGGTACAGATGCAAAAGTCTTCGGGGTACAGGGAAAGGCTTCTTTAAAACTAATTTAAATATTTTCCCGGTGGAGAAAAGTACTTTTTTTACAAGTGCAAAAGATTTCCTCCATCACATTTCCAGATCCAAAAATGTATGCCTCTTATAACTGCACGTGTAGCATCCCTTAAGCAAGTGTGTGCCTCAGATTTCCAGCAGAAAGTCTGGAATTCATTGTGAATTGTTTAAAAGCCAGCACTTTTCACCAACATTAGTAGTAACCCGTGGAAGCATATTTCCCACGTTTTCTTTTACTTTTGTGATTCGGGCTGAAGGTGTCCTCTTCCAGCAACAACAACACAGTCCCTGCAATTATGTGCTTGTCAGAGAGTTTCTAAACATGTTCAAAGGATTAATGGCAGTATTAACTAATTACTGTATAAGTACAGGCAAAATGTTCTGCTGCTCTAACTTTGTACAACAACATGCTCATTAAGGTTTCAGATATTAGGCGGGATATCTTCAACTAATCAATATCGCAGAGGTGAAGCAACAGTGCTGCATAACAAACATAATGAAAATGCTTACTTTAGACCCTCTTATGGCTCTGGGCCATTGATAGACAGAACACATCAAATTCAGGGCTGTCACCTCTGGTGACACTATTGAACGCAAACACAAATTACACTATTGAGCACTAATTAATGAGTGAGAACACTGTCCTTTTAATAAATAGTCCTAGAACATGATGATGCATTCATCATTTTGATTGGCAGCACAATGAGCCTGAATGCTAATACTCATAAAAAAGGATATTCAATGGCAGAGATGATGGTTTGGAAAATGAAAAACATCTCCTAGGCAGAAATCTTTAAATCAGGTCAATAATATTTCTCACACTAATGGTCGCTCAAACCACGGACTTAGTTATAATGTGTCATTAAATATGTGGTTATAGTGTTTACTTGTCAAAAGTAACTAGGAAAGGAAGACATGTGATCATAAAAATTGAAGGTAGAAAGGAAGAGTAATGCTCCCTCTAACTTAATGTTTTGAATTTTAGGCTATATAATTTTGTTCTCACCTACACACAATTTAGGGGCAAATTACCAACAACTAGCGATAATTATCGCTATGTTGGTTTAGCGGCGATATTTTTATCGCCGAGCTGGGCGATTTTTATCACTTAGGAACCTTGCTATTATCAAGGTTTATCTCCTAAGCGATAAAAATCGGCCGAAATGCATGAATATTGCTTAAAAGTCAGCGATATTCATGCATTACCGAGCTAATGCTCTAGCCATGTTATCCACCTCCCATTGGATAACATGGCTAAGAACTGCTCAGGGCAGGTGTTAGCTTTTGGAGATATTCACGCTTAGCGCGAATATCTCCAAAAGTTGGCAATAGGAGATAGCGATGTTAGCGACTGTTTCCAGTCGCTAACATCTTGGCACGCCCACTTTGCATGTCATTAGTGATAAATATCACTGACATGCAAAGCGGGGCACAAGATGGTCGCTATCTCCTACTAGGTGTCACTAACTGGTGTTAGCGACAGCTAGGTAATAGGGAGATCATTTTATCTCCGCTTTCTTGGCTTTTAAGGCCAAAAAAGCAGAGATAAACCCCCTTGATAATATGCCCCTTAATTCTCTATGTCCAAAGACCACATTTGAACACTGCAATACTTAAAGGGGCTTTGGGTCAGCCCATTTCTGTCAATTTCATGTGCTTCCTTCTCATTCAACTGCTTTCCTTTTTCTTCTTGTGTTGGCACTCTCCTGGAGTTGTGTCACTCCCTTGGAGCTTACTTCTATATTTCTATACATACCATGTTCTGGATTGGGTGGGTTGTATCCTTTGACTGCTAACATTCTGAGAGATACATTTTTCCTTTGCTATCAGTTATGAAAGAGTGTGTTTTGGTCTTCTTATATCCCCTTTGAATTTTTGATTTTGAACCACCTGGCTTTTGCAACTCTGCATCTCACTCACTATAATCGTCTCTAAAGTAGCCAGTGCCCCCCTGTTAAAATAAGGTCTGCTGCTGTTGGGGCAAGAGGCTGTATGCTGGTAGCACATCAACATGTGTGCACAAGCGTGTGTTACAGTCACATGTGCAAGTTTAGTGACTGGGAATACTGTTCTAATGCAGCTCATTATCTACACGCAGAAAGCCTATTGCTTAGGACCTTGAGTCGATTTGTTATGGTCTGTGAAGCCTTATGATTTAATTGGGCATCCAAAAATAACTATTCTCATTTCTTTGCTCGTATAGTTTGCGTTTCTAAGCCCGTAGGGGCATATTATCAAGGGGGTTTATCTCTGCTTTTTTGGCTTTAAAAGCCGAGAAAGCGGAGATAAAATTATCTCCCTATTACCTAGCTGTCGCTAACACCAGTTAGCGACAGCTAGTAGGAGATAGCGACCATCTTGGGCCCCACTTTGCATGTCAGTGATATTTATCACTAATGACATGCAAAGTGGGCGTGCCAAGATGTTAGCGACTGGAAACAGTCGCTAACATCGCTATCTCCTATTACCAACTTTTGGAGATATTCGCGCTAAGCGCGAATATCTCCAAAAGCTAACACCTGCCCTGAGCAGTTCTTAGCCATGTTATCCAATGGGAGGTGGATAACATGGCTAAGAGCATTAGCTCAGTAATGGATGAATATCGCTGACTTTTCAGCGATATTCATGCATTGCGGCCGATTTTTATCGCATTTGCGATAAACCTTGGTAATAGCAAGGTTTATTTGCGATAAAAATCGCCGCAGCTTAGCGGTAGATTTTTGTCTCTAACCAAGCAATAGCGATAATTATCGCTATTGCTTGGTAATATGCCCCGTAGTGTCTTACTGTAGTCACACTGTAGGTGGAATCTGTTCCAAAACATTACATTCACTATTTGCACTCCACCACAAATGTTGGGTTTTGGAGTATTTTCCTAAGTCAGACCTTAATGAGATTAGGGATTTGAACTAACCTGTTGGGCCAAATGAATGATTGTACTGACAAGAATGTAAAGACTCTCCCAGACAATAGATCCAAGTACAATGGATTAGCCTTCTCCTAGAACAGTAAGAAGGTGGGGGAAGAATCTGCTTGTGCTATTTAACTCAAACTTGCTAATAAGCATTGGGCATACCCTTTCCACAGTGACAACTGAAACAACGGAGACCTCTGGTTTCATTTACATCGAGAGCTGATTTAATGTTTTGGTGGGAAGGAAGGACGCAGAATGCTTGTCAGTTAGGAATGAAGTGACAGTCTCTGGGAGAACTGTTACTGACAAAAGCTGTTTTTGCCTTCTTTGAAAATCTCAGCATGCGGTGCAGGTGGATGATCTAGGTGTGGAGGGATGTGTTATCTTTGGATTAAGCAGAGATGCCCACATTCTAGGAGCTCTCCAGCTCCACTTGTAAACCCCTGCACTAGGAAGAAACTCTGAGAAGTACTGTAGATTGCAGAGGTAGGAAGATGGACCAACCTGCTGACAAGCACATGACTGTAGAGGACCCAGCCAGTACTTCTAAAGACTCTCTGGGACTTTTGTCTTAAGGGAGAGTGGCATTGGCATCCCCATTCCCTCTTGGGGACAGTAGGGGATAGTTTTGCTTTGGGCCATGGAGGAGCTGGTTTTCCAGAGACTTCTGTGAAAATGTACTGTGTTGTGTTCCAATTGAGAGGCCCTTGACTACTTGTGGACACACAGGGGCATTATGTGTCCAAGAAGCCAAGCCTACTGGGGCTTGCAGGCAGCCAGTGCAACATGCTTTGAGGGCCACAGGGCTCTGCTGAAGATTACCAGAAGCCCACACAGAAGAGAACGCCTTAGGCTCTTTGCAGCTCCTCACTACTGGAAGGAGGCAGCTGGTTATTCGGGAGCTGTTAAAGTGCCTTCTATAGCCAAAGAGGCTATTAAGTGCTAAAGTGTCAGGAGGGCAAGTCTCTGTGTTTTCTGCAATGAGCTCCAAGAATATTATGAACAGTTTGAGGTTAGGATCCATAAAACCAACACGCCAGGGTGGCTAGAACCTGTTATCCTGAGCAAAACACCCTAACGATCATCGTTTGAAGAACTTAGGACCAGAAATCACATTGTCTGAGGAAGCTGCCCATGGACAACACTTTTCAGGCTCACTGGCTAGGAAGATGAGTGCAATTTTCACTGGTTCACTGTGTGGTTCACTGAATAAATCCCCCCAGGGAGGTCCAGTGCTTAGGGAAAGGAGGCTAATCAAGTGTGCTGTTGTGTCCAACAGTCTGGTCCCAAACAGGACAGGTAAACATCACCAGTGATGGACACAGGCTGGGGTGTCCAATGGTGCGGGTTATTGGTTAGGGCATGCTGGTGTGCAGATCGTTCTGGTGTTTCCAGAGCAATGGATCCAGGGTACATTTAGGGGTTGCCTGACCTTTCTGTGTGCACCAAATGATTGTTTTGAGGCACTTTACAGGTTTCATCATAAGCATTTTGTAGCTCCATCAATATATGTTTGTTAATTTGTGTTTGGTATTAATATTGTGTGTGAGATGAAAAGTGAATTAATAAGTAATATGTGTTACTTTGTTGAGTTCTGTGTCTCTAGCTCATAGCACCTTCCTAAAGTAAGTCTTGGGCCACTCTGCCTTCCTACCAAGGTGTTGACTGCTATAAAGTGATACATGCCTTTGAGTTGGGGTGGTCTACAATATAGAGCCCGGTGCTGCAAAACTCCATTTGTTGTAACTACCTGCCTGCCCTGGGACCCTGCAAAACATATTTCTTTCTGGAGTACATCTGTATTGTTCACCTCTTACTTTTGTGATTTTTCCACCTTCACTCTCCAGATTCCATACTCTCCCTGTTGTTGCACCACTGTCTGTCCATTACTTCCCCCATGCTACCACTCCTTGACATTTTTGGTATACTTTCTAGGTAACTCTGTTAATCCCTCACAACTTTCCTGCTTACTGCTTACTGGCAGCATTGACTGGCTCCCACCACCTTCCACCTCTCCATAGGTTCCCCTCCACCCTTTTTTATTGTTTTGTTTTTAATTTTTTAGGAAAAGGGTTTTAAATATCAGTAAGATTATTTTGCTACAGGGCAACTCCCTTTGACAAAGCACTTTTGTGTGCTTTTGAATTTTTTTTAAATTTACAACTCTAAGATGGGTGTCAACAGTAAATTCAAATATGGCACGGATTTGACTTATTTACAAACAATGTAGTTTGGCAACAACAAACAGTATGTTTTCTTTGTTTTTGTGATGCTCTCCAGCGTCATCAATATTCACTGACAAAGCCAAAAGTTCTGCCAACATCTGAAAACAGATTTGTCACCTGCAACTGTAATGTGTGCATTGCTTGTACTGTTATGTTGGTTAACTCAGTACCACGGACAACACTTCACATGCATCCAACAAAACACAGATTTGCAATTTAAAGGGTTATCATGATATCCTCACAGCACTTAACTTCATCCCAACATCCTACACGGCAGGTTAACCAGAGCACTGGTCAAACATCCAACACAGCACAAAATATAGTTGGGCATAAAATGCTCAGAACAGCTCTTCCAAATGCCCACTTTGAATTAACAAACGAAAAACGCAAAATGCACAGAGCCTCATTTATGAGAAGTGGCGCATCGCTGCGTGAAAGCAGCGATGCACCACTTCTCAGTGCGCCTTCCTTGCGACACCAATGATGCGTCATATTTACAATATGACGCATCATGTCACAAGGAAGGACAGATACATCAGTATAACTGACATATGTGGTAGCGCAAAAATTGGCGTATTGCTGGAGTTGTGTCGGAAGCCTGAAGCAACTCCAGCACTGTTCCTTTCACATGGGCCACGCCCCATGTGAAAGGGCCTGCGTCACTCTTACGCCTGCCATGAGGCAGGCGTAAGGTTTTAACGCATTGGCGTCCTAGAAGTGGCGCAGTGAAATCTCATAGATTTCACTGCGCCACTTCTACGACCCTTTCTTGATGGGGGTATGCCCACCCTGGATACATTATACCTGGCGCAGGTATAATGTGGCGCAGGGATTTACAAAGTGACGCATCTAACTAGATGCGTCACTTTGTAAATATGGCACAACAAGGCGCATTTTTTATGCCACTGGTGCGCCACAAAAAGTGATGCACCGGTGGCGCAAAAGTGACGCAGGGGCTCATAAATAATCCCCACAATTTTTACCTTTGTGCCAGTGCTCATTAGAGATGGCATGTGTTCCCTCATGGTGCATTCCCTCATTTTCAAACAGCATGTTGTAGGATGCTTTACTCAGCTTACGGTTTAGCATCCTCACCACATGGACCACAATGGTCCTTCTGAACTTTTGTTTGTCCGTAGTATGAGGTGAGAAGGGTAGCGGGGAAACTATGAGCTTTATTGCTAGGAAAAAGTTGTCAAACGTGGGCTTCTACTTCGTGTACAAAACAAACAACAGCAGTTTCATGAAAGGGGCATGGAAAAGTCTTGTACACTGCCCTTGCCAAGATGATCAGCTTTCCAGCGAATCCTATCTGAAGTTCTCAATCCAAGAAGAAATAGTTTGACTTTAATGTCAGTTTCTGTTTTAATCATATATAAGGAGACATATACAAGTTATTGATGCATTAATGTTATTTTATTTATGGTTGTATTCTTCGACCCGTGCCACTATTGTTGTCCATGATTTTTGCTTCGTGCCATAGGAATTTCCATCGGATCAACTTCTGGATAGTCTTACTTGTCTCTCTCCTCTTCCAAGATGTCGATTGGAGATTGGTTTCTTGTAAATAACTTCCTTATTAATTTTCATCTTCAATGAAGGTGTTTTACTCTTTGTGTTTTTTTTCCTCATAACTGATACTCAGTCATTTTTTTTGGGCCAGTACGTATTGATCGTCAACCAGACAGTGTGCATGAAATACATGTGATAAGCGTCGCAAGTTGCAATAGGTGATGCTGCAAGGGATAAATCTCAACTGATCCGGGTGGAACAGTTTTGGAAGATGGTGGTATAGACATTTTGTGAGAAACTGGCCAAGTATTTTCTTGTCTACATTCAACAATGAAAGCAGACCATAAGAGGCAGCATCCACTGGTTCCTTTCCTTGCTTAGGTAGGTATCAGTACAAACAGGGCCTCCGTCATGGAAGCAGGAGTATACCTTGTTCTGGGGCTTGTTGAAATACTGGCAATAATTTATCAGGCATGGTATGTGGGAATGCTCTGTATAGCTTGGCAGCTATTCCCACCCAGGGCTTTCAATGTCTTAAGGGAATCTATGGCAAGAAGTAGTTCCTGTTTAGTCACATGACCCTGTAATTCCTTCCATTACGGGCCCTCTAAGCGTGTCATTAGTAACAAGTCTAGAAAGGCAACCACAAAGTGCTCCGGTGTCATACCAGGAGATTTACACACTCATTGTAGTGGTGGAGTCAGTGTCTCATTAATAGTTTGTTGCATGTGTACCTCTCGTCCCATCGCTACATGCCGGTACAGTGTCAGTGTTGTGTTCCTGTTTGATCAGTCCAGCCGATAACTGACACACCCTATCCCCTTCAATGTGGAGTCTGCGTCTATAAGTGAGGGGCACAAGACTTTCGAGATGTTCACATGAAATGTAAAACAGATTTTTTGCCTCCCCCAATCTGCACGCTTCACCTGATTGTGTGGTAGCACTTGCTCTAGGTGTGCTACTGTGTGTTTCTGCAGCATCAGGTCTCGCTCTAGCATATGCCGTATGCCCTTAGTGGTTGCCATGCCGATGCCTCTTAGCATTACCTTCAGTGCATCCCATTTTGTCACCCTATGTTGGGTGATGCTTGAGTTATAGTTGAAATAGCCAGACAATGATTCCATGATCGTCTCCCTGTAGATGAGGTCCAAGAGGGCATCGGACCTCAAACGCCACACCGGGACTCAGGGTGATAGTCGCACCAAAGAGTTCATCAGAAGGAGGGGCGAGTGGTCAGGGATTTATCTGGCGAGATAAGTCATACCTGTCACCTGCTGAGATGCTTCCGCGTTTCTGAGGAAGCAGTCCAGACAGCTATAAGTAGTTGCTGCAGTGCAGCAATTGTAGAACAGGACTACGTATGGGTTTGTGGGTGTTGAGCCCGCCAAATGTTTATTAGACCTGCCCCTTACATCATCTGTATTAAAGTGTCTTTTAATTTTGGCTTAGCACCCCAACTGGGGGGGTCCATCTCCCCAACCAGCAGACAATTACAGGCCCCAGCCACAATCAATTGAGTGGGAAAGAATGTTTGTGCCGACGCGAGCATATCACCAAAAAAGGCCCATCAACATTGGGAGCATAGACATTAACTAGACAAAGCTTGTGTGCGTCTAACATCCCATGCAGGATAACATATCTCGCCTCCGGATCTACACACACCTGTAGTTTCTGAACAGCGACCCTTGAAGCCACTCATATAAGAGCCCCTCCTGCGAAGCCAAAGTATGATGTGGCTTAAATATGGCATCTCTATTTACGCCGCATCACAGGTATATAGCCACCCCACAGATGTGTTTCCTGTAGGAATGCAGTCAATATACTTTAGCGCTTAAGGGAGGTGTATAATCTATGGCCTGGTTCTGGTTTGTTTAGACCTCGAACTTTCCATGTAAGGAACTTGTATTCATGTCCCACACCGGGCATGGTCCCATACAGAAACTTTAAAAGCCCTCCCACCATGCAAAAGCGTTTGTCTTAGTGCAGCACGAGAGATACAGGCATGATGAGCGTGATCTTCTAAACAATAAGTAACAAAGAACCCAAAAGAACATTAATGTTACAACCCCCCAAGCCCACTCCCAGGCAGAATGTGCAGAACACCTGTCAGCACAACCAACAGCCAGAAGGGTACTGGTCACTGCCCCAAGACCCATCCACTTTCTTTCTCTCCTTGTCAATTGCAGTGCAAATTCTAGTTGTGAAACACGCCCAAGTACCGCGTTCCCCCCAGACCGCGAGGCAAGAAACAGGTACTCAGAGGGACACAAGTGGATAGGCCCCCTGCCAAGCCCTGCTGCAAAGCTAAGCAAAATTGTAAAAAGGAAAAATTGGCCCACCCATCCTATAATAACTAACAAATGGTGACATCACAAGCCCCAGCTTATAAGTCAATTGTCGTCATGCAATCAGAGGTCAGTCAGTTCAGGTGCCGCCCATCCCCCCACAGAAAAATGAGTGTTTACAGTCATCCCAGGCCAATGGCAATCCAACATGTCCATGCCTGGCCAGGGCCCATGGGTTGTACCTCATGTCCGATTCAACGTCATCCAGCATCAGTACTGTCAAGTACCAGTAGTAAATGGGAACAGGCATCACCGTCCATGAAGCCCCACACCTCTGACCGTAAAAGTGCCATCCAGGCAGACACAGATTTGATCCTTAGTAGAGGGGCCCAGTCATTCCAAGCCCTCAAAAGACATCTTTTTATGGCCAGAGCACCACATTGGGCCCACAAGTTGAACCTCTCCAACTAAGGATGTCCTGCCAGTCTAGGATCATTTGTGGTGGTTCGTAAAAGTGAACCTGGCCCTCGTACTGTATGCGCAGTTTGGTGGAAAACAACATGCTGTATTTATTGCTCAGATTTTGGACATCAAAAGTATAGTCAGGATAAATGATTTTCTGCTTGCCCTCATATCTCGGGAGACTTTGGGTGCGAACATGTTGAAGGATAACATCATGGTCACAAAGATGAAATAGGTGGGTTATCATGGCACTGGGGGTGCCCCCAGAAGTAGCACCACTGTTAGCGCCCTGAGAGCTCGCTCGATTGTGAAAAAGTTAGACAGTTTTTGTGATCCAATCTTCCAGAAAACGTTCTGCGGAGGGGCCCTCCACATGTTCCTGAAAGCCCACTGGTCATTAAAAAATCTAGGGAGCACCCTACAGCATCCTTGAGATGTTCCTCCGCATGTGTGGCACTACACTTAAGCCCTTCCACTGTGGCTCTCAGAGATTTGACCACCCGTTTTAAGGCATCCACATTGTCCTCCACTTCCGTGTTGTGATCTGATACCTCCCAGGCGTAGAGGGTTGTTCTTAATATTCATCACGTCCATCGTCCCTTCCAATGCAACTCGAGAAATCCATAATCTCTGCTAGGAGTTCTACTGTGGAGAGCCCCCAACCCATACATTGGTGGGCTGTCCTTGATCATGGTCTGGGTGTAGCATCTCGGGCCTCGACACTGTGTATTTACTTATTTTATTAGAATGAGCTATATTTGCTCACTTGTCTTTACTCATTACTGTCAGGAATTAAAAAGAACTCTCAGTTGAAGAAACGCCAAGCCAAGAAAGTCCATGCAGGGCCTCATACCTACAAAGCATCAGCTGTGAGCCCTGGGCCTCGTAGGAGAATCAACCTCCCAGTTGTGTGGGGCAAGCCACGCCCAGAATGCTGACCCTTCTTGTGTCTGTTGCAGCCAGGCAGGTGAGCCACCCCTCCAGATGTTAGTAATGGTCACACGGCATCTTCATGGACCCCAGGCTGTCCAGGGGTCAGGTATCCCATTCCTGCATAGAGAGTTGCATTTTCCTCAGTCACCAATACCAGGGCCAACCACAGAAAGCTCCAAAAATCTGATTTAACCTGACAACCCCCCCTCTCCTTTGACCCAGGTCGGACAAGGAGCTGAGACAAGCACCGCAGAACAAGGTGTTGCGCCAGTACACAGTGCAGACACCCCCCACTAATAGCAGGAGCCAATCTCCAGCCATAGTTGTCAGAACCTCCAAAGCACAATAATGGCTATCTTTGTTGGCAACACAGTTCTGGTAATGTGAGCTCCCCAGACGACTTATGTGCCAGAGTCATAGGCATACGTGGAGGTGCCCACTACTCACTGCCCAGCCGCAGTCACGGCGCGGGTTCAAGTCCTTCACGTAGTTCATGCCCAAACCAATCCGCGAAGGCCACGCTGTTGCACAAAAAAGTTCGGGGGACGCAGCAAGTTAGTGGCCCCAAACTTGTGATTATAAGCCCAGGGCCTGGGGGATAAGGCAGTGGTGGGCTCCAGCAAGTAGTCGTGGAATCACTTAATGGGTGTGCCAGCTCAGTCTGTGTGGCCTTCCGATGCATCCCTCGTGGGCTGTTGCACTCTGCTCACATTTTCCAGATAACAGGATGCCCCCATGCAGTTATATCAGGGTCTCTGCAACAGTCCACTGCCCTCTAAGACTTGGGACTCCATCACAGGTAGTTCATTAGGATAAGTAAGGATTAATCAGGATTAGCAGTGCCTCTGCAAATGGTAGATGCAACTGTGGTTCCATCTTGCTAAGGCAGTCCCCTCTCTGAAGGAGACATTTGATACTTTTCACTTATACTGTTAAGTGCAGGATGACAATGTGCCTACTGCAGGCAGTCACATTTTATTCAGGCAATCCAGAAGGAGATTCAACAGATCTTCTCAGCATCCTATCCACGCCTTACATAGAACACTCTACACACATCCAACATAGCTCACTAACTCATTCATATAGAGTTCACAGTTTAATTTAAGCACACGCCTTAACAAATACTTCACACTTCAATCTATCAACATAATTCCTAACACCCACCCATATAAACCCAAATAGGCCAAATAGATGAATATCATAGGTCCCCATTGCACTGAAGTCTACAGTTACTGCAGTCACAGTAAGACATGCCAGACTATAAACAAGACAATTATTTCAAATAGCAAATAATAGCATTTGTTTGATTTGTGGCCCAATTATTTCAAATAGCAAATAATAGCATTTGTGTGATTTGTGGCCACACCCATTAAACAACATTACTAGTTAATCTCTTCATTACTAAAGCATTCCGAATTGAAAGAGCAACAGAACAAGAAATCCAGCACTGACATCACAGCTCATAAACGCAAGCATATTCTGATCTATGTCATACACTCAAAATCAGGATGGGCCATTGCAGAACAAGAATGTTGATGTGAAGGCCAAAACAATGGCTCAATGCATGGTAAATACAAATTATATAAATAGGGAAGTTATAGTTAAGTCCGCGTTTCCATAGAAAATTGATTTATTGGTTTGTTAATAACTTGATAGCCATTTGTGAATCCTCAACAAACTTGAAAAAAAAAGTCTTATCCACCTGGGCTCCCTCCTGGAAAGCTTCGGGGTGATATGTCAAGAAGGGGCAAAGGAAAAGAAGAGTCCCAAAACACATTTTCCCAATGCAAAATTCCATGGGAAAATCAAAAAGTGATACCACAAAAATGGCAGAATTAAACCAAATTAAGCAGAAGGCTAGATTTTGCTCCAGAAAGCAAGCATGCTTTTTGTGATTTGGTGTAAATCTGATCAGTTGATTTAAAAACAATTAAGGTTTAAAATTGTATTTACATAACACACCACAGAAGATCTGTAAACCCGACAGATCTGAATGTGAAATCTGATTGGCTACCACCAAATCAACAAGGATATGGCAGCAACCATTTTAGGACATATAGGGGGGCCTGGTAAGGAAACCCTTCTACCCTGGGACTGATGTGTTGGGTACCAGAGGGATCCCCTTGATGTGAAAAAATCCCCCCCAGGTGTGGGACTGGACCTATCTATTTTTTGTGTGGGATAAGCAGCACCATTCTCTCAGCCTTCAGGAGGCCCCAGTGACCTCACCTCCCAGAGCTTATATTAATTTAGGGGTGAGGTATGCAGATCCAATTCCTGAACCTCATAGAGGCCCCAGTGACCTCATCCTTTGAAGGCCAATTAATTATTTTAGGGGAGAAAAACATGCGTCCCCCCTACCTTTTCCTTATAGACTCCCCTGGGACCTCATCCTCCGGGGCTGACATTTTACATTTTGGAGAGGGGGTGTGTGGCCCTCTCTCTGAGCCATACACCGGGCTTGTGGAGACTATCCAACAGGATACTGGTGTTCCCTGCCCAGGAGAGTGTGGGTAGGATGATTTCAGGGAAGGGAATAATACAACTTTAGTTCCCTGTTCACACTCTGGCATTCAGGGACCACAGTTTTGCTCATGCCATGGGTGGGTGCATAGAAGAAAGCTGTTCCTGCTCAGGTTGGAACAAAACAACTGAGCCGGATCCAATGAGCATTACAATGGGTGCACCCAACTACAAAAAAAAAGGGTGCGGGTGCCCCATGTGGACAGCAATGACTCACTCCCACCGTTTTGGCTGCCCAGGGTTGGTGTAGAGAACCCAGTGTAAAATACATTGTGGCACATGCATCAAGATAAGTAATTGCAATTCCTTAAGAGCGATTTTTAAGGAATCGCTATTTAGGAGTCGCAGTTCCTTAAGCATGTAGGAATCCCTAAATAAATAGCGATTCCTAGACATTCCCTAATAGCGAATTGCGAATTGCGATTTGCTATTAGGGAATGCATTCCCATTCATTCCTAAGGGCCTGGAGGCCCGTAGGAATGAATGTGAAAGCATTCACAATTTGTGATTACCAAATAGGTAATTGCAAATTGCAAATACAATTGCAAGGGTACTAGGGGGACTAAGGCCCCTCTGATGCACCCCCAAAAAAGCTAAGTGTGCACATGTGGTGCAAATCTGGGAATCGGCCGGTTGCGAATGGTAAAAAGCTTGATGCATGCGCCCCATTGTCTCTTCCCGCCAACATCCAGTATGGGTACTGGCTTGGGAGCCAAAAGGGGGCACAAGGGAATTTGGGTCTCCCCATGTGCCCGAACATTTGGCACATTGTGGGTGCTTCAAGTATGCACCAGGGAACCCATAAAAAAAGAATGTTAAATGAGCGCAGGAGCTATTTTATTATTCAGTGCTCCAAGCAAGGCCACCACACCATACCCCTAGAAGGTGTATAACACCACCAGATATTTTGTTCATGTTGTGTAGGGCAATAGGTAGTGCAGCAGTCCTCCAGCAACATTAATAAAAACACAGTAAATCTCCTGGGCCGTTGAATCCATGAACTTACACTGTTTTTGAAAGAAATATGAGCTGGAGTGTAGGGATCTCCTTTGGTTGGTCCAATGGCTGCACTTTGTTATAAAAAAGACTCAAGGACATGTTTCATATTCTTTAAAATATAACAATATTTTGAGACAACCACTAACAAATATTGAAATGTGTGAATTTGTGAAATATACATTTGATTAGAGTTATTGGTGACTTTTTGGCAAAGTGAATAGGTCTGCTTTATTTATGCTCATGTGCTGACCCCTTGATAAAGCCAAAGATACTTTTTCTATTTAGTTTTTTTTTAGTAGGTCTGGACAGTGGACTCTGCTCTGTTCGCAGGGTTTGTGGCATTTCTTTGCACTCCGCACTCCACAGGGCTTGCAGAGTGCAGAAAACTCTGCTCTACTTAGTGCAACTGAGTTTTTTCCCCACTCGCACTCGCAAATGGTAAGATCGCATGCGCAAGCTGCCACTCGGGTAGAAGTTCAACCCGATCGGCGGGAAGACCAGCATTCGGCCATTCGGCAATTCGGCAATTCGTGCTGCACTCCACCACTTGCGTAACTACACAGAGTTTTTTTGTCATTTTGCGGAGTTCCTTGTAGCGAAACTCAGCTAACTACTCTGAGGACTCTTTTTGAGCCTTTGGCAAAGCCTGTCGGTTTGCTTTAAATAAATTACATCCTTTATATTGTTACATGTTATAATCAGGTTGGAAGGAGGGCCATGTGCCCAAAACAATGCCACCCACGGCCAAAGACAATGTGCGTTGAGAGGTTAGGTTCAGGAGCCTACATCTCACACAGCGAAGGGCCGTGAGGTGAGATGGTAGGCACGCAACTCCCTCAATGAGCACGGCCGAAGGCCCTCCTCCCAGCCCCAAGCGGCACTCGGTGATGGACATCTTTCTTTATGTTAAAAAAAACATAGGTATTCACACAAAAAAATGATTAAAGTGTCATCATAGTTAAGAACTGCAATTATATGTTACTGGACTATAAAATACGTAGAAATTCACTGAAAAAACAAAGGATAAAGGGATATAAAAGTTAGGTGAAAATGTAAGTTAAAACATACCAACAAACAAAACCACTGAACCTTACCAGTTATAGTTATCTCATGAAACTATAGCTCATATTCCAAAGGAACTATAAATCATACCCTCGCATTGCACTGTTAATTGACTCACATATTACATCACTCATGGCATGTTCTATGACATCATTGATAACATCGCTACAGCATCTGAAATAACGTCATCAATAACAAAACTGTGCATGATTGAGGAGTGCGAATTATGATTACGACAGGGCACACAACATAGTTTACTTGAGATAACTATAACTAGTGAATTTCAGGTGGTTTGTTCATTTAAAAGCTATGTTCTATAATGGCAGAAACAACTAGATAGAGGTTTGTGTGTATGTGTGAGTGTGTGGGGGTGGAGGGGATCATGGGAAAAGGAATGTTTAGGATTCCAAAATATGGCAAGTCCTTTTGCAACTATGAGGGCGTTATATTATTATATCTAGTGCCAGTATAATTAATGATGATGCCCAATGCATGTTTCTGATTGGAGCAAGGTTCTAGACTTTATGTGTTATCCAGGATAGAAGTTGATCAAAACTTTTTCATGGTGTTGTTGTGAACACATTGGCAGGATCTTCAGCTTCAGCCATTTGATTTCGATGTAGTTCCAAATGATAGTGCTGCACAAAGGGCACCTTTATTTTAGAGCTACATTTACATCTATTAACATACTATTGCCTTCCCGTATAGAACAGACTCTTACAACCATTATCGTACTCTAATAATTTAAGAATTTGGAGAGCTGTTGCAGAGCTTTAAACCAGTAAGAACTGTATTTCCACTTTCCTGCTGAGACAATATAGTATATAAAAGTTGCCAGGCTGTTTTACAGCACAACCTACAAAGAGGCTGTGAGGAAGTCAATTATTAATTGGGGTGGATGATATTACACCACAAGTAATAAATAGGGGTGGGTGCAACTTTGTGTAATTCTCTCTAGCATAACTACTCTCAATTATAACAAAATTACTCAGAATTATGCCTAATTATGTGAGAAGCATATTCCAGATTTTAGCACCCTTTTCCTTGTGCAAAATGCACCCATACATCCAAATTTGTCCCAAGGATGCATTTTCTGCTATGAAAATGGCACTAAATACTACAGGACACAAACAGCAGTAGCCATCAGACTCTCACTGTCTCTTGGATCGTTGTTCCTGTGATCCTGCAGTAGGATTTTTGCCCAAACTATTCAAAATTACTCAAGCTGGTGTAATTGTGGTAATCTCTCATCACAAGACTAATGTGTAATTATTTAAATTACTCTTATTACTCCATTGTAATCAAAATTTCACCCAGGCTTAGTAATGTAACTACCATGTTAGGTGTAGTAAAAGGTTTTATTAATTTAAAACTGAGCTCAACCCCTGCAAGCTATGGCACAAAGCTGGCAGCCTTAATTTAAGAAAATGTGCATCGCTTTTACCAAAGCAGTTAAGAATGTCAAAGACACAACACATACAAATCTAAAGTATAATTTAATGAGAAAACATTACACCAAAATAATAAATACCTGATAAGGGGAACCAAAGTTATGAATTTTTTAAATTTCAAGTAAAAATAGCAACAAAAAGCACAAAGTGCCACTGCAGGTCAACCGTTCATGGTAGACCGGGACCTAGGCATGATTTCAGGATACCTACAATGGAGCGCTTTTCGGATACACCAAGAACGTGTAACCTGGTCGTGGGTTTCACCTTGGACTGAGGGCCCAATTTAATTCTTGGCCGTAAGAAAATGCCCTTGTAATGGTGCTTACCGCCAAGAATTCATTTTACCCTCAAATGTATATGTGAGTGGGCCTTAGGTTTAATCACAGCAGAACTACTCCGCCTTCACCATGATTAATCCCCTATGATGTTCTTTTGACGTAAGGGTCATTGGAAGCTGACCTTCAATTTCATCCACCTAAATTAATGTGGTGGACTTAAGCCCTTCGCTGCGGCGGCTATTCTGCCGCAGCGCTAAGGGGGTGGGGCGGCCGCGCCGTGGTTCCGTGCTTGTGACGGAACCGCTCCGTCACAGCTCGCGAGTGAACTGTGCTTGTGACGGAACGGTTTCGTCATGGCCCCGCCCGTTCTTTAGAACGTTAGCGCAGGCGCGGAATTCGCGCCGCTCAGGCGCGGCGGCAGGGCTGTGATGGAACCGTTCCATCACCAGCACAGCCCACCCGTGGCTCGTGACGGAACGGTTCCGTCACGAGCATAGAAGAGGTTAAAGGTCATTTTTCACTGCCCATCATGATCAGGCTGTGAAAAAAGTCATCATCTGGTTAAGTTCCTTCACATACATGATCAGGCTGTTAAATCTAAGCCCCTACGAGAGGGTCTGCTCACTCAAGGTACAATGCCACCAGCAACTGATCTGTACGATTACCATCTTAAAGACGGTACTTTGCACAGCCTTCTGCTACAATTGCCAGGCGGCAAAAAAACAACCCGCACTGGGTCAATGACTGTTTTAATCTAGTAATATAAGAGACTTAGAGACTCATATATCTAATTACAACCAATTCTTGCTGGAAACGAAGTTAATAAGTTTGCTACCTGCTAACTGATGGTTTTATACCTGCCTGTCCCAAACCAAACACTGGTCTTATATGTTTGTGACACTACTTCATAGGATCTTAGAGAGTATTTATTGACAAATGAAGATTTTATAACTGTGAGATATTACATTGTTGATATATTGGGTTAATGAATTGATTTTAAACTTCTGTTTTTTATTCAAAGTAGACTTATGCAGTAAAATTGGTATGGTTTTAATTAACTAAAAAATATCCTTGGCGGTAAGGGGCAGTGAAAACTCCTAAATGCTCACCTCACTGTTGAAATGGACTTCAATGGCGGGGGAGCACTTAATTTTTGTATTTTCAAAAAGAAAATCCCATTTTGAGACTTTTTTTTAATCAAAAAAGTAAACTGTTTCTTGCACGGCTCCATCCCTCTTTATTAAAAAGGTTTCTTTTGACAGGTCAAGCTGTAGGTAAATTGCAGTTGCCAGGCTGCTAGGGCAGACCTGGAGTCATGTTTTCCGGATCACACTAGTGGATGCCACAGTAGTCCAAAGGTGACATATATCTTTTCATACCATGGGCATCGTACACTATGACCTTTAATAAAGGTAAATATACCACTTAGGGTTTTAGGTAATTTCAACATATTTTAGGGGCTAGCACAAATGCACTGGGGCCTGGTTAACAATGTTAGCAATTTAAGCAGCGCAGAGCCAAAAAAAACACCATTAGTTAACAAACCATGGGTAGACCATGAATAATGAGAACTTTCTTACAAAGTCTATTGTTCAAAGCATAGAGGATGTACTGTGTGCCCTACATGGCTAGGACCAAAGTGTACCCACTTGTAGTAAACAATCTTTAAGGATAACTGCTTTTGGTATCAAGTTTGTAGTGACAATCCCTCCATGCGCCATTCCATCACTTGGATAGGACACAGACAACTAAATGTTTGCCTTAGTTTTAAAGAACACAATTCCCACTGAAAATATGTAAATAAAAACAGTGCTGCAGGTACATAAAAAACACCTTCAATGTAGAATTGAGCAGGCCTCCTTAAAAATTCATGCTCAGGAATACACATTTAGCATATTTAGCACAAATATTGATTCCCAGATTGCTCTTCACAGGTCACTTACCTTTTCCCAATTGTTCACTAACCATCCCCGCCTACCCAGTTCCACTCAGCCAGTTCCAGCTTTCCTGAACCACAATTAAAAGAGAGATTAAGCACAAACACTTCCTGCCAAATACTCAAACTGATCAGGGGTGCACACACAGACACACAAACACACAATTATGGAATGCCTGTTTGTTGACTGCTGTTATGTCCTATTCTCAACTATTAGTCCTTCTAATTGATCTTAATTGTTACACAGTGGACAATAGTAAATATTCCTGTAGTAACATATTTGAATATCACACGTACTACATAGACACACACGCAGTCACACACCATATATACGCAATCATACACCATAATATTCCCTCCTGACTCTGAGTTCATTGATTTTAATGCTAACTAGCGATCAGATGGTTATACAGCTTTCAAGGCAGGAGATTTTGTTGACTTTCTATGACCATCACTGCTTGCAGAACTTCTCTGCTCTCTAACGTGTATAGTGTGATGCAATTTCATTGCGTTTAGGATCACCAGCTCACAGTTCTTCTTAACCCCTTGCATGCTTGTGACGGCCGGGAGCCGTCACGACTCATGGTGGGCGTGTGCGGAGGACGGCCCGCGGCTATCCAAATTCCACCCACTAATAAAAACTCCTGCACAGCGCGAAAATTTGGGTCGCACAGAAGGGGTTAAAGTTGAATGCATATTCTCCGGGGTAAATTTACAGCGGAGTCACGCAGCACAGAAATACAACTTACTGTGCTACATTGCGTGACAGGGAGAGAGCATTAAGATGCACTTCTGTGCTCTCCCTGTATTGGCAAATTGTGTGCTGCCTAGAGCACAGGGACTCTTGTGCCATGGGACAAGAGGGTATGATGAATCACAGCAAGAATCGTTTCTGTGCAGAAAGGGATACCTTTCTCCAGGGACGTCAATTCACCAAAATGCCAGTGATAGCAGAAGTGACATCACACACCTTTTGACCTTCACTTTCACTCACACACACGTTCACACATAAACACACATTCACACTCTCTGACTCATGTAAACACACTCTCACCTGCAAGCATGCACATTGCATACGTTTTAAAACATTTTTACTGGCTACAGCTGCTAGAGAAGGTCACAGTCCAGATAATAGTACTTTATTTTTATTATACTAATAGTGAAAAATGTAATATGATTCACTATTACTGTAATAAAAAAAAAATTACAGAAAGCAGTGTCAAGCCTCAACTGACATCCATAAGGACAAACAGATTGTGTTCCTGGCAATGATTGTCCACTTCTCAGGCCAGAGGTCACACTCAACGCCGGGATTGTAAGGGGCGTGCCAGGGGCGCAGCCACCCCCCCTCGTGACCCCTAAACGACGTCTATGCTTTGTGCAAATAAACAATCGCATTTTTCACTTACCGTGTGTGCTGCAGAATGCAGCACATGTAGAAAGAGGAAATAATGAGGAGAAATAAAGATATATCTCCTCATTCCGCCTTACTTGGGAAAGCGTACAGTTTTGACACAAATCCAGGTTTACCGATCTTAATAAATATGGGATTGCTTCAAAATCCATGGGTGAGTGCATGGGAACGCCCATGCTCCACCGATGGAACGACTTCTCAATGCAGAGAAAAATGTAAATTGATACTTGTATAGCGCACTACTCACCCGCTTGTACAAATACCGCCATGCAACCCATCCTGGCTTTCCCTGTGAGGCGTCCACTCCTGGGCACCCCCAAGGTGGAGGCAAGGCATCCTTAGCGTTGTGGGGGCTGTTGTGGAGATTAAGCAAGCTATTGCCAGAGTTGCAGAGTGGGACTCCATGATTGGAATAGGCACCGAGGCGAGAATTATCAGGTCCATGGAATTTTGAGCCCAAGACCCGCTGAGGCGGTGAATTGAACCCTGGTCCCGGGCTAGACTTCTGCATCAGGGTCTGCTGCTCTAACCATTGAGCCACACTTCTCCACCAGTAACACAAGTTTACACTGCCCTGCATTTTTCTGGATTTACTAAGCCACACAGAGCCTTGTAAGGAAGCTTTGCGTGGCTTAGTAAATCCCATTTAAGCAATGTTGCCTTGTGTCGCCTTGCCTGATGCACTTGCAATGAAAACCCCCAGTAAATCTGGCCCCAGATCTATAAATAGGGTTGTGTTTTTATCATTATCCACCAGTCGCTTTACAGAGAGTTGCTGTTAGAATTTCTTTCGTCCGTGCTATGTCAGTATTATGACTGACTCTGCAGTTTGTTTTTTCTGCACTCTAAGTAAATCCATGATTAGGTTGAATTTGTTCATGGATTTATGCTAAGGATAATGAATTTAACAGCCCATTGCACACAATCTGTAACAGGCGTTTAAGGAGTGATTTCATTCAATAAAGTATTTATTTAAATTCTTTCAACTATTTTAGCCTACTTTTCGTATTGCTGCTTCAGATCAGAGTGAATTGCATTGCTGCCTGTGGTTAATGCTATTCAACCAGGTATCAGTTGCACTAGCACATCTATTAAAATGTTTCCAAATATTTTCTTTGAATCTGCATGATCCTTTTTCCATCAGATCAGCTTCACTTAACTTAACAGGCATTGGCAAAGCCAATATGTAAGCATTGGCGTTAACAATGCTTTTTACTTTGTGGTTCACATGCCAGTGCATCACTTTTGCGATGCATGCTTCCATATGTCTGGCAATCCTGGAATAGGTTTTCTATTAAAGGCAATCTATTTGAGGATGGCTGTCAGTGATTACACGTCATGAAACACACACACAGACCTTCTTTGAATACCAAATGGTAGTAAGTTTAGGATTTTGTCTTAAGTTAGTTCTGTGAATTGGGCCCAAGAATAGCGAGGAAAATCATCAAGTTAAGAGCAGCCATGTAAGATAAAAATCAAGGCCATCCACACCAGGGTAAGGGTCTGGCCCAAAACCCACTTTAAGTATATTATGTGTTGGAAGCAATTTGTCTGACAAAACTGTCTGAAGTGTACGCAAAGAAATGAATGCTATATTATTCAATACAATTACCCCAGATGTAGGAGTCTGCAAAAACAAAAATTATGTCAATAACCAATCGTCGTATAGCGCAACTTAACATCTCGCTTGAAGGAAAATCACTGGAAAGAGTATCAAACTATAAATATCTAGGATACTACATCGACGACAAACTCACTCTAAACGCCCCCAAAAAAAATTCATGAAGCAGAGAGCCGGAGCATTAATATTCGCACTAAGCTCACTGGCAAAAAAATTGGAAGGCCCCTCGCTTATACCTCTACTAAAAGTGATGGCAGCCAAAGTACTTCCAACTCTATCTTATGCTAGTATAGCTATGCAGGGTAAGGATGATACCACCCTAAACAGCCTTATCACGAAAGTCTACAAGAAGGTCTTACAACTCCCACGCTCAGCTTCACCCGCCCAGATGCGTTTAGAATTTGGCTTGATGAACGAGTCACTGGGAAGACTCTACACAAGTAACAGAGTATGGTATAAAATTAAAACAAACTCCATAAATAACGCCTTGGATAGTTTGTTATGGCAGGAATTAGAAAGCCAACAACACTCTGCAGCAAATAGATATCTGACTGGCGCCCTGGAGCAAACATGTACTGCAAATTTGTGGGAAAAAAACCTGTCATTTGTGTCTTTTAAACAGGTTCTAAATAAAGAGGCCAAATTTCACTCACTAATTACTGATAAAGCCATTTTTTCTGTCCGCTCCCAATTCTTGGACCGTGATTAACAGTTACAACAATCTCACCTCGGCTGCCTACCTAGCAACAACGTATTCTGTGTTTATAAAAAAACGGCTGATGGCAGCGAGATTTGGCAAACTACCAACTCTGGCTGATGATCCTGTCTGGAAACGCTCAGTTGCAAACGCCTGTCGACTATGTGGCACTACAAAAGAAAATATAATCCATATTATATGCCACTGTAAATCATTGAACCAGGAGCGCACGCTCTTTTTAAAGAACATTTTTAGGGCCAAAAGATTACGCACCTGTAGATCGGCCATTATTGGCGCTCTAGACTCAACAGACCCTATAATCAATTGTAAACTGATAAAGTTCTTGATAGCCTTTGAAAAGCGCCTGAAAGCTCTTGACATTTTAAAATAAGATTTTCTGTAGTATTAATTATTTTAACTACGAGCAATCTGACAAAGCTCCTACCAGCATCATTTTACTTTTGTGCTTTAAAATGTATTATGAAGAATTTTATCGTAAGGGACAATTGTCTTTCATTTTTGGTTTTGTTATGGTTTTAATTAAGTAAACAATAAAGTTTATATATAGAGTCTGCAAATATACATCTTCAGCCCAAGTCACAAAAAATATAGCAAAAGAATGTGCATAGATCACCCCTTCCCCTTGAACATACTTTGTTTACATTTTTATTTTCATCAATAGCACAAATCTATGAAATGGCTGAATGTACAGGGATCACTTTTGTACACTTTGCACCATGCACCTTATAGATCGATAAAAGGATTCATGCTTTTCTAACTAATATGATTTTGTCAATATTATCTTACATTTACTAACGGTTCATGCAATGCAGCACAGCAAAGCAAATTTAATAGGAGAGAGGTGAACTGCACCATACTCACAAAGCTGGCACTGTTCAGCTCTATTCCTTAGCTGGCACACTTTTGGCTGCCTTGTGCCAATGCAGGCATCCTTGAGACATTGTGCAAGGGTGTCTGTGTTGTGGGCAGGATTGTTTTTGGGCAGGAAGGCATTCCTTCCTGACCCCAAAACACTCCTTAGAGATTTGTTCTTCATTGCATGAGTGATGCAAGAATTCAGCACACAGGCAAAGAGGAACTAACAAGCTGAAATAAAGATATTAGTGTAAGAAATCAGGTTGGGGATTGAGGAGGGTGAAGCCCTTCTCAACCAGCGACCAAAATTCCATTCAGGGTAAAGTCATGAGCAAACCCTAAATTAACCTGTCCTCATCCCTTAGGTGGCTTGGACAGATCAGTCAGGCTTAGCTCAGAGGCAACGTTTAAAGGATTTGTGCAACACTTCAAACAGTAACACAGTGAAAACACACCACAAAAGGATCCCACAACAGTTAGAAAAATTGAGTATTTATTTAATGAATAAAATAAGACCAAAACAATATTGATCCATTTGGTAAAACCAGAGATATTCAGTTCTACAGAACTTATTGAAAATAGCACCTATACGCAAAAGGCGACAACTATTGGCTATCTGGTCATGCTGGACTGGAACATAGTCACAGGTTCAGGCTGACTGCAATGGAGTGCGGGTTGGCTACAGGTACCTAGGAAGGCCCGCTGAACAAGGTTCCTTATATCCTGGCTTGCATAGCGTTGCGAGGTTCCGCATCAAAGATGTGCCACGCAGTTGAAGCGATGCATCAGTTCTGAGATGTGGCTTGGCTGCAGGGCAAGGTCCTGCATTGTTGCCAAGGATCCTGTTGACTAGGGATTGCAGCATGAAGTTGAGGATGCGCCGGTTAAGAGGAGCTGCGAGGCTGGGATGTAGAGCCCGGTGTCGTCGGCGAGGCTGCTGTCAAGGAGGGATGTGAGGGCATGCAATATGATGTGATGCAGGGTTTTGCAGTGTTCCTATTCACACAGCAGTAGAGATGCGTCAGTTCCGCTGGATCCGCGAAGGCTGGCAGAGCTCCTTAGACCCACTACCAAGGGTCCAAGACTGGAGTGGCACCACTTGGCAGGGTAGACTCACAGATGGCAGAGTCCAAGTGCTGGATCAAGGTGGTAAGAACCTTCTGCCCCTGAGGCTCAAGTCAGGAGGCCAGCCAACTAACACTTGGAGTTACTCTGGAGTACTGGTTTCAAGAGATACCAGTCCAGTTATTCTCACCTATGCAAATGGGTAGTAGGTCCACACAATAAGGCAGCAGTCCAGCAGAGTGGCAGTCCTTTAGCAGCCCAGCAGTCCTTCTTCTTGGCAGAATATGCAGAGGTCTCAAAGTGTACTGAAGAGTAGGGTCTGAGGTCCAGTATATGTACTAAGTTGTGCCATCGACACGCTTCTAGATATTTCCCTTTGAAGTCCCCAGTCATCCTGCCACCTCTGTCTGGGCTCCAGTCTAACTACAGGGATTATGCAGCCCTTTGTTTGAAGGCAGGACACACCCTATTCAAGTATAAGTAAGGCTGTGCCCAGCTACTCCATTCCACCCTGCCAGTGAGTGCCCATCTAAGAACATCTAAGGCCCCTATTGGTTGTGGCTGTCTAGGAGAAATACCCAAAGCCCAACTGTCAACTACACCCAGTCATATGACCCAGGGACAGGCTACAGGCACTAAATGGCTAAGGCAGGAACATGCCAATGTTCTAAAAGTGGCATTTTAAAATATTGTTATATTGTAAATTAAAATTACACTTCACTATGAGTTTGGAATTTTCACTATGATTCCAAAGTCACCAAACATGAACTAGTTACATGTTCCCATGTGGAAATTACAGCTTATTAAATGTAATAAGGCAACTCCAAAGTTAGTCTATGGGGGAAGTAGGCCTTGCAGTAGTAAAAAACACATTTAAGAGCTTTCCACTACTAGGACAGATACAACTCAAAGTAACATTACATACTTTCTAAATACACTGCATCTACCCAGTGGGCTCTCCATGGCCTACCCTGGGTGATTTACATCTATTAAAAAGTAAGGTTTGGGTTTGGCAAAGGGGTCATTTTGAGAAGGTTGAAATGGCAGTTAACAACTGCGCACACACACATGCTGCACTGGCAGGCCTGAGACATGTTTAAACTGCAACTGAAGTGGGTGGCACAATAAGTGCTACAGGCCCACTAATAGCATTTCATTTACAGAACGTGGGCGTATGTAGTGCCACCTTACTAGGGACTTACAAGTAAATTAAATATGCCAATTGCTGATAGGCAATTGTTACCATGTTTTAAGGAGGGAGCACATGCAAGCTAGCACTGGTTAGCAGTGGTAAGGTGTGCAAAGACCTAAGGCCAGTGAAAACAAGATCAGCACAAAAATGCAGGAGGAAGTAAAAAGTTTGGGGGAAAACCACCCTAAGGCTGGTAGGTCTAACAATTGGCATGCTATTATGGCGCAAACCCAGGTTTGCTGACTTTAGTAAATTGGAGTTTGGCTCAAAATACATGGGTGAAAGCACAGGAACACCGACTTTCCATCCATGTAATGCATCTCCGATTAAGGGTAACACAAGGCAGTGCAAGGTGCTGCTTTGCATTACTTGACGGGTAAAAAGTGATGCACTGCACCACTAATATTGATTTGCATGGCTTTGTAATGTCAATTTAAGCACTTACATTGCTTTGCGTTAACTTGAGTGACCCAGGCACATCTCAAGTGCTTACTAAATCTGGGGCTTTGTCTTTTAGATTGATAGCAGCAGATTAAAACTTACCTCAGTTTGTTATTTATGTTCCCAGGAATACACCAGACAAACTGCTGCCAACATTGAGTGGAGAAGTGTGGCTCACTGGTTAGAGCAGGCAGACCCTGAAGCAGAGGTCAGACCCGGGACCAGGGTTCAATTCCCGACGCGGCAGGGTCTTGAGCTCAAATGTCCATGGACTCGATAATTCTCGCTTTGATGCCTGACCTAATCATGGGTTCACACTCTGCAACTCTGGGCATTAAGCTTGCTTAATCTCCACAACGGCCCCCCCCCCCCGTGGCGGGATGCCTGGCTTTCACCTTGGGGATGCCCTGTAGGGGCTATCTCACAGGGAAAAACCAGGACGGGTTCCCAGGGCAAGTGCGGAGATACCCCTTTGGGGGTCGATTCTGTCGCTATATAAGAAATATAATAATTATAATATGATTTTCTTAAAATGTGTTTTTTTTCACACTGAAATCCTGGATAATAATTATTCAGTTATGCCAGCCACACCATTCCTGGGTGGCAGGGAATAACCATGGGATAGAGTGTGTGTTTTCCCCCTGCCATGGCTTCCTACTTGCTTCCCACCACGCCTAGGTTCTAATAGTCAGTGACCTGATTACCTCATGCCTTTGTCTCCACCTGCGCTAGGCTCAAATATCCCTGTGTTTTGAAAGGTCTGCATGGTCTTTTAAGAATGAAGGTCCATCAAGAGGGAACATGCCCTTAAATATTGCTGAGAGATCACTACATTCTTCTAGACCTTTTTGGGTTTACACATGATCAGCCTGAAGAGGATATAGGTGGTGGCATCCACAGTATTGCAAACCTGGGAAAATCACTCTAGAACCATAGTTCCCACTAGAGTACCTAAGATGTCAGGGTGCTACTGGCAGTCTTGGGTGAGGTTGTCTGGGAAGACTAAGCACAAATGGCAATCGGTGCCAGTTCTCAGTAGGCACTCATGGTAGAGGACCTTAAGTTCCTGAACTCAGCCTCTTGAAATTGGAGAAAGTGCTTCATCATCATCATTAAATCTTTATTAGGTTGATAAAACAATCAAAAAAGAATAAAAATACCTTCATTGTTATAAAAAATAAATGGAGAAAGTGCCTTATCTTTGGGTACACCTTCATTGCAGCCTTCAGAACTCTCAATCTGTGACAGGAAAAGAACAAAGAAAATGAGTGGAAGGATTGAGTTTAGTGAGCTATTCAGCTTTTTTCAGTTCTACTTGATGCTCATAATTTTTGAGCCTCACGTACACTGACAAATCTTGCGAGCACATCTTTACACTTCACTACTCACAACGACCATAGAAAGAATTAAGTAGTGTGCTCTTAGGGAAATAATTAGGATGTATGATGGTACGACGCGTACCGTCACAACGCATGATTTCACAACGCATCTTTAACAACGCAAGTCGTTACAACGACTTGCGTTGGAGGGCGCTGATAGTGAATAGTATAATTTACTATTCTAACACCAGTCCCCGTGGATACTAGGGAAGGTGTTGGAATAGTAAATATACTATTCTTTATCCTCTAGCGCCGTCCAGCGCAAGTCGTGGTTACGACTTGCGTTGTAACGGACGCGTTGTAAAAGTACTGCGGGGTAAAATCGGCGTCGAAAAGGATGTTCCCCAAATAATTACTATGCATGCACAAATCTTTGGATCAATTTATTTAGAGAAGAAACATTGTGTGAAGAACAACCAGTAAAGAACATTTTAGAAGTGCAGACTTTATTACACCTGTGCCAAATAACAACTGACTAACAAGTTGCATCCATTGCTTGGAAAGAACTTTGCCATTTAACACTTTGGAAATACAAATTGCACTTGTGATAAGAAATCTCGGATATTTTGAGAGAATAGGGGGCTTTGATTCATGAATGGTACTGAGAGGTATTAAATAAGAATTAGCAAACACGGCTAGAACATTTGTCACAGCAGGGGACTTCCAAAATACAATTTAAGACAATACAACATGAGGCAGGCAAAAGAGATTAACCACGATTCCTCTCTCTCTTTCTATTGCTCTCCTCCCCCTCTCTCTCGCTCTCGAAACTCACACTGTTTCTTCCTAATTCTCTTTCTCCCACTTGGAAGTGCAAACCAGTGATGATACTCTGTCATTACGGTTACCCAACATATACTAACCTGCTTTACACATATTTATACTCAAAGAATGATTCTCATGTCACAGTTGATCATAGTTCAACTGACTTTCACATTAACTTAGCCACAGTTAATGTAGGCATCATTTTAAATGACATATGTTAACATTGAAATGTTCTATAGCTGCTGTCATCCATTAACTCTTTCTCTGGTTCCAGGAGCTGAGCACCAGTAGCTTGAATTAATCTAATTGTTGCAATGTTTTGATTTCTATGAGAACTGTTCTTCTTTGCAAGTTTCACTGAAAGCAGAATAGTGAGTTTTCCTACACCTGTACCTGGGATGGGCTGAGCTGACAGTGATGTATCTTCCTATTTTAAGGTGTCTCCTCAAAGGCTGTGCAGCTGTAAGCTTTCTTTGTGCTATGCCGGGGAAGAATACTACAGATATGGTATGACCACATGTTGGTTTCTGATTGGTTCCTTTTATAGGAACCCTAGGGAGTTGTCTTTCTCTGCAGAAAGATGATTGTTTTCATTGTGCATTGCTGAACTACTTAATTTCAGATGCTCCTATCTACTCTTTCGAGAGCCAATGCCCATTCCCACTTTCTTGAGGCCCTATGCACCATGTGCCCTGTTCTGCTCTTTGCTATAGAGTTATACTCTTGAGCAAATCCATTCTTCATTATCGGACTGACCTTCATTTGGTTCTGTCTTTAAATGTTTTACTTGCTGACACCTGCTGCTTAACTTCTCTCAACCTTATTTGAATTCTGAGCTTAGCATTAGAGAATTTCCCTTCAAGAAAAACTTTCTTAACTCATTTGCATATGGCAATCTTAATATTACTTGCCTTTATATTTGCTGTTTAGATTCACTTTGGATTATAACAAAAACACTTTAAGAGTAGATTATTGATATACGACTAATTGGAACAATTTTGAGTTCATATCTTTCCTAATCAGCTTTTAAACTTTCATGTTTTAAAAGCCAACAACTCTATGTCATTCTTGTGAAGCCACATTTGATTCACTGTTACAGATTCATTACTGAATTTTTGTCTTTAAGCCTCAGTTAGAGACCAATCTCCTGTCACTCGAGTGCAGCTTCTACTTGAATTTGCATCCAAGATTTGCATGGTGCAAACCCCATCCCTATTCACCGATCTCAATTCAAGGTTTCATTTGTAAGAGCGAGCATGGTACAATAGGAATCGCTTTCGCCGATCCAGATAACAAGGTTCATGACTTTCATTTCCTGAGTAAGTTTAAGTTTATTAAATAATTGCTAAATTACTTAAAACCATTGCAATGCAATTTTACTAAATATAATTATATAATTTCCTGAGTAAGTGCATGATATTTCTGTATGAAACCAATAGGCATAAACAACCAGTAGTCCTTTGGAACAAAAACAGGCAGCAGTTAATTGCTGCCCATCCACCTCTGAGTGTCTTGGAATGTGCTTTATGGGCAGTGAAAGAAACAGCAGCAGATGGCATCACAAAGTTCAAGCTGGGATCTGTTGGTTGAGAAGTTTTAGTAAACAATATACCACTGTGAGAAAGACCTTTGATTGTAGGTTGTTACCAGCCAAGCTGCATCCATGTAAAACAGGGGATCTACTGTCAGAACTTGTCATGGATGGTTTCTAGGGAATTCCCTCTTTTTTTCTCGTAGTTTTATAAAAAGCGCAAATTTGACCCGAAGGTATCGGGTATCAGAGCACTTTACATGAGCACTAGTTGCTTTACACAGGGACACTTTTTGTAGGCACTGGGAGATTAAGTGATTTGATCTAATCTGTGTTATCCTGGTGCACTCGTGAGTATAATACTTTCAAAAAAGGTTTTTCAAAAACTGAATGGTTGGCGCTACATCTGTTGCACGTCGTCAATCCGTGCCTTGAAGCAACATAAACGTAGAGTGAGAAGGACCACTCCTCACAAAGATGTGCCCTCTGTATCATGCGGAACCATCGTTCCTTCAGATTTTTAATGTCGGTTTTAAACAAGAATACTCAGTTTTTTCGAAAATTCAAGTGTTTATTTTCATTATTCACATATTCATAATGTTGATCTTATGATTTAGTGATTTTTTCATCGTTTCTTCTTTTTCCCAATCTTTCGTAAAGTGATTTGCCCAGAATCACAGGATATTGAGCGTCAGTGCCAATACTCGAACCCCGATCCGCAAATAGCATCAAGGTGGATATTCACTGAGTCCTGTGATCTTGAAAGATCCTCCCAGCAAGGGTTCTTGAGCCTTGTTTACTGTACAACAAAAGAACGTGTGGCATAGGAAAGAATTTCCTCCACTCGCAACTCAGGAGGACTTAGACACAATAGTTAGAGAGAAATCCTGTTCTCTCTATGTAACTGTAGAAGGACTGAAAACTTGGATCATGTTTCATCAGGTACCCTCACTTTGGAAGAGTACTTCAGCTGGAGTTTGAGGGGCATGAAGAAAAGCGCAACTAGGGACTTGCAAGAAAATCAAATGTTCCAGTCACATGTAGGCCAATTTTACCATGCTTTAGGGAGAAAGCACAAGCACTTTAGCGCTGGTTAATAGTGATAAAGTGCACAGAGTCCTAGGGCCATTTATGTCAAGCATTTTACCGGTCGCAAACGATCCGAATTGCTGAATCGGGCCATTTGCGACTAGTTAAAATGCATTCTGGTATGTATAAATTCCATTTTGCGATTCAGTAACATGTTACCAAATCGCATTTTGGAATTGTGAATACATATTGATTCGGTATTAGGAAGGGACATGTTTAGGACATCCCTTCCTTAATACTGAATCGCAATCGTATGTAAGAATGTTTTGCAACTGAAATGCAGTTGCAAAACATTTGGATTTTACCACCCACTTCAAGAAGGTAGTAACCCAAGCTCAAATGGGAAAGGGTCCCTAAGGGATCCCTCCCCCTTTGAGAATGGTAGCAATTTTTTTTTTTTAGAGCAACTTTACATTTTTCTTTCTTAAATGCATCCTGTTTTCCTTTAAGGAAAACTGGCTGCATTTCGAAAGAAAGTTGCTTTATTTAAAAGCAAACACAGATATGGTGGTCTGCTGTCCACAGTAGGCCACCATCCCTGTGTTTTAAAGATTCCCAAATGGTGCGCATATTGCAACGTACCTCATAATTATTAATGAGGTAGGTCAATTTCGAGCCACTGGGAATCACTAAATGAAACTCATGAAGTTTAATACATTACGAATAGCGATTGCCTAATTGCAATTCGTTGAGAATCGAAATTAGGTCATTGCTGTTTCCAATAATTATATATATGGCCTCTAATGTCAACAACATTCAGTTCACAAGGAGGGGTGAAGCCAACATTCTGGGGCTGACCCTGCAGAGAGGGCCTCATCCTACAGTTGCTTTAGCTACAGTATCCATAAGTATGCAGATTTTTCAATTTTGTAGAAGACTAGTACATTTCCTTATCGCTAATCAGTGGCACATCGGAAGCATAGCTATTTAAACTAAGGGTATGATTGTAAACCTACCCACACTAACGTACATTAATACCAGCATTTTGCTGTGGTATTCGTATGTGTGCATTTGGGGAAGTAAAATGTATTAGGATTGGCTCTGAATCTAATACTTTCCATTCTGTAGGGTACTCTACATTCTCAATGGCCAGCCCATGCGTTCCCCGCAAAACTCCTTTTTCACAGCCCACGTTAAACTTCACTGCAGTGGCCTTTCTGACAATCCTAACTTTCTCCGTGGGGCCTCTGACTGGCCTCTGTCATGGTGCCCTAAATTTGCATTTTTTATTACAGTTGTAGATGACACCTTCTGCAAAAGGATGTGTGATTCTTCCCCTAAAATGTTTTGCAGCATCAACAAAATAGGTTCAAAGGTTTCCCTTTGTCACATAACACAGTTTTCAGATGTGTATTTTTGTAAGAATTCGAAGAAAATGGTTTATGTGGTGAGCTGATATGTATGTGAATTGTGCTTTCATGCGAATCTGAGGCTAATTTGCAGTCCTAAATCAGCACAAACTAAAAAATATTTGGCTTGTTACAAATGTACCCCAAAATAGACCATTTAAAGAAGTATTGGAATGCACACGTTGTGATTAGAGGAGAGGCTGTAGTGTGTGACTTGTTGCAGGAGCAATTTTCAAGCTTTTCACGCTACAGGAATCACTTTCAGAGCAAAATACTTATATAGAGCTATTGATTAGTCTCACAATGAGAATTGACATTTGTCTTAAAGTATAGTTCAATAATGTAATGAACTCCGGGCTGATAATAGCCCAAGGCCAGAATCCACGCAAAGCCGGGTAAAGGCAGGTGTCAGGACAGATATTGATAAGGGAAGTCGATCAGGAAAGCCACTTCACAACATGTAGGTGTCACTGAGCAGTCCATGCCTCAGGTGATAGTGAGGACGAGATAGCCTATAATCCCCCAGCTGATTGTAAACACTATTGAGGGGTGTTTTATGTATTTTTATATTTGCCACAGAGGTGTTATTAGAATTTCCCCCAAAGTAATCTTATTGCTGAGCAGCAAATAGTAACAAGCATTGGCAAAGCCAACAGGTCTCAGCCGTAGTCGAGCCATTAGCCTTTTCAATGTGAATGAATTTTAGCTATGTTGTCTAGCAGCATACCTGCTGTTCAGCATGGCTGAAAGTTACTGAAAGCCCAGAATCACAAGATGTTGATCAGACGCCAAGTCTCTTCGCCCCCCCATGTTGAGTTTATTGTCCTGCCCCTCGTAAAACAAAAAAGCGCTATGACGAGGCCTGTGCTGGCATTGCACTTTTTTCAGTGACTTTCAGCCATGCATGTGCTGCTCGACAACATGGATAAAAGGCTTTCAAATTGACAAGGCCAATAGCTTGAGCATTGCCAAGGTCTATTGGCTTTGCAAATGCTTGTTCAGTGTTGACGGGGTCTTGCTAAACAAATGTGGAAGAGATAGTGATAAACATTTGAGGAACTTTGAAGTGAAGCAAGGATGTGGCATAATGATCAGAGCTGCTAACCGGGGACCTGGGGAACCAGGTTCGAATTTCAGGGTCGGCGGAACAATTTGTGATTCTGGGTAAATCCCTTTCTCTTCCCCTTGCATATGACAATGAATGCATCAATGTGTAATGTAACTGGTGAGCACTGAAAGCGCTCCAATACCATTGGCTGGTGCTAGCACCATGGCAAGAAGTAGGATTCAGCAAGCGATCTAATACCATTGGATTGTGCAAAAAAAAAAAACAACGCAAAGCATCAACAAGGGAGGTAGTGGGGGACGGGTCAAGTAAAGAAGCAGGAAGGGATGGGAAGATGGGTAACAACAGGAAAAAATGTTTTTATTGAAGCAGGCCCAACCTTTTCAGCCACCCAAACACAATTTGTAGGGGGGGCGTGAAATGGATTAAGGATAACTTTTTGAGGAGGGCAACTCAAACGCGGGAGAGTGAGGAACTGACTAAACCTAGAGCCAGAGCCAACTTCCTCCTCCTGACTACGCCCTCAATTGAACCTTATCTAAAAATTGTAAGCCGCCCATACCATCGACACTTGCTTATTAGATTTAGGTTCAACATTATACAGTACTCCTTAGGTGACTTCCCGGTATGGGAGGTCTCAGACGAGTCAATCCCATGCAGCTCCGATAACTTTTCAGAGCAGTCCCTCATGCATTTTGTAATGTTTTGTGATCATTTCAAGAAGAGCAAAAAGCAGTTTTTGGCCCCTATCTTAAGGGAAGCAGGTTTTGTACAAGTACGCCCAGACCTACTTTACTTACAGCTACTAGGTAGCACTAGGATAGTCTTCGGGGTTGCTAGCTTTCTGGTCGCAGCCATGCGTACAAAGGCCAGGAAGCTATCCCCGAGGTACTTGGAAGGGTGACCTCACTATACTGCAGATTCTGTTAATGTTTTTAAGTTAATTACTCTCTTTTACATTACATTGTGATTGAATTGTTTTTGTACCAATTTTTTAACTACTTGAATGCACTAGATACTGCTACCGGGTTTGACTTATTAATGATTTTAACTATATGAACTATGTGACATGTCAAATTTTTTAAATATGTATTGTCCTGTTGCTTTTATGATTTTAAGTAATCAAATAAAGCTTGCTTTTGACTTTGACTTTGAAGCAGGATCAGCGTAAAAAATGAATGTGTTGTGTAATGTAACTGGTGAGAACTTGAAACGCTCCAATACAATCGGCTTGTGTTCATTATATGGCAAGATGGACAGCAGCGCAGGCGCTACCATACCATCGGATCGTGCAAAAAAAAAAGGCTGTTTGTGCTTTAACAAGTTTTTAAGAAATGCATTTGTACATGCGCATGCATTTTAGTGGTATATGTGTATGTGCAGAAGGGAGACAGCTGAAAACATAAGCACTCTTATGGTGTGCTTGAAAACAAAACAAAAAAGCAGCTCTGCAAACCGGTAGCAGTGTAAAGGGCCAAACACATGATGAGGGCAAGACGCCTCAAGCCATGACGATTGGCATCAAAGAAAATGAGAGTGATGCTGAAGTTTACCAATGGTAGGAGATCGGCAGTGTGTAAGCCCAAAGATAGAACACAACACGTCTGTTCGATACAGCGCATGCGCTGTCTAGCCGAGACCTATAAATATCCATAAAGTTAAAAAATCAGTCTATGATGTGAATATTTTGCTTATCTTTAACTTAATAACATTGCCTTCATTTTATTTTTATATTATGCTGTTGGCATTCTAAAGCACATAGCCTGCCATTAGATCTGCCTTGTAGCAGTGTTAAAACTTTAACCTATTTAACTCTGCAGTGCTACTGTTACACCTTTTAGTTGAAAGCACTTTAATGTGCTGTATTCATTTTGGTTTTGTCTTATAATATCTTTCTTACCCCTACCCCCCAGACTGTGTAGCCACTGAACAGCCCTGTACAGTGCCACGCATCAAGGGTTAGTCTAACACATTTTAGTGCATGTTCCAGCAACCCTGCACGGTATACAACCTTTACAACGAAACTTTTACCACGCACTACCATTACAACGCAGTCATTACACCGCAAACCATTACAACGCATTGCGCTGGAGGGCGCTCTAGGATAGGGAATACGTTTACTTTACTATCCAACACCTTCCCTAGTGTCCACGGGGACTGGAGTTGGAATAGTAAATTAAACTATTCACTATCCAGCACCCCAAAGCGCTATGCGTTGTAAAGGCATGCGTTGTAAAAACCGCGTTGTAAAGGCATGCGTGGTAAAAGTATGCGTTGTAACGTCATACATCCACACTGCACTAAACTACATTGTCATAGATATTTTTTACTCGCAGTGCTTTGCTCAAGGTGCATTATTCTGAGTGTGGCATGTGTTCAGCCAGCGCTCTTCGGACTGATTGTTTGATGTGCAAGAGGTAGTGTAAGCCAAGCCCAGAGTAGAAGTGACTGTGGTTTCCATGGGAAGCAGCTCTGGGCCTGGTTGGTTACAATTTACATGTCTGTTTTGTTTTAGGATGTCATAGTGATTTTCTTTCCTTCCCAGACAGAATGGTACAGCACAGCTCCAGATCCATCAGAGATGAACCTCTGAGCAGAAAGCATCTCTCAGAAAGGCAGCTTAGGATGTGAGCTCTGCATCTGGGACCATAGCCCAGCCAAGCCTGAAGCCTATCAAGTTTGAGGCACTCAGTGAACTTGCCAGCTTTCTATCCTGGTTAATGAACTCTCTGATTGAGAGCAGTCACACAGAGGCAGCCACGCAGGCACACTTAAACTGGAGCAGGGAGTGTCAGCATTCGCAGCCTAGATTCACCTCTCAATGACTGAAACCCTCAAGTTAATCCATGTCAGCGATGCAGTCCTGTTTACATTTCACGTTTTACTTCATTTTTTATTCTTTAAGAGTGCACACTTTTTTCAGATGTGTTTCTTTTTTTTAGTTTGCATACAACATGCGACTCACCGTAGTGCATGCTGTGAGCTGGCTCGCCTATGGGTATAGGAATAACTTTAGGCTATAGGTGGGCTGCTGGCCCATCTTAGCAGCATTATAGGCCCCCAGGCAAAGCAGTGTACTGGGCCATGCGTGCACAATCACTCACAGCAATAAAACTGTTTAACAGAAAGTTTGTGTTAAATTCTGGTCTGCATGGGGCCTCTATGCTCATGGGCCCCCGGGCAATGCCCAGTGTCCCAATGCGTTAAGACAGGACTGGTGGGCTGTGCATGATGGGTCACGATTGCAAGCTCTGAAGCTGTGACTGAAGGCTTTGAGAGTTTCTCAGTGGGTCATAACGGGGTGCTGACTACATGCTCGTCCAATCCTTGGCCTTACTGTAGAGTGCGGTACAAAAAGGGGTGGTGATGGACGGAGCATCTGAACCAATCAAACACTCACACCCAGTCAACAGATCTGGGTTTAATCCATCACCGTTCTTTAGCCCACTCTGCCACCCCAGTTCAGACATGGCCATATGCAAATCAGTCTGACACTGTGCCACATGGGAACAGTCCAGCCCGAACTGCCAAGCCATGCCTTCCCTGGACCGGAAACAAACTTCCTAGGACCGGTTTCTGGGATTGCAGCCGTCTTCAGCCAGGCTTGCTTGAATCCAGTGGCAAAGTGAGCAAGGGACTCACGTCTGAGCATACCCTGCCAACTTATAGCGAACAAAGCGGTACAAGGAACGTGTTGGGAGACATATAAGGCAGACTCATTCATTGCACATTGGCACAAAATAGATGTTAAGAGGAAGAAGCAGAATGGTTGGAGGCCAGTCGGCTGGGTTTGGAGTCTCCATATACCCTATCACCAGATCATTGTTTTCTTTTACACATTGAACACAATGACACTAAGCTAACACAAACACTGATAGAGAAAACCAAGTCTGACAGGCCTGCATCACAATCCAGGGTTTACCTATGGGTTGAAAATGCTAGCAAATTGCTGCTCTGGCTGTGCTAATATTAGGTTTATATCCAAAACATCTGCAGCATTCAGAGGTTGAAAGGGGAACATACCAAGGGTAAACTTCAAGTCACATAGTTGTTTGTGGCTCATTGTGAACAATTATATACTGGAAGAAAAGGCCTGGAGTCAGGCACATCAATGGAATTTGTCAATTACCTCCCAAATGACAAGATCCACTAATAATTCATCTGACTGTCTCAAATAAGAAATTACTACTGAGGAATTGTCCGAAGCTTTGAAACAGATAGAGAGTGGAGGAATAACATGACCTAAAGGCTTCCCCACAGAATTTATTACACATGTAACAAGAATTACCATTGACCCATTTAAAAGGATGATAGATGAGATTATGATGTTAGCCAAGATACCCCTTGATTTGAGAACTACTGAGATTATAATGATCAATAAACCAGGTTTCCCGCCAGACCTATGAGTTTCCAACTGTGCCATATCCATTATAAATATAGAAGTCAAAATAATTGCAAGCGTTCTAGGGTCACAACTTACAAAGGTCATAGGAAAGGTGGCGCACTCAGATGAGGGTGGCTTTATGCCTGGGCATTCAACTGGGCATAACAGAAAAGACTGGAATGCAATGGCCCTTTTGGATAACATATGAGGTCGGCTAGCCATTCTGGTGAAACACTTAAAAAAAACCTTGACTCTCTGAGTTGGGACTACTTATTCATGGTCTTAGACAAAATCAACATGGTGCCCAAATTCCGCCAGTACACATGCCTGATGTGATGAACCTACTAGCCTGAATCAGGCACTCACACACAGACATTTCCTATAAGCATGCAAAACAACATCTCTGTTATTCACAATACCAATTGAATGGCTAACAGAGTAGATCAAGAGGGACATCCTGATCAAAGGCTTTGAGTGGCCTCCAGGAGTAGAGGTCCTCATATTGCTACACACAGATGGCCTCCTAGGTTATCTCCATGAATCCCAGGAGTTGGGCAATAGAGCACATCAAATTATACATGTGATTGGGAAGTAACCTGGCAGGGTGACGAACCCCAACACCCCCTCGTCTAAGCCATTGGTCTACCCAGGAAGGCACATCCGAAGACCTGATGCAGTTGCAGACAGGCTATTGCTAATTAGCCTAGAGTTCTACAGGACTCTAAAAATGGAATTGTAAAAGTGCTGAAGGTGAAGACTAATTTTCTTTGGAAGTCCAAAGTAAATCATGTTTCTTTATTTGATCCCGGGCAGAATATATGCATTTGCTGTACTTATTTTATATGTGAATGATGGCTAATTCAAGATTCTTTTTAATATTCTGAATGGTAAAAACAAGATTTTGAGACTGCTGCAATTTGGGTTTCCAATGTAAGCTGGGAATCAAGAATGATTACTAAGTTTCTCTTTGAGGTTGCAGGGCTTAGGTTTTTGTCTTTTGAAGCTGGCATCAAAGGACTCATTCTAATTCGAAATTTCATTTAAAAGAGAAAAACTTTAAATTTTGATAGATTGAGTTTGAGATTGGTTTTAGTCATCCAGTCTAAGATTATTGCATATATTAAGGACAGGTCAGCTTCCAAGTCATATGAATTGGCTCTTTGTTTGAAAATAAAATGGGTATCATCTGCATAAAAGTAGGTGTAGACTCCTAGTTTACCCAGACCACGAGCCATGAATAAAGAGTAATGGGATAAGAGTATGGAACCCTGGGTTACACTTTACAGTACTGGCAATTATCTGCAGGTGAACTGTTGCAATGATAGCTAGATTGTCCACATAATAGTTGCAAAAGGTTACATATTTTTGAGGCATAATATTAGTTATGTGTCTTAGAAGGGTAGATATATGATACTTAGGTGCCAATGTAAGCCCTAGCTCAGTTGTCTGTGAGGACCAAAAGTTTGTCATTGCATTAATATTGCTTTTGAGCTCCTTTGTAGGTGTTAATGACTGAGTCCTAAGTTCTGCCAAACCTGCTACACAGCTCTCAAGAAGGATATCAACTTTACCTTCTTCCACAAAAAAATAATGGAGTGACATGATGCCATCTTCACCTGCCTTATGAAGAGTTTGAAAGTACAGGAGGGTAGATTAATCACATAATATTCCAATTAAGATCACTCTAAGCTCATGACCTCATGAGGGGTATCTTAAAGTAATTAAAATATACTCATAAGAGTTAGACCTTGATCTTCTCACAATCATATTTAATTTCCCCCCTTAACCCCTTAGGAGCGTCGAACGTTCAGCGCCCAGTGCTGAACATTCGAATAACGGGTGTGGCCCCGTCGGCCAACGGACGTGCGCAGCACTGGCAAGGTAGTGCTTGCGATGACCGTTGGCCGACGGCAGCACTTAAAGGGTTAAGAAGCAGAATAATAGTGGAAATGAAGAGCAAGCAAAGCAAATTTTGGAGTTTAGTATAGGATATTGCACTGAAATTCATGTAAGATAGTTTTACACGAGAGAGTGCCTTGAAACTTTTCTCTTTCAAGGCAGACAACTGTGCAGCCTAAGTCAGGTTGGCTGAAATAGCAGTCAGAGGTTTTGATCATCTCTAGCAGACTCCATATAACTTTCATATAAACATGCAAGGCCACTCATCAAAAAGTATCATTTTAAACAAATGCATTTTAGTTTGTTTTCCAAATATTATGAGGATACAATGTCTAAAGAATGCTAGAGCCCAAGGGACATCTAATATCTACCTCAAAACTATGATTCCTGTGGTCTATGTAGATCTAAAATACATGGTATGGATCCTCCTGAACAACACTCTTGTAATACCGCATACTACCTATGCCCTGGGTAGAATAAGCACTCCCTGTGGGCACTTGTGTGACATGGTAGAGCCCTGCACTCTTCGCACTTGTAAACTTAAAAACTCTAACACTGCCTGCTTTCTTCCTGTGCATGCTGCATAGGTCCTGCCAGCTGCCTAAAAGGCTCCTTCGGATTATGTGTGAGCAGCTCCCAACACTACATGCTCTTTGATATCATGTGCAATTCCTGGAGTACTAGTCAGCTCTTCCTGTTTCAGAACACATGCTCTTCCAAAGCCACCTGTGTCCTTTCTTGCATATAGTGCTCCGAAGCCTCTTGTTCTGTGTTGGTGTGCAGCTTCAGGTACTTTGATGCCTTCTCCCGCGTATGCATCTCCACACTCCTGTGCCCAAGTGCAGCTCCTGATTTCCTCAGCCCCCATTATTTGCCAACATTACTCTCTCACTTAGTTCTTTGTAGCCTGTTTTCCCTCAGTCTCTCTCTTTTTCCTCACTTATGTATCTCATTTAATTCCATCTAGACATCTTGTCTGTCTGTCTTTGGCCACATTTGTCTTCCCTTCTTTCCACAGCCTCTCTTCCACTTTGTGCAACCCTCAAACACAGCTTGGTATGCCAAACATCCACTTGTTTCAAACATGTATCCAGTCACTTACCCAAACTCTCACATGTTCACTCACACATACATCAGAATATCAGTCATTTACTAATCAATGTATTCATTCCCAAACCCATTTACTCATTAATCTATATGCCCATTCACAGACACATTCACCCACCCACTCACACATTTATCTATTCACTGATCTATCCATTCATTCACTCCTTCATCCACTCATCTGCTCATTGAATGGCTGTGTTGGATTTGTCTTGATGTTCCTTTGGTTATGCAAACCTATCAGTGCAGTCCTTGGGCTCCAGGTATCACTGAGGCAATCCCAGGGGTCACATGCACAGTCAACACAAAGAAATCCTAACCCAGAAGGCCCTGGGCACATACCTAAGCAATATGGCCGGGATGCCTGTCACCCCCTCCCAACACAATCCCCAAGGATGGGAAGACGGACGCAGTTCTGAACTTTTGGAAGGCGGGACGGAGTTACCCTCCCGGCCGTATTTATTAAAATATGAAACAAAATTAAAACATTAAAATAACAGTTTCATATCATGTACTATTTTCATTTATTACATTTTGATGAAGACATGTTCTTTGGCTAACCTTAACAAATCTCTAGTACAAAGGTTTTCCTAGCCGAGTCTAACATCCTGCAAATGCATATTTTCTAAATTAAAATTGTACATCCTAGCATTACGGGCCAACGGCAAGGTCGCAACCGGTGTCAGATCCCTACTACCAGAACTCTCCCCTTCACGGTGTGAGGGCGGCCGCGCAGAGGACTGTGCCCTCTGTGCCAACTCCAATTTCCCTTGTCTTGCAGGGGCCCCCATTTTAACTCGACGCCATCTTAAAGGTCGTCCGAGGACCCGTGTGGGGTGTCTGTAAGAAGGCAGCGTGGACCCCCCTCCCACCCCACACTGTCTATCACATCCGCTGTCGCGGATATCCGGGCCCCGGGAAATTCGTAGGAGGGGCATCTAGCCGCCTCCTCCCCTGGAAGGGGCCTATGGCCGTCTTCCCTTAGGCGACCCATACTTAGTGGGTGCCGCCTCCCCATGGGAGGGGCCAATGGCCGCCTCCCCCCGGGCGCTCCCATCCATAATGGGTGGCGCCCCCCCTCTAGGGACCTTGAAATTACTGCTCACCGATCATGACCTTACCGCCCGACCAAAAAATAAATACGACATTTGTTTACCTACTAAGGAAGAAAATTATACTGTACATTGTAATATTTGTCAATACTACTAGACATTCATCACATCACTGAACTAGACCGTTATCATCCGCTAAACCAAGGGAAGAAGACGTTATCAAGCAAATCACTTTATTGCAGTACTAACATTACCATGTTATTAACCGCTAAACAAAAAAGGGGGAAAAAGGCTGTTATCAAAGCAGATCACTTTTATTGCAGTACTAACGTTGCCATAAGGGGCTGGTGGGTGGGTCAAAATTGCTCCTTGTTCCGTCGAGGGCTCACGTGCAACGAGTGGGTGCAGCTTCCAAGCACAGGAACAAGAGGATGCTTCTTCGGATTCCTGCTCTCTTTATTCCTCTTCGGGAGGGCGTGTACCCTCCTCCGGTACGCCTACTGGGCGTGGCCAACGGTGTAGGTGTCTAGGACAACCCCTCTTGGGCGGGAAAAGGCGCGCCCCGGCTACGCCGCTTCGGGCATACCAGCCGTTACACGCCCCCCGCCCAAAATGGTTTCTTGGGGGGATCCGGGCCCCCTACCATACGTTCGGGGGGACCGAGTGGTCGCCCCTTTCCATATGGCCGGGATGCCTGTCACCCCCTCCCAACACAATCCCCAAGGATGGGAAGACGGACGCAGTTCAGAACTTTTGGAAGGCGGGAGGGAGTTACCCTCCCGGCCGTATTTATTAAAATATGAAACAAAATTCAAACATTAAAATAACAGTTTCATATCATGTACAATTTTCATTTATTACATTTTGATGAAGACATGTTCTTTGGCTAACCTTAACAAATCTCTAGTACAAAGGTTTTCCTAGCCGAGTCTAACATCCTGCAAATGCATATTTTCTAAATTAAAATTGTACATCCTAGCATTACGGGCCAACGGCAAGGTCGCAACCGGTGTCAGATCCCTACTACCAGAACTCTACCCCTCACGGTGTGAGGGCGGCCACGCAGAGGACTGTGCCCTCTGTGCCAACTCCAATTTCCCTTGTCTTGCGGGGGCCCCCATTTTAACTCGACGCCATCTTAAAGGTCGTCCGAGGACCCGTGTGGGGTGTCTGTAAGAAGGCAGCGTGGACCACCCTCCCACCCCACACTGTCGATCACATCCGCCGTCACGGATATCGGGGCCCCGGGAAATTCGTAGGAGGGGCATCTAGCCGCCTCCAACCCTGGAGGGGGCCTATGGCCGTCTTCCCTTAGGCGACCCATACTTAGTGGGTGCCGCCTCCCCATGGGAGGGGCCAATGGCCGCCTCCCCCCGGGCGCTCCCATCCATAGTGGGTGGCGCCCCCCCTCTAGGGACCTTGAAATTACTGCTCACCGATCATGACCTTACCGCCACAGGCCGGATAGTTGACCGGCTATCCGGCCCCCCCACAAACTCCTACTAAAGGTCATGCTTTTACAAACCCCTTAACCATGCTATGAAGTCTCCTATGAGTAAGACATTCCCCTCCCGGGACAAATGGACCCCATCATCGAGATACATGTGATCCCCCCGAATACATCCATGCGGAATACAATGCAACTGGGCCGAGCGAAGCAACCTACGAAGTTTGTTATTGACCTTCTTTACTGAATGATTCAGTGCTGACACCGAGAGGCCCCCCCGCCACACCTTTCTGGGAATCATGTGGGACCATGCTATCGTGCACCCCGGGATCCTTCTCGCCAGCCAGCTAACAGTAGATAAAATTCGCTCGAGTAGTACTCGCCGACCGAGTGTCACCAAGTCATTGCCCCCCAGGTGTACTATGATTACAGATGGTGGTGACCTCTGCCGCCCTAACAGTTCCTCGACAAAACATTGAAACTGGTCAATACAGAGCCCGCCCCTTCCGTGGAAGGTCACTCTGCACCTGTATTCCCCAGCTGCTTGAGTCACGTCACCTGTTTTGAATACGTCCCCGGCTCGTCTCACGTATGAGTGGCCCACGACCCACACCACTCTCTCCTCAGCCGGTGATCTCTGACCGCTGGTCCCCAGGTGCCGGGTCGCCTGTACAGTACGCCCCGCATAGTATGCTCGCGAAACTGTAAACCAAACAGAAGACAAGAAGCGTGAGTGCATGACTTTAACTTCACAACATGTGCAACTGCACATACCTTTTATAACAGTTCGAGGACCATCGCCCCAGTTGTTTCACCTTCTCAACACTCTGACCCCTGGCTGTAGCCTCTGTAGCAGCCCCTATCCTAAAGGAATGGGTCCCGAAATCGCCGGGGTCCAAGCCCGCCGCTGCGATTGCCATTGTTAGCACCCTCTGAAACTGAAACCTTGTCAGTGGGGTGGCATCGATGTGTCTCAGCAGGCTTCCCCCCCATGTATCCTCCCTTTGCGCCAAATATTCCTCAACGCACTTCACCTGGCATATGGGGGACCCGCGCATGCGCTGGACAACCATACTGTCTCCCCTAGCACTCTGATCAGTCTTGGACCTGGCTATTGTAACCACCATTGAATCACCCCTAATCAGGATGTGATTCCGACACAGGCCCCCCTCCACATCGTTCTTATTCTTTGCTACCAGCTCGCTCACCCGCATAGCCCCATGGAACGCTAATGCGAAAGCGGCCCGGAACAGCACTGCCTCGAACTGGGAGGAACATGTCGTGGGGAGTATCGACATCAGCAGGGCCAACCTGTCTAACCCAATCGGGCGCCTCTCGTCTACTCTACGACCCTCAAGGCGTTGCCAACCACGAAGGGCTTTCTTTACCAAAAAGGACGATGTCGGGTCCTTGATGCCATGCACCTGCGCCATGAATGAAATGGCGGCCCGGTGCCTATTGGCCGTTGCCGCTGATCGGCCTTCCCTGTGCAGTGCCACTAGAAACTTCAGCACATAATCCTCCTGACCCCAATTGCCCCCCCCTGCCGGACCCAAAAATGCACAATAGGAACGAAACGCTCCTTCGTATGCCTTCCTTGTCCTGGGGGCTAAGCTTGCTGCCACGAGGTCCTGTAATCCGGGGCACCGAGTAGCCAGAGTGCTTCGGGAAATGGTGCCGCCGCTAGTTCCGCGGAAGGTAGATAACCCCTGAAAGCCTGCATGTGTGAACGAGAGAGTGCATCAGCCGCCTGGTTCAGTACACCTGGCACATGCTTCGCCCTGAATTGCACGATCAGTCTCATGCAAAGTAATACAATTTCCTTCAGTAATCTTAATATCCACTTGCAGCGTGTTGCCTGACTATTTATACATTCAACCACAGTCATATTATCGGACCAAAAGACCACAGAGCGATCTCTGAACTCATCCGGCCATGCCTTCAGAGCCACAAAAATGGGGAACAACTCGAGAAACCCAATGTTACCTGTGAGACCGCTGGTGTGCCACCAGGTCGGCCATCTTTGGACCATCGATTACCAAAGATGGCGCCAAATCCCACGCTCCCCGCCAAGTCGGTCCACAAGCCGAGCTCATCCGAAGACGCTGGCGGCTTGTTCCACACCACTCGACCGTTGAAGTCTGCCAGAAATGCCAACCATATGCGCATGTCCTGGCGAACCTCTGCGGACAGTCTCGTGCGGTGGTGCCCTTCCTTTAGACCAACCATGGCTTGTGCAATGGAGCGGGAAAAGGGGCGAGCCATTGGTATCACTCTTAAGGCAAAGTTAAGCTGACCTACTACTTGTTGCAACTGATGGAGAGTCACTTTCTCTTTGCTAATGCACAGTTCCAGGGAAGCCCTGAATTTCGCTACTTTCGCCACTGGCAAACGGAAACATCCCTCCACGGAATCGAGCTCCATTCCCAGAAACTCGAGTGAAGTGGATGGTCCAACTGTCTTACCTGGTGCCAATGGCACCCCGAACTCCTTCATGAGAGTGCAAAAATTCATGTAAGGCCTGCGCACATTTGGTGTCGCTGGCTGCCCCCAAGAACAAAAAATCATCCAGGTAATGCATAACATGGCTGTGGCCAGTGGCTTTGGTGAATGCCCATTCCAGGAAACAGCTTAATTTCTCAAAATAAGCACAAGAGATGGAGCAACCCATTGGCATACATCTATCCATGTAGTAATGGCCCTGGAACACAAAGCCTAACAGACGCTGATCCCTTGGGTGTACCGGGAGCAACCGGAACGCTGACTCGATATCTGACTTTGCCATCAGTGCTCCGGGCCCCAGGCGATTCAACATGGCGACGGCATCATCGAAGGATGCGTACCGCACCGAACAAACTCCTGGGTCAATTGCATCGTTCACCGAAAGACCCCTCGGAGCTGACAAGTTATGGATCAGCCTAAATTTCCCAGGGTCCTTCTTGGGAACCACTCCCAACGGGGAACAGATGAAATTAGGTACTGGCGGGCGCCTATATGGGCCAGCAACCCGGCCAAGGGCAACCTCTTTCGCAATCTTCCTCTCAACCACCGCTGGATTATGCTGAGCCGACAGTTGGTTCCTACAAAGTGGTTCCCCACGAAAATCCCCCGCCGGGATGTGGAAACCATATAAGAAGCCGTTCCTCAACACCCCAGCGGAGACATGATCAGGGTATTCGTTTAGCCAGGGAATCATTGCCATGATATCGACGGGGGTAGGCATTGGTATGCAATGGTCCCCCTCAGACCTGTTTGGCCCCTCCTCTACCCCCCGTATCACTATTCCTGGATCTGCACGAACTCTCGGGGTGTGAAGAATTTCCGCAACCTGCACACACATGTCTGAACTTACATGTCCCTTGTGGCCATGTGCAATTGCCCCTGTTAAAATTCCAACAGACCCCTTTCTTACCCCCATTCCCACCATTCCTTGGTTGGTGGTCGCCAGCGGGGCCCGCTCGAAAGGGCGCCGCTGGCTGTTGGCGGGAAGGCCCCGACCCACTCCCGCCTAGCGAGGATGACTTTGTCGCGCCAGGCAGGAGCTGCTTCTGCCAAGAGATCGAGTCGAGACAATCCCACGTCAGAGATGAATCGTACTCCTTGGCCTTACGAAACTTCATATCGTAACCCAGCCACTCATCGCCCTCATACGTTTCATAAAAATCCATTATTCGTGCCTGATAGCAGGACAATTCGGTCAAAACCTCGGGCTTACGTTCCCCAATAATTGCAGTAAACATCGCAAAGGCCTTGGCCCAATTTGAAATTGTCTCATCAACCCTGAATCCCGCCATTTTGGCTCGCCATACACTCGGGTGCCACAAATCCTTCTGAGTCTTAACATACTCCATCTCGCGATGGTCAGTCAGCAGAGAAAACATATTCACATACTTATCAGCCCAAATCAATTCTTTCGTGGCCAACGGTATATGTTGGACCACCTTTTCCCGTCTAGAGGGCAAAGACCCCTCCCTTGCCATTGGCAATGCCTGCTTACACGGCTCCATTGCTGATCCCGTTGTTTTTTCGACGCCAGCTGCCGATCCTTCCGAGGTCACCTGTGGGGGGACAAGAGGGAGATTCGCCTTCACGGCATCTCGCGACTGCCGCAACTGCTGCATTAGTAACTTGGCCTCTTCGGCCGTGTCTCCCGGTGCCGTAGCACCCCCTGTCTTACTGCCGAGCCATGCAGCCAACTGGGCGGCTAATTCCGGAGGCATGTCCTCCTCGCTGGCGGGCGTAACAACAACCGGAATCGGTTGGCCCACGTCCGGGATCGGTACCGGGGCCTCTACTGGAATGACCGGGCTTGCCGGGGGTACCTCGGGAACCGGGACCTCCCCCCCTACCGTCCTATTCCTGACCCTTTTACTCCTCCCTGCGCGGACAACTCCCGGCAATGCCGGGCCTATAACCTTCTTTGGTTTACCCGTATTGTTCATCGCTGCCATCTGTTTCTTCATGCTCGCCATATCTTTTATCAGCATGCGAAGCCAGGCATTGTTATCGGATATTCGATCCCCGTTGCTCAACACGGTCCTGGATCCGTAGGCTCGAAGTCGCTGAAAGAGAAACACAAGAATTAAAAGTTCTCAAAATTGCTCCTTGTTCCGTCGAGGGCTCACGTGCAACGAGTGGGTGCAGCTTCCAAGCACAGGAACAAGAGGATGCTTCTTCGGATTCCTGCTCTCTTTATTCCTCTTCGGGAGGGCGTGTACCCTCCTCCGGTACGCCTACTGGGCATGGCCAACGGTGTAGGTGTCTAGGACAACCCCTCTTGGGCGGGAAAAGGCGCGCCCCGGCTACGCCGCTTCGGGCATACCAGCCGTGACACGCCCCCCGCCCAAAATGGTTTCCCGGGAGGATCCGGGCCCCCTACCATACGTTCGGGGGGACCGAGTGGTCGCCCCTTTCCACATGTTTTGTTTGCATTCGCCCACTTTCTCACCTTACCATCAACTTTCACCAGCCTTCCTTTCTCCACCTACACATTTATTGACTCATAATAACCACTCCCATTTACCCACCAATTCACACCTACTCAAACAGTCATGTTCAGCGACCCAACCAACCATATTAACACATCCACTAAGATTCATCCAACTACTCCTATATTCACAAACTCACCTGTCCACCCAACCCCCCATAATGGGAAAGTTGCACGTCAATTAACTTTCACTAATAAAAAGACAGAACAAATGCTTTTTAATGGAATGTCTAACTTATTGTACATTCTGCACTCAGCATGTCTCTTTCTGATGAAGCAAACGACAAACAAATGATGAATGGAATGCTTGAATTAACCTTACCCACTGGTAATTCCTCTGGCTGCATTCCAGTCCATCGTCAATTTGCCCACCATGCCACCTCAGGTTGGAAAGAGCTATATGCAAATCAGTCTTGACCCAGCTGCAATAGGAAAATTCCAGCCTGAACAGCCAGGCCAGGTCCTCCCGAAAGCGGAACACAAGCAGCCCAAGACTGGTTTTGCCCTGATTGCGGCTCATCAGTCAGGTGCAGTTTGGTTCTGGAGGTGCAATAAGAATGGGACCGCCGTCTGGGCATACCCATTGTAGTTAGGGAATTGTGCTTGTTTAGAGTGGTATAGTGGGGAAAATCTATGTGATTGAATGCGGTCCGAGCAATTGCCAGTGGCTGAGATTAATTCAAGCATTACATCCATCATCTTGTTGTTGTTGCTATTACAAAAAGGTAAATAGAAGCATTTAAAATGCATTTGTCTACTGTAGATTCACAAAGGATTCATAATCATGATCATTCCTTTAATAGACAGAGTACCTTGAAAACTTTTTTTGCACTCTATTGAATAAAAATTAACAATTTAGCCTTTATTTTACTGAGCAGGCTATATTCTGCCAATGCAGCATTTATTAGAGAGGCAGAACGTGAAAACAGTAATGGGGGATTTGTATGTACCTGGTCTCAATAGGAATGAATGGAACATAATTATGGTAGTCAGTCCTATCCTGGACATTCTGGTCCTAATTACAAGTTGGTCTGAATGTTTCAACCACTATATACACCTCTGTTGCATAGAGATTGGAATTCTGAGTTAGACGGTATTTACCTCACCCGGTAATTACCAGGCGCATTTAATATCACACTATTTATTAAATATAGGCAGGTTAACCCTGCCAGTATTTAACATTGGAAAAGTGTACAGTATTTATGTTATCATGAAGATTTTGATGTGGTATGCATCAAAATCCATGTTAACCCCCAAAAACATATGATACATGTTATTTATCACACCCAATTATTAACAAATGACACAGAATTGTCATTTATCAGTTGTGATAAATAGCAAATTCATTGCGACAAACTCAAAGTGCAATTATTATGATGGCGGACGGGAGAGCGTCCGACCGCCATAACAGTGAGAGTGGGACCACCTGAGAAGTAGGTGGACTCCCACCAACCAGATTATGATGCGACCACTGTGTAGGCAGTCTGAAACATCCCTCTCTCTATTGCGGCTTGTGCTGCAGCCTGGAAAAAGGCCACAGCATCAAGTCGCAATAGAACAAGGGATGTTTTTAAACATTCATGCACCATGGTGCCTGACACATGCTGCATGGATGTTGGAGGGGGCACCACATGTGCCTCCCTGGTCACTAAGCAGTTTCCCACGGGGTCCCTGCTAAGGGCCCCCAAAGTCCCTTTCCGACAGCCTTTTCATGGCGGTGGGTCTTGCCTGTTAATTGTTTCATTCTTTTTCAAGGAAGGAGGATGTGTGGTATCCTCGTGAGGATGCCAGTGTCCGCTGCGTGTGTCTGGAACTCGGAACCCTCTGTGCAGGAGATTCCGAGTACTCCAGTGAGGCGGTTGGCGTGGGCTCCTATACATGTTATCTTTATTCGAGGAATAAATCTTCATAAACTCAACTGATCCTGCCTACCTCATTACTTCCCAGTTGGGATCTTTCACAAAGGCACTGCCTTCATTGTAGGGATTACGATCCGACTGATGCCCCGATGGGCTCCTTGAGCCTGTCGGAGGCGTCGGTCTGTCTCTCCGACCGCTGTGGTCCAACGAACCGCATCGTACTACATCAGTCGGACTGCTTTCCTGGCCTGTTGGTGGCAGTCTCACCGACATCCTAACGAGGGCGAGAATTAGGGCTTGTGTCTTGGACTCTGTTAGCTAATGTTTTGTCTGTGACAGCTTTTTACTTACTTTTTTTTCCGACTGAGTGCAGAATGAACGTGTACCTTACCCTTCTGCTTACCTTGTACTGGTAAATCACAAGGGTCTGTACAAGTGTTGTTGAAAGAAGCTTGAAAGTCAAGCAACATTATTAGCAAGGCACAATCTGTCCTTGACAATTGACTCTAAGTGGAGACGCTGATGGGACATACACTTGACAGAAGTGCGTCGAGCTCCATCATGCCTCCTGTGCCGACTGCTGCTGAAAGAAATATCATAATGGTGTCATAATCGTTGGGAGCATTAGCAAGCTGTAATTTGTGAGGCATTATCACAGAGAACATTCAACAATTTGGAATCTTAAGCACTTACAACTTCATGGTCCTATTAGGTTGTGCTTCTTTTAACAACAGCAGCACAGAACTTGCTTTGACAGACACAGTGGTTGTTTACACTGTTAAAGGCTTTTAGTTGTAAGTGCTTCTGAAATGTATTCTAGCTGCAGTCAGTTATTTATTATGACCTTATGCGTGCTAAATATGGTGTGAAATGTGAGTGGTTTTATGAGCCTGTGCAGTTAAGCATGTGACTAAGGGAAGTAACAGCCAATGAAATTTTATTTTGCAACTTCCCTTCAAATCATTTGTATTATAGTGGGTTTATTGTGTACTAAATTGATTGTGTGGGGGTAAGTCTATTAAAGTCTCTGGATGATTTGATAAATTACATTATTGTATTGTGTCTAACATTTATATGGAACAATTAGCCTTTATAAATTGGTCTTGGTCACAGATAATCACTGCATTGCTGCCAAAGAAGTGTTTTGACTGACCTTTAAATAGTAAATTAGCTGGTGTTTGGGTCTCATAATATTGAGGCCAAAAGTTTGACCTGTTATAAGATATCATTGACAATATCAACAATATAACCACTATATTGCCTATGTAAGCAGTTGGGTAGATAAGCAGCGTACATCTGTACTACCCTAGATATCTTTAATAAGATTAAATCTATACTTCCCTAGATATACTAACCTTGCCAATATGGTGGTCGTTGATTCTGTGGATGCAACATTTTTGCAGCTCAATATTTTAGCTCTGGTATTGTGAGGTATGTCCAATTGACGTCTTACATTTAGTATAGTGTTGGCCATTCCCTTGTAGTTTACTGCCTGTCTACAACCATGTCAATCTGACTAACCTCGTTTACTTGCATAAGATAAGCATTTGTGAAGGACACGTTTACCCTTGGGTCTCTCGGTGCTAAAATAACAGATTTTATTGATACCCATATTTGACCTCAGAAGGATGAAAGGCTAAATGAACTGGCCTGTATTTGAACCTATGACCATGAGGTAAAACACAAATACCTGGAAATAATGCATTTTTCCACTGAGTCCCAGGCAAGAGCAACTTCTCACCCCTGTGTTTTAGTTTGTGGGGCTCAACATGACACCTCATACTCTGCCGTCCCAAGTGTTCAGTCAGTGTCTCAGCTCGTATAATCCCTTGGATTTCCGTTCTAGACCTATTTTGGGAAGGTGATTGCAATGAAGGTGGAAGGTGGCTCACCAGAAATAATTATGTCACCATGCTTGTTGGGTCCAGTGAAGGTTTTAATCATTTAAACCTGTGCTCAACCCCTGGTAGTTAAGGCACAGAGCAGGCTGGCCGTGAAATGTAAGAAAATGTGCAAAGTATTTAGAAGTACCAAACTGATAAATAGTCAAAAACACGCCACTAAATAAATCCCACTCTGGTTTATAAAGATAGGGAGTATAATAATCAACAAAATGATACCCAAACTATAAATATCCAGTGAGGGGAACTATAGATATGTATTTTTAAATTTTATAAAAATTGTGTAAAAAAGCACAAAGCACCAACACCGAGCAACTGGTCACATAGTCAAAACTTAAGCCTGACAACAATTGATTGGCAGTCGGATACAGGGACCAGGTTAATCCAAGTGGAAATTTTACATTCTGACCTAGGAATCTATATGGAGACAAAATTGTCATTGATGAGTCGTTGGCAGGGCAGGATGCAAATTGGATCCTAGTGTGATCATCAATAACATTGGGAAAACTCAGAGCGAGTGAAGTCGTACCCACGACGGCCTCGGTGTTGGTCCTGGTGAAGCCCTAGACGTTTGGACTTACAACCTTTTCTGGAAATCGGATCTCTTATTAGCAGAGTAAGCAATGCCGATGACTGTGGCTTTGAGGGCAACCTAGTTCTCCATTGCTTCTCCAGGCAGAGAGTTGGCAAAGAGTTTCTCATTCTCACTTTTTCAATTTGGGGATCAGACAAACTACACACTAACACCTTTCAAAGAAAGTGCAGCTTTTCTGGCCCTGTTGCTTAACAAGAGGTCAGCTAACTGATCCTTGGAATCTACTTTGTCCTGGGTAAAAGTGGAAGCAGCACTAGCCCTCAGTGTTCTCCTCACAGGTCTTAACAGCAGATGTAGTCCTTCTTCTGACACAGGTCCAATACTGTTGTAAAGAAGATACCCAGGGTGTGGGGGTCACTCCTTGCTCCTCCCTAACCAAAAGGGAAACAGTTTCCAAGAGTAACCGTACCCACTTTTGCAGCAGTTCCTGTGTGCCCTACTGCAAACAATGCCCCTCTCTTCCTAAATCCAACATGTTATAACCTTTCTTCCTCTGTGCAGAACTCCTGTGCACACCCTAGAGGTGTGGTCAGGGACATGAACAACAGCCTTCTCTCTCACTTAGATTGGAGACTGGCTGGCTAGGGAGAAAAAAGGGATGCAGGTCTAGGTGTGATTTACACTTGCCAGTGACTGGCAGGCATCCTTTAAATGTAATTATGTTTTCAGCTCAGATGGTCATCCTGTAAGGGAAGAAAGCACCTTCTAAAACCCAAGGCCCTTGTCTCACCTATGGAACCCAGTTTACACTTTATCAAGGAGCTATTCATCTCCTGAATGGTAGTTAAACCAGAGGTAAATTGCCTTCTTGAAGCTTTAGGGATTTAGGGCTTAGGCAGGTTAAAGATGATTTTTCAAAAGTACCTTTTATAAAATATTTGTTACAATGCTGAGTTTACCAATGATTAGATGAGTAATGCATTTTTTAGTAGCCCAAGAATTAACTTTTGTATCTCATTCCTAGATGTCGATAACATTATTAACTTTAATAATGTATCCCAATTGTTTGTTATGGAACAGTTAACCCTGCTACGATAAAAATAGCTTTTAGGGCATTATCTGTAAGGACATGTGTAATGTTAAAAATGGTGACCTTTTTGTCTTTTTGAATGTATTTCGTGTTAATTTATATTTTTGGTTGCTAAATTGTTTTGTATGTATTCTGATATTATGACCCAAAATACTTAAATAATTTTTTGTTTTTAAAAAGACATGTGTAACAGTACATTTTTACTTAAAAATATTATGCACCCTGCCCTTGGGATGACTTATTGGCAGATGTAGGCCTGTCATAAAAAGGTTATTTTACAGTCCAATGTGACCTTTTAACCTGAGTAGCCAAGTTCCATGTGGCAAGCCAGCAGTCTTGTTTTGCATCTTTAGTGGTGGCGCAACATGTTCTGACGTCCACTAGCAACATTTACCATACATGCCAGAAAAACCCTTTGTACCAAATACTAAGGATTTATAGGTAAGTTGAATGTATCACTTAAGAATATAGCCAATTGTGACATGTTTTGGGGGTCAGGGCACCTGCACTGGGTGTTGGATTGCTGCACCCTAGTGTTCAAAAAGTCCATACACCAGCAGCATCCTAAAGCACAGGCCACCAAAACAGTAGCATCAGTCCAAAAAATGGAGATGATGTTGCCAAAAGGGTTTATGTTTGTTAAACTGTTGCTTTGCATACAAATCACATAACACAAGAGGGAAGCCACTCCAAAAGCATGGCAACATCCATCAAATGCTCCTAGTAAGTCACTATTCTTTTTTTAATAACAATTCTTTATTGATAATTTTTGATCATTCTTTCCCACCCATCCCACCCAATTATAAAAACAACCCCACACAAACAGGCAATTAATATAAACAGAAATATTTTAAATTAGGCGTTATGCAAATATTAAGCGAGACACACAACAGATAAGTGCAAAACCATATGAAGAAAATCCTTTCCTATACACGCAATTAATCAGCATTACGAGTCTGATCTCTCGATCCATTGTGTAACGGGATACCATATTTCTAACCCTTTTTTTTTCTTTTTAAGGCCCTTATGTTTGTATATGGCTATTTCCAGGCTGTAGGTAGCAAGGAATCGTGCCCGCCATTGCTGGAATGTAGGCGGGTACAGGTCCAACCATGCAGATGTTAAGCAGATTGGAAGTAACGCCATTGAGATAAACAGTAATCCCTGCATGTTGGCGGATCTAACGTTCCTATCCACCCCCAGTATAATTTCCGCGGTGGTGATCTCAATATTACTCTCAAATATTCCTGACAGAAACGTTGATATATCTTGTCTGATAGTATTTAGGGTATGACATGTAGCTAACATGTGTACCAAATCTGCTTCGGGCTGAGCACATCGAGGACATAATGTGCCTTTACCGGTACTCCATTTGGATATTCTAGCTGGTGTATAATAAAGTTGAAAAAACGTCTTGTAAAATTGGGCTTGAAGTTTGGTTGACATTAATAAGCAATTTGAGATTTCTAGAGCATTTCGCGTAAGGGGTTCTGTTAATTCTAATTTGTTTTGCCAATAATGGATATGCTTGTCTAAATCATCTGGGAGACTTACAACTAAATCTTTATAAATTTCACCAATTTTAACACTATTAGTGCGCACCACTGTTTCGATTGCTGGAATTTTATTCATGGCCCTACTGCCACCCCCTTTTTTAGTAATAAAATCCCTAACTTGCAAATATTTTAAAAAGTCACGCGATTCTAGCCCAAATTTAGTTTTTAGGGATTCGAATGAGCAGAAGCCCGTACTGTCATATAACAAGCCAATCTGTGTGATTCCCGATCTTACCCATCGTGTCATACAATAATCTGTAAAGATCTCAGTGAGATTGGAATTTCTAACTAGGGTGGTATAGTGGGAGAACCTACCGAGTCCCAAGAGTTTTCGCACATGGTTCTAAACAATATAAATACCTTTAAGTGTTTTAAAGCGGACCTTTTTGAAATGGCAGTCATATGTTAACCTCCACAAATGATCACATGTCTCTCTGCCTAGAATGAGTTCCTGTGGGGTTGGGACTAACATATCTATATTGGGCTCTTGCCTGGGGGTTAAGAGAGCTCTACTGTATTTAAGGATGGTTGCCCACCAATAGATTTTAAGGTTGGGAAGCGCCAGACCCCCTCTTTCCCTTGGTAGGATAATATATTTTTGAGCTCTACGTGTTCTTCCATATCCCCAGATAAAACGAGAGAATATATTATCCATATCTTTAAATATTGATGGGTCGAAATTTAAACAGATGGTCCGAAAAAAGTATAGAAATTTCGGAAGGAATAGCATTTTAATAAGATTACATCTTCCTATGATAGATAAATATAAGTTATGCAGGCTATTTAAACTTTTCTCAGTCTTTTTAAGAAGTGGGTTCAAATTGAGACTTACTAAATTGTTTAGATTGGAGGTGATATTGACACCAAGATACAATGCATTCTCTACCACCCTGTCGTCAGAAAAATTGATTTGACTATTGATTACAATCTGGGTTTTGGTTTCGTTCAATTTATACCCTGATATATCGCCAAACTTTTTCGCTTCTTCTTCCATTTGTTTTAGTGTTTCCTCTGGATCGGCAGTGACTATTGCAATGTCATCTGCAAAAGCCAAGGTCTTTGTTTCACCATTGGCTGTTTTCCTGGGTTGTATTAAGTGGTTTGATTCTAGCCTTGAAATAAATGGATCAATAAAGATGGCAAATAATAATGGGGAGCAGGGACAGCCCTGCCTCGTACCTCTAGTCACATTGATGGCATCTGATAAATCCCCATTAACCATTACCACTGCCTCTGGAGTTGTATACATCGCCTGAACAGCTTTAATAAACTGGTCTCCAATCCCACTTTTCGACATGGCTGTCCATAGATACTGCCAGGAGACCCTATCGAATGCTTTTTCGGCATCTAGCAATATCAAGGCCATAGGGTCTCCTGCCACTTCAGCCATGTCGAAAAGCGTGATCACCCTCTGAATATGGTCTGTGGTTGATCTCCCTGGTACAAATCCGTGTTGTCTAACGGATACAATTTTATGGATTAAAGGTGACAATCTACAGGCTAATAATTTAGAATATATTTTGGAATCGTTGTTGATTAATGTGATTGGTCGATATGCACCAAGTTCCGTAGGATCCTTATTTTTTTTGGCAAAGACAATAATTTTCGCCCTGGCCCAGGATGCCGGAGGGCGTCCACCTTGAAAGATATGAATCATTAAGTTAGTAAGAATATCTTTCAGTTTGTTGCTAAATCTGACATAGAATTCGGTAGGGATTCCATCAAGGCCTGTTGCTTTACCCGACGGAAGACTATTCATTGAGAGTAGAATTTCTATCCAATCCGGAATGACTGAGAGAATATCTTGATCCGATTGAGATAAACGGGGGCGTGTAGTCAATTCCAGATATTCATCAATACTGACCTGGCTATTACCTATCTCAGTATAGAGATCCGAGTAATAACGCTTAAAAGCTTCTCTGATTTCTTTAGGGTCATGAGTTAATCCATGGACAGGATCTCTAATTGCTTTAATCATATTTTCTGAATTCTGTTGTCTAATACGAATAGCTAATTGATGACCCACCCGCTCACTCAGTTCGTAGGTTTTTTCCCTGTTCACTACTGCTTTACTGATTGCTTTGGTGATATATATTTCAGATATTAGATTCCTTCCAATTGCTACCTCTCGTACTGCCCTTTCTACATTGACTCCACATTGCACCGCTCTAGCAAGGGCTTCTTCCCTTCTTATTAAGTCTTCCTGTAAGTTTAACAGCTTTAGTTTTTCTTCTTTATTATTGTTGATGGAAAATCTAAGAGTTTCGCCCCTTATACCTGCTTTCAATGCGTCCCAGACCACATCCAAAGGGGCACTACCCACATTAAACTTTAAAAATTCTGAGATCCAATTCTCCATATGTATACAGTATTTTTCGTTGTGCAATAAAGATCTTTCAAAGGTCCACAAGCTACGATCTGATTGTATCGTCTCCATATTCATGCACATAAGTAAAGGATTGTGGTCAGAAAGTACCCTTGGTAACCGATCTATTGAGCAGCTAGATACAATGGTGTGTGAAACAAAAAAGTAATCCAGTCTGGCTAGTTTTTGATGAGGATGAGAAAAGAAAGTATAGCCTGGGTTATAAGGATGTTTTATCTCCCAGCAATCTGCTAACCCATGAGTATTACAAAGTAATTCCAAGGCTTTGAAAGTTTTAGGTTTCCTTCCTTGATAGTTAAAGTTATGGCCAGAAGACCAATTTGTTGGGAGGTTAATATTAAAATCACCACAAATAACCATGGGTACCGGCCAATGAGCTAGTTCATTTGATAAAAACAGTAATAATTCGGGGTCATCAAAAACACAGCCATAAACTGAGCAAATTGTGATCTTTTTCCCTTCAGCACATATACCCTCAGTAATTGCCCATCTGCCACAAGAATCTGCAGCAGATCTTGTAAAGCGTATTATACTACCCCGTGCCAGAATAGCCACCCCCGTGTTTTATTTGCCTGAGTTGTAGCAACAACTAGTCTATACCCCAAATTTTTTAATATGTGTCTTTGGGACCCCTCAATATGAGTCTCCTGCAAACAAACAATATCTGCCTTGGTTGATTGGAGGCCAATTGCTATTTTTTGTCGCTTCCTAAGATCATTAAGCCCACATATATTGATACTCAAGATTTTTAGTTTAGCCATTTATAAGTATTAGACAATTTTTTTTGTATATATTGGTATTTGCACTTTTTAGTAGTGAACAATGCCCGTTTTTTCAATTTTCTCGCAAGTATGTAAATCATAGATTCTGAGCTGATTAGATGCCTGTTTGGTTGCCCCCACCCCCCCCTCCCCTTACCTCCCCTTGAGGCATCCTGGGTCCTGCCGGATCCAGGTGTGGGCGCCCGTTGATCAGTACGCCTCAGTGCACTCCCCCCCTAGCCCTGCGTCACTGTAATATTTCCTTACAGAAAAAAGTCTTTGGGATCAAGGTTTTGTTTTTTTTTCTTTTTCCCCCCTCTTCCCTTTTTTTTTTTTTAAATTTTTACTTCTCCTGTTAAAGTGTTCATGTATTATTTCATGTGTGAGTAGCGATTAATATATATATTTCCCCCCCGTTATTTTTCACGGGCGAAATATTCTTAATATGACACTTATTGTTTAAACCACAAAAAAGAAGAGAAATTAGTTCTTGTTCATATTCCAGTTCTATTTTTTTGAAGTCTCAGAGATTTCTTTAAGGTAATTTTCTGCTTGTATTTCACTGGTGAAGCTCCGGGTCGATCCTCTGAATATTATTTTCAGTCTTGCTGGGTTTTGTAAATATACTTTAGCACCAATCTGTTCAAAAGGATTGAATAGCTGCCTCAGCCTCCATCTCCTTTCCACGGTTGCGTGGGCAAAATCTGGTCTAACAAAATATGTACTACCATTATATTCTTTCTTGCTTGTAGGACGAGCTAGATCATATATAGAGTCCCGAAGTAAGAAATTTCCAAAAATACCAACATTGCCCTTGGATATTTAGATTGGTTCTGCGTTTTCTTAGACTGAGTTAGGGGAAAACGATGAGCTCTTTGAACTTCTCTTTCTAGTTCCCAGGTTTGCAATTCGGGGATAGATGATTTAAGAAGTTTAATTATATACCCCCTTGTGTCGTTGTCTTCAACGCCTTCTGGGAGCCCCAGGAATCGTGGGTTATTCCGCCTTGTTCTGTTTTCCTGTTCCTCAGCCTTTATCATTAGGTCCTGTATAATTCCTTCTTGCTTTTTTTCCCCCACCTAATAAACTACCTTTGCTAGGAACTGACACACACTCAGATGAATCTGATGCAGATATATATGAAACTGGGATCTCGACTTCTAGTGAGCCAAGCAGCCTTAACAAAGGTCAAGACCAAGATGCATCAACCCAGGAAATATCAGGTCGTTCTGGTATAAGGAAAGAGAGTGATCCCGGACAAGGAAGCACACCGAGGAAAAAATTGGAGAAAAGAAGAATAAGGAATAAAAGACTAAATAGATCTACTTATGAGGAAACCACCGATCAGGGAAGCAACCCAGAACCGACCAACTCTCGGAAAAATGTAAAACCTAAAAAATTAAAGGAAACATTGATGTTTCAGGAAAGCGGGGAGGAATCTACAGCGGACATCTCTGAATATGATGAGGCAGGAGAAATAAATGAGCCGTCTCTGAAAGAAATATTGACCTCAATAAAGAAACTACATAAAGATGTCAAAACAGACACTCAAAAGCATCACCTAGCTATCCAAAAGCTACAAGGGGCAGTAAATAAGGTGGGCAGCACTTGTCTGGCAATTTCTGAAAGGATGGTATCAGTTGAGAAACGAACTGACCATCTAGAAAAGGATGTCACTAATTTGCAAAAACAAGTAAGTCACTATTCTTATAACGTCTAAAGTAAACACTTGTGAACTAAACGATATGCAAACATTCCTTCCTTAGGCAAACGCAGAGAGGAACCTAAGTACTTAACATTTCTGTTGGAGGGCGGTTTATTAGTAGGTGCAGGAAGCGGGCTTACCACTAGCAATAAGGCCCCTAATGCAATATAAGGTCCAGTCAAGGTCTCAATACATTAGCCCTTGGCTCAACCATTGGTAACTGGCTGTGAGCATGCAGGCTCAACACAGGAGACAGGTATGTAAAGCATTTAAAAAAAAATACAATACATTAAATAAGTAAGACACAACACACAATAAAAATCCCACACCAAGTTATGAAAACGGCAAATATTTGTATCTTTAAAATGACACAAAAATGACAAACATCCAATATAGGGAACTTATAGCGCCAGCGTGAGACATCTGTTTGCTCTTGACTGGGGTAAAGACAAAGTTTGAGACCAATCGGGATGGAGCTCTAGTCGGATACATTAAGCGGGAGGCCCTGGACCTAAATGTACCTTACACTTAGAAACTGGGCTGTAGTTCTCAGTGTGCGGCAGGATCAGTACTTCAGAGTGCAATCCTTTCGGTGTAGACCAGGGTCCAGCAAGGCAGTCCTCCTTCTCCTTCTAGTTTCAGTCAGCAGATATGAGTTACTGTGCAGCTCTCACATATTTATTCAATGATCTGGGGTGACAAGCAGGGAGGCACCCTTGTCCAATGTGGTGCAAGGTGCCACCGAAAAGATTGACAGCTTCCTCCAAAGTGTGGCACATTCTTGTCCCACAAAGCACTACACTTTCAAATTCAAGATGGAGAATGTCTCTCCTGGAGAGTAAGACCTGGCTAAGCTAACCTACTGGTGTGCTTCATTTGTATTAACAATCCTCCCCGCCCAGACCCTCTGCAAATTCCATTCCTGGGCCTGCCATCTAGCTGGAGTACAAGAAGAAGGGGTAGGCCTGGCTGGCATTCCATACTGCCCTGTCCAACTCTCTTTGAGGCCTAGTTTGATCTACCCAGCCCCCCTTCTGGCCTGTTCTCAGCAGCTACAGTGACCCCCCACCAGATAACATCTGCTCTATGCAGGTCACTTATCACCTCATCAAAGCAACTTGGCTAAGCCTGCTAAGGTGTACCAATCAGGAGACCCTCAAAGAAGGTTGGATTTTGACTCATAGAAAAGAAAGTCCTATAACTGCTCTTCTGTATTAGTTATGATAAGTTTAATAGTGGCAAGTTGTTTCAATTTATCATTACCAATCTTTCAAGTCCTTGAATTACATTTTCAGCTCCTTCCTAGCAATATTTGTTATACTGAAATAAAATATTCCATTGCTAGCATATGGATGCAAGTATCTACAATGGAGAACAACTAAATTGACAGTTTGTCCCTCATCCGGGCATATATATACCTTCAGATGTATTAATTAGAGCTAAGCCCTCAAAACTGCAGGAACCTGACAGCTGAGCCCACAAGGTATCCTAATATGGCGGTCCCTGAAACTGAGAATTTTTTAAATAAAAGTAAAGAAGAAAAGGATAAGGGAAAGAGGCTTCCTTATTACCAATCATGAGACCTAGGTAGTGCCCCAAACATTTACTTTTCACATCTTCCCTTAAACTAAAAATAGGGAGGAGTTTAAGCCCTTTGAATCAACTGTCCATCTAGAGACCAATCAAAGCAAGCAATCATCAAATTCCCCTCAACTACTTGGTGAGAACCTTTTGATATTGGCTTACTATGAAGCTAGAGGTGTGAGGTACCAATTTAGCCCATTTTTCAAGATAGTCAAAGTCCCTCACTCCATCAAGGGAGATTCTTTTGCAGTGATAATATCCCCTGTAGTTTTTACTCGGATGAAAGAGAATATACTTGGGCTTGGCTGTGTTCAGCTCAAGGCCACTCTAGCCACTAAAAAGGGAAAATCATTAAAACAAAATTGAAAGCCCTCAGCCAGTCTTTCACAACAAGAGGGTGTCATCAGCAAACAACACCGTGGAGACATTGGTTCCAACAAAAATGGGGGAGTCATTCTGGCAATCATTTAGGAAATGTACACACCCGTAAATAAACAGTAAAAACAGGGTGGCAGCCATTACACAGCCCAGGCAAACCCCCATACCCTTCTTCATAATACACCTCATCAGTTCCCTAATAGGGCCCAATCTAAATTGGGCATACGTGCCCCTGTGCAATCAAATAAAGATGTCCAAAAGTACCTGGGAAATCTCCAACTTCCTCAGTATGCCCCACAATTTCTCCCTCGGAACCAGGTCAAAAGCAGAGCGGAGGCCAAGGAAGGCGACAAACAAGTTGCTGCCACTGATGTTCACCGTCTTCTACTTGGTGACCAAAAATCTAAAGGTTTGGTCAACAGTGTCCACATTATCTTGAAAGTCTGCTTGAAATTGGGTTATTACTTGCCTGTCGACTAACCACCCATTCAGATTATCGAGGATTTGGCTGCAAACGTTTTTTGAGTAGAGTCTATCAAACTAATGAGGTGATAATTCTTCGGCATATCCCTGGGCCTCTTTTTATATACAGGAAAAATCTCTTTGCCTTTCCAGGTTTGAAGTATAGGATCACCTACAAGAATGAAATTTGAGATTGTATTGAAACATGAGACCCAGATACCCAGGTTTGATCGGAAGCGAGCCACAAGGATCTTGTCTGAGCTTACCCTTCTCGCCAGTCATAATATGATCAAATGACAGTGAAATTATTCACAAAGTTCAATTTATTTGGCACACATTCCTAAATATAGGAAGTACGTAAGAGACCTGGGAAAACCCTGGGCTACCAGATGCACAGCATGTGGGCTATACGCCTTTAAAAAAAATATATTCCAAACAATAATCAATAATCAATTGATATGAATGTATAAACACATTGTTTTAATTCACAACATTTACTGATACTTTTCAAAACATATCTGAACCCAATACAATGTTTTGTTATATAACACTGATATATTTGTGTAAAAAACGTAAATCAATGTTTTTGCATACTTCCAGCAAGTTACACTGTTTGTAAAGGTATATTAATACATAAACTGAAAAAAATGTAACAAAATGAAGGTTCCTGTTTCCCAATGCATTTCGGGTTCAATTTGAACCCTTCTTCAGGGGATACACATAGTGATATTATAAAATGAATCTTGAGGTGATGAGCTTCTCATACAAAAAGTCTCTACGGGACCTAGAAAACAGCAACAGCAAGGGTATATATATGTTTTTTTTACTCACATACATACAACAATTAACAAGAGATCTGGGGAGTTACATGCAGAATAGCCTTCACATGGGTGCAGTGAAAAGAATAAAGTGATTCATAGAGTCAAAGGACCCTGACACCAAAATACTAACCAAAGTGTAAAGAGGATACTAAACAGAAAACCACTGCCTGGAAAATGTACCCAACTAACTGTGCACGTAATCTAAAGCTTGTATCAATAGTTCATAATACCTTGGTTGACGCTGTATAACACTGTCCTCCACAGTCCTCTATTCTCGAGTCATGCTACACCCCAGTTCCTATAGAGATTAAGAATCAATCTCGGTGTTCAAAACGGCAAGACTCGCTCAGTGTTAAATATCACCGTACATAAACAAACAGCGCTTACCGATTCAAGTTTTACTGTACTCTCACGCTTCCAACGTCCGATGCGACGAGGAGCCTGTGCGTGAATAAAACAGCCTATGAAAACGCGGTTCAAGTAAAACTTAAGAAACAATCTCGCATAACTGAAAACAGCAATCCAAAACTTACGGTAAAGTCTGGTAGTAGACGGCACTACAAACGCAACCTTCGTTCGCGGGTCCGCCCACTAGTCACGTGGTACGGAACTCGCTGAGACCTTATGACTCACAATGTTGAAATCAGTGGTTTTCTGTTTAGTACCTGTGGAAATCATTTGGAAGAAGGCAGAGTTCCAGCTCTCCTTCAGCCTAGTCAGAGAGCAGCAGGCAGCAGGTCAGCGAGCAGAACAGCAGGCCTTCTAGATCAGCAGACCAGTTAAGTCCTTTGAGCAGTACAGAAGTTCCTCTGACAGAGGTTCAGGTGTAGGTCCTTATGTGTCTAATTTGCTGGGGTCAGAGATCCAGTACGTATCCAATACGTATACCCAAATATGTCTTTGATTTGGGGGAGACTTCAAAGAATGGCTTTGAAGTGTATCATTATATCTTTAGGCCCAGGCCTGTCTGACAGGCTCCAGTGGGAGGTGATCATTTCTTTGTGTGGGGTCAGGCCACTACCCTTTGAAGTGTAAGCTCCTACCGATCTTCCTGCCCAGGAAGGAACATCAGATGGCAGATGTATGTAGATGAGAACTCAGCCACACCTAGCCTTCCTGTGTTTGTGACTACTTGGAGGGAATACACAAAGTGTAACTGTCACCCAGCCCAGACGGCTATTAGAGACAGCCTGCAAGTTACACAGAGCAGTAAGAGCAGATACATGTCCCCTTTTTTAAATTGCCATTTCTAAAATAGTACGGTTAAATCTGACTTCAGCAGCAAAGAGGATTTATCAATATTATACCAACAATAAGAAACACGATGCCACTGCTCCTTTCTAATCAGGAATTATAGCTTAAAGGTATTTTAAGGAATTCCCAATTTTAGCTCATGAGAGGATTAGACTTCACAGTAATGAAAACTGAATTTAGATGTTTTTCTCTACCAAGATATGTAAAACATAAACAATCATGTCCCTAGGAAGCCCTAAGGGCAGGGTGCTGTGTAACTAAAACATAGGATATGTAGTTGTTCTTATATGTTGTACATGTCCTGGTAAATGATGAATAGTAATCAGCTTAAATTAAACTCTGAGAAGACGGAGATTGTTTTAACTGGCAGCACGTATGTCTTATGGAACTCTACCTTTCAGCCAGCTGCAATGGGTACCAACCTAGCCTAAGAAATGAGTCAAGAGTCTTGGAGGAGTCCGCATGAACAAAGATTTGTCCATGAAACCTGAAGTAGTGGCAGTAATTTTACCCTGCTTTTTTAATCTTACGGAAAAGTAGAAAATTGGTAACATTGTGACCCCTAAAGCTCTCATCCAGGTCGGCCTCTCAATAATCATCTTGCGGATAGACTATGCGAATACACTCCACCTAGGTCTTCCCGAAACCCTTACTCGCACAACCAAGGATGTGTCACATCACACCCCTGGTGAGGAAACCACACTGGCTGCCAGTAAAACAGCAAAAGGCTTTCCAGACTGGATGCACTATTTTCATATCTCTTTATAGTAACAGTCCAGCCTTTATCTCTTCTTGAATCCAAAGGAACCCGCCCGTAACTTGATGTCTACTTACCTGAATCTTCTCAATATTCCTTTCTTTCAGAAGAAGATACTGGTGGTTCCAGATTTTCTGTACTAGTCCACCCCCCCCCCCCCCATTTTTGGAACTCTCTTCCACTTGACATCAGGATGACTTCTTGGTACTCTATATTCAGACAACTCCTGATAGCGAGCAGTAAATTATGTCACCGTCACTTAGCGCCAAGAAACCAGCTGGTGCATGTGTGCTTTATAATAATTTGAACTTAACATAGGTTCTGGTGTGACTTACCCTGACTAGTATTGTGGTTCCTACCTGAACAGGGTCCATGCCTCTGCCAACTAGAGACCCAATTTCTAACAGTGTTGTACTGTAATGTGCGGGATGCTTTTCTTTGTTTTCCTGTTGTTGCTTTCTTCCAAGGTTTGCATCAAAACAAAATAACTATTAGCTTCTAAGGTATACATCTGTAGTACTAATGAGATCCAGAATGAATGTTATCAAAGCTGATTAAATATATTCACTTGTAAAGGCCAGATTTTATATTATTGAAAGAAACCCTGTTGAAAAAAGAGTATTACTTCAGGAAAACTTTATTCTAGTTTGGTGTGGCCAGGATAGTGGAACATCAAGGTGGATAGGTATTTTGTATTCAACTACATTAAAACTGGAGTTGATAAGGGACTCCTCTGATAGTACGAGAAGGTGCTCCAAAGTCAATATTTGAAGAGAAGACATCACTATAACATGATCCTCTAACCAGAGTTTATGACCCTAACAATGTTGTTTCACACACTCCACTAGATTTTTGGGTGTTAGGGGAACATCAGTATAACCCAACGCAATATCACTAAGGGAGTGACTTTAATTTTATTTGTCTGAAAGAACTTGTGCATCTTTGGGGCAAAGAGGGTCCCCACTGTAAGAGAAAGAATGACAGCCGTTAATGTACTAAATAAGGATTTCAAACTGGTGGATCTGTAGTGGCAGAATATTTCAGATACCATGGCTTTTATCATTTTATGTTCAATGCAGAACCTACTCTTGGATCAACTACTGCTGGTTATAAAAGTCACTCAGCAACAGGAGTAGTAACTAGGACTCTTTTGTGATAGTTATTTTTTCTCTATAGCTTGCTGTCTTCTTTGTGGACAACAGGCTCTATTGCAGTCTCACTGGCATCCCTGTGGGCTACAGTCACAAGTTTCTGAAGGCAGGCTTTTTGATTGGCATTTGTCAATGTGTAGTTGGGTGCATGAACCTCATTGATGTTCTTTTTGTTCTTCACCTCCCTCTGACTACCCTGTAAACTTCTCAAACTTTTTTCTCTGTGAGTGGGTGTGTGTGTATACACATGGAGGTGTGGAACCAGTGCAGAAAGGGGAAGTTTGGGATTTCATTTAACTTGTGCTTTGTCAACTCGAATGGCCTGTCAACTTTTTTCTGGCTTGATTTGAAACCTGTGTCCTTTAACATGTTTAGCTTCAAAACTGGGCTGAGGGGCATCAGGGCCCAAGAGTAAAGAAAGTGCTTAGTGCAAGGAGAGGAATGGGTTGAAAAAGTATAGGACCAGATGCATCAAAGGGTTTTGCCTATTCTGTGTATATGGGAAAATGTGTTCATGCATATGGTCTATAACTCTTAAGAGAAGTGAGAGAACAACAAGGACTATCATCAACATTATCCTGTTTCTGGTAGATGTTAAGCTGAGAGAGGTACTCAGTCTCCGGTGAGAGAGCCACCCTCCTTCCTCTTGTGCATAGCCACACTTCCACCGTGAGGTGCCAAATCCTGCTGAGCCTCTGGAAATCATATCACTGTAGCTGAATCTCTCATCTTGTTGCACCAACACATCTCACTGCTCTGCTGTACCTTTATCCCTTCTTCTGCAGCATCATCTGCATGTCTCATTGGGCCCGATTCACAGAACTAACTTAAGACAAAATCCTAAACTTGCTACTTTTGGTATTCATAGAAGTTAGGATTTTGTCTTAAAACAGACTTAAGACAGACTTAAGTTAGGATTTTGTCTTAAGTGTGTCTTAAGGCTGTCTTAAGTCTGAAGACAAAATCCTAACTTCTGTGAAAACCAAAAGTAGTAAGTTTAGGAATTTGTCTTTAGTTAGTTCTGTGAATCGGGCCCTCAGTTCTTCGCCTCTTATGCTGCTGCACCTGCCTGTCTCATCATTCTCCAAAGACCTCTCATTCTGCAGCACCTGTCAACGAAGCACTCAAGGGCATATTATCAAGGACAGGCGATAAATTATCGCCGCTTTTATCGGCAGGAAACTGCAGATAAAGCGGCGATAATGGCCTTGATAATATGCTCTATGAATTCCAATTGAAGCCCATGTTAGATGTGTTCACATTTAACATGGGCTTCGATTAGAATTCATAGAGCATATTATCAAGGCCATTATCGCTGCTTTGTCGGCAGTTTCCTGCCGATAAAAGCAGCGACATTGTATCGCCTGTCCTTGATAATATGCCCCTCAGTTCTTCACTCACATATCCATACAGCCCCTGAATCGTTCTTGCATTTGCTCACTCACTTTCCGACACACATTCAAACTGGGCAGTGAATGAAGAGGTATTTTCCTTAAAAAAGCCAGACATACTTTTGCCAATGCTTGTTTTTTTTAATTGATGAGTTCTGCAAGTACTTAGGGGCATATTGCCAACAACTAGCGATAATTATCGCTATGTTGGCTTAGCGGCAATATTTTTATTGCCGAGGAACCTTGCTATTATCAAGGTTTATCTCCTAAGCGATAAAAATCGTCCGAAATGCATGAATATCGCTGAAAAGTCAGCGATATTCATGCATTACCAAGCTAATGCTCTTAGCCATGTTATCCACCTACCATTGGATAACATGGCTAAGAACTGCTCAGGGGCAGGTGTTAGCTTTTGGAGATATTCACGCTTAGCGCGAATATCTCCAAAAGTTGGTAGTAGGAGATAGCGATGTTAGCGACTGTTTCCAGTAGCTAATATCTTGGCCCGCCCACTTTGCATGTCATTAGTGATAAATTTCACTGACATGCAAAGCGGAGCCCAAGATGGTCGCTATCTCCTACTAGCTGTCGCTAACTGGTGTTAGCGACAGCTAGGTAATAGGGAGGTAATTTTATCTCCGCTTTCTTGGCTTTTAAAGCCAAAAAAGCTGAGATAAACCCCCTTGATAATATGCCCCTTAGTGTTCTGCCAGGTTTTATTTTGATGCCGGACACAGTTGGAGCGCACCCATCGTCTGTGGTAGCAATTTAGCAATATCCTTTGGTGTTTACAACATTACGTGTATGATTATGACAAGGTAAAGCTATATCTTCTGCAGAAAGCATTTCAGAACAAAATACTCATCTTAAATTGCTCTATTACAACAATTCTCTTATATTGTACTGCTGGTAGAAATGACACTGTGCGCTCAGAGCATAGGCCAAATACTGGAACTTTCTATGTAACTCCATTTAGCTGCGTAGCCTTAGAGATGCACATAATAAGAAATCACCTACACTGTCACCTTTTGTTTGTATACATATACATAGAGACACACTCAAGAGCAGGCAGAATTCTTTGTGTCACATAGAATTACCTGCTCATTGTCCCCTCTCCTTTTATTCTCTAAATGCACACATTCAGAGTGAAATCACATATCTTTTTTCTGAAATAATATGTCTATAATTTAATTTTCTGCTTATGAAAGCTCCACAACAACAGAATGTTGTTGTGAGGTCTCTGCAAGCCTTGGGAAGTGCCAATCTGCACTGTTTGCGTTTGTTATCTGCCTTATGGTATTACCCCAGAGAACTTGACTACCTGCAGGTCTACTGGGCGAGCGCTACATTGTACCATTACATGTTGTAAGTCAGCAAGCTAGAATACACCGAAAGGCTATGAGGTGAGTCTCAGCAATTATTGTTCAAGGGTACAGTCCTTTTTACCTGCAGCCCTGTTCAGCCACAGCCGAGGCAGGTAAGAGCAGTGCGGGGAAGGGGGATGCAGTGGGGGGGGGGGGGAGGGTAGGGGGGTAGTCAACAGACTACGATGAGATAAAATAATTTTTTTAAAAAAGAAAATCACTTCCATTGAACTTTGATGCGGCGAGCGGAAGGTAAGTGTTGTTCTTTTTTTTTCAATGTTACCTTGTTGTTGTCTGTCAACTCCCTCCGATTCTTACCCCTGCCCGCTGCTCTTACCTGCACCGGCCTCGGCTGCCACTGTTGGTAAATCTGCCTATTAGCTATTCTGTGTACAGAACTCCAGTCCTCCATAGCAGGCCCCTCGCCTATCCATGGGCCTCATTTATGAAAAGTGACGCATCACTGCGTGAAAACAGCGATGCGTCACTTTTCACTGCGCCCTCCTTGCGACACCAATGATGAGTCATATTAACAGTATGACGCATCATGGCGCAAGGAGTTACTGATACGTCTGTATTTCTGACGTATCTGTATGGAGCAAAAGTGACACATTGCTGGAGTGTGTCACAAAAGTGACGCAACTCCAGCAATGCGTCCTTTCACATGGGGCAAGCTGCATGTGAAAGGTCCTGCGTCAGTCTTACGCCTGCTGTGAGACAGGCGTAAGATTTTGTCGCATTTGAGACCTAGAAGTGGTGCAATGAAATCTCATAGATTTCACTGCTTCACTTCCATGACCCTTTCTTGCGTCAATATGCCCGTCTTGCATACATTATACATGGCGCAGGTATAATGTGGCGCAGGGGTTTACAAAGTGACACATCTACCTAGATGCGTCACTTTGTAAATATGGTGCAACAAGGCACATTTTTTACTCCACTGGTGCGTCACAAAAAGTGACGAGTGCGTTTATTTACTTATTTGTTGTCAAATTAACAAGCACTTTCACCAAAGCACTGAGCAGCGGCAAAGGCAATGCAAAAACAAGCACTAAACAACAATGTATGAATACGTTGTAAGTAAAAGTGCTGCTTTATGGTTTAGCAAATTTGCCTCTGTTGTGTTGATGAGTGGGTGAATGGATGAAATCATGACGGATAAGTGAGCAGACGGATGGAAATGAGCTTCTGAAGGCATGGATATTTACAGGAGGAGTGAGTGCATAGATGGACGATTAGATTAATATATGAGTAAAATAATCCCTTGTCATCAGCCAGAGGATTTCTTCATTGTGCAAAAACATCCAGAATGAGCTGAAGAAATACTTTACACAGCACATAACACATTGAAGCATGTGCAATCATGTTAAACATATGCAAAGCAGCAACAATCAGTGAATAGCTCAAAATATTTACACATTTCTGGAGACAGGCTGTAAATAACTAATTACCAAAACTATTAACAGGTCCACGCTCTGACTGCACCATCTTGGAGAATCATATAAGCCACAACAAGTGCTGTGTTGTACGCTTTACAAGGATGCTCCCACTTAGTGATTGTGAGAAACTGGAGCTGTTGGTTGACTGGCGTGTGTGCTCTGGTCAAGCTGCATCTACAATCCTTGTCATGGTGAGGCACAAGCCAACGCTTAACCTGTGCTCAGCCATCGGGTCACATGTCACAGAGCAGTCAGGCTTCATTTAGAGGCAATATGTAAAATATTTGTGCAACACTTCAAAAGTAATCAAGAGAAAACACCACACATAAAGGATCCCACGTCAAATTAGAAAACTAGAGTATTTTTTAATAAATAAAACAAGACCAAAATGAGAAAAATACAATCAGTAGATACAGAGAGATGCAATTTTAACAATTTCATGGAACAAAGCGCCAAAAAGCAGAAAGCCCAACTGTGGCTGTCTGGTTGCACCAGACCGGAACACAGTCACACGTTCAGGCCAACTACAATAGAGTGCGGGCCAGCTACAGGGATCCAGTTAGGCCCGAAGAACAAAGTACCATAAATCCGGGTTGGCAAAGTGTTGCAGGGATCCACTTCGAAGATGCATCGCGCAGCCAAAGAGATGTGTTGGTTTTGAGTTGCGACAAGGCTGTGGTGGGTGTGAGGTCCTGCATCATTGCAGAGCTTCCCGTTGACGAGGGCTTGCGATGTGAAGTCAAGCTCAAGAATGCGTAGCACAGTCTGGATGATGCGTTGGTTTAGAGCCGTAACGCAGCTGTGAATGTCATCCAGACTGCCGTTGGCTAGGTATGCGAGGGCCTGTACCAGTAATGCATCACTCAGTGGCAGTTCCAATGGGGTGATGAGCTAGTTCTGATCCACACCTCAGCGGAAATGCATCAGTTCTGCTTAGCGTTGGTCCGCGCAGCTGAGGAGATGTATCGGTTCCACTGTATCCACAGAGGCTGGCAGAGCACCTTAAGCCCCTTCCAAGGGTCAAGGACTGGGCTGGCACCACTTGGCTTGGTAGACTCACAGGTGGCAGAGTACAGGTACAAGTGCAAGGTTGTTGGAAGCCTTTTGTAACCCTGAGGCTTCAGATCAAGACACCAGTCAATTAGCCCTTGCAGTCACTCTGGGGTTCTGGGTTCAAGAGATGCAGGTTAAGTCCTTCTCACCCAGGTAAGAGGGAAGCAGGTTAGCCCAGCAGACCCTCGGAGCAGCAGTCCAGCAGAGTGGCAGTGCTGTCAGCATCACAGTAGTCCTTCTTCCTGGCATAGTATCGAAGGGTCTAGAAGTGTACTGAAGAGTTGGTGCCTGCAGATCCAGTATTAATACCAAGTTGGGCATTTGAAGTGGGGAGAATCTTATAGTGGTTTACCTTTGAAGACCCAAAGGCACCTTAACTTCCATGTGTTGCCTACAGACTAACTGCAGGGGTAACACAGCCCTTTGAGTGGAGGAAGGACACCTCCTATTCAAATGTAATTTGGGCTGGGCCCAGCTCCACCCACCCATCCTAAAAGTGATGGCCCATCCAGGCACACCGAAGCTCTCTATTGTGTTTGGCTGTATAAGACAAATACACAAAGCCCAACTGTCAGCTGCACCCAGTCACTTGACCCAGAGACAGACTGCAAGCACCAAATGCCACCTTTCTAAAAGTGGTATTTTCAGAATTGTAATATAAAACCCAAATTTTTTGAGTAAATTTCCGAAGACATCCAACATGATTGGGGTACCTGTTCCCATTTGGAAGTTACAGATTATTAATTGTAAGAAGGTAACTCCAGAGTTATTGTATAGGAGAGGTAGGCATTCCAGTAGTGAAAAACAAATGTAAGAATTTTTTTATACCCGGTCAAATAACATTTTAAAGTACATGTCCAGTGTTTTAAATATACAATGAACCTGCCCTCTGGGCTGTCCAGGCCTACCCTAGGGATGACCTATATGTATTAAAAAGAAAGGTTTGGGCCTGGCAAAAGGTTTGTTTTGCCAGGTCGAAATGGCAGTTTAAAGCTGACACAGGCTGGAATGGCATACCTGAGAGATGTTTAAAGTGCTTCTTAAACAAATGGCACAACATGTGCTGCAGGCCCACTAGTAGCATTTAATTTACAGGCCTAGGGAACAGAAAGCGCCTCTTTACTAGGGACTTATAAGTAAATTAAATATACCAACTGTATATTAGCCAATTCTACTGTGTTTTAAGGAGAGGGCACAAGCACTTCAGCAGTGGTAACGTGTGCAGAGTTCTAAGACCAGCCAAAACAAAGTCAGCAAAACAGGAGCTCTGAAGGAAAAAAGATGAGGGAAACCACACCAAGAATGCCAGGTCTCACAGGCATCTCAGAGGATAGATGTAGGCCCAGCACCTTCAATAAAAATGAAAACAAATGAATAGTTTGAGGCATCAGGATCCTGATCCATGAAGCATTCCAAGAGCTGAACGAAACCACCATCAGTTGCGTAGAATCCGCATCCCATATTGTTGTCAGGTAAACATAGGGGAGAGATGAAAGACAGGCAGAGCGAGTTCTAATCGCTCTAGCAATATTTATATATTACATGGAGAGAACGTGAGAAGGGCATAATTATGTATGGATTTACTACACCTGGCACATAATCCCAAAGAAGTTCAAACTCTCTTAGCCTCTAAAGGTAACTTAAGTTTAAGAAGCAGTACCCTCTCTCTGCCTACCCATCCGCTCTCCTAAGGGTCCTCGGCCTACTGCTCCCTTGCGCTCTGATCTCTCTCAGCGCATCTGCTCAAGTCATCTGCTCTCTTGCTTGCCCTGAGCTCTTCGCTGTTCCCACTAATCGCCATCTTCTCCCCGGGGTGCTGTCCCTAAAATACACAATCACAGTGTGGGTGGAACGCCCCTTCGACGCCCACCACGGACTTTCCCCGTGAGGTCATCTTCTAGCTTTTTCCATGGCTTCGTCTCTTCGCCGTCCGTTAAGTTGACCCTTCTCCTTAGATGCCATCTTCGTCTTCTTGCTGGTGACTTCATTCAACTTTACCTTTGACACTTTCGGAACAAAATCTATCACCTTATCAGAACTTTTATTCTTTACGGCTGTACTTTTAACCTCATTTGGTCCTGTGAATGGTCATTTCAAAACAAGACTCAAATTCCAATTGTCTCCTCTCATGTTTAGGCAATAAACTTCGTCCGACATTTGTCACCTTAAATCTAACGAGAACTAGACTCTTCGGCTCGCACATTCAAGTGAAGGCTATTCACGACTCCTGTGAGCCCACTAAATTACCAACAGCGGACTACGCTCCTGCGAACCCTTGGTCAATCAGGTTATAATCACAAATGACCTAAACTCTTCTAGCATTCCTACAAACTTCTTCTACACAGTATAACCTTTAACATACATTCATATACGATCGCATTTAGCAAATCCTTTGCTTATATGTGAATACATTTTACATAGAATACAAATTACGTAGAATATAATTTTATATTCTTATTTGTTACATCGTTACATATGTATGCTCTCTGCACATTTCTCCATGTTACATTTCTCGCCGTTTCTGCATTTAAAGTTACACACGTACATGAATTCTACTTTGCACGTTCTTCTGTTCATAAGCATTTCTACACATTAGCCCACTACGTATACGGGCCTTCTAAATCGAATGCATTCTAAAGTGAATACAGTTATGTTCCCTGTATTACTTTGGTCACATCTGTTAACTCTATGCTATAAGCGTCAACTTCACCTTCGATATACATTTCATTCCTACGTTTATACAATATGCTTCTAAATATGACTCGGATATACGTTTTATTCAAATTGCACTCTCTCAGTTCCCCCCTTTGATGACTTTTAGGAGTCATCACTAAATGCAATTTGAATAGTAACTTTACACAGAACTAGTTACATCATTCCCTCTTTTCATCATTTCAAGTGCTCTCAAACTTTTATACTGTTGATCTTGTAAAGCAGCTAATCTCCTTTCTTGTTCTCTCATAGACCTTTGTAACCGGTTCGTACTATACCATTTATATAGTTTCATAAATCCTAACAATGTGATTATACAAATTAATACTATCAATACAGGTTTTAATATATACCATACTATACTTTTACCAAGGTTGGCAAACCAACTTCCAACCTTTCCTACTCCATGACCTACTTTTTCCCAAACATTTATTTTTGTCATATCTTCGATCTCTTGATGAATCTGTGTAATGTTTCTTATGACCTTCTCAAGTGGTTTTGAATTATCAGGAATATAAGTACAACATTCCTGAACCTTCAAAGCCTTGCAAACTCCGCCTTCTTTTGCTAATAGCACATCAAGAGCAAGTCGATTCTGAAGAACCATTGCTCTAATCGATTGCATCTCCCCCTCTATTAGCATCAATGACCTTGCAGTACTTGCAGACAATCTATCTACGACTGTAGCTAGTCTCCTGATCTTAACATTGTTAAGTATTAAACCTAACATAGGAAACATCGCTCCAAATACGTCTCCTACTACTTCTGCATCTCCTACTTCTCTTTTCGTTCTTGTCGAAGCCTTTCCTTCTATGATCGCTAAATCCTTTGCATGATATATTTTGGGGAAGACAATTGCCAAGTAACACGAACCATACCAATTGTCAGGCAGTTTTACATAGGCATTTCTTCCGCATACAAAATATACATTAGGAATCACTTGCATCTCCTTCATGAAATCTTTCGTGTAGTACTCTAATCGAAAAGCATGTTCGCAATTAACTTCACCTACAAATACACTCTCATAATATGTCTTGCTTCGAGTTAAACATAACTTTCCTTTCTGCGTTCTATCCAAAGCTATTGGACCATTGCTACCTTTCTTTTTATGTGCCTTCTCTTCTTCTGTCCAATCAGTTTTCCATTGTCCTGACATTTTTAGAATTTTCTGTCTTCTGTATCGGTCATCTACTTGTCCTATGAATTTTTTCTCAATCTCTGACACTTTGCAAGTCAGATTATTTCTACGTGCGTATGATGTATCTAATGTATCCCAAGGAAGGAAGAATTTGGCTAGTCTATCCTCCTTTTTGTAATAGTCCCACTTATTCATTTGCTTATAATTCGGAACTTCAGGCAGTACCGAATCATAATTTGAAAAGTAGTACTCAAATCCTTCTCTACCATAAAATATACTAAGCAGTAAACTACATGTTATCCCATAAGTCAATGGGAGATGATGATATCTAATGCCCTCATCTACAGAAGCCGGCAATTGCATACATACATAGCAATCTTTGGCCTCCATGGCATCGATATATTCATATAATAGTTTAGCATATGCGTTTGACCTAAAATTTCTCTGTGACTCGTCTACATGTAATCTACGAGTTTCATCTGCCAGTAACGCCTTTTCACGGATAACATTGCTCTCCTCCTTCTTCCCATCAAGAGCAGGTTTCAAAGTCGTTACAGGCTTTACATCTGCTATTTCTTTATCAGTTTCATGTCCTACTATGTATGATATGGTCACTACTGTAATTATGAGAAAAATTACTACAGCTATAAGTGAACCTATTATACATCTGGCTTTTCTGTTTGGGTTGCCGTTCTCCATGTTGTCAAAACAGCGCAACTCTTTCTTTTGCGAAAAAAGTTCTCCTTTCAGTCTTTGCTTGCTTTATTTTCTTCTCAGTTTGTAAAGTGCTCTTTATCAACAAAGTCTCTTTTTCGCAACAATGTCTCTTTATTTTTAACAACAGACAACCCTAACCCTTCTCCGTCCTCTAAATGTAATCCCTAATTTTATTCTTCTTTCCACTCGGCGCTAGGTTATCTTCTTCTTTATAGCTTATATACAAAAGTCTTTATGCATCAACAATTATTCTCGTACCTGCAGCTCTCGCAACAAGTTCCAATAATTCAAAACGAATGACTTTTTCTTCTTCTTCTGGTATTTGATGACCAAATGTTGGAAATTGTAATCTGTTTAGCACTAGATCTTTAATCTGACTCAAGTATGGGGGTATGGGAAGTGTGAAAGTCAGTAATCCCTCAGTCTCGAGTCCAGGAGTCAACATCCATATCTCCACTGCCACAAATGGATCGAGATCGATTACCTTCACGTTCTTCACTCTCCCAGATTTCTGTCCCCAAGACATCTGCTAGATAAGTCCACTCTGGGGTGGCGTACCTTCTGCAGGGCACACGTACCCTTCTCGATCTTCTTGGACTCTCAGTGCCTGAGTCTGTAGTTTCTTCCTCTTGATCTGATTCTTCAGAGATTGGGACAAGAGTTTTCTCCTGCTGTGCTTTCAAGCTTGGCCTCCTTCTTCTCTCTGGCCAACTAGCTTCGTCACTCCTTGTCCTCCTGCTCCTTGTTCTGGGACTTGTCTCTTGGTCACTCTCAGCTTGTTCAGTATCTGATTCAATCTCCCAGTTACTTTCTTCTCCTGAGGCGACTTCGGTCTCACTAATGTCCTGACCTTCGTCGACCTGTTCTGTCACAGTCTCAGCCTCTTCGATCACCTCTACAGCTTGGCTTTCCCCCTCTATGGCTTCTCCGCTTTCCGCTGGATTCTCATCCGAGAGAGGAGCTGTTTCTTCTAGAGGTGTTGGCACTCTTCGAGTGTGTGAAGCATGTATCCAATTTGGCAGGCCTCCACACTTCACTGCAGTGTTCGTGACAAGTATGACTTGAAATGGTCCTCGCCAACGCACGTCTAAGCAGTTCTTCCTGACATGCTTTTTCACCAAGACCCAGTCCCCCGGACTCAGGTCATGGCACAAGTCTTGTGCTGATGGAACCTCTGCAGCCTGGACCTGGAGGGACACAGAATTAATGGCATCAGATAGTCCCTTGCAGTAGTCCAAGATCAAGTCGTCTGTGATGTTCAATAACGCTGCAGTCGGAACCGATGGCAATCTCATAGCTCTCCCCATTAGCACTTCATGTGGAGAGAGACCTGTTTTTCTATCTGGTGTGCTACGTATGCTCATAAGAACCACTGGAAGTGCGTCTGGCCAACTCAGGGATGTTGATGAACAAACTTTAGCAAGTCTGGACTTAATTGTGCTGTTGATTTGCTCTACAATCCCTGAAGCTTCTGGTCGATAACTGCAATGGAGCTTCTGATCGATACTCAAAGCTGAGCACAACATCTTCACTATTTCACTGTTGAAATGAGTTCCTCTGTCCGATTCCAAAGAGGATGGCACCCCAAACCTCGGTATTAACTCTCTAAGTAACAATTTTGCTACTGTAAGTGTATCACATCTACGTGTAGGGTAAGCTTCAACCCATCTAGAAAATATGCAGACAATCACTAAAACGTATCTGAGTCTGTTGCATTTAGGCATTTCTATAAAATCAAGCTGCATCCTATTGAAAGGCCCCCCAGACCTCCCAATGTGACTCAATGTGACTGGTGTTCTCTTTCCCACGTTTAGTTGCTGACAGATCGCACATCGCTGACACACTGCTTCTGCCGCTACTCTAAACTTAGGGTTAAACCATGTTTGTCTGAATACTCTCACCATGGCATCTCTACCTATGTGTGCTGATCCATGCAATTTCCTTGCCACTGGACTAACAAGTTCATTTGGTAAAACTGCTCTCCCATCGGCAGAGATCCAAAAGTTCATCTCGCTTCTAGTACAACCAGCTGTTTCCCAGCACTTTTTCTCATCATCTGGTGCATTCTCCTGAACACTCCTTAGCTCATCCCACGTATCTACAGTGTCTAACAACATTGTCAAATCAGTTCTTTCTTGGATTCCCCCCACTTTCACATCAGTGTGAGAATATCCCTGTTCTGCGCAGTAACGCGCTACTTCATCCGCATAGCGGTTACCTTGTGACACAAAATCTATATTTTTTGTATGCGCAGCACATTTGACTACTGCAATAGCTGTCGGGCCTTGCAATGCCTCTAACAATAATCTCACGAATTCTCCATTCCTAATGGGAGAACCCGAGGAGGTCATATAACCTCTTTGAGACCATAACTGCCCGTAATCGTGAACTACCCCGAAACCATACTGGCTATCGGTGTATATGGTGACTCGAATTTTGTTACCTGCTAAACAGGCACGTGTCAAAGCAATAATTTCAGCTACCTGAGCGGAGTGTACTCCTTCCAGGCAAGCGGCTTCTACGACTCTGGTAATTGTACAAACTGCATAAGCTGCTCTCAGCTGACCAATATCGTCTCTTACACATGAACCATCAACAAAGAAAATTTCATCGGGGTCAGTCAATGGCTCATCTACGATATCGGGTCTCGGTTTGGTGCATAGTTCAGTCACATCAAGGCAATCATGATCTGTACAAATTTCATCATCCACATCATTTGGAAGTGGCATCAAAGTTGCAGGATTCAAGACGGAGCATCTCTTTAGGGTCACATTCTCGGCAGCCAGTATGACCTGCTCATAGCGTGTGAGCCTACTATTCGTCAGATGCTGAGTCTTAGTCCTGGTCATTAACAATTCCACAGAATGCGGTACGTACACCACTAACTGATGTCCCATTACCACACTTTCAGATCTTTCAATGCTGACACCCGTTGCAGCAACGGATTTGAGACATCCGGGCAACGCTGCGGCTACTGGATCTAATGTAGCCGAAAAATACGCTACTGGCCTACGCGCATCTCCATGAATCTGGGCCAAAACTGCTAAAGCACATCCCTCTCTTTCGCAGCAGTAAAGCAAAAATGGTTTTGTGTAATCAGGCATTCCCAAAGCCGGGGCGCGACATAAGTCCTCCCTCAGCTGCAAAAACGCCATCAAACAGTCTTTGTCCCATGGTACCGGATCACTCACTCCTTTGTGCGTCAGTTGTAATAAAGGTTTTGCCTTCAGTGAGAAGTTGGCTATCCACTGTCGACAATAACCGACCATGCCTAGAAACATCCTGACCTCTCTTTGTGTTGTAGGCGCGTTCATTTTCATAATCGCCTCTATTCTGTCTGGAGACACCTTCCGTTTCCCCTTTTCAATCCTGTGGCCCAAGTATTGCACTTCGGTAAGACAATATTGCAATTTACTTGGAGACACCTTATGTCCGTTCTCGGCCAAATGATTTAGTAAGGTGATGGTGTCTACTCTGCAAGCTTCCTCAGTTTCTGACGCAACTAGGAGGTCGTCTATGTACTGGACTAGAATCGAATTCTTGGGCAGTACTAGACTTTCAAGATTTCTCTTTAATAGCTGGTTAAAAATCGATGGGCTCTCTGTATACCCCTGAGGGATACGACACCATGTTAAAACGCGATCTTCCAGCTTAAAAGCGAAAAGATACTGGCTATCTTCGTCCAAAGGAATCGAAAAGAAAGCCTGGCACAAATCTATCACGGTGAACCATTCCGCTTGGAACGGTGTCTGGAATAATATCACTGATGGATTCGGTACCACTGGACAACATGAGAGAACAATATTATTAATCTTTCGAAGATCCTGCACTATTCTGTATTTTCCACTAGGCTTCTGTAAACCCATAATCGGGGAGTTACATGGACTACCCACGATCTCCTTCAGTATTCCCTGTTTGATCATGGATTCGATCACAGGCTTTATTCCTGCAATCGTCTCCGGTGTCAACTTATATTGTGGTGTTCTTGGGTACTCGGCATTGGGTCTTACCATGATCTTTACTGGTTCTACCCCTTTAATCAGTCCTATTTCTTCTCCAGTAAAATCCCACACCTCAGCTGACACTTTCTCCCTCAAATCCTGTGGAAGCTCCCCCACTGTTAAGGTAGGATATAGTTCCACGCATTCCTGCGAGTTTACAACTTTAAAATCGGCATCCTCATCATTGGTCTGCACTTCTACTCCTTCAGGTGTGCAATGTATTGTGCAATTCAGTTTACACAACAGATCTCTTCCTAGCAAACACACCGGGCTAGAATCACAGATCACAAACTGATGTTCGTCACTGTAATTCCCTATCTTTACTGACACTGGTTCTGTCAGAGGATTCGTCATCCTCTTGTTTGCGACTCCTACCACCTGAATCATCTCTCCTGATATCGGCAGACCTGGGACTACCGCTAATCTCAACGTGGATCTAGTGGCTCCCGTATCCACCAAAAAGGTCGTAGGACATCCAGCTACTTCAGCCTCTACGTATGGTCCTCTCTGATCTACTTCCAGGGCTGCTCCTAGAGTACAGTCTTCTTCCCTATTCACTCGTTGCCCTGTAAGAGGATCAACGTAGTAGCATTCTTCTCCTCCTACGAATAATGGCATTTGTCTATAGGTTTTCCCTCCATTCGCAATTCGAGGCGGTTGAGGAAACGGGGCTCGAGGAGTCTGAGTCCCCCCTTTGATAAACTTTCCCTTCGGGACTGTTGCTCCCTTAACCACGTTGTTCTGTCCCTCTTCCTCCTCCTGTTCTAATTCCCCTGTCTCAATATTATAAGGACACTCGCGTCTCCAATGTCCCACCTCGTTACACTGATGGCACCTGGTTGTCCTTTTCAGTGTTGCGATATCCATTCTCGGTCTCTGTCTTTCTTCCTCATCTCTGCCCTGATTATTCTGTTTCTTTGCTGGCGTTCCTATTCCCTGTTGTCGCTGTCCACCCTTTCCAGCTGCTTGCATTTGTACCAACATCAGCTTTTCCTTAAGCTTCTTTGCCTTTGAATCTATCTCATCGCTACAATATCTTGCATACCTCAGAATCTCATCCAAAGGTTTGTTCTGCCAGCAAATTAAATGCTGTTGAATCATCAGGCTTAAGTCTGGTCTCAATCCGAGAACAAACTTCGACACAAACTGTCCTATGTCTTTAGGATCCATTACGTCTAACCCACTGTACTGTTTAAATGCTTTTAGCAATCTTTCATAGAACTCATGAACTGTCTCTTTAGGCTCCTGAGTTGTTCGATCTATCTTAACCCAGTCTATGTCTTGCACCGGCACTTTCTCTTTTAGCCATGTTATTACTCTCTCGTATTTTTCCATGACTCTGTCTGATGGACCGTTCGTCTGAGTATCTCTCGGAGGCTCACAAGTAGGCCATTCAATGCTAAGTTTGCATGCCGTCCACAAATCTCCGGGTACCACGATATCGAACAAAGTGTTCAAATCGATCCACAGTACCTTAGAGATCTTCACGAATCTCTCTACCTGCTTGTACCATTCTACGGGATTTTCTCTAAGCTTCGGGAAGGAATTAGTGAATGCCGCTAAATCCCCCCTACTCCATGGTACATGCACGTAGTTTCCGTTCGCGATTTCTCGCAAAGGGAAAGCTTCCATTCGCATTAAGTCTGTATCCTGAGACTTTACAAGTGTACTGCGTCTGACGGATCCCTTCTTGGACCATCTTTCCTCCCATCTATCCAGATCTCTCCATATCCTAATACACATGACCAATTCCCTTATGTGTACTCTTAGCCCAATCGTTCTGCGCTCATCTAGATCTTGATCCGTGCAATTCAGCCTATGGTTGGCCTGTAAAGCCTTAGTTCGTGATATGTCTATCATGTACTTTTCTGCCAATTCAGATAACTTTTCATGAGCTGCTCTCGCTTTCCGAGTAACGTCTTTAGATAAGAACAGTATCTCATCTGGTGCGTACAGCTCTAACCTCTCGAATGCCACTGTGCCGTCAATTATTTCGTCCAAGTCTGATTTTAAACTCATTACATCTATGCGTCTTGCTTTTATTTCAGCTCTCAGTACGTCAGTCCTAGGTTGTTCTCTTACATCCCTCTCACCTCCACTATGCGCCCTACGCCTAAGCACAGGTGAGTTATGAGGAATTTTTTTTCCATCTCTTTGTTCCCACCTCTCTAGATCCCAAGCCTTTCCATCTTCCCTTGGGGTGTGGTGGAACAATGCTCCATCCCTCAACCCTACATTCCGTCTTTTCGACTCGGTTTCTCCAGATACAAGATAGGATCCTCCGTGCTGTTCTAATCCACTGTAACTTGCTTGCTGTCTGGTGTCACTCAACAAACGATAAGTTCCTTCATGGCTCTCCATGCTCCCGCGATCTCGTTCGTGATCACCGGATGTATGGCGAGACGTTTCGCGACTCCCTATATTCTCAAGACTTCGTTCTTGTTCACCGGACGCATGGCGAGACCCTTCGCGACTCTCCATGTTCCCGTGATTCCGTCCGTAATCACCGGAGGCATGTCGAGACGTTTCACGACTCTCCATGTTCCCGTGATTCCAATGTTGCACATTTTCATCCGGAGTATGGTGTGTGCATCTGAAAGTGTTTCGGTATTCCTGCGTCCTTCGTTCTCCCTCACTAAAGGTGACGCGAGGCACATCCCCACACCCTGCACTCCTGTCGTTGCACGTTTGCCTATTGCCACTAGTAGTAGGGCAAGTATCTCTCCTGCTTCCTTGACTCCCTCTCTCCCACTCCGGGCTGCTTTCGCCAGCTCCACAATGAGAGAGGATCTTGTTATCCTGGTCTCTCCACTCTGCTCCTGTTTCTAAACTTTTATTCCGAGCCTCTTCGGCAGTATCCCATTCTTTCAGATATTCCCTTAATTCCTTATAGGATTTCGGTTTCGGTCCCCTCAAATCCATTGATCCTCTTTGACCCCCTTGTTCTATCCAGGGACCCGTTGCGGAATCTAATGGGGTACTCCGACTCACTGGTGCTAATCTCTGCCTCTGAGGATTCATCGTGTTATTCCTATTCTCCATCTCTGCCCTTTCCCTGTCCCATCGTGCCTGTTCCTCCTGCTGGACCCCCTCTGGGTTATAGATTGACACAATAGGGCCTATGGTGACAGGTACTTGTAAAGCGTCTGGCATTTGGTACGACCTTACACATTGCGTCTCTGGCACCTTCTGGACCACGAATCTTCCCACTACTCTCTGTTCGGAACTAGCTTGAGGTGTTTCCTCACTCTTGTTGGGGTCCCACTCTGTTACTGGGATCGATTTATATTCTCCCCATCTAGCTCCGTCCCCTTGCTGTAGTATGGGACTTGCGGTTTCGCTGTTATACGGAGGTGGTCTATCTGTTAATAGCCTCTCTATCAGATCCTCCTCCGTCTCGCTTTCCTCATCTTCCTCCTCTAGAGGTTTCTTTTCTCCCGTAGCTTCTATCATGGTGAACAGTTTGTCTGCTTCTATCTTTTGCACTCTCCACTTCTTAGCTTCCTCATCCCATTTGGCATCCTGCACTGCCTTTACTGATCGTCTCACTCTTTCTTGGCGCCTCTTTACGCTCTTTTCGTGTGCCGCTCTAAACCATGCACTAAGGGCTTCAAATTGTGTTGGCCTCGGTAGAGGTCTTGTTGCAAGCATTACCGCTTTCAGTTGGTTCAACACGTCTAGCTTAAATGTTCCGAATCTCGGAAACATCAGTTCCTTTTCCCCTTCTGTTAGCCTATTCCACTCGGAGATCCATAATATCGAATGTAAGCCTACATTTACTGCCATGTGATAAGCTGGTGTGCCTTCTGGTGGAGCTTCTTATCCAGCATATAAGTTTCTTCTATTCCTCCTAAAGATTTTTCTTAAACCTTTAAAGCACTTCATTTTCGATAATCTACGATTTTCTTTTATTAATTCTCTTCCTTGTTTATGTCCCGATGACAACCACCAATCCCTGTGCGATTCTCGCTAATCAGCCTATCCCAACGCTGTTCTACGCTAACCGACCAATCTCAGCGCGACTCTACGCTGACGACACTCGTCCCCTCTGCAGCAGTTTCCTTCGTTTCTCAACTCGTCTCGCGGTCTTGCATGCGTTTCATTCATACGCCGAAAAATGACTACTTCCGTCCAAGCGATCACTTTTCTCTGACTGTACGGCCACAGTCTAACTGTAATTGCTACCTCAACTGGCGAAACGTCTTCCTCTTACGGTCAGACGCTTGCCTCAACTGATAGGTTACTCGCACACAGTAAACGTACGACCAGCATGCGTTTACTCATACACTCACTCAAACGCTCCCCCTATCATCGGTCTGCGGGCGATCAATGGTACCTCATGACCCCCTTTAAATGGTAGACAAATTACTCTGGGTGTTCGATACACCCGAACCACTTAAGTCCTCTCTGGACATAAGATTTTATCCGGTTGCGCGCGCTCACAACCTTCCCTCAATCACACTACAGGCATTCAACTCCGCTTGACATTACAACACAGGAACAACATAAAACACCGCAATCTTACGACGCATGACCCTTATACTCACTCTCGACCGACTCTGCTGCTTTTCTCTCGACGCACCGTCAGCACCTTCTTCGGCAGGGATTCTTCTTCTGGTCGTCGATGACTAGGGACCTTGGGGTAAACTAAACCTGACCTAGGTTGTCTTCCTCAAGAAGAAAACCATCTTTCTCTGCTACCAACTGCGGGGAATGAGATTTTAATATCTTTTATGATCAATTTGATAACTTATCTCATTCGACAATTTTGGATCGATCTTTATCTGTCATTGAGTAAAAGACAACCCCATATAAGTTTAGGTAACCCCCATTAACTGACACCACTCTGAAGAACCACTTACGACTGATAAAGTTTAAAAAGGTTTAATATAAAATTAAGAAAGGTTGCAAATACAATCCTCTCAGGATCAAATTCATCAAATATACAGGAACTAATAGGAACATATATTCCCTAAAGAACCTCAGTCTACAAACGAATACAATTAAAGTCAGTTCCAAAATCAGCAAATTAAAAAGCATCGATATGAAGTGGTTCTTCTGCGTCATCTACAGAAAGTGAAAAATAATCAAGTTAAATCTGTCCCTACACTATACTAGGTGACATCCCTACTTCGCAAGTTTCTAGAACCCTAAAAAGGTGTCAGCAGTTTGACTCCCAAAGAAGTTCAAACTCTCTTAGCCTCTAAAGGTAACTTAAGTTTAAGAAGCAGTACCCTCTCTCTGCCTACCCATCCGCTCTCCTAAGGGTCCTCGGCCTACTGCTCCCTTGCGCTCTGATCTCTCTCAGCGCATCTGCTCAAGTCATCTGCTCTCTTGCTTGCCCTGAGCTCTTCGCTGTTCCCACTAATCGCCATCTTCTCCCCGGGGTGCTGTCCCTAAAATACACAATCACAGTGTGGGTGGAACGCCCCTTCGACGCCCACCACGGACTTTCCCCGTGAGGTCATCTTCTAGCTTTTTCCATGGCTTCGTCTCTTCGCCGTCCGTTAAGTTGACCCTTCTCCTTAGATGCCATCTTCGTCTTCTTGCTGGTGACTTCATTCAACTTTACCTTTGACACTTTCGGAACAAAATCTATCACCTTATCAGAACTTTTATTCTTTACGGCTGTACTTTTAACCTCATTTGGTCCTGTGAATGGTCATTTCAAAACAAGACTCAAATTCCAATCGTCTCCTCTCATGTTTAGGCAATAAACTTCGTCCGACATTTGTCACCTTAAATCTAACAAGAACTAGACTCTTCGGCTCGCACATTCAAGTGAAGGCTATTCACGACTCCTGTGAGCCCACTAAATTACCAACAGCGGACTACGCTCCTGCGAACCCTTGGTCAATCAGGTTATAATCACAAATGACCTAAACTCTTCTAGCATTCCTACAAACTTCTTCTACACAGTATAACCTTTAACATACATTCATATACGATCGCATTTAGCAAATTCTTTGCTTATATGTGAATACATTTTACATAGAATACAAATTACGTAGAATATAATTTTATATTCTTATTTGTTACATCGTTACATATGTATGCTCTCTGCACATTTCTCCATGTTACATTTCTCGCCGTTTCTGCATTTAAAGTTACACACGTACATGAATTCTACTTTGCACGTTCTTCTGTTCATAAGCATTTCTACACATTAGCCCACTACGTATACGGGCCTTCTAAATCTAATGCATTCTAAAGTGAATACAGTTATGTTCCCTGTATTACTTTGGTCACATCTGTTAACTCTATGCTATAAGCGTCAACTTCACGTTCGATATACATTTCATTCCTACGTTTATACAATATGCTTCTAAATATGACTCGGATATACGTTTTATTCAAATTGCGCTCTCTCATATGTATGTGTCTATGAACGCATTTAAAGATTTTTTTTAATACAAAAGGTATTTTCTATCACCAGACCAAAATAATTGAAAACCAGGAAAAAGCAGGGAGAAGACTGACTTATGAATCTTTAGAAGTAGTCGGAAGATGTCCACTTAGAAGAGATAGAAAAAAGTGTAAAGTCGAGGCAGAGCAGACAGCAAGTTAGAGCGAATTCCTAAGCTACAAAGGAATGAGAAAACGTGTGAAAACGAGATTGAGTGCAGGAAGAACAGGGCAATTTAAGCCACGGTGGAGAAGCAAGCGGTAACTTGTAGTTAGTGCAAGAAAAATAAATGAAGAAGAATAGAAAAAGAGGAGCAAGGCCACAAATGAATTACAAGTGTATACAAAAAGAATGAAGCATCACACAGAAATGACAGTGAGGCCAGTGAAGAGAGGTAGGAAATAGACACAGGTGTTTCTAGGGAGACAGATGAAATAAAAGGTTAATAGAAGAACTAATCATATACCATAAAAATATCGGAGAAAATGTATTTAGTCCATCCAAAATGAAGCAAAATGACCAAGCAGAAGATTTGCAACTCAGCGAAATGAAAAGTAGGGGTGTGCGAAATTCTTGCAATTTGCTTTCGCATAAGTGCGAGAAATGTGTGGAAAGGACACAAAATTTCTCAGAATTATGTGAAAAGCGAATTCGACATTTAGGGCCAGATGTAGGTAATTGTGAAATACCGATTTCTTAATACCGAATTTTACCTATTCTGCCGAATTTCTGCCTCAGTGAGTTGAAAAAGTGTGATGCGCTGTCTGTATATGTGCTCCTACCTTCTCCAGATCCTCATTCCTGTTGAGACTGTTGCATTTTGGGGCTGTTTAAATGTTGTGCACATGATTACTACCTGCTTTGAGTCAGTGGTAATTATCAACTCTTAAATACCGAATTTCATGAAATTCGGTATTACCGATTTTTGGTTCATCTTTTTTTTACTGATTCTTATTAACCGAATCGGTATTTGGGGTTTTCGGTATCTCCGATTCAGTAATAAGGAATCGGTAACTAGTTTTCCTTATTTTAATGATTCCTTATTACCGAATCCATTCGGTATTACGAAAATTGCAATTGGCTAGAGACCGGTCGGTAACGGTGAAATTTACCGATTTTCAACGTTACCGACCGGTATTTAACCACCTACATCAGCCCCCTAGCATCATATTTTAGTGCTAAATGCATTTTGTTATTCATTTTGGAACTGACGGTACATTTTATTCTAAGAAATATTGCCGAAAACATCAGTGCTGCGAAAATGGCCGTTAGCTTTCTGGTCGTTTCCATTGTTATCCTGCTACAATTTACGTAACAGACGTCGTAAAATTACGTAATGTGGGGAAATGTTTAGGAATTTCGCATGTTTAAGAGACAGCAGTTTATAGAAGAAATAGGAGCCGAGTGAGAGAGTAGATGGTCAAATATCACACCCAGATTATGAGCAGTAGAACAAAAAGCAGGGGGGGAGCAGTAAGAAACGCAATAGACAGTGAAGAGAGATTACAACAAGGAGAAGAATCAGCAGAAAGGGAATTTCAATGTTAGTGGGATTAAGGTAAAGTCTATAAGTAGAATTACAGCTCAGTACAGAAGAAAGGGAGCTGGATAAAGTGTCAAGGATGGTAAATGTCATAGTTAGTTGTGCAGACGTTGCTCAAGACTTTGCGTCCTTCACTACTGCATGTGGACAAAAAGGTGCCATATAATGAAATTACCCGCAGAAAATCAAATGCAAAAACTCAAAATACTTTGAAACCAGTAGGGGCTTTAAGTTTGAAATATAATTTGTGTTCATAGTTGCCACTGGTTATAGGATGCTTGGTAGCCATTTTGACTTGGACACCAATGCACTTAACACTGAAAACAATAATGGTTTGAATATTGTTGTACTTGAATGAAGACATTTTTTGGTGGTAACTTTGCTGCAAGGTTTACTTACCTGAACACCGCTGCCGCCTCCTCTGTCTTCTCCATTGCACACACCTTGCTTCTGGGAAAGGCTCCCAAACTGCACTGTGGTCAATCCTGACGCTACAGGATATCAGCATCAGGATTGGCCTGAGCGCAATGACTTTGCGCTCCCAGGCAGACTGGGAGCCTGTTCCTGCTTTCTACAGACCCAACAACGCAGCAGGCGCAGGAGAAAGCTTCACTGCGCATGAGATGTTTTGCCGGCCTGAAAGGGCTGGACAAATATCTCATGCGCAGTGAAGGGACCAGGGTGCACTATCACTCCCCCACCACAGTGTCATCCCCATGGACCCGCCCCCAAGACTCATCAGAGTCCTGGGGGCAGGTCCACGGGGAGTTAAATAAAATGGTTTAGTGGCAGGGGGGCGGCACGCGTCCGTCCTAATTGAGGGACCGCCGCTGTATGTGCTTTTCCTAGTTAATTGTTGTACTTGACTTAAGGCCATTCACAGTAAGTTCTCTTGAGACAAAGAATGGACTTCGGGTGTGGCCAAGGTAACACACAGTAGTCAGAGGCTACATTGCATGGCCACATGCTTTATGCAGTTGATTCAGGAGAACAAGCATACAGATCAGTGTTTACCCAAAAATATAGCACAATGTATTGCCAAAGTTCTTACTCTCTGCAAGGTGGTTGAAATGTGTGGCCAAAATCTGCACCAGGTTTGGGGACAAGAGTTCTGCATGCAAAGAATAGGTGAAGGCCATGATCATTGCCTAGTGGCTAATGTACATGGTCAAAGTTTATGTGGAGCAAAACCATAGGCACAAGCAATGGGTGAAGGACAGGGCAGAGGCCAGGTCCATTCCACCCAATATGTTGTCAGCTTTGGGACATGAGGACCCTGCACAGTGTATCTCATCATGTGCCTTCTGCTATGTGTGAGGCCAGCGTGCCACGCATGACTATTAATCACACTCTGCTTCCTGTGGCCAATATACAAGGCCATAATCCATGCACAGACGGGTAAAGTGTCCATGGTATGACTGGAGACTGGAGTCTATATTCTTACTGGCCACTGTGCATGGCTGAAGGTCATTTCCACTAAGGTTAAGGCAGTAGAGGTGGAAGTATGAGAGCTGGATATAGGATTCTGTGCTAAGTTCACATGATGCATGGCCAAAAGCCATTTATTATGGGCTCACACGCACAAAAACCAGACGCAGGGTGTTACTAAAGCCCCAAATGAAGTCCACATCCTGCAGTCAGATCTCACTGCTCAAGGCACAGTCTGTGCATAGCGGTTGATTACGTGGGCAAGGGGATTAGGTATCTCATTTCAAAAACATGAAATGATATTAAAAAGTACTGTTTCAGGTTAAGTTAGGATTGTGTTGGAAGGAATCAGGTTACATGAGTAGTTGTCATGGAAAACTGTCTATGACAACAGAACCTAATAACCCTTGAAATTCACCATTTGACGTAGGCAGATATCCTTAACTTTCACCAAATACTCCCTCAAGATATTATAGATGGGCCACAGTAGCGCCATGGGAACCCCATCCCTAGGGGTGTCTCATTAAAAAAGAGGATGGATAAATGACCCCATTCCCTGTGACATTTTCAACCATCCCAGGGCCAAGGTAATACTTATGGGGAGTGGGACTCATGACCCCCTACCTGAGCCTTGTTGAGGCCCCAGGACCACATCCCCCTGGGCTGTGCATTAAATTGAGGGGAGGGGACATGCACCCTCCTCCCTGAGCCATGCTATGTTGCCGGGGATCCCATCTCCCAGGGCCAACTCGGTAACTGTGTATCGGGTCCTCATTTCCCAGGACACTCTGGGCAGGGAAGCCTTCTGTGCCCCCACCTGATGGGAGCTGAAAGCTGCCCCCACTGGGTGGAAGTACAAGTGTTTCTCTCTTCCCTCATTCTTTATAATATTAATCCCACCCGGTGGGATCAAGAAGAAATGCTGCTCCCAACTGGTGACATCAATGCTGGCTCCCACTGCAGCCGGAATGGGTGCTGGTAGGGAAGCCGATGGGACTGTGGGAGCCTTAGGGCTCCCCCCACACCCCTGATTGTAAAAAATGCTTTGGGGGCCTGGGTGGATACAGGGGCACCCCAGTTGAAATAATATATGAATTAATACAGTGTAACAGACTTTTGCCTTGCAGTGAGCTGGAAGGATTGTGGGTGCCCTGGGCATCCCCAACAGCCCCCAACATCAACAATGTGGTGGAGTGCACAGATGGGCACGCGGGGGACAACCCACTTTTTCAAACAATTTGAAACAAAAAGTGTTACCAGCTCCTGGCCCATGGAGCAGCTTGCAGGTAGACGGCAGGGCCTGCATTGGCCCTGGGGCTCCCCCGCAGCCTCCAACAAAATTGTAAGATATGGGTGGCGGGTGGCCACTGGGGTGCCCTAGAAAATAGTAATAAATGAGCGTTTGGAGACGCTCATTTATTATAAATTGCACTGGCATGGAGTGCAACATAATACCCTGCAAGGGCTTCCTATCTAAATTGTTTGTATCCTGATGTTTTTTTTATGTTGTTGGTGGCTGCAGGGAGTGCAGCAGCCTCCCAGCAACATTGAAGAAACAGTAAATCTCTGGGGTAATTAAATCCATGACCCAGGAGGACTCAACATATTTTTTTAACATTTTGAGCTGAAGGATTATGCTCTTCAGCTGAAGTTCAGGGCCACCTTGTGAGTGTTTTATGGCTGCATTCTGTGGCCTGAAAAATGTTAAAAGAAAGACTTAAAGACATGTTGAATTTCATTTTTAAATAAGACTTTATTAAAAAGTTTTATGACACTCAGTTTTATTAAATCTTGATTATAATTATTAGTGATTTTTTTTAGAAAGACAATAGGTCTGCCTTGTATATGCTGATATGCTGACTCCTTGATAAAGCCAATAGGCCCACATTTTACTTTTGGGTGTTCTGCCCCTTAATAAAGTCAGAAGGTTTGCCTTACTTAAAATAACACCCTTTTTATAATAACATCACAGAATTCAGTGTGCAGGGGTTGAACGCAGGGCAAACCCTCACCCCCATGGCTGAACTGCTTGTGCCAAACCACATACTGAGACTGTGTGCTGCAGGGAATAGGGTGCTTGTTGTGGTTTGTCACAGTGCCTGCCCACTGACCAGGCCCGGCACTGAAACCCACGTGGCACACAGAGATCAATATCCTACTTTATTTTTTTTTAAAGCATAGAAATTCACAAAAAACACCAAATGTAACATTATAGACTTGTAATGATATGGTAGTTAACCTTTAAAAAACATCTTAGAAATTGACTGAATAAACTTAAAGCAAATATTAAGGGCTTTTATAGTTAGGTGAAAATCTCAGTAAAAACATACCTTTTTAAATGAACAAAATAAGTGAAATTCAACGTTTATAGTTATGTCCAGTAATTATAACTCATTCCCATGCCATGCACTCACCATCACTTTATCCATGACATCATTTAAAACATCAAAGTTGAAATGACATCATTTATGACAATAATATGCATGGCAGGGGGGTAAGTTATATTTACCTAAAGTAACTATAACTGTTGATTCCCAGGGTTTTTTTAGTTTGAAATGTTATGTTTAAACTAACAGTTTCATCTAATTATAACATTTCCTTAATCTTTGATGTTTTCTGTGAAGCTAGATAGATAGATAGACAGACAGACAGACAGACAGACAGACAGACAGACAGACAGACAGACAGACAGACAGACAGACAGATAGATAGATAGATAGATAGATAGATAGATAGATAGATAGATAGATAGATAGATAGATAGATAGATAGATAGATAGATAGATGGATAGATGGATAGATGGATAGATGGATAGATGGATAGATGGATAGATAGATGGATAGATAGATAGATAGATAGATAGATAGATAGATAGATAGATAGATAGATAGATAGATAGATAGATAGATAGATAGATAGATAGATAGATAGATAGATAGATAGATAGATAGATGGATGGATGGATGGATGGATGGATGGATGGATGGATGGATAGATAGATAGATAGATAGATAGATAGATAGATAGATAGATAGATAGATAGATAGATAGATAGATAGATAGATAGATAGATAGATAGATAGATAGATAGATAGATAGATAGATAGATAGATAGATAGATAGATAGATTGATAGATAGATAGATAGATAGATAGATAGATAGATAGATAGATAGATAGATAGATAGATAGATAGATAGATTTCACTTTCATCCACAGTTCTTTGATGCATCTGTTGGATGTCTTCTTAAGAGAGTGCTTGTTGCTGAATCTCAAACGTAATATAAAACAAAACACACATTAGTATATTTCTCCTATAATGCTCTGATTCGACCAGAACTATTTAGTTAAGTGGCGGCTCCTCCGCTGAGTAATAGGAGTGTCGCACCACTTCTTTGAAACAGTGAAAGAAAGGAAACATAAAATGATAATAAATTTAGGTTTTTATCATTGTATGTTCTCCTGCTGTGGCTGGTTTGCGGGCAGGGCAGGCTGCTCCGATGGCAGAGGGGCAGGGGGAGTGGTTTGCCCACTCCAACTGTGCATGAATTTTTGGCTGGCCCTCTGTGTGGAGAACTGCCCAGGCTCCCATTCCCTGGCTGAGTGCCGAACCACTGCCCTACCGCCTTCCACCTCCCCACCTCTTGATCAATGCCTGCCGCCACTGTATAGGAAACAAATCACAACTGCATCTATTTTATACCTTCAGCTTATATTTTGTATTTATATGTAGAAGAGAGTGACACTTAGGATTTCTTCTCCTGCTCTATGTCCCCCTTGTTTAGAATGAGCTAATTTCATATTTGATATTTATTCGTTTATAAAGCACCGAATCACCTGACCCCCTCCCCCATTGGTATCTCTGCGCTATGGAACTCCTGCAGCCACCCAGAGAAGGGATCCAGATTAAAACAGTACAGTTTTATAAGCCGTCTAAACTGAAAGTGATCCGGGCATTGCCTCAGATGGATGGGGAGTTAGTTCCAGTAGAAGGAGGCTAGGTGGAAGAAAGCTTTACCACCTAGACACGATTTTTTCAATGTGGAACAAGGAGTAGAGATTTGGTCCCTGAACGTAGGGACCTGGATGGCAGATATTTAGTAAATTTTTCAGCCAGGTAGCTTGGACCTTTGGATTATGCTCAATGCAGCAAATCTTGAATCTGATCTGCTTATGCACTGGGAGCCAATGCAGTTGTTGCAAAATAGGGAAGGAGGCAGTTCGGGGGGGGCATTGGAGATCAGGGGAGCCATGGTATTCTGAACAATTTGTAATCTGCACAGTGAAGCTTCTTTACCTGAAATCAGAAGAGCAATGCAGTAGTCCAGGCGGCTAAGCACTAATGCCTGGATGAGGGTTTTTTGAGTGGTCAGAGGTCAGAAGGGAATTACCCTACATAGGAGGCTTAACACATGGAAGCAGGAGCCGGCGGTAGTTGCAGCGTGCTCCTTCATTATCAATATCTGGTCCAGGCGGCTGCCCACGTTTCTGATCACTGTCTTGGGAGCTGGAGCGGCGTCCAACTTCACTGGTCACCAGCTTGGAGACAACATCATACATGCATCTCCAAACAACATGATCTTTGTTTTCTCGCATTGAGCTGGAGGAAATTGTTCCCCATCCAGTTGGCGATTGCCGTCATGCCCTCCGAAAAGGTAGACTGAGCGTTGGGATTGTGTTTATTAAAGGAAAGTAGGAGCTGAGTATCATCAGCATATGTGATTAGTACAAACCCTAAATTCCTGAGTAATTCCACTAAGGGAGCAACAAAAATGTTGAATAAGGTAGGACTGAGACAGAATTCCGGGGTACTCCCTTAGTCAGTCCCTTAGTCTTTGAGCAGAAAGGGCCTAGATTGATAGTTTGAGGTCTATGAGAGAAAAAACTCAACATTCATTGTAAGACTATCCCCTGGATTCCAATTTCCCTGAGTCTTCCGAGCAGAGTCTGATGAGAGACCATGTTGAAGTCCACCGCCGACAAATTGAGCAGTACAAAAAGCACTGTTTGTCGTTTGTCCAGAGACTGCCTAATGTTGGTGGTGCTGTACCTGGGTCTAAAGCCAGCATGGGATGGATCATGGGGGCATTATGGTTCTTACGGATGGGGATTATTTGTGGCGCCTTCCATGCGGCGGGAAGTTGGACCTCTCTCATCGAAAGATTGAGGATTGAGCAGATTGGGGTGGCTAGTTCTTTAGAGAGCAGTGAGGTGGTCTTAGCAGAAATAATATCCAAGGGGGAGCCTGATTTTACTGTGATTGGTAATGACTCTCATCATCGGGCATGAGCCTGGGGAAATTTTCACGTGTCTGCATGTTAGGCGGAGCAGGAGAGTAGTCTGCTGTAGGTTCCTGCTTAGAGCCTCCGACTGAGGTGATTTTGTCGTAGCTCAGCTCAATTCTCTGAGTAAAGTGAGTTGCTATTTTATCACAGAGAGCTTGGGAGGGAGCTGCTTCGTTGTTGCATGCCTTTGGGTTAGTGAAGGATTTTAGGATTTGGTAGAGAGTTTTGGGGGCATTCCCTGCCTGATCAAGTTGCAGCGCAATATGGGCTCTGTGAGCAGTTTTTATATTTTTAGGATATTGAACCAGAGTGATCTTATATCTTTCTTTGTCCTGTGCATCATGGAAAAGGCACCCGCCCCTTTTCAGCTTTTTACAGAGACGCTTTTCAACCTCTAAGGTTGGAGGAGAACCACGCTGTCTGAAGGCGCTTAGCCAAACTAGGATATTGTTTCGGAGGAGCCAGGTGATCAATGGCAGTTTTGCCTATAGAATTATAGCGGGCCAGGCATTCCTCCAGATTACCTGGTTCAAGGTTCCAGAGTGCTGTAATTTTATCCTGGAAGTGGACAGGAGAGATTTTATGCCACTGTCTGTGCAAGCTAGGGGGGTTATGGGGTAAACGTTGTGTACCCTGGGACCCCTGATTTGAAAATCTATTAATGAATGGTCATTCCAAGTAAGTGGACAGGGAGCTCCGCAGAAAAGGTTAGAAGTGTTAGTAAAAATAAGATCTAACGTGTGTACCGCTGAATGGGTGGGGCTGTCGTTGATCTTACTTAGTTCTAGTTTGGCTAAATCTGCCAGGAGCATAGAGGCATCCTGATTTACTGCGTTTTCACTGTGATTGTTACAGTCTCCCAGGAGAAAGGCATTTTTTGTTGAAATGACATGAGAGGAAATTAATTCCATTAGTTGAAGAGGGAAGTCTAAAAGGAGGCTAGGGGGCCGATATACAAAGGCACCTTTCCAGCTGTGTTGAGGAAGCAGGTCAATTCTGAAGACTAGGATTTTAATTTTATCATTGCCTAATTGCTCGAGCTATGTAGAGTTTGATGGATTCCTTATGAATGATGGCTATACCATCCCACCACCTTGGATTGTCTGTCCAGCTTTTGGATGTAGTAGCACTCCGGGAGTGCCACTGCTATGACAGGGGTGGTGCTGGGTTTAATCCAGGTTTCTGTCAGGAAACCAATGCAGAGAAGCTTGGAAGTAAATAAGTTCCAGATTTGGACTGCATGTTTAGGAAGAGATCTGACATTGCTTAAAAAGCAATTCCAATCTTGGTTTCCTGAAGTGGCCTGGGGAAGGGTATCTACCTCTGCACAGGGGCTGGGCTGACTTTTGCCTAGGTCAGGTGTCGTACTATCAATGAAATGCTGTTCAAACAGGTTCTAAAATTGACAGGACCTGCACGCAAAGGGCCCCTCCATAACTGGGAGAGCTCTAAGCATAGCATATGCATGGTGAGTACATTTATTTGAACTACCTCGTCTGATGCAATAACACAGAAGGTCTCAAGTTGATTCACAAAGTGTCATTTACACTATGGAAAAATTAAATAGCTGGCAGGAAATGTCATACAAAGGCACAGTGAAACAACTTTCTTTGCCATAAGGGTAAGTTTTTCATAGAAGAACCAGGGAGCATATTAGCAAGGCCGTTATCGCCGCTTTAGTGGCACTTTTTGCCGATAAAGCGGCGATGCTTTTATCGCCCAATTACCAAGCTGCCGCTAACAGCATTTAGCAACAGCTTCCAGGCAAAAACGACTGGTTTGGGGCCCGCTTTGCATGTCAGCAATATTTATCGCTAATGACATGCAAAGTGGGCGTACCCAAACTGGTAGCGACTGAAAGCAGTTGCTAACACAGCTATCGCCTATTAGCAATACCCGCGACGCAATAAAAAAACATGCGCTAACCGCCATTAGCGCCAGGATTTTACACCTGGTAAAAACCTGACAGCCATAATAGCCAATGGGAGGTGGATTCCATGGCTAAGTCCCCACCTGCCTATTAGTGAGATTTTCCTTAGCGATAGGATTTTGATTGCTGGAATTCTCACGTTATAGATGGGATTCGCCGCTATCACTGGATTTTTTATCGCTGTGGAGATAAACGTTGGTAATACTGATTTATCTCTGTGATAAAATCCAGCGATAGGAGGCGATAAACAAAAATTGCGCTAAGCGCGGTTTGCGATACTTATCGCAAGTTGTTGCTAATATGCCCCTAGATGTGCTTACTATACATGTTTATTTTAAGTGGTTCTGGCCTAAAACTGGACTTAAAGATGCCACCCAGCAAAAAGATAAATCATAAAAGTGTATATGTTTACCTAGTTTAACATGGTCAACATTCACCAACAATACTATTTGTTTAATCTCCATCGGCTTGGGGATTTCTGCTTAGGGTGTAAAACCTGTTCTGACGTTCACTAGATTGTCCCTATAAAGGAAACGTTTTTGGGGATTTTTTCTTCGCAAACCAATTTTCTAAATCAATGGCATTTCCATGATCAGATCTTATGAATATCGACCATGTTAAAAAATCATGTAATCATCTTTTTATTTCAAGATCATCAAATAGATCCCTCAGCTCCACATCCCACTTTGCCCTCCTACCTGTCCAGTCTTATTAGCTTGTCACTTTACCTGGATGGCATTTTTTGGCTTTTACTTCATGGTTTTCACTTCATTAAATCCTTTGCTAACGCACTACATTGACGACCATGCCAGAGTTTACCTTTCCAAGAACAAGTGCGATGCCTTTTAGCACCAAATGTACTAAGACTTTTTGATGTATACACTGATTTCTGCTAATGTACTATTGAACCCTTTGTTTTATATGTAAATATTCTGATTTTTATCTTTTTAGATCATGGTATGAAATGCATTGAATAGTAGATTTTTAATATGTGTTTTTATGTTTGTATTGTTTGTACTTTTATGATATGTAAATATCGAATAAAGTAGTACAACAACAACAACTAAGACTTTTTGCATTTGAAAAATGTTGCCATTTACATTCATAAAACACCTTTTGGTAAGTAGCAAACACAAATTGCTATTTGCATGACCGTATTGCAGTTTTGCCATGCAACTACATACCAAATCCAGACCTGCCAACTCACACAGTGTCACCATGTGGCACACACCAATAGCTCCCATCACACGTCAGCCGACGAGGAGCCGTTGTCACACGGTGGCAGGGAAAATTAGATGTAAACCGCTTTAAATAGTGGCTTTCCAGCTCGTTTTCTGAGGCTTTGGACTCCCGAGGTCCATTAAGGGGTGTGAAAACACCCCAGGACATTGGCTCCAGCCTTAGCAAGTTTTTTTTGGAGGCGAAGGAGTGCTTGGGGGCAGGGTGGGTTGCAAAAGTGACTCTTAGGTACTTCTCAGGACAAGGCCCTGCCCCCACCATGGCCCCACCCTCTCCTCATGCAGTAAGATTTATGATCAAGTTTGCAAGTATGCAAATTGGTATTTGGGAGGGCCATGTTCAGGGCATCCCTCCCAAATACTGATTCAGAATGGGATGTATTACAGACTATAACAAGCATTTACAATGCAACGGTTTTGCCTTTGCAAAAGTTAGAGCTATTGGCATTGTAAATGACAACATTTTTATTTATGTGTTGGTTTTGAAAACAGATAAATAAATGGCATTGTCATTTACAATCCCAATAGCTTAATCTCTCGCAAATGCCACACACACACATACCCACAGAGAGCCCCCCACACACACACCCACACAGAGCCCCACCCACACAGAGCCCCCCCACACACCCACACAGAGCCCCCCACACACACCCACACAGAGCCCCCCACACACACCCACACAGAGCCCCCCACAAACACCCACACAGAGCCCCCCACACACACCCACACACCCACACAGAGCCTCCCCACACACTGCACATACATAGGCTACCAACATGGATATAATCTACACACCAACTAACCTGATATGCTGGGACCCCCTAAATACCAACTCATCAAGTATCTCAACTACATGGATATATGTTAAAATAAATCACCCATAAGTAGATATGCTTAGTATACGCTAGCTCCTGTCAGCGCATTCACAAGCCTCATAAAACGTGCCTGTTCGGATTGACTGATAGCCTGCCAGTTATTGGTTGCTGCTAAAAATGCAAAACACGCGGGAAGCTTCACAAACACACCCATAAAAGTCAGGTCTCTGATGTGCGGTTTCGGTTTGTATTTCCTGACGTGTACCCTTGACTGTATCATGCGTTGTCGGCCTCAGAAGAGGTGAAATAGCTTTAAGCTTTAGCCTTGCATTAGTGTGTATTTTTGCTGGGACATGGTGAGACTAAGGCAGACAATTCAATAGGAAATGAAAAAACAAGTCAGGTCCCGGGCCGGCAGCCAATCACAGCGCGGCCCGGGAAATGACGTCACGGGGGTGTCCCGGGCCGGCAGCCAATCACAGCATGGAGATGGACACACGGCAACAAGGGGCGGGACTTAAAAAAAGAGTCAGAAACTCCCCCAAATCGCGTTTTCACGGGGAAAGCGTGATTGACAGCCAATCTCTTCCAATGGCTAGCCTCCATTTATGGAGCTAGCCAATGGAAGACAGAGGCGGGACTGAGCCCCATAGTGTAGGATCATAAGATTTCACCCTGGGCGGAGCACCTGCTTCGCAGGTGCTACGGCCAGGTCCAAACCTAAAAAGGTAGTGGTAAACCCTTTGCAAAAGAAAGGGGCCCCTTCCTCATTGTGACTGTTAACACATTTTTTCTTTAAAGTAGGTAATGGTCCCATGGACTACTGCCTACTATTAAAAATGTCAAACCTTTCATGTTTTGTTAAATGCATCCCATTTTACTTTGAGGAAACTTGACTGCACCTAAAAAAATGATTGCTTTATTTATAAGCAGTCACAAACATGGTGGTCTGCTTACCTGTGCAGGCCACCATCCCTGTGATGGCTGTGAATTCTAGTGTGTAGCAATTTTTGACCTACCTCAGTAATATTCAGGAGTTAGGTTACATTGCGAACCACTCTGTACTTTGCAAACAAACCTATTAGTACATAGGTCGGATTGCAGAATAACACTCCAGTTGGAAGAAATTTGCTCTCAGTTTGGGACCAGTATTTTGAGACCGACGCTTAGTACATCTGGCCCTTTATTTACCGTGAGTGGCTGAGTTTTGCCACTTAGGGTCGTTATAGTTTAGTTTTCAGATCAGCCGCTGTTTTGTTCCACAGCACATGGCCCATGGTATGTGAAGTCCTTCCACTTGACCCTTTAATGCTTAGGTATTGACGTTGTTTACAGAGTCAGAACAAACCAGGGGAGGCAATGTTTGGCGGAAAATCATCCTGAACAGAATAATGATCATAAATTGCAACAATTTCCTCATAATGCTGAGTGGGTCCCACCCTGGCTTCTCATAAGAAAGGCCAGCACTTGACCTTTCTGTGTGACTGGTGAGATGATCGCTCACAGAGCTGGTCATAGCTCCTTGCACAAACAAGCATACAGGCACCCCCGCACACTCAGAGACAGAGCGCACCCACGCATGTGCGTAAACATGCACGCACATGCAAAGAAGGGCAACATACCCCACACAACTCCTGCAGAGACAGACACATTTTACTTAAGTAGGAACAGTGATGGCTGTTTTAAAATGAATGGATTTCATTTCCATCTAACTGCTGATTCCTACTCCAATGTTCCCTTGTATAAATGCCAATTTTCACTGACAATTTACATACATTTTTCCTCGTTTCAGGCACGTGTCCAAATTCTATTCGTTGCATACGCATGTAGAGTGGTGTGGTGCAGCGGCCAGGGAAGCTGATTTCGAAGTGCGGGGTTCATGGTTCGATCCCCAGCGGCAGATCAGCTCAGCAGCATGTGACTGTGCAATAGCTCACTTAATTGCCCAAGCGCCTTGAGACCTGTTAAGGTGAGTACTTTGCACTTTACAAATACGGATTTACATTTTATATTTATTTAAAACGAATTTAGCAGGCATATATAAATACATTTGGTGCATCTTAACCTATTCATCAAATTCTAAACATACGGTCAAGTAATTCCATTAGTACCACAATGCTTGCAATGCAGTTAAATAGCCATGGACAAGGACAACAGCTTTGCCTGTTTTGTACAGTGCATGCTCACAGAGGCACACAACATACACACACATGCAAACCTAAAGCTTGCACATTTGCACCACATCCCGGCACGCCTGCAGACACACATTTTCCAAAGTCAACAAAGCTGATAGGTACCCATGCACACAAACCAATCGGGCATTAAGGCAGACCAATCAGCATTCATACCCTGGGCGTAAGGAAACGTAGCAGGTGTGTTGCAGGGGGCACCAGCTAATGGAGTGTCGCCAGGTCTGGTGGCTTAGTGGGCTAATGTGTCTATTGTAGGGAACTATGGGGCATATTATCAAGCCTGGGCGATAAAATTATCGTCGCTTTATCGGCAGTAAAGTGCCGATAAAGTGGCGATAATGGGCTTGATAATATGCTCTATGGAATTCCAATCGAAGTCCATGTTAGATGTTTTCACATCTAACATGAGCTTCGATCGGAATTCCATAGAGCATATTATCAAGCCCATTATCGCCACTTTTTCAGCAGTTTCCTGTCGATAAATCGGCAATAATTTTATCGCCCAGGCTTGATAATATGGCCCTAGGTTTGACTTCATGGAGACTGGGTTCGACCTCCTGGCCACAGGCTCAAATCCCGGTGGGTCAATTCAGCCTTTCATCATTCTGAGGCCGATACAATGAGTACCCTTGAGTTGGATAACCATAACATCTGTCTTTCAGCACCTTGATGCCCTTGGCTGTTATGTGCACTTTACAAATACACATGTTATTTGATGTTACTTTTGAGGAGAAAAAGAGTTATAGTGCTGCACAGGAACATAGAATAACATGTGCATGGTGTGCACTGGATGAAGAACACCAGTGTGCCCTAGGAATGCACCTCAAGAGGATGCCATTGGTTGATACCTCTCAGTGAGTACAGGTTAATGTGACTTAGGGGTGAAATGCTTGTGGCAGCTTAGGGAATTAGTGGGCGATGGTCTATTGGAGCTCTACTTGATGTGCTTCCTCAGGCCACACAATATTGTGCATCAGGGAGAACTGGATGTTGTGCATTAATTGCCCACTTGTACCCAGATTTACAAACATTTTGCACTGGGGTTGCCTTACGCAAAAAGTTGTATTGGGGGGGTATTCACTTTCCAGTGCGCAAATCTGCCTCAAGGGAGCGATCCATGGATAGTACATGGCCAATCCCATGCAACCACCCATGGTAAATGACGCAAAACCCTATCTATTAACAATAATATATTTAGCACCAAAATCATGCCACTTTGAAGCAGGCATAAATAGGAGAAATGTTTTATTTCTTCTAAATATCTCCTCTTTGCAAGTTGTTGAACTGTACAGCACACATTCGAGCTGAGAAACGTTTTAACCCCTTGGGAGCTGATGACGGAACCGCTCCGTCATCAGCTGTGGTGGCGCTGTGCTGATGACGGAGCGGTTCCATCAAGGCCCGCCCGCCGCTTATGCGCGGCGCAAATTCCGCACCTGGGCTGATCGTTCTATTGAGCGGGCGGGGCCATGACGGAACCGCCCCGTCATAAGCACAGCGCAACCGACGCTGGTGACGGAGCGGTTCCGTCACCAGCATGCGCCCGCCGCTCTTCCGCCCTGCCCCCTTAGCACTGCGGCGGAATAGCCGCTGCAGTGAAGGGGTTAAAGTTAATCTAAGCATAGTATTTTCTACTGAACATGATACAACTACCTTTGTACAATGGAGCTACGGTGTGTGTGCTGCTAAGCAGCTCATTTATGCATCAGCAATAGAGAGAGAGCGGGACAGTGCCATATCTTAGTCGATACATCTCTTTCCTGCTTTCTCTTTCTCTCATGCAACGCAGCGAAGCAACTTTGGTTGCTGCTCTGCGTTGTGTGACACCTTCGTAAATCCATGCCACACTGCTGTGCATCATGAGATCACTGATGTTGTATAGGTAAAGAGCACATGCCTGAGTGCTTTGTGCATGAACCGAATGATCTATAAATCTGAAGGCAAACTTTGACGCGTAAAGGTGGGCAAGGTGTGATGTCACAGAAGTATCAATTGCCTCAATCCAGACATGAACAGCTCACGCAGAGCTGGTTTCTGGATTGTATTATGGTTCCCATTATAACTGCATGGCTTCAAGGACCACAACAGAAACGAAAAAAAAAATTGGGGATATCAACTAGGGTACTGAAGTATGACATTTGGAAAAAAAAGGAGAATATCCAGTCTTCTTTGTAATGCATTTGAATGGTTACTTAAGAGTTAAATAAATCAACCTGTGTTTGGTAAGGCAAAGGGATACACATAGAGAAGTACTGATCTGAAGACCTCCTAACCTTCAGGAGACTTCTTAAGACCTGGCTCTTCGAACAGCAGTAGCAGCCCCCCCCCACACACACACCTAGCGCCTTGAGACCCTTGCGGGTACGAAGGTATACAACCGTTACAACGCAACTTTTACAACGACCTACCATTACAACGCAACTTTTACAACGCAAACTATTACAACGCATTGCGCTGAGGGGCGCTCTAGGATAGGGAATAGGTTCATTTACTATCCAATAACCTTCCCTACTATCCACGGGGACTGGAGTTGGAATAGTAAATTAAACTATTCACTATCCAGCGCCTAAAAGCATTATGCGTTGTAATGGTATGCATTGTAAAAACCGCGTTGTAAAGGTAGGCGTTGTAAAAGTATGCGTTGGAACGTCATACATCCGGGTACGAAGTGCGCTTATAAATGCTATGATTGATTGATTGATTGATTGAAGCGCACATGTTCACCTAATCAGATGGCCTGGGAGAATTTTAATTACGCCTGAGTAGGGGAGTATTACTGAGCAGTGTTTGACTCTTCTGATGCAAAATTACCAACAATTACACAATTGCACACGTTTGCATATTTATGAGTAGTTTGACACAAAAATGCTTCCTCAGGAGTATAGGAACAACACATTTAGAAAGAGCTAGCGGCTGCTACTGTTCGTGTTCTGTTACATTTACCACAATTTTCTTAGTGCAAAATGTATCTTTAGATCCATTTTGGATGTGAGGGTGCATTTTGTGCTTAGAAAATAGAGCCAAATGATGGATTATGACTAGTGTAACATTGTAATTTTGATGCAATTTCGCCAAATTACGCAACAGTAATTTGACATGAGTTCCCCCTAACACTAAAAAGCAGTCTTAATCCTAAGGTTTAAGAATGCTGTGCTTTTAAGCCTATACGTATAAGCTGCATAATGCAAAGCAATGCAGCTAAACAGGTAGAACTGATGGCGGCACACATAATACAGGTCACTTGATAGATAAATAATAGAGGGTTGAATGGGTCTACGAAAACTAGGCACGTTTCCTTTTAATAAAGAATGAACATTTTACTTGTTTTATGTTGTTGCTTTCAACTGGCCATCCAGTGGTAGGAGGAAACTGTGGGGCATATTACCAAGCAATAGCGATAATTATCGCTATTGCTTGGTTAGAGACAAAAATTTACCGCTGAGCTGCGGGGATTTTTATCGCAGATAAACCTTGGTATTACCAAGGTTTATCGCAAATGCGATAAAAAACGGCGGCAATGCATGAATATCATGGCTAAGAACTGCTCAGGGCAGGTGATAGCTTTTGGAGGTATTCGCGCTTAGCGCGAATATCTCCAAAAGTTGGTAATAGGAGATAGCGATGTTAGCAACTGTTTCCAGTTGCTAGCATCTTGGCACGCCCACTTTGCATGTCATTAGTGATAAATATCACTGACATGCAAAGCGGGGCCCAAGATGGTCGCTATCTCCTACTAGCTGTCGCTAACTGGTGTTAGCGGCAGCTAGGTAATAGGGAGATAATTTTATCTCCGCTTTCTTGGCCTCTAAAGCCAAAAAAGCGGAGATAAACCCCCTTGATAATATGCTGATGTGTCCTCTTACCAAATCTTGCAGCATTAAGCATTACCAACATTTAGGGCCTCATTAATGAAGTGTTGCGTCACTGGGGAAAAACAGCAATGAAATACTTTTCATTGCGCCGTCCTTGCCACACCATGGATGCACCGCATTTACACTACAGCATTCTTTGTGGCAAGGAATAACTAGATGCGTCATAAATCATAACGTACCTGGTGGCACAGTAATGATGCATTGCTGGAGTGTGTTAGTAACCCGACGCAGCTCCAGTAATGTGTCATTACACATGGGGCGAGTCCCATGTGAAAGGCCCTGCGTCATTCCTTACGCCTGCTTGAAGCAGACGCAATGATCTGACGGTAGTCGAGTCATAGAAGTGGCACAGCGAAATCTTATAGATGTCCATGCACCACTTCCAGGAACCTTTTTTATGTGGGAACACCCACCCTGCATACATTATACCTGAAGAAGGTATAATGTAGCGCACTCATTTACAAAGTGACGCATCTGCCTAGATGCGTCACTTTGTAAATAGGACGCAGTATGGTGCATTGATTATCCTGCCGCAGCATCACTGAAAAGTGGTGCAACGGTGGCACAAGGCCTTCATAAATAAGGCCCTTAGGGTTTTAGAATATCCAGTTTTGTTAGATGATATCTGTTTAGGTTAAAAAAAAAGACTGTGGCATCTTTCATTTGACGGCCCCTTAAAAGTGTCTTCTTCTTTTTGTTCTGAACAATGCAATTCTCTTCAGTAGCCATTTCACTTACTTTTATTTGCATTTTATAGTTATTAATACCAAACCTAAAAAAATATGAAACTGAATCCATTCTTTAGGCTTCTGTATCCAGACAACCACAAATGCACCCCATCCCTACTGTGAGTTAAATGGAAGTTTTTTCCTCTCGCTACCCAACGCTGCTCTCGTTTTAATTTGAAGGAACTTTCTGTCCCTGGGAGACGGTTCTCTTGTCAAGTTCCTTTGCTGAAGTGCTACTCAGGTACTTGATTAATTAACAGTACAGATGTGGTCCCTTGGTTCTGCAACCTATGTGTTTTTTGATGTACTATTAACAGCCACTGCTGGAAGTTGTGTCTAATTAGCAATGGACTATAATTTCATTTGCATTGATCAGCGTCCTTTAATTTAGGAGGCTGAGGAATCAGAACAGTGCATAATAGGTTACAGAACAACCTGAGAGATTGAATGCAATTATAAGGAGGCCCAAGCAGCTTAAAGTGTACTACATTAAACTGAAGAAAGCCTTCTACCATTGTGCAGGCGATAGAAGTGTGGCTCAATTGTTAGAGGGGCAGACCCTGATGCAGAGGTCTGGCCTGGGACCAGGGTTCAATTCCCGCCTCAGCGGGTCTTGGGCTCAATTTCCCCGGACCTGATAATTCTTGCCCCGGTGCCTAGTCTAATCATGGGTCCCACTCTGCAACTCTGGGCAATAGCTTGCTTAATCTCCACAACGGCCCCAACAGCGCTGGGATGCCTGGCTTCAACTTGGGGGTGCCCAGGAGTGGACATTTCACACGGAATAGCCAGGAAGGGTTCCACAGTGGTATGTGTTACAGCGCCAGGACACCCCAGTTGGGGTATTAGTGCGCTTTACAAGTACAAATTACATTATAGAGGGGTGTTTTTAATATACATTTAGTCGGTCTCCCATACTTATAAATTCTGGGTCCTAGTCATAAAAAAATCCATAGATCGGTACTGCCAGATTTAGTGCAGATTCACGAGTTTCTGTCAGGTGCAGGTTTCCATACAGATACCTGGGAAGGTCATGCGACATTCCCAGAGGGATGCAGTTCCCACTGTGGGGAGTTCTTCATAGGGGAGACTTTGTACAGGGGAAACGGATAGCCTCTGCAAACACACCATTTCTCTTTCTCCAAAGGGAAATTATTTTTCCCCATGGAGAAACCCTTTCTCTTACTCCCCGAATAAATCTGGGGTAAGCGATTCAGTGTCGGCTGGTGCAGGTAAGACCAGTGGGGCAGAGGGGCAGAGGGGCAGCGGGAGGGGGGAGTCAATTGACGGCGACAAGGGAAAATACATTTCAAAAAAAGAAAACCACCTACTTTGCGCCTGCCGCATCGTTCACTTGTTTTAATTTTTTAAGGTTATTTTATCTCCTCATCGTCTGTCGACTACCCCCCATCCCACCGCCTCACCGCTCTTACCTGCGCCGGCTGTCTTTGCTCATGACTGAGATCTCTGCATGCCTAAATGGGTTTACGCCTGTCAGGAATCCCTTTGCAAATTTCCGGCAGTCCTGAAACCAGGAAATTTGATTGTAAACTTGTGTTTACAACTGATGATACCTTTGTGAAGAGGCCACCCGTGTTCATTTGGAGGACACACCATATTGTGTGTCATCATTGTGTGTAAGTAGCATGGAAAAGGAATTGGCTGCTGGGCAAAGTGGGTTGTCGGTGAATGTGATTTACCACATGGCGGAGTCAAAAATGGGCGCTGATTACCAGTAACATTTTTGTCAGATACACAGTTGCCTGTGGTACTCCAGGTAGAATATGAAAGACACATGTTCCCTAGGAATTTAGAGTGAAATCAACTGAAAGGTCTCAGTCTCTTCCTGTATCTCTCTTTCCCTACCAAGGTTTGTGCAGGTCAACGGTTGAATGCACAACCTGTGCAGTTCTTAGTGCAAGAGTGTGCTGATACAAATCTATGTATATATAGTGGGGAAATGCCCTTAGGCTAAGGCACAATGTATTCCAGACTTCAGAGTCTGGGAGCTTGATGTTCAGTGATTTACTCCATAGTTATTATCATTGAATGTCTTTTGTACATGTACATGTATTGCGATTTATATAGCGCACGTATCACCCGAAGGCATCAAGGCGCTTGCCTTGGGAACCCGTCCTGGTATTCCCCCGTGAGATAACCCCAGCAGGGTATCCACAAGGTGAAAGCCAGGCATCCCGCCGCGAGGGGCCGTAATGGAGATTAAGCAAGCTATTGCCCAGAGTCGCAGAGTGTGAACCCGTGAGTCGAGTAGGCACCGGAACGAGAATTATCGAGTCCGTGGAATTTCTGAGCCCAAGACCCGCCGAGGCGGGGAATTGAACCCTGGTCCAGGACCGATCTTAGCTTCCGGGTCTGCCGCCTCTAACCCCTGAGCCACACTTCTCCACTACATACATTGTAGGACACCTTTGTACATAAAACAATAAAAATGGGACAACAATAATTGGCAATTTAATATTGTGGCAATCTCAATTTTCCCTAATCCTCTTTGAAGACATGGCCAAGAAAACACAATGCAAAACAGCGCACATGAGGTTGTCAAGGATTGAAATTGAAAACAATGGATTTCACTAACATGCTATTTGTCAGGGGGCACTCAACTTTAAGAAGAGGCCTCTTCTCAGTACCTTGAACATGCAGTTGTGTAGACAGGAGTTCTTCGTAATACCAAGTCCAACAGACATAAAATGCCCCCTCGGTTGACTCAAAGGACCAGATTGTCTCTGCTCTTGCCTGTTAAATTTTACTCTGGTGAAATTCTGATGCAGATGTTGTTGCATTGCTAAGTGCCTCATCTGTTCACAGGTCCCAATAACAATATAGTTAAGTAAACTAAATATGTCTGTATTCTGCCTGTGACTCTCTCCACTACCTTTTAAGTACTTCTGTGAGATGTCAATATTCGTTATTTTCTACGTAACCTGTAGGATTTATATCTTGTTCTGTTCATTTCATCGGTGTCCACAACTTGAACATCTTCATTTTTACTTAATTAGTGGTATCACCAATACTCTCTCTATATTATTAGTAAACAATGTAATTCCTTTGACTGGATCTTCCTCAGACTATAGTCCAGGCCTCATCACCTCCAGGAGAATGGTAACTAGGCTGCTGGCTCTCAAAGTGACCTACCCCAAAACTGGTCCCAGGATGCTTGTTTCCGGTCCAGGGAAGACATGGCCTGGCAGTTCGGGCTGGACTGTTCCCATGAGGCACGGGGTCAGACTGATTTGCGTATAGCTGGGTCCGATCTGGGGTGGCAGAGTGGGCTAAAGAATGATGATGGATTCAACCCAGATCTGTGACTGGAGGTGAGTGTCTGAAAAGGTCTCCTTGTGTTTGCTCTCAAGCTGACCTAAACACTGTAAACCAACCTGAAATGTTGATGTACTGATCACAGATACCACATCATCCCAGCACCCTTGAGAAAGCTGGATAAGCCAGGGAGCGGTAGAAATTGTCACTGTTTTGCCATGAATAATTAAAATAGAAAAAGGGAAGGAGTCAGGCCAGAGAGTCAGGGAGGGTGAAGAGGAGGCAAAATCAATTACCTCAACCAGAAACACAATAATTTTGAACCAAAATAACGTTTGCAAGTATGTTGCTTTGGGTCACAAAGACTATCACTATGCACCACACCTAATGGGGAAATCCAATACAGCGCAGTCATTACATCACACTGCTTTTACAACGCAACTGTTACAACGTAATTGCCTTTACATCGCATGCCATTACAACGCATGCTATTACAACACATATCACTACAATGCATGCCATTACAACAGATACAATTACACCCCATGCCATTACAACGCATTATAAGGTAAGTAATGGAGATTTTTCAGTTTTAGGTTGGGTATGGGTTTTGGGGTAGATGGAAATAGTCATTTTTACCCCTACGCTATCCAACACTTACCCTACTGTTGCACTCACTGGAGTGGGAATTGCAATATTTACCCCTACACTATCCAACACTTACCCTACTGTTGCCCTAAAAGTATTATGCGTTGAAATGGTATGCATTGCAATGGTGTGCGTTGTAATGGACAGTAGTTTTCAAAAATATGTTGTAATGGCATTCGTTTTATAATCATGTGATGTAATGGTAGTTGCGATGTAAAAACCGGGTTGTAAAAGCATGCGTTGTAAAGGTTTGCGTTGTAACGTCATATATTCCATCTAATGTGGGACACTGTTAAGGCTGTAGCTTCCATTGCAAGAACAATGGGCCTGATTCACAAAGGGTCTCCGCTCTCATGGCAGAGGCCCCACAGTTGTGGAGGATTCTCCAAACTCGGGGAAGAATCTCCACATTGATAATTCTCATTGCGGAGATTCCGCCCTGACTGTGGGGACTCCCACGTGGCTGTGGGGCCTTCGCCACGAGTGCGGAGGCCCTTTGTGAATCAGGCACTATATGTATATGAGGCTAAAACAACCAAAGCAGGGCAATAGCAAAAAGCAGGTGGGAATGGAGGGAGTGAATGACTAATGTGTGAAAACAAAACAAATGAAAATGTATGTGAGGGTGATGAGGAAGCAAAGGAAATCAACAACAGTGAAACTTTACTTGCAATGAAGCTTGAATCTTCTAACATCCTTTGCTTCATATAATCTTGCAACATAATAAACTAATCACTCCATTTCTAGCCTTCCTTACTATTGTCATCAATAGCATTATTTTATGGGATATTCAACTTCTGATTTTTAGAGGTCTGAAGCCACCATACATAATACAAGCAGACATCTGATTGTAGTCATAGATCAATAGCCGTGCTCTCCCAAACCCCAGAAAAAATGTCAAATAAAGAGAACCTTGAAACTAGTTCTAGTTTATGGCTAGGATGCATACACTGACAATTTTCAATGTATTTTGCTAGCTTTGAAGCACTGTAATTTAGATTTGCAATTGGATTAGATTTGCCACACCGTATTCCTAAATTGAATAATTGCCACAGATACCTCCAGAAGAACAAGGCCATTTTATGTAACAGGAATAAGAATTGAAGGCCATGTGGCAATTTTGTTTGGGCACCATTTCAAATTATTTCCACATTTAGGTGCAGGTGTGGTTGTGAGCCAGGAATAGTGCTGTCTTCAAAGCCTTCTCTAACTCTTTAAATTTAACAGTTTTGGCATGCACTTCAGACCGAACGGCTTGGAGGCAGAATAAACCAGCCGTGTCATGTTTCCACACCGCTCTTCATTGCATACAATGGGGCAGATTTACAATCTTCTTGCAACACTTTTCTGCCACTGTTGCATCACTTTTGTGACGCAGCAGTGACGAAACAATGCGCCATGTTGTGGTCCATTTACAACATGACGAATCTAGGGAGATGCTTAACCTTGTAAAGCCCTGCGCCACATTATACCTATGCCATGTATAATGTATGCAGGGTGGGTGCTCCCACAGGGGAAAGTCTTGTAGAAGTGACGCTGTGAAATCTGCACCACTTCTAGGACGCCACTGGGTCAAAACCCTTTGCCTGCTTGGAGCAGGCTTAAGGAGTGACGCAGTGCATTAGGAACAGGCCTCCCATGCATTGCTGGAGTTGCATTGTGATTGCCACACAACTTAAGCTATGCATGACTTTTGCTGTGACAGATGCATCAAACTTTCTGACGCATCTGTCGTGGTGCAAGGGTTTCGCACACAGGCGCAGGGAAACTGACACATCTATAAAGATGCATCAGTTGCTTGTAAATAAGCCCCACTGTCTTTAATGAGAGGCAGAAGTCTAAGGCCAATAACGAGCGGGTGTGAATTACTATCTCACAATCAGGAGTTTGCACATTAATCGGAGTCCAAAGTTGTGAGGTACTTACCTGCTCTTTTCCACCTGTATAGATTTCGGCAGGTTAAAAATGCTGATATTTAAAAGAGATTAATAAATACTAAAAAGGGGGAAGAATAAGGACATATTTTGACTTTGATTATTGTAGCTCTATTTATTGATTTTCATGCTTTTGCTATTATAGTTTCCCTCTCCTTCCCTTCCCATTTTGAATTTTGTTTTGTTATGCTTTATTAATTATTGTTTTCCTATATATTGATATTTTACAAGATTTTTGCAATGTTCAATTTTTCTGTATGTCTTGCTTATTGTTTATTATGTATTTGCTGATATAACATTTAAATAAAATATTTTGAACAGAAAAATGCTGATATTTATCGAATACAAAAGGCCTGGGAAATACTTAAAAGAAGGCAAAAAATCTGTCACCTGATGTACTAAGCACCAGCACGGGTTGCACTGGTTTGCAGCAATTTTAGTACAATCACATTACAGGTATGCACCATATGCCTTATGTGGTGAAAGTTTAAAAAGTGGAAATCATTTTCGCAGCCTTCAGGAGATAACAATTTTGTCCAGGGACCATTACCTGCCCCTCCAGTTGTTATTTTGAAATGGAAACCCTTTATGTTTTTTACAGCAGCACCACAACCTCTACGGAACACAGGCAGCTTTAAAATAAAAAAATGCTTTCTGTTTGGAAATGCAGCAAACAAATGGATGATGGCCTGCTGTCCCCTGTAGGCCACCATCACTTTGTTTTTAGCCAATCGCAGGGAGTCACAAATTACAACCTGCCTAATTTATATTCATTAGGCAAGTCATTCATTGATTCCATGCAAATGGTGATTTTTTAAAATAGACTCAATAGTGCTCAAAATCAGATATTTGTCTCAACACGTTTGTGCGCAATTTGCAACCACTCTCTTAGAAGTGTGGCCCTTTGCGTGTTAAACACCTTTTCTGCATGTTATGGCTCATTTCCAAAGGGGAATGTGGAGTAGATGTTGTTTATCACACCCGGTAAATACCATTACCCCAGGGAATGGTTCTTACAATGTGTGGTAAATACTTCGGGCCTCATTTATGAGGCCGTGCGTCAGCTTTATGCCGCCGGTGCGTCACTTTTTGTGACGCACCAGCAGCGTAAAAAGTGTGCCTTATTGCACCATATTTACAAAGTGACACATCTAGGTAAATGCGTCACTTTGTAAACCCCTGTGCTACATTATACCTACGCCAGGTATAATGTATGCAGGGGGGGGGCGTTCTGACGCAAGACAGGGTCATAGAAGTGACGCAGTGAAATCTATAAGATTTCACTGCGCCACTTCTAGGACACATATGCGTCAATTTCTTACGCCTGCTTTACAGCAGGCATAAGACTGACGCAGGCCCTTTCACATGGGTCTTGCCCCATGTGAAAGGACACATTGCTGGAGTTGCATCAATTTTGTGACACACTCCAGCAATGCGTCACTTTTGCGCCATACAGATACATCAGAAATACTGACGTATCTGTAACTCCTTGCGCCATGATGCGTCATACTGTAAATATGACGCATCATTGGTGTCGGAAGGAGGGTGCAGTGAAAAGTGACGCATCGCTGTTTTCACGCAGCGATGCGTCACTTTTCATAAATGAGGCCCTTCAAAGTTTGAACCCACACCGCCTAATCAGGGCCTAGGTAGAGTACAATGTATTTGCGTAGCTGCCTCAGGTATATGAGCAACATCACCCTTTGCATTTATAAAATGTTTAACTGCAAAATCTACTGGGTGGGGGGGCTGTGGAATACATAATCTAAGAAAAATAAACAAGGATGGAGCAAATCGATGCACATATAATAATTAAAAGAAACTTTGATTTTGGAGGAAGCTTGTGTGAGTGAAACAAAGAGTATTGTAAAGGAGCAGGGAACACTTCAACAAAAACTTCAGAAACATTGGGGCATATTATCAAGAAAGCTCGATACATTATCGCCGCTTTTATCGGCAGGGAACTGCCGAAAAAGCGGCGATAATGGGCTTGATAATATGCTCTATGGAATTCCAATCGAAGCCCATGCTAGATGTGAAGACATGTACCATGGGCTTCGATTGGAATACCATAGAGCATATTATCAAGCCCATTATCACCGTTTTATCGGCAGTTTCCTGCCGATAAAAGCGGCGATAATGTATCGAGCTTTCTTGATAATATACCCCATTGTAGTAAACAACAGCAGTTGTACAGAGTTCCCCAGAGTGAGCCAACTAAATGGCTAAAACTAACCTCTCTCTCATTGAGTTTGACAGGAAAACTGAATGTTGTGAACCCTTTGCGGAATTAAGGATACCTCGCACAAGTCACCGGTTGAACGACTTTTGTCATCCCACCCGATGATCGTCCAGCGTCATCATTGTCATCAAGTGCTGCACTTTGGCGGAGTTCGCCAAAGTGCAGCACCCTATGCTGCCCGACGGGCATTGCACCGCCAGCCTGTCGCAGGAGCAGGAAACCAATGATGACGCTGGACGATCATCGGGTGGGATGACAAAAGTCGTTCAACCGGTGACTTGTGCGAGGTATCCTTAATTCCGCAAAGGGTTCACAACATTCAGTTTTCCTGTCAAACTCAATGAGAGAGATGTTAGTTTTAGCCATTTAGTTGGCTCACTCTGGGGAACTCTGTACAACTGCTGTTGTTTACTACTTCATAGGACATGTACATTGGACCCCGTTAAAAATTGTCCGTTTCTGTTCCCCCTCTTTGATACAATATACCCCATTGTGTCAAGGCACGGGTTCCTAAGATGTGTAAATTGCCTCCATCTGTTTCAGTGACAGGCATAATAGCAAAGATAAGCTCTATGAAATTATCGACTCTGTATCTATCACTGCCACTTATTTTAAAACTCATAAATATCTGGAAATGAATTTTAAACAGTATTTTTTCCAACTTCCATTGATCGGTTTATTTAAAGCGGACTGCAGATTTTTAGCATTTGATTAGAGAAATGATTTTAATAGTTTTTTGGGACATTTTCCTAATAAAGTCGAAAGACTGTAGTATTTAATTAGTGTGTGCTTGTTGATTGCAAGAGGCAGTTCTGAAGGACACTGTGGCAGAGACCTCTGAACTTCAAAATAGAGAGGATCTTATTGGACAGGGCCAATGATTCTTCAATTGGCATTCATTCAGGGGTCTCTGAGTAGTGTCATAATTGCAATATTTTGGAATATATTATGAAAACACCTTTTATGTAATGTTAGGGACTTACCTGTGAGAACCTGCATATTTTATCACTAAGGCCCACGTATTCATGTGTGTTCCTTAGGTGTCCAGTGCCCTTGTAGGTCAGAATAATTTTAGGAAACATACCCCCAGATTCATCAAAGTCCTGTTTTGCGAGTCCTTAATAGCAAATTTTAAGGATTCGCTATTAAAGACTCGCAAAACGGGATGCATGTAGGAATCACCATATTATTTGCGATTCCTACTGATTCCTAATTTGCGATTAGCTAATTGCTATTCGCAAATAAGAAGTGGCTTTCTCATTCATTCCTATGGGCCTAATAGGAATGAATGGTGAGTCATTCCTTATTAGCGATTAGCAATTAGCTAATCGCAAATGTGCCTTAATTTCAAGGGTGCCAAGGTGTCCAAAGGACACCCTGTTGCACCCCTGAAATGGTAATGTTCACTGGTGTTGCGCACACACATGTCCCAAGGACATGTGTGTGCGCAACATACAACTTAGAAAAGTGCACTAAAGTGCTTATATCTAAGTTTATGCTATTTACCACGTACTTTGACTTCGCGGTAAATAGCGGCCCCAGATTGCAAATTCGCAATCTAGGAATGGTTCATGCATTGCATTTAGGGAATCGCAAATTGCGATTCCTTAAATGCAATCGCAATTTGAGAACTCGCAAATAATTGTGAATTCTTAAATTGCGAGTGCATGTACCCTTGATACATCTCAAATGCCATTTGTAAATGTAAATGTCAAGGTATTTGTAGAGCGCACTGTCACCAAGCAGTTTCCTGGCGCTATTACTCATACCGCTGTGGAACCCCTCCTGGCTTTCCCTGTGAAGTGCCCACTCCTGGGCACCCCCAGGGTGAAGCCAGGCATCCTAGCGCTGTTGGGGCCGGTGTGGAGGTTAAGCAAGCTATTGCCCAGAGTTGCAGCATGGGACCCATGATTAGAATAGGAACCGAGGCGAGAATTATCAGGTCCGAGGAAATTAAGCCCAAGACCCGCCGAGGCGGGAATCGAACCCTGGTCCCGGGCCAGAACTCTGCATCAGGGTCTGCCGCTCTAAGCATTGAGCCACACTCCTCCACTTTGTGCGGGCGCAAATGGCCAAATTTTGAGATTCGCACCGTTTGCGCTCGCAATAATGCTTGATGCATCTACCTGAGAGAAGCATGGCATTGCACCTTTGGTTGCCAAGGTGGGCTGCTTTAGCCCTTATGCAGGTCTACTTTTGTTATAAGTCCTGATTTTGAGTGTGTCAGAATTCTGCGTGGTGTGGACTTTACCACACTCAGTAATTACCTAGTGCAATACATTTTGCACATTTCATGAAATTTCTACAGGTCAAATGTGCCGGCATATAAAAGGGAAACGATTATACTGTATTTAATGTAACGTACATATTTTGGCACAGTAAGCACCAGAATTCTCATGCTGTTCCCCCCAAAACTAGAAATAGGGGCAATTTATCACAACTGCTGCATTCCAAAGATGAGAGACTTGCATTTTTTATCAGATGCAGTAAATTGCTACTTCCCCTCAGACCAACTAATATTCAGTGCTTTAGACTCTGAACAGAACCTGCTGGTACATGATCACATGTGGAACTAATCTGTAATTATTAAGGGCCTTATTTCGAGTCTGGCAGTCCACGGACCTCCAGATTCCTGAGTCTAAAGTGGTGGTGGTAGAGCTCAGAATATGCTGGTGACGCTCCTGCGGCACCGCCATGCATATAATTTGTGTTTCTCAACCTTCAGCCCTACATGGCGGTCAGCACTGTCATGTAAAAGCTGATGGTAGGGATTTAATAGGGGTCCTATATTGCCCCCTTTGCCCCATGCTGGTAGGTGCATGCTGGGGGGCACATGTTTAGCCCCCCTGTGTGCCAGCACCCCCCCCCCTAGTGTCAGCACAGGATGGACTTTACCGTCCATGCCATGCTGGAATCTGCTGTGGCGCCTCACGGTGGAGCAGTTTTAAAGGCTCATTGAGACTTTTTACTCCACCGCCATGGGACTGCCTAGCTGCCCGCCCGCCAGACAACGATTTGTATTGTGATCAGGTGGGCAGCAGAGTTCTGGTTTGGTGGTGCAGGAGCAGGGTGGTAGTGAACCGCCACACACCACCAAACTTGTAATGAGGACTTGAGACTGAAACCAGATTCTGTTGTGTGACTGACCACTGACGACATAAATGCTTGAAATGAACACCTAACTGGCAAATATTTGTTGCACATACATGGGCTTTTGCATTGGTAGTAAGTACATGCCTGGATAGGAGAATTTATTATAAAAGGTCATTGAAGGAACTCTTTTTGGCTGCCTCATTTTATATATATATATATACAAAAGTGCCTTGCTTAGCAGATGAACCACGCATGTCATGTTGTACTATCATCTTAAAAATGCTGAATGGGTTCCATCAGTAACTATACATCATCTCATGTTTACAGAGGAGACTGAATGACTTGGCACACTGGGTGACTCGGTGAACAACTACCTAGTAGGGCCTTTCATGAAGATGTATTTTGCCTAGCTCAAGAAAGAGAAATACCAATGCCTTCTGCACCCTCTGCAATCGACAAAAAATAATGAAGGTAATCACGCAAGGCACTGGAATAGTCAAGATATGATTTCTTATCTCCTCCCAGTACCTAAGAGCATTGAGAGATCACTACTAAAAGGTAAAGTATATGTACATTTGTATAGTTAGTGCATGTTGGGATGTAGTTTATTAGTAGTGGTAAGTAGGGACATACCACTAGTAATAGGGCCGCAAACACACAAAAAAGGATTGGTCAAGATTTTAATAAATATTTTGCTTGTTCAACCCTTGGTAACTGGCAATGAGAAGGCAGGCTTAACTTAGTAGACAGATGTATAAAGCATTTAAAAATACCAATACAATAAAAATACAACACCAATTCTTAAAAATAGGTTATATTTTTATGAACAAATAGAATCCAAAATGACAAAACTCCAATGTGGGGAAATAGAGTAATGATTTTTTAAGAAGAAACGCGTTCTTGTGCTTAAAAATCCAAAGCGTCACTTTAGGACATCTGGTTGCATTTGACTGGGACAATGTCAAAGTTTGAGGCTGGCCACAATAGAGTCCCCGTCAGATACTCTAAAGACCTGATTATGAGCTTGGCAGATGGGTTACTCCATCACAAACGTCCCCTGGACGCCTTCCAGCAGCAATCTTCTTGGTGGAGATGGTGCAGGTGGAGCTCTTTTCACCTGTTGCTTTCAGGGTTGTCACTCCTTAACTTCTTGAAGCAAGGTAAAGTCCTTAGGGCTGTAGTTCTATGTGTGCAGCAGGTGCAGTAATTCAGAGGGCAATTCTTTGTGGTGCTGGCCAGGGTTTCAGCAGGGCAGTCCTTATTCTGCTTATAGTATCAGATAGGGATCTGAGTTGCTGGGCAACACTCCCATATTTATTCAAGCAGGGGGTACCCTAACCAATGACATGCATGGTACCACCCTGGTGCATGGCCAAAAGTGTGCCATATTCTTGACCAGAAAGTACTATTCTTCAAAAATCCAAAATGGAAGCACTCTCTCCTGGAGGCTAAGATCTGGCTAAGCCAACCCACATGTGTTTCTACGTTTTCATAACACTCTCCTTCCAGGCCCTTCACTGATCTAATTACTGGGGCTCCTGTGTGGCTGGGGATGCAGGATGTAGGGGTGAGCCTGTGCTGCCTAAAACTGTTATTCCCTCTTTGAAGAACAGTTTGGCTACTCCACTCCCATCCTGATTTTTACTCTACAGCTTGCATTTCTCCTCCCTCAGGAAATCCTTTGTCTCAAGTCAGGGCACTTCACACCTCATTAAGGCAGCTTGGCTCGGCCTGGCAGAGGCTGACTAATCAGAGCGAGGAAGCTGGAAGGCTGGATTTTGGCATGCAGAAAAGAAAGTTCTATAACTTATTTTTTGTGTTAGTATAATACATATAACAGTTGAAGTTGTTGGATCCATTCTAGCTTTCATTTAAATACTTTGAAGTATATGCTTTAGCTCCTTTCTTTCAATAGGTACACTTTATTGAAGTATGCCCATGTTAGCCTATGGAGCCATGTGCTACAATGGGGAAAAATTAGACTGCCAGTTTTTCGCTCACCAGGGCATATAGAACATATTTTATATTGTCTCTGCATATATTTACAAGGAACTCTACCCCTGGGGCACCTAGGGGAGACCTTACGGGGGACATATTTGTAAATATAAGGTAGTTTGAGACTTTGGAAGTACTTTTATTCCAAAGTCAACTCTGCATATAATTTGAATTTAAATGCAGCCTGAAAAGCAAGACTGCGTTTCAAATTACAGCAGCGAGCACATTGGACCTGGAAAGGACTCTCAGAGAACTGCCTGCTGTTGTGGCCTGCTGTGGACTCTATCAGACTGCATTGCTGAACCTGTAAGGACTGTTTTGATGCCTAGAGCCTGCTTTGAACACTCAGAAGCCAACCCTACTGTTTGAGCCGTGCATCTTCACCTGAACCCAGGACTACAGGAGTGGCTCAAGATCTAGTTTGTAGGCCTCCTGTTCAGAGCCACAGGGAGTTAAAAGACTTTCACCATCTTGAACCTGCACCTGGACCCAGCATGAGTGAGTCCTGAACCTCAAAGGGGTGTCCCACTAGTCCTGGAACATTGGTTGTCGTGCTTAAGGTGCCCAGATAGCCAACATTCAAAATCTGGGATATCTTTGGCGAAAAATTGCTCTGAGAACCAAATGAAGACTGTGACCAACCAACCAACCTGCTTGTTGATCTGCCTAACTTGCATCACGGGTCAGACTGACTCAGTGGCTCCTCCCACTACCTTCTTCTCTCAGCAGCAAATCCTGTTCAGCGGTCCTTCGCCAAAGGAGTATCCAAGCTCCTGGAACTGTCTTTAGCTTAAGCCTCCAGCTTCAGCCCACTGGAGATTTTCAACTTTCAAAAAAGTGACTAACAGAAATGCAAAAATCTTCACTGCGACTTTATCCAGCAGTTGTGATGACGCTCCCTCATCGGACAATGCCTACAGACTTTGACCTCTGAACCTTACCTTCTCAAAACGTTTTTCTTCTAAGGCCAAAGGTAAGCACCGACTGGACCCAATCCACTTCTTGTATCTGACCCACACTCACAAATATCAATTCAATATCTGAAATTATTAAAAACAATTAATTTTGCATAGCATATTCCTAAGCCTAGCAAGAGATGTCAAAAAGTGGCTTACAAGGTAGTAATCCAGGAGAGAATAAAGCAATCATAAAATAAAATGAAGGTCCTCTTTAGGAGAAAAGACATATTTTAAGAAGTGTCAACAAATAGTTCTTTCATGGATCGTTGTAAAACTTGCAGGAAGACATAAAGTTCAATGTAGTTTGACTGGATGCCAACTCACAAGGACAAAGATTTATTTCTTCAGACCTAAACCTCCTTTAGGAAAACACAGCAAAAATAACGGAGCCCATTCTAAATCTGTTCAGCAAACGTTAACCATATGAAGGTTTAACCAAAATTACATATTGGAACACCTTGCCGCTGACACTCCGTGGAGCCACTAGTTTACTTGCATTCAGGAAAGGCCTCAAAACTTGGCTGTTTGCCCTCTAGGCTGTTCCTCTTTTTCTTTTCTGATTCTGTTTTCTATTTTGCTTTTATTACAGTGTTGTGTTATTCTGCGGCAGGTTTTATTATTAAAGCGCCGGGACACTCTTTTTGAGTAGCCGTGTGCTATACAAAAATAAATATAACATAACATAACATAACATAACATATGGCTACATACCTATTGAAAGCTTCAGAATGTAGTAGTATTTTACATAATTTATCATTAATTTACAGTGCTCTCAAGTGCCATCAGATCGGTGTTAATAAGAATAATAATAATTAAAGATTTATAGAGAGCATCGTTACTCCATTTGGAGTGTACCCGTGCTAAAGATTCTACTCTGGCTGAGGAGGTCAATATGCTCTTGTAACCAATTTTTTGTCTTTTGTGCCTATGACTAAGGGCTGTGAGGACAAACTGGGATAACCGCAGTCACCACCAAGTTTGTAATCTGTTTCATCCACAGAATACATGAAAAGCCAAAAAAGGTTCAAACCAATCCGTTCGATCTTCAAGTTTAGCCCTGTTACTTGATTAGAGAAAATAGGAGACCCTTAGCAATAAAGGTGCTATCCTGAGGTAATTATTTAAATAATTAAGCCCCAATGAGCTATAAAAAGCAGAATTAGAGGATCACTGAAGAAGACCCAACAGCTTTGAAGTTATTTTTTGCCTACTGAAGCCTAACAGCATCTTCAGCCTATACCAGATCCAGTACCATTACTAAATCTGGAGATGCATGTCATATTGCATACATTTATGAAGCATTTACCAAGTTTAGTAGAAAAATTAGGTACCGCACACTGGGTCTCAACAAACAGAATTTTTCGATTGTGCAGCAAAAAGCCCAGCTTCAAAAAGAATCTCAAGATAACTAAAGCAGTTTGTAAAGTTCATAGTTTTTCTGTTTCTTTGAACCCAATGATAAAATGAGAGCTTTGTTGAAGTTAGTTTTTAGATCCAGCCTTACCATGTACCCACCGTATCCATGAATACGTTTCTGTAAGCCCATTTCAGTTCTGGCCATTTAACTAGCATCATCTATCTGCACGGGAAGGTCTAAGCTTCCTATTATCAGGGTATCTTGCTTCAGTGGCATCAAGTAACATTTTATGCAATTTTATAGAAGATAGAAAGGGTGGTAATACAAACCCTTGTCGAAATCCTTTGGACAAATGAAAGTCACCTGATTACTCCCCATTCAGCCATACCGTACATTGGCTTTTAGGTTTAAATTGAGCTGTTGTAGACAATCCATTATGTCCACCTAAACTCGTAACCCAGCAATATGTGCCACCACTTGGTTCTTTCGAGTGAGTCAAAATCCAAGTTGATATCCACAGAAGCTAGATATAAAGAGACATCAGTTGCCTCTCTGTATATACTAATCAAGAAATAAAAATTTAAGCACTGCTCTAACATAGCAAAACCAAAGAAGATGATGGATGGAGTGTTGAACAATGCAAGCACTCACCCCCAGTCAACTCATCTGGGTTTAATCCATCATCATTCTTTGGCTCACTCCAGCACCCCAGTTCAGACATGGACATAGGCAAATCAGTCTGACCCTGTGCCTCATGGGAACAGTCCAACCTGAACTTCCAAGCCATGTCTTCTCTGGACCGGAAAGAAGCATCCTGGGACCGGATTCTGGCTAATCAGCCGTCATCAGCCAGGCTAGCTTGAATCCAGTGGCAGTGAACAAGGGACCCACGTCTGGGCATACCCTGCCAACTTAGGGCGAACAAAGCAAAACCAAAGGAGATGATGGACGGAGTGTTGAACAATGCAAGCACTCATCCCGAGTCAACTGATCTGGGTTTAATCCATCATCATTCTTTATCTCACTTCAGCACCTCAGTTCAGACATGGCCATATGCAAATCAGTCTGACCCTGTGCCTCATGGGAAAAGTCCAGCCCGAACTGCCAAGCCATGTCTTCCCTGGACTGGACACAAGCATCCTGGGACTGATTTCTGGCTAATCAGCCGTAATCAGCCAGGATACCTTGAATCCAGTGGCAAAGTGAACTAGGGACCCATGTCTGGACATACCCTTCCAACTTAGGACGAGCTGTAGTGTAGTTCCTATATTCCCAATTGGCTTGGCGCATTGGAATAATATATCCTGTAGCTTAGACGTAGGACTGAGGTCTACTAGGTTTCTACCGGTTATATTTGACTTAATTGTGAGTGCCAGCTAGCTCAGAGGTCACTAGAAACTTTCTCGAATAAACAAGAAAGGATTAGTTTCTGACAACCACCTAAAACATGACAACTTTGTTTCCCAAGAATAAGAAATCAAGGGCCCGATGTAGGTAGGGCGTTACCGATCGGTAACGGCCGAAAATACCGATTTTTGGCCCTTACCGATCGGTAAACAGCCATCGAGATGTAGGGAACCAAAAACATAAAGAATCGGATAGAAAACCGAATCGGAATGAGTACCGAATGGGAAAGAATCCGATGCGTACATACCGAAAATCGGATATGTAACGAATCGGAAAAACACCGATTCGGATGCAAAGACCGAATCGGTCCATGTACCGATTCGTTAGTGACACCGAATCGGAAAGTCACCGAATCGGTCCATGTACCGAATCGGTACAAAGACCGAATCGGAAAATCACCGATTCGGTCCATGTACCGATTCGTTAGTGACACCGATTCAGAAAATCACCGAATCGGTCCATGTACCGATTCGTTAGTGACACCGAATCGGAAAATCACCGAATCGGTCCATGTACCGAATCGGTACAAAGACCGATTCGGACATGAGCCGAATCGGAAAACATGCCGATTCGTATGAATCGCCGATCGGGAAATTCCCCGATTCCGACAGTTGGGGAGATGTAGGGAGGCACAGAAACACCGAAATCGGCTCAAAATCGGTAGAATTCACTCGGTATTTACCATGGATTGCAATCAGGTGGTAACCAACTCCAACCCATATAAACAGTCCCAAAATGCATTGCAACTTGCAGGATGGCAGCTTTCTATGTCATTGCAAGGCGGCTACGGCTACAGCAGGAAGGACAGAGGGAATGGCTAAGAAATGAACAGGTCTACAGACAGAGGATAACCCTGTTCATGCTGACAGAGGCAGAGATACTACAGAGATACAGGCTGGACTCTGACACCATACTTGAGCTCATCAGGGATCTCAAGCCATTCTTGGACCACCACACCCCAAGGGCACACGCCATCCCTGCGCACGTCCAGGTGCTATGCAGCCTACACCTGCTAGCGTTTGGCAGCTATCAAAGTGGAGTAGCACCAGCAGGAGGGGTGAGCCAGAGCAGCCTGTCAAGGTTCTTCCACACATTCCTTGACGCCATGATAGACAGGATGGACCAATACATCTCTTTCCCTGCAACCCACGCAGAACTGCTACAAACTAAAGCTGACTTCTACCAGATGGCACAATTTCCCCAAATCATCGGTTGCATAGATGGCACGCACATTCCGATTTGCCCACCAGCGGACACCGAATACATATACCGCAATCGGAAATCTACACACACCATCAACGTGCAGGTGATCTGCAATGCAAAGTGCACCATCACAGACCTGGTAGCAAAATTTCCAGGGAGTACCCATGACTCCTATATATTCCAACAGAGCGGCATATATGCACGGCTGATGGCTGGCGAATTTGGAGAAGGATACCTCCTAGGTGAGACACATCATCAGACCCCCATAACACATAGTAGGTAGGTGGAATACATGTATGCATGTGTCTAATGTGACCCCTTTCTCTTCCAGGCGACAGTGCATATGCCCTCCGCTCATTCATACTCACCCCCTACCTCAACCCCTCCACACCCAGCCAAAGGAGGTATAACCGGGCCCACATACGCACAAGGAATGTTGTTGAACGGACCTTTGGCATCTGGAAAAGTAGATTCAGATGCCTGCACAAGAGTGGAGGTGCAAGGCAGTATACCCCCATCACCTGCTGCAAGATCATAGCTGTATGTGCAATGTTACACAACCTTGCGGTGAAGAAGGGCACTGAGGTGGAGTTGTCTGACTACGAGGACCATGACGACGACGAAGCTGTGCCACTGACACAGCCAGCTGGGGTGTGTACGCCAAGTGATGGCAGATACAGACGTGAGGAGATCACTGAGAACTATTTCTGACTGAGTACAGATGCAAAGACAGCTAAATGTTGCTTGGAAAAAACAAATTTTAATAGTGTTGCACCACAGTTACAGCACTGATGTGCATCAAAAAAGGGATTATGGTAAATAAAATAAAGTCCAGGGTTCTGGTTGCCTCACCCGCCCTTGCCAGGCTATTTTTTTGCCCGCTTGCCAGACCCACTGGGGTGTCCCTCAGCCCCCTCTGAATGCCCAGCAGCATCAGCGGAGCGCCTGGTGCTCCTCCGTGGCTCAGACGCAGCGCTGGCCAGGCTGCTGCGGCTGCTGCTGTCTCCAGCATCACCCAGGTCCAGGGCAGGATTGGAGGCGGTGTTTGAAATAATCATGGCCTCCATAGCCGTGGTGATCCTGGCCATCCCCCTAGTGAGCTCAGCCGTATGCTGACTAAGGACAGATTCCTGGTTGGCGCTGCGATGGCACAGTTGTGCCGTCGCCGCTGCAAGGCGGCCCATGGCCCGGTTCAGCACCCGGGCATCCCGCCTGCGCACCAGCTCATGCTCCTCCTGTCTGGCAGATGAGTGGGTGATGGCAGTGGTCAGCCTGCCTAACCCTGCTGCCACCTCCTTGTTGGATTCCACGACGGCCTGGAATCCCTTGACCAACTCTCCCATCTGCATGTTGTGCTGCAGGAGCTGGCGTTGGCAGGCCATGGTGGATCTTGCCTGTTGCCTCTGGATTTTAACCATCTGTCCCTCCAGGCCCAGGAATACACTGCCCTCCCGTGCTGGTGCAGCAGTGGTGGTGATGGTACGGCGCCGGGCACTGCTGCTTCCGGCCTGCTGAGTGGGCTGGGGTGCCACTGGTGGGGGGGTGATGCTGGGCGGTCCCTGAGCCCCTGCTCCCGGGACAGGTTGAACAGGTGGCAAGGCCACGGTTGTGGCAGGAGCTGGGGTAGGCGGAATGGTGTCCCTTGTAGGGGAGTTCTCTGGGGAGAACTGCAAGGGGGGTGTGCTGGGCATTACTGGGGAGTGCAGTGCATCGAAGTGAATGACCAGGACTCCCTCCATTCCTAGCCCTGGGGTGTCTCCTTCCTCCTCCTCCTCCTGGCCTGCCTGGCTGGTGCTCGGCCCTGCGACTGCAGTGTCGGACGGTGCTGCTCCCTCTGATGCCACTGTTGTTCCGCTTGATGGGGCCCCTAGGTACAAAGAAGCATTTGTAAACTGAGTGCCGATGTATTACAGTCAGTACAATTATAGCATTCCACATGTCCTTGCATCTTCTTACACTGTGTCACACTGTTTCCTGTCTTGTGATTCTGCACTGCCATATTTAGCTAACTTCTGCTGACTACATGTACCATGATGCTTGTCTCTTGTATGTTGGTGACAGTACTGTGCTGGGGTTTGCCTATGCATTGTCTCTAATGGGGAGGTGTCTGGTAGGGTGTGTCATGATGCGCATGTTTCTTACCTGTAGCTGTGGCTCTCGCAGAGCTGTCCAGGGTCCCGATTCCGCTGACACTCTCCCTCTCAATGGTGCTGGAGACCAGTTCCTCCAGCTCGGTGAGGGGTGGCGCCGGGTTCCTGCCTCCTCCAGTGCCTCCAGCCTGCCTCTGTATCTCAGCCATCTTCCTCTTAGTGAGGCTGCGGATGTCATAGAACCTCTTTTTTAGTTCTTCTACAGACCTGGGGGTGACACCCGCAGCATTCACCTTCTGGGCGATGTCGGCCCAGATTCTCCTCTTGGTGCTGTCTGGCACGTTGAGGGACAGCTTGCCAAACAGCTGGCGGTGCACCCTCACCACCTCCTCGACCAGCACCTGAAGTTCGGTGTTGGTGAACTTCGGCTTCCTCTTCTGGGAGGACTTCTGGCTTTCTGACTGCTCTGCCATGTTCTCCAGTTCAGTTGGCAACCTCCTACTCCCACTGCTGCAAACTGTGAGTGTTGAGCTCAGGCTGGCTCTCCAGAAACTTCTTAATTAGCTGCACCTGCCAGTGTTGCCACTCCCTGTTTGGGTGGGGGAGGGGGAGCCACCTCATTGGCTGAATCGGCTTTTGACGAATCGGATTTTACCGAATCGGTAAAATCCGAATCGGTGTTATCCGATTCGGTATTATCCGATTCGGTAAAAGCCGATTCGGTTCCTTCAATGCATTCCTATGGGCTTTTTTCCCCATGGGTGTGTTTTCATGGCTACGAATCTATGATTGCCGAACCGGATTTTACCGAATCGGCTTTTACCGATTCGGTATTCGCCGATTCGGGGCTTTCCGATTCGGCGTAGCCGATTCGGTAATTTCCAATTCGTTGTTAGCCGATTCGGTACTTTCCGATTCGGGCCGAGCCCAATCGGAACGTACCAATTCTCATTACCGATGCCGCCCGATTCGGTATTCATTCGTTTTTTTTTCCCTACATCTCGTTTTCCGATTTCACAATACCGATTCGGCCCGCCTCGGTATTTTGAAATCGGAAAATCGCGTTTACCTACATCGGGCCCTAAATCTCTAGAGTCGCGGAAACAATAGATAACTATTTCACTCAGTCAATCGTGCATGCTCAGTTTCACCAGAGGTGCAAGAGGAATGGAGAGACAGGCGTTTTCAATAAAAAGCTATTTATTGAACAGTCTTCTTTCTCAAGCATTGAAAATGAACTGCTACAATACTAAAGCTTACTTTGAAGTACAATGCATATAATACGAACAGGATTATAAAGTAGTACTGTTAAAGCATGATATGGTTTCTAAGCCATAAAGTGCATAAAATGTATAAAATACATAAAATACATACAACGATAAAAGGTTGACTAAAATATTCAACTGGTGCTTCTAAATACGCCTACCCCGGTGTACCTAACCTAGGTCTAGTACGAGGGAGGAAGTATAAGAAGAGTAGCTTAAGTTTTAGGAGTTCTCTGCCAGGAATCTGATTCAAATAATTCTCTAAGAGGTCTAAACAGCTCCGTACCTTTGCTCTAGAATGAAGGAGGTCTTGTATCTCGTTCTCGGGACTCGATTTCCCAGATACCCGCAAGGGTAGCCTGGAAACACTGGAGCTGGATTCCTTGGCAGGAGAAATGACAGAGTCTCGCAGTGCGCCTGCTGGAGGGTCGGCCTCCTTCGGCACTCTCTGCTGCAGGGCGTCGGGCAAGTAGATAGTCGATCTGCTCCTAACCACCGTGTGTTTGTTTAGGCAAATCAAGGCATATTTATACTTTGAAGGTGCCGAGTTTGACGCATGTTTGGACTTAATAACGTCACTCAAAGGCTCATTTCTTGGAAAACGCCGGGAGTTCTAGGAAAACCTAATATTCAAGCAGTGGGAAGTCCCGCGCTGCTGAAGGTAGGTTTTTCCAAGAAAACGTTGTTAATTCTTGGAGCTTAGTGGAAGTATCCATGCCGTATTTGGACTGTATGGTTTAGGTCAAATATGGTAATGATTTCTAAGCCTATATAAGGAAATGATAAAGTATACCTATATAAGGGCATGAATCGGGAAATTTATACTAGGGTCTGAGATTCATTTACAACTGAGCAAAGCAAAGCCAAAGGGGATGATGGACGGAGTGTTGAACAATGCAAGCACTCACCCCTAGTCAACTGATCTGGGTTTATTCCATCATCATTCTTTCGCTCACTCTGCCACCCTAGTTCAGACATGGCCATATGCAAATCAGTCTGACCCTGTGCCTCATTGGAACAGTCCAGCCCAAACTGCCAAGCCATGTCTTCCCTGGACCTGGAACAAGCAACCTGGGACCGGTTTCTGGCTAATCAGCCGTCATCAGCCAAGCTAGCTTGAATCCAGTGGCAAAGTGAACAAGGGACCCATGTCTGGGCATACCCTGCCAACTTAGGGCAACCAAAGCAAAACCAAAGGGGATGATGGACGGAGTGTTGAACAATGCAAGCACTCACCCCCAGTCAACTGATCTGGGTTTAATCCATCATCATTCTTTGGCTCACTCCGCCACCCCAGTTCAGACATGGTCATATGCATCACCAAATGCGATGCAGTGCGCGCAACGAAATTCGTTTTATTTATTTATATGTCTACTTACCTGTTAAACTCTGTAATCCATACATTACTACCCCCCACCCTGCCCCTCCCCCTTCCCACTTCACCGCCCTGCAGGAACTCCTACTACCCACCGCGGCTGCATGCCAGGCTGATAGACAGAGTGCATATTTGCTGATGTATTGAGTGGCTAAACACACCAGTGACTGAAGAGGCGTGTTCACTTATAAGGAACATCTATTAACATTGCCAATGCCTCTTTGTTCATTGCCGTATCAAGAATTGTGAAATGTGGTGCTTGTATATAGGCATACTATACAAATCCATCATAACCCAGAAATGGTTTTCATTCTTCAAAGCAGATCTCTATTTAATGCGTTAAATGTCATTGTCAAATCTGTTTAAGGTAAATATTTATGTTTTTTCCTAATATGACATGTGTGATGCTATCGACAATAAATTAGTGGCTTGGTCTGTAGTGTTTTCCCTATCTTGGACTCTGTGATTTTCCCTTCATTCTCCATCTATTAAGTTGCAGGTGACCTGACACTAGTTTAAACCAGCAGCGTCCCGTGCAGGTAAGAGTGGTGGGGCCAGGTGGGGGAAGGATTTAAACAGATGACCAAGAGGGAAAATTTATGATTTATTTAATTTTCCCTCATGGTCATCTGTCAAAATCCCCCCCACCTGGCCCCACCATCCCACCGCTCTTACCTGCTCCGCCCACTGCTGGTTTAAACATGTTTGGGACTTGCATACAAAACACTTTTGTGAGTGCAAGCCTGCAAATTGAAAATGCTCAGGCTTTGCAACCACAAAAAGTTTTTTGCTGTGTGCAAATCCCATTTTATTAATCAAAAACATTTCTAGCATGCAAAGGGGGTTTGCTACCAATTATGAATTTAAAAAGGGGGCCATAAAATGTGCCCCTCCAAACAATTTGGTAGTCAAAATATTGTGTATCAATGCTGTGCGACAGCATGCTATTGGACACCTGATTTGGAATGGTATCTGATTCACTCAGAACAGCTTTTCCTTTGTTCCTTTGGGAATGTTGTCAGGCAGCCTCGAGAGAACCGCACTGAATGATTGCCCCCTTGTCTTCCCAGTATTTCAATCATTTTTCTTAAAGGAGCCCCTGTTGTAAAATGGCAGACTCTGTTTTAAAAACAAATGTTGACATGCTAGGAATGTAAATGCAGGGTTGGAAGTGTCCTATGAATGTTCAATGTGTGATACACATGGCTAGAACCTCAAGCACACAACAAAATTCTATGCAGGTCACAAAAAAATGTGATGCACAAATTTCACCCACTATTTGCCACCTACCCAAATTGGTGTACAATTTTCACCTACTATGTGTGACCTCCCCAATGATACATTAGACACATAGGGGCTTGGAGTTGGAGTTGATGTTGCTTGGAGTTGCTTCCAACAGTCACCGTCTCGGTACCGCGACCTCTGGTCGGCGGTTCTGATCCCTGATTACGATGCGACTGAACACTGTTTGGTCGCATACTCACTTTTCGCCAGTGGAAGCTTGTATTACGGTGTAAACTGTCCTTAATACAGGCTTGTATAGAGAAATGGGGGTGGGTGTAAAACCCTGCACCCTGTGGGAGGCACCCTATGGTATTGCAGGGTTTTGCAGGGTGTACCCTAGATACCCCCTCGAACACCAACAGTAGGCCACAGATGCAGGGGGGCCCTGCAAGGTGCCCCTAAAGTCGCTTTCCAACAGCATTTCTGTGTCGGAAAGGCCAGCACAGAAAGGCAGTGGGAAACCAACATCATAATCCCAACAGCAGAAATTATGTTCATAGGGAATATGGTGCAGTTCCAACCGGCCTGAAGACTCAGAGAGCTGTCAAAACCACCTCGAAATGACCATAATCGTAATCAGGTGGCCGGACCTCAAACCAAAGGTGTCAGTCGAAAAGCCTTCAAACTCGGTTAGAAAGCTTCTGACTAGTGGTCGGAGGCTTTCTGACTGACATCGTAATCGCTCCCTTAATTATTGTTGTTTTAATAAATGCTATATCCTAAGGGGAGAGATGACTGAGGGGCATATTACCAAGGGCCATTATCGCCCCATTAGCGGGACTTTTTCCCGCTAATGCGGCGATAATTTCATCGCCCTATTACCAAGCTGTCGCTAACACCAGTTAGCGACAGCTTGTAGGTGATAGCGGGGATTTAGGGGCCCACTTTGCATGTCAGCGATAATTATCGCTAATGACATGCAAAGTGGGCGTGCCAAGATGTTAGCAGCTGGAAACAGTCGATAACATCGCTATCTTCGATTACCACCTTTTGGAAATATTCGCGCTAAGCGCGAATATCTCCAAAAGCTAACACCTGCCCTGAGCAGTTCTTAGCCATGTTATCCAATGGTAGGTGGATAACATGGCTAAGAGCATTAGCTCGGTAATGCATGAATATCGCTGACCTTTCAGCGATATTCATGCATTTCGGCCGATTTTTATCGCTTAGGAGTTAAACCTTGATAATAGCAAGGCTCCTAAGCGATAAAAATAGGCGAAGCACGGCGATAAAATGATTGCCGCTAACCAAGCATAGCGATAATTATCGCTTATGCTTGGTAATATGCCCCTTAGTTTTGAAAGTCTTAGGAGAAAGTGAGACATTATCTTTGTTTTTGCTGAAGCACAAGATGTAAACATTCGTGACATGCTTTCTCGTAAACAGAGGTGCGTTCTGCGTACATAGATGTGCAAGTTATTCATTGCATAATTTCTGAGGTATCACTTTCAAAAATATTAGTCAGACTACTTCTCAAACGAGTAGACACATTTTAAACGTTGCTTATGACTGTAACCTGTATTTCAGTGTAAAAGTGCACACTGGGTAACTTCAAACTTTTCAATTACTCTGCAGAGCAGACTTGTAGCCCCTTTCTCACCGTGAGCAGTGTCTCTTGTTGCATTGCAATTACAGCATCATTAAATGCTCCATCTCTGTCTGCTAAGTCCCCGCTGTTATAAGGAGATTTGATCAGTAAAGATCTTGGCATGCTCTGCCTTTTATAAAACAAAGTTATCCCCAGATAATTCTTTCATAGCCAATGGAATTTCTGCTGGAAGCTACAATTTCACTCAGAAACATGTACTTTAGCTCCCTTGATATATCTTTTCTATCTTTTCTTCACACATCCATTGCTTTCCTTTTTATTTCCTTTCACTCTGGCCATGTAATTAGCCGCCTTCCTTTTTTTTTCTCTCTCTTATTGATTGTACACAGATAACAAAGATTACAGCAACTTCTACAAAAGCTCCAAAACAAAAGCAAAAATACCAATAACATGTACGTTACAAAAATGAATGTAAGTTAATCATTTCCATAAGTATACTCATGATCGATGTACTGAATAAAGGCCACGAAATAGTAATAGAAAGGGCAAAAAAATCTTTGGGTTCTTTATCATTGCAAGTTTGCATTTAACACTTTTTTTTAATATTAATTTTTATTGGTATTTTCACAAAACAAAAATATAAAGAGATGTGACATATAACAAATAGGCAGTTATACTTTGTTGAAAAAAAAGGAGCAAAATTATCCTTTTCATTCTTTACCACATCATGGATAGAGGAGGCAATATGTGGTATCCTGTCTTGAGAGTGCATGTATGTACTGTGTATGTTAAGTTAGAATCCTAATGAAAGTATGGTAGCATATCATCATGTTTGGAATGTTGAGTGTGGTGTGTTGATGAGCTCATGTGATGTATGAGTAGAGTTCTCAAGGATTGCAGGAGCTAAAGCAGTGTTTAATTTGAGCCAGTGGTTTCCAGTGCTCAACACTGGCACTTAATCATCAACACCAGATATGCCCAGAATCACAGGATGTTGAGCTGATGCCGAGACTCGAACATGGTTCCCTAGCTCTGAAGTCTGCAGCTCTGGCCATTACCCCACATCCTCTCCTCTCTTTCATGGTTAGGAGTTGGTTCTGTTTTAGGTGGCGCTAACAGGAGAAATGGGCTGATACAAGCTGCCTCCAGGCGAGAACCCAGGCACTTATTTTTTTTTTACAAATTAACCACTGGTCGAAACCTGATATCCCCTGCACAATGTCTGGTATAACACTAGTCTCCTATTATGTAAAGATGATGTTTTGTGTGCCAGATTTTGCCATAAATTCATGTAGTGCTAGCTGACACAAACAACATTACACAATCTTAACCGGTTTTGGTAGAACATTAAATTCTCGACTTCCACTCTGCCCCAGGATATCTGGGATCAGAGAAAGGATGGGGACAGGATGTGGCCTAATGGCTAGGGTGGTTGATCTCCAATCTGGGGAACCGGGTTCAAGTCTCGGCAATGACACTCAACATCCTGTGATCCTGGGAAAATCACTTAATCTCTCTATGCTTAACAAAAATGAATGTGTCCTTGAGTAAGCAGCTGGTGCTCATGTAAAGCGATCTGATTCTTGATACCTTTAGGTTAAGTTTGCGCTATAAAAAATTCCGAGAAAAAAAGATGTTTCTGTTAAAATCATGCCATCACAATGGTTATAATTCTTTGAACTAAGTTCAGTTGGTAAGGCATTTAGGGCCAGATGTATGACAGGAGTTTGCATGCGCAAACAGGATTGTGACCCGTTTGCGCATGCAGCGGAAAATATGCAGGGAGAAATATTTTTTAAGGGCAGGCAGTGGTCCCAGGGACCACTACCTGCCCTTAAAAAATAAAACGTAAATGTTTAATTTTTTTTTTTTTAATGCATTCGTTTTCCTTTATTTAAAGGCAATCCCAGACATGGAGGTCAGCTGAGCTCAGCAGGCCACCACAGCTGGGAGGGATAGCCATTCTCAATGCAGATTGCGAGTACCTCACAAATATTGATGAGGCATGCAATTTGCGACCCCGTTGAGAATCGCAAACAGTGTCTCTGATTCGGTTGTACATGTCATTTGTGTGAGTCGCAAATTGCGGCTCGCAATTGAGCGAAATTTGTGACTTGTAAAATAACATGGTCGTACATCTGGCCCAAAATGTCTCAGAGTCAAGGTCAAAGCATAGTTTACTTAAGAGGCTCTGATTCTTAGCGATGAAATTTCGCTATACCTGATTCAGAGTGGGTAAATGTGGGAGAACCATCCCCAGGGCCACTGGAGTTATGTTATTTTGTTACTGTAAAGTTTTCTGCATAATTAGTTACCTCATAATCTGTTGTCTGCTGTATAATCTGCAGATTCGAAGAAAAAGGTGTTTCTAGCTCAAAAGGTTCAAAAGTTACTATGAATGCAGCAGCAAGTGTCAATCTGCAGCGGAAGTCCCTTTGCAAAGTTGACTGGTCAGCTTCCTGTTGCTTATTACTATTCTTAAGTTTCAGACTGTTAATAATGAGGTGAAACATCTGCCCACATAGGGCTGGTTTACGAGTTTGGCGCTGCAGTGCCAGGTCCACCCCGCCGCAATACCAAACCTGTGCTCAGGCCACCCGTCAGATTACAAGTTATTCTCGTGTCTGGCTGCTTTTTTTCACATTGCCACGGCAATGCCCTGAAAATGGGCACTGCAATAGGAATGTCAAAAACAGTTCCTGCACAGAATGGACTGATAAATCCATGTCGTGCAGGAGCTGAGGTGCATGAATACAGGGGGCACATGTTGTGCACCCCTGCATGCATCCCAGGGCGCAAAGGCACAAGGAGGCCCTGTAGGGGCCCCCTGTGTTCCCTCACCACAATGGTTTTCGTGAAGGAGGAACCGCCATAAAAACCAACGTGGAGAGGAAACTCGTAATATGGTTGGTGGGACCGCGGCAGTCCTGCCAAGCATATTGCGGCCTCCTGACTGCCGCAACACCACCAGGGAACGGCGGTTCCCGTTGGCTGTGTTGGGGCAATGGTGGTCCAACCACCCTGATTGTAATAGGGTGGTCAGGAGACTAGCACAGCTCCGCCTCCATGTGTCTGGGAGTCCGTGTACAGTTAGACTCATAATTCACCCCATAGTGTTGGTTTATGTACACATTACCAAATATTATGGTAACACCATAACAAAATATGCAGCATAGCACTGCATAATTTGCTATTTTTTGACACATGATTTAGAAAACATTTGTGTGACAAAAATGTAGAAGTTAGCCTTGTTTTTTTGTCCTAAAAACTAACCTGCAGAGCTAGATTATGCTCCTCCTAACAATAACGATTCATACATCTCAAAGAGGCAATATGTACAAGCAGGCACCCGAATCTTAATGCTTATTAATTTCCTCCATCCATTCTCCGATATTCATGTTGTCACATCGTTTATCAAAATGGTTAAGGGGCTCCATTGGGAACTGTCTCCAGGCCCCACTTTCCCAGTACAGAGTGTGCATTCACTCCATGCTGTCATCATTGCTCTCTTTCTGCTCTGGTGTAATAACTGAACCCTCTCGCCCTTACCTTGTGGGATTATTTGAACTGTGTAGCTAATTGCTCAATGAAAGGTTGAGCAGGTACACAGCATCGATCAGCATCTCTCCTCTGAGGCCTCCCCTCCAATCACCTTATCTACAAAGCAACACATGAAACAAAATTGGCAACCACAAACCCCCACATGTTGTTTTTTGTTAAATGTGTTCATAAACAAACAGAAAAAAAATCCACAGAAACACACAAGCCAAAGGAATCAACCCAGCGTCTGCTTCATGAACAGGCTCCGATGCAGTTTTTAGACCGAATTAGCCAGGCTCCATCTTTTGTTTTTTTGAATACATTTTTAATTTTTTAGCTGCCATGGCTACACCACTTGCGAATTAGCTCATGAGCTGCAGATATCACAGTTAGAAAACAGGTAGCTGTGTTTGCTACTTCCTGTTACCAAGCTGTGATGTCATGCACTAACTCAGGGAGCTGTGGTTGCGACTTCCTGTTACCAAGCTGTGATGTCACACACTAACTCAGGTCATAGCATGTTCTGCTTATGTACACAACAGCTCATACAGCCACATGCATCAAGCTGAAAACCGGTCGCAAACGGGCAGATTCTCAGAATCTGCAGCTTTGCGACCGGTATTTTTGCATTTGGGATGCATCATCCCAAATGCAAAAATCGCAATTTAAGGAATCTTAAATTGAGATTCCTTAAATTGTGATTGCATTTAAGGAGTCCCAAATTGGGATTCCTTAAATGCAATGCATCAAAGTAAAAAAAATTGTGATTTCGCTAATAGGAGTAGCAAATTACCATGAAGTTCAAATTCATGGTAATTTGCAAAAACTTTGAAAAATGCACTTTTGTGCATTTTTCAAAGTTTGATGTTGCGCAAACACATGCCCTAAGGAAATGTGGGTGCGCAACATATGTGCACAGATCAATTTCAGGGGTGCAACAGGGTGTCCTTTGGACACCCCTGCACCCTTGTAATTGTATTCTCAATTAGCGAATCGCTAATTGCGATCCGCAAATTGAGAATGTCTTCCCATTCATTCCTATGGGCCTCTAGGCCAATAGGAATGAATGGGGAGGTATTCCTTAATTCCGAATCGCAATTTGCAAGTTGCAATTAGGGAATATTAAGAAATTGCATTTTTTTTTTGCGATTTCTTCATGCATAGCCTTTTGCTATTCCTTATTAGCAAATCCTTATTTTTCGCTAATAAGGAATCGCACATGGCATTGTTGATGCATGTAGGCCATAGTTAACTAATATCTCCCAACCCAGTGAGGACATTGAACATGCAATAGACAATGATCTGCACAGTTGATCTTTATATACGTCTTATATTTGACTTTCTTTGGAGACTTGGGGGCATATTTACAAGCCCTATCGCCACCATAGCGTCACTTTTTTTGACGCCTTATTTAAAAGGCAGTGTTAAGCCTCTTAATATGGTTTTAATCCTCATAATATGGCTTAACGCTTGTAAATAAGGGCCACTTTTATGCTATACTTGCCATGAAAAGGGTGGGCAATGGGTGTTGCGATGGGTGTTCCACCACAACACCCATTGATTTTGACACTGACCCATATTTTCAAGGGTGGTGTGAATATGGGGCAGCACCAAAATTAGGCCCGGTGGAAAACTGGTCTTAAAAGGGCACAATGAGCAGAAATGCATTATTTCTTCTCATTTTTGCTGTTTTTATGTTTTCTGCATTGTGCAGCACACATAAAAATAGCAAAACGTCATGCATGATTGTTTATGTGTAGGAAGAGAGACTTTTCACATAAAACAATCATTCCTCACAACGCAGGCACTCTTGCATTGTGTTGCAAGGGTGCCTGTGATGACGGTAGAGCTGCTTAATTTAACACCAGCACAGGGGGAAACACAGGGTTGCACAGTATTGTTGTAAATACGGTGCAGCACTGCGTTGCAGAAGTGGCGGAGAGCGGCGTTAAGCCAAAATGGCTAACATTGGGCTCCATCCCTTCCTTGTACATATGCCCCTTAGTCAGATGCATCATATCAAAAATATTGTATTCAGTCAACGTATAAAAACATTACCAAATTTATTGGTTGGTGAATTTATATTATGAAAACATCAATAAACTTGTGCAAAATTTGGCAATTTAGTACTGCTTTAAATCAGGCAGACCTAGTTCATCATCCTCTAGCAGTAGTACTGACATTTGTATTAGAGTAACGCCACCTCAAATTGAAAGTGGTAGGGAGTTCCATTTGGAAAATTGTGAATTATCTAATGCATTAAAGGTTTAAAATTCAAGCCACAAATGCTCAATGTTAGATTTTGTAAATATCCCTAAATACATTTCTGGATTTGATTTAACTAATGGCTGAAAGTTCAAAGATAGGGTTTCCAAAGTGCAGTTGCATCATAGAATCTCAGTCTTCCCCTTATCAATCTTGTAACCACCTAGCTCCTGAAACTCCGCAAACACTTCAAAGAGTCTGCGTTGGACGTCCACCCTTGGGATTAAAATCAGTATGGTGTCGTCAGCGCAGAGCTTGATTCTAGATATTTCTTTAATTGAGGGCTTGCTTTGATTATCGTCTCTAATCACAGTTCAATAAAACAAGCTAATAATATAGGTGATAGTGGACAACCCTGCCTGGTCCCACAATGTGCTTCAGTGAAGTTTAGAATGAAGTCTTGCACAAGCTCCTTCATAGAGATGTTTTAGTACAGTAATAAATTGTATTGGGAATCAAAAAGCTTTTCAAATCGTGTAAAGGCTCTCATAGTACACCTAATCAAAAGCTTTTCAGTATCCAAAAAAAACTCTGGGCCAGGATCTAAGTGGTGTTAAAAAAACTAAGGGCCCGATTCACAGAACTAACTTAAGGCAAAATCCTAAACTTACTACTTTTGGTATTTTCAGAAGTTAGGATTTTGTCTTAAGTTTGTCTTAAGACAGATTTAAGACAGACTTAAGACAAAATCCTAACTTAAGTCTGTCCTAAGTCTGTTTTAAGACAAACTTAAGACAAAATCCTAACTTCTCTGAATACCAAAAGTAGTAAGTTTAGGATTTTGTCTTAAGTTAGGTCTGTGAATCGGGCCCTAAGGCTTCAAATAAATTGTGTGTGTTGGTGAACAACTGCCTGCCAGCAATAAAACCATTTTGACCTTTATTTATCAACAGACTCATAATTGGATTCAGTCTATTTGCCAAGAGTTACGTAATGATTTTGTAATCCGGGTAAAGCAAACTGATTGGTCTGAATGAATACAGATTTTCTGGGTCCTTATTTTTTCTAGGAAACTTACAACTATAAAATGATGGAGGAATACCGCCCCCCCTATAAAATGTGATTAGTAAGCAGTACAATATGAAACTTCAATATTTTCGCAATCGTTTTGAAGAACTCAGCAGGAAGGCAATCTTCTCCACATGCTTTACCGATAAAGAGTTAACTACATTTTTGACTTCCTTTAATGTAACTGAATCTAAGAGGGCTGTCCTGGCTTGTTCATCTAAAACTGGAAATGGAAGATTTTTTTCTAAATCCTGCATTTTAGCATGATCTAGGGTCTGCTGCTGCTCATACATTTATTGTATAGTGTTGATGCACTCTGATTTGAATATTCTTATTAACACTAACAAGTATATTAGTTGTAGCAAATTGAGGCTATACGCACTAGGACCCTCGTGGTTCTGGGGGAGACTGTAGACAGGAATTGCGTAAAAAGTATGATGTAATGTTCAATATGTGAGTGTATGCTGAAGAATAAAGAAATGTTTGATTGCAGCTCACGTGTGGCACATTTCATCTGCATGCTCCAGGGCTGGGGATGATGCTACATCTGGCTACTAGTAGGGGATAAATGCCCAGAAGAAAACAAGACCCCTCTTACTGAAAGTTTGCAACTATACAGCAAACTGCTTGTGCATGCCACATGTGCCTGAAATTGATGAAAAGCAGTCTGCGACCGGCACAGATGAAGTCAAAACCCTGCTCCAGTCCGTACACGACCACAAAAGGAATCAAAGGCCTTGCAGAGGAGCATATTCAGTACTTCCACCAAGAAATCGCCAGTGAGGTCACTGGCAAAGACGCTGCTCTGTGCCCTGAACACAGAGAAATATTCAGATGAAGCAAAGACAACAGGACATGGACAAACAGGTATGAAAAACAGAAACTCACTCATTGTCAAGGACATATGCAGTGCTTTACGAGTTTTATCAGATGTGGAGACCCAGACTCCAGCAACGTGAGTGTTAAATGCAGAGGTTGTCAAGCCTGCTTGGTTCTAAGAATGCTGTCTGACCAGCACTTGCTCTCAAAGGCAGTAGAAGGGTGCGCAAGGTACGATGCTGCCATATTTGTGAAACTCCCACTGCCTTTAAAAACTTCTAAGAAGCAGGACTTTTGTTTCAGGTGGACTGGATAAATTGAAACATTCGATGACTTCATAGATGTGCTAGAAGAAGATGAAAAGAAAATCATCAAATACTTGAAAACAGGGTGAAAGAAGCACTTATGGATCTTCGACATCACTATTTAGTACAGATGAAGAAGATGGGGGAGCACTGATGGTATCTACCAAAGTGTGGCATGGCCATGTAGGGTTAGCTGCTTGTACAGTAGACCATAGCTCAAAGGAAATTCACCTAAACAAAACAACAAACTTCATTTGGACAGTGTCCCAAAATCACATTGAATGAGAACGATTATCCAGAAGCAGTCTTACCACGTCCACAAAACCTAAATTAAACATCAACTATGATAAGTGGAAACGGGGCTAGATCAATTCTGGTACAAAGGCTCTTTGACATCACTATTGAGTACCAATGAAAAAGATGGATGGGCGCTGTTGGTATCTACCAAAGTGCAGTGTGCGCTTGTACAGAAGACCACAGTTCAAAGGAAATTCACCAAACAAAACATAAAAAGTTCATTTGGACACAGTCCCAAAATGACATTGAAAATGAACGATCAAACAATGACTTTTATCATAGACAGTGGTGCATCAATTATCATCATGTAGTGTGAGGGTTCCAGCTGAAAATAAAAGTGAAAACAGCATTTTGCTGCCCCATATTTAGAAGGACACGTAAAGCCATTCTGCATGGATTTTCATGTCCTTGTAAATACTGCCCCTTTACATGCAGCACTTCGATGGGTGATGCTGTGGTTGTTATGCCACATTCCGAGATATACAACCTTTTGTAAACATGGGACTGTTTTAATTTCTCCTCCTTTTTATTGCAGCACACAGAGGAAGAGGAAAACACCTCTCATGATTTTTTTTGGGCTGGAATGTGTTCCTTCCAGTACAAAAACAATCATCCCTGCAACACAGGCAACCTTGCACCATGGTGCAAGGGTGCCTGCATTGGCACATGGCAGCCAATTGTGCACCAGCGCAGGGGAGAACTTAGGGATACGCCATATTGTTGTAAATATGAAGCATCCCTTTGCTTCCAAAGTTGTGTGGCACAGCCAAATAGCTTGCGGCAGTCTGCTGCATTACTTTGTTGTAAATATGGCCATGCATTTTCATTGACTTGAGTATCATCACTTCCTTTTTTTTCTGGAGTTGCTTGTGAGTATATATATATATATATATATATATATATTCACATTCCTTGGTTGCTCCAAAAGGTTGCGGTCGGCCCCGCGGGAAGTGGCGTGGGCGCCGGTGGAGCCAGCCGGTAAATTCAATTGTCAAACACTTCGTAACAACTTGTACCACGCTCTCAGGCACTCAATAAACGCCAGACATCGGCAGGTTCCAAGGGTGTTTAATGACCCCTTACAACATGTTTCGGCTTACGGGAAGCCTTGTTCACGTAAGTTTGTGCAACGCGTTTGTGCAGTGTAAATACTGAAACAATAACAACATAGACAAAGGACACAGGTCGCAGGTCACAAGCCCAAAAGTTTGGTTCGGCCATGTTGGAATGGTTAAGTTACGTTGTTAATACATCTTAACAAACACAATTCAAAGAATCAAGATTTTGACCCATAACTAACATCTCACATGGTGACATGACACGAGCGGTAAAAGTGAGCGCTCACGTGTTATAGCCAAGCAAAGTCATGTAAAATTAACACGCATGCAAATTGAAAGACATAATCCATTGATGATGGCAGAGGACAGTCACTAGGTAAAATACCAGGAGTTAAATTACGTTGTTAATACATCTTAACAATCACAGTAACTCCACATATGAATAAACTTGTTTCAAAGGCTCAAGATTATAACCCATTGTCTGCACTTCATGACAAGATACGAGCGGTTAGAGTGAGCGCTCAAGTGTTATGGCCAGGCAAATTCATGAGAAAATCAACATGCATGATGTTTAAGAGATATGGTCAATGATAATGGCGAGGACAGTCACTAGGTGAAATACCAAGAGTCATAGAGTGCCTACAGTGTGGGATAGTAGGCACCGCTTGCCATAGAACAGTCAGGCGACCTAATCAAAGTCTATGTTAAAAGTGAAGCCAGTGACGGCGTGCTCTTATCTTATATCAGGAACGTGTTGTGAAGATAACCGGTGCAGGTGCAGTGAAGGGTCTCATTCTCAGTGAAGTTCCTGTGAATTAAAAAGACAGATGTTAAAATCTAACATGAAAAACAGCGTTTGCAGTAAGTCAAAAAAACTTGATGGTAGGCGCTAGGAAGAGGGTATGAGAGTGAACACAGCAGATACAAACAGTTTATACATAGTCATCTTTGAGATGAATTGCAAGCTCTTCATCATGGTTAAGCCCCCCCGGGGTCTTGGTTTGGAAATTGATTATATGTCTAGATTCCCTCTGTCTCATTTTTAGGACCCGATTTCCACCCCTAGGATTTCTCTCTATTTGTTCTAGAATGAAAAATCTCAGACGGGTGGGGTCAGAAAAATGAAATTCGCTGAAATGGCGTGCCACCGGGTATTTCGCATCCTTGTGGATGATGGCACGATAGTGCTCTAGGATGCGTTTCTTGGCATGGGCGGTGGTACTGCCAATGTACCAGAGTTCACATGGACAGACAATTACATAAATGACAAACATGGTGGTACAGGTCAAGAATTGGGTTATCTCTTTCTTAATGCCGTTGTATTCTACTCTTTTGACCAAGGTACTGTTTTTGCAGGCTTTGCAGTGGCCACATGGGAAAAATCCCTTGAGGTCAATGCCTTGATTTTTGGAGTAGTCGGTGATGTCACTGCGGACACAGATGTCTTTGAGATTTTGACTTTTTCTATAAGTGATGCTGGGTCTATCCGGGATCAGATTACCAATTACGCTATCACTTTGCAGAATATGCCAGTTTTTATTGATTATTTTTTGGATCTGCTTGGATTCCTTATTGTAGGTGAGAATGAGGCGTGTGACACTGTCAGTAGATGTGCTATCATCTTTGACGGCGTTGTTGAGAGTATCACAGTGTTTAATGCTGTCAGCTTTTTGTTTGGCTTTTTTGAGTACCCAGGCCGGATAGTCGCGCTGCTTGAATCTGTCTAGCATGTCCTTAGCCACTTGTTGGTAGCTGGCATCAGTGTTGCAATTTCTCCTTGCCCTCAACAGTTCCCCATAGGGAATACTCCATTTCAGAGGTTCAGGGTGGCTGCTCAGGGCATGGAGAATGCTGTTGCCTGCAGTTTCTTTTCTAAAAAGTGTTGTTTGGATCTGATTGCTGACAATGTCAATTCTGACATCTAGATATTCTGCCTTCTCCTTACTTATATTGCTCGTCAATCTGATGTTTTTATCATTGAGATTGAGACGGTCAATAAAGCCAGAGGCTTGTTCCTTGGTGCCATGCCAAACCAGGAAGAGATCGTCTATGTATCTCCACCAGGTAATGACATGGCTGATTTCTTCACTGAACGATGGGTCCGCAAATATCTCTTGTTCCCATTGGCCCATAAAGAGATTCGCAAAGCTCGGCGCAAAGCTAGAACCCATCGCCGTCCCCGTCTCCTGCCTGTAGATCTTACCATCGAACAGGAAATAATTGTTAGCAAGACAAAATGTCAACATTTCAAGGAGCATTTTGTTATGCTCCTTGAAGCGCATGGGACGGTTCTTAAGGAAATGATCACAGGCCTCTGTACCTTGTTGGTGGTTAATAATGGTATAGAGGGCCTGGACATCCATGGTAATGAGCAAAAAGTCTTCATTCCATGTAAGAGTGTTAAGTTTAGTCAAAAAATCTTTGGTGTCTTTGACATGGCTCTTGAGACTGCATACCCATTCTTGCAGATAATGGTCTATGTATTTAGACACATGTTCTGTTACACTGCCTCTAGAAGAGATGATGGGTCTCCCGGGAGGGTTTTCTCTACATTTGTGTACCTTTGGAAGAAGATACAGGACAGGTAAGGTGGGGTTGTTGTTTCTCAGAAATCTATATTCTTCCCACTCGATTATTCCCTTGTCCTTCCAGCGTTCCAACAATTCCCACATTGCAGTTACACTCATATTGTATGCTTCATAATTACTGGAAGCATAGTAATTTACATCAGAGAGTTGTCTGTGGGCTTCCATCGTGTATTGTTCTCTGTCTAAGATCACAATGTTGCCCCCCTTGTCAGCGGGGCGTATAACGATGGACTGATCATCTATCAGAGAGCTGAGGGCTTTTCTTTGATCTTTGGATAAATTGTCTTGTCTCCAGAATTGTTTTTTATTCTTGGATCTGTGAGTGCTGAGCTGCTTGCTGACACACTCATGAAATGTGTCGATGGCATCATGTGCCATAATAGGGATAAAGGTCGACTTGGGTTTAAATGTCGAGGCAGAGCAGCTGTCAATCGTGAAACCTGCCTCACAAAGGAGCTGTGTGTTGGTCATCACAGGTCTAGATAGTTCCTCTGGGCTGGAATCAATGATATTGGACGCAGGATTATGATCTAATTCAGCTATGTTGACAATGGCATCAATGTCGCTTATGAGGAAGGTATCCATGTCCCTTCTATCATTCACATTGTCACTGTTTTGAGGACGTTGTCTCAATTTGTGCCATTTTTTTAATTTTAACTTACGAATGTATCTGAATAGATCTATTCTCGTTTCACAGAAATTGAAAGAGTTAGAGGGGCAAAAAGATAAGCCAAGACCTAGCACAGTTTTTTCATTGTCAGTTATGGCTCTCTTAGAAAGATTAATGATAGTTTTGTTTACCATCGAGGCTTCCATCATTGTCCTTTTCCAGAGCGGGTTTTCATGTGTCCCACGTTGCCCTTTGTGTTGCCTCTTCTTCCACCTCTGGAAGAGCCTCTTCCCCCGGTTCCTGCGCCTCCCCGTCCTCGTGGGCGACCTCTTCCCCTGGTTGGGCTCATTGGTGTTGCCGGAGTCTCCTGGTTCGTCCGCCCGCTCCGGCGCAGGTGGCGGTATTCCTCTAAAAAATTCGTTTTGCGTGTTGGTTTTTTCGCCTTGTTGGTTTCTTCAATGGAGATGTTGGACACATCTGATTCAGGTTCACTCAGTGTTAGAGAATTTTCCTCTCCTCCTTGTGCTGTGGGTTGTGCGGCGCTTTCTTCTGTCTCATAGAGGTGGTCATACTTTCGGCTGAAAGTAAGGATGCGGCCTGTATCGTAGTCTTTATAGTCGCGGTCTAGCTTCCTCTCTTTGCGGGCCTTGATGTCCTCCTCATATTTCTTGAGGCGATCTTTCATTTCATCAACCAGTTTGGCTATAGTATTGTCATCTGCGTGTTTCTTGATGTCCTCCATCAATTCAGTTATTTGTTTTAATAACACATCCCTGTCTATCCAGGCGTATTTGATCAGTATTTCTAGCATACGCCTGGAGCTGCTTGCCGAGTTCTCCGACCATTCGGCAAGCATCTCAGGGTTGGGGGCTTCATAGGTGGGGGTTGTGAAGATTCTTAATCCTCTGGGGACCATCTCTTGGTCGACGTAGTTTTGCAGCGAGATCGCCTCCCACCATTTGGATATCTCCCCCCTCTTTAATTTTTCAAGCTTGCCAATTTTCTCTTTGATTGTCTGGGGAGGATCAGCTTTAGTTGTGGTTGACGCGCTCGTGACAGCCTTCTTCCTTTTGAACAGAAGTTGAGCAGCCGCTCTTCTCTCATCTTCCTCTTCCATAGTGTTGCGCCCCCCTGGAATTCGGATGCGCCTGCTGCTTAGCGAGAATTGAGTGTCCCTTCTCTGAAATGAGAAGTTCTTCCTGCCGTTAGACGCTGGAGCGCCGAGTCCGTAGCTCGAACTGGGGAGAGACAGCCGCGGTGCCGCCTAGCACACAATGCGGGTAACTGTACGTTGGGGGCAAGCGATCAGCAGTCCGAAATGCGCGTGCAGGTGGCGCTATGCCGTTAACCCCCTAGGGCTGGCAAAATCGCGTAAGCGGAGCCACCCGACTAGCCTGCCCCAAAAGGACGGACACAGGACGCCGCTGCAGCGCACTTACCCCATCCAATGATCCAAGATATTCTCGATCCCCTCTCCAAGGTTTTCTTCACGAAAATCCGTGTTGCGTCGCTGGCCGGGCCGTGTGCAACCTGGTAACTGTTCACATTCCTTGGTTGCTCCAAAAGGTTGCGGTCGGCCCCGCGGGAAGTGGCGTGGGCGCCGGTGGAGCCAGCCGGTAAATTCAATTGTCAAACACTTCGTAACAACTTGTATATATAATATATATATATATATATATATATATTACCTACTGGCGGTCGCCAGTAGGTATATATAGTTAGGATTTTTTCCCTATGGCATTTCTGAAAATTCTATGTCTAATAACTTTAGCGTTTGTGGACGGAATCGGCTGAAATTTTCATGAAAATGGCACATTTTGTTTCTGAGCAGCCCCTGAAAATTTGGGGGGGGTCGTCAAGGGGGGGCCGAGAAAAAAGGGGGGTCCCAAAACGCGTTTTTCCCATGTTAATTTCCATAGGGCGGTTGGACTCACTTTTAGGCCGAACGGCTGAATGGATTTTCACGAAACTTGGCAAAATTGTAGGGACTGTTAGCCCGATGTGCCTTTGCTAGGTCTCAATATATGTGCTTCAGTGGATTTTGAGAAATTACCGTTTAAATCAAGATATATATCTGTAACAGCGCTCCGGGCAGCGATCCGGTTAACGAACTTTTCGCGTATCGGAACTTTGCGAAGCGAAGCTGATTGGCCCTTCGGTGTCTGTCAACATTCTAAACAGTCCGGAGCGGCCGCCATCTTGTCTCTCGGTAGGATCGAGAGACAAGAGGAGGCAAAAACAAAGGGGGAAATTACCATAAGGGGGCATAGTAGATCCTCGTTGACCCCCTAGGTTTTATGTGGAGGTTTTAAAAGGGCCTAGGAGGGTCCCAAAAAAAAAATATATATATATTTTTTTTTTGCGTGGTAAGCGCCAAGTTCGCGAACCGGAAAGCGTTCTGGGCAGCGTACTTTAAGGATAAAAGAATGATAGACTTTTCTAATACTGTATGTTAATTATTTGTTGTTTTTGTTCGTTTTATTTATTTATTTATTTATTTTGATTTAAAAAAAAATTATTTATTATTTTCATAGTTCATTAAAACTTCCAGCATTATATCATCTGGTATCTCGTCGAACATGGATGTTTCTGTCTCTTGTAAGGTTTGAATAAATTGTTCGTCAAAAGATTGATCCATAAAATCTTCATCCACATTTTCTTCAGTTACAATGTCTTCGGATGTAATCTCGAAGGAAACATTAGTTTCTTCTTGCTCCCCTTCCATTTTTTTGCTGTAAATTGCATTAAAAAAAAATTATATTATAAGACTTAGGGCACTGTTGGGTTTAAGTTCAGACATGTCGTTCTGTTTTTTTAACAGTGAAGTTAAAGTAAGTAAATTCATAATTATAGCAGAGAAGTGTAAGTCAATCAATAAATGTAACAGAGGAGGTTATCTGTATCTATAACTATAGCAGGGGGTCAGTAAATAATTATCAATAAACATTTTTACAAATTAATTTAAAGTGCCACTTACAAATTATCAAATAACTTTACAGGGAGGTGAAAAGGCTCTTGAAATGTAGTTCAGGAAGTAGCAGTGAAAATGGCTGTGTTTCCTTCTCTTCCTTTATATATATTCAGGTATATAACCAATCAAATGTCAGGTAATAAAAATTGTAAATGAAAGTAAAGTTTTCATTGGTTGTCAATTCTAATATTTTAGATGTGTTTTGTGAAGTAATTTACCTCAGGGTATTTAGATAGGTGTACAGGCTAAATGGCTAAATGAAATTTCAATCAAATTTGTGAGAATGAAAGGGATTGTTATGTAGTATGAGGTAATCTATATTTGGTGAGAGTGTCTCTAGTCGTTTTTCTGCTAATTACTTTCCCACCTTTTTTTAGGACCGCTTTCCGGAAAGCGGCCCGGTTAGCGAACCTTAAGCGTCACGGGAGTCCACCATTTTGTGTTTCGGTCGCATTAAGATACAAGGTGGAGGGCAAATAATGTTCAGAATGTGTAGAAGGGGGCACGGTAGACTTATCTTGACCCCCTAGGTTTTCTGAGGGTGGCTGAGGAGGTTTAAATGTGCGGAAAAAAACATTTTTTTAAAAAATTCCGCGAGGTTAGCTTTCGGTTAGCGAACCGGGGAGCGTATTTTGTGGAAAAAAGTTAGAAAAAAATAATAATTGTGAGTGATTAGATGAAGGGTAGCTCTGAGAAGAGCTTTTGGGTTTATGGTACATTTAGGTACTTATAAGTAGGTACCAATGCACATTCTTAAATTCAGAATGAAAATTCTGTTGCCCTCATCTGAGAAGTGAACTCCATCTCCTCTGTAGATATCTTGCATGTAGTAACGCAAGTTATTGTTGTACAGGGAGCCCATTCCATGGTCTCTCATGTAAGCTGAAACAGATTTGTTTACATGCTTCCTCGATTTCTCAATTTGTGGACAAAATTGGTTGGACCACCTCCATTTCTGTCTTTGGCATATATTGGAATATACCAAGGCAGTTTGAGGAAAAAGTGCCATTAATTGCTCAAAGGTGTCCTTTAATAGCATTTCCAGACCTACTCCTGTCAAAGTGCCCAAATCATTACCTCCACAGTGCACAATTAACAGGTCAGGTTTTGGCAAATGCATAAAGGTTTTCACCAATGGTATCAATTGGTGACATTTTAATCCTCTTTGGCCCAACCACTTAATTTCCACATCTTGTAAATTGAGGTTGTGTAAATTTCTGTTCTCGGCATACCTTTGAGCCCAGTGGATGTAACTATGTCCAACAATCCAGACGTTAAACATGGTGGGAGAAGGTTGTGCTGCAGTCAGATGAAGTGTGGTAATGAAAGGGCAGTTGAAACAGTAGGAGTTTGTAAAGAAAAAAAACTGTGGATTTCCAATGCTAATGATTCATTAGGAGTGATTGGTGTATTTCCATTTCTGAAAACATAAAGTTAGGGTGCATGGATGTGTTCTTTGAAAGATGTAATTTGAATGGTCAAGGAAGAAACTTTTAATGAAAGATTGCACTGGATACGCAGGTGCACTGAGAGTTCAGAGTTCAATTGAAACATTGTTGTGTGAATTTGCAAACATGAGAGGTCTTCCAGGAGGTGGTTGCTATGGAAAAAAGGCAGAGAGGGCAGAGGGGGGAAGGGTTTTGATTTGAAAAAAGTGAGGGAAGAGTTATGATTGGCTAATATGAGAGATATGTGAAATGAATATCTGTATTTCTGTGCTTTCAATAGCTGCAGCTTCTGGAGTGCATCGTTTTTCTTCTGCTGAAGACAATTTGGTGTATTTCTGAGACTGTTTTCAAAACTCAAAAAGTATTTGCTAAGGTGAGAAAAGATTTATTTATTTTAGATAGAGAATAGTATGAATTAAGGAGAAAATAATGAAGAAAGCAGTGTTTTTAAACTGTGGCTTTGTCTGTAGTGATATAGAAATAGATTGTGTTACTTAGAGAAATTGTAATTGCATATTCGGTGTAGCATTCTGGAATGCAGTTATACAAGTTATTGTTGTATATGAAGCCCAGTCCATGGTCTCTTATGTAAGCTGAAACAGATATGTTGTTTATAAAAATAGTTTTTGAAATCAATTACATTTCTGCATATGTACTGCTAGAGCTTCATAGGTTGTTTTGGGTCATATTTATAAGGCATTTGAGTGTCTTTGATGTTATTTTTCCTTTTTAAATGGAAAGCGTTCCTCATGGGGCTCTGAGCAGTTCTTAGCCATGTTATTTAATGGGAAGTGGATAACATGGCTCAGAGCATTTGCTGGACAATGCATGAATATCGCTGACTTTTCAACGATATTCATGCATTGCGGCCGTTTTTTTTCGCATTTGCGAGCAGTTCTTCGCCATGTTATCCAATGGGAGGTGGATAACATGGCTAAGAGCATCTGTTGGATAATGCATGAATATCGTTCACTTTTCAGCGATATTTATGCATTGCGGCCGTTTTTTTCGCATTTGCGATAAACCTTGCTAAGGAGAAAATGATGAAGAAAGATGTGTTTTTAAACTGTGGCTTTGTCTGTAGTGATATAGAAATAGATTTTGTTACTTTGAGAAATTGTAATTGCATAATCGGTGTAGCATTCTGGCATGCAGTAATACAAGTTATTGTTGTATATGAAGCCCATTCCATGGTCTCTTATGTAAGCTGAAACAGATATGTTGTTTTTAAAATCCATTTTTGAAATCAATTACATTTCTGGATATGTACTGCTAGAGCTTTGGGTCATATTTATAAGGCATTTGAGTGTAATTGATGTTATTTTTTTCCTTTTTAAATGGAAAGCATTCCTCATGGGGCAAGTGTCTTGTAAATACGCTCCCACCTGTGCTTGGCAAATTTAGATTTTGATTATGGGAGTTACATAGCCATGTTAATAATGTCCAAAAAATGGTGCTAGGGCATTCCAGAAAACGCTTTCATGTGTCTCAAGGATATTTTCAGTCATTTCCTCTTGAATGCAGGTATACAATTGATTTATATGTTGTGTTTAAAAACGATTCTTTTCTATAATGTTATTTTTTCCTTTTTAAATGGAAAGCGTTCCTCATGGGACCATGAGCAGTTCTTAGCCATGTTATCCAATGGGAGGTGGATAACATGGCTAAAAGCATATGCTGGATAATGCATGAATATCGCTGACTTTTCAGCAATATTGATGCATTGCGGCCGCTTCTTATCGCATTTGCGAGCAGTTCTTAGCCATGTTATCTAATGAGAGGTGGATAACATGGCTAAGAGCATTTGCTGGATAATGCATGAATATTGCTGACTTTTCAGCAATATTCATGCATTGCGGCCGTTTTTTATCGCATTTGCGATAAACCTTGCTAATAGCAAGGTTTATCTGCGATAAAAATCGTCGATGTGCGGCGATAATTTTTGTCTCTAAAGAAGTTATCGCTAGTGGTTGGTAATATACCCCCGCGTTTTTGGTTGCAGGAATCGGGAGGCGGGAGAGTAGCACTGAAATCAGTAGTCTGACGCCTGAATCGGGAGGGTTGGCATGTGTGGATTCTCTACAGCTGGGGCTAGGTGATAGCCTGGGACCGGCCTGGCATCTAAAATGGCTGCCGTGCACGACAAAATTGTGGCATTGTAAAAAAGACAAGATTGCGCAGACAATGTTTATCAATAAGGATTCATTTATAACGAAATATTTTATCGCACTGACAAATTGGTTGTCAACACTTCCCGATTTCCTTCCAATCGAACGTTAACAGACGTGACGCAGCAAAGAAAAAAAAAAGTTCACGCAGAGCCGCTGGAACACATGTATCAACATATATGAGCCTTCTCAGCCACCCTCAGAAAATATAAGGGATTAGGATACGTCTCCCGCACCCCCTTATACTTAGTAATTTAATTAAAACGAAGCACAAAATGGTCTCCCGCACTCCCTTATACCTATTCCCGTTTTGCCAGCAGTTTGCGGCCCAGTTCGGTGTTCGGAAAGCGCTTCTACCGTGAAAAATATATTTTTTTTATTCTCCCCACGGGACCCTTTAAAACCCCCAACATCATTCCTAGGGGGTCAAGAGGGGTATACCTTGCCCCCTTTCATTAAATTCCCCCTTCGTTTTTCACCTCTTCTTCTCTCTCGATCCTACCGAGAGATAAGATGGCGGCCGCTCCGGTCTGTTTAGAATGTTGACAGACACCGGAGAGCCAATCAGCTTTCTGCGCGCAAAGTTCCGTTTCGCAGGTGGGAGCGTATTTATAAGAAACTTGCACCATGAACAACGCTTTCCATTTAAAAAGGAAAAATAACATTATAGACACTCATATGCCTTATAAATATGACCCAAAGCAACCTATAAAGCTCTAGCAGTACATATCCAGAAATGTAATTGATTTCAAAAAATCGTTTATAAACACGGCACATAAATCAATTGTATATCTGCATTCAAGAGGAAATGACTGAAAATGTCCTTGTGATGCAGTGCTGGTGCAAAAGATTTTCTATGTTAAATAATAAGTAGGACGTTAAGTTTTTGATGACTGTTATTCATTTACTGTTTGGTAATAGTGCTTAATAACATTTTTTATTATATTTTTCCACAGATTCAACTGCAGATCTTTTTTAAATTTGAAAAATGCCTACAAAAAATAGAATAAGAAAAGCTAGAAAACGTCAAAGACAGCAGGATGATGTTTTATTGCAGCAGTCCTCTTCCCCAAATACTTATCAAAACACCAAGAAAGCTCCGGGTAAGAGCACAAAATCATTCTTAAAAAGTATTTTTAGTAAAAAAAGTATTTTTTGCCAAAATGTTTCAGTTCAGAAAAAGAAGAGTAATTTAAATGGAAAGGAAAGACCCATCAAAAATGTTATTGGTAGAGGAAGAGATAACTCTGTGCATGATAGTAGAAGGAAACAACAGTTTAGGGACATTCGACATCGAATGTTCCGTAACAGGATAATAGTTAATTTATTAAGAAATATTAAAAAAGGCCAACAGAAAGCGGCATTTTATAAGAAGAAGAAAAATGTAGAGAAAATTATTGATCATGCTTTTGAAATTAAGCGGAAGTTGTTTATTTTGGTAATCAATAGAATTAGGAAACTAAGCAAGGTAATTTCTGATTTCAAAACAAACAGTAGATGGAAGAGAGTAGTAAATCGTAGTAACTTTTGTGAAGTTTTTTCCGGAGAATGGATGCATAGTTCAAGTTCTGAGGCATTTTTTAATGAGGAGAGTTATTTTCAGGATAATGATTTGATGTTTGCAGTTGACACCAGTGGTCGAGCTTATGAAGTGAAGGATGGTTGTCCAGTTGAAAAGGAAAAACTTGTGACAACAGAGACAGAAGAGGTGCTAAGTGATGAGGTTTTAGGAAGACGTCCTAAGGGTCCTGTGTACATTTGGAAGTGTAGTTCTATTTGCAGTGTGCGACAGGTTTCCATCAATTTGCTTTGTGATTTTATACGGACATTTAATAAGAAAAGTTTGAAGCAGAAAATGAAGTTGTTGCAAAATTTAGATCCTTGCAGAGTGAGACAAATGACAGGTTTGCGTGGTCATTCACTGGCTTGTCTTTCCAGGAGAGTATGCCAGAGTGTTTTTCATCATTTCAGGATGGTAGCAGTGCATCATAATAAAGTGAGAAAATTAGTGAGAATGTTGTATTATGCTAAGAGTCCAGCAATTATGCTTAAACAATTATGTGCTGCTCTTTTGCATGGTTCAGAAATAGATGTGAAGAATATTTGTGAAGAAATTGAGTTTTGTTACTTTAGTAGTAAAGATGAGAATGTTCAAATTGACCCTGAAGTAGAGGGTAATGTTGAAGATAATGTACAGGTTTCCAGTACAGATAATTTTCAGAAGGAAATTGCCACTTTTCAGATGAAATCAAGTGAGAGGCCTAATTTCACTTGTGTATGTTGTCGACGCACTTAATATAAGAATCAGACTAAAGTAGTGGATTTATATGCAAAAAGTGAAAGGGAAAATAATAGTGAATGGAAGGATTTTGCCACATACTTGATGGTAGAAAATTATTTTGATTTAGGATCGAATCAACGAGTGTGTACTTATTGTTGTAATAAATTAAACCAAAACCAGATGCCTGCTAGGGCAGTACATAATAATCTGGAATTGGTTGAGGTTCCTTCTGAATTGAAGGATTTAAATACTTATGAATGTATTTTGATTCAAAGTATCCATCCCTTTCAGGCTATTGTAAGAATGGAGCCAAAGACAGGGAAGTTGCCTCCAGCAGATTTACAGCGAGGATTAAAGGGAAGAGTTGTTTATTTGCCTCTAGATTTGAACAAAAACATTAACACAATTGGAATAGAAAAAGTGGAAGAGGAACCTCTGGTTATCTTAGTTAATGGGGTTCCGACAAAGAATAAGAAAATATGGCAAGATTTAGTGGATGTTAGGAAAGTCAAAAAAGCAACAGTGTATTTGAAGACAAATAATAAGTACTATAAGAATGTATATGTTGCAGAAGAGGAAGTAAGTGATGAAGAGGATAGCGATTTGTGTGCTGGCCAAATTGAGAAAGTAGAGGCCTCTAAAAGTGAAGAAATATATGAACATTATAGTGTTCATCCTTTGCATTCCAAGGAAGTCATGGGGAATGCTATTGAGTTGTTTCAAATGAAACAAGCTAAAGGGAGTCCCATTAGTGTTTGGGAGGAAAGTTTGGAAGCTCGGTGTTTCCCACAGCTATTTCCCACAGGTCGAGGAGGAAGATATGATGAGCGACCTCATCAAATTCCTGCGTCTGAATACCGGACTTTACGATTGTATGCAGACGATCCTAGGTTTCCTCAATGCATTCCATATTTGTTTCATCTCCTGTTTGAAAGCGATCTGTCTGGACTGTCATATGCAGTTAACCACATCTTAAAAAGTGGTATACAGATGCGAAATATCTCGGCAAGGGACTTTATGCATAAAGTCAATGTCCAAGACAGTATTTTGGATTCTCACTTAATTAATCTCATGGCGTGTCAGCGTGGTACTAATGAGTACTGGTACCGTCGTCATGGTGATTTAAAATGTATGCTGAGGAACTTAGGAACTCCGACATGGTTCCTCACTCTGAGCTGTGCCGAGTATGGCTGGGAAGACTTACTTGAATTTCTACGAGAGGCAAATGGAAATATTGAAAACATTGAATTCAAGACACCTGGAGAACTGTGTTCTTTGGATCCTGTGAATGTATGCAGGTACTTCAATCATAGATTTGAAGCTATGATGTCTTTCATCACAAATAAGAAGAATCCACCTCTTGGAGAGGTGTTGGATTTCTTCTGGAGAAAGGAGTACCAAGCAAGAGGTGCTCCTCATATACATATGTTGTTGTGGATCAAGGATGCACCTAAATTTGGAACAGATCCGGATGACTTAGTGATGAATTTCATAGAACAGTATTCTACGTGTGCTGTTCCAAACGCAACGGAGAAGAAAAGCCTAAGAGAAAAAGTTTTACGTTTCCAAAGCCATCGTTGTGGAAAGTACTGTCGTCGTAAATTCAGAAACAAGGACAAGTTCTACACCAAATGTCGTTTCAACTTTCCACGACCGGTGATTTCTAAAGGAAAAGTGAACAGTTTGATGTCTTCACTGCGACATAATGTGACGAGGAAATCACCCAAAAATACATACAATTTGAAAAGGAACGAAGAGTCCAAGTACATAAACGACTACAACCCAGTGATTTTGTCCATGTGGAATGCTAACATGGATATACAGTTTGTGGGTGACAACTGTATGGCTGTGGCTCGGTATGTGACATCTTACATCACCAAAAAAGAAAAGACAGAACTGAAGGATATGTGGGAGGACATTTCCCATGAAAAGAGCCTCAGCAAGAAGTTGTACAGTTTCAGTCTGAAGATGTTGTCGCATCGAGAAATCGGAGCTTACGAATGTTCAGATCGATTGTCTTCAGCAAGTCTCTATGCCAAATCCAGGAGTATTGTTTGGGCGAGTCTTGGTCTTGCTGCAACGCGAAATCGGGTTCTAAAACCTGTCCGGGAAATTGAATATTTGGCAGAAAAGGAACCAAACAGTACCGACATTTTGAAGACCAACATGTTGGATACATATTATCCAAATCGAAGCAGTCACCTTGAGAATGTTTGTCTATATGAGGTTCTACAAAATTATATATTCAAGAGGAACATCAAAGAAGATATTGAGAAAGGAGTGCATGCTGTAATTGGAAGTGAGGGATGCCTGGTCAAGCAAAGAAAATGCCAATTAGTAAACCATCGAAAATTGAGTGGCGAATCTTCAGAAACAAAGGAGTTTTTCTATTTAGCACTTTTGCAACTTTTAAAGCCTTGGCGTGCAGAAGAGGAACTGCTTGGAGATTTCCTCTGTTACGAAGACTCTTTCAATGCAGCCAAGGAGTCCATAGAATGTCCTGCTTTTCCTAAATATCAAGAAATGCTAACTTTGGAAATTGAGCAGGAAGCAACGATTGCAGCCGAGATTGCCAGAGACAGTTCTCAGGACAGTCAGAGTTCTGTTTCATTGAGTCAAGATCCACTTGGAGGACCTATTATCGAAAATGAAGCTGCCACTGCTATGAATGAAGTGGAAAGAGCCATGGCACATGCTCAGGAGGATTCAGTTAACTTAGAAGACTTGGAAAAACAACTCAATGTTGAGCAGAGGAAAATATATGAAGAAGTTACCAAGCAAATTGAGCATGGATTAAGTCATGAGAAGAAAGAGTGCTCATGTACATTGTTGAAGCCTGTCCGACTGTATGTGAGTGGAGAAGCGGGAACTGGAAAAAGTTTCCTTATTAAAGCAATTTCATGCTATTTGCAGGAAAGGACTGAGTCATCGCTGTCTTGTGTTGTCACCGCTCCTACTGGACTTGCAGCACATAACATTAAAGGTATTACTTTGCATCGTCTACTGATGCTGCCGGTGGAGCATGACAACAAATTACAATATCACAAGTTATCTGGGGATGCTTGCTTTGAAGTTTCAAGAGTCTTGAGGAAAATGAAACTACTTATCATTGACGAAGTAAGCATGGTTTCCAATATCATGCTTGCCTTTGTGCATTTGAGAATGCAAGAAGTACTTAAAACTGAATATGATGTGTTATTTGGTGGCAAACACATCATTGTTTTCGGAGATCTTCTGCAGCTGACACCAGTAAAAGGAGAACCTGTGTTCAAAATACTCACACATGAAGATACCAGGAAGTGCCTAGGGAGTATTGGCAACGTCAATATATGGTTAAACTTCAATTATGCTGAACTGCATGAAAATATGCGTCAGGCAAAAGATGAAGATTACAAGAATATTCTACAAGATATTAGAATTGGAAAAGTGACCGAGCATGGAAAAGAAGCTTTGAATGCACGATTACTTTCAAATTTATATCCCGAACAAGAGATTGTGGCTGAGAATATTTTTCAGAAAATTACTGAGAAGAAATCCGGAATATGTTTGATGCCAACTCTTGCAGAATGTGCCATCTTCAACAACAAAATGTTGAATTTAGAAAAGCAAGAGATTGTGAAACTTGAAGCTATTGACAAAATAGAGCACATGGGATCAACAATTATTTTGTCAGAAAATTTGAAATCAAAATTGGATTCATTAGAGAAGACTATATCTAAAACAGCGGGTTTTGAAAAGACTTTGAATGTGTGTTTAAATTGCCGAATCATTTTGAGAAGAAATTTACATGTTGAAAGAGGTCTGGTAAATGGATCAATGGGTAATGTTGTTGATTTTCAGAAGTACAGAAATAGAGATGGAATAGAATTTTTAAAAATTAAATTTGATGGCATTGAGGAAGTACAGCTAATTGGTCGTTGTTCTGCTAGGTTTTTGCTTGTTAAAGACTTATATGTTCGCCGTAAACAGTTTCCTGTTTGCTTGGCATATGCGGTAACAATTCATAAATCGCAAGGTTTAAGTGTAGACAGTGCATTGGTGAATATTGGCAGTTCTGTGTTCAAGGAGGGTATGGCATATGTGGCATTGTCACGAGTAAGAACTTTATCAGGATTGTACTTGATTGACTGTGATGTCACAAACATTTGTGCGGATCTAGATTGTGTTAAGGAATACAATAGGTTAAGAAGAGAGTATGCGCCACATTTGCCTCAATATCCTTTGTTTGAGAAACGTGTGGTAGGCCGCAAACGTAGAAATATCAGTAATAGTAGGGAGGTTGTTGCAAAAAGACTAAAAGTTAATGAACCGAAAATTGTTAGCAGAAAGAAAGTGGATTCTGTTGAAGATGTTGTCGGTTTTCAATTTGAAAACAGTTCTGGTGTCAACTGCTATGCAAATGTAGTGGTTAATGTTCTCTTTTCACTAGAGAGTTTAAAAGAACAGATTCTGTTGAATTCAGAACAAATTTTATGCTGTTTATTGAATTCTGTTTTCGAGAAATGTAGCAGTGATCGAACAAAAGTAGAAAGTGTGTCTGAAGTTCGTTATCTGTTAGATGAATGTTCAGGGCAAACAGACTTCTCTGAAAATAATCAGCAAGATTGTCAGGAGTTTTTAATGTATATGCGTGATGTATTGCAAGATGAGGGTGTAGATGTAGATCACTTGTTTGGGCTTTCTTATCAATGGCAGCATGACTGCGAGAATTGTAGGGTATCAAGTACTACTAGTGTAGACTCAGAAAGATTTATATATTTAACTTTGCCAGACAGTAAATCAGTGTCCTTTAATAAGCTAGTAAAAGCAGCTGATCACAACATGGAGTGTAGCCAATGTAAATCTGAAATGATGTCAACATTATTTATACGTAGATATGGACAGTATGTCATTTTAATGATTCAACGATGTAGGCCTGATGGATCAAAATTGTCAACTTTAATAAAAAATTTTGTGGCTTCTCAGCTTTCAATATCTGAAAGGACTTTTGTAACTGTAGCAATTATCTATCACGATGGTCCTTCAACAACATCAGGACATTATACTGCTTATTTAAAGTCTCGAAACGGCTGGTCATTCTGCAATGATTCCGTTGTAACTTTCAAAAAAAAATTGCCGTTTGACCTTAAAAATTCTTACCTGGTGTTTTTAAAACCAAAATTTTAATGAAAGAATCTCGGGATTTCCTGTGAAGAATTGCAAAAGGTTCATGAAGTAGAGGGAATGTAAGTCTGCAATGCTGTCTAGATTATTGGTCCAAAACTTTTAATTATAATGTCAATTTAAAAATCCAACTATATAAACCTGATGCAAGTAAGTCTGCTTCATGGAAAGCAGTATCAGTGTCATAGGAAAAGGAGAACATGAGTGACAAAGAAGGGTAAGATATTAGTAGTCCAGGATTGTGAAAATAATCTCAAATGTTTTTTTTTTAGAAAGTTGCGAAAATAGAAAATGTCGGGATTTGATTGGAAGAATTACAAGAGTAGCGAATCGCGGCAACATGATTTGGCCTAGTGGAAACATGTGATAGAATGAGAGAAGTGTTTTGTTCTATGTAACATATTTTTCGTATCGAAGGAGGTTTTCTTTCAGAAAGTGGCGGGCTGAAAATATTTATAGCACAACAGAGTGAATGCTGTTCATAGGAGATCCTTCGACGTCATTGAAAGTAAGTTAATTTTAAGGAGTTTTGAAATCAGATTTCTTAGGTTGTATGGGTTTTTTAAACACAGTCATTTTGATTGTGTTTTTTTTCCCCGCTGTTACATGATGAATACGTTCAAGTCACTGATTTAAGTGAAATTTGATACATTCTGAGAACAGCAAAAATAAACCATAAAACATGTATAATTAATGTTCTTCTGTTTGTACTTATGATATACATTTAGAAATGTGAGGTAGATATGGAAAAACTGAGTCTTCTGTAAGTGTCAATTTTAATGCTTATAGTGCTGTATTTCCGGGTACTGTTTTTTTTAAAAAAAGGAATAGGCCTCACCTCAAAGAAAGCTCTTCAAAGCACACATCTTATTTGCATCCTGAAACTATCGTTTAAAATATTAGAAACAATTTTATGATGGCTTTACATCTTTTTTGCGCTGCTATTGCATTACTATTGTGAGACATCAGCAGTGCAAAAGAAGTACCATGTTCAAAAATAGGTCTCAGTTCATCAGCATGAAGATACTGTTTATTTAAAATATATATCTTTAGGATTGTGTAGGGGACGTAGAGAAGCAGAGGCTTCTGTAAATGTCAAAATTGTTGAAAAAGTGTTTCTTCTTCAACCTTTTCCCTTTTCTTTTGTAATTTTTAAATACATGTAGTAATATTTTTGGAAATGTATGTTTTCTCTTTTACAGATTGAAAGTATGAAAAAATATTTAAAAAAGGTAACAAGAATTATAAGGTAAATGTTTTCTACTCTTTTTACCCGCAATGCACTGCTGATGATGTCACTGACACTATCTCTGATTTACTCTCTATAGCTGTCTTTCTTTTAACATTACTCTTTGTTTACTTCCCTTATACTAACTCTTCTTTTTTTTTTTTAAAATATTTTTTTGGTTCGCTTCAAGTTCGCGAACCGGTCAGCGAACTTGAAGCGAACCAAAAGAAATAGAGCTTGCTAGAGTGTTAAACATTCTAGCAATTATATTTGAAAGGGGAGGTAGTTCTGAAAAGAACTTTTTTTTTTTTTTAATGTTTTTGTTGTTTTTTTAATTTTTTTTTATTTTCTGAACATTTTTTGTTTTTTTTGTATTTTTAGAACAGTTTTATGTTTTTTTTGTGTTTTTCATGGAGGGGAAACAACAAAAAAACAGGCATCGAAAAGGGCTCAACAGGAGCAAAGAAAAAATTACTGCTTGGGTGGATTAGGGCAGTTATGGTTATCATACACCAAGTTTATTAAGTTTACGCTCATGTTGCCACATGAGAGCATAGCACCACAATGTATGCACGTAAACTTCATGTGCTTGAAGTTTGTCTGTATGTTTGGCACAGTTTCCTGTGCCTCTCTTACAGTCAAATTTATATTAGAAGTTGATTTGGCCACAGGAGTTGTCGGGGGATTATCTTGCAGATCCCTTAACTCTGCCCGGCTGTAATTTAATGGATGCCACCTGACCATATGGCGATGCATAGTATAGTTGCCCATACTATACTTTATCTCTGTGCCTCGAGATAATCTTTTTTTGCAAATTAGGCAGGTGGCATATTTGGCATTAACTTTCTTCTCCCCTCGAGGAATTGAGAAAAATTGCCAAATGAAACTTGTTTTCATTCTGGAAACACGGGGCAACTCCGGAATAAATTCAGGTTCATCAGTGTCCTCTTCTTCTAAGTCGTCTTCTTCTTCCTCTCTGTTTGAGATGAATTGAGATGGTGGTCCTCTCTTGTCATGAGGAGGTTGAGGTGGTGGTGGGGGTCCACCAGCTGAAGCAAAGATAGAAGCCATTGTAATCAAAATGGAAAATGGTCTTTCTCTCACCAAGATGAAAGTCAGAGTGAGGAAAGAAGAAGGGGTTTACGTGATTTTGGAAAAGCAAAAGTTCGGAACCAATGAAAAGTGTTATTTTTAGGTCACATGACCTAGTCATACATCATTTGGAAACCAAAAGTGAAATGAACCAATGAAAACTTCGATAAACAAGTCACATGACTTGTTCCGCTCACGTTACACGGTGCGCGCCGCGTTCCGCATCGTTTCCGGTTCGCGGTCCCGAGCACTTTCGGGAGCGCTAAAGCGGCGCGTCATAAGACGCATTCGCGACAATTATACATCGCGCTTCCGCGACGCGTCACAGTCCCGCTAACGTAACGTTTACCGGTTCGCGTACTAGATCGCGGCATCAAGATGAGCTAACGGAAAGCTTCCCGGTTCGCTTACCGGAAGCGAAGAAAAAAAAAATTTCAATTAAAATTAGCAATAAACATCTAAAATATATTTTGGTTTTTAAAGTAGAATACATTTTAAAGCTACAGATGTTAGCTTTTAAAAAACCAATGAAATTCACAGAAAAAACCATAGGTTATAGTCCATATATAGTTAGGAATTTGCATTTATAAAACCTTGAAAATTCAATGAAAAAACCATTGGTTATAGAACATATATAGTTAGGAATTTGCATTTACAAAACCTTGAAAGTTCAATGAAAAAACCATTGGTTATAGAACATATATAGTTAGGAATTTTCATTTACAAAACCTTATTTTACTCGCATAAAACCATTGAAATTCCATATATAGTTAGATGCGCTAACTATATATCGCGCACCCGCAATCCACTGCTGATGATGTCACATATTACATCATTCATGACATGGTCAGTGACATCACTGATGACATCACTGATGACATCTCAAATGACATCACTGATGACATCACTGATGACATCTCAAATGACATCACTGATGACATCACTGATGACATCACTGATGACATCTCAAATGACATCACTGATGACATCACTGATGACATCTCAAATGACATCACTGATGACATCACTGATGACATCTCATTTGACATTACTGATCACATCACTGATGACATCATTCATGTGATAATACGATGAACCTCTTCAGACTCTAATATAACCTTAGATACACTCAGTGTAAACAGACACTCACAGACTATCACTCATCCATGGAGTTACTCACACACCTAGTCAGTCATGCAAAGAATCAATCACACCTCCATTTCCTCAACTATACAGTTATACACACCTTACTTATTCAAACATATACTAACACATATTTACTCTCTTATTCAATCCCTGATACAAGTTCACAATGATCCATACAGCCACTCACACATTCACTGGCTCTTAGGCACAGTTATTTATATATGTCAACTTTCATATGTACTGTGTTTTACATATGTACTTACTTTGACATGTAGCACTGAGATATCCATTCACTCACCAATACACTTATGCACACAGTCAACTGCCCATACAGCTGTTTCCACATGCACTTTTGAACCCATACATCTAGTGAATCAACTGCTCACACATCTATGCACAGAGTCATACACCTCCCAGCCACACACACTCAGTCCCCCATACAAATACTTGGGCAACCAATCAATAACCCATATAGTTACACATATAGCTACTGAACAACACATGCAGCAGTTTACAGAACAACAGACATAATGATGCACAAATTAAGACAGTTTAGTCACTAACCCATGCACTCAGTGAGACACATTTAATCACTCACTCATACAGTCAGTCATGCACCTACTAAATCCTTCATCCAGACACTTATACATCCACTCATTCTTCAATATGTAAGACATATTTTAACTTTACAGAAACATACAGTCACTGGATGTTGTCATCAGTGATGTCATCAGTGATGTCATTTGAGATGTCATCAGTGATGTCATCAGTGATGTCACTGACCATGTCATGAATGATGTAATATGTGACATCATCAGCAGTGGATTGCGGGTGCGCGATATATAGTTAGCGCATCTAACTATATATGGAATTTCAATGGTTTTATGCAAGTAAAATAAGGTTTTGTAAATGAAAATTCCTAACTATATATGTTCTATAACCAATGGTTTTTTCATTGAATTTTCAAGGTTTTGTAAATGCAAATTCCTAACTATATATGTTCTATAACCAATGGTTTTTTCATTGAATTTTCAAGGTTTTATAAATGCAAATTCCTAACTATATATGGACTATAACCTATGGTTTTTTCTGTGAATATATATATATATATATATTTCTACCTATATATATGTATATATAAATATGTATAGATAGATAGATGGATAGATAGATAGATAGATAGATAGATAGATAGATAGATAGATAGATAGATAGATAGATAGATAGATAGATAGATAGATAGATAGATAGATAGATAGATAGATAGATAGATAGATAGATAGATAGATAGATAGATAGATAGATAGTTAGATATCCAAATGAAAGATGACATCTCTGGATGCCCTTCCAAGTGGGTTGGGGCTCGTTTAGCGTGGATGCCGCTGCTGCGCAATATCCCATAATCTCCTTATCAGCTCGTGGCAAAAGAACGAGCCACTCCAGTTTGTCGTTTGTAAATTGATTTATTTGGGCAAACAATAACACATTTCGACCTCTGGCAGTCTTGATCACACACACATATATATATATATATATATATATATATATATATATATATATATATATATATATATATATATATTACCTACTGACGGTCGCCAGTAGGTATATATAGTTAGGATTTTTTTGAATAGGGATTATCACACACACATATATATATATATATATATATATATATATATATATATATATATATATGAATGAATAAGCTTTATTTCGATATAAAACATATCATAAAAGCTGCATTTTTACAATAATAAAAACAGTTAATTGCACATACATTAAAATACAATTTTTGCAGAAAACTAGAAAGTCATTTGGGATACTGTAAGCAGGGGAGGAGAGGGGATAAAAGCATACTACTGTATCAACAGTTTATTTGCAGTTCGTATGCGCCAGGCCCAGCCCAAAAATTTTGCCAGACAGCAGGCGAAAAAGGGTCTTGGATCAGTACACAATATGCGTAGAGCTTCTACATGCGATCTTGTTCCCAGGGTTCTACATAGTGGTTTCAACCACAACTTCCTGGGTGCAACATAGGTCTTGCATTCAAACAACATATGTGCAACAGATTCAACCCTAGTATCGCAAAAGGGGCAATATGGCACAGTTTGTAGGGGTGGTTTCCAGGATGAAGTGAATTGACACAGAGGGAGAACACCTAACCTAAATTTTACATACAGTGCTCTGTCTCCAGAGTTGTGAATGGAGTCCAGATAGGGTTCCCTAAATGGGAGCTCTTTAATTAGCAGGAACTGGGAAACAGTTTTACAGTGATTAGACTTATACAGCATTTCATTGTCCAACCACGTCCAGAAGGCTTTTTTTATTGTTTGTTTTGAGGGCGAGGTTTTGCTAGCCCAAAAATCTCCTAACCCCAATTTAAACAGGAGAGATTTAACATCTCTGAGCCAAGGGATTTTATGGCATCCTGTATGGGACAGAAGATCATCCAGGGCCTCTGCATAGCTCTGGAGTTCTGGAACATTCCAGATTCTACACCATAATAGGAGCGGGCGTAGTTTTGCTTGGTCACAAATCGGACGTGACCCAGCATCAAGCATAATAGGGATTGTAGGGGTACTGTGGGGCAGCCTCAAAAGGTCTTTGTGAAAGTTGTTATCAAGGGAGGCTAAGGTATCAACTTTCTGTAAGCCCCACAATTCCGCGCCGTATAGTGCCGCGCTTACCACCCTTGCCCTATAAATGTCTAGAACAGCCCCGATGGGTTTCAGTGGCGAAGCTCGCTGTTGTTTAAGCAGGGCTCCAGCTACCCTTTTGTGTGCCAGAAACACCTTCTGATGATGTGACCTCCAACTCATGGAATCGGATAACCGAATGCCCAGGTAGTCGAATTCCTTGACTCTCTCTAAATACACAGAGTCAAGGACAGGAGTGGCAACTGTTTTTTTTGGGGGGTTAAGCACAAGGAATTTGGTTTTCGCTATGTTGATGGCCAAACCTTTTGCATCACAAAAAGACTTAAAACTGGATAGCAATTTTTGGATACCCATTGGGGTCTTAGAAATTAAAAGGGTGTCATCCGCAAACAGGAGCGTTGGTATTTTATTCCCCGCCAGGGTTGGAGCATCGGATGGATCTTGTAAGAGGTGCCCCACCACTCCGTTAACATACAAAGAAAACAGAGTGGGGGCGAGCACACAGCCCTGGCGGACGCCCCTATTGACCGGAATACGTGATGTTTTTTCACCCTGTGAGCCCCATCTAATTTGGGCAAAATTGCTATCGTGGAATTTTATCAGTAAGGCTAGTAGGTAATGAGGTAAGCCTAACTCACTGAGAACTTTCCAAAGTGATGCTCGCGGGACCAGGTCAAAAGCTGTACGTAGATCAATAAAAACCAAATACAAACTCCCCCCTCCCAACACCACCACTTTCCAGTAAAGGATGAGGAGGCGAAATGTCTGTTCAATAGTGCCAGTCCCCTTCCGAAAGCCTGCTTGAAGGTTGGAGAGTATCTGGTTTTCTTCCGCCCACTGCAATATCCTATTTAGGACAACTTTGCCCGCCACTTTTTGAGTAGAGTCCAGCAAGCTGATGGGGCGGTAATTTGCCGGGTCATCTCTGGAGCCTTTCTTAAAGATGGGGACCACTTCCGCTCCCCTCCAGGAGTCGGGAAAAGCGCCTCCTAGCAATGCCTCATTTAGGAGGGAAGTGATCAGTCTGCTCCACCACGCTGGATAGGCTTTTAACAGATCGCCCGGGATTCCGTCAGGGCCTGCAGCTTTGTTAGCAACAATGCCCTTAATTGCGTTTTCTACCTCCAGCCTGGAGAAAGGGTCACCGCTACTCATAGGAGCTAATGTAAGTCGGGATAAAGGAGCCAAAATGTCATCAGAAACCCCCAGTGGGATGGAGTACAGCTTGGAAAAATGATCAAACCATGCGGCACCGGAAATGTTACAGGTTATTTGTTGATCGATAGGTTTTTCCCTGGCTCTTAATAGGTCCCAAAACTCTTTCGCATTTTTCTTTTTGCTTGCTTCGGCCAAATCCCGCCAGAAGTTTAGGTCATGTGCTTCTTTTGCTGCTGTTATGGTTTTTTTGTAGTTCTTCCTTGCAGCCCTTACTTGGTCAGGCTCCTCGTTTTTTACTGCCGAGATAAGGGCCCCCTTGGCTTCTCGGCATTTCGAAGAGTACCACGCTGTCCTGGACGAATGAGCACCATTACGGGCGCCCTTGAAACTTGTCTTGGAAATAAGAAAGAGATCGCTCAAGGCCTCAATTGTTTTTATAAACAGGGGCAGGGTCCTTCCGTCCGTAGGGATCAATGCATCCAGCCTGGAATCAGTCTCTAACAGAATGGACGCAGCTTCTGAAAGCCTCTCTTCGTCCGCCGAGACTCTTGCCCACTTCAAGCGCCTACTACAGTTCGAGGGAACAATTTCGCGAGTGGTTTTCCACTTGCGATCTGAAGAAGCAAAGGTCCCCTCTTTCCAAGGGCTAGTCAACACAATAGAAAGTGGATTGTGATCGCTGTCGCTAGACACAATGACCTCCATGTCCTGATGGAATGCCCACAGATTAAAATTGAGCATGATAAAATCAATTCTTGAGGTCCGTCCAATTCTGTTATAAGTATGGGCTCCATTGGGGTCAGATTTTGAGCGACCATTGACTGATCTTAAATTGTGTTCCAAGCAAAGGGCATTGAGTTCTATTGCACTCTGAGTCCATTTGGGGATTGGATCGATGGTTAAAATGGGGATACCTCTCCTAGAATCCTCTTCGAAGGTGTCCAAAATGTCATCCCTAGACAGTGGCTCAAAGCAACAGTTAAAATCACCTGCCAGCAGGACATAAGAATCAATGTTACATGAGGCTAGTTCATTGCTAAGGCCTGTTGAAGATAATCGTGATGTACCTCCATTAGTACCCCTCAAGTAGATGTTGAAGATTTCAAGGGACCTCCCTCCTTTGCAGTGCAATGACAACCATTGTAGATCAAGGGATTTGGTAGACCTTTGGGTGACATCCAGTCTTAAGGCGATGCTAATCCAAATCATAAGGCCGCCTGAAGGGCGACCTTTGGATCCAGGAAGCTGTACCGCTGGGACAAAGTGAGTCGTGAACCCCACTCTGTGCCTTGGTTCCTGACACCAAGTTTCCTGAAGGAGGCAAATACTATATGGATCTAGGAATGCAATCCAATCTTGGTTGTCGAGATTGCGGTCAAGCCCAGCCACATTCCAGCTCAAGACCTTTATTACCGATGGATCACAGGTATGCTGTAAAGAGGCAAGGATAGACGGAGCGGCTTCAAATGCAACATTTCCGGAGACAATTGGACTTGATTTGGAATGCTGCGAAATAGAAGACTTAAATAAGCCAGCCCCATTCACCTCTGCAGCACTCCCTCGGCTTAATGGTTGTGGGGTCATAAAGGATAGGACTCTGTCACTTTCCGTCGTAACCGATTCGGAGGTGGCAGAGGACGACAACCCTACCCTATTATCTGAGCCATTGGTATATCCCGCTAGGGCCACTGCGAGATCTAGGGATACGTGCTCTAGTGGGCTTCTGGCAGACGAGGCAAAAGATTTTTCGAAATTAGGCTGGGAGTATTGGCTAGAGAGTCAATCCACCTCCTCCAGACCACCGTATCTATTAGAAATGGGAAAGCCGTTCCAAAGGGGCTGGGATTGATTGTAAGCTTTGGGGTGGCCTTTCCAGGGTTGGTGATGAGCTATGGACCAATTATCCACCGAGGTATGGTGGAAACGGGGTGGGTAAAAAAAAGACAGGGGTCTTGGTATTACAGGTGACCCTTCGGAACCAGGCCAGGAGCAGATAAATTGTGCCGTATGCGGATCCTCAAAGGTCACCACTATGCAGTCCCCTGGACTAGATTTCTTCGTGGGGCCCACCCAACTAGTTCTACGAACCATCAATACTCGGCTTTTCTGGCCATTAGGGATAGGTCTATTGTTATTTAGCCAATACATTATTTTGTTTTTTAGTGACCAGTGGTTCTCGTATTGGTCTACACCAAGTTGGGGTACACCCGTTAGGACCACCACATAATCGTTAGCCTCAGGGGGAAGATCAATGTATCCCCCTCTGAAGTTGGCCTTCGAAGGCGGATCCTGGGCAGTGCCAAAAGTAGATTTGGGCTGAACATCGGATTTGGGTTTACCTGGATGAAGGTCTGTAGCTCGTTGAGAAGCTTTAGATTTAGCGGCAGGAAGAATATCATTCACTGCCACAGACCTTGGCTTGGGTATCGGGCGGGAAGGGGGCGGTGCTAGAGGCGGGATATCCTGACATGGTGTGGCATGATTGCGAGGAGGAGCAGCCTGTGATTGTGTTTGGGGAATTGGAGGTGTAGTGTCAGCGGCAAACTGCCCCTGGTTTTCGAGGGTTTTCAAGCCAAGAGTGGCCAGAGCGATGATACTTTTTTCCATCTCGAGCAAGTTGTTCTCTATTCTCGAGAGTCTAAGGTCGAGAGGGGAAAGAAGTTTCTTTAGGGTTGTCCAAACTAGATCTATGAATGCCCCATCGTTGTTGCCTAACCCCTCAGTTTGCAAGCCCTCGGTCTCTTGAGCCATACTGGTTAAGATGACTTCAGGAACGACTTCAGGAGCGACTATACCACCCTCCCTTGGTGATTGTGGCCCCATACTATTTCCTTGGGAAGCATTTGGTGATACATTAAGTGATTTCGTTAAAATTAGATTTTGAGGGAGCACAATTTTCGCCTTTTTACGGGCATAAGCAGTGCCTGCTCGACGCTTCCTTTTGGGTGGTTTACTAATGGTGGGGTTTGGGGGTAACTGTGAGTTAGGGGTCATAGTCTGGGCGCAAAGCGTGGGTGCAGGTGGGGGTTTGACTTCTTCTACGTTAATATTTCGCTCTAACGACGGGGAAGGGGTAGAGTTGGCGATCTTGTGTACAACAGCCTGTGTGAATATGCCTTTGGGAATAACAGGGCGTTCTGGCGTAACCGCGGTTGCTATGTGGCCTAAAGAGGATTTTTTTGAATGCGCTATCACTTGCGACAAACGTCTAGCAGCATCCAATTCCAAAGACACCCGTGTTTGCAATTTGGATATTTCATTGTCAATGGCAATATTAGTGCGGGTGATGAAATCATCCATGGGGCCGCTAATTTGTGTAGCTGCCTTGGAGGTCTTACTCCGAGTCGCTCTAGTGCTCATTTCGTGTGGAGCGAGGGGATGAATATCTATAGGTAGAACGATAGTGAGTGGGCCAGTCCAGTCCTCTACCGTCCTCTAACGGCCTCAAACGGCCCGGTCTTAGCCCTGTCTTCGCCCGTGCTGCGTCCCGCGCTGCGGGAGAGTCGAGTCAAAATATAGTGGCCGTATGGGGCGGAGTGGGCGGGGGGAGGGCCGGCGGGGAGAGCGGACCGGATGTTAATCCGTGGTCTTCGCAGGGACTCCTGGATAACGGAGTCCCTGCACACTCGCAGCCCACGCCTTTCCTCTTACCCCTGCCTCTGCTTCCAGTAACCAGGTGCTGGTGGTGACACACGCACTCCTGTGCGCAGCGGCTCCCGCGGAGCGGGAGCGGCAAGCCGTCTGGGCGGAACTGCCCTCAGAAGTCCTCGACAATCAGGGTGAGCCTCTTCTCGCACTTAACAGCGTCCCACAGAGTTGATGGAGAAAGCGCCCTTTAAACTGTCAGATGGGCGGGGGGAGGGCCGGCGGGGAGAGCGGACCGGATGTTAATCCGTGGTCTTCGCAGGGACTCCTGGATAACGGAGTCCCTGCACACTCGCAGCCCACGCCTTTCCTCTTACCCCTGCCTCTGCTTCCAGTAACCAGGTGCTGGTGGTGACACACGCACTCCTGTGCGCAGCGGCTCCCGCGGAGCGGGAGCGGCAAGCCGTCTGGGCGGAACTGCCCTCAGAAGTCCTCGACAATCAGGGTGAGCCTCTTCTCGCACTTAACAGCGTCCCACAGAGTTGATGGAGAAAGCGCCCTTTAAACTGTCAGATGGGCGGGGGGAGGGCCGGCGGGGAGAGCGGACCGGATGTTAATCCGTGGTCTTCGCAGGGACTCCTGGATAACGGAGTCCCTGCACACTCGCAGCCCACGCCTTTCCTCTTACCCCTGCCTCTGCTTCCAGTAACCAGGTGCTGGTGGTGACACACGCACTCCTGTGCGCAGCGGCTCCCGCGGAGCGGGAGCGGCAAGCCGTCTGGGCGGAACTGCCCTCAGAAGTCCTCGACAATCAGGGTGAGCCTCTTCTCGCACTTAACAGCGTCCCACAGAGTTGATGGAGAAAGCGCCCTTTAAACTGTCAGATGGGCGGGGGGAGGGCCGGCGGGGAGAGCGGACCGGATGTTAATCCGTGGTCTTCGCAGGGACTCCTGGATAACGGAGTCCCTGCACACTCGCAGCCCACGCCTTTCCTCTTACCCCTGCCTCTGCTTCCAGTAACCAGGTGCTGGTGGTGACACACGCACTCCTGTGCGCAGCGGCTCCCGCGGAGCGGGAGCGGCAAGCCGTCTGGGCGGAACTGCCCTCAGAAGTCCTCGACAATCAGGGTGAGCCTCTTCTCGCACTTAACAGCGTCCCACAGAGTTGATGGAGAAAGCGCCCTTTAAACTGTCAGATGGGCGGGGGGAGGGCCGGCGGGGAGAGCGGACCGGATGTTAATCCGTGGTCTTCGCAGGGACTCCTGGATAACGGAGTCCCTGCACACTCGCAGCCCACGCCTTTCCTCTTACCCCTGCCTCTGCTTCCAGTAACCAGGTGCTGGTGGTGACACACGCACTCCTGTGCGCAGCGGCTCCCGCGGAGCGGGAGCGGCAAGCCGTCTGGGCGGAACTGCCCTCAGAAGTCCTCGACAATCAGGGTGAGCCTCTTCTCGCACTTAACAGCGTATATATATATTACCTACTGACGGTCGCCAGTAGGTATATATAGTTAGGATTTTTTTGAATAGGGATTTCTGAAAATTCTATGTTGAATAACTTTGGCGTTGATGGACGGAATTGGCTGAAATTTTCAGGAAAATGGCACATTTTGTTTCTGAGCGTCCCCTGAAAGTTTGGGTGGGGGGGGGGGTTCGTCAAGCGGGGGCCGAGAAAAAAGAGGGGTCCCAAAACATGTTTTTAACATTGAGTTTTCCATAGGGCGGTTAGACTCACTTTTAGCTCGAACGGCTGAATGGATTTCTATGAAACTTGGCAAAATTGTAGAGACTGTTTGCCCGATGTGCCTTTGCTAGGTCTCAAGATATGTGCTCCAGTGGATTTTGAGAAATTAACTTTCAAAAAAATATATATATCTGTGACAGCGTCCCGGTTAGCGCCCCGGTTCGTGTACCAGACGCGTAACGGAACTTCGCGAGGAGAAGCGGATTGGCTCTCCGGTGACTCTCAACATTCTAAACAGTCCGGAGCGGCCGCCATCTTGTCTCTCGGTAGGATCGAGAGACAAGAGGTGGAAATAAACGAAGGGGGAAATGAATGAAAGGGGCAAGGTAGACCCCTCCTGACCCCCTAGGATTGATGTGGGGGCTATTAAAGGGCCCCGCGGGGCAAAAAAATAAAATATTTTTTTTTTCGATTTTTCGCGGTGGAAGCGCTACCCGGTACGCAAACCGGGTAGCTCACCGGTAGCGTAACGGGAGTCCGCCATCTTGTGTTTCAGACGAATTTAGTCAAAAGATGGAGGATAAACAATATTGGGAATGGGTATAAGGGGGCACGGGAGACATATCCTGACCCCCTAGGTTTTCTGAGGGTGGCTGAGGAGGCCCATATATGTAAAAAAAAAAAATTTCGCACGGTTAGCGCCTGGTCCGCGCACCGGGTAGCGTTCTGGAAAGCGTAACAAGGGGAAAACCAAGGGAAATAGTAAAATAATATTTTAGAGTGCTTTGAGGTAGGGTAGCTCTGAATAGAGCTGTTGTGTTGTGTGGGTGATGTAAGTACCAACATGTAGGTACCAATGAAGAGTCTAAAATTCAATGTACACCGTCTCCTCTGTAGATATTTTGTATGTTCTAATATGAGTTATTTAAATGTAAATGTGTGGGAAAGCAGTTCATGCTTTAAAGCAATTGTATTTTTGAACTGATTGTTCTTTCCTCTTAGTCCTCCTCTTTGTTTTTTTTTCCCCACACTCTTCTTCAGCATGAAAGTTGATAAATTTGTTCCCTCAAAAAATGTATATACATAAAAAAATTATATTAAATACATATAAAATATATTTTTCCTTTAAAAGAAGAATACATTTTACAGCTTTTGATATTTGCTATTAAAAAACCATTGAAATTCACTGAAAAAAACATAGGTTATAGACCATATATAGTTAGGAATTAGCATTTACAAAACCTTGAAAATTCACTGAAAAAATCATAGGTTATAGACCATATATAGTTAGGAATTAGCATTTACAAAACCTTATTTTACTCACACAAAACCCTTGAAATTCGCATATATAGTTAGTTGCACTAACTATATATCGCGCACCCGCAATCCACTGCTGATCATGTCACATATTACATCATTCATGACATGGTCAGTGACATCACTGATGACATCACTGATGACATCTCAAATGACATCAGTGATGTCATCAGTGATGTCACTGACCATGTCATGAATGATGTAATATGTGACATGATCAGCAGTGGATTGCGGGTGCGCGATATATAGTTAGTGCAACTAACTACATATGCGAATTTCAAGGGTTTTGTGTGAGTAAAGTAAGGTTTTGTAAATTCCTAACTATATATGGTCTATAACCTATGGTTTTTTCAGTGAATATATATATATATATATATATATATATGTACTTCACCAGTCCTGCTTTACATTAAAAAAGGGTCAGACACATGCTGGAGCGATACATTTTTTGCCACCAAGATGTACAATGAATTAAAAGCAATGTCCTCAATAACAGCTCCTTGCAGACGCGTTTCGGAGGATGCCTTTATCAATAACGGTTTTTAGCGGGATAGTGCAAAGTGAGGCTTATGGCAAGGCGATGTTTAAATATCTGTGGCGGGGAACTCTATTTGCTGACTGATGTAATCATCGAGAGAGGACAGAGAAAGTTCCATCCAGTAGGTACTTTTCCTCTCCCAATGTGTCTGTCCAGGGTTCCCCTCACTTAGCCCAGTGCATCGATCACATAGAGGGGAACAAACCTATCCTAATTCGCAAGCGAGGTATAATAACCTGCCCGTGAATGCAGTGATGCCCTGAACTCGTCTGCCTTTGTACTGTTTGCTCCCTCGTACCTGTATGATCAATGGCAAATTCCCTCGCCGCTCAGCAACTCTATCAGCAGACCATCTGCTGCTTTTTCCCCAGTGCCTTTACCACAGTCCAGGCTGGGGGGGCGCCGCGTTGTGCAGTTCGTGCATTCCTCTACAAAGTTTGTTGGTAATACGCAGAGCTCCAGACCAAGAGGCGTGCCTGATTGCGGAGCCGACCTCCACCACAGATACTTCACCAGTCCCGCTTTACATTAGAAACGGGTCAGACACATGCTGGAGTTGCTGAGCAGAAATTTATTGCCACTGATGGAGCGAGTTTCAGAAATAATTTTATTCTGGCTCGTGAAATTAATTCCTTGTAACATGAACTAATATATTAATGTGTTATTGCATGTTTGTTGTATTAAATAGGTGTGAGCGGGAAATCCGTTACGCTCGCGGATTTTGCGGATTTTTGGGAAATCCACAATCCGCGAATTTTGCGGATTTCCTGCAAAATCCGCAAACAAAAATCCGCGAACGTAACGGGTTCAAAAGTTGAACCCCCACTCATGCAACTATTTTACAATGGCGCCAGCAAGCTGCCAGCGCCGTTGTAAAATAGTTACAAAGTTAGCTTGCACAGGAACCACTATATAAAACGAAGCAGGTGCTGCTTTATTTTATCTCAGTGCTTCCTGTGCAAGCTAACTTTGTAACTATAAAATAGTTGCATGGCTGGGCACAGGTCAGGTCTGCAGCTCACTCAAGGGACCCCTGCGCCCTTCGGGGCGATTGCATAGTAACACACACATGGTCGCTCGAACTAGTTGATGCTCAAATTCAGTGACTCATTCATTAGCCCAAAAACAATCGTGAGCGTCGTTGAGGCTGGACAAGTGTGCCTTCTTCCCAAATCTACCGTGGAAAATCAGCTGTGATGCTGGATAGGCTTTGCATCCTTGACTTTCACGAGCGCAATACCCGAGCTTCTTTCTCTTCATCTGCTGAACTGATCTTTCTCTGACCTTTTATTCACACAAGAGGCACATACCCTACTGGGCACATTGTGTTCGCACGGGTTTCTACAAGTTCACACGCGTTTTGTACAATTTCACAAAACCCTCGCGAACTTGCAGAAACCCGTGCGAACATAAAAAAAATAAAAATCCGCAAATTCGCGGGAATTCGCGGATTTTGCGGATTGCGAGTTCGCAAATCCGCAAAATTCGCGAACGCGAGATTCGCAAAATTCGCCCATACCTAGTATTAAATCAATTTAGATTAAAAGATCATCATTGCATTATACGCGGGTTTTATGATAAATGTGCTCTTGTTGCATTTGCTGGTGCGTTTAATAATACATAACTAATGTTGTTGTGTTTGTCCTATTGTCTTTGTCAACATTAATGCGGCTGATTTATTGATGGCATGTGCTTAATTTATATGTGCTATTGTTTACGTTATGTTGTTTTCTATGTTGTGTTTGTATTTCTTTTTATCATTTCAGATTTATGCTGGATTTTTTGAAGAAAGGTAAATTATAAATGTGCTGCTTTTTATGTGCTTCTGCTAGGTGACTTGTACTAATAGGATAATATTAGTAATAGAGGTTGGGTAACAGAACAACTTTCTTTTCTTGTATTAATTATTCTTTTGTGTTTGTTTGCATACTAGCCCAAGAGAAAGGCTTGAGGCCTAGTTCTGGAAAATGATGGTTAGCCTGTATGTGAGCAGAGCCAAGCACAGCCATGTTGAAGCTTTTCCACAAAAACTATTCTTTGGAATAAACTGAATCCTAATCAAAGAGACTTGTGCGTAATGTGCTCTGAAAGATGTTCTTACAAGGCCAAGGAAGTGACAAGGGATGGTTTGGCCGAGCTATGGAGGAAACAGTGAAATGACTTTGGATACTGTATCAATCCTTCGGAAGCCGGTGTCGCTTCATGTCAATGAACAATGATGAAATGACGTTTTCACTTTTGGAAGCGGTGGCGTCGGGTGGTCTGACAGACAGCAACCAATCAGGGAATTCTGAATGTTTGTTAAACTATCACTTTATTTAGCGAAACAGACAAGTGGTTTGTTTATTTGTGGTTACTAATTGAAATACATTGGAAAAGTATTATTTAAAATGGCGCAGTGAAAACTTTTTGTGAAGGAGGGGTGAGTTTACGGAGAAACACACAGTGAAGCTGCAGCAGCAGTGTACGTCATTTCGGTCCGCGCTGTGATTGGCTAACATACGTCACAGCAAGCGCACAGATTGGTTCACGTGACAGTGATGAACTGATACCAGATTGGTCAGTTCTGAATACTGTATTTCTACTGGTTGGGCAAGGTGGTGACGTAGCTTGACCTGATTGGCTTGTTGGTGTCTTTCGCGCACAGATTGGCTGATGTAGCGGAACACCAAGAAAACATTTTGAACGTTTAGGAATAAGCGATTTTGATTTAAAACATGAGTTATTGGTATGATAATGAGAAAAAGAAGCCTTCATGGTTTCAGAAAATGAAAAATGTATTTAAACCTGACAAGAAAATTGAAACGCATGGTGGAAAATTACTTCATAAGTATAAAACGCCTGCAGCTTATATGGAGGCGAATATGGCTATCATACTGTATTTGGTTTGAAAATTGGATGCATTATACACAAAAGGATGGTGTATTAGCATGGCCGGAAGATGGGTCACTTATTATGAAGGTTTTAAGGAACCTCAGAGAAAAAATGATGGATCTTGTGCCGAAGCCTAGACCTACACAATTTTAGGCTTTAGTTGAATGGGATGTTGAGATGATGGAGCTTGAACGTGAAAGCAAATGTTCAATACCTAGAAACTCAAAACAGATTCTAAATAGAGAAACACATGAGGACAAGGTGAGACGCTGGAGAAAAGCAGACATGTATGATGGTCTGTACCCGGTGAGAATAATGATCAATAAAGATCCAGGTCAAAAGGAAATTCAACAGAAAAGTAGGACAGATGAGGAATTGGATGATGCAATTGTAGAGGATATTTATTCAACTAAACGCAAACCGCCACCTTATCAAGTAGATTCTCAATCCACCCGAGAGTTTCTACAGGAACTTCTCCAAGTGCACCTCCTCCTAGGGAAGCTAATGAAGGTTCATCCAGATTCTTAAAATTACCTGAAAGAGTAGGGTCAATAAATAATTCTAGTACACCCAGAGAAAATAGATTTTCAGAACAGAGAAATATTTTTCAAAGTAATCAGGAAAGGATTCTTGCTGATATGCCAGAAATTTCAAGTTATAATAAAGCAAAGGAAGATTTAATTCAACAATTAACAAAAAGCATGGAAGCAGTGACAGTACGAGTAACAATTGGTCCTGTTGTACCAGTTTTTGATAAGGGAGAAAATAGACATTCTGCTTTGACAGTTCCATTAAATGCAGAAATTCAAAAAGTGACTGAAAATTTGTATTCAGAACTTTCAGAAATTCACAGAGAAAACTCTTTGATGCCAAATTTAACTTTAAATCAAAGTCTAACAGGTTTTCAGACACCATCTGTTGCAGAATCAGATCCAGGTACATCAGAAAGAGGCTTAAATACAATAGATTTAACACAAAATGCATTGTCTCCAGAAGCTCCTAAATTTAAAAAGCTTGATGTTGCAAAATTAAAAGCTGATTTGGAGGAATTAAATAATTGGCACAATTGGTACTGACAATTTGAGATTGTATCAGGATGATGAACTTCTTTTTATTTGTAAGAGTATTCAGTGGAAAACGAAAAACAGGTATGAGCAACTGGAAGAAATGGCTGATGAATTAGAAATTGATCTGAGTAAACAGAAACATTTGCAGAAACATTACAGAGTTGATTTTTCTGAAAAGGATATTGATAATCTTAATACTTCTGGAAGAATGACCCATATTATAGAATTGATAGCTTTTCTGAAAAGATTAGGTGAATTGGGAAAATGGAGAATGAAATGTTCAAAGAATAAAGAACAAGACAAAAGAGTCAGAAGTGAAACTGTTTCAGAATTTCCAATGAGGGAAATAGCAGGTGGAGGATATGTGCATGTCCCTTGATCCGGACAGGATATTTTGTTGTTTACCAACGATTTCCCTCGGCTGAGAGAGAAGCCTGTTGAATGGTATCGACAGGTGGACAGATTTATTAAAGTGTCAAAAGTTCTGTGGATTGATCTGGATGGATTTTTTGACATTGTTGTCCCGTCAGATCTTTGGCTAGAATGCAAAATTTCTGTGAGTTGGCCAAAGGAAGAACCTGCTCGAGACACAATTACAGGTGCCCCATCCAAAGATGTCATGGATATGTATAATAAAGTAATTTATTGGCTGAAAGGGAAAATTCCCCCAAAAGAAGTAGAGTGGGTTAAAATTGACAGAACTAATCAAGAGCCGAAAGAATCAGTACATTCTTTTTATGTAAGGTTGCTAGTAGTATTTAAACAGTACAGTGGCTATGAAAAATTAAGTGAGAAGGACATAAGCCACTTTATTTACAGATTTGTCTACGGCCTGAGACCTGAAATTGGTGAAATGATTAAAAATGGAATTGTGTGCTGGCAATCACTTTCGGTTGATGACATCCTGAGAAAGGCAAAATATTGCAATGATGAGATAGATGCCAAGCAGAAAAATCTTAAAGAGAAAGCAATGTGGGCACAAGTGAAAGTAGCTGAACAACAGCAAATGGCTTTTGATAATAAAAATGTGCAACAGAATCAAGGCAAATTTAAGAATAAGTTTAATAATAAACCTAAATTGAATGTAAATGTTGAAGAGTTAAAACAGAAGCTCCCATGTTTTAATTGCGGCGAAATTGGACACTGGAAACGCGAGTGTAAAAACCCGCCCAGAAATTTTTAAAATACCTCATTGAATCCACAGATGCAGAGTGAGTTAAATCAGCAGCAACAGCAACAGCTACAGCAGCAATTAAACGAGTTAAGTCAGCAGCGACAGCTACAGCGACAGGTAGCGAATTAGCAGAGCCAGATTCAGCAGAGCCAAATTCAGCAGAGCCAGATTCCACAAGCACCATTTTCAAACTGTGTACATGCTCAAAGGTTTACACCAGAAACAGGTTTCTGTAGAGGTAATCAGGTAAATAATGGGTCAAAAATAAATATGTTAAATGCTTCTCAGCAGTTTTGGTTGAAAGGTAAAGAAGAGAGTGATTCATCAGAAGATTACTCATGACGGTGCCTGAGAGAGAAAGAAGAGTGTGTGCTTGGACCCACTCTTGAGGCAGATCAGTCTGGTCCATTTGTTAATGGTAAAGTGAATGATGTAGATATCACTTTTCTTGTGGACACAGGTGCTACCCGTTCTACTGTTAGATCAACAGAAATAGAAAACCTTCCTCTCTCTGGTGAGTCCATCCAAGTTGTAGGTGTAGCAAATCAGCAAATTAAAACAAGTCTGACAGAGCCTGTAAAAGTTGAAATTGGAAACTACAAAGATAAACACAGGTCTCTGGTTTGTGACAGTAGTCCAGTAAATCTGTTGGGTCGTGATATGTTGTGCAAGATGAATTGCAAAATATATTGCTCACCAGATGGCATTGAGTTACAAACATCAGAAGTAGATGGTCTTTACAAATTGACAATGTTGATGGTTGAAGAAGAAAAGAAATTATTATTTCCTGTCTTTGACAAAAATGATTTGCCAGAAGAGCTCAAAAAGCCAGTCAAACCAGAAATTTGGGACTTAACTGGGAATGATATGGGTCTTATGAAAAATGTAGATCCAGTAAAAATTACTGTAAAACAAGGAATAGATTTTCCGTATGTTCCAAAATACAAAATGAAAGCTGAGACAATTGAAGGTGTCATTCCAGTGATTGAGAAGTTCATAAGTCAAGGTGTACTAAAAGAGATTGAGAGTAGCCCATGTAATTCACCGATTATGGGTATCAAAAAGCCAAACGGAACATATAGAATTGTTCAGGATTTAAGAAAAATTAACCAAATTGTTGTTCCATGTTGCCCAATTGTTCCAAATCCTGCAGTAATTCTTTATCAGATTCCGCATGACGCAGAATGGTACATGGTCATTGACCTGTGTAATGCCTTCTTTACAGTCCCACTGCATCCAGAGAGCCAGCAAATTTATGCATTTAGGTTCCAGAATCGTATTTTAGCATGGTGTCGTATCCCACAGGGGTATACTGAGAGTCCATCTATCTTTAATCAGTTATTAAAGAAATCCCTGGAAGATCTGATATTGCCTGGAAATTCTACATTGGTTCAGTATATTGATGACTTGCTCGTGGCAGCAAAGACACGAGAAAATTGTGTAACTGATACCAATACTCTTTTAAATCGATTGGCAGATGAGGGACATAAAGTGTCACCTGCGAAATTACAGTTTTGCAAACAAGAAGTAAAATATCTTGGTCACAGCATTGCAAAGGGAATAAGACAAGTGACTATTGAAAGAATTAAAATGATTCGAGAAATTCAGACCCGACAACACAAAGGCAGGTCAGAATGTTTCTGGAAATGGTTGGATATTGTCGTCAATGGATTAGTGGATTTTCGGTAATTGCAAACCACTACAAAGACTGACAAAAGCAGATATAAAAGATCCAATCAGATTGTCAAAAGTTGAATTAGAAGCCTTTGAACAGTTAAAAAGATGCTTATGTGAAGCTCCAGCTTTGGGAATGCCAGACTATGAGAAAGAATTTGAGTTGTACTGCAGTGAAAGGGAAGGTTGTGCACTGTCAGTCCTGATCCAGAGACATGGAAAACTGAGAAAACCAATTGCTTATTTCTCAGCTGTTTTGGACATGGTTGCAAAAGCTTTGCCCGGTTGCTTAAAAGCAGTGGCTGCAACAAGTGTAAGTCTTGAAGAAAGTGAGGGTATCATTATGGGATTTCCTGTAAAAGTATATGTACCTCATTCAGTTGAAATTCGTCTTACCAGAAGCAAAACTCAGCATCTAACCAGTAACAGGTTGACAAAATATGAGAAAACAATTCTGGGATCAGATAATGTTTCAATTGCAAGATGTGTGAATTTAAATCCTTCCACATTATTGCTGGATGGTATTGTTACTGAAGTTAACAATGAGAATGACATTGATCATGAATGCCTGGATGTTGTAGATTACTGCACCAAACCTCGTCAGGACATAACAGATGTTCCTTTACCTGAATCTGATTTGATTTACTTGTTGATGGTTCCTGTCTAAGATCAGAGGAAGGAATTCTGAGAGCAGCATACTCAGTATGTACAGTTTCAGAGGTTGTAGAGGGTTCACCTCTTGATGGGATTCGTTCAGCTCAAATAGCAGAATTAATTGGTCTAATTCGAGCTTGTGAAAAAGCAGCTGGTAAAAAAGTAACCATAGTGACTGATAGTCAGTATGGGTATGGCGTAGTTCGTGACTATGGTCAGCTCTGGTCTCAAAGAGGGTATTTGACCTCTGCGGGAACGCCAATCAGAAATGCAAAATTGATCAAAAGATTGATTGATGGCATTCTATTACCAGAGCAAATTGCTGTTGTAAAATGTGCAGCTCATAAAAAAGGTGAGGATTACATTACCAAAGGTAACACCTACGCAGATGAAATTGCAAGGTACTGTGCAAAGAATAATTTCTCAATCAATCGGGAAAAAGACAAAAGTCACATGTTGAACTCTCTCATGCTAATATCGGTAGTTGAAACATGGCAGGGAGTAAAAGAATTACAAGATGAGGCAGATGAAGAAGAGAAAAACACATGGCTAAAAGCAGAGTGCAGACAGCGAGAGGAAGATGGAGTTTGGGTCGACAAAGATGGCAGACCTGTAATGCCAAATTGCATGATTGCTGACATGGCACGGATGTACCATGGTCCAGGGCATTTAGGGAGAGATTCCATGATCAGACTATTCAGAGAAACATGGTTCAGTCCAAAATTCAGAATCATAGCAGAGTCACTTTGCCAAAGATGTTTGACCTGTCAACAAATGAATCCAAACAGGAAAACTGTTGTAAGTTTGGGAACCATAGGACGGGAGGGTGGTCCTTTTACCAGATTACAGATGGATTTCATTGATATGCCAAAGCACAACAAGCTGAAATATGTGCTTGTATTTGTTTGTCTGTTTTCAAGATGGGTGGAAGCTTTCCCAACACGTCATAATGACTCAGTCACTGTGGCAAAATTACTTCTGAGGGAGATCATACCTAGATATGGCTTTCCGGTAACTATTGAAAGTGATCGCGGAACGCATTTTGAAAACAGATTGCTAAAACTGATTTGTGAAGCTTTAAACATTGAACAGAAGCTGCATTGTGCATACAGACCAGAAGCATCAGGTGTTGTAGAGCAGATAAACGGAACAATAAAAAACAGGATTTCAAAAATGTGTCTAGCCACAGGAGTGAAATGAACAGATGCTCTTCCACTTGTTCTAACTACTCCAGAGAAAAAGACAGGCCTTACTCCTCATGATATCTTGATGGGCAGAGTAATGAGGCAAGCTTTTGTTCCAGTTGGCAAGCTTTTGAGTATAAATGATAGTGCAATCATTGAATACTGTTAGAACCTTTCTGATGTAGTTAATTCTGTATTTCATCAGGTGGGAACAGATGCAATAACTAAGGAGAAAGAACAAGCTCATGATCTGTTTCCTGGAGATTGGGTGAGAAATAAAGTGCATCGAAGGAGAAACTGCTTAGTACCTAGATGGCAAAAGGCAAGACAAGTAATTCTTGTCACAACAAATGCTGTTAAGTGTAGAGGTCTGAAAAGGTGGGTGCATGCAAGTCATACCATTCGTGTACCACCTCCTGATAATCTTGACGAAGAAAGTGAGACAACAACTGATTCTGATTCGGAAGGTGATCCTGAAGATCAAGAATCTGATGATCAGCAAGAAGATCAACATCTGGAAAATCTAGACGCAGATCAGGCCTTGAGTGAAAAAGATCTGAAAATTGTGACTGGAGATCAAGATGTTGATGAAAATTTGAAAGAAAAAAAAGATTCAGCAGAAAAAGACTGAGCAGGATAAAAATCTGAGCAAGGAGAGTATTGAAAGGCAAAAGAGTAGCTCTGTGTGCAGGAGTAAGAATTCTGAAACTGGGAAGCTAAAGGTGATCCCTGAAGAAGAGGAAGAATTACCAAGTACCAGTTGTAAGGATGATGTTCCTAATGGAGTGAAGCTGCCGAGTAAAGAAGTTCCTAGATACAGATTTGAAGTCTCAGAAACAGACACAGATGGGAGTAATGAAGAGTCTGAAATAAGAAAATTCAGAAAAAGAGCTTGGAAAGCTGAAAGTAACGAAAACGTGCCTAAAAAGAAAGTCTTGAGGAAAGGAGATATTTGGCCAGAAGATAATCTAAAGTTTAAAGTGGTGAAGAAATCAAAAGAGCAGACCAACGAAGTTTATAGTCAGGGAGGTGACTCTGATAAGAAAGACGAAAAGAATAAAAAAAATTGAAGTAATAACTCGTAAAACAAAAAGAGTAATAAAGCCAAATCAAAAGTATAAGTCCCCAGAGTGGACGTACATCATTATCCAGCCAATTGTTGAGGTAGGAAGCAGTAGTCAAGAAGATTTGGAAGAAGCTAGTGACAATGATTGAAATTGTTTAATTTTGGATAAGGGTTTTGGGTTCCTGACATAAGGCAGAAGAGAATGTGTTAGGTGACATAAGGTCGAAGAAATTGTGTTAGCTGAAAAACACACGTTCATGTGACGCAAGGTCGGAGAAAAGCTGTTTTAGGGTTCTTAAAAAAAAAAATTAAAAAGGGGGGATATTTTATATTTTAGTTTTAGTTTTATAGTTCATTAATAATTTTAAATTAAAAAATTTTGTTTTTGTTTATTCATTTTTTAAAAAATGCCTAGCTCTGATACTTCAAGGTGCTCTATTTTGAAAAGATGTTGCAAAATGTCTTCAATATGTGTGGTTCTTTTAATACTGGTTTGGTTAATTTTAGCTGTAGTATATCCTTTTGGTGTTGATAAACAGAAGTTTAAGACTAATATAACAAGTAAGGTAGAGATTAAACACAAGAAACATGCTGGCAAGTCTAGCAGAGTTATTGAGCATAATCCAGAGATCCATCAAGATAGATCTGTTGGAGATTTTTCTAGCAATTCATTTTCTAGGCTTTTGTCTGAATATGTTAAAGTAATGAATGTTAAGGATTGCTATGTCTGTGTGAAGCTGCCTGCTTCTGTCTCAGAGGGGGTTACTTATAACATGTTACCTCTCACATATGGCATCACTTGTAGTGTAATTGCTAGCCTGTTTTATCAAACTGGTCGTCTGGAGTATTATTACTCAGACTTTGATGAGGTTTTTGCAAACCTCAAAGTCTAAATAGCTTAAATAAAGTAAAGCCTGCAAAGCAGATGAGGGAATTATTTTTATTAACTAATGAACTTCATTTTGAATATGCTTATAGAAATAATCTAACATGCAAAATGAGAGCTGAAGAAAAGACTTTCCTGAATATGGTTGAGGAGAGAAGGGCTATGTACAAAAGAAATGAGGTGCTAAAACATGCTAAATCCAAGTTCTGGCAGATGGAGGATGCTAAACTAAATTGTGTTAACACAAATGCAGCTATTCATATAGATGAACCAGTTAGTGGTAAATTTTGCATTAGAAGAGATAACACACTTTATGATAACTTTTTTGTTGGTGCTAGTCAATGTGAAGATACTTATCGTATCATAGGGGGATGGGGATTTAAAGGTGGTAAAGATCCAATTTTTCCTAGAATTTATTTTATTTGTGGTAATAAGGCATATTTTAGCCTCTCAGACCATTGGTATGGGACGTGCTATCTTGGATTAGTATTTCCCAAAAATTTTCATGTTGACAGAAATGAAAAGGGTACCTTTGAATTTGGTAAACACCTGAACAGGTTCAAAAGATAAAGTTTTACAGAAGTCTTGGGAGACATCTTTGGTGCAGTCATTCCTATGGTAGGAATTACCATGAATGCAATCAAAATTAAAAAAGTGTCCACAATTGTAGATAGATTGTCTACAGATACAGCAAGTGGTTTTCAATTGGTCAACACAGAACTTGATGCTACCAGGAGCATGGTTATGCAGAATCGTCTTGCATTAGACATTCTGCTTGCAAAAGAGGGAAGAGTCTGTGGGGTTTTACATGTCCAGCATTGTTGTACATATATTCCTGACAAGAGTCGGAATATAGAGTCGCTTATTAAGAACATTACAGAATTTTATGAAGAGATAGAACCCCTGGAGGAAGAAAATTTCACTGAATGAATAGGCAAAAGAATTGAGGCAATTAAAGCATGGTTTTCAGAAATTGGTGGCTCAATCATTGGCAAAGTGCTCTATCCAGTAATTGTCTTCATTATGGTGATATTGCTGTTAAAAATTAGTTGCATGATTCACAAGAGAAAGAAGCATCAGAAAGAAAAGAGGAGGATTTACAAACTCAGAAAGGAACATGAGAAGGAATATGAGTTAGAAGAGATGCGAAGGGCTCAGTTTGAAAGTGTTGAGCAAACAGCGGAAACAGGGGTTTAGGGAGACTAATACTGAAAGAACTCAAAATGTGATGTCTCTAAGTTTGATTCAAAATTTTCAAAATTTTGGGTGTTGTTTGGTGATTTTGAAATCACCAGATGAGGGAGTTGATGGAGCGAGTTTCAGAAATAATTTTATTCTGGCTCGTGAAATTTATTCCTTGTAACATGAACATGAGACGCTTTCCGTGGCTGAGAGGAGGAGTACTTTTGCACGCTGCTTTCCCTTGCTGGGCTTGCCTTTCTTTTGCTGAACTTTTTGTAACACCTCGCGGTCCCCGCTGCGCGGGTCCCGCTTCGCCTTCGTGTCAAGGCGCCAATCGTCTGGATTCCATCACCAGGGGCAGGAGGAGGAAGCACAGGGCTGCGAGCGCCAGGTGAGGAACAGGGACTCCATTGCCCAGGAGTCCCTGCGCTGTAATCACCTACACCTGGTCGCTCTCCCTGTTTGCCCCGCCCTGAACACCGAGTGAAAGGCGCCTGTGAGCTGCTGCCTGTGGGAGACGCTTTCCGTGGCTGAGAGGAGGAGTACTTTTGCACGCTGCTTTCCCTTGCTGGGCTTGCCTTTCTTTTGCTGAACTTTTTGTAACACCTCGCGGTCCCCGCTGCGCGGGTCCCGCTTCGCCTTCGTGTCAAGGCGCCAATCGTCTGGATTCCATCACCAGGGGCAGGAGGAGGAAGCACAGGGCTGCGAGCGCCAGGTGAGGAACAGGGACTCCATTGCCCAGGAGTCCCTGCGCTGTAATCACCTACACCTGGTCGCTCTCCCTGTTTGCCCCGCCCTGAACACCGAGTGAAAGGCGCCTGTGAGCTGCTGCCTGTGGGAGACGCTTTCCGTGGCTGAGAGGAGGAGTACTTTTGCACGCTGCTTTCCCTTGCTGGGCTTGCCTTTCTTTTGCTGAACTTTTTGTAACACCTCGCGGTCCCCGCTGCGCGGGTCCCGCTTCGCCTTCGTGTCAAGGCGCCAATCGTCTGGATTCCATCACCAGGGGCAGGAGGAGGAAGCACAGGGCTGCGAGCGCCAGGTGAGGAACAGGGACTCCATTGCCCAGGAGTCCCTGCGCTGTAATCACCTACACCTGGTCGCTCTCCCTGTTTGCCCCGCCCTAAACACCTCCTATCTTTATTAGGAGTAGTCCCTGCCGCTTCGCGTGAGCGCGCGGGAGCGCGCCGGGAGAAGCCCGGGACAAGGGCGGGACCGTCTGTGGCCGTCCGGGGCCGCTGGAGGCCGGGCTGGGCCACCCCATTAACATCTACGGGCCAGGTATTGATCAAACCCACTGTTGTTGGAAAGGCTTTGTGACCTATTTTCCTATAGGTGGGTAGAAAGGGGGTCCCTTGTATTATGGCTAGCTCAATAAGTACTTCTACTCTGCTGCCTCCCCTGGGGGAAGCTGAGCCTGCTATCATGGGCCCCCTTGACTCCTACTTCAAGCGTCTGCCGCAGGATATCGACAAAGAGATCGCCTTGGCAGAAAGGCGAGCCGGGCGTAGGCTTTCGATTGAGCTTCTGAAAAATCCACTGGAGAAAAACCAAGGCTTGAACTATCCTGCGCTGGTTACACCATTATCATCCATTGTTTTACCAGCCCCCCATGACTTATTACTTGACGTACCACTGCTTACTGAGTTAGTAGCTAACCCCCAATTGGACATTGTTACAACAAACTTATCTGTTGTGCATCATGAGGCACCTAGCCAAACAGTAACAAGGGAAGGAGCCTCAGAAAATCACTGTGTACTAACAGAAGCGGGCAAACTTAAGCCTGGTGTCAAAAGGAAATGGGGAGCTACTTTAAAAAAACCACAACCAATAAAACCTGCTAGAAAATACAGGAAGCTAGGTACTAAATCGACTTTGAATCATGTCCCTCCAAAGCATGATGCCTTAATGACAATAGGGGAGGCTGAAGTAGCTCCAGTTGTAGTGGAGCCTATAAGTATGGTGCACCCGACAATAATGGCGGTGCCTGTCCCAGATCCATCTGTTATAGTTCCCCCTGGTTCGCTACCCTCCAACCACGATCTTTTGATAGAAGTGGAAAAAATAATGCGTTCCCTCCTTAATCCAGTGGAAATAAGACTTAAAAAGCTAGCTGAGCAACTTGACCATCTAGAACAAGCTAGCCTAGATAACTTTTTTTCTATTAAATCTTTAATTAAGTCTGGCAAAAAAATGGGTGAGGTTGGGAACAACCAGCAGAAGGGTGATAAAGTTCAAGGAGCCATGTTGGTTGACCTACAATCTCCGCCTGTAAGTGGTATTCCTGCACAGGTCAATTATAAAGGGGGGAATAGCAAGAATGTACCTGATCCAGTGTCTAGCAAAACCAGTAGTAATTGCGGGAAACCGAAGTCCAATAACACTAGAAATAAGGAAAGCAAGGACAGTGTTAAAAACCCACCTACAACAACTAGCAAAAATGCCACACCCTTGACGACCGGATCGGGAATAACTTTGGCCCAACGGTCAGGAAATGATAAAATTCACCCTAGTAATGGGCATGGGAATAATACCTGTGTGACAGTGGTAAAACCTCCCACACAGAGCCATGTTCCCCCACAACAAGTCCATACACAGGCAGATAAAATTCACCCGAGTAATGGGAATGGGATTAATTCCTGTGTGACAGTGGCAAAACCTCCCTCACAGAGTTATGTTCCCCCACAACAAGTCCAAACACAGACCCAAATAACCAAACTGCCAACTAGAACCCCGCCAGTACAGCTCACCCCTGACTCCTTCCCATATGTGGCCGTACTTATTAACGTCCCACCCCTAACGGAGGGCCAAAGAGAAACCTATGAGATGTTAAAAAACAAGGCCATGCATTGGCTCTCAGTCAATAGACCGCTCCCAGGGGGGGTGGATGGCCTGATAATCGGGGCTAGAAGGGTCCTTTGGATAGGGAATACTATAAAAAAACAGGGGGGTGAGTGTATTATAATCAATTTCCAGGATCCAAGGGTTGTGGGGCTGATTACGGGACAGGGTTGGAACACTAACATTGGAGGTATTGGGGTTGTTGACCTCACTTTCTTTTACCCAAGACCGGCGATCTATCTAGGGGGCTCCAATGAGCAACCGAGACCCAGTCTTTGCACCTGGGTAGAGGCTGTCCCACCTGCTGCTCCTATATTTAGATCGACTAACTGTTATACTGAGGCATTTAACCCCTATAAAGGGCAGGGGCAGATGAGGTGGGGTTGCTGACAGAGATCAATTGAGCAATTACGACAGGATGAGGTCATGGTTAGTGGGAAGTTCCCTGATGTAATACTAAGACCCCACGATGAAATGACCGGAAAACTCGTAGTGGAACATGTGAGGGATGTGGACATTATTGAATGCTCGGGGGGGTGTGTGGGTGAACCGAGTTTGCAAACTATTGACTGCTCCAAAGATGGTACAGATGTTAATTGTATAAATATTGCTCTAAGTGAGGTTTGTGATTGTGGGAAGCAGGAAGATCTACCGCCTATGACACCTAATGACAAGGGGATTTGTGTAGAAAATATCCTGGAGAGATTTTTGTCATGGAATGTTGCGGGGTTGGGGGCAAGAATGATGTCGCAGGATTGGATTGACTTCGTAACCGGGTTTGAAATGTGCCTATTTCAGGAGACATGGGCATGTGAGCCAATCCACTTCCAGGGTTACTTAAACTTCTGCATACCGGCAACGAGAGGCCACAGGGGTAGACCTATGGGAGGCCTTGCAGTCTGGATTAAACAAAACTTAAATGTAAAGGCAAAAACGATTGATCTAGGTTGTAAGGATATCCAGTTACTGAGATTATCTGTAGCCAAGGGTTCAACAATAGATATCTACAATATATATGCCAGGGGCACGAGTCCAGGGAATTCTGTTACCCTAGAAGTACTATCCGCTTCCCTTGAATCCCGGTCACTTGGAAACAGTGTAATTTTGGCAGGTGACTTGAATAGGACATTCGAGCCCCTAGAACATACTGCATTCCCAATAGGACTAGAGGAAGATGCCCTTTGGGACATCCCCAACCTAGACCTCCTACCAGTGAAGCGGTGGACTAACGACATCTTGTTGTTGAATGCATTATGTTTGGAATATGGTTTGAGGGCCCTCAATGGCAGGACAAAAAGTGATCAAGGTGGTAGTTGCACATACGATAATGGACATAATAAAAGCAGGATTGACTATGTCATCTGCAGTCTTGAGTTATGGTGTGGCGTGGGTGACATGGAAATTGTGGCCAGAATAGAAAGCGACCACAATCCTCTCTGTGTCTCCCACTCATGGTGGAAGGCTGCACGAGCCAACTCAGTGTCAGGTAGTGGGAGCGTACCTGTTATGGCCAATGACTCAAGAAGGGTGAAATGGCCATATGTCCTGGCTAATTTGACCACCTTGGAGTCTATTAATCTGGAGGTTGACAATGCCATTGCCGCCATGGAAAGAGTAGACCCTGTATTACCAGGTTCTGTCCAAATAACTGACATACATGAGACTTTTTTTTCTCTGTTAAAACCGCATTTCACTAAACCTCTGAAGGCTAATAGGAAAGTACCAATCACAATTCCAACCTGGTTCAACAAACAATGTAGGGTAGCTAGGCTGGAGTTGGGCAGAGCACTCAAAAGCAGGGACAAGGCCTCGATTAAAGCTACAAGGAAATGTTATAATGACAGTATTCGAAAGGCTAAGAAGCAGTGGGATGAGGAGTACTGGGAGGAGCTACTGGAGGCCTCAGGTCAAAGGGACTCCAGAATGTTCTGGAAAATTGTGAAATGGGGAAGAGGGGGCGCCCCCAACAACCCCGACAACAATGTCGATGAGGCATTGTGGGTCGAGTATTTTAAACCCCAGTATGCTGAGTGTAGGGATATAGTGGCTAAAGAACCTATCCCTATGGTATTTTGCAAGGGTGATTTTTTTAACACTAAGGATGCGGAAATTGTAATCTCAACACTGCAGGGGGGAAAAGCCCCCGGGCTGGATGGAATCCCTTCAGACATTTTTAAGCATGACAAGGTTAAGTGGGCAAAATATGCGACTTTGTTGGGAAATGGCTTGGCTAAAGGGGCAAAAATCAAAAAAAAAATATTAATGTGTTATTGCATGTTTGTTGTATTAAATCAATTTAGATTAAAAGATCATCATTGCATTATATGCGGGTTTAATGATAAATGTGCCCTTGTTGCATTTGCTGGTGCGTTTAATAATACATAACTAATGTTGTTTTGTTTGTCCTATTGTCTTTGTCAACATTAATGCGGCTGATTTATTGATGGCATGTGCTTAATTTATATGTGCTATTGTTTACGTTATGTTGTTTTCTGTGTTGTATTTGTATTTCTTTTTATCATTTCAGATTTATGCTGGATTTTATGAAGAAAGGTAAATTATAATTGTGCTGCTTTTTATGTGCTTCTGCTAGGTGACTTGTACTAATAGGATAATATTAGTAATAGAGGTTGGGTAACAGAACGACTTTCTTTTCTTGTATTAATTATTCTTTTGTGTTTGTTTGCATACTAGCCCGGGAGAAAGGCTTGAGGCCTAGTTCTGGAAAATGATGGTTAGCCTGTAGTGAGCAGAGCCAAGCACATCCATGTTGAAGCTTTTCCACAAAAACTATTCTTTGGAATAAACTGAAGCCTAAACAAAGAGACTTGTGCGTAATGTGCTCTGAAAGATATTCTTACAAGGCCAAGGAAGTGACAAGGGATGGTTTGGCTGAGCTATGGAGGAAACAGTGAAATGACTTTGGATACTGTATCAATCCTTCGGATGCCGGTGTCGCTTCATGTCAATGAACAATGATGAAATGACGTTTTCAATTTTGGAAGCGGTGGCCTCTGGTGGTCTGATAGACAGCAACCAATCAGGGTGCTGAAAACTATTAAAATATATCGTTTAGCTAGATTAGTGAGTTAGAAAATGTATAAAAACTTAGCCCATTGAGGGGAGCGGGGCTGACTGTTCCTGAGGGCGAAGTGCTGTCCGATTTCCTTTAGACACGTAGAATTCTAAATGCATTTTTAAAAATGTTTTCCTTTTCAGGTCAGAAAGCTTAACATAGGGAATTAGGGTTGATGTTTATTTTAATTCATTAATTCTGTGCAATTTTGAAGTGCCAGCCCTTTTGTGCCAATAAACTAATGGATAATACTGATTTATTAAAAATGTTTCAAATTAATAAATGAGCTAATAAAGATTTTGAAACTGAACCTTTTGAAACTTAAAAATAAAAGCCTTAAAACGTCAAGCTGGTCTTGATTAATTTAGTCATTACCATCAGTTAGAACCATCGGCCAAAGTGGTCTAGTTAAATGTTATTTCTTATTTACTTATGAATAAAATGTTATACTGCAGTTGTATATAATGTACATATGGGTTTGATAGTGTGATTAATTCGGCCACATGATTCAGCTTCTCGAATTTCTGTCTCAGTTCTATGGGCTTCGTTAAATATTTAGTAAGGTGAGTATTAGGTAGTGAATGGTGATGCTGTAGAGACAGAATTTCTATAGTGACGCTGGATCACCACCAAGATGTACACTGAATTTAAAGCAATGTCCTCAATAACAGCTCCTGGCAGACGCATTTTCTGCGGATGCCTTTATCAATGCCGGTTTTTAGCTGGATAGTTCAAAGTGAGGCTTACGGCAGGGCGATGTTTAAATATCTGTGGCGGGGAACTCTATTGGCTGACTGATGTAATCATCGAGAGAGGAAGGGAAAGTTCCATCCAGTAAGTACTTTTCCTCTCCCGATGTGTCCGTCCTGGGTTCCCCTCCCTTAGCTCAGTGCATCGATCACACAGAGGGGAACAAACCTGTAAAGGCATGCGTTGGTAAGGCATGTGAGTAAATATATATTTAATATATAAAATATGTATATATATATATATATATATATATATATATATATATATATATATATATATATATATATATATATATATATATATATATATATATATATATATATATATATATATATATATATATATATATATACACACATATATATATAAATGTATATATATATTTATATACATACATATTTCCATACACTTACCTGGAATATATTTACTATTTCGTAGGAAAGGCATGTGTGGTAAAGGCATATGCGTTGTAAAGGCATATGCGTGGTAAAGGCATATGTATGTTAAAGGCCTGTGTGTGGTCATGGTAAAAGCTATTGTGTGGTAACAAAAGCATTGTAAACGTTTTTTTCCACTGAAAAGTGCCTACTTTGTTAAGTGCCACTGCCGCTCACATCGTGTGGCATGGAAAAGGACCCAGGGCTTTCACATTACTTAACATACGCCAATTAGGGCGGGCAAAGCATGTCTGCATGTCTACTGTTCTTAACCCACTGTTCTCATTCATGTAATGTATAAGACTTCAAGAACACTTGCTCTTGTTCAACAGAAGTGAAAACCTGAAAGAGGCCCTTATATAGAACTTTCAGCTTGGATTGCTGTACAAGTGAGGCCTGTGCACCTATAGTTTAAAAAAAGGGTACATCAGGTTTCGAATTTCTTTACCCCTCTTAGCCTCTGCCACATTCATGTTTGAAAAAACCTGGAAGGTAAATTCCTCTGATGATCCAAACGACATTTGTTGTTTTGCCTTCATCACAAGCTGCTCTTTTATCTGGTAATCTGAAAGGTTCACCGAACCTGTCCGTGGGTATTTCGATTGGTTGTTTTGAATTTACCCTGAGATTCGGTGGACTCTCATAATTGTAAGATGTGCAAGATATATTTTGAATGAATTTTTTTAATAAGTGGAATCATTCCACCCGAACTTTCCGTATCATCCGGGATTTTAATAAACCTCAAGATGAAATGGAGCAAATGATTTTCCATCTCATCTTGCTTTTCCTTTGGGCACAGATTTCTTTTTCAAAATGTTCCAAGCTTTTCTGAAACTGTTCTTGCTCATCTTTAAGATAGATCTGAGGCTCTCTATTCACCTTCAACATCAGTAATGAAGGAGAATTTATCCATGATAGGTGATAACTGATTTTGCAGGTTTGATACTTTCTGCTATAGTGAGATCTTAAATTCTCTAGGGCCTCATTTATGAAAAGTGACGCATCGCTGCGTGAAAACAGCGATGCGTCACTTTTCACTGCGCCCTCCATACGACACCAATGATGCGTCATATTTACAGTATGACCCATCATGGCGCAAGGAGTTACAGATACGTCAGTATTTCTGACGTATCTGTATGGCGCAAAAGTGACGCATTGCTGGAGTGTGTCACAAAAGTGACGCAACTCCAGCAATGTGTCCTTTCACATGGGGCAAGCCCCATGTGAAAGGGCCTGCATCAGTCTTACGCCTGCTGTGAGGCAGGCGCAAGATTTTGACGCAACGGTGTCCTAGAAGTGGCGCAGTGAAATCTTATAGATTTCACTGCGTCACTTCTATGACCCTTTCTTGCGTCAGAGCGCCCCCCCTGCATACATTATACCTGGCAAAGGTATAATGTAGCGCAGGGGTTTACAAAGTGACGCATCTACCTAGATGCGTCACTTTGTAAATATGGTGCAACAAGGCGCATTTTTTATGCTGCTGGTGCGTCACAAAACGTCTAATCTCTTGCAAGAGTATCTCCAATAGTTGCATGAGACGCTGGAGAGCATAGGAAGAGTCTTTAAGAAGCTCCTTTGAAACTGCACAGTTCTGGAATCCTTCAGTGAACAACAAGGCATTGGGCTGGTTGATACAATCTGATTAGGCTGGTGTCCTGTAAGGGGAGCTGGTTGTGCATTATGATAGTGCCTAAGTGTGGACCATAATGCTGGTGTTAGAGGTGAAAACTGCCACTGATCCTTATCTTTAGCCCTATTTGCGGGTTACATGCATTGAGAATTTGCCAACATGGGATATGCGTGACTTTTCTCTGATGCTTCCACAACTATATCTTGTCGCCCTTGGGGTTTGACCAGGAGCTTGACCAACCTCCTCTTTTCTCCTTACATCCGACTGTGAATCATCCTGATAAGTAGGTGTTAAGCAGCTGCTTTGATCAGGGGTAGGATCCACAGAAAGGCTGGCTGTTTTTGGCTTGGTATTTCCACATAATGCATGAGGAAACCTTTGGGTATTTTCCTGGTGGCCATAGGCTTGGATATGCTACTCAAACACACTTCAACATGGCCAGCCAAACCAGATAGTCTTTTGGGATCAGACTGCCTATTTGTACAGGGGGAGGTATGTTATTTGACCTTTTAATTGAGTTTGCAACTTTCTAAAAGAACTTGATCCCAAAGTAATAAAGCAGTGCTCAGAGCTGGTAGAGGATATCACTGAAAATACCACAATTAGGTCAGTTAGTTGTGGGAAAACTAAGTTAAATGCAGCAAGAAAGGTCGAAGTGTTTCCCAAAATGTCCAAAAAGTGGCATGCGTAGGAATAAAATAAACAATTTCCATTTTCCAATTTGTAAAAGGGGCATATTTTCGTTGAATAATTTTTTTAACAAAATAGTTGTTATTTAGAACATCAGCATTTATACATAGGGGCTGATTATGATGTCGGTCGGAAAACCTCAGAACGACCAACATCTCCGGTTTCAATTTTGACCGCCTAAGAACAATGCAGTCGGAATTGAAACCAGCAGGATTCCAACGGTAACAAGGCGCCCATTGTTCAGTCAGAGGCCCCAACGTAATCCGATTTTGATCGGAAAGTGCCTGTGGGGGTACCTAGCAGGGCACCTATTCCTCTACGGCCTCTGGTGCCCCCTGTTAATCCCTGCACCTTGAGGTGCCTGCCAAACACTGTAGGGATATAACAGAATCTCAAATTGTTCCTAGGGAGCTTGTGCTACGGCAAGTTTATGGCCAGAGCAGAAGCTCCCATAGAGAAATGAGAGTATGCAACCACACCATGTACGGTCGTATTGTAATGGTGATGTAGGGACCGCCGACCGGTGGTCGGTCGGTTCCGAGACCTCGGCGATGTTGACATCACAATCAGGCCCTTAGAATCATGCCGCAAATCCCATATGCCTGTTTCAGATGCTCCTTAAAAGGAGAGTGCAATTGAACGTACATCATCTTTTCATGTTCGAACATAGTGGGATTTTGCCATGATACATGTCGAAATAGTATAAGTTTTGTTCTCCCTGAGGAGCCTCAATTCATATTGTTGGGTTACTCTTCGAATATAAAATTGACAATGACTGAAGACTGAAAGGTTTGTAAAAGAAAATATGATACTGGGGAGATTTGATGAAAAATGTATTAGAAACTTGACTTACTCTGAACACAAACCTTTAGTTGGATGTGCAGAGAATCTAACCTGTCTAGACTACAGCAGTGAAAGACAGGAATAAAAAGTTCTCTTAATCTGAACCTTAGTCTAAAACATAACTTTGACGCATTATGTCTCTAACAAAGCATTTGTCGTTAAGGAGAAGTTTGTTTTATGAAAGAGGAGCAGTAAGAAATAAAATAAACATATTGTAAATATAGAGTGCATAGAAAATGTCCTAGCAGGATTAATGCAATTCGTTTACCATAGTCTGGCATAGATAGATGGCCTGCATATTTAATGAGGCCAATCGTTTTATTAAGTCCTAGACTTTTGCCCCACTTTGCACAGTGCCAATTTTTTTCAATCCTCTGATGATTAAAACTCTAGCAAATCTTCGACTTATTTCAAGGTCTAGAAATGGTATTAAAAAAATAAGAATGACATATATTGCTAAGGTTACAATATACATTTGATTGAAAGTGGTATAAAAAATACAGTTGATGCCCTTGGCAGAGAATATGGCAGCAGGCAGCCTGCTCTTGAAAAGTACATTCCTTAATCTATGCAAACGTATTCAATTAAAACCATTCAAGGACAAACTAATAGTCTTTCATATAAACATTACATTATGTTTCTGAAGTCTCTCTGTAAGAGCTGCAATTCTATTTAAGTAATGGGCAGAACTGCAAACATAATAGCTCGATTCTATCCTTCCACTGCTTCACCACTGAGAAAAAAATATGTGAAATTAATGTGTGTTAAGGAACCACTTTTACTATAAAAACATGTTTTACTGGCATTTGGGTTTTGTGTTCTTTGAGTGGACTTCATGTTCAGCTTTCGCATTCCATTTACAATAAGGTAGTCTTTTTTAAAAGCAGCAGCGGTGTATAATGGGTCTGGGATTCAGGATATAAGCCTGCATCACCATCATATGCTTTCAGGTTTCTAAAGAACCAAGAGGGCCCATGCTTTTTGGAAAATTGTCTAAATTGTATTCCATTTGAATATATTGTCACCTGCCCTCTTAAGGACCATGCTTGCAGAAAACATAAGGGTAGTTTTGTCAAACAACACATTTCTATATTCTTTTAAAGTAAAGCATGTTTTTATGATATCCTCACATCATTCCATTTATTTTGCATTATATAGTCCATTTTGCAATATATAGTCCGTTGCGCATGCAAGAGGCAGATTTGTACCTTTGAAAAACACCTTTCAGAATGTACCTAGTTGCATTTGGGATGGTCGTATACCACCATCCTTAATTAAAAAGCGATTGTACCCACATTTCATGACAGTGACACAAAAAGAACTCACAATCAGGACAGATGTGCTTTGGGAATTGCCACCTAACACTTTTTGCTCCTGTAGAAGTGTAGAGGCAGACAACGGTGGTATGCACCTACCTCATCGCCTAACAAGAACGGTTCTAAAGACACGTTGTCCAAGGTATTAAACTTGTCTAAAAGTTGGATCCTCTTGGGAAATCAAAACCGCGAAAAAGTGCAGAGGCAGTTGTTGTGGAACACTGGCGCTGATGCTATCTACTCATTTAACCAATGAGACGGGAGCCACACGGTTAACGCTGCTTCTCGCTCCCCGGGTAACCCCATTTCTCAAAACTCCAAGTATCCAAGAATCAAGAACCTGAGGGGGGTGGGATCAAGGGGGATGGGTGCGATAATGTTAATATTACCTCAATAAAGAATTGTTTAAAAAAAAAAACCTGATCACTGCCTCAATTTCTCGCCAACATTTAATCAAATTTGAAATTGTATCTATTTATGTGTTTTCTATTGTGCCGCACTCCAAAAGTAACATCACATTTTATCTAACTACAGATCCCTAAAGATCTGTCCTTGCCTATAAGTCACAAGAGCAGAAACTGAAGAGAAGGAACCTGTTAGACTAACAGGGGTCCAATTCAAATAGAGTTCTAAAATCTCATCCCACTATAAACAGATTTGCATGCTTCCAGACATACATTTTTTAGGAAATCACAAAAAAATCTTGGAAGGTTTCACCAGTCTTCAGACATAATAAGGAAGGTCTTTGTGAATTTCCTGTCATGCCAATGTACTAGCATTTCCATCACCATAAATTATGATACTACATGGCATCACTATCATGACTTTCGAGATGTGACTTTAGCGGCTAATGTTACTGCGATCTAATGATATGCTTAGGCTAAGGAATTTCTTTTGTTATTATGTTTTATGTAGTTTTAACCATAAGTACCTATCGTCCTTTATCACTCCTGTAAAGCTTTTAGTTGGAACAATGAACAAAGATTGTCATTGTTGATGTATAGTAATGTACAATTACGCCTACTGAAATGCCAGTGCTTTTTCCTCCATGGGAATTTGTTGATCCTGTGCAGAAATCTCTTACCATACAACCCCAGCTAATATTGGTATTCTTCCATTCACCTTCCCACTCTAGATAGGGATTTACTCCTGCTCTTGGGTGGTCCCCAAACATTCCAGGTAACCCCCCTGCTGAAATCCGCCCTCCGCACCCCTTAATATGTATCTTAAATAATATCTTCCATCCATGTACATCACATCTACAAATGAAAAAGGCTTTATGGTTCTAGCTCTTATTGCATAACAACAAAGGGATTTATTCAAATATTTGTGGAAGGAGATGCAGTTAGTATTTTTTAGAAGAACGTGGGGGTGATGTCCTGCGGTTAAAAAGGACAGGGTGGTGCTCTAAGAAAATACTGGAAACAATTTGCTATGGTTGAGACTTAAGCATTTCCAACCAAATGGTTGTTTTGCTTGTGTGTGCCCTGAACCACCAGTGACAAGCTGTCCAAGTATTTTTGATAGTGTAGTACTTTGGAGGTTATGCATGCTAATTTGAAGGTGATCATAGACTCCACAACTAACCAATGACATTATTTGAAAATCGAGTAATGTGATCAGCGACACCAGGGTACGTTTGGAAGTGCTAGCAAGGATGGCATTTCTGAAGCCACTAAAGCACTAATAGCTTGCTTCGATGTCCAAAACTAATTTTCAGAATCATCAGGTTTAGTTTCTTCAGCAGCTGAAGTTGGCAGTTTGCTGATTTTGTGATATGTTGACATGCGCATCCACGGGATTCATAGGGACTTTGCACGAGTGGTGATGTTCGGAGTGTATCCTGTATTTTTGTTATTCTGTACACTAAGGGCCCAATTCACAAAAGTAATTGAGACAAAATCTTAACTTTACGTGTTTCGGTATTCACAAAAGGCATTTAGTAGTAGTAAAGTTAGGAAATCTAACTTTACAACTACTAAATACCTTAGGTGAATACCGAAAGTCGTAAAGTTAGGATTTTTCTCAGCTTAGTAGTAGTAAAGTTAGGAATCCTAACTTTACTACTACTAAATGCCTTTTATGAATACTGAAAGTCGTAAAGGTAGGATTTTGTCTCAGATTACCTTTGTGAATCGGGCCTAAGTTAGGTTGAAATACTTGAATGTTAGGAGATGTACAAAGGTTTTGTGAGGTTGCATAGGCCCAATTTGTGACCAAAAATGTACAAAAAGGAAAATGTGATTTGGCAACCTGTTACTGAATGGCAGTTTGCATTTACATTTTGGTATTTGGATGAGGCATGTTTAGGGCATCCCTTCCAAATAAGGAATCACAGTAGTATGTATTAATATTTTGCGACCAAATTACCACCATTCTAAAGTGGTGGTAACCCATTCATAAATGGAAAGGGGTTCCCTTGAGACCACTTCCGCTTTAAGAATGTTAAACAAAATATTTTTCAGGCAGCCGGTAAACTTTTTTTGCATTACAAAAAAAGAAGAAATTGCTTTAAAAAAATGCAATCGCAGACATGGTGGTCCCCTAAACCCAGCAGGCTACCATCCATGCAATGTCGGTAATTTCTGACGGGTCACAACTTGCAAACAGCTTTATTAATATTCATGAGGTAGGTTGATGTGAAACCTACTAGGAATCACTATTTTTGCATACACTAGGAATACCGATTTCTAATTGCGATTCAGAGATAATCACAATTAGGAAATCAGTATTCGTAATGTTTGCACATCTGGCACTTGGTCTTGCTGAGATTAGCAGAACATTAAGTGGCATTCAGCATTGGCTGCCATTATTATTTGAAACATCCTTTTATACCATTTTTGGATGCAAGGGTGCATTTTACACTAAGAAAATATTGCCAAATGGCCACAACACCCCATAATTCTGCTAAATCTCATGGAATTTTAATATTTTTCCACAGCAGAACTCCACAGCATTAAACTCCGCCAATTCCACCCACCCTTAGTCTACACACAGGACAAGGCCAACTATCTTATTCATTTTGTCAAAGTAGCACTCCATTACCTTTGAGCTTCCTTACAAAATAGCTCACAGGGGCCATCAACCTAAGGATTGAAAAGACAAAATAGCACAGGCTGATCCCCCAAAATGTCCTGCAGAATAGAATTCCCACTCTAAAGACAGGTATCGCAGATAACTTGTTGCTAAACTACAATGATAGCTGTCGCCCTCCAGAATGGATGAATGGTAGCTTCCCTCCTATTCACAAACCCTTCGAGAAATAGATACCATAGGAAAGCTTACCCTCAAGGATTCACTCTCACCAATAGGAATAGCCCGATACACCAAATCCCTTAAGTGCTGAAGTACCCTCAGGTGTACAAAGCAGCACAAAGACTTAGTAGGGAATGAGCTTCACACCCACCATCTATGCGTCGTAGAGGTGCAACACAGCAGGTGAGGTCTTGGAGGGAATCTAGTTGCTATTGCCTGTAGATGAGGTGGAGGGCACATGCCACAACAGAAACAACTAGGTCTTCCCAGAGATATTCACTAAACATGTCACTAAACTCAAATACCTAATGGCAACTCCAACCGTAGTCACCAGATCTGCAACACCTTAGCCTGCACTTTTAAAGAGAAGGTTAACCCCTTTTTTTAAACATTTTATGAGACTTACAATCACCTTAATTGTGAGCAGACAACACAGCCATCACATGACTATGCACCATTGCTTGAATTTACACCTACCACTCAAGAACAGGTAGCAACTCATCTCATACAAAGCAAATCAGGTTCTCCTTATGATCCCTGTCCTTCTAAGATACTTAAACTAACACCAGAAATGATCTTGACACACCTGTCTGATATCTTTAACATTATGTTTTCGACAGGAGTATTTCTGTTCATTTGGAAACAAGCCTCCATTCTTCCTCTTATAAAAAAAGCAATCAGAGCTGCATGGACCTCAACAATTATCGTACAAAATCACGCCTTCCAGTTCCTTTCAAAATTATTGAAAAAATCATGAACAAAGAATTATCCAAATACATTCAGGATAATCAAATAATCAAATTCTAGACTCAACACAATTTTAATTCAAACCAGGGCATAGTACTGAACTGCCCTCTTTAAAGCAACGGAAGAGAGGACGATCACATTAAACAGAGGGGGATCCACAGCCCTTATTGTTTTGGATTTATCGGCTGCGTTCGATATAGTGGACCATAAAATCCTGATTCACCATTTATCAGAAAGGGATTAAGAACAAGGCCCTGGTTCTTCTCTCACCTCCATTCTCACAGACAGGAAACAAACTCTAGTGCTGGGTAATTTGAATCAACACCATATAAAAATATATATATATATATGCTCTACCTTGTTGGGTGCCACAGGGATCATAGTTGAGCCTGACCCTTTTTAAAGTCTATGTGGCTAAGTTGGCCCCACTTATCAAAAATGTTAACTTGGAGCCAGCTTCCCATACTGATGGCACTCAATTGGTAGTCACTGCCTCTTATAATGATTCTTCAGGTCCGCACAGATGTCATGACTGCATTGAAGCAGTCAGCTGTTGGATGCGTAGGCACTGTTTGAAGCTCAACTCTGGAAAAACAGAGGTTATTGTATTTGGGAATGCCTTCCTAGCCTGGTCCCCTAATTGGTGGCCAGAATGGCTGGGGCAACCTCCAATTTCTTTCCTTAAAGCTAAATACTTGTGAGTCATCATTGAAGACAAATTCAATATGAGTGCCCAGGTGTCCTCAGTGCAATCATCAGCTTTCCACATCCCTAGATTGAGTAAAAAAATATTGCCATACATTCCCAATAACTTCAGGAAAAATGTAATCACTACATTAGTCCTTTCAAAACTGGACTACTGTAACAGTCTTTATTTGAGTTTTCAAGAAAAGCGTGTAAGTAGGCTGCAACTGGTGCAGAATGCTGCAGTCAGAATGATCCTGACTCTGCCTAAGTTTCATCCTATCTCCCAGGGACTCCGAAAGCTACCCTGGCTTCCGATTCGTAGTCGGGCTAAATTTAAAGCCCTATGCCTAGCTCATAAAAGACTTTACAATACAGGTGTAGAATTTCTTAGGAACACGTTCCGATGGTACATCCCTAATAGATCTTTACGATCTGCAAATTCCAAAACTTTAGTAATTCCCAAAATTAAAAAGGCAAATTGTGGAGGCAGGAGTAACATATTCTGCACTGCAAAATTATGGAATGGCATCCCAGCACGTATCAGAGCCATTCCTTCCTTGTTGCCATTTAGGAAGGAGATTAAGACCTGGCTTTTTAAAAATTAAGGGCTAGATGTAGGTAAATAGTATTTACTGATTCGAAAATACTGAATTTTACTGATTCGGTATTTTCGAATCAGTAAATGCTATGTAGCCAAGAATTTGGTAAAAATTACCGAATCGTTAAGATTCGGTATTTACCGAATCGGTATTTACCGATTCGGTAATTGCCATTCATTCCTATGGGCCTGGAGGCCCATAGGAATGAATGTCAATTACCGAATCGTTAATTACCGATTTGGTAAAATAGGGAAAGAGTCAAGGGTGGCAGGGTGTCACTTTGACACCCTGTTGCACCCCTGAATAGTGCATGTGTGCACATGTGGCACACATACATGCACTAAGGGCATGTATGTCTGTCACATGGCACAGGTGTAAATGCACAGATTTGCATTTACAGAGGTATTCGTTATTTACCACCAACTTTAACTCAAGGGTAGAGTTCACATCAGCCAGATGGGTTACCCACAGGTTTGATAATTTGAGACTCCATGCAAATGCATACAATAGTAGTCAGTGGCAGTCAGCAACATTAAAATGTGGTAGGGCAAGAAGCCTAAAAAACTTAGCATATATGTTGCACGGAGTCACGTCCGGTGTCAGCTGGAAAGGAAAGGACTTACTCCCTTGTACAACATTCTTCCAACCAATACTGGAGCAATGGTTGGAGCAGGCTAACCCAGCACTCATTTTGAAGCTGGGGGCCTGTGGCTGCAATCCCTCTGCTGTTTCTCAGCCCTAGGATTGTGCAGGCTGAAGTGCGCAGTTTAAATTGGTAACCTGTAGGCAGCTGGCCAATCTGACATGCGCACTGACAGGGGCTGCGGTAATAGTGCAATTGCACGAATCAGCCCCGCCCCCTGCCATCGCGCTGTATCCCGCAAGCCTGCGACCAAAATAAAACGGTATTTATTACCGTTTTATTAATGTGTGCCTGCTGCGCTCGCAGCGGGCCGGTGATGCTAAATGGAGGACCCGCCATTGATAGTAGTCAAGCAGAGACATGGGAATCCCACAGGATGTGATTAAAAAGCGCATGCAGCGAGATAAACCAGATCAGAGATACTGGAGAAATGGAACATCTTTATAATGAAAGTTAAAGGCCATGCATTGCGGCATGCAGTGACTGCGCTGGAGCGAAGCCATTTCATATATTCTGAAGAAAGTTATTCACAGCTGTAAGCAAGATATCTGAGCGGACCATGTGTATAATATTTGAGACATTGAGATACCATGTTCTCCTATGGAGTCTGTGACAGTTCATTGCGCATGTTAGCACTCTATTTTAAAAAACGATAAACGCTGACGATCAGAGGACTTTTTACTTGCCTATAACTGGGCTATTCCAACATAATTAGACTTTGTTTGGCCAGTTACCTGGTGTCAGGATCATATGAAGAGTCAGAGACTCATGCACACTAGACCGCGATGCAAGAGCACATCACTAAAAATCTGTGCGAAAATAGCAAGCAAATGATGAAATGCGCGTACTTTCCCAATTTCAGTTTCAATGTATTGAGCGTTTAATTATTGGACGCTTGTAAAGCATATACAAATAGGTTTTCAATATTCTTAAAATTTCAAAATGTTTTATAGCTGGTAAAACACGATATAACTGTTCATAGTTGTACAAAATAAACCAAGCTACAAGAACTATTTCGATGGTATTTTTACTACTGCCTGAAATCTATTTGAAAATATTGGATATTATTGCATACTTGGAGTGAGAAAATGCCTCTTTTTCATGGTAACCTACTTTTTTGTGGCCTGCTATTGCTGTTTTTGGCCCTGGGACAATGATACTGCTAGACCCCAGTGCATGTGCTCTGACCTCTAAAACATGTTGAAATTGACCTACTTATAATTGGCCCAATTGACTTCCCTATAAGGCCACTGTTTATGGTGTCCCAAAATACATCCATGACAGGGTAAGTTAAATGTTACCTATGGACGGCAACACTACTGGGTCATCAACTAGTATGACAAGACAAACATGACTTCAGGCCATCCACTGTTGCCTGGCTGCTGCAGTTTTATTGCAAAATGAATCCTAGAAGGATCCTTTTTCGTCACTTGCTCCCTGAGGACTGCTGCTTCCATTTACTTTAGATATCTAGGCATGAGAATAAGCAGCCTCCTCGGAAAAACAGTCAGATTCACAACTAGAGGGAAAGGCCTCAGGCTCAGCCACGCATGCCATTTCCCCGCAAGCGGACCATGCTTGCCTTAACCACACATATGCCTTAACAACACATGTGTGTTGTTAAGGCAGTGCATGGTCTCAATATGTGGATGGGCATGGCACAGAAGAGGGAGGATCGGGAGACGTGGATATGGTCTGGTATGCTTTTTTGTTTTGGGGTTTTGGGGGTTGGGAGATAGTTTTTAGGGATAGGCACAGTTTTTAGGGCTTGAGTTCTTTTCAGGGCTCGGAGGGTAGGTTGGTATTCTTTTAGGACCTGGGGGGGTCTGTTGTTTTTAGGGCTCTAGGGGGTTGGGATTGTTGTTAGGGCTGGGGTTGGGTTGTTTTTAGGGCTCAGGGGGCATCAGAGATGTTTATAGGGCTCAGGTGGAGTTTGGTTATTTTTAAGGCTCAGGAAGGGTGTGTTGTTTTTAGGGCTCAGGGATAGTCAGGGTTGTTTTTAGGGCTCAGGACAGGGGGGCTGGGGTGTGATCTTTACCACACATATCCCTTTACTAGTCATGCCTTTACCACAAAATTGTATGGTAATGGCATGAGTGGCAAAGGAATGCGTTGTTAGGATGTGCTCTTTGTTCTGGCAGCATTGTAGAGGCACTCGTGGTTTAGCCACGCATACCTCTGTTGTACAACCACAGCTAGTGTGATGTTAGCAAACCCAGCTCCTCCCTCTTCCCAAGCAGTTAACTATTTGCTGGAGGCCTGACTTGGGCCCTCCTTGCTCTACTCCCTTGCCTTCAAGAATTACAAGCTAGCATTGGTGACTGCTGTGTTGGCCTTTGCCTGTGGATATGGCCAGCTCTCTACCAACAGAAAGACTAGACTCTGCCACAATTGTAGCAGAAACTTACATGTTAGCTGCCGGTCTCTCAAGAGGAACGTCATGGAGTCAATTCCCTGAATAGGTGGATAAGTTGCAATGATTGGTCTAGTCTGGGAATAGGAATATAGGAAATGGTCAGGGATATGGATCCTGAACCTTTGGCCTCGTTTAGATTTTGGCAGGCTATCCATCAGTGTGCAAGGCCAGCAGAGGACATGGCCTTAAATTCCCTGGCAAAGGACCACTGAACACATTTTAGAGATCCCTTCCAGTTTAGTGATGATCCCTGTGCCTTCAGTAAAGCTGTTGGCTCAGCAACTCCACTGAGGGCACTGAAGAAGTGTTGTGTTTGCTGCACCCGCTCAGCAGAGAACTAACTACTAAAGCAGGAGTTTTTCCTTGCAGCATAAAATAGTGATGGTACCAACATAGAGGAAGGTTTATCTCTATTCATGGGGCCACTGAGTGATGTCCCTATCCAGACCCCATGTCTTTCGTGACAGTCCCAGGTGGAGTTAACAAGTAAATAAGATTGGGGTGATCATTAGTATGACCTGATGACCCAGAGGCGGGTTGGTTGTCAGATCCAACTGTTAGCCATCCGAGGTTCTACTGGCAGAGACCCTGCAGTTCCCTTACCTCTAAATGGGTTGGAGAAAACAAAAGTTTGACAGTATGTTGCATCTGCCATGTAATGTTGTAATCCCTAAAGTCAGATGTTTCCAATGCCTCTAAATGGAGTGAGGTACAGAAACTTCAGAGAATGATGCAGCTGCCATTTTATAGTGGAAGAACTGGTCTCCCAAACCAGAAGTGTCTCTCCTTGTATTTGCAGATGGGCCTGTATGCGGTCATTATTGGGCCTCCTTATGCCATAGTATTGAGGGGTAGTTACTGCATTTCTCTCCTCCTGGGAGTGAAGAAATGTCACCCTTTTAAATAACATTCTGTGGTGGTTAATAAAAGCAATCAACCCTCGTGTGATATATTTGATTTTTTTTTATTAAATGAACGTGAGTGAATCATATTATAAAAACCTCAGTCATTTAAATACAAATAAGGCATTATTAAGATATACATACTCAGTCAGCAATCATATGATTGGCAATTTAGAGTTGAGATAAAAGCAACTTATCCATATCCGTTTCCAAGAAAATGGGTTATTATCTGAGAGAATGTGAGTCCTACCAAACCAATTGGTATCAAATTCCTTTAAGGTCAGGCACTTAGTTTCAATATTAAACATGGGTTCTTCTAACAGCTATGGTGCAGAGCAGAGAGGCTTAACTTTGGGAGATGTGTTAAGTATTAAGCAACTCTAAAATGTCAAAAAGTCAAAGTATGACACAAATCAAAATCCTGCCACCAATTTCTAAAAAATAAAAAAAATGTTATAAGAATAATGACACCAAAATTACTAAAATCCAATAAGGGGACACAGAGAAATTAACTTTTAATTGTTTACGGTAAAAAGGACCAAGAGACGGTAAAGCATCCATCAGAAGTCACTGTTTGCAGTTGACGGGGACTTGTGCCCCATTCTTAGTAAAATCGAAAATGGCAAAAGCATTCTACACATGGAGGGGGTTTGTAACACAGTTAGAGTAATTTTAAGATAATGAGTAGCCCCTTCCCAGTCAACCACTCCAAAATGGTTATGGAGCCAGGTCTCTCCTCCACCTTGACTAGAAGCTCAGATTCTAAAATGTGTTTTGGGATCAAAATACCCCTTTTCTCCAGGATTACCTTATCGCTAATCTTTAAAGGCAAATAAAGGTCTTCTGCTGGTCCATTTGAAAATTGTGAAGTTGCTGGATACTCCTAGACTGCCCTACTTGGCTTAAGCTGTTCACACTCCTTCCTCAAGCCATCATGCCGGGCCCAGGCCATTACCTTTTCTACAAGAACAGTATTATGCACATTCAGGCAAAGAAAGTATACATTTTTAAAAGTAACTTTTCCAGTATATTTCTCAAAAATCTATTTCACCATTAAATTGTATTTTAAGGAATATTAAAAATTGAACCACCTCTGTAGTTTATTCCACAGATATTGAATTACCAATTAACTACACCTTCGCTTTTGCTTCATAGAACCAGCTACAGCCCTTGTGACATTGTTCTGCATTCCGAGTGGAACAGGTATGCTCAGACAGGAGTCCTATGCTCTGCACGCCACTGGAGTCAAGCTATCCTGGCTGAAGACGGCTGATAGCCAGAAACCGGTCCTAGGATGCTTGATTCCAGTCCAGGGAAGACATGGCTTGGTAGTTCGGGCTGGACTGTTCACATGAGGAACAGGGTCAAGGTTGATTTGCATATGGCCATGTCTGAACTGGGGTGGTGTGGTGAGCAAAAAAATGATAGATTTAGGCCCGGATCTCTGTACTGGGGTGAATGTAGGATCTTGTTCTGCATTCTGTCCACCAACTGTTGTTTTTGCAATTGTCACCCCGAGTGGGACGGGTATGCTCAGACGTGAGTCCTGTGCTCTCCACACCACTGGAGTCAAGCTATCCTGGCTGAAGACGGCTGATAGCCAGAAACCGGTCCTAGGATGCTTGATTCCACTCCAGGGAAGACATGGCTTGGTAGTTCGGGCTGGACTGTTCACATGAGGAACAGGGTCAAGGTTGATTTGCATATGGCCATGTCTGAACTGGGGCGGTGTAGTGACCAAAAAAATGATAGATTTAGGCCCGGATCTCTGTACTGGGGTGAATGTAGGATATTGTTCTGCATTCTGTCCACCAACTGTTGTTTTTGCAATTGTCACCCCGAGTGGGACGGGTATGCTCAGACGTGAGTCCCGTGCTCTCCACACCACTGGAGTCAAGCTATCCTGGCTGAAGACGGCTGATAGCCAGAAACCGGTTCTAGGATGCTTGATTCCGGTCCAGGGAAGACATGGCTTGGTAGTTCGGGCTGGACTGTTCCCATGAGGCACAGGGTCAAGGCTGATTTGCATATGGCCATGTCTGAACTGGGGTGGTGTGGTGAGAAATTAAAGTTTGGATTTAGGCCCAGATCTCTGTACTGGGGTGACTATATGACATTGTTCTGCATTCTGTCCATCAACTGTTGTTTTTGCAATTGTCACCCCGATTGGGACGGGTATGCTCAGACGTGAGTCCCGTGCTCTCCACGCCACTGGAGTCAAGCTATCCTGGCTGAAGATGGCTGATAGCCAGAAACCGGTCCTAGGATGCTTGATCCCGGTCCAGGGAAGACATGGCTTGGTAGTTCGGGCTGGACTGTTCCCATGAGGCACAGGGTCAAGGCTGATTTGCATATGGCCATGTCTGAACTGGGATGGTGTGGTGAGCAAAAAAACGATAGATTTAGGCCCAGATCTCTGTACTGGGGTGAATGTATGCCATTGTTCTGCATTCTGTCCATCAACTGTTGTTTTTGCAACTGGAAGGCCTTTATGACACTGCAACAGTGAGTAACCAGTTTTGTTATTAACTTTTTGCAATGTCATAGCAGTGGATTACTAGATTCAGAAACTGAAATAAACGATAGAAGCTCTCAATGAGAGCCATACACAAAATTATGTTATATGTAATATATTTCTCATACATCACCATTGATTACACATCTTTATTTTAACTCGTTTCATATACCTTGTCTTTTTTACAAAGATTCTTTTCCTGCAAAATTGTGAAACAAGGCAGCATTTTTCAGGTTAAAAGTTACAGATGTAGGATAAAAATGTAGTAGAACAATTTGTAAAATGAGCCACTGTTTGAACCATATCCTTAAATAAATAAAAAAACACCTTATAACAGCCCGAAAGTTAATATATATTATAAGACTTGCGGGCAGATTTACAAAGCTGTTACGCAATGAAGCGCATTGGCCAAAGTTGCTGATCTACGATTTATGAATGTGGTTGAGCAGGATATCGGAAACTACAGCGATATGTTGCTTTTGCTTTCTCCCCTATCCTTGGCAAACAATCAAACTGCCTAGGGCCATGCGCACACCTTTGCACCATAGTGTTAAAGTGTTTGTGTCATGTTTAACATACGTTTTTATACTGGAATTGTGCCTTTCATTACAAAATAGTATATGTGGACAAATGTTTATGTTTTTCTCTTTTTTTCATGTGTACTGTACAGTGCAACACACATGCAAAGTCGAAGTTTGAAGACATAAAAAAAGGTTTCCCTTTTTAATGCACAAGAGGCATTATATTTGTGGTGCAGCCCGCTCTACAAATGTTAGTAAATAGAGTTTTATGTCAAAAACTGCAGGTGGTTGCATGGGAAGCCATTTTGAAACAAAGAAACATAATATGTGCGTTACTTTAGCTCCACTTTGCAGCACAAATAACGTTTTGCACTGGAAGGTAAATCCCATCTAAACATTTTGCACACCTTTTGTGATGCAAACCCAGTGCAAAATGGTATTAAATCTGCCCATGAAGTTTGCATCTTAAAGTTTGAAGACAGACAGACTGTTTCAAGGAAAGAAACTTTTTATCAGACGACAACTCTCCACACTCATAGGCCTTACAGCATTAGCTTGGCACGCAACCTGCTGCGCAGAGTAAAATAAATGGCATTTTAATTTTATATTCACTCTTCAGTCAATCATTGTCTCATTCTGCAAACATTTCCATAATTTCTGAGTACAGCTTTTCTTAGAGATGAACACTATTTTGAACCAGAATATATGTATTTGAACTTGCATCTGCTTTTTCCAGGAGTATGCTATAACGTTTTCCAATACATTTTAATGAAAAAGGCAGATGATTCACAGGGTCTCTTCATTGCAAAGAACATATTGCACTATTTGCCACTGCCATTCACCTGTAACTATTAAGCAACCATGGCTTCAGAATGATTTATTTTTCAAAGACATTGAATTCAGAGGGCAAGAATTCATCTGCAGCCTTTTGCAATATTATAACTTCAAGCATAGCTAAAATATCAAATACTGATTGGTCTTCAATATCAAAAAGGATAAGCACATTTTCTACTAAACTCTCGGGCCCTTATTTATGAAGGCCTTGCGTCTGTTTTGCGCCGCCGGTGCGTCACTTTTTGTGACGCACCAGCAGTGTAAAAAATGCGCCTCGTTGCGCCATATTTAAAAAGTGACGCATCTAGGTAGATGCGTCACTTTTTAAACCCCTGCGACACATTATACCTTCATCAGGTATAATGTATGCAGAGGGGGCGTTCCCCTGCAAAAAGCCTCGTAATAGTGACGCAGTGAAATCTATGAGATTTCACTGTGTCACTTTTAGAACGCTGTTGCGTCAAAATCTTGTGCCTGCCTCACAGCAGGCATAAGACTGATGCAAGCCCTTTCACATGGGGCTTTCCCCATGTGAAAGGACGCATTGCTGGAGTTGCGTCACTTTTGTGACACACTCCAGCAATGCGTCACTTTTGCACTTACAGATACGTCAGAAATACTGACGTATCTGTAACTCCTTGCGACATGATGCGTCATGCATTAAATATGACGCATCAGGAATGTCGTAAGGGGTGCGCAGTGAAAAGTGACGCATCGCTGTTTTCACGCAGCGATGCGTCACTTTTCATAAATGAGGCCCTCGGTTTCCAGTACTAGCAGTACAAGGATTGCATGGACCCTGGTGCAAGCATGGGAAATGGTCCCTTGTACTGCTTTTGGGTTAGGAAAATACAGCATTGCCATGTTCTAATAGACTTATCAGGGTTCTGGGCCCAGGTGCTGCTGCACCTGCCGCACTAATCATAGTTAGATTCCTGGTTTCAAACTTTCCTAATTCTCTTCCATTCATTCATAGTTTGAGTACTACTCAACACTTGGTAACCAGATATTTACCCTGAACAAAAACATATTATGCTCACCAGTATTTTCAGTGGTGCTCCTCCTAAAGAAGCACACATGAAATTCTTCCATATTTATCAGTAAGCAATCTGTTAGACATGACTAACCATTAGCAGATCTAGGCCCTTCTTATGAATGGCCATTTAACATGGTTGGGGTCAGTGACATGTGTGGCAACTGGTTCATTTCTCTCAGAGATTTCACCTGCTGGCGAGATCTCTAGGAATAAATCCAGGATGAATCCTCTCTGGGTGTGAGTGATTTCCTGTAGTATGCAAGAAAAAGTGCAAAAGGCTTCCCTCCACTGTTTGGAGGATCTGCGACTTTACAGATTGCCTGAAAGATTCATTATTACTATAGATTAACTGAGTCTTTTTTTTACTCCAGAGGGAAATTGTGGCATAATGCATTGTTTAGACGACATATACCCAGGGCCGAACTGGCCTTAGTGGGCACCGGGCGTTTCCTCTGTGGGCTGGAACTGTGGGACCGGTTTTAGACTGGTGGGGGCTGGTTTTGTTACTGGGGGCCGGATTTGCAGCAGTGCTGCAAAATTGGCCCCTTGTAATAGCGCAGCAGCAGTGTTTCTGCCAGTCCCCCCAGAAGAAAAGTATTGAAGACGTAGATAAGAAAAGCAGGTTTTTAACCCGTTCCGTGCTAGTGACGGAACACTCCGTCACGGGCCACGTGCGCGCTGTGCTCATGACGGAGTGGTTACATCACGCCGCGGTCGCTCCGCCCATGCTGCATCAATTGCGCGCCTGCGCGGCTGAATTATTGAGCGGACGGGGCCGTGACAGAACCACTCCCTCATGAGCACAGCGTGCCCATGGCTCGTGACGGAGTGGGTCCATCACAAGCATGGCGGCGCTGCGCGACCCTGCCTCCCCCCCCGGCGCCGTGGCGGAATTACCGCTGCGGCCAAGGGGTTAACTAATAATCTGAGTCTGTTTAATATATAATGGGCATTTATTATAAGGGTATTGCAAGAAACTGAGGTGTTACATACCCATATAGAGAAACAAGGCTGAAGGCCGAGTTCTTTTAGAAGGTTAGAGAACTTCAAGGTGACTTGTAGTATACTTATCATCTATGGAAGGGTGTACTTTATCCTATATAATACATGATTAGCACCACGCCACCACGCCACCACGCCACCATCAGAGAATGGCGGTTCCCTGACAGAGTTGGCGGTTCCAGTGCGTGATGAGGCGTTTGGAAGTGGTTATTAACACGTGCAGAGATTTTCTGTTTACAAAAGCAACAAAGTTTATGGCACTTTTGTGAAATTTCCTGGACTTGCGAGTTGGTGCCACTGTGTGCGCGCTCAGCCCAAAAGTGTCCTCATAAAGTCTGAAATTTTCTTGGCTCAGACATTGCTTATCTTGCAGCAAGATAACTTTGTTTTGGAAGTGCAACTTTATTGCTATTTGAAATTACACACCCAAATCTAATTTTGTGGCATTAAGCTGTTTCAGTATGGCCTGAGTACTACAATTGCAACCACTGTCTTGTCTATCTAATTACTATTCTCCTGAAACTGCCTTCCTTGACAAGAGCTGGTAATGCTTGCAGGGGAGTTGGGTACTCTTTTGATTGCACGTTCATTGCACCAGTTAGAGCCTCAAAGATGCTTTTCTGAAAGCAAAAAAAAGAAAGTTAATGTGTTTGCAGTGTTACAAGAGAGGGGGAAAAAAACTTTATAAAGTGTAATGATATAAACCTCTTTTTAGGAGAAGAGTTTGGAAAAATGAAGTAGCACAACTTGGGTGTTGGTTGGGGAAACTAAACTTCAGGTCCTTGCCTGTTCCCAGGGGGAGCAGGGTCTAGACTGATTTGCATATGGCTGGGATCAATGTTTGATGTATTCAGCATTCCGTTCATCACTTGTTGCAGCAGCACTTTTCACCCTAAGTGGAATGGCTATGACCAGATGTGGATCCCTTGCTTGCTGTGCCACTGGATTCAAGATAGCCTGGCTGATGAGGGGTAATCCCCTGAAACTGGTCCCAGGATGTTTGGTTCTGGTCTAGGGAGGACCCGGCTCGGCAGTTCGGGCTGGACCGTTCTCACAAAGAGAAGGGTCAAGACTGATTAGCATATGGCTGATTCCAAAATGAAGTTGCTTAGTGAGCAAAAGAATGATGGATTTAATTCAGATCTATTAATTAAGGGTGAATGTTTGATGTATTCAGCATTCCGTCCATCAGTTGATGCAGTAGCACGTTAATGCAGGTCTTAGTATGTGTCCTTTAGTCCAGCAGATTCATACATTTTCCGGACACTGCAAATCCCATGAGGTTTTCTGATTGTAACTGACTACCCGAGGCACAGTAAAAAGACAGTGCCTTGCCTTCCTATTACATGCCCATTTCCTGCTTCAGGTCTCCATGGACAGGACATCCTGGAGCAGTAATTGCTGGATGAGCAGGCTTCAATCTCCTGTGATCAATGAAGTTGGGGGAGGGCCACAGTTGGGGACTAACGGCCACATGCAGCATTGTTGGTATTTGCGATTCCTAAATTGCGAAATTAAGTAATCGCAATTTAGAAATCGCAAATACCTATGCATTAAAAAATCGCATTTTGGTTTGCAATTTCTTATTTTTCCATATTTGCGATTCCCAATTTTGCGAATCGCAAATAGGGAAACCCTTCCCATTGATTCCTATGGGCCAAAAGGCCCATAGGAATGCATGGGAAGGCATTCACATTTTGCGAATTTCATTTTGCGAATCGCAAAATGTGAATGCGATTTCAAGGGTGCAGGGGGGTCCAAAGAACCCCTCTTTGCACTGTTGAAATTTGACTTTAAGTGCAATTTACACACACACATGACCCAAGGACATGTGTGTGTGTAAATTAAACTAGTGCATGTTTGAAAGTTTTCAATAAATTAGCATGAAGTTCAACTTCATGCTAATTTACCCCTTCCAAATTGCGAATTCGCAATTTCAAAATAATCATGAGTAGCATTTAAGAAATCGCAAAATTGCGATTTCTTAAATGCTATTGCAATTTAATAAATTGCAAATAAATTGCGATTTTTTAAATAGCAAAAAAAGCCAAAACCTTAATACATCCCAAAAAAGGGATTTGCATTCGCAAACGGCCGATTTTTGCGATTCGCACCATTTGCGAATGCAAAAACCCTTGATGCATGTGGGCAATTATCACTGTCCATGTCAAAGTGGGTTGCAATGTTGCCATGGCTGGGCAGGCTGAGCGGGCGGGGGGGGGGGGGAGTCAGTGGACACAGACCTAGACTTTCATGAACTTCGTTCAGGGAAAGTGATGGGGTTCAGAGGAAGAGCCTAAATACAGTTGCCAAACAGTGACTTTCCCACTGTTGATTGGGGTGGCCTCTCACACCAGCGGAAACAGATGCCCACTCATGCCGACACTCATTTTTTAGGTCTGGCCTAGAGACAGCCTTAGATGTCTCGCTAAACTCATGTTTTCAGAACAAAAATTCAGAAATACAAAATATTTAAGTATAGACATACATAGAGGGGGCTTTCAGTCAGTGGTCTGCTCCATTGGTCTGTTTAGCTGTCATTCACATTTTGCATCCACCCACTGCAGCATACAGCATGGACAATTGGTCAACCCACTTTAGTCATTGAATCCTCCCACGCTCAGTACCCCCATTATACCTCTGCAGATGTGCCTATTTGTCAGTACTTGTATAGCGCACTACTCACCCGCAAGGGTCTCAAGGTGCTTGTACGAATACCGCTGTGGAACCCATCCTGGCTTTCCCTGTGAGGCGTCCACTCCTGGGCACCCCCAAGGTGGAGGCCAGGCATCCTTAGCGTTGTGGGGGCCATTGTGGAGATTAAGCAAGCTATTGCCCAGAGTTGCACTACATGATTAGAATAGGCACCGAGGCGAGAATTATCAGGTCCGTGGAATTTTTGAGCCCAAGACCCGCAGAGGCAGGGAATTGAACCCTGGTCCCGGGCTAGACCCCTGCATCAGGGTCTGCCGCTCTAATCATTGAGCCACACTTGTCCACAGTAAAGTGGTGCACCTAAGTGGAAGGGCATGTGAGCCAGTGTCTCCATTCTTTTATGGGTTTCAGTTATCGGTAACTATTTTTGGCTATTTTTGCATTTTTTTTGTACAGGGCTCTGTAGCTCCTGACATGCTGCTACTCACTTCCGACCGCTATCTTGTGACCTATACAGTATTTTTGTGACCACAGTGACTCAAGAAGAAGCTATAGTGCATGGTTTATTCTGTGTCTTAAAAATGATAACTTATTTCATGTTCCAATCCCTGCAGTTGCGTAACAAATATTGAGGCCCCCCCTGCCAAGTACAGCGAGGGCCCCCCCATGCCCTGGAACCAGCCAGGAGCTCTAAGCACAGGGGCCCCCTGCCCATGCACGGTCCCAGTGAGCCCCACCTGGAGCTCAGTGGACCCCCACCCCATGGTGGCTGCGTGGGCACATGTTACGTCACTGTCTTGCAGAGACAATAAAAACTAAAATGTAAATTTGTTGTTACAAGGCTCAGCAGCTCCTCTACATGAATCCCGCTTCAGATTTTTACACTCTACATTGTTCAGTGAACAGCAGGCAGAAACTGCCTCTTCATAAGATGCTGCTTGTACAAAAGAAAATGTTGTCACGTGGAACAGTTCTGTGCCTTTGAAACTGCTAGCTTTTCCTGGAGTGTTCGATTCCCAGCTGTGGTGTCTCATTTAATTCACCTGCTGTTTTATATTATGTAAAAACTTTTCTTTTTTAAATCATTTAATAACTTGAAAAGATTTGTGCTCTGCTTTTGACGGCTTTAAAAAAACAAATCACATCCTTTTCAGAACCAAAAACTGTATAGAAGAGTGGTTTCATCTCATTTTCCAAGGAGTGCTGCCTGCACCACTAATTAACTTGGAGAAATTCCAAACTACATTTATGAAAGTACTGTGGCATAAAACGGGCAAAACATCTGTGCCGTGTGAACGCACAGGTTCAAGATAAAACTAAACTAAAAATAAAATGCAGTCTACAACTCATCGGTAATATCAAGTGTAGACTTATGCCTTTGATTTATTCATTGGGCATGCTGTAGAATAAAAGGCTCATGAGTGCACTGACTTCATTGCAGTGAAAGAGAAACTGAAACAAGCTAATGGGCCCGTTTTACTTTCTATGAATCCGTGCACGGGCATATCTCAGCCTCTGAGCAGTGATTCTCCTGGGAGAGGTATCATTGGAAAGGGGAGAATCTCACCTTTCCAATTGTAACTCTGCTCACTAGATCCCTTCTTGGGGTTCAGCACTTGAGAGCGATCTCCAAACAGGGATCCACCCATTGGCCACCAGGGATAAGGGAACTGCCGCTTGGGCAAAGGCTTCTGCTCTCCCATGGCAATTATTATCATGTTTCAGTCTTGGGGCAATTACCTAATATCTGTCCCCCGGGGGAACAGAAAGCCAATTCTACATCAGGGAGTTTTTAAAATAAAAATATAGGGTAAAGGCTGCCCTGCATTGGCATGTCTAAAGCCCCACCCCAAGTAAAGGGGTAACAGTCTTTCCCTCCTGGAGGGGAGATGGAGATTAATATCACCAATCTGCTCTCAAGGGGGGGGGGAGGGTAGAAAGCCCATTTCACCCCAGGGAAAGCTTAAAAATATATATATATATAGAGGTGGGGGCCGTCCTCCATGGGCATGGTTTGCTCCCACCCTAAGTAAATGGACCAACACTCTTTTTATTCCCCATAGGGAACAAGAGACCTTGACACAAAAGGCTCCCACCCGGAGGGATCAGCAATGGGGTTAGCCACTCATGAAAATCTACCAATCACAGATATTTTTGAAAACTAGACAACCAGGGGATTCCAGGGTGATGTGCCTTCGCGTGAATCTCACAACGTTTTCCTTCCCACAGAGCCCTAAAAATCCCAAACTTTGCCTGAAATACGCAAGTTCCTTCAAATTCTGAAATGGAAACTTCTGGAATCCATAGAAATCCACAACATTTCTGCCACCCAACATTGCCCTACTTGTGCTGATAAAAACGCTGCACCACTTGTGTGGTTGGTCATTCCCGCTACAGGAGTGGATCAAACCTAAGTCGATGGGAGTCTATATCTGCCATTGGCTTTTTTGCATTTTGAATGATGACATTCTGCCTGTTGTGTAAATTTCAGTGTGAGTCAAGAAGTGTGACTAAGAGCAGGAAAGTAAATTATCCTATTATCATTTGAGTTTAATAACAGTTGACCAGACAAAACATTCTCAGGACGGCTCTCCTGAATAATCCTTTGCACACGTCGGGCCACCAAAACATCTTGGGGCCCATTAGGATGGTGGGTGGTCACCGCCGGCCTGGAAGAGGCAATCTGCCTGCCATCCCTGTAGGAAAGACCCCCCGCCATATTAATATGGCTGGGGGTCGGGGGGCGCTAGAGGGCGCACTGCGGAATGGCTGGCATCTGAGTCAGCTCTGCCGGACGGGTGCGGGAAAAACGTTCCCCGCAGCCCCAAAATCGCCCCAACAGCCGAGCAAAACAGCTGCATGGACGTCGGAAAGCTATGACTCTGTGAAGTGGCAATATCAGTTATGAGGGGAAGGACGTGACGGAGAAATCGGCGAATAACCGGGTGAAGGTACGAGGCTGTCCAAAATAGCGACGAAGGGCGCAAATGAACGTTGTCATCCCCAAATGCCTGCATGCATGTGCTGAACCCACCCCACCAACAACGCAGCTCAAGCGCCGGTGAGGAAAAGGTACAGGACGATCGTTATGTGCGGCGATATTGCTGAGGAGTGGACGCGTTCCAGGGCTGCCAAAATGGCGGAGGCGGTGGAATGCACAACCAGCGAACCAGCGACTGGCGCTGCCGGTGCTCTGTTAAATTAAAGCCGCGTGGGACCCGGGCAGAGACCGCTAAGCGGAAAAAAGGAGGTGGAGGGGAGAGTGACACAGCTGGAGGGCGGCCAGTGAGCAGAGCGCTGAATGGGAATCGGAGACACTGCAGCACACCATTCCAGAAGGCGCAAATATGAACCAACGTCTCCCTGCCACTGGAGTAATAGAAGGCCCGCGAGCTGCCACCACTTAAGGAGACCAACAAAGACCCTGCGGTGCAGCGACCGTATCGGTGTCACCGGCGCTGACTCCCATGTAGACGGCAAGTTCAAAGGGTGCCCAGCGTGCTGCTACAAGGTGCTACTCTGCAACGAGGCACTGTAAACAACATAGCGAGGACGTTTACTCACATTGGGCCCCACTAGTCCATGCTCACTGGGCAGGGGGAGCCTAAGTACCGACGTGATCCTATGAAAACGACAACACACAGCACACCCGCACCGGACGTTGCGCTGAGCAAGTATGTGGCTAGGTGGAGGCCCAAATGCATAGGCCCACAGCGCTAGGGACGGTTGGCGCACAACAGCGACGCACAAGGACGGCGGCCAAGCCAGCGGCTTTAACGAGCCCACGGATAAGTAGCCCAACTGCGTCACCTGGTGAAATGGGGAAACCTGACAAGCAGCAAACGAAATTGCCCTTCGAGACCAGGAAGCAGACGACGAAACCTGGATCTGCTCTGGAAGCTGACGGGGAGCAGGTACTAGGGGACGGCGCCAACATGGAGACGGTGCTACGGGCTATCCAACAAAGCCTGCAGGATATAAATAACAAGATGGACAATGTCGTAGCGAGGGTGGATACTATGACGGCGAAATTGGAAAACCACGAAGAGGGACTGGTGGAAGCAGAGCAAAGGATCTCCGCGGTAGAAGATCAATCCAGGGATACCACAAAAGCATGCAGTGCCATCGAAAAGACCCTAGAAACCCTGAAAGCAAAGGTGGAGGACCAAGAAGCGAGGTCCCGCCGCAACAACGTACGTATTTCGGGCCTGCCGGAGTCCACCAATACTGGCAAGATGGAAACGTATGTGGAAAACATGTTGAAGGACATATTTGGGGCTGGGAGCTTCTCGGAAGTTTTCCTGATCGAACGCGCGCACCGTTCCCTGGCCCCCACCCCAAAACCAGGGGCTACGCCTCGGATGATCATTGCCCGAGTACTAAGCTATAGAGACAGGGATACTATACTCAGGCTTGCAAGGGAAATAGGTGCAATCAACTATCAGGGCAACACGCTGGAGTTTTACCCTGACCACACCATGGCGGTGCAGTTAGCACGGAAGGAGTTTGCTGCTGTAAAAAAGAAACTTCGAGAACCGGAAATCGGGTATGCGATGCTCTACCCAGCGAAACTTAAAATTCTAACGGAGGGCAAGCCGGTGATTCTTACGACGGTGCAAGCTGCACAAGACTACGTCAAAAAACTTGGCAAACGCCGAAAAGACCGGGAGAATGCGGGAAGAATGAGCGACAACGACTGACAACTCTAATGGCGGACCCACATGGACCACTGGATTACTCTTTCAAGGATAGCTGTGGGCTGCGGACGCTAAATTTGGCGCAAGACTACGGATTGCACTCTGCACGAGTAAGGATGTTGCCGCATACGAACATTACGAGGAGGACGAGCTTGGCGGTAATTCAGTGAGTACATTTGGTGATCCTCGGAGGTGGGCTGACTTACGAGGCCCGCGTAATGAATGACTCAGGGTATATGGGCAGCAGACTGTGAAGAGTGCGCTGCCACTATGTGGAACTGGGACAGTGTCGACAAAGGTGGGTTGAGATGGGTATGGGGAGGCACCCCACCTGCAAGTGTTTAATACTCCGAGTGGTAATAGGGGAGGAAGGGATCGTATTGGTCACGTATGGGGTGAAGTGAGGGGAAGGGGAAGAATCCGACACTGACATTGTGGAGAAACGCACCTGTCCACATCCACTATGTGGATGGAGATGTGTGCTTCGGGCGACACCCCCAGGCGGGTGTACCCCAATTTAAGTTCTACTACAGTTTCGAAGTTATGGGGGAGATGGCTTTGGCAAAGTTTGGGTGCTGAAGTGGGAGGAGGGGGGAAAGGGGAGTTGAGAATGGTTCAAATGTATGCACTGTGTCTGAAAAACATTGCAACCTCTTTTGTTGCCTGTAAGGATATTGTTCAGCTTGCACTCTTTGGCAGGAGACCACACCACACACACGACATGGGGCTGTTGGCCTGCAATCGGACTGCGACAAGCAGCGCAGCCGCAGGGAAGCTTCAACCAACCTCACGGTAATGGCACGCTCTGACACACTAAACTTTCTAACATGGAACATCAGGGGACTAGGGACTCCAAAAAAGATAAGACAAATGTTTGCGTACTTCGACAGGTTAAAGGTAGATGCGGCATTTCTACAAGAAACACACTTGGCACCCACTAGCGCGTCCAGGCTGGGAAACAAATGGGCGGAATCCACCACTGGTTCGAACTACTCGACATACTCACGGGGTGTAAGTATTCTGATAAAGAAAGGGACCCACTTTAAGATCACAGAAATGTACACCGATAATGGGGGACGATATGTCATAGTGGTGGGGAAGGTGAGACAGCAGCAAGTGGCACTAGTGAATGTCTATGGACCGAACGTAGACGATGCGGCATTCTTTGAAAGGATGTGGCACAAAATAGCGGACATACGGGCAGACAACATCATCTGGGGGGGTGATTTTAATGTCACGCTTCAAGACGGGCACAACAGAGCATCACACACACTTGAACAGCATATAAAGGCGAGGGAGATGCTGCTTGATGCAATGTCCGATTTACATATAAGCGACATGTGGAGGATATCGCACCCAGGGGAACATGTACCCACACACATTAATGCGGCCAATAGGAGCTGGTCCAGGTTGGACTATTGGTTAGGCACGCAGGATAATATAACATGGGTAGAGAAGATCACACACCTCCCGAGGACACTCTCAGATCACGGCCCGGTTCTCCTACAGTTACGAATCCCACACTATGTCCCACCACTGTACGCCTGGCGGTTCAATGCACAGGCCTTGCTGTGATCCGCTTTATGTCAACACCGTCATGAAAGCGATCACGGACTACTTCGAGCTGAATTCCCCCACAACGGAGGACCCGTGCCTCCTTTGGGAAGCCTTCAAAGCGACAATACGGGGCGTATGCATCAGCACAACCTCAGGCATATTGAAGGACATTCGTCACCAGTTAAAGAGGAGGGAGGAGATGATACAGGAGCTGGAACAGCGATACACATGCACTGGGGACACGGCAATATTGAGCGACATTCAGGTATTACTGTCAGAGTACCATAAATTTGCTGAGGATAAATTAAAATAAATTTTCAAAAGGACAACAGCTAGACGGTATGGGGAGGGGGGAAGGCCGGGTAAGGCCTTAGCGGAAAAGATTTGTTCAGGCAGAGCACCACAGCACATAGCGGTAATAAGAACTAAGGATGGCACACGCACGCACGACATCAAGACAATAATGGGGGAGTTTAGGGATACGTATGGGGCACTCTATGAGGCGAGGACGCAAATACCACAGGAAGAACTGTTGGCATACATGGCCGACGTGGAGATTGCCTGGCTGGCAGATGGTCACAGAGACTATTTAGCACGACCTATCACGGCACAAGAAGTTGTGGATACCATTAAAAGACTCCCTAACGGCAAAGCTCCGGGGCCGGATGGTTTTGTAATAGAATTTTACAAGGCGTTTGCGGACATACTAGCACCGCACCTGGTGAACCTCTATGAAACCGCCCACGAAGCACAAACACTACCACCATCAATGAGAGAGGCGCTGATCATCGCTCTTCTGAAACCGGGTAAGGACGATGAGCATTGCGACTCTTACCGCCCTCTCTCGCTGATCAACGTAGACACTAAAATACTAGCGAGCATACTAGCAGACAGACTGAAACCGCTCATGCCACTGCTAATCAGACCCGACCAGGCAGGTTTCATACCAGACAGGTGGACCACCCACAACACTCGCACTCTATTTGCTCTGGCACACTATTTGGCCCCGCACATAAAGGCGGTAGCTGTCTTACTGGACGCGGCCAAGGCGTTCGATATGATCGACTGGCCCTTTCTCCTTGCAGTCCTAATTCGGATGGGGTTCCCACCGTTGTTCATTGGCTGGATAACAATGCTGTACTCGGGCCTGACAGCACGCATAAGGATAACCAAACATCTTTCAGCCCCGATAGAAATCAGACGTGGCACCAGGCAGGGATGCCCTCTATCGCCAATGCTGTTTGCCCTCATACTGGAACCATTGGCGTGTAAAATACGGCAACACCACCACTACTCAGCCATTCAGCTCCCCACACGACCCATACACATAGCCTTATACGCTGACGACATGGTCCTTTATGTTAAAAATCCAGAGCTACATCTCAACCCGCTGCTGCGGGAATATATTAAATTCGGCCAATACTCAGGACTCCATATTAACTGGAACAAATCCCTTGTACTTCCGTTGACAGATGGTACCCAGCCCTCTGCGCTGGATTACCCTCTGGAATGGCAGGATGAGCCGACGAGATATTTGGGCATTTGGTTCCACAGGGAACCGGAACTGGTCATCCGCACCAACTACGGGAGAACTATATCAACGCTAGAAGATAAGGTCAAGAGATGGATTGGGCTACCGCTGTCACTGGCGGATAGACTCGCCATAGTAAAAATGGTACTCCTGACTAAATTCTTATATTTATTCAATAACATACCTATCAAGCCCCCAGCGGAGGTGTTCCGCAACATTAAATCTCTCATGCTGTCCTTGATCTGGGCGGGGAAACAAGCTAGGTTAGATCTACAGACACTGACGCTACCGTACGCTAAAGGAGGTTTCAAGGTACCAGACATCTACCTATACTATCTATGTGCCCAGGCGCAATTCGCGCATTATTGGTTCCATGAGATACCATTTCTGACACACGTTGCAGTAGAAAAAGGGGACGCTGATCCCATCCCACTGACGAGTATCCTGACACATAAACGTCCCAGGTTACATGACCATGACATTAATCCAGTGAACACCACGATTGAGGCATGGAGGACACTGAGTCAGATGGCGCAAAGCACACCACTCTACCCCCCAGCACTCCCATTAGCCCACCATCCGGCCTTATCCGTCACACAAGAACAGGTAGGAATGGACCTCCTTAAATGCGCTGGCATAGATACCCTAGGCGATTTATATAGAGACGGGCAATTTGTAACACCAGACAAATTGACATATATCCAGAATCCAACCCTGCTGTTCAGTTTCAACTATTACAGATTGCAAAGGGCAGTGAGAGAGCACTATCCGACATTCCCGGCAGAACCACAGACACTTGCCCCTTTACAACTCGTACTCACCGCACCCTCAGCATCTCACTTAGTGTCCAGACTATACCACAGCGCACAAACTAGCATGGGGGGTAACACTATAAGGGCCAGGGAGAAATGGAGCACAGCACTGGCGGATACCCTCACAGAAGAGGAATGGGAGACTTACTGCATGCTAACGGGGATGCTGACACCGAACGGAAATCTTAGACTCATCCATTATAAATACTTGCATCACATGTATCATACGCCTGAAAGACTGCATAGGTATGGCTTAAGGGATAACTCCAACTGTACTAGGTGCGGACAGGAACATGCGGATTTTATGCATTTGGCATGGCACTGTGGTGCAGTAGCGCAATACTGGGATCAAGTGATACAGACCATCAACACTATCTTGGGGGCCGCATTACACTGTACAGCAAAAATTTGCCTATTGGGGTTGGTGCCACAATTGAGAGCGTGACGACGGAAACTGTGCGTGATCGCACTGCTAATGGCGAAGAGGAGAGTATCCTTGCACTGGAATAGTAAACTGAAGCTGAGGGTGAAAAACTGGCTGGAGGACTTGACCTATTGTAGAGATACATTAGCCACATACGAGGAGGAACTACCTGCAGGGTCACGTCCCAGAGACTACTGGGAACCTTTTAGACAATATCTGCTGACGGTGGTTTCAGACGATGATGCGTAATAGGCACACACCTAATACAGGTCTTATGCAACTATGCGTGGTACATTACGGAGTAATGAGGGGGGGAGAATGTTGTGACACAGTGCCTTAAGTTTTAAGGGTTTTTTTTTTGTTATCTTGTTCCTCTAGGTTGCAGAGGTTCCTACTGTAATACATGAAAACGTAAGACTGAGAGAGCGTATATACCATATTGTTACATTGTCAAATGACAAGCATGACCCTCACACAGTCAACTCGCCGCCGGACCTACGGTTGTCGGCTGAAGGGCTGTGTATGAACGAACTTCTGATTGTGTAAAATGTCAACATGGACAGCCGGCCTTATCAGGCTGTAGGCGGTATGTTTGTACTTTTTCTGTGACAATGTGCAATAAATGTCTTACACACAAAAAAAAAATATGGCTGGGGGTCCGTGGCGGACTGAAAGACTATCTGCCGCATTTCCGCCCCGGTCGACTGCCAACCGGGCGGAAAAGGCTGCAATTTGGTGGCGGTGTCTGTTTGACAACGCCAGCCATATTACAATGTGGTTTGAATGTAAATGTAAATGTAAATGTATGTATTGGCATTTATATAGCGCACTACTTACCCGTAGGGTCCCAAGGCGCTTCGACCGCTGCGAAACCCTTCCTGGCTTCCCTGAGAGATGGTCCCTTAATGGGTATCTCCAGGGTGAGACCAGGCATCCCCGGCGGTCTGGTGGGGCCGTTAGTGAAGATGAGGCAAGCTAATGCCCAGAGTTGCCGAGTGTGATCGCTGATCAGAGTGGGCACCGAGGCGAGAGAATTATCGAGTCCGCTGACCCTGGTCCAGAGACCTGCCGCACCGAGAATCGAACCCTGGTCCTGGGCCGTCCTCTGCTCTCGGGTCTGCCGCCTCTAACCACTGAGCCACACTACTTCACTACTTCACTACTTCACTTTGAGGAATGCCTTTCCGTGGCCCGCCACCGTGGAGCGGAACATCCTAATAGCACACACAGGACCCCCACCCTTATGACGGGCGGTCCATTTACACGATGGGATGGCGGGTGGACAAAATCCACCCGCCATCCTAATGGGCCCCCTTGTCTCTGATGCCTCTTTAGTAGATGTTTTTTTCACTCCTGACACTTCTGGGAATAGTAAGCTTCTTTTCTTTGATGTTATTTTGTGAATTAGGGCAATTTTGTAAGTTTCTATCTCACACACACAATATGAACATGTAGGTAATAATGGCGCAAGCTTCTCTCCTGTGCAATAGGCTAATCAGAACTTCAAACATTTTCTCACAATTCATAGGCAGCAGCATGAAACAAACATGGCATTGCCTGTGCATGTTAGACTATGCTAGTTGTTAACTTTGGTACCTTGTGGCATTAAAAAAATGAATGCAGTAGCCAGGTCAAGTCAAGTCAATTTAAGAAAAGTTTGATTCAACTCCATTTTTTAACAATCATAGAAGCTCAAAATTCATAAAACAGTTCATAAGATTACACACAGTCAAATAACAAAAGTTTAAGATTCAGTATAAAATGAATACGGCGATAATAAAAAAACATCTAAAAAGCGGCAAATGCCCATTCAATTACAATTCATCAGTTATAATACTTTTCCTATGATGAAGTACCTTCTTCAAGAACATTACTAAGTACTATGCTACGTGTTCATTCTCCAAAAACTGAAGTTTAATCAGTGCCAGGCAGCATTGCCTCAACTCCTGATGTTTTAAAAGAGGAAGAATCCATACTTTTCTTAATGCTATGTAAAATTTACAAAATAAAACTAAATGAATAGTGGATTGGTCAGAATGATTATCACACTGACATGATTGCAATGTCCGTGACCAGTCATTCATTATTGGAAAAGTCACAAGTCTGTGGGCAAGACCCAGCCTAAACCTGGTTAGTAACCACCTGTCAAAACCACCAGGTACAAATGTTAGATAAGGTTCCATATCTAGAGTGGTTAAGATTAGCTGATGTTGTTTTACACTGGGTTTTAAAATCTCTCCTGACATTCTTATTGTGACCAGTAACTGGAGACCTGCCTTGTTTAGATTATTTATGGTTATTGCCTGCATTGATCTTGAGTCAGAAAAATATTCTGCATGCCCTAGGTCATTCATAAAATCACGCACATACCTAACCCAGGGAAAACACCCTCCAATTTAAGGCAATCCTGTAGAGTCTCCCTGTTTAACCTGGTTTGCTCTTTTGACCATATCCTGTGCCACAGGAGGATGGGTTGCAGTTTTATAAGGTAGGAGATAAAAGGAACGCCCAGCTCGTCATGGCAGGCATAAGAAGAGGTGCTGGCTGGGACTGATAAAATATATCTTAATAAGGAGTTTTCCACTACTTGGATTGTGTGGGTATTAGCAAAACCCCAGACTCCCGCCCCGTACATTGCAGTTGTAATGCATTTGGCTTTATAAATTTGAATGAGCTGTCCTGGTGGTTTCCTGCCTAGCTGCTTAGAAAAAGAAGCGAGGCCAGCTGTTGTCTTTGTAAATACCAGTTTTTTTGCAGATATAGCTTGCGCCCAAGAATCGCCTTGATTAAATAGAATGCTGAGGTATGAAAAACTTTTTTTTTAATGCTAGTTCTGCCCGCCCACATACATGCCTCTTAACCTTTGGCTTCCACGACCACAATTCATAATATAAGTCTTCAATATATTAATAGAGAGACCTAGATCCTTCATAAAATCAGTAAAACTGTCCAGGACCCTCTGGAGACCAATTTGTGTTCTGACATTAGTACTGCATTGTCCGCATAGAGGAGAGCAGGCATGGGTTGACCGCCTACTAAGGGGAAATCTTGATTATTCCTAAGCAATGCATGATCCAAACCATTATTATAAAGATTAAAAAGAAAGGGGGCCAGTACACAACCGTGCCTGACCCCCCTTCTAATGGGAAAGGAAGCTGTGCGCTCACCACCTAATCCAAAACGCACGCTCGCTGTTGCACTGCTGTACAGATGCCATAGATAAAGGATAATGTGGGGGTCAACCCCTGTAGTCACAAGAACCTCCCACAATTGGTCTTACCTTACATAGTCGAAGGCCACCGTGAGGTCTACAAATGCCAGAAACAAGCTTCCCTTCTTTACGCTAGTGTATTTCCCCACAAGTAAGGCCAGGTTTAGACTCTGCACGATAGCCCCAATTCTTCTCGAAAGCCATACTGTATGTCTGATAGCAACTGACTGTCATCTGCCCATGCTTGCAGGAGCTCCAAAATGACTCGGCCAGCTACTTTTACCATGGAGTCCAGTAGCGAGATGGGCCTGTAACCCCCAGGATCATTATGGTCCCCTTTTTTGAAAATGGGAACAAAAATGGATTCCACCCAGGTCTTTGGCTTTGAGTCCAAACAGCTAGCGTAAAAAACCTGGGTTACTATGGGCCCCCAAAGAGCGATATTTGACTTAAACAGGTCCATCGTTACTCCTTCAGGGTCTGAAGCTTTGTCTCCCTGGCTCACTGAAAGAGCACTCTCCCCCTCCCCCAGCGGTAACTTCAAGTCTACTTTATCAATACTATCCTCTAACATATCAGTAGCTGGTGCATTGAGGAACTCCTGCCTGTTGTGCCCCTTTGAAAATTGTCTAACCTAGGATTCCTCCGGGATGGCGATTTCTATAGAGTGACTGCCCACAGGTTGTAAAAACTGCTTTTTCACTGCTCTCCAAAAGGGGGCGCTGTCTTTCTGTAGTGCCACACTATCAAAGGGTTCCCAGGCTTCCCTTCTGATAGCACATCTTCTCTCCTTGTGGGCCAGCCTGTAATCCGATCTTGCCTGCCTGACATTATTAGGGATTCAGGGCTGCCTATGTAGCTCATTTTTAAGGTTGATGTATGCTTGTGTGCATTTACTGTCGAACCACTCCTGACTCTTAACTTTATTACAAAGTTGAACAAATGATAGCTCCCTGACCCCGGCTGATATTATCTGAAAAGAAGATAAAATACTATTGTGGGGGCTGACTCACTCAAACAAGTATCAAAGGCGGGTTTATACTTCATTACTAGTTGTTTTGTAGCTGCATCAGGGTCCACCTTTGACCACCGTAATGTGTAACCATTCATTTTTTCAAGTTTTACCCTTCCTGTGGCCTCTACGGCTTTGTCCACCCTTCAAGACCTATGTGATGGCAGACAAATTTTTAGGCGTGGGGGAAGCGGTCGCTCATGGAGTTATCACCAACTTTAAAAGAGTGCAGCCTTGATGCGTAGTTACAAGATACTAATATGTAGTTTATGGTTGAGGATAAACCTCTGCTATTAAATGTGTGGGGCTTGGGGATTGGGCTGGCCGGTAAATCATTCACAAAACCCAGCTCATTGCACAAGATCAAGTCATTAAAAAGTCCCCCACCAATGTGTGGCAGAAATGAGTGTTACATACGCCCTCTTCATCACTAAAACCACAGATTCTTCTGTCCTCATGTGGGTATAGGTGCAGTTGGAATCCCCCTTAAGGAGTATCATTGTATCTTTTGCACTAGCATTGCCAACAGAATTAAGGTCACTGCCAATGTTTTTTTACAACCTTTCCAAACTCATCTGGTAAAATATTATTGTAAAAATTAACCAAATAATACAATGGGTCAAGCTTTGATGTAGTTTGATCAGTTGATAATATCTGTCCCCCAACTTTGATTCCATTTTATATATTGCTAACTTGTTAGATATATATATATATACAGAGGCCTCCCTTTGCTCTACCCCATTGCCCCTCCACTGCAGGCTTGTGAAATCTTTTAAAACCATTGATTTGAATTGGATCTCTGGTCCATGTTTCCTGGAGACATAGTATATCATAGTTTAAAATAAAATCACACCATGTTTGATTATTTGTCTTATTTCAAGAAATAATCTTGTCTGGGGTGCTGCCATTAAGCAATGTTACATCACCACGACCCCTAGATAGGCCCTCATCCTGGTTCAGATACCAGCTCATTGGTGCTAGTCAGTCAATATCCTCTAAGGTGTTAAAGATATCCTAGTGATTGCTGACTGGGACAGCATACCTAGGTTGACTTATCCCAAACAGTCTCTCTTCCTCTGGGATGTACTGCAGGAGTCTGTGCGGTTGGTAAAAGAAGCCTAGGGGTAAGATGTTTATCCCTGTAGTTCTGACTAGCCAATTTTCCCCCTTGTCTAGTATGGTTCGAACCAGAGCTGGTGACCTAAATGTAAAGACTACATAGTCTTCAGCTTAAGCCTTGTTGGTGCTTCCTACCCAGCCAATCCGCCGCGCCATCTTGAACTCTACAAATAACAATTTTGTGATACCTGTCCTTGCACTTAAAAAGTGTAGTGACTTATTCCTCAGTGTCAAGTCAAGTCAAGTCAAGAAATTTATATAGCGCGCTACATACCCATAGGGTCTCAAGGCGCTAGAGGGAGGGTGGGGAATTACTTGTCGAATATCCAAGTTTTAAGTTGCTTTCTGAATGCTAGGTGGTTCTGAGTAAGGCGAAGGTGAGTGGGAAGTGAGTTCCAGGTTTTAGCTGCCAGGTAGGAGAAGGATCTACCTCCGATAGTGGTTTTGTTGATGCGAGGTACCGTGGCAAGGGCTTGGTTGGAGGATCGCAGCTGACGGGAGGGGGCGTAGAAGGACCAGTGCTCCATCTCCCCAGATGACAGAGTAGAACATTGGTCAGCAAAATAGTATATGGAGTTGCTTGAGAAGGAAAATGCAGGGAGCTTGGGCTTGGCGAGTTGCCTCTGGTTAAATTCTGGCATTGTGAGTCACTTAAGGTCTGAACTCCCTCTCTATGTTTGTGGTTATCCCTTGCGGAGAAGGTCTTTTTCTGAGTGTTTAATGTCTGGTCACACCCGCTAGTCATACCCTGTACGAACCCTGGTTGCTTACTGGTGGAAAGTGCTTCTCTTAGATGTGACATCCCAAACCCAGTCGGAGTGTTGGTTTTATGTGAGGGGTCGTGTTGGTGTTGCTGGAGCGCTATCCCAGTCCCGAGATTGCCTACAGACTCGCTAACTTTTAAGCCCATATTCCTGCTGGACAATGTAGCCTTCATTCTGCATTGACAGGTTTCTGGCGGGGCTAGGGAGGAGCTACTAACGAGATTTTCCCATTTGCTTAGGCTCACCTCCAGATAGGATAAATTAAGCACTGACGGATTCAATAAGGCTGAAACGCTCATTTCCTACTTTTTCCAGAACTCCACATTTTCAGTGTCCTGGGTTGGAACAGAGGCTATATGAACAGAGTTCTTTTGGGCCGTAGAATTTCCTAGACTAATCTCCCTATACACAATCTTTTGTTTACGGCCCATGGCCTTTGAAGGGGGGAAACTTTGCTTTTTAGGACCCTGCCACTTTCTTTTCTTAGATGGCGGTACAGAGTTAGTCCCTCGGCTGATTTTAACTTTCTGGCCCCTAGTGACTACATTTGGTCTGGTTGGTCTGTCAGATGCCTCATTGACGTCAGTGATCTCCAGGTCAGATGCTGATATGTGCAATTCATTAGGAATGGGAGAATTAAGTTTGGAGTTGATGTTGTCTATGGGAACATTTATAAGCGAGTGACTTGGGAGGCAACTTGGCTCTAATGATCGTCTAGGCTCCATGAGGGCAATTACATGTACTAGAGCCGACTCAACCCTTATTAGGAAAGCGTCCAAATCCCCTACAACTCCCTGCCCAGTTAGCGATTAGAGCTTACTCATGATTTACTCCCCGTCACTCACTCAATACAATATAATGCAAACTCTAGTTGTAAGTGGTATGAAGTGGTGTGTTAAGCCCTAATACCTTGGTATCACAGTTCAGCTAACGTCCATGGGCGTCCATTAGTCCTATAAATGTCAATAACCGGGCCTGGCCCAGCCTCCTTTGGCCTCTGATGGGCTTGGACTGGCCTGCCCTTGGCCTCGTGGGACCAAAGAAGCAGTCTGTGTCTATGGTGTGCATCCAACTGCATGCTGGAAGGCTTAGCAGACTAGTGGCAAGCAACAGCAAGTAAGTATGGGTTGCAGTAGCAATTATTAAGGCTTTGCAGTTTCACACACTACTGACCATTGGTTTCTAACCCTTCAGCTGTAGAGGTTGAAGCTAATGCAGTTCCGATAGATAGATAGATAGATAGATAGATAGATAGATAGATAGATAGATAGATAGATAGATAGATAGATAGATAGATAGATAGATAGATAGATAGATCTCTTCAGAAAAAAATTTCCTCAAGACCACTAGCAAAGTTTACTGAATAGATATTTGCATTTGCAAGTGAAAACATTTGCCCGTATTACAATAAAAGGTGTAGTAAGAATATTATGATTGCATTTCAATAGTTGCATTCATTTTGTGTTTCTTAATGACATTTTAGTGGGAAATCTAAATTTAAAAATAAATGTTACATGCTATGTCCAGTGAGGATAATGGAAGTAATAGATACTAGCTCATGTGTGACAAGCTCCTGTGAAGACCGATCCATTCTCACGAAGTACCTTCAGGAAAATGAGCAGTGTTTATGTTTACATACTCCTGAGTCTCTGCCAAGGTGTCGGTGACACCTCGGAAAAGCGAGACAGAGGGGAATTCACAAGAAACTAACGCAGCACGATGCCACAAGTCATTTCGCTGTGCCATGCTGCATTAGTTTCAAAGCACAGGGATGCAACATATTTACAGCAATATCTCGCACCTCTGTGCTTCCCCCTGTGCTGGCGCACAAACTGCTGCCATGCGCCAGTGCAGATTATTTTTGTGCAGGAAGGGGCACCTTCCTACACAAAAACAATCAATTGAGGTGTTTCCTCTTCCAATGCATGCTGAAGAATGCAGCACACATTGAAAGAGGAAAGAAACTATGAGAAATGAAAACATTTCTCCTTGTGGCATCCTAGGGTGGCATAGTGTTTCAGCACCACTAATACGGAAATTGTGTACCTGTCTATTGAAGATTTCTTTTTGAATTGCTCATGCACACATGTTTATTTTCCTGCGTGGCTAACGTTTTTGGAAACAGTACTTGGAAGGAATGTAATTTTTTTCAGATTGTATTTAATTAATAGCACAGCTCTTGTAAAAGTTTCAACAACCTTTTTTTTAAAGAAATGTAATACTGTCCTGTGCAATGCTCTCTACAAAGATTGAAACATGGAATCTCAATGGTGTTCGAGCTCTTTATTAAACTCATATCACAGAACATAACAGAACACAACACAACATAAATGCTTAAGGAGGATAGTCCACAACAACTTATGTAGCAGTGCCATCCATGGCAATTTCCTTTGGTCCTTGAATGTTCCCCTGACTTTAGTTTTTGGCTAAAGTTGCCATCATCCTTGCCCCAAAGGGACCCCTCTCACTGCATATGAGTTTTAAGAGACAGCCTGTGAGTCAAGAGACCCTTGATTGGTCTTCCCACCTTGCGGCTTCAATCGTGTTTCCAGAGTGTTGCGGGCCCTAATGCAAGGGATAAAATGGGTCCCCTGGCTGCTGTTTGAACTAGGAAATGATGACATTGTGGCCCCTGCTGCACCAATAGGTGCTACATCCTTGGAGGGATCCACACTTGATCCCCTCTGCAAGGTGATGTCAGACTATCTATACATTTGGGGGGGAAATGTTACACCCAGAAGTGTTGCTTAATGGACTCTACCAGTCACTTAAGCACAGAGGCTTGGAGCAGATTGAGGCCAATTTTAGTTTTACTTTTTGTAAATTTAGGATATTAGTCATGAATATCAGCGTAATTGTTCGATAATTGATTTTGATCAGCAGATGATAATGCACTCAAACCCTTTTGGTACTCTAGCCATAAGGATTACCTGCAGCTATTCTTCAACATTTATCTTAGTAAGAATAATATTATCTAGACTGAAGATGGCTTCTGTTCCAGATGGAGAATCCCATGTGCCACTTGTTCTTCTCCTGCTGTTCTGTGTTTTCATGGTTGACAAGGTAGAATGCATAAAGTTGTCTAAGGAAGGGGCCTTCTGTAAAGGATGCCAGGACATATGCACATGTCCACAGAAGGACTGCTGCATCCCACTCTACGGAGAGGGCATCCCCTTAGTGAGAGAAAGTGTGCCTATGGAAACTGGATGGGTCCAATGAACTTGGAGGCTGTACTAAATGACAATAGGACAAAACCAACCGCCTGAAAACGGACATGTAAGTGGTAGCATCTCTCCGTCTAGGGGATGACCTACAAATCTTGGACACAGACCTACAAGGACTCTGTAATGTTGGTTCTTCTGTCCTTTCCTGCTGCAGCCAGTTCATGGAACACAAAGACATGAACATATTGCCTTAACACCCTCTCCATTCCTCTCTCTCCATTCCTCTCCAGAGTCCAGAGAAGGACAAGCCAAGCCGTCTACAAGCACAAGTATAGGTAAGCTAGGCCTGACAGACACACGCTTCCCCTGCACCACATTTTGTTGTGTTTGTTTTATTCGCTAACCATGCTATTGATGTGGTGGTCCAATACCAGGTTGTCTTGTCACCTTGCTAGATCAAGAGAGCCCTATGGATCACAAGACTTCCTTCAATTCTATAGGTGTCCTCCTGCATGTGGATCCCATGACTTGAAGTCTTTAAGTCAGAAAGCTGCTACCAAACTCGGTGGTGGGTAGAAGGCAGGGGAATGCGGGGCAAAAAAAGCTTTTTTTTTTAAAAACCACTTACCTGTAAGGGCCGTCTGACCGCCGCCTCCCCTCTGTCCTCTTCTTCCTGCTATGGTCCTGCCGGAGGCTACAGGAAGCGGCAGGAAGCACCCGGCTTCCAATAGCCAATCACAATTCTGCAATGCAGCGTTGTGATTGGTCTGAGCGCCGTGGATCGCTGTGCATGCAGGCTGTAATGTAGCCTGCATGGAGAATATGGGAAGGGCACCATGACTGTTTTGGGTGGCCCAAGAGGGCCGACCAAACAGTCATTGTGCACTTAGGAGTAGGCAACCCACTCCTCCCCTGCTCCTCTGTCCTTGAGCAGCCCCACACAGAAAGCGGCCACAGCTGATGGTTGCGTTATTAACATTCAACCTTTTCGTCGGAGGAGCCGCCACTGCCCTAAGTATCCTAGTTTGGAAGATATCCTTACATAGCAGACTGACATCATGAACCCTAAATCCAGGAGATTAGCTTCCTTTTCTTGCTCCAATCTTACTCTTCAAACTGTTCTGTTCTTTTGTATGTTTCCAGGTACCTATGGCCACATGCATGAAAATTCAAAATTGTGAGTTCCAGATTGCGATTTCCTGTGGATCACAATTAAAACATCACTTTTTCAAATGTTTGAAACTCTTTTGAGCTTCATTTGCGAATCCCAGAGGGTCACAAACAGGCCTCCCTCATGAATATTAATGTGGTAGGCCTTGGTTTGAGGCCCATTGGGAATCGCTAAAATAACAGGGATGGTGGCCTGCTGGAGTCAGCAGACAACCATATCTATGATTGCTTTTAAATAAATCAATATTGTTTTTAAAATTCAGCTTATTTTCCTTAAAGAAAAACAGGATGCATTTCAAAAACAAAAATGAAAAGTTTTCTTTCCATTTTTTTAAGATTAGTCAATGGTCCATGGGGCTACTGCTAGCTCTTAAAAAATGCTTTTACAAACAGTCACAGAGGGGAGAGGGTCCCATTGGGAACCTCTTTCCATTTTCAAATGGGTTACCACCAAGCAGTGGCAGCCGGCATGGGGGAGGCCGTGGTGGGAACTGGGTATACATTTTTTAATAAAAATTTACCTTCTCGCCGATTCCTTGCTGCTTCTCTCCTCCGTAGTCCTCCCTCTCTCAGCCTCAACAGGAAGCACACCAAGGTCATGGTTGCCAGGCAGCCAATCACAACGCTGCTTTAGCGGCATTGTGATTGGTCAGAGCGCCCTGTTTCGGTGCTCAGACGCTGACTGGGAGCCTAGGCATGTTTTCCATGCAGTCTGTACTGCAGCATCCAAGGAGAACATGTGAAGTGTGCAAGACTGTTTTGGGTGGCCCGAGAGGGACGGCCAAACAGTCATTGTGCACTATTTAGGGTGCTACCACTCTTCCCCTGCCCCCACCCCGTCACGCAAAGCTGCGGAAGTAGCAGAAAATAAAGTGATAAGAACACAAGTTATTATAATTTTATTTTTCCTTTGTTTCACTGCAAAAAAGCAGTGTGACAACGCTCCTCCACTTAGCGAAAAGCCGCCCCTGCCACCAAATTGAATTTGATGGTAAAATGCGAATGTTTTGCGACCGCATTTGGGTCACAAAACATACATACCACTGCAAATCGGTATTTCGAAGGTACGCCCTCATAACGCCCCTTCCTAATACCAAATCGCAAACCAAGTTTGCGATTCAGTAGCAGGTTACCAAATCGCAATTTTGTTTTCGTACGTATCAAAATTTCTTTTTGCATGTGCAACCTCAAAAAGCTTCCTACATGTGGACTCTAGTTCTTTATTTGACATTGCTTTTTTCCTTTAATGTTCATGTGGTTCCTGATCACAGGAGTCACAAATAGTAAACTTAAAAGTAATATAGTCTTGAGTTATCTTCAATGTAACTGTCTATGATTCATTTTTCATAGGCTCACATCTGTAGCTCAGACTTGACTGCTCGTATACATTTACCCAGAAGTCAAGGTGGCTTCCTGAGGCTAAGGTTTTATTGCAGGTCAAGTAGACTGAGCCCTGGTTTTCTCTTGTCTTTCTCACCTTTTGTATTCAAAGTGATCTCTGCAGCTGTCTACCAGAGAAAAAAAGCCTACAATTGTAATTTATAGTAAAAATAAGACATGAACGATTGACAAAGTCTGTATTTGAAGTTTACATTATCAAATGTGCACTGAAACAGCTCTATACAGGCACTCTAAATTGAAGTTGTACTTTTGAACACAGTCTTTCTTGAAAAAAAATAATGCATAAATTAATTCTTCATTCTTCCTTTCTTTAACATTACAGCTATGTAAATCAGCTTTGTACGAGCCCAGCTTTTCTCTAGAATTTCTTTGCAGAGGCAATTAGGTAAAGTTAAGATAACATCTCTCTTCCTTTGTGAAATATTTCAACAATTGTTACTGCAAGCCATTAGTTCCTATGAGTTTCTAATTACAGCATGGAACATAGACTGAGTCAACCTCACAAAAACACTAATGGATCTAGTACAGGAAGTATGCAAGTCTACCTTTCAAAATCAGCACACAACTATTTATTAAATTGGTCTCTAACTAAAGAATCCTAGTCTTTGGCATTGGTAAAAGGGAGAACATTGCTTTTATTGAAAAGTAGTTTTCTTCACAGTACTAACTGTAAAAGCTGCTGCTATGGACTGAAGGAATACAAACCAAATGAACAACCACAAATCCATTAGCCACCTATGGTTGCCTTTCTTACTCAGATGAATTAGAATCTTCACCTCTGACCTCCACTGCTCCTTGTAATGTAGATGTCTCTTGATAATTCACAAATAAGACCCAACGCCTTATCACAACTTCAAGTCTGCTTAAAACTGCAAGACTTATGTTTGTGGATCCCTGACACAAAATCGAGGTAAAGAAATATCGTGTAAAAAAATATCGTTTTTATTTTTAATTCATTTTTATTAAATAATTGCTCAGGTCACATGAGAGAATACATTCTTGTAGAAAGGAAGTGGGATTTTGGTCATTGGGAAGTATAACAGACATAGAATGCAAACAGTAATAGGTTTAGCACAGTTAGCATAGGTATAATTGTAGATAATTGCAACTATTATCTTGGGTCAATCAGCATTCGGACATTAAACGCCACCCCAACAGCCCCGAGTCGGTTTTCATATTCCCCTGTGCTCGCCCTATTTACCCCAAATTTTCTCCAATGTTATAGGGCAGCCCCGAATCACCCACTCTGTCTACTGACACCAGTTCATGTTGTTTTAACAATCTTGAACACTTAGGGGACTGCCTGGACCCCATGTGTTTGCCATGTTTCTTTTCACCACTCCAGCCGCCAGCATTAGCCAAATCCTTGAGTATTTGGGCCAAGTATCCTCCCCATCAACAAAATAGATGCTATCTGGCCTCCTTCGGGACCATGAGGCCCGTAACTCTTGCCATGATACATACTACTCCCCCTCCCCACAGTACCGCTGGATTATAGGGCATTCCCAGGGGATAGGGAACAATGAACCCACCATACCACATCCCTTAGCACAGAAGGCCATATCATCGAGACCCAGGCGGTGTAATAGAGACCTAGAATAGTAGGATCTGTGTAGTATCTGAAGCTGCATTGGACAGAAGTGAGCTCTTTTGGCTTTTTTTCTGGGGGTTTGAAGTGACTCCACCCGATTATCTTCCTCAATAAGGCCGACATCCTCTTCCCACACCTCCAATAGAGATCTCAGTAGGTCAAGGGAGTTGCTTATTATTTTCTTATAGGTCAGGTAGATCACCTGAGCCACTATTGGCTAGCAAATAATCTTCAAGTGGGGTGAACTCCAGCAATTGCTACCCCTCCAGCTAGGACACCACAAAGCATGCCCCAACTGCAAGTATCTGTATATTTCGGCTGCCCCTATTTCATATTCCTGCTGTAGGTCATCAAAGGGCAGGAGTGTGCCCCCCCTCCAAATGCCACAGAGATAGTACATTCCAATCAGACTCCATTTCTGGAAGCCTTCCAGGTTTCCCTTCTCCTGCAAATGCTCACTGTACTACAATGGGGTCTTGTCTGTCAGCTTGCCCTCCCAGCCCAGGTGTTTAGCTGCTTCACTCCACACCTTACGTACCATCTGGGTATGTAGCAGCAACAATTTTCTATAGTACAAGATTGGGGGGGGGTAGCCACGGTTTCCCATGGCTTTAAGTTCTACCCGATAGTCCGTGGCCTCTATATCACCAAACACCCAGTCACTGACCACCGCCGACGGTGCTGTCCAATAATAGGCGCAGATATCTGGGATAGCCAACCCCCCATCAAACACCTCCCTCTGCAACCGTCCAAGGAAGATTTGCAAGCTGTCCTAATTCCACAAAAGGGTACATAGTTCACCATTTACCCTGCAGAAGAAGTCAGGTGTCACCCTGTATGGGGTGTTTTAGTGAACATACAGCAGACGGTGGAGGGCCATCATCTTAAACAGACCGTCCGGCAGCTTCCGCCAGTGTGCCTCATCTTCCCTAAGATGCTCCAGTTGAGAAAACAAGTTTTTTTTCAAAAGTCATCAGCTTCTCTGGTCACATAGATGCCTAAATACTGGAAATCATATGTTGCCACAGAGGCTGCACATGTGAATGGCAGGACCGGCCGTCCCCTGGTCACTGGGAAAATTAGAGACTTGTCCCAGTTGATCTGGTACCAGGAGCAACTCTCTAAGAAATGTAAGATATGTAGTAGTCTTCCTACTGTCAAATGCAGTTGTGCTGCATACAAAAGAATGTTTTCAGTGAACAAAGAGATCCGCTCCTCCAACATGACATACCCCTGTACTCCCCACACCAGAGGATCCAGGACACCAGTGGTTCCAGTGCCTGGGCAAAGATCATTGGAGATAAGGGGCAGCCCTGCCTAGTTCCCTTGCCAAGGGAAAGGAGCGAGACAGTACAGTGTTGACTCGCAACCTCGCTGGTGGGTTTTGGTACATGAGTCTAATCCAGGAGCAAAACTTAGGACTGAATCCGAGTCTGGACAGGGCTGCAGAAAGGTATGGCCATTCTATACTGTCAAAGGCCATTCATGCATCCAGGTAAACTAGAATGGCAGCCTCAGCCTGAGGGGGCACCGTCATGTGCAGTACCCCCTAAAGGCACCTCAGATTAAGCCTGGTACCCCTGTGTTGCATAAATGGATAGATCACTATGGTTATTACTGCCCTTTCAGTTGGGCAACGCCTTTGCCAGGATCTTGTCCTCTAAATTCAGGAGAGAATTTGGCATATAGGACTTACAGACCATGAGCGGTTTACCTTTTTTTAGGAAGGAACACAATAGTGGTCATTCTCTGGTAGGGATCTTTTCTGAATAGCTGTTTGGAACATGTCAAGCATATATGGAGCACTTGCTCGGCTACACATTTGTAGAGTTTTACTGGCAGTCTGTTAGAACCCGGCGTCTTACCAGACTGTAATCCAAGAATTGCCCCCTCTATCTCTTCAATTGTCAGATCCTGCTCTAGCATGTCCCTAATGTCTGGGGCTAGTACAAAGGGGCAGAGGTCTTTAAGTAGTTTTCTAACCAGGCAATAAGCTTGTTGGCTTTATCGCCTGTATTGTACAATCATCTTTGCATGGCCAGTGCATGTGCTCAGGCTGCATTTTCCACTAGGTTGCTCAGCTCCTGCTGTTTGTAGAGTGAAACTTGAGCCTAACTTTAATGTCCCTGTAGCCTGGTTGTTTTTTTCAGTGAATTTCTAAGGTTTTTCAAATGCTAATTCCTAAGATAACGTCCCTGTAACCTTTGTTTTTTTCAGTGAATTTCAATTTTTTTTAAGTAGTAATGGTGTTTGAAAAGTGGTGGGGAAAGGGGGCAGCTCTCAGGAATCCTGCTGTGTATTACTTATAGAAGTACTAGAGGTCTTCTTAGCCCCCAAGTTCTCTCAGCATCCAAAAGGACTTAATTCCCCAACCAGTAGTGTACCAGATGCATGTTTGCAGAGTGGTAGAGAAAGGGGGATGGCTGCAAAGACCCCTCAGCAATCCTGCAGTGTGGGACTTACTGAAGCTAACAGGTCATATAGTTCATATAAATCTATATAGGAAATGTGCCTTTAGACAACATACACTGCGGGACTGGTGTTTAGACTGATTCCATACATCCCCATCGGTATTTTAGCCTGTATACCAGCTAGCTCACAGTGCCACTGTAAACATCTCTTACCAAGGATAGAATAGTTCTTAAAAACTATCAAACATGACAACTTTGTCCCAACAGGGATCGTGGAAACAGTACAGTACTTTTCGTTGAGTCACTCATGCCCACTTTGTCTCAGAGGAATACACAGAATAAATGTTGGGGGCGTTTTTAAATAGGTATTTATTGAACCAGCGACTTTCTAATGTAAAATCGGCTAGAAACAGATATAAATGATTGTAAGCACCAATTGAGTAAAAGGATGGTAGATCCCTACGGTAGTGCTGAAACAATGAAATACAGGCAAGTATAAGAATACATGACAGTAATAAATGCATACTCCTATGGTGCAACCCTATCTAGATGTACCTACGTGCACCTAATATGTAGGGCCAAGAATTCCTCTAAGATATAGCCAACCCCGTTACCTGAAGTGAGAGACTGTGGAACCCTTTCTTGGTCTTGAGATGGATATCCCACAAGGGATGTTAGACCACAGCGAGCTGGAGTGTCTGCGTGCAGGAACCTCAGCGTATTGCGTCACTGTGTCAGCATGGAAGTCCTTTTTCTCCTCTCCCTGCCTCAGCAAAGATATTGTGTTTATATACCCAAAGTGGTACCTTCAGGGGATCTAGCTTGCTGTGTCATGTCGGACTAGGATGAAGGATAAAGGATAAAGGAATGACCTTTATACATAGTTATTATGCAAGAGATGGTTGTCCTGATGAGATTCCAAGAATCCTCATGCATAATGAATGAGGCTGGTTTTAGGAAAAAAAAACACGTCATTTAAGCATTACTGTAACTAGGTAAAAGGTCAGTACAAATAACCGTTATGTAGTGTAATGGCAGGGTCAATTTAGGTGAAAGTTTTGGTTACTACCTGAGCCTATATTGGGGTACCTGTATGAAAAATAACACAACAACTCCTCCTGTTACTTCCAGTAAGTTCCACACAGCACGATTGCTTATTGGTCTTCAGAGGTCATGCCCCCTTTCTCCACAACTCTGCAACCATGCCTCCTGGTGCACTCATGATTGGGGGATGAAGTCCCCTTGGCTCCGAGGGTCATTTGAGTACTGAGGTACTCAGTGTAGTCCTGATTTCCTAACTATAACTACATATTGGTGATCTCTCCATGGTGAAAGGGTGCCTTCGCTGTAAGCAAAATTGTTGTTGTGCAGGGACGCCTTCGGCCACAAAATCAATCATAAGAAGCATTCTCTTTCTACATGCAGAGTGTAGAAAGAGGAAACAGCAAGGAAAAATGAAGATATTTCTCCTTGTTGCGCCTCTTATTGTATGCGTACCATTCTATTGCAATCCTAGGTCTACCACTCTTGGTTAATCTATGAATTCATCAGAATACAAGTAGATGCATGGGAACAACCACGCTCCACACATGACACAACCTCACCATGCTGTGCAACAAAAGGCAGCAACTTGCTCAGCCTTAGGTTACATTAGATTTCACAAGCCATGCAGGGCCATTCAGGGGGCCTTGTGTGGCTTGATAAAAACTAATTGTAGGTTTTGCCCCATATGATCTATCTCTCTATCCATCTCTCTATCTCTCTATCTATCTATCTATCTATCTATCTATCTATCTATCTATCTATCTATCTATCTATCTATCTATCTATCTATCTATCTATCTGTCTATCTATATACATATATATTTAAATACAACTTACAAAATATTACCAATTCAATTCCAAAATATTTAATAAAGTACCAAATAAATAAAATATAATCAATGTAGAAACAAAAAAAACAATTACAAAAACTATTATATTAATTTAAAAGTATTACAAATATAAACAAAATAAAAAAAATCAAATATTAGTCTAAAATATATGTAGCCAATATTTGGGAAACTATTGGTGTCTGGGAACATTACATAATATTTTTACTCCAGTTTATGCAAAATTAGAAAAAGTGCAGGACTTCGGAGGGGTTCAATTTACTACTCCCACTACAAATATTGTAACAGTAGGGAAAGTGTTAGACTTTGGAAGGGTACATTTTTATTCCTACTGCAGTCAATGCAACAGTAGGGAAAAAAGGGGAACTTTGGAGGGGTTATATTACTATTCCTACTTCAATCTGTGCAACAGTAGGGAAAGTGCTGGGCTTTGGAGGAGTTAAACTAATTATTCCCTCCTTGTCTAAGCAACAGTAGGAAAAGTGTTACATTTTGGAGGGGTTACATTTACTATTCCTACTCCAGTCACGGCAAAGGTAAGGAAAGTGTTGGACTTCGGAGAGGTTAAATTTACTATTCCCACTCCAGTTTAAACAAAAGTAGGGAAAGTAAGTCACTTCAAACATGTTACATAATTGAATCACCCTATCAATTGAAAAAATGTTTTAACTCTTAATATCAAACATTATAAATTTGCATTAACAACATATATATTTATTTAAAAAAAGGAAACACCTAAACGATTTCCATAATTAATAATCATTTAAATAATTAAATATAGGTTAAAAATGTTATTTAATTCTTACTTAATTAACCTCCCATCCTATACCCCTAAAAAGCTAGCAGCCCACCCCTAAAATAAAGCTAAAATAAATAAGTATAGCTCAATGTACATACTTGATGATAAATTAAATAATTTGTTAGCAATTAATACTTAATTGTTAATTAAGTATTACTAACTTAACTTCCAACCCTATACAACTATAAACCCGGACAACCCAATCCTAACATATAAATAAAATAAATAAGTATTAAACAATTTACATAATTAGTAATCAATTAAATATTTAACTATTAATAATTATTTGTTAATTCATTATTACTTAATTAATTACCCATCCTAAACTCCTACAAAACTATTAATGCCCCATCCTATGGTCCTAGAAACCTAGCAACCATCTTCTATGATATAACTAAAATATCTAAATATTACACACTTTACATAATTAATAATTAAATAATGAATTCTAAAGTATTAATTAACTGTTAATTCATTATTACTTAACTTCCCACCCTCTATCCCTACAAGCATAGCAAGCTGCACCTAAAATATCATGTAAATAAATCAGCATTACATTATTTACACAATTAATATCAATCACATTATTAATGGAAAATTACTAATTAATTAATCATTTATTATTACCTAAATAACTTTCCACCCTATCGACGTGCAAACCCAACAAACTCATTATAAATTACTATTAACAAATAAAAACAATGTAATCAGTTAAAATTACAAACTATATTTTAAATAATTAAGAACAATTATAAAGCAATAGTAATACATAAGATACATGTATGAACTAAAACACATTCAAATAATTAAAATAATACGTTTGCAGCCATATTAATAAAAACAGAATTAATAGCAACAATTTACTTTAAAACAATATTGCCTAAAAATACGACATCTTGACAACTATATTGTTGCAAAATGATAATTTTTATTACAATATTTTATTTCCAATATTTACAACTCAATATTTTGTCCAAACACCCTTATGCCCCTCTCTAGGTCAGTAATTCAATCGTTGGCTTGGACAATTCCACTACCCAGTGCTTTGCTCCCTTAAACTTATAACTATATGCACTCATATAAAAAAATCAGCTTGTATTTGAGTTGTCTCTTTTTGTCCAATGAGGTGCCTTGGTGTTTGGTATACGAGATGCAGGGTCAGATCCAAAAACATTTTTGACTGGCACTATTTTATATCATTGAAGGTAAGTAGGAGAGGGCTTGGCATAAACATCTTAAAAATATTTGTGTATATTTGTTGTATGGCGCTTTGTTGTATTCATGATTTGTTTTTGGTGTTTGTGCTGATGTTCGTATTGTTACAATATGATGTGATCTGTGGTTGTTGTGTTGCATTTACAAACAAAAAGAGATACACTGTTCCCCAGGGAGGTAAAGGGAAAGAAGTAACCAAGCAAAAAGGAGGGGGTAAGAGGAATCCCTTGCATTCACATTTTCTCTGTCGTGTTGCGCACTTTTAGGTTTTATTTGTGTTATTTTGCTTGGTGTATTTTATTGTGTTACGTTCTTTCAAGATGTCAATAAATGCTGCTAGATTTCATGCCTAAAGCAGCACATAACTTTTAAAGTTCCTGTGACAAACAACCATTTTCCGCATTCTAAAGTGGTAAAATTGTGCTGCTCCAGCTCTTTAGCTATTTAATAGAAGAGTCAGCCCAAAATTGTGCCAGATACCTGTCTTAAATTAGCACTTCAGGTGCTCACTTTTGTGACATGGTCTGCTGTCTCCTTTATTTGTAAGTTTGCAGTTCCATAGTTTGCAGTTCTTTATTTGTTCTGTTTCTGCCTGTTTCAGTTTCTTCACGTTTCTAATTGATGTTTGATCTAAATGAATATTTTTCCTCCATTTTCCAAATCGTGTGTACAGTAAAACTACTTTGATCAGTGGGGAGGAAAAAAATGGTATACTGTCTCTCATCAGATTTCTTTGCTCATCCGTTCTCAAATAATGCCTTGTGCATAACTTGTGTCCTTATAGATGTAAAAAATAATCGCTTCATTCTGTGTCAGGTCACGTTTTATGAGAAGTGAAAGCACTCAAGACCGCAGAGGGGGGTGGGGGATTATTTTTGGGTGAAAGGTCTCACAATTTGCATGTTTGGCTTTACATGAATTTTGCATTTTTAGAGCAGCAGCTGTGGCCTTTCATTAAGCCTTTTGTAAAGAAGGAAGAGTGTCTGTCAGGCTAAGCAAAGGTCAGCTTGAAAGACGCTCTTCATGGTCGAGTCAGGCAAGGAGCTGACTGTCAGCCTGAGCCAAACATTGGTGGCTGAAGATTTCACAGCCCTGAGGAGTGACCACTTTAGCCCCGCAAAGCGCCGCAAAGCACCTTGAGGCCCTGCCCCTTATGGTGAGTATGTGTATTTATTTATTTATGCAATTTATAAAGCGCACAAATACCCATGGGTGTCTCGGCGCTGTGATCACCATAGAACGAACTAGGCCACTTCAAGTTTAAGCCTTGAAGTGCCCAGGGTAGTGTGTCAAACAGTGACGCCTTGTTACAGAGAGCAGTGGGGTTAGCAAATCTTACTGACCCCATCCCATTCTGTTACGATGTAGGGAAGGTCCTCCTCTCATTGGCTGATCCATGACAAGGTCAACCAATGAGAAGAGATGGTAAGATCTTCTGCCAGACTCTTCCATCCCAGAAGCCTTGAGGAAACAATGAGAAGAGGTGGTAAGATCTTCTGGCAGACTCTTCCACCCCAGAAGCCTCCAGGTACCACTGAGGCTACTGCTTTTCCTTCTCGCCACCCGATGTCACCACTGAAGCAGGTAGGTTCCTATTGAATGGTGGATGCACAAGTGTTTGTATGAATTTATGTATATGTATGAGTGCATGCTGTCAGTGGGTGTATGCATGTGTATGTGCTTGTGAATGGTGGGTGTATATGTGCACCCTTGTGAATGAATGGTGTGAGTGAGCATGTGGGTGAGCATAAGTGTGTTGTGTACGAGAGGGTGCATGTGTCTCCCCCCCACCTCTACTGCACATTACAGCCCACCAGTGGTGTAGAGTTACATGAATTACATTCATTTTTTGCCATTACCCATTCATGCATTTCATGTACAGGGCTGGACTGGGAACACAAACCAGCCTGCCAATAAAGTATGACTGGCCCTGGAGAGGGAGGGGGTGCTGGTGGTAAACACTGCTGCTGCCCTTTTGTTACAGGGGGTCGCTATTGCAGCACCAGTAACAAAAATGGCCCCCACCCTTCTGGCACACTGGGACAATGCCTGGGGGGCGCTACTGCCAGTTCGGCCCGGGTCATGTCGTTTTCATCCATGGGAAACTGGTTCAAGCAGGAAACATCTTGTTGGAACAGTAGAACTACTTGTGAAGGACATTTTCAGTTTAAACCAGTCTCTTGCCAGTATCTTGCGTGACTTGTGTAAATGAGGCATGCTCTTGCGTGGAATTTTCTTTTGAGATGCAAAAATGTGTACATTTAGAGCAGCATTAAATATTTGTGTGACTTTCATAAAAAGTAATATATTTTGTGGAAAAATAATGAGATTTCTTCCTCCTTTACATATCACAAGTATAGCTACCTAATTAGCTGTGCCTGCTGAGAAATAAACTTGAAGAAACTGTTTTTCTAACACATACATTAATATTTGGAGCTTTAGCAATATACACTTACACGGCTGGCCCTGCATTTCAACAACCAGCTAATAGCTCTCTTTAAACATCTTTGTCTACAGCCTCTCAATATGCTTATTTAGCCAATAACATTGATGCTCCTTTTGTGCTCTTAATTCTGAAAATACTGCCCTCCAGTTCAACCACTCAAACCTAAGCAGATTATTAAGGATTCCCTCAACTAATCTAGTTTGCTGCAGAAATGTAAGAACATGTTGACATTACAACCCACTCTTCTATTTTGCACGACTTTTGAAGCAGAAAACATGTATTGACAAACATGTCAACAGCATGCTTTTGACAGTATGTACCATACATTTGATTAGCATATTCACTCAACATGTTTGGGTGTGTTTGATAAAGTTCAGCATTTTATACATTTCTTATACTTTCAACGCGTTCATAGCAGCAGTTGTATCTTGCAACCCTCAGCAAACAAACAACCAATTAAACACAACCAGATTTGCACACAGCAACATTCTTGGAGTGAGCCACGCCATCATGGCAGGGGCAGCTGCTCAAATGGGGCGGAGGAGCGTCGCTCCATTTAAATGCCCCCGGAAAAGTCCCAGAGACGTAAAATGGTAATGAAGTTAATTAATAACCATTTTATTTTTCGTCCACCCGTCATGACTCAGGAAGGGGCGGGCCTGATGACTGGCAGAAATGGTGGGCTACCCTGTACTGTGCGGTAGGCACCCTGGGGTGCCTGCGACAGAGATCAGGGTTTTTCACACACCCCATTACCCCATAGGAGGCTGCGTTATCAACGGTTGTCAGGTGGAACACGAGCTCCCTTAGGGAACAATCCGACCGAACAGTGTTCGATCCCATTGTAATGCGGCAGTCGGAACCACAAACCGCGTGTCGGTCGGTCCCGAGTCCTAGACGGTGTCGCTCGGAAGCAATTCCGCCCGACATCGTAATGAGCCCCTAATTGTATTTGAAAATTCCTTGAATATTCCCATTTTAGGTGTTTTGAAGACAATTCCTACATATAAAACTATTCAAAGGTGTAGTACAGATTTGCCTGATTAGGCACTACTGTATTCCTTTACCTAAATATTTTCAAAATTCTTGAATTGGTGACTTCATCAGCGAGGCGTTCTATTGCAAGATATAGGCATATACTGTGCCTCCAGCACTCAAGCAAACTTGAGCCTTTCACCACTTTTTGCCACTTTTGAAGCTTGGTTAATCAGCTATAAATGTTCAGGAATTATGTCATTTTTGGATGACCGATTGCACATTCATTTCGCTACCCATTTCAATTCTCCTGCCTTCACAAAAATGTTTGGCAGAATTTTTCACAAAGTCTGTACATTTTAATATTTCTTCCTCATGATATTGCAGGTCATAAACATCTGTTGTTTCCAATTTTCTCATTTACAGCTACCATGTCCCCTGTTTCATGATTTTATATTGTTGTTAACCAAAGCAATGATTATCTTGTCAGTTCAATAATCCCACCCTAGCATTTGTTGCATTTTAACTTCCTTTGGTTAAAAAGGTGTTGTATTTTTGCAGACATGTTTTCTGCTGGAAGTACATTTTATTTTTGCCCTGTTACCTAATTCTGCTTTTTGTTCTGCATATCTGGAATATTGACTGTGCAGTCACTATTACAGGCCCAACAGGCTCAGACACATGTGCTCTGTTAAATAGACAACGATTTTTACTTTCAAATTTACATATTTTCATTCTGGTGAGACAGGTGTTTGTGTGTTGGACACAGGCTAGCTGCACACAATACCGGTATTAGTAGTGGAAGTAAAGAACTTATTTATTCCACCTAGTCCTACACGCTAGTACATTATTTTAAACTACATATTTTTCATTGGAATTTGTTCTGTTGGGCAGATTCCTGTTGTGTAAAATATATTTCCATTGGTAATTTTTGATAGTGATAGGAAAGTGCTGTTGTAACTAGACATGTCTTGCCAGAGGTCTTACACAAAATGTGACAGATGACCAATAAGGAGCAGATTTACAAGCCCCTTGTGCCTCATTTACGCTGATGTTGCATCACTTTTGTGACGCAGCGGTGGCGCAAATCCTGCTCCATGGTGCGGGGGTACTTACCACGTGACGCATCTGGGAGATGCGTCACGTTGTAATGCCCTGCGCCACATGTAGGCGTTCCTGTGCAGGGGGAGGCGTTCCGGCGCAGGTACGCCTCCTAAAAGTGGCTGAGTGAAATCTACAAGATTTCACTCAGTCACTTTTAGACCCATGCTGCGACAAAACCCTGCGCCTGCCTGAAGCAGGCGTAAAGATTGACGCAGCATAAACTAGATAGGGCCCCCAGAGCATTGCTGGAGCTGCGTCGCCCTTGCGACACTACTCCAGCAATGCGTCACTTTTACGGCACAGATGCGTCACGCATCTCTGCCATTTTCTGCGCATCCATAATGGCGGAGCTGTGGCACACAATAACGGGCGCATCCCTGCTGATTTGCAGGGATGCACCAGTTATTGTAAGTATGCCCCTGTATATTTAGCTGAAACAACAATGGGGAGGTCAGTGCTGCCATGTTATGGGGTGCATTAAAGGTCGTCTCGAGGGGGCAGCTCATATGGAAAGCAGACCAATTCAAGACAACAAGAGAAGCCATTGTGGCGTTCCTAGAGACAGAACTGCTGGAGCCAGAAACTCAACATAAGCTCCCACTTTTATAAAAGCAGAGGTGGAAGGTGAGCGCTTTAGGAGGCCAAATCCAGGAACAAAATTAGAGGGGGCTACATGCTTGCTTATCTAGAATACTAGTATTACATATTACAAGAGTGGCAATGGGACAGGCAAGATATTAGTGAATCTAATAAGCATGAAGCAGGCCAGAAGCTTCATAAAGGAAATATAAGCCAAAGGGGTTGTGTTAAAATGTAATGAGAAAAGGGAAAGCTGAGGTATTCCAACTTTTTCATGAAGATCACTTTAGCAAATATTTGACTGATGATCAAGCAAGGACAGACTACTTACGGAAATAAATGCTGCCATATCTGAGGAAATATTAACAGCAAGCTGGGCAATTAAATTTGCATCAGGGCTAGATGGCTTTCCTGCTAAAATATTTAGGGGTTTGATCACATTCTCAGGCCATCCTGTTGAGGGTATTTAATGGCATTAAGTAATCCAAAATGCCAAGTCTTATTATGACCAAGACTAGTATACCACTTACTCACAAGCCTGGGAAAGACACTATAGATTGTGCCTCATACAGGCCAATAGGACATTTTAATGTGGATGCAAATTTCCTGACATCAGTCTTCATGGCTAGCTGCAGGGACTAGTAGAATCTCTTATACATCTAGATCAGTGGGGCTTCATATTAGGCTGGCAAACTAAAGTCAGTTTCATCAAGTCTTTAAACGTGCTAGACACGATGCGTAGGAGTGGAAAAAGGATGATATTCCTATTGTTGGGCTCAAAGAAGTTGTTTTGTCAAAGTAGACTTGGTCTTCCTGTCAGACACCATAGTTGGAATGGTGAATGGAGAGCTCTTCCTTGCCTGGGTATTAGCAAGGTGTAATAAGTCTAAACCTTTATCAGAATGAATCCCAATTACTCAAACTGGTTTGGCATTTGGAAGGGTGTCTCCCAGGCTGGGCCTGCTGCCTTTGTCATCGGGTTGAGCCAATGTGTTTCCAGATATTTACAAACAACAGGATCAAAATGCATCACGCTGATGTAGGATACCTTGAAATTAGCCATATTCACTGATGACATCTTTCTCCCACTCACGGGCCCAGAGTCATCAGTGCCTGCACAGATAGAAGAATTACAATATTATCTCAGGGTCCCAGGCTTTAAATAAATCTCAGCCAGTAGGCCTTAATGTCACTTTGAGCCAAGTCCCACTAAAAATCAGACTCCACCACATTTGATGGTCCAGGTGCACTGTCACATAACTAGGGGTAAGGATAGCACCCACAATGGAAGAGACCAAAAATGTGAACACCAAGATAATAAAGAACATCATAAAGAGGAACCTGACGAAATGGAGACACAAGATGGTCTATTGGCTGGTGCAGATAGGGACAATCAAGATGATGGTGCTCCCAAGGGTTTTATTCATGGGTGATCCCCCTTGGGTTTCCGAAATTGCTGCTTCAGCGCCTTCAAAACATATGAAATGGGTGTATATAGCATGTCTATAGCAGGGACAGAAGACTAGGCTGAAAGTGTGCCCTATCTCACTGTGTGGGAGGCATGGGTATTCAAGACTTAGGGTCTAATTTAGACTTTGGTGGACAAGTTACTTTGTCAAACAGGTGACGGCTATCACGGATGCTGAATTTGAAATCCCATAATTTACTATGGGATTTATATTGCGGCAGATAAAATATCCGGCACTGTTGTGACATAGTAACCCATCTGCCAAAATCTATATCAGGCCCTTATTTAAGTATCAGCAGGCAGATCTATTTTGGTACCTCTATGAGTGGACTTGAATGAATACAGATTTAACAAAACATGGTGGACCTTAACATATTTAGGTAAAGGGTTATTGTCTTACTTGGCCTAATGCTACAGTCTTACTTTGGCTATTGAAGCTGAAAATATAATGTATTGTATTATATTTTAAAATTGTGTTGAATTGGGTATTTGTTACAGGTAATTTGTGATTAAATACAAATGTTTGAAAAATACATTTGGATATTGTTAATAAAAAGGTTTTCTTGCCAAAGCAGAAAGCAAAATATTGTTGTTTTGTTAGATCTTACAGAGATTTAATGGAAATGCAAAGTAGAAGAAATGATTGTTGCATGTCTAACATGCATGTGTATGAAGACAATTCCTGCTTCTTCATTTCATAGCTGTCCTGGGTTCAGCTCAGATTTTATAATTGAACTCAGTTTTACATAACAAGTCTCCTTATTCCTAGTTCGTTGGCAGACTTCCTCAACTAATAATCCAGGATCTCACTAATACAATCATGGTGTTTTTTCAAGATACGGCAAATGGAGACACATGTACTAAAGAATACAGAGCAAGCAACCCAATACACTAAGAGGGAGGACACAATAAGTTGTTGCAAGTTGCATACCAGCTTTTAGCAACCTGTCTAAGGGTGGGCGTAAAATCCGTTTCGCGGGCGAATTTGCGGATTTTCCGCAATTTCGCGATCCGCGAATCTCGCGAAATCGCTGTAAAATCCGCAAATCAGCGGGGACAAATTTTCAGCCAAGCAAGGGTTACAGCAGCAGGTGCAAAAGTTGAACCTAATTTCTTTGTAACCTTTTACAAAAGGGTTACAAACAAATTAAATTCAACTTGGACACCTGCTGCTAATTGCTTCCTGGCGCCTCGTTGCCTACTTGCAACTATTCTCTGGCCCTGCTCTGACCCTTGAAGCAGGGTCAGAGAATAGTTACAAGTAGGCAACGAGGCACCTGTCCAAGGAATTAAACCTCATCAGGAAGTACTTACAGATATAAAAAACAGGAACAAGGGAGAGGATGGCAAATACACCCATTTTGAGTTGTCAGGAGGGGTTAAACTAAAAGAGACCTTTACAGCACAATTTTCATATGCATTTTGCTAAAAATAAAAAGCTGTATGTTCTGTAGGGGCAACTCAGGAATCTGGCCCTTCAGAGATGAGGCCTCTCTTTCTTTCTCTCGTTCTCTCTCTCCCTCTCTCTTTCCCTCTCTTTCTCTCTCTTTCTATTTATCTATCTATCTATCTATCTCTCTCTCCCTCTCCCATAAACGACTGCATGGGTAACTTCGCTATGCAAGCGGCTCCCGAAGACGCAAAAATCCCCGCGAACACGCAAAAAACCCAGCGAACACGCAAAAAACCCAGCGAACTCGCAAAAAAACAAAAATCCGCAAATTCGCACAAATTCGCGAATTTTGCGGATCGCGAATTTGCAAATCCGAAAATTCACGGATCGCGAATTCGCAAAATTCGCCCATGCTTAAACCTGTCTGATGCAACCAGTGCTTGATTTACAGAAAAGTAAGTGCCAGGACCCTTCTCAGTGGGCCACTGCAGATTGCGACAACCAGGTCTGTCAATGCCATATAAAAACATCTACTAACCATCACAGTCCGACAAGTGTGCAAATACAGATTATTCCAGGCTACCGAAAGCTGTTTGTATTGGCCTGGACGGCCGGTATTTTACATTTTTAATGTATGTTGCATAAAAAATTACATTGTACATGTGAGAAAAACACTCTGTTATGCTCACCTTGAAATTAGACAAACCATGAGGTTGACTTTCACAGTTGCCAGTATTGAGAATTTAGTGCACCGGTAAACATTCACTCAATTTAAGCACTGAATTCTACCTATGTGCTCATATGTTGCATCACAAAATCTCCATTTGCTGGTGGTTATAGAACGTGAACTGTAATAAATGGCAATTAGACAGCATGATTTGCACACCCCCTCTGATTGGCTACAAATAAAGGAATGGTGGCCTGTTTTTTCTATATCTGCATGTGTTCCTTAATGGAAGTAGTGCTGTTTTAAAAAAACCTTATCCCACTAGGAAACCATCAGAGGCACTGGCATGAGTCTCCTGAACAGCTTCCTTGCTTTACTGCAATGCATGAGAGGTAGAAAGCAGGTTAGACCCACAGGCAGGTCACTCCCCATGCTGCTGCACGGCTCTGCCTGCATTGTTTTTGCTTAATCTTGTATTTTTCCCCTGTGCCTAACTTGCTTTCTTGCCCAGACTTGTTTTTATTCCCCTGTGTCTGTACTTGCTTTCTTGCCCAGACTTGTTTTTATTCATCTGTGCCTGTACTTGTTTCTTGCCTAAACTTGTTTTTCCTTCCTGTGCCCAGGTCTCTTACGGCCCCTGCCTGTTTTTCCGGCTGCTGTGTCAAAGCGGCCCGCCCCCCTGCAATCCCATTTGACGCCCCATCCCGCCTCCCAGCTGCTCCTCCCTCCCACATCCCCTCCTATGGAGGCGGCGCAATGCTGAAAGGAGCGACCTCTGACCTTGCTCGCAGGCAGGTTTGCCACCCACGCTGCTGCACGGCTCTGCCTGCATTGTTTTTGCCTAATCTTGTATTTTTCCCCTGTACCTAAATTGCTTCCTTGCCCAGACTTGTTTTTTTCCACTTTGCCCGTACTTGCTTTCTTGCCCAGACTTGTCTTTATTCCCCTGTGCCTGTACTTGCTTTCTTGCCCAGACTTGTTTTTATTCCCCTGTGCCTGTACTTGCTTTCTTGCCCAGATTTGTTTTTATTCCCTTGTGCCTGTACTTGCTTTCTTGCCCAGACTTGTTTTAATTCCCCTGTGCCTGTACTTGCTTTCTTGCCCAGTCTTGTTTTTATTCCCCTGTGCCTGTACTTGCTTTCTTGCCCAGGTGTGTTTTTATTCCTGGACCAACATCAACAACGACGACACCATCAAGATCATAAACACCATCCACTCCGAATCTCCGTCAGACCCATGTCCACACTACATCTTCAACAAAGCCAGCACATCCATTGCACCCCATCTCCGGAAAGTCATCAACAACTCCTCCGAGACAGCAACCTTCCCGGAGAGCTGGAAGCACACCAAGATCAACGCCTTACTCAAGAAACCCAAGGCGGACCCCAAGGACCTCAAGAACTTCCGGTCCATCTCCCTGCTCCCATTCCCGGCAAAGGTCATCGAGAAGACCGTCAACGAACAACTGACCTGCTACCTTGAGCAGAACAACATCCTAGACCCTTCCTAGACTGGGTTCTGCAGCAACCACAGCACCAAGACTGCCCTCATTGCCACCACCAATGACATCAAGTCCCTGCTGGACAACGGAGAAACAGCAGCCCTCATGCTTCTTGAACTGTAAGCCACCTTCTGTAGTGTAGTTCCTATATTCCCAATAGGCTCTGCGCATTGGAATAATATATCCTATAGATTTGACGTAGGACTTAGGTCGACTAGGTCTCTATCGAATATATTAGACTTAAATGTGAGGGCCAGCTAGCTCAGAGGTCACTAGAAACTTTCTCGAATAAAAAAAAGGGATTATTTTCTGACAACCGCATAAACATGACAACTTTGTTTCCCCAAGATAAAACTGATCTTCAGAGTTGTGGAAACAATAGATAGATATTTTACTCAGTCAATCGTGCATGCTTCGTTTCATCACAGGTGCAGAGAAATAGAGAGATGGGCATTTTCAATCAAAGGTTAATTGAACAGTCTTCTTTCTCATGCAAGTAAATTGAACTGCTACAATCGTAATACTGGTTGCAAAGTATAATGCGTACAGTAGGAAGAGTATTATAAAATAATACTGTAAAAGCATGGTATGGTTCCTAGACCATAGATAAATACATACATAATTAACAAAGGCTAAAAGTACTCAACTGGTGCTTCTAAAATACGCCTACAACAATGTACCTAATCTAAGTCTAGTACGAGGGAAGAAGTAAGTAAGGTGTAGCATAGGTTTAGTTTTCTTTGCCAAGAATCCAACCAAGATTTCTCTTAGGGTCTAATCAGCTCCGTACCTTGGTTTTAGAATGAAGGAGGTCTGTTATCTCTGTCTCAGGACTCGATTTCCCAACACCCCGCGAGGGGAGCTTGGAAACACTGGAGCTGGATTCTCAGCGAGAGAAAGGCAGCCTCTCTGTCAGTGCATCAGCTGGAGGATCGGCTTCCTTCGGCACTTGCTGTAGCAAGCTGCGTCAGGCAAGTAGATAGTCGAGCTGCTCTGAACCACTGTGTGTTTGCTAGGGAAAGTGTAGGCATATTGATACCTTGAAGGTGCCTAGTTTGACGTAAATTCGGACATAATAATGTCACCAAAGAACCCCAAGGGAATGGTAGTTCTTTGAAAACGCCATGATTTCTAGGACAAATCAATATTCAAGTAAGGGGATGTCCCTGACTGCTGAAGCCGAGTTTTCCAAGAAATCGTTGCTTTTTCGAACTAGTGGAAGTAGCCAGGTTATGTCTAAATATGGGTATGATTTCTATGTCTATATAAAGGGAATGTGATTTATACCTATATAAGGACATGAATCGGTAAATTATGCTTGATTATAAAATGCTTCACAACACCCACTCCACTTTATTATGTTCGATATTACTAAATATTACTAAATTCTAAGTATTTAAAACATATCTATCATAAGCAAGTTGTGTATAAAATCCCTCCCAAAATATATAGAATGCATTTGAAATGGTTGTACACGAAAGAAGAGCATTTGTGCTTTACCCATTTTAAAAAGCAATATTTTCACTCAAAGCATGTAGTGTGACATTGAAAAATGCTTATCAGAATGAGTCATGAAATATCATTTATGAAATGGCTCTAAAATACAGAAGAAAAGTCGAGACCATTCCATGACAGAATATATAAACTGTTTAGGTTGTGGACAAGGTCAAATATTGTCGTTTGGAAGTGTTTCAAAGAATTCTTGTTCTCTAAGAATATTTCTACTTTAAGCAGATTTTGGAAAAAGTCAAATTGCAGAAAAATAGAGTTCTTAAAGTGGGAAGTTTTGTTTTGAAAATTGAAGGTCGAATACAGAGTCCTATAGAACGCTGTGTGCTAACTTTAAAAATCATTCTCGTTGTTTGGAGAAAACATTAAATCTTCTAAGCTGGCAAAGAAATCGTCTACCACAGTAGGTGAAAGTTAGACCACTTCATTAAGTAAACCGATAGCACAAAAATGTGAAGCATCACCGCCAGCGTTAGCCGCATTAGCAATGTTCGTCGGAGATGGAGATGAAGTTGGTACCTGTATGCCTGTCGATCCACGTATCTCACCGTCAGCAGATTGCGTCTGTGAGATCTCAATGAATGCCGTCATCAGGATTGGTAGCCGCTGGGAACAACATGATGCATGGGCCATTACCGAACCAAGCAGTGTATCAACATCCATTGGCAGTGCTGATGGAAGTGTTAGACAAACATCCAACACGCATACTTCTCCAGATAGCAGGCATCATAGAACAGGTAAGATGCAATCTTGCTAGATTGGTCGGAATGATAGGAACCACGTGGTATTCAGGTCTCTTAGACGAGCCAGGCCCAGGATCTGTATCATACGCTCATGACACTTCATTGCCAGGAGAGTGTTCTCAATGGTAATCTGGGTGTTGTTGCTGACTGGACTTGCCATATCGAAGCAGAAGGAACAAGAATAGTATTCCTGCTATGAGTCCCAAAATGAGAGGCGGGCCGCCGAACACAGAGTGCACGAAGTTTGGAAAAATGCCGAGAACTGCTTCAAAAGATGCTAACAGTCCCGAAAAAACTGTCTTAAATACATGTACAATACCACTAGTATCCGACATGTTTAAGATACGACCTAACATTTCTACGAAATGTATTGGACAGTTTGTGGATAAAAGGGCATGTATCTCTGCAGAGGACCTTGCAACTTGCAGTTCATACATCTCTTTGGACGAGGTCAGTGGCACAGTTTTTTGTAAAAGAATGGCTTTCATTCAGCTTAAAGTATCAATTCGAATGGAAGAGATGTTCAGTGAAGGCCATAACAGCAACTCCCCGTCTGTGTTAGCTTTAGGAAACAATACTTGCATACAACAAGTGACCCTGGCTGACACAGTTACGGGATAGGCTATTCCTGGCATCATTCCACAACAGCTGTGATCATTCAACATTATATAGCTCCCGTTAGAAAGCTGCCTAAAAATTGGATCTATCACTGCTGCTGGAGAACCTTGCAGGTGGCAGGATAAGTTGTTTGAAGAACATTCACAGGCCCGTGTAAATTAATACCCTGGCATAAGAGTGTACCACTTAGTGCACTTTTGCATTGTGTACCACTAAGAAATACCTCTTTTCTCCCACTCCAAAATATGTGTGTATGTATGGTAATTCCGAGGTTGACTTTATGTATTCCTTACCCAACCTTTCATAAACGGCAACTGGTATATGTTTCAAACAGTATTGAAAGTTGAAACTTGTGACAGGCAGAGTGATTAACCTGTGTATTATTCATTCTGTTGCAGGCTTTTCTGAAACAGTTGATGGTAATCTTTCCAGTTTTTCTATGCTCAGCACTGTATAGTCTGCTCCTTTCTGTGCCAAAGTGATTTGTTTATCTGTAAGGTTAAATACAGAAAACAATGACGTGGTGTTGATTAGAAGCCATGGCACATATCCAGAACGAAGATTTTGCAACGTTCAGCCTAATAGCTTCATAGAACGTATTTGTGACTGTCCATACTGTAGCATGAGCAAGTCCTGTTCCATTATGTCAAATGGCAGAGGATACTATGCTGTCCAAAGAATAAATTGTGGATGAAAGGGTTGTTAACCCATTGTCAACTACAGAGAGTGCTTTCTCCAAATTACTACGATCAATTTCTCGTATTCTTTCTGCAGTCTCGGCCTGTGTCTCTTTCCAAGCTTCACTATAAATGGCATATATACCTGCGTATATGAAACGTTTTTGACGTAGTTTTGCCGGTCCTAGTAAGAAATCCATTAAATCAACGCCATCTTTAAGTAAAGGTAAGTGTAGATTTGTTTAGCCACTCAAGGCACAGTTTTTCTACACTGTATGTTGTTTTTATCCCTGGATGTTGTCTCTGGACATATCTTCGATCTGGCCTAGTTACTGTAAACCGTTGTGTCTTGTTCAGGAATCTATCTTGACAGTTATTTGTGTCTGTGGGCCAGATTAACCATTTTTTCCAATCAGGATCAGTTCTGTTTTTAAGTAAAATAGTTTTTACGTTGACCCCTCCCTCTGAAGTGTTTTCACTATCAGGTGTAGGTGTAGGTATAGACAGTTTGTTTGAGTCTTTTATCTTGGCTAGGCCAAGGCAGGATGTCTGTTGAACAGTGTCATTCAAAAACATTATTTGCTCAGGAATAATGCAGGCTCGAAATAAAGCTTCCATTCCCCTGCACTTGCCAGTCTTTTGAGCACCAGACAGTTTTTATTTCTATCTTGTCACTCCTCAAGTCGAAACCTAACGAGGACAGCTGGGCATAAAAGGCTGCTGAATAAAATTGCTTTGTATTGGTCAACATACTTTTCATTCCTGTCTTATTAACATTTCTAAAGTAAAAAAATTCCGGATTTGTGGTATTAAAACCTGAAAAGTATATTTTTTATAAAATGTTTTTGAGCTGCCTTTTGGTGGTGTTGGACAATGTTCCCATTGATTGAAAGTATAAACATGTCTAACGCTTGCAGATTTGTGCAAGTATTGATGACCATAGTGATTATAACAATACATTTGTGCATAATCTGATAAACCTTCTAAGTATTCATGTTTTATAAATTTTGCAGACATCTCTAAATCTGACATCATATTATTAACAGTCTCAAAGTCCCAATCATCAGAAAATGTGCTGGGTGAAACAAAGTCACTCAAGGAAACCTTGAATTGATATGGAATCTTTAACAGCTCTGACGGACCATGAATGTCATAATGAGTTCTGCCCCATGCTGTGATGTTTACTGATGTCAAGTCTCTTTGTTCACGATGAGATGATTTGTGTCGCTTCAGGAGCAAGTTGATGTTCTTACTTGCTGTGTCCATTTTACTATATCTTCCATTTATCAGCATCCCCAAAGTTAATACCATGATTAGCCAAAGTAGGAGAAAAAGTACGCCCAGCACAATCCAAAGTTCAACCCATGGTGAAACCAGATAATTTTTTTCAAGTTGCTGAAAAAGTTCTTTTACTTGATCTTTAAAAGTTTTATTTGATGGCGTCGTTTCAGGCTCACTGGAATCCTCAGAAAATGTATCAAAGTTGATAAAATAGCCAGAGGCAGTTCTGTCTATTGTTGGAAATGCATCAGGATTATTTGAAATCGCTGGGGCTGCCGGATCCTTTGTCATATTAGTGTAGTCCGATGCTACATCATTGTAGACGGGAGTATCTTGACGAACTGTAATTTGGGTCTAAAGAGGTAAAAGTTCCATTGCATTATTGCTTAGTCCTTCTTTTCTTACTGCAGATTCTTCTAAGGTGATGAGTCTTTCAGATTGAAACCCTTGGATAGTAGCAAGATTTGGTTACCTGCTACATCTTTGGAGTCCACTGAGCCTCCTACTTATTATCAGCCACATAATGTGGTTTTACCAGATCGATGGGCACGAACCGGTTCTCGTTTCTTTCAGCAAGGGGCGGCAGTAACACTGTTCTTGATCCTTGGATTGCAAGCCTGGCTGAAGACGGCTGTAATGCCAGAAACCGGTCCTAGGAAGCTTGTTTCTGGTCCAGGGAAGGCATGGCTTGGCAGTTCGGGCTGGACTGTTCCCATGAGGCACAGGGTCAGACTGATTTGCATATGTCCATGTCTGAACTGGGGTGGCAGAGTGAGCTAAAGAAGGGTGATGGATTAATCCCAGATCTGTTGACTGGGTGTGGGTGTTTGATTGGTTCAGATGCTCTGTCCATCACCACCCCCTTTTGGACCGCTTTGTTTGCCATAAGTTGGCAGGGTATGCTCAGACGTGAGTCCCTTGCTCACTTTGCCACTGGATTCAAGCAAGCCTGGCTGAAGACGGCTGTAATGCCAGAAACCGGTCCTAGGAAGCTTGTTTCTGGTCCAGGGAAGGCATGGCTTGGCAGATCGGGCTGGACTGTTCCCATGAGGCATAGGGTCAGACTGATTTGCCTATGGCCATGTCTGAACTGGGGTGGCAGAGTGGGCTAAAGAACAGTGAGGGATTAAAGCCAGATCTGTTGACTGGGTGTGAGTGTTTGATTGGTTCAAATGCTCCGTCCATCACCACCCCCTTTTGTACCGCTTTGTTCGCCATAAGTTGACAGGGTATGCTCAGACGTAAGTCCCTTGCTCACTTTGCCACTGGATTCAAGCAAGCCTGGCTGAAGACTGCTGTAATGCCAGAAATTGGTCCTAGGAAGCTTGTTTCTGGTCCAGGGAAGGCATGGCTTGGCAGTTCGGGCTGGACTGTTCCCATGAGGCACAAGGTCAGACTGATTTGCATATGGCCATGTCTGAACTGGGGTGGCAGAGTGGGCTAAAGAACGGTGATGGATTAAACCCACATCTGTTGACTGGGTGTGAGTGTTTGATTGGTTCAGATACTCCGTCCATCACCACCCCCTTTTGTACCTCTATTTCAATAATTCAGCATATTTCTGCCCTTTCCGTCTGACACAGGGCAGACAAACAATAAGCCTTGCGGTGCTTCTCTGCACCAAAAAGTTGCAAAGGATTAACTCAGTCTTCTTGTTTCCTAATATCAATGACCCTGAAATGCAGACCAAGCCCAGATTTGCAGTCAGACATTGCTCTGTGGATCTATATTACAAGGTTAGTAGATCATTACACTTGGACCCTGATAATGAGTTAAGTACAATTCCATGCAGAGATACCTGGTGCCTGGAACTGCTGTCACTGTACAGTGCTTCCATATGGAATTCCACCTATTGCAAGTTAGACTCATTTTTCCTTATTAATGCTCCCACTTACCACATGCTTAGCGCACATGGTAAATGGAGCTGTGGCTTCCCTGCAGGGCAGAGGTGGAGCCAGAGGGCTGGGAGGTAAGAAAGAAAATTAAAAGAACAGGTTTTGCAGGGATTGGAGAGACAAATCTATGACTACTGTCTCAAAGTCTCATGTCATTTTACAGGACCAAATTTCTGGAGGGTAAGATCTGGTCTGGTGTTTCATACCTGAGAAAACTGGATGCTATATTACACGGCAATTTTTGATCATGTACATTAGTTTTCAACCAAGGAATACTGCACTGCTGCTTGATATGCAGTTAGAAAGTCTCCCTCTTCATGGTGTCAGGAAAAATTCCCTTTTCCAAATGCTTCACTTCAGAAGAGCTGAAAGGCAGATTCTAGGGAATTGGCTCACCTGTCTTCCTCACTTCGACTCACGACTGTCTAACGCTGTGGGAGGAAGTAGGGACACACATCTATTACCACACAAATAATTCATAAAGCGGACGCCTGGAAAGCAGGAAAAAATAATGGCACCAAGGTTTTGGGGAGAACACTAAAGGTAGCTAGCAGCTTTGAGCTGTAGCTAGATCATCTACCCGATCATCTACCTGATGCCACAAATGGATTCCATTTTATGTCTTTTTAACAAAACTTCACATTATTTGCACTTAGGAAAACTGACAAAAACAAATGTGTGATTTTGCTACCTTTCATGCCTCTGTTGGTAGCTCCTTTCTTATGCCCAAGGTCTGACCAAGATGTTTGTGAAGCTGAAGAAGTGTTTTGCAAAACATAGGACCTCATTACAAGTTCCCCAAATAAATGTCTGGGGATACTGGGAGGGTGCAATCCTTATTCTGGCTGTTATCCCTGCACCTAAATCCAAGGATTTTATCTGGAATTATGAATAAAATGTAGACCTGGGAATACTTGGTCTAATTCTGCATGATTCCTCTTGCAGGGAAAATAATGGACACAAATCAGCACCCATTTATCACCTGCTTCAAGTAGGCAAGAAATAGGAGCAGGGCCTACTTTGAGGGCTGTGGTGTTTGCTGTGGGGCAGAGGAGCACAGAGTAGGTGAGGGAAGAACTGGGTTAAGCATTTGCCACTCAACTGCGTGCAAAAGAAGGACAGGTGGTGGTCAGGTGTAGCAGCCCCCTCTGCAGCACCAGAGCTTTGCATCAATCTATAGGTCCAATGTTTCTGGGACCAGAAACACTATGTCTGGTATTTTCAGGCTCAGTAAACGTGGAAACAATGTCCCAGATCGGTATTGCCAAGGAATTACCACATCAGGCTACTTTGATGGGGACTCTAGTTGCTACTGCTACTAATGGATGAAGAGAAGTGTCTTTTGACCGAGGGAAAAAAATCCCATGCACTAATGACATTAATAAAAACTCTGGGCATTATTTATGAGAAGGGACGCATTGCTGTGTGAAAACAGCGATGCGTCACTTCTCAGTCCATCCTCCTTGCGACCTGATGGATGCGTCCTATTTACTGTATAACACATCATGTCGCAAGGAGTTACAGATACCTCAGTATTTCTGACATATCTGAAGGTGAAAAGGTGACACATTGCTGGGGTGTGTCTGAAAACAGACGCAATTCCAGCAATGTGTCCTCTCACATGGGGCAAGTCCCATGTGAAAGGGTCTGCATCAGTCTTTCGCCTGTTGTGAGGCATGCGTAAGATGTTGACGCAATGGCGTCCTAGAAGTGGTGCACTGCAATCTCATAGATTTCAATGTGCCACTTCTATGAGACTTTTTGTGAGGGAATGCCCACCCTGCATACATTATACCTGGTGCAGGTATAATGTGGTGCAGGGCTTTCCAACGTGATGCATCTCCCTAGATGTGTCTCTTTGTAAATATGGTGCAGTGTAGTGCATTTTTTATGCCGCTGGTGCGTCACAAAAAGTGACACAACGGCGGTGTAAAAGTGATGCAAGGCCTCATTAATAAGGTACTGTATATCTAAATTACCTAGCAACAATCTCGTAAATCTAGTGTGATAGATCTATTCCCTCAAATGACAAAAGCACCTTCAGTCGCTGTTTGTGAAAAACCTGTGCATAACTTTCCTGCACAAAAAAACAACACAAGAAGTTTAGTAAAATGATGAAGTGGTACTTTTTCTCTTCTATCCTGTATAATCCACCTTGGTGTTAATCCATGTAGTACATTTTTAAAACAATAGACAACTAGCTTGACAGCTGCATTTCATTAAATCACCCTCCCCATGAGCTGAAATATCTAACAAGTGCTTTTTATTAATTAAAATTGAGCCACGTCCACGATTTCTAAGTGAATTACAATAGTTCATTCTTGGCGTTTAGAATGATTGAATGGGAATTGGAGTTGAGAAATGGTGTAATAATGTGAGCGATGGCCTATGTTTGCCATAGTTTAGAAGTTGAAGCAAGATGAAGTGCAATCTTGATAAACACCAAGGTCAGGCTCAGGAAAGGAGGCTCCATCTCCGCGTCATTGACGGAAATAACCAAATGTTTATAGAGATGGGAAAGCTATGATAATAAATTCAGTTGCATTAGCATCCAGGAACAAAAAATATTCATCCAGATAAGTGGAGTCTGCAGTCTTAAAATGCTAAGCGAGAATCAATTGGATGACATCATTGCTGAATGCATAAACCTATAAGTTTTCAGCCTTCAGATCAGTTTTAGGTGATAACTTTCTATCAAGCGGAATTTAATATGAAAATGTGCAAATTACATTGAAATATTTTGTAATGTAAAGAAGTGTATATGTGGGAAACTGACAAAGAGGGTTTTTGCAAAAGTCAGAAGTCCACTCCAATAGCTATGATGGGTACTCTTGCAGCCCATACAGTTTGTAGGAACATTCAGCTCATGGCTATGGTTTCTGAACTGGCTTCAGACCCTCTGGATTTCCAGGAATATAAGATGAGCAAACTTTACTGAAGAAGATTTTCCACTTCGGACCAAAATCCGAGTTGCCTGGAATAGAGGTGGTACTTACCGCATTCAATAGTGTTCCTTCAGGCTGGGAAATTTACCAGGTGTGGCAAATTGTGAGTTTTCTTGTAAATAGAAATGAGGCATAAATTGCAAAACCACTATTTGTTGAATCAATGTTCAAATGTTTTGCATTTTTCCCTTATCTAATCTGAGCCAGCATGGTGGACAAAAAGCAATAGGCTGGGATGTGGCGCTGAGTAATTCCCAGTGGCTGAGATTAATTCAGGCATTCCACTAAACAATTTATTTTTATTTTTCATTGTGACACCTAAAATGCGATGGGTGTGCCCAGACGTGGGTCCTGTGCTCTCTGTGCCAGTGAAGTCAAGCTGCATCCGACTGAGGAGGCTTATCTAGGCTGAAACCAGCCCTGGGCTGCTCATATGTTTGTCCAGAGAGTATCTGGCCTGGCTTTTCAGGCTGGACTGTTCCTATTGGAGTAGGACCAAGGCTTATTTTCGTATGATTGGTTTGAGGCATCATGGGGGGCAAAAAAACATTGGATTGGAATGCGGCTCAAAGTAATTATTGAGCAAAATTCATTTCCAGTAGTTTGTGTTAAAAACTGGACACGAGGACATACTTTGCACTCATAACAAACTTGCACGTCTGCACATTATGTGACATCTGGTAGTGGTACCCTGAGTCAAGAGAAAGAAAATGGGTGGTCGCTTCTTTCGGGTGCTGGCGCCTGTCGTTTGGAACAGCATGACTCATAACTTATCGATAACCCAAGTCTTCTTTGCTTCAATAAAATCTTAAAACATAGCTGTTTGCTACCAAGATCCCTCGTTAGCATTTCTTTCCTTCCTTCTTCCTTTTACCCGATTATTAGGTCTAGCGCTGTTTAGCCCAGTTGCTGGGGCAGCCATACACTGAACAAATCATATTAACATAGCATAACATAACATGAGTGAGGGGCCCATTTTGCTACTACAGTGTCCCAGACTCAGGTTCCTGGCTACATTCTGAGTAGCAGCCAGGCCCACTCAAATATTTTCACTACTATCTGTCCTTTTTGATTAACCTCCTCCACACCTGATCTGTCCTGGAGTGCCTGCTCCCTGCATATTTAGTCTTAACTTATTTTGTTGTGATTTATAGTGATATATCCTCAAGTGCAACCTCAACATTGCAGCAAGAGAAGAAGAGGGGCCCAGTCTTATTGGTCCTGTGTGGGGGCCAAGCAGAGCCACATTTCTTTTGATGGAGTGGCTGTACTGATATGAATGAACTAAAACAGCTCCCTCTCATGTTGATAGCAGGTACCTGACCCAGGAGGAGATGCAGCCACTGGGACTGGAAAGACTGCTGGAGGCATGCGTGGCACTGCATGTATTGTAGAACCAGGATCATGGGCACCCAGCAGCAAGTTCAGCACTTCTGGGTAATCGAAGTTGTCCTGGAGCCGGTCCTGCCCCATAGGTGTTTAGTAAAGAGGAACAAAATGGCTTAGGAACCTATATAACAGCACGCGGCTACTGGCAAAAGTATTGTCAATTAATTAAAAAGTACTACTCATGGCCTAAAGACTACAACCTGCCAACAAGCACAATAACAAAAAAACTGGACAAAAAAAAGAAAAATTAACAAAAATGTATGTGACTCCAAAAGAGCCTAATACAACATTCTCAGTAAAAGATGTTTTAAAATAGCAGATAAAAGTTAATAATCAAGCATTACACTTCCCCCTTTGTCGCACAGCAATTGTGGATAAGCACACAGCAAAGAATTAGTAGGCATGGAGGATATACAATAATATGCCTGCCTACCCTTGAGGCTATCCCCTACCATCCACCAACAAATACATGCAGCATTGGTAGGCAAACATTGCATAAATATATTCCAAAAATATAGCTAGACCCATCCACACAGGGCCATGGCCCCATCCCAAAGTAGATAATACACCCTCTGGGAAGAATATTGGATGATTTGCCCCGAATATGCCTCTCAAGGGTGGCAGAAAGCCTACTAGACCCCAGGAAGTTTATTTTTTCTGGAAAGAAAGGGGTGGAGGCAGTCCCACCCTAGTATGCTGGCAAAGAGCCATTCACCCAATCCCAAAGGGTCAATTCAGATCTGCAGATCCTGGGGGTGCAGATTGGGAGATTTTGCCAGCAATCTGCCCTTGGAGTTTTGACACCAGGGAACATTTTGTTTTTCAAAAACAGGTGGGGACGGCTACCCTGCTACAGGACCATGCCCCTACCCCAAATTTGACAGCACTGTCTTTCTGTCCCCCAGGAGGCAGATTGGGTGGTGTACCCCCACTCAACCCTCTGGTGATTAGAAAGGCCACTAAGGATTTTACAGTAGGACAGAAAAAGGGTGAGTGCTCTGTCCATTATCTCCTTGTGTTTGCTTTGTTCGCCCTAAGTTGGCAGGGTATGCCAGATGTGGGTCCCTTTCTCACTTTGCCACTGGATTCAAGCTAGCCTGGCTGATGAGGGGTGTTATCCGTAAACTGGTCCCAGAATGCTTGTTTCTGGTCCAGGGAAGACCTGGCTTGGCAGTTCAGGCTGAATTGTTCCAATGTGGAACAGGGCTCAGACTGATTTGCATATGACTGGGTGTAAACTGGGGTGGCAAAGTGAGCTAAAAAACGATAATGGATTCACCCAGATCTGTGAATAGGGATGAGTGTCTGAAACATTTCAGTGCTCCGTCCATTATCCCCTTGTGTTTGCCTTGATATTTTTATCAGCATCAACATTAGTTTTCAATCAAAAACAACTGAAATTAAATATGAAGCAGAAGAAGCAGTATATAGATAGATAGATAGATAGATAGATAGATAGATAGATAGATAGATAGATAGATAGATAGATAGATAGATAGATAGATAGATAGATAGATAGATAGATAGATAGATAGATAGATAGATAGATAGATAGATAGATAGATAGATAGATAGATAGATAGATAGATAGATAGATAGATAGATATTGGAACTGGACACTAAGACACCCAATGGCCTCAATACTAGCAATGATTTACAGAATTTTCAATAATGCTGCTATGAACTCTAACTACTAATGTAGGATTTAGGATCATAATTTGATTTTGACATGACCCACAACGTGTTTGAGATGTTACATTATGCTTTAGATCTGTTTTTCGAAGCTACAAGCTAAGCATTACATTATGAGAGGTACGTACAATACGAACGATTAATGTTAGATGATTGGCAAGTAGGCATATGTATATTGTCACATCATCAGGTAATTATTGCCACCGCTGTTCTTCTCCCTAGTATTATTAAGCACTATGCACTTTTCTTTAACTCAGGCACTTTACTAGTTAGGCACTTTAGATCATTTTGATTAGCAATAGAATAACTGATATTTGATTATTCAAAGTGGAATTAGTCATACCACAAGAAGCCATCTTTAAATGCATTTTATTTTGCATTTTTATTCAAAGATGTCTACTGCATGAGCACGTTTGCACGTACGTTGATACACAGCAGCCATCTTAGCATGCTTTTGCATTACGAAAAAACATTCTAAGATTGCCACAGTTCACAAACAAGTATGTCTGTACCAGCCACAGATCACTGATGTAACACAAAAAGATGCCCCCCCCCCCAACTCTCACAGTTTTTGCACGGGCTTGCTTAGGTGGAATGGTATCCCCCTTGAGCGGGTGGAGGCCCATGGGGGGGTTGGGGCCCCCCTGTGCTGCAGGGGCTGCAGAAGCCTGCATTACACCCCTGCCACAGATTGATGCAATAAGTCTCAAATGCTACAGGATCATTTTTGGGCATTGCAAGAGTATCTTCAGCACATTGTGATATCCTACACAGAACTATCTAATTAAAATGTACATTTTTAGAAGCAACTTCCAGATTTTAATAAGTACCTACTGTCCAATTACCATAGGCAAAAAAACACACATCTGCCATGTTTGAAGGCTTTGTTCTTTTAGCCATCTGTGTCGTCTTAGGAAGTGCAAGTGAGTAGACACCTGTGTTTTTCTTCGCACTGTTTAATTCCATTGTAAGCTGCCTACTTTCCATTTCTTCTGTCAATCTTGTTGTTCATGTTAAAATCTTCAGGAGCGTAAATACATTTATGTGTGTTATTGAACAGCAGTGGGTGTTCTATTTGTGTTATTGAACAGCTGTTGCTGCACATATTGTTACCATGTAAGACTTCAATCATTACAATGTTACTGTCACTTTACACTCTTATGGTGAGACTACACAGGCCTCTTGCCTTTTTTACTGCTCTGCATCTTACATTTTTATAGACTTTTAAAACAAATTAAAACAAATTAAGCAAACTCCACTATTGAGTGCAAGCTTGGTTTACTTACCAGGACGTTCAATAATGCCCAATCTAAAACTGATCTGAAATGGTCAACAAAAAAAGCCCAGAGAATGTATCTAATATTTCTATCCCAAAACAATTCAATCCAACTAACATGTTACTTTTAGTATTGTAAGTTCATCATCAAGACCTTCTTGCAAATTATACTTTGTAGCATCTGCACTCAACTACTGTATGTATATTACTAATTTCATTTCCTGTTCTATGACACAAGTCGAATTGGAATTGTCCATTTTAGGTCTTCACTACTGATGGCACTGTCTGTTTGCAACTGACCTATTGCATCCAATAAGTTCAGGGCAAAATTTGTATCCCTGTGCAAACAGCAGTTTTCCCAGGGATCCAAATTGTGAGTTGGGTGATAGTAATCACACACTTGCATATTTCCCCTAATAGATACTGACATACCAAACATGAAAAAAGGCAAAACATGCAGAATTCTGTGTGCTAAAAACTGTTTCTATGTGTTACACCACATTTTCTAGTAGAAAACCCAAAATAGGAGGTATGTACCATATCATGGGATAATGATAAATACTGGGGGCCCGATTCTCAGAACTAACTTAAGACAAAATCCTAAACTTACTACTTTTGGTATTCACAGAAGTTAGGATTTTGTCTTAAGTTTGTCTTAAGACAGACTTAAGACAGTAATAGGTTAGGATTTTGTCTTAAGTCTGTCTTAAGACAAACTTAAGACACAATCCTAACTTCTGTGAATACCAAAAGTATTAGGTTTAGGATATTGTCTTATGTTAGTTCTGTTAATCGGGCCCACAGTGTGGTACATATCACACCCTACTTCCCAACAACTTTGAATAAGGGCCTTGGAGTGAACTTTGACTCTGCCCCTTGCTCATTATTCAATTACTTTTTTATCTAGCTCACTTTCCTGCTACTGATTGGATGGTTTTCTTCTTTAATTCTTGTCTGTCCTGCCAAAGAAGAATTTTGATCTCATCGTGTTTTCATTGGGTGAGGTGTATCTTTGCAGTGCTGACCTTGCAATCTAATTAAAGAAAGACTATTTTCTCTCCCTCTTTCTACTTGGTCCCATCCTTCGCTTTTCCATCCCCACTCTCTTTAGTAATACTATTGCCCTAACATCAGTGCCAGCTTGTGCACTCGTGAGCTCTGCCTCCTGCCCATCACTGTATTGGTGGGAGGCCATCTTTAAATGTATTTTATTTTGTGTTCTTGTTCAAAGATGTCCACTGTGTGAGCACACGTTTGCATGTGTGTGTATGCACAGCAGCCATCTTGGCATGATTTTCCATTAGGAAAAAAACATTCTAAGATTGCCACAGTTTACACACATAGTCGGCCATCTTGGAATAATAAACAGAAAATAAAAAGTGTTTCAAGATGGCCACATTCATGTACACGTAGCATGCATACATGCAATGGTAATTGTGGAATGCTTTTACTGAAAACATACAAAAAAGCATTACAAAATGAATGCTCTGTGTGCACAAAAAAGGCAAATTCAAAATGCCTTCATGTGGTAGGCGAGAACTATTGGCTTCGCCAATGCTTCTTTCTCTTCAGTGGTGTAACTTGATTACTTGGGATTGAATCTTGAGGAGCTACAACTTTGCTTTTTTACTACTTTCGGTATAAGGAGAGCAGCACTACTATGTAACACCGCTAAAGACATTTGAGGCCCGAATTAGAAAGATTTGCTATGGGTAGATGTGACTTACTCTTGCACTACACCTGGCTTGATCTTGTTTTTTTGGAGTGCTCCTGGCTTACTCAGTAGATTTATGCCTTAACGTAAGCCTAAATCTAGACCTAGATGCAATTCATTAAATCTGGGCCACGATTTACACCTAGTAGGAGTATGCTTTTCCTCCTCTTGCTTGAGCTGGGGGACAAGTACAATGTAAAGTTACTACTAGTATCTCTCTTTGCATCTTTTAAAAGTAGAGCACTCTAATATTGATCGACATAGGATAAGTGGAGATCTCGGTCTAGCTTTTTAGAACTATGAACTAAAAAGGGTATGGAAAAGGAGAACACCTGAAGATGTGAGGACGTCTAAAAGTGCAGATGCATTTGCTATGATCCACTCTATAACCTACACCTACACCAGAATCAAGGCATGTGTGGAGTTACAATAGTAAATACACACTCCCTTACATCAATACATCAATGGTCAGTCCATATATGTATGTATATATATATATATATATATATATATAAATATATATATATCTATATATATCTATATATATATATATATATATTACTACACAATTTCTCCCGATACTGGAGCCCCCGACCCTTCAAGGCGTCCTCACAACAATGGGCTCGGAGCAACCCATCAACACACCATCCAGTGCAAACCAACTCGTGAGGACCAATACTGGAGAGAAAGCGCTTTTATTCAGGTATTTACAGCAGCGCAGCAGACTTCCAAAAGATAACGTTTCGGCGAGTAGCCTTTCTCAAAGCAGGAAGTAGGAATGCCCAATCTGCAAAGTGCATTCGTGCCTGCCTTTTAAAAAAATGTTCCTCACGTGACCTTGCGCTCAAAATACAAGTCCCACAATGCATTGTCAGTTCGATGCCACTTTCTCCCGGAAAGTTCACGTTTTTATTTTACCTTTTTTCAGAGGTTTGCAGTGTTCTTAAATGACAATGTCATCGTTGTAATTGTGGGTTTTAGGCGAGTAGTCAGGCAAGATGTAGATCCTCAATGTGAAGTTGATTTTTCGATTTTTCCTTCACCTGAAAAAAGCCCCTTTAGTTCCAGCACGCTCATGAAGGATGTCACCCTTCACGAATCCTTTCCACCTCGCACCACGTTTTCGCTGTAGTAGCATCCTATTGTAGGTTTCTGGTGCGTGGGTGGGTCATGCTCCTCGTTTTGATTACTACACAATTTCTCCCGATACTGGAGCCCCCGACCCTTCAAGGCGTCCTCACAACAATGGGCTCGGAGCAACCCATCAACACACCATCCAGTGCAAACCAACTCGTGAGGACCAATACTGGAGAGAAAGCGCTTTTATTCAGGTATTTACAGCAGTGCAGCAGACTTCCAAAAGCTAACGTTTCGGCGAGTAGCCTTTCTCAAAGCAGGAAGTAGGAATGCCCAATCTGCAAAGTGCATTCGTGCCTGCCTTTTAAAAAAATGTTCCTCACGTGACCTTGCGCTCAAAATACAAGTCCCACAATGCATTGTCAGTTCGATGCCACTTTCTCCCGGAAAGTTCACGTTTTTATTTTACCTTTTTTCAGAGGTTTGCAGTGTTCTTAAATGACAATGTCATCGTTGTAATTGTGGTATATATATATATATAAACGATTCTCCGAGCTACCTCCAGTCCCAATGAAACCGGCGAAGAAGGAGAACAGACCACTCTCGTCGGCAAACAAATTTCTTTATTGCCAAATCAGCATCAGGCGACGCGTTTCGGGCACGGTTGCCCTTGATCACACAACAGTCACAGCAAACTATTCTTTTTTATATATGGTGAATTGTATACTCCCACCAACACCACATGTCCAGCCACATGACCATAAACAGTGAAAACATCCTATGTAAAATCCACTCTTCCTAATTTATAACAAATCAACTACATAATAGTGTGATTTATTAAATAACAGTTTAAATACATTTGAAAAAGCAAGGCAGCAATATTATTTCATTTAGATGTTTGAATACGATTCAATATAAAAACGGATCATTTTGCCTATAATATATCTTCTTTCTAAATTCAAAACCTTGTCCAATATTAGACAATAGTACCAATTGCAACTGAATTTATCACTGTATAAATACATGAATTGACCATATATATAAAAAAATATATATAAAAAATATACTTGAATATTTCACATATTACACTTCTATGAAACAAAGCGATGATCATAGACACCCCAAAGATTATTCCTGTATCAATACCTAACGGTCAATAAGGTCATAAGATCCATACCATTGAAAGTTCTGCCTTATTATGTCTATTTAAATGCTTGTGCATTTTATGTGCAAAAAATTGCCGTGCAAAACTGTGAAAAAGTCTGTGCAAACTAGCTTATCAGAAAGTGCAAACCGTATGATAAATACCATCCATCAATATCATCAACAATTTTGAACCAATAACATTGGATAAAAATTGTTAAAAGTATAAATAAACTGGTGTTTAAAATTCATCATAACAATAAAATTTGTGCAAAACAGGAGGTGAATTAAAGAGAAAAAATTCATATATTGACAACAGCCTAGCTGCTACAATTGGAAATAGTAACCTGGTAGAATACATACAAATTAATAATTTCTTGATCAATATGTACACTGCTATGATATTAGGGAACCTAATTATCATGCAAATCAAAATTACTAGCAACACCCAAATAGTGCCAAACATCAATGATATATGTCAACATTTCACAGATGAAAACTTATTATTTCATCACATTGGTCATTACAGATACCAGGGAACCTCAATATCTATAGAACATCTATAAAAAGTTGTGCATCTTTTCAGTGTTATTCAAACCGTTCGGCCACTTGCTGTCAAACTCTAAGATCATCCTTGTTTCGAGCTGACGCAAGCTGCGCTCACTGTTTCCACCCCTCCGCAGTTTGGGGATGGCGCCTACCACAAAATAATGAAGGCACGCTACATCATTGTTGTGATGTCTTTTAAAGTGGCGTGCCACTGGGTAGGCCGGGTCAGTATGCAAAATAGCACGTAAATGCTGCAAAATCCTGACGTGCACCTGCAGGTTGGTACTCCCAACATATTTCAATCCACAGGTGCACGTCAGGACATACACAGCAAATTCCGTTTTGCAGTCATAACTTCCTGAAATTGCTATTTCTTGAGTACTAAAGGGCGTTTGATAATGTGTAGTATTTACTCCAAACTTCCAGGCTCTGCAACTGGAACACTTACGGAAACCTGACGGCGCTTTCAACCACATGCTACTTGAAACTATCTCAGGACTGTTTTTATCTAAAGTAGTCCCCATACTCCTTGCCCTTCTAAAGGTTATCGTGGGACCACTAGGTAGACTTGAACCCAATACATTGTCAGTCAGCAAGATCGGCCAATTTTTCTTCACAATGGCCCTAATCTTTCTCTCTTCATTGCTAAACGATGTTATTAACCTGGGACTCTTAGTATAGATATTAATGCTAGCATCATGTGGGGTTTTGTTAGATTCAACAAATGCAGCTACTTCGTTATATTCAAAAAGGCTCTCCTTGGGTCTTAACTCTGCCTTTTCTAATGCATTTTACAAAATAACTTCAGAATAACCCCGTGCTTTAAGTCGTACTAGCATTTCTCTGAGACAGTTGTTAAAATCAGTTTCTGTGCTACATATTCTTTTTAGCCGCAAAATTTCTCCGTAATTAAGTGCTTTGGGTGCAGACTCGTGGCATGGAGGGTGGCATTCCCAGCCGTGGGTTTTCTAAATAAAGTGGTCTCTATTCTTTCATTCTTGATGTAGAGTTTCACATCTAAGAATTCCACACTGTTTTTGTCTATGTGGGAAGTGAAATTCAAATTAAGAGAGTTTTGATTAATTTCATCCACAAATGACCGGACTTCACATTCATCTCCTTGCCATAAGATGAAAATATCATCACTGTATCGGAGATAACATATTATTTTTTCTCGTACCGATGCCTTATGCTGAGTCTTAAGGACCTGTTCCTCCCACCAGCCTACGTGTAAACACGCGTAGCTGGGGCAGAAACAGGATCCCATTGCCACTCCCCGTATACTGAAAAAACAAAGTTTACAGGGAAGTTATAGTTAGGCTGACATTTCACTCATACAAACATCTCAAATGACCTCACTGATGAAATCGCTTATGACATCATCCAGTTACTGTGAGCGTTTCTAAAAAGTTTATGAGTGTTAAATATATATACACCAAGGTGTAATGATGAATCAGTAGGTGTATGAGTGATTTAGTGGGTTCATGACTGTCTTTATAAGTGAGTGATTATATGTGTCGAAGTGAATATATGGGTAAGTGACTAATTTGTGTGAATGTCTGCATCAGTCTGTCAGTTGGTGTGTAAGTGGCTGCATGGGTTGGTGAGTAGGTACATGAGTGGCTATATGGGTGATTGATTGGATGTCTGAGTACCCGTATGGGTGTATCACTGTCTGTGCAGATTTATTTATTTATAAAGTTTTATATAGCGCAAACATGATCCTGAAGGATATCAGAGCGCTTTACAATTTGAGGGAGAGGAAGGTAATAGTTGCAGTACAATCATCAAAAAGAAATACCAACCCAAACAAATCAAATATGCATATCAAACAAAAAGGTTACAATCAAAGGGCACAACAGAGGGTAAGATAATAACTGGAGCATAGCGAACTGGGAGGGGAGCAAGTGACTAGTAAAGCAGAATAACACCAACGCAGGACTTAGGGTGTAAGTCTAAAGAATTAGAACAGACGATCCAAGACCCTTTTAAGGTAGGAACTTATTCATGAGAAATCTTTTTACTTCCAATTTGAAGGCAATCTTGGAGGAGATTATGTGTATTTCCGGTGGGAGAGAGTTCCAGATCTTTGGCGCAGAGCCTGAGAAAGCTCGGTGGCACGTTCTCTTTTTGAGAAAGATCTGTGGTATCAGGAGGAGAGAGTTAACACTCCGAATAATTCTAGCTTTTGCGCTAGATAACTGGGGGGTTTGAAATGGAGGGCTTTTTTGATACAGACAGGCAATCTTTAGTTGAATTCTTGCTTCATAGGGCAACCAATTTAGGGATTTTAAGACTGGGAGATTTGGCTGAGTCAACAATGAGGGGGGAGCAGTTGAAGGCAGTGAGGTGGTTCATCCATAGGTCTATCCTGGGGATGTGATTCGGGGGAGAAATGAGAAGGAATTCTGTTTTGGAGGTGTTGAGCAAGAGATGGTTCTCAGTTAACCAGTTTTGAGAATTTATTGGGGTGGAGTTGAGTGATATGAGGTTATTCAGGGAGGAGATTTTCAGATAGAGTTGCGTATCATCAGCATACATATGAAAGAGAATATCCGCAGAATTTAGTGCATTAGCTAAAGGTTCCAAAAACAAATTGAAGCATATGGGGGATAGGGTGGACCCCCATGGATACTGGTGATGACTGGGAGAGAGAGGGTTTGCCTTAACTCTTTGGGATCTGTGGTGGAGGAAGGACGAGAACCATTGCAGCACCGCACCAGAAAGGCCCATCCTGTGCTTCAAAATGGATAGGAGGTTGTCGTGATAAACAGTGTCAAACGCTGAGGAGAGTTCAAGGAGGATAAGGAGGCAAGATTGATTTTGGTCGAGCATTTTAAAAATGTCATCTATAACGTGAGTGAGAGCTGGAAATTCTCAATGTGGTTACACATTGGGTGCATTTTTCTAGGAGTTTGGCTAGGGTGGGGATGTCAGAGATAGGGCAGAAGTTGTTAAGGTCCGTACTATCTGCTGTAGGCTTTTTTAGGATAGGTGTTACCTGAGCAGATTTTAGGCAATCTGGAATCGTGCCTTGTGAGAGAGAGGCATTGACAATCTCTGTCCAGGTTGGGATGATGACCCCCTTCAGTTCTTTGAAGATGTATGGTGGTAACAGGTCGCTAAAATGATTAGATGGGTTGATACTCTGAAGAATGTTGTTAGTGTCTCTTTCACTGAGGGGACTGAAGGTGCCCCATGAGGCATTGTTCTAAGTGCTAAGGCTAGTTGGTTCAATCTTCTCTGTAGCAATCTTGTTTTGTTGGTTATAGGAGCTCCTTACCGTTCTAAGGATTATTATTTGGTCCAAGGATGGATTAAATTTCCAGGATCGTTTGATTGCCCTAAGGTTGCGGCAATTCATGTTTAAGTTGTCGTTGAACCACGGTTTGGACATTTTTGTTGGGGCATTTTTTTGTTGGAGTGGAGAAAGAAATCCATGATGCTAGTGATAGTAGAGTTGTAGAGATTAGTGAGTGCATGTACCTCAGTCATGTCAACTTGTGGAGAGAGGGCAAATATACAGTGGGTTGCTAGATCAGCTGTATTGATATTTCTGAGGTCCCTTTTTCAAATCTTCGATTTTGTTGGTTGAGCCTGCCTTAGAGAGACTTCCATGTTGATAAAAAAGAAGATGCTGTGATGATCGAATGAATTGCACGGGGTAATGGTGTCCAATGTGATGGTGTGACCTTTGGTGATGATGAGGTCCAGAATTTCTCCTTTATTATGGTTTGCCGGGTCACAGTGTTGAATCAGTTTGTGATCATTTAACAAAGGATTTGAGGCATGTTACAGCTTGGTCATTGAGGTTGGACCAGTGAAGGTTGAAATCACTGAGAAAGATTCGGGCCATAGCGGCATCAAGTTTATTTTATTTTATGATTTTTGAACTCAAAAGAGATCCACATAAAAAATGAAGTATACATTTACAAACAGTAAAATTTGATTTACAAATGTACTAAATATTATAAAACATCAGATAAAACCAATTTTAAAAATCATGACTTCAATCTAAATGTTTCAATACATATCTAAAAAGCACTTAAAAAAAGTTAAATATTCTATGACAAAACATTTCATTTGGTGGTTCATTAACACCTTGGGTGCTAGGGGTTTTCCCGCTGGGTGCTGAAATCTTGATATCCAATGCTTCATGACAAAGCCAGCTCGTCATAAGCACAGCGCAGGTAACACCCATGACGAGCTGGCTTTGTCATCAGCACTGAAGGGGTTAATGCAGAGGCAGAAAAAATGTATAATTGTAAACAGATTGGGCTCATCCATTTACGCCGATGTAATAATAGGGCGGGCAGATAAATAGCACATGGGTTACATCCTGGATAGAATTATTGCACAAATTACAAACTGGTGAGGAACCATACCATTTAGATAATACGTTGTTTAGAGGAAGTATACCGTGCCTCAATAATAACCAAAAGCAGCGCACTCCATGGGGCAGGTTCCATGTGGTATAAGCCTGTACTTTCTTTATCACACAGGAATCAATAGCTGGATGAGCGCCTCTCTTTAGAATACAGTCTTCCCTATCCATGGTGAAAGTTAATTTCCAGGAGGCCTGTTTCAAAGTGGCCTTTAATTGATATGGTGATAGGGTAAAAAGTACAAATTCATCCAGTTGTAGCAAGTCAACCACAATTCTAAAATTTGTAACAATTCATGACTGCTCATTTAAGCTTCCTAATAATTCTTTCCGAATAAAAGATCTTAGTGTACCAGAATCACCCTTTACAAGGCTTGTAACCCATCGCACTATCCCTGCGAGATCCTGTACCCAACTACTTCTCAGACCAATTCCAACCTTAGTGCAGCCTCGGGTCAAGCAGAGTTGACTGAGGCTAGGCTCCGTAAAATGTTACCTTCTGTTGTATTTAAAAAAAACATTTTCCTAAGTCAAGTAGTTCAATACCATACAACAGGGAAGCAGGTATTTTAGAACGAAATACCTCCAATAAAACTGCAAAGTGTCTTCTTCCTGTTGATCTATAGAGGGAACCCAGACTTTTCCCCTGTGTAATTGCTTTAGGGATATTATTTTCTATATGGGCTTTATCACTTAAATTTCCGCACACCGTTTTGCCCAGAAAAACATATAATTTTACAAGTTCCAATTTTTGTCCACCTACAGACCAAACAAAATTCCCATACTTCAACTTTTTTCTTCCGTGCATGCACATTACTTTACTTTTAGATACAGTTATCTTTAAGTAGTGGGCCTCTGCATATTCGTGTAGTACCTGCAGATGACTATTTAATCCCCTCAGCATCAGATCCAATATTAGTATGTCGTCAGCATAAAGTAAACAGACAATCGGTTTTCCCCCCAGTAATGGGGCGATAACCTCACTTAGAGACAGAGCATAGGGGAGGTTAGATATATATAGGGAGAATAATAGAGGGGCCAGTAAACATCCTTGTTTTAATATAGTGGGGATAGTTTGGGAGAGACCTCCTTACCCTCCCATCAAGACTCTACACCAAGTGTCAGTATGGAGAGCGCGGACAGACTCCAAAAGGATGGCAGGCATACCCAGGTCCGACAGTTTTCAACACAGCAAAAGACTATCTACTTTATCAAATGCGGATAAGTCCATAAAAGCTGTGTACACTCTTCCTCCTCTAACTTTAACATATTTTTCATTTATTACCTGTAGTGCCATTAGGTTATCGATAGTTCCATGCTTTGTCCTAAACCCGGTTTGTTCAAAAGGTAAGATTTTACCTGCGTCCACCCAGTCATTAATTTGCATCAAGAGGCATTTAGCAAAAACTTTACCCACTGCATCTAAAAGGGCAATTTAACGGTAATTATGTTGAACATCTTGGTCTCCCTCCTTGAACAGGGGGACTAATATACTCTCCTTCCAAGACGGGAGAACCGTTTTATTTCCATAGCAGTAATTGAACACCGGGTAAAGGATTTTACTCCACAATGTACTGTTTTCTTTCAAAACTGTAATTGGTAGCTCATCCGGGCCCATCGCCCCAGAGGATCTCATCCCCTTGATCGCGGTCTCCCTTTAGTCCAATATCATCAATCACAGTTCCATTACTTGCATATAAGTTCAGAATATAAGCAACCCATTTATGCTCCTCAATGGAAACTGGATGTGGTCTTGATCTAACTCCACATCCCTCCCCGAGGAGAGACCTATGCGTTCTTACTTGGCCTTTCGACACTGCTTCTCTCAGTTTAATCCAGATGTTATCTTCCCTCTCTTTTTTCAACTTAACCTTTGCCATAGTCCTCCTCCTCTTTAATAGTGATATTCTATGATATCTATCAGAGGAGTAGGTCAAGTACTGTTCTCTAACTAATTTGTTTATTTCAATATTAAACAGACGTAGAGATCTGGGGACTACTTCAGTACTTCTTCTTTGATTCGACTTCTTTGCAATCACCTTAATCATAAAAGCATTAAAACTGGCAATTTCCGATCCATTCCAGTTAGACAAGTTCTCTACAGTGGCCTCTAAGATACTTTCCAGGCCCAAGATGGCCTTGCTATCCCAATAGCATCTCCCTGATTTCTTACCAAAACCAACAGATTCACTGTTTAGTACACATGGATCACTCAGGATTAAATTTAGATTTACAGTGAGAGTTAGTACTTTATGGTCACCGTAGAGGGTATTGGAAACCTTAGGATCTTTCAATAAGAAGAACGAGGTACTTCCTGCTACCACAAAGTGTTAGATAGATTCTCTGCTATTAGATTTACAGGTAAAGTTCGCCGGTGTATCTGAAGGTGATCTTTCATTTGCTATAATGCCATCAACGTTTGTTAGTTCATCAAGGTATTTTTCCCTCTCTTATTTGTCCTAATATTTTGTGGAAAGAGTGCTTGTGGAATATGTAAGGATTCTTCTTTTTCCTTATTTCAGAATATGTCCAAATTGAAATGAGAGATTTTACAATTAAGATCCCCAACCAATACTATATGAGGGGAGGGTACTACTTCATTGGCTTTCTTAATGTATGAAAAAAACGTCTTCAAGAGTACATCGTGACAGGCAACAGGTGGAATATAGGCATTTATCAACATCAATGGTTTACATTTTACATTAGTATCAGGATTATACAATTTTATTGCCAAAAAGGTTGCTAGGATCTTTGTAGTAATCATGATTCCATTTGATCTTATTTGACATCAGGCATGCCACCCCTCCCTTTGCATGTCCTCTCCTGGATGGAATTGCTTTACAATCTTCAGTGAAATAATCCTTACATAATATTTCCTCTGTACACCAGGTCTCTTGAAGAGCAATGACTTTTGCATCTAGTGCATATAAGTATTGTAACTTCTCCCTACTATTATTTATTCCTGCAGCATTCCATGATATTATTTATAATTAATTGCTAGAAGGATGGATCTTGTGGAAGTTTATTATTGGATCTGCTCGATAGAACATAAGGTGACCAGTTCCATTCTGGGCTCTCTTCTTTGGAGTTCCATTGAAAAGAATGTGGGATGACGTCTTTAAATTTCACTTGTCTACCATTTTTTGTAATACAGATTTTTAATTCCTCTGTCGAATACGGGCGATCTCTACTGCATGAATCTATATGAGTTAACAAAGACATATTTACAAGTATCTTACATTTACATTCATTGTCAAGTGCTCCATTTCGTGGTTTCTCAAAAAAAGTGATAACATCAATCCCCCTACTTTGTAGGCCTTCTGACCATTGTAATATAAGATTTACAATAATTTTAGAATTAAAACTTATCCTCGATTTATACCCAACTTCTGTTTTTAAAATGGAGACTAAAATTATATCACTACTTAGAATAAGTTTCAAACTTTCAAACTCCAGAAGACATTTAAGAAGCGAAGTCCTATTTAATATTAGATCTGAATCAAACAGAGGCATGAAATCTAACTGGAGTGTGTCTATATTTTCCGTGATGCGTTCAACATCAGTTATCTCGGGTTCGCCTCTCATTTTTACGATGTCAGAGAAAGGGTTAGCCAAGGGATTCAGTACTGAAGGAAATAGGCTAACAGGCCCCGTCTGCACCGCTATTTTAACTGATGGAAACCCCTCTATTGTGGTCAGGCACAGCTACTCCGGCACTAGATCCATGCGCCTCGCTGCTCACAAACGCAGTATTACCAGGAGCACTGTGAGGGGGCCAAACTCGGCTGCTCTCCGTCACTCTTGACTGCCCGTATCCCTGTGGAGGCAAAAATCGACAAACTCAGCGGGACCTGCGAGGCAGCAACTTGGCGTCTTCCCGGCTTGCTCGCACGGCGCTCTGCAATCGCCTCACCAGACACCCTGTCACCCTTTGCTCGCGCAGGTGCCTCTGCCGTTACGAACCGCTACCAGTCTCAGCAGAGACGAAAGCGGGGGGCCAGCCACAAATCTGCAGCTTTCCGACAGTCCACCGCGGTGGTGTCTCTCAGTGTCTCTGAGACGTTCCGCTCCTCGCAGCAAGTCGGAAAAACATTTTATACACAGCGGCATCAACATTGCCAGAGATGATTAATCAACATTGCCAGAGATGATTGAAGGGGTGTGGAATCGCTATCGTCCATAAGAAGTCAATCCGCATCTCAACCAGCTCTGACGCCAATCTCACCAACTCAGAACACCTTCACTTCCAGATCCACATCGACCCCAAGACCACACTCAGAGGCACCCTCCTCTACAGACCACCAGGACCCCGCGCAAAATTCAGCGAAGACATCACGGACTTCATCACTCCACACGCGCTCCCCTCCAAAGACTACATCCTTCTGGGAGACCTCAATTTTCACCTTGAAAAGATCAACGACCGCAACACCACCACCCTCTTGGACAATCTCGCCAACCTCGGACTTAACCAACTGGTCACATCCCCCACCCACATCGCAGGTCACACACTCGACCCCATCTTCACCTCCAGCAATCATGTCTCCTTCAGCCACACCACGGAACTCCTCTGGACTGACCACAGCTGCGTTCACTTCACCTACAACAAACCAAAACCCACCAACCACCTCCAACCAACTCTGCAAAGAAACTGGAACAAAATCACCACGGACCAGATCTCCACATCACTCCTTCTCAGCACCCCAGCCCACTCTTCTAACGCAAACGAAGCCGCCGCCAACCTCACCCTATGGTTATCCAACACCGCCGACACCTTAGCACCACTGAAGAAACGTCAAAACAAACCTGCCAACAAAAAGGCCTCATGGTTTAACGATGACCTTAAGAAGTCCAAGAAACTCTGCCGCTCCCTCGAAAAGGCCTGGAAAAAAGACCCAACTACCAGCACCAAGGACGCCTTCAAAAACGCCACCCGCACTCACCACCAACTAATCCGAAAGGCCAAGAAAACAGCATTCAAAGATCGACTCGACAACAACGCCCACAACAGCAAGGAACTTTTCAACATCGTCAAGGAATTTGCCAATCCCCCGGCCAACTCCAACGACATCACCCCCTCTCAAGCCCTCTGCGACTCCCTAGCCTCTTTCTTCTACAACAAGATTGCAGACATCCACAACAGCTTCGACAACCATCCCGGAGACCAACCCACCCAACCATCTGCTGAACATTCTCTCCCCGTGAACACCCTTAACGACTGGAACCCAATCTCCACTGAGGACACAATCCGCCTGATGAATTCCATCCACTCAGGATCCCCCACAGACCCATGTCCTCACCACATCTTCAACAAAGCAGACTCCATCATAGCACCGCACCTCCGAGACGTCATCAACAGCTCCCTCAACTCCGCCACCTTCCCGGAAGACTGGAAACACGCTGAACTCACCGCCCTCCTGAAGAAACCCACAGCGGACCCCACCGAACTCAAAAATTACCGCCCCATCTCGCTCCTCCCATTCCCGGCCAAAGTCATCGAAAAAGCTGTCAACAACCAGCTCGCCGCCTTCCTCGAAGCCAACAAATCCCTCGACTCCTCACAATCTGGCTTCCGAGCAAAACACAGCACTGAGACCGCCCTCATCGCAGCAACAGACGACATTCGAACTTTACTGGACAATGGAGACACAGTCGCCCTCATCCTCCTCGACCTCTCAGCAGCATTTGACACGGTCTGCCACAACACCCTGTTACAACGCCTCAATAACATCGGAATCCAAGGAAAAGCACTCGAATGGATCACCTCATTCCTCACAGGAAGAACTCAGAAAGTCCGCCTCCCACCATTCAAGTCCGAAGCCACCGAAGTCATCTGTGGAGTACCTCAAGGTTCTTCACTCAGCCCCACCCTCTTCAACGTATACATGAGCCCCCTCGCGACCATCGCACGCCAACACAACCTCAACATCATCTCTTACGCGGATGACACTCAACTCATCCTCTCTCTCACCAACGACCCCAGCACAGCCAAAACTAACCTACACGAAGGAATGAAAGAAGTTGCCGAATGGATGAAACAAAGCCGTCTGAAACTGAACTCAGACAAAACAGAAGTCCTCATCTTAGGTACTTCCCCCTCTGCATGGGACGACTCATGGTGGCCGGAAGCCCTCGGAAAGGCACCCATCCCGACAGACCACGCACGAAACCTGGGCATCATCCTGGACTCCTCACTCTCAATGAAAAAACAAGTCAGCGCCGTATCATCTTCCTGCTTCAACATTCTTCGCATGCTTAGAAAAACATTTCACTGGATCCCCACCGAAACAAGGAAAACGGTCACCCATGCTCTGGTCACCAGCCGACTGGACTACGGAAACACCCTCTACGCAGGTACTACCGCTAAACTCCAGAAGAAACTCCAACGTATCCAAAACGCCTCAGCCAGGATCATATTAGACATCCCTCGCAACGAACACATCTCCGGTCACCTTAAAGACCTCCACTGGCTACCCGTCAATAAGAGGATCACTTTCCGACTGCTAACCCACGCACACAAATCACTTTACGACATCGGACCAGAATGCCTCAACTCACGACTGTCCTTCTACACCCCGTCCCGCCAACTACGTTCCTCCAGCCAAGCCCTCGCCACTGTACCTCGCATCAACAAGACCACCATGGGAGGCAGATCCTTCTCATACCTGGCCGCTAAGACTTGGAACTCACTCCCCGCTTACCTTCGCCTCACCCAGAACCACCTAGCATTCAGAAAGCAACTTAAAACGTGGATATTTGACAAATAATCCTCCCCTCCTCTTTAAGCGCCTTGGGACCCTCTGGGTATGTAGTGCGCTATATAAATTCTCTGACTTGACTTGACTTGACTTGACTCTCTGTATGGATGAGTGAGTGGGTGAACCACTGGCTGTATGGGTTCATGAGTGCGTATGAGAGGGGATGTATGGATGAGTGAGTGTGTGTATGGCTGTGTTGATGAGTGAATGGATGCGTCAGTGGAATTTTAGGCTTTAGGGTGGGCATGGGTTGTTGAGTGGTAATTATTTTTTTGTGTTTAGGCTATGTATGGGTTTTATGGTGGTAAGGGATTTTTTTACGTTTTAAGGTGGGTATTAATTTTGGATGGCAATGGATTCTTTCGGGTTTAGGGTGGGTATGGATTATTGGATGGCAAGGGAATTGTTAGTGTTTTTTGACTTGCCTATATCCTTTGCGCCGGTTAATGAATCATCACAAAAATGTCCCCAAAAAGTGTGCCTGTGATTATAGCTGTGCATGGAAAGTTTTGGGGGCACAGAAAAAGGCAGAGGTCAAAAAAGTGTTTCCCATATTAATAATTACCTATAGTCTTTAGACACTCCTGCAGCCTAAACGGCTGTACAGAATTACACAAAATTTGGGATAAAGGTAGATTCTTTTTTGGGGATAACGCTTTTTCTTATTTGGTGTAAGTCCATTCAGTAGTTTTCGAGATATTATAGCAGACCAGATTTGTATATCTGGGCGTATTTGTAGTACCTTAGTGTATATGTTTAAAACTCATCCATTTTTAGAAAACACTAACAATCACTGGATGATGTCATCAGTGATGTCATTTGAGATGTCATCAGTGATGTCATGAGTAATGTCACTGACCATGTCATGAGTCATCTAATATGTGAGGTCATAATTAGTGCATTGTGGGGGCATAAATTATAGTTAGCTCAGGTAACTATAACTGCTGAATTTCACTAGTTTTGTATAAGAGAAGCCTGAGCCTAACTATAATGTTCCTGTAACCTTTGTTTTTTTCAGTGAATTTCTAAGGTGTTTTTTAATTCTATTTCCTGAGTATAATGACCCTATAACCTTTGGTTTTATTCAGTGAATTTCAAAAGTTCTTTTAACGTTAAGTATGATGCCCATTGCAATGCACAGTGGGGGGTTAAACACAGGGCCTGGCCTAGCATTGTTCTGCCCCCACCCAATCTTGCTACTCCTGCCTCCCTCCTCCTTGTCATCCATTGTTGAAGTCCATGACCCTGCTCCCTCATTGCATAAACCCTGCTGCTTCATCCACTCCTCCCTACCTTCTGTTGTCCGAGTCCATGCATGAGCCCCCTCCCTCCTGCCCTGCATGGTGTGATGTGCTGCCACTGCCCTTCATTAGGCGTGTTCTTCCTGCCCATTCCTCCTGCTCCCTGTTACCCAAAGCTATACCTCATCATTATCCTCCTGCTTAGTCTATGTGCTAAGCGTGCTGCCCTTACTCTCCTTCCACTTGCCCTCCTATGTCTGTGTGAATGCCCCTGCTCTCTCCTTCCTGCCCACCATATTCCATGGACCTGCCACACTCCTATCTACTCTGAGTGTTCTGTTGAGCTGCCACTGCCCCTTCCACCTGCCTAGCATGGTCATTTGGCTACCTCCTGTCCCTGCCACCTCCACCCTCCCTGTCCAATTGTTCATGCCCCATCCCCTCTCTCCTGTCCTCCATGGTCCATTTTGCTGCCACTCTCTTCAGCCCTCCATGCTCTGTTTTGCTACAACTGCTCCTCCTGCCTGTCCTGCGTGGCCTGTTGTGAAGCCCCTTCCCCTGTCCTCTTTTGTGTGTGTCCAGCCCCTACCCCTCCCTTCTGTCCGCCATGTTCCTTTGTGACTGCCCCTGTACCCGCCCTCTTGCCCACCATGGCTGTTGTGCTGACACTAGCCCTCTTGCTTACCATGCATGATCTCCTGTGCTGCCACATCCCCTCCCACCTTTCCTCCAATGTCTGTGTCTCACTGTTGCCCTCCATGGTGTGTTGTGCTTCCAGTGCCAATCCCTCCTGCCCTCTATGGTCAGCTTGCTGCTCCTGCCCTAAACCCTTGCCCCGGCCTCTGTTTTCCATGTGCAGACCCCTATCCCCTCCCTCCTGCCTTGTATGGCCCTTTGTTGTGCCTCTGCCATCTCCCTCCTGCCTTTCATGGTCTGTTATGGAGCAATATTTCAATGTGCATGGACCTGTCCCCTCCCTATTGTTTTTCATGGTCTGTTATGCTGCATTGCCATCACACTTGCCCTCTGTTGTGTTTGTGCTGCTGCAGCCCCTGATACCTGCTATGTAAGGTCAGTTTGGTGTCCTTGCCCATCTTCCTCCTGTCCTCTCTTATACAAGTCCAAGTCCCAGTCACATCCAATGCACCTTATTTGCAAACATCTTGAACTTGGTAAGAGGGAGATTTTGAAAAAGAAAACCTGGGGAATTGATTTTCTTCATTGACTCACATTGAAAGTTAGGAGGTTTTAGGCAGGAGACAGATAAACATTGGGAGTCTCGTGCCTGAATCAAGAATAATGGCATGTATGGTACCGCCACTGCCTCGCCTTCTGCCCTCAATGGTCTTTCATGTTACCACAGTCTCTTTTGCCTGCACTGCATGTTTGGTTTGCTGCCGATGCCCACTTTCCTCTGCCCCTCCTGGTCCATTGTGCTGCCACTGCACCTCCCACCCGCCCAGCGCGGTCAACTTATTGCCTTTGCACCCTTCTCCTTGAGAAGGTCTTAATCACAGATAAAGTATAGTTAATGCTCTAAACAACTAAAATAAGGACCTCTTTTTTGAGTTCTCAAACAGTAACAAAGAAGTTTTTAATAATTTGATGTCTTCATGTTTTTTTTATTTAGTTGATTGCTTGATTATTTTTTACACTTAAGGGACAGGATGTAGCATTATGGACAGAGCTGCAGACTTTGCAACTGGGTAACCAGGTTTGAGTTGAGGAGTCAGCTTAACATCCTGTAATTCTGGACAAACCACTCAATCTCCCCATACCTAAAAACAAAACAAATGTGTCCTTGAGTAATGATGCTCATGTAATACACGCCAATACTTCTGGGTCAAGTCTTTCGGTACCTGTTAGAAAGTAGTACTAGCAGTGAATGATATGTGACTTACTCCAACGATGGACTGGAGTATATATGAGCTTGTTTTGACTGTAGTGCTCCTGGAGGGATTGTTTAACGTCAGCGAATTGCAACAACTTACATCTTTGCAATACTTATAAATGTAGCAGATATCCAGTCTGCCATATTACAAGTGCAATATAGCCTCTGGAACTTATATTAAATGGTGGATGGGATAGCCATCATGTTTTCGCACAATATAACATCTGTTAATGTTTAAACGCAGCTTTAAGTCTTTCTGAATTGGGTCCTTATAAATTGGACCCAAGGTATAGGACATGCAATGGTGAAAATCTATGCCTTTCTGAACTGCATTTTGTAGTGGAAACAAATACTGACAGCCAGGGGACCTATTGCCGCAGCCAGGAGTCACCATTTAACAAACAACAAAACTAGAAATGAGACACCGCAGGATCAGCAATCTACATTGCCAAACTTGGCAATAATTGGAAATTTTTGGCTAGCAAACTCAACATTTATGATACCCTGATACCTTACCTCCGTATCTCCGTACCAGGATCCAATCGTTATTGAAATCTGTTTTAGTGCACTACAAATGCTGGTTGTATTGTTGAGGACACCGTGTTAGACTGTGATGCTGTGTCTTTCAAAATAAGGGTTTAGAATACAGGGGCATATTACCAAGCAATAGCGATAATTATCGCTATTGCTTGGTTAGAGACAAACATTTACCGCTGAGCTGCGGCGATTTTTACCGCAAATAAACCTTGGTATTACCAAGGTTTATCGCAAATGCGATAAAAATCGCCGCAAATGAATGAATATTGCTGAAAAGTCCGCGATATTCATGCATTACCGAGCTAATGCTCTTAGCCATGTTATCCACCTTCCATTGGATTGCATGGCTAAGAACTGCTCAGGGCAGGCGTTAGCTTTTGGAGATATTCGCGCTTAGCGCGAATATCTCCAAAAGTTGGTAATAGGAGATAGCGATGTTAGCGACTGTTTTCAGTCGCTAACATCTTGGCACGCCCACTTTGCATGTCATTAGTGATAAATATCACTGACATGCAAAGTGGGGCCCAAGATGGTCGCTATCTCCTACTAGCTGTCGCTAACTGGTGTTAGCGACAGCTAGATAATAGGGAGATAATTTTATCTCTGCTTTCTTGGCTTTTAAAGCCAAAAAAGCGGAGATAAACCCCCTTGATAATATGCCCCACAGTTTTATATGATGTTCCTCTGAGGAAGTCTATGTTTAGGTGAAACGTGTTGGCTGTGCTTGCCTGTAATCCTTGAAGAGGAACAGAATGGAAAAGAAAACCACAAGCAGGCATCGGCTCATCCTATTTCCTTTGGTCCTGTGTATAACTCTTTGTTTCTCACACTTGGGGCTTTGTTGCCTCTCATTCTATGTTATGCCTTTGGTAGTGTATGAAGTAGTACTACTAGAGTTCTGCATCATTGTTAGAACTGGGGGTCTCTAGTTGGCAGAGGTAGGTACCAATGTCCAAATAGGGACCCTTGCTTCTAGTCAGGACGAGGAGATAACCCTCTTAGATAACCCCTGCTCGCCCTCAAGGTAGCTTGGCAGGAGCAGTCTAGGCTAACCAGAGGCAATGCGTTAAGTATTTGTACCAACACTCACAGTAACACAGTGAAAACACCACAAACTGATTCTACCACAGTTTAGGAAAATAAAGGTATTTATTCTAAACTACACAAGACCAAAACGGCAAAAATCCAACATACACAATGCAAGGTTACGGTTTCAAATGAGTTCTTCAGGTTGTAATCAGAGTTCTTTAAGTTACGATCAGATAATCCACAGATGCGTGAAAAGTTCACAGTTGCGCCACGTTGACTCACAGTACCTTTTAGATGCAACAAAGTTCCACAAGCAGGAAGCTGGTGCGGTGGAAACAAGCAATACGTTACTCCTGAGACCCTGGGGAGGCGATGCGACAGCCCCGCTGCAGCAGCGGGCGTGCGGCGACGAATCCGGTCTGTAAGGGGAGGAAGGCAGCTTGCGTGGATTCCGGTGCGTAGGTTCCGTGGGAAGTCTGTTCTCGCAAAGGCACGATGCGATGATCTCGTAGGGGCTGCGACGGTCTCCGGGGCGACGATGCGCAGTCCAGTGGTGACCCTCTCTCTCTCGCAGCTCCTCGATGTGATGTTTTCTGCGACGATGTTCGCAGCGACGTGATGCGGTCCGCAAGCAAGCGGCGCGGTGATCTCACCCAGCGACAGGCTCTGCGACGACACTCGCAGCGATGTTCGATTCCCCTGCACCGGCCTGGTGCGTCTCGCAAGCGAAGGGTGCGGCGGTCTCGGCAGCGATGTCAGGTGCTGCGCCGATCTCGACCCTCGTAGCGGCGGGAAACTTCTCGCACTGTCGGGGCTGCGCTCCGCCAGCGAGCGATGCGACACTTTTCAGCTTCACAAGTTTCTCAGCTTAGTCTCAAGCTTCCCAGCTCAGGTTCGGCTTCTAGAGGCCCCACAACTGGATCAAGCACTCTACGAAGGACAGAACTCTCTCAGCAGAGTTCAGGGAGACTGGGGGTGAAGTCCTTTTGTTCCTGGGACTTCGGAAACAGGGAGCCAGCTCTTCTCGGGCCCTTGGAGATTCCTTACAAGACAGGGGACACAGCTCACAGCAAAGTCCTTCCCCTCTCCTTGGCAGCAAAGCAACAACAGGTCAGTCCAGCAGAGCAACAGCAGGACAGTCTTCCTTCTTCAGAGTAAGCTTTCTCCTTGGCAGAGGTTCCTTCTTGATTTCCAGGATGATCTAATTTTCTGTTGTCAGGGGTCCTGTACTTATACCCCTAAAGTCTTTGTTCTTTCTGTGCATGTGGGCCCTGAGCCCGGTCTGAACCAGTTCTGGGTGGGTCCTGAGCACCTTGATGTGCTGGCTGCATCTTTCCTTTCGGAGTGAGGGGCAGAGTCCTCAGTCGCCCAGCAGGAGGTGGAGCCAGCCTTGTGGCAGGCAGGCACAGCCCTATTCAGCCCAGGTGCTAACTCCTCCCACCACTCAGGTAGCAACTGCTCCACTCAGCCTAGCGCTGACTCATCCAGCCTCTGGGGCATTCCCCCGCTCCTGTCACTCACAAACCAGACAGTCAATACACAAACAGTCTCAGGCACACAGAAGGGTCAGACAAGAGAACAGCAACTTTCTAAAAGTCTTCTCCAATTCTTTTCTTTATTCGGTCATCAAATTCAATGGAATCCTTGCACAGCAATACAGCCAACACGTGTTTCGTCTAGTCTTTATAAGACAGTTAGACTTCTTCAGGGCAATAAATGCACGACCAAATAATCACCAATCTTCCACACTGATTCGACTTTATCTGTCAAATAAGATAAGTAATTCTCATGTAGCACGTCTTAATACCATCAAAGTAATCATCAATTTCAATAACGTTGTAGCCACTATATGTAGCTTGACTCAGTCCAATAATCAATTTCCCACGAAGTATTTCCTTTTTCTCAATATTAGTGCCTGCTTGGAGAGTTCTCCTATTCTAATATTCTTCCGTAATTCCGCATATAGTGGCTACAACGTTATTGAAATTGATGATTACTTTGATGGTATTAAGACATGCTACATGAGAATTACTTATCTTATTTGACAGATAAAGTCGAATCAGTGTGGAAGATTGGTGATTATTTGGTCGTGCATTTATTGCCCTGAAGAAGTCTAACTGTCTTATAAAGACTAGACGAAACACTCGTTGGCTGTATTGCTGTGCAAGGATTCCATTGAATTTGATGACCGAATAAAGAAAAGAATTGGAGAAGAATTTGACTTACCTTATGAACTCTTTAATGGACTTTCTGTTTTGAGTGCTTGGTGAATTATTGTACTATGATCAGCCACCTTATGGCATTTATAAGAGTCTTGGTGACAGACTCTTGTTCACTTTGAGCACCTTGTTACGCTTTGAATTAATCTGCTTACACACGCTGTGCGCTCCATTTAACTGTCACCCTTTCCCTTGTGTAACTTTCTAAAAGTGCTGTCCTCAAACACAGGATCTAAAAACCACCTTTCCTAAAAGATGCGTTATTAAATTCTGAGTTCAGGGATACTAGATACTTATGTCCTATCTTGTTCCTATGGGAAGAAATGCCGTTAACCACTGTAGCCAGCATCCCCCATGTTAACCTATGGAGCAAGATAGCCTTACAATAGTGAAAAACGAAAATGGCTGTAATTCACTACCAGAGCATGTCACCTGCACCAGTACATGCTCTACCTTTCACATACACGGCACCCTGCCCAGGGGGGTACCTTGGGCCTTCCATAGGGGTGACTTATGAGCACGAAAAGGGAAGGGTTAGGCCTGGTCAGCGGGGACGCGGACCAGGAGGACATGGCAGTTCTAAACTGCCCGTAGGCGCTGCAGTGGCAGGCCCGAGACACCATTTTAGAGCTATTCCTGTGGGTGGCACAATCAGTGCTGCAGGCCCACTAGTAGCATTTGTCATCACCGGCCCTGGCACACCCCGTGCACTTTACTAGGGACTTCATGGTGGTACAAATATGCCAAACATGTATATCCAATCAGAATAACAATTTACATAGAGAGCATATGCACTTTAGCACTGATCAGCAGTGGTAAAGTGCGCAGAGTCCTATTGCCAACAGCCACGGGTCAGGAAAAATAAGGGAGGAAGAAGCAAAAAGTTTGGGGATGACCCTGCAAAAAGGGCCAGTTCCAACAATCATGTACTCCAAAAGGCCTTTGAAAATGGGCCAAATAAAAATTTGTAGTTGAAGCATACACATTTAATTATGTTCCACTGGCATCTGAGATAGAGTAGCTGCATTTTTCCATCCACGCACAACTCATCATCTTCTTGGCACATCACAAAGCCACTTAGTTTTAATACCATTCTTTTGCCATTATTGACATAAGTAGGCTATTGTACCAGTGTCACAGTTAGAGGTGAGTTTTTGAAAGCAAGATAATCTAGCCTCCATCCTTCTTTGAATTGTGCATTCTGTAGTAATTTAAGTTCCACTAGACCAAAATGCTGGTCCATTTAACCTTCTCCGGTCGTAAAGACTGTCCGGGACGGCAGGCAAAAACAATAGAAGGTATGGTGGATCACCTTATTAACATTTGGCCCACCACCGAAGGCCATACCCGTCCTTAAAGGTCCTAAAACCAAGTAATGAGTGAGAGGGTCTTTAACAGTCTGTCTAGCCCGAGGCAGAAGGTATATAAGGCTATTAGAACATTCTACCCAAGGAGGGTAGAATAATCTAAATTAAAAAGTGAGAAACAGAAAGACAAACATTGCAATGTTAGAGTAGAAAGCTCATACCAGCCATCATTAACCCAGGCCACTTCATTGTCTTCAATGGAACTCCCGACATTCCATCCTTCTTTATTGTTTGATTATTTGGAGAGGCATTGGACGAAGATGGAGGGTAGAGTGTACTTTCATTGGCTTGAGGTTGGTCACATGGTGCCATTGTGGGAGGTGAGACACTACACGAAAAACGGGTTGAGGAGGTGATAAAAAATGACCCAAGATGTCAGAGGAACTTTCTTCTAAACAGCTCTAATGTTATCCGGAGGCAGGATTTCTGCGAAAGCTGAAGGGTCTCTAGACTCCACAGTGGGTGGTGAAACATTCTATCACAGAACAAAGGGGCATATTACCAAGCAATAGCGATAATTATCGCTGTTGCTTGGTTAGAGACAAAAATTTACCGCAGAGGTGCAGCGATTTTTACCGCAAATAAACCTTGGTATTACCAAGGTTTATCGCAAATGCGATAAAAATTGCTGCAATGCATGAATATCGCTGAAAAGTCAGCGATATTCATGCATTACCGAGATAATGCTCTTAGCCATGTTATCCACCTCCCATTGGATAACATGGCTAAGAACTGCTCAGGGCAGGTATTAGCTTTTGGAGATATTCGCGCTTAGCGCGAATATCTCCGAGATAGCGATGTTAGCGACTGTTTCCAGTCGCTAACATCTTGGCACGCCCACTTTGCATGTCATTAGTGATAAATATCACTGACATGCAAAGTGGGGCCCAAGATGGTCGTTATCTCCTACTAGCTGTCGCTAACTGGTGTTAGCGACAGCTAGGTAATAGGGAGATCATTTTATCTCCGCTTTCTTGGCTTTTAAAGCCAAAAAAGCGGAGATAAACCCCCTTGATAATTTGCCCCAAAGTTTTGCTGAATTAAATCGCAGACCTTCCACAAACACTACTTTTTGCAATGTCCCCCGACAGAAATAAATCTCTCTGCTTTGACTGACTATTTGCTGCTGGCAAGTGCGCAAATGTGTTTTGAATGATGAAAAATTCTGCTATCTGGATGGTTTTTGCACATTAGTCGATTCACCTTTTGCGGATATTTTTGCCTTCTGCGTCTCTGTTCTTCATTTTATCTCTTTTCAACCCTATTACTATTCTCACCGCATTTCCTTTTTTCCCAAAGCATTACCTTTGAAACAGTATTTTTTTCACTTGCCCAGTCGTGCCTTTCTAATGCAATGGCATGCGTTGGTCTGAGCGACTTATTTACCAGACAGTAAATGGTTATAGGCGCCCAACTATATTTTATTGGTGACATGAAGTATAAATATTTCTAAAAATGCATGCTTTCAATTTCTTTCTGCTTCAGATACATGGCGCAGTATTTACTATTTAGAACCTGAAGTTTGAACTGGAAGGAACCCAAAAACGCTAGACCTGGATGGAATTGGTGTGAGCTTGCTGTAAACTAACTTAAATTGCATTTTTGAGGACAATGTGGTAGTAAAGTAACTCACTGGGCTTTTTTCCGCCCTCAGCCATTGGATGTGATATAAGTTATATAGAAATGCTTTTGTGTAGCGGTTTTTCACCGCATAATGAGAAATGAGTAAACCAAAGGTTTTCAAATAATTAATTGGGCTGAAGCATAATGTGGGAGCCTACTAATGCAATCTTTTAAAAATCTCTTCCATATGTGCAACGTCACCTCCAGCATTTCAAAGTTCATATAATAATAATGTGTACTAAAAAAAAGGATGAACCTGGCGCAGAAGCACTTTTTTTCGCACCCCTACATCGGTGATGCAGGCCTATTGATCCTAAGCACAAGAATACATTTAGGGATACCCGAATACCTCATTTTACATAAGTGACAATAATTATTTCTCAGGTTATTGGTTTACAGAGAAAGAAAAACACTCATATTCAGTATCTTTATTTGTATTTTTATTTCTATTTACAGTGCATATTAAAAAAAAGTGTTCTTTATTCAACAATTGTTGATTCCTCTTTGAGACAATTGATATTGCATGAAATATCCAACTAAGCAGTGCACGCAATGAAATTCGTTTTATTTATTTATATGTTTACTTGCCTGTAATGCTACGTAATCCATAGATTACTACCCCCCACCCTGCCCCTACCCCTCGGCACGTCACCTCCCGGCAGCTACTCCCACCACCGACCGCTACTGCAACAAAGTCCTTATTTTGATCTTGGTGGGCGGGTTAACTCCATCACAACGGTGACAAATATCCCGACTCCTAAAATATAAATCCTGTAGGATACAATGGGATTTGTATTTCGACAGATGGGAAATCGGCTACCGTTGTGATGGAGTGACACATCCGCTGAGATTCAAATCAAGTCTATACAATCATGTAATCTCCCATGACAAATTATTGTGTCAAAATAAATACCAAATAATTCAAATCATTAGTGGCAAAGCTGCAGGTGCTGCAGAACTCCCCTGCAAGATTGCTGTTTGGACTAGCCAAATACTCGTCAGCTAAGCATGCTCTCAACACTCTGCATTGGAGACCAATGGAGAAGTGCATGAGGTTTAAAGCCTTACATATTGCCTTTAAGGCATTACAAAATGTAGGCCCTAGTTACCTGATAAAGCGCTTCAGATGGCATACTCCATCACCTACACTTCTGTCAGCCTCACTGAAAATGGTGACAGAGCCTACCTTCTGTCTCCAGAGATGGGGTGGTAAAAGCTTCATTAATATTACTAAAAGATGGTGGAATACGCTACCATTCAATCTGAAGAATGCTTCTGATCTATCGTCCTTTAGGGAGGGAGTTAAGACATGGCTCTTTACTCTGTAAATCTTCCCAAGGACTGGAATTCTAACATCTAAGTGTGCTCATCAGCCAGATTCATCAATGTCCCGATTTGCGAGTCCTTAATAGCGATTATTAAGGAATCGCTATTAAAGACTCGCAAATCGGGATTCATGTAGAAATAGCAAAATGAATTGCGATTCCTACAGCCTCCTTATTTGCGATTAGCAAATTGCTAATCGCAAATAAGGAATAACTCCCCATTTATTGCTATGGGCCTAATGAATGGGGAGTCAATCCTTATTTGCGATTAGCAATTTGCTAATCGCAAATAAGAATGTGATTTCAAGAGTGCCAGGGGTGTCCAAAGGACACCCTCTAGCACCCCTGAAATGGAAATGTAGCCTGATGTTGCGCACACACATGCTAAAGGATATGTGTGTGTGTAACATACCACTCAGAAAAATGCACTAAAGTGCATTTTTCTAAGTTTTCGCTATTTACCACGAAGTCAGACTTCGCAGTAAATAGCGGCCAGAAATTGCGAATTCGTAAATTTTAAAAGGTTCATGAATAGCATTTAAGGAATCTCAAATTGAGATTCCTTAAATGCGATCGCAATTTGATAATTCGCAATGAGTTCATGAACCATTGATGAATCTCAAATGCCATTTTTGCGGGCGCAAACGGCTGAATTTTGCGATTCGCACCGTTTGCACTCGCAAAAATGCTTGATGAATCTACCTGATAGTGCCCATTCTGCAGCGCCTGGATGCCCTCCGGTAGTTGTGTGCTATATAAATATATCAAATAAATGTGGTTCAACTATACGTCCTGAGAAACTTCTCATTCCACCGGGCATGTCTTGGTGGGCTGGAGGTCTCACATGCTGGTTTTAAATGCCCAGGACCGCCGCTGATGCCCCTGTTACTTTCGCCAGCTCCCCGAGGTTACCTGAAGCAGGCACAGGGAGGCTTCAAGAGAGAGGGAAAGAAAGGGAAGGAGAAGGAAGGTAGAGAGAAAGCAACCAGAGAGGGAGAAGAGAGAAGATGTTCAGAGAAAGAGAGAGTGAGAATGGATGGTTGGTTGGAAAGAAAGAGAGCGCAATGAGAGAAGGGGGGGCGGAGCTGGTTTGAGCATTTTTGCCATTGCTACTTTTGGTTCCCCAGTCCAGACCTGTTCACGTGTACTCATTTACACAGGGGTCGACTCCATTATAGAGGAAGGGTGGTAATCATGCCTATTTGAAGCCTCTAATTAATTAGCTTTGGAAAATTTAGCAAAATAAATGGTTTTATATTCCGAAAAGAGCTCATGTTTGAGTAATTGAATACAATATGAGCTCCAGAGACAAGGGTGGCAGTGCTTGTGAAAGGGCATCTTATTAAGGGCTCTCTCCACAACAAGATGACTGTATTAGAAATGGCTGTGGTGTCTTCACTTATGCAAAGATTTTACATTTCATTAACTTTTTCAAGTAGATATTATTGTGTCGATGTTTGAAATTACAAGGTGCGAGGTATTTTATGTATACGATAATTACTGGATGTGTTAAATACCACAACCTTCATCAAATTTTGTCAGGTTAGACCTGCTAAATTTTAACAGGGGAAATGTGTATTTAACACACCATGTGTATTTTGGTGCATTATTCACCAAAATCAGCATGCTATTGTTCAAAAACCTGCATATATGTGTGTTTATTGACATAAGTATATATTTTAGTGTTAAATCTTACTGAAATGTATTTATTTTATATTATATTAATGTTATCTATTATAATATTTAAGTTTACTACTTTACACTGAATATATTCTAAAAACAATATTTTTTGTATGTTTTTGGACAATATTAGTGCCAACAAAAATAAATTCTGATATGTTTGCACATAATATTGTAAGTATAGGAAAACGATATTATAGTAAATGATATTTTTGATCCAATATTTTTGTCAATGGTATTGTTTACCACAATATTGTGACAGTGCCCCCACCCTGAGCCTTTAAAGCTCAAGGGACCCCATTCTCCGGGACCAGCACAGTTACTTTTCCCAGGGAGGCCACGGCGGACACAATATGTTCCCTGCCCACTGATGCAGGCAGGGAAAACATATCTTTGCTCCCGCATGGCGGGAACATTGTTAAATCTTCCACCAGACTGGAGCAAGCATGCCTTTCCTGCTCGCAGGAGCCCGGGCAGAGAAGGTAAGTCTGATTCCTTGTGGCAGGACCTTTAAACATGCTCCCACCAGCTAGGAGATGACTTAGAGTAAAGAAAGGACAATAACGTAGTGTAAAGCTAAATTCAATAAAATGAGAGCAGTCATTTTGGTATAGGTTACAATACACATTGACACTTGAATCACCCATTTACAAATGTGAACCAACCACTTATTTGATGCCTAATCCCTGAAAGGATTTATAATCTCACGTTACATATCTGCTCGCATTCATTAATACTGTAAAAGTATTAATTTATATGTTGTTTCCACATAAACACAACAAATTCTGATTAACGATGCTGTTGTGTCAGTATACATTTCAAACATTTTCAAACTTTTATTGTCCTTTCTTAGGGGCCGATTATGATTGCGGTTTTTCCGCATCCTCCGGGCCGGCGGAAGCCACCGCCGGCCCGGAGGATGCTGAAAAAACGCTGCGGAGCCTCCAAAGACCCATCGCCATATTAGGATGGCTAGTGGGTTTGAATTCTGTCCACCGCTTTTCCGCCACGGTCGCAGTACGACCGTGGCGGAAAAGCTCCTAATATGGTGGAGGTGTCTAACAGACACTGCCAGCCATATTAGGATGGTGGTAAAAACATGCTTTTCCACAGCGGCTTTTCCGTTGTGGAAAAGCATACGGACTTTCACTTCGGGGGCCCGTTTCAGGCCCCCTGGGTGAAGGGGGTTGGAGGGTGCACATGGGGGGTACCTATGGTACCCCCCTGCATTTGGGTGCACAAAGCAGCAGGCACTGCGCGGTGCCTGCCGCTTTGTGCATGCAAATGCGATGCATGCATTTTTAGTCTTGCGGCGGGTGCAGCTTGAAGCTGCACCTGCCGCAATGTTAAAGATAGAGGATGTGACCGCCACCCTGGCGGTCACATCCTAATCTGATCCGAGGGAATGCCGCAACCCCTGCGGACGTTCCCTCCTCCTCAGGGGTCGCGGACGGACTCAAGTCTGTCCGCGATCATAATCGGCCCCTTTGTGTTTGGTATCATGATTTTTGTGACAGGTAGGTGTTTTCATTGCACCACTCTGTCCTGTAAGCAAATCTTTGGCCGAAACGCTTTGGGTGAGGATTCATTGTGTGAAATAAATCACCTTTTGCTACTCTGTAAGAGTGTCTGTGGCTGTTCTTTGGAATCAGAAAACTATGCCTGAGTCTGTCGCCCACGCCATCACTAGTGGCTGGAGTACATTGGGATGTTGCTGGTCATTACCCATGCCGTGATTGGGGTGCTCAGAGAACACGTTACTATGTTATCAACGTGAGATGCTGTTTTAAAGGAAAAAAGATCACAGCATCTAATTATAGAGGAAAAAATATCATATTCATCAACTGTTATTGACCACAAATCTCAAATTCACATTATTCGACTGAAAATAGTGCACAGACTCTAGTCCATATGTTTCTTTAAAACATTATTTTTTAATCACATCTTTTTCTCTTTATAAAAGCGTTTCTTCTCATGTAGCCAAATGATTTTGTCTCACACACAAGACTTCTTCAGGGCTTCAAAAATACAGGCAAAACATATACATTAAAATCAACTTTGTAGCACACGCTATTATACTTTCTGCACAACATTTTTCTTAGAAACAGTATTCATTATGTGCTGTTTTACTGCCCCTTAATGATAGTGTATCTTCACTGTTATTTTTATTATTCCATATCCATCATTGTGGCTTCTATCAGAGGCTACAGGGTCTGAAATCACACAATCCAGGTGTGAAATCTCTGTCATTCAACACTGAGTAGCTACATAGCAAGTCTTACCTACTACCTTAAAGTTATTTTATGTGCATATTACCTCACTCATTTAAAAAAATATATATGATGGATGTCTACATATTCCAAATCTATGTTTTTTATGTACATATTTCCTGTTGGCATCCAGCTTATTTTAAAGTGATATGACAAAACCACTACATATTCCAAATCTGTATCATAAGACAATTCAAATGTACCTTGATAAAATGTGGCCTCAGTATTGACTGTTGTTGGTCCGGTAATTATTCCATTTCAAGATCTTCTTCCCAGTTTGTTTTCTAGGTGTCAATGGTTAAGTCTGTAAAAATGAAAAGTCAGTCATTGGCTGCCCCATTCAATACTAACTCCCAATCATCTCCTATCAAGATGCTAATGCTTAATACCTTTTGTTTCAACTATTATGCTTCACAATGGTTTGTCCCCTCTTGGATTTGGTTATGATCTCTGTTGATACTCAATCCTTTCCAACACTGCAGATGAACAAAGCCTAATTAAGGAAACGTAATCAATTGATGTGTATTACAAATTCTTCAACGAACTTCAGCGGGATTCATCATGGGATAGTACGCATTCTTCAACAAACCTCATCATCTGATCGTAAGAGTTGTCAAACATCCTAATCCTAGTTCAAGTTATGTCCAACTCTTAAATATTAGGTTCTTAAGTAACTCTTGAACAACAAGACCATGGTACACCTTGGTGCTTTCGCACACATGTTGTGGTCTCTAAAAACTTGCAATGCGAACTTACGCTCCGTTCTGCTGGATCCATACCTTACCCTTTCTATTCAATAAACCCCAGTACATTCAAACAAATGGGCATTGGGAAATGGCTCAACAAATTGTATATGGCCGTTGTCATTGATTAACATGATCAAATCCTCGATTTTACACCGCATTCAGAAAATGATCTTATTGATTTAAGTTTTGCACCGCCCACATAGCCTCTTTCTTTAAAAACCATGACCCCTGTCCAACCTTTCATGCCCAAATTGTACCCCAATTCCTAAAATAGTAGTACACAAGCATCTACAAGCACCCACCTACATGTAATGTCCAATTCAGATTTTAAAAGTTGACCTATACCTTATAAGCTAAGGTGTCCCTGTAAGATCACATCTTTTTAATGTGAGTCCATTATTTACTTGGACAACCCACCGCTCACATGTGTAATGGCAGCCCACAGAAACTAGTGTGCCCATGCAGGTGCCACAGAACTCATTCATTCATATTTCCACTTTGTCATTATCCCAACAGTATTCTATTGAGAAAGTTAGCCCAACCTACACTTATTCCCATCCAATAAAGGGATGATCCTCAAGGTAAGAACAAACCCTATCCTTCATAAAACTTCATATTTTCTTGCATAAAAAGTGCCACACTACAAATCCCATGATTCACCATGAAAGACGGCGTTATATATGGTCAGAACCACAATCCTTCAACTAAATTATGGTCTCACGGTCCATTCAAATACACAACCTGCGTGTCATTGGGATTATACATTGTAGAGGTCAATTTGGGCGATATTATTGGGGGAGTAAAACGATCACTTGAAACGTGGGAGAATTTACATCTGTCATTAGTCAGCAGAGCCAATGTATTGAAGATGAATGGTTTGCCCCAGATTATGTATTCTTTTAGTGCAGTACCTTTGGAGGTATCAGGTAAACAAATTCAAAATTTACAATCACTCTGTGCCAGGCATATGTGGGCCCCAGGGAAACCGCGAATAGCTGCGCGATACATGACCCTCTCGAGAAAGAGGAGGATGGTCTGTACCTGATTTTGCTTTTTATTATTATGCTTGTATTAGTTAATGCATGTATTTTGTTGACCGACGAAGAAGTTAACAATGTGGCTGAAGCCCCTTCCATCTACCAGATGATCCTGAGTCCTGAGGTGAAACATTTTTTGTTTAAAAGACTGGCTGGCAGCTATTTTAAATTAACCCGCTTTATAGTGCTAAAGGCCATGTTCCAAGTGTGGAATATAGGAGTTGATTATGATGGCGGACGGACTTGCGTCCGTCCGCCACCACTGAGTATGAGGGACCGTCCGCATGGGCAGCGGCGGTCCCTCCATGACAATTAGGATGTCACCGCCACCCTGGCGGTCACATCCTGTATTTTTTACATTGCAGCGGGTGCTGCTTGAAGCGGAATCCGCTGCAATGTAAAACACGACAACAGTGCATTTGCATGCACAAAGCGGAAGGCACCGCACAGTGCCTGCCGCTTTGTGCACGCAAATGCAGGGGGGTACCATAGGTACCCCCCATGTGCACCCCCCACCACCCCTTCACCCCGGGGGCCCACAACGGGCCCCCGAAGTGAAGGTCCGTATGCTTTTCCACGGCGGAAAAGCGGCCGTGGAAAAGCATACAAGTGCAGACATCCTAATATGCCTGGCGGTGTCTGATAGACACCGCCAGACATGTTAGAGCTTTTCCGCCGCGGTCGGAAGGCGACCGTGGCGGAAAAGCAGCGGACAGAATACCAGACCCACCTGCCATCCTAATTTGGCGGTGGGTCTGTGGAGGCTCCGCTGCGGTTTTCCCGCATCCTCCGGGCCGGCCGTGGCTTCCGCCGGCCCGGAGGATGCGGGAAAACCGCAATCATAATAAGCCCCATAGTTCGGAGAAGCTGTACTCTCTGTTTATACAACTATTGATGCCACTAGCTGCCACCTTGGAGGGAGAAGGGCATTGTCCGACTTGGCAATGTGTATCAGGTGGATGGGAGCTTATATTCGTTCTTAGAGATGGTGGATAAATATAATTTATCTTTAACTCAATTTTTTTTGTTTTTGCAAGTAAGTGATTTTTTGGGAAAACATTCAATTTGTTTTGGGAAAACATTCAATTTGTACTACAACTTTTAAAATTGTAGAAATCATTAGACGACAGGGAAATTTTGGGTCAATATATAAAATACTGTTAGAGGGAAGAACAGAGGATTGGAAAAGTATATTACTAAATCGGGAAAGGCTGGGAAAGATGCAATCTCATTGGAGAAATCGATTGATTTGTCTTGGAGGATTCTAATGGCAGTGAATTTAAAGAGTCGACATTATAAAATGCTATTTAATCTGCACCATACTCCTACCAAGATGATGAAGTGGGGGGGGCCAGCATGATGGAAAAGTCTTTTGGTGCGGAGTAGATAGTGCAGTTATAGTTCATGTTTTTTATGCTTGTATTGCTCTAAACTCCTTGATAGGACCCATAGAGAGATTCTTGTCAGAGATCACGGGGGCCCCTGTTAAAAACTCTCAATCTATGATGCTGCTAGGGATTGGGGAAGATCTGTGCCAGGGGAAACCAATGTATAAATGTTGATATTTCATCTTTATGGCTACAGCGGTGGCACAGACTTCAATAGCGTCCCTTTGGTTGCAACAAGAGGTTCCTTCTTTTGTAATGTAGCGTGCCAAACTGCTCATATTTTTAATATGGAATATAGTCTATATGCTGTTAAAGGACCTAGGAAAAGTACATTGGGGCTACAGGTTTGGGGAGCCTTGAGAGATTATATGACAGGATAGTGTTATGGTCAAAGGATACTCGTTATGTTTTGTGATTTTGAGGTAATGTTATATCAGGAAGGACGACATTCTCTGTTATTGTTTTTAATAATATGTGATGGATGTCTTTTTGTATCTTGCTGCTGTGGATTTCAATTTTAAAAAAGGGATTATACACAGTGCAATATTCCATGAGACCTTAACTCAAACCAAATGTTGCTCCTTCCCCGAGCACACCAAATCCTGTTGTGAAGTGTTGTGCAGCTAATAAGCAATTAAAATTCTCATCTCAATCTTGTGAGTTTTTAAAGGTGCACTTGATTGTCAACACATGTGGGAAACGCGTGCGCTGTCTCAGTGTTCATGCATTACTACAGATGAAACGTATACATCACCATCTTGTTTTATGTTAGTTTGTTGTTTACATTATGTAATCCCACTCAAATAAAAACTAAATGTGGGGCATTTTAAAGCATCCCTGAATATGCAACTTTAACACAATATTTAAATTTTTTGAGACATTTGTTATACATTAGGGTTGGTCAGCCTGAAGGGATCGTGACCGATGACTTGAGCCCCCGCCCCCCCCCCCCCCGTAGAGATGCGAAAATGTGTAGTGATCTAAATTCTGCCGCACCTGTTGTCAACTGCTTTGTTCAAAAAGACTTCTACTCTTAACTGTCAGCCCCGGTCTTTTAACAAAGGCAGCCAACATCCTGCGTTATAGTGTATTGAACACAAGAAGATGATGAACAGAGTGCTGAAACTTTTCAGACACTCACCGGGTCACAGATCTGGATTGAATCCATTATCGTTCTTTAGCTCACTTCGCCACCCCTGTCCAGCTCGAACTGCCAGGCCAGGTCCCCCCTGAACTGGAAACAAGCATCCTGGGACCGGTTTCGGGGTATCACCCCATATCAGCCAGGTGAGCTCCCTGGGACAAAACAAGAGAGCCGGTCCCGGTTGATGGGACCACGGGCCATTAAAGGCTCAGGGAGGGGGGGCTGCATGGCCCACTCCCTTTTTTAAGAAGGGATGGCCCTGAAGGATGGGGTTCCAGAGCCTTTTAAAGGCTTGGGGTGGCTGCGTACCCCTCCCCATAATAATAAATCAGGCCCTTGGGATGGTGTTCCATAGGCTGATTACAGCTCGAGGATGGGGGCTGCACAACCTCCTTCCCTTAATTAAAGAATGCGGCCTGGTACAGCCAATTTGGTTTCTTTTTCAATCCTTTGGGGGTCCCATATTTTCTTTCAGCCCTAGAGGGGCTGCCTATCCCTACCCTGCCCCTTTATATCACTTTTATTTTTTAAGTTCAGAACAGGGGACTAAATTCCTGAGTCCTGTAATGGCTGCCAACAAACTTTTTTTGATGTTGCTGGCAGACAATCAGAGCAGTTGCTCCTGCGGGAGCCTGACTACCAAGGGTGCAAGTTGGCCTGAGGGAAAAAAAGATCACTGGGCCAATCAGAACATTCCATTTTTAAATTTGCACTCCTGCAAGACTCTTGTAAGGATCTCGCAGACCAAACCGTCCAGATATACAAATATTTTTGCACTTTATATTTTCTAAAACTGCTGAGTGAATTTACAACAAATCACACAAAGCACAATTGGCAGACCAAAATCTAGCTTTCTGCCAAATGTGGTGTAATTCCACTCAGCAGTGTTTGGGGTAGCACATCTTAAAGAACTAAATGGAAAATGCATGGGGATTTTGTGTTTTGAGACCCCCCCCCTTTTTCTTGGCCTCTTCTTGATGGATCACCACGAAACTTTCAATGCACAAACTAGTCAAAAAGTACCACTTTTTAATAGGTTTCATGGAAGTTGGTTAACCAGGGCCATAGTTATTATCAACATATATTCTGATTTTAAAAAACAGAATTTCTAATATCTGATTTTTAATTGAGTTATAAAATTTAATTAGTGTTATTAATACCATTTTATCATAATGTTATTAATTCATGAGTTATTGTCAATATGTTATCTTGTTATTGGGTTAGTGTGTTTATAGTGGAGTTGGGTGGGGAGTATTTTTTTTAATGTTTTGTCATCAATTATTTCTTAATACATATTGATTATGTAATTATACTAGCTAATTACTAAATTGATTACATTTTGTCAATTATATTTTAGTTATTTCATTTTTAATTTCATATTTGTGATTGGGAAATTATTGTTTACATATAGGTTTAATTTAATTGTGTAAATTGTTTCTATTGATGGATTGGTAATAGTGTGTGTGATCTCTTCAGAGTCAAACATTTTCTCCAAAGTGGATAAGGCTGTAAAGCGTATATTACATTCTACCACTTTAATGTACACTTTTCCCAATGTGGCTAAGGCTGGAGTGTGAGTACTAAAACCGTGTCCCTTCAGAGTCCAACTCTTTCCTCAGTGTGACTAAGGTTGGGTTGGGAATATTTTAATCTGACCTCTTTGGAGTCCAGAAGTTCCCCAATGTGGCTATAGTTGAAGTAGAAAAAACACACCTGACCCATTCAGGGTCCAACATGTTCTCCAATGTGGTTAAAGTTGGATTGGCAATATTAAATTTGACCCCTTCAAAGTCCAACACTTTCACCAGTGTAGCTAATATTTGAGAGGAAAAATCATATATCACATCTGACTCTTTTAGAGATCAATACATTCCCTAATCCAGTTAAAGTTGGAATGACTTGTGATACTTGGGGATTAAACATAACTGTATGGCCAGTTTATCTCATAGAATGAGAACAGCTAGTGCTGTGATGAACGGACCCCCATAGAATTACAACAGCTGAATGAAATTATGAAGACCTGAATGGCACCTATTACTGTTATCCCATTGTATTCATTAAGTGAAAATATCCAATAATTATTAATCCACCCTTGTTTGGCATTCTGGCAAGAGCATCCCTACTCAAGGGTGGGGATGCCTGCTAATTCTGAATCCCTGAGTCCTTGATAAGTGCAGCTCACAGCCTGTATGTCATTACCATATACTTGGGAATGGACACTGGTGACATAAAAGGAAAAATCTTTCACCCAACTTTCTTCTCCATTTTGGAATATTGTTTGGTAAAAAGTGTCTAACAAACCCAGTTATATATAGTGCTAGTCTTTCTCTGTCCTCTTTTAGTAGGAGATGGTCTGTGTGCACACAACTGTTGATTTAGACCTGTGGTGAGGTCTAAAGGCAGTTTGAGAACTGGTCACAAGGCTGTGATTACCCAGGTGCATCTGAAGGTATTTTCAGGTTGTATAATTAATTGGAGGTATAAGCCCTGAACTCCAACATTCCAATGTTTGTCTTCCTGTTCTATCGTTTTTAATTTAGAAAATGTAGTGGATGGAATGTTCTAATAGCCTTCTAGTCCTTCTACCTTGGGCTATACCAATTGTTAATGGCAATCTCCCTCGTTATAGGCCATCGCCTGCGCATTGAGCCTATAGCTCGTTTTCAGGGCCTAAGTGGTATAGCCTTACGCAGAGGGTACAATAAATAGTCACACCAATATTTTAAATAAGTGTTCATTTTGCTCTGATTAAAGTCAATTTTTATAAAGTAAATTTTAAATTCTTTAACATCAGTTTCTTTCCATCAGTCTTATTGTGTGAAATATCTTCAATTTAAACCCATGAACAGTTCAATGCATTCAGGAACCGAGGATGGGATCACCTGCAACCAAATCCAGCTATACACATTTTTAAGATCTACACAGTTTTATCATGCAATATACAAACAATTGGGCATATTTATCATAATGTTGTGTCGCCCTCGTGCCATGCAGCAGTACTAAAGCCAGGTTTATTAACCACATCGGTGCGGTACGATTTACCGCCGGGTGCTGACCCCTAATGGAAATGGGCGTGGTCATGACGGAACGGTTCCGTCATGAGCACAGCTCAACCGATGCTCATGACGGAACCGTTCCGTCATGAGCATCGAAGGGGTTAATCTACGCTAGGCCACCTTGAATGGACCTGCCCGGCTTGAAAAATCTGGGGTAACACAAGACATGGCAAATCGCTGCCTTGCGTTACACTGCCCCAAGGAGGTGTTCCATGAGTGGAGCATGGGGTTTCCCAAGTATCCACCCATGGATTTCGGCACATTCCCAGATTTACCATTAGTGGTAGACCTGGTAATGCTTCAATATGCTACGCCTCCCTAGTGGAGGCGTAACAAGAAGAAATATCTTTATAGCTCCTTGGTTTATCCTCTGACTACCCATTCTGCAGCAACGATAGACAGAGCAAAATGCTTCTTGGGGTTGTTTTTGTGTAGGTGTCGTTTCCTGCACAGAAACGATCCTGCATACAACTCAGGCACTCTTGCACAATTTTGCAAGGGTGTGTGCTTCGGTGCTAGGCATTCAAAAGTGCACCAGAACAAGGAAAGTACTGAAATGGCCAGCATATGTTAACCCGTTTACTGCGGCCCCGATTTTCCCGCAGTGCGGCACTTCCGCAAAACGGAAGGGGCCGCGTCGGCCATTGGCCGACAGCAGCACTGGGGAGGTAGTGCTGCCGTCGGCCGATGGCAGCAAGGAAGGGGTTAAATACAGCACATTCCTGCCATTTCCCTTTCACGCAGCCCAGCAAGGTGGCTACTTCATTGCCCTGCACAAATGTATGGTAAATATGCCCCAATATTTCTAATGAGTCACAATCTGCATTACCCATTTTGTGGAAATATTCAAGTCTTTAAATTCACAAAATAAGAAGTTGGTCAATTTAATTTCTGAGTTAACAGGGCTAGACTAGGAAGTAAAAACAGCCTTACTGCAGATTATGGACCCACTCAGGGCCACGCAAAGGGGTCTTGCGTGGCTTCATTAATCACATGTAAGGTTTGCTTTGCTCTTGCACCACATTGAGTGGTGCTAGAGCAACCTAAAACCAGCTCATAAATAGGCCCCCTGGTGTTTATGTACTTTTAACAGGCTCATTATAATGTCAGAACTTGCTTGCAAAAAGAGCGTTTCATCACTAATTGTTGGTAATAATTTATTTCTTGTTTATTTCTTTTTTATTTACCACCTACCTGACCTGACCTGCTTCTTGTAATTATTTCAAGTGAGTAGTTATAGCACAAAACACCCTTCCTCAGCAGTGGCACAGAGAGGGCATCCATTATGCCTCAAAAACTCTGAATGAAGGTAGTCTGCCCGAACTAACTGTGCACCGGAAACTGGGACAAAAAATATCTAATTTGTACCTCTTACAGAACACTGACGGTCTTCTTTTGTCTGTACACCACCTCAGACACAAAATATGGGGGAAGGAATGATCACTCAGCTGCTTGGGTCTTATAATGCCTTAATCCTCAAGCTCAAGTTCCACTTCATGTCGACCTACATGTTTTCATGGTTTCCTGAAGGAAAGTGGTGCCTCTTCAGCATAAATGGATGAAAGCCACAACAGAGAACAGATCAAAGCAGTTCGACATAGGGCACGGAGATCTCTATCTAGTACTCTTCACCTTTATTTAATTAAAAGATCTTTAATTTACACCCATGAACAGTTCAATGCGTCCAGGAACTGAGCATGTGATCACCTGCAAACAAACCCAACTATACACATTTTTAAGATCTACAGTTTTATCATGCAATATACAAATAATTGGGCATATTTATCATAATGTTGTGTCGCCCTTGCGCCATGCAGTAGTACTAAAGTCAGGTTTATCAATCCACACTCCGCTACCTTGAATGGACCTCAATGGCTTGATACATCTGGAGTAACACAAGACAGCACAAATCGCTGCCTGCGTTACTCTGCTCCACTCATGGAACTCCTCCTTGGGGCAGTGTAACGCAAGGCAGCGATTTGCAAACACATCACTTTCAATGCAGCTAAAATTCTCATTAACTCAAACGTTCTGGGATGTAGTAATTAATGGGTCGATATGATTGCATGCAACACCAACTCACTTAGAACAGATCAAAGCAGTTCAACATAGGGCACGGAGATCTCTATCTAGTACTCTTCACCTTTATTTAATTAAAAGATCTTCAATTTACACCCATGAACAGTTCAATGCGTCCAGTAACTGAGGATGTGATCACCTCCAAACAAACCCAACTATACACATTTTTAAGATCTACAGTTTTATCATGCAATATACTGACGGTCTTCTTTTGTCTGTACACCACCTCACACACAAAATATGGGGGAAGGAATGATCACTCAGCTGCTTGGGTCTTATAATGCCTTAATCCTCAAGCTCAAGTTCCACTTCATGACTAACTACATGTTTTCATGGTTTCCTGAAGGAAAGTGGTGCCTCTTCAGCATAAATGGATGAAAGCCACAACAGAGAACAGATCAAAGCAGTTCGACATAGGGCACGGAGATCTCTATCTAGTACTCTTCACCTTTATTTAATTAAAAGATCTTCAATTTACACCCATGAACAGTTCAATGCGTCCAGGAACTGAGCATGTGATCACCTGCAAACAAACCCAGCTATACACATTTTTAAGATCTACAGTTTTATCATGCAATATACAAATAATTGGGCATATTTATTATAATGTTGTGTCGCCCTTGCGCCATGCAGTAGTACTAAAGTCAGGTTTATTAATCCACACTCCGCTACCTTGAATGGACCTCAATGGCTTGATACATCTGGAGTAACACAAGACAGCACAAATCGCTGCCTGCGTTACTCTGCTCCACTCATGGAACTCCTCCTTGGGGCAGTGTAACGTAAGGCAGAGATTTGCAAACAACTTTCAATGCAGCTAAAATTCTCATTAACTGAAAAGTTCTGGGATGTAGTAATTAATGGGTCGATATGATTGCATGCAACAACTTCCTCTTAAAATCATTGCACCTTCCTTTCTGACACCCTTTCCCACTACAGGCTAACTCAAATTCTAAGATCAGTATTCTAAACCATGACATGCTCAGACCAGTTTAACAGCAGAATGTCCTTATTTTTTCTTTAAGTAAAGGAACAAATAACAGTATTAAATGCGGTATAGTAATAATTCACAAAAAACATTACTTGAAATCAGAATCTCAGAGCACAAAAAATGTGTACTGACTACACATCATGTTCAAATTATTTAAAGAAAATTAAACCATTAAAAAAGAAAAGGAGTGGATGTCATACTAATCATGTCTTCACTTGTCAATTATCTCGATTGATTTTTAATCATATGTGGGTGTTTTCTTATCAAATGCTCTAGTTGGAAAGCGTGGTGTGGGGAAAGCTAAAAACATCAAGTGTTCTTCACTAAAAGTATTCATTTCCGCTGCTTGGCAGACAATGCCATTATCAGATGAGGGATATATGCCAACTTCCTCATTAACGCTTTCATTGAAGGAAGTGTATAGCTCCTGGATACTAACCGTCAATCCAATTAAGGGAAGTAGGCAATAAGAATGTGACCCTTAGGTAGCCATGAGAAAGGTTAGTCTATTGATAGTATAACAAAACTCAGCTTGTTTTTATTTTTAAAATTCAAAGTAAAACTATGTTTATTGCTAATATTGTAAAAAAAATGTTGGGAATAAACTGTATTGAAACTAGGGGACAGTTAACTTATAAATGATTTTCAAAGTAGTGCGCACTGGTATACAGACGTGTATGTATACACTGAAAACAAAAGAGGTTAAATTGATGGTATAGTTAAGGGGCCAATGTTAGTTACAACTTAACATTATAGGTTAAAAAGAAACTGGAATCCACCAGTTATACTGAAGTAACAATAACTTGTGTCCCCCACCATGCATAGTTTTGTTATAAATGATTCAATTTCTGATGTCATCAGTGATATCAATACTGTCATTAAACATGTCATGAGTGATGTAATACATGAGGGAACAAGCAGTGTATAGCGAGGGCGAGACCTATTGTTACATCAGGGTGCAGTTATAGTTACTTTATTTAACTTTGACTGGTGAATTTCAGTGTTTCTTTTAGTTTAAAATGTTATGTTGTAGCTGACATTGTCATCTAACATCACTTTAACCTCTGTGTTTTTTCAGTGAATTTCTAAGGTTTTTTTGAATTCCTAACTAAAACTGGAATTTTAACCTTTGTTTATTGAGTGAATTTCTATATTGTTTTAATGTTAGTCTGTCAATATATAAAAGACAGGCCTATTGGTTTAGTCATTGGGTGATTAAATCAATACACAAAACAAGCCCATTTACTTTGTAAAAAGTCAGGAAATCATTGCAATGTCTGTCAATGACATTTAAATAAAGCATTTATATCAATCTATCAATGTTTCTTGTGAAAAGAATTACAATTGCACAGAGCATAATTTTCTAAAAGTCAAATGTACCATACGTGGCTCTCTAAAAAATCAACAGGTATTGTGCAAAGCCAAAAAAGTGCAAAATGTGCTGAAAGGAGAAACCGCGTATAAAACAAACCCTAAAATACAGACATCGAAAAAATATAAATGTATACAGACATTATCATTCATACCAATTTCACTCATTGACATAAACAGATTTTGATTTCTGCTATATTTGAGAAGAAATGCTTGAAAATTAAGCAGAAACACAGTTTCTCCAGAGAGAAAAGAACATTCAGTAAACTTTTCCCGAATTAAACTGGGGTTCTTTGGTCTTTAAGAGAGACAGGGCTTTCTCCATGGATTTTACGAGGCTCCCTGTCATCTGGAGGTCCTCTTGGCTCAATGTCTATTTCAGGGCATCCATTACCCGGCAACATTCCATTCTGATGAAGAACGGTCTTAGCCACCCTTGTCACTCAGGCAAAAGTGCTGGACAAATACAGACAATATGCCACAAAGACTCTAATTTCCTCTCTCTCTCTAATGAAGTAGCCCTTGAACCTGCTCTTATTAAAATGGGAAGCAGGAGAAGGTGACAGAGGTGCCAGCAGCTCCCTCTGACTTGAAAACTGGCCACCAGTGGCTCCAGCCCACTGGGGAAATGCCCGGTGGAACTAAAGACAGTCCGGGCCTGTGAGCTCACTGTATTCATTTTAGACAGAGTGATGCCTTAAAAGCAGCTTCGCAACTCTGCTGTGCACCAGTAAAAAGTACATGCTATGCGCCAAAAGGTTTCATTTTTTTACCCCCCTTCCTTAGTAATGAAATAAATGGAACTTTGATGAGCTGCCCTCGCCCTCTGCCCTATGCTCATTCATGTCTCAATTAAACAAATGTTTTTATCTGCTTCAAACTGGCATAGTGTAGGACAGGACGTGCCAGTCTACTGACTGATGTAATCCAGTCAGATTTGCAAATCATACACAGTTCATAGGTATGAAAAGAATGCAAATTACAGAATTTTAGTGAAGATTATTTGCATATTTTTGATCATCTGGAAAAAACCTTGGCTTTTAGTTGACTAGACAGGCCAGCCGTTGCGGCCAGTGCAAGTAAGCGCGGTGGGGCGGGGCGAGGCGGGTGGTAAGTCGACAGACGATGGAATAGGATTTATTTATATATTTCATTTTTCTTATTCATCGTCTGTCGACTCCCCCCTCTGGTCCCACCCTGCCCCGCCCCACCACGCTTTCCTGCACCAGCTGCCGCTGCAGGCCAAACTACAAGGTGACTCATTTGCAGTCTATTATTTTCCATTTAAGATGTCAATCATTATTTCTATTGTGTCTTCAACATGATCATTGAAGCAGATAATTTTAGCACTTGAATAAAGTTACATGATGCTCTGAAATATCTGATGAGGGACAAACATGATCTGGCATTCATTATTACTATTATCATTATTATTATTGTTATAATTTTTTGATGTAATAAGAGGAGAAGATAGAGGAGCAAAAGTACAGTTGGAGGAATAATAATATTAATATGATTGATGTCTCTGTTTTATATTTGGTTGGAGAGGACAATATGGTTCTAAACTCCTGTTCATTCCGTGCAGCACAGCGCAGCTAGTCACCTGGCTGTGCTACATGACAGGGAACGGGCAGGAATGTGCTGTATTTAAGACATTGCAATGCGTTCCTGCCTTTGCCCCTGCACTGGCGCTCTTTTGGCAGTCTAACCCAGTGCAGGCACCCTTGCACCATGCAGGACTGTTTTTGTGCAATCCTGAAAGGCTTATTTCTCTTTCTACGTTTTCTTCAGAATGCAGAGCACAATGAAAGAGGAAGTAGCAAGGAGAAATCCTCGTTACGCCTCACCTGTCTTTTGCCGCATTTCCAGGTCTACCAATTCTGGTAATTATGGGAATGCATCAAAAACCATGGGAGTTGCATGGAAACACCCACACAACACCCATGGAGCGCCTTACTAGGCCAGAGTAAGGCATGCAGAGATTTGCGCTGCGTTGCCTTACTGCAGATTTATGGATCCACTCAGGGCCATGCAAAGTGGCTTTGCGTGGATTTATTGATCACATGTAAAGTTTACTTCGCTCTTGCACCAGGATGTAAACCGGCTCATAAACAGGCCCCCTAGTGTTTATGTATTTTTAACATGCTCATTATGATGTGAGACCTTACTTGCAAAAAGAGCATTTCGGAACTAATCGTTGGCAATAATTAGTTTCATGTTTATTCCTTGTTTATTTCTTTTTTATAGCATGTACCTGAGCTGAACTACTTCTAGAATGTATTTCAAGTGAGAAGGTATAGCATAAAAAAAACCTTTCTCAGCAATAGCACAGAGAGGGCATCCATCTTGACTCAAATACTCAAGTACTCTGAATGAAATTAGCGCATGTCTGCCCGAACAAACTGTGCACCGAAAACAGGGACAAAAAATATCCAACTTGTACCTCTGACAGAGACACTGCCGGGCTTCATTTGTCTGTAGTGCACCACCTCACACACACAATATGAGGGAAGGAGTTGATAGAGCTCGGATGTTATTATTCATTTAATCTCTATGAATTCAACCTGGGAGACAAATGATTATGGCAATAATTTACAGAAATGACAATTGAGTGTTGAGTTATCATGTTTAGAGAACATGCATGAAATGAAGTTTGATTTACATACTGTATCGCAAAAGCATGCAGAATTTTAGATGTAGATTTGTAATGACACCTAACCATAGATGAAATTAATGAGAAGTAAATTAAGCTATTGATATATGTTTACTATATGCATAAATGAACAAATAACAGACAAAACGATAAGATGAATTACCTTATAATTGTATGAATAAAGTTATTTTAGGTACTAATAAAATGGACAGTACCATTAGAATGTGAAATGTGAGTACTGATATTGATGATAGAAAAACAAATGCCATAATATTTTGTGCTTCGTAAAGGTTTATTTTAGATATGCTTTCAAGCATAACAAGTGATGTCTTAAACTTGCAACGTGAGAAGAGATTTGCAAAACTAATATGCAAAATAATAATGAGGTGTTTAAAAAAAAAAAATTATGGGTACTTTATACCTACATAATGTAATCGCGAGTCATTAACATGTCTATTTGAAGAACTAATGTACCGTATTCAATGATGTTAAGTTCATATTTTAGCATAAACTTAGTGCACACAGGCTGCATTTCATATAGGCCTCAAACTTCGTTTGCTTCCTAGCATGAACTAATGAACTGAATAGTCTGAAGCCTATGAGAAGTTTCGTAAAGTTTCTACTTGTGCTTTAACACTCAATAATTCCTTTCACTCTCTAGGACTGCCCTCGCACACAACAGTGTTGAAAGAACGTTACCCGACAACTGGCCAACTTATTCCACCATCCCCCAAACTTTGCCTCCTCAATATCTGGGAGGCTACTGACCTCACACAGGCGGAGCAGTCGTGGGCCATGATGGGTTGGACTATCGCCAAACGTAATATCGCCCAAAAGTGGGAGGCGAACATGATGCCACGTGTAAGGGACTAGGCGAATGGCATGGACTATGCCATGATTGCCGAAAAAACTGTGTTCAAGGGGAGGGATGCCCCGGAAAATGGGACCACAAATGGGGAAAGTGGAGCACATATAGGGTTGAAATTTGCATTTCTCCTACAGTGGAATTGAGGAGGGAGAGACGAACACTGTTGGATAGATTGGGTGAGACTATGGTAGCCTCCACACCGGGCAGCCAAGAATCAGATGCTGGATCAAATGAACCAATTGTTGATTTTCTCATATTTTTTGATCATGGTACACTGTTGTAACTATAGAGAAAGGGACAACCTCTGGAGATAGCGGCTTTATGTATTCCTAATCCTGAAAATGTTGTGAAACACTGTTGAGATCTTGTGTTGCCTTGCCAAAGATGACTGTATAATGCCTTGCACTGCTGCATTTTGTTATCAATAAAAGCAGTTTAAAAGAAAAAAAAAATTCCTTTCATACTGGCAGCTTATTTGACTGGACTGCTTGAGAACAGACTGACAAAGGATGAGAGCATGGACTCGCCAACGTCGTAGATGTTATAACCAATCGGATTAATAAAAATCAGTGGTCTTGTGGGAAATGCAAAGTAATGGATTACTTAATCTTACGGATTTGGATACTTTATCTACTACATCATCTCATCCTATCGAAACTGACCGATGGAACAGAATGGGCTGATCAAATTGGTGATGCCAAAGGTTGTCAACCAGAAATTGATGCAGTATAATTGCTTTAAGTGCGGACAGGGGCGGTTGCTATCTTTCCCACCAACTCGACCCACCTTGTGGTACAGACACTGGTGATGTGTATTTCCAGAAACTAATGCGAACTGGGACAATTACTACATTGGCTGCCAGCTGGGATGCATGCATTATTGGAAACTTTCCAACTGGAAGGTTTCCGACAACAGCTGTGGCATTTGATGTTGCAGTGCAGACAGGGGTAGACAAACCAGTTCACGAACTGGATCTGGCCATTTTGGCGATTACTGAACTTGCATCTATGGGGAATGTATGAGGGTCATATACTTTAAAGGTGTCATTTCTCATGAAATAATCTTCCTCGTGGAGGAAGAATTTTCTTTAAATTTGAGTGTTACTAAGCCTATTCAAAATCAGTACCAGACGGTTATATGACGTTACAACGCGTGCTTTTGCCCTGCATGCTGTTACAACACAGTTTTGTACCCTACTTGCTGTCGGGGTGCGCTGGAGTTGGGAATTTATAGTATTCCAACTCCAGTCTGTGCAACGGTAGGGAAGAGGTGGTAGTGAAATCCAACACCTTATACTCCCTACCGGAAGCCATTGTCATTGCAATGGCATGCAGTGTAAAAACATGTGTTCTAATGCATGCGTTGTAATGGTTGTTTCCCTCCCAGACATGGTGGTCTGCTGATACCAGCAGGCCACCATCCATGGGAGTGCTAGCCATTCCCAATAGGGTTGCCAATTGCGACTGCCTGATTATTATTCATGAGGTTTGCAATTTGCGACCTCATTAGGAATCACAAACAGTCTCTAGGACACTGTTTTACATAGCATTTTGTGACTCATAAATTGCGACTTGCAATTTGTCGCAATTTGCGAGTCACAAGAAAAGCTATGGATGTACATCTGGCCCTATAAGTCATAAATCACATTGGCAATGACACTTCCCTTTAAATTGTGATAAAGATAATCATTCTGCTGAATCTGTTTCATTCATTTGTTGTGTTCAAGTTGTCTGTTTCCAAATTCATTTGATGTGAACATTTATGCATGAAGCAAGATCATTTGGTAATGAATAGATGCTAACCATTATCTTATTTTAGGTCCTCATATGATAATAGTTAATCCCCTAAATATTCTAGTCCCTTTCAGCACAGAACAAGGTCCATTGGAGGACCTAGCTGAGGTTATTCAGGGTAAATCTGTTCTGTAGTACAGTAGTGTAAGGACCATCAAGTTTACTCTCCAAAAGTGTAATCAATCAGCTGCTTGGGACCTTATGATACCTTCATCCTAAAGCTCAAGTGGCACTTCATATCGAACTATATGTTTTCATGGGTCTCTGAAGAAAAGTAGTGTCTCTTCTGCATACATGGATCAAATCCCTTTGAATAGACCAGTTCGCCATAGTACTAAGCTGTGGACACGGAGATGTCTGTCTAGTGCTCCTCACCATAATTTAATGAAAGAAAAGCCATATTCTTTGGTTCCTTATTGTTGTGCTGTGGGAAGGCATCAAACCATAGGTCTGGTCAAAAACATGTAATTTGGGTTCTCTTTCCATCTTGGGGAGTCTCACCACCACCTGGCACAGGATAGCTTTATGGGCACACATGCTATCCTCCTTTAAATCTGAGTTCATATACTTTCCCTCCTCGTTGGCTCCCATCTCTTTAACTGTTCCAAAATGCTTTCCCACCCTGGAGTTTTGATTAACTACAGAAACGTTTAGGGTTCTCCTTGGTCCATTCAGGCAAGGTATGTGAACACATCTCTTTCAACACAGTTAAAACTCTCATCAACTCAAAAGTTCTGGGATGTAATAATGGTCTACTAATGGGTCTCAGCTAATATTTCTTTATATAACTTCACAAAATCCTATATTTCATAAAGAAAACATTACCATCTTCATAAGTGTTCTCCCACCTCTTGATATCTACAACAAGCTGTCCATCTACAATAAATAAGGTAATACTGATGCAACTGACACTCAAAGAAGTGGATATGATTGCCTGCAACAACCTCCCCTTACTAATCAATGCAACTACCTCTCCAGAACCCATTCCTACTACAGGCTAACTCAAAACCTAAGATCAGTATTATAAACCTTAACATGCTGAGACCAGTTTAAAAGGAGAATATTCTTTGTTTATCTTAAACATGGCAGAGTAATAATTTCCAAAAAAACATTACTTGAAATCGGAATAAAAGATCACTTAAATATGTACTTACCTCACATCATGCTCAAAATAGCTAAAGAAAATTAAATCATTAGAAAAGAACAGAATGGATGATATACTAATCATGTCTTCCCTTGTCAATTATCTCAATAGATTTTTAATCATATGTGTGTGTTTTCATATCAAAGGCTCTACATGGAAAGCGTGGTTTAGGGAAAGCTTCAAACACCAAGTGCTCTTCACTGATGGTATTCATTTGTGTTGCTTGGCAGATAATGACATTATCAGATGAGGGATATATGGCAACTTCCTCATTAACGCTTTGATTGAGGGAAGTGGATAGCTCCTAGATACTAATTGACAATCCAATTAAGGGAAGTAGGCAAGAAGAATGTGACACTTAGGTAGCCATGGGGAAGGTTGGCCAATTAACAACATAACACAACTCAGTTTTTTTACACTAAATGAGGCCCGTTTTCATTTTGAGTATTGACAGTAAAACTATGTTTCTTGCTAATATGGTAAAACAAAATAACAGTTTGGAATTAATTTTAATGAAACCTGGGGACGGAGTTTATGAATATGTATTTACAAATTTAGATTTTTGTCCAAATTTTGATAGTGCATAAACTAAACCTATATATGATTTTCAAAGTAGTGTGAACTGGTATTCTGGTATATACATATACATTCACTGAGAAAACGGAGTTTAATATGACTTTATAAGTAGGAACAATGTTAGTCACTACTTAATATTTTACATTTTTTTAAAAGTGGTATGAATCTGTTATAGTTAACTGAAGTAACTATAACTAGCGTCTCCACCATGCATAGCTTGGTTGTAAATTATTCAATTTCAGATGCCATCAGCAATAACAATGCTTTTTTAAAACATGTCATGTCTAGTTATGTCATGAGGTATACGTGAGGGTAAAAGCAGTGCATGGTGAGGGCATGAGCTATAGTTACTTCAAGGTGTAAGTGATAGCTATTTCGATTAAAGTTAACTGGTAAATTTCAGTGTATTTTTTTTGTTTACAATTCCATATTGTAACTACCTTTGTCATTTAACTGTAACAATACTTAAAGCTTTAGAACTGACACTTTAACCTTTGTTTTATTCAGTGAAATTCCGTTTTTAATGGAAGTTTGTCAATAGATAAAAGGCAGGCCTATTGGTTTTGCCAAGGGGTAAAATATATAAAATAAGGGTAAAATATCTAAAAAAAAACAGGCCCAGTGACTGTCAAAAAGTCAGGAAATCATTGAAATGTCTGTCAATAAACATTTTAAAAAACATTTATATCAATCAACCAATCAATCAATCTCTTAATGTTTATTTTAAAATTTAACAATGTATAATTTTTTGAAAGTCAATTGTACCATACCTGGCTGTCTACAGTATCAACAGGTATAGTACAAAGTTAAAAAAGTGGAACACCTACTGAAAAGAGAAACCATTTGCAAAAGAAATCCTAAATTGCAGACAGCTAAAAAATATAAAAGTATACAAAAGTTATTACTAAAAACAATCGCTCAAATTGACATAAATGCTGCTATATTTGAAAGGAAATGTTTAACAATTAAGAGAAACACAGATTCTCCAGATAGAATAGACCATTCGATAAACATTCCCAGAAGTAAACTGGGGTGATTTGGGGTCATATTATCAAGCCTGGGCGATAGAATTATCGTTAGATGCGAAGGACATCTAACATGAGCTTTGATTGGAAATCCATAGAGCATATTATCAAGCCCATTATCGCCACTTTAGCGGCAGTTTCCTGCCGATAAAGCGGCGATAATTTTATCGCCCAGGCTTGGTAATATGGCCCTTAGTCTTTAAGAGAGACAGAGTTTTCTCCATACATTTTACGAGGCTCTCTGTCATCAGGAGGTCCTCTTCGCTCAATACATATTTCAGTGCATACATATGGCCTGCAACATTCCTTTTTGATGAAGAATGGTCTTAGCCATCTTCATCCCTCAGGTAAAAGTGCAGAGCTAATGCAAACAATATGCCACATTGATTTTAATTTGTAATTGCAGATACAACATTGTTTTAAAAATGGACTTTGTATGATGACCATGCTTATCTGAACTCCATTAAGGAAGTTCATGGAAAACAAATGTTGATAAATCGTAATCCCACTGATTTGGCCAAAGGGCAGGAGAGGTAATTGGATAATTGCTTTCCAGAGAAGCTCTCTGCTATATTGCCTGCATAATTCCTATTTTGCAATGTCTTTATGTCATGTGTAATTGAGAGGGCTTTTATCTTTTTCTATACACTTGTTTAAATTGTTGCTCAGAAACTTCTGCATTCCATAACTCTTCTAATTGCAGGGTAAGATGTCAGTTTTTAGATAAGAATGCCAGTGTTTGTTGTGTATATTAGGAGCTGTGGGAGTATGCCAGAGACCATTTCTCAAGGTGTGATCTTTAGGCTGGATCATTGCACAAAGAAGATCTAACCGAATTCAAAACCTATTAGATAGCAGGAGGAATATATTTACTATTCCAACTCCAAACAGTGCAACAGTAGGGAAAATGTTGGATAGCGTAGGGGCAAAAACTACTATTCCCACCCCAGTGAGTGCAACAGTAGGAAACGTGTTGGATAGCCTAGCGTTTAAAATTACTAATCCCACTCCAGGAAGTGCAACAGTAGGGAAAGTGTTGGATAGCGTAGGTGTAAAAATTACTATATATATATATATATATATACATATTCCTCCTGCTATCTAATAGGTTTTGAATTCGTTTAGCTAATGTAGCATATAATTAATTAACAAAAGATGAAAAATCATTTAAATGTATTTAATTTGTTATATATTTATTTATTTTAATTTATCTTATTGTTTAATGTGTATAAATGTATTTATTCAATTCAAAACAACTTTATTGCGGCTGTTTATAGCCATAAAAGCACATTAAAATTACATCAGTTACAGAACCAAACTAGATTCAGATTAATATGTCAAAACGTACATTGGCATCTATGCATGGAATAGAAAATAGTACATTTTAATTAAAAATAGAATCATCGGTGAGGGAATTCCATATATTTAAGACATACAATAAAAATATAAATTAAGTATAAGAATTCATAAAAACTGTGATAAAAATCCCAAGGTCGACATCCGATCCCAGAATGCATACTACTAGATCACAGTCTAATCTTCCTCGGTCCACCTATGACTAAAATGTAAGAGCTTCAGAATTAGTCATAACACCAGATGTAAAGGAAAAAGAGTGCTATAGATCGCTTATGTATTGCTCCAATTTTAACAGGTTCCTTCGTATTAGCCAAATAGCAAACAAAAATGTTGATATTGCAACCACATGAACCGGGTCAGTATCTGTTTTTAGGATCCTGAAAAAATCAAGGCAACTCCTAATACCCAGGTTCCTACAGAGTTGAATAATCAATTTCTGCCTGGGTGGTCTATATGCCGCTCAGAAGAGCAACACATGAACAATAGTTTCTTCTTCCGCGTGGCAGCCAGGACATAGCCGGCTCGATACTCCCACCTACTTGTTTGTGATTGCATATAGCAGTAAGGTTCCGTATCTGAATTGTAAGAACAACTTCTTCACTAACGTTGGTTAAATAGAGTCCGACACCCTCTCAAATTCATAGTGGCACTTAAAATCGAGGAACCCATAGGTTAAGCTCACAGAGTTAACTGACTGGAAATTTTTAGACAGTTTAAACTCTTTTAGTGCACTAGCCAAAGTTTTCTTAGAAGTGGCTAAGCAAGTGACTTCTGGAATAATCCATAAGTCTTCCCTACCTATTGCCCTAAAGGAGTGCCTTACAAACAAAAGCAGGGTATGCTACCAGCCCCTAGTGCTTACAATACCACTGTTAAGAGTCTTCCCTATAAGATCCGAACTCAGGAGTACTCCACAACCGCCGCCAATAAAGCAACGGGCGAGTCGAGATAAGATCCGCAATAGGAGGAATATTCAAATCCAATTTTAGCGGAACTAATGGTGTATTTTTGGGTAGGGTCAGAATTTGTCTAATAACATTTTTTCAGTTAGTGTGAGGGCTTTAGAAGACCTATGCCCCCACAATTCCGCCCCATAAAGGGATGCTGACCTGGCTTGAACTTTGTATATTTCAAGTGGTGGGCTTATAATCTTTGAAACACATTTCTTCTGGACTTTTAAGATTGCCCCAGCAGCCTGGGTTAGTTTTAAATTAGCCTTGTCCATTTTGGGACCCCACCCCATTTTGACGTTCAAAGAAAGACCCAGATAATCAAAAATGGGTACCCTTTCAAGGGGTCTGTTCTCCATCATCGGGTGTGGGCAGTTAGTAGAATTGGCATTAAAGACCATGTACTTAGTTTTATTAATATTGACCACGAGGTTCCTCCTTTTGCAGAACTGGCCAAATCCATTTAGCACACGCTGCATACCCATTGCTAACTTCGAGAGCAGCAGGGTATTATCCGCAAACATTAATGCGGGAATAGTAATTGTAACCCCTTTGCTATCCAAAGCTTTCTCTACTGTTGCACTCACTGGAGTGGGAATAGTAATTTTACCCCTACCCTATCCAACACTTTCCATACTGTTGCACTCACTTGAGTGGGAATAGTCATTTTTACCCCTAAGCTGTTCAACACGTTCCCCACTGTTGCACTCCCAGGAGTGGGAATAGTAGTTTTAACCCCTATGCTACCCAACACTCTCCCTAATGTTGCACTCACTAGAGTGGGAATACTAATTTTTACCCCTACGCTATCCAACACTTTCCCTACTGTTGCTCTCACTGGAGTGTGAATAGTAATTTTTACATCTACGCTATCCAACACTTTCCCTACTATTGCACTTCCTGGAGTGGGAATAGTAATTTTAAACCCTAGGCTATCCAACACGTTTCCTACTGTTGCACTCACTGGGGTGGGAATAGTAATTTTTGCCCCTACGCTATCCAACATTTTCCCTACTGTTGCACTGTTTGGATTTGGAATAGTAAATGTATTCCTTCTGCTATCTAATAGTTTTTGTATTAGTTTAGCTAATGTAGTATATAATTTATTAAAAAAAGATCAAAAATCATTTAAATGTTTTTAATTTGTTATATATTTATTTAATTTTAATTTATATTATTGTTTAATGTGTATAAATGGGATGTATGTCAGTACAACGCGATCATTTTGATTGCGGTACTTTACATCACGGATTTTACAACGCAAGTCGTTACAACAACTTGCGTTGGAGGGCGCGGATTGATGATTATTATAATTTTATATTCCAACACCAGTCCACGTAACAGTAGGGAAGGTGTTGGAATATAAAATTACAATATTCCTTAACCAACAGCGCCATCCAGCGCAAAGTATTAGTAACGACTGGCATTGTAATGGCAGCGTGGTAAAGGTCATGCAGTGTAAACACTGTGTTGTAAACGACGTTTACCGTATAAATGTATTTATAATTTACGGGACTTTTTTAACAATGTATAAGTTATTAAAATAATAATTGAAAAATATTAATAAGTAAGTATATATATATTACATATTATATGTATATGTTTAATTTATTTTTCCATTTTATATATATTAATTATAATTTGTAAACATTTAAAAAATATTTTTAACTATGTTTATTTTAATTATATGTATAATTTACTTTATTTCTACATTATTTTTTAATACCTCAATCCGGGCTTGCGTAGACGTTGAAGAACGTGCAAAGTGCCGCTGAAGCAATGTGTCAGTGTGGAGCCGTGCAGTGGGCAAGATGCTTCAAGATTCTCCATGCAGTAGTGGTGATGCTTCGGTTCTGAGTGAGAGGCACAAGTTCTGAAGCCTATTCATGGCTGCTGCTCCCGCAGTAAGAGGATGCAGCAATTCTGAAGGCCATGGGCTAGTTCCAAAAGCGATGTGCTGGGTTCGCTCCACAAGAGAAAAAGAATGCACTGATATTGACTCCCACAAAGGTGAAGATGCACCGGTTTCAATTAGGATGTGTGGGTTCTGTTTGTAGAAGCACTTTATAGGCACTTCCAAGGGCCCAGGACTGAGTTGGCACCACTTGGCAGGTCAAGACTTGAAGCAAGCAAAGTCCAGGTGGTGTAGCAGGGTGAGTTTGATTCATTGATTCATTGATGTCCCTGAGACTTAGAACAGGAGGCAAGCCAGCAAGTCGTTATAGTCACCCTGGGTTCAAGTGTTGCACGTCCAGTCCTGCATACCCAACACTTAGAAGGTCTTTAAGATAGCGGGCGTTTTGCCACCACCCTTATGGCGGTGGCGATCTGCCTGCCAAAAACCACCACCTGCATGTTATTTCCCCCGCTATATTACCATGGCGGGGGACACCGACGGACTGAAAGTCCGTCCACCAGTTTTCCTACCAGTCGAAAAGTTGACCAGGTGGAAAAGCAGTTAACATGGTGGCGGTGTCTGGGAGACACCACCATCCATATCAGCATACATGTGTGGAAATGCCTTGCCATGGCGGCAATGCTGCCACGGAAAGGCATGTGGTTACAAGCACTGGGGGCCGTAGCTGGCCCCCTGGGATTCTGGGAGGTTGCACATGGGGGGTACCTATGGTACCCCCTGCATTTGACAGTACAATGTGCCAGGCACTGTGCGGTGCCTGTCACGTTGTACTGTCAAATGCACAACTTGCATTTCTAGCATGGTGGCGTACGGTGCTTTCAGCACCGCCGGCCGCAATGTCAGAAATGCGGTATGCGCCCGCCCGTGTGGCCGGCGCATCCTAATGGAATGTGTGGGACTGCCGCAAGCATTGCGGGTGGTCCCATTTCCCGGGGGTATATTACGGTTCACTCCATTCTTTAATTCAACATAGGCTGAGTTCCATGCTATCATGGAACAGAAGTAGTGCTCGTGGTAGTCCAAAATGAATGGTGGATGAGTTTGTTATCGGGGCAAAATTGCTTCTGTTAAACACCTGGATCTCTCCTCATCATATGAACCCATCTGCTATAAAAGACTGGTGGAGAGTCTCAGAAAGATCAGACCAAGTGGTTGGTGCTGGACAGAATTTGAGCTCTGCTAACAGTAAATAGTCAATCAATATGCATGCCCCTCTTTAGACCATTCCTCAAGGTTCTGCTTCAGCACCTTAAGTACTGAGGTTCCAAACCCCTCCCTCTGCCATTCTGAGCCTGCTTTTGTTATATTCGCACCGTTTGTGCTCATGCCTTTATAACTTTGTTTCCCCACAAAAAAGCTATCTCATCCAAATGTACAATCTTTGAGAGTGACCCAAGAAAATAGCCAAAATGAAGCAATTTTTGAGTGGGGGGAAATTTGACAAAAAGTGCATGTTTTTTTTTACTAAAAATGTTTGCAACAAATGCTTACTGTATTAAGATCACCTTTTCCCTAGCCTTTGAGAACAGATAGAGAAGTAAAAAACACGTTTGCCACATTTTCTGCAATTTTGTAGGTTGTAGTCAATTTTCATTTGTCTTGTGATTTCTACCTACTTCTGTCTGGGGAAAAACAGGTATGAATCCCATGGACAAAACAAGAAATCTATTCATTTCTGAAAAGTAAACACATTTCTGAATTCAGCAGGGCATCAGTTATGCAGAGCACTCATGGTTTTCCTAAAGAAACTAATCATTGAAATCATAAACTAAAGAAAATAGGTAGGACAAATATTGTTAGGTTACCTTTTCATCTGTTATTTCTTCCCCCAAAGGCCAATTTGCAATAGCAATAGCTGTTAGACTCTTCTAGTCACAAGGAAATATAGATGTTATTGATTACCCATAAATATGTGATACCATGGGCTACAAATGGAGCTGCAGCTTATAATTATATTTCATTGTGCATTGACAATGCTTCTATTCATTTGGTAAAATCTAATGAATTAGTATTAGAGAAACCTATACAATGCTGGAATGTGTTCTAGATGCTAAGTTTAGGAACACTGGTAGTGTATATAACTCTTAATTTGGGTGTACACATATTATGATGTGATTCAGAAATAATTTATTTTGATAATAATAAATATTCAACTAATCTGTATTCTGACGGTAGCATTGATAACAATGTTACCTCCGATATGTAATTGGGATTAGCTCCCTCAGCAGGAGAGGCCCCAAAACAGCAGAAAGAAATATCAAGATTTTGGCTTTCAAATTGATCCTTGCTGGCAATGAAGGTAAGTTTTATTTGGCCCGGGTTTGGCCGGCACCTGGGGAAACCTACCAAGCCCAGATATTTCTAAACACTAGAAACCAAAGGGAGTGAAGAGTGGTGTGATTTCTATGGGTCACTCTACATTTTCTTACTCAAAATGCCCTGATACATCATATTCTGGCTAAAACCACAAATCAATTTGAAAGGCAATGTCTTTAGTTTTAGAGCCTTTCCTGCACAGGTGATAGGCCCAACCAGCAAACACAGAAACACAGAAAGAGGAAAATGCCTCAGGGAATTGTTTTTGTGCAGGAAAGGGTCCCTTCCTGCACAAAAACAATCCTCCTTACAACGCAGGCACCCGTGCACCATGGTGCAAGGGAGCCTGCGTTGGCGCTAGGCAGCCAAAATGGTGCTAGCGCAGGAACACAGGTGGGAATGCACCAAACTCTTTTGAATACAGCGCATTCCTGCCCTTTCCCTGTCACACTGCGCAGTGCAACAAGGTAAATCGCTGTGCTACGTTGCTTGACTTTGCAATCAATATGGCCCTAGGGGCCATATGTAGGTAGAACGTTTTTTGCGATTCTCCAATTGCAAAACGCAATGTAGGTAAGGTTAGCAAAATATTTTGCGAATCCTACATATTCCTTATTTACGAATTGCAAATTGAGATTCGCAAATCAGGAATACCTTCCTATTCATTCCTATGGGCTAGAAGGCCCGTAAGAATGAATGGGAAGACATTCTCAATTTGTGATTCCTAATTAGAGAATCGCAAACTGAGAATGCAATTTCAAGGTTGCAAGGGTGTCAATAGGACACCCTGTTGCACCCCTTAAATAAACACGTGTGCATATGTGGCTAAGGGCATGTATGTGCACCACATGGCACATAAGCAAGTGCATTTTTCAAGGAAATCGCAAATTACCACCATTCTGCGGTTTGCGATTCCTTAAGCCAAAATCGCACAACTTGGGTGCTTTCTACATTGCATTTAAGGAATCGTAATTTGTGATTCCTTAAATGCATTTGCAAAATAGGGCATCGCAAATTTTGCGATTCCTTCTTTTGCAAGTGGGTTTTTGTCTGCTACATGGCACACTGCCCAAATTGCGATGGCAAAAGCTGAAAATTGCAATCGCAATTTGGCTTCCTACATAAGGCCCTAGGTTCTTTGCACTCATTGCTGGGACACCGTTTGGCAACCACACACTTTATAAAAAGAATTAAGATTAAAATAAATAACCGAGTGGTGAGATATGCACATGCACGAATTGTGATGCATAACCATTCGTTATTGAAATTTGGACATTCTCATGCATATTACAGATTCGGACCAGCATGTTTAGGCCCTCCTGAAATGCCTCCGGATTGCAAAAAGCAGGTGGAAATGCTTGTTGCATTCCCAGGAAACGAATGTAACCCATCCATTGTAGGTTGACCAAAGGTATTCATTTGGTCAGTTTCAGATCTGCAGCTCACCATTTCTATTATTCAAAGATGTTATATCTATAATGATGCCAATGTTAATGAAATATTTCCCTTCATTGCATCTTTTTGTGCAGTTCCTGCTTAATTTTTTTATAACTGCATTTTAAAGATATTCACTGCAAACGAAAAAGTCATAAAAAACAAATGTAAGCGAACATAAATGAGCCAAAGCAACAGAATCCTAATACAGAATGTAAATGCCCCTATATAAAGTAAAATATTGCATGAGCTGTCACAAAATACAATGAAATACAGTGACAATAGCCAGATCTTCAAATATTAAAAACACACACAATTGGTATAATTTACACCGAGCCAATGGCAAAGGAGCGTCAGCAGATGTTCTGCCTTATAAACAATTACATTCAGGAAATGTTGGTAATTAAAAGAGAGATGTAGCTGCTCCCTGCAGAGACTTGGGATGGTTTACAATATCATAAACTCCACAGGAGATATATGCAAACAGAGCAGTCATAAATATTTTCGTAGCGTAGATTTGATTGCCCAAGGAACCAAATAATATACCCAAATTAAGAATGGTTTGATTTCACTGCAATAATGTATGATGCATCCTAAATCGGCATATATTTTATTTTATCAAATATACATCCTAATGCAAATTATTTACAAATAATAACTTATTCCGTTCTGTGATTCATCTCTGGACATTGCCCTTCTTAAGATGTTCAGTAGAACCTATCAAATAAATCAAATTATTTCCAAAGAGAAACATTAGCGGACCTTATAAGATATTAATTTCTTAAATGATGAGTTACCATTGTTTATACAGTTTTGGCCTATAGGCAATTAATTAAAAAGAAAATAAAGGGCAAAAAAGTATTACTTTTACTTGTATTGTCTTCTGGCGAATTTGTATATAATTGGGGCTATTCATAAAGGTAAGTTACATTTCTGAGTAACCTACCAGTGTCATTAACTTTTACACTTTTGAGTACCTTTACTACCTTTAGCTATTCAGAAAATCTGACACGTACATCTCTCCAACCCTTGAAAAACGAGTTGAAACCAAACTAGTGTAAGTTACTACTGAAAAAGAGCAGTAGGAAATTGAGCACCACACATGGCCAACCACTGGTGCTGCAACAATATAACATAACAATTAGATGAGGAAGGTATTTAAATGTGAACCAAAATGGAAATAATTTTAAATTAAATTACAATACTTAAAATAGTTAACAATATAAATATTTATTCTTTATTGTTAAAAAGTATCAAAAATAGAACATCTTTATTGGTAATTATAAAAAATATAATTTACTGTTTTATGTCAAACAAGTACGGAACAATACATTTAAATTACTTTTAATTAATTCTATACATCACTTTTAATAATGTATATTTCTTTTTATTCTAGGTAGGAATTTTTATTTTTTAACATAAATCTCAGAAATATAGAGTTAATTTAATTTAATATATTTACAATAAATAAAGATTTAGTTTACCATTAGGTTAACAGTGCTGTAGCATTTTACTTCAGTTGAACATTTAAATCAAATATATAAAATTAATTTATATTAATACTTCACATAAAGTTATTTTATTTTCACAAACCTTTTCCAAGTTTAATTCAACTTTTGAAATTTGTCCTATACTTTACTATGCAGAGATCTCCACCCTGACTGCAGACTCTCCCCATCATAAAGCATAGCGAAAATTAGAAAATGTTCTTGAATTCGAAAAAAATAGTAAATATATTTATATCTCAAATTTTAATATCAAATTGTTCCAACTCACTCAATGAAAAACCGTGACTTGCAGCCCCAAATGTATTTTGTTCAGTTTCAGTGATGCACAGCTTGCCATATGAACTGATGTCACTAAAGCTGATACTGAAAACAGTTGGACACAACAGAATCCAGCTGCTTTCATTTTGATCAGTGCTCAGCGGCACAGGTCAGATCCCCAAACAGGGATCTGCTAAGGAGAGGCACTATTGAAAAGTTGATACTCACCCCTTTACATTGTTACCTCTGCCTAGTGGATTCCTTAATTTTGATCTCCACAGGAAGGTGGTCCCCAAGCAGGGACCCACCAATTAGCAACCAGGGATAGTTTCAAGGGAGTGTGTAGCTCCTGAGGCATGGCCAATTCTTCCACCCACAAAGGGCAATACAGTCTTTCTGCCACCTGAGGAGGGCACTTGGGGTTCCATCCCCTATCTTCCCACACTCAGGGCCCCATTAGGATAGCGGGCGGAAAACCACCCCGCCCGCCATGGATGCGGGAAACAACCGCCCGCCATGGAGGCGGTGCAACCGGCAGACAAATTAGGATCGACCGCCACTAGAGACCGACCGCGGCGGTAGCGGTGAAAATGAAACCGGCCGACGTGTGCGGTGATGACAAAACTCCGACCGCGGCGGTCGGAAAAGCAGCTGAAATACAACACCGCCCACAGGGAAAGCGGAGACACCGCACAGGAAATTACGATATCCCCGAGGGTGGCGCGGGCGGACCGGCAGGCACCGACCGCCGCGGTCGAAGGCAGGATTGCATGGGAGAAATGACGGACAAGCACCAGCAAAGTCACCGCAGCGGACGAACACGAAATCCATCGCGGTCGATGTCAAAGCACCGCAGCGATGCAAAATACTGCATAAACAAAGTAGCCCAGCCACAAATACATACAACACACACACACAGATACAGAAATGGCAAAGAAATACACAATACTACATAACCACACCCACTACACACCTGACAACCACTATCCAATTGGACACACCCACACAGCTGAGTACAAATCCACACCCTCCACTCACCACAATCCTTTGCATCTTCCCAGAACAGAAGGCCACACACCACATCTGAGAGAGGCAAAATCGCACACAACACCCACCACCACCATCAACACCACCATCACACCATCACAATCAAACCCCCAGCACAGAACACACCTCATCACCACACCCTTGCACCCACACACCCCTGCACCCACAAACACCTCAACACCCCCACACCATGACCTCACAAAAAATGCCCAAATTCACAGAGAGTGAGTTGACAGTCATGGTCAACGAGATTGTGAGAGTAGAACCACAACTATTTGGGAACCTAGTCCAACAGACACCATTCGCCACCAGGACACAAATGTGGGAAAGGATTGTCCAAAGGGTGAATGCAGTTGGGGACACCCCAAGATCCAAGAAGGAGATCATGAAGCGGTGGCATGATCTCAAGAGGGTTGTCAAGGAGAAGAGGAGCAAGAACTGGACTGTGGCAAACTTGACTGGCAGTGGCCCTCCCGTCCCACTGAAGACATTCACACCATGGGAGGAGAAGGTGCTTGCTATCCTGCTACCTGAGAGTTACACAGGAGTAGCCGGGGGAGCGGAGGCTGGTAAGTACAGACAACCACATTGACTTTTACCTCCTTGCAATACCCAACCACCAATACACTGTCCATCCCTAAACAAGATGTAGCCAGCCATTCTGCTGAGGAGGCCTGTATGGGGCCGGAATGTCAGTACAACAACTCCCACCATAGCCCCTGTCCCACAGCCCAGCATCATGGAGGCCTGCCCCACCCAGGAGAAAGTGTCAGCCATTGCACAGTTTAACAAACAAACTTACAGGTAGGTAGCCATCTGCACTTGGAGGGTGTTTGTGGGGGTGAGGCCTGTACCACTACTCCCAGCATGCCCCCTGTCCCACAGCCCAGCATCATGGAGGCCTGCCCCACCCAGGAGAAAGTGTCAGCCATTGCACTGTTTAACAAACAAACTTACAGGTTGGTAGCCATCTGCACTTGGAGGGTGTTTGTGGGTGCGAGGGAGGGAGGGAGGCCTGTCTCACTACTCCCAGCATGCCCCCTTGTCCCACAGCCCAGCAGCATGGAGGCCTGCCCCACCCAGGAGAAAGTGTCAGCCATTGCACTGTGTAACAAACAAACTTACAGGTAGGTAGCCATCTGCACTTGGAGGGTGTTTGTGGGGGTGAGGCCTGTACCACTACTCCCAGCATGCCCCCTGTCCCACAGCCCAGCATCATGGAGGCCTGCCCCACCCAGGAGAAAGTGTCAGCCATTGCACTGTTTAACAAACAAACTTACAGGTTGGTAGCCATCTGCACTTGGAGGGTGTTTGTGGGTGCGAGGGAGGGAGGGAGGCCTGTCTCACTACTCCCAGCATGCCCCCTTGTCCCACAGCCCAGCAGCATGGAGGCCTGCCCCACCCAGGAGAAAGTGTCAGCCATTGCACTGTGTAACAAACAAACTTACAGGTAGGTAGCCATCTGCACTTGGAGGGTGTTTGTGGGTGCGAGGGAGGGAGGGAGGCCTGTCTCACTACTCCCAGCATGCCCCCTTGTCCCACAGCCCAGCAGCATGGAGGCCTGCCCCACCCAGGAGAAAGTGTCAGCCATTGCACTGTTTAACAAACAAACTTACAGGTTGGTAGCCATCTGCACTTGGAGGGTGTTTGTGGGTGCGAGGGAGGGAGGGAGGCCTGTCTCACTACTCCCAGCATGCCCCCTTGTCCCACAGCCCAGCAGCATGGAGGCCTGCCCCACCCAGGAGAAAGTGTCAGCCATTGCACTGTGTAACAAACAAACTTACAGGTAGGTAGCCATCTGCACTTGGAGGGTGTTTGTGGGGGTGAGGCCTGTACCACTACTCCCAGCATGCCCCCTGTCCCACAGCCCAGCATCATGGAGGCCTGCCCCACCCAGGAGAAAGTGTCAGCCATTGCACTGTTTAACAAACAAACTTACAGGTTGGTAGCCATCTGCACTTGGAGGGTGTTTGTGGGTGCGAGGGAGGGAGGGAGGCCTGTCTCACTACTCCCAGCATGCCCCCTTGTCCCACAGCCCAGCAGCATGGAGGCCTGCCCCACCCAGGAGAAAGTGTCAGCCATTGCACTGTGTAACAAACAAACTTACAGGTAGGTAGCCATCTGCACTTGGAGGGTGTTTGTGGGTGCGAGGGAGGGAGGGAGGCCTGTCTCACTACTCCCAGCATGCCCCCTTGTCCCACAGCCCAGCAGCATGGAGGCCTGCCCCACCCAGGAGAAAGTGTCAGCCATTGCACTGTTTAACAAACAAACTTACAGGTTGGTAGCCATCTGCACTTGGAGGGTGTTTGTGGATGCGAGGGAGGGAGGGAGGCCTGTCTCACTACTCCCAGCATGCCCCCTTGTCCCACAGCCCAGCAGCATGGAGGCCTGCCCCACCCAGGAGAAAGTGTCAGCCATTGCACTGTGTAACAAACAAACTTACAGGTAGGTAGCCATCTGCACTTGGAGGGTGTTTGTGGGGGTGAGGCCTGTACCACTACTCCCAGCATGCCCCCTTGTCCCACAGCCCAGCAGCATGGAGGCCTGCCCCACCCAGGAGAAAGTGTCAGCCATTGCACTGTTTAACAAACAAACTTACAGGTTGGTAGCCATCTGCACTTGGAGGGTGTTTGTGGGTGCGAGGGAGGGAGGGAGGCCTGTCTCACTACTCCCAGCATGCCCCCTTGTCCCACAGCCCAGCAGCATGGAGGCCTGCCCCACCCAGGAGAAAGTGTCAGCCATTGCACTGTGTAACAAACAAACTTACAGGTTGGTAGCCATCTGCACTTGGAGGGTGTTTGTGGGTGCGAGGGAGGGAGGGAGGCCTGTCTCACTACTCCCAGCATGCCCCCTTGTCCCACAGCCCAGCAGCATGGAGGCCTGCCCCACCCAGGAGAAAGTGTCAGCCATTGCACTGTGTAACAAACAAACTTACAGGTAGGTAGCCATCTGCACTTGGAGGGTGTTTGTGGGTGCGAGGGAGGGAGGGAGGCCTGTCTCACTACTCCCAGCATGCCCCCTTGTCCCACAGCCCAGCAGCATGGAGGCCTGCCCCACCCAGGAGAAAGTGTCAGCCATTGCACTGTGTAACAAACAAACTTACAGGTAGGTAGCCATCTGCACTTGGAGGGTGTTTGTGGGTGCGAGGGAGGGAGGGAGGCCTGTCTCACTACTCCCAGCATGCCCCCTTGTCCCACAGCCCAGCAGCATGGAGGCCTGCCCCACCCAGGAGAAAGTGTCAGCCATTGCACTGTGTAACAAACAAACTTACAGGTAGGTAGCCATCTGCACTTGGAGGGTGTTTGTGGGTGCGAGGGAGGGAGGGAGGCCTGTCTCACTACTCCCAGCATGCCCCCTTGTCCCACAGCCCAGCAGCATGGAGGCCTGCCCCACCCAGGAGAAAGTGTCAGCCATTGCACTGTGTAACAAACAAACTTACAGGTAGGTAGCCATCTGCACTTGGAGGGTGTTTGTGGGGGTGAGGCCTGTACCACTACTCCCAGCATGCCCCCTGTCCCACAGCCCAGCATCATGGAGGCCTGCCCGACCCAGGAGAAAGTGTCAGCCATTGCACTGTTTAACAAACAAACTTACAGGTTGGTAGCCATCTGCACTTGGAGGGTGTTTGTGGGTGCGAGGGAGGGAGGGAGGCCTGTACCACTACTCCCAGCATGCCCCCTGTCCCACAGCCCAGCAGCATGGAGGCTACCCCCACCCAGGAGCAAGTGTCAGCCATTATACCCTGCACGATCACCTTACAGTTATGTAACTACCGTTTATCTTCATGAAGTGTGTGTGTATTAATCTATTTACTATTGTACAAAATGCATAGACAATCAACCTTTAGGACACCATGATCTAACTATCCACTATGTAATGTAACACGATGTTGCCATGATTTGTACAACTGATGACAGCACAATGCACTAGTGTACAGACAGCTGATGATACACAGATGACACAAACACTGACCACTCCCCATCTACTCCACAGGTGATGAAGAACTCACTGCTGGGGACAACACCAACGACCCGCAGAGCCAGTCTCCACCTCCGGCACATGGACTCACAGATGCAGACTCCCAGGACAGTATGGACGATGAGCTCCAGCCCGGCACATCCGGTGTTCCACACACCCAGAGGTCCCAGGCCCCCATCCTCCCCACCACCACCTCTGCTGCAACGACAACGCAGCAGACCCCTGCTGTCACAGCCTCTGCCTCCACCGCAACCACCACCGCAGCCACTGCCACCAACACCACCACGACCACCAGTACCACCTGCAGCACCCTCCCTGTCCCTAGGGATGACCAGCCCACACCAACAACTGTGGAGGGCAGGGAGCCAGTGCGTGGCGCACCAGTGGCGAGGGAAGAGGTTCGTGGCAGCAGAGCAGGTGGGAGGGCCAGGGCCAACACCAGACCTCGGGCGGAGTGGACACCATCCCTGGACCACTTCACCAGAGTTGTGGATGCCTATCAAGAGGTCCAGGGACAAAGTGGCCGGTCGGACGAATTTTTCAGGGAGCTCATCCTGCTGATGAGGTCCATCAATAACCACATGGGACAGATGGTGGACCTCATGGGCCAGCAAGTGGCGTTGCAGAGGGACAGGCCTGTGTCCCAACCACCCCCATCCCCTCCTGTTGTGCAGCAGGATCACAGTCCACCATCCTCCCCTGCGCCAACAGAGAGGGGCGAGTCCTCTGACGCCGCTGGCCATTCAGCAGGCCCCCCACCGCCAAAAAGATCTAGGGGGCGTCCAAAGAAGAGCCTGGGAGTCTCTGGAAGCCAAGCACCTGCCACACGCCAGTCACGGAGCCAGCCTTGAAGACAACCCTCTCCCCAACTGCATTGACTCTTTTGGACTATCTTTCCCCACATTGGCTTGGCAATGGCACCTGTCTGTTGGACTGGGTCACCACATTCATGTGGTGTCTACTCTTGCATCTCAGCGACCATGACTGTCAACTCACTGCTCATTCCCCACCTTCCTGTAAATATTCACGCACAATTCACATGTCCACCCCGTAAATAAAATACCTTACAATCCAGATTTTGTGTAGTGAATTCTTTAGTGCATAATTTACAATGATGATTATGTCCATGATATGTAAACATGATGTACAGTATGCAGGGCAGGAACACGCTGGAGAACCTAGGGAGACACAACAGAACTACAGTCACTGGTCTCATCGTGGCAACACACACAGATCACTGATCCACAAATATCCTAATTATCACAGGTACCCTACACAGTGTCTATCTGAAATGCTGTAATGCCGTCCATAATACATCTCCGGACGTAACGTCCATTCCAACAATCCCATACATAGGTGACAGAACATGTGGCTATTGGGAACATCTGCGCATAACCATTCATAACATAAGCTAAGACACTAGACTATGTAGACGTTGTAACTCGTCACACACCTTCAAGTGAAGTAGCATTGGATTAGCTGCTGCCGTTGGTCAACTCCTTCCTCCTCTCCACTCTCCTCATCACTGGATTCAGGTCCCTGAGCAGGTTGTGGCCTTGGTTCCTCACCGTCATCCAGGAGCAGGGGGACCCCCTTGTGGATGGCCAGGTTGTGTAGCATACAGCATGCCACAACGATCTTGCACACCTTCCCAGGCGAGTATGCAAGTGCGCCTCCAGTCCTGTCAAGGCACCGGAACCTTGCCTTCAGCAGCCCAAAAGTACGTTCAATTACCCGTCGTGTCCTGCCATGGGCCTCATTGTAGCGGATCTCTGCAGGTGTCTGGGGATTACGGAGTGGGCTCAACAGCCATGGCCTACTGGGATAAGCCGAGTCCCCTGTGGGAAAAAAATACACATTGCAATGTTGTACGGCCACAGTAAAGGCAGTGACACACAGCAGGCGATAGCAGTTGTGTAACTCACCCACAATCCAGGCACGTTCGGGATGCAGATTCTCCATCATCCGTGGCACCATGCTGTTCCTCATGATGAAAGAGTCATGTGCCGAACCGGGATACTTAGCACACACATGTGAAATTGTCATGTCTGCAAGGCACACCACCTGCACATTCATGGAGTGGTAGTGTTTCCGGTTTCGAAAAATGTGCTCCGTCGCCTGCGGTGCCACCAGAGCCACATGGGTGCAATCTATCGCACCGACTACATGTGGGATGTGCCCAAGTGGATAGAAGTCCCCCTTAACGGCAGCCAATTCACGTCCCCGGGGGAAATGGATGTAGCGATTCCGATAGATCATCATGGCCTCGAGTACATCCCTCAGCACCATGCTGAACATGGGCTGCGACATTCCCCCAGCGTTAGCCACGGTCTCCTGGAAGGAACCAGTCGCAAAGAAGTGTAGTGCTGCCATTACCTTGTGGGCGGGTGTGAATGCCGTAGGATAGTGACGGCGAGGCTGCAGGTGGGGCTCCAATAGATCACACAAGATCTTCAATGTCGGTCTGTCCAACCGGAATTTCCTGATGATTGCCTCATTCTCCATGTCCTCAAGCACAATCACCTGACGTAGGAGATCTGGCCTCCTCCTAGTTTAGGATTAAAAACAATAGGTCAATGACAAGCATCATGAGATGGCCATAGCACAAAACATCAATGATGTAATGGGTAACAAACAATGGCCAGAAAGCTGCATGGCACATCTGGTTACATGGCTGCCCAATAGCTACACACAGAGGGCAGGCCTCTCCAGTGACAATACCCAAGTGACAATAATGTGGATACAATGATTAAACGAGTGACATGCGCAGACATGGAGCTACAAGAGCCACAAATCTAATGTGACTTAACATGTCTGTCATACCCATCTGCCGTACCTGCCAGACCTCAATGCATCATGTACATTGTGGAAGCATTCATCAACACAATGATCACAATAGCAGGGACACTTCTGGTTGTGTGCATGATCAGTTCTGAATGCACAAGTCAGGTACGATACAATGCAGTGCCACCAGCCTGGTCAAGGTCTGCACTGACCAACAACACATTAAACCTCACTACATCTATGTAGAGCACCTGACGTCTGTCAATTATCAGCACCCATCAAAAGCCTTACTAAAATGGCACAAACACATGCTAAAGTGGCTCAGACTGAACGTGCGTCCTCCTGTGGATGCAATGGCTCTGTGGCATCGTGTGTACAATGATGTGCCCTACACCATGTAGCTGCATGGCACTTATACATTGTCCATGATTGACATACACAGCAATGTGTACGAAAATGGCAGAACCTAGCGCCAGTCCCTGGCGGTGTGACCCCAGCACCACCATCTACCCAGCCAAGGTAGCCATTGGCACATGGACTGGTGTCCATGCCGCTGGCTAGGCTCCGCCGCATCAGTCGCGGTACCTACCGCCGGTCCCCGGCGGAGCGTCACCGCCATGGTGCATTGCATACAGCCAATGGCATGGGTGTTCAATGTGGCATGATGCAGATTTGAATAATGCGGAAGCGGCGCACCGCCGCCGCGGAGCCGGTCATTGGATGCTTTTGAATGATGCACCATCGCGGTAGCGCACCCCGGACACCCGCGGTGCGTCACCGCCATGGTGCATTGCATACGGCCAATGGCATGGGTGTTCAATGTGGCATGATGCAGATTTAAATATTGCGGAAGCGGCGCGCCGCCGCCGCGGAGCCGGTCATTGGATGCTTTTGAATGATGCACCATCGCGGTAGCGCACCCCGGACACCCGCGGTGCGTCACCGCCATGGTGCATTGCATACAGCCAATGGCATGGGTGTTCAATGTGGCATGATGCAGATTTGAATAATGCGGAAGCGGCGCGCCGCCGCCGCGGAGCCGGTCATTGGATGCTTTTGAATGATGCACCATCGCGGTAGCGCACCCCGGACACCCGCGGTGCGTCACCGCCATGGTGCATTGCATACAGCCAATGGCATGGGTGTTCAATGTGGCATGATGCAGATTTGAATAATGCGGAAGCGGCGCGGAGCCGGTCATTGGATGCTTATGAATAAGGCTGACCCAGACAACCAATTGTAGCACCTTATCAGCTTCCTAACGACCCCATGGGCCTATAAATCTGTGGGAGTGAGCCACACATTCCCACTGCTCACAGAGCCTGCTGCCTGAGACCCTCTCCTGCTGCTGCCTGGGACCCTCTCCTGCTGCTGCCTGGGACCCTCTCCTGCTGCTGCCTGGGACCCTCTCCTGCTGCTGCCTGGGACCCTCTCCTGCTGCTGCCTGGGACCCTCTCCTGCTGCTCACAGAGCCTGCTGGCTGGGACACCTCACAACTCACTTCCGCCACAGGTCTGCCATATCCACAGGGATGTCAAGAACAGATAAGATCCGTGCCAGTCCATTCACGAGTGAGGAGCTGGATGTCCTTGTGAACGAGGTGCTGGCACAGTACCCACGGCTGTTTGGTGGCCCCAATGTCGTGGTAAGTCACCATGTAGGGAGCAGTAGGGCAGGGTGGTGTCAGACGTGTATTCATGATGCAGCTGTATGTTATTTTGGATGTGTGGTGCTGACAAACACTGACAGACAAGATGTTTGCAGGTGGTGGGAGTGTGTGTTTTGCATTATGACTCTGTCCTAGGCCAATACTTGTATGTGTGAGTGGGATGTGCTACTTTTTGGGGCAGACATGACCAACGGTTGTTTGCCTTGTAGCTGGTTGGACAGTGTCCGCTTGTGATGTAATTTCAGGGTGCCCCTGTAGTCATAGTCAGTGTGCCCCACAGAGTAGGTTCAGTGGCTGCCCTTCCAAAGTTTGTCCATCAGCCAACTTACATGCTACAGTTGCTGCACACTGATTAGTGGATATGCCACATCAATGCCCTGTACAATTTATGATTTACACAGTGCTGTCGATGCATTTGTGTTGAATCATCATTCTTCAGTGTGATAATCATGGAGACTACGAAGCTCAATGTGTGCATGCATTCACTAATGTTTATGCCATGCAGAGTGGCCTTGTGAGGGTACCCCCAGTTCTGGAGGGAGGGGGGTCACTGTGCGTCCAGATTCAGTGTCTGGCTGCTGTACTGATAGATGCTGACATATGACAATGTGTAAATGTTCATTAGTCCTTCTTTACTCTCATACCTGCAGCTCAAAGTACACCAACGTAAGGCTGTCTGGAGGGCCATAGCAGCAAAGGTGCGAGCCCTGGGGGTATCAAACAGACGACACACACACTGTCACAAGAGGTGGGACGACATCAGCCGGCTGGCTAAGCAAGTGGCAGAGATGAAGTTGGGGATGGTACCACGCACAGGGCGTGTGGCACGCCGCACCATGACTCCGCTGATGGCACGCATACTGGCAGTGACCTATCCAGACCTGGATGCACGTCTGAAGGGGCTTCAGCAGCAAGACAGCGATGGTGAGTATCCGGGGAGGGAGAGTTTGTCTGGGAGTGGATGCATGTGTAGAGTGCCTGTGTCTGCGGTGACACATGTGATGTGCGTGTGCTGCCATGCTGTGATATGTGATGTGAGTGGCAACTGTGATGTGTGTCTGTATGAGGCATTGGCCCACCATGGCCTTACTCTGCAGCTCCTGGCTGCAGTTTTCAGTCCTTGACATATATTTTGTTGTCCACATGGTCACTCTTCTTTGTGATGGTGGGTGTAGTCCCTATTATGCTGTACAGCTGTGTCCACTTAATGAGTGGTACACCATGTCAGTCTACTTTGCATGCACCTGCATGGTAGTGGCCCACACATCTGACAACAATGTGAACCCACATTGGCACATGGTGATTGTAATGGCCTATTTGACAATGTGGCATGTGTAGACAAAACAGGTGTGTGTATTCCCCTCTGGATCCCTTTAGGCTCTGGAAGTGGTGATGTTAGTTGTGGCTACATCATGTCCGTGGGGCAGGTCCATGTGGGCTAGGGGAACAACACCATCCATGGGCAGGGTGTAGTGCTGTGTGTCATCGACATTGGTCCACTCCTGCCTGTTTGTCCACATGACAGGCTCAGTTGTGGTGTAACTGGTGTGTAGCAGCACAATGATTTGAGGGTGTGGTGGTTACCATGTAGCTCTAGGCCTCTCATGTGCTGCATTGCTCTGATATCGTGTGACCAGACTATGACACTTATACAACCATGTTTCTGTCACTAATGCAGATTCGGAAGACACCACGGCGGAACATGATCCTGAAAGTGGTGGGGAGACCAGCACGACAGCGGCAGCAGAGCAGGGTGAGACGGAGCAAAGTGACACTGACCACACCAGCGCTACTGAGGGTGACAGGAGTATGCATGAGGAATCTGTGGCTGAGACACAGAGTACCACTTCATCTGATGGCAGGGGGGAGGAGTCCCTGTTAGCAGCCACAGGGGATGGGGACTCTGCTGCTGCATCTGACTACCAACGGCCACTGCCCACCCTCCCATCCACTTCCTCTGGGGCTGGCCGTATCCGTGTCACTAAGAGGGGACGTGTGACATTCACACATGGCACCGCAGCACCTGTCCCCCCTGCTGCCCTCAGTGCAGAGTGCGTAGAGCTCCTGCGGCAACTTTGCGTGGGCCAGACCGCCCTGCTGAATGCCTTCAGTGCCCACGATTACAAAATAGGGCAGGTTCTGGCATTCATGGAGGGCATACACTCTGACGTGGGTGGCCTACATCGTACACTCCTGTCATTGTCAGGTACAGTGACGTCAGCCCTCCAACATGCCCCCTTTGCAGCTCAGGTGCCTGTGACGTCCACCCAGTCAGTGGCCACATCAGATGACAGTGAGCACTTGGGACATACATCAAGTAAACGTTACAACACTAGGAGCACAGCTCAGACCCAAAGCAAACAATCCCGTCCACAGACTCCATCCCCAACGAAGGGCAGGGGCCCCCCAATATGCACAGACAAGGTGAAGTCACAGAAGAGCAAGGCCAGAAGAACATTGTGTCAGACATCAGGCTCACATGCTGCTGAGCCATCACCAGATATTGACTCTGCTATGCCCACAGAGGATGTGTGGGATGTCATGACTACACCTGGGGTGAACACAGGGACACACCCACCTACCACATCAACCCCAGAACAAAGTACATCGAGGCAGGTGGAGGGAAGCCCTGTTGTGACCAGCCCAGTCATTGTGGCAAAGAAGGGCAGTGTAGTGGCCATCCCTGGCAAGAAGGGACAGGAGGGCAGTGTAGTGGCCATCCCTGGCAAGAAGGGACAGGAGGGCAGTGTAGTGGCCATCCCTGGGGTAAGTGGGAAGGTGGTCACTGTGGGGGGTACACCTTCCAGAGAGGCTAAAGTGGTCCGGAGGCGTAGCCAGCACAAGCGTACTGCAGGATCAAGCACTTCTCCAGAGGGAGTGGCAGTGTCTGCCCCTGAAGTGGAACAGTTGGGGGGTGTGCAGGTGGTGTCAACGCCACTTCCCATCAACCCCATGACAGGGAAGCAAATTCATATTCCAAAGAAGTGGAAGGGCACCCCTCCAACCTCTCCCACCCACACTGTGTCAAGGGCGTGCATGACTCCACCTCCACGTGCCACGGTGCCACCTGGTCCGCACAGCCCTCCACCTTGCAGGCCCTCTGTTATAGCCACACCACATGTCCCTCTGTCACACCAGTCAAGTCGACCTGCAGTCCCTGACACACAGCCAGGTTCCACTCCACATGACAGCCAGGAGTGAGTTGTCAACACCCTCAGACGCCTGTGCCACACATAGGTGTGCTACAGTACACCATTGTTAGCGATGTGGGTGTGTTCCTGGGCCTGTTGCTCTGATGTGCTGTACCCTGCCCTGCCAAGGACACTGGGCCTGTTGCTCTGATGTGTTCTCCCCTGCCAGGGACTCTGGGCCTGTTGCTCTGATGTGCTCTCCCCTGCCAAGGACTCTGGGCCTGTTGCTCTGATGTGCTGTACCCTGCCCTGCCAAGGACACTGGGCCTGTTGCTCTGATGTGCTCTCCCCTGCCAGGGACTCTGGGCCTGTTGCTCTGATGTGCTCTCCCCTGCCAAGGACTCTGGGCCTGTTGCTCTGATGTGCTGTACCCTGCCCTGCCAAGGACACTGGGCCTGTTGCTCTGATGTGCTCTCCCCTGCCAGGGACTCTGGGCCTGTTGCTCTGATGTGCTGTACCCTGCCCTGCCAAGGACTCTGGGCCTGTTGCTCTGATGTGCTCTCCCCTGCCAAGGACTCTGGGCCTGTTGCTCTGATGTGCTGTACCCTGCCCTGCCAAGGACTTTGCACTTCCCGATTGTGATTCACCAGTGCATAGTCTATGGCATTTGCACATGATTTTGAGAGTTGCTGTTGTCTACTTATGTTGTGTAGCGACATCTGTGCAATATGTGAATAAATACAGTACATTATGGTGTGTTTTCTCTGTCTCCTTACTGATTAAAGTCATTTTCTTGTTTGACTGAGTTCCATGGTCTATTTTGTACATCACCATTGCAAGGTTGTATGTGGCCATATGATTTTTAGACAGGGGGACAGGTTCTTCAGTCCATTGTGGCCCTGCTGATGTTGTACTCTGTGATGGTTATTTGGCAGGCCATGCAGTTTTCGTGTGGGTGAATTGCTATTGCTGCATACACTGTTCACAGGTCACCTTGGGGGACACTGGCAGCACAGGGTGTGCAGCTGTGCTGTGGTGTAGTAGATGTTTATGATGTGATGAGGTGTGTGTTTCCCATTCTGTGTGCCCTGGCGTGTATGTGTATGGTCGTCTTGTGTTGGCCCTTGGTCCTGGTGGCATGGCTTACATGGCATGTGTGTGGCAGAGGTGTGCAGTGTGAAGGGTGTTAGTTTGTAGTGTATGTATGTGTGCCCCTGTATGGTGTGAGACACGCATGTGTCAGGCAGGAGTTGTATGCCTGTTGTATGTTTTGTCTTGCCCTGTGTGGATGTTTGTATACAATTGTGTGGGCTGTGGGGAGTGCACTGGTGTTGTGTGTCCGTTGTCAGGCAATCCTGCTGTGCCTTTGTCCCTGGTTGTGTGTCGCAGTGTGTGTGTATTGTGCTTGTTGTTACAGTGCTTGTTGATGTGCAAGGGGTGCACGGGATTGGCACCTGGCCTGTGACTACTTCGGGTGGTGTGCAGTGTTGGTCGGGGTGGTGTGTCGCTGTGATGTTTGGAATGTGTCCATGCCTTGGTGTTGCCCTGCCTTCTGCATTGTGCGCATGTGTTGACCGCGGCGGTGACGTGTCCGTGACCGTGACGTTGCTGCAGGTTGGCCGACGTTGTGTGTTCCGGATGCCGTGGGGTGCCTTGTTCTGAGGTGGGTGATGTGTGAGTGCCCATGTGGATGTGTTGTGCCCCCCAGCAGGATGCCAGTGTTGTGCTTGGGACCTGTGTCGGAATGTGTGTTGTGTGGTGTATATGTGTAGTGACGTACCTGCGGCGGCGTCCGCGGCGGCCCATCTGGCGATAGTGTTGCAGCAGGTACATGACCGGATGCATGTGGAGGGCTGGGTCCATGGGGTTCATGTCGGATCTCGGCGTGCGTGCTCCGCTGTAGACTTTCCGCCTGCTAGAGCTATGCGGTGTCTCCGGTGCGGTGCGTCAGCTTGTTTGGCCCATCCTAATTTGTCGAGCGGGGCGGACGTCATCGACCGCGGCGGAGGGTCTCGATTGGCTGCAGCCGCCGCGGTGGCGGGCGCACCTTGATGGCGGAGCGAGGCGCTCCGCGGCGGACGAGAAATGACCTGTGTTTACATATCCTAATGTGGCGGACGTGATTTCCACTGCTAGCGGGCGGAAAAAGCTGTTTTTCCGCCCCGCCATCGTTTCGGTAGTGCCACCGCCCGCTATCCTAATGGACCCCATAGTGTGCAGAGAGCCCACTAGTCTTCAGGGACTGTCATTTTTTTGAAAAGAATGGGGTGGAGCCTGGTCTATATTTACATTGGGCTGCACCTAGCACCCTAGCTCCGCATCTGCCCCCCTTTGTTGGTGATTGGGGGCTTCACTCACAATCTGCCCACCCTGGTGGAGGTGTGGGGGAGTAGATATTCCACAGGGATAGATTTATTTTTTGAAAAAATAATATTTTCAGTAAGCCCCATCCTGGTATTGGGTTGAAGCCCTCATCTCTGAACACTGAATGGCCTTTCCATTCTCCTGCAGAGGGTGCCACTGGGGACCTAACCACAGGGAGGCAGAAAGCCTGCATGTTACCAGGGAAATATGATTAAATAAAGGATGTGGTAGGGACCGGCTACACCCCTAAACTCTAGCGAACAGGCTTAACCACTAGTTACAAAGTTAGGGGCATATTACCAACGAGTAGCAATATTTATCGCTAACGAGGCTTTGCAACAATTTTTTTATCGCTAAGCATTGCCGGATTTTATCCCTGAGATAACTTGCTATTATTATTATTATTATTATGTTTCTTATATAGCGCCTGAATCGACCCCCAAAGGGGTATCTCCGCGCTTGCCTTGGGAACCCGTCCTGGCTTTTCCCTGTGAGATAGCCCCTACAGGGCATCCCCAAGGTGAAAGCCAGGCATCCCGCTGCGGGGGGGCCATTGTGGAGATTAAGCAAGCTTAATGCCCAGAGTTGCAGAGTGTGAACCCATGATTAGGTCAGGCACCGAAGCGAGAATTGTCGAGTCCATGGACATTTGAGCTCAAGACCCTGCCGCGTCGGGAATTGAACCCTGGTCCTGGGTCTGACCTCTGCTTCAGGGTCTGCCTGCTCTAACCAGTGAGCCACACTTCTCCACAACGTTAGCAACGTTAGCAACGTTAGCAACGTTTATCTCAGAAGTGATAAAAATCCTAACGCTAACTGCCAAATGAGAGATTTTCGCTGGAAAACCAACGATAATCTCTCGAAGTTTGGCGTTAGCTTGATGATAGGGGCTCACAAACTTAGCCATGACATCCACCTTCCATAGGATTTCATTGCTAAGTCAGGAAAATACCAGGTGTAAAAAAAAGCAGCACTAACCATGGTTAGCGCTGCTTTTTTTATCACTAACAGGGTTAGTGATAGCCTTGATAATAGGAGAAATCTCGGTTAACAACATTTCTTCTATTATTTTTCTCTGGAACGCCCCCTTTGCATCTCATTAAAGATGCAAGGGGAAGCGTAGAGAAAAAGGGTGCTAACATGCGAATTTGCGTGTTAGCACCCTGTTGCTGATAGGGAGATAATTTTATCTCCTCTTTCTTGGCTTTTAAAGCCAAAAAAGCAGAGATAAATCCCTTGATATTATGCCCCATAGTGTGTTAACATTTTTAAAAAAGAATGGGGAGAGGACTAGACAATTCTCGCATCAGGCTGCTCCACCCCACTCAGAAATCTCAAATAATCTCTCAGAGTCTCTGGGGTCAGATTGGGGAATTTACCCTAAATCTGCAATTCCTTTGGGGCGAGGGCTGAAAGCACGCGAGACACAGGCCTTATTAGACGAGGTGACTCAAGTGTGCACTAGCTTTTTGTGCCACTCCTTCACCTCTTTCGTGTTATAGAAGGATCTGCATTTGCTTGTCCAGCCCCTTTTATAATATGTATTATGGCACTGAACATCTTGTGCTGGTATGATCACAGGGCTACAGTCCCTCATTTGTACATGTAAATGAGGGGACCCTTTGGTTTTGTGCCTGCTTCATATTAAAGCTATGAACACACATTCAAAATAAAAAAAACTGCCATCTGTCAAAGACACCCCCTGAGAGGGGTGCACAGGGGTCCCAGGGACCCTGAAGGATCCTCTGCTTAAAAGAAAGGCCAACTCTGTCTCAAGTGAAAGGCGGAGCTGTAACCTCAACCTGCACCCTGTCTTTCACAGATGCGCTCACCTCAGTGAAGGTGTGAACTAACCCTGGGCAAAGTACTACGCTACGCTCGCGTAGTTTGCGCTACTTCGTACTACACAAACTGCACGTAGCACAGTGAAAACACGCGTAGCTTAGTGCAGCGGTCATGTTTTGCTTGCTCGCGGTCCTCAACGTCAAGTTGGCGACCGCGAGCAAGCAAAATGACATCCCGGCAAGACTTTTTCCTCCTTCGCGATCAGCAACATCAAGTTGCCGATCGCGAGCATGGAAAATAAACCTCCCGGCGAGATTCTCAACGCGGGGATGTCAGGTTTCTCATTATGAGTGGTCGCGTATGCTCACGACCGCATGCAATGAAAAACTACCAGTCCGCGTTGAGAAAGCTGCCGCTCGAGTACCAATCTACTCGAGCGGCAGAAAACTACAGCTCGCACTGTGCAAGATGCCGTTTTCAAAGATTACACAGTACACAGATGCTTGTCCGCACTGTGCAATCATTGAAAACGGCATCTTGCACAGTGCGAACAGGGTACTACGCAGTTCGCGTAGCGCTACGTGTCGCTCGCGTAGTGCACTTTGCATAGCTTTGCGTAGAGCTACTTCGCAAACTACGCCCAGCCCTAGTGTGAACTGTCAGAGATTGTACCTGCACTGATGAGAGCATTTTTATTTCATAACTTGGGACACTGTCCCAGCCTGTACAGTGCATACCTAATTAAGTGTGCGAAGTAAAGCATATAGGGACATTAAGGGGCCTATTTATCAAACTCACACAGCACAGCAAGCCACCTTGCTGACCTGCATGACAGGGAGAGGGCAGGAATGAGCCGTATTTAGCATTTATAGCGCATTAATGTCTTTTCCCTGCGCTGGTGCAAAATGTGCTGCCTAGCACAAACGAAGGCACTCTTGCACCCTGTTGCAAGGGTGCCCGCAATGTAATCAGGATTGTTTTTGTGTAGGAAGGGGCAACGTCCTGCACAAAAACAATGCCCTTATGCATTTCCTCTTTCTGTATGTGCTGCAGAATGTAGCACACATAGCAAGAGAAAACAATTAGGGAAATTAAACATATTTTTCCTTGCTATGCCTGGGAAGGCTTAGCTGTTTTTGCACTTTCCCAGGTCTACTACTTATTGTAAATCAGTGATGCATCAAATTTAATGGGTGTTGCATGGGAACACCTACGTACCAACTGTGGAATATCTCCCTGGGGCAGAATAACCCAATGCACTGATTTCCTCTGCGTTGATTACTCTGTATTCATCAAGCCACTTAGGGCCATGCAAGGTAAACTCGTGTGGCTTGAAAAAAAATCACATTTAGTAGTTGCGCCATGCATGCACCCCGTCACTTAGTGCAAGTGCGATGCAACTACATGATAAATATGGCCTAAGTCTGATGCGTTAATCAGGATAAAGATTTTTTTTTACAAAAAAATGGGGTGGGGAGGGGTCTGTCTTGGTGTTGAGCAACACTCACCCTTGCAGCCTAAACACCATTTCAGAACATAAAATACCTGTTGAAGTTTTTGCGATAGTGACTGTCAAAGAATGAATTTGCAACATACTCTGCTCCTCAGTTCCATCAAAGGTTGATGTTTCAATATTCAACATTAAACACTGGAGGACTAAGTGCATCTGAAGCACGTTACTTCCCCCATAATAATATACATTTGTCAGAGATGTACTTCCAGAAATGTTACCTTAGCACATGAGATGCCTTAACTTATTCAAAAAGTATCATCCTCACTATCACTCATTATGGCAAATAGAAATTCAGGCAAACATCTGTTGCGAACAGGTGATGAGTAACAGTTGTTACATGTTTGGCAGATGGGCATGTCATGTTGGATACTTGTAAATGTACATTGTGTATGCATGACTTGATACTGACCATCTTGTGTGTTGCAATGGCAGAATGGATAAGACGTGTGGTTCACACTGAGATGTTCGGGCAATGTCTTCCTTCTTGCAGAGCTATTGCTATCTTTTGGCTTCCAAGTTCTATCATGTGCAGATGACACACAAATTATCATGTCTATCACTGACAACATTCCCGTTGTGGCCGATAAATGTAAACAATGTACAGCCATTACTAGCATGTGGATGAAAGACAACGTCTTAAAGTTAAACACAGAGGGCCCGATTCACAGAACTAACTTAAGACAAAATCCTAAACTTACTACTTTTGGTATTCACAAAAGTTAGGATTTTTTCTTAAGTTTGTCTTAAAATAGACTTAAGACAGACTTAAGACAAAATCCTAACTTAAGTCTGTCTGAAGTCTGTCTTAATTCTGTCTTAATACAAACTTAAGACAAAATCCTAACTTCTGTGAATGCCAAAAGTAGTAAGTTTAGGATTTTGTCTTAAGTTAGTTCTGTGAATTGGCCCCATCCAAACTGGAGGTCCTCGTGTTCGGGCCTAGCATTCAATCTGGTCTGAATTATGGTGGCTGAAGGCTTGTGGCCCGTAACCGACCCCAGCGGAGCCGGTTAAAAATCTTGGGATCCTCTCTGACAATCCTCCCAATTTTGATTCACAGGTCAGCTATACTACTAGTACCTGCTTTTATATCATTAGGACTCTGAAGGTGATTCAGAATGCTGCAGCACGTCTCAATTTAAACGTTCCAAAACGGAATATATTCATGCTCTCCACTGGTTACCGGTTAGAAAGGGGGTGATCTTCAAAGTGCATTGTCTTTCTTGCTTTACATCACAAAAGACCATGGCACATCATATTCTTTCAGTGGTGCATGCCAAGGAGACTCAGATCAGAATTTAGCAGGAAGGTGATTGGTTTGCAAAGCTAGATGGGGAGGATGTTTCTTTTCCGTCGAGTACATATCTGAGAAGTGGAGTCTTTCTCTTTGTTTCAGAAACATCTCAAAACGTGGCTCTTCTCTTTGTATTTCCTTCCTTTTAGAGCTTCTGATTGTAGATGTCCTTCCCTTGTTGTTTTAGCGCTTTGACACCTTCGGGCTTAGTGTGCTTTATAAAAAAAAAAATCATTTTCATTACATTTTTATGATTTGGGTCTGACATAAGAGTAATCAATATGAGAATATCAATAGCAATAATATTTTTCACAGATCAAATATCAGGACTTATGCCCATTGTAACATGAACCGGCTTCATAAATCCACACATGACAGTAGACTCACATTGATCACATGCTCTCCATCACAGATTATGGATAACCGTGGATTATAGAGATAACATGGATATGAGACCAATTGTCAGTGTGGTTATGAATGTGAGAGTATGGCAATCCTACCAAACTCAAAAAACACACTCTGGTCAGCACAAAACACAAATCTCTGAGAATCTTCGCTCAACCCACAGAAGCTATGGCACAAGCAGCAGGCAATCTCCAAAGAAGTATGTGTTAAATCCAAGCAGGACAGACAATTTCAAAGTAAAGAACACAACACAATAACATTACCAACCCCATTTAGAAAAACAGAGACAACTTTAAGGACAAACATTCACCAAGATCATTAGGATTGGTTAAGAGGAACCAGAGATATGAATATATACATTTTTGGAGCAAGCCAAGAAAATGTAAAGTGCCAATCAATGGTTACTGTTCATAGTTGAGTGGAACCTAGGCACAAGTTCAGGTTGACTGCCATGGAGTTGTAGCCAGATACATAAATTTGGTCATCTTGGTCTAAGTTTATACCTACGGATGTAGGGGCAGATTTATCATTCAGTTGTGTCACCTACTCAAGTCCTAGGGTGCAAGGGGGACACAACTACTTAGTCAGATTTATCAAGCCATGCAGGGCTGCCTTGAGTGGCCCTGCTGGCTTGATACATCTAGAGTAATGCAATGCAGTGCAAATCTCTGCATTGCGTTACATTGCCCCAGGGAAACACTCCATGCATGGAGCGTGGGTGTTCCTGTGCACCCACTCATGGATTACGGCACATTCCCAGATTTCCAATACTGGCAGACCTGGAATGCGGCAAAATTATACAACTCCCCAGGTGAGGTGCAACTAGGTAAATGTAAATTGATACTTGTATAGCACACTACTCACCCGCAAGGGTCTCAAGGCGCTTGTATGAATACTGCTGTGGAACCCATCCTGGCTTTCCCTGTGAGGCGTCCACTCCTGGGCACCCCCAAGGTGGAGGCCAGGCATCCTTAGCGTTGTGGGGGCCATTGTGGAGATTAAGCAAGCTATTGCCCAGAGTTGCAGAGTGGGACTCCATGCTTGGAATAGGCACTGAGGCGAGAATTATCAGGTCAGTGGAATTTTGAGCCCAAGATCAGCCGAGGCAGGGAATTGAACCCTGGTCCCAGGCTAGACTTTTGCATCAGGATCTGCCGCTCTAACCATTGAGCCACACTTCTCCAACTAGGTGGAATATCTTTATTTCTCCTCATATTTTTCCTCTTTCAATGTGTGTTGCATTCTGCAGAGCACATAGAAAGAGGAATTTGCATTAGCTTATAGTCTTTGTGCAGGAAGGTGCCTCTTTGTTCACAAAACAATCCTGTCTTCAATGGTGCAAGAGTGCCTGCGCTGGCACTACGCAGCAGTTTGTGTGCCACCACATGGAAAGGACAGGAATGCACCGTATTGTGTTAAATACAGAGCATGCCTGCCCTTTCTCTTTCAAGCAGTGTAGAGCCGCTTGGTGGATTTCTTTGCTGCGCTGCGTGAATGTTTGATAAATCTGCCCCTTAGTCACTTAAATGGAAGTCAAAAGTAGCAGAGCAAAGTCCAATGCTGTGCGCACCGAGGGTCCCTTAAAGTAAATACATTGTCATAGAGTTCCCACTGAAACAACAAGACCACCCTGGATTTTGTGGCTGCTTAGGTCACTTTGTGGAATAGATAGATTTGCTACCTCAAAGAACTACCTTTGCCCTTTTTTTGTAAATCAAGATCCTCCAGAGGGGCAATGATAAAAGCCACAAGAAAGTAAACTAAAATGTGATGGATGGAATGCTTGAATTAATCTCACATTCCCAATCTGTCATTATTTTGCACACCATGACACCTCAGTTTAGACACAGAATTTACAAATCAATCTTGACGCTGCTCCATTCAGAACAGACCTGGCTATACTACTCAATTAGGTCCTCCCTGAACTGGAACACAAGCAACACAGGACTGGCTTTGCCTTAGCAATGGGCTCATTAACCAGGTACAGCTTGGTTCCAGTGACTCAGTGTGCACAGGATCCATGTCTGGAGATACCCGTTAAACTTAGGGTCACACACTAAAGTATGCAAAAAAGTGATGGATGTAAAGCTTGAATTAACTTCAGCCACTTTTACACACAGCCCCACCTCAGTTTGGACCCAGCTATATGCAAAGCAGTCCTGACTCTGCTCCAATCAGAACAGAAAAGGTGGAACTGCTAAACCAGACCCTCCCTGAAATGGAAAATAAGCAACTAAGGACCAGTGTGGCCCTAGTTAAGGGTTCATTAGCTAAGTACAGCTGATTTCCAGTGACACAGTGTGCACAGGACCCACGTCTGGATTTGCCATCCCACTTAGAGCGACACACTTATATTTTCAAAACAGTAATGGCTGGAATGCTTGAGATAATCTCAGCTACTGAAAATCACTCGGGCCGCATCCCAATCTATTATTATTTTGCACAACATTTCACCTTAGTTTGGATCCAGCTATATTCAAATATGTCTTGACCCTGCTCCAATCAGAACAGTCTAATCTGAACTGCTAGGCAAGGCCCTCCTTGAACCAGAACACAAGCAACACTGAACTGGTATTGCCCAATATTGGGCTCTTCAGCCATGTACAACTTGGTTCAAGAGACATAGGGGCACATTAGGATGGCGGGCGGGCTAGCGGAAATCGGGACCGTCCGCCTAAAGGGCGGGGGTCCCGACATTGCCATTAGGATGCGCCCGCCACAGTGGTGGGCGCATTCCTCAATTTAACATTGTGGCGGGTGGTGCTCACCCCACCGCCCGCCACAATGTTAGGAAACAAAAGCACGCCTTTGCACAATCGAAGCAGCAGGCACCGCGCGGTGCCTGCCTCTTCAATTGTGCAAAGGCGGGGGGTACCACAGGTACCCCCCCGTGTGCCTCCCCCCTTTGGCCTTCACTCTGGGGGCCCACAGGGGGCCCCTAGAGTGAACACCGCATGCCTTTCCGTGGCGGCATTGCCGCCACGGATAGGCATTAAAAAAAGCCCATGGTAATATTGCGAGCGATGTCTAACAGACACCGCCTCCATGTTACTCGTTTTCTGCCCTGGCCGCAAGGCGACCGGGGCGGAAAACAGGTGGGCGGTATTTTGCAACGCCACCTTCCCCTCCGCCATCCTAATATGGCGGAGGGGATTTGGGCTTGCGATGTCGGGCAGTTTGCCTCCGCCAGGACGGCGTGGCCACCGCCATCCTGGCGGAGGCAAACCACTTGACATCATAATGGACCCCATAGTGTGCATGAGACCCGTGTCTCTGCATACCCATCAAACTTCGGACGGTACACTAAAGTATACAAAAAAATGCTGAATCGAATGGTTGATGTAATCTCAGCCACTGGAAATTACTTAGGCCCCCATTTCAATCCATGGTTATATTGCACACCATGTCACTCAGTTTGGACCCCGCTATATGCAAATAAGTCTTGAAACTGCTCAATCAGAACAGTCCAGCCCAAACTACGAAGCCAGGTCCTCCTTGATCCTGAACACAAGCAACCCAGCACTGGTTTCACTAGCAATAAAATGGCAAGGCCCCACAAGTCCAGATACCTTGACCACAAGATCCTGCTGAACCAGTTTTCAGTATGTCAAAAAGCACTAAGTAGGACAAATATGGTTTTCTTGCCCTCTTTATGTGCGACATACCTAAGCACCATGTGCAAATTCTTCAAAGGTAGAAAATATAACTTGGGCCTGGTTTATTTTTGGGCAAGCAGAGTGCTGAAGGACATTACATCCACCACTCTGACAGACCACTGACAGTCAGATTTAGAGATCACTGCCAGCTCAGCAACGGTCTCTGTGCCTTCAGAGGAGCCACAGTCAGGGCTGGTAATTGGCCGTTCACGAAACATTTTTATTTTTTCAGAAAATCCAAATTTGGGATTTGTTTCTACAAATGCAAAAAACGAATGACTCCACACAGAATGTTATCATTGTGATAACAGACAGAAAAATTAGCAAAATATAACAGGGCATCGGCTCTAAATAGAGCAGATGGTCTGCTTTACTCACTTTGACAGCTCCTACTCTGTCAGGGTGTCTGAGTAAGATTCTTGACAGCTTAGTCAGCAGGGGCACCACCATTGGAGAGATGGTATTCTGCCCAATGCAGAATAGAGTAGATAGACTGAGCATTTGTCAGACAGGGTACCCACTCTCCTTTATGATGGAACAACCGGTCCATCAAACACAAATTGTATTGTTTGACGAGTGGACTGAAATCCATCACGGTGGCAGCGGACATTACGTCAGCCACCCAAATGGACTAGCCCCTGCCAACTATATACATCACCCTGGCAGATCAGTGGATTTAGATTAACTGCCTTCACTGCAGTTCCTCTGAAGGTATTACAAGTTTGCAGGGTAGTTGCCGTCATATGACAGGCAGTCATAATGATGATGGTCCACCCGACCTAGAAGTCAATGGGCAGACTGAGGGTTTAGTGGACAGGTACTTCTTCACATTTGTGAAGTGTACCCTGTCTGCTAAACTTTTAATCATACCCTGAGTATCAGGTTTTTCCAAGAGTAGGAAAATTTCCTCCTGGTCAGTCTTGCTGCTCCTCGGAGCAGACTTCTAGGCAGGACTCCTGCAGAGTTCAGTCTTCTGTGATCATCTAGGCTCTTTTAGAATCAGAAATCATTCTGAATTGCATGTCCCCGCAACAGACAGACTAGAGGCAAAGTAGTTGGTCCACAGAGAGCAGTTCCAGCGCCTAGTTGCCACCAGAAGTCAGATATCTTTGGGTTCTTACTTGAGTCCTCTTCTTTCAGGAGGAGTTTGGATTTTTTTTCTACCAAAGACCTTCAGCTTCATGCAGAGTCTTCAAAGGTCGAGGCACCAGGTTTAACCTATTCAACAGTCAGTTCTAAAGCATAGCAGCCCACCCAGGCAAGGAGAAATGTTCAGGAAGGTGCTGGGGGAAGAAAGTCTTGCAATATTTGGGAGGCTGGAGCCCATTTAGAGAAAACGCACTGTTTAAGCCCTGCCCTTGACCAAAACCAGAGCTTGTTTTGAAGACAACCAGCACAGTTGAGTATTTCTTGTGCCCCTGCTCTAGAAGGGGCAAAACAAGAACACCCTGCACTTGTCTGGAATTCAGTTGTTGATCACATGTCCCCTGGTGTCTGGAAAGTGGCTGAGGATTGAATGACCTTCGAAAGGCAAGGACAAAGAAGAAAAAAGTTTAGCAAAAGTAACAGGCCCACACCTAAGCAGGTGGACTAAAACTATTGTGCTTTCTAGACAACGTACACTGTTTTCCCAATGAATAAACCCAAAGCAAGAGGTTTATCTATTCTGGGAATGAGAACCTTGTTAAATTTTCTGCTAAAACAAGTTTATGTGTTGTTCCGCCTTGGCAAATAGGATAACAGAACTGAGTAAAGCACCTGTACTAGAATCAAAAGACCTAAACCAACAACTAAGAATTAGAAGAGTAAATAACTTCAGTCAGGAAGAATTAGGTGGACTGAAAGTCCCAGGAGAACATTGGGTGTCTCATCTCCCACCAGGCAGTGCACTTAAGAAAACCAATCTGTTAGGGTCTGACCAACTTTAGTTGAACCCACACATTACACAGTGGACTGCTGGGTCTCTAGTTGACAGAGGTACACACCCAGTCCAAGGAGGGACCACAATCCTAGTAAGGGTAAGCTAGATACACTAAAAGATAACCTATTCTCACCCTCTCGTAGATTGGCATACAACAGTCAGGCTTATCTAAAGAGGCAATGTGTAAAGTATTTGCGCAGCACACACACAGTAACACAATAAAAACACCACAAAAATATTCCACACAGATTCAGACAACTTGAGAATAATTTTATGAGTAAAACAACAAAAACATTTCAAAAATCTAATAATTAGAACCGAAGTTATGAATTTTTAAAGATTATATAAAAATATAGTGTTTAGAAGTCAATATCGCTAAAGCGTTACTTGAGGTCACGCTGGACCAGGACAAATCCAAAGTTCAGGCTGACCGTGATGGGAGGCAGGCCAGCTACAGGTTTCACACAGGTCCCGCTGAGAGAGTACCTTGGATGGACAAGCATCGACATTGAAGACTTGATCCGAGGAAGCGCTGTGTTGTCGTCGATGTCGTGGATGGAGGGGAGGCGTTGGCGCCAATCCACACAGTTGATCAAGGGTTCGGTGTCACCCCCTTTACAGTGCAAGTGCTGCTTCGTGGACGAGCTGCACAGTTTGTTGAGGCAATGTCGTCAATTGACTCCTGCGTGGGTGTCAAAGGGACAATGACTTGGTTCTGATCCGTACAAATTCGTCAATGCATCAATTGTGATGGTTCTGGACAGCAGACTATTTCAAGGACCCAGAACTGGATTGGCATGACTTGGCAGAGCAGGACACACAGATGGTAGAGTCAAGGTGCTGTTGCAGAGTTGTAGGAAGTCATTGATTGCCCTGAGACTTCAGAACAGTTGCCAAACCCTTGGAGTCACTCTGTTATGTTATGTTATGCTAGTTGGAGTTTTATTGAGCGCTCAGCTACTCGAACCGAGTGTCCCGGCGCTATCGGACCCAACACAACACGACCATCGCAGTAGAGGAAGATTACTTGCAGAACAGCCACGTCTTAAGCTCTTTCCTAAAAGACAGTAAATTCTCACTTCTTCTAAGTGACAGTGGCAGTGAATTCCAGGCCCGGGGTGCAAGATATTTGAAGGAGCGGCCCCCGATGCGAGCACGCCTAACTGCCGGGACAGTGGCCAGTGACAGGGACGCAGAGCGTAAGGCTCTTGACGGACAGTGAAATCCCATCCTCTTCCTTAAGTACCCGGCACCTGAGCCGTGGAGTGCCTTGAATGCCATGGTCAGCGCCTTGAACTCGATACGTTTCCGTATCGGACGCCAGTGGAGAGATTTCAACAGACCCGCAGCGTGAGACCTCCGGCCAAGGCCGAAGATTGCTCGAGCAGCCGAATTCTGTACCACCTGCAAACACGATAGGAGATACTCAGGGAGGCCGAGGTAGAGCACGTTGGCATAGTCAAGCCTGGATCAACCAGGGCTTGCACCGTGCTTTTCCTGTGGGCAATGGATAGGAGAGGAAGAAATTTCTTGAGCATTTTTAATATCCTGAAGCATTGACCCACCAGGCCCAGAATCTGAGGTTTGAGGGTCAGACGGTTGTCCATCTTAACTCTGAGATTCTTAGCCATCCCCGTATCGGCAGAGGGAGGGTGCATGGCCGCCGGCCACCAGGACTTCCCACAGGGGTCCGATGGACACCCAAAGAAGAGGACCTCCGATTTATCAGAGTTGCATTTCAGCTGGTTTTGTTGAAACCAGCCAAACACCGCACCCAGGCAGCTCTTAATGAGGTCTCCGTCAAAGTCCCTGTTCTTACTGCAGGTGAAGAGAAGCTGGGTGTCATCGGTGTAAGAGACAATATGGGCACCATAAGACTCGGCCAGCGCCGCCAGAGGGGACATATAGATATTAAAGAGAGTGGGGCTTAAAATCGACCCCTGAGGGACTCCCACCTCCAAAGGCGGCACTGCAGCCGAATACGGAGGGGCCCAGACTGTCTGTTGTCGGTTAGAGAGAAAAGACTCAAACCATCTGAACACCGTTCCCCTCACACCAATCTCAAAGAGTTTTGCCAAGAGACGGTCATGAGGAACGGTGTCAAACGCCGCCGACAGATCTAACAGCACCAGCAGTGCTTTCCCTCCATTGTCCTGGACTTCCTTGATTGCTTCCGACACCTTCAGCAGTGCCGTCTCACTCTGGGTTCAAGTTAGATGGGTCCATCCTTGTCCTCAGCAGGGAAGAGATCAGCAGGTAGCAGGGCAGGTCAGCAAAGCAGAAAGTAGTTCCTTCAGGGCAGTAGTCTCAGGCAACGTGGCAATACTTGTAGCACAGCAGTCTTTACTTTTAGCAAAATTTGTCTCAGGTCCAGTATTGACTGTCTTGATAGGGTAAGAGCCCCAGTACTTATACCTTAATGTGCCTTTGAAGAGGGGTGACTTCAAAGCAGGCCCTTCAAGTGCACAGGTCCCCTTTCATTCCTGTGGGGGGTAATCAGCCCTTTGTGTGGGAATCTGGACACAGCCTATTCAGGTGTAAGTGTCAGCTTTCCCTCCCTCTTCCTGCATAGGAAAAACGATCAGAAAGTAGATGAATGAGGATGATTTCTCTGCCACACCAACCCTTCCTGTGTTTGTGGCTGTTTAGAGGGAATGCACAAAATGTAGCTGTGACCCATGCCAGATGTGTTTTGGAGACAGGCTGCAAGGCACACAAAGAAGTAAAAGCAGAGAAATATCCACTTTCTAAAAGTGGTATTTTTAAAACAATAATGTTAAATCCAGCTTTAGCAGTAGAGAGGATTTATCATTACCATTCCAAAGATATAAAACATGATGCAACTGCTCCTTTATAATCAGGAATTCTAGCTTAAAAGTGTTTTAAGAAACTCCTAATACTAGACTGTTAGAGGAGTAGGCCTCACAGTAGTGAAAAGCCAAGTTAGCTGTTTGTCACTAAATCTAAAAGTACATGTCTTACCTTTTAGTTATACAGGACCCTACCCTTAGGGCTACTTAGGGCTTACCTTAGGGGTGGCTTATGTGTGATAAAAGGGGAGTTCAAGACTTGGCAAGGGGTTTTAAATACCCAGTGTGAAAGGCAGTAAACTGCATACAGGCCTGAGGCCGGTTTTAAAGGGTACTTGTGTGGGTGGCACAACCAGTGCTGCAACCCCACTAGTTACATTTAGGTTACAGACCTTGGATATATGGTATACCACTTTACATCGGACATAATGGTAAACTAAATATGCCAATCATGTATAAACCAATGTCACTATGTTTAGGGGGGACGCACATGCACTTTAGCACTGGTTAGCTATGGTAAAGTAATCAGAATCCTTAGGCCAACAAAAAGACACAGCAAAAAGAAGAGGTAAGCAGGTAAAACATCTGGGGCGACCCCTTCAGAGAGGGCCATTTTCCAACAATTGCTAAAACTGTGTTACTAGTTATAGAAAATTGCTGCCCGATCCAGCATGGCTAAATTGTTTTCATACTGATTAAAATTAACAGTGGGTGGTAAATTCTGCTCCGCCTGATGAGTTCACTGAGTTTTTGTCACTCCGCCCTCCATTTTGAGGGCAGAGTTTGGCAAAAACTCTGCCTACACAGCGGAGGGGAGTTTACCAGCACTCACCACTACCAATGACTTGATTCTACTTGGCATTCGTATTCCCCGCCTCCCTTTTTCCCATTAAAGTGACCACCTGTCTGCTACTTATACGGAGGGTCAGTGAACTCAGTCCATTGCCTGGCTTTTATGGATATTGGTCTTCCGTGATTTTGGCATGTCCAGGTCATAGAACAACCAATCCAATTGAACGTTATTCAAAGAGACACTTTTGTTTTAATCGGGAGGTGCTGCTAAAAGTGAAAGAAAATCTAACAATGGAGCATGTGATCTTCTAGAGCCAATCCTAGGGCACCACAAAGTAGCCCTAGGTGAGCTGATTGGCAGTCTGAGCCGTCCTTCGAAAGTCAGAGGGTGCCACCCAATCTGGAGCAGGCGGAACATTGGCTGGCTGCAAGTTGAGTGAACAGTGTAGGCAGTGATTACTGGTCTTGTTCTTGGCTGGGTAGATGAGATCAAGCTGCCACACCTTTGTTCTGGATTTTCAGGAGCAGCTGCCTGGAACATGCAAACCCCGGTGATCAAGCGAGCAATGACTGAACCCATTCACAGGCCTTCCCAGCTGTATCCGATCTGTTGTTGAGTAATACCGGACCTCCAATGGCCGGGTATGCCCTTTACTCTGCTCCTTATATTCTTTGAGCAAGGGATCCCCTGGCACCATACAGTGCGAGGTCGATGAACTGGCAGTTCTTTAACGCCATAGATGCAAAGCCTCCCCTCCCAATAAGTGCTATGGTCTTATTTTGCGTGCAGGGTTTTTGATATGAAGAAGATCTTTTTCAGACTGAAATCTGATTTCTAGTTGTGTTATTGTCAGTACTGAAGGTCTGGTTTATATGCTGCTTTCATCCAGATGATTTGGTTGTATGTGGGTTGTAGCAGTTAGTGGGGTTTGCTGCATGTCGTCTGTGGTCTTTACCATTTTGGGTATGTGCCATATGGAGATATTGGTATGTGCATTCGTGTATGACAATTTATGTTCCTGAGTTATTTGAGGGTATGGCGTCTTATTTAGGGGGTGGGCTTCGGCAAAAGGAGCAACTCTGCCCGCTTGTGAAATTCAGCAGAATTCCATGGAGTTTTTGTGCAAATCTGTGGAATTCCATGTAGTTAAACTTTAACCACCCTAAATTAAAATGGATAAGAGGAAAGCAACTGAATGTCTACAGGGGACAAAAAAAAATAAAAACAGCCAAGCATTCAGCCGGCAACTGTATCCTGATCGATATAGATGCATTATTAAAATAAGTTGGATCTATTCTTAAACCAAGAGTGTAACTAAACCCCAGTCTTCTTATAAGGATCTAAGAAAGCTCAGCTATTTACAAAAGAGGCAGGACATTGCCAAATGAGCTGTCAAAGTTCCAAGTTTCCAGCCAACATTACAGATTTATGCAAAAAAAGAGTTACATCCTTAGAGACTACTAAGTCAGAGTATTGCGGTGACGATCATACCACTGCAAGTGAGGAAGGAAAGGCTCCAGCAAGCACAACCAACGTGGATAATGAGGAAGCACTACCTGAGTCAATTAAAGTACCAAGAGCAGAAATTGTGGAACTAAAGCGCATATTGCAGGTATTAACATATCCCTCCCACAGGCTTAAAGCAAGGGTTTTCCAGCATTTTGTTGATACTGACAAAGCAAGCACTGATCATAAACAGTCTGATCAGCAAGTACCTTCTTGGCCTTCTCTGACACTAATAACCTTTGGTGGGTAAGAACACAGGGAGTGTTCCCCTTTTCATCATCCATATGCCTACTCCAATACTGGAGGGACTGATTATACAGTTTCAAGCCCTCAAGCGCTACTGCCAACAGGCCGGGTGGCATGGCAAAAAATAGACTGTCCCCTAATTGCACCCAGAGGTCAGAGTTAATGTCATATAACATAAGACAAAACTGCCCTATCCAACTATCCAGAGGATTAATGATTGCATGGGCAGGCATTTTCAACGACCCCTGGGAAATGCTTCATCCAAATGTGAGCACATGCTCTTCTGACCCAAACGGTGGGATTGTGTACATGAACAATGTCCCTGAACTTTCTTAAACAGCTAAAGAGGCTAGAGACGCTGATAAATAAATTGATTGATGCACTGGATCAGTAACACCCATCCCTGTTAATCAGTGATAAGATCAGCCATTTTAATTGACAGACATTGATCCTCTCCCATTGATCACTATGGTCACACCAAAGTGATACTGAAGAAGTGTGAATTAGCAGCCAATTTAGTTGCAATGGAAGTTCATACAATTCCTAACCCTGACACCTCAATACAATTCAAATACAACCATCTAAATATTGGGACACCACAAGCACTTCTCAATAGCATCCAACCAACTAGAGAACCAGAAAATGGAACTGGATCCTTGATCTAGGCAAAGTGAATTGACAGGGGGAAGCTGATGGGGCCCAGAATCAGAACTGATTATAGCCAATTAATAAAAGAATCCAGAAATACTTGTAAAAAGACACTGGCTCCTATTAGAAAGGAAGATAGTCTGTGCTTGCATTCCGAATATTCCATCACAGAATTCACCTATCAAAAACTGAACTGCTACAGTTCAAGTTCAAGTTCTACTGCAGTTGTGTTGGCCATTCTGACTATGATATTTGGTCTCAGATCATGCAATGGATAAAAATAATTTGATATCAAACGCTTACACACTTTTAATAGACCAATCCAAAGTAGTAGGATTATTGTATGATGTTAGATTAACACTCATGGTAAGCCATTTAAGATATGACAATAATAGACCAGATGGATAGCAACCATAATGCATTTCACTTAACTCTGAAAGGAATATTGAACTCAATAAAGGGTGTTAGCAAATATCCAACTGATAATTACAAGCCACAGATATCTATAAAATGGCAATATATATATCAACATCCAGAGACAGTAGTGTGTGTATATATAAAAAGGTTGGAGATATAATAGAACTATTGGCTCAGGCTGCCACTGACCCTTTCAGTCCTCCATTGATAAGCAATACAAGGACACATTATTTGCAACTGTAAACGATCACTTCTTTAGAGAAGGTAAACCTCTCATCCCTATGTGAAAACAAACACCATGGTTCAGAAAAGATTTTAGGGAGGCAAAATATGAGCTCTTTGCAGAAATCAAGAGCAAGATCAGTGATCATGGTACAACAGTAAGGAGTAACTTCAAGTGTATACAAGTAACCATCAAATAAAGTGTAATGATTCTAATCATTATTTGATATTCTTTAAGCATTAGGTGGCAAAAGATCTGACAAGGCCCCCGGGCCGGACAAAATACCAGGAGAGCTTTTTAACAGAACTCTATATATGGGTTCCTTATGTTAATTTTCTCTCAAATGCAATCCTGGGTGGTACACCCAAACCATGGAGAGGGGCAGATACCATTCCCATTTACAAAAAAGGCATTTATATCATCAAATACATACTTTTCCACCCACTTAAATCTTACATGGATGCACTGTTAATAGGGAATTTCAAGCTCAAAAGAAATGCAAATTTTGAATATTTGGGCGTGAAGGTGACTAACCCTATGTTGTGGTCCCACCAGGTTACCAAAAGCTCATTAAATCAGCAATACTAGAAATATTTCAATTTACTACATCACAGTCAGTTTTTCCAGCTCTGCAGGTGGATTATGTAAAAGCATTGGGGCAGTCATATATGGAGCAGAATCATGGAGATATTATCAGAAACGTGTTAAGGTGAGGGAAAAATTGGCAATAGCCCAGAGCCTCCACCTACCAAGGTGCCATCCTGTTTCTGAAAGTGTAATTATAATTCACTATTATTGGTAGTATTCTGGCTTGAATTAGCAGAAAATGAATAATAAAAGTCAAGGTTGTTCCACATGGGCTTCTAAAATATGTATTGCCCAGGGCCCCCAAAAACCTTAAGCTGATACTGGATAGCATAAAGCTACCAACTTATCAAGGGCAGAAAATGCATTCTTGAAATTGTTAGTAAGTCTTCCCCAGAGTGCTCCATAAATACTGAGGAGTACTAGAGAAACCCCTATGTGATCAGTATATCTAAAGCACAACTGTTGATGTCTAAAGTGTGCTACGTGATTGCTTGCATGCATATGTGTGCTGGAATGGGTGAGGGGTTGAGGAGATAGGAAGAAAGGTCTTACTTGGCATTAACCCCATCAAAGACATATGATATTTGTTTTAATGGTACTGCCTTGAGAATGCTTTTGTTCAGCCATTGTTATCAATGGTGTAGTAGGATGGGGTGTAGGTATGAGTGACTATTTATGTGAAGATATTAGCCAGAAATACAGTCAGCTCCAATGTGAGTTAGTTACATTTTCCTAGTAGCTACATCAATGACATGATGTGCAATAACAGACTGGCAGGAAATACAGATGTTGAGTTTGAATCCAGAACATATAGCATATACATCAATGAAGCACCCCCTGGGATCTAAGTTAGCTTGCACAATAACCGGTGGCTATTGGTGTCTGTTGATGAGATTATGTTCACTGTGGCAGAGTGACTCAAGTTCTATGTGAGTCAAATCACTGGCATCTAAGACTCAAGGGAAGTTACTCTTTTGCTATCTATCGTCTTTCATTCTGTGACAGTTGCATGGCATTATACTTGCACACTTGTCTGGTATTGAATGTCAGTACCTAGTGCAAGTACAGTGACTGGCTTGCCTGTGAGATGACCACCATTTCCAAGTGACGTTCTGGAAAGATACAGTGGCCAAGAAGTGGAATGTAGGTGATGTGAGCCCTGCTCCCAGTTTGCGACTGGAGCAGGGACAACAGGTAAAAAGTATTTCCTGACCATTTAGTTTCTTTTCAATTAATTGTGCCTCCAAATGAGGAGAAAGGCAATCCGGATACTCACTGACACAGTGAAAGAGTGTGTTGGTTGTGACTTACCTTATTTTGTGGTTAGGGACTTTGTGATTGGTTGATAGTGTAGTGAATTCTAGGCCTGATTTAGATCTTGGCGGATGGGTTACTCTGTCACAACGGTGACGGATATACGCCCGCTGCAATATAAATTCCACTATATCCTATGGGATTTATATCTCGGCAGATAGGATATCTGTCAAGGTTGTGATCGAGTAACCCACCAACTTAGATTTACAATCAGGCCCTTTATCTGTCGGTAGGCACTGTTGTTTCATTGACCCTCTTGCATTAGCAGGTGTGTTAAATGGGAATGTAGCTTTTTGTATCTACTATTTTTTACTAGTGTATTATTGTGTATTCTCTTCATAACATATATAGAAATGTTTAAAATGTTTATATATTAGTAACAAAATATTTTATTTCTATTCAATAAATATCCTTTTTTAATCAATTTTCCTATTACACTTATTATTTGCATATGCTTAAGTGCTGCTCATGTTCTCACCTGACTCCACTGATTTACGTGTGACCCCCTTGCATGTGTGGTTTTCAACTTACCCTAAGGTTCAGTTGAAGGAGATACGAGCCTGATTGGGCTATTGTGCTACTAAAGGAAAGTGGGTGTAAATAGCAACAGGCTTATTCTTTTGTAGATTAGTTTTTATATGAATGTCCCCACGGCCCTCCTCATATTTCCTCTTTCTATATTGCAGTTAGATATTACCCATTTTCAAGCTACTCCCCCTTGCCCCTCCTAGATTTGGATCAAAAACAACTCACTATTGCCTAGATGCATCATTGAGAATTGCATTCGCAAACGGTGCGAATCGCATAATTCGACCGTTTGCGAATGCAATTTATGGGTTTGGGATGCATCAAGTTTTTGTTTTTTTTCGCATTTTTAGGAATCGCAAAAGTATTTGCGATTCCTAAAAAAAATCGCTAAAGTTGCAAATCACATTTTTTTGCGATAAAATGCTATGCATGAAATTTCACAATTTGCGATTTTTTAAGAAATCGCAAATTGGAATTCTTCAAATTAGAAGGAGTCAAACCTGGTGCTAATTTTTCTAACTTTTTTCACAACAGCTGTAAATTATCAGTACTGCATATAAGGACCTCAGAGACCATGAATTTGCTTTTCAAAATGGCATCACTTTTCTTTTTGGCTCGCAGGCAGAGGTTGAGAGTAGCTGCAGGATGGAGGAGAAGGCTCATACAAGAGAGATCCTTCAGAGTGAGCATAATCTTACTAGGGCAGACTGAATCAGAGATCTTTTCTAAGTATAGGCTCAATGCTAATTTAATTTTAGATTTAATTCAAGAATTGGACCCAATCTTGCAGAGGCAAACACGCAGGACACAAGCTATACCAACCCATGTGCAGGTATTGTGTTCACTGCACCTCCTTGCCTCTGGGTCATTTCAGGGTGTAATAGCCATTGCTGGTGGTGTCTCTCAGAGTTCACTTTCCAGATTTGTTAATGCCTTCCTAAATGCCATGTTGCAAAGAATAAGGTATCATATAAAATTTAAAAGCTCGCAGCAGGATTTGTTGAAAACCAAATTAGATTTCTATAACATGGCTCAATTCCCACATGTCATTGGCTGTGTAGATGACACACATGTTCCCATTTGTCCACCCTCTGAAAATGAGTATATTTTTCGCAACAGGAAATGCTTCCATTCCCTCAACATTCAAGCCATTTGTAATGCTAAAACTATTATCACAGACATAGTTGCAAGTTACCCAGGAAGTGCCCATGACTCCTACATTTTTAGACACAGTGCTATTCATGCTCGACTGCTTGCAGGTCAATTTGGAGATGGATACTTGCTTGGTAAATATTTTATTTTAAATTGTAACACACTCTTTCTTAATCTGGACACATTTCTTCCTTGCAAGTGTAAATTTTTGGTTCTTCTTTTTATAGGTGATAGTGCCTATGCAGTGAGGTCTTACATTTTAACTCCACACCTAAATCCAAGTTCCAGGAAAGAGCAGCATTACAACCAGGCTCATATAACAACCCGGAATGTGATTGAGAGAACCTTTGGTGTGATGAAATCACACTTCCGCATACTACATAAGACAGGTGGAGCATTGCAATATCAGCCAGACATTTGTTGCAAAATAGTAGCAGCATGTGCAATGCTGCACAACTTTTTTTTTTTTTTTTAATTTATTTTATTAGGAAAAAGCACCTCACAAAGTACAAAAATCGCTCGCCTACAACCCATCTCGGGCCGGCAATAGGTCTCCGTGCAACAACAATGACATGTACCATGATACATTAACATCATAGAGTCCAATATAAGCGCTCGCCGGGGGTCGGTGGAGGGAAACCCTCCTCTGTAGGCTTGTACCATCTGCTAAGTAGCGTGCATTTGGAATAAATGAACAAAGCAGTAAATTTTAGTTTTTCTCCCAACCAATCCCTAATCCCGTAAACACCCCCCCTCCCCGTAACTGGTCCCTCAGTTGTGCTCCCCGAGTAAGTCCTCAGGCGTCGCCATCACCTGTTGTGTCTAGTGCCGCCTACCACTCTCCCTCAATCCAGGGTGCTTCCCTCCCATCTCACACCTCTAGGGATGGGGTGTTTCCTACCGCCCATAGAGCGCTAGTTGTGCGGGGGAACACTCCGGGCAGGTGAATCAGGTGGCTCTTGCATGACACTCCCTTGTTCCTCCCCTTCTCCTTCCTCCGAGACATCCCCGTTCGACCTGGAGGACAAGTAGGTCTGGTATAGCCCCCAAAAGTTCTTGGGGCGACTTCTGGGCGGAAGGAGCTCACTGTATGTGTCCGCCTGCGTGTTACAGTACATCATATCGCTAGCCCACCGCTTGAGTGTAGGTAATGGCCCCCTCATCCAACATAATGCAACTACCCGCTTCGCAAGGAGCATCCCCATGCCCACCAGCTTCCTAACTGAGACGGGGATCGATTTCGTGTAGCCCATTAGAGCAAGGGCTGGGTCCATTGCCAGGTCCACCTCCACTATGGTGCTCATTTCAGCGAATACGCCTGCCCAATATCTCTGGACCCCCGGGCAGTTCCAGGCTAAGTGCAAGAAGTCCGCAACCTGTGCCCGGCACCTCTCGCAGTGTGGGGAGTCGCGGAGGCCGTACCTGTGGAGCCGTTCCGGTGTATGGTATACCCTTTGCAAAAATTTAAAGTGGACCAAACGGTGCCTCCCGTTCAGGGAAACGCGCCTAGTGGCCGCAGAGCAGTATGCCCACATGTCGTCATCGACGTGGGTGTCCAGGTCAGTCTGCCAGGCTAGTCGCGCCCTCGTGTAGAGCAGGGCCGTGTGGTCGTGTCCTATCCTGTACAGCCTGGTGATCAGCTTCTTCGGAGAGTCGCTGTCTATAACATACACCAGTTCCGGGACTGCGGGGGGTTCCTCCAAGTCCGGGCCCAGTAGTTCCAAGAGGGCACTACGGACTCGATGGTACTGAAAGCGTTGGAGCAGTGTGGAGCTCTCCCTCCGATGCGAGATCTGTGCCCACGTCTTCGCCTTGCCATTCTCAAATAGGTCCCCCAGAGTGTGTGCACCTAGTTCGTGGAGGGCCCTATGGACACCCGGTTCCGCCAAGGTCGGCAGCCAGAGCGCCCATTGTATAGGCATGTTAGGAGCGTATATCAGCTCCTTGTTTTGCCTCTGCACAATGGAATGCCATGCGTGGTTGGTGGACAGTAGGGAGTCCAGAACGCCAACCCTGCGGTCTTTGGGGCCGCAAATGGTAGCAGGAAGTGGGGTAGGGTCTGCGAACAGCCGTTCCAGGATCACGTGCGGAATGTCTTGGTTGCCATGAATCCAAGTGTGGAGGTGGGAGGCCTGTGCAATCCTGTAGTAGCGCTCCAGATCCGGGGCCGCTAATCCCCCCTGCTCGTACGGTAATTGCAGTACCTTCCATTGCACCCTAGGTTGTTTCCCGGCCCACGCCAATCTCACCAGGAGTTTGTTTAGAGTTGCAAAGAAGGCTTTCGAGAGGACAATCGGGAGATTATTGAATAGGAATAGGAACCTCGGGAGAAGGACCATTTTCATTAAGGCGACCCGTCCCATCAGTGACAGCGGGAGCTTAATCCAGAGCTCAACGTCATCCACGAGTTTGCTGTAGGCAACCCCGTAGTTCTCCCTTAGCATGACGTCCGGGTCCGTGTGAAGCATAATGCCCAGATATCTTATCGGCTCAGTGGACCATTGGAGCGGGTAGTCCATCTCGAAGGGGACAGTAATTGGGGTCAATGGGAAGGCGACTGACTTCGCCCAGTTAACCTTCAGCCCGGATAGCGCGCCAAACCTCACAACCTCCCTCAGTACCGATGCAATGTTATTGGCCGGGTCCCTGACATAAAGAAGGGTGTCGTCCGCATAAGTGGAAATACCTATCTTGTAGGTGGGGTAATTGATGGCTTCATACGAGTGGTATTCCCGAATCGCACACGCCAGTGGCTCCGCCACTAGGGCGTAGAGTAGCGGGGAAAGCGGGCACCCCTGTCTCGTGCCTCTGCTGATGGAGATCGGTTCAGAGACTGCATCTCCCAGTCTGACTCTGGCCGTGGGCTGGTGATAAAGGGCGCCCAGCAGTTGGAGGAAGATCTCTCCCAGCCCCAGCTTCTGCAGTACTTTGCGCATGAAGGGCCACTCCACAGAGTCAAAGGCCTTCTCCATGTCTAGAAAGACCGCGATGGCTTTGGTATCATGCCTGGTGTGCTGCATGGCTCCCAGGACCGTGCGAATATTGTAAGTGAGGTTCCTAGCCGGGATGAACCCAGCCTGCTCCGGGGCCACCAACTCGGGCGCCACCAGGGCCAGCCTGGTCGCCAGCACTTTTGCGTAGAGTTTAGCGTCCACATTGAGAAGGGACAATGGGCGGTATGAGCCTGGCAGGTCGCTGGGCTTGCCAGGCTTAAGTATAGTGACAATGAGCGCCTCCCGCATAGAGAGGGGCATAGCGCCATTTTCGCAAATTTCGTCAAAGAGGGTGGAGAGGTGGGGGAGCAGCTTATCTTTGTACGCCTTGTAAAAGGCCACCGTCAGACCATCTATCCCGGGGGCACTGTCCGCTCTCATGGTGGCCAACGCATCAGATATCTCCTCGCAGTGGATAGGGGCCATCAGGAATTCCCTCTGCCAATTCTCCAGGAATGGCATCTTGATGTAGCTAAGGTAATTGTCAATTTGATCCTCCACCCCCGAAATTTTAGTGGTGTATAGCTCCTCATAGAAGCTCCTGAATTCCGCCAGAATGTGTGTCCCCTCCGTGAGTATCTCCCCACCTGTGGTGCGCAGTTCCGCGACTGTCTGTTTGCGCCTAGTGCCCTTCATAATCCTGGCAAGCAGTGCACCCGGGCGGTCACCCTCCCCATACGCGCGCGCCGTCGCATACTTCCCTAAATGTCGTACCTCCCTGTCCGCTTCCTCGTGGAACTCTTTCAAAAGGTCTTGCAGGGTGTCATCCCCAGGCAGGCTCGGGTCAAGGAGCTGGCGGCGTTCATAGTCTGCTATCTGCCCCTCCAAGAATTTCAGCCTGTTTCTAATTGCCTTGAGGACCCCGGAGTGCTTCGCCATGACCACCCCCCGTACATACACCTTGAATGTCTCCCAGATTGTCCCGAAGCTGTCCACTGAGCCCAGATTGGTGGTAAAGAAATTGTCTATGTCCTCTCCCAGGTCAGCCCTGAAAGCCTCGTCCAGCAACGAGTAAGGTGGAAATCGCCACGTGAATGGCGGGATTCTCTGCTGGGGAGTGTGCAACTCTAACAGCACCGGGGAGTGGTCCGACAGAGTGCGGGGAAGCACACTGCAGCCCCTGACCATGGAAAACAGGGAGTGTGATGCCAGCCAGTAGTCAATCCTGGTATGGATGTTGTGGTACGCTGAGTAGTGCGTGTACCCCCCCTTGGCGCTATGTCTTTCTCTCCATACATCTACCAGGCCCAGCCTCAACATTTCTGCCTGCATGCGCTGCGCCGCCGCTGCAGGGCGCCTGGCAGGGCCCGCAGACCTATCTAGATCAGGGCTGAAGGTGAAATTGAAGTCCCCACCCCAAACCATATTCCCAGCGGTCCATTCATTACAATGTTCCGCAACCGTTGCATAAAAGTCAGGGGAGTCATAGTTCGGGCCATAGATATTCATGATCAATAGGTTGTGTCCCTTGCCTGTGCACTTGCTCAATACAAACCTCCCCTCCGGGTCCGCCATCACCAAAGCGAGGGATAGCTTGGATTTCGGGTTGACCCAGGTGAGGACCCCTCTGGCGTGTGTGGTGAAACCTGCATAAGTAGAGTGTCCCTGGAGCCCCCTGTGAGTTAGCATCTTGCTGGTGTTGGGGTGATGTGTTTCCTGCAGCAGCGCCAAGTCTATGTGGTGTCTCTGTAGGTAGTGTAGCACCTTGCGGAGTTTCCGGTAATCATTTAATCCCCTTACATTCCAGGTGAGAGCTCGGAGGGACTCCGAGTCCCGTAGTGAGTCTGCCCGTGTCGTGTCAGCCATTAACATTAAAAGAGGACATCAATTGTAGCGTGGTGACGAGGGCCACCCCCCTCCAGTAGCGGCAGCCGCCCACCCACCCCGCAGCACTTAACCTGTTAGAGCACATGTCGGACCTTTCCCCAAACATCCCAAACAACCCCGAATTCAGAACCCCGGTTTCCCCCCTCCGCCCACAGTCAACCAACCCCAACCTGGTGTGACCGAGATCCCTGCATTCACCCCCCCACCCGTCTTCAAACTTCCCCAAGCAGTCTCAAGAAGAGCCGCAAGCACTGTAAGCGCCAGGGCAGAGGTAGCGCACTCGATGTCCAAATCGACCTCAGTCCGGTCGTTCCTCCTGCGCAGTATCAATAGGCCGCCCCCACGCCAGCGCCCCCAATTGCAAGTGCGGCTGTAAGATATGAGAGCAGTATAGTACCCGCCTTAACGGGCGACCCCCCCCCCCCCCGGCCCGCAGCGACAATCCCATGTGGCAGGGCCGCCCTCCACCATAACCCGTGTGGCTTGTGCAGATCTCACTCGCAGCATCATGTCCAGAAGTCCGTTCACAGCAGTGGTGCGCCCCGAGTGGGCTCCCCTCGGACCAACCTACAAGGATTATCGCAGGGGCTAGAGTAGCCGATCCTCCAGAGGAAGCCACTGCTCCCCCTCTCCTCGCTAGTCCTGCTCATCCAGGTCGCCATTGCCAGCACGCTCCTCTGCAGGCGCAGACCGGTCTTCTCGATGCTCCTTGATCCATTGCTTCAGGGATTTCTGCAGCTCCTTAGGGTCAGTGAAAAAATGCGAGTGGCCCTGCCTGTTGATGCGCAGCCGCGCCGGGTACAACATGGCATAGTCCAAGCCCAGGTCTCTGAGTTGCTGCTTGTAGGGGACAAATCGCCGTCTCTCCTCCTGTACCTTGGAGGTGAAGTCAGGGTATAACGAAATGTTCATCCCCTCGTACTGCAAGTCTCCCTTCTCTCTAGCAGCACGGAGGGCAGCGTCCCTGTCCCTGTAGTTGAGGAGTTTTGCTATTATTGGCCTAGGGTTCGCGCCCGGTGGAGGCCTTGGTCCCAGGGTGCGGTGAGCACGTTCCACTATAAACATGGGGGAGAAGGTATCGTCCCCCAGCAAAGTTTTAAGTAGTTTCTCAACAAATAGTTCCATTTTCCCCGTTTGGGTCGACTCCGCCACACCCGTGACGCGGATGTTGGACCGCCTGGAGCGGGCCTCTAAGTCTTCGGATTTTTCCTGTATCACCTGGAGCAGCCTTCCAAACTGCTTGCGGTCAGCGTCCCAAGTTGTTTGCGCCTCCTCCGCCTCCGTTAGCCTGCGCTCCGCCATGTCCAGCCTCTCTGCATGCTTATCCACCCTCTCCGTCATTCGATCCATCCGGTATGCCAGGGCGTCAATCTTGGTGCCAATGGCCGCCATGCCCTCCTGTAGGCCCTTCTCCATCGTGTTGAGCATATCTTTAATTTCTGCGCACAGTGCGGAGCTCGGGTCTGCAGCTGCTCCCAGGGTCTGGTCCGCCAGAGGGTCCAGCACCTTCTGTCTCCTCTGGTCAAACAATAGCTTAGTTTGAGTCCTGTCGCCCTTGCCCATCACTGCAGCGGATAGGGAGGCCAGCGCCCTCAGTCCTTATAGTGCCGGTGGTCCCCCAATGGGACGGTCCAGGTTCCTATTGTGTGCAGGCCTGCCTGCCCAGCACCGCCACTGGCCGAGGCAGGCACTCGTCGCTTTCACTCCCCCACTGGGTGCCTCGGTGTCAGGGCACCCCCAGCCAGATTAGGGGTGCAAGGCTCGTGCAGAGGGTGCACTATCACGAAGCCGCCCGCCGCTCCTCAGGGCTCCCTCCAAGCGGTCAGGCTGCCAGTCTGGTCACTCCGGTAGGAGGTAATGGCGCCCGCGGCAATGCAGGGTTCCGCCGGCGCCACGTGCGTCCTCCCGGCGGGTCCGCCTTGCCGCCGGCGCTCGCTCTAGTTCCCCAAGTCCTTCAGGGTGTGCAGTTGCTGTAGCGGGAGTCCGCCGTGTGGGCCTGGGGCACCTAAGGGGTCGTGGCTGCCGCCGGTCTCAGTGCACGCGGGACGTCTTCACCCAGGGGCCGCACGTCGGGTGACGCAGCCCGGCCCCGCGTCTCAGGACAGCGCGGGGATCCCGGCCTGGTCCGCAACTCTCCGGTCTGTGGCGTCGCCGGGAGAACCCGCAGACGCAGCTCTCCCAAAGTCGCGTCGGAGGTCCACGGGGGGGTAGAGGAGACAGCCCCCACCGGAAGTCCACAGTAATCGCCGCTCTGTGAGGATAATTAACGAATTGTCAGCGGCGCTAGCGCGGAGCTTCGCGCTTAAGCGTCCGCCATGAACGCCGGCTAGCTCCGCCCCCGCAATGCTGCACAACTTAGCAACTGAGAGAGGCATAGAACTTGATGAAGAAGATGTTTTACCTCAAAATGACAATCAGCCTCCACAACCACGAGCAAGAGTACATGGACCAGAGGCAGCAGAGGGGAGAAAAAGAAGGGCAGAGATCACACAACATTACTTCTGAACGAGGTAGGAAGCACACAATGCATTATTTGGTTTTCAAAGAAATGTATTTTTTATTTCAATGTCAAAATAAATGCATTCACTTCATGGACTTTCAATGTTTCACCTAGATTTTACATTTGTTTAAGCCTGAATTTAAAAAATGAAAAGCATGAAATCATAAACCACTTGGACATTTTCAAAAACAAGCAAGAGGCATCACAGACATAATGTCATTTCTTACGTCCACGTACTCCTAATGCCTTCCCTGCATTTTTCCCAATGTGCATGGCCATGTTACTTGCATCATTCTGCTTTCTATTGCTACGGCGAGTGCCAGTTGAGCAATGCTCAAGTGTGCCACTCACAGTACTACCTGCTCCACTCTCCCCATTGGTAGTTGATTTTCTGGTGCTGCATTGCTATGTGATTTTTCAAAGGAGTCATGGATTGTCCCCATTCCCTTGTCAATGTGTGCAAAAATGTTCTTCATAACTAACTGCATGGAAAGGGTCTGTTTGCAGAGCTGAGTTGTACAATTTGAAAGGTGAGACATTTGCCTGTTATGAGCCTGCATGCTGTTCATTAGTTGCAGGTACATTTTTCCACTTATAATTTGCTGGTTTTGAATCAATGTGCACATGGTCTCTAAAGAAGTGGCAATGCGGTCAAGCTTTTCTGAAGATGTTTCATGGCCTGTCTTAATTACATTTATCATTTTCTTCATACTGTTGTATATAGAACCCATTTGTTTGCAGATATGTCCAAGTTTACCTTTCATAATTCTAATGTCTTTGCCTTGCAGGCGCTGTACCTTGAGGATTTTGTCTTCAACAACACTGCCAGTGATGGGGCCCTCTCCAAATCGTACACTATCTGTTACATGACCATGGCGTAAAGAAAACTGCTGAAGTCTCCTTCGCCTACTCAGCCTTCTGTTTGTGACTGTTGGAGTAGTTTGTGGTTGCCTTTCAGAAACATTATCAATTTACTCTAATTCAGAATCAGTTTGCAGCAGTTGACGCACTCTCTGTCTTTCACCTCTTTGAGAATGGGATGCTGATGTGGTTGGGGCACTTCCCTCATCTGTTTCTTGACCTTCTTGGGTGTGGAAATCTCTCAAATCCCGCTCAATTCTTTCCTGAAGTGTGTCTATGGTTAAATAAATGCAAACATGATGTTATTAAAAGTTTGCACTTTCCAAAAATGTATTAATAAAATTTGACTTTCTATACAATAACATGTTCCCAGTCTACTTCTTTATCTTTCTTCTTTGAAAAGAGATTTAAACTAAATTTAACGTAAACGTATAACGTAAATTAAGGACTGATAAAAACTACAACTCCCATGATGCACTCCTTTCACTTTCCAAACAGTAAATAACTTACTTTGGAAAATGAAAAAGATATTCGACACTATTCAACACTACTGAAAAACAATTCAGCAAGTACAACTACTTTCACAAGGCTCTTGCACTTTCTAGGCTCCATTCAGAAAACCAAAACCATTAACAATTCACTTACCTTCAGAAGGGGTGGGAATCTCTGAAGTATCAATGTCTATCACTCCAACTACAGCCTCAGTCAACAGTGTGCCTTCCACCATGTCTTCCAGGGGGGTGTTGGGTCTATCCCTGGGTGTTCCACCTCCAATTTGTTTTGCTGTTTTAATCCTGTTTGCTAACTTCTCTTTAGCACGACTGCGCAGGTCATACCATCTTTTCTGTAAATTATTTATGTCACAATGTGCTACACCTACAACATTAACCTTTGCTTGTATAGCAATCCATAGATTTCTTTTAACAGCTTCTGGAACCTTCAGAGACTGCTTCCCAAAAAGCTGTTCCTGTCTCGCAGTCACCTCCTCAATAAGAATTTCCAGCTCTTGGTCTGAAAATTTAATTTTCCTTTTCCTGGCTGGCCCCTCTTCAACTGGATATTCATTTGCCATTTCTCCACAGATTTCTTAAGCACAAACTGCAGCAGCAACCTCCATGGAAAGCTCACAAAGCAAACTGCCAAACCTCACCTTCAAACAAGGGAGCAGCTGTGACTAATTGCTGTACTGGCTTTCAGGCTGTTGATTCAATGAGATTCACCATGTGTGTGATTTCGCAGTTTGCGAATTCGCAAACTGCGAATTTGCAATTAAGAATTCACAGTTTTCTTGCGATTCGGTAAATTATGCAAATTTTACCGAATCGCAAACAAATTGCAAAAAAAATGATGCATTGATATTTGCGATTCCTTATTTGCGATTCCTTATTTATCGCAATTAAGGAATCGCAATAAAAACGTTGATGCATCTACCCATATATGTGCAAAGTTCTCCACACTTTTGGTTGAGAATTATGCACATAAGAGTAGGACTGTTTTCTGCCAGAACCTTAGTGAATAGCACTTGCAAGGATATCAGCTAGTACTACAGGACTGCTTTTTTCTACATTCTGAAAATGTATTGGTGAACAGACCCCATGATGGGATCACTATATGAAATATCTTACCTTATAACTAGCCTTTGTGAAACCATATTTTGCAGTTTCCTTCCTAATAATATACTTAAATAATTCTGTAAAGGAAATCTGACACCTGTGAACACTGAGTGCTAAACTGAAACAAGCACACCATGTATTTGTAGAGCAATTTTTATTTTAATTGCTAATTGATGTATATTGAGTGTGTCAGAATATTAACTACTTTAGCTGGAGACAAATGATGTTCCTTAAAATCCCTGTGAAATGGTTTTACATCTGTTGCCAAGCTGTTGCTGAGATACCAGTTGCCATAGGTGATTTTATTCTCTGTTGTATTTGAAGGCAGATTGACACTGTCAATTGTCCCTGGTAATTTACTCTTTTTCTCATTGTCTTTGGCGTTGGGGCTGTTAGACAGAAGAATGTCCGATGCTGCTCCGACATGAAAGTAGGTTGTAGGGATTTTGATTGGTCTCATCATTGCTCTGATGAATGGAAAATTCAAATGAGCAGGTTGTTTCAATTCCATTAAGACCTTAATGTCAGTGTTTTGCTTTGCTCTCTAGCTGAATCACTTAGCACTGAGACAGAAGTCGTTTTACATATTTGGTTTTGATACTTTAGAATAATCAGGCTGGGTCCCTCTTCCACCCTAATCACTTGCCTTTAGTTATGCACACAAAATTTGCAATTGTGCATCTCTCTTTGAGTAAAGCATTGCCTAACCTGCACAATCTCATGCTCTTTACTGTTAAGTCTCTTTCTCTATAGAGCTAGGTTCCCCAGTCTCATTGTTGTAAAATAGGAGCACTCCGCCCTCTCGCCCCTTTCAACCCACATTCCTCTGTGTGGTCACAACAGGGTGTAAAAACTGATTTCAGATGGGAATAAATGCTTTTGGGATGAAAGTACCTCTAAGGAGGTTTTACAGACCCCCTCTCCTGCAGTGTGACAATGTGAGAGATGGTGCCTGACCTGTACCTGAAGATATGCATAAAGTGGTGCGATGGGACAAGGATGCGGCAGAATACACCCACAAAGAGAGCACCAGGGCACCCATGATAAAATCAACAGTAGAGCCAGGGCCATAATGGAGAACCAAAAGCATTTCAGACAAAAATGCTCTTACCAGACTGCACCCTTCATCTCCTTGATCAATCTCACTCTTTCAATCCATCCATTCTCTCTAGCTGCTTCTCTCCTCTCTTTCTTCTCCCTCCCTGATCCCTTTCTCCCTACCATTATTTTCATTGATTTGATTGTATTTAAATTTCATAAAGCGCTCAAATGTAACCCTGGGCGAAGCACTACGCTACACTTGCGGAGTTTGCGAAGTTTGCGCAACTTTGCACTATGCGAGCTGCACCTAGCACAGTGGGAACACGCGTAGTGCAGCGTAGCGTAGTGCAGTGGTCATTTTTTGCTTGTTCGCGGTCCTCAACGTCATGTTCGCGATCGTGAGCAAGCAAAATGACATCCCGGCGAGATTCTCAACGCAGGGACGTCAGGTTTCTCATTGTGAGTGGTTGCGCATGCTCGCGACCGCTCTCAATGAGAAACTACTAGTTGACGTTGTGAAAGCTGCCGCTCGAGTAATAATTTACTCGAGCAGAAGAAAACTACAGCTTGCACTGTGCAAGATGCCGTTTTCAATGATTGCACAGTGCCAGATGCTTGTCTGCACTGTGCAATCATTGAAAACGCATCTTGCACAGTGCGAACATGCTACTACGCAGCTCGCGTAGTGCTACGTGAAGTTCGCGTAGTGCAAAGTGCACTTTGCGTAGCTTCGCGAAGCGCTAGTTCGCGAACTACGCCCACCCCTATGCCTAGGCACGAGTTGGCGCTGCTCTTGGCACAGAGAGGTCATACATGTACAATGACGATGGCGGTCATTAATCTAGCCCTTCCTGTGGGCTACACTTTGCACTCTCTCCCTCGTAAGGCTAGAGGTGGAGGTATTGCAGTTGCGGTAAAAACCTGCTACCCCTGCATGTGGAAACCTATCACCATAGCGGGTTGCGAGAGTGCTCTTTTCAACATCTCAGGTAATCCCCATTTCACCTTCTCGGGACTACTAATTTATAGACCTCCCGGTCCTGACGCCGCCTTTCGTCAAAGCCTCCCGGAGGTGATTTCCTCCTTAGCTTTAAAAACTGCCAATTTTTCGATCATTGGCGACCTTAACATGCATATGGATATCCCACTTTCTAACTCGGTCCAGAGCTTGTTAGCGGATCTCGAGGCGTTTCAATTGATCCAAAAGGTACAATCACCAACTCACACAGGCGGCCACTTATTAGACCCCGTTTTGACAAATCTTGCCACAAATATCTCAGTGCTCGATCCCAGACCTATGGCATGGACGGACCATCATCTGATTGAATTTCGCATCATAACTACTCTTTCCTCTGCCAGAAATAACCCCCCAGCCAGTTTCACTCGCCCCTGGAGAAACTTAAATCTAGAGCATTTCCATCAGTTATTGATGAAATTCCATCCGCTTCCTCCTATTGAAGTGTCTCGCGGCTATGACAGCTTCTGTGAGTGGCTAAATCACTCATTAGATTTGCTTATTCCGGCTAAGTGGAGTAAGACTAGATCTAGTCCTTCCAGCCCCTGGTATGATGAATCCCTTAAAAAACTCAAAATCTCCTGCAAAAAGGCTGAACGCGCGTGGCGCAAAACCTATGATACTGACTTCAAGGCAACCTACAGGGCTTGCACTAGAGTGTATCATCGGGCCATCTGCGCGGCTAGGGCTGCCTTTTACTCTCAGGAGATAAAGAACAGCACAAACCCCACTAAGGTCATCTTTAGGGTGTGTAAGGACCTTACTAGCAAAAGGATTGATACTGCTGCTCCCCAACCTTCTATGACACACTGTGAGGATCTAGCCTCGTTTTTTGTCGAAAAGGTGGAGGCTATCTATAGATCATTCTCCCAACTTCCCATTGTGGAGGAAAGGTCGATGACACCAGTTCATAAACAACTACTGATTATTCCTAGTCCGACCTCAGACGAGTTTCTAGCCTTAACGACAAAAGTTAAATCTGGCTCCCCGGACGACCCCATGAGACCCTTTCAATTCAGGGAATCTGCTGAATGCTGTTACCCTGTTCTGCATGACCTTATTAGTTTGTCCTTCAGTACGGGCAGTGTTCCTAAGGCTTGGAAACAGGCGACGGTCATTCCAATTCTTAAAAAACCCGCCCTTGACCCTACCAAGCCTGAACACTATCAACCCATTTCCCTTCTCCCCTGGCCAGCCAAACTAGCAGAAGCACATGCTAACGCTATTTTATCATCTCACCTGCAGGAATCGAATATATTGGATAATTCCCAAAATGGGTTTCGTGCAGGTCATAGCACTGAAACTGCTCTTCTGGCTGTGGTGGAGCACATCAGGAACCTGTTGGACCTGGGTCAAATGGCGGCACTGATCCTTTTGGATCTCAGTGCCGCCTTCGATACGGTGTCCCATCAGATTCTTTTACACCGTCTGATGGAGGCAGGAGTTGGAGAGGTGGCACTCGAGTGGTTTCGTTCCTTTCTTAAGGATCGAGCCTTCAAGGTTTCCACACCTCCTTTCATTTCTGCTTCTCGCCCCATACTTCAGGGTGTCCCTCAGGGGTCGGCCCTTAGCCCTACCTTGTTTAACTTATATGTTCAGCCATTAGCGGAGGTAGCCCATAGTTTTGGTCTCTCCTTGGTGTCATACGCCGATGACACGCAGCTGGCGGTGGCACTTAATGGCGACTCCAACATGGATGCCCCCACTTTCCAGTCAGCTTTAAAAGCTGTGGCAGGCTGGATGGCGAACAATCGGCTCCAACTGAATGCCTCTAAGACTGAGGTCATTATCTTTGGTAGGGAAAGTGGATTATGGGGAGATCAGTGGTGGCCGTCTGATCTTGGCCCCGTTCCGTCCCCCGTGACTGAGGTTAGAAACCTCGGGGTATGGTTTGACAACAAGCTCTCTTTCACCTCACACACAAAACGTGTGGCTGGCACCTGCTTTGGTACTCTGCAAGGTCTTCGACCAATTTTTAAGTTCTTCGATGCGGAGACCAGACAGATTATTGTCCAAGCTCTGGTTCTTACCAGGCTGGACTATGCCAGCTCACTGTTTCTGGGCCTGAACCAGGCCGAGCTATCTCGCCTTCAGAGAGTCCAGAACGCGGCAGCGAGGATGCTTGTTGGCCTCCCGAAGTTTGTTTCGGCTCGTCGGACTATTCAAGATCTCCATTGGTTGCCGGTGGGGCAGAGAATTAAGTTTAAAGCGCTTTGCTTAACTTTTAAAATTCTCAAATCAGCCTCCCCTCCTATTCTTGCACATACTATTCAGCACTATGTCCCTGCCAGAGCTCTTCGCTCCGCCGGATCCAATCTTGCCATTGTGCCACGTTTCAAAAAATCTAGGATGGGCGGACGCTCTTTCTCAGTGTTGGCAGCAGCCCTCTGGAATTCTCTGCCAGCTTCTCTTCGCTCCATCCCCGACCTGCTCCCTTTCAGGAAGGCACTTAAAACTTATCTTTTTTCCACAATTTAGGCTCTAGCCTTTTATCTCCTCTGATGTGTTGTGTTATCATCTTTCCTAAGCGCCGGGACGCCACTTCGCTGTGGCATCCGTGCGCTATATAAAAATTAAATAACATAACATAACATAACATAGTGACTTCCTGAATTAGAGGAGTTTTGGACCTGTCTCTGAGTTTCATTGAAGAGAGTTCCAAATTCTCGCTGTTCCTGCAATGACACTTCGTCCACCCCACTGAGCTCTTTTTATCCTGGGGACCGTAAGAAACTTGGCATTGGATGATCTTACGTGTCTAGATGGGAGATACCTAATGAAACGTTTTTTCAGAAAATCTGGGCTAATGTTATGCAGCGCTTTAAAAGCTATGCATAGAGATTTGAACTGGATCCTTTTGTGAGTTGGGAGCCAGTGCAATTTGTATTTAGGCATGCCCAAAAGCATTCCAATGGCTGCATTCTAAAGCATTTGTAGTTTTGTTAATAGTTTTCTATTTATTTATTAAGGAATAAGGCATTCCCATCGTCCAGTCTGAACAGGGCCAGTGCAGTAACTACTGTCTTCTGAAGGTCTAAGGGAATGAAAGGAGATATCTTCCAGATCATTTTTAAGATGAAAAATACAGATGATGTTAAGGTATTAACGTGATCCTTAAACGTCAATTTATCATCAAAAATGACCCGTAAGTTCTTAACTTTCTACACAGGTGTGGGGGGAGAGGCTATATCAGTCGGCCCCCAGTTGGGTGTCCAAAACCAGATGTTATTCCCCAGCAGAAGGACCTCTGCCTTCCTGGAGTTAAGCCACCGGCATTTGGATCGCATCTATTTATTGATTTGATTCATGAAGTTATTAAAGTGTTCTGCTGTTTCATTTGGATTGCTGGATTTGAGCGGACACAAGATTTAGTAGGGCACTGCTTCTGCGCTATATATGAAATTAGTTCTTAAACATTGCTGCTCATGCACTACCGCTTTTAGTCATCAATTGTGCTTTTAAATTGTTTTAGCGGTTCAGTGTTCTTATCTGAATTTCCTTTTTTTTAAAAATAGGCTACTGCTACTCTCTGTTATTAAATATCTGATCTTACCTTTCCAAGGGCCTCCTGACTCTCTGATCTGCTACAGACTTTTTGGTCCCTTTTGTGTAGAGAGAGTGCGTAGAGGTGCCTTTCTTTTCTATGTTTATAATAACCCTGGGCATAGTGGGAATAGCCGGGCTACGCGGAAGTTCACGGAGGTCCATGGAGTTGTGAACAAATTTCACGTTCCCCGCCTCCAACCCCTTATATTAACAAGTAATTCTACATTACTTAAAAGAAAATTAAAATCACTTACCTGTACCGTGGCGTCCCGGGCAGCCCTCCTCCTTTTCCTTGCCGTCTGGTTATTCCTTGAGAAAACTGCACATGCGCGTGTGCCAGCACATTTGCATTTCTTGTGAGAAATGCGCATGCACATTTTTCTCAAGGATTACCCAGATGGCGAGTAGGGCTGCCCAGGGACGCTGCGGTACAGGTAAGTGGCTTTAATTTACTTTTAAGTAATATAGGATTACTTATAAATATAGGGGGGATGGAAGTGGGGGCTGGCCAACTCCACTTTGCTGCAGAGTGTGCGGAGATTTGCCTTCTCTGTTGAACACGGAGGAGGCAAATCTCTGCACACTTTGCGGGCGTAGTGGAGTTCTTTGCCCGGGCTTAGTTTATAACAGCTGTCATATTCAGTCGTTAGCGGTCTAGTTGTTCTGGGTTACTTTGGGGGTTTGTCGGGCAGTCAAGGGATAAATAAGCATGGAAACGTGGGGTGCAACGGGCGTGCCACTGGCGCTCCAAATTCAAGCCAGTCCGCACCTTAACGGAGCCAGGACCCCATCTCAATTAATCAAATATACGAGCGATGAACTTCAGGCAATTCAGAGAGATGGTGAGTTATCTCTCTGTCACCCCATACTCTATCCTCCGAGCAAAATGTTTATAAACATCAAAACTGCAACTATGACCTTAAGGAGACCCATATAGAGCAGCAGGATCTTAGGGGACCCCAAAAAGCCCCGTTAGGGAAAAATGAGAGGCAAGGTTTAAGGAGGGAGGTCTTGTGCATGCTTCATCACACAAGATCCCTTATTAAAAACAAATATGAGTTTGCAGACTTCCTGAAGCAATATAATCCAGACATAGCCTTTCTTACAAAAACTTAGGCTGACAATTCCTCCGACCCAGACATGAATATCGCTATTCCAACGAGATATATTATAGAGCGTCTGGATAGAAATGGAAAAAAAGAGGTAGGGTGGAGATTGTGTTTCGTAGCTCATTAAAGGCTCATTTATTTTTCAGCCATTATTCCATCTGGATTGTGAGGCGTTTGGCTTTGCCCTAAAATTGAACTATAGGTTTACCTTCCAGGGCCTACTGATTTATCAAAGGCTAATTTTATTAATAAAATACCGGACTTTATGGAATCCTGTATAAACTACCCCGGTTTTACACCACTGGGTGACTTCAATTTCCACTTGGAGTTACAGAATAATTCAGACACAAATAACTTAGTTGATATTTTTAAGAGTTTTAATTTAAATCAGCTAATAACAGAACCAACCCACCTTGCCAACCATACTCTGGATGAAATCTTCACTAATAATCTGGAGTTTAAAGTAGAGATGGTTGTGCCGGTAGTATGGTCGGATCATAAGGTCATTTTCTTTGCACTTGGGCTTCCCTTCCACAATGATATGGATGACAATAAACCTAGAAATATAAACTACCGGCCCTGGGAAAAGCTGAAAGTCGAGAAATTGAGGGACACTATTTCCAACATCTACCCAGTCAACTACAGCAATCCAAATAACGCGGAAGTGAATTATACTCAGTGGCTCAACTCAGCTGCACTAAAATTGGTACCAGCAAAGACAGTAAAAAGCTATAGGAAGTATCCGTCAGCTCCCTGTTTTTCATTGGAACTAAAAGCTTTCCAAGGGAAATGTAGGCTTCAAGAACATCTATGGAGAAAAGAATATTGCCCAAACGAAAGAGCTAAATATAAAGAACTACTGAAGCAATATAAGGTCCTAATAAAAACAGCCAAAATGAAAATATTTTCGGAAAGCATAAGTGTAGCAAATAACTTAAGTAGAGGACTTTTTTTAAGCAGTTTAAACCTTGTCACAATGGAACATTGAGTGCTATTTTACTCCAGACGAACCATTTTGCATTAAGCAGGCAACTTTTTTCCAGTCGAATGTTAATTCTATTCATCAAAACTTTTCACCTTACCCACAATATACTAAGGGCAGATGATTTTTTGTGCATGCAGGAATCTGACCTACAAAACACTGTGACTTCCTCAGGATGCCCGCAGTTCTACACTTTCTCTCACTTTACTATGGAAAAAGCAATTAACTTTATTAATCTCATTAAATCTGGGGATCCATCAGATCCTTGTCCTTCACAGGTTCTTAATCAAGTTGCCAATGTGGTTGCCGGCCCGCTTATGGAACTTTTAATGAAATATTGATCTCAGGTCAATTTCTGAACATATGGAAAAAGGCTTCTATTTTGCCATTGATAAAGAAACCCTCTTGGGACCCAATGAAGATGGAAAACTATAGGCCTATATCTCGCCTACCTTTCCCAGCCAAAATTCTTGTCAAGTTGCTGAATGAGGAAATTCTAGTGTTTTTGGATGCTAACTTGCTGCTAGATCCTTCACAGTATGGCTTTAGAGCAAATCATTGCACTGAATCTGCCTTGGTAGCAGCCTCTGAGGAAGTTACAATGGTAATCGAAAGGGTGGAAAAGCGGCACTGATTTTGTTGAATTTCTCTGCCGCTTTCAACACAGTTCACCATTCACTCCTCCTAAAATGTCTCCATATGCTTGGTTTAGAAGCTCGGCTCTGACCTTGCTGAGCTAACTTTTTAGCAATAGGCAGCAACAGGTTGAGCTGGGTGAAGCGAGTCCATCACCTTTCTCCCTAGCCTGTGTTGTTCCTCATTGGTCCTACCTTAGCCCCACGCTGTTTAATGTCTATGTTAGCTCCCTCATCAGGCTCATTCAAAGCCAGGGTTTAGCTGTGTTCTCTTACGCCGATGATACACAGATAGTGGTTTCTATCTCATTGGACGTAAATGAGAAGGTCAGAAATTTCTGTAACTGATTGTCCCAAGTGACATTGTGGATGAAGATTAATTGTCTGAAATTGAATACAGACAAAATCGAGGGGCTGCTTTTTGGATAGGAGACCTCATTCTGTAACGACTCCTGGTGGACTTTGAGCCCAGGTACTTTACCAATTCCGGTCCTGAAAGTTAAAAATTTGGGAGTCATCTTCGATACTGAATTATCTTTTTTGGAGCAAATAAACTCCATCACTTCATCTGGGTTTTTTGTGCTGAAGATTTTGTAAAAAGTCTTTCCATTTATTCCCTTGACCTCCAGAAGTCAATTATACCAGCTCTTATTTTCTCTCAGCTTGACTACTGTAATGTTCTGTATCAGGGTGCTCAGAAATCTGTGATAAAGAAGCTGCAGGCTCTGCAAAAGGCAGCGGCAAGACTGCTGCTACATAATTCCTAAATTTAGTCCTGTGTCTGAATCATTGCAGAGTCTTCACTGGCTCCCAGTGAGAAACAGGATTATCTTTGCATGGTTCACAAGGCTCTTCTTCAGACCAGTCCAAAGTATTTGCAAGATCGTTTCTCCTGGTATAAGCCAAGTAGGACCCTTAGATCCATTCCTTATGCTTTTTTATCATTGCTAGATCAAACAAAGCAAGATGGAATGGTAGGGCCTTTTCTAACTGTGCAGGTAAATGATGGAACTTACTTCTTCTCATGCTGCAATGTCAATCTTCTCTGATGCAATTTAGGAAGCAGCTAAGTCCTCCACAGTGGGATTCCTGAGACCTCATCTGAGTCCCTGCCCCCTTTCTCAACCACTGTTCGAACGCATCTCCTGGCACACTACTGGTTGGAGGATGAATTACTCCTGGCTGCTGAGGGGGGTGTTAGGGGCCAAGACCCCTATTGTTGCCACAAGTATGTCCCTCATAGCTGGATTGCTGAGACCTCGTCAGAGGCCCCACCCCCTTTCTCAACCACTCTGCAAACGGGCTTCCTGGTGGACTACTGGTTGGGGAATGAACTCCCCTTGCCTGCTGAGGATTGTTGGGGGCCAAAAACCCCTATTGTTGCCTCAGTAGATTCTGCTCATTTCCTTCTCATTTTCTGCCTTTTTCTGCTCACTTCTAATCTTTATTGTGCCTCTTTCTGCTCCTTTCTGAGTGCTTATTTTGCCTCTTTCTGCATGTTGCTGACCTTTAATTTGCTTCTTTTTATTCATTTCTGACCTTTATTCTGCCTCTTGCTGCTTGTTTCTCACCTTTATTTTGCCTTTTTCTGCTCATTTCTCACCTTTATTCTGCATCTCTCTTCTCAGTTCTGACCTTTATTCTGCCTCTTCCTGCTCATTGTTGACTTTTAGTCTGTCTCTCTCAGCTTTTTTCTGCCCTTTATTTTGCCTCCTTCTGCTCTTTTCCCCCGAGACCACGCAGAGGGATTCTCAAGGTCCCGCTGTCCCAGCTGGCTCCCTGCCTTTTGCGGGAGCCGGTATTGCGGCTGCACAAAGGGAGCTGCTCGAAAGTTACCTTCGTCCATGCAGAAGCAATTTGTTTAATCTCTTTCATTGCCCACATGTCTGTGACCAGGCAAAGAAATGAAGGAGCACTTTGACAGCTCCCAGCCCCTCGAAGTGGAGTATTTGCTTTAGCTTGGCAGGAGCTGTGAACGCCCACCAAGCTAAAGCAAAATGCTATGTCCTATCTGGCACATATTTTGCAGCTGAGCGCCAACTCAGGCACCCTTGCACTATAGTGCAAGGGTGTCTGTGATGTTTTGGAACAATTGCTTATGTGCAGGTAGAGGCACCTTCCTGCACAAAACAATCAAAAGAGGTGTTTTTCACTTCCTATGTCTGCTGCAGAATGAAGCACCTGTGGAATGAGGAAAAAACAATGAGATTTGTAAACATTTCTCCTGATTATACCTGCTTTAGGGAGGCACAAGGTGTTGCCACTGCCTTAGGTTTACCTGTTGTTGTAAATCGGGCGCAGCATCAAATTCCATGGGTGTTGATTGGGAGCACCCACAGCATAACCCTTGGAATGCTGCTTTGATGTAGAGTAAGGCAAGGCAGTGACTCGCACTGGGTTGCCTTACTGCATAACTACAAGGCCATGAAAAGCCACGCAGGACGGCTTTACATGGCCTTGTAGAAATGTCTAAACTCTGTGCACCACCGGAACGTCACAAAACGTGACGTTCCGGCAGTGCACATGGTTTGCACATATGCCTCTGAATGGGCGAGTTAAGTGTAGTGACGCTAATTCTAGGGGTGGGCGGCCAGCTACGCTCCGTGCACGGAGTGTGCGTAGTGCCGCCTACTCCGCATTTTGCGGAGCTGGCGGAGCCAGGCGGCACTACGCACGCTCCGCAGACGGAGCGTAGCTGGCCGCCACCCGCCTCCCTCCCGCCCTCCCTAAATACTTTCAAATAAAGGAATGAAATAATTTAAAAAGCACTTACCTTGCCCGCCGCTGCCCGCCGCGTCCCCGGGGCTCTCTATCTTCCGTCTTCCGTCTTCTTTATTAATGCGCATGCGCGGGCGGCCGCGCATGCGCATTTTCACCAGAAAATGCGCATGCGCGGCCGCCCGCGCATGCGCATTAATAAAGTAGACGGAAGACGGAAGATAGCAAGCCCCGGGGACGCGGCGGGCAAGGTAAGTGCTTTTTAAATTATTTCATTCCTTTATTGAAAGTATTTAGGGAGGGCGGGAGGGAGGCGGGTGGCGTAGCTGGCGGCCAGTGGTGTTTGCGGAGTGGGGCTACGCGGAGTGCGGAGGTGGGCGTAGTTTCTCGCCCACTTCGCGTAGCTCCGCGAAGCCCCACTCCGCCAACTCCGCCCAGGGCTAGCTAATTCCATGTGATAACAAGCGCTGTCTTTTCTGTATAAAGCATTGCTGTGGTCTAAAAAACACATTGCAATAGTAACCCTACCACTGAAGGAAACTAACTTGTGTAATGTATGATTCTAGTGAAACGAAAGAAGCCATCACTCAGAATGAAGCTAACCAATGCCTGAAGGTATTACTGGGAATGGCACAGCAAAATAACAATGAGTTAATGATTGGTGACAGAAAACCCCTATGTATGTTATATATATAGTATTACTACACTTTATGGATCACATGCATCAAGGTAGAAGTTTGAGAGTCTTTAATTGCGATTTTAAAGGTATCACAATTAAGGACTCGCTAAAGCCTATGCATGTAGGAATCACTATAAAAATAGCGATTCCTAAACAATCCTCAATTGCGACTCACAATTTGCAACTTTCATATAAAGGAATGGCTCCTCATTCATTCCTATGGGCCTCATGCGCAATTTGCGATTACCGATAGGTACTCGCAAATTGCGCATGCAATTTCAAGGGTGCAAGGGTGTCAAAAGGACACCCTGTTGCACCCCTGAAATTGTGATGTGCACCTATGTTGTGCACACACATGCCCCAAGTGCATGTGTGTGCGCCACCTGAAACTTTGAAAAATGCACTTTAGTGCATTTTTCAAATATTTTGCCAATTATCGACCAGTTTAATTGCTCTGTAATTTGTGGCCCCAAATAGGGAAGTCACTATGTAAAAGTTGTTCTTGCATTGTATTTAAGGAATCGCAAATTGTGATTCCTTAAATGCAATTTAAACTTAAGAAATCGCAATTAATTGCGACTTCTTAAATTGTGAGTGCATTACACCTTGAAGCATAGAAAAACCCTTTTTGCGGGCGCAAATGGACAATTTTTGCGAATCGCACCGTTTATGATTGCAAAAAAGGTTGATGCATGTGCCTGAAAATGACCTAGCTGACACGTGACCTATAAATTTCCTTTCCACACTATTCCCCAATAAAAACAAAAAAGTATAAAATAGCATAAAAAATGTAACTGATACTGTCACAAACAACTTTCCACTGGACAGTTTTTTACAACTCATATTAACACAAAGCAGAACAAGGCCTTAACAGTTTATGCTAAAAATTTCTTATGCTGGACAATGGCGTTAGTATTGACTAGGAATATATATGTGACATAAACTGCCTTAAAAGTTAGGTTTTGCAAGCATGTTGCAAAGGGAATAACTTTACAACTATTTCAGATTTGTCAATTGCAAATGTAATGTTTTCTATAGAACTTATTGAACTCATGCATACCAACATTTTAGAGCAGACAATTTGGAATTGTTCTTAAAAATAGCTGGGAGAATGTATTTCCCAACTGACTTATATTAGAACAGAGGAAATTTGCCTGAATTGGGTCTATTAGTATTCATGGTGACAGACAATAACCATTCAATTTTGGGCAGTTTAATAACATAACACAAAGCTAAACAGAGTTATAAACTCTGTATTTGTTTGCGCTATGTAGAACTGGCAAAAATAAAATGTGGAGGTCTGTCACATGCTCTAATTTCCCCCTCCACGAATTAAAGACAAAGCGTTAACCAGTGATGTCAGAGGTCATTCTTGGAGGAAGAGATTGGAACATGAGTGACAGGCATCATCATTTTATTTTTGGCAGTTTTACAAAAAACGAGTTTCTGCATGCAGGAATTGAAAGGCAGGAGACGAGCCTTGAAATCGGTAGTCTGATGCCTGATTCGGGAGGGTTGGCATGTTTTCAGGAGGGTTGTCATGTATGGATGCAAGATGTGGGTAAGTAAGGTGAGTTGTAGGAAGAGCAGAGATGTGCGTGTTCAGAAGCCCAGACCTGCCAACTTGAACAAAAATGTCACGGTGTGAGGAGAGGGCAGGGCCTTGGAGTGGTGGGGCCTTGTGCTGAGAGCTACCTAGGAGGCACTTTTGCTAGCTTCCTGCCCCAAAAGAACCCCTCCTCCACCACAAACAAAAACAAAGAAGCTTGCTGAGGCAGGTGCTGATGTCCTGAGGTATTTTCACTCCCCTTAATGGACGTTAGCAGTTCAAAGTCTCAGAAAACAAGCTGAAAATCCACTATTTACAGTGGTTTTTGGCTCGTTTTCCCTGCCACCGTGTGATATCAGCTTCTTACTGGGTGACCATGTGATGTGAGTAGATATTGTGTGTCACACGGAGGCACCTTGGGGCATATTGCCAAGGAGGGCGATAGGCAATTATCGCCGATTTAGTGTCCGTTTTCGTCCACTAAGCGGCGATAATTCTATCACCCTATTAGCAAGCTTTCGCTAACTAATGTTAGAGACAGCTTTTAGGCGATAGCGAGCGGTTTGGGGCCCGCTTTGCATGTCAGCGATGTTTATCGCTAATGACATGCAAAGTGGGCGTACCCAACCAGTTGGCGACTAAAAGCAGTCGCTAACGTCGCTATCGCCTAATAGCAAGGCAGGCGTGGCGTTGGAAATATTTGCGCTAAGCGCAAATATCTCCAAATACCAACACCTGCCCAGACCAGTTCTTAGCCATGTTATCCAATGGGAGGTGGATAACATTGCTAAGAGCATTTCGTTGCTAATGCGTGAATATCGCTGTATTCTCAGCGATATTCACGCATTTCGCCGCTATCGCTGGATATTTTAGCACAATGGAGAAAAACGTTGCTAATAGCATGTTTTCTTTGCTAACATATCCAGTGATAGGCAGCGATAAAAAAATCGTCGCTAAGCCTATTTAGCGATAAATATCGCTGCTTGTTGGTAATATGCCCCTATGTGAGTTGGCAGGTCTGGAGGTGAGCTAGCAAATAACCTGTGAATAGAAGAGGGACCCCCTGTTGCTTCTAGCTTTAGTACCAGCAGCAGCCTGTGTGCCAAATTTGTTTCTGTGCAGGATTATATCCGAGCAAAGGCTGGCTCTGAGTAGCTGCTAAGGTTTTGGATTGCTTATATGTGACATTTTCATAGTTTCAGTGTGCTTATGAGTGAAAGTAAATGACTAAAAGTGTGACACTTTGAGTGACACTTTTTCGCAACTAAAATCTTGCAATGAAGTCCATGGAAACAGGCACATATCAGAAATGACACCCATTTGAGCAGATATAAACTCTAACTCTGAAGCAGGTGCGTCTAAACCTATTATTTCTAAATAATCAAAACCCTCCACCCCTACCTCAGTGCCAGGTGGAGGAATAGCTGTGTCAAAAGTTGCAACCAAAGACTTTCTTTGCAGCAGGTATATTAACTTATTGTGATACTTTATGGTGAGTGTCACAATAGCTAGGAGAAAAACTTTAACTTCTCTCCAGCAGGAACATTAATCACCAGCCTTATCTTTGACTCAACAAGTCTAACAGTGCTGGGAAAATAAAGCCTGCTGATGCTACTCAGCCACTGTCGCTAATCTGACTGCAGAGTCACATTATTGGGTCAAGCAGCTTCTAAGACAATGTTGCTGTGATGTGGAGACAGGAGCCAGTTGACTGATCGGAGAGGGCAGGCTTGTGTAATGGGGTGTTTTCTGTTGAGTGAAGCATGCTGTGGTGCAGGGTGTATATAGGTTCCAACAAAGAATGACTAAATGCTCCAAGTCCAGTGCTCACAGTAAGAGGCACAAGTAGCTGTCTGATGCAGACTAAGATGAGTAACATCCTAAAAGCATGCAAAGATGGTTGGGGCAAATCACATAGGACACACGTCATAAACCAACCATTAAAACTCCCTAAGGTTTGTTGTGTAAGACCTATGGACATAGATATGATATGGTGAACCGAAGATGTCCCAATTGATCACTCAGTTTAGAGGGAGGGAGAGAGAATCTTCTGGCACCATCAGCAGGGACTTCCTCATGGTTGGGAATTGACCAAAGGATAATTTTTGCATACTAACATTTGGCATTTGGGGGTTCACACTAATCATTTTCTCTCACCAGGCCACTCTGGGGGCTGACGCCGGTTGCCATGGTACTGGCCAGCAATTTCCCTCTCAGACCCTTTGATGCTCTAGGCTTGCACAGCACTCGGTCGTGCCCCAGAACACCTCTCTCAAAGCACCCGACTCACATCCGGTTCACAGAGTCAACCCTCTGCGGGGGCGAGGTTTTTGATCACTATCTTATCACTCTAGATCTAAACCCCGTTCTGGCCATCTTAATCTTTATTGCCTGTCATTGAGGAAAGAAAGTGCATCTCTTACCAGGTTAGTTCAATCAATGATGGACTCCGCTCGGAAGAACCACAAACTACTTCTAGCTTTCAAAGATTTATTATAAGGTTAAAGTCAGTTGCAAGTACAGGCATCTCAAGATGAGATTCAAAAGGTATACGGGTACAACTACATACATGTGCTCTCTGAAAGCCCTCAGACGAGCAAAGAAAACTACCAGGACTAATTCCAAAATTAGTAGAGCTGCAAGCATAGACACGTATTGTGATCTCTCAGTCATTTACAGCCGGGATGAAAGGTTCAGGTTAGGCTGTCCCTACCCTGCTCTAGATGGTATCCCTACTTAACAGGATCTCAACCTAACAAAAGGTGTCAGTGGTGAATGACTTCCTAGGAAGATCACCCACTCTTAATCTCTAGGTGAAAACCTATGATCTCCAGTCATGACCCCTCTCTGCCTACCCATCCGCTCTCTAAAGGGTCCTCAGGCATCTGCTCTCACTCCACCCAGGGGTGCTGTCCCTAATACAAAACACACATTAACATTTGGGACGCCCCTCGTGAGACGCCCCTCACGTGGTGTAACTTCTGGCTTTTTCCATGATGTTCCTCTTTGGGCCTCGTGCGTTAGAGTTGACCTTGCTTCTCAGACTCTTCTCCGGCCCGCCGATACCCCTTAAAACATTCCTGAACCCTCCTCCGTGTCTGTGCCAGTCTCCTGAACCACCCTCTATTCATCCGAGGTATAATTGGATCCCCCCTCTCACTTGCAGACAGACATCTGCAGCTAGGATCCCAATCCTCATAAACTTCTAACGAAAGTTTGCAACATTAAAACCTTGGCACAGACTAATACGTGTCTTTTAAACCTTTCAGGCCTACAACATTTCTCATAATGATTATTCTTCAAATCCTTCATTAATCAATATCATGTTAATACTCTGCTTTATGATTATGTAAACACATCTATAAAATATAAACCTATTGAAACCAGTACTACTAAATAACATTAGTGCAATCCATATTTATGTATAGAAACCCCTTTCCCAGACTCTTTCAGCTCTGGCCATGAGGCCTATTCCGTTCTGTGCTTTGCAGCCTGTCATCTCTTCCATTAGCAGCTACATAATATGGATCAGGATTAATCACGCCTAATAAGGTTATACATTTTCACACATTTCTGCATTAGTTCCACTTCTATATAAAATCTCTAGATTAACTACACATTTCAGAGTATAGGTGAATATAATATCAGCACTCATGGCATTTCTCTTCATGACTTGTGCGTACTACGTGTAAGTGTGGTGCACTCATACATGTTGTGCAGTTTGCGCTCTCTCAGTTCCCCCCTTTGATGACCTCTCGGGGTCATCACTAACAATTTAAACTGAAGTGATTGCTAGTGTTCCTCGTTTCTACGTTTCCAGAGCCCTCAGACTCCTGTACTGATTGTCTTGTATGGCAGCTAATCTCTGTAGCTGTTCTCTCTGGGCTCTCTCCAATCTCCTTGATCTATACCATTTGTATGCCCTCACCAATCCCCACAACATGATCACACAGATCAATATTATGATGATAGGTTTCAGCACATACCACACAAAACTCTTTCCTAAGTTGGCGAACCAACCTCCAACGTCGCCCATTCCATGGCCCACTTTTTCCCAAACATTTTCTCTACTCAGATCTTCGATCTCCTTGTGAATATTAGTTATGTTCATGATAACTTTCTCCAGGGGCTTTGAATTGTCTGGAATGTAAGTGCAACATTCCTGGACCTTCAAAGCCTTACAGACTCCGCCCTCTTTTGCTAACAGAACGTCTAAAGCAATACGGTTCTGAAGCACCATGGCCCTTATCGATTGCATCTCTCCTTCCACCAGCATTAAGGACCTTGCAGTGCTAGCAGACAACCTGTCTACGACTGTTGCCAGTCGTCTAATTTTGACATCATTGAGGATCAATCCTAAAAGAGGAAAAACAGCTCCAAATACATCTCCTACCATTTCTGCATCTCCTAGGTCTCTTCTCCCCCTCGCTGAAGACTTGCCCTCGATGATCGCTAAGTCTTGGGCATGGTATATTTTGGGGAAGATAATTGCCAAATAACATGATCCATACCAGTTGTCAGGCAATCTCACGTAGGCATTTCTCCCACATACAAAATATACATTTGGAATCACTTGCATTCCTTTCAGGAAATCTTTTGTATAATATTCTAAACTGAAAGCATGTTCACAACTGACTTCTCCTACGTATACATTTTCATAATACGTTTTGGCTCTGTGAAGACATAACTTTCCTCTCTGCGTCTTATCCAAAGCTATTGGACCACTACTACCCTTTCTCTTATGTGCCTTCTCTTCCTCGGTCCAATCTGTTTTCCATTGTCCTGATTTTTTCAAAATCTTTTGCCTTCTATATCGATCATCCACTTGCCCTATAAACTTCTTCTCGACTTCTGACACCTTGCATGTCAGGTTATTTCTGCGGGCATGTGAAGTATCTAAGGTAATCCAAGGAATGAAGAACTTGGCCAATCTGTCTTCACTCTTCCAGTAGTCCCATTTGTTCATCTGCTTATAATTTGGGACTTCTGGCAACACTGAATCATAATTGGAGAAATAGTATTCAAAACTATCTCTCCCATAAAATATACTAAGCAATAAGCTACATGTAATGCCATATGTCAGCGGGAGGTGATGATATCTAATGCCTTCATCTACAGACGCCGGCAACTGCATGCAGACGTAACAGTCCTTAACCTCCATGGCATCCACGTATTCATACAAGAGTTTAGCATAAGCATTTGACCTAAAGTCGCCTTGGGACTCATCCATGTGTAACCTACGGGCTTCTGCTGCTAATAACGCTTTCTCCTGTATGTTTTCTCCTTTCTCACCAGCAACAGTGGGTTTTGGTGTCGCTACAGACTTCTCGTCTGATACCCTTGCCTCACTCTCATGTCCCTTTACATATGAAACCGTAACTACTAAAGCTATTAGAAATATCACTCCTACTATTAGTGTGCCTATTATACATTTGGCTCTACGATTCGGGGTGCCGGCTTCCATTTCGTCAGACAGTAGGATTCTCTCTTCTATTCCAACACAAAGTTCTTTTCTTCTCGTTCCTTAACAGTCCTTTTTGTTCCTTCAGTCTTTAGAATCCCACAACTGGAAGCTGACAACCTCCTTTGCAAAAGTCTTTTAAAGCTTTAACACAGACAACCCTAGCCCTTCTCCGTCCACTTTTAGGAAAGTCCCTAAGAGTCTCTGCTTCCTAGGCGCTAGGTAATCTTCTTTTTCTTGCTTATTTACAAAGTCTCTAAGCATCTACAATCAGGCTTGAGCCTGCGGCTTGGACAGCATAGTTCAATATTTCCAAACGAAGAACGTGCTCTTCATGGCTGGTTATCTTTGTTCCAAAGTCGGGGAATTGCAATTCTGTGAAAAACATGTGCTTTAACTTGCTGAGGCGGGGAGGGTTGGGGAGTGTGAACGTCAGTGACCCTTCTGCTTCGACTCCGGGCACTAACAGCTGTACTTCTACTGTGATGATGGGCTCAGAGCTGGACACAAGCACCGCTCTGATCCTCCCTGTCGCTCGTTCCCATGACATTTTTCGCCAGGTATGTCCACTCAGGGGTGGCGTATCTTCTGCTAGGCACACGCACTCTTCTTGACCTTCTTAGATCTGGTGCTTCAGCGCCCTGAGCACCTTCTTCCAGGTCAGAATCTTCGGATATTGGAGGAAGGGTTCTCTCTGGAGTCGACCTCAGGCTTGACCTCCTTCTTTGAGGCCAGCTGGCTTCTCCACGTCTTACCCTTCTGCTCCTTGTCCTTCTGGCTTGCTCTCGCTCTCTTTCAGCTTGATCAGTATCTGATTCATATTCCCAGCTACTTTCTCCTTCAGTAGCGTCTTCCGTTTCGCTGTTGTACTGACCGTCCTCAGGCTGGTCAGACTCGTTCCCTGCTTCTTCTGGCACCTCTACAGCTTGGCTAGCCCCCTCTATGGCTTCTCGGTCCGCAGCTGGACTTCTATCCGAGAGAGGAGCTGTTTCTTCCAGAGGTGCTGGAACCCTCCGCGTATGCGACGCGTGGATCCAATTGGGCAGGCCTCCCACCTTCACAGCAGTGTTCGTGATCAGGATGATCTGGTAGGGCCCACGCCAACGAACATCCAGGCAGCTTCTTCTTACGTGCTTTCGCACAAGCACCCAATCACCAGGGCACAGGTCATGGCACGGATCCTGGCACGACGGAACTTCGGCAGCCTGCACCTGAAGGGACACAGAATGAATGGCGTCAGACAGCCCCTTACAATAGTCCAGGATCATATCATCTGTGATGTTTAACAGTGCAGCAGTTGGTACAGACGGCAACCTCATTGCTCTCCCCATTAACACCTCGTGAGGTGACAGTCCCGTTCTTCTGTCTGGGGTACTACGGAGGCTCATAAGGACCAATGGCAGAGCATCAGGCCAACTCAGGGACGTTGATGAACACATCTTTGCAATTCGGGCCTTAATGGTGCTATTTATCTGCTCCACAATTCCTGATGCTTCTGGTCGGTAACTACAATGTAATTTCTGGTCTATGTTCAGGGCCGCACAAATCATCTTCACAAGCTCGCTGTTGAAATATGTTCCCCTATCTGATTCCAAAGAGGCCGGCACCCCGAATCTGGGGATGAGTTCCCTAAGCAGTAACTTGGCTACTGTGAGGGTGTCACACCTACGTGTAGGGTATGCCTCGACCCATCTGGAAAATACGCAAACAACCACCAGGACATAATGGAGGCGGTTGCACCTTGGCATTTCAATGAAGTCCAATTGCATTCTATTGAATGGACCTCCAGACCTCCCTATGTGGCTCAATGCAACTGGTGTTCTTTTTCCTACATTCAGCTGCTGACAGGTCACACAACGCTGGCACACTGCTTCGGCTGCTACTCTAAACTTAGGGTTATACCAGGTCTGTCTGAATACCCTCATCATAGCATCTCTTCCTAAGTGTACTGGACCATGGATTTGTCTAGCCATTGGGCTCACCATCTCATTGGGTAACACTGCCCTTCCATCTGCCGAAACCCAGAAATGAGCCTCACCCACCACACATCCTGCCTTTTCCCATGTTTGTTTTTCAATATCGGGTGCGTTTTCTTGCATGCATTTCAGCTCATCCCAAGTGTCGACAGTTTCCAATATCATGGCAAATTCAGTTCTTACATTTATTCCGCCCACTTCCACTTCTGTGAAAGAGTACCCCTGTTCCGCGCAATACCTCGCAACTTCGTCGGCATATCTATTGCCTTGTGACACGAAGTCCATATTCCTAGTGTGAGCGGTACATTTTACTACTGCGATACCTGCTGGACATTGCAAAGCCTCTAACAGCAAACGCACAAACTCTCCATTGCGAATAGGAGAGCCTGAGGATGTCATGTAACCTCTTTGAGACCACAACTGCCCGTAATCATGAACTACCCCGTAACCGTATTGGCTGTCGGTGTATATGGTGACTCAAATTTGGTTGCTTGCCAGGCAGGCACGCGTCAATGCAATAATCTCGGCTACCTGAGCGGAGTGTACTCCTTCCAGGCATCCGGCTTCCACAACTCCAGAAATTGTACAAACAGCGTAAGCTGCTCTCAACTGCCCAACTTCGTCTCTTACGCATGAGCCATCGACAAAGAAAATTTCATCGGGGTCAGTCAGTGGCTCATCCACGATGTCAGGTCTCGGTTTGGTGCATAGTTCAGTCACATCGAGGCAATCATGGTCTGTACATTCGTCATCATCGATATCACTTGGGAGAGGCATCAAAGTAGCAGGGTTCAAAACAGAGCATCTCTTGAGGGTCACGTTCTCTGCAGCAAGAATGACTTGCTCATAGCGCGTGAGCCTGCTATTGGTCAGATGCTGTGTTTTGGTCCTGGTCATCAACAGTTCAACCGAGTGGGGCACATATACCTCTAACGGGTGCCCCATCACGATGTTCTCACAACGCTCGATACTGACACCGGTTGCAGCAACGGATTTGAGACATCCGGGCAACGCTGCGGCTACTGGGTCTAAAGTAGCCGAGAAATAGGCAACTGGTCTACGGGCATTCCCATGAATTTGGACTAACACAGCCAAAGCACAACCTTCCCTTTCACAGCAGTAAAGCAAGAATGGTTTATCGTAATCAGGCATTCCCAGAGCAGGAGCACGACACAGGTCCTCTCTCAGCTGCAGGAACGCCATCAAACAGTCTTTGTCCCATGGTACCGGATCACTCACCTCCTTGTGCGTCAGTTTTTGCAAGGGTTTTGCTTTCAGTGAAAAGTTTGCGATCCACTGTCGGCAATAACCCACCATCCCTAGAAACATCCTGACTTCTCTCTGTGTTTTAGGCGCATTCATTTTCATGATCGCCTCTATCCTGTCTGGTGACACTTTTCGTTTGCCTTTTTCAATTCTGTGCCCCAAGTACTGCACTTCTGTCAGACAGTACTGCAATTTTTCCGGGGACACCTTATGCCCATTTACAGCTAGGTGATTTAGCAAAGCAATGGAGTCCTCCCTGCAAGCCTCCTCTATTTCTGACGCCACAAGCAGGTCGTCTATGTACTGGACCAGAACTGACTTCTGGGGCAGCACTAGACTTTCAAGATTTTTCTTCAGAAGCTGGTTGAAGATCGATGGGCTCTCTGTATACCCCTGGGGGATACGACACCATGTTAGTACGCGATCTTCCAGCTTAAATGCGAAAAGAAAATGGCTCTCTTCGTCCAGAGGGATCGAAAAGAAAGCCTGACAAAGATCGATCACAGTGAACCATTCGGCTTGAAACGGTATCTGAAACAGTATCACTGATGGATTCGGTACCACTGGACAACATGAAACAACTATGTTATTAATCTTTCGGAGATCCTGCACTATCCGAAATTTCCCATTTGGTTTCTGCAGACCCATAATCGGGGAGTTGCATGGACTACCCACGATTTCCTTCAGTATTCCCTGCTTAATCATGGACTTGATCACGGGTTTTATACCCGCAATCGTTTCTGGAGTCAATTTATATTGGGGTGTTCTCGGAAACTCAGCATGCGGTTTCACTACAATTTTCACTGGTCCACTCCCTTGACCAGTCCTATCTCTTCCCCAGTGAAATCCCACACTTCTGGTGCCACTGTCTCTCTCAGATCCCAGGGGAGCTCGTCCACGGTCAAGGTGGGATACAGCTCCACACATATTCTTGAATTTGCGACTTTGAAGTCCGCATCGTCATCATTGGTCAACACCTCTACTCCTTGTGGTGTGCAGTATATTGTACAGTTTAATTTGCACAAAAGGTCTCTTCCTAACAGACATACAGGACTAGAATCGCAAACCACAAACTGATGCTCATCGCTGTACTTCCCTATTTTCACCTGCACCGGTTCTGTCAATAGACTGGTTATTCTCCTGTTTGCGACCCCCACCACTTGTATTGTCTCTCCAGACATGGGCAGGCCTGGAACTGCGGCTGTTCTTATCGTGGATCAAGTGGCTCCTGTGTCCACTAGGAATGTCGTGGGGCACCCTGCTACTTCGGCCTCAACATAGGGTCCCCTTTGATCCACTTCTAAGGCTGCCCCGAGGGTACAGTCTTCTCTCTCGACTCTCTGTCCTGTTAAGGGATCAACGTAATAACATTCCTCTCCTCCTACAAACAGAGGCATCTGTCTATATGTCTTACCCATAGTCCCTACTCTGGGTGGTTGAGGGAACTGGGCTCGTGGAGGAGGGGTCCCCCCTTTGAGCACCTTTCCTTGGTATGGCGTTACCCCTCTCGCAGGCGTACTCTGGACCTCTTCCTCCTCTATCTCCTGTTCCCCGATTTCAACGTTATAGGGACACTCGCGTTTCCAATGCCCCACCTCGTTACACTGGTGGCACCGAGTCGTTTTCTTCAAAGCGGCTATGTCTACCCTAGGTCTAAAGGTGGAATTCTCCTCATTGCCCTTGTTCTGACTATACTGTTTCTTTCCTCCAGTTCCTGTTCCCTGTTGCTGTTGTTGTTGCCCACCCTTACCAGCTGACTGCATCTGCACCACCATTAATTTCTCCTTTAGCTTCTTTGCCTTTGAGTCTATTTCATCACAGCAGTATCTAGCATATCTCAGGATTTCGTCCAAAGGTGTATTTTGCCAACAAATCAAGTGTTGCTGAATCATCAAACTAATATCCGGTCTCAGACCCAAAACGAACTTAGACACAAATTGCCCTATGTCCTTAGGATCCATTACATCCAGCCCGCTATACTGTTTAAACGCCTTCAGCAATCTCTCATAATATTCGTGTACAGTCTCTTTGGGTTCCTGTCTAGTTCGATCTATTTTGACCCAATCTATGTCCTGCATTGGCACCTTTTCTTTCAGCCAAGTCATCACTCTCTCAAATTTGGTCATTACTATCTCGGACGGTCCATTTGTCCGTGCATCCCTCTCTGGTTCTGCTGTGGGCCACTCAGCACTAACCTTACATGCTGTCCACAAGTCTCCTGGTACCACTATGTCGAACAGGGTGTTCAGATCTATCCATAGGACCTTGGAGATTTTTACGAACCTCTCCACCTGCTTATACCACTCTACTGGGTTCTCCCTCAATTTGGGGAAGGAAGTAGTAAAAGCTGCTAAATCTCCCCTACTCCATGGCACATGCACATAGTTCCCGTTTGCAACCTCACGCAAAGGGTATGCCTCTATTCTCTGCAATCCTCCTGGTGTCATACCAAGCATGCTTCTCCTGACGGTCCCCTTCTTGGACCACCTTTCTTCCCATTTATCTAGTGCCCTCCACGTCCTTATTCCAGTGATCAGTTCCCTTATGTGTGTTTTCAATCCTATTGTTCTCCTCTCATCTAGGTCTCGGTCTGAATAATGTAGCCTATGGTTACCCTGTAATGCTTTGGTCCTTGACAGGTCCACCATATATTTGCCTGCCAGTTCAACTAACTTCTCATGGATTGTTCTCGCCTTTCGAGTGATGTCCTTTGCCATGAACAGTATTTCATCCTGCTCATACATTTCCATTCTTTCTAGAGGCAAGGTACCATCCACCATGTCATCCAGGTCTGACTTTAAGCTGGCGACATCGAGTCTCTTAGCTTTTATCTCGGCTCTCAGTATGTCTTTCGAAGGGGGTTCACTGGCCTCTCTACCATCCCAACTCCGAGTCCTACGCTTGGGCTCAGGAGAGTTAGGGAGAGTTCTCCCTTGTTCCCATCTCTCTAAATCCCATGCTCGGCCATCCTGCCTGGGGAGGTGATGAAACACGGGCCTGTTTCCCCCTATCCCATTTTGTCCATTCTCTCTGGCTTCCCTTACTTCATGGCAAGTTTCCCTGCTATTCTCCCTCCGGTCGCCATCCTCCCTCCGTCTAGTGTCACTCAGTATTTGGTAAGATCCCTCCCGGTTCCCCATATCCCCTGGACTGCGTTCTTGTCCGTAATCACAGGGGCTATGACGAGGCCTCTCGCAACTCCCATTCTGTTCACCATTGTCAGGCACACAGTGGGTACACTTAAAGCTGTCTCTGTACTCCTGCGTTCTCCTGTCTCCTTCACTGTGTATTGGGCGAGACACCCCCCACACTCGGGGCCCCTGTTTTCCAGGTCTGATCTACCTCCACTCCTGGCCCAATGGGTGTCTCCCCTACTTTCCTTTTCCCTCCCGTCCCACTCCGGACTGCTTTCATCAGCCCCGCAGTGAGTCCGGGTCCTGCTGTCCTGGCTTTCCCTTCCAGCTTCCGCCGCTATGATGCTCTTATGAGCCTCTACTGCCTCGTCCCATTTCTTCATGTACTCGCTTAACTCCTGGAAGGATTTCCGTCCTGATCCCCTCATCTCCACTGGCCATCTATGGCCCCCCGGATCCCCCACTGGATCTTCTGCGGTGTGTACCGGGGTGCTCCACTCCCTTGGTCTTGGCAACTGACTTAGGGAATTGATCGTATCGTTCCTCCTTGCCATCTCTGCTCTTTCCCTGTCCCTCCGTACCTGTTCCTCCCCTTTAGTTCTTTCTGGGTCATAAATCGATACTATAGGACCTATAGTAACAGATACTTGCAGGGCATCTGGCAGTGCGTAGGATGTGACACACTCCGTCTCTGGCACCCTTTGTACCACAAACCTCCCGACCACCTGCAGCACCGGACTAGGCTGGGACAGTTCTTTCTTTGCAGTGGGATCCCAATCGGAAATGGGAAGCGGTCCATGCTCTCCTATGCTGGCCCCCCCCTCTCACTATGCTCGACATCTCCTGTCTCTTTGTTATACGGGGGTGGCCTATCTGTCAATAGCCTATTTATCAGGCTGTCCTCTGTCTCGCTTTCATCATCCTCTTCTAGTGGGCTTTTGTTTCCGGGCGCTTCTAACACTGGGTACAATTTATTTACTTCAATGTTATGCACTCTCCATCTTTTAGCATCCGCATCCCATTTGGCATCCTGCACTGCTCTTACCGATCGTTTCACCCTCTCTTGTCGTCTATTCAGGTTCCTCTCGTGCGCTGCCCTAATCCAGGCATTGAGAGCTTCAAACTGGGTCGGTCTAGGCATAGGTCTCATTGAGGTCATAACTGCTTTTAATCGGTGTAATACCTCTAATCTGAACGTCCCGTATTTCGGAGACGTCAGTTCCTCATTTCCTTCTGTAATCTTACTCCACTCTGAGATCCACATTATTGTGTGCAGCCCAACATTTACCGCCATATAATAAGCCGGCGTACCCTCCGGCGGGGCTTCTTCCCCTTCATAAGACCTCCGCCTCTCTCCTTTAAAAGCCGCTCTTAACCATTTAAAACACTTCATGATTATACGCACAATTCCCAGCCTCACTACTCTGTTTACTTCCTGATGACAATCCACCAATCCTAGCGCGGCTTTGCTAGCTGGCCTATCGCAGCGCGGTCTCGCTCAGGCCGGCCAATCCCAGCGCGGCACTTTCTGACGTCACTCGTCTCCGCTTTGCAGCAGCACCCCTCCTTTCTCAGCTCGTCTCCCGGTCATGCATGCGTCCCATTCATACACTGAAAAATGACTACTTCCGACCAAGCGGTCAGTTCTCTCGACTGTACGTCCACAGTCTATCTGTAATTGTCACCACAACTGACGAAATGTCTATCGTCTCTCTGATAGGTTGCTTACACACACAGTAACTTCCGACCAGCGTCCGTTACTCACGCACTCACTCTTACGTTCCCCCTATCTCGGTCTTACGGGCGATCAATGGTACCTCATGACCCCCTTCACACTGGTTGACAATTACTCTGGATGTCCGATACACCCGAACCACTTAAGCTCTTCTTGAACTTAAGATTTCCACCGGTTGCGCGCGCTCACAACCTGTTCCACAGTCACTCTACAGGCATTCAACTCCGCCAGACATTACAACATAGATACAATACAAAAACACCGCAATCTAACACGCATGACCCTTTATACTCACTCTCGACCGATACTGCTGCTTTTCTGTCTCACGTCATCCGGACCTTCTTCGGCGAGCGGTTCTTCCGATCATCGATCTCTAGGGGCCTTGGGGTAATCTAACCTGGCATAGATCACCTTCCTCAAGAAGGCAACCATCCTCTATAGCTACCAACTGCGGGGGCGAGGTTTTTGATCACTATCTTATCACTCTAGATCTAAACCCCGTTCTGGCCGTCTTAATCTTTATTGCCTGTCATTGAGGAAAGAAAGTGCATCTCTTACCAGGTTAGTTCAATCAATGATGGACTCCGCTCGGAAGAACCACAAACTACTTCTAGCTTTCAAAGATTTATTATAAGGTTAAAGTCAGTTGCAAGTACAGGCATCTCAAGATGAGATTCAAAAGGTATACGGGTACAACTACATACATGTGCTCTCTGAAAGCCCTCAGACGAGCAAAGAAAACTACCAGGACTAATTCCAAAATTAGTAGAGCTGCAAGCATAGACACGTATTGTGATCTCTCAGTCATTTACAGCCGGGATGAAAGGTTCAGGTTAGGCTGTCCCTACCCTGCTCTAGATGGTATCCCTACTTAACAGGATCTCAACCTAACAAAAGGTGTCAGTGGTGAATGACTTCCTAGGAAGATCACCCACTCTTAATCTCTAGGTGAAAACCTATGATCTCCAGTCATGACCCCTCTCTGCCTACCCATCCGCTCTCTAAAGGGTCCTCAGGCATCTGCTCTCACTCCACCCAGGGGTGCTGTCCCTAATACAAAACACACATTAACATTTGGGACGCCCCTCGTGAGACGCCCCTCACGTGGTGTAACTTCTGGCTTTTTCCATGATGTTCCTCTTTGGGCCTCGTGCGTTAGAGTTGACCTTGCTTCTCAGACTCTTCTCCGGCCCGCCGATACCCCTTAAAACATTCCTGAACCCTCCTCCGTGTCTGTGCCAGTCTCCTGAACAACCCTCTATTCATCCGAGGTATAATTGGATCCCCCCTCTCACTTGCAGACAGACATCTGCAGCTAGGATCCCAATCCTCATAAACTTCTAACGAAAGTTTGCAACATTAAAACCTTGGCACAGACTAATACGTGTCTTTTAAACCTTTCAGGCCTACAACATTTCTCATAATGATTATTCTTCAAATCCTTCATTAATCAATATCATGTTAATACTCTGCTTTATGATTATGTAAACACATCTATAAAATATAAACCTATTGAAACCAGTACTACTAAATAACATTAGTGCAATCCATATTTATGTATAGAAACCCCTTTCCCAGACTCTTTCAGCTCTGGCCATGAGGCCTATCCCGTTCTGTGCTTTGCAGCCTGTCATCTCTTCCATTAGCAGCTACATAATATGGATCAGGATTAATCACGCCTAATAAGGTTATACGTTTTCACACATTTCTGCATTAGTTCCACTTCTATATAAAATCTCTAGATTAACTACACATTTCAGAGTATAGGTGAATATAATATCAGCACTCATGGCATTTCTCTTCATGACTTGTGCGTACTACGTGTAAGTGTGGTGCACTCATACATTTTGTGCAGTTTGCGCTCTCTCACCTCCTATGTAACTTAACTCTCTTCTCATCAGCTCCATCCTTTCTAGTGACAAGCTGGACGTTTTAATGTGCATGCCTACGCAGACTTTCATGGCAGATAATAGGATGCTCACACTTCCACCTGATCACAATAACTTCGGGTTCAGGAGAACGTCTCCTTATGGTTTTTCTGGCAACAGCGCGTACTCACATGACAGTCTTTGTCAAGAAAAGCTCATGCCTATCATGTTCTTGTGCTGCAGCCTGATCACCAGTGTGGCAGCATCTGTGCTGCCTATTTCATCACCCGGGTGCCCTACAGACAGTCACTACCTGCTTAGCTAATCCAGGCTCAGCGCACGCAGGTGGTCAAGGTGCTAAAAATGCGCGATAATGCATTTCAATGCTGTGATACGGACCACCACATTAAAATGCGTTCGTCTAACACCTGATTCGTGGTATTTTACAGGGCTGGGTGGGAGAGGGTAGGGGACACTTTGGGGCATATTACCAACGTTAAGCGATATTTATCGCTAACAATGCTTAGCAACGAATTTTTGAACGCTAAGCATCGCCGGAAATTATCGCAGAGATAACTTGCTATTAGCAAGGTTTATCTCAGAAGGATAAAAATCCTCACGCTAACTGCCAATTGAGAGATTATCGCTGGAAAAGCAACGATAATCTCTCAAAGTTTGGCGTTAGCTTGATGATAGGGGCTCACAAACTTAGCCATGATGTTCACCTTCCATAGGATATCATGGGTAAGTCAGGAAAATACCAGGTGTAAAAAAAGCAGTGCTAACCGCGGTTAGCGCTGCTTTTTTTTATCACTAACAGGGTTAGCGAAATCCTTGATAATAGGAGAAATGTTGCTTAACAACATTTCTCCTATTATTTTTCTCTGGAACGATCCCTTTGCATCTCATTAGAGATGCAAGGGGAAGCGTAGAGAAAAAGGGTGCTAACATGCGAATTTGCGTGTTAGCACTCTGTTGCTGATAGGGAGATAATTTTATCTCCGCTTTCTTGGCTTTTAAAGCCAAAAAAGCGGAGATTAATCCCTTGATAATATGTCCCTATGTTTTATCCAGTGAAGGTCAATAAAATGAGTACTACGGGGCATATTACCAAGCAATAGCGATAATTATCATCGCTATTGCTTGGTTAGAGACAAAAATTTACCGCTGAGCTGTGGCGATTTTTACCGCAAATAAAGCTTGGTATTACCAAGGTTTGTCGCAAATGCGATAAAAATTGCCGCAATGCATGAATATCGCTGAAAAGTCTGCGATATTCATGCATTACCGAACTAATGCTCTTAGCCATGTTATCCACCTCCCATTGGATAACATGGCTAAGAACTGCTCAGGGCAGGTGTTAGCTTTTGGAGATATTCGCGCTTAGCGCAAATATCTCCAAAAGTTGGTAATAGGAGATAGCGATGTTAGCGACTGTTTTCAGTCGCTAACATCTTGGCACACCCACTTTGCATGTCATTAGTGATAAATATCACTGACATGCAAAGTGGGGCCCAAGATGGTCGCTATCTCCTACTAGCTGTCGCTAACTGGTGTTAGCGACAGCTAGGTAATAGGGAGATAATTTTATCTCCGCTTTCTTGGCTTTTAAAGCCAAAAAAGTGGAGATAAACTCCCTTGATAATATGCACCTACATTCTAAATGATTTGCATGAGAGAAAGAGACGTGTGTGTGTGTTGGGGCATTCGGGAAAGGACACATTGTAAGTATTAGGCATAGCTGCAAAGCAACCTTATTTTTTTCTTCACATGTCACTTCAGGGAATAGCTTTATGCAATTGCATATTTTGGAATTCAGGGGCATATTATCAAGGGGGTTTATCTCCGCTTTTTTGGCTATAAAAGCCAAGAAAGCAGAGATAAAATTATCTCCCTATTACCTAGCTGTTGCTAACACCAGTTAGCGACAGCTAGTAGGAGATAGCGACCATCTTGGTCCCCACTTTGCATGTCAGTGATATTTATCACTAATGATATGCAAAGTGGGCGTGCCAAGATGTTAGCGACTGAAAACAGTCGCTAACATCGCTATCTCGTATTACCAACTTTTGGAGATATTCACGTTAAGCGCGAATATCTCTAAAAGCTAACACCTGCCCTGAGCAGTTCTTAGCCATGTTATCCAATGGGAGGTGGATAACATGGCTAAGAGCATTAGCTCGGTAATGCATGAATATCGCTGACTTTTCAGCGATATTCATGCATTGCGGCGATTTTTATCGCATTTGCGATAAACCTTTGTAATACCAAGGTTTATTTGCGGTAAAAATCGCCGCAGCTCAGCGGTAAATTTTTGTCTCTAACCAAGCAATAGCAATAATTATTGCTATTGCTTGGTAATATGCCCCACAATTTTTTGAGGCAGTTTGTAGATCATTACATTGCACAGAAGGGCAATTTTTACCGCATTATATTTAGGGGTGTCACACATAAGGCATGGAGATTTCACACAAATTTCACATTTGGCACCTTCGCAGATGTACTGGACATGTACTGCTGTAGTAGTATGCAGGTTCAGCAGTGTAAACTTTTTTTAAAAAAAAGGAAATACGTTGCACCTTTGAATAACTGCAAATCTACTGAATGAACGTTCAATTTGTTTCTCATAAAAAAAAGTGTTACTCCTAAATCGGCATTTGGTCTTTTTGTCCAAAGTAGTTATTTTGCCACCTAACTGAGAGTGTACCATGGAATTTTCATTCTGCAGTGCAGTTTCAAGTGCTGTTTGCAGACGGGTCCTGCTGCTCTCTGTTGTTGGTTCCCAGCATTTTTCACAAGCAGCCTAAAATGTACAATTTTTCTGGAAAAAAAAGCTGAAACCTAGAAGCTAAGTGCGTGACACAGAGTGCAGTAAGAACCAATCCAAATAATTTATAAATGTTAAAAATAGCAACATATAATGTGTCTGGGCTTCTCACAGAAAAATTACAGTTATTGCGGTTTGAGTGAGCATAACTCGAAATGGCAGCGAAGTCTTCCTGCGCCCTCCAAGCAGCAAAATATTCGCCTTTCATAAACTGTTCATAAAGATTTTATGTGCATTTGTACTGTTCCCAGAAATAATTTGACTCTGTTGGCAATAACCTTTCCACATCTCAAGATGTTTTTCCCCTTACTTTAGGTTAAAAGGACTGAATGGAATTGGTATGTGTGCGGACAGAATACCCTAGGTCTCTTTTTGAAATGTAAATGTAAATGTACAGGAATTTATATAGCGCAAATCACCGAGCGGTTTCTAAGCACTTGCTTAGGGAACCCATCCTGGTAGTCCCCTGTGAGATAACCCCGGCAGAGTATCCGCAAGGTGAAAGCCAGGCATCCCGCCACGAGGGGCCATTGTGGAGATTAAGCAAGCTATTTCCCAGAGTCGCAGAGTGTGAACCCGTGAATCGAGTAGGCACCGTAGCGAGAATTGTCGAGTCCATGGACATTTTAGGACTCAAGACCCCGCCGAGCCGGGAATTGAACCCTGGTCCCGGGCTGACCTCTGCTTCCAGGTCTGCCTCCTCTAGCCTGCAATTCTATTTTTTTCCTACCATCACACAGAGGTGACAATAAATGTACTACTACCCGCCGAAGGATGCATCACACATATTATTGTGCACCCTAGGGCTGCTTTTTAAGGATTTCGCTGTGAATTACTTTAGTGGAACTGTTGTCTCACACCCTGATGTCCATCCATTGGGACTAATTCTTCAAGATTATTCAATAAGTGGTTCTGATTTACTATTGTAGTACTCATGGTGTACACCTCAATTTCAGGGGGCCGATTCATCACGACTTACTCCTGTAGTACTTGAGGCTTACCTGCTTACCTCTGTTCCAGGTAACCTGATTCATAAAGATTTTTCTATGCGTAGGTATAATTTACTCTTGTAGTACTCCTGGCTTACCTCTGTTCCAGGGGCCTGATTCATAAAGATTTTTCTGTGCGTAGGTATAAGTTACTCTTGGTGTACTCCTGGCTTACCTCTGTTCCAGGGACCTGATTCATAAAGATTTTTCTGTGTGTAGGTATAATTTACTCTTGTAGTACTCCTAGCTTACCTCTGTTCCAGGGGCCTGATTCATACAGATTTTTCTGTGTGTAGGTATAATTTACTCTTGTAGTACTCCTGGCTTACCTCTGTTCCAGGGGCCTGATTCATAAAGATTTTTCTATGCCTAGGTATTATTTACTCTTTTGTACTCCTAGGTTACCTCTGTTCCAGGGACCTGATTGCATAAAGATTTTTCTGTGTGTAGGTATAAGTTACTCTTGGTGTACTCCTGGCTTACCTCTGTTCCAGGGACCTGATTCATAAAGATTTTTCTATGCCTAGGTATTATTTACTCTTGTTGTACTCCTAGGTTACCTCTGTTCCAGGGACCTGATTGCATAAAGATTTTTCTATGTGTAGGTATGATTTACTCTTGTATACTCCTGACTTACTTCTGTTCCAGGGAACTGATTCATAAAGATTTCTCTATGTCTAGGTATATTTTAGTCTTGTCATACTCCAGACTTACCTCTCTTCCACGGACCTGATTGCATAAAGATTTTTCTATGCGTAGATATAACTTACTCTTGTAGTACTCCTGACTTACTTCTGTTCCAGAGATCTGATTCATAAAGATTGTTCTATGCGTAAGTATGATTCACTCTTGTACTCGTGGCTTACCTCTGTTCCAGTGTCCTAAATCAAAAAGATTTTTCTGTGTGTAGGTATAATATATTCTTGTAGTATTCCTGACTTACCCCTCAATTCCAGGGGCCCAATTCATCACAATTTTTCTATACGTAAACATGACTTATTTTTGTGATACTTCCGAATTACCCTTTACCTCCAGTGGCCATTTCATAATAGGCATTTCTGCAACAAAGCCGAGCACCGGTGCTATGTGCCTGCTGGGCATAAAGTAAACTCATTTAACAAAATAGTTTTCTGTCCTAGTGCTGCACTGATCAGAAACAAAAAGAAGCAATCCTTTCCTGCTGTTTATGAGTTGTACCATCTGAAAATAAAGCGCAAACATGAAGATATATTGGGTTAAATAAATTTACCTTACACCCTGCATAGAACCGATGCTTGGCTCTGGCAGCGCCAGAAAGCAGTGGCGGCCCCTCCTCTAAGGCGGAGGAGCATCGCCCCACTGTTTTTTTTTGCAGTGACACAAAGGGAAAATAAAATGATAATAACTCGCATTATTATCATTTTATTTTCTCCTACTTCTGTCCGCTTTGCCTTAGGGGCGGGGGCACGGGAGGAGTGGTAGCACCCTCCTAAAGTGTGTAGTGTCCTCTTGGGCCACCCAAAACAGTCTTGTGCACGCTGTATGTTATCCATGCAGGCTGCATTACAGCCTATATGGAGAACATGCCCAGGCGCCCAGTCAAAGTCTGAGCGCTGAAACACGTTGCTCAGACCAATTACAACGCTGCTAAGGCAGCATTGTGATTGGCTGACTGAGAGTCTGGGTGTGCTTCCGGTAAGGCAGAGCAATGGGAGAACTATGGAGGCGAGGAAGCAGCGAGAAGGTAAGTTTTTATTTTATTTTGTTTATTCCCACTTCCCAATGCGTACTCCCCCCTCCCACCCGCAACCCCTAACTCCTGTATCCTCCCTCCTACTGCCCGCTCTCCCTGCCTCCGAATAGTGATGGCCGTCTCTGCCAAAAGGCCCATCGTGATATGGCCTCTGAAGTTAAGGGCTAAGTCAGAAGTGGCACAAACATAAGTTGTGTCGTCTCATAAAAAAACCTTGATGAATTCACACAGCAACATACCCTATTTCTTAGAGCCAAAAGTGATGTGCCTGGGATCAAGTCACTGCAACATTATAATGAAATTTGAAATAACAATTTTGAATTCCTGTGGTTTCAGAAAAAGTACAACATTAGGTTGCAAGGTATATTTTCGACTTCGGAAATATGATGCTAGAAAAATATTGTAGCAAAATAGTGACAACAAAAATATTGTGGATGTAACATATAGTGAGAAATCTAGATTTATTGTTCTTAAATTCTCATCTATACAGCTTGAAGATATATATATGGTTAAAGGCACATAACTGTGGAGTAAGTATATTAAACTTATGCTCACCAACATACATATATGTAACATGTCAATATTTTGGTTGTAAATATTTTTGGTATGATTTTTGTGTGGAATCGTATTTAATAAGTTCTATAGGTCATGATATCCAGGCATGCATTGAGCCAAAGTCTTTCTGAAGATAACAAAAGGAACAAGCATTTGCAATGCAATAGGTCTTGCATTCTTAAGAGTTAGAACTATTGAGTTGTAAATGACAAGGTGTTTTACCCATGTGTTTTGATTTGAAGTGGAGGTATGTGGTGTGGAGTGAAATTATGTGGGTTGGATTGAAGTTATTAGTTTTGAAATTGTTTGTGGTGGAGTTGTGTCGTGTGGAGTGGATTTGTGTACTGGAATTATGTGGTATAGTGGTTAGGTAGGGGTGAGAGCTGCACAGAATAGAGAGAGAAATAGTGTGGTGTGGAGGGGATTTGTCTAGTGAAATGATGTGGCATGGTGTGCAGTAGAGTTATGTGGATATTAATTATGTGGTATTGAGCATGGGTGTAAATGTGTGGATTGATATTTTGTGTTGTGGAATGGTATGTAGTGAGTTGAATTATGTGGTGTGCTGTTGAATTATATGTTATGTTGTGGAATTTTGTGGTGTGGTTTGGATGTATGTGGTGTGTTGTTTTGTTGAGGTGCATTGTGTGGTTTGTTGTTGAATTATGTGGTGTGGAATGGAAATGTGTGGTAAACTATGAAAGTTAATAACAAACATGTGGTACGCTGTCACTTTTTATCCAAATGTAGCTTAGCTGAAAGTGGAAATGAGGTGCTAAAACAGGTAAAAATTCACTAACTCTTGGATATAACTAGGCCATCACTGTTCAGTGAACTAGATTTCACATGCTGGCAATGACCTCCTGGGGTCTACCACAAGCCAGCACCCTGAGTACCTTCCCAACATGCATTCATCGCAGTCAACCACTCCTACAATCCCACCATGTGTCTAGACTCCTAAACAGTCACAAAACACTTCACAATATCACATAGCCAAAGCTCTCGACCTACCATCCAAGCTACATTAGAGGAGGCACAAATGGTATTATACATATATATTTCAGCTACCACCTGACCAACATAATAACAATTCCAAAACTAATAAACAATAGTGCCACAGAAGAAAGCCTAGGGTGGATAAGATCTGCAGAAAGGTAGATGTGAGTGGATACCACATAGAAGTTAAAAGTGTTAAACTTTGCTACATAAAGTACATTAACAGGGAGCCAAACAGTCTACCACATGATGACCAAATTAGAGGCCCTCAAAAACTTGTCCACAACTTTGAAAAATCTCCCTAGTTCTCTTAAGCGTGAAAAATAGCCAGGATGAAGGACCCAGTCATAAGCAAACTAGAATATTACTGAACATCCTGTATCTCCTTCGAACCTTGACAACACACAGCACCCTTTCAAAAAATAGTTAACACAATATTTTACTAGAACAATGAAAAATCCCAACTCTCCAACAGTTTAAATACTTCTATTAGATCCCAATTTAACTGGAACATCTTAATAAAGATTCTGAGGACAGCAATTTTCAGTAAAGCATTTGTTGCTTGAGCACTAAAGGACTATCCTATGCTCAAATAGGAATTGCGCAACTGACCGTAAACCATGAGTCCAACTTAGCACTTGAATTGGAACATTCACCCCATCGCCCGCAAACTGCTGGAGACTAACCACCAATATCCACTCCATATTATGCATTGAAAACAATTGGACCATCCACAGAGCATAGGGTTAAATGAGAAGGAAGGGCTCGAATGAGAGGGCCAGTGAGGCTCCATGAACAAGGGCATCTTAATGGCCTTTCTGACAGGCATAGAGGCGGAAGAGATCAGACCTGGATTTGAAGACTGGGAATCCAAGATAAGATAAGTATCTATCTCCTTGGCCCTTTCAAATGTGGTTTGGATATTAGGAGGTTGGTAGAAGTGAGGAGCCAGATTCTTAAACAGGACTTACTGATAGCTAATTTGTGGGTAAGGGCTGCCATATGTCAAACCTGCCTGAAATTAATATATTCTAAGGGAAAATATGTTAGCTGTGTGTAGCAAGTGCAACAATCACTGAGCTCTCACAAGTTTTGGAACTGAAATAGCACTCCCAGCACACTCACCAATCCTTTCTATTGTGCAGAGGAGCCTTCAGCAGCTCTCACAGCTCCACTCTCTGGACCTTGGGCAGTGGATCCCCTTGCACTGCGGGAGACTCGAGACACAAGGGTTTTGGCTTGTTGACTCCTTCTGCCATGCCTTAGTTTGGGGATTTACTTTGGTGACCTGTCAGCTATTGCGCCTGTGCATGGCCTGCTACCAAACGCAGTAAGGAGCTTTCAGCAGCGGTCACGGAAGGGCTGTGATTCCATCACTTGCAACTATGATGGCCCATCAGTTATTGCATCTGCGCACGCGCTGCAGCCAAACACAAGACAGAGTTTTCAGCAACTGTCACAGAAGGGCTGGGATTTAACGACAAACATTGCAAGGACCTTCTTACACCGTATAGCTGTACTTTAATCCCCACCCTGCCTGTAAGACAGGAATGGAATGTTCCGCACCTAATGAAGGCACTGCGAGAGCTGAGTTGATTTACCCACACAACATGGTTGCTATACAGACGCTGCCTACCTATTTAGATATGTGGTTCTAGTCTTTGTCTATTAAGTTCTGTTCAGAACGGCACGTGCTCTGGTGGGCTAATAAAAATGAAGCAGCGCCTGCTGAGGAAAGGAAACTCATGCAAAGCCATCAGCTGAACGCAAGCTGATGCAAAGCGAGATGACGGATGGACACAGCCAAAGGAATTTCTAAATAGTTCACCCAAATAACAGTTGAAGAATGCAGGCGTAAGAAAAGAAGTACTTGGTCTGTGCTAGTCTGTGGAGAAACAGAAGAGACATATCACTGCCTGGACCAATTACGAGGTAGCAAAGAAAAGCGACACTGGACTGAACTAGGTAAGCAGCAGGCGGGAGCAAAGTCCTTTACTGACTCCATCAGGCCTTGCAGACAGCGCATGAACGCTGCCTAGGCTTGACCTAAAAATGGCTCCCGACCCGTATAGGATGCATCTTTTGATTTTTACTGGCCACATCTGGCTCCATTACTCAACAATTTAGCAAAAGTAAAGTAAACCAGGAACGGACATTCATGATTTCAAGATTAATCACAAACGTGGCAAGTTCACAAGGTCAAATTATGACATCAGTGCAAATAGAATCTGCCGATATTTGATATAGTTAAGGGAATCAGACAAGCAGGTGCTAAATGACAATTAGGGGCTTTCAATGAATCCCTGTTCATATGGTGAAATGAATTCATCTATACTACTCTCAAGAAAGCTTGTTATGACCTCACCTTTCTTCACATTCTATATTTTTCATATAATAGATTTGTATTCTATTGTGGTACTTTAATTAGGTAATCATTCAGGCTACAGATACCTCAGATCCCAAGTGGATAGGATTTTAGAAAAGTTAGGCAGCTGGGATGACAGACAGGGATTTTAGGGCTAGATGTAAGTAGGAGAGATTTACCAATTTTAAATTACCGAATTTTACCGATTCGGTAATTTAAAATCGGTAAATCTATGGGTCCGACATGTAGGTATTCCAGATGTGCTGGAATACCGAATCGGATGAATTCGGTATTTACCGATTCGGTAAATACCGAATCGGTAATGCCCGTTCATTCCTATGGGCTTTGAAGCCCATAGGAATGAATGGCCATTACCGATTCAGTATTTACCGAATCGGTATATACCGACTCACACAAGGGTGCAGGGGGTGTCACTTTGACACCCTCTGGCACCCCCAAAACAGGCACGGGTGCCATGTGGCAGGCAGACCTGCCCTAAGGGCAGGTCTGCCTGTCACATGGCATAGGTGTGCATGCACACATGTGCATGCACACCTGAATCGGTATTTTACCATCAAATTGGATTTGATGGTTAAATACCTATTCGTTAAGGCTCTGGGACTCTGAAGAATCCCACCTACATCGGAGAATTACCGAATTGGTAAAAATACCGATTCGGTATTTTACAAAATCGGTAAATTTACCGAATCGGTAAATTTACCGATTCTGTAAAATTGTGTCCCTACATACCATTTCAGGTATACCGGTCGGTAACGGCCGAAAATAACGATTTTCGGCCGTTACCGACCGACCTACATTGGGCCCTTAGTTCTGTAAGATGTGCTGGCATCAATTCTATGGCCTTCTCACCATCTTCATAGTGCTTCGAGATGAGGCAGGACAGAGCATACCCAGTATTGTATGTGAAGGGAAAGTCAGATTTGGCTTCTTCCCAGTATCTTATGTGAGGCAGAGTGGGCATCACACATTCATGGATTTTTAGGAGAATGAATGACATTTTGAATAGAGCCATGGGCCTTTCTAGTTGCTCTTCATTTATCTGCAGGGTCCTTCAAGTCACTAAGATAAGAAATTCCAGGGATCTACTGGATCCTGGCAAAAGAGATGGAGTCTTTATTAACAATGAAGTAGGCTTTCAAGTAGGAGTACTATGATCTCTCTTTATCTTCAAGCTTTCATCGGAGGAAATACTTGGCCCAGATCTGTAATGATGAGCAACAGAGCATTATCAGAGAGCCCCTTTCCAAAATGCTGAAGGACACTATGTTAGGCCAACTCAAGGCAGAGGTAAGACTGCATCGAATACCCTTTTAGGTGCAATGGATGCAGAATAACATTTTTCATTGTCTGGCATGATGTCTTACAAGAGTCCTGTGCCTCCAGTTCCAACCCATTCCAGTCTACCAAACATGTCAATGACAGATTCTAGACAGGTGACAGGTTCAATATTCATTCTTCAGTCCCGCCAATCACAATCTCTGTTCTTCTTAATTTGGTGTTGCTCTGGAAATGGTTCTAGGAAAATCTACTGAGGTATAAAAGATGCATAAACTAAGCCAACAATCAGAAATGATCCATGACCAGAATTTGTTTTTAAAAAAGACATGGGGCCAGATGTCGGTAAATCTGAAATACCGATTTCTTTATAGCGAATTTTACCGATTTGCTATTAAGAAATCAGTATTTCCTATGTAGGTAAAGATTTGGTAAAAAATACAGAATCCTTAATATTCCTTATTACCGAATCGGTAATTGAGATTTGGTAATAAGAAATACCTACCCATTCATTTCTATGGGCTTGGAGGTCCTTAGAAATGAATGTGAAGACATTCACTATTAGCAATTCGGTATTAGGACACCTTGTCGCACCCCTGAAATGTGCATGTGTGCACATGTGGCACACATACATGCCCTAAGGGCATTAATTTGTGCCACTTGGCACTTAATAAAAAACAAAAAAGTGATTTTTTTAAAGGAAATCGGTAATTACCACAAACTTGAAGTTGGTGGTAATTACCGATTTCTTAAGGCTCAAAAGCACTGTTTAATGTGCGTCCTACATTGCTTTTAAGGAATCGGTATTACTAACTTAAGGCCAGATGTAGGTAGCCCTTTACCGGTCGGAAACGGCCGAAAATACCGATTTTTGGCCGTTTCCGATCGGTAAAGGGCTACCGAGATGTAGGGGCACATTTTCGGTAATTTTACCGAATCGGTATCATTACCGAATCGGTAAATGTACCGATTCGGTAATATGTACCGAATCGGTAAAAAAATTACCGATTCGGTAATATTTACCGATTCGGTAAAATTACCGAAAATGCTATGTAGGTAGGCAATGTACCTTCTGCACATGGCTTACAGAATCGGTATTTTACCATGGAATACAAATCCATGGTAAAATACCGATTCTGGTGTGCATGCACATGTGTGCATGCACACCTATGTCATGTGACAGGCAGACCTGCCCTTAGGGCAGGTATGCCTGCCACATGGCACCTGTGCCTGTTTTGGGGGTGCCAGAGGGTGTCAAAGTGACACCCCCTGCACCCTTGTGAATTCTTTAATTACCGATTCGGTAAATACCGAATCGGTAATGCCTAATCATTCCTATGGGCTTCAAAGCCCATAGGAATGAATGGGCATTACCGATTCGGTATTTACCGAATCGGTAATTAAAGAATTGTTAAGGATTCGGTAACGAATCCAGATGTTGGGACCTACATACCATTTACCGATTTTGAAATACCGAATCGGTAGGATTCGGTATTTTAAAATCGGTAAATGGCATTTACCTACATCGGGCCCTTAGAGAGGACATTCATTCCCAGTGTGCAGTGTTAATGGAGAAATCTTGCAGGCAGTCCGAAATGAGGGTATCCCATGAGAACCCCAGATCTTCCAATACCGTGAGGTTAAAATGTTACATAAAGATTCAGTTAGCCGGGAAGGAAAAGTGGGTGGGGTGCTCCACTCACTGAGAGGTAGTGTAGCATTTTGGCTCACACTGCACCTCCCATTAATGGCAAGAATGGTGCTCACTAAAATGATCATACTGCCCAGGGTATTGTACGTCTTCGTGAACATCCCACATTGAATACCCAGATCTTGGTTCCAATGTCTGGGCACCCTGATACGATGGATGATGGATGGAGGCAGGTGTAGAACCTCCTTATGTATACTTAAACGCCCCACTAGGGAGGGGGCTCACCCGACTATGCAGTCAATTCTGATGTCAATCAGAAGGGCTCCAAACGGGATTCAGAAGAAGCAAATACGATTCGGAGTGTATGTTTCCGACTGATTCATCCCCGTTCCGAATGACCAAGTATAATGCGAGGAAGCCATCCACGCTAGATGAATCAGTTCCGAACCCAAGTCCGTCAGTCCGAATCGTTCGGGGCAAATTCGTTCAGCTCAATGTGACCGGCTTTCCGAATGAGCGAGTACAGTGCCCGATTCTGACAACCGTACCGACTCGGTTTTAATGAGAGGAAACAGCTGTGTGAATTGGACTTCGGGGGGCTGGAGCAGGCCCCTCTTCTCCTGGGCCCTCCCAATCAGTTGCAGGGGGGTACCCATAGGTCCCCCTTTCAATGCATAGACAGTGTGGTGGCCACCATGTGGTGCCGGCCACAGGGTGCATGCTTTTACCCATCCACCCATTTTTGCAATAGGAGCCTGTGTACGTGTTCGGAACACAGGCTTCCATTGAGTTCAATGGATTCTGACCGCACCGAGTCCGTCACTATACAAACTCATCGAAATCGGTCGTTCGGACTCACGGAGCGCAATTCATTCAGAAATCTCTCCAGAACCGAGCCATTCGGAGGGCTTCCCTAACAAGATCGGAATCAGGTCTTATATTGGGAAGTACTGAGATGTTACGACACCCTACACAGGGAGGGGACATTGATATTCTTCCTTCTGGGTTAGAGTCCCCCATCGTGTCCACTCCCCAAACTATTCCAAATAACCCTAGACTGCTCGGGGAAGTTCTTCAGGTTCATGATTCACCCCCAGCTGTACACCCTAGCGTTATCACTAGTAGGCCTCCAAACTTTCTGGGTGGACACCTCACAGAAGGGAGATTAAGTGCCTCAACAGCTGCAGACCTACTAATGGTCGGCAATTGTTCTGGCGAGGTCAGACTAAAGACCGCTAGAGGTTCTAATAACAGATTCCCATCTCACAATTCTTAATGTATGTGGCAGTCACCTGGGGAATACATGCACTATGGCAGTCATGTTAGACCGTACCACCAACATAAGAAGTATTACAAATTGTCCTGACATTCGGAGCAGCCACCGGCTTTTTTCTGGCTCAATGAATTGGCTCTTCAGATCCAGACAGATTTATCGCCTCGCAGACAACAGTGGGAAACCGCATTTAAACAGGTCTTAAACAACAAAGACTGGGACATTGTATTGGAACATCTCCATACTTCACAATGCAATACCAAATTCTGTTACACCCACTTTGATTACCTTCACATGATATATATTACTCCACAACAGCTCAACAAATACCGGACACAACTGACAAATAATGTCATAGATGCAACGAAGTAGACACCGACTTTGTTCACATGATCTAGTCTTGCTGAAGGATAACGTGGTGCTGGTATGATGTGACGGCGGACCTATAACCCACACTAGACAATATGTAACTCTGGAAGATGGAGGTATCTCTCTCACCTCACAGGCATAAGGAGTGGGAGCTAGATTCTTGAGACTGGCCCTGGTTTTCACCAGACGTACACATGCCTTGCACTGAAAGTTTCCCGGGACCCCCACCTACTGTAGGTGGAAGAGGGATGTCGAGCACTGCGTACTAGCGGGGGAATTTGCACAGAGATGAGGAATGAAGAGGTCTGAGACGTCACCCAATTGCGAATACCTGGGCATCCATTCTGGCAGCTGTTATGAGGGTGGAGTGAAGAGGATAGTAGTTCCTGTTGCTGCAAAAGCAGGGTTCCTACAACTCTGATGAAGAGTGCTGCTGCCTATCCCCCAGACATCACCTAATGCACTTACGCATGCATGGTGTGAGAAAGACTGCTAGGTGACCCCTGATCATGTGCCCACACTTATGTTATTGCTATCAGCTGACTTGGTGAAGACAGACCAGGCTACGACCGGTGGAGCTCCTAAATGAACAGCTACTCAACTTTTATCGCCACCTACCCAGAATTCTGACTTTTGGACTCTTGGAAGCTTACTAACTGTACCGTGTAGGTGGTGACACACATGGAAAACCATTATGCATGCATGGATATTTGATTTTTAGCTGATCACCCCTAGGCAGGTCACTTCTTCTAGAAGATGCACAGATGCTGTATTGTTATCCTGGTTTTAATTTGCATAATTTGTGCAGTACCATTTCTAAATACTATTAAACAAAGTTTAAACAAACATCAAGGAAACTCATGGAATTACAAGGACCACAACTAGTACAGTATGTAGCCACATAAACACAGATACATGCTATACAAATAAGCATAAATTGTATGAAGGACAGATAGTTTTTAAGTGGCCTTAAAATTATTATAATTTTGAATTGCATTAATGTAAATAAATTATGTTGCAACACTGTGAAATATATGTGGTAACAAATGAGTTCAAATGACACAGCCCTAAGCAATATTGGTTAACATGCAGTACATCAAATCCAATAAAGCACTAAAAGGTAAAACAAGGCTACATATGAAGGAAACTTGCAATAGTCAACAATTGATAGCTAAAATATATATAGACTAGTATTCTTTGTTTTTCCAAACTCAATGGTGATACTGTGAACTTTAAGGAAAGGTTGAAGTGAATCGCAATAACACAGGCATACAAGATATAACATGCCAACCATAATGAATCCAAACACAACCTCATAAGTGTCAGAAACAATATATAGCAAGCATCACATAAAGATATTCTGCAATTAAAAACATACTCTCAACACACAACAGTAACATAAATAGAAACAGTGAAAAGCTGTAAAGTTTGAAGTGGGATAGCACACTGCTGCTGTGTACAACAGATATAAAGAAACAAAACTAAACCAAAAAGGAACATGTAACACTATGCTTCCTTGCAATAAAAAACTAAAGAATAAGGTGTCAAATGAAAAGTAAAAGTCATCTGTAATGAAAAAGTTGCAGTAAATATATAGGAAAAACTCACAATTAGATTCTCTCTAAAATGGTTGACCTCTTCTACACCTGGACATGTGGATTTAAATCATGGGCAATTTCACTGTATGGGGCAGCTAACTTTGTTCACACATGCATATAAAAAGGGATGACAGTACCAAAAAACATTATGAAGTGCTGAAGACAATTGGAAATGGAATACATTTTTGAAATGACAAGAAAATTATCTTTAAAAATGGGGTGTGAGATAATCAACTACCTCAAATACAGTGTAAGAGTTGCATAACCTAAAACACAAGTTCTTTATTTAAATATGCAGTGCGCCAGGGTTATAGAAAACCGGAAAATAATGGAGTCAGAGGCCTATAGTTTATTTTAGAAATCGCTAGAACCATTCTCAAGAATACAAGCTGAAAATGCATTGACGCATATAAAAAAATAAAAAGCAAGCTAACTTGAAGTGTTATTGGCGCCTATCGGCTCAATAAATTATGAAATTACAACATACTTACCAAGAGTGCTAGAGTCCATCCTTAAAAACTCTGAAATTCAGTGAAACAAAATTAAATAGCAAGCTTCATGGTTAATGAACATCATAACCAAAAAAATAAAATTATAATTCTTATGACAAAGCATTAGAGGTAAGTCTCTTTAATTCACCTGAAGACTCATTATCTAAAATGATTTTACATTCTGTCACAAACTCAAAAGATTACTGATATTGTCCAGTTTTGGTTTGAGCGGTCCATTTAACTAGATGGGGTGGGGTGGTTATAGTTATAAATAGCGAAAACATATTTTTACTGCAACAGTTCCACACACAGTCCTTAGTGACACAAGCCAATATTTAGTAATATGGGAGTATAGGCATCAAACAACTTCACAAACTCAAACATAAACAACATAATACTTACACATACCCAACTAATACACAGGAACACGACAAAACAGCACAAATGACAAACAACTGAAAAGTAAAACAACAAAATACAGCACAACAGTGGTACAATAAAACAACAAAACACAACATAACAACACCATTCAGCATAACAGCATTCCCAAGAGAGTAATAAAACACAATAGGAAAATTCTACACCAAAACTATACATTAAAACACAGCAAGACAAAGAATACAACACAACTTGAACTTCCGCCAACCGACTAGGCACCTGCGATCCACCTGCCTCTTCCTCACAAACATCCTTGGCTACGCTGAAGAAACAACAGAGGGTGCTCCTTCCCACACCTGGCGTCCAAAGCTTGGAACAACCTTCCCCTACACCGCAGGACCATCTCATCCCCACAGCAATGTAGGAAAGGACTCAAGACCTGGCTGTTTGAAAGAACGGATCACCACGAAGCAGTTAGAAATTCTGTTCCTTGAGATATGCATGGGTGATTTGCTGTGCTTTATAAATAATGATTCAATTAGCTTAATATAACACACCCCATCATTAAACCAGCCAACTCTAGTACCCTTTGACTTGTGTTAAATAGACATTTTTTAGTCTTAGTTACATCACAGTGCATCGCAATCGAATAACATTGACAGCTGACTGGTGTGGTTGTCTTCTGAATAATACAAACTGTATTACTCCATGGATTCCTGATGTTTAACCCGCGCCGCGGTGTGGGCGTTTCCCTGCGCGAGTGGGGTTGCGTCGGCCATTGGCCGACGGCAGCACTGGGGAGGTAGTGCTGCCGTCGGCCAATGGCCGAAGGCAGCAAGGAAAGGGTTAAACATAACATGATGTGTATTTGTAAACAAAGCAATCATGCCAAGAGGTTACTTGTTGTTATATAACAGATTGTAATTATTACCCAACTCCATGTTACTCATTTTTATTAACCTCAATAGAACAAATGTTTGAGTAGACACGATGGGATTCAGATTTGTGACCATGGGATGATATGGATCTTTGCAGTGGATCCCTAAGTGAATAAGGCAGGCTTTGCTTTCTCCTTGTCTTCCTTTGCATGCAAATAAAAATTATTGGTTAACGGTGCTCTTTCACCTGCATAGTTTCTCATCATATTCTCATTTTAGCACTAGAACACTTTCACCAGCATATTGTGGATTGTCAGTCCCCAGTGGCAGCATTACATCCCAGATGATGCAGAACTGTGATGTGTGGAGCAGATCTTACTAGAATCAAGAGAAAGGCACCTCAATTAGTGAAAAGGCTCACTTTAAATATTCTAAAGAACAGAACAATTGAAGGCACTATATGAGTTAGCGGCTGATGAAAGAGGAAGGCAGTTCTGATTATTTACACTATTAGAAATGACAGATATAATTGTCATGTCAGTTACTGTAATTTTTTGGGGAGTTTGCATAATTTAAGTTATTGTTTAAACATGACATGTTTCTATTCACATTGTTATTTGTAGATTAACAGGTCTATTTTTTGTTTTCATACAAACGCTATCATTACTGACAGTACTTTAAGAGTAATTGCATTTTCAGGGTGTGACAGGCTGTGTTCTAGCTGAATACATCAACATAATGATTTTTTGTAATGTTGAGATATTATTTACTGTGCAGAGATGGAGAAGGTGTACCTACCCCAGCAACCTGAGGCTGTGGAGCAAATACTATTGAACACAGCTCATTCTTTGAAAACAGCAGGCAATGTACCACACTGCTCCACAAAGTATCACACAGGTAGCGGGGGAAGAAGGAGGGGCATCTTCCTTGAAAATAAGAAAGGAAAAGCTACACGCCTGCAGAACAGTTGTCAAAAACAGATAGCAGTGCTTTAATAACATTCAACAGCTGTACAAAGCCAGTGAGGAGGAGGGATTGCTAAAAATTGAAAAAATGCTGAAAGTTAGTAGAACACCTCCAGAAAGATTCCTCTATTGTATGTGAGAATGAATAACAAGTCCAGATTTGTAAAGTATGACTTATCACCCTAAGGGTATCCAGGTGCTGGGGGCCATTGGGTAGATTAAGGGAGCAATTGCCCAGAGTTGCTGAGCTGAGCTGCCTCTGGAGATCGAACTGTGAGCCGGTGCTCTGGAGTCAGCCACTCTGGCAGCTGTGCCACACCTCTCCCTGGTTTATCCTATTATATAGCATCCGCAGTGGTTGTATGTCACACTATTGTATTCCGAAATATCATTATGCAATAATATTATATTCATAATATTAACTACCACAACATCATGAAGATAAGTATATATAGGTATAGATTTACTATTCCTGACTTCACATCTATGTATTTTGAAGATAGTACAGATCTGATATATAACTCAGACATGACAAATGCTGTTCCTACGAACTGTTCGGCAGATATGTTGTGTTGACCCAGACTATGCCAATAACAAGGGGATAAAAACAAAAAGCCCCAGCTACCTTAGCTTGGAATTACATAGAAGGAATGCCTGTCATCCACACAGTGCTAGTCTGGAAACTAATCGGCTTGCTGTACTGCAGAGGGCTCTGCCATTTACATTTTGACTCTTGCCCACAACAGAGCCAGGTTTATGGAAGGTACTGTCAGATACTTGGAAAGTATTGTTCATAGCCCTGCCAAGCAATAGGAGGCAAGGATGCCACAAGCAAGAATGCTGAAGTAAGTAGCTTCATGCGTGGCGGACATTGGCCCATTGGGTTTCAAAACTACCCTTCATCCCATACAGTGCAGTTACAATTTAAGGAAGAACTATCACACTGCACACCAATATTGTCATTGATTGATAGAGCAGAAAAAAGCCTGCATCTACCATACTGACATCAATAACATGGAACTCCTACAATCATAGGTGTGTTTTTGACACCTTCAGCCAGACACTTGGGTGCTGTAATTGCATCAAATAATGCCTTACTTAAGATTTCAAGAGTGGAACTACAAGTTTCAGAACCGGAAATACTGATGGCTAAAAAGGCTGGACTGGGTCAAGGCTTCACAGATGAACGAGGACAAAAGGAAGCTCTGCAAATTTTAAAATGGAATACATTTTCAACCGGCAAGCCACTTATTGCTTTTGAGCACTCCAGTACTCCTAGCCACAAAAGTTGAAAAGAAAAATGCATCCTGGCATCATAATCTGTATATCAGATGTGACAGAACCCAGAGGATCAGACTCCCTCCCTTCATCTCCGAACACACCAATATCAACTGCGGAGTACCACAAGGGTCATCTCTCAGTTCCATGCTCTTCAATGTCTACATGACCCCCAAGCCGCCATATTCAGACAGCATGGGCTCAGCATTGTATCCTACACAGACTACACCCAGCTCATCCTCTCACTCATGAAGAATCCCAAAGACACCAGACTCTGCTTCCATTAAGGAATGAAGAACCTAGCAGCCTGGATGAAAGACAGCTGCTTGAAGCTCAACTCAGAGAAGACCGAGGTCCTCATCCTCAGATCCTGCATCTCCACCTGGGACATACCGGGTGGACCTCCGCCCTCAGAAATCCACCCACTCCTAATGACCACGCACACAACCTCGGCATCATCCTCGACTCCTCCCCCTCCATGAACCGACATATCAATGCCATCACCTCCACCAGCTTCAACTGCCTGCGCATCCTCCGCAAAACCTTCAAGTGGATCCTCCACGACTGCAGAAAGACCATCACTCATGCACTCATAACTAGCAGACTGGACTACAGCAACGCCCTGTATGCCGGAACCAACAAAACCCTTCTACACAGACTCCTGCCCATCCAGAACACCGCTGCCAGACTTGTCCTCCGAGCTCTGCGTCACGAACACATGACCCAACACCTGCAAGACCTCCACTGGCTCAATGTTGAGAAAAGGGTCACGTTCCAACTCCTCACCCACGCCTAAAAATCCCTCTACAACATCGAACCCAAATACCTCAATGAGGGAGTCTCCTTCCATGCACCCAAGAGAAGCCTCCACTCGGCAGACCTTGCCCTGGGAGAGGTCCCCCGCATCCGCAGAAACAGAACAGGCGGGAGAGCTTTCTCCTACATCGCAGATAAGACCTGGAACAAGCTCTCCGTCAACATCAGATGCTTGCCAACCCTGAACACCTTCAGGCAGGACCTCAAGACATGGCTCTTTGACTGATCCGGAGCCCCCCCAGCGCCTTGAGACCCTCACAGGTGAGTAGTGCACTATATAAACCCCTGATTGATTGATTGATTGATTGATTGGTTGATTGATTGATTGATTGATTGAATGATGAGCTTGTTTGATGAATGGCCTGTTACATCTAGCACTCATTTCTTACTTAACTGTGGTGGCTCTGAAGTTTTCTGAATTAATTTCTTAGTAGTCCCACTAGTCTTTTGCTTATGGGTTTGTGAAATGGCATAATTCATTCCCCAAAATTACATGACAGAAAAAATAATGCAAAATTACATGAAAATTCAGCAGAATGCACTTTGCGGTATTTTGAGTGAAACTTTAATGCAATGGCCTATCTCGAATTCAAAGATAATTTGAAAAACCAGAAAGGGCACGGAGAAAATATCTCTGACAACACATCTGCTCCAACTTAACTCCCATGACATCTGCAGTAAAAAACGGTGCAAAAAGTCACGCTGATATAATTCCCAACAGTTTGCTTAGTTTGCATAATGAGAAATTGTGCGAATTATGCAAAGCACTCCAGCTAAATGGAAATCTCCTTATGATGACACATCACCGATGCTTCCTGATATGATCGGCCATTACTACATTCCTAAAAATATGCAAATTTGAGTATAGCTAAATCCTGCACGTTTGGATGAATAACACAGCGACCTAAATTGATTCTTTGAATTATTCGCCTAAAAAAAGGGATCCCCTCTTCAAATCGATATATTTCACAAAAATAATGAATCATTATTCATTATGTCAAACACAGAAATACATTTATACATCTATCTGAACCTTCTGTTTCTAATTTGATACAAAAAGAACACCTAAATAAGGACGGGGTATGGATTCCAATTCGTAGATATGAAACAATTTTAGGATTAGAGAAAATTTCGTCTAAATTGAAAACTCTTATTTAAAATATTTATTTTTACCTAATATTGTTTCAGTTTGTTTCATAGTGGAGCCAATTCTTTCAAAAGTGCTGCTCCTGTAGTGAACATGGCCCTTAGTCACCGTGTGGTAGCATTTTTACAAAGATTAATGCCTCAATTATGTGAAAATATGGTTTCAATTTTCTCCTTAAAATGTTTATCAAGCAGTATCATAACGCTTCCCCTTCCCAATGACAAACATTTCATTTATTTCGCTGTATTTTGTCATTTTGAGAGCGAGAACACCTCTTAAAGTTACCGTCACAGTTGAACATTAATTTCAAAACTAACTACAGATTTATTATGGCAAGGTATTTCATTATCTGATTTCCAGGAATGCATGGCTAAATAAAAAGTTGAAGCAAATTGAAACCAAGATGTTAAAGTACATCATGTGTGTCCAGCAATTGTACACCCAGTTCTAGTAGTGTCATTTTTATCATCCTATTTCACACATCTATTTTCAACTAAACTAAATTAATAAAATGACATATTTATTGTACTGTGATAATTTATGGTAGTGAGCAGTGAGAAATATTTTAAAGCTCTGGCAAGTCACTTTGGAGTTCCATGGTCTAAGCAACCGACATCTTGTTTGTCTACTTGGTGACAGAACCCATCAGTGATTTGTAATAACCTTACAACATGCAGGAGATGCTTCTGAGTAATTTATCCTGTATATTATGCTTTTTGTAATGGGCTTTATATAGTATTATTAATGGGACATTAAGGAGGTGGAGCCTGGAAGTGAGCGGAATATACTCTTTACTCTTCAGCGGCACAGAGTCAATTCACTGGACCGGGTTGCTGTTCGATCCGCCTGAGAGCCTTGCTATGAACTGAAAGTGAGGCAGCCCTTGATGAAGAATAATTGTGCCAGCCAACCAGCAGCAATGATAAAAGATGGAATTCCGTAGATCAGAGACAATGGGCCCGATTCACAGAATGAACTTAAGACTCAATCCTAAACTTACTACTATTTTAGTATTCACAGAATGCACTTTCTCATTTCGGTATTCACAGAATGCACTTACTCATTTCGGTATTCACAGAAGCTAGTAGTCCTTACTTTAGGGCTCCTAAATGCCTTCTGTGAATACTGAAAGTCTTAAAATTAGGATTTTTCTCAATTTAGTAGTAGTAAAGTTAGTAGTCCTAAATTCAGAAACAGGAGCCAAGCCCAAACAAGCCCTTGGAGAACCTTTAGAGGTGCATGATGTAGAGAGTAAAGTCCAGTCCTCTCATTCCCAGGCAGAAAGCAGGCCGAAACAGCAAAGAGGCAGTTCCTCCTGTTAGCACAATAGCTCTTCTTCCTGGCAGAATGTTCTCAGTCCATAAGTGTTCTGAGTACATGGTGTCAGATGTCCAGTAGTCCAGCAGTCTTCCAACCCAGATGTGAATTCTAGGGACAGACAGAGTCACAGAATGGATAAAGTAAGAAAATGTTAACTGTTTAAAGGTGGCATTTTCAGGCCTACAATTTAAAAACCAACTTGACTAAAATATGTGTTTTTAAATTGTGAGCCCAGAGACACCAAACTCCAATTTTCTATCTGCTCCCAATTAGAAATTACACTTATTAATGTGTTACAGGGAAGTTCTGATGCTAATCTATGGGAGGAATAGGCCTTGCTGTAGTGAATAATAAATATAGCAGTCTTTCACTGCCAGGACATGTAAAACTCAAAAGAACATTTCCTACCTTTTAAACATACTGCACTTTGCCCATGGGGCTACCTAGGGACTAACTTAGGGTTGACTTATATGTAATACTAGCAGTCGGTCCCAACGTTGTTCGGGTATGAATTGCTGCCGGCCAGTAGTATGTTGTTTTGTAGGATTTCGTTTTGATAGGATTTATTATTTGTGACAGGCCTGTGAAATGCTCCGATTCACAGTGCACTGCTGATGCACTTAATAGTGCGCGTTCAGTAGTGTGCGAACTCGAGTTTCCCTACTTTATTTTTCCTTGCAACATGGCATGAGCATTACATTACAGAAGAACACATTCATTTGCGGTAGGCACGGGGAGACAAAGCGATTTGCCTGGAATCACAGGATTTTGAGCTGATGCCGAGATTCGAACGTAGCTCCCCAGCTCTAAAGTTTGCAATTCTAGAACTAGGTGTGTTTAAAAGTGTATGTCGGTGCTGGCCATCAATGAGAGAGACCTGTGCATTTTTCAAATGGGCGGTGAAAAAATATGAGTATGTTGCTGGAGATGTGGGCTGCCGTGCCACCAATGTACTTACCGTCAGAGGGTAAACACCCATTATTCCGCAACTTTCGTTCCGCATGCCATCACTCTGCATACTTTCATTACGAAAGTACCATGACTCTGCAATGCCATTATAACGCATGTCATTACATTTTATATGCTTTTACCACGCATACATTTACAACGAAATTCGTTGTAAATGCATGAATGGTAAAAGCATGTTTTTTTTATTGTTTGGATAAGGTAAGTATGGGTATAGGGGTATATGTTTTGGGGGGTTTGGGTATTTTAAGGGTTCAGATATATTTGTGGGTTTTAGGGTTCTGGGGTAGGTTGGGTTTTGGGGTACAGGGGCACAGGGGTATTTTAAGGGTTCAGGGCTAGGTTTGGGTTTTGGGGTACAGGGGTATTTTAGGGTTCAGGGCTAGGTTTGGGTTTTGGGGTACAGGGGTATTTTTAGGGTTCAGGGGTAGGTTTGGGGTTTGAGGTACAGGGGTATTTATAGGGTTTAGGGGTAGGTTTGGGTTTTGGGATACAAGGGTATTTATAGGGTTTAGGGATAGGTTTGGGGTACAGGGTACAGGGTATATTTATAGGCTTAAGATGGGTTCGTGTTTAAGGGTGTTGGGGTATTTTAAGGAGTAAGGGTGGGTTATGCTTATGGGGTGCAGGGGGTATTTAGAGGGAGCAGGGTGGGATTAGTTTTTAGGGTGTAAAGGGTAAAAAATAAAATAATAAATACAAATAATATAAATAATGTAATTTAAAAGAATAAATGTTTTAATTAAATTTTAAAAATCACTTTTTTTCCCGTAATCCCGCACCCCACCACACGCCCCCAGCACACGCCCACAGCACACTCCCACAGCACAACGCAGACACACCCACAAGGGACTACTTTGCTGGCTCGGTTCTTTTACCTTAAATGTATATGGTGGGCGTCTGCATAGCCTATGTCCTTCTGCTGCAACTGCTCTTTCCAACGCTGTATTCGGTGTTGTGATTGGTGCTGTGGTTCCTGAGATTACCCGCCTCAAAGGTTTGGGCTCTCTCTTTATTATATTAGTATAGATAGATATAGAAAAGGAAAGGTTTGGGCTTTACAAGTAGGTGAACTCGCCAGGTCAAAATTGCAGTTAGAATTGCACACACAGGGTCTGCAGTGGCAGGCCTGAGGCAGGGTTGAAGGGCCACTCAAGTTGGTGGCACAATCAGTGCTACAGGCTCACTAGTACCATTTGATTTCCGTGCCCTGTGCACATGTAGTGCACAGTACTAGGGACTTATTAGTAAATCAAATATGGAAATCATGAGCACTGTACTTGAGCACAGGTCAGCAATGAAAAAGTGCCAAGAATCTGAATATCAGCACCCAGTCAAAACAGGAGGTCAGAAGGCAAAAAGACAGGGGAAATCATACCAAAAGATAGCAGGTCTAACAGTGGAATTTTCAGAATTGTGACTTAAAATCTGACTTTATCATTAAAGAGGATTTTAAATTGAAAATCATTTGAGTGTAAACAGCATATCCCTAGCTGCTCTCAATCCAAAGTTATCATTAATTACTTGTAATAAAGTAACACAGTGAAAAATTACTCAAGACGGTTTTTGTTAACTGCACATGTAAAACTTAAACACACATTTACTACTTTTTTAATGCAATGCACCCAGGGAATAAGTGCATAGATTCCTAATGGCAATAAAAACGGCTTCAGCAACAGACAGCAAAAATCTAGGGGGGACCATGCAAAAAGGGTCAGGTCCAACAACCATTATACAGGATCAAGGAACAATTAAAGTTCAATTGATCCCTATGTTTTTAATCTCGTTGTAAATCACCAAATAATAAATAAAAGGCAATGCACCATGATTTCTAAGGGCAATTTTAATATCTTTTTATTGCACCCACTATCACCTCCATCTCAGTTTCACTCAAACTGGGCAGATAAAAGATCTCCACCAAAGTACCCCCGTAAGAGGGGCCTGCTATGCATTGCACTGCCAACCTACTGTAGAGTAAGGTCCAATGATGAGGAATGCCAGCTAGGCGCATGAGGACTCTTGGTCCTGACAAAACTATTCTGAGTGCTATTGGAAAAAAAAGAAACAATGTGATTAGGTTCCCAAGCCTCACTGTAGGTATGGAATGTTTCAGAATGTCTTACATTTGAACACAGGATTATGTTATGGGAGGACGTATGAAGGAATATATCAACCTTCCTTCTCATCTTTCTAAGGGGCATATTTGCAAACAAATGTTGGAGCCCAGTGCTACACTAAATTTGGCAATACCGCGCTCTGACAGTTTTAAAATGCAGGTATGTGTCGTATTCTTGTGAATACGGCATACCCCTGCGTTTCCCCTAGCAAAGAAGGCTGCCTAGTGCCAGTGCAGGCACCTTGCTGCCATGTTGCAAGGGTGCCTGCGCTGCAGGGGCAATTGTTTATGTGCCGGAAGGGACACCTTCCTGCCCATAAACAATCATTCATGGCAATTTGCTCTTTCTATGTGTGCTACAGAATGCAGCAAACATTCTCCTCGTATCGCCATGCTTAGACTATGTATTCCCTGGTGTACATTTTTTGTGCTGCCCAGCCTTGTAAATCAGGGGCAGCGTGAAAAAGCAATGGGTGTTGAGGTAGAATGCCCACTACAACACCCATTGCACGCCCCTTTGCCGTAAAGGACTTTCGTAGAAAGGGGCATATTTACAAGGTGGCGTTAAGCCACGTTAAGTTGCTAAGTGCCACCTTGTAAATATGGGGAATGGCGCTATGCCACAGGAGCATCACACAAATTGATGCTGCTGTGACAGTAGGGGATCGTAAATATGGACCTAAGAGTGATAATTCACTCACCACAATCAGAACTACTACTGAGTGTTTATAGAGTGTCCCTTGAGTACAATGTGCATTCATGATCATTGCATTTCTCTCAGGGTACTTTGGTTTAAAGAAGGGTGTGCAACTTTGTTTGTGGCCTTATCTAAAATTATTATTACGGAAGAAGCTGTCTCCTCCTCAATAACCACCAACAAAGTCTGCAGCTTCATCACCTTTAACTGGCCTCTGCACCCAGCAGTATAAGGGACCACCTCTTTTCTAGATCAGCTTTTACAGAAAGGTCCTTTATGCAATCCTAGACCCCCTCAATATCTCTTGCTACCAGTATTCTGATGACACAACGTTACCTCAAAGTGTCATCTGCATAGATATCCACATTTTAACACCTTAGCAGCTATGGAACGTCCAGCTCCAGTGCTGGACGTTCCATTGCGCAGGTGCAGTTGGAACGTTCAACGGCCGACGGCAGCACTCCCGAGGTAGTGGTGCCGTCGGCGGCCGAACGTTCGAAGCACTTAAGGGGTTAAAGACTTGTTCACAAACTATTGAGAAATGGACGTCCACTACCAACCTCAAATTAAACTCAACAAAAACAATTCATCCTAGACACACTATGAATAAATGTGACTCAGCAGGTGGCCTTGTGCCTCTATATGGTCAGGGAACTCATTGGTGTCTTGCAATACCCTCTTCGCATAGAGTTAGTGATCATTTACACCTATATGGGCGAATGCCCTAATGTATACTCTGCTGCCAGAGATCTTGGCATACCCATTTATTCTGGACTAAACCTTTACAAACAAATTGTCCAAGTAACCAAGACCATCTCTTATCAATTATAAATTGTGCAGCGTATACTTCCTTTTCTATCATTCACTCACAGAATAGAAGGCCTTAACGTGGCCTGTAACAGACTACAGCAATTCTGCCTCAAAAAGTATTGTTTGGCTACAAAAACATCAAAATGCTACTGCTAAATGTGTCTTCAATACGAAAAAAGTGACTCAGTGTAAAGTCTTGTAAGTCAATTACAATGGCTAAGAGTTGAAAAGTGCATTACCTTTAAATCCACAAAATATAGGAGGCTGGAACAAACATTCTAATAAATAAATTGGGAAAATATGATCCAATCTTTAATTTAAGATCACAGAATAACACAATGTTGTAAATTCCATCCATCAGTAAAATATATGAGATGGAACCCCATATCATTTAGGTTCTAATGAGCCTTAACATGGAATAGCCTTCCTTTAGACATCATACTTAGCCAGCTTTTATCAGATTCAGACAATCTTTAAAAATATAGCCATTTAGCAGGTAAGTCCTTCTTTGTAGCGAGTCTTTCCATGACAATTGATTCTATACATAGTTTATGTTGCACTCTCAATAAATTTGTTTTTATTGATAATAATACATTTTTATATCACAGGAATGTAATTTATTTCACAGTAGATGATCAGTCATGTGTTAAATGGCTCGTAATTACAAAATAGCTAGGAAAACAATCTTGACCTTAATGAACCAGAAAAAATAGTGAAAACATTATGACATTGTTACAATGTTACTTTGCTTTTCTGAAAATAAGCTGATCATTATAACAATAATGCTAACCTCTCTGTTGCTTTTTTCAGTATAATTAAATGAACCACTGCTACATCTATCTTTTTCTTTGTAGGTTTCCATGGTTCCTTCCTTCTCCCATTTCATTGCTGATGTACCTGCTGTACTCCACCCATATTATCCCTTCCCTTTGTTGTCCTTTGTTCTCTCTTTGTCAAACATATGAACAATTTCAATTGAAAATAGCTTAAAGGTATGTTAAGTATGCCATGTTTTGCTATCATTCCCTTAACTCTGTCTTCGGTGAACAATTGAGTAATAATAGTTTTCAAGAGAATTAGGCCTTCTTTTATTTTGGACTGATTTTGAAAGGTGTAGAGGTCATGCTGGGGGTGAAGAGATGGAAATTGATCGGCAACGACCCACTTGCCAGGCCCAAATCTTCCCTTTTACTACATGTATGTCACCCTAAAGTTAGGCGCAAGGCAGCCCCATTGGCTGGGCACAGTGTACTTAAAAGGAAGGAGATGTACCGGTGTATTTTACATTGCTAATAGTGAAATACCGCTAATTTCGTTTTTCACTATAGCAAGGCCTATCTCTTCCATAGAGCAACATGGTGATTGCCTTTAAATATTTTTCAAGTGTAATTTCCCATTGTGAGTCGATGGAGGTTTGGAGTTTGAGGTCTCTGAACAACAATTTAAAAATACATCTTTTGCATCCCATCCCATGCCCTGAGGCCAGTATACTCGAGAGCTGCATAGGCGACTCTTGACATACCCTTGGGAGGACCTGTGCCCCCCAGCCTCCTTACCCACATCTTATTGCTCCCCCCTGCCACATCCCCTGCCTCTTCTCTCCCCCACGGCATCCCCCACTTCCCCCCCACATGACTTCCCTCTCTCTCCTTCCCCCGCCTCCTTCCTGGCCTCCTCCATAACCCTGATTCCCCCAACCATGTACCCCTTCCCTCATACCCCCTCTTACCCACTGCCTCGCTCCTCCCTCCTCCTACGCGTCCTTTCAGGGAACTCTTCCTCCCTCTCTCAACCCTGGGATATAGAACTCACTAGCCCGATAACATGGGGCTCCTCCCCGTCAACAGTGGGTGCCTCCCAATCCTGTTGCTCACACCACCCGGTTACTAAGGAGGTGTCCACTCTCCCCCTCCCCTACAGCGACTGGCAGTCTGGATCCCCACTCCTCCCCCTCCTCTATGTGGGCCTCCGGCCCAATGGCTCTTCAACATTTAATACCTAGGGGATACCTAGCACTGGAAAAGTTGGTTTTATTCGTTTTGTGAGTAACTTGCCTTTTCCCGTACCCTCTCCTCCCCCCTACTAAATTTCATTGTATTGCTTAGACACTTTTCTTCCAAACTGTGCACATGCTGTATGATTCTGTTTCAATAAAAAATGATGACGCAAAAAAAACCTACATCTTTTGGTGAAGTTGGTTTTTAAATTGCGTGTTTGGAATTGCCACTTTCGGAAAGTGGGCCTTTTCTTGCTTAACCATTCTGTGCCTCTGCCTGTCTGTAGAATACATGTCAGGTGTTTTCTGACAGTTGGGCTCCTGTGCATTCACTCAAGACAGTAACACAAAGGGAGCTAAGGTGTTACTTGCATATCCTGATGCCCCATCACCAGGCTGATGCTACTTCTTGAGTTATAGTGGTGGGAGGAGTTGTCACTGACACCTGAATAGGACTGTGCCTTTTCTCACACAAAGATGTCTCCACCCCCTCTAGTGTATCTGGGGCCAGGTCAGGGAAAGGCAGGGTCTTGGGCACTACAAAGACTTTCCTTAGATGTTTGCTTACTTCAAATGCAAAAAACAGTATAAGTATTCGAACTCTGACTCCAAAATCAGAACACTTCTGAACTGAAAGCATTCTGCTAGAAAGAAGATCTGGGTTCTGTAGGGGGGACTACCACTCTGCTGGTTGTGTTATTCTGGCCTTCTGCTTGCTGCTTCTGTTCTAGGAGTGAAAGATCTGGATTTTACTTTCTAAATCCTTCTTCCAAGGTTCTCCATGGGTTTGTTCATGCTTGCCTTCTGTTAAAAAGTCTCAGGGTCATCAAAGACTTCACATACCAGTGCCTGGGCTCTTCTGCTGAGAGTTCCGATTTGCTACGTTGTGCCAGATTCAGTTCATGGGCCCTTGGAAGTGTAACCTGGTGATCTAAGGAGAAAATCCACGTGACTCCCAATGCCAGTTTTCTCGGTGCATCACTGCAAAAAATCGATACACCGTCACTTCCTGCACCAAAACATGTTCCCAGCTGGAAGCATCAACCACGGCTTTCACCACAGGCCCCAGCTCACCATTGCAGCACATCAGAAAAATCACCACTGAGTGAGACCTGAGCACCATTTCACCAACGTCCTTGGCACCCGCTCCTAAGCAGACGCAGAACCTGCTAGCAGCTGAAGAAACAACGCAGTACCTGCTTTGTGGCTGCACAATACAGCACCTGCAGCACCACTTCTGCATTGATGCAGAGCATCTGGATTTGCGGCACAATTTCCCCCAATGCCGTATCTTAATCAACACCACACCGCAGTAAGGCACCAAGGCTGTGTGTCCAGAAACAGACATGTCACCTCCCCTGCCCATAAGGAACCTACGTATAGCCCTCTCTTGTCAGTACAGAACCAACGCATCTCCTCCCCTGCCTGTAAGGACCCGATGCATGGTTTGGATTTTCTGGCATCCCGCGTCTTCTGCGCCTTGCACCAACTTTGCTTTTTGACACATCTGAGGTACTTTGAGCTTAAATGAATGCATCCAAAAGTGATATCTTGACTTGTGTATATTGCAAATTTGTTGTTTTGGTCTGGGTTTATTCAGATAAATATCGGCTATGTTTCCAAGCGGGTGTGGGCTAATTTTGTAGTGTTTTCACTGTGCCACTGTGTGTACTTCAAATGCTTTACAAATTGCCTCTGAGATAAGCCTGACTGCTCATGCCAAGCTACCAAGGTGGGTGAGAAAGGCTTATCTTAGCTGTGTAACTCCCTTACCCAATCTAGAGTGTGGGTCCCTACTTGGAAAGGGTGCAAACCACTGGCAACTAGAGACCAACTTTCTAACAGTTGGGTATTGGATTAGTCAACTGTTCTACCAGAGCCATTCCACTCATTCACTCTAGTTTCTATGTGTTAGATTACATTACTGGGAAAGGGGGTATGGGGATTTCAACCATTGGGTCATGGTAGCTACAGGAGCTAAGGTGTTGTTGGGGTTCAGGGGTATGACTTTTAAAGGAGAGTGTGTGATCTTTTAAATAATGTGTAGGCACCTGCAGAGGTATAATAAAATGGATTATGGCAAACATGCACGTCACTTACAGTTGGCTGTGCTTAGCGAGAGGAGGAATGCAGAGGATGGAAAGCAAGGAGAAGGTCATTTGAAGGATGACAATTGGAAGTATCAAGTCAAGGATGGTTTTTCATGCAGGGTTTTTAGGAATATTGTGAAGGTTTTATGAGTTAGTATGCAAAATCTGTAAAAGGAAAAATGATTTACATATGTTATAATACCACGGTATGCCATTAGAACCCTGTTGTTTGCACACACTACTATCATCCACTGGGTTTAAACAGTGAAAGAAATATGGTTTAACTTTCCCATAAAACAGACGCAAGGAAACCAGAAAACAGGAATGTTGTACTTTAAATGTTTGTACTTCAGATGTCCTTCTCCTTTCAACCTGGTGATGAAGGCGGGATTAATGGAGCATCTTCCCTGCCTGGGTACCCGCCAATGACCAAGCCACACAGGGAGCTTGGTATTACATGTCTTTATTCTGCAGCGTGTAACTGAGAACTCCACATTCTAAAATAAGTGTTCATGGCATTGCACTCTGACACCTACCTAAGAGCTCCAGTGAGTCTGTTAGGAGTCAAAAGGGGTTTGTCATAAAATTATGCAAGACACTACAGATACCAGCCTATTTTAGTGAATTTGTGTAAAAGTAATGCTTCTCAGGGCAGGTTTCGCAGGGCTGTCTCGATTCTGAGGAACCCACAATATAGGCACAATAAAGGGTGAGACCCAGCATCTGGCTGTCATTCAACCCTCATGTAGCAGTAATCAGATACATAAAAGGAAAGGCCCTGCTTAGAAGCTGTCCTCATCTGAGCAATAGAAACTGAAACCCCGCCCTTTCCCAATTCCCATCTCCCAAACCTGGACGGCTCAGGGAGAACAAGTAATCGGAGGTTTCTCCCCAATGAGACCCTCTGAATTTCAGAGGGGAGCCCTGTCTCCATTCCTTCCTAACCCCCACTGGTAAGCCATAGGAAAGGACACAAAGGATGCAGGACCTCACGGCCCCTCCCCACACAAAGCTACAAGTATACATTATTTTGTTTTTGGGGAAGTGGTGTAAAGAGAAGTGGTCAAAGTCATGCAGCTTATTGGCACAAATATGAAGGAATATGTATGCTAATGTGCTGTGCTTTTGAAATATAGAGGTGCACACTTCAGTGCTGCCATTGAAATAGTCAGACTGTCTTTGCTATCATGGACCAGTTTATTCAAGCTTTATGTATTTGTGTATAATTTAATTCTGGAGACACCACTGAACTCACTGCCCTCTGCCTTTGATATAATGTTCACAAGAAAAGCTGTATATATGCAGCTAATCCCTAGTTGTCCATTCTAAATATCAGGGGCCAGATTTTAAAAAAATCAAGCAACACAGCAAGCAACTTTCTGTACAGCTTGAAAGGGGGAGGGCAGGAATGTGCCATATTTATGAAGATATGGCGCATTCCTGTCTTCTGCCAGCACTAGCGCTCAGTCGGCAGCCTAGCGCCAATGCAGGGACCATTGCACCATGGAGCAAGGGTGCCTGTGTTACAAGCATGATTATTTTTGTGCAGGAAGGAAGACTTTTTTTCTCTTTATAAGTGTGCTACAGAAAGCAGCACATTCGGAAAGAGGGAATAACAAGAAGAAACATAGATATTTTTATTGCTCTGATGGATCAGTGTACAATTCTGATGCATTTTCAGGTCTACCAGTGTTGGTACATCTGAGAATGCGTCATAAGACATGGGTTGGTGAATAGGAACACCCACACTCCACCCACGTAATGCCCCCACCACGCAGAGCAATGCACGGTGGCGAACTGTGCTGCCTTGTGTTACTCCTTATTTTCCAATCCTTGCAGGTGCCCTTGTGTGGCTTGGTAAATCTTAATATAGGTTTTGTGTCATCCTTCTCACCCTTGCATGACGCAAGGGTGATGCAAAACCTTGATACATTTGGACCCATATTCTTGGGGTGCATCCACCTTCCAGCACATGATCAGTGACTCAAGATTGTTATCATAGTGTATACTGGCAGGGGTTGCTCCTCCGTTTGAGTGGGGGAGTGTCACCCACTAATCAATATGCCCCAAAAAAGCCCCAGAGAAGAAAAATAAAATAGTTATAAAGTTAATTTATAACACAAATTTATTTTTCATCCTCCCCGTCCCGAACTTAGGGGGTCACTATGATGGTGGGCGGACTTGAGTCCACCCGCCATCGTAGTGGGGATCGGGAAAGCCCGCCATGCATGCAGCGGTCCCGCACTACAAATTTGGATGCGACCACCACCATGGCGGTCGCATCTTGCCATTCAACATTGCAGTGGGTGGTGCTGATTGCACCACCCGCCGCGATGCTGAATAAGCAGGTTGTGCATTTCACTGCACTATGTGGCAGGCACCATACAGTACCTGTCACTTAGTGCTGTGAAATGTAGGGGGGATTCCATGGTACTGTATGAAGACAATAATTAGACTCCATGTCAATTTGCATTTTAAACTTGTTATGCATTGTTTTTATTGTTTGTAAACATTGTAAAGATTTAAATTAATCATACAATAAAATCATGATGATGAAGACAGCTGGGTTAGAGGAAGTGCAGGTCTCCAGTGTCCTCGGTAGCAGCGAGAGACGAGAACATGAAGACCGGACCAGAGCGCGGAGGACTTTGATGCAGGTAAGTGAGTTTTTCCCTTTTTCGATGCTTCCCCCACCCTTTAACCCGCCCCACCATTCTCTAGTGATGCCAGCCTCGACTGTATACTGGTGCATCCACTGTCATGCCAGAGGTCACAGTTCTCCCATACTCATACATGGACAGATCAGTGGATACACAATCAGTGCAGCTATAAAGAAATAAACACAGAAAACCCAACAGTCGCAGCACTTTGAGGTGGCAAGAAGGATGTTCTAGTGGTCTTTCCATGCTCGACAATTTGCATTTGCATTGTGCACTTATAGATCTTGTTAAAAATTCAAAGGAGGAAGGTTCTCAGTGACAGCTCCTAGATTACACTCTTCTTTCTGGGAAATTCTCAGCAGCATTCAGACTCAAAGAGGAAAATTATAAAAATATGTTTTCAAAATGAAATAAAAGCTCACTTTCAATAAGCTTGCAATGCTCGATTGAGCGTCTAGTATAATTGTTGGAAGTGCAATGTCACCAGAAAGTAATCAAACATTCGACTGCACTTTAAAAACACGATTTTCATTTACTTGCTTGAAAAAAAAATGCCCACGAGAATTAATCTCGCCTGGAAGACGGAGATGAAAAAGTTTATGTTGCCGCAGAAACGCGCCACAAGAAGCTGCTTTTATGGCATATATTTATTGTAAATGCATCAGGCAAATTTGAAATATGTTTTCTACCACTCCATTTTGACTAAGCTAAAAAAGGCAATGGTAGCTTAAAACTGCAATTATTTTAATCCAGTGTCTGGTAAATGAACAAAATCTGATTAATTTTTTTTATGGATTCAATCTTTTATCATATAAGAAAAAAAAGATATTTTTAGTATGACTAATAGTCAAGTATGACTTAAACATAATGCAGACAACAGAAGTTGCCTAAAGGTTCTGTGGCAAAAGTGTGATTGTTTGCTCACAAACTATACCACATGGTGTCAATCAAGTGTTTCGTTTAAAAAAAAAAAACTTTGGGCAATCTAAAGGGAGTGTGTACTTGATTTTGCATTGTATCTGACACTTTTGCAGAGAGAATTGCAAGTGCTGCAGTAATCTATGAATGGTGCACAAATGGGTGTGTTTGCGCCTGAATCAGGAATACACATTTGGACAGTGGCGGCTCCTCCGCTAAGGTGGAGGATTGTGGCCCCACTGCTTTGCAGCGGTTTAAATAATATCAAAAAATATGATAATAACTCAATGTTATTATCATTTTTATTTATTCCTACTGTGACAGCCTTGGGGGTGGGGATGTGCTGCTCTGCTCACAGAGCAGGGGGAGGAGTAGCGACACTCTGAAAGTACGCATAAATGTTTGGCTGGCTATCTCGGATGGGCCAAACAGTCATGCGCACTTTGTATGTTCTCCACCCTGGCTACATTACAGCCTGGGTGGAGAACATGCCCAGGCTCCCAGTCCCTGGCTGTGTGCTGTACCATTGGCTAAGGTGAGCCTGGGTGCTTTCCTGTTCAGGCCAAAGGACAGGGATGAAGTAGAAGAGACACAGCAACAGAGGTGAGTTTCATTTTCTTTTTTTAGACCCCTTTAAACCCCCTGTCCCCTGCCCACCACCCCGAACCTTGCCGGCCGGCCGCCCAACACTGCATTTGGACCGATTCACAAGGACATTTTGGAGAACGTAAAGTAGGACTCTTGATGTATTCTTTTACATATTCTTACATGTCTTAGTGAATTGGCCCCCAAAACATCTAAAACAGGAATAAACAGGAAATATGTATATGCAATCAGTAGAAACTGAAAGGGTGGGCCGTCTTTGCACTTTTACTTACAAGGAGTTGAGTGTTTCAGGCATGTAAGAGAGTAAAGAGTATAAAGCTCTCTCACCCTTGGGTCAAGTTCATGTTGTATTAAATGGTAAATAAATAAATAAGAAGCAGTGGAAATAGCACCATTGATGCAGCACTATTTTCCGATGTGGTTTTGCATCTTTTAATGAAAGACTTAGAGGCATATTTACTAGAAAATGTCAGAGCGTGGAGCTGTGCCAAATCTGGCAGCACCACGCTCAGACTTTTTAAAAGCGCAGGGATGCACCGTATTTGCTACAGCACAGCACACCCATGCGTTTTCCGTAGAGCTGGCGGGAAAATTAGCTGCCTAGCACCAACGCAGGCACCCTTGCACCATAGTGCAAGGGTGCCCGCGTTGCAGGGAATGATTGTTTATGTGCAGGAACTTGTCCCTTCCTGCATATAAACAATACATAATGGTTAATTGTTACTTCTATGTGTGCTTCTGCAGCACACATAGAAGTAGCAAATCGCCATTATTTAATGGTTGTTTATGTGCAGGAAGGAAACTTTCCTGCACATAAACAATCATTAACAGCTTTTTACTCTTTGTAAAATAAAATAAATAAATAAAAGTATTCCTCCTCATACGCCTCTTGCATGGCATTAGTCTTTGTGCTTCCACAGATCTACACCTCCTTGTAAATCTGAGGCAGCGTGAAAAAGCAATGGGTGTTGCAGTGGAACAGCAACACCCCTTGCACGGCCCTTTACCACAGAGGACTGTTAGCGGAAAAGGGCATAGTTAGAAGGTGACATTAAGCCACACTGAGTGGCTCAGCCCTACCTAGTCAATGCGCCATTGGAGCGTCAAAGAAAGTGACGTTCCTTTGGCGATAGGGGCTTGTAAATATGTAGAGAAAAAATTCTCAGGACCTAGGCTGACGTGCTATAGTCAGCACAATCTGCCCCAACCTGTTTGGGGATAATGCATATCCTTATAGAATACCCCTCACTCACCAACCTGGTTGGTGACATGCTTCATCATTGGGGTCCCACCCCATAGTCCGAGTGACTATAGGGTGTGCTACGACACCTGACTACAGTGGAGCTGGTTAGTATTTTCTTTTATATGTGCATACGATCAAAAAAGTGAATTAAAAAAGGGCCAGAACTACTCACTGCAAGTATTTTATTCTTGAGTGCCTGAACCCTTATTAAAAACTGTGTGGCACCTATGCCTAGTTAGGTAGACTTTGGTGTCAAAAGAAGTGTTTTTATTCAAAATAGCGAAGTGTGCTATGTGAGGTGTGGTATTTACAGTGCTATTGATTAAAAAGGTCTACATGTTTCAACCATTGTATGTATTCATTGGTTTTCGTCAGGACCGGAAAGACCTACTTGGTTCCGGCTGGAGGTGATTCCTCGGGGCACCTCCAGCCGGAACCAAGTAGGTCTTTCCGCCTGACGATCAGAAGCTGCAAGAGACGGACTCTTGCCGTCTTGGAAACGCCGGTGCCCATGAAGCGGTAGTGCCGCAAATAAAGCGTTTTTCTGAATACAGGAAATCGCACAATTTTACACGGGTTCACAATTTGTGAACTCTAACTTGGACTAGGGCAGGACGCACCTTAGCGTGTGCGGACCACCCAGTTCAATAACACGGTCCTGACGAAAACCAATGAATACATAAAATGGTTGAAACATGTAGACCTTTTTAATCAATAGCACTGTAAATACCACACCTCACATAGCACACTTCGCTATTTTTAATAAAAACACTTCTTTTGACACCGAAGTCTACCTAACTAGGCATAGGTGCCACACAGTTTTTAATAAGGGTTCAGGCACTCAAGAATAAAATACTTGCAGCGAGTAGTTCTGGCCCTTTTTTAATTCACTTTTTTGATCGTATGCACATATAAAAGAAAATACTAACCAGCTCCACTGTAGTCAGGTGTCGTAGCACACCCTATAGTCACTCGGACAATGGGGTGGGACCCCGATGATGAAGCATGTCACCAATCAGGTTGGTGAGTGAGGGGTCTTCTATAAGGATATGCATTATCCCCAAACAGGTTGGGGCAGATTGTGCTGACTATAGCACGTCAGCCTAGGTCCTGAGAATTTTTTCTCTGCCTTCGAGGGGTTACTCCTCTGTTGTTTTTTGCAATTAATTTGGGGGACCAGGAGTTCCCATCTCACATATTTGTAAACCTCCCTCACTCTCTCTTTTGTTTTTTGAAGCTTGTAAATATGTCCCTTAGTGGTAGTGTTTTGAAGGCACACCTAAGGCTTCTGTAATTATTCTGTGCAGTTGTTTGCATTTGGCAAGAAATATGAAGATATTTTTCCCATGTGAATAAATGTACTTTGTATCTAAAACCCTCAGTTAGAGAGTTCTACTATTGGTAAAATGAAGCACTGCAGGGAATCCTAATGGCAAAAGCCACAAAATCACAAAGTATGCATGTGACAACATGATTTCTCAGCATATGGGCAGTTGGTCTGGAGTAATCTCACCTTGCAGATCAATCAATCAATCAATCAATCAAAGACTTTTCTAAAGCACACATCTGTTTCATCAGAAACTTCCTGCGGCTCACTGCTTAGAGAGATGGACTACAAGCAATAGCAGAGAAGAGGGGGACTATTCTTTCCCAGGAAGAAAGGTTTTTAGTTATTTTTTGAAGATAGAGAGGTCAAGGCAGCCCTACAGATGTTAACAGGGAGAGCAGTCCATGGCTTGGACGTCAGAAATGTAAAATAAATTGGAGATCAGTCTTCCTTGGGAGATGTAAATTAGGAAACAATTCACAATCCATTTTGCACCTCACCTATGTGTTGCTGTGTTTGGGATTTCTTAATTAAGCTCAATGAGATAGCAAGCATGCCTGAATGCCATTGGACCCTCGCAATTTAGGCACATCCATTCTGTAAACCATGTGCTCTCTCTTACCCATGTATATACTCTTCTTCCCTTTGCTGCTAGATTTGAACTTTATGCAGCTGCGGCCGGCACGGGTAAGCGCGGTGAGCGGGGCAGGGTGTGGCGGGGTAAAGTCTTGTATTTACTCTCTAGGTACTTCATGTTATTGTTTGCTGTGCTCACAGTGTAAATTACTCTGATACCTGGTTATGCTATACAAAACTCTTGAATAAATAAATGGTACCAAGGCTTACTTTGCGCACTGTTGAGCATGTGACCCCCAGCAATTGCAGCATCCCATGCGGAGCAGGAGACTTGTGGTTCCTGTTTGCAGGTGGCCAGCTTGTTCATCTTTCCTCACAGATCACACTTGTGTATTGACCCATTAGGTTATACCATAAAAGCATGGCGATGGCGAACGAAGAAAGGTAAACTTGCTTTGCTCTATTCAGCAGGAGTGCTTGGTACCTGATGCATGGGGCTGTCCATGCTTATGAAGGCAGGCACTGGTGCTCGATTTGAGAATCTTATTGTGGGTTGCTGGGCAACCTGTTTATTTATAACACCCTTATTACCCTTGAGCAGCTCACAGAGAGTTGTACAGACTTGTTGGCACTTGACATGTTTCTTATAGAATATGGTGGACAATGAGAGGTGCTGCCATGGACTTTCCTGGTGAGGCTAAGCTTTATCTCCAATTCACATACCAGATGCAAACTTGAGAGGTGAAGCATAGTATTTCTAGACTATATACGTTGGCCTGGAGCAGTGTGCTCTCGGGGGTAACTGGAAGAGATTGAAATGGGAGCAGGATTTTGTATGTACAATTTAATCAAATTTAAGTTTTTACAGTGCTATTATAATACACCAATTAGATTGAAGAAATACAGCCTAATTGCTGAGGCCAGGTGTCACACTGGTGATTGGCTGGGGGCAGACCTTAATCCTCTGCTACAGTGGTGGGCTCGTATATGAATGTGTTGGACTTGGCCCTCTCTAGAGGGTCACCCGAAACCTTTTGCTTCCATCCCTCCAGTTTTCCGAATACCATTTTTGGTGGTATTAAGACTCTGGGCACTTTACCACTGCGGACTAGTGCTAAAGTGCTTGTGCTCTCTCCCTAAAGCATAGTAAAACTGTCTTACACCTAATTGGCTCATAAAATGTACTTGCAAGTCCCTAGTAATGTGTGTTACATGTACCCAGGACCTGATAATTAAATGCTAGTAGTGACACTGCAGCACTCATGCCACTCACTAGAGTAGCCCTTTAAAGCGTTTCTAAGGTCTGCCATTGCAGCCTGAAGTGCAGTTTTAAACTGCATTTTGACCTGGCATAATCAACCTTCCTTTATAATATCTAGTAGTAACCCTAAGAATAAGTCCTAAACAGCCTATAGGGCAGGGTGCATTGAATTTAAAATATAGTACATGTGTTTTTAAGCTTTACATGTCCTGGTAGTGAAAGCTCTTATGTTTGTTTTCCACTACTGTAAGGTCTATCTCAACCATTGGATACCAATGGGTTATTACATTTAATAAGTGCTAACTTTTGATTGGGAGCAGGTAGGAAAGAATTTCATGTTTACACTGAAATTAACTGTAATTGAAAACACTCTTTAATGGCCCGGTCGGATTTTAAGTCCCAATTCTTAAATTCCACTTTTAAAAAGTTGACATTTTCTTGCTCTAACCATTTGATGCCTGCGTCCTGGATTACATGACTAAGAATAGTTTGCCAGTTGGCTTTTGTGCATTCCTCCGAGACAGTGAAACAAAGGGGGACTAGATAGAGGCACAATGGGACATCCCCTCATGATAGGTGGGCAGAGCAGCCCCCCGTTCCACTTACATTTCAAAATGTGAAAGTGCTGCCTCCAGCAATCACACAAAAGAACTTGACACCAGTTGTTTGTCAACCCAGACTACTTAGAGCCTTGTCAGGGGATGGGAAAAGTTTTCCATAACCAGATTAGGGGAAAGCCAGGATGTTGTTAGTCGAATAACCAATTTCCACGGGAGCGAAGAAGAATCCCCACACCTCCAGGACACAGAAGCAAGAATGTGAAATGTACACACTCCTGTCTACTGTCCCCTAAAAGTCTGAGGGAATTACCCAAGGAGTATCCACGACTCTCCTCATACGAGGGGCTCGGCAGGGTACAGCAGGAATCTCAGGTGGATATCCAGGCTAGGAAACAAAATAAGTTATACACGTAATAATCCCCTTGTTACACTGACCTCAATACAGGATACATTGACATGCGTGATATTCCAGGTATGCTTACCCCAACTGTAGGTCGGGCGGACTTTATCGAAGAGTTCAAGTAAAGGGAAGCAAGATACTCAGTAATGGGGCAGGAGGGGTAGAACTCTCGAAGGACATACACACCAGACACAACCAAAACAATAATGGGAGTGAGGAGCACCGACCGGCTGTCTAGGGCTGAAACAGCGGAGCAGCACACACACACGAGGAGAGACACCCGGCCCTAAAATAAGGCAAGGGCGGAGCGCTCACTCTCAAAGGAGTCTCCAAACAACAAAGGAAAATGAAGGGTAAGTACAAACCACACAAAAGGAGCAACAAAAATGAATCGAGCAGAAAACGCCCGCAAAATGCGTGAGAAAAGGCAGGGTAGTCGCGAGAGATTACTCGCACAAAAACAGAGAAATGCCGAAGACCGGCAGAAACATTCTCACAGTGTACCAGGCTTGAGGGATGCTGCAGGACAAGGGGACAGCTGAATGCAGGCAGAGAAATATCCAGGAACACACAGAGGGATCAGTAGGACGCCACGGAGGACGCGAGCAAACAACCAGGAAGTGAAGAGGGGGCGTGGTACCGGAACAGTAAGCCAAGCAACGGCTACGTTCTGCCGCGCCTCTTTACTCAGTTTAGGGAGCGTCCACAAAGGCTTTAGTGATTAGTTAGTTTAGGGATATGGGCTAAAAGATCACATTGCCTGCAATCTCGCATGTCAAGGTGTCTAACTCCCAACAGTACCCCTCCTCAAAGGCCTATTCACAGGACCAGGCTTGGAGGGATGAAGTCTGTGGAATTGTTTAATTAGTCTGGCTGCATGAATGTTTTCAGCAGGTTCCCAGGATCTAGCTTCTGGGGGGTATCCTACCCAATCTATGAAGTACTGGAGTTTGCCTCTAGATTTCCTGGAATCCAGAATTTCTCGCACTTCGTATTCAGCTTCTCCATCGATCTGTACAGGTGGGGGAGGGATTTCAGGGACAATGGAAGGTATATATTTCTTTATCAAGGAGCTGTGGAAAACAGGATGGATTTTCATGCATGGGGGTAGTTGCAACTTCAGGGTGACAGGGGATATGACTTTCTCTATGGGGAAAGGACCTACAAATCTGGGTTGGAATTTTTTCGACCCTTCCATATTGAGATTTCTAGTGGACAACCACACTTTCTCTCCTATTGTAAACATAGGCTCTGGTCTTCGGTGTTTATCCGCTTGTTTTTTCATGGCTTCTTTGGCTTTACCTAGCTCTGTCTTTGCTGATTCCCATACTTGCTTGATTTTGGCATGGTGTTCATCTAGGGAAGGCACAGAGGAATCCTCGTGATGTAATGTAATAGGGATCATTCTAGGGTGTTGTGCCTGCAAAAAGAAAAAAGGAGAGATATGTGTAGCAGAATGACTAGAATTATTGTAGGCGAATTCTGCCAAGGGTAAGGCTTGAACCCATGTGGATGGAAGGGATGTCAATAAACAACGCAAAAACTGTTCTAAAGTTTGATTGGTCCTTTCTGTTTGCCCATCAGTTTGGGGGTGATAAGCAGTGGAAAGTCTGTGATCTATACCCAGAATAGAACACAACCCCCTCCAGAACTTCGAGACAAACTGGGGACCTCTGTCTGAGATTATGACAGTGGATAGACCATGTAACTTTACAATGTTGTTTAAAAAGACAGATGCTAAGTCTTGAGAGGAAGGTACTTTCTTCAGAGGAATGAAGTGTCCCATTTTGGACAGTAAATCAATGACCACATAGACTGTGGTAAAACCTTGACAAGAGGGTAAATCAGTCATAAAATCCATACTGATCGTGTGCCAGGGATTCGGAGGAATGGCTATGTTTTTCAAGAGTCCTGTAGGAGCACAATGCGACGCCTTTTGACGAGCACAAGTTGCACAAGCTTGTACATAGGCTAACACATCTTTGGACATAGAGTCCCACCAAAACCACCTGTGACATAGTTCATTAGTTTTCCGAATGCCGGGATGACCAGCCAAGGAGCTACTATGACACCATTCTATGATCTTCTGTCTCAACTTGGAAACAGGAACAAACAGTTTGTTTTCATGATAAAACAACCCTTCTCTGATGGTGTGTAGAGGATCCTTCAACCAGTCTTCAGGTGACAAGTCTAGGAGAAGAAGTTTGATATCCTCAAGGAGGTTGTGGTCTTTTTCCCCCACTCCCAGTATCTTGTGTTCAGGAATTATAGGAAGTGGTTGTTCCTTGTCCAAACATTTTTCATGACCAAGACGTGACAAAGCATCAGCCTTTCCTTGCTGTATCCCTGGACGATAGGTGATTAAAAAGTCATATTCACTAAAGAATAACAGCCACCTCATTTGCCTTGGTGTGAGGGCTCTTGCTGATTTAAAGAACTGAAGGTTCTTGTGGTCTGAATAAATGGTAACCACATGTGGGAATCCTAATAAATGATGTCTCCACTCTTGAAAGGATAGCTTGATGGCCAACAATTCTCTTTCACCTATAGTGTAGTTTCTCTCCGCAGGTAATAAGGTTTTAGAAAAATACGCTATAGGATGCATTTGTCCTGTCTCAGTGTCTTTTTGAGAAAGGATACCTCCAACAGCATATTGAGATGCATCCGCCTCTACAAAGAATGGTTGTATGTTGTCTGCGTGATGAAGGATTGGAGCGGACGTGAACTGGGCTTTTAAGTCACAAAAGGCTCTTTGAGCTTCAGCCGACCATATAAAAGGTACCCCTTTTTTCAGGCGTTGAGTTATGGGGAAATCGTCTCAGAAAAGTGATCAATGAACCGCCGATAAAAATTGGCGAACCCTAGGAAAGATTGTATTTCCTTAACAGAGGTAGGACTTTTCCATTTAACCAAGGCCTCAACTTTCTTGGGATCCATCTGCAGGCCATTAGGTTTGATGGTGAAGCCCAAGAAGTCCACTTCAGAAGTGTGAAACACACTTTTGTCCAATTTAGCGAACAACTGGTTTTCCTGTAGTTTGTTAAGGATCTTTCGGACGTGTTCCACATGGTCCGAGAGAATATAAGGATGTCGTCATATAGACGATGACAAAAATGTCGATATATTCCCGTAGTATGTCATTGATAAAATATTGGAATGCCGCCGGTGCGTTACACAGACCGAACGGCATAGCGCAATACTCATATAGCCCAAATTTGGTGCGAAATGCGGTTTTCCATTCATCGCCCTGTTTAACGCGTATCAAATGGTAAGCATGTCTGAGATCTATTTTAGTGAAGATTTTTGCTCCTTTGATCTGGTCAAGAAGGACCGGAATCAGGGGATGAGGGTATTTGTTTTTTATTGTGATTTTATTCAAAGCTCTATAGTCTAGACACGCCCTGAGCCCACCTTCCTTCTTATCAATAAAAAACAAAGGAGAAGACACGGGGGAAGTAGAATGTCTGATAAATCCTTTCGCAAGCATATCATCCAAATCGTTTTTTAGATAATCATTTTCTGCTGGAGTTAAAGCATAAATAAGACTGCAGGGCAGATCTGCGCCTGGTATCCAGTCAATTCTGCAATCATAACTCCTGTGTGGAGGTAATTTAGTTGCTTCTTGTTCGCTAAATACATCTTTAAACTCCGAATACTGTTCAGGTAGCCTCAGGTCTGCCCCTGTTTGGACTGCACAATATAAGGGAAGTTCAGGTTCTCTGGCTTCTAGGTAGCAGTGGGATTTACAATACGGAGATATCAAGGTAACAGTTCTTTTGACCCAGTCTATCGCTGGGTTGTGTACTTGTAACCATGGTACTCTCAAAATGACACCAAAATTAGGTGCATCTATTAGATCAAAGACAAGACTCTCCGAAATCCCATTATAAAAAACAATAACCACAGGCGGGGTTTGATAGCTTATCAACCCAGAAGATAATTCGGACCCATCCACTGCCCATATAGATTCAGGCTGGGGTTTAGCAACAAAAGACAGGCCCAGTTTTTTAGCAAGTTTGATATCAAAGAAGTTCCTTGTAGCTCCAGAATCTAGGAGGACAGACATGGTGTATTGTTTTTGGCAGCTGTAAGTGAGTGTGATGGGTAACGTAAAATGTTTTACTACATGTATCTTATTGGTAGAGATCTGCTGAGGTGTGTAGCTTGAGGAATCGACCTCTCTGTTCCCCAAGCTTTCTAGTTTTCCGAACTAGTAAGACTGCTAGCTGATTGTCTTGGTGTCTTAGGACGCACTGGACAGTCTCTGGCAAAATGGCCCCCTTTACCACAGTACAAGCATAGGTTCAGTTTTTTTCTCTTGTCTTTTTCTTCTGTGGATAGAGGTCCTCGTATTCCCCCTATTTGCATGGGTTCAGGGGCATCTTTCGGTAGGGGTTTCTCAGCTCTGGTTAAAACAAATCTAGGTACAATGCTATGAGTCTTTTCCCCTTTTCTCTGATGCAGTCGATGATCCAATTCAACTACAAGATCAATAAGGGAGGCACAATCTTCTGGGGGGTTCACTATTTGGGAGAGTAAGTCTTTTAACTCATCACCTAACCCACGATAAAACAAGGAAGTTCGCTTATCTTCTGGCCAATGAGTTTCCGCCACTAAACGGTTGAACTTAGTAATGTAAGACAAGAGATCTTTGGAGCCTTGTTTGAGATTGAGTAACTCTGTATCACTTGCTTGCATATATTAATGTTTGGCAAAGAGGCTTCTCATCTTTTCCTTAAAGAGATCAAGATCATATAACAATGGATCATTATTCTGGACCAAGGGAACAGCCCATTCCGCTGCATTCCCTGCAAGATAGGAAATTATGAAGGCCACTTTGGCAGAGTCATCGGGAAAAGAGGCAGCTTTACATAAAAACTGGAGTAGGCATTGGTTCATAAACACATTATATTTGGTGCTATACCCTGTGAATCGTTCAGGCATTGCTAGAGGAACAGGGCTAGGGGTATTCACAGTGACTTGAACAGGGGAAATGGTAGCATCACCACTAGCCCCTTTGTCTGTTTCTGGAGGAGTTAAAGTAAATCTAGCAGGTTGTATATAGTTTTTGCGGGATTTAGGTATGGTACCTGTTTCTCTCTCTCCTATTCTTAACTGGTGTACCTCTGCTAATAGTCTTTGATTTTTTACCCCCAATCTACCTACTTCTGACTGAAGGGCCACTAATGCCGCTGTGAGGTCTTCCATGGTATGAGCCTGGAGGTCAAGAGCGCCCAACGAAGGGTCAGGATCCATCTTCGCTTGGGGGAAGTGCAATTCGTGGGCTTGGCTTTCTGTTAGTCGAATAACCAATTTCCACGGGAGCGAAGAAGAATCCCCACACCTCCAGGACACAGAAGGAAGAATGTGAAATGTACACACTCCTGTCTACTGTCCCCTAAAAGTATGAGGGAATTACCCAAGGAGTGTCCACCCCTCTCCTCATACGAGGGGGTCGGCAGGGTACAGCAGGAATCTCAGGTGGATGTCCAGGCTAGGAAACAAAATAAATTATACATGTAATATTCCCCTTGTTACACTGACCTCAATACAGGATACATTGACATGTGTGATCTTCCAGGTATGCTTACCCCAACTGCAGGTCGGGCAGACTTTATCGAAGAGTTCAAGTAAAGGGAAGCAGGATACTCAGTAACGGGGCAGGAGGGGTAGAACTCTCGAAGGACATAAACACCAGATACAACCAAAACAATAATGGGAGTGAGGAGCACCGACCGGCTGTCTAGGGCTGAAACAGCGGAGCAGCACACACACACGAGGAGAGACACCCGGCCCTAAAAGAAGGCAAGGGCGGAGCGCTCACTCTCAAAGGAGTCTCCAAACAACAAAGGAAAATGAAGGGTAAGTACAAGCCACACAGAAGGAGCAACAAAAATGAATCGAGCAGAAAACGCCCGCAAAATGCGTGAGAAAAGGCAGGGTAGTCACGAGAGATTACTCGCGCAAAAACAGAGAAATGCCGAAGACCGGCAGAAACATTCTCACAGTGTACCAGGCTTGCGGGATGCTGCAGGACAAGGGGACAGCTGAATGCAGGTAGAGAAATATCCAGGAACACACGGAGGGATCTGTAGGACGCCACGGAGGACGCGAGCAAACAACCAGGAAGTGAAGAGGGGGCGTGGTACCGGAACAGTAAGCCAAGCAACGGCTACGTTCTGCCGCGCCTCTTTACTCAGTTTAGGGAGCGTCCACAAAGGCTTTAGTGATTAGTTAGTTTAGGGATATGTGCTAAAAGATCACATTGCCTGCAATCTCGCATGCCAAGGTGTCTAACTCCTAACAGTTGTCACCCCAACTTCAAAGGCTTGCACCAGGTATAAGTATTGGCCCTCCCGAGCCACCTCTTCAGTATTCTACTGGACCTTAGGAGAACTTCAGAAGAACTGCCTTAGATCCTCAGAGGACTACCCTGCTGCTACCAAAGGTCAGCCCAGATGCTGTTGCTTGAAGGCCTGTCTTGCTGCTTGAAGGAGAACTGGACCATCTCCCTGAATCCTGGACCACCAGAGGTGACTCCTAGTGCTAGTTGGCTAGCCTCCTACAGGGATAGTACAAGCCCCAGAGACCTTGAACCCAGAACCTGGCCTCTGCTGGAGTGAGTAAGTCCTAGCCGTCCAGCTGGTGCCCAGCAGGTCCCGGATCCCTGGAAGTGGAGTTAGAGGTGCTGCTCCTGCCTAACTCTAAAACTTGGGACGTAGAAAATTTTTCATCAAAAAGTTACTTGAGAACCAACAGAAGACTGAAACCAACTGGCTGGCTGATCCATCCAAGGTGCATCACCAGTTGGCCTGGCCTCACGATATATCCTGCTACGTTCTTCTCCACAGCAACAAATCCTGTTCAGCGGAAGGTATCTGGCCTTGTGGAGCCTCCATTGGCTACTGCCTGCAATTTCGTCCCGCTAAAGAATTTCGACCAAAAGAGATAAAGTTCGAAAGTGAGCTGAGATTGAGCACAATCAATCTTGTGCATCCGGCCTGCACTCCATCACAGTCTGCCTTAACTTTTGACTTTGCACCAGTTTCGCATGACCAGATACCCTTGGTTGGTATTTTTATCAATTCAGCACTAGTTTGCGCTAAACTGATAGTTTATGCTAAGAACTCCTATTATCCTCATTAGATATAATTCATTTTGGTGTCATCCTATTCATTTAAAATGTACTCTATTTTTCTAAATTGGTTTGGAGTTTTTCTTGTGTTGTGTTTTCTCTTTATTACTGTTTTTGTGCTGCAAAAGACTTTACACATTGCCTCTAAGTTAAGCCTAACTGCTTTTGTGCCAAACTACCAAAGGGTTAATCACAGGTAAATTTAGTGCCTTTTGTAGTTCACCCTGACAAGGATTGTGGTTGTTGCCTGAGTTAGGTTTCCACCCCCCCCAACCAATCCATTTTTTTACAGAAAGTATTTGCAAAACATCTTCACTACCTTAGACTGAAGTATTTATTATAGGCCAGAGAGATCTCCTATGTGTTCACTGTGAGGAAACATTAAGGACATCCCTGTGGCTATGAGAAAGTATAAAGCTCTGCCACCTCTACTTACCTAGTGTAGACTGGTGATGAGATGGGACATGAGCCCACTCCCTTCCACGCATGAGTGGATTCAAGATTCTATTTATTGCACAATGCAGCAGACACATATAGCACTACTCCCAGCGAAATCGAGGCCTCAAGATAATTGGTCACCCTTGAAAAATATATTTGCTGATATCAAGAAATAATGACACTAACTCAGACTTCAGTGATTAGTAATATACTAAGCACAGAACCTATTGCCTTCTTTCCTGTTTATATGGCAGTGCTGGGATTTGTGGTGTACCTAATAGTACTGTATTATTGCAGATGTGATGGTTATTTGTATATTTTGGATGGACCTGCTGCTGTATTCACATTAGAACTTTCGACAATGCTAATGTACATTAGAACATTGGAATGTTGACTGCTCCATTGAAGACAATTGAGTGGCTCCGGGCATAATAAGTCCAGAGCTCCAACATTCAAATGTTTTTCTTCATGTTTCTTTCTCTTAATTTTAGCGCAATCTACCCTTGATACGTGGAATGTTCTAATAACCTTATACCCCTTCTGCCCTTGGCTATACTGTTGTTAAAGGCAATTTCTCTTATTGTAGGCCCTTTAAAAATCGTTATAGGCCTTTACAGAAAACTATAGGGTTATATTTTATGGTGTAACTTCCAAATGTTTATGCTTTACTTGCTACATGGATCTTGAAAAGTACAAATACAAATAATAATACACAAAATAAGTATTATAGCTGGACTTTGCTCTGCCTGCCTGCAAAATAGTGACACTTCTTGGGGGTATTGATGGAAAGCTGTTGGTATGGAACTTTCAATGAGAGGCTTGTATCGTTGGTTTCCCATTGATTTTGAGAAATGTCAGTCTCCTCCTTTCACTTAAGAGGAAGTTCCCCAGAGGAATTAAGCAGGCAAATTCCGCTTATTGGTAACAGTCATTTCTACGGGAATGCTACATAACTAAGTTTTTTTCAGTCATTGTATTCTCTCTATTTTAACCCTGAGGGTTTCCTTTTCATCCTGATCTGTCTTATGTCTCGCCTTTTCAGAGGTGCAGTAATATATTTTTGTTTGACTTCTAATCTAGATAAGTCTATTTTCATTATTTGTCATTATATAGAAATGTATTTATGCCCTCTAATCTTGAATAAGCGTTGTGTCTGATATCCAGGGACCAAAGCTTTCCTTTACAGTTGTAACCTACAATCACTCATGTACATTCTAAGGCACATCCATCATTGGTTAAAGCTGTTTTTATGAAGAATATTGCTTGTTCCTAGGAAGTAGCTCCTCATGTACCACCCCATATGTGATGTGTGGCTACCCCTTCAACAAATGTTCACAATTACTGACTGCAGGTAAAGAAACAAAGAGACATACAGACGACACTTTTAGGTTCAAAATATTGTATTCAAAAGTTTTCAAAAGCTTCTAAACCACTTTGATCATTAAAATATTTCAATGAGTTTGCACATGTTTTACTATGTCCTTGGTTGATATGGATCCCATGGGTTAACATGCGGCTTTCTATTTTCTTCTATGGGATGTCAATAGCAAGTAAAAGAGGATGGTGTTATAATGCTCAGTTAAATTACTAGTAATCAACATTAAACTATGTCCTTATCAACCTCATATTTTGTCTTACAATTCTCCCTCTGTCCCATCTGGCAGCTTTGACATTCATAGTAGTCACATCTTTGGTACACAGAGATTGAGGGAGGGACCAGACCCCAGATAATGTCCACTTAGGAAAGCAAATCATTTTGGGAAGCCACACCATTGCCCATAAAGAAGTGAAATATGGTGTCATGAATATTAATTCATGAATTGTACTTCCAACAAATCCAAGCAGTACCTCTAGATGTCTTTATTGGGCTGACGTGCATACTCTGATATGCTTTTATGTTATGTTATGTGGTTTTTATTAGGCGCGCAAATGCTCCAGCTAAGGAGCGTCTTGGCGCCAGACAAGGCAGCCAGGGCACAATGATGAAACGTAGGGGATACAAATTTGTGTAGATTGAAAAATCTAAATACTATTACTATTAAGTATTATTTTCAAATGGAGCGCAGTTCTCTACACTTTTAATGCTATATATTCTACATGTGCACTCAGATTTGTTTATTGTGTTCCACTATGAACAATGTCAGGGTGTGAGTCAGTCAGCATTGATATCCTTTTACAATTTTTGAAAAAGAAACCCATTTTGGATATAGTTCATTTGAAGAAGAATAAACAAATTAAATTGCACTTGGTTACTCAATCTCTTTTTGCCCCTTGGTTAAAAATACTAGGGATGATTATGAGTAGGTGAAGTAGTACTACTGAAGTTCTCTTCATGTGTTCTTACATGCCTTTGCAATACAGCCCAAAACATCTAACTCTCCATTAATAAAAGTGCAAAGAAGGCACTATCCTTTCTGTTTGTAGAATAGTCTATGAATATTCTCAGAAGTGTCCAATTTTATTTCCAGTTTCAATATTTTAGGACCAATTCACAAAGGCATGTAGATGTACATAAAACGGTATTAGAGAAGTGCTTACTAATTTACGTAAGCCCGCTGTACTGGGCTAATTCATAAAAGCATTTAACAGGACAGGAACTAGTGCTGCAGGAGTAGTCTTTTACATACTCAGATGCCTTTGTCAATCAGCCCTGAAAAGTCCAACTCCCTTTTAGCAAAAGTGCAAAGAGGGTATGTTTCTTTCTATTTTTACTACCTGTCTATGAAAATTCCCAGAAAATTCTAATTTAATTAGCATTTTAAATGTTTCGGCCATTCACAAAGCACTGAAAGAGTAAAGTTAAAGAGTGTGTGTATGAATACTACTTTACATACTCCAAAATGCCTTTGTGAATTAACACCACTGTGTCAAAGGTCAAAAGCACATGGTATTGTTACAATAAAATCAAAACCATTATTTTGTCGGCTTATTTCAAAAACACATCTTACCTTGTAAAATTCACAGCAGATAGCTTACTCTACATGTAGGGCTGGGATCAAAATTCATAGGAAGCTCTAAGCTGTCCCGTTTAGTCACAAGAGCCAAATACAGTCAAAGGAAATGAATTGTTTGGCATGTATATAACACAGCAAAACACACAAGATGATGGACGGAATGTTGCACAATGGCAAAACATTCACCCCCAGTCACAGATCTGGGTTTAATCCATAGTTATTTTGCTCACCTGGCCACCCCAGTTCAGACATGGCCATATGCAAATCAGTCTTGCCCCTGTGCCTCATGGGAACAGTCCAGCCCGAACTGCCAAGCCATGTCTTCCTGGACCGGAATCAAGCATCCTAGGACCGGTTTCTGGCTATGAGCCGTCTTCAGCCAGGATAGCTTGACTCCAGTGGCTTAGTGAGCAAAGGACCCACGTCTGGGCATACCCTTCCCACATAGGGTGAACAGCAAAACACACAAGATGATGGATGGAATTTTGCACAATGGCAAAACATTCACCCTCAGTCACAGATCTGGGTTTAATCCATCGTTATTTTGCTCACCAGGCCACCCCAGCTCATACATGGCCATATGCAAATCACTCATGACCCTGTGCCTCATGGGAACAGTCCAGCCCGAACTGCCAAGCCATGTCTTTCCTGGACCGAAATCAAGCATCCTAGGACCGGTTTCTGGCTATCAGCCGTCTTCAGCCAGGATAGTTTGACTCCTGAGTGAAGCCAGCAAGCAGCACAATTGTTTTTCGAGACAGGCACAGGAGGTCTACTGTAATCGTTTGGCTCATTTGGCTCCCTGGCTCCCTGACTCTTTTTTCCCCACAGGAAAGAAAGGGAAATGAGAATGAAGAATTAAGGGAAAAAAAAAAAGGAAAACAGAACAGAAGTAGATAGTGGCAGTACTGGCTTTGCTTTACCCCAATCAGAAACATCCAGCTTGTCGGTGTGTGGATGTGTGGTGGCAAGATCCCGCCTTTTGCCACACTCTCCCGGTGGGCAGAGGCAGCCGTGGAGCTGCGAAGGAGCCGCAGAGCGGCTGCTAGAGGCGACCTTAGCAGCCTTACCACATTATTAAAGTGCCCTACCTTAATAAAAGGAGCTCAACCGGACACCTTCATCCTGGACAAAACCCAGAGAATCCGTCGCATTAAACCAAAGACAAAGACAAAGACAAAGACAAAGACAAGGTCAGGGGCAGAATCAGAGGAGGAAGGTGTTGGAAAAATATTCGTCCAGGCACTGCCATCGAGTAAGGAGCTCGGGAAGAGATGTGCGGATACTAAAGGGGGTAAGGTTGATTATACCCTCACTGATACCTTTTCTAAGTTGGGTCTCAGTCCTGGTGACCCTAAGAAGGGAGCTAAGGAGGGAACCAAGGACGTGGCTGTAGATCTAGAATTCGGACCTAAAGAGAGCACTCCGGACCCTTCTGTTTTTGTGTTTTCTGGTACTCACATCAAAAATTCCGCAACTACAGTAACTGCGGCCGCTAACCCGTGGTCGGCTGGGCTAAAAGGTACTAAAGATTCAACAATTGGAACTAAAATAAGATCTAAAAAAACTAAAGGTAGTGCAGCGAAGCTTACCCCCTCGCTTAGATCTTACTTTAAAGTGTTACCTCAAGTTCTAGAAATCCCCAGTGGACCACTAGAGGATAAGAATAAGATGGGCGATACAGAAGCCACTCAAGATTCCGTCCCGGTGGGGGTGGTAGAAGTGGAGGAGGAAGTAGACTCTGTTGCTGTTCATAACACCCCGGATGAAGCTGGGCTTCTCGCCGTTCAGGACAAGGATAAGGCAGGAGAGACCTCTGAGATGAAGGAGAAGATTTCACTGGAGGATTTACTGCACGAAATTAAAGTTGGGTTCGCTGAATCCAAGCGTAACCAGCTGGAGATTAAAGCAGCTTTTGATGCCTTGGATAAGAGAGTAGATCTTCTCTCTGAGAGGACAGATACTCTTGAGAGCACAGTAGTTGAACTAATAGCTAAATTAGAGTCTGCCAATGAAAAGATTTACTATCTAAGGCGAGACAGGAACGCAACAAAAGAGAGAGTGGAATCTTTGGAGAACTACTCAAGGAGAAACAACATTAGAATTCTAAAAGTTCCAGAGGGGAAAGAGGGGAGTGATATGAAAAAATACGTAGCTTCCCTGCTTAAAGAGTCCCTAAATTTGGAGGAATCCATTGAAGAGCTAGAAAAAGATATTCAGCGAGCTCATAGAGATCCCTTCCGTCTAAAACAGGGAAGGTCTAAACTTAGGAAAATTCTAGTTAATTTTCTGACCTATTCGGTAAAAGAGAAGATCCTAAATCTAGCTCGAAAGTCCACTGCTTTAAAAGCTCCAGACTTCTCATATGTTGTCAGATCTGATTTATCCAAATCTACTCTCGACAGACAATGGTAGTTAGGCCAGAAAATGGAGAAGTTTAGGGCTCTGGGAGCAACTGTCCAAATGAGGTTCCGCGCTTTTTTGCGGGTTATGTATAACAACAAAATGCATAACATTCATTCTCCATTCGAGGCTGACGAACTTTTGACTTCCATTCATGATCATCAACAGGGTAACATCTAGCGTTAGTTCTTAGGGTAATACAGTCATCGCAAACTGAGTCACCGAGTTAAAATAACATGATAAGAATGGAGGTGAAGGGGACATAAGGTCGAGAATAGGGGAAGGTAGAGAGGACCAAAAAAAAAAAAAATATGTAGGGATGAAAAATGGGGAAAAGAATAGGGAAATAAAAAGGGAAAATAAGGGATAAAAAGTAAAAAAAAGTAAAAAAAAGAAAAAAGAGGGAAACTTAAATAAAAAAAAAAAAGGGGGAAAATAGGAAAAAAAGAAGGAAGGAAGGAAAGGGAAAAAAAAAAGGGGGACGGGTGTAAAAAAAAAGAAAAAAAAAAGTATAATACGGTATTTACAAAGGGAAAAAATATATATATATTTTGAAATTAAAAATATATATATATATATAACATTTAAAAAAGAAAAAAAAAAAGTGAAAGCGTATTAGAATAATACTCCTGTTATGTGTGATGGTGTGCGTATAACACCTAAATTTACTTAAATTCCCAAACTTAAGTGTTTCCATTACTTTTAGTTTACATAATTATGATGGCTTTCCCCTAGAAAGAATCAAGGCATGCCGGGCCATACTCAATCATGTAAATGTCCTGGGCATACGGAACTCCTTAGAGAGGCAAATCTGGCAGCAAGAGCCAGATTAATTAAGGGGGGGTTTTCCAGGGTGGGGTGGGAGGGGGGAAGGGGTAAAACCATAAAACATCCTCACTGTTCAGGCACAGTCTCAAACTTACTAGTTCAATCGAGTGTATTTTTATTTATACTCCACTTAAGTCTCACTGGAAGACACAATCCTTTATTGAGTTGGAGTAGGGGGAGGGGTCCGGACACTGGCTGATGGTAATAAAATTTCTGTCCTGGAATGTCAATGGCCTGCGTGTTAAGAGTAGGAGACATAGAATACTGCAATATCTGAGGGACTCACCGTCGCAGGTCATAGTCATCCAGGAAACACATCTTCTCCGACACGAAGTGAAGGAAATCCTGAGTAAAACCAGATGGGTTGACAGTTATATTAGCACTAATCATAATGCGAATATTCGTGGTATATTAATCATTTTCAAAAAGCAAATCAAAGCCCAGATTCTTGCATATGAGGAAGATTTAAGTGGCAGATGGCTATACGCTAGAGTCAGTCTAGTTAATAATATATACAATTTGGTAGGCTATTACGGTCCTAACCAGAATGACCCTTCATATTTGATTAAAATTCAGAACCAGTTATTATCAACACAAGGTCCGATAATCTGGATGGGAGATTTTAATCTGGTACTCAACCCAAGGCTGGATAAATCCCCTAATTCAAGGGCAGTAACCTTTAAAAAATCCAGGCAGGTGTTGGGGGATGTTATGTCGACACTCGGATTGGCGGATCCATGGAGGGAGAGAGCGGGTAGGGCACTCGGTGTATCATACCACAACTATAAATATAACCACAAATCAAGGATTGACTACGCCCTTTTTAGTTACTCACTTAGAGACCACCTTAAGGATGTAACGTATTTACCTTCACACTTATCGAACCATTCCGCTATATTTTTTTGTTTGCAATCGGGCCAGCAACCCTCTCAGGAATGTGGTCATTTGACCGCACTATTCTTCTAGATGAAGAAGAAACAGACCTTCTCGTCCACGAAACAAAACTTTTCATGGACACAAATATTAATTCCACACAGTTAAACACAGTATGGGAAGCTTTTAAAGCTTATATGAGAGGCTACATAACTAATAGGGCCTCTTACCGAGGGAAAATCTACAGAGCTAAGATTAATAGTATTGAAAGGGACATTGTATTATTGGATCAACATATTGGCACCGGAATCGGAACCAATATGGAGCAAGAACAACGTAAGGGGTTAAAAGAAAAGCTAGAAAACATCCTTCAAGAAAGAGTCGCCCTAAAATGGGAAGTAAGTAAAATTTCCAATTTTGAATATGGTGAGTCCGCAGGTAAGGTCCTGGCGTGGAAAATTAAATCGGACCAGGCAAAAAAACACATAAAACATATCATGGTAGATGGAGAGGCAAGTGAAAGAACATCTGTTAAAGATATTGGGGAAGCATTTTTGGAGTTTTTTCAAAAAATATACAAGGAAGAAATCTTGGAGGACCCTATTTCAAATCTTAGATGGTTGGAGAAGATTACTCTTCCCACTCTTAGCTCTGAACAAAGAGAGCGTCTTGATAGGCCTATCTCAGAAGAGGAAGTGAAGTAAAGCATTAAAAAGGTGAAGAGGGGCAAGGCAACAGGCCCGGATGGCCTCCCTGGCGAATTATTACGGGTCATAGCCCCGGAAATAATTTCGGTGCTGACAAGACTCTTTAACGATATCCTAATAAACGGTGTGGCTCCTCCGAAGTCTTGGGGAGAGGCGATTATTGTCTTGATTCCAAAACCCGGGAAAGACCCAGCCAAATGCAGCTCATATAGGCCAATTTCACTTTTAAACAGTGATTATAAGATCTTTGCGGCTGTGCTGGCAAACAGACTTGGACGTGAGGTCGGGTCAATTATTCATACTGACCAAAAAGGCTTTATAAAGGGTAGACAACTTTCGGACCTAACATACGATTTGAACGGGGCAGTGGACATTGCCTCTACTTTTTCCCTTCCTTTGGCGATTATGACCCTTGACGCAACTAAAGCGTTTGACCGGGTAAATTGGACATACTTAGCAGAAACTATGAAGAAATTTGCATTTGGTCCAAATTTCCGAAGATCAATTGGTCTTTTATATCAAAATCCCAGTGCAAGTATCATGGTGAATGGTGTGTGTACTCAGCCCTTTCAGATCACTAGGGGGACAAGACAGGGCTGCCCCCTGTCCCCTTTACTATTCAATATATACATTGAGCCACTTGCACAATCCTTTAGGGATGACTCAAGAATTCCCTCATTTAAATTCGGTGGATAGGAAAGGAAAGTTGGGCTATATGCCGACGATATCGTAATATACACCAGTGACCCTGCAAATGCTTTCCCCGTAGTGGTCGAAAAAGCCAAAGAATTTGGAGGTATCTCAGGCTACGATATTAATGCCGAAAAGACCGAGTTGAAGACATGGAATATTGCCAATCCGGGTGTGGGGGTGACGCCCTCAACACACGCAATACGTTATCTTGGAGTTAAAATCACACAAGAAATAGACGACTTAGCAAAATCAAACCTAGACTTGGTTGCCAAAGAGTGTAGGGCCCTTTTAAGATCCTGGGTAGGTCTTAGACTATCAATTTATGGGAGGGTCAACATTGTAAAGATGTCCATCCTCCCGAAATTCACCTTTATCTTTAATGCAATTCCCATTGCATTTGATTCTAAACAACTTTTTAAGTGTCAAAAAGAAATAAATTCTTTCATATGGGGGTACAAAGCGACAAGGTTGGCTTGGAAAAAATTGAGGAGGAGGAGGGAAAAAGGTGGTCTGGCCCTCCCAGATATTCAGTACTATTCCTGGGCGTTCCAGCTCTCCCACTCAAGAATGCTTCTGAAGACACCAGATGTCACCTCAAATGGGAAATTATTTAAAGCAATGTTGGTAGGGGCAAACCTCCCATTGGATGGGTTTCTTTTCAAGTTCGGAGAACAAAAGTTCTTCAAGAAGGTGAGGTTAAAGATTTTATTAACGCAATTAAAGACGTGGGTACAAATTAAGCGCAGAGTGGGGTTGGCCTATTACTCTAATTATGCACCAATTTGGGACTCTCCCGGGCTTCCACCATGCTTACAAGACTCTCTGGCCACCCCTCTAATATCAGCTGGGCTTGCTAGATGGGGGGACTTACTTGATGGTGGCATCCTGATACAGGGAAAGAGTAGGGGTGACATTGTCTAGATTTAAATACATACAAATTAGCAGTTGGGCCAGAGAATTGATCAGGAAAGTTCCTAATATCGGGAGAACTAGTCCTCTAGAACAACAGCTAGTTGGAAAACAGATAGGAGGTAAAGAGGTGGCTTGTTGGTATTGGTCTATACATGAGGAGATAGATGGGGAGTTTCATCTGCCAAAACAGTTATGGGGGAGAGAAATTGCGGCAATAGAGGAGGACAGTTGGATAGAATCTTTCACCCTTTTATATAAATTGGTAAAACCCGCTTGGCTTAGACGAAACCATCTGTTCACTTTACATCGGGCTTATCTCACTCCTCTACGCCTGTCTAAATTTCAAGAGGGGAAATTCTGTAACAAATGCAAACTCCCCTCAGCATCTGACACTCATATGTTTTGGGAATGCCCCCATCTAGCTACTTTCTGGACAGAGATTAAAGCTACCCTGGACTCAATTATCCAAACCGATATTTCATTATCTTTATCACTTGTCATCCTTGGTGTACACCAGAACATAACTGGGGCAGCACGATCCTTTCTGTTTTACGCCATATTGCTGGCAAGACGGCAGATATGTAAGCAATGGGTGGAAACCACCCCTCCCACCCACTCAGGATGGTTAAACTCATTATATGAAACCTCAAAGGTAGATCTGAGAAGATCATGTAGAGCTCAGAATCTCTCATTTTGGAAGCTTTTGATTGAGTGGAAGTGAGGTCCTATTGGGGTTTTTTTTTTTTTCACCCAATATCCGATGATTAAGCCCATCCACTCAACAGTTCAGTATTGTGGACAGCCCAGACTCCGACATATATATACTGAATACTATGGCACGAAGTTGCTTTGAGACATCGTCATAAGATGCACGGTTGTTCCTATCAATTCATAAAACTCTTTGCCAAGTAGTGAAGCGGCTCAATCTCCAGGGTCTTGCTTCTAGAGGCAGTGAGATGATTGGTTGGTTTCTCCCGCATCTAAGGGATGTGTGTCGGGCAGATGAGGATAAAAAAATTAAATTAAAAAAAAAAAAAATGTCTGAACTGGGGTGGTCTGGTGAGAAAAATAACGATGGATTAGACCCAGATCTGTGACTTCGGGTGAATGTTCTGCCATTGTGCAACATTCCGTCCATCAATTGTTGTTTTAGCATGTAAATACCACAACCAACCATGCCATTCACTTTGCAAGTGATTCCATTTAGTACATCAAATCAAATTAAATTCCAGTAATGAGTGACTTGATGAGAATGAATACTTTCTAAACAAATCTAGAACTATTCAAGTAAAAAGCCTTTCCAAATGTCCTCACATCGTTGTCATGAAAAATCAAAAAAATAATTCCATCTGTAACACGTAGCATGAAAACAAACAATTTTCCTTTTGAAAATGGCGCAATGTTGTGGTTTTTAATCATAGGCATTAGTAAAGATAAAGATTTTGTATCATTCATTCTCTGAACTAAATTAATTCGAGGTCCACTGAAATTTTGCAGTCAAATGAGGCACAGTGAAACAAAGTGATTTGACCAGGCTCTGACAATTTAATACTTATCTATTTATTTATTTAACGTCTTATAGTGCTTTTTCCCAAAGTGCTGTAGGAAAGTCAGTAGCTGGTACAATAATAGAGTACAAAACAATTTTAGCAACAGCCTAAACTCACCTTGAAAGCACATAGACAACAAGTTCTGCTTTAACAGATTCTTAAACTTCAGCAGATTAGGATATGAAGAGATTTGTAAGAGGAAGCGGGCTCCATGACATAGCATGTAAAAGATCTGGGGGCATATTACCAAGCAATAGCGATAATTATCGCTATTGCTTGGTTAGAGACAAAAATTTACCGCTCAGCTGCGGCGATTTTTACCGCAAATAAACCTTGGTATTACCAAGGTTTATCGCAAATGTGATAAAAATCGGCCGCAATGCATGAATATCGCTGAAAAGTCAGCGATATTCATGCATTACCGAGCTAATGCTCTTAGCCATGTTATCCACCTCCCATTGGATAAAATGGCTAAGAACTGCTCAGGGCAGGTGTTAGCTTTTGGAGATATTCGCGCTTAGCGCGAATACCTCCAAAAGTTGGTAATAGGAGATAGCGATGTTAGCGACTGTTTTCAGTCGCTAACATCTTGGCACGCCCACTTTGCATGTCATTAGTGATAAATATCACTGACATGCAAAGTGGGGCCCAAGATGGTCGCTATCTCCTACTAGCTGTCGCTAACTGGTGTTAGCGACAGCTAGGTAATAGGGAGATAATTTTATCTCCGCTTTCTTGGCTTTTAAAGCCAAAAAAGCGGAGATAAACCCCCTTGATAATATGCCCCTTAGAGTGAGAAGTGCATCAAGGAGGAATTGGGGGATTAAAGTGTGGTACTTGTCATTTCCTGTGTTTATGTGGAGGAGGCCTCTAATGGTCCTCTGCATACTCTTTACAAGTATTACGTAATCTGGTGGGTGTGTCTCGGTGTGGTTAATAACGTTTGTGACGCAGTGCGTTCCGTTAATTGTTGTATACTGAAGAATAAAGACATGCAAACCGGAGCTCTGTGTGTGTTGTGGCCTGTTACATGCTCCCGGGCTGGGGAGGATGCTACAGAATCCAGAATTTGAGTCCAAGGTGTCCAGCAATACAGATTATCAGACGAGTCATTTAACTTCCCCTCTTCACAGTTTTAGACAAAATACCATTTTATTCTACAATGTCATCCAATAGCTATATGAGTATACTGGGTTCAATATAACCATAATTGTAAAAAAACGAAAAACTTGTTTCTCATGCTAAACCAATCTGGCCCTATTTATTAAACTTTTTTTGTACTATTGAGACACAAATGACGATTTAGTCTCATAACGATTCATGCTCATGAATCCTGGAAACAAAGAATTCAGGAATACTACACAACACATTTTTTGCTGCTTTCCATAATACAAAGTTAAGTGCAAATAGGGCAGAGCAGGCTTTTTATATGTTATTATGTCAATGGATTCCACTTGTTTAGCAAACAAAAGTATTTCAGAAGAACCCTAGTACTATAATATGTAGTGCTATAGTGACCTGTATGGCGAGCTAATTACCCAGGAAGATCTGCAGGTGCCCGGAAAGGTGAGAACTGATCTGTCTGAGAATGGCTTAGCTGAAAACCAAGATTTCAATTTTCTTCTGAATTTTAGGGCGGGATTTGGTTGTTCTGATGGGAAAGGTGAGCTCGTTCGAGAACTCGGGTGTGTGGGAGAAGGGTCATCCTTCTATTGTGTTGCCTCAGATATGGAGGTATGGGGATAGGAGAGACATAGAGCAACAAACCTAAGAGGGCAGATAACCTCTGGTGCTGGCTCTCAAGTTGTCAAGGGGATATATCTGGCTTACATAAGTGTGGCCATAGATGTTTATTAATTCACCTCATTTAATCAATCATTTTAGAGGAGGAATATCTAATTTGGGTGGAATCTGATTCCAACACAAATATAATAGACTTATTACTAGCAGCTGCTCTACAACAAATCACAAAAAATTGGAAAGATTTCACCAAATGATCCTATCAAGCATGGCGGTACGCTATTTGCTACAATCATAGACTAGAGACAGCTTTTGTCTACCCTATCCAAATGGCACAGAAGCGTTCGACTTTATGGTTACCTATCACACTGTTCATTGATGCTAGTGCTAAAAGCTTCCTCTCCCTAAGTCCATTATAACAGAAAGTCTCTAAACCCCCTTGACTCTCCTCAAGTTGTTACTATATTAACAGGCTACCTTACATTTAAAATTCCAATTTAAATATGAATTATAACCTTCTTTTTTCTGCACTGATTACCTGCCATACTTCGTCATCTTTTTATCCTTAGGAAATGTTGAACTGACGCATACATTCAATATTTTGTACTCTGAATTTTAGTGTAATTTATGTATTTATTCACATTTATATGGTTTTCTGTAGTGTTACTGTAAATGTTTTCAGTACATTTCTTTTGAACTAAAGAAGAGGAGGATCTAAAAAAGACCCAGGTCCAATTTTCTAACTCCAGAAAGTCCATTCCTAAAAGTTGAGATAGTGGGCGCCAGCTCCAAACGCTATGTAGAATACTTTTGAAATCACATACCTGAATTTGGCGCACCAGAAGACCATGAATGTGGCGTTATGCCCTGAATGTGTAATATTACACAAATGAAAATGAGTATATAGGTGGGGAAAAAAATTGAGTTTTCAACGGATGAAGAAAAATGGGAAATCACTCCTTGATAATGGACAAGACAAGAGACAAACGAAGGAGTGGCAATGATACTCATTTGACTCAAGAAAAACATGTAGAATCAAGCTACGAGGAAGGTTGATTTCCAAAGGAAAATACGCACATCAAAGTTGCACCTTTCTAGATTAAGTAAAATTCTGAAGTTTGGGGATGCTAAGCAATGACTATATAGCTTTTCTCATCGAAAGTATATGAAAAAAAACTTAGCAATTGGAACAGGAATGATCTTCACCTTCAGTGTGTCAGCATCTAAATGTTTTACATATTCATACAACAGAATAAATGTGAAATGTACATTCATATCACTCATGGCCACAGCATATATTAACTGTGAGTGGCAAAATGCCATAAAAAAAAAGAAATACTACATGCCATTTACTTTGAGGCGATCAAGCATCCTGCCCATTTCTCCATACTTTGGTCCTTATTTACTTTATTTTGATGCATGGCAGTGCAGCACGCCTACCTGCTGTGCTGCTGAGCATCATAAAACAATTGCAGGAATGACCATATCTACAAAATACGGCCCATCCCTGTCCTTCCCTCCTGTGCACAAACAGAAGCCTAGTTCCAAAGCAGACACCCTTGTGTCATGTTGCAAGAGTGCCTGCATTGAGGAGATGATTGTTTTTGTGCAGGAAGGGACACCTTCCTGACCAAAAACAATCATTGATGGCACTTTCGTCTTTCCATTGGTGCTGCAGAATGCAACACCCACAGAAAGAGGAAAAAACGAGGAGAACTAAAAGCCTTTCTCCTCATTGCACCACCAGGCATAAGATTCTTACGCATTCCCGGCTTTACATAACATTGTAAATCTGGGACTGTGTTAGGTTCAATGGATGTTGCGTGTGAACACCCATACTTACAAACCCATAAAAAGTCACGCAGGATGACTTTACAAGGCTTTGTAAAAATGGGCAAGCCTATGCCAGTGCATCAAAAAAAGTGATGCACTGGGGTCAAAATGACCGGCACCATGAGCTTGTAAATGAGGCCCTACGTGTAGCATTAATAATATAGAATGAGGCAAAAGAAGCACACATTCATCTATGCCTAACAAAGGAGAGAATCCCTGTGGTCTGATGCAGTACACCCGAGACACACCATCCACACAGCTGTAACACATGTTACAAGTGAACATTTCAACTGAGGCCCAAAGATGAGTAGAAAGATCATATTCCAAAGAAGGGTCACCTCTTCGTCATTGCTGCTGAAGAGCTGTTGAGAAGACTTTGCTTACCTTCAAATAAGATCTCGAACACCATGTTGAGATCAGACTTGAAGACCACATTACAAACTCCCCACTCCCATGCAAAATCTCCTGCCCATGCCATGTCCAATACATTGCATCTCCTGGCAACTGGCTCCATTCAGATGACCAGTGACATCACAGCTGGCATTTCAAAGCCCTGTCAAATCAGGAGGCTGAGCCAAGCTGTCTTAATGAGGTGTGAAGTGGCCTGACTAGTGACAAAGAATTTCCTGTGAGAGAAGAACTGCACAATGCAGACCAAAAGGCAGGATGGGGGTGGAGTAGCCAAACTGGTCTTCAAAGAGGGAATGACAGTTTAGGACAGCACAGGCTCACACCTACATCCTGCACCCCCCAGCCCGGCAGAAGCCCCTGAAATTGGATTAGCAGAGGGGTCGTAAGGGGAGTGTTAGGGAACATTAGCCACACTGCTGGGTTAGCTTAGACAGATCGAACCCTCCAAGCGAGAGTTTCTCCATTTAGGATTTTGAAAACAAATGCTTTTGGGGTCAAGATTATGTCACACTGTGGAGCAAGTGGGCATACACCTGGGGGCACCCTGCATACCATTGGCCAGGGGAGCCTCCCTGCTTGACACCCAGGAACTGTGAATAAATAAGGGAGCAATGCCCCCCAGCTTAGATCCCTGCCTTCAATAATCAAAAGAAAAAGGACTGCCCTGCCGTAACCCCTGGTCTGAACCTAAAGAGGACTGCACTTGCTGTACACTTTGGAATAACAGCCCTAAGGACTTTGCCTTGCATAAAAAGGATTAAGGAAGAACACCCTGAAAGGAACAGGTACAAAAGAGCTACAAGAGATCCCTGTCTGAAACAACAAGGAGAAAAAGGACTGCCTTGCTGGAACCCTGCTCGGCACCCAAAGGATTTCACTCTGATTGACTGCAACTGCTGCACAATCTGGAACTACAGACCTAAGGACTTTGCCTGGCTTGACAGGGGTTAAGGACTGAACTCCCTGAAGGCAACAAGTTAGCAGAGCTCACCTGCGCCACCTCCACCAAGGAGTCCAATTCCCTGGAGTGCGTAGAGTGGACTTTTAAGAATTTGAACAGGTACATTGTGGGAATTGTAGTCCTATCATCCCAAGGACCATCTCAGAAATTCTAACCTCCTGGATTGGTGTTTGATACACTTTGAACCCATATGAGGAACTTCAGGAAGACTTCCAGAGGTCAGGAGATGTTTGGAGCAACTTTTGTAAAAAATCTCCACAAGTTGCACAGTGGGTTTTGTAGTCCCAGACCTCAAGAGGCATACCTGAGCATCTGAATCCTTGGATGGTGATGTAGCCCATGTCCTGCATCAAGAAACAGTTCTGGAAGTAAGTGTAAAAGTGTTACATCATGGGTGGCCTGAACTCTTGACTTTGTCTCAGGCCAGCGCGACCTTTGTTAACCCTTTGGGCGCTATTTGCTTCTAAATGCTAGTTTTACTTTTAATATTTAAAAATTCATATCTCTGACTCCTTACATTGGTGTTTTGTCTTTTTGGTGTCATTTTACAGGTAAAAATATGTCCTATTTCTATAAATTGGTGTTGGATTTTTATTGTGTATTGTGTCTTACTTAATTATTCTATTGGCGTTTTACAATGCTTTACACACCTATCTTCTAAGTTAAGCCTGTCTGCTTGCAGCCATCTACCAAGGGTTGAGCAAGGCAATAATTTATTGAGACCTTGACTGAACCTTTTATTGTGTTTGTGGAATTATTGCTAGCGGTAGGTCCCTACTTATCACTACTAATAAACCACTTTCCAGCAGATACCTTTTTTGGATTGGGAGTATGCCACTGTACATACTAGAAATGGTGTGCATGACTCCCATTCCCTTCTGTGTGCTGCAGAATATTGTACTGAGTCTTAGTTAAACATATAGTTGTCAAGCCTTGGTTCCATCTTAACTCACACCTCTATCCTAGACAGGGCCTGTGGAGCAGGTGGTAAACATCAAGAACTGTATGTTGGCTGCTTTTTCTCTTGAATTGCTACTGCTGGAGATATGACTTAATGTTGATGCAACTGTGTGTGGGATGATATCATCCTGTTGCCAGTTACTCTCTTGTATTTTAAACAAATGCACCAATCACTCATTAACCCTTTGTATGCTGATGACGGAACCGCTCGGTCATCAGCTGCGGTGGCGCTGTGCTGATGACGTAGCGGTTCCGTCATGGCCCGCCCGACGCTCATGCGCGGTGCGAATTCCGCGCCTGTGCTGAGCGTTCTATTGAGCGGGCAGGGCTATGACAGAACCGATCCGTCATAAGCACAGCGCCACCGACACTGGTGACGGAGCGGTTCAGTCACCAGCATGCGCCCGCCGCTCTTCCGCCCCGCCCCCTTAGCACTGCGGCGGAATAGCCGCCGCAGTGAAGGGGTTAAGATTTTTACATTGCTAGCTTGTGTTTTGTTGACTTAATTGTATCACACCCTATGTTGCATTATACCTAATTCTTCTGAGATACGTCTTTTGACATCTTTGTAAGTCTGAGCCTAGAGGTTAACTGGGCATCACTTACTCTTCAATTCTATGAAAGGAATTCCACATTGACTGTTATTGACTTTAAACTATGGATCCTCTGTCGCATGTACGTCAATTCACCAAAACGTCTGGGGTAGCGGAAGTGACTTCACATGCCCCTTGACATTCATTTTGACTCACACATATGTATGCTTATACATACACATGCATTCACACATACACACACTGCCTGCACATGCACACACGTTCACACATCCACACACTCTCTCTTACATAAACATCCTCAAAACTGCAAGATTGCTCACAACATACATATGTGTAAAAGCATTTTTTTACTTACCTCAACTGGCAGGGAAAGTCATATTCTAGCTACTTGCTCTCCATTTGTTATTAAACAAATGGCGAATAATGTTATTAGCATAATAAAAAATTGACAAAAAACGAAGTGAGTGAAGCCCTCGCCGACCTCCATGAGGATGAGCTGCTTCTGTTCCTGAAACTGATCTTGCCAGTGCTAACGTTAGGGGTCGCAAAGGCAGTGCCAGGGGTCACAAGGGTCATGCCAGGGGTCGCAACAGAGACAACTAAATCGAGTCCATGCTCTGTCGGGGCATGGACAAAAGCATGGTGTGACACTGGGCACTCATCCAATGCTTCATTATCTCACTTTGCAAACATCTGTAATGCACACATGTAACCCGTACCATCTCCCAGCCACCTCCTGCTGTACAACATACACATTCCCCAGATATGTTTGTCCTCTACAAAGAGCAATCTATACATATACCCATTACCACTTTTTTGAGATGATTCAGAGACAATGCATTTTTCTTTGTATGCTCCATGTAAATATATATTTTTCTACAATAAAAATTACAGAAATAAAAAAAAAAGAAGAAAAGTACCGTATTGCTTCTTGGAGCTAAGGCTGTGCAGCGCCATCTTTCTAAAAACAGGAAATGAAGGTCTGCTCCTCTTACAATATCTCCTCTGCCCCCTTCGACTCGAAATGTCCTGACCTGACATCCTTCTGGTTGGTGAAATATTATGTCTTCTCTGCAGCATGTTCTCAAAGTCTAATTGTAGCCGCCATCAATATCTATTTATGCTGACGCTATTTCCATGCCCCTGGCTTTCAGGGTACTTGTGAACAGAGTGCTTGGCTGATTCTAATCCTTCTCTTTCTACCTTAATTAATCAAATGTCGATAACCTGCTCCATTCCAAACTGCTGAGTGTAAATGTACCATATTATACTTTGTGTTTTGCGTACCTTTCGAACTTACTAAAGTGGGCTTGAAGGAGGGCAAGTGCGTTGTAACTAAAAAACAGCACATAACAATAAACGAACTTGGGCTAAAAGCACTACAAACTGAGGGGCATATTACCAAGCAATAGCGATAATTATCGCTATTGCTTGGTTAGAGACAAAACTTTACCGCTGAGCTGCGGCGATTTTTATCGCAGATAAAACTTGGTATTACCAAGGTTTATCGCAAACGCGATAAAAAACGGCCGCAATGCATGAATATCGCTGAAAAGTCAGCGATGTTCATGCATTACCGAGCTAATGCTCTTAGCCATGTTATCCACCTCCCATTTGATAACATGGCTAAGAACTGCTCAGGGCAGGTGTTAGCTTTTGGAGATATTCGCGCTTAGCGCGAATTTCTCCATAAGTTGGTAATAGGAGATAGCGATGTTAGCGACTGTTTCCAGTCGCTAACATCTTGGCACGCCCACTTTGCATGTCATTAGTGATAAATATCACTGACATGCAAAGTGGGGCCCAAGATGGTCGCTATCTCCTACTAGCTGTCGCTAACTGGTGTTAGCGACAGCTAGGTAATAGGGAGATAATTTTATCTCCGCTTTCTTGGCTTTTAAAGCCAAAACAGCGGAGATAAACCCCCTTGATAATATGCCCCTGAGATTGTGTTGAAATAGCCCTGAATCAATAAGAAATTCGTAAATTGGGATTAGCAGTTGCAAATAACAATTGTCAAATAATGATTTAGTAAATGTATACATGAGCCATTTGCAGATAGTGAACACGTGCAAAGATAGTTAATTGTGCTTTCAACTACCATGAAGTGGAAACAGTTTGTAAACGGAAGCAACCTGTATAAGATCCAAAATTCAACATCAAATTTCACAATTTCCACTTTCAATGCCGTAGGGACACGGATGCGAATTTTGGGGGCCCATCAACGGAGAAGCAAGAGAAGCGGAAACATTTTCAGACAGAGAGTGGCATTCTTTGGCCAAAGAGAGGACGAAGTGACTGATGGAAGGATTGAAACGAATGCAAGTCATACAAACACTGCACATCCAGACTCTCTGCACACACGTCCCTGTCCTGTGGTCAGTAAACATGCTAGCCTCTGGTATATGCCACTACAAAGTAGCGATGGCTATTGGTTTGTTTGTCATGTTGTTGAGAGTAAACACACATCTGGCTCCCCCAACATGTTACACATAGGGTAGAATGCAGCGGTGCAAATTTAGAAGGTTGCAAACTCCTTTCATGTCATGGACTGTGTGAATGTACTGTAATATACTCTTATATAGCGCTCTGTCACCCAACGGGTATCCTGGCGCTGAGAGAGTTAACCTTGATGATAACTAAATAATAGTCTTGCAGGGCAGCTACTGGACAGCTATGGGCAAGATAAAACTGTATGTTTTTCCTCTCTTGGGAACAGCCAGGTTTTCAGTTTCTTCCTAAACTGCACGAGATTATCAGTCTGTCTGATAGCCATCGGGTGGTTGTTCCTTAATCGGGAGGCCACCATACTAAAGACTCCCCCTCCTGTTCTAGCTCTCTTGAATTTAGTTGAATTTACTAGATAGGCTGAGGAGGATCATAGGGGCATATTATCAAGAACTGAGATAAAATTATCGCTGTTTTAGCAGCAGGAAACTGCCGCTAAAATGGCGATAATGGGCTTGATAATATGCCCTTGAGAATTCCCATAGCAGCCCAGGTTAACACCAGAACCTGGGCTGCTATGGGAATTCACAAGGACATATTATCAAGCCCATTATCGCTGTTTTAGCGGCAGTCCCCTGCGGCTAAAGCAACGATCATTTTATCGCCATTCTTGATAATATGCCCCATAGATTTCTCGCAGGCGAATACCCTGAGAATTTCCTCTGTAGTGGTTTTGGACCCAATTCATGAACAGCTTTAAAGACAACGCAAAGAGACTTAAATTGTATTCTTTGCTGCATAGGGAGTCAATGTAAGTCTCTCAGTGCCAAAGTTGTAGAAGACCTGCGCTGTTGATGTAATGCCAATTTGGCTGCTATGGTTTGGATCCTTTGCAACTTCCCTATCAAGGAGTTTTAGGCTCCAAGGTATAGGGAGTTGCAATAGTCCAGCCTGCTCATGATAACACTCCTCGCTATTTCTACTCTAGCCGAATTAGGAAGTAGTGGGAGTATCTTTCTTAGGGTTCTAATTAGGGAGAAACAGGTACCCACGGTTTCATTCACCAGCGAGTCCAGCTGAAGATTGTTGTCCATCATTACCCCTAGGTTGCGCACCGATTTACTTGGAATTAAGGAGGTGCCTGCAGGGGTCCGCTGGAATTCCGTAGTAGTGGGCGGGCTATCTTGCTTGAGGTACAGTAGACAACCTCTGTCTTATTTCAATTGAATTGCATATAGTTCTTCCTAAGCCACTTGGTAGTGTATTGCATGCACTCACGGAATGTGTCCATAGACACTGATTGGTTCCCTTCTACTGAGAACACTAGCTGTGTATCATCAGCATAATTGATCACTTCCACTCCAAATGATCTAATAAGGGGAATAAGTGGTCTCAAGTAAATATTAAATAAAATCGGGCTGATGACAAACCCCTGCGGGAAGCCATATTGGACAACTGTTTTTGTAGATGAAAAAGGCCGAATGCTCGCTGCCTGTATCCTATCCGTCAGATATGACTAAAGCCATTTGAGCGCCCGACCCTTAACTCCAATACTCCTAAGTCTTTCAAGCAGTATGCCATGGTTCACCATGTCAAATGCGGCTGACATGTCCAGCAGTACTAAAATGACTGACTGGCCATTGTCAGCCCGCTTTCTCATGTCATCCAGTACTGACACCAGGGTCGTTTCCGTCCCATGTTTGGGACGGAAACCGAACTGCCAGTCCAGTAGATGCTGGTCCTCCAAGTACTGGGATAAAGACTTACTAACCACTCACTCCAGAACCTTTACCAGAAACGGAAGCAAAGAGATGAGTCTATAGTTAGACAGGCAGCCCGGATCAAGTGTTGGTTTTTTGAGGAGTGGGGTTACCACAGAGAGTTTCCTGCATTTTGGGACTTCTCCTTGATCTAAAGATTGACTACAGATTTGGTGAAGATGAGGAAAGAGCTCTGCCCTGAATTATTTCCAAATTTTTTGAGGGAGAGGATCCATTTGAGATCCAGATGAGACCCCAGCGCTATTTCTGAGAACAGTTCTTCGCTGGGGATTTGAACATTCTCCAGTGTGGCTTGACCACTACCGTCTAGGTCCACCTTCTGTTCCTCTCCCCATGCTGATGCTAGAGGCATGTTCTCCACATTCATAGATAGACCATTTTCAGTGCTCTCCTCAGCGTTATTAAGTGGGGCAAGGTCCCTGATGATTTTATTGATTATTTCATCAAAAAAGGATGCAAGGTCATTGCATAGCTTTTGCGTGGCTGAAATATTTTTGCCAACACACTCTGGTTTGGCTAGATCCTTCACTATGCCAAAAACAGCTCTGGTAATGTTGGATGCTTGCATGATGACTTTTGCGAAGTATTCCACCTTGGTTTTACTAATTGCCTTCTTATATAACCCCTGCTGCAATTTAAAAGCTCTTTTGTCTGCTTCATCATATAGCCTTCTCCATTTTCATTCAGTTTGTTTTAATCTCTCCCTTATCTCCCTGAGCTCCTCGCTATACCATGGGGCCAATATCTTATCCCTTATTTTTTTCTTCTTCAGAGGTACTCTCCGTTCAAGCACCTCAATGAATGGCACCACGTTTCAGATTGTCCAACCACAGAAATTAAGTACTTCAACTGGACCTGAAAGAGCCATGACACCCAGAACATCCAAGTGGTGTGCAATGCTGACAGCATCTGAACTGACATTGTGGTATATGATCTAGGTTGCACATATGACTCATAAATTGACCAAAACTGGGCTCTACATGACCAATTTACCCAAAAACGAATCCAGGTTAATTTCTTTTGCTGCTGTTGTAGGCAACTGTGCTTACACCAATTTATCACGGATCGTGATTCTCTACCTGCATGCTCAGACACAGATGGAACAATGCAGCAAAAAAGCAGATCAGGTTTGTGGTGGAGCACGTGTTGGGTATACTAAAAGGTTGATTCCATTGCCCACACAAAAGTGGCAGAGAACTGGATGAAGATGCTGAGATACAGTTTGACATCATTGCCACATGTGCAGTGTTACATGACATCCCAACCTGAAAGTGTCTTCCCGCTGTAATAGATGATGGGTAACCCAATGAGGAGGAAACCCTTCACTTTACCAATCAATCAATCAATCAATCAATCAGGGAATTGTAAGCGTAATACGCACCCTTGAGGGTTTCAAGGCACTGAGGGGGGGTCAGCAGATCTGTTTAGCCGAAGAGCCAGGTCTTGAGTGTCTTCCTGAAGGAGTTCAGGGAGGGGGCGCATCTGATGTCTGCCGGTAGCTCATTCCCGGTCTTGGCTGCAATGTGAGAGAACGATCTTCTGCCTGCTCTGGCTCTGTGGATGCGCTGGGTTTTGGCCAGTGCAATGTTGGAAGATCGGAGGTTTCATTTGGGTATGTGGAAGTCGATTCTGTTGTTGAGGTATTTGGGTCCGTTGTGTAGGCATTTGTAGGTGTGAGTGAGGATTTGGCTGATGTGTGAGTGTTGGGGGATGTCGAGGACGAGTCTATCGGCGGTGTTCTGTATTGTCTGGAGTTTGAGGAGTAGGGACTTGTTGATGCCGGCGTAGAGTTACCCACAGTTTCACCAGAGGTAGATGTAGTGAAACCCACCAAAGGAAAGGCTCTTAGGAAAGGTGCAAACAACCACTATTTATAATGTGTGCAACCCATGCTATGTGTAAATTAATGCACATGTAAAGCATAATTCCATTGCAAACAGCATGTTGCTTGTTACAAAGATGCAAAATAAACATATCAGTAATTTGAATTGTACTCAATGACGGCTGAAAATACTGCTGACAATACAGAATAAGGACATTTCATTAGAAAAGCAACATGGCATATCTGTAATGAATCATTTAATCAGCATATGTCACTATATGATCTTGTGGCATGTGTGCACAGATGTTCCAGCTATCAGTTCAAGGGTTGATGCATTGATGTGTGGTTCACTTTAAGATAACCCAGGGTACATACTTTGGAACATTATGTCCCGCAATGCAAGGTGTGTGACTGGAATGTGTACAGGATGGAGTGGTAAAAGCAGGCATATAGTAAGTGCTCAGTGTGGTAGAACATTAAGTTTGGCATGTATCCTTGAGTCATGGTGCATGTTAGTTTTCTATCAATGTTTATATGTTTTGCATTAAGGTGGGGGTGACCTTCTTAAGTGGATTGGAGAGCAGATGTGTCAATGTTGCCTATTCCTAAAAATGCCTATGGTTGGAATGTTCTTCCTATAAGTTACTCCATCGGGATTGGTAGCAGTTGTCTGCATGGCCCTCCACCTCTTTCTTGAGCCTCCTGTGGCTATCATGTTTTCTGTGCAAAAGAGTAGCTTGTATCACTGTGGTGTTGGTTTGGAACGTGTATAGTGTAGCTGGTGATGATACTTGCGTGTTGGTGCACGTGTGGAGCATAGAATGGTGGCGAGGCTGGAATTTGGTTTTGAGCGTAAATAGTCAGCTGGATGTTGACTGCCTCCTGGATGGTAGTTGACAGGTCACTCCTTTCCTCTCATGCTGAATCTGTAATCCAGTGTGCAATAAAGTACTTTGTTGGCAGCAATGCATCCACAATCTTATCCACTGTATGGTTGGTCACACCAATAGACTTGATCTGCTTGATACCTGACAAAATCAGTAATGCATTGCTTTTGCCAAACTGTGTTCTTTTTAGCAACACATTCTTCCGAAGTATGTCTGGTTCAGTGTCACTGAACTTCCTCTTCATCTTTGTGCGTGCCCCCATCCTTATCATGTTTCTCCTGGCTTGCAATTCTGTTCTATGATGTAATTTGAGATGCCGTTTTTGATGTCATCAATGATGCCATTTGACATGCCAATTGTGATGTAGTATGTGAGGCGAAAAGCAGTGTTTGAGGAGCACAACAGATGGTCAGCTGAGTAAACTATAACTGCTGACTTTAAGTGATTTTGTGGTTTTTAGATGTTTGTTTTTACCTGATTTCAACACGTAACTATAATGGCGCTTCAACTTTTGCTTTATTCAGTGAAGTTCTGTGTTTTCTTTTAATGTAAGCTAAGATCTTATAACCATACTTACCTATAATGTCACTTTAACGTTTGTTTTTTCAGTAAATATCTGAGGTTGTTTGATCATATTCAAACTTGAGCAAACATTCAACCACCTCATGCAACCTACAGACAAAGCCCCCACGGCAGGCCACTGCCAGGTGAGAGGCTGCAAAGTCTGGCTTATGGCCAAACCCTGCACCCAACCTTGCCACAGATGGCCAAAGCTATGCTACGTGTGGCGTTTGGCCATGCCCAGTGAAGGCTTGTCCACAAGATCTTGCCTCCAGCTTGATCCTGCTCCCCACCCCATATCAGGTGTTGAATGCCCACTGTGCACAACCTTTGGCTTTTGCACAATGAGGGACTGGCCAGGCCAGGTCCTGCACCCAACACACTAAATGCTGTCAAACCCCCAGCTTAATAAAGCCTTTGGTTGTGCATAGTAAGGGTTTGCCAACAGGTTAAGGCTACACCCAATGCTGGCTCAGGGAGCCACATCCTAACTGAGCATGGCCCTTGGCTATGTGCAGCAGAGTGATGACTGTAGGTCCTGGACTCTGGCAAGCACATGCTTCAACTCACTTGGGCTGTGTGCACTGCTTGGTTGGCACTGGCAGCAGAGCCTGATATCCATTCAGGCCTTGCACCAAACCCATGAGCACACACAAGCTCCCACTGGAGCCCAACCCACATTATCTTTTTCTATTTTTTATATGTGATACCACTGTACTCCTGTGGTCGTGCGGTACCCACTGCCCAACCTCCACTCCCACGGTACTGCAAGATTGTTCAGTGACTCCCACTCGAGTCCAGCAGTACTTCACTGGAGGGTCGCACTTTCTCCATAGAATATAATGGTACCAGTGACTCAATTGTTTTATTTTTTATTTTGGCCTTAGGGAGGGTCCTTCTAGGTCTCCCCCCTCAAGTGCCTGGGGTCAAAGTGTCTCCAGTCTGCCTCCTTATATTTTTAAAACATTTTCAGTCCAAGTACACTGAGTCCCTGAGTTCTGTAATGATGGATGCAGCATTTTCTTCTGGATTGCAGCCAGCCAATCAGAATTCACGGTACCAAAGTACCTGTCTGTTCTCATGGTACCGAATTAACTGATGGAAGAAAAAGCTTGCTTGGCCAATAAGAAGGCATTTTTTTTATTTTAGGTACTGCAGGACTCCTGTGGGACCAACCGTGAGGATATACCCAATTTGAAACCCTTTCATTCCCATTGCGAGCTTCTCTTTAATCTCTAACTAGCAGCCCGCCCCAGCATTGCCTGGGGCAGAAAGGGGCTGGGAACAGTACACCCGCTCCTGCCCCGACCCCCTCCCGTACCGACTCCCTCCGCCCCGACTCACTCGCGCCCCCCTCCCGCCCGACTCACTCGCGCTCTGACATTTTCATTTACTGCTGCCTCCTTCTTGCCTCCCCCGGCATCACACAGTCTCGCACTGAACTTTCTCATTACTTACCTGTGCTGCCGCTCCTCACTGCATAGCCGCTCGTCAGTGCACCGCCGCTCCTCCTTCGTCGACATCACACGTCGCGTTGCGGTCATCACGCACGCGCGTCGCGGCCAGCGCTAGATCCCGGACGGCGCTACTTTCAGGGGACTACTTTGTTTACAAACTTAATTTTTTTAATTTACTTTTTTTTATGTATATAGCCTATGTCCATCTACACACCCTGACATTTTCATAGATGTATCGGGTGTGTAGATTGGCGCTGTGGTTCCCGAGTTTACCTGGCCAAAAGGTGCAAGTTATCTCTTTATAATAGTAGTATAGATATCTCAAAATCTGATGAACAGATCAACACCAATTGACCAAAATTGGTGCAATTCTGTTCACGATTTTTTTCTGTACTTAAGATCAATGTTTTTTTAAAATCAAAATTAACATGTGAAATTTTGGCCCTACTTGATGGATCTGCGCAAAACCTTCTATGAAGGAGCTGAGGTCCATGGACTTTTTTCATGCAGATTCATCTATGGGTACCAAATTTATTAGGAAGTGATGCTCACTTGATTAGTTTAGGTGTTTTTTCTGTGAGTGACCTGTAAAAAGATAACCACATATCCAGGGCAGGTACTGCACTGGCCAATGGCGGGAAGCAGCACTGACTGTGCCACCCAACGGAATAGCCTTTAAAACATTGCAGGCCTGTGGGTGTGCAGTTGCGCCTATGCTCAGGTTGGCATTTCTAACTCATTAGCCAACCATAAGTAAGCCTTCCACTACCACTAGAGCCCCCATATGGTAAGCCCTGAGAGGTGGAGCAAGTGATAGGTGGAAGGCAGGGCAGGTACCCATAGGTGTTTCCTGCCCTGGTAGTGAAGAACCCCCATGTGGGTGTTTCCTACCTAGGAGGTTGAGTCTTTTCACGGGACAACACCTGGGGTTTGCTGATTCTCTTTTAGGGGCCTTGGAGCCCTGGGCACTTTCTCTAAATGAAATGTGAAAGTTTGTGCGCCCTTCCTAAAAAACGTTAGTAAGTGGTGTGTAGTATATGCTTTACAGTCTAGTCTTTTAAGAATGTACTTGCTTATGTATTCCATGTCATTGCTTGTATGTGAGTGTTCTCTTCAAGGCAGTTGTTTCCTTGACCTACTTGGAAGAGTTTGCTCTCATCCTGCGCTGTGCTTGAATAAAGAATTCAAGAATTACCTGCTGTGTCTGCTGCTTTCGTTTACCACATATTGGCCATGATCCCTGTTGGACCTTGGGCGTTTGATCTTGCTACAGTTAACGTGAAGTTAATGAGGCTGCAATGGTAATACAAACTCCTCGTAGCTGCTTTGGGTGAGAGCAAACAGCTGTGAAGCAGACGGAAGCTGTGCCTCTCCATTTCCCATGCACAAAGCTTTGTGAGGGGAAGCCGCTTTGGAAGAAGTAAAAAGGTTCCTGAGATGACTTGCTGTCCACAGTGGTTGCCGTGAGTGACGTCAAAGTAATCGTCATCATCAAACCAGCCAAGCCAGCACGTCAGTGGTTTCCAGGCAACAGAGACTCTGTTTTCTCTAGTAGCAGTTACCCAGCAACGCAACTGTTAAATAAACAGCTCTGTGCTGAAGCACTTCCTGGTTGCCTGTTCCATCAGTTTCCGGACAAAGCAAAACATCTACATGCACTATCAATGTGAAGCGTCAACACGCACTACGTTTACTTGCCAACGTTGTCAGACATTTTATGCTGCCTGATCAATACCGCGTAGCATAGCAAAGAGTTCACGGAAGCTGTCCTGCCAGTTTCAACACATACAAAAGTATTTTAGTGATTCCCTCGGTGATATACACACCATTGTATATCGCAGTGTGACATTCCTTTCCCTGGACATACCTATTAAAATTTTAAAGGTACTATCAGCAACTTTATGTAATCTTAGGTTGCAACATTTCTTTCCATGGTATTACCCATTACTGCTTGAAGGTATTCTTAGCAATTTTTAACTACTTTAGAACATACTTCGTTTGTTTCACAGTCTTTACTATTGGTTGCACTAGGCTTCTGCGCAAATTTCTGTCGTTCTGCCACCTAATTTTTTAGCACAAGCTGGTCCTCCTAGAATTCCATGGGAGGATTGGATTCTCATGTTTGATAATTACTTGGATGCTCTGGATGGTAAGGAGTTCTCTGCTAAAAGAAAGAAAGCACTTTTACTCAGCACACTAGGCAAAGAAGGTCAGCAAGTTTTTCGTTATTTACCTCAAGCATTACAAGCCAACGGTCAAGTCATGCCTGATGAGTATAAAGAGGCGATTTGCAGGTTGGAAGCCAGGAATGCAAAAGAGGAGAATCTTATAATGAACAGGTATAAATTCTGTACACAACATCAAAATCAAGGCGAGTCAATAGCTGAATTTATTTAAAGACTTAGGGAACTGTCTATTAAATGTAAATTTGGTATTATGACCGATGAACTAATTAGAGATCAGCTTACCATTCAATGCAATAATATGAAAGTTCAGATGAGACTTTGGGGAGTGAAAAAATCCCTCCCTTAAAACAGCTATTGATTTAGCAAAAGTTGTTGAACAATCTCAAGGGTGCATGAAAGAGCTGGAAAAGAGAAGCCACAGTATTTCTGAAGTTTCTGTTCACGATCTTCGAGAAGACTGCAGTGATGATAACTTACGTGCAATAGCTGCAATTAAAAACAAATTAATCTGCACAAGGACTCGAAACATCTCACAGCATTCATTAACCCGGAAGGTGCCTTTCAATTTACCCAATTGCCTTTTGGGTTAAATTCAGCCGCTAGTGTTTTCCAACGCATTGTTACTGATATTTTTAATTTAGTTGACAACACAATATACTTCCAAGATGACATTTTAATATACGGTAAATCTGTAGAAGAACACAATGTCATTCTCAAAATTGTTCTAGAAAGATTGTCCAGGGCGGGTCTCACACTTCGTAAAGAGAAATGTAAATTCCTAGTAGAACAGATTGAATATCTTGGATACATTATTAGTGCTTCTGGTGTCAAACCAAAGAAAAGTCATTGTAGTGCTACAGACTAGTTCCCGCCTCCCTTGGACAAGTATCAATTAAGATTATTTATGGGATTATTAGAATACAATTCTAAGTTTGTAAATAATTATTCTGACAAAACTGCTTGTTTGAGGGGTTTGCTCAAGAAAGGGGTGAGTTTTGTGTGAAATGTACAACACCAAAGATGTTTCAACAATATTAAGAAAGAAATTTGTGAAGCTAATGTTTTAACTCTTTTTGATGTATACTGCAATTCAATCCTTTCCGTGGATGCCAGTGCCACTGGGTTAAGGGCAATGTTATCTCAACGTAAATAGAGTTTTGAAAGAACTGTAGCTTTTGCCTCCAGGACATTGACCAATGCTGAACAGAATTACTCTGTCATCGAGAGGGAGGCGCTTGCAGCATCTTGGAGTGTGGAATACTTTTGTACTGATTTATGGGTACAAATTTTTTACTTAGAACCGACCACAAACCTTTGATTAAGATCCTTTCTCCTGGTGGTACTGGCAAAGGGTCTGCAAGGCTTGCAAAATTGGCCTCTAAACTCCAAGAATTTCAGTATCAGGTAGAATATATTCAAGGCTGGAGGAATGTACAAGCCGACTGCCTGTCCAGGATCTCCGTTGATTGGAAGTTGTTTGAAGATCCTGCAATTACAGAAGACGAGGAGGACATTGCTGTAGCCTCGTTTGATGATGCAGTTTTTGTGGGTGAAGGTGTGTTTGACGCATTGATTGGAAAGGTGAAATGGTGAATGATCACACCCTACATGAGGTTGTCAATTTATTGAAGTCTGGTCCCAAGAGAGAGAGATGTGTTCTGGTTTCTGTTCATCCTTACATCAAAATTCTGGATGAGTTGTCTTCGTTTGGTGATGATGTGTTGATGAGGAGTGAGAAGTTCATTCCTCCTTTTGGCATTAAGGAAAAGTTATTAGCTTTGGCTCATGAAGGACACATTGGTCAAACTTTAACTCAACGTCATTTGGAAACTAATTTTTGGTGGCATGGTCTGGATGGACAGGTAGTGGATTGGAAGAAAAGCTCCTCCGGGTGCAAGGAGGGTGAAATAAAGGTTTAAAGTAGGCAGTAAAACTAATAATGCACATATTGAGAATCCTGGTTTGGCTTGGCTCAGCATTTGTTTGGATTGTATTGGTCCTATGGGAGAGTTACATAAAAAGGACAGGTTTGGCATTGTGGTTGTGGAGGATGTATGTCACTACAACGCATACTTTTACAACGCATGTCATTACATAGCATATATGGTAAGTATTGGATAGTGTAGGGGTAAAATGTACTATTCTAACTCCAGGGGGTGCAACAGTAGGGCAAGTGTTGGATTGTGTAGGGGTACAAATTACTATTCTACCTCCAGGGGGTGCAACAGTAGGGTAAGTGTTGGATAGTGTAGGGGTAAAAATTACTATTCTAACTCCAGGGGGTGCAACAGTAGGGTAAGTGTTGGATAGTATAATGGTACTATGCGTTGTAATGGTATGCGTTGTAAGGGTATGCGTTGTAATGACTGCGTTGTAATGATATGCGTTGTAGTGGTATGCGTTGTAGTGTCATGCGTTGTAATGGTATGCGTTGTAATGGATGTTGCGTTGTACAAGTTTTGTTGTAATGGTAGTGCGTTGTAAATGTTGTGTTGTAAAGGTTGTTTCCCGGTTGTGGATGTATGTTCAAAATTGTTGGTTGTTAAATTTTTTAATGATATTACAACTGAGAGTACTATCAAGTTTCTTGGTGAATTATTTAGGAATTAGGGCATTACCACTGGTACTCAGTTAGTATCAAGAGAGATGCAAGGGTTTTTGAAGGATTGTGGAATCGCTCATCACCGCACTTCTTTATATAACACTCAAGGGAATGGCTTGTGTGAGCGAGCTAACAAAGTTGTGAAAGGGATCATCCAGATGGCTTCTGCGAATGGTTCTGCGAATGTTTCTGTTGTGCGCAAGATGGTGAATGAAATGCTTTGGGCCTATCGGGCTACTCCTCTTGTCATTGGACCCTGGAATTTTGAAGAATTTCCGTCCTATATCCCTGCTGCCCCCTCCAGCGAAGATGCTTGAGGCATATCTCAGCCAACACCTGAGCGCTTTTCTGGATGCCTCTAGCCTGCTGGATTCTTCCCAGGATGGTTTCCGAAGGGCCCACAGCACTGAGTCCGCCCTTAGGGTGGTCGTCAATAATATTTGTCTGAAAGTCGACAGGGGCCAAACCACTCTTCTGGTCCTGCTCGACTTGACAGCTGCCTTTGATACCCTGTCTCCCTCTGTCCTGGTAACACGCCTTAGGGAGATGGGAGTCGAGGGCCCAGCTCTGAGCCTCCTGTCCTCTTTTCTTAATCAAAGAGAACAGTAGGTTAATGTGGGTGAGTTCTTCTCCGCCGCCAAACCTGTGCAGTGTGGGGTCCCTCAGGGTTCCTCGTTGAGCCCCACACTTTTTAACATCTATGTGGCCCCACTTGCCAGGTTGCTTAGATCTTACGGGCTGGAAGTGCTGTCATATGCCGACGACACTCAGATTATGGTTTCCCTCTCCCAGTCAGTGAGTATCTCCGCACTAAACTTCAGGAATTGCATGGAGGCAGTCTCTCAGTGGATGGTCTTCAATTTCCTGAAGTTAAACGGTAAGAAAACCGAAGTCCTGATATTTGGGGGCAGTCGGGACATCTGGTCAAGTGACTTTTGGCCTTCCTCCCTTGGTGCTTGTCCTCAGCCTTCACAATCCGCCCGTAATCTGGGTTTGCTGATAGACTCCACGCTCGCCTTTGACCTTCAGGTCAATAGGACGGTTTTCACCTGCTGTGGTGTCATCAGGATTCTAAGAAAGATCGCACACTACCTCTCCCCAGAAGCTCGAAAGCAGGTTACTATGGCTCTTGTCTCTTCAAGACTAGACTATTGTAATGCGCTTTACTCAGGCATCAATAAAAAGCTTACTCAGCGCCTTCAGATAGTGCAGAATGTGGCTGCTAGTCTTGTCCTTGACGCCCCTAGATTTTCCTCAGCCTCTTTAGCCAGGAAGAACTTACACTGGCTACCTATCCAGGCTAGGATCTCTTTTAAGATCCTATGCCTTACCCATGGGGCTTTCTATGGCACAAGCCCAGATGGCATAAGGTCTCTTTTGTCCTCATACTCCCCCACTAGAGTTCTCCGCTCCTCTAACAAAAAACTTTTGTCTGTTCCCGGGCCTTTAAAGCCAGGTGGGGTGGGAGGGCCTTTTCCTCCCTTGTTCCAAGGCTGTGGAATGCTCTTCCTCACGAATTAAAAGGTTCCCACGTGGATGAAGGAGTTGGTTACTTTGCGTGGAGTTTCGATTGAGCCTTAAAGGAGTTTGGATATTCCTTGTTGTTTCAATGTGGGTGATTTAGAAAAAAAGTCAAGAGTGGTAAAATTGGGAGATGTCTCTCAAAGTTCAAGGGGCCCTACACTGTCCATAAAGTTATTGATCACTGTGTTGTCCTAGATAAGGTGAAAGTTTGAATTTTTGACGTGTTGCTCTTTACCAAAAGTGTGGTGTTTTGCAAACAGGAGAGTCCCCTCAGTAGTAGTGATAATGTTCTAGCTCAGGAGTTTGAGGATGTCCCCTGTTCAAGGTTGTCTGGTGCTATTCTTGGTGGGGGGGGGGGATTCTTTGATTCCTGTGGGTGGATCTTAAGATAGCTTGAGTGCTTCTCAAACTAATGGTTCCGTATTAGGACCTGAGGGTCCATGTTCTTCACGTTCTGTTAGGTATCGTAAACCACCTTCCTATTTCACAGATTTTTTCTGTTAAAGTTTTTGTATTGTTTTAATAGACTATTGGAAAGGGAGAAGTTGTGTAGTATATGCTTTACAGTCTAGTCTTTTAAGAATGTACACGCATATGTACTCCATGTCATGGTTTCAATGTGAGTGTTCTCTTTCAAGGTAGTTGTTTCCTTGACCGGCTTGGAAGAGTCTGCTCTCATCCTGCTCTCTACTTGAATAAAGTATTCAAGACTTACCTGCCGTGTCTGCTGCTTTCGTTAATCACATGGTGCTTACCGGATGGCTTTAAACATGCCTCAAGACTACCATTGTAGAATTGTGGGGGCGCACTTGCACCTATGGGGTTTTTAAGCATGTGTCAAGCCTGCCCTTGCAGGCCTGGGTGTGCTCAATTGCACTTATGCTCAGGTTGGCCTTCCTAAACCACTGGCCAATCCTGAGGGAACCTTCCAACACCACTATGGCACCTCTGGGTTGAGCCTTAAGGGGTGAAGCCAGTGGTAGGTGTAATGCAGGGCAGGTATATATGTGTTTTCCCTGAATAGGGAGTAAAGAATACCCATGTGTGGTTCCCTACCTTACTAGGTTTGCTCTTCTTATAGGTTAACACACGGAAATGGTTGAAATGACTTCAAGCTGCAATAGTGGCTCACAGTGGAGCAGCCTCATACTGTTCCCTATCATAGGATCCACAATGGCAAACCCTCTCCTTTGGTAAAGAGGGATTTGTCATTAACAACTTAGAAATGCCACTTCTAAAAAGTGTGCATTTCTTTGCTCTAAAACTATAGCGGTGCTGAATGAGTGTGTGTGTGTCTGCCAGTTATTACTTACACCACACAGCGGTTTTGCTTTACACATTGATTCCTTGCCAACAGCATACTACATTTGTCATTGGTTTTTACTCCTGTGGACTTGGCCCACGGTGCTTCTTAAAAGTGTTGTAATTATCTATGTGTACACAGTTTGATATTTTTGCGATCTAGGCTGCAACCTATAACTGTGTGGTTGTATTAATGCCCACAATGTTTAAATGTTCAAGAGCTGTCCTGTTTTCTGATTTTCAGCATCATAAAAGCAAGCCTTTGGTTGATACGCTTTCCGTTAGTGCACTAACCTTAAGGATGGTACTTAACCCCTTTTAGGTGCAGCGTTGCAGGAATGGTGTTTGCTGCATTACTGGACTTGCATGGAGAAGATGTCCACAGCATTGGAGATTCAAAGGAGAGTCATGTAGCATTTCAGGGATGGAGTTTGCTGCATCGCTGAATTTGCAGGAGAGAATATGTTTGCAGCGTCGGAGAATTGCAGGAGAACTGCAATGCAGAAGAAGCACAGCCGGGTCATGGAGACGTTCAGCTGAGCAGGATCGCTGAGGTGGATCAGTTCTCTTCAACTAGTGGGTAAGCCAAGCACTACCTCATGGTTTGAGCACGGTTAAAATACTGTTCCCAAATCCTGATGAGTCAGCCCAAATATCACCATATGATATGCAAAAGGAAGGATCCCAGTGTAATAGAATCACAAGGGGTGAAAGCATAAAACAGATTATAGTGAAACTTCAGAGAGAGAAGAGAGAAATTAATTACATCCAATGGTATTTAATCACATTGGAGAACGTGGTTATTCACATGTATGACTTTACAAAAAATATCCCATAAATGATTGCATAAACGGTGCCCCAGAAATAGGGAAGGGGAAAGTGCAAGGAAGTTAGTGATGGGTAAGGTTTTTTGGGATAGGGACAATAAATCACAGCCCTGTGATTTATTGTCACTATCCCAAAAAACCTGCATATCAATTAGTACCCAGATCCCAGTGGTTCCGGGTTTTACCCTTTTCCTGTAACTACAAATATCACCATAGTCATGTGCCTATGAGTCAACCCAAATAACCCCGATATTCATGTGCATACGAGTCATCCCAAATATCCCCATAGTCATGTGCCTATGAGTCAGCCCAAAAATCACCATAGTCATGATGAGCCAGCCCAAATATCGCCATAGTCATGAAGAGTCAGCCCAAATATTACCATAGTCATGAAGAGTTTGCCTGAAGGCCTTGGGGGATGTTACTGTTTGTACTTTGGTGTTTCATGACTCTGTAGCCTTGGGCCCCGGCGGATAATTATCATGCCAAGTACGTTGTCAAGCCCACAGGGCAATGAGTCCCATGAACAACCATGGAGGCATTAAGACATGTGCTTGATCCCGCAAGCCACCCACACACAAGGTACAGGAGGAATGAGATCATGAGGTCATGACAGGTGACAGCTAAACTTTGTGCATTCTCTCTAGACAGCCACAAACACAGGAAGGTTAGGTCTGTCTGAGTACCCATCTGCATTGTGATAGCTCATCCTGGCCAGGAAGGGTATGAGGAGCTGACAGTTACACCTGAATATGCAGTGTCCTGCCCCCACACAAAGGCTGATTACTCCCTACAGCTAGTCTGGCACCAGGGCTGAGAAGAAAGGGATTCTGTGCTCTTCAAAGACCCTTCTTTGAAGCCACCCCTACTTCAAAGGCACTACTACTGGGTATAAGTACTGGGTCTCTGACCCCATCAAATCAGACACTTCTGTACCTGTAACTGAACCCTGTGAGAAGAACGTCTGTGCTGCATTAAAGACTGACTCTCTGCTGGACTTCTGATCTGGAAGACCTGCTTTTCTGCTGTGCTGCTCTGATGCCTGATGCTCTCTGACCCTTCTGAGGGAGAATTGGCCTCTGCTTTGCAACCACAGTGATCTCAAAGGGCCAAGGGCTTGTTGGCTTTCCTCTTGTTGTTTGAGACTCAGGGCTATCAAAGTCTCTATCTCTGCTCCTGTGCTGGTCTATTGGAAGTAGATACAGATATTTGCATCAAAGAAATCAACACCTCTCCAGTCTGTGTGTAGCAGAACCAGAGTAATAACAAGAGGAGGTTCCCCTGAAATTTATCGCAGGGAGGGGGATAGTTACATGAGAAAAAAGTTTAGAGTCCCTGTTTTATACATAGCAGATTTAATTTGCTCAGTTTGTCATTGATAGAAAAGGTCTAGCTTCAGTAGGGTCAGACTTCTATACCAATGTAAATTAGAGACACACACAAGGCAAAGTGGACAACTAAACCAACGAAAAAATTGAAACCTTAAGTAAATATACCAAGCAAACAATATTTCTATATAAAATGATCACAAAATGTATTTGTACCTCCCAACCGGGTTACAATCTAAAACAAAATCAATAACAAGAATTAAAAAGGTTTAAAACAACCACCATCAGTGGCAGTACAAGGAGTATCTCAAACAGTCAAAGTTAAAACAGTCGACGCAGCGTTTCGGTGCTTTTTGGTTCTTGACACCTTCTTCAGGACATTAAAACATTTGACTCCGTATCTATAAATCAAGAAAATATTTTCAGTATCTTATGCAATATTTACTCAGTCCATCACACTTGCCTAACTGATGCTATTCATAATTTGAATACTGAGCGTGTCAAGCTCTACTACCAACCTTTTCTTATGTTTACCCCAAGCTTAGACAGTTAAATATTAAGGAATTCATTATGAGAGTATATTTTAGAATTTTATAGATTATTTCAGTGGCATATCCCTTCAGACGCACTGTCTACCTTGTAATCGCCCTTACAAGTTCGGTCGCAATGTAGGACTCATACCTGTGATTCTGACAGGAAATTGTTGGGGTAAACATAAGAAAAGGTTGGTAGTAGAGCTTGACACGCTCAGTATTCAAATTATGAATAGCATCAGTTAGGCAAGTGTGATGGACTGAGTAAATATTGCATAAGATACTGAAAATATTTTCTTGATTTATAGATACGGAGTCAAATGTTTTAATGTCCTGAAGAAGGTGTCAAGAACCAAAAAGCACCAAAACGCTGCGTCGACTGTTTTAACTTTGACTGTTTGAGATACTCATTGTACTGCCACTGATGGTGGTTGTTTTAAACCTTTTTAATTCTTGGTATTGATTTTGTTTTAGATTGTAACCCGGTTGGGAGGTACAAATAAATTTTGTGATCATTTTATATAGAAATATTGTTTGCTTGGTATATTTACTTAAGGTTTCAATTTTTTCGTTGGTTTAGTTGTCCACTTTGCCTTGTGTGTGTCTCTAATTTATATTGGTATAGAAGTCTGACCCTACTGAAGCTAGACCTTTTCTATCAATGACAAACTGAGCAAATTAAATCTGCTATGTATAAAACAGGGACTCTAAACTTTTTTCTCATGTAGCAGAACCGGCACATCGACCCTGTAGTGGGAATAAAATCAGAGCATTACTCTCGGAACCAACTCATCGCCTTCAGAGCCCGAACCATTAGAACCACACATCGCCACCACAGCAGTGTGGAGAGGTTCATGTATCCCCTCAACTGCACGGAGAAACATGATGCATTGCACTTCAGAACCAATGCCTCTCAGCTTGGCGTTTTGTCTTTGGAACCGACACATTGCAAACACTGTGTTGGGAATAATTGGTGCATTACCTCAACTGCTGGCTTAACATTGATGCATTGCTCGTCTGCACCCTGCATCTCGCTGTTGTGGCTAGGATCAAGGTATTCTGTTCACCAGGCCTGTGTGGCTCCTGTTCCCGGCCTCCTCTCCATCATGGTCGGCCTGAACTGTTGACTTTGCCCCGGTCCAGCACGACGAAATAACCTCTATTGGCACTCATTGCTTCTAAGCGCTTTAACTATTTTTATTCTTTACAAATGTTTTTTTCAACTTTTACTTATTGGATTTATTTACATTTTTGACTTTATTTTATTCATAAAAATATTCAGTTTTTCTAAGCTGGTATGGAGTCTATTTGTGGTGTTTTCATGTTGCTACTCTGTGTGTGTGTGTTGCACAAATACTTTACACATTACCTCTTTAGATAAGCCTGACTGCTCTGTGACAAGCTACTAGAGGGTGCCAACCAGAAACCCAGCTTCCAAAAATAAATGTATATCTATTATTGTTTGTGTGAGTGGGTGTATGGGTGAGTGAGTGGGTATGTGAGCAATTGCATTGATGAGTGGGTGGTGAAAAGTTGTATGGATCTGTGAATAGGTATATGAATGGTTCTGTGGGTGGGTGAGTGAGTGCATGAGAGACTGCATGGGGGTATGAGTGGGTGTGTGTGTGTAGTGCTGAGAATGATGTCATCAGTGATGTCATTTGAGATGTTACTGACCATTTCATGAGTGATGCAATATCTGAGGTCCTGAGGTCATACGCAATGCATCGTGGGGGCATAAGTTATAGTTAGCTCAGGTAACTCTAACTGCTGAATTTCTATGGTATTGTACGAGTGAAACCTGAGCCTAACTATAATATCCTTTTTACGTTTGGTTTTTACAGTATATATATATATATATATACATATATATATATATATATATATATATATATATATATATATATATATATATATATATATATTTATATATATATATATATATATATATCCAAGAAAAGAAACGCGCCTTTTGAGGAGCCTCAGCTGAAACTTACCGCTTTTATTTCAGGAAAGGAACAGCTCAGCAAAGAACACAGAGTCTCTTTTCAAGTAAAAATCCCAACGCGTTTCGAACAACGAGGTGTTTTTGCTCACGGGTCTCTGGAAACTGAGAATGGCAGTCAGTTAATGAGGAACACCTTGGTAAGTATGCAGAGCTCCGCCTCCGTGTATGAGTGCCCATTTGCATGCTGGAGCCTGTAGTTCCCCAAAGTAATCCCTTGTGGTTGCCACCATGATCAGTCAATTAATCCACTATCAAAACCATATATATATATATATATATATATATATATATATATATATATATATATATATATATATATATATATATATATATATATATGTCACAATGTCCTTTTTATCTACCCTGTGACATGGCTTAAAGCAATGAAAGAAAGGTAACAGAAACCAGAAACACCTTGTTTGTTACTTCTCTTAAGGGAATTAAACACATTAGACCCCACTTTAAATTGCTTATTGGCTTTGCCACTTTATATTACTCAGGTGTACTTATCAGATCAAATTAAACACCTGTGAAATGCAGCAAATCTTTTTTTCTGCTTCTCCTTCTGTGTATCTTGACACATGAGGCGCACCACCCGCTGAGTCTGTGCAACACAATGTTTGGAGGTACTTTCATAAGAAGCAGTGGCTCTACAAAGACACCTGCTTCCTTATTAAAGACACTGGGTTGGGCTGGACGTCATAATGTGGAAGTAGGTTATAAGATACCATGTTGCTATCCCAAGATGTATTCTTTTAGATAACCAAAGCGCGTCCTGTGTGTCCCCTACTTGCTGAAACAAGGCAAAAGTGTGATGTTTTATGGTTCTGAGAGAGGGGCTGAGAAGGCGGTAGGGCCCGCTGTTGTATTTGGCAAGACGTTGTTGTGAATGTCAGAGTAGTAATAAAAATGCAATTTTTCACTGCAGCAAGTGAGAGTACATTTGGAAAAAAATGATTTAGCGTCATAAGTCCTTTCACTTGCATGCGAGCGTAAAGCATTATTTGTGTGGGTGTTGGAACCAGGGAGAACTATTTTGACTGCTCGCCGGCGTCAACAAGTATGTGTAAACATCTGTGACAAAACGTGGGCTGATCTAAAAAGTGACAGACAGCTTCCTGAGCCAATGCTAATGGGGGCTGCCTAAAACATCATGTACCTAAGACCCATTCTGTAAACTGTGTGTGTTGTATGTTTTGTATTTGTGAGGACTTGAGGTCTTCCTAGATAGGTAAAGCAGCCTGCAGACAAAACTCCCAACGAGCAAGTCCTTTAAACATCATATCTGTCACTTTGAAAATGCACATTTAATCTGAGTTAGATAAAGATGCAGTAAAACAAATTAAATGGCACAAGCGGAGTCGAAGGTCGCTCTCACTAATTTAACTACAGCATGTGCTCATTTGATGGCCTACATCTAAGCATTCTGTTTCTACTTGCTTTTTAGCTTCCCTAATTAAAGGGTGACGACAACGCTTGACTTTGTGGCAAATAGACACTTTCTAATCAGTTGACAAAACATCTAACCATACATTTAAAGGAACCGGGAGTTAAAACAGTTTGAGCTGCATATCAAAATTAGTTTCACTACTAAAACGTAGTAACAGAGAGGCAATGTTCACTATGCAGTTAAACGACAGGTATGGGCGACATTACGTGTCGTCAAGGGTAACATTTGCTATTCTGACTTTTCCTTCGCTACCCGTGGTCTTAAGGGTCATGAAGGCAGCATCAGGACCAGAAAGTGTTGTGCGCCAATGGCCTTGCTTACTTTCTGTAGCTTTAAATCCATGGCCCTTATTTATGAGGCCTTGCGTCAGTTTTTCGCCGCCGGTGCGTCACTTTTTGTGACGCACCAGCGGCGTAAAACATGCGCCTTGTTGCGCCATATTTAAAAAGCGACGCATCTAGGTAGATGCGTCACTTTTTAAACCCCTGTGCCACATTATACCTGCGTCAGGTATAATGTATGCAGAGGGGGCGTTCCCCCGCAAAAAGCCTCGTAATAGTGACGCAGTGAAATCTATGAGATTTCACTGCGTCACTTTTAGGATGCTGTTGCGTCAAAATCTTGTGCCTGCCTCGCAGCAGGCGTAAGACTGACGCAAGCCCTTTCACATGGGGCTTTCCCCATGTGAAAGGACGCATTGCTGGAGTTGCGTCACTTTTGTGACACACTCCAGCAATGCGTCACTTTTGCGCTTACAGATACGTCAGAAAAACTGACGTATCTGTAAGTCCTTGCGACATGATGCGTCATACATTAAATATGATGCATCATTGGTGTCGCAAGGAGTGCGCAGAGAAAAGTGACGCATCGCTATTTTCACGCAGCGATGCGTCACTTTTCATAAATGAGGCCCCATGCCCTTTAAAGAGGCCGTGAGCAAGAAACAGCGGGATGGTATAGGTAGAGGGTAGAAAAAGAGCGAGCCACGTCATGTCATCAGGGGCGAAAGGATGCACAGTGTCTCTTTCACTGCAGCTGGTATGTAATTGATTCAACGTGCATACCTGCATAGATCTTGCTTGATTCCAGTCTGTCTGTAATATATACTATATACTAATATATACTAAATATTTAGCATTAATTGATATTTGATGAGGTGTATGGGAAGGGATTTCTCCACATGGGAAAAACATGCTCCTGTGGAAACGAGATTAAAAAAAAAATCCAGAGGTACTGATTTACTCCTGGCCTGAGGGAGTAAGTCTGTAAAACAGCAAGAGTATGTCCGAGAAAAAATCTTTGTTGATGAGGCTCTGAATGTGCAACGATGTTACATTGCTGCTGTTAGAACACCCTCTCAGTAGACATCCGCATGTTTTACGTTTTAGATTTCCAAGTGGCTTTTGCTGATGTTTCTTAACCCTGTAAAATTCACATATTGCTACAACTATAGCTGTATCCGAACGGGTGTAATGTTCCTATTTTTTCACCTGATCTTTGCGAGATGCACAAAACACAGGAAAATTGATGGGGTATATAGTCATCTATGAATTATCAGCTATGACAGCTTTCATTTCTTCCCACTACTGCAGACGTGGTCTGGTGGCCAGTTGTCAGGTTGCTAATATCCACCTGGCGACAGGCAATCTTCGCCCGCGTCATTAAAATGCAGTGGAGTGGTTTATTAACCGACCGGCAGTGCAACTCAACTGGTTGGCGCAATAATGGACTTTTATTCGGCGCGCGCCACAAATAGATTTAGCTGTCACGCGCCCGGAGTGGCGACAGCCAACCGGTCCCCGGAGAAGACCTGGAAACACTGCACCGCTAACACCCGAAGTAATGAGGTCCTGCGTCGCGGTGCAAAGGTGAGCACGTGACAGGTGGCGCAGACATTCCATCTCCCAACAAAGCCCGGCTTGGAGGGAGCCACGTTGACGCCGCTGACACCTTAAGCGCCCCTGCAGGTGACAGAGACGTAATTATTCCCAGACAGCGCACGTCAGACGCAAATAATGGCTGCCCCGTTTCAGTGATGGGCAGGTGATGCGACATTTCAGACACAGGTTTGAGATAGGCAGGCTTGCTTTGTTTATTGCTTTTTAAGGCAGCGCCCAAATGAAATTACCGCAGTGGAATGAGGACTTCAGTTGTGATTATGTATTTTAGTAAGTAAAGACTTGTGAAGCATAATTTAATCAGTGCAAGGTGCCAAGACCACAGCGGTTGCCTTCCTGCATCTAAAACGAGATATTCTCAATTTCACGCACAGAGACTTTTGAGATAAAGGCTGACCTAGTGCAGGAAATTAACCACCTAGCCACTGGAGCCAGAAATGATCAGTTGTCCATTTTCACAGCTGACAGTACTACTGCCTCAAGGCGCTGACCTGTCACATCCTGGCATGGAACCCGCTAACGCCTTGTCTCCCAAGATGCATTGGGGACCAGCTGCAGAACTATTGAAGGGGCATGTGTACAGCACAGGACTTACACACGGACACAAAAGAAACCTCTAAAAAAACCTTTGCAAAGTATATGCAGTTCACCTGCATGCAAAGTATTTTAAGCTCATCGATACAAAAAAATGATAGTAACCCTCCATCCACTTCTAATTAATTTGGATATTTATAAACAAATACATTTTTACATACTATTGGTCCCATTAACTGAAACTTTTTCATTCTAAATGAAAACACAAGGTGTCATTAGGATGGCGGGCAGATCACCAGCGCCGGCCAGGCGGTGGCGATCCGCCCGCCATCCCAACCCGATTTACCCCTCGCCATATTATAATGCCGGACGCAAAGTGAGTCCACCGCTTTCCGCCGGTCAGCAATCGTTCGGATTGCCAGCCAGGCGGATTTGGGCCTCAATATGGTGGCGGCGCCTAGCAGGCACGCCATCTATATTAGGATGCTGGGTTTCACACGCCTTTCCATGGCGGCTTCACCACCATGGAAAGGCTGGCGGGGAATTGCTTTGGGTGCCCGTTGCGGGCCCAGGGGGTGGGGGGCTGCATATGGGGGGGTAAATATGGTACACCCCTACATCGCCGTGCACAAGGTGGCAGGCACTGTGCAGTGGCTGGCACGTTGTGCATGGCAATGCACAACAATGCACTTTGTCACTGCTTACAGCTGCACCCACAGCAATGTCACCTATGCAGAATGTGACCGCCAGGGTGGCGGTGGCATCCTAATTAGCCGTGCGGGACGGCTGCACGTCTGGCAGCTGGTCCCAGCACCGCTAGGGTGGTGGGCGGACTAAAGTCCGCCCGCCGTCTTGATATCCCCATAAGTGCTCAGAAAGTGCCATCTAATAGATCTAGAGTCTGAAAATCAACATTTGTGGTTATCAGAACTCTTTTGGGGGACCAGAAACCAGACACAGCCATCTGGGTCAAAATTGTGATGGCTGAGGACGTTTGACACAGGTGTCCTGGGTCCGTCCTACTACAGCTCTGAAAAACTGGACCATTTCCACTTTTGATTCTCAGCAGTGCTTAATTTGAGCCAGCGGTTTGCTGTGCTCTGCACCCCGCACTTAATTGTCAGCACCAATACCTATGACATTCTGCCACATGGTGGCATTGTTTTTTTAATAGAGAGATGAGCATAAAAACTGTTGTTTATTAATTCAATATACTTTAAGATTGACTAAGACTTGCTGACAAAGCCATTCTTTTAACTTTGGGGTCCAGAAATTGTAAGAATTGTAACACTTGTAGGAGTGTGATTTATTAGTTATGCTGTTGCTGTAATTGACAGTGGCAATGGCAGTGCAAGCGGAAGTGGCCAGCTGACAAGAGTTCTGGCACTTATTTTTTGTACAAATTAAGCACTGATTCTCAAGGTAGTAGTGACAAAAAGATACTGACTGCAGGAAGGGGAAGAGCTCAGAACCCAAACACTAACCAACAGAGACAGTAATGTAATGTCAATCCTAGTGTTTATCTTTTGTGTAAAAAGAGAGTATTTAAGCCATAGAGTAGTACCAAATACTACACAATTCAATGAACATATACTGATTTGCAAGCTAAGATGTGTTAAACATGGTGGCGCTGGGGCCTGTACATCCCAGCATCTTCATGGCATTCTTCCTCCTCCTGATGTGGTCTAGACCCCCATATTATACATTTCCCCTCAGGTGCCGACAGCCCAAGTACTCTCACAGGTCAAATGTGCACCTCAGTTCAATGTCTCTTTGTGTTTAGACTCTTGTCTCCAAGTCAGGACAAGACCCATCTTTTACCCAGTTCCGTAACGAAACTTGAGGTGACCCCCCCTGCAAAGATCACGCTCCAGACCGACTCAGCAGCTCTCAGGTCTGAGACCTGCCATCGTGCACAGTGCTTGAAATGGCCCTCTTGAGATCAGGGCCATTCGCACCGCAGAGGCTGCGGGGACTATTGTTACGCCACTGGTTTTACCTGCTTGCTATTGTAGCATTTCAGGCTATGCCACAGATGCATGCCAGTTTCAGATTTGCAAAACGGTAGAAGGGAAAACACATTCAAATAGAAAAGGGCTTTATTGATCATGATAGAACCTACCAAGCCTGGGTGCTTGTAACCCTGGACCATCTACGGCCTGGACATAGATACACCGATCATTCATGACATGCCAACGTCGTCTTCCCTACAGGCCGACTTATGATGAAAGAAAGTTGTAGGTTTCAACACAAATCTCTATCTAATAAGCAAGGACATTTTATGTTTTAAGGCAGGGGTAATAGTTGAGCAACTGTTAGGAATCTTGTAAAGTACAGCAGACATGCAAAGTGGGAAAATAATTAAAGTATTGTTTTTGTACTGGAAGGGTCTCTTTCTGATACAAAACATTGCTCGACAGAACACACAGACACTTGTACTATGGGCCAAATGCTGATTATTTTGGGTGTATCACAGCCTAAAGTTTGTCAGTGCTGGCTGTGAGAAGCAAAGCACCATAGCTTTAGTTGCTGTGCAATGTTGCACTAAAACCTAGCAAATATGCCCCCGGGTGTAACATCTGTGCATCATCACAAAGCCACCTCTGATCAAACAAAAAATATCAGTTGTGATTGAATAATGATGCCAAATTTTTGAATGTATGTCCATACCAGGGCACAAATGTCATTCTAAAGTTGAAGGGCATTGAATGGCTGGATTTCGGTGTGAAACCATGCTGCATTATTTTCAGATAATGTGATTGGAGGCCTCTTCAAAAAGTGTATGCCAGTGAAATCTGGAAACCCGGAGCCAGATGTATCAAAGGGTTTTACCCATTCTGTGTCTATGGGAAAATGTGCTCATACATATGGCCCCTGGTGCCTTCTCTCGCCTCTGCTAACAGCTACAGATTTATAATCAGAGTCTTGGAATGGGTTGCGCTTCCAAAAGCAAGTCTGTACACTGGGCTCCGAGCTGGAGAAATGTGGTCAATTCCTCTGCAGCCCAAGATCAAACGTTCTGCGGCGTTTTGAACAATTTGTCGCCAGTTCAGCGGTTTCAGGTGTAAGACCTGACACGCAGAATTGCAGTGATCAATCTCAGACATGATCAATGCGCTGACCAACTGAGACAAGTTGCCTCCATTTAGAAATGGCTAAATTACTTGGGAAATTTTAATTGAAAGAAATGGATTTCGCTGCAGCATTGATCAGGGGCCAGAAGAGAGAGATCCGTCAATACTCGCCCGTGGGCTGCTTCCCTTAGCCTTAACTACAATAACTGGGTCCTCTTTCAAAAAGAAAAGAATGTATCTCCGTGAAACCGTGGCCCCAGGCGTCCATCCCAATAAACACTTGTACATTTGTCTTTTTTCCATGTCAGTTGTAATCCAAAAACTAGACATTTTGATTTAGATCCTTCTCTTCACTCTACCGGTGAGATATTTAAATTCTAGTAATGTTATTATAATCCTGTTGACAATGTTGATTAGGCATAAGCAGCATGAAAAAAAAACACAAAGGGTTGCCCAAACTGCAGAATCTTTGAGTCCATCCAACACTGAACATCCAACTTTCTAAAAACAAGTGTTCAAGTATTGTTCAAGCCAATATGTCTGGCCTTGGCAGGTGCACCATTTATTTTGCATAAATAAGTTTATATGTAAAAAAAAGTGTCACATATAAAACATATAGAAATAAAGGATCGGCCCAACACCTCAGATCCATCAGCCCTGGCAATGAGGTGCGCTCCTTTTCAGCGGTTATGCAAATGTGATCGGGGTATCTGCTGTCAGTCACAGTGCGGGAAAGCCAATGGAAGAGGTGGGCTGAACCACTGCCTCATGCTGTATTATGTAGTGGGCAGAAGCAAAATGTGAATACCATTTGAACAGAGCAGTGGATAAAAAAGGATGACCAAAAGCCCCTATGTGTATGAATATATTTTTTTTATGATTGTTTGGGAAAATGTGAAGTTAGCTAAACTATAGGTATCTCAAAACCAGCCATTATAGAAGAAAGACACCAATTTAAGTGCCATCTCAAAAATGCATGATGTTCCGTTTCTCAGATCAGGCATTTATTGTCTAATACAGCAAATACTAGAGTAAGTCACAAATCTAAGAAAAATGAGCAGAGTAAACTCATGGGATATATGTTGATGAGCGCATGTTGGATGCGTGTAGTCGAGGATACCTTTCACTTTCTTTCTGTAACTTATTTAAAGTTGCAGTCCTCCAGCACGCTAAACTCAGCCTTAAAATTGTAAGCTACAGGCAGAATGGCACACTTTAGTCCTGGCCCATTGATATACCTTCGTAAAAAATTGTTATCCAGAGATTTTCATTTTTGATTTGTGTTTTGTATCATTAGAGAAGTAAATTAGCATGGGTAGACATTGTTAATCCGGGCCAAATGTTTCTGGATTACATTTTTTGAACTGGCGGATGTGTTGCAGTGATGATGTAATATTTCAGGAACCATGAGACCTATATATTTCATTTTGGTCTCAAAACATAGGTTTTGGGGGTCAAGTAGTCTTAAAGAGGCAGAAATTAACTCCTCGGGCAACTCTTCTGCCATTTTCCAAAATGGTAGCTGTAATAGAAGCGGAAGGGACATACATAAAAATGAAAGAACTAATAATGGTTTTTACTCCATTTATGTATATATCAAACAATTTTTATGATCTGAATATAAAAAAAGAATGTTTATCAATCTTGTTTTAATACACTTTTTCATAATTCACTTTATTTATTTGTTTCGGCAATCGCTCTTGGTACATTTGCAGAATGTTGACCACTTGAGAAGAGCATATCGACAGGAACATATTTTTGTAGCACAGGTTTTGCAAGTACATATACTTTTAAGTTCTGTGGGTAGAAGCTTTTAACATATCATAGGTTTTACCACCCCATCAATATCTTCCCAACCAAATTCACATGGATCTTTCTCTACATATGCATGATCCAAAACATTTAAACGTCTTCTGACCAAGTAGAATGCTCTTTATATGTGTCCATACACAGAATCTGATGTTGTTGGAAGGTCACTTAGCGGGACTCAGCTATTGAACTCACTGTACCAAAGATCGTCAAATGTGTAACAGTCAGAACTCATTTTCCGCACAGGCATATGGTATTTTTCTACATATTTAAAGTCACATTATTCTTCTGTCTCATCAAATCCTTTTAGAAACTTCACAGGCTCAGCAGTTAAAGCTCCAAGCTTTGTTCCAATTTTGCTCATAGTGTCATCACCCGTAAGAATATGCGCCTTGATAAGAACACTAGGTATTTCGGAGTCAAGTTTCTTGTACAGAATATGAAGCAGAATTAAGTGTCTTTTCTCGCCTGTTCTATTATTCATTAATAACTCTGATAATCCTTGACTTATGAACATTGCAACAAATCTAAGTAGCACAATAATAACATCTGTGTCATTTGACAGTACAATGACTCGATTGGAACCATTTCGAAGGAAACATTTCTAACTGCCCACTCAACATGTGGCACTACATGAAGGTCAGCTTCCTCCAGTGCTGTTAAGTGCTTGAACAATTTGGCACGTACCATTTGAATATATCTCTGCAGGCATCAACTTCTCATTGACAATCATTCCACTTCCAATAATTAGAAATTCAGTGTTCACTGAAGCATCAGCAATGTTTTGGCAGGCAAGGTCAATTTTTCCACTTGTAGATATACTGTTTCAAGAACTGCATAAACACTTTACACACTGCCTCTAAGTTGAGCCTGACTGCTCTGTGCCAAGAAAAAGCAGAATGCTAAACTAAGAGGAAATCCCTGAACATCAATAACAACGTTTTTCATATTTGTAAGCCTTCATATTAAGTGATGCACAGGGTATTAGAACAGCTAACTTACAAAATGCCTTCTAAATTTGGTTTTTGGGCCTATTAATATTTCAAGGAGATTTCTGGTGGATTGGTGGTGGAGTGGACTGATGTGTTGTGGTGTAACTCATTGAATGTGTGAGGCAGAGTTTGAGCACTGGAGGATGGCAGTTTACAGGTAATCATCTATGACATTATTTACAGTGCTCGGGTTACTAAACAACAGGCATTATAGGTAATCTGACAATACCCACGTCATTCCTATGTTGTGTTTTGGCTCCAGATAAAGCTGACTAGCTGGTATAAGCATGTTGGCAATATATCTCAGAGTGCTTGGTGTGGGCATTTGCCTACTCAACCCTCCATCCTTCCAACATTTATACAATAAGTACCACTCAGTTGGTTATCATTGCAACTTCAATTTGAACACCTAGATGGAATTCAGTGTGTAGCCTGACCTTTAATAATAGACTTGGCTTTAACATTATTATTACGAAAATGACTGCATGTTCAATATGTGATTCCCTTTGCAGATACTGACAATTACTGACAACTTGATCCAAGACTATGCAAAAGTATTACGGGAATGTAAGAGATGTAATAGATATTTTGCTAGCCATTCAAGCAATGGAAAGTCCATCAACCCTGAATTTCAGCAAGCACAAACCAAACCCCATAAAATATGTAATGTTTCACACTAAGCAGCAATCAATGGAAGCAAAAACAAAAGAAACAGAATTTGTTCTAGCAGTAGATATTCATCACTACCTTCTACTTTTAGCCATTTTTGTGAGAATGTGCCATTTTTAAATTACAATAGTTCTTAAACCAATGGCAGTTATCTTAAGAAAAGAGACTTGCAAATAAATAGCTTACATCTCTTTATTAGTTACAACACTAAGGATGTATCATTACTTTATGTTCAGATATCAGTCTTAAATTGAAGTGGCTGCATGCCTGCTGATTGGTCAAAAAACAACAACTCACCAAGTAGCATAGTAAATTTGTCAACTGCCCCCCCTGGTGCAAGCAAGAAAAATGGACATTGTAAGAAAAGGGTGTAAACTCTACTCAAATAAAAAAATTGCTGTCCTTGTCAGGGTGAATCAGAAAAGTAACTAAATAAACATATGTTTAACCCTCTGGTAGTGTGGTACAAAAGCAGTCAGCTTTATTTGGAGGCATTCGAACAGTAATAAAGTGAAACACAAGTAAAATCCCAAACCAATTTAGAACAATAGAGTAATTTCAAGTAAATATCGTGACACTAAATTGATAAAAATTCAATCAGAAGAACCAGAGTTATGAATTAAAACAAATTCGGATGAAAATAGTGCTCAATAGCACCAAGTGGCATTTGCGTATATCTGGTTGCACTGGACTGGGTTAAAGTCACAAGTTCAGGCTGATCACAATGGCGGGGTGGGGAGCAGGGGGGTCGGACACAGGGACAAGGTTCAGCCCAGTGAGAAGTTTATTTTCTCAGAGTCCAAGTCCACGAAGGGAGCCTCAGCTCGAACCACTGGCGTAGGCCGTGAGGAGTTTGATTCCAGCTAGCGGAGCGGTTGTCGCTGGAGCTTGACGCAAAGAGCAGGTCGCCGTCAGAACTTAACATTGGCAGGAAATGTGGTGCCTTTTGCTCATGTGAGGAGCCAGTTCACACTCATCCCTGGGCACAGCCCAGAAGGCCATCCTGTCAGAAAGAAAAACATGTCCCCAAACCAAAGTCCCTTGTCCACTATCATAGCAATACAATACAGGGGAGCCATCAACAGTCAGTTAACACCGAACACTGGAAGAAATGTACATTAGGCTAAGTGAGGAAAATGACAACTTTCTAAAAATGTCATTTTCAAAATAGTAATCTAAAATCAAACCTTAGACATTTGATGAGAAGTTCTATAATGCCGAAGATATTTTGCCTATACACAACAGTAATGCACGGTTTAAGAATGCTCTCTTGCAGTGGCCTGGCTATCCACACCTGATGCCATGTGAAATCTTCATTTGACTCTGGTCTTTTACTTACTTTTTAGACCTAAAATGATTTGAATATTAGCGTGAGGGTCGCAAAATCAGAAACAGAACTGTATACATCATACAGGGGAATTACCAATTCTCCAGTAGTTTACAAGTAAAATTGTTGTTCGACTCGATTTGTACCCCATACACTACTTTAATTGTCATTCCATATCTATTTCTCAATGTCATATCCGGAGCCAGGAGCAGCCTACTGGTGAATCATATAAATATATATACATATATGGGATCAAGGGCTGCATAGCCCGAAACGCGTCGTCGTGAGGGATGATATATAAAGTATTTTTTGCCTGAAAACGTTGCTGCAGAGGCCTATATATATATATATATACTAGCAGCCCGTCCCGACGTTGTCCGGGGATGGCCGGTGTTCAGTATTGCCTTTACTTTTTGTTTGCATTAGTAATGTGTGTTTAATTCATCCGTAGGTTTTCATTGAGCCACACCTAATTTTGTTTTTCTGTCCTTGTTGAGAGTGTCCCCCCTGTGTGCGAATGTTGTTGTTTCCCAAATGTTGTAATTTGCGCCGCAAGTGCAGCAAGTGTTATAGTGGTCACTCAGATGTTTTTGCCTGAAATTGCTTGTTTGTGAAAGGGGCTTTCCTTGTTTACGTTTTCGATCCCTTTACTAATGTCTTTTTTTTTTGGTTTTATCGGCGCAAGTACTGGCAGTGTTCCACTGATAACGCAGAGTGTTTGAAATTCGGAAGTGTTTGTGTAAGTTTTACATTTTGTCCGCAGCATACGTAATTATTCGGAGCCTTGTGAGTAAAGTCTCGTTCATGTTCCGTCGATTGGCTTTCTTGTCTAAGAAATGGGCGCCTCTTTTGTTTACGTTCCTCCCCCTGTGACAACGTTGTCATTTGTCAAATGGTTAATCATTTGTTATATTTTTGTATCGCAACTCGTGTGTGTCTTAATCATTGTGTGTCGTGATTGGTGGGCTCTGCGATGCAACGCGAATGATAGGTGGCCCTTTTTGTAAGCCTGCCCCCTGTGGCACTGTATTATTATGGAAGGCGCACCCCTTTTTGGATGTCATCCCATGAAGGCGTTAATGTTTGAAGGGTAACGCCGACAAATGCACGAATGTCGAGGTGAGTGATAGGCGGCCCTTTGCAAATGCGCGGGATGCACAGTTAAGTGTGTGCCCTGCACAGTGAAATCATTGAAATCGCATTGGGTGTATCGTTTCCAATAAGGCTGCAGGCCCTGATGGGATTCCGGGTGACTTGCTGAAGAGCTACCCAGCATCGTTGGGCAGATTAATTGCTTCACTCTTAAATGAGGTTTTGCTGGGAGGCTCTTTCCCTGACTCATGGAGGGGCGCTGAAGTCGTCCCTATTTTCAAGAAAGGCAGCAGGGACGACCCAGCCAACTATCGCCCTATCAGTTTGCTGGACTCAACCCAAAAGGTTGCAGGCAAAGTGGTACTGGGTAGGATTTTGCAGTGGGCTGACGAGGAAAAGATCCTGTCAGACTTTCAGGCAGGTTTTAGAACAGGGACAGGCACCATCGAGCAGACATTCCGCTTCCTAATGTTATATTGGAAAGTGGTGGTGCTGGGAGGGGGTAGTTTGTATTTAGTCTTTATAGACTTGCGAACAGCCTTCGACCTGGTCCCATGAGCTCTATTATGGAATGTCCTTGATGGGTTAGGTCTACCCCCCTATTTGCTGTTCTTGCTTATAAAATTCCATGAAAACAATTTCGCCCAGATCAGATGGGGTGTCCAGGGGGAAAAAACATCTCGTATCCCTGTAGACAGGGGCGTCCGCCAGGGGTGTGTGCTTGCCCCCACTCTGTTTTCTCTTTATGTTAACGGAGTGGTGCAGCATCTCCTTCAAGGTCCTTCGGATGCACCTTCCCTGGCGGGAAGAAAAGTTCTGACGCTCCTATTTGCGGACGACACCCTTCTGATCTCGAAATCACCAGCGGGCATCCAGAAATTGCTTTCGAGCTTCAAAACCTTTTGTGACACCAAGGGCCTGGCTATAAATATAGGCAAGACCAAATTCCTTGTCCTCAACCCCCCCAAGAAATCTGTTTCCCCTCCTGCCTTAGACTCTATCCCTCTCGAAAGAGTCAAAGAATTTGACTAACTGGGAATACGTCTCTGCGACACAATGAGTTGGAAGGCACACCACCAAAAGGTGTTTCTGACTCATAAGAGGGTCGCAGGAGCCCTGCTCAAGGAACAACGTGCCTCAACCATAAAACCAATCGGGGCACTGTTAGACATCTATAGGGCAAGGGTTGTGAGCGCAGCATTGTATGATGCAGAACTGTGGGGCACCCAGAGAGTTGACACCTTGGCCACCTCGAAAACAATTTTCATAAAGATCTTATGAGGCTACCCCACAGTACCCCTACAATCCCCCTCCTGTTAGATGCAGGCACCCGCCCAATATGTGAGCAAGCAAAACTGCGTCCCCTGTTATTATGGTCCTGGATATGGAATGTCCCTGAACTGTGTAGTTACGCTGACGCCCTGAATGAACTGTTGTCGCTTTCAGGTTGTTGTAAGGTATCCTGGCTCAGGGAGGTCAAACGACTTCTCTATGAGTTGGGTTTAGGAGACGCTTGGGTCAATAAATCAGCACCGCCTAAACAACTCCTAAAGAAGGCCTATTGGTCATGGGTAGACAATAAGAGAATGTGCAATCCAAACCATTGTAAATCTGTTGCCCAGTTTCTGCTAGTTAAGGAGCTCCCCTACAGGGAACCCTATCTGGACTTAATCCACAACTCGGGCGTCAGATCATTGTACTTCAAATTCAGGGTGGGTGTACTCCCTTTAGGACTGTTAACTTCCACCTGGAAACCACCACTACAAACTGTACCGCATTGCCCCTTCTGTGTCTCAAGGGTCGAGTCTGTCGCCCACCTACTGTTCGAGTGCAATGCCTATGCAGCGCCTAGATCGAAATGGTTCAAGCCCTTATGTAGGAGCCTGGGAACGAGATCACATTCAGAAGCCTTACGCATATTGCGTTCAGATGCCCGCCCCTTTTTTGCCTGCTGTACGGCAACATTTTTAGGCTGGGCATGGCGAATAAGATCTGCTAAGAAGCTGTTGATCCAGTAATGTGCTCCCTGCTTGTACTGTATTTTATATATACCCATAAATGTTTTATCGCTTTTTTTACTGCTGATCCCTTAGGATATTTTATAATGTGTATTGTTGGACTGTTTTTACTGATGTTTTGTATTGCTTTTATGATATGTCCCATATCCAAATAAAGCTCAATCTAACTGAAATCGCATTTGCACTATGCACATTGAAGTGTGTGGTGAAGTGTGTGCCTTGCACAGTGAAATCAGTGAAATCGTTTGGCATATGTTTATTGTTTGTACTTTGGGCCATGACCCTGTAAACGCCCACATCTTTTGTTTGACACGCCCCTCTAAACGCCCACAACTTTTCTTTGACACGCCCACAAGGGACTATTTTCCCACTGTTGACGTTTTTGCTTTTTTAATGTATATGGTGTCCACATCTATAGCCTATGTCCTTCTGCTACATCTCCCCTTTCAAATGGTGTATTGGGTGTAGTGATTGGTGCAGTACTTTTTGAGTTTACCTGGCTCAAAGGTTTGTGTTATCTCTTTATAATAGTAGTATATATATATATATATTATTACCTACTGGCGGTCGCCAGTAGGTAGTTATAGTTAGGATCATTTTCCATAGTAAATCCGCAACATTCTATTGGGAATAACTTTGGTGCCGATTGAGGATCTGCCTGTAATTTTCCTTAAATTTGCCTTGAAAGTTTGGGGGGGATTCGTCAAGTGGGGGCCGAGATAAAAGGGGGTCCCAAAACGTGTTTTCCCCATGTTAATTTCCATAGGGCGGTTGGACTCACTTTTAGCCCGAACGGCTGAATGGATTTCCGCCAAACTTGGCAAAATTGTAGGGACTGGTAGCCCGATGTGCCTTTGCTATGTCTCAAGATATGTGCTCCAGTGGATTTTGAGTAACTTAGGTTAAAAAAAATATATATATCTATAAGCGCGCCCCGGTACGCGCACCATAAAAGGGCCCGGCGGGGCAAAAAAAAAAAAATTCAATTTCCGCGGAGTGATGTCACTGACCATGTCATGAGTGATGTAATATGTGACGTCATCAGCTTTGCATTGCAGGCGCGCAAGTTATAGTGAGTCCAACTAACTATAACGTGGGAATTTCAATGGTTTTATGTCAGTAAAATTTCCAGCTAACTATAACTGGTGTCAAACCTATGGTTTTTTCAGTGAATTTAATAGGTTTTTTAAATGCTAATTCCTAACTATAACTGGTGTGAAACCTATGGTTTTTTCCTTGAAAAAAAATATATATATATATATATATATATATATATATATATATATATATATATATATATATATATATATATATATATATATATATATATATATATATATATATAATTAGAAACATCAATCTCCATAGTCCAGGGATGTCTAGAACAACGATGCAGAGGAAATTGTTTTTCATCTCATGTCACAAACAGTTTTAAAAGTCAAAACACACATTCTATTTATTAGGTAGCTCACAAGCCCTTCAGCCACTTCATTATACTTATTTCCTTGCTGTGGATAATTATTGCAAAATTACTGGGTAATTATTTACTGATAGTAGTGTGTTGCCACAGACTCACTAGGTAATTGCATAAGTATTTTGTCTCCTGCATTGTTATTTCTTTCTCACACAATTGTTAGATATTCATAAAGAAGTACCACTGATTGTTTGCTTCAATATAAATTGGATTGTATCAGGGCATTACAGTTCATGCTTTGAGATGAGCAATTGCAGGTTGTACAAATGAGTATTTTAGATCTAGTTGAGTCCCCCTGTTATTTTCCATGTCGCCTCATTCATTGTTTCCTGGTGAAGACTCTTCCTCCCCCATTTACGTTAAACTCATTTGTCAATTTTAGTTTCGCCGTGTTTAGCAAATCATGATGAATCCTACTGTAAGCTGCACATTTCCTGGTAATTGCCCTTTACAGTAGCCATCACTCTGCATTGTACCTGTCTGCTGCTTTTCTTGTAATGATTTTTCAGCAGGCATTTCAGTTTGTAAAAGCCAATGTCTCTGATCAAGTTAAAACCGGCTGCAAAATAATTTGTATGCAGCATAAAAATAAGAACCTCTTGGCTCTACACTTCATTTTTCAGATGGTAAGCCATAAAAAGAATAAGTAAATTGAGCACGTACATAGATGCAACAAACGCAGGAATAAAAGGCACTGGAAAAATTAAACAATGTGATCTTACCATATCTGTGTCTTGACCAGGCGTGGCCTCTACAGGAAAGAGGGGTGGGGCAGGGCCGCGGGGTGAAGTTGACATACGGCAGGATAGGGAAAAAAATAAAATAAAACCACTTACCTTGTGCTTGCAGCATCACTGACTCGGCTACAGGCAGGCGATACGTTGATTTCTTCCTCCAAACGGTGGTGGTGCGTGGAAATTCTGCCCGCACGGCTGTGCTGTGTCAGAAACACAGGCCCTGGAAGGGCGATGCGTCGATTTTGATGGTTTCAATGTGCTTTTTGCAGCACAAACATCTTCCAAGTGCCCAGAACAGGATTTGGCACCACAAGGCAGGTCAGAACTTACAGCAGTGGAGTACAAGGAAGCTGCAGGTGAAGTCTTTGTGTCCCTGAGACTCATTAACAGAGGGAAAACTCTGCTTCAAGAATCTTCTCAAGCAGGATACAGCAAAGTAAAAGTCCAGTCCTTCTCACTGCCCACATACAGAAGCAGCAACTGCCGGCCAACCCAGCAAACCAACACACAGCAAAGGGACAGAACTCCTCCTGACAGCCCTCCAACTCTTCTACTGGGCAGGTACTCTTTCTCCAGAAGTGTTCTAAAAGTCTGGGGTTTTTGCTCCAGTACTTATACACCTTTTTGACATTTGAAGTTGGCATACTTCCAAAGAAATTCTTTGTTGTTAACAATTTCTCGCCTTGCCCAGCCATGGCTCCATATTCACTCCATGGGTTGCCTTACATAGGAAAAGGGAAGGTTTGGGCCTGGCAAGTGGGTGCACTTTCCAGGTCTACATGGCAGTTTAAAATTGCACTGCAGACACTGCAAGAGCAGGCCTGAGACAAGGTTACAGGGCTACTCAAGTGGGTGGTAAAAACAGTGCTACAGGGCCGCTAGTAGCACTTAATTTAAAGGCCCTGGGCACACACAGTGGACTTTAGTAGGGATTTACCAGTAAATCAAATATGCCTGATATCCCCTAGTGAAGACTGGTTTAATTTTGTCTGTTCGAAGCAATTTTCCCAGAAGAGGATTTGTATATAGAGCAAATAAAATAGGTGAGCAGGGGCATCCCTGCCGGGTTCCCCTGCCTATCAGCACCTCCCCTGACTCCCTACCCATTACCTGAATCCGGGATTTAGGTCCACTATACATGGCTCTGATTGATCTCATAAATCCTTGGCCAAATCCCTTCAGCTCCAGGACCCCCCCCACAGAAATGCCCATGTGACCCGGTCGAATGCCTTTTCGGCATCTAGGAGGACCATGGCCATCCGCCCCACCCCCGTTACTGACAAGATATCAAACAAGGAGATTGTTCTACGAACCTGGTCAGTTGTTTGCCTTCCTGGTATAAAGCCAGGTTGCCACAGGGAGACCAGATGGCCAATGACCCCTCCTAGCCTGGTTGCCAAGATTTTTGAGTACATTTTTATATCTGAATTAATTAAGGAGATTGGTCTATATGACCCTGGGTTCTCCGGTGGTTTTCCCTTCTTCGGGAAGATGACAATTCTAGTCTCTCGCCATGATTCTGGGATATTTTCATTATACTGAATGCCCTTAAACAAATCTTATAAGAGAGGTATTATTATGTTGCCCAATACTTTATACAGCTCAAGGGGTATTTGGTCAGAACCTGTGGCTTTTCCAGTAAGCGAGGCACAATAATGCATTTTCAATCTCGCTTTGTGTGATCTCTGCTTCTAGTTCATTTTTCTGATCCTCGTTTAATACCTCCCCCAAATCCTCTTCTGATACACCCCGTCTGATATCTTCTGGCGTAATATTTCCTCTCCCGTCATCCTCAGTGTATAGTAGTTGGTAGTACTCTTGAAAGGCTTTGGCTATGTCATCTGAATTGGTAAATTCCGCACCACCCGCTTTAATAGTTGCAATATGATTCTGCACTTGTTTTTGTCTTGTGCGGAGGGCTAACATCCTTCCCACTGATTCTCCACTCTTGTATAACCTATTACGACCAGATTGATATTCATCTGCTGCTCTTTCTGCAAGCCATCCATTGATATCTGCCCTGAGAACCAAAATCTGCTCCTGCTTCTGACGCTGCCTTATTGTACGTACATGCTCGTCTTCTGCTGCCTTCAAATTTTCTCGTTAACTCCTTATTTTTCTCCTTACACATTGCTCGTTTTCTGGTCACATAGACAATGGTTTCTACCCTTATGCCAGCCTTAAACGCGTCCCAAACTATTGTTCTTGAGGCAGTGTATCTGTTAATATCAAAGTAGTCTACTGCCCATTTTCGTATATACTCGATATAAACCTTATCAACAAGTAACTTTTTATCAAACGCCCACCCTCCCCTCTGCTGACTTCCATCTGTTACTTCCACCCCCTAGACTAGTGGATTGTGGTCTGATATGATCTTAGGTAGGATTATTATATCAGCCTTATTGACAAATCCTTGTTTGCAAAATATATAATATATCCTTACATATTTCTTATGGGGAAATTAATGGAATGTATTTCCCAAACCTGGAGAAATATTTTTTGCCTTCCACATATCCACTTACCTGTGACTCCTTATCGGTGATGTCAGTGCTCTATAGACCTTTGGTTTTCGCCCTTGATAACTCCCCTGATTGTTAGCGGCAGATACAGTATCCAGAGCAATGTTCAAATCTCCACATAAAACTAGGGGTGTTGGCCATGTTGCCAATTCCACCTCAAGATCTTCGAAAATTTGAGAATCATCGTAATTTGACCCATGGATTGAGCATATGTTAACCCCTATTCCGAGCTCAGCTATGGCCCACCTTCCATACTTATCAGCAGCCTTGCGCTTAACTGGCCCCAATGACGTTTTAGCCAAAATGGCTACTCCCCGAATGTTTGATGTTTGCGTTGTAACTGATAATAAATTATACCCCTGCACATTCAATAAGTGTTTTTTTCCCCCAGGGAAGATGGGTCTCTTGAAAACAAATAACATCAAATGCGTTCACTTTCATCAACTCCCATAACTTGCCCCTTTTGGCTGCATCGTTCAAACCTGCCACATTAATCGAACAGATTTTTATTCTCCCCATCCTAGTTTGGCTCTACCTCTTCCAACCCTTTCTAACATGTACAGTAATCTTGTTTTCACACTTCTTTACCATTAGAGTCACTACTTTATTCAATTGTTTTTGTACAATATTTATCTGGCGTTTACATAAACATCTTCTCTGTATGCGTCTTTTCCAAATCTTTACCCCAGACCACCCTCCCACCCCACCCTCCGAAAGAAACTGAGACATTAGTCTTTGTGTGATGATTACTTCGCACCAACCTGAGTACCCATGTACAGCCCATTTCTTCATCTTTCTGTTTTAATCTACTCATTTAAAATTTTCACCTGTGCATAATATAAAGCTATAGTAAACCATTTATTAGATGGAAGGGAACCCCACAATAAACACCATGAAACCATGAAACCAAGGTTGCTCTTTCCAGCCTGCTCGCCTATATTATTTTGCCCCCCCTCTCTCATACCACTAGGCTGTCAAGGTACTCCTTGGCTTTTATCTCCGACTGGAAGAACCTGCCCATTCCAAATTACCTTCAATTTTGCGGGGTTATTTAAGAAAGCCTGAGCCTTCTTGACTTGAAAAGACCTGATCATCTGCCTCAACCTCCACCGTCTTTCGACAGTGGTGTGGCAGAAATCAGGCCTGACAAACTATGACACCCCATCTCTGGTACGTTTTGTCCTCGGGCCTTGCTTTTTCATATATTGCCTGCCGTAACAGGAAGCTACCGAAATACACCAATATAGCTTGGGGTAATGACCCTGCCCTAACTGGATGCCTTTGTACAAAGGGTACCCTATGTGCTCCCTGAATTTCAAGAAACCAGTTCCAATCTGTAAGTTCTGGGAGCGAGTCGCTAAACAGTCTGATAACATATCTGCAGATATCCTCTCCCTCTGCCCCCTCAGGTACCTCCAGAACCCCCAAATTGTTCCGTCGTTGGCGATTCTCATAGTCTTCCAGTTTCCACTGGATATCAGTTAACTGTGCTTCCTGGGACCTTGCCAACTCCTGGGTGCTAGCCTGATCTGTCTCGGTTGCACTCATTCGTTTTTCCAAATCTGTCACTCATTCCCCAAATGTACTGCAAGTTTTAGACAGCTTTCGCACCACCCCCTGGAGCTTCCTCATCGTGGCTTGGGCCTTACGGCTATCTTGTAGAGATTCCTCGCGATGGGCACCAATTGCCTGCATAATGGCATCAAGTGTTGGTGATGTGTTGGCATCGGCACAGCTTGCTCCCACCTCCGGAGTACTTGTCAGCTGTACTGAGGCAGTATAATCCCATGAAAGCTCTTTCTCCCGTAGGCCTTTCCTCTTCTGTATAGTCCTGAGTCCCCCATCCTCTGAGATCTCCTGCTCACTAATTTCTGGATTACTGCTGACTGTGGCCTGGTCTGTCCATTCTCCACCATCTGAGACAGAATAGAAGTCTAGCTCCTTTTCTGAGTCTTTCTCAGGGCTTCTAATGCTGGGACTCCCCTGATCCTTCTCTAGCTCAGCTTGCAGCAATATCCGGGATGGGGCATCCATATTATTATTGTCTGCTCCCCCTTTAGGAACTTGCGCACTGATGTTCACGTCTATACAGTTGTCCTCAGACTCGGCTGGGTTGCCACTAGGTCCTGGCCCACCTCCATCTTCCCCATCCACCAGTACCTGGTTGTTTTGTTCAATTTGTTCAAGTTGTAGATCTTCCCGGGATGTGGCATTACTATTCTGTGCAGTGGGTGTGTCTTTAGCTTCACACACAGCTGCCACCATTGTCACTGCTGCCCCCGCTGTCTACCTGGTGCGGCTGGCCCTCAGGAGGTCCACTACTGTATGACCGGTGTGCCTCGTTGCCATTCCTCCTTTTCTTTCCTCTTCGAGAGGGTTTTGACCCCTGAGCCTGTCCTGCTCCTGTGCCCGGCGTCCTCTCCTCCATGCGACTTCGATGGTGTTGGTGGTGTATTTAATGTTTGATCTACAGGTGATTTTGCTGTTAGATTCTTCGAGGCGAGCCTAGTTTTAGCCTTTACTGATGCTGCCGCCAGTTTTGGGGCCATTTCCAATCCCCTGATTTGTTGTTCGGTATCCCCGAGTGCTGTGGTATCCTTTGCGCACTGCAGCCCTCAATCTTACTTCCAAGGCTACCAAAATCCCCTACTGATTCTCTCATACTTAGCTGCTCTGCTCCTACTTGCGCAGTCTGCGCTTCTACTGAGCCAAAATAAACGCTGGTGTATCCCTCAGATGCAGTCACATATTCCCGACTGGCCAAATCAGTACCTTTTTGCCTCGACTTCGGGAGTACTGACACCAGTAACACCGGGGGTGCCTGGAACGCCAATCTCCAACCCAGGGTCAGCGACAAGCCTAGCAGCATGTGTGATCCGAGCAGCGCCAACCCGATGCAGCCCCCCAAACGCAGACTCCGCCCCTGCAGGTTGCACGGAGGCAGCGGAGGCAGCAAAGCTGGCGGAGCCGAAGCACAACAGGTGAGCTCCACTGCCTCGCTCCCAATCTCTAAGCCACTCATGTCCCCGGCCCTTGAAGCAGCTTATTTTCTTAGCCCGAGTGTGTTCTGTATTCTGTATGCAATCCGGGTTAGCAAGGTTTCCTTAAGATGGTCTCCACATGCTCTCCTTTTCGTTGAATCTACGGGCCTCGGGTGATGTGGTGTGAGCTACGGCCTCAACCCACACCACCACAAGTTTCAAACAAAAATACTAGCCTACATGGATGAATTGGCAATTATAACTACTGACCCCGGGGAAGCAATTGAAGAAACCACGCAGATAACAGGGATGTTCGGTAAAATATCAGGATACAGTTTGAATGAGGAAAAAACTATTGTGGTCTGTACGCAGAATTTGGATTACGAGGACGAGAGGAGAGCGGATTCTGCAGTCTATCTAGAGGTACGGCTTATGGCAAATGTGGATAACATAAAAAAAGCTAATTTTGACCCACTTATCAAATCTGTAGCATTGGAGTTAAAAAGGATCGACAGCCTCCATCTGTCAATTATAGGAAGAGGAAATTTTTTGAAATTTGTATATATATGTTTAGGTCAATTCCGGTAGCAATTGATGATAGTATGCTTAGAAACGTGAACTCGATGTTCTCGAATTTTATTTGGCAGTGTGGTCAGATAGAAGGTCCTTGAAATTAATGGCATTGTCGCAAGGGAGAGGGGGCTGGCGATCCCGAATTTTGCATTATATTTCTGGGCTGCCTTTTTACATCAAATATCATACTTACTGAGGATGGGTAAAATGGAGTGCCTGAATACAGGGGAAAAAAATCCCAACAATATTCGAATTAGCAGTAGGAAAGGATGCAGCAGGATTACTTTTAAAACAAGTTGAGTATGGTTATTACAATAAAGTGAGGTTTAAGATCATTAGGAGCGCAGGGCGTATATGGAAACAAATATCTACATTTATGGAAATTCCTCATGTGACACAGTATACACCCTTGTGGTATGGCTCAATTTTTTCAAAATCCGCCTTTGACTCAGTGGGGCGGGAGTGGGAGGCTAAGGGTATATTCAGCATTGGAGAGTTTTTGGGGGGAAACCAACAGCTGAAATTTTTGGATTTCCAACATAGGTTTGGGATACAGCCTAATCAGGTTTTTAAGTTCTTACAGGTTAAGAGCATATTAATGGCATATAGGCCAAGAGTAATGTTTGATAAAATTCCTCTAATGGAGTTAATTAGTAACAAACTATGTAAAATAGGAGCGGTATATAAGCTTTTGTTGTCAAACATGCCAGATAATCTGGAGAAAGTAGAAACATCCTGGGCTTCGAAGCTGAGTAATCCAGATCTAGATATCTATAGAACCTTGGACCCTGTCGGCAGAAACCTTCTTATCCTCTAATCTAAAAGCACAGTTATATAAGACAGTATTTAATCTATATTTTACACCAGGAAAACTGTTTGCATGGGGAAAGCGGGAGGATGATCTGTGTCCTAGGTGCGGGGAAGGATCAGCCACATTAAAACATATGTTTTTTGATTGCGATCAATTGACCCCTTTAAAATCTGGGATTGTGGGATTTTGGATAACCATATTTGGTAGGGGCTTTGATCTTACGCCCACACTGATAATCCTGGGTCACGACAGCTCACTCAGTTGCAGTAAGGAACAAGAATATTGCTTGTTCATAGGCACAGCAATATTTCGAATCATGTTGGCAGCACGATGGAAGGATTAGGAACCACCCACATTTCAGATGTGGCTAGCATGGTTGCTAGGAGTTTGGAAACAGAAGGCAGATCTTTATTCATGTAGAGGTAGGAACGCCAGAAAGCGGGGGGGGGAAACATTTGGGCCTGTATCGCAAGTTGGAGTGGGGATGTGGTGGGCAGGGCAGGGCCGGCCTTAGGCATGAGCAAGCTGTGCACCTGCACAGGGCCACCAAATCCCAGGGGCCACCACATCAATATATATCCTTAATATAATAATCCTCTGAGGATGGATACATATTTGTGTGGGGGCCCCTGGCAGGGATTTGGTGGCCTTTGGCTCTATACAACTTCCAAACACCATGACCCCCCCTCTTCACTAGCCTCTGCGCTCCGCCCCACCCGGACCCCCTCTTCCGGGGCCCCCTACCTACGCTCCCTGCCCAGGGCCACCATGAACCTAGAGCCGCCCCTGGGCGGGGATTGACATGGGTTTAGTGTATGTAACAGGAGGTTGGAAATCTGTTTTAGGCCACATATCCTTTATATTGAATGAAAATAGACATTATCTGCGAGTATGTTACATATTTTTTGTTTTTCTTCTCCTCTCTTAGTTATGAAGCTGTGTAATTTGCATTGTATTATAATTTGCAGATTCCAGGAATTTTGATTTGAAGTATGGTGTTTTTTTATGTTTTTGTACTGTGAAGATGTCTTCTCTGGTGTGAATAAAAAATTAATAAAAAATCAAAATCAAATATGCCAATCATGGATAACCAATCAGAATCATAATTTGCACAGAGAGCATATGCGCTTTAGCACTGATTAGCAGAGGTAAAGTGCCCAGAGTTCCCAAAGCCAACAAAAACAGGATCAGAAAAATATGCAGCAAAAGGCAAAACGTTTGGGGATAAATCTGAAAAAAGGGCCAAGTCCAACAAATATTATAGCAACAATATCAGCAGCAAAATATTTACAAGGTAAGTATACATAGCAAAGTGTTGACACATATATTTCCCTTGTCAATATATGTGTCTTCAATATACAAAGATGTGGAGTTAAGAACAGTAAATCTATACTTACCAACATATAGTGAGCATCTCTATATTTTGGTCTTCTATGTTTTCTACACTATTGGTGTAGCTTGATATTGAAGTCTCAGTAATCTGACATACAATCCCCTCATGGCTCTCAAGGAGTCTCCTGGATATTAGAAGTAGTGATATTTGGAGAAGGGGGATATATATACAACAGTAAGGATTTCCCAGGACAATTTAGAAGAGCATTGCCATTGAGGACAGCATGGTTGGGGGCATAGATTGGGGAATAATCAATATGGCACTGTCTTTCAGGAGTTGAAAGGCTGCTGTAGTAAGGCTACTGTAGTTCATAAAACCGTGATCACACGGTGATAAGCATCTCAGTGGCCACTTAATGCTGTGCTAAAGATGCACTAGACCTGCAATCAGGACTGAACAGTAGAGAGCTACATGATATCTTAGGCCTAATATTTGGCACAGTGGTTTGAATATACTGGGTCATGAACCTAGTCCTTTCAGTATGCTAGTTATGACTTTCAGGGACTTTCAGGGTCTGAAATGCCACTGGGTATTAACTACAGGGTGTGACATGCCTTAGCATGTTCCCATGTTTCCCAATATATAGCATTTCTAGGCCTGCACTGTAATTTGACAGTGTTACAATGGTTATGGGTTCCAGTGATTGAGATTTAACTTGAGGTAACTCCTTGTGCCCTGGATGTCAAGAACATTTCACTGTGGAACCTTTACTTTACGTAAAGTACAAGAGTACAGTATTGAGCCCATATTAAACAGCTTGCAAACAAATAGGGCAAGTTAGGAATCTCCAACGAACGGGTGACCTAAAGGAATGCAAAACTTGCGCATCAGTGGATTTTTGGGCTCATTCTTTTCCCATGTGTATATTTTGTAAGACAGGTACAGCTTTTGCTACGTGTGCATCATCTATAGTAGGCCTGGTTGTGGTCACATGTAGGCTCTTTCTTAGTGGAACGGTACCTAGGCTGTTCTTTTCCAGACAAATTTAAAGCTACTTTTCGTTGAGTAACTTAGTTGGCATATGCTTCCTTTGGCGTAACAATGTGTCTGAATTTGGTGGTTGAACCCATTAGGGGGAACTGCCAGTAAGAGACTTGTGTCATCCGTGTGACAGTGGTTGATGTATGGTTCGCTGGATTGTGGTCACAGGTATGCTTTCAGCTTGGCAGAGCTGTCTATCTAGGGTATTATTTGCTAACAGCTTTAAATAGTTCTGTCTGTGGTGGTGGATTGGTCGGTGAGTGTTTGCTTTGCTATAATAACAACCTTTCAAAAACTTTTTGAGTTTGAGATGGGAGCCGCCCTCCTACTCAATAATGATGTTTGTGATGGGTTCCACCTTGCCATCCAGTACTCCAAATAAGCATCTGCTACGTAAGTACAAGATGTTCAATAATCCTAACTGGAGCAATGAAAGGATTTTTTAACATCCTAACTACATCCCCATTCAACAACATATCGAAGCATCAGAAGGATTTGTGTAACAAGATCCCTAATGTGTGTGTGATTCTGATTCAGATTAAATTGTTTTATTAGGATTATTTTTTTTAAATGTATGAAACACCTCCCTCACTTTAGATGACATTCTTCATTGTCGGAGTTGTTCATTCACTAGTATCATCTTGGTACTCCATGGGCTCACCCAGAGCTCTTTGAGTCTTTTTATGTTTGCAAGGTAGCGGCAACCAAGGAATTCTGCATAAACTGTTACATTTTTATTAGGATAGGCAATGTGCTTATCATTTATTAGCCTAATGCTGGGAGCTTGTCCCATACAAGCTTAAAAACAACAATGGATGTGGGAGAAAATAAGCAATTATCATGGCACCTTCCTCACGGTCCTATCCAGGTCTGCATGATTCAGCTCAGACTGGTCCAAAATAAATATGGCAGCTTTCTTCAGGACCTTGAGACCCAGTCCGTCCTTAACAAAATCCTAGATTACCTGATTCTAGAGAGAGCAAGGAAATATCATACATCTATACTAATATAATGAAGAGAGAACCCAAACCTTTGAGGCGGGTAATCTCAGGAACCACAGCGGCAATCAAAACACCCAATACAGCATTGGAAATGTCAGGGTAAGCAGATGGACATAGGCTATATAGCAGCAAAACATATACGTTAGAAGGGCAAAGTACATTCTTTGCCAAAGTAGTCCCTTGGAAGTAGCGCCATCTCTGAGGTGGGCGTGTGTGTTCCCAACGTTGAATGCTCTAGGCGTGGTGACATCACATAAGAGTGACGGGGTCGGCCAATTTGTAAAATTAACCCGCGGACAAACCGGTCACGAGCGTAAAGTGCGCTTGCGCGGCCATGAGCGCGGAACCGTCTGCGTGGTTGTTCTGATGTGATTGGCTGCACGTCACGAGCGCTGTGTCGGATTCGCTTCCTATGTAGCCGGTGCTGCGCCCGTTTCCCGAAGGTGCCTCCTCCGTCCTCCTCGAAAAGATTTACACCCTGCGGAGTCCGCCATGCCCAACAAACGCCAGATGCGCAACGGATACTACTTCGTGCTGGAAAAGTTACCGGAGCTTAGGCGGCGCGGAGTGCCCGTGTCGGGGGTGCGCAATGCTGTTCCGCACTGCTCTGCCGATTGGGCGGTGAGTACCTTTCCCCTCAAGTTGCGACACAAAGCCTACCCGGACAACGTTGGGAGGGCAGCTAGTATTATATATTATTGTGAAGAATCCCCAATATCCTATAAAGAAATCACATAAACACAACATATTGTTGTAATTATTTAGAAAACAATTATATATTAATGCATACAAAAATCTTGCCTCCTCTTGTGAAACAGCAAACAAAAGGTGGCACGCACTGGGAATACTAACGCTCACCTAATTCTTTAAACCACACTATTCTGGAGCCTGATAGAAGGAACACAGCACCAACCCAACGCAATGTGTTGCCAGTGCTCTGTAGGACACAATGTAGATACATATTCTGAATAAACACACTTTGGTGGTGCACACAAGTTTTAATAATGATGCTCAATGCTCAGTGGTATCTACTTTCCAACCATTACTTTTTTTTAAAGATCTCAGGAATGAGCCAGCTGAGCACCAAGATGGCGTTAGCAAAGAGGACACCCAGAGATGAAGCATGCCACCTAAAGTGAGTGAGAGGGTCTCAAACCTTTTTAAAATAATGGCAGTAAAAGAATCTCATCTGCACGTTTCTCACAAAAAAAACAAATCACATGTATGTTAAAACAATTGTTACACAAAGGCCCTAATTATGATGTCGGTCGGACAAGTGTCCAACAGACATCAGTGGAAATGGACCGCCCGACAAGGAGTTGGCGGTTCCGCTTCCACAATTAGGATGAGACCACCTTCACAGCGGTTACAAAATGTATATATTCTATTGCGTCTTGTGCTGCACCAGCCTCAATTGAAAATATACACTTTTAAAACTTTCCTGCATGGTGTGGCATGAAAAATGAGGTGCCTGCCACACAGTGCAGGGATGTTTAGGGGGGCACCACAGGTACCCCCTAGGCCTAATAGCGAAGGCTGCGGGGGATGAGGGCCCTGCTAGGGACCCCCAAAGTCACTTTCCAACAGCCTTTCCATGTTGGAGAGGGCGACATGGAAAGGCTGTTGGAAACAGGCATCATAATCCCAACAGCGATGCCTGCCATTTGGTAATTATCAGTTCTTCTGAAGCTCCAACGGAAGCACAATGGACTCTCCCGTGGGTTTCCCCCCGACCACCAGTATTGTAATACAGCGTTTGGAGGGAAACCATCGATATCGGGCGGAATGCATTCCGCCCGACATCGAAATCGGGCCCAAAGTGTGTCATCGAGTCAGAGCTTACACGTCCTTGTGATGTTTGGAAGTACCAGAATGTTACCTAATGGGAGCAATCCGTTGCAAATGTCATTCCCATCTTCTGATCTTAATTAATTAAGGGTTGGTGACGGAAGACCTGATTCTCCCCCTGCACTCTGTAATACATATTGTAGTTTGTACAAAACACACACAAAAATACTACTGAATGTAAGTATGTATAAATATATGAGGGACAGGGTGTGCAAGTAGAAAAAGAAGCACACTTACTACTAAAGGGGCTAGGATTATGGAGGAGTAAGATGGGTGTAGGAAGAGTCAGCGAGGGGTTTAGGGAGGGCATAAGTATAAGCCAATTGCATTACTCTGTGGGTGGAGACATGTAACTTAAACTTTGTAGTGAGTGTACACTTCGGGTTTGTGAATTCTGAAAGTGGTAAATTATCTAGAAAGTATATATTTACTCAAACTTGTAACTTACCTCTGTGAATCAGCGCCTGATACTCTGCTACATTTTACTATCACCTTATAGCCTGTTGCCGAGGGCTACCGGTTGTTAAAGGCCCTGAACCCAAGTTATGCGCCTTGGGCCTATGACTCAGGTGAGGGCCTTTAACAACAGGTACAGCCCAAGGCAGAAGGGCTATAAGGCTATTAGAACATTTCATTATCTAAGGGTGGAATGTCCTTAATTAGAAAGGGAGAAACAGAAAGACAAATATTGGAATGCTTGAGAAGAAGGCTCATGACAGCCATTATAATCCCGGAGCCACTAATTTATCTTCAATAAGGGCTCTCAACATTCCAAGTATATAGAGTAATTTATTATAAATAATCCTAGTAAATGTTTGTCATTAGAATGCCCTCCTCCCCTGGTGGTCAATTATTCTGCAGCATGATAAACAATAGGTGTCATCCAAAAGTGTAATGTAAATGGTACATATTAAAGAGTAAATGATGTCACAAATACATATCAAAACACACTATGACACCATAAAAAAGTCCTACAATGCCTATTTTTGCGGATTGTTAGAGATGCACGAGGTAAAAAAGAACAGGTTTTTTTTCTCCACACTAGATGGCCCTCATAAAACCGGTTGCGGCCATTAAAAGCAGACTGTCCATGGAAGCAATGTATCTTTTTGATGGCCAGAGCGGCGGCGATCTGGGACAGACTCTGGTCGTGCTTGCCAGTTCACTTCCTCCCAGCACAATGGCTGAGCCTTTTGAGATAAAGTTTTCAAAGTTAATCTATTTTCTAGGTACGACCCTCAGGTTATTTTTTTATTTGTTTCATGTTACATTTATCTAGGTTTAGTCAAGCTGCTTTCTTATATCTTCTTTCCTCTCCCTCTCCTGCCCACGTAGCAGATTTCAACAGATTCTATACATCTGATTACAATGGTTAAGCGTGGGATTTCCTTACTTTCTTTTAAATTATTATATAATTTACTACTGTATCTGTGCAATATGAGTGCTATCGCTCAGTGGCAAAGAAACAGAAATATATAAGAATTATGTCACGCACATCACAGTTTGGTAGTAAAGTCTATTTTTTTAAGAGACTGTTGCATTGGTTTCTTTGATATTTTTTGTCACTTCCAGAAGGTTTCAGGTTTTTTTCGCTGTTCTTCTGTGGCATCTTCTGCTGCTCGGGGTGCTGGATTCTGCAAATAATATTAACAAAGCACAGCACTTGCTCCTATATTCAAGCCTAACAAAATATTAGTATTTTCATTTCCTTAATTACAATGAACAAAAATTATAAAGAAATGCAGTGAAGAGGATGCTTGAATAAGGCTGATTTTTGTGGGTAGCTGTTTGTCATGTTTATGCCTGGGAGAAAGTTAAATTATGCCTGCGTCATTCATGGAATTTTGAGACTTTAGCATTACACTTGTCACACCACATTCCAGAAAAGACAGCATTATGCCACTTCATGTAATTACAAACCATTTGTGTTAAAAATTCACCACAAACACACAGGAAAAACAGATCACGAGCAGATGTTAATTGGGGTGCCTTTGGTCGTTGCATTAATTTTGAACAGAAAATGTGTCCTCACATCAAAAATTAAAGCGATAACGCATTTTGCCTTAAAATATAGCGCTAAATGATGGATTTGCATTTAGCATATTTATACATAAATTCCCCTCATTTTTCTGTGAATACACATAATTATGCAAAAGCAAATTACACACATTTCAAACACACCTATTTTTCTCGTTCGCCAATTACTGTAATAACCCTATATTTTTAGGTCGAGCATTCAAGACCACTTGTATATACTTTAGTATATACTTATATGTACTTTGGGGGCTCTGGAGACCACCCCTAGGACTCGTCTGCTTCCGCTTTGGGACTTTCTTTTCTGTTCAACTGCCTCTATTGAACTGTCATGATAGAAAATGACCAGTTGAGGTCAGTAAAATACCAGAATTGCTTTCTGCTTTTCAACTGCCTCTATTTAACTGTCTTGATAGAAAACGACCAGTAGAAGTCAGTAAAATACCAGAATTGCTTTCTGCTGAGGGACTTTCTTTTTTTATTTTTTCTGGCAACTGCCTCTTTTTAACTTTCTTGATAGAAAACGACCAGAAGAGGTCAGTAAAATACCAGAATCAATTTAGCAGACTTTGGATTACAGTCCATAGAAATTGTGTTCCATGAGCACCTGTAGGCAATAATGTTTTTTTCAAATCTTGTATTTTCCATAATATGACCACCAAAGGCCCTGATTTTATATAAAAATATTAGAGCATTGGACTATAACATTTCCCACTGAGAGGCAATATTTCTCTACATGTGTTCCCATACCTGGCGTGTCACGCAGTTTGGTGCCTATTTTCCCTCCATGTTAAAGAGAGGTAGATGTGTGAGCACCCAGGCTAATGTGCTGCATAGCTAAATACATATAAGGTCCCAAAGGCAAGACCGATTGCATTGCAAATGCTTGTTACTGACTGTATAGCTAACACTAGTAAAGCAGGGGTTGCAGACATGTTGTGATGCAATGACATGTTTGTTTGGGAACTAGGGAGCTGGTTTGACTAGTGACAGTTAATACCACAGCTGGACCTGATGGTAGCATTCTGGCACACCACAAGTATCTCAGAGAATAATTTTCCATGAATCAGGTTAGTGATTTTCAAATCTAGACTCCAAAAATTCATCCATTTTAGAATTTTGACTATACAGTCCCATTGAACATTATTGATTCTATGATTTCCATCAATCTGAGGGGAGTGGATGAAAGGTGAAAAGTAGGAACCACACTACTTCTCAGACTGTTAAATCTCTAAGCAAAAGCCAGTACAGCTTTGGCTTTACAGAAGGAGGAGAAAATAGGGTAGAGAACAATAAGATTATATGGAAAACACTTTCTCAGATGATATATATGGTATTGCAAACTAATCCCCTGTATTACATTTTGTTATGAATTGCTCTAATACCCAAGGAAATAGTACAGGAAAGAGTAAAATAAAATAAAAGATTATTTATTGCATTTAGTTATTTAATGTGTATCTGTGTTTTCATTGAAAGTATGTTTATTAAGGCTAATATCAATTAAGCAATGCAAAGTAAAAAAGGAAGATAAAACAATGAAAGCAAAATCATCTATACTCTGAAGATTCAATAAAATCAAAATTACAGATTTTCGTTGCCAAACATTTATTAATAACCACACTAGCATTTCATTTTCTTAACTGCATATAAAAAGTAATTGATGCACAAATAAAATGTATAGCAGCTTCATGAGTTAAAATAATGTATTTTATGGAACACAAGCGCAAAGCCTCACCCCCACAACTTGACAAAGGTCCTTCGAAGCAATTGCATCTGTCTTGAGAGGGACCTCTACTATGACTTTATTGAATAATAGCAATTATTTTGCATCTGACTCACTAGCGGCCCATAGCAATGACAAGAGGAATGGAAGCTTCAGGAAAGAATGTAAATGCTCTTACATCTGACTTCAGAGAGACTTCCAGTAACGCCTTGAGGAACTACAGCTCTGGGAAAGAATCTTGAACTGTTTGCAACTTACCTGAGGAGGACCTTTATTAAACACTTGAGAAAATGTACCCATAAATATACAAAAAGGAGAATAACAAAGTTTAACTGATGAATGCGCCCCTTAAAACCACCCTTTCTGTTTGGGGACCATCTTCCTCTCAATAAACTATTTGGTCTTAAGAGACAGTATAAATCTAGAATAGATTTTCACTGTCTTCTCCTACAGAAATTAAAAATGATTAAGCGGGTCACTTGGGTCACCTCTCTTAAAATGGGTTAGATGGTAGCTCAAGACTTGGTTTTCAGAAGGTACATAAAGTAACCTTATCATCTTATCTGATTTGTCTTAATTAAGTAGCTAAATGGAGGGGTGGAGATCAGCCCTGTCGATTGTGGGCTAGAGGCATGGAGAACCTTGTTCACATCATATGCCTCTGTGAGAAGTTAAAAGACCTACGGAAAATGTTACTAAATCCATTCTTCAATCAGTATGGTGTCAGGTCTTGTAGGCAGGCAGTAATGCTGTGCTTCAATCCATCTTTAGTACAGCTAAATTGCCGCCTCATAAAAAAATTGCATTTACTGCGACAAAGCTGAAAAGCCTATCTGCAAAAGTTACATCTTTGGGAACTGTTTGCGCCTTGTAATACCAGCCTCTGACAACGGAATTGAAACGCTATAAATATCAGATACAAGTTGCCGACTTGCCGCAAGGGATCATTTCGCCAGTTTAAACAGAAACTTCCTATTGAGCTGCCTTTAATAGACTCACTGCCGTTTGTGCTAGGAACATATGCACTTATTGACATTATCTTAAAAGTTTCACGGATACATAAATGTATTCTTTCAAACTTTTCATAGTTGTATTGTATTAATGTAATGTGACTGATTTTACTGTTAAAATGTATGTATGCAATGGTTTTAATTAACTATGCATAATAATAAAAACTAAACTAAGTAGCTCAATGGAGCTTTCAAAACTTGCCATCTACTTAAGACCTAAGTACAAAAGAAATTGTCATCACCAAGCAAATAGACAAAGGCGAACAGCCTTGGATCTCTAGAAGGTAGGGACTGAAGAGAAGGAATTTGTTTAAAGATAGATTACCATTTGGGCCTGTTTAATTGTCGCAACATCTGGATATTATTCTCCTTGGTCTTCACTTCAAAAAAGTAGCAAAAATCCCTTCAAATGGCACCCAAGTAAGACACTGGAGAAGTCCTAGTAGTAGAAAAAAACATGACATTGTCTTGAAAGAGATTTTAAATAATATTTAATTGAAAAAGCCCTCTCATTCAACGGATGAAAAGTTGGTTTATTTGATAAGGCCCCACTTCTAAATTCAATGCATTTAATTATTCTTATGACAATGGGGGTTTGGATGTGAATACGTGATAATGTTTTCTGCTTAGTGCTTTTTCTACGTTCAGTGAACAAAAGATATTCATATCTACTATCAGCTTTCTGTGATATCTTAACTATGATCATAGGTCTGAAATTGGTATTTGAGAAAATGGTTTGTGGAAGTATTAAAGCCAATAGGGCTTACCAGAAGGAACTTGTTGAAAATCATACAGTGTCTCCACCTCAAAGGAGTGAATTATCCAGGTTGGTAGAGGCCTGATTTAAAAAATAAAGGACCCCATGCATCAAACTAAAAACAATCGCATATGGAGAGACCAGTACTTTTGCATTTGGGATGCATTATCCCAAATGCAAAAATCGCAATTTAGGTAATTGCAAATTTGCGATTACTTAAATTGTGATTACATTTAAGTAATCGCAAATTGCAATGCATGATGATATTTAAAGTAGTGATTTCGCTATTAGGGAACGCTAGTTACAGTCAAACTAACCTTGATGGTAATTAGCGCAACATGGGTTTACTTAGCAATTTCAAGGGTGCTGTAGGGTGTCATCTTTGGTACAAAAGGGGGTGGTGATGGACGGAGCATCTGAGTCAAAAAAACACTCACACCCAGTCAAAAGATCTGGGTTTAATCCATCACCGTTCTTTAGCCCACTCTGCCACCCCAGTTCAGACATGGCTATATGCAAATCAGTCTGACCTTGTGCCTCATGGGAACAGTCCACGGCTTGCTTGAATCCAGTGGCAAAGTGAGCAAGGGACTCACGTCTGAGCATACCCTGCCACACTTATGGCGACCAAAAGCGGTACAAAAGGGGGTGGTGATGGACGGAGCATCTTAGTCAATCAAACACTCACACCCAGTCAAAAGATCTGGGTTTAATCCATCACCGTTCTTTAGCCCACTCTGCCACCCCAGTTCAGACATGGCTATATGCAAATCAGTCTGACCCTGTGCCTCATGGGAACAGTCCACGGTTTGCTTGAATCTAGTGGCAAAGTGAGCAAGGGACTCACGTCTGAGCATACCCTGCCACACTTATGGCGGCCAAAAGCGGTACAAAAGGGGGTGGTGATGGGCGGAGCATCTGAGTCAATCAAACACTCACACCCAGTCAAAAGATCTGGGTTTAATCCATCACCGTTCTTTAGCCCACTCGGCCACCCCAGTTCACACATGGCTATATGCAAATCAGTCTGACCCTGTGCCTCATGGGAACAGCTCAGACGTGAGTCCCTTGCTCACTTTGCCACTGGTTCTGAACTGGGGTGACAGAGTGGGCTAAAGAACGGTGATGGATTAAACCCAGATCTTTTGACTGGGTGTGACTGTTTGATTGATTTAGATGCTCCGTCCATCACCACCCCCTTTTGTGCCGCGTAGGGTGTCATCTTGGCACCCTAGCACCCTTGAAATTGCATGTGCAATTTGCGAGTACCTATTGGGTACTCGCAAATTGTGCATGCAATTTCCAGTCAGTCATATAAGCCTCTCGGCCATAGGAATGAATAGGAAGCAATTCTTTAATTGTCATGAATCAAGAGACAAATAGCTCAGAAAGGAAGCCAATAATATTTTACAAACGTACATGTTTGCCAGGTACTAAACTGAACAAAGATCTACTAATTTGAGGCAAAAGAGCAAGAATCTCTCGCTTATTACCACTGATCTTTTTCAGGTGAGCCAGTTGGGGGTTTACTTAGAGAACATTACACAGTGACACATCACTGATTCTCCGTGTCACCTCATGGAGCTTTGAATGGGTAGATAATGGACAAGCTAAAGAGCACAAAGGAGAAGTGAAATGATGGAGCAGCACTCTGGTGGATGTTTGGGAAGCTCAATTTCCACAAATTCAGGTGTACACCTGTCATTCCCCTTACACATAATACATACAGCAGGCTGGATCAGGTGCTGCTGGGGTCAGGAGATCCCTTAAGGGCCCACTTAGTTCTCCCTTATTTTAGCCTAACTGGACGTTGTAGGCTGTTTGCACATGTTATACACAGCACATGTGTTTTGGTGCCACAATAATATTTTAGAAATATGCTGAGAATGTTTTTAATATTCAGTTCTCCTTTCTGGGAGTCAGTCTCAACATTTCGTGCAAGTACAAACAATACTGTTCCCTGTTTCTGTGATCGGTTAGCAGAATAGCTTGGCATTTAGACAAAACACAAAGAAACTGCTGTTTTTTTCAAGTTGGGCACCTTTTTAACATATACACCAACACTTTTCTTATGAAAACAGAGAGGTGGATTCCTGCAGAGGGGAAAGGTCCCAGGCAGGGTGAGCAAGCTTTGCGCCACCTGAGATTCAGTGTGCCTAATTACAAATGCCAGATACGGGGGCAGGTTCTAATGTAAATGTAAATGTATAGGCATTTATATAGCGCACTACTTACCCGTAGGGTCCCAAGGCGCTTCGACCGCTGCGAAACCCTTCCTGGCTTCCCTGAGAGATGGTCCCTTAATGGGTATCTCCAGGGTGAGACCAGGCATCCCCGGCGGTCTGGTGGGGCCGTTAGTGAAGATGAGGCAAGCTAATGCCCAGAGTTGCTGAGTGTGATCGCTGATCAGAGTGGGCACCGAGGCGAGAGAATTATCGAGTCCGCTGACCCTGGTCCAGAAACCTGCCATGCCGGGAATCGAACCCTGGTCCCGGGCCGTCCTCTGCTCTCAGGTCTGCCGCCTCTAACCAGTGAGCCACACTACTTCACTAATCCAAGAGATCTCTGATATATCACTGTGCTCAAGCAGTGAGGGTAGGCTTAAGCAGATATATCACTTGCCATGGTAGGGCTTTTCATTATATACAGTTTACTTGTAATACTGATTTCTCTGCTCAATTGTATATATTTTCAAATTACAGCACAGTTGCTTCATAATAGAGCACAATAGTTTAAATACATTTTTTTAACTTCCCTTGTGTCTTTCTTTTGTTTATTATAGATATGTATGAGTGAGAAAACAAAAGGTGACAATGTGTATCCACAGTTCCCCTGGGGACTAGAGAGTTGTGTTTTGGGGTGGCAATTTAACTGTTACTCTGGGAAGGTTAGGAAGGCAAGTAAGGCACTATGAGCTACTTGGATTTGTGCCTAGGTACTGATGTGGTATGATGACTTAGTCCTCACATTCTGAAGTCCTGTGGTCCCTGGCATAGTTCTGTTTCCAGACAGAATACCTACTACACTGGCTGGGCTTGTGGTGGACACGAGAGTGAATGTTTCCTACCTAGCCAAATTCTTATCGGACTTGGTGGGACTGCAGACTGGGGATCTGGCTGCATGGGAGGGCCAAAGGGAGGAGGCAGCAATGCAACACCACATCGCGGATATCTGAGACAGGCTGGATGGGTTTACATTGACACAGTATCAATAGCGTCTTCATTGGGAGGAGGACCAGCCTGGGAGGCTACTAGCCTGGATCCTGTTTAGAGAAGCAGCAGGTGGTATTGGTTGTCCACTTGAGGGCACCGGATGATGCAGTGGGGGTCACACGGGAGGTAGCAGTGGTTACGTTCAGACACCACCTGGAGGCTGTATATAAAAAGGACCCAGGGATCATGCAAGCAGGGATACAGACATTCCTGGGGTGGCTCACACTCCCCACTGTGAGTGGGAGAGGGTATGTCTAGAATTAGAATCTGATCTTACACTAGAGGAATGGAGGGTGTCCCTAAAGTTACTTCCCAAACATGGATGTTGGATAGTGAATAGTTTATTTACTATTCCAACTCCAGTCCCCGTGGATAGTAGAGAAGGTGTTGGATAGTAAATTAAATCTATTCCCTAACCTAGAGCGCCCCCCCAGCGCTATGCGCTGTAATGGTTTGCGTTGTAAAAGTTGAGATGTAAAAGCACTGCGTGGTAAAAGTTGCGTTGTAAAGGATGTTTCCCCCCAAACATATGCCTCCAGGGCTGATGGGTTCCCACTGGAATTCTATCAGGCTTACTCAGCTTTTCTCACTGAGGGACTCCTGGATGTGGTTCTGGATGCTCACAACAGAAGAGTATAGCCCCTGACTGTGAGAGAAAGAGAGATATGCATGATACTTAAACCCAGATGGGATAAGATGCACCCTGCTGCCTACATGCCACTCTCTATGAGAAATACTGATGTGAAGGTCCTCTGTTAGATGTTAGCTAGTCGACTGGGCCCGGTAGTAGGTGGCCGGGTTCATGAAGATCAATATAGGTTTATCCCAGGCCGTAACACGAGTATGAACTTGAGACAACTCACGCATATACTGCACAAATTAGAGAGAGAGAGCGAGGAGATAGTCCTTGTTGCGGCAAACATCTGACAGGCATTCAATACAGTTGATTGGGGAAAATTCTTGGAAGTACTAAGGGTTCTCGGCTTTGGCCTGAAGTTCCACGCCTGGACCTGATTACTTATAAATAGCCCAAACACATGAATCAGGATGGGTTCTCTCTGCTCTGTTGGCTTTGTAGGAGCACCCCTGTCACCCTTATTTTTCACCCAGCAATGGAGCCCCTGGTGATCAGAGTTCAACAAGACATGACTTGGTGAGGCCTACCTGTGGGAGAGACGTCACACCTGGTATCACTGTACGTGGATGACACATTATTTTATCTCAGGGCCCTACAGAAGTCGCTGGGAGAGCTGCTGCATATCCGTGACGGCTTTGGAGCAATCTCAGGACTGGGATTGAATAGGAGAAAGTCACTGCTGTTTCCACTCATGATGATTGTGGGGACTCCAATGAAGAGCCTCCCGTTGGAAGCTGGAGAGATTTTGCTATCTGGGGATTATGGTTGCTCACTCCAGGAAGGCTTAAATACAATATAACATGAGCCAAGTCTTGGACTCTGTGAAATCCGCAGTTACCTTCATTGGAACACCCTGCTGCTCTCACTCATGGGCAGGGTCTCCACCTCTGAGATGGTGCTTCTCTTGCACTGTCTTTATACCATACAAAATTCATTTTGCCCTCTCTCTGCCTGGGTATTTTTGGCGGGCATAGCAGAGTAGCCAGGACAACATTGATGAAAAGCTATGAGGACGGAGGATTGGAGGCACAGCAATTGGAATTTTGCTACTTAGCAACATTGATGCAGCATGCTTCATGATGGTTGGCAGTGGGAGACAATTGAGTAAATGTTCATTGGTGTGATGTGTTGGTGCAGTGGACCTAGTGGTGCTATTAATTGAAGGATCCGGTGTGTTTACGGATAGGCCCTATATGGTCAGGCCTGAGTATTGCAACGGTTGGTAAATCTGGTGCTTCGTAGGACCCCCTTTCATAGGGAACTACCGTTATTGATGCTAGCGTCTCTTCGCCACGTGGTGGCCAATTTGACATATCAGGGGTGGAGGGAGTGTAGCTGTGATACCTGGGGTGATCTATATCCAAATGAAATCCTTTGAGGATGCCCAGGTGGAGTTCAATATGGGACCTGAACAGGGGTGTAACACAGGCCCTCGCAGCCCAAGCGGTGAAGGGGGGCCTGAGCTGCAGGGGCACCCTAGCACAGTAGTCAGGCCCAATAGCTCCGGATTAAAATCGAAGTGGGGGCCCCTCCATGTGCGTGGCAGGGGGGGCCCTCTCAACTTTCGTTACACCACTGGACCTTAACACTTTTAACATCATGCTGGCTTGGCTGAGTTTGTCAGAGAGACATGGAGGGCTTTCCAGGTGGCCATGGACTTTGGGGGTAATGTTGATCTGTGGAACAGGGAAACTTTACCCCCATTTGGGCTTTTGATATATCTGGTCATGGGGTCAAGTGTTGCTCACAGGACTCTGCATGCTCAAGAAACCTTGGAAGCATACTGGGGAGGACCTTTGGTGGGTGCATATTGGGTCAGAGTGTGCACACTGACTTGAACAGTTTCTAGTAACGCGTAGTTTAAGCTTGTCCATTTTAATTTCCCTCATTGTACTTATATGAGTCCCTTAAAACTAAGTTGCTTAAATTCTGACTGAGCATCTTCCTGTCCCTGTTGTCACAGTGATGGGGCAGCTTTTCTGCACTTGGCTTGGGGTTCCTCATTGGTGCGTACATTTTGAACTTGGTTAGTGGATGGAATTAAGCATACTATGGCGCTGCAGCGAATCCTTATGCATCAGTTTTGACTGCTGGGCAATATGGTGAGACCCAAGGGCAGAAAGATGTCTTCTAAGTTCCTGCAATTAGCACTGTTATTAGCCAGGAGACGTGTGGCTATCTTGTGGATGGGGCAGAGGGCACCTTCGCTGGTCCACTTGGAGAGAGATGTTTATTTATTTATTTGTGATTTTATATAGTGCCAACATCACCTGAAGGTGTCAGAGCGCTTTACATAAGGACCAGTTTCATTACATAAGGACTTTGGATTACATGAGTTACATAAAAGGTACATACAGCAAAATTTGCATATAAACAAGTTGCAAGTTCACTCAAGGTAGATAAAAGACAGTAAAACGCTACATTCACATATGAGTAGCAGTAAGTACAAAGGTCAACTACAAACGCTAGTGGTTAGACAGAAAAACTCTACAATCACATAGGAGTAGGAGTAAGTACAAAGGTCTACTACAAATGCTAGTGGTTTGAGAAATATGTATACAAGTTGCATATTCACTCATGGTTACATTTTATAAAGCGCTTATATATTGCACTAGCAGCCGTCCCGACCTTGTCCGGGAGCAATCATGCTTCAGGACCCCCGCCCGCCCCGACGTTGTCCGTGGGTCCCCCGGATTATTACTTTATATATTGCAGTATTATACCTCTATGTTTCCTTTGTACGCTTTTGTAATATGCACACGTCACATTTTGCTCATGTAATGCACCGTTTGCTAGCTGTTGTATGTTGTTGGCTCACGATTCTAACTTTTGTACGATTCTCACTTTTGTAATGCACTCACTTTTATAATGTCCGTGGGTCCCCCGGAGCCTTCCTTCATATATTGCATTATTATACCTCTATGTTTCGCTTGTACGCTTTTGTAACCTGCACGTGTCACTTTTTCCTCATGTAATGCACCGTTTGCTAGCTCTTGTATTTTGTTGGCTCACAATTCTCACTTTTGTAATGCACGGTTTGCTACCTCTTTTGCTTCATTTAATGCTGACCGCTCCTCCCTGCCTGTATTTCACCTATGCTCACAGCTCCTCCCGCCTGTATTACACCTACGCTCACCGCTCCTCCCCGCCTGTATTTCACCTACGCTGACCGCTCCTCCCCCCCTGTATTTCACCTACGCTGACCGCTCCTCCCCGCCTGTATTTCACCTACGCTCACCGCTCCTTCCCGCCTGTAGCTTTTGTATTTCCCCTACCTCATCCGCCGCTCACCGCTCCTCCCCGCCTGTCCGCCGCTCCTCCCCGCCTGTCCGCCACTCCTCTCCACGCTGATGTCCGCCGCTCCTCCCTGGCTCCTGATGTCAGCATGCACGTCGCGGCCGGCCGGCGCTACTTTCAAGGGACTACTTTTTTTTAGGTAAATATTTTAAATAACGTATATTTTTTTATTTTATATAGCCTATGTCCATCTACAGACCCTGCCAATTCCAACGATGTATCAGGTGTGTGGATTGGCGCTGTGGTTCCCGAGTTTACCCGCCTCAAAGGTCCAAAGTTCTTCCTTTATAATAGTAGTATAGATTTGTTAAATGTGGCTTGTTGAATGTCCCTTTTTATTTTCCCTGGCTGCCCCCTGTTCAATGTGCCTTTGTATTTTCCCAGGCTGCCCCCTGTTCAATGTGCCTTTGTATTTTCTCTGGCTGCCCCCTGTTTAATGTGCCTTTGTATTTTCCCTGGCTGCCCCCTGTTCAATGTGCCTTTGTATTTTCCCAGGCTGCCCCCTGTTCAATGTGCCTTTGTATTTTCTCTGGCTGCCCCCTGTTTAATGTGCCTTTGTATTTTCCCTGGCTGCCCCCTGTTCAATGTGCCTTTGTATTTTCCCTGGCTGCCCCCTGTTCAATGTGCCTTTGTATTTTCCCTGGCTGCCCCCTGTTTAATGTGCCTTTGCAAAGCTACTCCTGAGGCGGAAGCCGGGAGACAACAAACGCACCTTTTTAAAACTTTTTCTTGTGTCACTGTTTGATTAAAAAAACTGCATTTTAAACCTGCGCACTCACCCTTCAGGCATCTCCTCCTGGGTTAGAAGTACGCTGAAACAGCGAACCTTTCGCTGCAACGAGGCCGCCAGAAAAGTCAATTCTGCCGCCATTACCGGCGAGGAACAGAGGCCACGCCCACTTGCAGGCCACGCCCACCCGCCCTAGTATATAAACGCTGCCGACAGCGCGACCCAGTTAGAACAAAGCTACTCCTGAGGCGGAAGCCGGGAGACAACAAACGCACCTTTTTAAAACTTTTTCTTGTGTCACTGTTTGATTAAAAAAACTGCATTTTAAACCTGCGCACTCACCCTTCAGGCATCTCCTCCTGGGTTAGAAGTACGCTGAAACAGCGAACCTTTCGCTGCAACGAGGCCGCCAGAAAAGTCAATTCTGCCGCCATTACCGGCGAGGAACAGAGGCCACGCCCACTTGCAGGCCACGCCCACCCGCCCTAGTATATAAACGCTGCCGACAGCGCGACCCAGTTAGAACAAAGCTACTCCTGAGGCGGAAGCCGGGAGACAACAAACGCACCTTTTTAAAACTTTTTCTTGTGTCACTGTTTGATTAAAAAAACTGCATTTTAAACCTGCGCACTCACCCTTCAGGCATCTCCTCCTGGGTTAGAAGTACGCTGAAACAGCGAACCTTTCGCTGCAACGAGGCCGCCAGAAAAGTCAATTCTGCCGCCATTACCGGCGAGGAACAGAGGCCACGCCCACTTGCAGGCCACGCCCACCCGCCCTAGTATATAAACGCTGCCGACAGCGCGACCCAGTTAGAACAAAGCTACTCCTGAGGCGGAAGCCGGGAGACAACAAACGCACCTTTTTAAAACTTTTTCTTGTGTCACTGTTTGATTAAAAAAACTGCATTTTAAACCTGCGCACTCACCCTTCAGGCATCTCCTCCTGGGTTAGAAGTACGCTGAAACAGCGAACCTTTCGCTGCAACGAGGCCGCCAGAAAAGTCAATTCTGCCGCCATTACCGGCGAGGAACAGAGGCCACGCCCACTTGCAGGCCACGCCCACCCGCCCTAGTATATAAACGCTGCCGACAGCGCGACCCAGTTAGAACAAAGCTACTCCTGAGGCGGAAGCCGGGAGACAACAAACGCACCTTTTTAAAACTTTTTCTTGTGTCACTGTTTGATTAAAAAAACTGCATTTTAAACCTGCGCACTCACCCTTCAGGCATCTCCTCCTGGGTTAGAAGTACGCTGAAACAGCGAACCTTTCGCTGCAACGAGGCCGCCAGAAAAGTCAATTCTGCCGCCATTACCGGCGAGGAACAGAGGCCACGCCCACTTGCAGGCCACGCCCATCCTCCCCCTCTACCTCCCTTAAGGATGTGCATTCATCGGACGCGCAGCGGACGGGCGCAGCGGGCGCGCCGTTTGCGCGCCGAAGGCGCGCCTAAGGCAAGCCCGTCTTCGCCCGTCCTCGCCAAGTCATCGCCTCTCGCCACCCCCCCTGGCTCGCCCAGACCTTGTCATCGCATACGCTATGACGGTAAGGAACTCCTACGTCTGAACCCCTCCCAAAAATGCCCTAACACCACTGGCATCCTAGGTCTTACGCACTTACAATGCACCCACTGCCACTTCTCCACCAACGCACCCACCAGGGTACGGTGTGACCTCCCTAATACTACACTACCGCCACTAAGGATATTCCAACTTAACTGCAGATCCCTCGTTAAACACCACCCGGAGGTGAACACGCTTCTTCAGGAAGAAAACCCCGACGTACTATTTCTATGCGAAACATGGCTCCAAGATAGCTTGACCACCATCCCCAATCTATCACTCCCAGAGGAGTTTAATCTGGTCACCATCAATCGTGATTCACGCGGTGGCGGCATTGCCATTATCTATAAAAAACAACTGACCTGTTCCTTTGTTAAGGAACCTCTTCAAGATTGCGAATGCGCCCAATTTAAAATTAGTGTGACCCCCCAATTTATGCTATCTGGCCTATTCATCTATCGCCCTCCAGGCCAGGCCACAAAATTCATTAACGCCCTTCTCGAAACGGCGACAACGCTCACCACTAAGTTCGCCAACTTCACCATCCTAGGTGACCTGAACTTACACTTTGATGCGATTGGTGACAAAACCATCATTAATCTTCTTGCCGACCTCTCGGCTCTGCAACTTAATTCCCTTGTCCACACCTCTACCCATATAGCTGGACACACCCTAGATCCAATCTTTTCTAACATACAAGAGGCAGCAGCTGAAACCCCCATCCCTCTGGGATGGACGGATCACCACCTAGTTAAAATGAGTGTCCCGGCACCCCAACGTCAACGCAAAACCGAATCCTTTCAGAGTCTAAAAAGACCTTGGCACAAACTTTCCCCACCTGACTTACATGAAACCCTTGGGGAATTCCAACACGAAGCTAACCAGGATATAGACGCGATCTATTCTTCGTTCACCAACTGGATCAGCAACGGCCTCGACACTCTCATCCCGGCCAGGCCGTCGAAAGGACGCAATACACCCTCCAACCCATGGTTCGACGACACCCTTAGGACTATGCGCAAGGAGTGTAAAAAGGCTGAGCGCATTTGGAGGAAGCAATATGATAACCAGGACAAGGCGGTGTATCTATCCAAGCTTAAGACCTATCATAAAGCTATTAGATCTTCCCGTGCTTCTTTTTATTCCAACAAAATTAACTCCAATGCGAACCCATCCAAAATCATTTTTAAACTAGTGAAAGAGCTCCAAAGCCCTAGGACGCCCCCCCCAAAAATTTCCTCCCACGAGCAATGTGAACAGCTTGCAACCTATTTCATCGAAAAAGTTCAGAAAATTTATGCAACCTTCCCACAGACTGTTCCTCTCAAGGAAGTACCCCTGACCACGACCCCAAACATCCTACCTTTGTCCCAAATCCCTGCCATCACCGCTGCAGACCTGACCAAACTAGGCAAGAAAGTGAAGTCTGGCTCTCCAGCTGATCCCATGAGCCCTTCTCATTTCATGTCTTCGATGGACTTCTTCTCATCCCCCATGCTGAACATCCTCAACCTCTCCTTCTCCACAGGACTTGTACCCATTGCTTGGAAACAAGCATGGGTATCACCGATAATTAAAAAACCCACCCTTGACCCCACCAAGCCAGAAAACTTTCGGCCTATATCCCTTCTCCCATGGATGTCCAAAATTGCCGAAACCCATGTAAACGAGTCTCTTTCGAAACACCTGGACAATCACGGAATCCTGGACCCTTCCCAAAATGGCTTCCGTGCAGGCCATAGTACGGAGTCTGCCCTACTAGCCACCACGGAGCATCTCCGGATGATTTTAGATGCCGGTCATAGTGTTGCGCTGATCCTCCTCGATCTCAGCGCAGCCTTTGACACGGTATCCCATAACATCCTGTTGAAACGTCTGGAGACGACCGGTGTGACTGGCCCCGCACTTGCATGGTTCCGATCCTTTCTCAAGGATAGATCATTCAAGGTGTCAGCCCCTCCTTACCTCTCTAAACCTCACCCCATCGCTCAGGGGGTCCCCCAGGGTTCGGCGCTGAGCCCCTCCCTCTTTAACCTATACGTCCAGCCACTCACGGACGTGGCTAGAGAATGGGGGCTCACGCTTGTATCGTACGCGGACGACACCCAGCTGGTTGTCACCCTCTCGGAAAGCCCGTCCCTCGTGGCATCCAACTTCAAAGGGGGTATGTCTGCTGTGGCCCGCTGGATGACGGACAACTACCTCCAACTCAACGCCGGAAAAACCGAGGTGCTCCTCCTGGGCCGCAACACCAGCCTTTGGAACGAGCACTGGTGGCCGTCATCCTTAGGCGACACCCCACTCCCCAAAAACTGTGTGAAAAATCTGGGAGTTTGGGTTGATGCCAACCTTAGTTTCCAGTCCCACACAAAAAAGGTGGCAGCCACCTGCATAGGCCTTTTAAGGAACCTCAGACCCATACTTGGGCTCTTCGATGCCAAGGCTCGCCAGCTCATTATCCAGGCCACCATTCTATCACGCCTGGACTACGCTAATGTTCTCCTGTTGGGAGCTAATAAAGCGGAAACAGCCAGATTCCAACGCATTCAAAATGCGGCAGCCAGAACGCTGGTTGGCCTCCCACGGAGGTGCTCAGCCAGAGCCACAATCCGCAAGCTCCACTGGCTACCCGTGGACCACAGAATCCAATTCAAGGCCTTAGTCATGATCTTTAAAATCGTGAAACTGGGAAGCCCCCCTCTGCTTCGAAGCCTTGTCCAACCTTACGTTCCTGGTCGTGCTCTTCGCTCTGCCAACCAACTCCTCCTGTCAATCCCTAGGTTTCGACTCTGCCGAACTGGAGGCCGCTCCTTTGGGGTCCTTGGCCCCAAACTGTGGAACGATCTCCCCCTTAGCATTCGCACTATCGACTCCCTCCCTGCTTTCCGTAAAGCAATCAAGACTCACCTCTTCCCCGCCGCCTAGTTTCCCCCTCCCCCCCACCTCAGAGTAGTGTGTCTGTTCTTAGCGCCGGGACACCCCTTTGCCGGGGTAGCTGTTGCGCTTTACCAAATCCAGAATAGAATATTTTCCCTGGCTGCCCCCTGTTCAATGTGCCTTTGTATTTTCCCTGGCTGCCCCCTGTCTGTTTAATGTGCCTTTCTATTTTCCCTGGCTGCCCCCTGTTCAATGTGCCTTTGTATTTTCTCTGGCTGCCCCCTGTGCAGGCCCTTGCAACTGCCTTATACGGCCTCGTTGTGGAATGTAAAAGAGGCTTGTTGAATTCAGCGTTTTAATGTTTCCCTGCACTCTGACAATCTGTTTGTGAAAGTTGTGCTAATTTACTGTTCTGAGCAGGTTTCTTTGCTTCACCCCTGCAAGAATGTTAGACGGTTGTAAAGCGCCGTCAATTAACGTCCATTATGCTACCTTCTGTAATGTAAGTGAGGCTTGTCCAAATTTCTTTTTTTTCCCCCTTGCCGCCCCCTGTGCAGCCCCTCGCAACAACGTTAGACGCCTTTAAAGTGTGTTTGTTATAGCGCGAGTACGGAAATGTGCTTTAAAAACCGTACATCATGCCTCGTTGTAGAATGTGAAAGAGTCTTTTGGAAATCGCCGTGTAAATTTTTCACTGCCCTCTGACAATGTGTAGTGGTCAGTTGTTTGGCCGCATTTGTGGCCCCGACAGCAATGAATCACGTGCGTGTTGGACCAATGGATGAAGGTTTTGCCTTTTTCTCTTTTCTATGAATGTGTTACTTCACTGTAATGTTGCGTGATTGGTTATTTCTATAATGCGTGTGGCGCCATTGGATGTTTGGTGCAAGGCTTGCCCAACATTGTTCGCTTTGTATATTTCCCTCCCCAAGCCGCGCCCCTTTGTTTATGTTGTCTTGCTGGAACCCTGATGAATGTATCGCGGAAGTGCCCATTGCACAGTTCGAATTTGCCGAAATTTTTTCTCGGAGTCAGTGAGTAGTGAGCCCATTGCACACTCCTAATTTTCCGACATCTTTTCTTGCACAGATTTTAAAAACACTGTTTATGATCCGTAATGCTCCTGAAGGTGTTTATGTGTCCACTTAAGTTGTGTGTGGTGACAAAACAGCGTTTTTCCAATCTGTGCAAGAAAAGAGATGCACAGATTTGAAAAACGCTGTTTCTGATCCGTAATGCTCCTGAAGTCGCCGTGCATGCTCCTGAAGGTGTTTATGTGTCCACTTAGAGTTTGCTTGCTGAAGTTGTGTGTGCTTACAGAAGCTGTTGTTTGTGTGGTTGTGTGTGGTTGTGTGTGCTTGCAGAAGCTGTTGTTTTGTGTGTGCTTGAGTGCTTGAAGGGGCTGTAACCGAGTGAGTGAGTCATGCTCCTCTGGCAATGTTACCGCCCGCATTAGTTTGACACGCCTATGAGAACAACGCCCACAACAACGCCCACAAGGAACTACTTTCTCCGGAATGTTGTTTGCCCTTCGTAATGTATATGTTGTATAAATGTATAGCCTATGTCCATCTCCTGGACCTCCCCTTTCCAACGCTGTATTGGGTGTTGTGATTGATGGTGTACTTCTGGAGTTTACTTGCCTCAAAGGTTCCCAGTTCTCGCTTTATAATATCATGCCATCATGGGTCTGGAGGAATCCCCGAGGAGGGGGATGGCCGTATGGGTAAAAGGCCTGGTGGAAGTGGGGGAATCAGCAAGCTGGATCCCCGGCACAAAATGGCGGAGATCCAGACCATCGAACCCCAAGACACCAATCATAGTCATTGAAATGTCACTCACAATTCCACTGAAACCGCCAAAATGTCTCTTAGTCCACTTGCAGCCGTGATGTTAAAGTCTCGATGGCCCAACTTGGAGCGTCTGAAGAGCCCGGGAAGCCCCAAAATCTGCTACTTCACGGGGGGGCTGGGAGGAGGCAACGGTAGGCCGGTGGTCGCTCTCCACTTGGCCGAATCTTTCGTACCCTCGGTCACTGGGAGTACACCCGCTCCCCAGCAGGACAGCTGATCTTCACCGCCTCTCGCCATACTTTCGAGGCATCCAGCCGCCATCTTGTCATCGGGTCAGGCACTGTGCACATTGTCTCCCAAAGGGAGCCCCCAGCCTCCTGCACCCGCACCGTGTGAGGGCAGGAGGACGAGGCCAAAGAGAAGGGGGACAGCCAGGCGGGGAGCGTGCACCGGGTACGCAGGGGTGCCACAGGGCGACTCGCTAGGGCCACCAGGAACAGCAGTAGAGCCGGCAGTTAGAGTAGGCCATCTTGGCTCTTCCTGCGAGTCTTAGAGCCGGGGTGAATTTCGCTACTGAAGCTTCAACACGCAAAGTCTGCTGAGATGTCCCCGAGGATCAGCACACTCCATAGGCGATACGACACACAGGATTATGAAAAGTAATCGTGCCCAGGGCTCCGGTTTAGTAGCGGAGGGGGATACTGCGGATGGAGCTCCGGAGCCAACTTGCAGAGGAGATCCATTTGAAGAATAGTAGAACTGACGATAAGCTTCAGGAGGATGTACAAATGTGGATGGGATTGTATGCTCATTTTCTACCTTCTGAGGGTGCCTTGAGTGAAAAGGATGAAGATACTGATGGTTAACAATGTGACCGATTGATTCTTAATTAACACCCATTTCAGATTACTTGATAGCTGCATTTCCCTGTTATTCCAATGCCATGCGTTGCCTTGCGAATTGACTACAACCCTCCTATGTACTGTTCTATACCATGTATGATGTGGTGAGACTTATGAAAAAACTATGAAGGTATCTGGTCTCTGATGCCCTTGTGCATATACATTTCAACACGTTGTTTATTTGATTTTGTTAATGTGTTTTGAATAAAAAACATTAGAAAAATGAAGGAGCTCAATTTCTAACTGCTGATTGGAGGCTCTTCTGCAGTCAGACCCCTCTCAACATTACTTAAAAACTCCCCCTTCAGGTAAACGTTTTCAGAAGTGTGAGTAGAAACAAATGGAAGAGTGCAGCTACAAGTTTGAAATGATGTTCCCCGCCACCACATAGAGCTTTGCTGAGGTGGTGGGAGGAGAAGGCAGAGTATGAAGTTAGACAGCAATGAGAGGGGGCAAATCTTCCAGTTGGTTTCAGGCACTTACGCAATCAGACACCCTGTCAACAAAATGTGCAAAGCCATCCTTTAAGGTAGATGTTTTTCAAAGTGTGTGTGCATGTAGTTGATTCAGAGTATTTAGCAAATGTGACCCTCGGGTCACCAGGCGCTGTACAAATCGCTAAAATAAAATAAAATAAATAAATAAATAAATAAATAAATAAATAAATAAAATAAGGAAAGAAAATGGCATGGCTGCATTTCCTACGTCTATAAGTACTGTACAGCAACATTTGAATCTATTCTATACGAGGACTACTGTGTGAGCTAATATATATGCAACTAAGTGAAAATGGCAAATAAGTGGTAAGAGAATGGCAATGCTTGCTCAATTTAAACATGTCCTTCACAAGGCTAGTTTGTGAATAGGTAATAGTTTTCTAAGTGAAGCAAGAGATCTTGAAGGAAATCTGGGCATCTCTGAAGAGATTAGACAGAGAATCAAATAGCAATCGGCTCTTAATATGTTATTGGCATCCACTAAGATCCCTTTGCTCCCATCAAAGTAGGAGAGGGCTGCATGAGAAAAGCCTTTCTTGCAGGACAACTGGCGTTGCTTTTGGAAGTAGTTGGTGTGAGACAGACTTGTAGATTTTAATCACACATTCCTGGACTTGGAGCAGGTGTTGCAAATTCAAGGTTACAATTGATTATTGCCACCAGCTGTGCCATTGATTACCGTGACCATGTAGGGCTGCTTTCAAGTAGCAGGAGTGAAATGCAAAGTAAATGGAAAACGTCCTTTAGGACAAAACCGGACACGCTGTGGATTCACAATGCCGGCAATAGAACAAACGTGTCATTAGCACGCATTTGTTCAGCACGCAAGTCATTACAACGACTTGCTTTAGAGAAGGCTCATTGGTTGACTTTAAATCCAACATCTTCCCTACTGTTGCGCAGACTGGAGATGGAACAGTAAATGACCCAATTCCAAAGTTCAGAGACCCTCTAAGGCAAGTCATTATAACGTCTTGCACGCTGAACGAATGTGCACCAACAGCGTGTTTGTTTTACTGATTGCCTGATGAAGGCATGGGTGCTAAACGAATGCGGGATGCCATCGTACATTCCTGTGAATAAAATGAAAGCTACAATTGTCACACTACAAACAGGCTTGTCGCTCACAGTTTTTCTATTGTGCAGTGATTTAAAAGTGGATATGGAAAGCTCTAGAAGGTGGGAGTCTCTGACAAACAGAGAGATGCCACATTATTCCTCTACCCCTTACTGCACCTCCTAGGTGAAGCCCAATGGCTGGTCCACCCGCTTTCACAGCATGATGGAAGGTTTACCAAAGGCAGAAATAAACTCAAGGGCTGTCCTGGGCTTTAGTCTCACCCCTGTATGCCACTGCAATGTGGTTTCTTCTCTTTAAGACTTCAAAAGCAGACCAAAGACCTTCTAACCTTCAGGAGACTCCTCAAGACCTGGCTCTTCGAACAGTACCACCCCTCCAGCGCCTTGAGACCCTCACGGGTATGTAGTGCGCTTTACAAATGCTATGATTGATTGAAAGCTATTCACTGTTATGATTGGTGTCAGAGATCTGCCTGCCTCCTTTTCACCCTGCTAGAAAGGCATGCCGTGGCTTGTCAATGTGGAAAAAGTTAATCAAATGATGACGATGCCTTCGCCTCCCTCTTTCCAGGTGATGGCCTGATCCCCACCAACTGAAGCTATTGTCTGGGGAAGTCTGTGTTCTTATTTCTGGCAACAGAGTCATTCATTTGGCCCAGCCTGGTGCTTGAAGCCCAAATCTCATTAAAAACGAAGGGGCCGATTCACAGAACTAACTTAAGACAAAATCCTAAACTTACTACTTTTGGTATTCACAGAAGTTAGGATTTTGTCTTAAGTTTGTCTTAAGACAAACTTAAGACAGACTTAAGACAAAATCCTAACTTAAGTCTGTCTTAAGTCTGTCTTAAGACAAACTTAAGACAAAATCCTAACTTCTGTGAATACCAAAAGTAGTAAGTTTAGGATTTTGTCTTAAGTTAGTTCTGTGAATCGGGCCCTAACTCTGTAAGGTACTGCAAACTCCAAAGTGTAAGAATGAGTGCAAATATGTCCAAATTAATATTACATTTTCACTTGGGACCTTTTTAAACATAATGAGAGAGAGTTTTCTTTACCTTATGTTGAACCTATGCAAAGGTAAGATTTGGCGCATCATTCACTCCGAGTGTGAGTACAAAACCTTCAGTATTAGCAAATCACTAAGCAAAGTGCTACAAACTCACACTCTAGTCAAAAGAGAAATGTCGGTATTTCTTTTTTGCTCCACAATTGAATTATAATACCTGCAAAGGCCAAAACCAATCTATTGATTGACATTATTCCTACTCAATCAGTCCACACACAACAATGCTGCACAGCATTTTTGGCTGCTCCACTGCATTCTGAGATTTGTTTGAGAATCTGGGCCTGAGTTTTGCGATTTTGAGAATCGCAAAACGAGATGTAATAAAAATTTTGCAAATATGTGGCACTTTGAAAAAAGCAAAAAAGTGCTTTTTTCAAAGCCTTTGCAAATTACCACCAACTGTCAGTTGGTGGTAATTTGCAATTTCTTATGCCAAATTCGCACAACTTAGGTGCTTTCTACATCGCATTTAAGGAATCGCAATTTGAGATTCCTTAAATGCAATTGCAAAATAGAGAATCACAAATTTTGCGATTCTCTCATTTGCAATGCCCTTTTCGAATGATACATCCCAAAAGGCCATTTCACGTTCGCAAATGGGCCGATTCTGATAATCGGCCCGTTTGCAAACGAGAAAAGGGCTTGATACATTTGCCCCTTTGACTTGGAGTGAAGTGCTAAATGAAGACCCAAGAATGAAAATGATGGCCCACCCGATCAATGTGTTTTTTCGAAGTTTACAAATAATATGTAGCCAAAGCTATGATGACACACCAATGAGGACACCAATGAGGACACACAGGGCTGATGGTTAGGCAGACCTTGATGTATAAAATGTGGACTGAAAATGAGGTTGTGTCGTGCCAGCGAGACCACATGAGACAGTGAATAAGGGTCTTCCAGACCAGCAATAATGGCAGGACTGCAAATTCGGTGCACAAAGCCCAAAAAGTTAACTCGGGACCAGGAATGAGATCCAAACAGACAGGCACACCAAAATGAGGGAGACAGTACTTTCCAGACAAAATAATAATTTGCAAGAAGAATATGCCTCTGTGGCCAATTGATTCTGTTGGAGCTATGCCCTATCTTGGAGATAGATGCTTAGTGATACAAACTAAATCAGATTAGTAAAATGTGTTAACATTGCACAGGGACTGGGTCTTTCAGATGAATTTTAATTTTCACAGAACTGTAGGTTAATTATTATTTTTTTCTAATATTATTATTATTGCATTTTGTAAAGCGCAACAGCTACCTCCAACGGAGGTGTCCCCGCGCTAACAAGTGGTGTGGGGAAGATGTCCTGGTGAGCAAAAATGGAACAGAAGAAAGGCTCTAGGGTGAACTAAAGAGCCAAGGGCCCGATGTAGGTAAACTCCAATTTACCACTTCTTAAATACCGAATCATACCGAATCGGTATTTAAGAAGTGGTAAATTGGAGGGGGGGAGATGTGGGTATTTCAGAATCGGTAAATACCGAATCTGTAAGATTCGGTATTTACCGATTCTGTAAATACCGAATCGGTATCCCCCATTGATTCCTATGGGCCTTGAAGCCCATAGGAATCAATGTGCATTACCGAATCGGTATTTACCGATTCGGTAATTACCGATTTCTGCAAGGGTGCAGGGGGTGTCACTTTGACACCCTCTAGCACCCCCAATACTGGCTTGTGTGCCATGTGGCACACAGACATGCCCTAAGGGCATGTCTGTCTGTCACATGGCGTAGGTGTGCATGCACACATGTGCATGCACACCTGGATTCGGTATTTTAACACCCAATTGGATTGGGTGTTAAAATACCGAATCTGAAGGGCCTGTGGGACTGACAGTAGTCCCACCTACATCCCGAATTTTAAAACTCGGTAAACTTACCGATTCGGTATTTTTCAAATTCGGTAATTTTACCGAATTGGTAAAATACCGAATCGGACAAAAAAGGTCCCCTACATCTCAAAAGGCCAAATACCGGTCGGAAACGGCCAAATTCGGCTGTTTCCGACCGGTATTGGCCACCTACATTGGGCCCCAAGTCTTTAGATGCTTTCTAAATATCAGTTGTGAGTTGGCCATTCGAAGATGCTCTGGCATAGCGTTCCAGAGAGAGGCAGTAATGAAAGAGAAAGAGCGACCGCCTAATCTGGCTTTTTTTAAACGTGGCACGGAGAGGAGTCTCTGGTTACTCGATCTCAGTGTGCTGATTTGGGTGTATTTGCGTAATCTTAGTTTTAAATATTTTGGGCCAGTGTCTCTAGTGGATCGAAAGGCCAAGATCAGAGCCTTAAACTGGATCCTCTATTTTATAGGCAGCCAGTGAAGGCTACGAAGATCGGGGGAGATACGGTGGCGGAGGGGTACATTCCTGATAAGCCTGGCTGCAGCATTTTGAATGACCTGCAGCTTTTTGATGAGGTAATCCGGAAGACCCAAGTACAGACTGTTGGTATAGTTTAATTGAGAAGTAATGAGTGTATACACCACCGTTTTTCTGCAGTCCCTAAGTAGTAAATGTAGAAATCTCCTTAGTGCTTTCAGCTTCCAGAAGCATGATGAAGATAGTTGGCCTGAGAGGGCAGAGTCAAATTCGAATCCCATGTTTCTTGCTGAAGATACTGGTTTAGGAGGGGGATTGAGTTCCAAGGGCCACCAAAGTTCTGGTTGTGGGGGTGATGGCTGGTTAAAAAATTATTTAAGGTAATATGGGCCCAAGAGCCGACTGACTACAGTTTTATGAAAAACATTTTTTATTTTATTTTAATTACACACAGGAATTTCTAAAGAAATTGAAAACTACTGTTCAATAATAGTATTATTTCTCAAAAAAGAAAAATAACATATTGTTTAGTTACTCCAAAATCTAATAATTTGTATTAATAGTAGCAATGGCGTGCAGCTGGACAGTAAACCACCAAGCATGTTCAGTCCCTGCCGGGAAAATACAAGCTTACAGTACCCTTAAGGAATCTTGAGATGAACCATAGAAAAAAGGACAATAAATACAAATAAAATGCTTCAAGTGTCATGGGATAGAGAGTTTGCTATTTTGTTTAAAAAAGGTCTACAGGTATAAGAGACAATCATACAGCACTCTTTGGTCTCAAAGATATCTGAGTATGACTTTCTCTTTAAAAGTAAGGTAGCGATGTCTACATGTCAGGTTATTACAAGGGGTATATAATACAAAATTAATATTTAGTAGGGAGAGCCTGTCCATTAGGAGAAGATGTGACACACTTACGAATGTGTGGATAATTATATTGTATTGCCACATTTTGGGATGAACCTGCTGCTAGACCAGTGTTTCTCAAAGTTTTAGAACCAGAACCCACATTTTACAATGACAAAATTTCACAAACCACCTAGCTATAATGGGCATGAAGTAAATGTAAATGTATTGAGACTTATATAGCGCACGTATCACCCGAAGGCATCAAGGCGCTTGCCTTGGGAACCCATCCTGACGTTTTCCCTGTGAGATAACCCCTACTGGGCATCCCCAAGGTGAAAGCCAGGCATCCCGCAGTGGATGGGCCGCCGTAGTGGAGATTAAGCAAGCTATTGCCCAGAGTTGCAGCGTGTGACCCCATGATTAGAATAGGCACCGAGGCGAGAATTGTCGAGTCCGTGGACATTTTGGGCTCAGGACCCTGCCGCGTCGGGAATTGAAGCCTGGTCCCGGGCCAGACCTCTGCATCAGGGTCTGCCGCTCTAATCAGTGAGCCACACTCCTCCACATGAAGACGGTGATTCTTTAATGTCATTTACAGGCTGAACATTTTCCATTGAAATGGCCACTAAATTTGAACAGACATACAGAGTTACTGATAAAACTACATTGAACACAAATGATAACAGGTAGAATTCTGAATACAGTGAATATTTATAATTTGTGCATCACCAAATAAAATGTCTTGATTTGTTTGGATCCTATTGAAACTTTGTTTCCATCACTCAATAGAATCACAAAAAAATTTGCTTCATTTTTTCATTCCTAAATGCTGAGTGTGTACAGTTAATTTACAGGTATTTACATTTTGTTGAATGTTACAAAAATGCCACCCTACAGTCATACCTTTCGCACTATTAGTACCCTAGCAAAATTGTCACAAAATTCACTTTACCTTTCTTTCTCTGACTACAAGGTAAGAGGAATTTGTAATCACCAATCCCCGTGTTAAAAAAAATTAAGCAACAATTTGTCATAAGGCACAGTCAGACATTTGACCTCTGTCTTTGAAAGCAGCAAATGTGACAAGGTAAATACAGAATTCAAAGGCAACTTTATTTACTGCTTGGAATTTTGCTTGACACAATAAATTGGTTTGTGACCCGGACCCACACTTTGGGAAACACTGTGCCCGACTACAGAACCCAGACTTCAGAAAACAGACTATCAGAGCACTTACAGATGTATTAAATTATTCTTTAGTGGGCAGGCAAACCAAGTGTGCGCACAAATGGTAAAAAGATTTAATTTAATTTAATTTAATGAAGTTATAGCTGTCGTCACTGTGTAAGAAAGCTAAATCTTAATGTCAGTTATAAATTAAAATATGTTACATTTCAATAAGGTTGTTCTCTTTTACTTCTATTTGACCTAGACATGTTAGTTGATTGGCGGTTTTAGGTACTGTTTTCTTTAGTGTATATAAGGCTTAAAATGGTAAACATCACCAAGGAATATTTAACTTTTGTATAAGAGACTTGTCACGTTATAGGTGGGAATATTTTATTGTAGAGTATTTAGCAATAGGTTTTATTAACCAAACAAATACACATTCCTTTACCTTAAACAGTAACCAGTTAAACAAATATGATCTGCCCAATACATTAGTGTATGATTGGAAGGGAAATGCAGATATATAAACAAGACAACGAAATGTAAGTCTGATCTTCATGTTTATTTCATTTGTAAAAATCACACTGCATAATGTAAGATAGTTAGATCTTAAATAGATGGGGAAGAGGCATTTAGGCTAATGTGGTCTTAGGTTACATCCCCCTTAAGGATGCTGCTGTAGTGCGTTCTATCATATAACATTTCATGTAGTCATATTTGTGTTGTGATGTATTGTCCTTATTGTTAACTGTTCACAGTCTGGTGTCTGTCATGTAGCATGTTCATCATTCAAGTGAATGGATCGAGAAAAGCCTCTGCCATTTTTTTTTACTCTCTGTGAGAAACTGAAAGTCTTAAATAGCTTCCATGATTTCTGTAAAGTAGCAATTGCCCATCTGGGTTGAAGCAGAATCCTTATTTGAAATCTGGTTGCCTGATATGTGTTGGTCCTCAGGTTTGTTTACTGCTGCTGTTCAACATCAGGGTTTGTCCAAGAGCTAGACAGCATTGGAAGTGTAAGGAGAGAAGGCTTTCAATAAGTGAGGGCCTGAAAAAGACAAGTAGCTAGTTCTCTGGAATGTCCGCTAACTCAGTTAGTTGTTTGGTTAGGAAAAAGCCTGTGGGCCACATATACAACCCTTTTTAGCTCTCACAAACAGGAAATCGGTCTGTTTGCAACTGCTAAAAAGTGTGGTGGCATGTACAAACCACATTTTGCGATTCAGTAACTAATTACTGACTCGCAAAATAGGATTTGCGAGTCGCTATTAGGAAGGAGCGTGCCAAGGGCGTCCCCTACTAATAACGAGTCATCGTTGTATGTACTATTGCTCTGAGACCGCAATTACGGCCTCAAAACACTCACCTACTTCAAGTAGGTGGTGGACCCCTTCCCCTTTGTGAATGTATGTAAAAATATTTTTTAAGAGCAGTCAGTGGTCCCAAGGACCACTGCCTACTCTTTGAAAATGAGATGGAAACGTTTCATTTTTCTTTTTTAAATGCATCCCATTTTCCTTTAAGGAAAACGGGACGCATTTAAATCAGCTCTATTGAAAAAGCCATCACAGACATGGTGGTCTGCTGACCCCAGCAGGCCACCATCCCTGCAAATGCTGGCCTTTCCTAATGGGTCGGAAATTGTGACCTCCCTCATTTATATTGATGAGGCAGGTCATTTGCGCCCCCATTAGGAATCTCAAACAGTGTCTGAGACACTGTTGTACATTCGATTTTGCAAGTCGCAAAATGTCGCAATTTGCGACTCGCAAAATGGAATGGCCGTACATATTGCCCTCTGTATTTATAGGGCGTTTTATTTGGTGGAAGTGTGATTTGGCTACTACTCTGTTTGAAATTTGGGGCTCTGGTCAGCATAACAGATTTATACCAGTCCTTCACCAAACATCTATGAACAGCTTTATAGCAATTACAATTTCCAATACTGATTAAATTGGCTGTCTCTTTTTATCCATCTTTGATGATAAAAGAACCAAATATGATCCAGTATTTTTAACTCCCTGTACTTCACTATTACAGAGAGAGCAATAGGACCTCAGGTCGAAGTGATTGAAAGTACCAATTTTGGACAAGTCCCCACCACACTTTTGGACTAATGCCTCAAATAGATTAAGAGCTTCAGCAGAAGTATGTTATCACCTTAGACAGTGGCAAACATGACAGAAAATGTTTAGGGATGTGCAGCCTTTGCATGGAAATGAAGCTGCATTTATGCTGCACAAAACACAACACATCACCACCATGACAAAATGCAACACGTCAAATATGCACAACATTCTTGTCAAAAATTACCACCTTCACAATCCAGCTTTTATAATATGGTGGTAAAACTTGTGCACATCTTGGACCTCCATCTCAGGGGCAGTCAAAAATCGTTTGTGATCCAGCCTTTATTGTTTGCATGGACACTTCTCTTTCATTGACTGTGCCCCTTGAGATATTTTCTATGTAGAAGCCTCAATTTTTTCATATTTTCTGCCTTTATCGACTTTGTAAGTTTGCTTTCTTATCACTTCTTCATCCTCTTCCTCTTCCGCCCACCTAACAGACTTCAACACATTTTCTACATCTGTGACGTGTTTGTAATCGCTAAGCTTCCGATCCTTTTTCTGACTGTAATTAATTAGAGCAGTTATACCTAGTTCCTCCCTGCAACATTGTGTGCTATCTTTAATTGGCAAGGAAATAAAAACATAGAAAATTTCTTAAACATGCACCACATTTGTGTGATATAGTTATGTGTCTGATATTGTCGGTTTCTATCTGTAGTCAAAGGGACCCCTACATTTTGTGAATGTTTGTAAAAAAGTTTTTTAAGAGCAGGTAGTGGTCGCACTGACCACTAACCTACTCATACAAAATGAAACAAAACTTTCCATTTTTCTTTTTTAAACACATCCCTCAAGGAAAATTGGCTGCATTTAAAAAAAAATATGACCACTAGTTAAATGGCAGAGATTATAGACTATTTGACAGGTATCCCAGTAAATAGACAGAGTTCACTATTTATCAGGTCAATAACCGATTAGAAGGAATTCTGCACCAATTGCACTTTATTACTGGCCACCAGATATTGTGGCAGAAACTAATTTATTTATCTGGTGAACACAAATAATGATGTTTTTCATTAAACAGAGCTCCCTCCAAGCCTTTTAAGCCATCAGATGAATAAATGTGAGGATTTGATGCTATTTTCCTGGCTATCTACCAAAAGGTATATTATCTGAAGTAGTTTGCTGGCAGTTGTATAAGTAGTGTCCAGCTGCTGGCCACACATTTTACAGTTCATGAAATTTGCTTGAATGTGAGGTTTACTGCTAAAAAAGCTTTTTGGTAAAATACTAATGCAAAATGTGGATTTTTAGTGTTTTCTCTCTTCTAAAATGTACTTTTTGTAGAATTTCTGTCTTTCTTTTTTCAAAGCTTACAATTAAACCTTACAATTTTTTCCATTTGAAGATGGTTTGCTCATTCAACCAGTAAAGACTGGTAGTATTCCTTATTTTGGTTTGATGACTTTGATATTCTGTCTACTGTTGACCGGTTTTCAAATGTGTAAGCACCTCATGCCTGCATGCACATTAACCTTTCTTTTGCTGGCTATTCCTCAAGGCAACACATGTTGAAAGCAGCATTGGCTACATGACTCAGACGATGCCTCAATAACATGCCTGAATAGGTGCTATCTGGTTGGGGTTGTTTAGGTTCCCATTTAGTGGTGACATGGCATGGCAGTCTGGACTGGACTATTAAATGTTTTTATTTTAATTTTCAAGGATCTTTGAAGACCTAAAGAACCTATCAAATTACACTTAAAAACATGTAACAAATAGAAATGTTTTTCCAACAAAAAAACAGTAGAAAAAGGCTTAAAAACACATATCAAAATGCTTTCTGAAGAAAAAGTACTGCAAAACGACATTGCTCTACCAGATTATGAACCTACACACTAAACAAATGAACTCTTCATAGAGCCAATAAGTACTTGAAAGTAAATTTGACAAAAAATGAATAACAAAAGTAATAATGAACTAAAAAGTTATAAATATATTAAGTTAACAAATAATGAAAGTCTTCTCTAAATACATGCTAAAAGGAAAAGAAAATAAAGACCATGACACTGAATGACTTGAAATCTAAGAATGAACACCTCAAAAGTAAGCATTGGAACTAAAGCATGAAGCTAAAGTTAAAGTAATAATAATGCTTTAACATATTTAATTAATAAACTAAAACAAACATCTATCTAAAATGTAAGTTATAAAATAAACCAACAAAACTAACAAATCTCTTCATCCCAAAAGACTTCAACAAACAAAAACTCAACCAAACCCAACAATAAACAGGCATGCAAACCAAAAATCTATAACTAACATGAAATAAAGACAATATCCAAAATGTAAGTCAAAATGTGCAGCTGCAATGTATTTTTTTTTAATTTGGATATAATAACATATTTATTTTTTAAAATAATACATATTTTCTATAATATAAAACCCGCTGATAAAATGTCAGACACAGCAAAATACATCAAATGAGAAGCTAATAATAAATTATGGAGGATATACTTATGGTAAGGAGAGCATAACCAGTAAGAAAACAATATTACATATAAGCATGTTATGGGAAGGCATCCACTGAAAATGAAATAATTAAAAGCATAAGGGAATATAACCACCCCCCTAATATTAATGAAATAGAAGACTGGAATATTTTACAGGACCTGAAAGAGTCAGGTATGAGCTCATAAGACGCAATCAGAACAAAGCTTAAAATGACTATACTAAATGTTCCTGAATAGCCAACAGGCCAGCTCCCTGGCATGCCAGCCCTAAAAAGATTAATAGCCAGATATTTTCCAACAGGCACGGAAATGCCAGCAACAACTAAAACATAAGAAGAATTAGACATACTCCACCACTTACTAACCAAACATTGAAAATACACCTATTTGTTATAAGAACAACCTCAATAACAATAAAAGAATTATACGGCCAGATTCATCAAGCTTAATTGCGCTCGCAAAGGGCCAGATTCTGAGAATCTTGTCCTTTGCGAGTGCAATTTTTGCATTTAAGATTCATCATCCCAAATGCAAAAATTCGCTAATAAAGAATTTGCACATTTGCGAGGAATTGCATTTAAGGAATCTCTATTTGAGATTCCTTAAATGCAATTCATGAACCATTTTAAGATTGCGAAATCGCAATTTTGGGCCGCTATTTTCCGCGAGGTCAAGCCTCGTGGTAAATAGCGAAAAACTTAGAAAAATGCATTTAAATGCATTTTTCTAAGTTGCATGTTACACACACACATGTCCTTTGGACATGTGTGTGAGCAACACCAATGTAGATTACATTTCAGGGGTGCTACAGGGTATCCTTTGGACACCCCTGGCACCCTTGAAATCGCTTCCTTATTTGCGATTAGCTAATTGCTAATCGCAAATAAGGAATGACTCCCCATTCATTCCTATGGGCCTTAAGGAATAAGGAAGCTGTAGGAATCGCAATTTTTTTTGCGATTTCTACATGAATCCCGTTTTGCAAGTCCTTAATAGGGATTCCTTAATAATCGCTATTAAGGACTCGCAAAATGGGACAATGATGAATCTAGCTGATAATTTGTACTAAAAATAACAATTTGCTAACCTTAACTCAATGTAATGCATAGATGATGGATGGCACTTTTAAGTTATGCCCTCTTCCATTCCAGTCAAATCTACACAATACGGTTTAAAAATACTAGTATCCTATTATACTATTATATATCTAAAAAAGTTCAACTTACAATGAAATGCTAATGCATACAAAAAACAAACCAAAAACTATAACTCTCCAACACTCATCATAGATTTTTGAACAGACAATGATTTCGACCATACCTAAAATCTGTCCAGATATTTCAGGGGTGCTACTAGCACTTTGACCAGAGAATATGGAGACACCTTCAAAAATCCAACATTAGCATGGAATATGCAACTAACCCTGAATATACACATACAAACAAAGCTGATAGTCACTGCTGAAGTCCCTAAATATAATGATATGCTAATTGAACCCCCTTATTCCCAACAGAATAAAACAAAACAAGCTCAACTAATCGATTATTTTGAAGATACTTGGGTTGACTGCCTGCCCCAATCAGGCCACAGACGTCAATCTATATATCAAATTGTGTGTGAAATCTCTATTACAACACCATGTCCCAAGAAGCACAGACAAAAAAGTACTTTGTCCCCTACACTCTAAAAATTCCTTGAAATACTTACAAAGAGAAAAGCTAGCCACAGCTAAGACTGGAACAATCCCTAACCCAACTCAAACCAAAAATATTCCAACAAACAAAACAAATGCATGAATTCCTTGCACGCAAAGTAATACACTATACTTACAATCAAGGACTACCATATCTTGATCAATAGCAACACCCCCACCTTTATAAAGCACACTACACAACAACATAATTTAACCTCCCTACAGCACAAAACTCATAATATTTCTTCTCAATAATATTTAAGAAAATGTAAAATACCAATCTGAATAAAAGAATAATTCAAAAGACAAAAAATCTGATTCATAATTAAATGTTACTTTAATAAATGTTTTAAAACAAATACATGTACAAGGCAACATACCCAACATTGTCTTAAATTAAAACAATCACTTTCCTGTGACCTATAAATTGTATTAACATCATAAAAATCATACATGTACACAATAAATTAAAAGCATTTCACAGAAAAATGCCATTGTCCACCCAATAACATAAATAAAGAAAGAAAGAGAACACTTAAAATGTCATAGTTTAATTACTGGTCATTGAAATGGTGATCTAAAAACTAAAATCCAAAAAGAGGCCACATCCTCTGCGGAGAGGATGTGGCCTAACGTCTAGGGCGGTCAACCTCGAAACTGGGGAACTGGGTTTGAGTCTCGGCAGAGATGCTCAACATCCTGTGATTCTTGGCAAATCAGGGCCAGATGTAGGTAATCCAGAAATACTGATTCCTTAATAGCAAATTTTACCGATTCGTTATTAAGGACTCGGTATTTCCGATGTACGTAATAAATCGTTAAAAATTACCAATTCGTTAATGATCACTAAAAAATTGCGATTCGGAATGAATCGGTAAAAAACTAAATACTGAATCCCCACTACCGAATCATTAATACCGAATCCCCAATACCGAATCGGTAAATACTAAATCGTTAATTTAAAAAATCAGTAATTGTGGAATCAGCCAATCCTGTGCATCCCCATTACCTCCCAAATACGAAGTGGCCACACCCAAGCAGCTGCACTGGAGCTGACTGTGAGGCAGGTAGCAGAGCAGAGAAGCCAGGAGCAACGCAGCTTTATTATGCATCAAAAACCAAGCAAAATGTCAAACCAGGAGACGGTAAAGGAGGGAGGTGAAAGGAAAAGGAAACAGAAATTCAGCGAGAGGGAGCTGGAGGTCCTCATAGAAGATATTACCAAGGACCATGATAAGTTGTTTGGAAAGCAGTCCCTGCATGTGCCAGAGTCTCAAAAAAGGCAGATCTGGCTTGCAATACAGGAGAAAAGCAATGCCATCGGAGTCACACAGCGCTCCATTGAGGACCTGAAGAAAAGATGGTACGATTTGAGGAAGACTGCTAAGGCGAGGATGGCAGAGAAGCAGGCCAACAAAACTGGTGGAGGGAGGAACACAGCACCTGCACCAACTGCTCTGGATCTCCTGGTTGAGTCCACCCTCCAGCCGGAGAGTGTGAGTGGGGTTGGCGATGCAGACAGCTCAGCCAGAGCTGCCAACAAACAAGGTAAGATGCATTCACAGCATACTGTACATCCACCTCCCAACCGCCAATCCCCAGATAGGCATAGGGACTCCCACTCCAGTCCATGTTTAACTCATAACCTGCAATGCATTATGGGAGATGTATTCAGAAGTAACAGATGTCAGAACAGTCAGTCCACCAAACCCAAAGGCATTAGCAGGCAGAGGACAGTCGGTGTGATTGGCAGGCATTAAATGTATTACAATGCAAATGCTGCCAGATAAGTGAGCATATGTACATTCTGTCTTTACAGGAGAGCCATCTCGCAGGGCAGCAGAGGGGAGCAGAGGAAAGGCACCCAGGCCAGAGAGGAGGCAAGAGGAGGATTACCAGTCGCCTGCAGGGCACACCACCCCACCACCACCACCACCACCATCACCACCACCACCACCATCACCACCACCAACACTACCACCATCACCATCACCACCGCCACCATCAACGCCACCACCACCATCAACTCCACCACCACCACCAACAGGAAGGAGGCATACAGTGGCCACCCTCCAGCAGATGGAGGTGTACGAGGAGGACAGCACAGAGGAACAACAGTCTACAGGGGCTAGGATGCCAACAGGGCAGGATCACAGTCCCTCACAGAGCGTGCCCACAAAACCTCCAGACGCCGCAGGGCAAGGGCAGCCAGTCCTCACTTCCAGAGCGAAGATGACAGTGTGTTTTCTGGGCTTGAAGGTAATATGCTGAAGGTCCAGCGCCTGCAAGGGAGAGCAATAAGGTCAGTGCAGCGGGATATGACACACATGAATGCCCACATGCACCGCATAGAGAAGGGCATTAGTGCTATGAACACCACCATGGCTGAGGGCATGAGTGACGTGGCCACGGCTGTGAGGCTGTTGTGCTGCAAGTTAGATGAGGACCATCTGTCAAGGCGCAGGGAGAGGCAGAAACTTTATAATTACACCAAGGAGGTGACCCGCCTGTCCACTGCAACCTCTCCTATGTGCAGACGCTCAGTGGCCATGCAGGAGGAGATGGCAAACTGCAGTTATGATGTGGCTAGGGGGCTGGTCACAGTGACCACTGCACTTGAAGTCCTGTAAACAGACAAGGTGGCCACTACATCTGATGGGGTGGAAGTGACAAGGCTACTAGTCATAGTAGCATCACACCCCCTCCCAAAGAGTCCAGGAGGCACAGCGAACGCCACAGCGCTGGCTCTGGACAGACTGGCAGTGCAGACATGGGACAAAGGAACGTGGCAGTGCAGCGCGTGGGCGCAAGAAGTAGAGCCAGCCATGATATGGTTGTACTACAGTGGGTGACGTAACCCATGTTTCTATGGACACTGCTTTTGATCTTGGTGGTGTGCTATTAAACACCATCACTCAAATACAGTAACTGGCTATGTCTCCTTACTTTCTCAGAAATAGTTGTGTGTTATCTCAGCCCGTCTGTGTCTCCCATCTGGTGCTGCTGCCACACCTGCTGCACTGTGCTCTGACTGTGGACAGTCCACACCCTCGTCTTCAGAGTCAGTTAGTTCCACTGCTTTTCCTTTCTTTGTGGCAAGGTTATGCAGCATTGTACATGTTGCTATTATTTTGCAGCAGATGATGGGGTGGTACAGACGTGCACCTCCACTTTTGTGGAGGCAACGGAACCTGCTTTTTTGTAGTCCAAAGGTGCACTCCACAACGTTGCACATGCTTTTATGTGCCACATTGTATCTCCTCTCACTTGGGGGGATGGGTTGAGGCATAGAGTTAGGATGAATGACCGGACGGCAAATGCGCTGTCACCTGAATGAGAAAGAAAGTGCCATTAATTTGAGTCACCAATACATTCATCCAAGGTATACATCAGGGTGTGTCACATTGATTTACCTAGCAGGTGTCCTTCTCCGAATTCACCAGCAGCCAGACGTGTGTAGATCCCACTGTTCCGTAATATGTAAGAGTCATGGGTACTCCCTGGAAATTTGGCCACAATGTCAGTAATGAAGTAGTCTGCATCACATATCACCTGCACGTTGATGGAATGCGTGGATTTGCGGTTGCGGTATATGTATTCTGTAGCTGCAGGTGGGCAGATTGGTATGTGTGTTCCATCAATGCACTCTATTAAATGTGGGATCTGTGCCTTTTGGTAGTAATCCAGCTTTGTCTTCTGCAGTTCCGCCTGTGTGCTGGGGAAGCCTATGTAGTGATGCATTCTCTGCATCATGGCATCCAAAAAGGAGTTGAAGAAATGGGACAAGCAACTCTGTGACACACCACCTGCCGCAGCTATCACACCCTGGTAACTTCCAGATGCGAGTAGGTGCAGGCTACAGAGCACCTGCATATGTGTTGGTATGGAATGCGCCCTTATCCCGGCCCGTATCAGGTCTAGGATGGTTTGAGGGTGTAGCCTTTACCTCTCATGTATTTCTGCCTCAATCAATGGGAACAGTGTAACACGCAGTCTGTACACACGCTCTTCCCGTCTCCAAACCCTCAGTCCTGCTGCTCGCAAACGTAGCTGCCTTGCTATGACATTGTGTTCACACTGTTGCCTTTTGGGGCTGTTTTTATGCAGTGCACCTGATTACCACCTGCTCTGGGTCAGTGGTAATTATCGATTCTTAAATACAGATTTTTGACAAATTCGGTATTACCGATTTTATGTACATCGCATTAGCGATTTGTTACTGATTTCTTATTTACTAAGGGCCCGATTCACAGAATGAACTTAAGACATTTGGTATTCACAGAATGCACTTACTACTATCTGGTATTCACAGAATGCACTTACTACTTTCGGGATTCACAGAATGAATTTACTACTTTCGGGATTCACAGAATGACCTTACTACTTTTCAGGATTCACAGAATGAACTTACTACTTTTCGGGATTCACAGAAGAGACTTACGACTACTAAATTTACGTCCGCCACCGGGCCGTAATTTCCGCCACCGGGCCGGATATTACGGCACTTTGGCGGACTTTACCGCATATTTGCGCAAAATCCGATTACGGGCCGTAAATTACGATTACGGGCCGTAAATTACGATTACGGGCCGTAAATTGCGATTGCGGCCCGTTTGTCATGTTAGTCAAGAGGAAACACCTGGCCAAGGTCCACCCATCCCCCAACATGGATCAGCTGACACACAGCAGCCAATCCCAGCCCTGCAGCATGTATGAATGCTGAGCAGACACAAACAATCCCTTTTCAGGATGTCACTGAACGTGTTTGTAGCACTACCCCTTGCTATGCGGCAAAACTACTTGAGGAGGAGGAGGAGGAGAGCACAGAGGATCTACAGGCAGAGGATCAACCTATTTGGAATGTCCAGCCAGGATGTAAGGGCCAGGTACCGTTTCCCACCTGAAGTAATCCTGGAAATGGTATGTGAGTGGGAGCAGGAACTTGACTCTGTGACCTGCTGCTCACATGCTATACCAGCATACCTCAAGATCCTTTCTGCCCTCCACTTCTTTGCTACTGGCTCCTTCCAAAGGGTCACTAGTGACCATGTGGGCATTTCCCAGGCGAGCCAGTCGCCGTGCCTGCATCAGGTACTGAGATGCATCACTGAGAGAGCCCCCAAATACATCAAAATGCCATATACACTGGACATGAGACAAAGGGCAGCAAGAGATTTTTATCTCCTTGCACAATTTCCACGTGTGCTGGGTGCAATAGATTGCACACATGTGGCCCTTCAGCCACCCCGCCACATTGCACACATCTTCTGCAACAGACACAGATGGTATTCCATCAATGTTCAAGCAGTCTGTGATGCCAGTGGAAGGTTCATCAATGTGCATGCAGCGTTCCCAGGCAGTACACATGACAGCTTCATATTCCGCATGTCACCTCTTGCTCGGCGTATGACTGCTGGAGAATTTGGTAACATGTGGCTACTGGGTAAGTATCAAGCACTGAAAATGGGTGATATGCGTCAAGTAAATATATGAATGCCCCCCAATAGTAATGATTGTACAATAAGAAACATGGCCCAACAGACACAGCATGTATGAATGTATAGATCATGTCCTGTCAAAGTCAAAGAGTGAAATGTTAACAACTGCCCATTCTTCCCTCCTCAGGTGACGCTGGGTATGCACTCTCTCCACATCTCCTCACCCCTTACAGGCGTGCTAACTCTGTACCTCAGCGTAGGTACAATAGGGCACACATACGTACTCGAGCCATCATCGAGCGCACTTTTGGTCTGTTGAAGTCGCGATTCAGATGTCTCGACCGTACAGGGGGTGTGCTTCTGTACTCCCCAGTAGTTGTGTGCAAGATCATACTAGCCTGTTGTGTTTTGCACAACATTGCTCTAATGCATGGCTTACACATGCCTCTCGACCCTCGACTAGCTCTGAATGTGGGAGACCGGGCTATTGCACATGACCGACGTCAGGGCATGCAAGTCCGTGATCTGCTAGTTGCCACATATTTTGCATGAGCAACCTGTAGTGCCACGGACAACATGTGGTTTGCTGTCTGTTGTCAATGATGAAATGTGGACAGACACAACAGTGTCCATAAATCCCACCCTGAGACGACTTTCCAAACCACACTAATTGCATGCAAATCACAGCTGCTGACAGAAGTCAAAAGGTGGATTGTGCCTCAGGTCACGTGCCTATGTCAGCGATCAGCGTAGTGGACATCCCTTAAACAAACTATTCACGCTGATGACAAAAAAATCCATGTACTGAGAGACATACCTGATAAGGATGGGTCACCAAATCACAAAAGGTTGCATACTCAGGCCTAAGACCACTAGAGAATTGACTCCCCCACAAATGATGGGCCCAGAATGTGAGTGATGATGTCATGTTAGAATCATGCACCAAGGGTCAGATTTACAATAAGAGTTGCATCTCTGCATATCAGCAGGGATGGCCAAGTAATTGTGCCTCACAGCAGACATCCCTTGCGCCATCATGGCTGTGCCGCATGTAAGAAAGCTGTGCGCTGTGGGCCAAGTATAGACAGAAGTGTGAAGACTATGCTGTCATAAAGGTGAAGCACCACTGGAGTTGGGTCGCAAGCGCAACGCAGCTCCAGCAAGGCAAGCGGCGAGCCGATGCCCAACATGCAGCATCAATTCTCAGGTCTCCTACAAGCAGGTGCAGGGTTGGGACGCAGCATGGCTACTAAAATGAGTGTAATTTTGTACTTTTCACACTCCCACTGTTTGGTGGCGTATGTGTGCTGGAAGGCCGCCCCCCCCCCGGGGCAGGAACACACAACTGCGGTGCAGGGCCATACAATATGACACATTTCACAGATGCGTCATGTTGAAGATACCCCACAGCATGGAGTTGGCGTAGCGCTGCTGCGCCAATAAACTTACGCTACTGTGGCATAATTGGGGCACACAGCAGCCCCCATATGTATCTGACATATCCACACTTCTCCACACCAATGTTACATGACACTTCATTCAACTCTGATACTGAGTACTCAATATGAACTACATGTCTCATAATGCAAAGTATGAGAATAGGAAAGTCGGATGGATGTTGTCAGCCCCCTACCCCCTGTCAGTGCATAAATGACATGAAATGAACTGTTCCCCCTTTTGCTACATAATCATGCATAACACCTGCATTGTCCTTTCACTTTCCCCTACATCAGAACAACAGGATGGCAGTGGATTTGTTTACTGATTGTTTACTGATTGTGGATGGCCCAGGGTGAATAAAAAATGGCTGCAAAATACTTCCTGTGATGTTTTTCCTGTCTCCCACTACCTGTATAACATTTCCTGTATGAAATAATGTGTTCCGGGTCATTTTCGCAAGTTACGGCGCCAAATCGTAGTTTCCAGTTACGTATCGTAGTGCGCGTGCGCGTAAACGACGCTCCGGAACCGGAAACTACGAATTCGGGCCGTAAATTACGAAAATAAACTAGAACACATCATTGCATACAGGCAAGGTGATACATCAAGTGGGAGACAGGAAATACTTTACAGGAAGTACTTGGCAGCCATTTTGTGGTCATTCAGAGTCATCCTCTTTCACTGATCAGATACACAGGCATCCTGCTGCTCTCATCTTACCAATTTCCCCATAATGGCTGAGGAATATGAGGAGAGAGCCCCCCCTTTCTCAGAAAGGGAATTGGACATCTTGGTGGAGGGGGTGCTGGAGAAATTCCCTCAGCTATATGGGGACCCTGAGCACCAGCTGAGCACTGCAGCCCGGGGCAGGCTATGGGCCAACATCGCCGAGCGCTGCAGTGCAGTGGGAGTGTCCACCAGGAGGGCTAGGGCGTGCCGCAAGCGCTGGGAGGACCTGAAGCGGTGGGCCCATCACAAGGCTACGGAGCTGGCTGGCCTGTCCACCCAGCACCATGTACATCGTCCTCGCCTCTCACCACTGTACAGGAGGGTCCTGCGAGCAGCGTGGCCAACCCTCCATGCTCAGCTGGAGGAGCACGAGCAGCATAGACCTAGTAAGTTCATCATATGCAATATGAGTCTGGGAGTATGATGTGAGTGAAACAGTGCTGTACCATTGTGTGTCCCATGCCTCCATTAGCCAATTCCATGTCCAAGCAGCAGTCACCAAGTTTTGATAGGCACACTGTGGCATATGGACTATACAGGCCAGAGTGCACTTTGGGAGTTGTAATGTTCTCATGACAACTGGGTAAATGAGTCACACTCATGCATCCATATTGAATTCTGCTCTGCCAGCACCACTACAATTGTACCAAATCTATCATAACGGATGTGTGCATTGGATGAGCGATGGTACAGAGACGGTCCAGTCTGCACATGGCAGGCCATGGGGGATTGGATGTTGTGATTAGCATTGCACCTGTAGCGTTGTGTTACAATTGAGACAGATCATCATGTGCCTTGGAGTCAAGACAGATATTGAGATCCTTGCATCACTCACAAGTTCTCATAGGTCTGCAAGGTGTGACCACTGACAGACGTCTCACCCTCAGTGGCCTGTATGACATTTTACATGCACAGATAGCTGACACAACTGCCCACCACTGTTCAGCGGTGTACTGCACTACCGTGTTAGTCAAGTAAGTCACTATGTGGCACTGGATTGTCTGAAGATGTGTGGGGACATCAAAAGGCTAGACAGTACTCCAGACCCCACGTGGATGTATGACCCACATTTGTCTTGTCCCATACAATGCTACAAAGCAGATGACACTTGTCCAGACGTTAAATAGCTGCAAATCAATATCAATGGCCAATATCTTTTATATCTGGACTCTTCATGTTCTCCTCTGGTGGACTTGTAGTTGAAATGGTACATGCAGCAGTGACACGACACACAGATCACAACAATGCCAAGGTTGAGGTGTGGATAATTCAGTTGCGCAAGCCACAATAATACACATGAGATGTCCATGTCAAACTCAAATCAGTATATGACAGTGTGCATACATGTAATGTAAGTGCATGGACAGAATGGGGGTTGGGAGCACACTGCCTCACAGTCCCAGCACGGTTTGTCCCTTTGCATCCTGGTAAATGCAGTACACATTCCAAACTGACTTTGGAATAATCTGGAGTGATACACCAAATTTGCTGCTTACTTTGCTGTATTTCCCTAGACACGTGTTCCTGGAATGAGCGCTTCATCAGTAGAGAGCTGCAGTTTCAGAGAGAGCAAAGTAAATCATCTTGGTTTGCAGTGTGCCTGTGAGTGTTACTGTGACCTCAGAATAACTTGGCAGCATTCCAAGCAAACACAGATGAATCAGGAGTTAGTTAGTACTGTACACAGAATATACCCGGATGCAAAGGGGCAAACTGTGCTGGGACTGTGAGGCAGTGTGCTCCCAACCACCACTTAGTCCATAAGGACTGATGGGCAGATCAACAAGGCACTTGCGCCTCTTTGCACCGCCATTGGGTCACTTTAGTGACGCCGCGGCGGAGCACACAAAGCGCCATGCTGCTGGATTATTACAACGTGACGCATACGGTGCAGGATTGCATCCTAAAAGTGGCTGAGTGAAACTACAAGATACCACTCAGTCACTAGTAGGGCCAAGCGAAGTCAAATCTACGCACCTGCTTGAAGCAAGTGTTAGGATTCCCGCAGCATGTTAGCGATCGTGCACCCCCGAGCCTTGCTGGAGGCGGGTCCGCAATTGCCACGCCACTCCAGCAAAGCCCGGCTCTTCCACCGGGGATGCATCACACATCTGCCCACCCAAGCGCCACAGTGTGCCGCTTTGTACATGTGGTCCAACAGGGGTGACGCACGGGTGGGCTGATGCGTTACAACTCATCAGACACACCTCTGCTGATTAGCGGAGATGCGCCAGAAGTTGTAAATCGCCCCCTGATAACTGTACAGTGTGATCAGAGATAAACAAATTTGGACCTAGGCTATTCTATGTATGTGTAGCGTCATGCATGGAACAACCACCACATCAAGATTTTGCTTATACTTCTGCAGGCACGGTTGATGAGACAGGAGATCCGCAGGAAGAAGTCCGGAGGATTAGACCATCTGTTCGGCGACGGCTAAACCCTCTTTCCACTAGCGATGAAGGGGAGGAGGAGGAGGAGGAGGAGGGGGGGCCATCAACATCTGCAGGCCAGAGGGTTTCACCCACCCGGGATAAAGACGAACACTACACCGGTACTATGTCCCAGGTGGAGGCTGTGGACAATGAAGGGGGGGTGACGGACCGGACACTCGGACCATGATGTGGGGGATGGCCCCTCACCCACACATACATCACCAGTGGGTCACAAAGAGGTGTCCCCGGGGAAGGCCAACATTCCATCTGGGCCTGCCATCTGCCCCACCGTACCTCTAGAGTCCCCCATGCCATCGGGTGCTCCTGCTCAATCCCCTGATACCGGTCTTCCTACTCTTGGCCGCCAAGCCAAACCCATCGGCTCCGGACCTGAGGCACCACGTCCCTTCTGTGTCCCCCCCCCCCCCCAGTGCCGGTGCTGTTCCTCCTGTGGCTGTGCCAGGGGACTTGAGTTGGATGGTCGAGGGTCAACCAGACATGTCCGCTCGCATCTTGCTACAGGTGTGTCTGGAGATACGCTCGATGCAAGCGCACCTAGTCCGATCTATGGACAACATCGGCATCCAACTCCAGTCCCTGAAGACAGCCATTACCTCTTTCATCTCCCAAGTGCCTTCCCATACCACCGTCAATGTGTCCCCCTGTCCGTTGGCCCACACTGGTTCCCCCCATACGCCTCGTGTGTCACGTTCCCGTGTGGTGCCTGTTCCTGCATCAGCCAGACGTGTGGATGTGTCCGACCCTGAGGAGCTAGACATTGTGCTCCTGGATGATGACCAGAAAGACACTTGACTGTTGGACTGAGACATTGTTTTGGACGATGATTTATTTCTCCCCTTGTGAATAGACTGGTTCCCATGACGCTACCTGACGTATTATATTTGTTTTGCCCCACCCAAATCCAAGTTCCCTTCTCCTTCTGCATTAAGATCATCATTTGTTTTCCTTTCTCCCTTCCAAACCGACGGTTTGTTTGTGTTCCTACATAAATGAATTTGCAGTATTATACTTTGTCTGACTAGTTTGACTTCATTTTGAATGTCTATTGCCAAATATAGACACATATTTAGTAAGTCATATGCTATGCATACTAAAACGTGTTGGCATGATGTGTTACACTTGTACCTGTCTCACACACACACACACATGCCTACATCATCAGAAGAGACATACTACACAACAGGTTGGGTTGGGTTGGGCAGGTAGTGGGGGTGGTGGGAGTGACTGTGCAGCGGTTGGTGGTGGTTGGGCAGGTAGTGGGGGTGGTGGGAGTGACTGTGCAGCGGTTAGTGGTGGTTGGGCAGGTAGTGGGGGTGGTGGGAGTGACTGTGCAGCGGTTGGTGGTGGTTGGGCAGGTAGTGGGGGTGGTGGGAGTGACTGTGCAGTGGTTGGTGGTGGTTGGGCAGGTAGTGGGGGTGGTGAGAGTGACTATGCAGCGGTTGGTGGTGGTTGGGCAGGTAGTGGGGGTGGTGGGAGTAACTGTTCAGGGTGCGGGTGTGTTTGTGTACCTTGGCTGTGGTGCTGTGCAGTTTGTGTTACAGGTGTGGGGATGTGCTGTCCTACAGGCCGACATGATTGTCCCCCTCCCTGCGTTGGCTGTGAAGGTAGACTTTGGACCACTCTCACCATGCCCTCCATCATCTTCATGGCCAAGGCATGGTGTCTTGCACTCTCTTCCCTTTGGATGGATATCAGGTCTCTTGTATTTCTAGACATTTCCTGTCAAGTGCTATCCATCCTGTCCAAAGCTTGGCCCACCCTGTCCACCACCTGAGGGAATTGGGCCATGTCCTGCAGGGACCCAGAAATGTCAGACAGGGTAGCCCCTACGGCCCGAATGTCCTGCCTCACATCTGCCTGCTGTTGGAAGAAGTCCTGCTCCCACTGGCCACCATAGTCATGTGCAGGCCCCCTCTGCTGGTGTCTGCCAGGGATGAGATGAGCAGGTCCAAAAACAGGGAGGCTGGCAGGTAGAAGTCTGTGGGCAGGAGAAGGGTTCCCAGGCGATACCTGGTCCACAAAAGGGCTGGTACTTCCCACAGATGGTGGAGAGAATGGCAGGGATTCACTGCGTAGGGAAGAGTGGGTAGGGGAACAACCGTGTCGGTCCGGGACGTGAGGGCTGTGAGTGGATGTATGGTAGCCGTGTCTGTGTTGATATTTGCCGTGGTATTGATAGTCTGAGAGGAGGCAGACGGGCGTTGCTTTTCAGAAGATGTGAGGCGGGGACGTCAGTATTGTCATCCCCGAAATCTAACAAATTGTACTCATCATCCTCCTCAAAGGCAACGTCCTCTTGCTCTTGATCCTCTTCCTCTTGGGCATGAGTTGCAGCCGACATTGCTGCCTGGAGGATCAGGGGATTCTCCCCTCGGATTTCCCATCTGCCAGTACTGGTTGTCGGTCTGTCAGCCTCTTTAACAGCATCATCTGAAACACAGAGGTTGCAACTGTATTGGTGATTGACCAGGTATTACATGTGCAGCAACACCAGGGTTGTATTTACTGCACCTTGCATCAGCAGATGAGGATCATGTGATCTGGTTTGGGTACCACCACAAATGGCCGCTCACACCATAGCCCTGAGGTGTTACACGGAGATCTACATGATACTAGCAAACTCACCAGTTCCAGCCACAACTCTCTGTCCCTTTGCGTTCCCTCCTAGTCTATCCTGCTGCATCTGTCTCACCATAGTAGTTGTAGACGTAGTTGTAGACATAGCTGTAGAGGGTAGAAACAACATTATCAACAATCTGCCTCACCAAATGACAGACATGCATATGTGTCACTCCTGGTCTGTATTTCACTTAGTAATCAACAACTGTTGATTCCATGTAGAAGGGGATCTTGATCTATGTAATGGCTTTGTAATCTAAGCTGTTGACACTCCTCATGCCCAATTTACCTGAGGGACAGGTGCGTGACAGTTTCACAGCTGCAGCCAGGATGTCATGCATCCCCCGGGATGGTGTCCGCTGCAGTGGTCTCATCCTGTCAGCATCTGTGATGAGAAATACATGTCCATATTTTCGTACAACAGATTGTAGCTATGAGAACAAATTACATTCTCATTAGCCATTTGTGGATAATCAAGGACGCTGTGCAGCATGCATAGCTCATTGACTTAACAAGTGGGCACCTGCTCACAAGCAGCATTTGCAACCTTACAGCCATGCGGCACTGACATCAATAAGATGACACATCAACTGACGGACTTGTATGAGAAGGTTACTGATTTGACCCTTACCATTGTGACTGACTATTTTCATGGGTGTAATGTTGTGTGTTGACAAGTCAGAAAGGAGTTCATGTGTGAGATGTGCAATTGTCAGGGGCCTGATGTTGCCCATATGTGCTTCCCTACCCATGAGGTCACACAGCTCATTATTGAATGAGAGAACGCAGATTACTAATGTCCATCCTTTGAGTGTTCTCTGTTCCCATGCTCCATTTCTAACATCATGGTACTACTCACATGACAACAGATAGTGTCTTGTGTGTGCGGAAGACATCCAAACCTCATATTTCATACACTCACCTATACATGTGGATATGGTAGAAGGGAGGCAAGCAGAAGACAACATTTGGATTTGATCACACATTGCAGAGGAGGTGAGAAGCTTTGAATCTTCGCACCTGCACTGGATTATCCTGTTGCTCTTCAGCAAAATAATTTTGCAGGTGTAACTGCATGAAGAATCACCTCAGCAGCCCCTACACCCATCTCACAGGTACACAACTGGCACCAGTGTGTGCCTCAGCCATGCCAATTTCATATTGATTTGAGCATGTTAATTTTCCTAGGGATTTAGCATATCATTGACTTGCAAGCCTGTTGTGTTGTGGAGGTTTCTCATGACACATTGTTCTATTGTATGTCCATTATGCACACACTTGGCATACATTTTGTGTCAGCATCTCATTTGCCACCAGGGTCTGATCGGCCATGTGTTCAAATGCCCCATGTGAGCATATTGTGATGCAGGATAACAGTGTTGTACAACACATATAGTGGAGGTGAAAGGCACAGCTCATAGGCATTCAGCAAGCTTGACTTACCGTGGCCCAGCACCGGATCAGTCTGTGGTCCCTGGGCAGATGTGAAGTCCAACCTAATAGCAGGAGTCAGTGGGCGTCTGGGGTTATGGGAGGACGGCATTGTACCTACAATGATAAGTTTGTTTGGCAACTTTACATTCCTGCTGCCACATGTGATGCATTGGATTCCTGGTACAGGACGGGCACAAGCAGTCATGGTCACCACCGTTGCAGTAGTGTGTCATACATTATGTAATGTGTGATCCCACATATAACTTAGATTGGGCCCACTACCTTGATGCTACCTATAGCACAATGACATGCCTACGACTCCAGAGGTAAAGTCCACTATCGTGTTTTGTTGATGTCCGAAATTTATCCATCCAATGTACGCAGTACATGATCAGCTGTGTGGACTGTGCTGAACAAAGTATGTATGAAAGATTTGAAGTTGGACAGTGTATGCATTGTCAATACTACAGAGACTGGTATCTCCCCGTTTGGTCTTCATTTCCGTATCGGTGCAAATGCTACTTCTTGATTATGTCTACAAACACTATTACAATATGGTGTATACACCCTTCTGACTTGTTGTGGCCCTCGATTACAGGATTGCTTTCCCCGTTCTGGGTCTGTTGATGTAATACATGTTGTGTACCACATTTACAAAGGTATGATGAGGCAAGACATGTTATAATTTGTATTTCGCTGTTCACAAATGTCATATGTAAAAGGTGAATGTCCATTGACATCTCCAATTGTCATGCAGCAAATGTAGCATAAATGGTTGTCTTACATAGCTGGGCACTATTTGTCCCTCTGTTGTCTACTGACGATGTATGCTTTTTGACCATCTCCTGTCCACTTTGACGTACCAGTTAGTGTGGTTGACATGCCTTCATCGGTACGTTGCCGATTCCTCCTACGCGATACGGTGACCTCTAATACTGAAGTTGTCGGTGCTCTGGCTGGATGTGTCAATGGGTGAGAAGAGAGAAAAGTAGACAAATGGGAAATGTGCTTGTGTAACGTTTCGGGGATTTGCCCATTTCTTCTGTGTGATAACAGTATTGCGTGGAACTGCCGCAGACGGGGCAGGTAGGAGCAGTGGTGTGTTGGGGATGTAATGGCTTGGCAGATTGGAAATTGGACAACAGGATAGGTGTTGGACATGTTCACATCAGAGGATACTCTCACCATCTGCTTTGTGATTTAGGCCGGCACAGGGTGATGGACTGTTTGGAGACTTTAGTGGCAGGTTTACAAGCCCCTGGGGAAAATAGATTTACACTGTGGTTGCATCACTCCTGTGACACAACAGTGGTGTACAACAGACAACACATTTAGGAGTATTTGCACTGTGACGCTACTATGGTGAATCGTCATGTTGTGAGGCCCTGCGTAACGTCAGCTTGGAGGTAGGCAGGGTGTGCACTCCTTTGGAATATGCCGCGTCCAAGTGAGTCAGTGTAATCTACATCAGTGGTTCCCACACTTTCGACTCCTGAGGACCCCCATTGAGTTACCACTGGAAGCCGGGGACCCCCATGCAATTTATATGAGTTAAATTTCAATCATTTTAACAGTAATTTGAGAAAAATACACACGTGTGCACACAAAACAAATACTCAAAGTACTAAGTATTTTGGGTCAAGATATGCGACTATTTAATTTAGCGCCTCGCAATTTTCTACACTTTTCGAGTGGTAATTTGCGAGTCACTAAATGAAATGTACAACAGTGTGTTTGACACTGTCTGGGATTCTCAATGGGGTCGCAAATTGCGAGGTTCATTTATATAATTGAGCCGCTCGCAATTTGCAAGCCCATTGGGAATGCCAGCCCTCCCAGGTATGGTGGCCTGCTGGGCTCTGCAGGCCACCATGTCGGGCCAACTTTTCAATAAAGCAGTTTAGAAAAGAAAATGCTGCCTGTTTACAATGCATTTTGTAAAATCAATCAAGTAACAGTAAAGTTGTCTTTACATTTTCTAAGGGCAGGCAGAGGTCCCTGGGACCACTGCCTGCCCTTAAAATATTATTTTGCTTGCTTTTGCTAAGGGGAAGGGGTCCCTGGAGACCCCTTCGCATTAGCAAATGCATTACCATCTACTTGAAGTAGGTGGTAATTGTGACTGTTTTGCGACCACAAACATTTGTACATGTTTTTGAGACTCGCTATTTGGAAGGGACTGCTGCTTCCAAATCGCAAGTTGCTAAACCTATTTAGAGAGTTTCAAACAAATTGGAACTCGCTAAATCGGCTATGTACATGGCCCAATAGGTTTTTGCATGCGCAAACGGGTTAGCGAACCCGTTTGCGCTTTTGAAAACCGATCGTACCTCTGGCCCTTAGTGTTTTATATAGAAGTAATAGGCCCTCTGTCAAATGTATTTCATTTGTTTTATAGCATCTTTCATACCAATGTAGAATGTCAGAGCACTTTACATCACATACATATAGAGACATAGAATCGTACATGTAAATGAGTGTATATGAAATGTTTTAAGAGTTCTTGCTCTGGAAAAGCACAAACTCAGGATTCAGAACATGACACAGGGGCTAGCATTGACTTTAGCATACAAAACGTTTTTCTACGCAAAACTTTCTTCTTAGCAGCATCAGGATAAATAATAACTGGGAGATGTTTAAGGTACAAACTGGTACCATGCAATTTGCAAGCAGCTCTTTGATGACAGTTTATAGGTCCCTCTGCTAGATTATGATTGTCACTCATGAAGAGCACAGTAACAAATGAATCTCTGTGACAAAAGCAGTAACCACAATCCTAGGTACATACAATACTGCTTTTCAAGATGCATTTTATACGTTCTTTGCAGTAGGCACATTTATACTCTGTGCTACATTAGTTACATTACAGCTGCCACTGAACAACATTCTCCTCATGCTCCAGCAGGTACATTGATCACTGGCATTCTCTTGTTGCTGGCAACCTGCTAATTATACAAGAACATTTCTGTGCTTTTAAAAATGATGCCTATGGACCCCATGGAAATGTGTTACAGACCCCTGGGGTTCTGCGAAGCACAGTTTGGGATACACTGATCTACATTATTTCTCAGTATCACCTATCAGAGGCTGCTGTGACGCAACCATACGCCTGCTTGAGGCAGATGTCAGGAGTGGCACAGCACGTTAGGTATGGGCAGTGCATGGATATTGTTGAAGTTGCAAAGCTCTTGCGACACAACTTCAGCAAAGCCCCCCCTACACACCATCAGATTCAACACACATCTGTCTATCCCTGCACCACAGTGCACAACCATATGTACACGACACATCAGTGTTTGCGCAAGGCTTGAATTGGTCACATGTCACATTGGTACTGGCGCTTCCCTGCTAATGTTTGTCTTTAGCTTATTTATTTATTAAACTTACTTTTAAATTTCCATTTGCCATTGCACATTTTCTGTCAATATGTACAGTTATTGAACTAGCTGGGTTGTGTATGTATGGCATCAGTACTGTGCACATGTTTTTAATTGGGTGGGGGGGTATTAGCCTTTTCTGATGCAAAGCATTCTGGGACTTGTGGTGCTACGTAGTGGGTGACACATGAGTCTCTGACTAACCATATTTTTATATGCACTTAGGACTATTTCCATGATCACTATAACAGTGTAACACAGACAATCTCTTCATGCACATTTTCTTTTCATTCCACTTACCTGGTACTACGTGGCGGACGTCACTGACAGGCAGCCCATGGACCAAGTGGGGGTGTATTGTTGTCAGGATATCCTCCTCCAGTCGGGTGAGCTGGATGCGGGGTCCAAGGCATGCATCAGGGAGGATTCTCCGCAGTTCTATCATGGAATATTTTTCCTTGGCCCTCTGCTTTTCGTCCTGCCACTTTTTTTTAATGTCCTGTATGGTTCGCCTCTCCACCCCCAGGGCTGAGACAGCAGTGGCTATCTGCTGCCATAGTTCTTGCTTCTGTGCCCCACTGGTGCAATATGGTGGTAGCCCATGTAGGCGATTGTGGTGCCTTACAATGTATTCCACTAGCATGGTGGTCTCCTCTGCAGTGACATTTTTTTTCCGTCTCTGCTCCATGTTCACTGGCACTGGAAGCATTGTAGGAACAGTCTCTCTGTGTCCAAACCTGTTCCTTCACTGTGTGCTGCTTTTATGTGTTTTGTGGTACTGGTCAATTAGTGTTAATTAGCTTCAGCTGGAGCGTGGTGGGGGATGGTAGGCAGTGGCAGCATACACCATGGCAAAATGGAGCTGTTGGCTGGGATTGGCTGCTGTGTGTCAGCTGATCCATGTTGGGGGATGGGTGGAACTTGGCCAGGTGTTTCCTCTTGGCTAACATGACAAACGGCCCGCATTCGTAATTTACGGCCCGTAATCGTAATATACGGCCCGTAATCGTAACTTACGGCCCGTAATCGGATTTTGCGCAGATGTGCGGTAAAGTCCGCCAAAGTGCCGTAATATCCGGCCCGGTGGCGGAAATTACGGCCCGGCGGCGGACGTAAAGTTAGTAGTCGTAAGTCTCTTCTGTGAATCCCGAAAAGTAGTAAGTTCATTCTGTGAATCCCGAAAAGTAGTAAGTTCATTCTGTGAATCCCGAAAGTAGTAAATTCATTCTGTGAATCCCGAAAGTAGTAAGTGCATTCTGTGAATACCAGATAGTAGTAAGTGCATTCTGTGAATACCAAATGTCTTAAGTTCATTCTGTGAATCGGGCCCTGAATCTGTATTTTGGTGTTTCAGTGTCTGCCGATTGGTAAATAAGGAATCGGTAACTGGTTTCCCTTATTCTTACTGATTCGTTATTACCGATGGCATTCGGTAATACCTACATCGCACATGGCTAAATACCGGTCGGTAACGCTGAAATTTACTGAATTTCCGCATTACCGACCGGTATTAAGCCACCTATATCTGGCCCTTTATCTCTCCATGCCTAACAAAAAGTGTGTGTGTCTGCCTGTAACGCAACTGGTGCTCATGTAAAGTGCTCTGATACCTCGGGTCTAGTTCGTGCAATATAAAACTCCCAAAAAAAGAGATGAATGAAATGCAAAAGTTATCCAGATGAAAATAAAAAAATCCAATATTTTTCCAATAATCAAAACAATCTATCCAAAACTCGATAAATGAGAATAAAAGATAAAACACTCCAGGAAATCTAAACATCTGTCAGTAGAGCAACTCCCCACCACAGGAACCTAACAGGAATCATTGTATTCACAGTGATGCCAGTACAGCCAACTGGGATTTCATGAGGTTCTGCGACTGCTGCCACCTCCTTGAGCATATCAGACAAATACTTCCTACAGTGCGGAGAGAGCAAGGGTGCCAGGAGAGAGGCATTCGATCAAGGGACCTATTTGTTTCTCCTTCACCATCATGGAGTCAAAAGTGTAGGTCACTGCATCAGAAGACAAGAGCTGGTCCACAAATCTTGGCAACGGGTAGGAAAGCACTCAGGAAAGACCAGATCAGATGGACTGTAACCCAGGAAAAGCATCTGGAGGAGGCCAAACCCCACTGCACATAGAGTAACACACCATCTCCACCTGTGCGCCTACAAAAATGAGCAGGGAGTAGCCGAGTAATTTCAAGAAATGTGGGAATTCGAGAGGCTGTCCTCCGTGCTCAGTGCTTGAGACCTTCACAGCACCTTGAGCCCTCACAGCGACTTGAGACCCTCACAGCACCTTTAGACCCTCACAGTGCTTTGAGACCCTCACGGGAGTAGTGCGCTCTATAAATCCCTGATTGATTGATTTATTGGTGTAAAGAAAATATGGAAACTAACTGGCACCGCTATTAGACACTCGAATCAGGGCAGTAGCTAAAAAGCCATTTGGAGGTAGATCAAAAACAAAGGCTGAGCAGACAATTAGAGCCCCTTAAGTCACCCTTGGCAGACCTTTCTCTATAGCAGAAGGTCGTAAAAAATTAGCAATGTGGGTGTCACAAACAGGCTAGAAAAAAATTGCAATTGAGTGTAAACATACTGCCATCTTCCACAGTAATCAAAGGACTAGTGATTCAAATATGCACATATCTGAATAATAGAATGGTATATAAATGTGTTTGTACTTGCTTAATATATTATTATTATAGTCCCGTTGCAATTAGAACCAATTGTTTTTTTGTAGAACTAAGCTTGTTAGTCCCTTTAACCCAGGGTCTAAGAGCCACTGAATTTCTTCTCACAGATCAGCCTTTTGTAGCATGAGACAAGAGTTTGTTTCATAACAATTATAGTGAAATTGCAGAAATGCTTTAAGCGATCAGCAGTGCTGTACTGTAATAAGCAATAAGCATGCAGTACCACTGCTAATCACCCAGAGCATAGCTGTAAAACACTAATGCCGGGTTCCTCTCTTTATTAGTCTGCACGTTTCTTTGTTCTGCACATTAGAGCTAAGCCTCGCTTCCTGTAAGTATAAAAGAAAACAAGCAAACTCCCAAGGTTCAAGAATTACACAACCCCCCCTTTGCATTGGCTCGATTTAAAACACCACTGCTGCATAATGCCTGTCACATTTATTGTGCCAGCACTTTATTTTAAGTGCTTAGGAATTACTGTTGCATTACAATGGAACCCTTTATTGCACGCCCATGAATTACAAAACAATTCATCAAACTTAATATTACTCCAAAGAGTTCCAAGGGAAGTTAATAATGCTATGATGCCAAAACGTATGACACTTCATTATTTCTTCCCCTGGAATGGCGCTGCATTAACATGAATTCCTGTGGCTTATAAGAAAATCAAATTGTATTTTCTTTTTTTTAAACACCAACAAGTGCATTTGCTCATATGGTATATGGTTGCTGGATACAATTAGTGTTCATTCCAGGGAGGCGCTGCCATTTCATGAACATTATATTGGTTTCTTTAGTACAATAAGAAAAATAGAAGCTGAAAAACACTACCAGCCGTGGGAGTGTATGCTAATTCCTTGAGATCATGGAAGTGTTCTCAGAATAACCTTAGTTTTCTGTAGTTTTATTTAGCGCAAACTCGAGCCGCAGGTATTGGAGCGCTTTACATGAGCATAGTTACATTACACAAGGACACATTCATTTTTAGTAGGCACAGGGAGATTAAGGGCCAGATGTATCAAGTCTTTTGCGACTCGCAAAGGCCGAAATTCGCAGAATTTCGGCCTTTGCGACTCGCAAACGGCCGATTTGCGATTTTTGATATGTATCAAAAAATCGCAATTTAAGGAATCGCAATTATTTGCGATTCCTTATTTTGCCATAGCATTTTTGCGATTCCTTAAATGATATGTATGACATATTTTTGGTTTGCGAATTTGTGTTAAGAAATCGCAATTTACCACCAACTTGTAGTTGGTGGTAATTTGCGATTTCTTTTAAAAATGCTCTAATTGGCATTTGTAAGTGTGGCATGTGACACTCATACATGCCCATAGGGCATGTGTGTGTGCCACATGCACACACATGTAGATTTGAGGGGTGCAGCAGGGTGTCTTTGAGACACCTCTGCACCCTTGAAATAATTCTCAAATTGCGATTAGCAAATAGCGAATTCTCAATTTGAGAATTATTGCACTATCATTCCTATGGGCCTCCTGGCCCATAGGAATGCATTGGAAATTATTCTTCATTTGCGAATTCGCAAAATGCTAATTCGCAAATAAAGAATAATAAGGAATCGCAAAAAAATTGCGATTTTGTACATACATACCGTTTTGCGAATTCTAAATAGCGATTAGCAAAAAAATCGCTATTTAGGATTCGCAAAACGGTATCTTGATACATCTGGCCCTAAGTGATTTGCCCAGAATCACAGGATGCTGAGCCCACGCCGAAACTGGAACCCGGTGCCCTAGCTTCAAAGTTGGCAGCTCTGGCCCTTACGCCACATCCCCTGGAAGGTTTGAAGATTCAGTTTGACTGTTACGGAGGTTGCAAATCTCCTGGCTCTGCCCTTGCCTGGTTTAGGTAACCCTGGAAGAAGTTGCTAATAATGTTGTTGTTACACTGTGGTCTAGATTGGTGCCAAAATTGTTTAACATCATAGGGGTTGTGATCAGGAAAGCGTGCAAATAGATTATAATTAAGCGTACGTCACAAGACAGACACATATATTTTGAGCTCAATCATGTATGGACACTTACAACTACCTTGTTGCCTTTGATACCTCTGGCACTGATCTTAGTGCCCTTGGTTTTAGGGGGTCTAGAAAGCAACCCAGAAACATAAAGTAAATATTGGTCTTAGAGCCCTATATTGATTTGGCCTATGTCCTTGGGGCAGTGTGGTCACTTGTGCGATGCTGCACATTTGTAAATGTTAAATAGATCAAAGGAATGTTGTACACCACTTTGGACCACACAACAATTGAGTATATAACTCCCTTTATCTGTTTAGAGGTGTATATTCTATTTCTATAGCGCAAGCCTAGCCAAACGGCAGAAGAACGCTGTACATGGTCAAAGTAGAGCATAAAGCGAACTAGTGACAGAGAGTTAACTGGTTTGTGGAATGTTAATGTATTGTGATGTGGTGTTCTTCAAAGATGTGGGTCTTCAACTCTTTGCAAATTTGGAGCCGCTTTGGGGTGGTCCTAATTGATACAGGGATGATGTTAATGATCCTGGGTGCATAAATGGAAAAAGTCTGCTGCCTTGTTTCTTCTCTTTCACACTTCTTAGTCTTTGTATTGTTACCATTCCCTTTTTCCCCCCTCTCAACACTAAATATGAGGTTGTTAAGGTTTTTAAGAGGTGACTGGGGATTCAACTGCTTATTTCATTGGGGTCAAAGGCTGTTATTACGCTAACCCTGTACTTGCCTTCACTACTAAATTCAAGGCAGATGGTCTTTTATAGCCTGCTAAAAGTGTTGAGGGGAATAAAGCAATTCAAGATTAGACTTTCAATTTAGTCATGCCTTTAACCCCTTCAGTGCTGATGACAAAGCCAGCTCGTCATGGGTGTTACCTGCCCTGCGCTTATGACGAGCTGGCTTTGTCATGAACAATGAGGAAGTAGCATCTGCAGCACCCAGCGGGAAAACCCCTAGCAGCCAAGGTGTTAAAGGATCACAGACTCCGAATTCCAGTTTTGTGGATTTATTATAAGGCCAAACATAATTTAATATAAACACCTCAATATCAGAGTGTATAAAAATCAATACAGAGCCGAGTCTACAAATATAATTCATTCGGCACAAAAGGCATTATATGATGAACTCTAAAATCAAAAAGCAACATAGAATAGAAGCTGAGTCCAATTCTCTGTTCATTTGAAACAAAGGTATCTTTCCCTACTCTGCTCTACATGAAAATCCTACCTATTTCCCCGATATCCTATCCCAATGGTGTCAGCACGTGTTGACTTCCTAAGAAGTACTCACGTTAAATGGGTCTGATAGCCTAAAGCTATGGAGCTTGTTCTAAAATGCTCCTTCTCCTTCGAAATAATCAGAAGTCTCCCAAATCTGTCCCTGCGCATCATACAAAAAGGCAATGTTTAACCCACAAAACGTCACAGGGTAAACTTTTTCATTTGCAACATCCTTCAGTAAATTTCCACAGAAGCTTTAATTAATTAGATTCTTCTTCCAGTGGCCTTGGTTCCCAGATAGGCCAAACACGAAATGTGTCCTCCCTTTCCGCCTTTCAGACTTCTTCAAAGACATTCCGGGTATCTCCCTAAATCTAAGAATAACGAGGTTGAATTCCAGCACCTGAGTAGGATGAGAACACACTGTCTTTGAGCACAAAAAGGATTCATTCAATTATAATTCTTGAACAACCAAGGAGAAATGAAACGCAAAACAACTTACAATTTGGGCCTACAATTCAGGCAATTTAAACTAAACACAAATTACATTGTACGAATAGTAATTCATCGTGTACATTATACGCACAGGAATTATAGGTTTCTTTAATACAAACAAAGTCCTACTTATATGTGTACACTACATTTCAATGCTAATATAACTTTGAATAAATGCATCTTAATAATCATGAAACACTGCAAACGACAAAAATACATGTGAGTGCGTTTAAACCATGAGTATAGTGCACCCATACAATTTAGAGTGCTGTAAGCGGTCTATCAGCTGCATGGGGATACTTCCACTATTCCTGACATTTTAGTGAGTAGACCTTTAGTTTTGCTTCATCTGCATGTTGATTTACCAATAAATAGTATTTTCTCTTTGGGTATTTATTGTAACAATGCCTTACACACTGGTAAACATACCTAGAAAGATATTGAAGGCACTGCAGAATAGTCATATTTCACTAAGCTATTGTTTACTGGTTCCAGTTAAAATTCAGTACAGAGTATCCCAAATTAACCTTTGAATTCACTTTAACTTAACTCTTATATTTCTATTAGATCACCGATGTTACTAGTGGAGGAACAGATATCAAATTCAGACCAAGAGACTGCTTTACGTCTGATACAGAGCCTCCCCTACTGTGGTAGTCACTTTCTTTGGTAGGTTGAACTGGCGTTCTTGTCATGAGAAAGCCTTTGTTTTGCCACAGCCCTTCTGCCAGCAACATTTCATCTTTTTATGAATGCCTGATAGCAAATACTGCTCAGCTGCTCCCTTAGCAGCATATTTGTCAAGTAGGTGAGTGTAGAGTATAGCTTCACAATAAACAGATCCAAGAAAGGAATGAAGCAGGTGTCAAGTTGTATCCAAATAAAGAAGATTTATTTAATCAGTACAGCATATCACGGGAGTGCTGCTGTTCTCCAGCCGATACAGCCCTTTGAATGGTTTTACAACAGCTGTCTGGATTAACGGGAGAACAGCACCACGAGAGAATGCACCTTCAAACATATTCATATCTGAAGGTACACTCTTCACAACAACAGGGCACGAGGAGCTAAGAATGTTGCATGAGCTAATAATCTCATCCTCGTCGCCAAATGTAGTGTACAGCTTCACAATAAACAGATCCAAGCAAGGAATGAAGTCGGTGTCAAGGTGATCTAAAATTTGATTGCAGAAGATTTCTGCACTGCGTAAATAAGGATTATTAGGGCGCTAATTTGCTGGGTAAGATTTATGTCCCTTCCTAAAGATGGGAATTATCTTTCTGCTCCTTTCCAGGTAGCAGGGATTTGGCCACCAGCCTTTATGGCATTGACAATGTGGTTTAAATAAGAGGCCCAGACATTGGGCTCAAACTTGAAAAGGTCAGCAGGGATCTTATCCGACCAAGGTGCATTACCAGCTATCTGCAAGCAAATTGCACAATTTCTTTCAGCCAGGGAGAAGACGCCTGTGTCATTATCTAGTGCCTGCCCACTAGAGGTGCTTATCATTGGGGGATCACAATTTGACTATTCGGGATTCTCGTTGGTAAAGATGGAGGGGTCAACAGGATTAGCGCTGTAGAGTACTTAAAAATGGATAATCCAATCCTGAGGGGGGATGTTATTCTCTGGTCTCATTATGATTGCCTATTTTACCATGCCTTATCATGTGCCAAAAAGCTGGCTGATTCCCTAATCGAACTGCATCCAGAATGTCCTCCCTGACAGAGGTATCCCAAGCTGCTTCCGCCTGTTTTTGGGCTGCTTTATAATTGGCTCGTGCCGATTGAAAAAACGGGTTGAGGTCTGCTGTTGATAGCTTGGAGTAAAGCTCATTTAACTGTCCTACAGGTCTTATTATACCAAGTGTGTTCGGTAGGCAGAAACACATTCCTCTTAAATGGAGGATTTTCAATTTCACAAAGCACTTGGCATGAAAGACGGTAACTCAATAAGGGGAAAGATTGGAGTCAACATATGCAGACAAGGTAGGGCAAAAATGGGAACATAGTTGCACATGGGTGCTCTTGTTTTTGGCGACACACTCCAATCTTACATTCCTATGGTTATTGGTGACAGACAAGTTGCAACATGTCAATTATGGCTGCCTATCTAAAAGGTCAGGCTTACACCGGAGGAAAAGAAGTAAGGGAATTTTGTCGTTTTGGTGTTCTTTAAAATAAATTGTACACAATTCTTCGAATTCAATTTGAGATTTTTATTGAGTTGTGTTTTCATATAATACTGATTTGGTGATTATAAATACTTTACACATTGCCCTAAGTTAGTTAAGCCTTTGAACTACTAGTGTTTGACCTTAGGTAAATTTAATGGATTTAGTGATTCAACCGGAAAAGGTTTTTGATTATTCTGCGAGGTGAGAAATCACCCAACTTAAATTATAGTTTCTTACAAGGTCCTACTCATATAGCGGGCCACACACTAGATTTATTGTTCACCAACATTGATACCACTACTGTTCTGGAGGTCCTGCCATTACTTTGGTCAGATCACTTCATCATAGCCTTTACATCAAATTTACCAACTAAATCACCAAAATCCAGGGCAGCCCACTTGATCCCAAAGCAAGCTTGGAGATTAATCAACGAGGCTAGCTTTGATACGCACTTTCAAGAGGTTAACATCGAGCTCCGTGATGACTCATCGGTATGCTCAGATGCAGCATCACTAGATTCTGGAATACTCCAAGTATTAAACAAATTTGCCCCCTTGAGGAAATCCAGAACACGATTACACATGGAAAAATGGTACACCCCTCAATTAAAAAATCTTAAAAGAGAATGCCAAAAACTTGAGCATTTATGGAGACAGTCCAAAGATAGTGCAGCTAAGCTAAGTTACGTGCTCAAGCGGAAACTTTACAACCTTACTTTGCGAACCACTTTTCACAACGCATTTATGATAACTGCAACTCAGCTAAGGAGCTTTTTAAAATAGTGAAGGAGCTCAGTAAACCAGCTAGCACCTACCAAATACTTGTCCCCTCAGTAGAGGCGTGCGAACGAATAAATACCTTCTTCAAAGAAAAAATAGGGAAAATGTATTCGCCCTTCACCCCCCCAACACCTCCAAAGTAACACTGGATAGCTCCCTGATACAGTGACCATATCTACAACTGCACTAGACTCCCCAGACTCAAAACCCACACCAACCTTGGACAGTTTTGAGTTATTTACAACGGATGAGGTCCTAAAAACCATGTGCACAGTTAAATCCGTCTCTCCACTGGATCCATGTCCCCATTTCGTGTTTTCAAAAATTGCCCCAACACTCTGTCCCTTGATTACACAACTATTTAATAAATCCCTATGACTGCAACCTTCCCGGACACTTGGAAACACACGTCAGTGGCACCTCTCCTAAAGAAAGCTGGATTGGACATTTTAAACCCTGAAAACTATGGACCCATCTCCCAGCTCCCTTACCTTTCCAAAGTTCTAGAGACGCTGGTCAATGGACAACTGACCAGATATCTTGAAACAAACCTCCTCCTAGACCCGTCACAGACAGATTTCAGGGCCAATAATAGCACAGAGGCAACGCTGCTGGCAGTGTCGGACAGTGTCAGATCTTCCACCGACCGAGGTGGGGCGGTGGCACTGATACTGCTTGACCTGTCAGCGGCGTTTGACACGGTCTCCCATAACTGCCTGCTGAACATTCTTCGCAGCAAGGGAGTCAAATCCATTGCATTAAACTGGCTACACTCTTTTCTGAGCAATCGTACCCAGGCAGTACACATGGGACAATTCCACTCCAAATCGAGCCCCATCAGTTGCGGAGTCCCTCAAGGTGCCTCATTAAGCCCCACTGTCTTCAATGTCTATATGTCATCTCTTGCCGATATTGGAAGGAAGTGGGGCATTGGCATCTGCTCTTACGCAGATGTCACGCAACAGATGGTGGCTCTGGATGAAAAACCGGAGATCATTAAATCCAAATTGCACAATTGTCTCTCAGAAATGGCCCAGTGGATGCACTCACCCTGCCTTAAGCTAAACGCCGGAAAATCCAAGATCCTACTGTTTGGCGGCGCCAAACGTATGTGGGATATTACGTGGTGGCCACCCTCATTAGGAACAGCCCCCACTCCGAAACAACACGCAAGAAACTTAGGCGACATAAAGGGATGACGCCCTGTCCATGAAAGAGCATGTGCGAGTCCTCTGCGGGAAAGGTTTCGCAATCTTGAAACTTCTAGCCAGACTGTTTCCCTTGATCCCCCTGGACTGCAGACGTGCTGTCACACAGGCTTTGCTGATCAGTCGTCTGGACTATGGTAATGCGCTCTTCGTGGGGATGAATGAGCACATGTTTACACATCTGCAAGTACTGCAAAACTCTGCAGCTAAACTCATATGCAATAAAGGCAAGCTTGATTCCGCCTCGGACTGCCTGAGAAAACTTCATTGGTTACCTATGCGCCAAAGGTTGGTCTTTAAGCTGCTCTGCCATACCCACAAGGCCCTCTATAAAACTGGTCCCATTATCCTCCAGGGAAAGATTGAATTCTACGTCCCTACTCGGAACCTACGCTCTCTCCAGTCTGCCCTGGCAAGAACTAAGCGCATATATAAAGCTAGGACTGGTGGAAGCTCATTCTCCCATTTGGCTGCAAAGAAATGGAATGAGCTCCCCCCTGACTTAAGGCTTACCACTAACCACCTCCTGTTTCGAAAGAAATTAAAGACCCTCCTCTTCCCTAAACTTTAATGATCACCTTAGTACAGCTCGCAGTAGTATCTGTACTGGTATAAGCGCCTTGATATCCCCCAGGATGAGTGTTGCGCTCTACAAATACCACAAATAAATAAATAAATATGCTTGGTTCAATCAATCAATCAATCAATCAATCAGAGAATTGTGAAGCACAGCTACTCACCCGTGAGGGTCTCAAGGCACTGGGGGGGCAGCTCCGTTGTGTGCTGGGGTCATCCGAAGAGCCAGGTCTTGAGGTCCTTCCTGAACTAGGGCAGTGTAGGCACTTGCCAGAGGTGGAGGGGGAGGTCATTCCAGGCCTAGGCCGCGAGGTAGGGGAATGACTGTCCTCCCATTCTGGTCTTGTAGATGCGTGGGATGGTGGCCAGAGAGAGGTCAGCTGATTGGAGGTGTCTCTTGGGTGCGTTATCAGAGCCTCATTAGCAGATTGTTCAATAATAGACCAACTGGAACAGGATGCAATCACTTTACTGTTACAAGCACCTTAGAGCAAACCTAGGTTTTAGCTAACTAAAGGCATGTCTCGGATATACCATTACAAAGCAAAATCTTAGAAATGGAAAGTAACTAAGCAACCCCTCGGGTATAGTGAAAACAACAAACTGTTTCATGACCAATAAGTAGGTTACAGACCTGGAAATGATACAGAGCCTGTTCTAATTATTGTCTGTATTTTAGACAATAATAAGGTTTAAGACCAGAATCTAATTACCTTTTTTCCACCTATGACACAGTAGATCACCAGATCGATTTAAGACAGATGAAGGGAGAAGACTGGAGTATCACACTCAGCCTTCGTCTAAATCAGCACCTTCTTCTAAACAGTCCAACTGGAGATCAGTCTTGTATAGGTTACCCAAGGGTTTTGTGACTTTTCCTGATCCTATGCAATATTTACAAGGACCTCTCATCCAGATCGCGATCACTTCCACTTCCAGATGTATGCTGACACCAAACAAATGCACTTATCAAGATTGAAAATGGATGTCTCTAGCAAGTTAAGGAAATTCCTGGAGCACATTTTCTCTTGGATGGAGGAAAGCTACACCTTTTTGAATGTGGAAAAGCAGAGGTTTGTATTCATTGGGACTGAGGTTAACACCACCGCAGAGGTCTCATATTCAATGATGTTGGGGAACCCCCAATCCGTCACAAAAAGTAAAAAACATTGGTGTCTTTTTCAATATGCATTTTACTTCTCAAATAAACACCATAATCAAAAATGCAAAGATATTACTAGCAAAGTTGAGCAACGTTTGCCACCTTCTGAGGTCCGATTATTTCAATGAACTCCAAAGAGCATTAGTCTTTTGTAGACTGATAATCAAATAATTGCACAAAGTTCCCCTGGGGGTAATATCTATGCGAGAGAGAGTGGAATAGTTCTCTCTCTCTGGAGGTGTGGATGTATCTGGAAGGCAGGGGCGGTCGTCCCTTGTCGGAATTAGGGAAACCTCACACAACAGGCTGGTTCTACGACTACTGTTGCATTCCCAACCGGCCGCTTCGTATCATCATCGGCTTCCTGCTCCTGCGTCAAGCCGGCACTGCAATGCCTGACGGGCAGCACTTGGTGCTGCACTTTAACGGAGATCTTTTATTCCAAAAGCCGATGTTTGAGTGGGTGCGAGGGGCCCTAATCGTGAAGTAGTGAGCGTGTTAATGTGGTGATGCTAAAAAAAGTTAGTACAGTCTACTCTGGGTACTTTATTCCTGTAGCTGCCTACTTTATTAAAACTAAGAGGGGTATGGGATTTCTGCCAGCCGATGTGTGGGGAAGCCCGTTTCAACCCTCAATAAGTGATCTGGTCGACATGTTTCGTGCCATCAAGGCAATTCTTCAGGACCAAAAAAAGTGCTCATAAACTCAATTCAGCGCCCATCATGGGCTGCGAAGTTGGATAGATACAACCTGGGGGGTCGGGAACTGGTGCAGGAAGAGTTCCTGTAATGTTCTCTGCCCCACAGTTGTTGTAGAGAGTTCTCCCCGGGCTGCCTGGGTAGGACTTACGTGGTCAAATTATCGCCTTTAGAGTGGCGTGTAAGGGCCATCAAACCTACGTCCATCCGACCTGCGGTCTCGGTCGAGCAGGCAACTCTTTTGTAGACTGGACATCTGTGACTCAATCTATGTTGCTGAAAAAAGCAAATACAGAAACTACAAACAATCCAGAACCAGACAGCAGGAATTTACTTGAAAGAAGGGTTATGCCAGAGAATGCATTTCATTTTGGGATTAGACCCAGGACAAGATGAAACCTATCAAGACTTTGCTTTCTTAGAATGTATTTAAATATCAATACAAGCCATATGGAAACTAAATGAGTTTCTTTGCACTTCGGTAATGAACCTTGAGGAACCCCAGGCTAATGAGCCACAGGGGGTGAAATACATGTTGGCTGTCTGTACACATGTTACCCTGTGGAACACATCAATATTGATGGAATAATAGAAATACTAACTGCACAATTGAAAAATAACAAGAAGAACTTATTTTGATTTGTTGAAATGGGAGGTTGCACTTAACCCTTCTTTCATTGCTACTGGAATGGGGAATGGAAGGTCCACACCTCTTGGAGTGGCCCACCTGACCATAATTTGGGTATTTTTTTACAGGATGAGTGTTCTGGACCTTGCACTTCATTACTACAATAGCAGGAGTATACTTTTCCAAATACTCACCCTTGTCACTCCAGCACTGATGTCCCCTTACAGGCTTCATGCGCAGCAAAAGATCCATTTTAAAATTATTGTTGCCATTTGTAAAGCCTTCTGCTGAAAAGGACCTCTCTACATGTAAAATGTGGTCATAATCTACTGGTGCACAGATCTGAGGTCCAAATTTCTGCTTTCTTGGCCAAATCAAATCAATACATCTGCAACTTGGAGGATAATCTTTTAAAGCCCTGGACACTGAATCCACAGAATGAGCTAGACTCACTCAAAATCAACCTAATTACCTCAAGTTCAGGAATGACTTAAAACTGAGCTTCTTTAAATTTTCCTTCTACACCTCCCTGTCTCAATAGGACCAAGTAACCATGGCATCCTTCTTCACACTGCCTCCTCTATGCCATCTGCATGCCTCACTCCTTATCTGCACTCTCTCATGGCCCATTGTCCTCCGTGTACATGCTAGCTGGCTGGCTTCTCCAAGCATCTCTGTACTCCTCCTCCCTCTGTAATCCTGTTCCATTCCTATCACTCCATGCAAACTATCTCTTCTCTCCCTGTGAGCCCTCTTTATACCCTCTCCTGGCTGCTGTCTTCACTCTCCTTCCTAATCTTAACCCGCCCTTCTCTCTTCTCTCTTCTCCCTATAACTCCTATCACCCTGTCCCTTCCTGATCATTTCCATCTCCATGCCTGTTCTCAGTGCTCTCCGGCCTCATTCTCTCCCCACTCCAAGCCCAATGTTGAGTGGTGACCAGGAGATACAGGCCACTATTTATGCACACTTCCAGCTCAGGCTGCAAACAGACATAAGCATGTCTTCACTTTCAAAATATAAACAAATCTGCTGTTATTAGATACCCCCAAAAGAGAGTATACATGACCTTCAACAGCAACTTTAGAAAATAACAATTGCGGTAGTGACCTGCAAAACCTTACTTCTTTTTTCAAGTATTTGTAATATCAGGCTCAAGCTCTTTCTGCCTCATTGTATCTGGTAATCCTCACTTCATCAAATTCTGTCATCAATCTTACAGTCAATAACTTCTGAATGAAAGGAAATCCTTTAAGTTCAGTAATGCCAGCTCCACATTAGTATAGAAATCCGAATCAAGACAATGGAAGTATTCCAACTATTCTAAAATCATCTAGTGATATCTGCTTCAATCTTTCTGAGCAGTGTCAAGACTGATTTTCATGTTCAAGACTGATTTCCATATAGTCAGTCAGTCAGTCATAGTAACTTTATTTTTGGTCAACATGACCTAAAAAGTACAGAATTTAAATATAGCAAGGTCCAAACTGAGACGGCACGGTGGGTGAAAAACGATGGATTGGGATGTGGCTTAGCGATTGCCAATGGATGAGATTAATTCAAGCATTTCAATCCTTGGCGTCTGCTTTCCTGAATCCTCCTTTTAACCCACCTTTGAAACCTCTCCTTTTTCATAATGTGACTTCCTACTATACAACATTCTGAAATGCTCAAATCCACATCCTCTATCACAAATGTCTATTAATTCAATTCTCATCACTAGCATGTACTGATTAGATACGTTAATGAGTCATGATGATCCCGGTGGAACTCCACTGGCTCCCTTGCCAGACCACACCATCTTCAAAAGCCATCATAACCAGCCCCCCTGCTTATCTTACATACAAGCTCACTTTGCATTACGCTTGCGATAATAAATAGTCACTATCATGCCATTATGTAATGTGGTGGAATACAGAGTTTTTTGGGGAGAAAAAGTATAGTGGGAACCGCGCTAGCAATGTGTTGACCAAGAGTTACCCAAATGGAAGGATACACATGTTGTTTGGGTTTCTGAGCATATATTATTGACCTGCCTTTATTTCAAGTGGAGGTTTTGCTTGACAGCATCATTTGAGCAGTATGTTTAGATAAACACAGTGGCAACTTCCTGTTTCTATTCTGAAGACTCCTCCTTGTTCTTTGTTGACACATTGGTTATCTTGAATTTGGACACTGGAAGGAAACACCAATCATCTAGTCTCTGCTGCATCCTCCACCCTTGCATCTTTTGAGGGAAATCCAATAAGTTCTTTGCTAATTATTTCTTTTTTATGGGTGGATATTTGAGAAAGAGCAGGCATTACCATTTTGTTCTCTTTTGGATTTATTTAATTAGATGTTTTGTTGTTGTTGCTGGAGGGCATGGAGTCTGGGCCAGAAGATGCATGATATGTCCAAGAGGGGAGTTATGGATAATGGTGTAAGGGCAATGGACAGTTTGTAGTGGTGGATTCCTTGAGACATATTTCGTTTTCTCCTTGTTTTTTGGCTCCCTTTATTGTTATTGTACTGTGGATTTTCATTATTTGGGGCCTATTGTACCTGTCTGCTCTAGGCCATACATGTTTTGCTCAATTGTTTTGATTTATTTTTTCAATTCTGACCGCTTCTGTGCTACAAATGTGTTAGTTGACTGTAGATAGGTTTGGGCACCATTGTTATTAAACGTTTCTAGAGCAATTGTGGTGGGGCGTATCCCAATCTCGTGGCATGAGGCGGTAATAGTACCGATTTTTATAAAGGGCGATAAGGGTGACCCTTGCTGCTACCGGCCGATATCCTTACTAGACGCCTCGTGTAAACTAATGGGTAGAGTGATATTGGCATGCCTTGAAGCTTGGGCAGAATCCGCAGGTACCATAGTGGACTCACAGTACGGGTTCAGGAAAGGTAAGGGAACGACTGAACAGTGTCTCAATTTAGAATTACTTATGGGTAAGTACATGGGGGCCAAGCATAGTTGCTTTCACCTGGCCTTCATGGACTTTTTCAGTGCCTTCGACACTGTATGTAGGGGTAAGTTGTGGCAAATGATAGAAAACATGGGGTTTGAAGAATTATTAGTGACCTTGCTCCGTAGACTCCATGCTGCCACCGCAGTGAAAATTAGATTTGGCCCAGGAGGTGAGAAGACAAACTTAATTCCATCCACCGAAGGTGTTCGCCAGGGTTGTATTTTGGCTCCGTTCTTATTCCTGGTATACAGCAACGGTTTAGAAAGTTTTCTGCTAGATAGCGGAGCCGACTTCCCCCAAGCAAATGGTAAAAGGATACCGATGTTGTCCTACCCAGACGACACAGTTTTAATGACCCTTACTTCCAATGGCATGCAGATTACCTTAGCTGCCTTTGAGGCCTTCATGGGTAGTTTAGACCTCAAGGTGAATTTTGCTAAATCGTTTGCTATGACTTGCGGCCCGAAAGGTGTAAAATCTCTTAGGTACATGGTAAGGGTCTCAATTATTGCAAAAAAGTTATCAATTTTAACTATCTTGGTAACCTTTTTAATAAAAAGTTAAACTGGAACCCTATAATATCAGTCAGGGTGCAAAAAGCTACACAATCGGTCGAGGCTCTGTTTCGCTTTGCTAGCAAATTGGGCCAAAAACCGATCAGAGAATTAATAACTTTATATAAAGCTAAATGTCTCTCTGCCGCCGTATACGGGGCAGGTGTATGGGGGACTCAGAAATGTGATAAAATACAAGTCATGGAAAACAAATTTTTAAAACGGTTGCTATGTGTCCCACCAGATACCTCTAATAACTTCTGTCATGGGGAGGTGGGCATCATTTTTGTGAGTGACATTATTCATTTGTCGCCTTTGTTGTTATGGTCTAAAATTTGGCAGTCAGAAGAGTTAAAATTAACAAAGGAAATCTTGTATGACTGCCTTAAACTTGATGATTCCATGAATATTCCGTGGCTTCGATATGTCAGGGACACCTTTAATACAATTGGGTTAGGGCACATGTTCCAAAGTACAGATATGGCTGGCAAAGTTTATAAACTAATAATCAAAAAAGCGTATTATTCCAGCCAAGGCACTCTGAGAAATGGTGAGAACGCAGTATATAGGAAGGACGAGCTGTATCAGCAGTTTTACTTGTCACATATCACGCACACTCAATGGCGTTTTCTCCTGACAAGGTTTCGTTTAAATTCTTTACATTATCTCTTTGCTTTCCTAAAACAAGGGGGGTGGTGTGAGAGGCTACCCCCTTGCCCTTGTAATAATAGGGTCCCACAAAGCACTTTGCATCTTATTCTTTTTGTGCATTGTACAAGGATGTAAGAAACAGGTTTATTAAGCCTGTCTTGTTAAGCCTTGGATCTCGTTACTACAAAGAAGGCTATGAGTATCTTTTGTCCTTGTCAACTCCAGAGATTTGCAGTGCTGTGCTTAGCTTTATCAGAATGTCTCTTGACATTAGAAACAAATATGAATCCTCATAAAAGTGATAATTGTTTAGCTAAGAATATAGTGAGGACTTAAGACTGTAATGTACTTTAAGAAAAGTCTTATAGATGTGACCTGTCTGTTTTGAACTTCTTGTAATTTTAAACTGTAAAATGAATTATGTTTTTTTTAATTAATTATGTATTTTTGTATATAAGTGAAGTTTGAATCTGTGTATTTTTTGTGATTCCTTTGTTGAATCGAATAAAGTTATTTGAATGAATGACTGTAGATAACTTTGAATGCATGTCCAATTTGTGTTACTTTTGTTTGCATGTGCTTGATGGTGGTTGGTGCGGTTCCTCTAGGAATAGGCGTGCTGACATTTTTCTTTGATCTCAGCCATGTGCGCATGTGTATGCATGAGTAGTGTGTGTGATGGTTAATTCATGTGTATTTCCTGCATTACATTACAAGTGTTTGGTTGTGATTACTGGTAAGGGATGTCTGTGTTGTTGGCAATTTTAATTTTAAACAGTTTTTTCCAGTTTCCACATTCTTTTGTTGCTGTCCTGGGGAGATTTATAGGGCCCGTAGATATTTTATTATTTGAATGGAGTTTCCACATTTTTATTGCTGCTCTGCACGTGATTCAGGGACCTATAAAAGGACATGGACACATTTTGGATTTATATTTGTGCAATCTGGGTCACCCTGGCAGACTGCTTTTCTCTTTGTCCTTCAAACCATCTGCTTCCTTGCTGTGTAGTACTCCACAATGTTGTTCTCTATACATTCTCTTTTCTTGCAAAGCTATGTGTCTACCAGTGTGTGTGTGTGCGTGTGTGTGTGTGTGGGGGGTGGCATTCAAAGGATATTTTTGGTTGGTTGTAGTATGTAGGCTCTAATTGATAGTTTTGATTAATTTAATTGTTTTTACTAGCCTTTCCTATGCTCTCATTAGGTTTTTATGGACCCCTGGAGAGAAACCAGATGATGTTTCTCATTTAAATGTTTTGCAGATGTGTTTCAATTCTGTGCCATAGTGATTATGCATGAGGGCCATGGTTATAATTTTCATTAATTCAATTGAGTTATCTCTCTCTCTTTACAACAGTCCTCTGTAGGTTTTGTGGTGGTATGTTGTCAGATTCACTGTATCAACTGTAAGTACTAAGGCATTTTTTTGTAAAAACATTTTTATTATTTCGGCGAACTCAGCTTTCCATGAGGGATTTTTGTACTTTTTAGGGGATAGTCTATCAATGAGTTGACATATGAAGTTATGGTTATTTCTTACATATATTCCTTTCACTAAAATGGCCTAGTCTGACATTCTATCTTCACTTAGTTTATTCATTGGCCTCGGGTGGACTAGACAAAGCTTGAGGCATGTCTGTGAATTTGCTGGCACAGGACTTCAGAGTTGACCCCGCTAAGCAACGAGAAATTAAAAAGATGGCACCCCATCTTCTTCAATCCCCTTTTGGATCAAGGTGACACAGAGGGTATTCCTCAGCCATTTTGTGGGAAACAAGTCAAAACTAAAGTGCTATAAAACATGAGTGGCGGTGAAGAAGATGTTTGTGTGTAGAGTGACACTGAGCATGTTGAAATCCCCTTTATTCAACCTACACATGTACTATTGCCGCCTGCATAGCACTGTATCAAAATTCCAAATATCAGCACCAACAATTCCTAAGCTGCCCTAAGAAGATTTAAAGCTTGCTTAGTACCATCAAAAGTATGTATTTGGCTCTAATTAAGATGTTCTCCCTCTCTTCTGTATGATTTGAAACTCCCAAACATTAAGGCAGAATGAGAAACACACTGTAGACTTCTCAGTTTGACACAAACCAGTATATTGCAGAAACCAAAGTGGAATTCTTAGTACAGGGGGCTTATTGGCTCATATGAAAAATAAACATGCAATCACATGGAAACATCATGTAAGAAAGATGGGTGTTAGCGAGGCAAAAGAACCTGAACTCCTATATGATGATTGTAAGAAATTGGGTTACTGGCTGAGGGGGGTGAAACTCTTCTCAAGCAGCAACCACAATCCTAATCAGGGTGAAGTCAAAAGCAAACCCCAAATTAACCTGAGCCTAACCCTCTGGTAGCTTGGCACAGAGCAGTCAAGCTTAACTCAGAGCCAATGTGTAAAATATTTATGGTGTGCTTCAAATAGTAATAAAGTTACAACACAACCCAAGAAAAATCCCCCACCTATTTAGAAGAAAAGAGCAACATTTAGCACATAAAGATTTAAGTGAAAGTTCAGGTCAACTACAATGGAGCAAGAGTTGAATAGAGGTACCAGGTTAGACTTGTTGAAAAGTTATCTTCTCAGCCCAGCGCAAAGAGTCCCATTCACGGCGGAGGGAGCAGCGAGGTTTAGGGAAGTATTGCAGATAGGCGTTGATGTAGACCGAAGAGCGAAGAGCTGGCCTAGCATTGTGAATGGCCATTACTGTAGCGCAAAGATTCGGTTGTCATCTCAAACGGTTAGTCTGGAGCTTCACAATGACCAAAATTGGCATTGGTGGGCTGTGCGACGACAAGGTTTTGGCACCAACAGGCCCTTTCGCAGTTGTGAAGAGCCCAAAAACCTCAATTCATCTTCACTGAGGCCACGCCAGGGGTCCGAGATCTGAGGGGTACCACTTGGGGTTCAGGGGTTAGTCCAGCTTGATCTGGGTGTTGGTTTGGGTGGTTTGGAGCCTGCTATGTCCCTATGGCTCTGAATAGGAGGTCAGCAGACTATCCTTTGGAGTTACTCTGGGTTGAAGTGCAGGTCCACTCCCTCTGTGTCAGGCAAGAGAGCAGCAGGACAGCAATCCAGCATTCCAGCAAGATAGCAGTCTAGCAGAGTACCTGTCCAGCAGAGTAGTAGTTCTTTCAGCAGCACAGTAGTCCTTTTCCAGTCAGAGTAACCACAGGTCCAGAGGTGTACTGACGATTTGTGTCAGAGGCCCAATATTTATATCTGGGGTCTCCTTTGAAGTGGGGGGCGGGGTTCTAGATGTTTCCATTTGAACTGCCTTCCCTGGCTCCATAGAACTACAGGGGGTTTGCAGCCCTCTGTCAGGAGGCATTACACAGCCTATTAAATATAAGTAGGGTTGTGCCTGGCTCCACTCTCTCATCCTGCTAGTGATGGCCCATCCAGTCACAGCTAAGCTTTCTTTTGTGTGTCACTGTGTCGGAGGAATACACAAATTACAACTACCAGCTACACGCAGTCATGTGACCCAGAGACTGTCTGCAGGCACTGTATGGCTAAGGCAGGAAAATTGTTAATTGTAAAAAAACGAATAAGGAGTAGAATATGCCGAAGGGCAAAAATGGCTGTGCACTGGTTTGGGGAGAATGGTCTCCCGTATGTTGTGTCTTTGTCTTAAATCGTGTCATTTGGGCATGACACGGGGCCAAGTTGCACGCACATTGGAGTACAATTGGATGAAATTGGTGAAAAAGGAGGACTACGGTGTGCATCCCACCCCCGTATATTTCTTCTTAAGGCAGGAAAATGGCACTTTCAAAGTTGCAATTTATAATCTGAATTTACCATCAGGGAGCATTTTTCATTATAATTCGAAAGACACCAAACATGAACTGGTTACCTGTTTCCAGTTGCAAGTTACAGCTTATTACATGTAATAAGAGTGTTTCACTACCAGGACATGTAAAACTCAAAATTACATTTATTACATTTTAAATACCTTGCACCCTGCCCTGTGGGCTGTTTAGGGCCTACCCTAGTGGCGACCTAAATGCATTGAAAAAGAAAGTTTCTGCCTGTCAAGAGCTTAATTTTGCCAGGTTAAATGGCAGTTTAAAATTGCACACAGGCTGCAATGGCAGGTGGGAGACATGTTTAAAGGGATATTCAAGTGGGTGGCACAATCAGTGCTACAGCCCACTGGTACCATTTAAGTTACAGGCCCTTGGCACACATAGTACCACTTTAATAGGGACTTACAAGTAAATTAAATATGAAAAATTGAGAATAAGCCAATGTTATAATGTTTTCAAAAGTGAGCACATGCACATGGAAGAGGTGTGGCGCCGCGGCTAGGAAGAGGTGTGGCGCCGCGGCTAGGGCAACTGACTCCGGAATCTGGGAATCCCGGTTCGATCCCCGGCACCGGCGGCAGGTTAACCCAGCACCTTGTGACTCTGGGCAATAGCTTGCTTAATCTCCCAGACGGCCCCCAGCGCCTAGAGACCCTTACGGGTGATTGTGCGCTTTACAAATGTGGATTATTATTATAATTATTACTTTAAAACTGGTTAGCAGTGCTAAAGTGTCCAGTCCTAAGCTCAACAAAAACGAGATCAGCAAAAATGAAGATGAAAGGCAAAACGTTTGGGGGAAGACCACACTAAGGCTGACAGGTCTAATAATGATGATCAGGAAGATGTCATCAATGGGACAAGCATCCCTGACATTCACAGTATTCATTCAGCACCAGCAGTAACCTCTGCTAGGTTCCAGGAAAAGGGAGATATCACCTTCACACCGAAACAGCTTTGTGGCATTCCTCTACAGAAATCACTTGAGGTGGGATTGTTAAAAAAACTCTTCTAAGGTTTTGTTCAGGAAGATTGCCATCATCTGATCCATTTAAACACTCTGAACCTGGCCAAATGTTGGCAGTTAACACAAAGTGACATGCATGCGTGATATGCAGTGAGAGGAAGTTTGCAAATGTAGAGTAAGTGATGACTTTTTAGCTGTTGCTTGTTGCAAATGGGTTCTGGCATTTAGTATGCCTAGATGTTTTGCTTTTTGGTCACCCGATTTCCGGCTTTTATGACATGTGAGTGCTACTACCTGGGTCTCACTCCCAATAATTTCATTTTGAATTGGACTGTTCATTTTTTACTGCCAATGACAGTGTCCGTCTTTTATGGTAAGTCTGCTGCAATTCAACTAGTGTAAGGGGAACCAAGCTGGGTGCACATGAACATGTGTGCACACATGTATGCACACAAGTACAGTCTGAACGTGAGAGACTACAGTCATGCGCAGCCTGGTAGCTACACACAGGTAACCTGTCTGAGGCAGTTTTAAACAGTAACGTTGAGAAGCTGAAACCTTCCTTTTAAATATCAATAAGTCACCCATATGTAGGCCTTATTGCCCATAAAAGCAGGGTGCAGATTTCTTAAAGTAAGGCATGTAGAAATTATTGTGGAACATTCTCTTATAGTGAAATATCCCCCAGAATTATTTTCATTGTAGCAAAGCTGGCTGCTGCCTTATGGAATCATTGAGTTACATTGTTACATTTATTAAAAGCTGAGGGCCAGATTCACAAAGGGACTTACAACCCATAAAGTTACGAGTGTGGAGTCTCCCCACTTGGAGCAAAATGTCTGCACTCTGGTGGAATTTCTACAGTGATCACTGAAGTGTGGAGATTCAGCCACAAGTGCAGAGACTCCACATTCCTAAATGTACGAGTCATAAGTCACTTTATTAATCGGGTCCTAAATTTGAAGTATTAGCAGCTGGAAAAATATTTCTTGCCCTGTTCTAATTTGTTATTTAAAGCCCGCTTTAATGATAAGATCAGATTACACTTCAAAGGGTCTTTCCTCCAGCACACACAATTAAACCTTAGACCATCTCTTTGTGTCACTAGCTGGGCAGGAAACAAACCTAGGAAAGGGGGAAGGTTAGACAAGGGGTGTTGGACTTGGCCCTTTTTGCAGGGTATCCCCAAAATGTTTGCTTGCTTCCTCCTATTTTTCTGACCCTTTTTTGTTGGCTTTAGGACTCTGGGAATTTCACCACTGCTAATCAGTGCTAAAGTGCATGTGCCCTCTCCTCTAAAACCTGGATTGATTGGTTTATGTAGGAAACTGGCTCTCTGTACAGTGTACTAAAATTAAGTACACTTTGCAGAGAGTCCAGGGAATCCCCAATGGGTATGCAGAGGTATAAGTAGATAATACTAACTCTCTTTTTGTGGTAGTGTGGGCAAGCAGTTATGCTTATCAGAGGGTAGTGCTAAGCATTTGTTTGACTTATAGAGCAAGAAATGAGATAAACAATCAAGAATAAATCTGAGACAAATATGTGAAAATGGTATTGATTTTTGTATAATTGTTAAGACTAAGAAAAAGAACTACTTAGTTTCAGAGATACGATTTTGGCAAGTTCAATAAATATATCACTTCTATGCACAATTATGCATTATAGGAAACAATTGGAAAAAAAGGTAGAAAAATGCATAGAAATTCAGACAATGCTTTCATAAAGTTCACCTTTTTTAGAGTCATGTCTGGACCAGATCCAAAGTTACAGCAGGAGAAGTTTGGGAGTGTCTCGGATCAGCTGGGGCAGAGTGTTGAGGTCTTGGAAGCTGGTGCACACAGACGAAGGGGGGGCCACTAGAAAATGCACTGGACATGGGTACTTATAGGTAAATCAGGTGGGTCTCCTTAGAGGGAGGAGGTTGGGAGGGCCTGGGGACCATGAGAGCGGTGCTGGTTGGTTGGTGCTGGGGCCAGATGCAGAGCGAAAAGATCTGCTGGGCGTCGTGCTTCTTGAGATCCTCAAGGTCAGGAGCAGGCAACTTGGAGAGGCGATCTCGGGACAGTTGGGCCACTAAGGAAGTGAGTCGTGGGTGCCTCAACATCTCTTGACAGGTGCGTGCTTCTGATGCTTTGGGAGTCTGGTGAGGACTTTTATTCTCGGTGTTTGCTGTTGGGGGGTCTGTTTCTCAAGTGTATTGGTATGTCGCTGCTCCGGTAGGTCCTGATGTTTCCAAATTTTGTTAGGAGACAGATCTGACCCTTGAGAGTAGTTGTACCTTCACTTGTTTTGGTGCTGCATCAAGGTTGTCAGGGACCAGCAATTCAACAAACCGGACTTCACAGGATCGGTGCCTACGGTGTGCAGGAGAGTGATATCTTCACTCCAAGGGAGCTTCTCATAGATTTTGTGATGGCTGGAGGTGCTCCAGGGTTTTGAGAGTCCTCTCAGGATTTAGAGCAACACAGCAGCAGTGAATATTGTGCATTTGCAATGAAATTATTGATGAGAAAACTGTACATGGCAGGAGTGTGAGTTATAGTTAACTTGGGCACACATTATAGTTTCTTGAGATAAATATAGCTATACCTCCTGAATTTCTATGGTTGTGTGTGTGTGCAAAATCTGAACCCAACTATACCGTCAAGGTAACTTTTTTTCAGTGAATATATATATTTTAAATCAAAAAACAAAGGTTAAAGGGGGTTATAGTTAGGCTCAGATTTCACTTGTACAAAACCATAGAAATTCAGCAGTTATAGTTACATGAGCTAACTATAACTTACACCCCTCAATGCACTGCTTGTGACCTCACATATTACATCACTCATGACATGGTGAGTGATGTCACTGATGCCATCTCAAAATACATCACTGATGACATCATCTAGCGAGTGTGAGAGTTTCTAAATGTTTCTTAGTGTTAAAGATATATACTAAGAAGCTAGAAAGTTAAATGAGTATAGTTTGTATACTGCTAAAGAGTGATGCTATTTGTAACACATATTCTGTGAGTGGTTATGTGACTGTATATTTGTGTGTGAGTGGCTGTATGGGTAAATGACTGATTGTGTGTGTGGCTGTGTGGGTAAGTGAGGGGTGAATAACTGTTGTATGAGTGAGTGAGTAGGTGTGTGAGTGACTGCATTTGTGAGCAAGTAAATGTGAGAATGTCCATGTGGCTGTATGTGCACTTGTGTCAGTGACTGTATAGGTGAGTGAGTACATGTGTTATTATCTGTATGAGTAAGTGAGTGGATGTGTGAGTATCTGTATGGATGAGTGAGTGGCTTTATGATTGACTTTATGGGTGATTGAGTAGGTGTGTGAGTAGCTGTAAAGGTGACTGACTCAGTGTACGAGTGGCTGTATGGGTATATGAGTGGATGTGTTAGTGTCTGTATGTTTGTGTGACTGAATGTATGAGTGGCTGTACTGGTGAGTGTGTGGGTGCATGAGTGATTATGTGTGAGTTACTAGTTTTGTGAGCGATGTGTGAGTGATTGGATTTGTATTCGCTCTATAAATCAGTGAATGGGTTGGTAAGTACTTGTATGGGTCTGTAAATGGGTTTGTAAGTAGTTGTGTGGGGTGGGAATTGTGTGTATGTGAGGTTGTATAGGGGTGTGAGTGGGTGTGTGAGTGGTTCAGTGGATGATGTAATTAGTCATGTCATTTGAGATATCATCAGTGATGTCATGTGTAATATGTGAGGTGATAAGCAGTGCTGTGCAGAGGCATAAGTTATAGTTAGCTTAGGTAACTATCACTGCTGAGTTGCTATGGCTTTGTTAAAGTGACATCTTAGTCTAACTATAATGTCCCTGCAACCTTTATTTTTTTATGTGAAATCTAAAGGTTTTTTAAAATTCCATTTGCTGACTATAATGACCTTGTAACCTTTGTTTTTTTCAGTGAATTGTTATGGTTTTTTTAAATTCTGCTTACTAACTTTAACTTCCCTGTAACCATTGGTTTTTAAGTGAATTTCTAAAGGTTTTTTGAATTGTGTTTCCTAAATGTGACCATTAACCTTTGACAGTGTGTGTGAGTGAGTGAGTGCATGAGTGTCTCAGTAGGGCTGTGAGTCAGTGTGAGAGTGTCTGAGTGGGTATGTGAGTGGGTGTGTGAGTGTCTGAGTACTCTTTGTTTTGCCCTCTTCTGCTTGTTCTCTGCTCATTTTCTGACTGTTTTCTGCTTACTTCAGACTTTTATTTTGCCTCTTCCTGCTCATTCCTGCCCTTTATACTGTCTCTTTATGGTCATTTCTCACCTTTACCAGATCATAATCAGACCATGATCAGACCTTTATTTTGCCTCTTTCTGGTCATTGCTGACCTTAATGTTGCCTCTTTCTGTTCAAGTAAACTTATTTGCTATTTTACACAGTTCATCCAACCCAGCGGGTCCCCAGAGTTCTGCACCATACATAACTGAACTTTTCAATGTAAATTTGTATATCTCCATCACTGGGGCAAGAGAAAGTGTGTGGACCTTCTTGCATAATTTAGGCACAGCCCCTGCTTCCTGTTGGAGTTTCAGCGCTCTCCAACTAATTTTTTGGTTTAAGCACACACCCAAAACACAAACTCCTGTACTTGTTCAAGGGAAACCCCCTGCGACGCCACCTTAGCCCTGGCTGATATCCTTTATATGTATATCTAGGATATACTCTTCTTTGCATCACCCACCATATGTCGAAGGCTCAGGAAGACAGCACTGAGCAGGTCAAAAAGACTGCAGGATCTGTATTTCCTTGATGACAATTTATTCTTTTTTGGAGTATTTTTTAAATTCTCAGCAAAGTGCTAGTGCATACAAAACAAACAGTGGCCTACGTCAGGATATATATATATATATATATATATATATATATATATATATATATATATATATATATAACGGCTTCACTTGCACCAGCCTGCCGCACTCCAAGGCGGGTGCCTGCCAGTCGGGGGTGCACCCGACAACAATGTCAGCTCCGACAATCCCTCCCCACAATGCTTGGGAATCAGGAGGCAGCACTCCAAAGATAGATGCATGAAAGATTTAATCTCACAAGCGCTTTCGGCACTCGGCCTTCGTCAGGTATGAGACGCTGAGAATCAACATTAGATTGTATTTAAGCTCCCGCGTTGCACGGGAAAATAAACATAAAGGTAGGACTACCCTTAAAAGATAATACAAACATAGAATGGCGGTCGCCATCTTGTAATGGTAATGGTTGCAATGTGTACTACACATGTATATTCAATGAGCAATATCTCAATATATTTACACAACAATACAACCAATTAACTAAATCATAACGCCCTGTATGGGCATACACCATGTAAGAGGTCTCTCTCTTATCTTTATGCTATATTACCCTGGATGGGCATAAATCCATTCCGATATCTACAACGTACATAACCCAAATGGAATTAAGTTATTCATATATCCTTTCTTATATACACAGTATATACTCTTGAAATTAAGGCGTCTGGAATCCCGATATATCATTGATTTGCTAAGTAAAACGCCTGCCGGATTGAACATGCATGAGGACTTAGCCGTGCACCTGGGATGACTTGATTCCTATTGACTATAACTTTGCTTCATGTTGATTTACTGTGTATATAAGAAAGGATATATGAATAACTTAATTCCATTTGGGTTATGTACGTTGTAGATATCGGAATGGATTTATGCCCATCCAGGGTAATATAGCATAAAGATAAGAGAGAGACCTCTTACATGGTGTATGCCCATACAGGGCGTTATGATTTAGTTAATTGGTTGTATTGTTGTGTAAATATATTGAGATATTGCTCATTGAATATACATGTGTAGTACACATTGCAACCATTACCATTACAAGATGGCGACCGCCATTCTATGTTTGTATTATCTTTTAAGGGTAGTCCTACCTTTATGTTTATTTTCCCGTGCAACGCGGGAGCTTAAATACAATCTAATGTTGATTCTCAGCGTCTCATACCTGACGAAGGCCGAGTGCCGAAAGCGCTTGTGAGATTAAATCTTTCATGCATCTATCTTTGGAGTGCTGCCTCCTGATTCCCAAGCATTGTGGGGAGGGATTGTCGGAGCTGACATATATATATATATATATATATATATATATATATATATATATATATATATATATATATATATATATATATATATATATATATATATATATATATATATATATATATATATATATATTTATATATATATAAATATATATATACATATATATATATACTTATCCAGTGGTTGTCAACATTCGAAACCAGGAAGTGTTGGCAGCCATTTTGTATCTCTGTATTTATTTTAAAGTGTGGATGATTACGGAATTTGTTTTATTTTTTGAGCGATTCTAAATGCTGTCAATGATGATTACTAGGCCAATAGGTCTGTAGTTCTAAAAGTAATAGGGTAAAAACAATAAAAGACTTTTAGTAAAGAGCCTTAAAGAGCAATATAAATGCTTGAATAAGAAAATTTGCAACTTTTAATATGAAGGTTGTGTATATGTACCATTGAGAGATATGTTTGCTCCCATAAACATATTCACTCACCAAAACAACTATTATAACATGTAGTCTTAACGTCCTATACCTATTGAATCAATTATTGACACATATGTGGGCAGTCACACACCCCCACCAAACCACACACACATTTACTCTCCCATACAAATAGTCAGTTAACTAATCAATAGCTAATATAGACTTTCAAGTAGCTAGTAACCAACTGGTGCAGCAGTTTACACAACAACTGACAAAGTAATACAGATATTCACACAGTTTAGTCACTATCCAATATATTTAGTGAGACACTATAAATTAGTCAAGTAAGCAGTCAATCACACTGCTATAAAATCCTCCATCAAGATAGGTATATATCCACTGATTCTTAAATGCAGATTGCTATATATATAATACATATTTAAATAACAAACCAAACCAAAGTCACTGGATGATGTCATCAGTGATGTCATCAGTGATGTCATTTGAGATGTCATCAGTGATGTCATCAGCGATGTCACTGACCATGTCATGAATGATGTAATATGTGATATCATCACCAGTGGATTGTGGGCGTGAGAGTTACAGTTAGCACAACTAACTATAACGGAGGAATTTCAATGGTTTTGTATGAGTGAAATGTTCAGCTAACTATAACACCACTGAAAACCTATGTTTTTTCCAGTGAATTTATATATATATATGCGCATGCAGGACCTCCGTGCAGGATACCGAGAAGCACGTGAGGGACAGCGTGCCCAGTTCAAGGAGGGTGCTATAGCGTGCAAGCTGGGCTGCAGGGCACATACCCACTTGGGAACATTAAAACATTTTTGGGAATAACGGCGCCCATTTATGGTTTTAATTATAGAGCGGACTTCAAGAACCACAATCCTTTGAGGCACACGCCCACATGGGCGGGATACTTAATGTGCTCACAAGACTGCTCTGCTGCTATTTCCTTGCCAGTGATCAAGGGCGATTCTCGCCCGAAACGCGTTTGGCTGACATTTGTGCGCTCTGCCTGGCTTGCGCAATCCTTGAAATAAACGGACTTTACACGCTGGGAGTGGCTTCATCATTGGAGGCAAATCGTGGAGTGATGTTTAGCGGCTGGCCTGGCCGCGATGAGGCCCCACTGCGCAAACATGCAGGACCTCCGTGCAGGATACCGAGAAGCACGTGAGGGACAGCGTGCCCAGTTCAAGGAGGGTGCTATAGCGTGCAAGCTGGGCTGCAGGGCACATACCCACTTGGGAACATTAAAACATTTTGGGGAATAACGGCGCCCATTTATGGTTTTAATTATAGAGCGGACTTCAAGAACCACAATCCTTTGAGGCACACGCCCACATGGGCGGGATACTTAATGTGCTCACAAGACTGCTCTGCTGCTATTTCCTTGCCAGTGATCAAGGGCGATTCTCGCCCGAAACGCGTTTGGCTGACATTTGTGCGCTCTGCCTGGCTTGCGCAATCCTTGAAATAAACGGACTTTACACGCTGGGAGTGGCTTCATCATTGGAGGCAAATCGTGGAGTGATATATATATATATATATATATATTTGTCTTTCTAAATGTTACTAATTTTAAAATAGTAACATTTAGGTAGACAAATATAAGCAGATGAGGAAAAGGGATGCCTTCTCTCTCTTTAGCACTTTTTTTTTTTTTTTTTAAATATTTTTTTATTATTGCAGGAAACGACATAAGCCAAAGAAAAATACATAGGTACAATATCCAATGAGCTTGAGAAACATATGTTTTCAATAGTTATAATTTTAGAGCTAGGATAGTGAGAGTATATAGAAAGAAAAAGAGCATAAGCTAAAAAAAGAGAGCGTACAGGAGATAGATAAATTAATAAAGGAAAATAAGATAAGAATAGTTCAGGGAGACATTTAATGGAGATACTACTTAGCCCCAAAATAAGCCTTAAACAATCCCTATTTCTTATACTTCAAAAAATTGTTTCCAAATCTTTTCCTTTCTAGCAAGGGCTTTTGGTCCTCTGTATTTGGCAAGTATGAGTTCCATGGTTCTAATTTCAATAACCAATGCTAACCACTCAGCTACAGTTGGAGTATCCTTAGAGATCCAAGCTCTTGCTATGGTTAATCTTGCGCACGCTATCAGAATTGTTATAAGATCCTGGTTAGGACAGATGGTCTCCTGTATGTCTAATAAGACCAGCTGTGGAGAGAGTTCAGGTATCTTTATCTGGTTTACTTGCAAATAGTCTGTTATTCCATTCCAGTAACTAGAGAATGCAGCACAGGAAAAGAGCATATGTTCTATGCCAGCTGCATATGAGTTACACTTCGCACATTTCGATTTATCGGATAGTTGGTTCCCTTGCGTCCATGTGGAAATTCTCTGTGGTGTGTAATATAGTTCAGTGATAGTCCTGTACGATTGCATTCTTAGGTTAGAGGAGTGGACAACATCTCTTAGGTGCGTTAGAGCATTTCCGATCTGCCTTGAGTTTATGTCAAGGTTTAATCGGCGAGACCACTTAGTTGCAATTTTAGTGGTATTTTCGCATTTGTCTTCAATTAGAAGTTGGTATCCCAGCTTTATGAGTGATTTGGTTTTATCAGAGTATATGCAAAATCTAGCATACCATTACTTCCAAATATATCTCCTAATGTACTAATATCACACCTAATCCAGCGATTCCCTGTCCCATCCGAAAAGATTCCAGGAAGACCCGGGTTGTCCCATAGTCTAAGTTCGGTATTGTAAAATGAACTTTTACTAATGTGCATGATTTTATTCCAGATTTTTATGGCATGTTTAGCAGTCTTAAATTTAACCCGCTTGAAGTAATTTGGGTCGTGCGTGCGAAGCAGGAATTGGTTAGAATCAGCCCCCAGCATATACTGGTGAAAAAATAGGGAAGGCTCATTTTTTAATAAGCTCCTTATTCGAAAAAAAAAGGTTGCCAAAAAATACAAATTAAAATCCGGAAAAGCAAGTCCCCCTTTAGATATTGGCAATGTCAATAATTTAATAGCCCTGCGTGCCTTTTTATACCCCCAAATAAAGCTGCTACATATACCGTCTAGCTTTTTAAAAAAGAGTTGATTCGGTTGTAATGGTATGGCTCTGAACAGATAGAGTAGTTTAGGTAGTATTTTCATCTTAATCAAGTTAAGTCGGCCTAATAAACTAAGAGGAATTTTATGCCACTTTTTGAGAGTTATGGTAGTTTCTTTTAAAAATGTCTCGTAGTTCGTTTCCAAAATTTTCCCTACTTTGGCCATTAATTTAATACCTAAGTAGGTGGCTTCTCTACAAGTATCATAAATGTGAATATCCGGGGTATAATTAACTATAATTTGGGTCTTACTCACATTCAATTTATAACCTGAAATTATGCCATATTTTTGTGCTTCATTGATGATTTCAGGCATAGCTTTGTTAATATCAGATGTGTATATTGCTATATCATCCGCGAAAGCAGTTAATTTAAGAGCTATGCCCCCATGATTCACTGGAATTATGTTAGCTTGATCGTTTAGTGCATTTAAAAAAGGTTCTAAAGAAAGCGCAAAAAGTAATGGGGAAAGGGGGCAGCCTTGTCTTGTGCCTCTTGCTATTTTAAAATTAGCTGAGTTTTTATCTCCATAACTTATCAAGGCCAAAGGTTCGTCATAGAGAGACTTTACCCAATCCAAATAGGACCCGGAAAGTCCCAATTTCTTTAATACTTCCCACAGATATTCCCACCCCACTCGGTCAAATGCCTTTTCCGCATCTAACATAATCATACCGAGCGGGGTGTGAGCAGCTTCAGCTACATCAAAGGCTGTTATTGACGTATTAACGTGCGTGGTAGTATCCCTTCCCATTGCAAAACCGTGCTGTTGGAGATTAACAATAAATGGCATGTTAGGGGCTAGCCGATTTGCAAGAATTTTAGAGAAAATTTTAACATCAGAGTTAAGTAAAGAAATCGGTCGGTAAGACCCACATTCATTTTCCGGTTTCCCTTTCTTCAAAAAAAAATAATAATTTTCGCTATTTTCCATGATTGAGGTGCCTGTTTGGAGACACTGATAGAATTTATCACTTTCTCTAGTAGGGGCAGTAGTTCTTGGGCACAAAGTTTATAGAGTTCCACTGGTAGACAGTCTTCTCCAACCGCCTTCCCTAAGGGTAGGTTATCTATGGCTCGTTTTATTTCATCTAGTGTTATTTCTGAGTTGAGTTGCTGAAGTGTTTCTGTTTTTAGTGCTTGAGATGTAGTTAAATATTTGTCTAGATATTGTATTATATCTACTTTAGCTGGTGACGCCTCTGGTGTATAGAGTTGTTGATAGAATTTAACAAACTGGTTTAATATTTGCTCCGTATGATCGTAAGTATTTGAATCTAATCCTACTATTTCTTTAATTTTTGTTTTAGCTTTCCTATCCGCGGTTTTAAAGGCCAGTAATTTCCCAATACGATCGCCACCTTCATATTGATCAAATTTATACTTTTGTAACTTAGAAATGTATCTTTCTCTCAGAGTTTTTTTTAATCCAGCTTGTAGTTCCGCCAACTTTAGCCTAATCCCTTCAATATTGTTTTTTGAATGACGTGATGCCTCGGCAAGGCATATTTCCATATTCCGTATATTGGCAATTGTTTGTTTATTGTTATAGCGACTCTCAGCATTTTGCCTAAGTATATATTGTTGGGCAAATCCTCTAATGCTGCACTTACAAGTATCCCACACCACGTTTATATTAGCCGAGTTAATATTGATTGAGATAAACTCCTGTATGTGTTGTTTAAGTAGAGTAATAAATCTTGTATCTGCGAGCGTATGTCTCAGGAAGGTGAATTTTCGTGTTTCCTTTATTTGATTTTTAAATATGACTTCAAGTAGCAAGGGATTATGGTCAGAAGTGACCTTAGGGCAGATGTCAATCACACAATTGTCCATAATTTGTTCAGAAGCCCAAATCATATCTATTCTTGAGCAGGTTCTATGTGGTACAGAATAATAAGTGAAGCCTGCCAGTAAGGGGTATTTTGATCGCCATACATCTCTGACATTGTTCAATCTTACTAATTCTAAAATTGCTGTTCTAACTTTATGCATTCTTTTATGTTTACTTAGCCCGGTGGAGTCTACTTTATAGTCAATAGTGCAATTAAAATCCCCTGCTATGATAGTTTCTCCTTCCCATTCCAATAGCTCTAAACTTAGCTCTTCGAAGACTCTAGGATCATCGATATTTGGTCCATATATTACACATAATACTATTTTAACGTTATCACATTGCATCTGCGCAATTGCCCACCTACCCCGAGGATCTGAAGCGGTTTCAATTGTTTCTAGTCGAGCACCTCTTTGTTTTAAAATAGCTACCCCCCTGATAGTCTCGTTTAAAGTAGAGCATACCACCAAATCGTATCTCAATTGTAAAAGTAGCTTGCGATCTTGATATTTAACATGTGTCTCTGAGAGCAAAACAATATTCGGATTATACATTTTAATCTCTTCTTGTACTAAGTTTCTTTTGTTTTTACTATTTAACCCATCAACATTCCAACTTAGTATTCTTAGTTTAGACATGTTGATACCGTGAAGGTCTTCGAGTACAAATTGGTCCCCACTATCTTTGCCCTTTTCGTATAGATTACATCTTTTCTACTAAACATTAAAAAACAGTCGAATCCTGCAATCCATTTTTTCCCCACTTTTATTCCCCACCCCCGACCTAATGGGTCAAACCCTCCCCGGCAAGGGCCCCAACCTGGCCCTCGCACCCTCCCGTCCCTTAGGGGGGAGCACCCCTCTATCTTGAGCTGCCGCTGAAGTGGCAGCAGAGTGAAGAGGCTAACATGATAATCTGCTCATGCCACAACTTAAGTTACTCCTTGTTGTCTCATACCTAAAAATATAGAACCATTTAAGCCCATCTACCAAAAAAAACAAAACGTTGGTGTCAAAAGAGTTGATACACATCACATCACAGAAGAAAAAACGCCCAACAAAGCTAAATACTGCCATTAGTATGTTCCAGTTTTTTTTGTTGTTTTTTTTTTACTTTTCCTTTCTTTCCCCTCTTTTTTTTTTCCCCTCCCTTCCTTTTTCTTTTTCCTTCTTCCACTTTCTATCCCTTTCCCCTCTCGTTTATCTCATTACACTTTTTCTTTTTCATTTTCGTTCTGTTTCTCCCTTTCATTTTCCCTAGAGAACTTTTCCAGAGCTTGCTCCGCGGCTTCAAGATCAGTAAAGAAAACCACATGGCCGGAGGAGGAGCTTCGCGGGCAACCAAGATGGCCGCGTAAGCTCGGAGCTCCGCGGACCTTCCGATCCTCCGCAACCATCCTGCCCGTAATCCTGATCCACGTGGGTGGATACTTGTTGCTGATGGTCCACTGAGGCGAGAACCGTTTTCAGATCCCGAATCGGTGTCTCCTACGCTGAGCTACGTCGAGTGGGACTCCGTGCCAGTCCAGTGCCACTGTCTCTCCGGACTCCGCCACTACGCACTGCCGATCTGCGGAGTGCCTGCCTGCCTTCGCCAGCGGCGAGGTGTACTAGACAGCGGAACGACCCTGTGACGGCATTCTACGATCTGTCCCGGACAAATCTCCGGCTCCCTGGGCTCGGACCTGCCTGGCATAGCCCTTTCTTCTCTTGGACCAAATATGGCGGGCAAGGGGGACCCCGATAAGACATCGAACAAAGGCGTCCGCGGCAAATCGCAGCAACAACAGAACAGGATTGAGCGCTATACCCAACCAAAGACGCCGCCTGTTACTGGGCCCTCTGCCAAGAACATCCTGCACTCGGGCTCGCCGGACGGCTCTGAGCCCACTTTGAGTGACATTTTGGGGGCCATTACAAGTTTCCGGGCGGATATGCAGCAACAGCATGAAGTCCTTACGCATAAGGTGGATGGCATGGCCGTTGATCTGACTCTCATTAGAGCCGACCTGGGTAAAACTAATGATCGAGTCAAGAACTTGGACATCAAGACGTCCAGTCTGACGGGAGACGTCTCGGACTTACAAACTGAAGTCCGGAACCTGCAGAGGACGGCGGAACAATTTACAAGGCGGCTGGATGACCTTGAGAGCCGTGCCAGGCGGCAAACGTCCGCATTGTCGGTGTACCGGAGGGTTCGGAGGAGGCGGCGACGGACCTCCTCGTGGAAGACCTGATCAAGACTCATCTGGCGCCGCCTGGCCTCAGCAACTTTTTCTCGGTGGAGCGAGCCCACCGAGTGCCGGGTGGCCCGACGAAGTCGGGCGTGGCACCCAGACCCATCGTAGTCCGGCTGCTCAACTACCGCGACAGAGACGCGGTCCTGCAGGCTTCCAGACGACATGGACCGCTCAAATTCCAGAATGCCGATGTCCATTTCTATCCGGACTTCACCAGGACGGTTCAGCGACAGCGCCAGAGCTACGCAGGGGTGAAGCGAAGACTGCGGGACCTGGGACTCAAGTATTCTATGATGTTCCCTGCCAAGCTCCGGATCGAGCATGAGGGTCGTGCCCTTTTCTTTGATTTTGCTGAAAACGTAAGTGACTGGCTGGGCACTTTATCGACGCGCCGAGATGCACGGGAGGACCATGACGGTGGCGCTGCTGGCGGCCCGGACCTATGAGACTTGGCTCTATAGTGGGTGATTCCTCGTCTGTAATATTTGCCTCAATTGACTATCGAATGTGGCTTTAAGATGCCGTATTAATTTTCCTGTCAGTACATGGAGGGTGGCGGGGTGTGTTCGCGGAGATTCCTCACTCCTCTGGGTGTCTTCTTGTAGAGTAGTTATGGGGCGACAGGCACACTGCTGGTTGGGGGGGCTTTTTAGTCATATGCAGGGGTGCAGGGTGGGGGGTGCAACTATGCAAGTTTTATTGTTTGTTTGTTCTATCTCTTTCTCTTTCTTGAGGCAATGGACTGTGTGTTTCACTGTGCAATTGATAATTGAGCTGGTTGGAGTCGGGTGGGGCGGGTTGTTGGATGATGGGGGGTAGGAAATTGAAAGTGCTTAGCTGGAATGTCAATGGACTAGGTGACCGAGTTAAGAGAGGGGTGGTAATTCAACTGATAAAGAGGCACATGCCCGATGTTGTGCTTTTGCAAGAGACGCACTTAGTGGGAAACTCCTGTAGGGCTCTACATCGTAAGGGTTACAAAATGGTTGCCCACTCTGGGTTCTCCTCGGGTTCCCGGGGGGCGGGCATCCTTGTGCGTGCGTCCCTTCCTCTTGAAATAGACGTCACACTACTTGATGACAGAGGACGCTATGCAGCTGTGGCGGGAAGATGGGAGGGGCTTTCCCTGACGCTGCTTTCGGTTTATGTTCCCCCAGGCCTCCAATCTAGCACCTTCCATGACCTTGGTAGCGCCATCTTGTCCCTGCCTTCGGGCTTATTGATCCTAGGGGGCGATTTCAACTCAGTCTGCTCTGGCACCCTTGATCGCCAGCCACCGAGGGACCTACCGGGCTCCCAACTGTGGCTGCCGACCTTCCTTGACTCTATGGGTTTGGTGGATTGTTGGCGGCTACTGCATCCTGCGCTCCGCCAGTTTTCGTTTCTCTCCGGTGCCCATGGGAGCCTGTCCCGCATAGATTAAGTTCTCACCCTGGCGGCGCAGTCGCCTGCCATCTCCGAGGCCCGTTTTCTGGCAAGGGGCATCTCCGATCACTCGCCGTTGTGGGTCTCCTTTGATTTCGGTGTCGTCCTGTCCAGCCGTCCGGCAGCGGTAAATCCTTGGTATTTCCGCAACCATAAAACGCGAGCGCTCCTGGCTAAGGCCATCGACCTATATTTCACTGAAAATGTGGGCTCCGTTGGCTCTGCGGTCACCCTGTGGGAGGCTTTCAAGACTGTGTTGCGAGGTGAAGCTCTAGCTCTCATTGCGGAAGCCAAGCGAGCTCGTGATGCCGACCTTCTGCATGTGGAAGAAGAAGTCTTGGATCTCGAGTCCCGTTTGGGGCCTGAGCCTGACACTTCCCTCCTACACGAACTCTCCCTGAAACAGTCGGAGTATCATGATCTCGCTACGAATGCTGCCCTGGTTTTGGCCAAGGAGCAGCAAGGCCGCATTTATGACGTCGGTGATAAGGCCGGTAAACTGCTGGCCTGGTTGGAGAGGCGGGAGATGGCAAGCCGGGTGGTCCCGGAAATCCTGGGCGAGGACGGAGTGGTGGTCACAGATCCGAGCGCCATCGCCGAGTCTTTTGCGGACTATTTTCGGGGTGTTTATACAGCCGGCTCGATCGTTCCGAGGCCGATTCAGCTGAGTTTCTCTCGGCGATTGACCTCCCTTTTCTTTCGGAAGAGGAAAGTGTCGATATGGACCGGGATATCACCGCGGACGAGATTGCTTTGGCGATCCGCGCCCTGCGAACGGGTAAAGCTACCGGCCCCAATGGCATACCGGTTGAATTGTACAAGATCCGGCCGGATGTGATCTCTCCTTATTTGAGGGGTATGTTCCTACGGGCCCGTGAGGAGGGTGTCCTTCCCTTGGACTAAGCATGGGCGAATTTTGCGGATCTCGCGTTCGCGAATTTTGCGGATTTGCGGATTCGCAATCCGCAAAATCCGCGAATTCCCGCGAATTTGCGGATTTTTTTTTTTTGTGTTCGCAATTGTTTCTGCCAGTTCGCGAGGATTTGGTACTAGTTCGCAATTGCGAACTTACTTGTCGGCTCGCAACGGTCGCGACTATGTTGTTTCTACGTCTGGTTCATCATCACAGCCTCCCAGCACCCTCTGTTTTACCACTGGCACCCTCTCTTTGACCCATGCCACCCTCTGTTACATCAATGCCACCCTCTGGTTCATCATCACTGTAGAAGATGGGGGGGAAAAGCAAGCCCACCTGCCCTGCTTGAACTGACATGAATTAATTTGGGGTTAGTTTATTAACAACACCTGCCCTGCCCCAACTGACAATAATGAATTAGGGGCTAATTAATGTGTCACTGAAAGAATTTAAAGTTCCAGCCTGGCACCTGCTTGTCTGCTCCTTTAGCTGTAAATCAGGACCTTTGTGGCATACAGTTAAGGTCAGAGCAGGGTCACACAATAGTTGCAAGCAGGCAACCGAATTCTGGAGGGCCCCCTCAGGAAGCACTACAAAGAATCGTTACAAATCATGAGGTTGACCTTTTGCACCTGCTCATTGCTTTTGCTTTTGCTGAAATCGTTTTTCGTTTTTTTTCGCGCTATTCGCGGGGCGCGGCGTCGTGCGAAACCGACCGCGGAAGCCGCCAATTCGTGCGAATGAGCATTTTATTTTTTTGCGGCTTGTTGTTTCGCGAGTTTTTTTGCAGTATTCGCGAGCCGCTTGCAGCGCAACACGCGAATTTACCCCAAGGTCGAGTACGGGCGCGGCCATTTTGTTTGCGTGACGTATTTCCGTTTCCGCCCGCTATGTATAATCTCGCGCAGTAAGCGCATTGCGAGTAGAGGTTCGCACGAGATCGCGCGGGAAATCTAGAGGTTCGCACGAGATCGCGAGGAAAATCTTGCGCGAACTTACTTTTGCGCTCGTGAACGGGCGCCGGCCATCTTGTTTTTCATTCATTTCCTGTGTCTGGGCATGGTGTTTAATCCTCTTGGTATCTTTGCCATCCTTTGCTTGTTTTCAGTTTTTTTTTTACGATTTTGCTTCTTATCTATCCCTCTCTTTTCCTAGCTGTATATTTTTGTCTTTTCTGCTATTTTTCTTTACTTTTAAACTACTTTTTTAAACTCTTTTCTTTTCTTCTTCCCTATCCTATTCTTTCTTAATTTTCTACTTCTTCCTACCTTACCTGCCCAGACCATGGTCAAGCCAGGCGCCGTGAAGCTGCCCAGGCACTTGAGGGCCGCAGCGGCGGCGGGGAGTAGTGCTGGACCCAGTGGCAGGACAGCATGCGGGAGATTGAGGGGGGAGCAGGTGACGCGACGGGAGATCTTCAGCCCGGAGGAAGTGGGCGCGCTGGTCTACTTCGTCCAGCGCCGCCTGCCCAGGACCATCGCGGGAGGCGGCAGGATCGCGGCCGGCGGCTACAACATGCGGGAGCGCCGGAAGCGGTGGGAGAAGGTGTGCTGGGCCATATCCCACCTCTACGGGGTCCAGCGCACCTACAGCCAGGTCACCCATCGCTGGACGGACCTCCTGGACCGCGAGCGCGACCTGCTGGACCAGCTCGGCTTGGAGATCCCCGGGCTTGGTGAGTAGTAGTAGCCATTTAATCACTCACTACTATGATGTTTTCTCCTGCTCTGTGTTGTTGTATTGCAAATATTTGTTTTTTACATGGAGCAAGCCAATAATGCCGCTGATGACGATTACATTGTAGTTAAATTATATTTCAAAATCTTCTGTGCATTTCAGGTGCACTGCTCTCCTTCTCAGTGGCGTTGCTACTATGCTTATTTGTTTTCTATTTCGTGGTCTCATTGGCCTGAGTAACTATTATGTATGAGTGTACTTTACAGAACTGCGTAATGCTAGACACTAGGGGGCAGATTGCATTTACAAGCCCCTTGCGCCACGTTTACGTTGCCTTGCGTGACGCAACAGCGGCGTAAACGTGCCGCATCCCTGCGAGTCATTTACAGCATGACGCATCTAGGGAGATGCGTCACGTTATAAAGCCATGGGCCTGCACCACAATGGGTGCGTTCCTAGTACGCAGGGTGGGCGGTCCAGCGGCTGTGCGCCTCGCAAAATTGCCTGCGTGAAATGTACAAGATTTAACGCAGGCACTTCTGCGACGCTGCTACGTCAATTCAATTCCTTATGTCTGCTCGAAGCAGGCGAAAGGACTGACACAGCATGTTAAGTATTGGGTGGCCCTGAGCATTACTGGAGTTGCATTGCGTTGGCGACGTGACTCCAGCGATGCGCCGCTCTTACGTGACGAGATGCCTCACGCAAGTGCCTACCCTTGCGCCAGGGCGCGCCGCATTGTAAATGAGGCACATCTGCCGTGTCGCAAGGGTAGTTTTGCGTGACGCATTTGATCTGGCGCATCTCTGGAGATGCGCCAGAACGCGTAAGTAAGTATGCCCCTAAGGGGCAGAATTGCAATTACCGTCGCATCCCTGCAAAGTAGCAGGGATGCGCCATTAATTGTGCGGCCCGCTACCACCACCAAACATGGTGCGCCGTATTTGCAATGCGGCGCACCATGGGCCCAAAACGTCACCGAAGCTTTACTGCTGGAGTTGCGTCGCAACGATGGCGCAGCTCCATCAATGCTCTGGGGTACCCTATCTCCCCAATGCTGGGTCAAGCCGTACGTCTGCTTCAAGCAGGTGCAGGGTTTGTGTGACGCATCATTGTCCTAAAGGTGACTGATTGATATTTTGTAGATTTCCCTCAGCCACTATTAGGATGTGTTCCAGCGCAGGAATGCCCTCCCTTGCGCCGGAACGCCCCCTGATGGCGCAGGGCTTTATAACGGGATGCATCTCCCAAATGCGTCACGTTGTTATAATATTATACGCCGCACCATGGCGCCCTTTTTTGTTTAGCTGCTGCGTCACAAAAGTCACGCAAGAACGGCGCAAAAGAGCCGCAAGGGCTTAAATCTGCCCCTTCCTTTGTAACCCTGACAATAAGAAAAATAGTGGCGGTGGATTGATAGTTTGACTATTTAAATGACTGGTAATGTAGCAGGCAACTGTTAGTGTTGTCACTGATCTGACTGAAATCACAATGGAGTTTGTCTGTCACTTTGCGTCTTGCCTGCGGACTGCTGCCTGCCAGTCCTAGGTGAACGTTTCAGTACTTTGTTTAGTGAGTTACGTGACTTTCGAAGTCACAGGTCCGCAAATAAATGAAAAGTAACCATAATCAATATAATTTCGCAGAAATATTTTGTTATTGTTCTTTTGAAATGTTTGATTTGGTTGACATTGACAAGCAACAATCATCCATGTTTTCTGTTCTTTCTTTCATGTTGTACGTCAGCTCCCCCCAGGGGCGAGAGGAGGACACAGGAGCAGCAGGCGGCGGATGCTGTTCATCAACAGGGCCAGGATCGGGCAGGCGAGGGCTCCTCTGCTGGCCCCAGTAAGTTTTCATTTTAGACTAGTACCTATTTTTCCTAGCGTTCCTCATTTGACTTTTTTCAAAATTGTCTTTGCTCTTCTTGTAGACTGTATCTAAATTCTTATCCTGCCTCTACTATGACTCCCTGTGGTATTACTAGATTATTCTTATTAGTCTGTCTGTGTAGCTAACTAAGATTGCACGGTTGGCGAAACTCCCATGATTCTAGTCAGCAATAGCTCTATCAACTTAGTGCAGTCCTCTGGGATTGTCCATAATGTCTTTTGAAGTGTTCTATCTGGACTCATGCTTGCAAAAATTGCAAAACCTTTCGCTCAGTCACTCTAGTCTGGACCAAAAAACACAGATTGTATTTAAGTTTAAAAGCTTTATTAAAAGTAAACACATTTATTAAAATGAAGTCATAATAAAACTAAACGTTTAACTGATAATGGAAAAGTGGTTAGTGCTGACGATTAATTGAAGACATTTCTTGTGGTCGAGCCGAGCTCTCACCTGGTTTCAACTTGATCTTGTTGTTAGAAGTCCATCTTCTGTCTGTGTGGAGAAAAATGGTGCGTGTTAAAAAAACAGCCTTCATCAGTTGTGCCAAAAAGTGCAGCAAGACAACCTTCCCTGGAAAAAGGGACATTTTTTTTAACTTTAACGTAGACAGTCACAAATTACATTGTTTTCACATGTCTTCATTCCTAGACCAAATACTAGTGACTAGTGAGTGCTTTATTCTAACATTCTTAAATGTACTTTGTAGGTGGAACATCTGGTGGCGGGGCCAGTGTGGAGGTGGTGGTGCTCGACACGGAGGCGGAGGGCGATTCTTCAGGGGAGGAGGCGGCGGCGCCAGCTGTGAGAGTTGAGACGGTGGTGTTGGCGGCCAGAGGTAAGCTCTTATATATTCCTTACTTATTGAGATTGAAGACTAGCTGGGAAGGCAAGAATATGAGATGCATGGCTGGGTGAATGATGAAGCAATGATGGGTGGAAGGACAACAGCCTGGGTGGGTGACACAGAAACTGTATGTGTCCATATACCTGGATCATGCTACTATCTGACTCTTAGATAGCATATGTGTATCTAGAGCAGGGGTACTCCTAGTACGGCCCGCGGGCCGGTGGTGGCCCGGCAAGCCTTCCTTGGCGGTGCGCAGACCTTGCAGACAATCACTGCTCCCCCAGCCCCCACAGAGCAGAGGCTTTTTTGTATTTCACCTGTTAGCGCCCCTGCATCTCCACTCTGACAATCACTGCTCCCCCGGCCCCCACAGAGCAGAGTGGAGATGCAAGGCCACAAAGAGGTGAAATAGAACAAAGCCTCTGCTCTGTGGGGCCGGGCAAGCAGTGATTGTCAGGGTGGAGAAGCAGGGGCGCTAAAACAAACAAAGCCTCAATAATATGTTAATGGTCTTTTAAAGACCTGTTAAGTACTTTGGTGTTGTTGTCTGTGTGTGCGCGTTGAGGAAGCGGTCTCAACCCGGGCTGAAGGCTGACACAGATAGACACACACACAGTGAGATGACAGAGGGGGAGGGAGAGGGAGGGCAGGAGGGAGAGAGAGATGGAGGGAGGGCAGGAGGGAGAGCAGGAGGGAGAGAGATGTATGTAAATGCTGGGTCTGGTGGCTCAGTGGATGAGGGCATCTGCTGCAGGGACCTGTGTGCAACCTCATGGTCACAAGTTATCGTTTTGCTTTAGCCCCACCCCCTCTGACTCCGCCCCCACCAGTGCGGCCCTCGGCCCCAAACTACACGGTAAATGTAGCCCCTGAGAGAAAGTTTGTGAGTACCCATGATCTAGAGAGAGTAGACGGTCAGTGGATGAACTAAGTGTAACTTTGAAGAGCATGTAACACTGCACCCGCACGTCCGTTCCAGTGTAGGAAAGGCAAGGAAAAGAACTTTTAATTTTGTCCAAATACTACCATAAATAGTAGCAGTAGTTTGTATTGCAAGCACTGCATAGATCCGGTTATTATGGTGGCCACTCCCTACCTCTCTTAATAAGTTTAGTAGTACTCAGTCATTCATGTGTGGATGTATCACTGGTCACTCAATAAAAAGCAAAGCACCTAAAGTCATCCCATATATAAGCAAAAACATCCCATGTGAAGTGATAGATAATCAGATTATTTATCTTCTTCAATTTTCCATTTCTAGTACTCATTTCCACTGTAGGGTGAAAGTTAAATTAATTAAGCAGTAGCCCTTGAGTTGTAACAGAGTATTCTCAGTGCCACCCGTAATAGAAAAGTAAGAGCTTCACCACCTGCATGTACTGGACGGGTACAGTAACGCAACGGCAACGCAAGTCTAGGTCACTCCTCATGGCGTGCGTCTCTTTTTCTGGGGTGCAAGTTTACTGCGCTGGCATTATGCCGGCTTGCAGAAAATAACGTACCAATTTTCCAAAACAAGAGATAAGAAGAAGAATAAGACTGGTGTACTTTCATAGTCGACTCCAATGGAAGTCCACAGTGCTCATAGAATTTGTTCCTTAAACTCCCACTAATGTTAGAGCAAGGATGAAGAAGTGTGAGGTTAGATTGATACTGGCCTCAATAGTTATGTAATGCGCTTGCAAGTTGCTAGTTGTACTGCAACACAAATTTCTGCTGAATGATTGAGTTAATCTTAAAGAGCATTGGTTACAGACTATGTCTTTCTTTCTTCATATAGGTTCTCCTTCCAAACGAACAAGGAGGAAGGAGCTGGCTAGAGCGGCCCGGCAACGGAGGATCGAGGCCACTGTTGCGGAATATCGGCGGCTGGTGGCCCTGGAGGACGTGGAAAGTGTGCAGTCGACAACTACAACAACGTCGTCTGCATCGGCCTCCGTGGCCCCACGGGCTGCCACCCAGCACAGTGGTCCACCCAGACTGAGCCGGGCTGCCAAAGGCAAACGCCACCGCCGAGCAGCAAGGCCAACAGCTGCCTCTCACAGGCATTGCACCTGCAAGGCAGTGAAGGCACGCCTGCGCCGCACTACCCTGATGGTGTCCCGCCTTCAGCAGGAGCTCGCCTTGCTCCCCGAGGAGCATGATGCCCTGGCCCAAAAAGTTAACAGCATCCACCCATAGTGTCCCTTGCCCCTTTTTTAGAGACTTTTGGGGGGTGGGAATTGGGAGTTGGGTTTTTGGGGACTTTTGAAGGACAATCGTTGGGGTTAGGGAGGGTCTTGCGGGAGATTATTTTGTTAGGGATATAAATATACTTTTTCAAACTTTATCTGAGCATACCTGTTTTTTACTGCTTGCCTGGTGGGTGGGGGTTTAACGTTGACTGTTTTCCTGAAAGTTTAGTTCCATTTTCTTCCTTTAAGTGTAAATGCCCAAATGTTTTCAACACTAAGTGCCTCTCACAGACTAAGTGAAGTGAATCCAAGAGTCCTAGGACTTTAGTAGTACTACCTTCAGTCTCTCGTCTCTCGTACTAATACTCCATTATACCTCCAAACCACCAAACGCTTATCTTACCTGTAATTTGTGTTTGAAAGTAGGGCTAGACCCAGGCCTGGCTCCACGGGAAACACCGAATAACGTTGGCAATCTTGGTCGGATAAAATTTACTCATAGCGGTGGTACTAGTGGTGTGACACAGTGGCAGTTGCATGCCTATGAAAAAAAAGAAAATGAAATCTGGTTTGTCCTCCTGAGCAATTCAACGGTACAACTGAGAATATAGCAGGTGACAGAAGTACAGTAGAGCAGTGCCACATTGTAGCCTAACAAATGGTAAAGTATAACTACTAATTCGGTTGAAGTTCTTTCACATTAGCAATGGTTCTTTGTCAAGCAGAGTAAGAATATATCCTCGGATTTCTTCACCAGCCTGTTGCTAGCACCTTATCCTCCCCACCCAGCAAGTGTGTGGATTTATTGCTGTAATAATAATTTAGTCACACATCAATCAAAACCACACAGCCCGGGGGAAGAGGGTTAGGGTTTGAAAAATGGATGGGTACGGGGGTTTTTGGGAAAGGTTTTGGGAGACAAGAAAAAATAGCACAGCATAGCCAAACTATTGTGAACATAAACAAATCTTTGGGTACAAACCTATCCATCAATCTTTGAAAGTGCATGCACTACTGCATGCATGTCAGTGAAAAGTAAGTAGTACATTCGACAACTGTGGAAAGAAAGAATGCGACAGTACAGGGCCTGTGTGGAATTATTGATAACGATATTCAACATAAGGTCTCTGTAGCCAGATACCCGAGAGCCTTGCTGGTCACTATAAATCCATTCACAACAACACTCAATGGGGTTGGTCTGGAAGGTGTCAGGTTTACTCCCCGTGATCCAGTCGATGCAAATATGGTTCCACCTCCAAATGTCACCAACACCCAGAAGTGTAAACACAGGGTGTTCGAGCCATTAGGCGGGGGAGAAAAATAACAAACTAAAATAAAAAATGTGGGATGGGTAATGGTAGGGTCAGCAGGGAAAGGATACCTGTAACAGAAGACAAGACAGGCATCAGTGAAGTGCTGTCCTAACATACAAGGGTACTCTCATATAGTCTCACTAAATAACCAAGGAAGTAGACAAGTACCTGAGCACCAAGAAAACATGACCTTGGATAGGAAATACTATAGCCCTTCTGCCACAATCTGTGAGGAAGGCCTAAGAAACACATAAACATATAGTTAACGAACACACTCCTGTCGCACCAAACACACTCGCGTTATACTAAGACATCAAACCCACTACTCACAACATACCACAAACATGGTAGAGGACTCAATGTACAAAGGGTGTTCCAAATAGTCAAAGCAAAGATGTATGGTCCAACAAAAAGGAAGAGGGAAACGGTAGTGTGTAGGAAGCAAGAACTACAACACTGCGCTCTCTAAGTAATGACCCAGTAGAGAATCTTTGGTGAAGGTCAAACAGAAAAACGTAGTTGCGACCACCACTGAATTCTGCCAACAACACACCCCACGGTGCACTACACAAAGAGAACTGGGGTAGCCTGTAGTTACCTCACTACATGCCCAGTTATGGAGGTCCTTTGAAATACACAGTTATACAACGGAGACGCGTAGTTGTCCTTACTACCGCGCTCCGTTTTAATAGTACAAAAACGATCCCCGATGTGAACGCTAACACGTGGTATAGACCGCCACTGTGCTCCGCCACACACAATTCAACCAAACAGGAATTCATCAAAGGTAGAATTCTGTTAGAAAACAGTCACAGAACCTCCCTTAACAATCCGTTCAGGCAGTAATCAGCTGACCGCACGGGCGGCCGAAGAGTTTAGAGCGGCTTTACCTGAAGACGCGTGAAGTCCGTCTACCGCCAAGGACAGAACACGGAAGCGCTCCCCACTGAGCCTCAGGGGGGGGGGGAAGGTGATAGTCCACAGGAGACACGATAGAAAAGCATGCAGAGCGTCCGCTCTCATGCCGGTGCAGAACAGAAACCAGAATAACGCGCAACAGGAAGCGCGTCTGTTCCCCAGATAAACTTCCTGCAAGTCTCCCGCCTACTCATGGGAAATGTAGTTTCATAGTACGGTAGGCGCTTAGGGGCTGCGTAACCTGACAGAAGGTATAGTAGATAGAAAAGGAGAAATTGCTTTTTTTCTAGGTGTCCCCTCACTCACCAGGGTTGCCCCTTGGTGACATGCTTCATCATTGGGGCCATCCCAGTCCTCTACGGCCTGGGGCGTGCTGCGACTTGCGAATTACGTAGGAGCACTTACAAATGACTATGTGTGGTGCAGATGTGATAGTGGAGTGGACTAAGTGATGTGTTAAGGGATCAATTTAGAAGCCTAGAGAGAGCCAAGAAATGCAGTCACAGTCAGAGAAAAAGGCAAGGGATACTGTATCTATGTGGTTGTAGTGGTCCTGTTGGAAGTGGTAAGTAAGTTGCCTGCAGAAAAAAAATCCTCCTATTAGCGGCACTCCTCCATTGCAGCCGACGCTTCGTCCATCGATGTTGGTCACCAGAAGACACCCTGTAAAAAAAAGCACAGCATAGACAAACAATTGAACATAAACAATTCTTTGGGTACAAACCTATCCATCAATCTTTGAAAGTGCATGCACTACTGCATGCATGTCAGTGAAAAGTAAGTAGTACATTCGACAACTGTGGAAGAAAGAATGCAACAGTAAAGGGCCTATGTGTAAATTATTGATAACGATATTCAACATAAGGTCTCTGTAGCCAGATACCCGAGAGCCTTGCTGGTCACTATAAATCCATTCACAACAACACTCAGTGGGGTTGGTCTGGAAGGTATAGTAGATAGAAAAGGAGAAATTGCTTTTTTTCTAGGTGTCCCCTCACTCACCAGGGTTGCCCCTTGGTGACATGCTTCATCATTGGGGCCATCCCAGTCCTCTACGGCCTGGGGCGTGCTGCGACTTGCGAATTACGTAGGAGCACTTACAAATGACTATGTGTGGTGCAGATGTGATAGTGGAGTGGACTAAGTGATGTGTTAAGGGATCAATGTAGAAGCCGAGAGAGAGCCAAGAAATGCAGTCACAGTCAGAGAAAAAGGCAAGGGATACTGTATCTATGTGGTTGTAGTGGTCCTGTTGGAAGTGGTAAGTAAGTTGCCTGCAGAAAAAAAATCCTCCTATTAGCGGCACTCCTCCATTGCAGCCGACGCTTCGTCCATCGATGTTGGTCACCAGAAGACACCCTGTCCACTGCCTGCCTGATGCTGAATTGTGGCTCGCTACTGTGAAGCCTGACTCCATCCTTTTTTCCCCATTGCAGAGACTGAAACCCGGCCTGTAATTATTCAACGAAAAACAGGAAGTGATATAATATTACAACACCACTGATAAATAAATATAAGGTATCTAGGCTGTGGAGTGCAAAAAGTCACAATTTGTTTTTCCTAGTAGACAGTACAATATTTTTGAAAGTGCGTACTCTGAGTCACCTTTTGAAGGATAAATAAGTATGGGCAAATTAATGTAGCGGATCTTGCCCCTCAAGCTAGGTGTACTGTAAACTGTGTTTTAGAACAAAATTAGATCTTCCTAGCAGTGCTCCCACCCAGACCCTTACTAAAGCCAGTCGCAAAAATGTAGAAGACCCCCAATCAAATCTCAAAAAACGAGGCCTAGCAGAAAACTGGTGACAAAACTTACTTTGAAAGTAAAAGTAGGCCGAAGTACCCCCTTCCTAATTACCCATTACCCACCGTGGATTGCATTCAAACCACTTGCAAGCAACCAAGCAAAAGTAGCCATAGCCAGCATCGCTCCAAGACTCGAAATCCCCCCCACTCAAACACATGCAATAGAAATACTGCTAACCCTAACGAACCCTAAGTTAAGAATAGTGGCAAAGGCTTTTTTTAACTATGCCAAATCCCCCCTTTCCCACCATGGATTTTCTTCAAATGACTTGCAACCAAAATTACACATTCTCACGAGTGCTCTAAGACCCCAGAACTCAGTTGGAAAAATCTAGAACACCCCGAAACACATGCAATCCTGCTGCTAGGGCTAACCCTAACGAACCCTAAGTTACAAAAAGTGCCAAAACTAAAGGCTTTTCCGCGCGGATTTTGTCCCAACCACTTCTACCCGGTATTAGACCTTCCCAGGAATGCCCCAAGACCCGGCAACCCACCCGCCAAGAAGCGTAACACCCCCAAACAGGCCAAAAGCAAAATCTCATACTTGCAATATTTCTGGGCCTTCGGTCCAAACGCGCTGCGTAGCTAGGCCATAAGTCGGGGTTGGCACGACGGATTTCCTGAAAAGCAAATGCAATCAAGATTAGAGTGTCCCAGCAGTGCTCCCAGACCACGAAACTCACCCACAAACACCAGGAAGCCCCCCAAACAGGCCCCCGAAAACGCTACATAGAGCAAAATGTCAGAAATAGCCAAAAAAAAATCGGCCTGGATTTTGTCCCAACCACTTCTACCCGGTATTAGACCTTCCCAGGAATGCCCCAAGACCCGTCAACCCACCCGCCAAGAAGCATAACACCCCCAAACAGGCCAAAAGCAAAATCTCATACTTGCAATATTTCTGGGCCTTCGGTCCAAACGCGCTGCGTAGCTAGGCCATAAGTCGGGGTTGGCACGACGGATTTCCTGAAAAGCAAATGCAATCAAGATTAGAGTGTCCCAGCAGTGCTCCCAGACCACGAAACTCACCCACAAACACCAGGAAGCCCCCCAAACAGGCCCCCGAAAACGCTACATAGAGCAAAATGTCAGAAATAGCCAAAAAAAAATCGGCCTGGATTTTGTCCCAACCACTTCTACCCGGTATTAGACCTTCCCAGGAATGCCCCAAGACCCGTCAACCCACCCGCCAAGAAGCATAACACCCCCAAACAGGCCAAAAGCAAAATCTCATACTTGCAATATTTCTGGGCCTTCGGTCCAAACGCGCTGCGTAGCTAGGCCATAAGTCGGGGTTGGCACGACGGATTTCCTGAAAAGCAAATGCAATCAAGATTAGAGTGTCCCAGCAATGCTCCCAGACCACGAAACTCACCCACAAACAGACGGAACCCCCCCTAAGAGCACCTCAAAGGCAAGCAAGTCATCAAAAACACAAAAAAAATTCCGCCTGGGATTTGGTCCAAAACACTTTTATCCGGTATTAGAGCTTCCCAGCAATGGCCCCAGAGCCGTCAACCCAGGAGAAAACGAGTAGAAGACCCCCAAACAGCCAAAGAGCAAAAGTACAAAAATGGGGACTTAGTCAATTTTTCACAAATTTCCCAAATCACTCCGCGCGCGCTCTGCAGCTAGGCCCTAAGTCCCCTCTGCCACCATGGATTTGCTTCAAACCTCTTGCAAAGTAAAGTATATATAGCCAGCAGTGCTCCCAGACCACGAAACTCACCCACAAACACCAGGAAGACCCCCAAACAGGCCCCCGAAAACACTACATAGAGCAAAATGTCTGAAATAGCCACAAAAAAAAATCGGCCTGGATTTTGTCCCAACCACTTCTACCCGGTATTAGACCTTCCCAGGAATGCCCCAAGACCCGGCAACCCACCCGCCAAGAAGCATAACACCCCCAAACAGGCCAAAAGCAAAATCTCATACTTGCAATATTTCTGGGCCTTCGGTCCAAACGCGCTGCGTAGCTAGGCCATAAGTCGGGGTTGGCACGACGGATTTCGTGAAAAGCAAATGCAATCAAGATTAGAGTGTCCCAGCAGTGCTCCCAGACCACGAAACTCACCCACAAACACCAGGAAGCCCCCCAAACAGGCCCCCGAAAACGCTACATAGAGCAAAATGTCAGAAATAGCCAAAAAAAAATCGGCCTGGATTTTGTCCCAACCACTTCTACCCGGTATTAGACCTTCCCAGGAATGCCCCAAGACCCGGCAACCCACCCGCCAAGAAGCGTAACACCCCCAAACAGGCCAAAAGCAAAATCTCATACTTGCAATATTTCTGGGCCTTCGGTCCAAACGCGCTGCGTAGCTAGGCCATAAGTCGGGGTTGGCACGACGGATTTCCTGAAAAGCAAATGCAATCAAGATTAGAGTGTCCCAGCAGTGCTCCCAGACCACGAAACTCACCCACAAACACCAGGAAGCCCCCCAAACAGGCCCCCGAAAACGCTACATAGAGCAAAATGTCAGAAATAGCCAAAAAAAATCGGCCTGGATTTTGTCCCAACCACTTCTACCCGGTATTAGACCTTCCCAGGAATGCCCCAAGACCCGTCAACCCACCCGCCAAGAAGCATAACACCCCCAAACAGGCCAAAAGCAAAATCTCATACTTGCAATATTTCTGGTGCTTCGGTCCAAACGCACTGCATAGCTAGGCCATAAGTCGGGGTTGCCACGACGGATTTCCTGAAAAGCAAATGCAATCAAGATTAGAGTGTCCCAGCAGTGCTCCCAGACCACGAAACTCACCCACAAACACCAGGAAGCCCCCCAAACAGGACCCCCGAAAACGCTACATAGAGCAAAATGTCAGAAATAGCCACAAAAAAAAATCGGCCTGGATTTTGTCCCAACCACTTCTACCCGGTATTAGACCTTCCCAGGAATGCCCCAAGACCCGGCAACCCACCCGCCAAGAAGCATAACACCCCCAAACAGGCCAAAAGCAAAATCTCATACTTGCAATATTTCTGGGCCTTCGGTCCAAACGCGCTGCGTAGCTAGGCCATAAGTCGGGGTTGGCACGACGGATTTCCTGAAAAGCAAATGCAATCAAGATTAGAGTGTCCCAGCAATGCTCCCAGACCACGAAACTCACCCACAAACAGACGGAACCCCCCCTAAGAGCACCTCAAAGGCAAGCAAGTCATCAAAAACACAAAAAAATTTCCGCCTCGGATTTGGTCCAAACCACTTTTAGTGCTTCCCAGCAATGGCCCCAGACCCGTCAACTCACCTGCAAAGAGGTAGAACAACACCCCCACAAGTGCTGAGTCTTTCTTCATTGGGCGTAAACCAGCCCTCTGCTTTGATGGAAATAGGAGTCTGGAGGAGGAGGATAGAGGAGCATGTTCTTCTGAACTTGTGAACCTGAGGAATGCAGACTGCGGGCTGCGGCACCTTCAAATAAATTAGCAAACAAGTGAAGACAGTTCTGCTGATGGGCTTGTTTTTGTGATTATCTGATTAAAGTTTGAATTATATTAACTGTGCACAACAAAGAAAGACAGACACACAGGAATAAAAGTGAATAAGGATGGAAAAGAAAGTTATTGATTCGTTGTCTCATTTTCAGGGCTCGGTATCACGGTCCAGGAATAAGAATAAGGCTTCGTCATCATACTCTGCGAATTCAGACAGGGAGAGCTCAGTGTCACCTGACAGAGTAGAAATTCAATCATCTATGTTGCTGGCCACCTCCTCTTCATCCGGCACGCTCTCTCGTACTCTGAAATCTGGTGGTATGAGGTGCTGATTCATCTTGATCATTGTTAACCTCTCCACATTTTTGGGCGAGAGGCGGCTCCGTTTGGGAGTTACAATCCCACCAGCCGCACTGAAAACCCGTTCAGAAGACACGCTTGCGAGTGGGCAAGACAAGTAGTTTAAAGCCAGGTTGGTGAGCTGTGGCCACAATTCTTTTTTCCCATGCCAATACGCCAATGGGTCAGAATTAACATAGACCTCTGTTGAGTCATTCAGATAGTCCTTCACCATCGACTCAAGGTCCTCATCCAAGGTTCCTCCACTTTGCTTAGCTCTTGCTGTGCCTCTGACCTTTTGAGAACCAAACCCACGCAGAGCTAGCCAATCCTCTTCAGCCTCCAATGTTTCTGTTGTCTTTCGTGCAGATGATCCGGTTGCCGGTGTCTTTAACGGCTGAGAGGTCACTTGTGCCACAGCCACAGGTGCAGAAGTGGATTGTTTTGACTGGGGATGGCCTGCTGATGTACTGCCATTTCCTTCAATTTCCAGCCGTTCTGTTTCAAACTTCTTCGCTGACAAGGCTAGCCAACGTTTGTACTTTAGAACATGTTCATCATCAAAAGGAAAGAATGCTTGGCCTGCCAGCGCCTTTTTGTAGCGTGGATCCAGAATAGTAGCACAAATGTAATGCTGTTCTGAGTGGATCTTTTTAAGACGTTCATCACCTTGTAGGAGCTCTAATAATTGCTCGGCCAGAAGCAAAGAGTCTTGTTTTTTATCTTTTCTAAACACAGAACACACCTCCTTCAGTTGGTCCTCCAGCATGTACAACAATGGGATAGCTTTTCCCAAATTAGAGTCCTCCTTGCTGACTGCACGCGTGAAGAACTCAAAAGGACGAAGCATGCGTGTCAGGCTTTCAACTATGTTCCATTGCGGCCCACCCATCCTCAGCTCCTCTGCACCCTCTTTAAGGAAATATTGATCGAGTTCCGTATACTGCTCATACAGACGCTCAAGCATGTAGAAGGTTGAGTTCCAACGTGTTACCACCTCCTGGATGAGTGCTATCACTGGCATTTGATGTTGATATAGCAGGCTCCTCAGCTGCTTCCGGGCCTTAAAAGAATGGCTGAAATGCTTGCACATTTTTCGGCAGGTGTCCAATACACCGTACGCTGCACTGCCTTTATTACCCAAGAATTTTTGGACAACCAGGTTTATACAGTGCGCCAAACACGGCACTCTGAAATAGTAACCGTCCCTCATGGCCTTAACTATATTGGAGCCATTGTCCGTGGAAACATAACCAACCTTGCGTTTTAGTGGGGACAGACAGTTAAGGACCTTTGTGTTAAAAACATCCAAAATGTTTTCTGCTGTGTGACGTTTCTCCAAACCAAACATGGCTAGTGTTGCATGTTTCCGAGCACCTTTAAAAACAATGTTAGTGTCAACACCTGAGTTTAGCTTTGCTTTAGCCCCTGAAAAAGAGACCCAGTGTGCAGTGATGCACATGTAATCAGCGCCTGCGCCACTGGTCCACATGTCTGTTGTCAGATGTATAGTGTGAACAGCACTCTTCTGCAAAGCTGCCCCAATCACCTTCAGAACATCTTCATGTAGTGCTGGAACCGCAACTCGTGCAAAATAGAACCGGCTAGGAACCTTCCATTTAGGGCAGAGCCCTGTCACTAATTCTAGAAAACCAACCCCTTCTACAAAAGAAAAAGGGAGAAGGTCCAGAGCTAGCATTTTAGCCAGCTTAGTGTTATACAGACGGGTCATTGGGTGGTTGCGTTCATATTGTGCTTCTGTAAACAACATCTTTTTAATGTTGCCCTGGACCAATGATTTACGGGATGATGATGATCTCTTCGACCCAGTTACGCTCGCTGATGAACTTTTCCGCATTGATGTCTCACTCTCTCCCACACTCTTAGTGTGGCTCCCATGGGGTGTGCTGCTGACATGGGAACTGGGTGTAAGTGAAGTGTTTGAATCGTCTTCTTCTACCTCATCGTCATCAGCAGATGAAAAATCAACGTTTTCATTACGTGCAATTCCGGCTTTCTTGACCGCCTCTAGGTGCGGAAACCATTGGACAGGGTGCCTTCTCTCAAGATGACCTCTCTGGCCTCCGGTACCATAGTTAGAACCAAGCTTACCACGACTAACTCGAAGCTTACAAAGGCTACAAATGGCTACGTTTTCCTTTTTTGGGCAAACACTAAAGAAGTCCCAAACTGGAGACTTGAAATGTCTTTGGGGGCCGGAGGAGGCGGCGATACTGGTGGTGGTGGTCCTGCTGCTAATGCTAGATGAAGTGGAGGATGTGGATTGCCGAACTTCAGTACGTTTTGCACTTTCACGAATTGAGGTCGAGGACGAGGTGGGTACCTTCTTGCGAAGAAATATGGAAGCGGTAGGTTTTGGTGTACTACTTAACTCCAAATCTAATGATTCCATTTCCATTGCCTCCTCGCCGACATCATCATCACGCTCAGCAGCTTCTCGGGATAGGGTCAAAATGTCTCTCTGCAGCATGCCCGGTGGGGCTGCAGTGACCTTTGTGATGACTGGCTCGTCGTCATCGTGAGAGGCTTCATCACCAGCAGTATCTGTCACTTCTTGTTGAGCCTCATCACACTCCATAGGTTTGAGTTTTTGGACGACCTTCCTTTTACGCTTAGGTACCGGTGTCAGATCATGGTGTGCCTCACTGTCAGACCGCAGTTGTGGTTCCCAAGACAGATCACTTGCATCAGAACGAGGTGGGCTTGAAGAAGATGTAGACACCCCCCTTGATCTTTTCCTTGCTAGGGATGTGGAAGACAATGAATGATCATCAGGAGGAGTGGCTTCCAATGATACCTCGGGTTCATTGTCGATTTCCTGATGTGCCCCTACTTCGGGAGGAACAACTATTGTGGGCACTTGTGAACCTCCATGCACCTTTGCTTGCGCATCTCCTTTTGCTGCCTCTCCTTCCACATGTACTTGGGCGTGTACTTGCACATGGTGTTGTTGTTGCGGCTGTGGTTGTTCAACACTTGTCAGATGAGTTACAACAACCTGTGTTGATTCAGGGACATTGCTGCTACTTTCTTGCGATGAGCCAACATCACTGGTCGATGGTGATTGGAGAAGTACACTGACTGCCTCTGAAGCACTCAAGGGCTTTGACTTCAGTTGGCGTGGTGGTGGAGGCACTGAACCCAATGGAGCAGGGGTGCTGCTCCCAGCTTGGTCCCCAGCAGATCCTGCTGCTGCAGGCGTACTTTTTTTTTTGCTCCCAAAAAAAGTGGCGGGTGGCACACCAGCCTCCTTGGTAACTTGCTTCTTCTGCTCCTTACTAGCAACTTTCTTGCTAGAGGAGCTACGGAGAACTTTCTTTGGGGGCGGGGCCATCTTCTTCAGAGCAGGTCAGACAGCAGGCCGCAGTTGCATGAATTGTAGAGTTGTCTGAGGCCAGACGTGACGTCGCGTGACGTTATGCTGCACACACACACCGCTGCAGGACTTCTTCCAGGCACTGGTGGTTCTCTTGAGTCTTGTGCACCTAAAAAAAATGGAAGACAGAGGAACATCAGTTCAGTTATAGAGCACAAAAAAATCGAAAAACACTGCAAAATCAGCACAATCCCAATCCATCCATGCCCTCCATAATGTTTAAATTCAAGACAACCCACAGAAAGACTAGGCCCATGCAAGACTCACTACCCCTGGGCATAAATAAAGGTTGAAAAGTAGGCAAAATGGTTGGAGGCCTAACAACAAAGCCTGCATTTAAAATGGCCACTTGACTGCCAGCACATGGCCAGTGCCTGTAGCTGCACTCAAAATGGCCACCAGCCACATGGCATGTCCCTCCCCATGAACACCCCCAAAAATCGAAAAACACTGCAAAATCAGCACAATCCCATTCAATCCATGGCCTCCATGATGTTTAAATCCAAGACAACCCACAGAAATACTAGGCCCATGCAAGACTCACTACCCCTGGGCATAAATAAAGGTTGAAAAGTAGGCAAAATGGTTGGAGGCCTACCAACAAAGCCTGCATTCAAAATGGCCACTTGCCTGCCAGCACATGGCCAGTGCCTGTAGCTGCACTCAAAATGGCCACCAGCCACATGGCCTGTCCCTCCCCATGAACACCCCCAAAAATCGAAAAACACTACAAAATCAGCACAATCCCATTCCATCCATGGCCTCCATGATGTTTAAATTCAAGACAGCCCACAGAAAGACTAGGCCCATGCTAGACTCAAATACCCCTGGTGAAAAGGCCACAAGTACAGGCCCAAAAAACGAAAATCACTGAAAAATCTGCACAATCCCATTCCATCCATGGCCTCCATGATGTTTAAATTCAAGACAACCCACAGAAAGACTAGGCCCATGCAAGACTCACTACCCCTCGGCATAAATAAAGGTTGAAAAGTAGGCAAAATGGTTGGAGGCCTAACAACAAAGCCTGCATTTAAAATGGCCACTTGCCTGCCAGCACATGGCCAGTGCCTGTAGCTGCACTCAAAATGGCCACCAGCCACATGGCTTGTCCCTCCCCATGAACACCCCCAAAAATCGAAAAACACTGCAAAATCAGCACAATCCCATTCAATCCATGGCCTCCATGATGTTTAAATTCAAGACAACCCACAGAAATACTAGGCCCATGCAAGACTCACTACCCCTGGGCATAAATAAAGGTTGAAAAGTAGGCAAAATGGTTGGAGGCCTAACAACAAAGCCTGCATTCAAAATGGCCACTTGCCTGCCAGCACATGGCCAGTGCCTGTAGCTGCACTCAAAATGGCCACCAGCCACATGGCATGTCCCTCCCCATGAACACCCCCAAAAATCGAAAAACACTGCAAAATCAGCACAATCCCATTCAATCCATGGCCTCCATGATGTTTAAATTCAAGACAACCCACAGAAATACTAGGCCCATGCAAGACTCACTACCCCTGGGCATAAATAAAGGTTGAAAAGTAGGCAAAATGGTTGGAGGCCTAACAACAAAGCCTGCATTCAAAAAGGCCACTTGCCTGCCAGCACATGGCCAGTGCCTGTAGCTGCACTCAAAATGGCCACCAGCCACATGGCATGTCCCTCCCCATGAACACCCCCAAAAATCGAAAAACACTGCAAAATCAGCACAATCCCATTCCATCCATGGCCTCCATGATGTTTAAATTCAAGACAGCCCACAGAAAGACTAGGCCCATGCTAGACTCAAATACCCCTGGTGAAAAGGCCACAAGTACAGGCCCAAAAAACGACAATCACTGAAAAATCTGCACAATCCCTTTCCATCCATGGCCTCCATGATGTTTAAATTCAAGACAACCCACAGAAAGACTAGGCCCATGCAAGACTCACTGCCCCTGGGCATAAATAAAGGTTGAAAAGTAGGCAAAATGGTTGGAGGCCTAACAACAAAGCCTGCATTTAAAATGGCCACTTGCCTGCCAGCACATGGCCAGTGCCTGTAGCTGCACTCAAAATGGCCACCAGCCACATGGCATGTCCCTCCCCATGAACACCCCCAAAAATCGAAAAACACTGCAAAATCAGCACAATCCCATTCCATCCATGCCCTCCATGATGTTTAAATTCAAGACAGCCCACAGAAAGACTAGGCCCATGCTAGACTCAAATACCCCTGGTGAAAAGGCCACAAGTACAGGCCCAAAAAACGAAAATCACTGAAAAATCTGCACAATCCCATTCCATCCATGCCCTCCATGATGTTTAAATTCAAGACAGCCCACAGAAAGACTAGGCCCATGCAAGACTCACTGCCCCTGGGCATAAATAAAGGTTGAAAAGTAGGCAAAATGGTTGGAGGCCTAACAACAAAGCCTGCATTCAAAATGGCCACTTGCCTGCCAGCACATGGCCAGTGCCTGTAGCTGCACTCAAAATGGCCACCAGCCACATGGCATGTCCCTCCCCATGAACACCCCCAAAAATCGAAAAACACTGCAAAATCAGCACAATCCCATTCCATCCATGCCCTCCATGATGTTTAAATTCAAGACAGCCCACAGAAAGACTAGGCCCATGCTAGACTCAAATACCCCTGGTGAAAAGGCCACAAGTACAGGCCCAAAAAACGAAAATCACTGAAAAATCTGCACAATCCCATTCCATCCATGCCCTCCATGATGTTTAAATTCAAGACAGCCCACAGAAAGACTAGGCCCATGCACCACTCACTACCCCTGGTCAAGGCCCCAACAACAGGTCAAAAATCGAAAAACACAGAAAAATCAGCACAATCCCAATTCATCTATGGCCTCCATGATGTTTAAGTTCAAGACAACCCACAGAAAGAATCAGTCCACCCACCACTGAGTACCCCTGGGCAAAAGGCCCCAAAACAGCCCAAAAATCGAAAATTCCAAAATTTTAGTTGCAGCAACTGTAATGCCCCAAACAAACTTACTTGTAAAATTTCTAATCCAACAGTGATCCAAAGAAAGTCAAAAAGGCCTCAAATCCAAAGATCCAGCAGCATCCACAAAAAGTAATCCTTCCAGCTCCACATCCAGATGAAAAGTGACCAGGAGATGGACAAAGCACTGGGAGGAGCCTGCTGAACAGGAACAGGAAGTTGAAGACTATGGGGCACTTCCTTCCTCCCACCCCCCTGCCCCCCTCCCCAAAATGGACTCCTCGCTAAAAAAGTGCAGGCAAATGTCAAACTAAGGAGTTATTCACATAAAAATCATCATTTCTAGAAGGTTTATGCTGCTTGCTGGTGGATTTCTTGTGCAGAATTGCAAATTTATATTTTCGCTCGCCGCATCTCAAATCTCGCAATTGCGAAGTACCGCGAGACGTGATCTCGCCGTACTCGCGTTGACAAACTATCGCTGGCAAGCCGCGATGACGTAATCGCGCTCGCCAATTCCCGCGGGATCACACAGCAAGATCCAAAATGGCGCAGCACTCGCAAACTATCGAAAAAAACAACTCGGCAAACGATGATAAACGCCGCGCGCCGCAAAAATTGTATCACCAACGCCGCGCGCCGCCCAAAAAATCCGCTGCGTGCGAATTTGCGGATTTTGCGGGAAATCCGAAAATCTCGCGGATTGCGGATTTCCCGAAAATCCGCAAAATCCGCGAGCGTAACGGATTTTCCGCCCATGCTTACCTTGGACCAGCGGCTGGCCACCATAGTGGTCATCCATAAGGAAGGCAAACCGCGGGATGTTTGTAGATCCTACCGCCCCATCTCTCTCCTCAACGCGGAGCCCAAGATCCTGGCTAAACTACTGGCAAATCGGCTGGTCGGGGTTATTAGCGACTTGGTGCACCCGGACCAATCCGGTTTTATTCCCCGCCGCAACACTGCCCTCAACTTGAGACGCTTGCACGGGGTCATGGCCAGAGCTCACGCCCTTACGGAACCGGCGGTGCTTGCCTCCCTTGATGCCACGATGGCCTTTGATTCCCTAGAGTGGAGCTACTTATGGGCGGTACTGACAAAGCTTGGGTTTGGACCGGGCTTCCTGGGCTGGGTGCAACTTCTTTATGCTTGCCCACTGGCTGCTGTCACGGTTAACGGCCGCATGTCTGCTCCTTTTGCGCTCCACCGCGGCACCAGACAGGGTTGCCTCTTGTCTCCACTCCTGTTTGCGTTGGCCCTGGAGCCGCTCGCGGCTATGCTACGCTCGCACCCTGACTTGCATGGGATCTCCTGGTCCCCAGGCTTCGAGGACAGGGTCTCCCTGTATGCGGACGACATCCTGCTTTACCTCACCTCCCCCTGTAAGTCGCTTATTGTGGCGTGTGACGTGCTCAGGTCGTTTGGGCGCTATTCTGGCCTGATTATTAATTGGGCCAAATCCTCCCTTTACATCCTCAAGGGTGACACGCCGCGCCTCCCCAGAGGTTGCAACATACAACTGGCCGGGCAAGGCTTTAAGTACCTAGGGATCTATATATCGAATAATCCTAAGGCGAGGTATGACCACAACTTGCTCCCGCCGCTCCACCGATTGCGGAGGGATGTGGAGAGTTGGCGCAAGCTCCCTCTCTCTCTCCTGGGCCGGGCGGCATTATTTAAAATGATGTCCCTGCCCAGGTTCTTATATGCCTTGCAGAACACTCAGGACCTTGTTCCGGCTCGTTATTTTAGGGAGGTTGAGAGCCTGCAGCGTGCCCTGCTTTGGGATGGTCGGCCCCGTGTCGCTGTCCAGAAGCTTACGATGCCGTGGTATGACGGGGGCATTGCGTTACCAGATGTGCGGAGATACTACTGGGCCTCTCAACTTACCGCTATCAACCATGGCCTTTATGGTCCTGTGGACAGCCCGGGCTATGCTATGGATAGGTGGCTCTTGCACGGAGGCAATTACTACCGCGCCCTATATTCTGGATCCTTCGATCGGCGCCTCACGGGCCCGACCAAGGCGGCGGTCCACACGTGGCGAACGATCAATAAGATACAGGGCTGGCAGGGCAGACTGACGAAATTCACCCCTCTATATGATTCAGATATCTTAGGCAAGCTCTGGCATACCGAGGGTTTCGACAAATGGGACCTCATAGGTATTTCGAGGGTGGGAGACATGCTGGCCAGGGGGGAAGTCAAGACTTTCCCGCAACTACAGGCGGAATACCGATTGGGTGGAACGGAGTTTTTCCGTCATGCCCAACTCAAGCACGCAATCACTGCCGCCAGACCGGAGGAGGGCGAAATACCCGAGAGCTCTCCCTTGGAGGACAGAGTTCTGGACGGGCATATGCCAGATAGCGCCATTTCTCTGTCCTACAAGAAGCTGATTAATGTTAGAATCGACCTCCTCCGGCGCTTGCGGGACCAGTGGGTAGCCGATGGCCTGGAACTGGACGACGAGGACTGGCAGAGTGCTGTGTCCTCCCCTAAGGAGGTCGCCATCTCCTCTCGTCTGCGGCTGGTGCAGTTTAAAATCCTCCACCGGGTGTACGTTACCGGCCCCCGGCTTGTGCGTATGGGCTTCTCGCCTGACGGCTATTGTCGTCGTGGCTGCGGAGCCCTTGCTACTTTTATGCATATATTATGGGAGTGCCCCGTTATTGCCCCTTATTGGGAGAGAGTACACCGAGTGATGAGGGAGGTGACTGGAGTTGAGTTGGCTGCAGAGGCGCGTCGGTGCCTCCTCAATGTCTGGGAGCCGAATGACTACAACACGGCGCAGACTCGTTGGGCTACACTGGGCAACATGGTCGCTAAGAGGGATATAGCGCAGAAATGGGGATCCAACGCGGCCCCCCTGGTGGTGCAATGGAAGGCTAACATGGACTGGTGTATGCTGCGTGAGAAGACTGTGTATACTGCCAGGGGGCGACCTCAGACATGGAATAAGGTGTGGGGGGCATGGAATGCTTACAGAGGTGACTTGTGCCTGCCACCAGAGCCGATTCCCCGCGATGAAAACCTGTCACCGTAGCCGATGACACCAGCTATGCCACTCGTGTTGTAATTCTCCTGTTCCTTCCTCCCCCCCTTTTCTACATCCTACTTACATTCTTTTCTAAATCTTACCTGGCCTCTGACGCCTCCTACTGACTCATAGGCACTTCTCCTTCTCCATTGCCTTTCTTCTGCGCCCTCGGGCGCCTCTGTTTAGGTTTCTGTTTGTATATAAAATAAAAAACAACCTGCATTGTTCTGATATGAATCGCTTTGCACACTACTTCTTCTGATACCATGCTGCCTTGCCTCCGGGATGTTAGGCTGAACAGCTGTGTGCTTTACTACAATAAAGGTTTTAAAAATTAAAAAAAAAAAAAAAGAAAACCACATGGCCGTTTCGTATGACCTTAAGACGAGCAGGCTCTTGAAGATAGGCCATGCATCCTAGATTCTTAAAAGCGTCTATCATCTTCCTAAGCTCCCAACGTTTGTCCATTGTACCCTTGCTTAGATCAGATTTCACAAAAAAAGTTAAGTTGTCCACAGTCACAGGATTATTAGGTCTTGCTTTCAATGATACAGCTTGCCGTAAAAGGAAGTTACCAAAATAAATCAAAAATGGGCGAGGAAATTTGCTGCTAGTGTTTCTTTGCACCAGAGGCAATCTATGAACTCTCTGCAGCTGAGAATCCCAGTCCCAATCTGCAAGATCCGTGAAGGCTCTCTGAAGAAGTTTAACCATAAATGCCCTCGGATCAGACCCCTCCATTCCTTCTGGTATACCAAATAATCTGAGGTTTTGTCTTCGAGCGCGGTTTTCCAAATCCTCCACCTTAGCTTCTAGCTTAGAGACTCTGGATGTGTTCTGTTTAATTGTTAATGAGGTCTTATTTGAGTCTCCTTCCACTTCAACGATACGTTGTTTTATGTCTTCGATCTCCTTTGTCACACCTCCCAGGCCTTGGCAAATGACTCTCATAGTTTCTTGTAACTTAGTATTGTCTTCTCTAAGTTGCAAGTATTGTTGTTGAATCTCCGTTCTTTGTTCTAGGAGAGTCTGCATGATTGATTCCATAAATGTCTTTGTTGGGTCTGGAGAATTAGCGGAATTAGGGTAATTGGAGGTGTCCTGTGGAACCAATTGTGGAAGTCTTATTCCAGATCGCAGCTCAGGACTTGTTGGAGTGCCTTGACTTGTAATTATTGGGTCGTTTGACCTCAGGTCTATATCAATTTGTTCAGAGCTGTTGCCTGTATTTTCAGTAGGAGTTCCAGCTAGCAGTGTCTGGGTTTTCCTCAAGCTTGATATTATGGTTACAGTACTCTCTTTCAGTTGGTCGGAGTTGAGAGTAGTAGATTCAAAACCCTGGTATTCACATTCATTAGCCACTATATTGTACATAGCCGGAGTAGAAGAGGTATTATATATATGAGTGGGAGAGGCAATTATGTTTATTGAGGAGATCCCTGTCACTGACTCTGTATCCGTAGGGGCCACCTGTTGAGAAGTCTCTCTAGTCTCTAAATCTATAGGTACGCCATCCAGATTAGGGTCACCATTAAAATCTATAGGATTAGTTTTGTTAGCCCCCTGAATGCTGGGCACCTCATCGGGGGTGACGCCTGATAATCTTAGGGCCATGTTCTTGACACCTCCCTTTGCCTCCATCCATCTTCTCAGAGGGCTATCATCAATTAGGCGGCTTTTTTTATTTCCAAGAGGCTCTTTGTTAACTGTCTTTAGTAATGCATTTTTTTGCTTGGTTTTAACTTTCATCTTGATTTTCCTTGAAGCAGTTTTTCTATTGAGTGAAGCTTTAGGTGCTTCATCAGCTCCCTCATCGTCTGTCAGTTCCTCGTACTCTAGATTAGAGTCTTCATCAGCTGCAGCCATAGGCTCATGCGTTAAACCATCCCCATCACAACTTTCCTTCTCCCTTATTTCGTCTTGATCAATATGTGTTTGGAGTTTAGTACTTATAGTAGTGGGCTCATCCGCCTTTTTATTGTGATTTTGAGCCATATTGTGAGTTCCCTCTGTTTCTTCAGTTATTCGGGTGGTCAGATTGCCATCGCTGGGTGTAATTTCTCTGCACCCTAGCTGTGTTTGCAGATCTATATTTAACAAATCTGAGCTGGAATCAGTGATTGTGTGGGTCACTTTGTCGAAGCCTTGCGTATCATAGTTCTTCATCTTAGTGCCAGATTTATCGCTTTTCTCATTAGAATCTCCAGCCAATGTCGAATTTTTTAGAGATAGAATGTTCTCTTCTTCTTCCTTGTTGTTCGTTTTCTTTTTAAATTTGGGGTCAGTCAATCGTTCTAAGACAGGTTTGCTCTCTGCATAATCACTCCCCAAAATAGCAAGAGCTTTTTTCCCCTCCCAGCGTGTATTTTCATCTGTTGCATCAACCAGTTTGGTGCTCTTCTCTTTCGCCCCCCTACCGTTAACAGTCCCGCTAGTGTCTTGTGCAGGTTGGGGTTCCTTGCTACTGTCGGAAAACCCCACTACCGCCACCCCAGCAACTGCTGCCGCCATTGTACCTGCGTTTAGTTGTTTTCCTGCCAGGGCGGTCTTCCTGCTCCGTGTGGTCCTTGTCTGGCGTGCAGACATCGACTTTTCCGACTTTTCCGCTGCCTCCGTCGCTGTTCTCTGCAGCGTCCTCTGTGCTTTCGGAAGGGTTGCGTGTCGATTCAGCTGACCGATCAGCTGCAGTGAACACGCCCAGCTGGCTTTCCCTCCTGGCGTACAAGCAGGGCGAACCGCCGCGTAAAGCCAAGAGCGAGGCAGGTTCCCGCTGCAAAATTGTAACAGAGCCCGTAGCATTGATGCCGTTTAGGATTCCGTAATCTGACAAGCGGTCATACCTTCTAGCCGGAGCGGGATCGGGACCCAGAGAAATAGTACAAACTAAACTGCAGATAATGTTTAGGCTCGTAAGTACTGCAACAAGATTATTCGCTGGGTTTCTCTAATCCACTTTAACTGGTTTAAGTAGATTGTCGATTAGGTATGAGAAATGTTTATCCGTGTCCGTATCGCTACATTAAGCGATCCTCTGGCAGAGCAGCTCCATGTAGCGTCCTTCACTCGGCGGAGTCAGCCCGCCATCTTGACTCCTCCCCAGCTTTAGCACTTTTTAGCCCCGTAAAAAATACAATGTGTCTGAAATGACTAAACGCCCATATCTCCCCTCACATGTTTAATCAATTAGTTTCTTGTCTTCATTAACAATTCAGTGCTCATTTACTTCAGCCATCTCCTCAGGAAAGGCTTTAAATTCTACGGCTTCTAATCAAACAAAATGATCTTCAGGAGTGCTTCACTTTCGTATTAAATGCTAACTGTTGTTCATTAGAACTCTGTGGCGATGCAACAACTGATTACTAGGATGTAAACTGACAGACTGATACTGGTGTTATAGTACGTTTCACTCTGCATGTCAGAATGTTTTACTGAAATAGATATGGAAAACATTTGGGAACTGAAAGAAAATGTGTTCTCATTTTAGGATTCTAGAGCAGTAGGCATATTTATCTATGATAAAAAAGAAGCCCATCATTGTGTACATTTACTGCCATATTCTCTGTTTTACAACTTTGATTCCATCAGTTTTTATTCAGAATGTTAGTGCGCTTATCATTCATTAGAACTTTGTGGAGAAGCTGCAGTTGATCATTAGGAAGTTAACTGACAAAATACTGCGGATGATGCAAGTGCATGTTTTTTCTCTGTATTTGAGAATGCTTTACTGACAGGGATGAGGAAGATATCTGGGACGGGTAGAAGAAAACTCCACATTTTAGATTTGTAGAGCACTAAGTATAATTTCTAAGGAAATGAACCACCTCATTTTGTTAATTTCTAAAGCAAATGATTTCAGTTTTACAGCTTTGATCCCATCAAGATGGGAGTCGGGCGTGCCACACTTTTGTCATAAATGCAGAATGTTAGTACTCTAGTTAAGTAGGTAAGTATGTTCTTATTGCCTGATTAATACATATCAACACAATATATATAAAAACAAAATGTACAACACTTCTCACACCATTACATCAATCAGAATCAAAACCAAGCCATCTATAAAACTAAGATGCTTGGCTATAACATTATCTCATCTAGAAAAGGAGAGATTTGCAAATTCATTAATTTGTTACTCGATTTAAAAGGTTCTTAAAAGAGGCTTTATTTATTTCTGAGAGCACACATGGCTGGTAGTTGAAGGTATTGAAGCACACTGTTAAATTGGATTTCCAAACACTTTTAAAATCAGGATTGGTAAGTTTTTGCCAACACAAATTTGCTAAACAGCCAGGTTCAGATAAAAACAAGACATATAGGGCCAGATGTAGGTAGACATTTACCGACCGGTAACGGCCAATTCGGCCGTTACCGACCGGTAAATGGCTATTCTAGATGTAGGTAGGCTATTTTACTGATTCAGTAAACTTACCGAATCGGTAAATTTACCAAATCGGTAAATTACCGATTTGGTAAATTTACCGAATCGGTAAATTTACCGAATCGGTAAAATACCGAATCAGTATTTTTACCGAATCGGTAATTTTGAAATGTAGGTGGGACTCTTCTGAGTCCCACAGGCCTTACCGAATCGGTATTTTACCACCCAATCCATTTGGGTGGTAAAATACCGATTCCAGGTGTGCATGCACATGTGTGCATGCACACCCATGGCATGTGACAGACGGATATGCCCTTAGGGCATGTCTGTGTGCCACATGTCACACATGCCTTAAATCGGAGTGCTAGAGGGTGTCAAAGTGACACCCCCTGCACCCTTGCACAATTCGGTATTTACCGAATCGGTAAATACCGATTAGGTAATGCCCATTGATTCCTATGGGCTTCAATGCCCATAGGAATCAATGGGCATTACCGAATCGGTATTTACCGATTCGGTAAATACCGATTCTTACAGAATCGGTAATTCAATTACCGATTCTTTCTACATCTCCCCCCTTCTATTTTACCGATTCATAAATACCGAATCGGTAAAATTCGGTATTTATGAATCGGTAAAATATACTTACCTACATCTGGCCCAAAGACTTTTAGAAAAAGGTGGTCTGTCTCACTAGAATTTTTTGTAAACCTAACTCCAAGTGGATTTCCACATGACCTATGTTCTTCTGTATCTTGAAGATGGATTTACAAGCCTTAATTTGTAACTTGTCCATTAGTTTACCATCCACACCTCGAAAAATTACTGAGCCATAAGCTAGTGCAGGAACCGGTTTTGCTGCCATGATTCTTACTACACACTTAGTACTCTAGTTGTTCATTACTACACGTTGGTGAAGTTGCGGTGAATCTCTGTGTAATCAACAGGCTGCTACTGTTGTTGGAAGTACATATTTTACTTAGAATATCAGACTTTAGTTTCACATGGTTGAGGAAGCAAGTGTGAACTTATAGAAAACGTGTTTTCATGTTCATTTCTGGGTCACCTTCAAAAACCTTCATAACCCCCATGAGAAAATCATGAGAGAAAAGTTTTCTCTCAAACATGATTCATCCAATCTCAGCAGAAAGGTTATAATTTTTCACTAGTAAAAATCGCCTGTGAACTCACTATAACGCCTGAAAAGAGTATATCACAGCAGCAAATGCTTTATATTGTGACTTAAATCTGTTTTCACCCTTTATATGTGCTTCTTTTTGTAATCGTCAAAACCTGGCATTCTCTACAATGTCTTTCAATGGAGATTATGACCCTGAGTCCTGAGTGGCATCCCACTTGGGCAGGAAGTTGTGTTAAAATGTTGATACTAATAAGAACTCTCAATTTTTTCCTCGCACATGGGGGTTATGAAATTTTTACCTAATGTGCAATGACAATAAAGAGACATGTTATTATACTTAGGAATCTATATTGGCCACAAGCAATGATAGAAGTTGCACATGCAATGAAAACGGCATGGAAGTGGGGCTACGTATGTGAATAAATTTAAATTTAAATTTAAAGGTTTTGTAAAGCGCGTAGTAACCCAATGAGCATCCCAGCGCTAACCTGCATCTCCAGGGGTTTCAGCCGTCTAAAGAGTTATGTTTGAGGGAAGAGGAGAGTCTTTAATGATTTCCTGAACTGGAGGTGGTTCGATTCTGTCCTCAGTCTTCGTGGGAGGCGATTCCAGTGTTTGGCCGTGTGGACCGAGAAACGACGTCCACCGGTCTTGGCTTTATTGACTCTGGGGACATGAAATACCATATGGAGAGTCGAATTAACCCGGATGTATCTGCTTACAAAGTTGGATTTTATTTTAGCTCACAATGTTCGAAATTGCAAAGTTCGAATTCAAATTTAATTTATAAAGCTTGATTTCTCCCTAAATAGGCAAAACAAATGCCAAAAAGTCAGAAATCATTATACACTTAAAAAACATCTAATAGATATCCTTTATTTTTCATCAGTTTTTCAAACACTATAAAAATGACCAGCCTAAAACAAAACACATCCCAACAGTTCATTATATATTTCATTAAATCACATGGTCTCTGAAATGACAAGTTTTAAAAAATAGACGCAGCAAACATCTTTGATAAAAATCTATGTGTAACAAAGAACAATAAAACATTAATAAGAGTTTGACGTCTACGGTTTTATAATGAAGAATGAACATCTAGTGTTGCTTTCTTGCTGAAAATCCCCTTATTTCCATAATTGGGAGTTGTCTATATCCTGATTTTAATCAGCAAAATTTTAATGAGGTATGGCTGTGCTAACTATGTCAACACGTTTTTTACCTTTTATACTTACTTCTTGATCATGTAGCTGACTATCTAAGTTAATTACTGTTTTTATTTCCTTTTTCCACAACCCTAACCATCCCCTCCTGTATCTTCCTGGACTATCTTCAGCTTCAATCACAGAAACATTTTTGAAGGTTAAACAGTGGGGTTCCTACTGCTGTGCACCAGGTTATAACACAATTCTTTTTTGTCTTGATTAACCGTAATTTAGGAATCTAAACACGTCGACTCTTGACAATGATGAAATAAACCCTTTATTTATTTTTACTTGCACACCGATGGAGCACTGGCATTTTCTCTGTTGCAGAAGGGTTTCTTGTCATTAAACATATTAATGTGTGTGTACGCATACGCACACAAAAACACATCATGGAAGTAAAAATAAAGGTGTTCCAATATCTCCTAATATTTGGAGCAATTGTGCTAATAAACCCATATTCATTCACACATTTATTACTGAAATACAAAGGTGAAATTCGGTTTTATCATCTCATTAATTCAGTGCTTAATTTGAGCTGGTGTGGGCCACCAGCACTTATTTTTGGGGTCCGGCACTTATTTTTCCGACTTAAATATTTAGAAGAGCAAGAGAGGTAAAAGCACACAAATTGTAGTGATGGAGAAAGAGAAAGGTGGACACACCATCACAAAGCAAGAATGCAAGAACCCGCAAGAGGGAGATAAAGGAGAAGGGGTTTCTTTAAGTGGATTAAAGAGGCCTGAGGTTGATTTAAGACTAGACATCCTTGGTAATCGACACACAAATTTTAATTGCACCATTCATGTGCTTCTGAGCTGCTTTTCGGGCACCGGCACCCATTCTTTCACAAATTAAGCACTGCAGTAATTCATATGAGAAAAGCACAGAAAATGTTTACTGTTTCATAGATTGCATGTTACAACTACTTTACCCATTGATACAACTCTACTATTAACCATGAGACTCTTTAAAGCGATTTTACCCTACTGCACAAATATAATTTGTTGCACTGTCTTTTTGGTTAAAAACCTTCTTATTTTAAACAAATACACAGGAAAGCAGCCTAGCATGAAGTATTTATGAACCAGGGGCAGCTCCTCCACGTGGACGGAGGCGCTTCGTCCCACTGCTTTCTCTCAGTGCGAGAAGCAGAAACATAAAATGGTATTCTGAATACAATTTTATGTTTCTGCTTCTCGCACTGTGAGAAAGCAGAATTGTTTTTTGGGGGTGGGCGTGTCGGCAGTCCTGCACCAGGCAGGGGAGGAGTGGCTTGCCCACTGTTGTGGGCGCTGACTGTTTGGTCGGCCCCAGGGCCGACCAAACCAGTCATGCGCAATCTCCTGTTTTCTCAAAGTAGGCTGAATGCAGCCGGCATGGAGAAAACGGCCTCCCCATAGATGCCTGTGTGGTCGGCGTCCCAGCCAATCACAATGCTGCCATTGCAGCATTGTGATTGGCTTTGGGGAGGAGAGGGAGGCTGCCTGCTTCCTGTGAGGAGCAGAGAGAGGAGACGCGATGCGGGACCGGAGGCGAAGGTAAGTTAAAACATTTTCTTTAATATTTACACCCCCTCCCTATGCGCACTCCTCCTCGCGTGCCCTCCTTCCTCCCCACCCACGAGTCATGCCGGCCGCGACTGATGTGAACATGCTATTTCTTACTATTGTGGAGGGTGGTGAGGGCCACCTTGGTGCACCTGAGGCTCTTGTAGCCATGGCCATTTTCTGGTGCAGTTGAAGGCCAGAAAACTCAAAGAAGATTTGTCCGGCCCTTGAACACAATTGTGCATGAGTGCTCCTCCCTTGTTTACTGTGTGCGACAAAGGTTGCCCATAGTGCATGCCTGGTCTAAAGCCATGCCTGTGCCCAACTCCGCTCAAGCAGCCAGCCCCTACTGCTCACAGCCTTTGAATATGCACAGAAGAGATTGGATTCAGGGTGTGTCCTTCTGCAAAGCCTTATGCTTGACTCCTCATGGGTGCCCAACTTCCTTTTAGACATGTACATCGAGGTTTGGCTGTAGTGCCCGGCTTCAAGCCTGGGTTTGCACACTCTGAAGCCGGGTCTGAGAACTGTAGAAAGACCTCGAGGACTGCAACTTCAGGGTGCATTGAAGGTTCACAAACTTGTTCCTGTAATTTGCAAATCTTGCAACAACTTGCCATTTTGTTATATCTTTCCACCCTTCTCCTGCCACTGTAAGGCTCTTCTTTTTCCAGACACAGGTACCCATCCCCAAATCCTGTAAGTTAGACCCTGCTATGTCTGGTTCACACACCAACTCTGTTAATCAATCATGAAGTAAAGTAAAATAAAATAGAATGTCTCTTGAGGCTTTTATGCCATTGGAACTCATCTTCCATATTTTAGATCCTAAGGCCTGTCAATGTAGTGGTGGTTTCATTGGAAATTATATTTTTATATTTTTCTAACTTTTTTTCGTTCTGTTCTTTAATTCTTGCAGGGACGCTAAAATTAAAGGATCACTCCCTCTAGGCTTCTGGTCACTGTCTTCATATTCTGTGTTTGATATCATTAACTCTTGCGTCCTAAAGTACTATTTGGGCTTTAAAAAAAATATTTCTTAGTTTTGTTCTTTTTAGATTTCCCCATTTTGTTTAGGGGCCATTGTGATTCAACTCACACTCAAGATGCAAAGGCATATTTACAAGCCCCTATCGCCACCACAACGTCACTTTCAGTGACGTTGTGATGGCAAAAGGGGCCTCGCCTTATTTACAAGGCAGTGTTAAGTCACTTAACATGGCTTAGCGCTGCCTTGTAAATAAGGCAGCCTTTCACGCTGTTTAGCATGAAAGTGGAGGGCAATTAGTGTTGCGATGGGCGTTTCATCCCAACACCCATTGATTTTGACGCTGCCCCCTATTTACAAGGGCAGCCTAAATAGAAGGCAGCACCAAAATTAAGACCAGGGAAATCCTGGTCTTAAACAGTCAAAATGAGGAGAAATTATTTATTTCGCCTCGTTTTTGCTGGCTCCATGTGTGCTGCCTTGGGCAGCACACATATAAACACCAAATTGCCTATGATTGTTTAAGTGCAAGAAGGGGGACCTTTTTTTAAAAAAAATACAGATTTGCAGATTCTATATATGCTGCATTATGCAGCACACATATAAGTTACACAACTGCATTTTAAGATTATTTATGTGCCGGGAAGGGGACCTCCCTGCACATAAACAGTTGTCCCCTCAACACAGGCACCCTTGCACTATGGTGAAAGGGTGCCTGTGTTGGCGCTAGGCAGCTAAAGTTAGCGCAAGCGCAGGGGGAAACACAGGGCTGTACCATATTCTAGTAAATATGGTGTAGCCCTGCATTTCTATAAAGTGATGAAACATGTTGTTAGCCTTCTTGTAAATATGCCCCTCTGTTTGTTGTCACCTTGGCAGGCACCCTGAATCCTCTATCTGGGCAGTTACACAGCTGGTGAAGTTACACCAAGCTGAAAATGTCCTTGCTTTCTAGTCACTAGTGTATCAAGGATGCCAGGGGCCAAAATCCAAGCATGGAAATTGGCCCCTGTGACTGCTGTAAGCATTTTCTGGTCCCCCAGGCTCTTGGCTACAGTGCCACTGCACCTGCTGCACCAATGTTATCTACACCCCTGTTTCCAGGTGTGTGAGATATTGCAGCACCGTAGGCGAAAACCCCAAATGTGAAAAGGGAACCGCGGCATACAGAGTGCAGCCAGGGCCGGACTGGGAGTGCAACAGCCCTGGCAATAACTTCCAACCGGCGGGGGGGGGGGGGGGGGGGGGGGGTTAATACTACTGTAAAACTGGCCTCCAGTAACAAAAACAGCCCCCACTGGTCCAAAACCAGCTCCCACCCTTCCGGTCGACCAGGAAAATGCCCAGTGTCTACAACGGCCAATCCGCCCCTGGGTGCAGCTTTTTAAACGACGCGTCACGATTTTTTAATATGACCTACATAGCTTCATCTTCGCTGCATACACTTAAGTCTGTTGTTTTGTTTTTAATAAAATCTGAAATGTGCTACCGCCATCTGAATTATGTTTAACTGGTCAGGGCAATCTAATATGAGACGGAACAAATTAAATCCGACATCAGCTGACAGTTCCCGCTCTTTAAAATTAAAGTGACTATCTAACTATCGCCCTTAGCTAACACAATATAATTCTCTGCCCTTAGGGGGAATGCTGGTAGGTCAATTCATGTTGAACAGTAATTTTATCATATCATGAACAAATATACAGATAATTGACAAGGCCAACGCTTGTTATGATTGCAATATGCAAGGATGGAATTGGTAGCTATAAGCAGGGCTACTTGAATTATGCGGCAATAGAGAACCAAATTATGCAGCAGTGTTGACTAAATTATGCCGCCAGAAAAGGCAGATTATGGAGTATTATGACATTTTAGCGCACATTCATATAAAAAGGCCCCCGAGACTAATTGCACTGCATCAGTTTCTTGAAATGAAAAGAATGCATGTGCAGCAGATCTTATTGAAAATATTTATCACCCAAAATGTATTATTTTGTCTTGCATGGCATTTTAAAAATACAGGGGCAGATTTATGTTAACTGGCGCATCCCCAGGGATGCGCCAGTTAATGTGTGCCACAGTGCGCCACAGCTACGCCACCCATGGTGCAAAAACGGCACAGATGCGTGACGCATCTGTGCCGGAATGGTGGCGCATTGCTGGAGTTGCGTCGCAAGCGCGACGCAGCTCCAGCAAGGCTCGGGGGTGCCCCATCTTCACAATGCTGCGTCAAGACCTACGCCTGCTTCAAGCAGGCGCAGGATTTTGACGCAGCATTGGCCTGAAAGTGACTGAGTGAAATCTCATAGATTTCACTCAGCCACTTTCAGGAGGCGTTCCTGCGCAGGAACGCCCCTCCCTGCGCAGGAACGCCTCCTTATGGCGCAGGGCTTTACAACGTGATGCATCTCTTAGATTCGTCACGTTGTAAATAGGGCGCATTGTTTGCGCCGCCGTTGCGTCAAATAAAGTGACGCAATTGCGGCGCAAAGAGGTGCAAGGGCATCATAAATCTGCCCCACAGTTTATTTTAACTCTGTCTCTTCTAACTCCAAGGCTAATACAAAGTATAAGACCATGGGCACCTGTATTGCTGCTTTCTTTTGAGTACGTCTTTCTTGCTGTGATCAGCAAAAACACAAGCCAGTATACACATTTTCTGTAATAAAAGGTGGGCCTCTTTTATTCCAAATTGTAAGTTTTCGAGCTGGGCATTAGCTTTCAGTTTACGACTACTTGAATTCATATAAAACTTTTCTGGACAATATTGCACATTGTGTATGTAGAAAGTGTCTCACTTGGAGGCATTACAAGGACTGAAGACTACAGACCTTAAAAAGAGAAATGAAATGTTTGTCACTTTCTGTATTCTGAGTACCACATTAAATAACAAATGTTTTTATAATAGTGTCGCTAGAGTAACACGATTTTGCATGAAGAAAAATTGTAAACTTTGTAATGACAAAAAAGAAATCCTTAGTTGCACCCTCTATGAATTATTTTCTTAAGAATATATTTAAATATGTAAGATTTTTCCATACACCATATCAAAGCCCTTCTCAGTTCATCAATTAGGCACATTCAAGCTGTCTGGGCAAGAGTTTCCTCTTATTAATATCTAACATCTAAATACAGCAATCAACAGCTTACGCGACTAGTGGATGTCATTCTCTAGCAGCAACAACAGTTGAGAATTTTTTATAATGTTTGAGCTATCTAAACGAAGAAACAACTTATTTTGTTGAAAAGATGCAAATTATGTAGCAGATGGACTAGGTTTGCATTGGGGGTAGCTCTTTTAGTTTGTTGGCACCTAAACTATGGAACTCCTCCCTCTCTAACTTAGGCAAGTGAAAACTGAGGTTCTGTCCGGAATCATTTGAAAACATGGCTTTTTAGGTAGGCTGCAGGTTCTGTTGGATTTCTGTAACATTCCTTGGGAATTTCTGACCATTTAGTGCTGGGACACTTCTTTCAAAGTCAGTGGTGCAGATAGGGAGGGGGCCGTCCACCTCGGGCGGCACTATTTTTGGTGGCGCCAGGAGTCGTGTCTGTCGACTACCACCAGCCCCCCGGCCAAAGGACAAGTCATCCTTCTGCGGCCTCCCCTCACCCCCCAGAACAACTGGGCCATCATCCGCCATGTTCCTGTTCTTACCTACAGCCGGGCAGCAAACTTAGGGGCCGCCATAGGTGGCAGTGCGTCTAGCTACACCACGGTTCAAAGTAACTATTGCGCTTCAGAAGTTCCATTATGACTATTATTATTATGTGGGATTGTGTTGAGTTAATAACTTTGGGAAAGCCGCAATGGCTGCATAATTAAATAATTCCATTGGCTCTGCCTCTAAGCAATCTGTTGCTGATTTAATACAGTTTTATTTTATTTTGCAATTTAAGGCCCAACACTGAATGAAGTAAATACATAAGACTTCTATTTTTGACTGAGAGTTAACCAAAGATCTATTGGAAGAATGCACCAGGCTACCTGTGAAATCTGCCTCTTCACTACACGGAACAGTTGTTAGCCATAGTTGTGTATTAATTTGTGTCTATTGGATAGTTATAATTTGCAAATTGTCACATGTTGGGACATGTTCCATACTGTAAATGTTGAAAATATGTATGGCTTTATATTTATTGTATATAGTCTTATAAGGTTTATACCTACAGCCCTGAGTAAGTTCAGTAGAAAGAAACATGTTGGCTGTGAGAGACATTAAGCAACAAGAAGAACATGTCTGGAATCTACTAAAGAATAATTAAGAAACATTACTGTCTGGATCTCAAATTTTAATTGTTGTAAAATTATTTGGGTACGTCCTTTTATTTTTCAATATACTATTCTGTGTTTATCGACTTCTCCGGATAAAACACCACATAGTTCACTAGATTGGTTTGGCCTATCACCCACAAGAGAAAAGGCCCATAAACTCAATGTGGAAACATCAAAATTTCATCTTGAAAACTGGCCAACTATGGCGATGTAGGTAGCTGCAAAATTTGGTACCAGGCTCGGCCAGGGCTGGACTGGGAACCGAAAGCAGCCTTGGCAAATTTGTCAGATTGGCTCATGGGTGTAAGTGTGAAGCACTGCTCGGCCCCATTAACAAAACTGGCCCCAGCACTGCTGCTTTTGTTACTGGGTGGCGATATTGTAGCACCACTGCAAAGCCGGTCCCCAGTAGCAAAACAGGCCCCCACAACTCCAAAACCGGCCCCCACCCTTCCAGCCTCCCAGGAAAATGCCTGATGCCCGCTACCGCCAGTCTGACCCATGTATCAGCTAACGGAAACCTACCAAACCCATTAAATTCTTACAACTAAACACCCCAGGGGAGTTCTGCGTAGTGTGACTTGTGTGTAACTTCGTGTCGTTCTTATTGGGAGTGCTCTGCAAGCATTAAGGTTTGCCTAAAGTCACTCCTTTGCCTCACATTTGTATGAAGTAAAGTTTCAGAATCTGCACAAAATTCCAACCACCCAGTTTTTCCACACTTCTTCTGATAAAAATGGCAGCACACTTTTGTAGGTGAGCTTTTTGGCAATGATCAGAAGAAACACAGACCATTGACTATCTAGGCTCATGTATGTTCATTATTTTGGGTCAGATGTACAAACATTTGAAAAGCGATTTCCAAATAGTGATTTCTTCCAAATCGCTATTTGGTAAACAGCTATTCTTAATGTATGAAAGGTTTACTTTCAAATTAGCAATTCCTAGTGGGTTGCAAATTGGCCTACCTCATGATTATTAATGAGGTAGGTCACAATTTGTACACATTAGTAATGACAACAATCACAGGAATGGTGGCTTGCTGAGGTCAGCATACCACTATGTATGTGATTGCTTTTAGGTAAAGCAATATGTTTTTTGATGCATCCTGTTTTCTGTAAAGGACCACTGCCTACGCTTAGAAAATGTTTTGGTTAACATTCACAAAGGGGAAGGGCTCCCTAGGGGCCCCTTCACGTTTGCAAATAGCTTACCACATTCTTTTAGGAGGAATTCAAACATTGATGTCTTGCGACTCGAAATTAGCCCCACTGCGATTCTGTATTTGGAAGGGATGCCCAAAACATGTCCATTCCAAAAACCGAATTGGTATTGGGTCGCAAATCCAAATTGTGATTTGGTAACTTGTTATCGAATTTCAATTTGAGGTTTATACATCAAAAGAGCCATTTTTGTGATCCCTAATGGCTCAATTCTGGGAATAGATCTGTTTGCAACTGCAAAAAAGCCTTGAACATCTGGCCCTTTATCCCTGAATCACTTCTGCACACAACATATGATGATCTCTTCTATTTCCACAGTGAATGAATAATTTCTAACTATGCATAGTGCTTTCTTCCCAAGCATAATACAGCACAACAATAGTTCATCACACAACAACTGGGAAAATATTTGCCTACACACAACCCAACAGACCATTTGAGTTTGACAAACTAAATATGCCATCTTACACATTTTCACAAATTCTATCAGGGCACCATGTTGAATGTTTCAATCTACAATAACTCAACACATGGCAATCCATATCATATGCAATGACTCAATCTTTTGTAGAAGCTCTTCATATATCCCAGTCATGTTTTTTGGGCAACAGCCACTTCTAGGCAACAGGTAATGTGAAATTAAACCAGATCAGTACCTCTCTCTATAACTTCTTGTCTAGGTAATTGTAATACAGAATATAGTTTATTGTATAACTTTTCTGAATCGAGAACTGAAAATCTATGTAAGTGCTAGCTAATAAATCCATGCCCAGAGCCAATGACACCTCATTCACTCCACCATACCACCTTGATTCCAGAAAAGGTACTCTACTTACAGCTCTCTCCTCCACCCTTCAATGCAGAAGTGAAACACTACTTAAAAGTGCATCATGTGCCATTGTCATAACTCAAGACATTCTATGGGGTGCCTTCTGTGTTTAAGGAGCTTGCTGTAAGCTGCTCTCATTCTCCCATTTATCGACTAGAGCCTATTATATGGCATCACAAAGACTCTAATTACATGCCAAGAGCTATCCCCAAATGGGATACTGCCTTGCCTAATCACAAGAGGTCTTGTGTCCCCCCGCCCTCCCTGGGCTTTTGGACTTTCTGGGTGTGGGATCACCAAGCCCAATTTTACAAGCAAGAAAATCAAGATGGCAAAATTAGTAGTGGATCTGTTGCAAGGGTGACCCAGCACTTGGTCAGCGCCTTTGCCCAACACTTGCTGTTAAAGCTTTCATCGTTGGAGTTGTCTTCCCCCAAACCTTTTGCCTTCATCCATCCTGTTTTCTTAATTTCATTTTATTTGGCGTTACAACTACTAACCAGTGCTAAAGTGCCTGTGCTCTCACCCTAAAAATTGGTACAATTGACTTACACCTGACTGGCACATTTTATTTACTTGTGAAACCCTAGTTAACAATACTACATGTACCCAGGGCCAGTAAATTATATGCTCCCAGTGAACCTGCAGCACTGATTGTGCCACACACTTAAGTAGCACTTTAGAACATGTCTCAGGCCTGCCATTTCAGCCTCTAGTGCAGTTTTAAAACTGCCAATGCAACCTCATAAATAAACCTTTTGCCCGGCCTGAATCTTAATTTTTTAATGCATATAAGTCACCCCTAAAAAGGCCCTAAACAGCCCACAGGCCATCAAATTTGAAAAGTAGGACATGTGGTTTTAAGTTTTAGATGCCCTGGTAGTGAAAAATTCAGAAATGTGTTTTTTACTACTATAAAGCTTTTTGCTCCCATTGGATAACATTTGTTCACCTTATTCGATTTAATAAGTCCTCATTTTTGATTGGGAACAGATAGGGACACTATTCAATTCAATTCAATAAAGACTTTATTTCGGATATATTTCAATCCATAAAAGTACACAAGTAAAATACATTAGACATTTCATAATTAAAATCACAGTTACTAAAAGACATATTAAACATATTTCATTAATGAGTAAGTAGGAAAAAACATAATTAAAGTGCAAATAGTACTGGATTTACAACAAGATATATAGTCATACGGTAGGAAGTTCATCATCCTTCAGAAATATATAATCACTCATCTAGGCACTTTCTCAATTTAACAGTTAATTTTAAAAATTCTATCACATGAAGAACACTATCACTGTGCAAAAGCTGTAGATACATAAGTGCTGGTCTTATTTGGTTAAAATTTTGTTTCTTTAAAAGGGTAACAAGAAAACGTTTTCGTGGGTATTCATAAAACCTACATAAAAATATAAAATGCAGCATATCCTGTGGAGACTTCCCGTCGCAGCCACAGGGAGCAGTAGTTTTATTAAGAATGTCCGACTTTGGTCTAATTAAAAGATGATGGAAAATGTTAAACCTGAACCTCGTCAGCAGAAATGTTTCATGAGTAGTGAAGGAGCATGTTAGATATAATTCCATAGTATCACAGGTTTTTAACATGACATATTTCCTAACATTAGATTTCGTGAGCTCAACCTCTTCTCTTTGGACCCTCATATCCATGTAAAAAGCCCGCTTAATTGCTGCCACATCACCCTTTACTATCCCACTGGGGTTTTCAAACAGGTTCAGACATCCAAGCCTCAGAAAGTGAGATTTCAGGTATTTTAGCCAGGGCACACACATTGAGTTATCCTGAGACACAAGGTCTTTCACAATCAGGTGGGTTAGCGGAATTTCTTGGTTTAACCATAATTTTACCCAGCATGTCAGTGGTCTTAGCGCAAATATATCAGATAGGTACTGACTTCCCAATTCTTCGCGTACCGCTAGGTTCGATGTACTAGCTGGGACACAGAGGAGACGTTTTAAAAAATTGTTTTCAGTGACCTGTAACTGTTCACCACTCACGTAGCCCCATATCTCACTGCCATAAATACGGTAGCATCGATTTAGCATTATAGAGTTTCATCATAGCAGTATTTGGCTTTTTCCCCAATTTAGTGGCAAAGTTAAAGATAGAGGCATTTACCCTTGTCATTTCCCCTTTCTTTCTGGCCACGTGTGGGCCCCAGCTGAGCTTTGTGTCAAATACAACACCAAGGTATGAGAATGTATGAGTGATGGGGATCAGGACATCATCTAATTTAAAAATAAAATTCTTTTTCGGTTGACGGCCAACATGCATTATATAAGATTTGGAATTGTTAACCAAAAGGTCTCTATTAGTCATAAAGTTATTAAAAGCATTCAAAAGTGCCTGGAGACCTTTTTCCGTTCTAGAAATTAAAACCGCATCATCTGCGTATAAAAGCACAGGAATACCCCGCCTGCCAACTCTAGGGCAGTCTGATTGTACCTCCTGTAGGGCAGCATATAAGTCATTAATGTACAAATTGAAAAGAAATGGGGCCAGGATGCAACCTTAACGCACTCCCTTTTTGATGTTAAAATTACCGGTAGTTTCCCCATTGGTTTGAGGTAATATAAATTTTATGGTCAAGTTATGTTCCCTAGCGCGTACCCCATCGACTCCATGTACGAGTTAAAGTGCATGTAACTTCCCTCCTGTACCAGCTATGAAGACGCAAATACATTTGCGTCCAACGTTAACTTGTCCTCTTTCAGACCCACCATGAATGGGTTGGATGGTCCGTTCCTAAGTATGCTATGCCAACGTCTTTTTGTAGTGTACTCCTACGTTTTTCAGCCCTGGCTGAAGTAGGCCCTGAATCTCTGCCACCGAGCCTCTTTTCTGGCTTCTGACTCCGAGAAATCTCTGCCCAGGCAGCCCCCCTATCCGTGAACTCTGACTTACTTCTAGCGCGGCCCTCCGTGCTCAGCTCAGCCTGCTGCCTGCCAAGATTGACTATAACCTTCGAGTTATCTGTTTCCCTCCCCAAAAATACATTCCAGCCTGCTAGCTTCAGTAAACATCCTTCCTCAGCTACAGGGCTAAAGGGCCGACCTGTCTCTGTGCAAGTAATTCATAGCTCCGTTGCCATGCTTTCATGGAAGGCCCCTTGCCCCACGCTTCTCATACAGACACCCAGGCGCTTATACACGCACTCACAGCAAGTATAGAATAGCTTCTGCTCTAGAGACCTTTCTGCCCAGATAGCTTAGTTCCCAAACATCAGATATCAGATATGATAGAAGCACAAGTTGATCTGACATGCCAGACTTCTGTCTCTTTCCGTCAGTGTAAATGTCAAGTCCCCTGCACCCCTCCAGTTACACGTCATGCAGCTGCGCGCGCATCCAAGCTTCCGATTTCTGCTGACATTGCCACATTTTCTGTTAGTGCCACCCCTTTGTGACACCTATCAGTGACGTTTCCAGAACACACCTCTAGTTCACGCCTCTTGATTACGTACATGTACCACGTGTAATATTGTTATCTTGTCTTCTCTCAGCTGTTACGCCTCTTGCACTGTTACTTATGGAATGAAATAAGTATATAAGCTATGTACTGTTAATAAAATGTAGCGCTCTATCCCTTCTGACACCCTGTGTGGTGGTCAGAACATGATATCCTGATTCCTTTATGAGGAATAAAACCCTTAGAAACTCTTACACCACGGACTCTGTTTTCCTTCATTCTGATTGAGTTATTATTGATTAAGTACTTACCTGCATAGAAATTAAGAGAGTAAATTAATTATTTACGTCATTTTGGCGCCCGAATAGGGCGCCAAATTGAAGAGCTCATTGCCCAAGGAGTGGTCGTCGAAACCGACTCCAATATCTGTAACTCACCCATCATTCCGATTCTTAAACGTACAGATCCCAATGCACCGCCAGTATATCGGCTGGTGATTGATCTTCGAGAATTGAATAAATGCATTATCCCACAGTATCCTGTGGTCCCCGATATCTCATCCTTATTGACTGCCATTGATTCAGAAGCAACGTTCTTTACTGTAATTGATCTCAAGAACGCCTTCTTCAGCGTGCCTATTGATCCAGAGAGCCAATATCTCTTCGGATTCTGTTTAAATGGACGCAGTTTCAAATTTTCGCGCGCACCTCAAGGATTCACAGAAAGCCCCAGCATCTATAGTCAAGCACTGAAAAGACAACTAGATTGTATTCAAATGCCAGCTAACACCGCTTTACTGCAATACGTCGATGATCTGCTGATCACCGCACGAAGTGAGCCCGAATGTGAAAAAGCATCACTGACAGTTCTACACTTTCTGGCCGACAAGGGACACAAGGTGTCTCCTTCGAAGCTACAGTTCTGTGTTCAGCAAGTTGTGTACTTGGGTCACTTGCTGTCCAAAGTGGGGAGACAGCTCACTCCCGATCGCATTCAGTTAATTGCAAATATGCCACAACCACAGACACAAAAGGAAGTGCGGGCCTTCATAGGCCTCACCTCGTACTGCAGACAATGGATTCCCCAGTATGCATTTCTAGCCAAGCCACTCATCCAGTTAACGACACAGGAGGCAGCGATTTCGACTGCCCTCCCTTGGACTCAGGAACACACACAAGCTTTTGAAGACTTAAAGAAAGCCTTATGTCAAGCACCAGTTTTAGCGACACCATGTTACAGCAAACCGTTTACACTTTTTGTTACAGAACGTGATGGTACAGCGTTGTCTGTCCTCACCCAAGATCAAGCAGGTTCACATAAGCCTTGTGCTTATTTTTCTAGTACATTGGATTCAGTAGCCCAAGCACTCCCTGCGTGCTTAAAGTCAGTAGCAGCAACAGCGTTAGCAATAAGACAAAGCGATTCAATTGTTTTAGGTCATCAGTTAACAGTTCAAGTTCCACATTCTGTAGAGGTTTTGTTAAACAGAACCCAGACTCAACACTTGACTATAGCACGACTGACAGGTTATGAATTAACACTATTCCAGCCACACATAGAAATCAGACGCTGCAGTATCTTGAACCCAGCAACATTGTTACCTACAGTTATGACAGATCCAGCTCCACATGATTGTATAAAAATAATTAATGCAGTAACAAAGCCACGACGAGACTTAACGGATGTTCCATTGAAAAATCCAGACCTGACACTTTATGTGGACGGTTCATGCATGAGAACAAGTACAGGAGAACTAGTGGCCGCGTATGCCGTGACCACTGAAACTGAAATTAAAGAAACACATCGTATTGACACACTGTCTGCTCAAGCAGCAGAGCTCATCGCTCTGACCCGAGCTTGTATTCTAGCCAAGAACAGAAATGTTAACATATATACTGATTCCCGTTATGCCTTCGGAGTTGTACACGATTTCGGAGTCCTCTGGCAAGAACGAGGTTTTCTGACTTCCCATGGGGCCAAGATACAACATGGCCCCCTCATTCAAGCACTGTTAGAAGCAATACATTTGCCCTCGGGCATATCAGTCATGAAGTGTAAGGCACACACTAAAATTACAGATTCTGTTTCTCAGGGTAACGACCTGGCAGACCAGACAGCAAAACATACAGCACTGACTCACACCCAGATTACTGACATGACAAAGACAATAGTACCGACACCGTGTATGGTAGTTAGAGATCCCGCCCTAGACGTAATTGACATTCAGACACATGCTACTCCAGATGAGATAAAGAAATGGACTGAACTAGGAGGGATTCAGACAGATCAAGGTTGGGTGACGAAGGGAAAATCTATATGGTTTCTCCCCGACTCGATGGTTCAAGTCATGATAAATACAGCACATAGCCCGGCACATCTAGGAGAGAAGGCGATGTTAGACAGTTTACAGAATCTCTGGTACAATAAACACTTACGAGCAGCAGCAAAACAGAAAGTGCGTACTTGCATGATCTGTTGTCAGTTCAATCCAGGTAAAAGCGTCCCTGTGGAGCAAGGAGGATTTCATCCTCCCGATCACCCTTTTGAAGTCCTCCAGATGGATTATATCCAGATGAATAGTTGTCGAGGTTTTAAATATGTCCTTGTAATTGTTTGTGCTCTGTCCCGTTGGACCGAAGCATACCCAGTCCCAGACTACACTGCTCCGACCACTGCCAGACAGTTGGTTCGTGAATTCTTCCCACGGTACGGTTTGCCCCGTGTCGTGTATTCAGATAACGGACAGCCGTTCTCGTCCGAGTTGATGAGACAGGTTTCCCTTTTGCTAGGATATCAGTGGAGGTTCCACTGTGTCCGACATCCCGAAGCAGCAGGCCTTGTAGAAAGGCATAATCAGACACTAAAAATCCGCCTTGCCAAGATCTGTCAGGAAAAAGGGGTCGACTGGATAGTCGCCCTGCCCGTGGCACTATTCTACATGAGAATGGTCGCCCACTCAAGATCAGGGCTATCCCCGTACGAAGTGGTCTTTGGCAGACCACCGAATATGTGGGGGACGCCCATTCCGAAGAAAATCACAGATGTTGATTGTAATATGTTGACAGATTACCTTGCCTCCTTGATGTCTGCACTCCAATCATGTCGTTCACAGGTTGCCGCAGCCTTCCCTGACAACACCGATGTAAAGGCGCATGAGGTCCGTCCTGGGGACCTGGTACTCGTCCGGAATTTCGACCGGAAAAGTCCGCTGGAGCCCCGTTGGAAGTCTCCGAAGACCGTCCTCCTTACAACCAGGACCGCTGTGAAAATCGAGGGGAGAAAGGGGTGGGTCCATACGAGTCACATCAAACTTTGCAATGAACTAAAAAACGGACTGAAACAGGACTCTGACTCGTCCACCCCCACCAAAGACTGTGTTGAAACGAAAGACTTTACCGTTAGCGAACGAGAAAAGACTCCCCAAGAACTATATCGAATGAAACTCAGATCTAGCAAGTCAGACAGTTTAATTGTTTAAGTCCTCCCCTAGGTGAATCGGTTAAATAGTTTCTGACATGTATCCCCTAGATCGAGATAGAGAGAGAGAGAGAGAAGCAAAGAAACGTACATACTGCAAATCACTGCGTAGTCACTGCATAGTGACGTTGTTAATAATGTTTTTTCTAAGTATTCTAATTATTATTGCCAGCATTCTGCTACCTATATATTGGCCTATTTTCAGGCGTGAACAATCTGCTTACAATGTCTCTGCTGAACACACTTTTAGTGAACTTCCTGCACATGAACTCTCTTACAGACTTGCGCTGCGCAACAATACATTCATTAGTATGTTACACCACTCCCATCAGACAAATAATGCTACAGACTGTTGGATATGTGGCCGACTCCCTCCCTACCAGAATTACAAGGGAGCTCTGCCCCTCTTTCCGTACCCGTTCACTCACAATGGCTCCTGTGGAGCATGGTTCAAAATAATTAATTCCTTAGATCCTGATACTGCTGTTTTCGATGGGGGCTGGGTTTGGGGAAACTTGAACTTAGTCCTGCTCAACGTCTGTTACCCTGATAAAGAGGGACTTCCCACTCGGATAGGAACTGATCTAGAAAATGAAGTATATGGATTAGGTAATTACACAATTAGCCTTATGATCCTTACTGTTGAATCCGAAGCTGCTCCAGTTCTGCCCCATATGTTAGTATTACCAGTCACAGGTGAATTATGTGTTAGCAAGAAAGGTTCAGTACACGTAGGTCATAGTAAATGCACTACTGTGGTCGAATTCAGTGATCATGGTAAATCGTCCTTTAAAGCTACCAGTCACTCCTATTTTGTTTGTGGTCATACCGCATACATACGTTTGCCTCCAGATTGGGATGGTACCTGTTATATTGCATTCCTTCTGCCACCTGTTTTTCTAGCTCCCCCTGATTACCATAGAAATACGAATCTAGCACCGAATAGACCCAAAAGAGATATTCCCCTTGTCGACTACACAGAAACGGCATGGGAACAGTACACTGATTTTAATAAAGGATTCTTTTTCTTCCTAGGACCTGTCCAAAACAGTAAATTGATACGCAGATTAACTAGAACACTTGAAGCAGTAGTACATGAAACTGCCTCCGCCTTAGGTAACTTAACAGAGGAGCAATCTGCTATGCGGGTTGTTGTCCTTCAAAATCGTCTTGTGATTGACGTCATCTTGGCAGATAGAGGTGGAGCCTGTAAGGTCATCGGGTCAAGTTGCTGTGTTTTCATTCCACAAAATGCACCATCTGTCTATCAAGCTATTACCCGTCTGCATAAAATTGCAAATCAGATACATCAGAATCCAGGCACCTGGACTTGGTCCGGTTGGTTCTGGACTACGTTAACAGCTTGGGGATGGAAGATCTTATCATTCCTAGGCATTGGCCTTGTTATAGTATTTAGCTGCTGCCTGTGCCTACAGTGTGGGCCAGCGATTTGTGGACTGTGTGCCACATCCTGCATTGAGCATTCCAGTTGTCTCTCAAACAGTCAAAGAAAGAAAGATGAACATATAATGTTACAAGAACAGACCGATCGATTCATGAGGATCGATATATCATGAAGGGTCCGTAGGGAACAAGGAGGGAATGAGGTAATATAAATTTTATGGTCAAGTTATGTTCCCTAGCGCGTACCCCATCGACTCCATGTACGAGTTAAAGTGCATGTAACTTCCCTCCTGTACCAGCTATGAAGACGCAAATACATTTGCGTCCAACGTTAACTTGTCCTCTTTCAGACCCACCATGAATGGGTTGGATGGTCCGTTCCTAAGTATGCTATGCCAACGTCTTTTTGTAGTGTACTCCTACGTTTTTCAGCCCTGGCTGAAGTAGGCCCTGAATCTCTGCCACCGAGCCTCTTTTCTGGCTTCTGACTCCGAGAAATCTCTGCCCAGGCAGCCCCCGTATCCGTGAACTCTGACTTACTTCTAGCGCGGCCCTCCGTGCTCAGCTCAGCCTGCTGCCTGCCAAGATTGACTATAACCTTCGAGTTATCTGTTTCCCTCCCCAAAAATACATTCCAGCCTGCTAGCTTCAGTAAACATCCTTCCTCAGCTACAGGGCTAAAGGGCCGACCTGTCTCTGTGCAAGTAATTCATAGCTCCGTTGCCATGCTTTCATGGAAGGCCCCTTGCCCCACGCTTCTCATACAGACACCCAGGCGCTTATACACGCACTCACAGCAAGTATAGAATAGCTTCTGCTCTAGAGACCTTTCTGCCCAGATAGCTTAGTTCCCAAACATCAGATATCAGATATGATAGAAGCACAAGTTGATCTGACATGCCAGACTTCTGTCTCTTTCCGTCAGTGTAAATGTCAAGTCCCCTGCACCCCTCCAGTTACACGTCATGCAGCTGCGCGCGCATCCAAGCTTCCGATTTCTGCTGACATTGCCACATTTTCTGTTAGTGCCACCCCTTTGTGACACCTATCAGTGACGTTTCCAGAACACACCTCTAGTTCACGCCTCTTGATTACGTACATGTACCACGTGTAATATTGTTATCTTGTCTTCTCTCAGCTGTTACGCCTCTTGCACTGTTACTTATGGAATGAAATAAGTATATAAGCTATGTACTGTTAATAAAATGTAGCGCTCTATCCCTTCTGACACCCTGTGTGGTGGTCAGAACATGATATCCTGATTCCTTTATGAGGAATAAAACCCTTAGAAACTCTTACACCACGGACTCTGTTTTCCTTCATTCTGATTGAGTTATTATTGATTAAGTACTTACCTGCATAGAAATTAAGAGAGTAAATTAATTATTTACGTCAGGTTGAGAACCTAACATTAGCACTGGTGCCACTGTGCAAGTCCATCCGAAAATCCACAATCCCTATGTCCACACCTTTCTCCCTCATGGTCTGCCACAACCTTCCCCTGTTAACACAGTCGAAGGCCGATGACAGATCCATGAGAGGCAAGGTGGACGGCTCCCTTCTGCACAACAGTATATTTGTTCAATATGAGGAACAGGTTGAGGCACTGTGTTATAGTAGAACGGCCTTCACAGAAGCCATATTGGGAAATGGACATAATATTATTGTCAGATGTCCAACTTAATAAACGCTGCAGTAAGATTCTCCCCATAATCTTGACCATAGAATCTATTAATGAAATTGGGCGATAGCAAAGGGGGCTGCCCTTGTCTCCTTTCTTAAACAAAGGGACAATTGTTGACAATCCCCAGGACAAGGGACAGCCCACTATGGTGGCAGCATTAAATACTGCTACCAAGATAGATGCCCAGAAACCTGGATCTGATTTATAAAGATCCGGTGGGATCCCATCAGGTCCCGGGGCTTTCCTAGCTGTGAGTCCCTCTATGGCGTCCATTACCTCACTTTTATCAAATTTAATTTTGCCTCCCCTGGCATAAGGTAAAGCATCAACTGTTACAGGGTCCGCTGAATAATACAGTTTTTTAAAATGAAGTTCCCACTCCTCCTTAGTTATGCAGCAATCTAGTCCGTCACCCGGATCTTCTACCAGGAACGGTCTTTTAACTAGCGCCCAAAATTTGGTGCTACAATTTAAGGTGGAGGGGTCAAGTATTTCATCCCAAGCCTCGCTTCTTAAAAACTCCTTGCGGGATGCGATGACAGCCTTATATTCTTTTCTACACAGTTTTACACCCTCCCGATTTCTCGGGGTGGCTGACAAAGCAGACCTAAGATTACGTGCAGCTTTGGTACAGTCGTGGGTAAACCACCTGGGTCCCCCTTTCACCATGTTCTTGACGGGGGCTGACAGTAATTCTGACACTAAGTTTGAACTCAAATGAATTGTAAATTAAAATCGTCTTTAATGGCAAAGTTGAATTTCACAATTCAGAAAATGCCAATTTTAGATAGTTTGAAACTCACAAAAAAATCAGTACTTACATTCATTTACCATAAAATTGTTTGTAAATAGTGGTCATAAAACTCAATTAGTGTGATCCCATTTAATTTGCATTTTATTTTTCATAAAACTTTTGTAATTTTTGCTTAACCTTTCATAAACATTGGAGCAACAAACAACATACAACACAATGAATAAGTCAATGTGATAACCCACGCAACTAATAAAAGAATCTTTGCATCACATACAACAAAACATGAAATCTGATGGCAATTTTATCATCAACAAATCATAGACTCAAAAAAATGAATATGCCCAGTCCTAAATTTTGAATACAGGAGGAGCTGGTATTTGATTATGACATTAACCCTTTAAGTGCTGCCGTTGGCCAACGGTCGTCGCAAGCACTACCTTGCCAGTGCTGCGCACGACCGTTGGCCGACGGGTCAGCACCTGTTATTCAAACGTTCAGCACTGGGCGCTGAACGTTGGACGCTGCTAAGGAGTTAATGCAAGGTTTCAGTTTGACTTGTTCATTGTGGTGCATGTTGTTTGTTGGGTTAGGATGCATACCTGGGTCTTGACAGTCACCCAAAAGGTGGGAGATAGTTAAGAGAGCCCAATAGGCCATATTAACCTGCAATGAGATGGTTCTTGGTGAAACACAAGTACATATTGAGGTGTCATCAAGTTGGGGTGGGAACATCAGAAAATGGTCCCTGATCAAGCAACCAAGACTGTTAACAAAAATTGGTCTCACATCTCCTAGTCCTGTATCATGGACATACAAAGATGCTAGAATTCGGGTATTTAATTCTTACAAAGGAGCCGTTAGTGAAGGAAGGGTGCCATGGGCCCTGGTGCAAGCAATGAAAATGGTCCTTTTGGCAGCAGTTGGGGTAGTAAACTCCAACAATTATCTATATTCAATAGCCAATCAGGAATCTGCACTTGCTCCAAGTATTTCTTAATTTGGTCTTCCATTTTGAGGCCTTGTTCTCGATTTCAGGCTGGACAATGACTTCGTAAAAGAAGGAAATTGTGTTTGTTACAGACATAACAATGAGCAAAACATTGGTTCTCTTAAAATAAGTAGTTCTCATAACCCTACGTAGGCTTGATTGTAAAATTGCATATGGATGGGCAAAACATGATAAACATGGTTAATTTTAAACTAAAATCATGCTTGTGAGGTCAGGCATTCAAAGTCGCAAGTCCTAGATATTAACCAGTTTAAATACATTTATTATGTTTTTTTCAAGTGTTGCACTTCTATCACACATTTCTCTTTTTAAACAGAACAGCAAGAAGCAATTAAAGTGGAAATTATAGCAATTGCTTTATTCAATATAGTATCTACTGGTATTTATTGTGATAACACAGGTTATTGGGCACACAAGGAATTCCCGGTACTTCCGTATGTGTCTCCTTGGAGGCAGGCCATGCCTTATTACTAAAAATATTATCTGAGGGTCCAAAAAGTAGCTTTCTATGTACTCAATTATTCATCATCAAAGCACACCATCACTGATGACTGTTTTTTGCATTTTTTACCTGCTGAGCCGTCCACAGTAACACACGCACACATGCGCACACACAGGGGTGGGCGGAACTCACAGAGTTTCACTCTGTGGAATTTCAAGGAGTTACGTAAAAACTCAGGGAGGTTCCACCAACAGGTGGAGAATATGCGCATCGCACTGCTCACGCTGCAATTTAGCACCAGTAGCAGGAGCAGCACTGAACAACTGAGGAGATTTTGCTGCGGCTTGAGTAAAAAATCTACTGGAGTGGCAGCAAATCTACTCGAGAAGGAGCTTCTGGCCGCGACCGCTCGTGACCACCAGCGCATGCCCAGGTTAGAAATTCAAGCTACGGGGCATTACAGGGAGTAGCCAAATTCTGCCAATTCCACAGACGGAATGAAACATTCCACCCATCCCTATACAAAATACAAATACACACTGTAACCAAAAATCAAGAGCCACTTTCCATTATAGGCCAGAACTATTCGCTTTCCCAATTCTTATTTAGTAAGGAGTCAATGTTATACATAAGTAACTTTAATAGTAGCCCAGCATGATGATTCATGGCAGGCACTTTTTTTTTGTTGCCCATTCGTTGGACTTTTGGTGTTCCTGTGCACGTCCTTCTGTGAGACAGTCCAATTGTTGCATCAATAAAAGCCATTTTCATGGTTGTGCTCCCTCTGGTACTCCCTTTTTAAAAAGAGAACAATCACAGTTTTGCATGCTGTGATTATGTATTCCATGCATTTTATTCAAGGCTGTTTGGGATTGGCCACTGTTATTCTTTTTGTTTTTTTTTACTCTGCTTGCTCTTGAGGTGACGTCAGTAAAGGAACCATGCTGATGAAATATGCAAGTACACCATGGGGGGTAAGGGGGACACAGTGGGGTAAATATTCTGTTTAGTTAGTATGTGTTATCCAGAACAACCATGAATAATGCCCTGAAATTTAGCCTGGCTGGAATGAAAACCAAGCAGTGGGGGGTGGTAATTAACTTTGTTTGGATGTGGGAATTAACACCAGAGAAATTGCACTACACAGAGCTATAAAGTAATTGCACATGAGAAAGAAAAGACACTACTCACACACCACTGCTAACAACCATACCAGAACATTGGCACAGCTGTCTTAGACCTTAGGAACAACAGTTGGGTTAATCTAGTCTTCACACTGACTGCATTAACTTCACACATTTCCCCTAGCCAACATCCTAAGCACCTGGCAATGTAATTCTGGTGTGTGCATGGTGCTGCACTCTAGTCAAAATGTGGTATGATGTGCCTACTCAAAACAAATACATAAATAAATGCCAAATGACATAAATAAAAGATATAAAAGACACTCAAGTTGTGGCCACAATGGCTAACACAAATACAACAGGAGAAAGGTTCAGATTTGACAAGCAGAATGGAATGCCAATTTGAGGATGAGCATACTGGATCAACGTCAACAACTCCTCTATGCGCGGTCACATGCACCAATATACTTAGGCCCATATTTACTAAACTGTGACACAACGCAATAAAGCAATAGAGGTTTCTCATCTGCTTTGCCTTAAAGGGAAAATGAAGAAATGCACCATTTCTTCTAAGGGATGGTGCAGTTCTGCTCTCTTGTAGTGCTGGTGTACTTCTGACTGTTCAAAGCCAATGCAGGGACTTTTGTGCCATGATGCAAGGATACCTTTGTTGTGGTCAGAATATTTTTTGTGCAAGAAGGGACACCAAAGACAAGCACTTCACGTTACTGCTGTGTTTGGAGTGATCTGGATTTGTATGGTGTGATGGAGTTCTGACATGTCCATCTCTTCATCTCACAGGGTATGAGATCCGAGGTTTTGTTTTATGTTTGTTAAACAAAACAGTTGCACTTGCTCATTAGAGGCTGTTTTACAGAAACTGCCCTGGGGGCACAACGGGTATGTGCCCCTGCTTTTTGCGCCCTGGGACACTTTGGTATTACAGAAGGGGCCGCAGACACTTGTGCGGCCACTTTTATAATACAGATAGTGCTGGTGCACATGTAGTACCAGCAATAACTCAGAGGGTATGCCCTCATTTGCATGGGGGTGGTGCCCATGCTAATGAGGGAATAACTTTGCCTGTGCGCCCACTCCTTATTATGGATGGATGCAAAAAGAACAATTGATGGACGGAATTAGAACAATTTCAAACTTTCCCCCCCAATACGGAGATCTGGGCCTAAATCCATCGTTTTTTTGCTCCACATGCCATTCCAGTTTGAACCCAGCCATTTGCAATTCGGTCTTGACCCTGCACCCAATGAAAACAGTCCAGCCCGAACTGGCACGCCAGGGCCTCCTTGGACTAGAAGCAAGCATCCTAGGACCAGTTTCGGGGTTTCACCCCTCTTCAGCCAAGCTAGCTTGACTGCAGTGGCATGAAGAGCACGGGGCCCATGTCTGGGCATTCCTGTCCCACTCGGGGTGACAAATGCAAAAAGAACAATTGAAATTGACAGAGTACTGTGGAAATGTTAAGCCATGGCGCCAGTTAATCATCTTCCACCCCAGAGAACCAGAGAGGATAATGAGTGACCAGAAGAAGAGAGGAGCAGGCGACAAGGATGAGTAATGTATGTGGAGAGGAACCAGGAAGATGGTGATCTATGAGAGTTGGGCTTGGAGCAGCGTAATTTTAACCCACCCTAGGATACTGTAAGAGGGCATTATAATTTCGTGTAGTCATTACTCAAATATATTCTATACGATTAATGTTAAAGAAAAGATGGGGTATTGCTTATTTAAAGTACTCTGCATAAAAACTAATGAGTTGTATAAAGGGTGTGCATAGACTAAAAGAAATTCCTGCAATACGTATATATGTTAAGAGAAACCTAACATTTGTAATGTGTCTCATTGTGAAGCTGAGGAGGAGACAATGTGGCATAGCAGGAAGTGGTGCCGACTCGGGAGCTGAGGATCCTGGCTCGCCTCTCGGCTCATAATCCCGTGATTCTGGTCAAATCACTTAATCTCCCCCATGCCTGTGGACTGCGCCTGGATACCCTCTTGGGTGACAAGCATGCTATATAAATCTACAAATTATACCTAATGTAAAGTAGAGTCATGCTTTTACAACAAAAGTTTGTGAAAAGGGCCCTTCTAATAAACACAAATCGATATATTCAGTGGTATATTTTCTCAAACTCCTTACACGATTAAGCATACACTCTCACTTTCACTGTGAGATGAGAGATAAATCTTTCTGTCTGTTGCATCTGATGTCCATCAAATAAAAGATGGTCATATTTTAATATGTACAAAACCTGAATAGAAATGTCATATCAATTCATTTCAGAATACTTAGGGAAGCATATGTTTGTTTGGTAAATAATATAGCTGAACAGCACAATTTTGCAAAGCATATGCCTTATTTATAGTCTTGCACTTATCAGTATTTTCACCCATTGGGGGGAAATAATTACGTGCCTCTTCAGTTATGAATAATTACCCAGACTGTTTACAGTTAGAAACACATGTATTTAATCAAAGGATTTAAAAGAGTAATTTTGGTTCAATCTTCTATAGCAAATCATGTGATCTGTGGACATCTAGATATAAAACATATGCGAAGTGCCAAATTTCCATATTCAATTACATAAGTGAATGCAACATGTTTTAGTTCTTTCATTCCAAAATCAGTTCTTCAGAGCTAGCCTGCCACTTTTAATGTTTCATGGAATTAAAGATGCTTCCTTTAAAGTAGACCCAGCTTCTACTTTGTACATTTATGCTAGCTCGGAAAGAGTATTAACGAAACTGATTTCGAAGATATAATTTAACCCCTTGCTTGCTGATGACGGCCCCCGTCCGTCATGCAGCACGGTGCTCGTGTGCTGATGACGGCTGGGGGCCGTCATAAACCCACCCACTCTTTAAAAGCGCCGTACAGGCGCAGAATCGCGGCACACGCAAGGGGTTAATAAATATTTTGGAAGAGATCAGGAAAGTCCAATATCTATTAAGTTTTGTCAATGTATTACTCTCGCTCTGGTGCTGGTGCACAATTGGCCTCCCTAGCACCATGCACCCATTTTTGAACCATAGTGCAAAAGGGTGTGCATGATATCAAACATAGGTTTTGTACAGGAAGGCTCTGAGCAAACTCAAAGGCTTATCCTGTTTTTGATGCATGCTGTGCAGTGCATCGCACATGGAAGTCAAGAAAGTTTGGAGAAATTAGAACATTTCTCCTTTTTACACATGACTCAAAAGGCATCATTTATTGGTATAAAACATTGTCTACTATTGTTAGTAAATAAGGTTGTGCATCAGAAACCATGGGTAGTTGCATGGGGATGCCTATGTATAACCCATGGAATGCACCCACGACGCAAAGTAATGCAAAGCTCTGCTTTGCATTACTTTGAGTTCATTTAACAGGTCAAGACAAGAAACATTTTGTTCCAGTTTGCATTGCTTTTTAAATGCAAATGTTTGCAATGCAGAAATAAATGTTTGTAAATTTGCTCCATTTACTGTTTCCAATGAGCGCTGCTAACATGTTGAAGAAAATCCACAATGCCTTTAATTACAATAAATACGGCTGTCCAGTGCATGATACAGATTTTTGGAGTAATGGCTGCCTCTGTAAAATAATCCAAATATGTTTCATCATTAATTTTCCTTGCATAAACGTCTAGAAAATCTGGAGTGTATCCTGCCCGGCAGGACCTACATCAGACACCTCTGCACTAGAGTGTTGCTGCTCCATGTTATATACAGTCACTCCCTAAACTACTTTTAAACATGGACAGAGGTGACACCAACCCCCTCAGCCTACTGTATCTTTCTGTAACCTTCGACACCGTCTCCCACCCCCTCTTTATCCAATGAATACCTGAAGCCGACATCAAAGGTGCCACACTTCACTAGATTTGTCCTTCCTGTCAGGCTGCACCCTGGCCCCCTTCACTTCAACTGCTGTCAATGTTATCTGCAGAGTTCCTCAAGGATCATCGCTAATCCCCACTGTGTTCACTGTCCTTTCTCCCCTGAGGCGGAAGCCGGGGGCCCTTGAGCACTCTTGCTCCTCTTGGACAGGAAAAACGGACAGGATAGCTTGATTGCAAAGCTTTATTTTTTAAGACTTGTAAATATTTTAAACGGGTCGATTTTTAGAGATCCTGTTGGCCTTACCTTGGTGCAAGCATTACGTTGCCCAGGGCGGCCTCACACCCCCTCCTCAGCTGGAAAGCCTCGCTAGTTCGGGCGCTCGGCGCTGAAATCATTTTGGGCGCCATCTTGGGTAGGGGTAGGATCGCGGTCTAGTTGATCGGCGATCCCGCCCTCCCAGGATACAAAAGGAGTCCCTCTTCTTTCACTCGAGGTATTGTTATACTCCTTTCTCCCCTGAGGCGGAAGCCGGGGGCCCTTGAGCACTCTTGCTCCTCTTGGACAGGAAAAACGGACAGGATAGCTTGATTGCAAAGCTTTATTTTTTAAGACTTGTAAATATTTTAAACGGGTCGATTTTAGAGATCCTGTTGGCCTTACCTTGGTGCAAGCATTACGTTGCCCAGGGCGGCCTCACACCCCCTCCTCAGCTGGAAAGCCTCGCTAGTTCGGGCGCTCGGCGCTGAAATCATTTTGGGCGCCATCTTGGGTAGGGGTAGGATCGCGGTCTAGTTGATCGGCGATCCCGCCCTCCCAGGATACAAAAGGAGTCCCTCTTCTTTCACTCGAGGTATTGTTATACTCCTTTCTCCCCTGAGGCGGAAGCCGGGGGCCCTTGAGCACTCTTGCTCCTCTTGGACAGGAAAAACGGACAGGATAGCTTGATTGCAAAGCTTTATTTTTTAAGACTTGTAAATATTTTAAACGGGTCGATTTTAGAGATCCTGTTGGCCTTACCTTGGTGCAAGCATTACGTTGCCCAGGGCGGCCTCACACCCCCTCCTCAGCTGGAAAGCCTCGCTAGTTTGGGCGCTCGGCGCTGAAATCATTTTGGGCGCCATCTTGGGTAGGGGTAGGATCGCGGTCTAGTTGATCGGCGATCCCGCCCTCCCAGGATACAAAAGGAGTCCCTCTTCTTTCACTCGAGGTATTGTTATACTCCTTTCTCCCCTGAGGCGGAAGCCGGGGGCCCTTGAGCACTCTTGCTCCTCTTGGACAGGAAAAACGGACAGGATAGCTTGATTGCAAAGCTTTATTTTTTAAGACTTGTAAATATTTTAAACGGGTCGATTTTAGAGATCCTGTTGGCCTTACCTTGGTGCAAGCATTACGTTGCCCAGGGCGGCCTCACACCCCCTCCTCAGCTGGAAAGCCTCGCTAGTTCGGGCGCTCGGCGCTGAAATCATTTTGGGCGCCATCTTGGGTAGGGGTAGGATCGCGGTCTAGTTGATCGGCGATCCCGCCCTCCCAGGATACAAAAGGAGTCCCTCTTCTTTCACTCGAGGTATTGTTATACTCCTTTCTCCCCTGAGGCGGAAGCCGGGGGCCCTTGAGCACTCTTGCTCCTCTTGGACAGGAAAAACGGACAGGATAGCTTGATTGCAAAGCTTTATTTTTTAAGACTTGTAAATATTTTAAACGGGTCGATTTTAGAGATCCTGTTGGCCTTACCTTGGTGCAAGCATTACGTTGCCCAGGGCGGCCTCACACCCCCTCCTCAGCTGGAAAGCCTCGCTAGTTCGGGCGCTCGGCGCTGAAATCATTTTGGGCGCCATCTTGGGTAGGGGTAGGATCGCGGTCTAGTTGATCGGCGATCCCGCCCTCCCAGGATACAAAAGGAGTCCCTCTTCTTTCACTCGAGGTATTGTTATACTCCTTTCTCCCCTGAGGCGGAAGCCGGGGGCCCTTGAGCACTCTTTCTCCTCTTGGAGAGGAAAAACGGACAGGATAGTTTGATTGCAAAGCTTTATTTTTTAAGACTTGTAAATATTTTAAACGGGTCGATTTTAGAGATCCTGTTGGCCTTACCTTGGTGCAAGCATTACGTTGCCCAGGGCGGCCTCACACCCCCTCCTCAGCTGGAAAGCCTCGCTAGTTCGGGCGCTCTGCGCTGAAATCATTTTGGGCGCCATCTTGGGTAGGGGTAGGATCGCGGTCTAGTTGATCGGCGATCCCGCCCTCCCAGGATACAAAAGGAGTCCCTCTTCTTTCACTCGAGGTATTGTTATACTCCTTTCTCCCCTGAGGCGGAAGCCGGGGGCCCTTGAGCACTCTTGCTCCTCTTGGACAGGAAAAACGGACAGGATAGCTTGATTGCAAAGCTTTATTTTTTAAGACTTGTAAATATTTTAAACGGGTCGATTTTAGAGATCCTGTTGGCCTTACCTTGGTGCAAGCATTACGTTGCCCAGGGCGGCCTCACACCCCCTCCTCAGCTGGAAAGCCTCGCTAGTTCGGGCGCTCGGCGCTGAAATCATTTTGGGCGCCATCTTGGGTAGGGGTAGGATCGCGGTCTAGTTGATCGGCGATCCCGCCCTCCTCACGCCCCCCACACTGGATATAAACGTCAGAGTCCCCCGTCCGCGCAGCGGGCGGGCGCAGCGGGCGCGCCGGCGGCGCGCCGAAGGCGCGCCAAAGGCGGGCCCGTCTGCGCCCGTCCGCGACCGGACGGGACCAGGGGCCATACCCCCTGCACGAGGTGATACAGAGCGGGGCAGATCGATGAGGTATGATGCTATCACATTAAAAAACCTAATGCCTCCGATCAATCACATCTGTCAGCACTCTATCCTCCCGGATTCTCCACCCGGGATATGTCTATACTGTAAATTTTCATTGACCAGCTATCTAGATAAGTCCCTTTCTAGTAAAATCTACAAAATGTTTCTTCTTAACTGCCGGTCACTGACTAAACATGCTACACAAATGTCTCTCCTGCTGGAGGAAAATGAACCAGATGCAATATTTCTGACGGAGACCTGGCTAAGAGACGCCTCTGACATGGATATCACCTCTATTCTGCAAATGGGATATACCTTGCAGAGATTGGACAGATCAGAAGGTAGAGGAGGAGGCCTAGGCATCCTTCATAAAAATCTGTACCTCTGTAGAACCTCATCGGCTGATATTTCCAACTGCGAGAGCATGCTATTCACCCTTGAACTCTCACCTACAGATTCATTCTCTGGTGTACTTATCTATCGCCCCCCCAATCAAATAGGGGATTTTATTGAGTCACTCCAGTCAAAAATAGCTAATTCTGTGGTTAGTAGATCTAATTTCTCTGTACTAGGAGATATAAATATTCACTTAGATGATCCTAGCAATTCCATGGCTAAAGCATTTCTGGACAGTATGGCAGCCCTCCAGATTACTCAGAAGGGCTTTGTGCCTACGCATGAAAAGGGCCACCTTCTTGACGGTGTTTTTAGCAATGATAACAGACTAGAAGTAGGGACCCCACTACCTCTTACCTGGACAGACCACTGTCTAATACCTATTCAGTGGACCCCAGCCGCGCCAACTCAGTCCTCTCCTCGTACAACCCTTTCTGGAAGAGACTGGTCCAAAGTCTCCCCAGTCCAATGGGCCAATTTACTCTCGGCCGCTCCCCCCCAAAGGGCAACAGACCCTGCAGGACAATATGAGAACTACATCAAATGGCTGTGTACAGCTCTGGACTCTATCGCACCTATCAAAGTTCTTAAAGAAAAAACTAAGTCCAAGGAATCACCTTGGTACACTCTTGAACTTAAAGAACTAAAAAGGGCATGTAGAAGATCTGAAAGAAACTGGAGGATCTCCCGTAGTAAGCAGGACAAAACCACACACCTCGAAGCCATTAAAAAATATAAATTAGAAATCAGACGAACCAAAACTTTATACTTCGAGGAAAAAATTCTAACTGCCTCCAACTCTTCTAGAGAAATCTTCCAGATAGCAAAATTCCTGGTTGATATCCCCTTGGTTCTTGCTGATCCGAGTACAGCTCAGGCCCGCTGTGAAAGTCAAGCTGAATACTTCCACAGCAAAATACAAAAAATTGCCTCTGCCTTTAGCTCATCTAATCCATCCCAAGATACTGGAACCAGCTTACTTAACATCACGACTCCTAAACTAGATGAGTTTCCACTGCTGGATGAAAACTCACTTGAAACCATTATGATGAAAATAAAATCAGGATCTCCTACAGACCCTGCCCCTCCCTATCAGTTAGTAAAAATTGAGAACATTTTCAAACCTGTCATTCTCAATATACTAAATTCATCTATTTCCACAGGTTCAGTACCTACTGCATGGAAATGTGCACAGGTTAGGGCTTTGCTGAAGAAACCCACTCTGGATCCAGGGAATATGGCCAACTATCGGCCTATTTCCCTCCTTCCGTGGATCAGCAAACTCCTAGAAAAACATGTCAATTCATCTATTACTCAATTTTTAGAGAACCATCATCTCCTCCACGACTCCCAAGCGGGCTTTCGCCCAAAATTGGGAACTGAGGCGGCCCTCCTGGCGGTAACTGAGCTGGCCAGGAAGCAAATGGATCAAGGCGGCACTGCAGCAATTATGTTGCTTGACCTCAGTGCCGCCTTCGATACCGTTAACACCAATATTCTTCTTTACCGCCTCAATCAGATCGGAATTTCTGGGAAGGCCATACAGTGGCTCCAGTCATTCCTGGAGAATCGATCTTTCAGGGTAGTTGAGGGTACTACTCACTCAAAAATCTGGCCCCTGGATCAAGGTGTACCTCAGGGCTCTTCACTGAGCCCTACTCTTTTTAATATTTACATGCAGCCGTTAGCCGACATAGTGCACTCCTTCGGCATTGATATAATAACCTACGCCGATGATACACAGTTAGTTGTATCCATGAACCAAGCAGACTCTTCCCCGTCCAACCTAAGTAACTGTTTGGTAGCGGTAGCTCAATGGATGGCCATCTCGCATTTGAAATTAAATGGCGAGAAAACTGAGCTCATGGTGCTGGGTAACCCAACCATTCCCAACCCTCTGTCAGATTGGCCACCTTGCATGGGGCCTACACCCCAACCGAAATGCCACATAAAGAGCTTAGGCATTTGGCTGGACTCCAATCTCAGCTTTATGCAGCAGGCTACCACTCTTTCTGCCACATGCTTTGGGCTAATGCGCATGCTGAGAAAAGTGCTGCCTCTTCTTCCTTTTGAAGCTCGCAGAATAATGGTTCAAGCCATTATCCTGTCCCGTCTGGACTACGGGAACTCGCTATATCTAGGTGCCCCCGCATTCACAATCAAAAAGCTACAGGTGACCCAGAATGCTGCAGCCCGCCTCCTGCTGGGCCTCAACAAACGAGAGTCAGCCACCACTGCCCTGAGGAAACTGCACTGGCTCCCTGTTAAGGCTAGAGTGCTATTTAAATCTCTTTGCTTTATGCACAAAGCTATGTGGAAGAATGCCCCTACTATGATCTGTTCCTTGGCAAAACCCTATCTTCCTCACAGATCCCTAAGATCCAGCACTGCCTTTCTGGCTACTGTCAGTAAAGTCAGACGGACAAGATGGGGCGGACGCTCCTTCTCTTGGAATGCCGCGAAGGAATGGAACTCCCTGCCCACCTCCCTTCGCAGTGAACCTAGCCTTCTCAAATTCCGGAAAGCTTTGAAAACGCATCTGTTCATTTAATCTCCTCCTTTTAGTATGACGGTACATAGCGCTACGAGGCCTCCGGGTTGTTTGCGCTCTACAAAACCCGATTAATAATAATAATAATAATAATGCCTACAGGACCCCACTCAACAGTAATATCTGCTCCCATAGAATCAACTTTGAATTCTATGCTGAAGGCAACCAGCTCATACTCACCATCTTCGACAAGATGACAAGCTCTCTGATCAATATCTCCACATGCATGACTGAAGTCACCAGATAGATGATGTGAGAAATTGGGTTGACTGGAGTGTGAGCCCTGGTCAAACAACAGTCTCCATCCCTTGCAGGGTGAACCACAAAAAGTCAATAACTTACCCTGTGCTTAATCCTAAATAGAGTTTCACAAAAAGCAGTCTGGCTTAACTTAGCATCCCTGTGTAAGATACTTATGCAGCACACAGTAAAAAAAAGTGAAAAAACAATATAGGAAAAATCCCACCCCAATTTAGAAAAATAGAGAAAATTGTAAAAAATGATTTGACACAAAAGCAATAGAAATCCAATCAGTAGAACCGGAGTTATAAAATGCTAAAGCTTTTAGTAAGAACTAGCGCCTAAAAGGTCAAAATGCCTACCGCAGACATCGAGTTGCATGAGGCGGGGTCAAAGTCAAAAATATGGCTGAACACAATAGAGGGTGGATCAAATACATAAAGTGGATTGGACCCAGTCAGCCCTTACCTTCATACTTAGAAGAAATTTTGAAATAAATGCTCTGAGAGTGTATTGCTAATGGGGTAAGGCTGCAGGAGGTGTACGAGGAGGGAACATCGTCATCAGATAGCCTTGGGCCAAAGGCACAGTGAAGATTTGTATGTTCGGGCTTAGTCTCTGAAAAGGAAGTTGAAAATCTCCAGTGGGACAAGGCAGAGAGGCCTGTAGTTAAAGATTTCTACACAAGGCCAGATACCCCTTTTGGCATAATGGCTTAACAGGATTTGCTGCTTGTTAGACTTGGCATCCTTGGTGTGGTTTCACATGACTTTTTGCCTATACCTTCTGCATTTTGGCCTGTACTGGATTTCGTTTTTGCTGGCTTAGATGCTTTGAGTACTTTACCACTGCTGATCAGTGTAAAAGTGCAAGTGCTCCCTATGTAAATTGTGATTATGATCCGTTTTCCATTATTGGCATTTTTGATTTACTGGTAAGTCTCTAGTGAAAGTGCACTGTGTGTGCCCAGGGCCTGTACAGCAGATGCTACTAGTGGTCCTGCAGCACTGATTGTGTTACCCACACCAATAGCCTTTCAAATGTGTCTCCGACCTGCCACTGGAGTGTCTGCATGTGCAGTCTTAGACTGCCATGTCGACCTAACAAGGGCTCCCACTTCCAAGGACCTAAACTTCCCTTTTCTTACATATAAGGCACCCCTCTGGTAGACCCAAGGTATCCCCATGGTCAGGGTGCTGTGTATGTGAAGGGCAGGACATGTACTGGTGTGTTTTTCATGTCCGGATAGTGAACTACTGTGAATTTCGTTTTTCCCTGATGAAAGGCTGGCTGTCCCATAGGCTTTCATTAGAGCCGCACTGTAACATTTAACAGCTACAAATACAGGTACAAATAACTTGTGAGTTTCAGTGTTTTTTGGTTTTAAATAGGTAGTTTTTTATTGGAACCCCCAAGGATAAATACATTTCTGAGGTTTGTTTTAACATAAGTTAAAATCTTTCTTCCGTCGCTAGACATAACTGCACTTTAACACAGTTTGTTTTCCCAGTGAATTTTTATAGTTGTGCAACATTAAGTAGGATCTTATTATGATATGTCTGTGGCTAACCCCTGCTGTGCAGGGCTGAAGCAGCCAGGCCCAACTCAAAGGTCCTAGCGGGCAGCAAACCCGGTTTGGGGCACTCCTTTATCTTGGGCCCACTTGATGGATAATTCCTCTGGAAGCACCAGAGGTTGATAAACTTTAAATATATCTTTTTTTATAGGGAAATTATAAAACGTTCTAAAAAATATGTCCTTTCGTCCCAGTTCCCCCCTGGAAAGTTTTGGTATGGTTCATCAAATGAGGACAGACAAACGGGGGGGGGTCTCAAAACAAATGTTCCACATTCTTTTTCCTTAGGAAAATTAGACACAGCTAAAACGGCTGAACGAAAGCACACCAAATTAGGCAGAAAGCAACGTCTTGGGCCACTAAGCTTTTTTGCTAGATTTGGTGTAAATCTGTTCTGTAGTTTTTGGGGAACTAAGTAAAGAAAACGAGATATTTCACACCACAGAGGATCCCTGGCAGATCCATGCATCTGCAAGCTCCAGCACACATTGGGATTGGCCGGCAACAATCTGAAAGAAAAGTTGCCCGTTGTCATCTTAGAACACGGTGACTCAGTCACCTAGTCCTAAAAAATTCCCAGATCCACAGCATCACCCGGCTTTAAACCTCTGGGGATGCCCAGATGTATCAGGCTGGGGGTCACTTTGAATCCGCAGATTCACTGAACACCCCCAAAAACAAGGGGGTATGGCACCTTCAAGGGGTGGGTGCCTGTGGGGGTGTTGAGTGCAAGGAGATGAACATCTGAACATTATGTTAGAAAGTTATAGTTAGGAATTAGTAATAAAATATTACTTTATAATAAAATAAACTTTTAAATTCAGTGGAAAAAACAAAGTATTTTTGTGTTTTTATTTATATAGATGCAGTATGATCTTTAGATACAATAAATAGCCCTGTACAGTTTACAAGAATGCAAGCACATCAAATATAGAAATAATATAAAACCATCCCTTCCTTCCAATAATTCATCTTAAAAGCTTTTACCACTTTCCTAAAGATCAATAAAATATTTAATCAATGCAAAATTCATGTCTACTCCCACATTTTTTTCAGATTTAAGCTATTTTTGTATAGATCCTATATAGTATTTCATGTATATGCACTCTATGCATCCTATTAATCCAGTGGGATATTGAGGGAACTATGTCTGATTTCCAGTTTCTAAAATTAATGATCTAGCCACCAACATGGAGATAAATATTAGCTGATACTGTCTGATAGAGAAATCTCCTTAGTGCTCCATATGCACCTGGTTTCGCACTAATGTCTGCAAATAAGTCTCACCAGGACCCCCATAACATGACTGCGGGTAAATATGATATGGAGCCAGTCCTCATTCCATTTGTTACATCTAAACCATTTAGGTTCAACCCCTGGGTAAAGTTTAGGTACTTTAGCTAAAGTGTGGTACAGTATCCACTTACTAAAAAAAGAAATTCTTCTTAAATGGGCAGCTATTCAATTAATTGTAATATCTCTGATATTAACATCTCTTTGCCTTTAGAATGCAGCAATTTGTACTAGTTTCCTGTGCCCACTAATTTAGACACGAGGTAGGCTGAACTGCGGGTTCTGTAGCAGTTCCCTCCCTTATTATAAATCCGTGCAAAATTTCTTGATTTGAAGAAAACTAAAAAAAGCTAGTGACTAAGAGCAGATTTCATGTTAACTAGTCACTGCCATTGTGAGAATTCATTATTATTAAAAAAAATCCTGAATCCTCCGAAACCCCAGCCTACCCCACCTATTACCGATATGAGTAGATATGCACAGACCCAAAAGCCTACACTCTGCTATTTTCAACAGGGTGGTGAAACCCATGAATTTCCCATTTTTTCTATATTGTATTGAACCTTTCTACAATGACATTTGGTGTCTTATATATTGACTTCTTTGGAAGACTTGGTATTTGTAAAAAAGGAGCTAAACCAATTTTAGTTGGTTTCACCATTTGTTCTAAATAGAAATTAGCATCACTGGAAATACTGGAAGTAGACCTCACAAGCCAATTGAGAAATGACGCCTGATATTTCCCCTTCATATTAGGTACTGCCAACCCTTCATCGTCAAGATCCACCTCAAGAGCATACATTTTTAATCTGGGTTTTTTTACCCTTCCTGTTGAAATATCGTATATCCGTATCTGTTAACATAAAAAATGACTGTGGGACTTTAATCAAAATATTTTCAACAGAAATAATAACAGCTGTAGTTTGCCCGGTTTTACCAGGGTTACTCGACCTGTAATTGTCATGGGGACATACTGCCATTGACTTAATATCCTATGAATCTTATCTAAAGAATGTTTAAAATTTTGCTTGAAAAATCTTCTATATTGGTGGTTACAAATATCTCAAGGTATCTTACAGGCATACCAGGGGACGAAGGAGGTAGCACTTTTTAAATGCTTAACATCCCTTTACCTCTACCTGCCCATGAATTCTTTAATCCCATTACGTCTCTATACTTTTACTCATCCCTGAAAGTCTTTACCTCCCTTCACTTTTACTCACCCCTAAAAACTTGTTACCTTCATTTACGTCTAACCACTCTGGAAACCTAAAATCCACTTACCTCTACCAACTCCTGAACCCTAAAAAACATTACCCGCCTTTATATTCAGCCAGCCCTGAAACCTAAAAAAACCTTACTGCCCTTTCCTTTACCCTCCCATACTCCCTAAAAACCCCTGACCACTCTTTTTCTCGATCCATCCCTGAATCCTAAAACTTCCTTACCTTTCTTTACCTCTAACCATGCCTAAACCCTAATAACTCTTTACCTCCCCTTTTCTGTACCTTCCCAAATATGGGAAACCCTAAAAGACACTGATGGTTCAAAACAGATTAATTGTACTTACAAAAATCCTTATATTTCCAAAGAGATAGCACAAAACTCTAAATAGACAATTAGATGGCATAAATTAGATTAGATTCAAGTTTATAGAGCGCATGGTTACTCTAACGGAATGTCCCCACGCAAAAGACATCTCAGTCCATGACAACAGAGCCCTACCTCTCCAAGGAACCACTGGTCCTAGCATAATCGGTCAATTTGCAACAGGAGCGCTTAACACCAATCCCCGGGGATGACTGAAAAACACACGTTTTTATACAAAACATTGCTTCAAATGGATGAATCCTCAATACCATAGATACGTTATTCCAGACCTTAGCTATGAGAAAGCCGAAGGATCTACCTCCCAAACGTGCCTTTTGAACTTTTGGCACTACCAACTTAGCAGTGCACATGGACTTAAGATTCCAGGTAGGTCTGTAAGCAGTAAGTAGCTGGCGCAGGTACCTCTGCCCTTTCTCATTGAAAATCCTGTGGCAGAAACACAGAGCTTTGAAAGTAATTCTGGCCTGTACTGGTAGCCAGTGTAGTTCCCGCAAGGCTGCTTCCACCAATGTGTGCCTCAGAATATTCAATATCATCCGGGCAGCTGCATTTGGACCTTCTGTAGAATATTCAAGTGGCTTGTTTTATACCCCTGAATACAGGATATTGCAGTAGTTCAGACGAGCTGTAACTATGTTTTTTTTTGCATCTAATGGTAGTATATCCAGGATTTTGCACAGCATTCTTAGAATGCCAAAGCATGCTCCTGCCACAGCTGATACCTGCTCTGCAAATGATAAGGTGTTGTCAAACTAGACTCCCAAGTTTTTTTATCTTAGACGTGGGAGTTGGGGTTGGTCCTAGTTACTCTGGCCACCACAGGTGTGACCAGATGGAGGGCTGTTTGCCAACCACCATCACCTCCATCTTGCCTGCATTTAATTGCAGACAGCTGAACTTCATCCAGTTCGCAAGATCACTCAGGCAGTCTTTCAATTAAGGCGGAGCCTCTCCTATCTTTTGCTCTAATGTGACAATCAACTGAGTGTCGTCATACAATATCTGCCAGTGGGCACATATATACATTAAATAAAGGTGGACTGAGGGAAGAGCCCTGTGGTACCCCTTGAGACAGAGGACATATCTCGGACTTAAAAGGACGTTGTAAGACATGGAAGGATCTATTCTGTAGAAAGTGCTTGATCCATTCCCATGTGTTACCTCTGACAACTGCCTTCCACCGACCCTCCAAGAGAAGGCCGTAGGAGACCATATCGAACGACGCACTCAAGTCCAAGAAAATCAGTGCTGCCATTTTACCTCGTCTGCTGCTATTTTTAGTATCTCAGAAACCAGGAGTAAGGCTGATTCAATGCTGTGATGCACCCTGAAGCCAGTAGGAGTTTCATGGAGATTCTGTTTTTCTTCCATGAATCTAGTCAATTGTATATTTAGAAATTTCTCTGCAATGTTTGCAAAGAAAGGAAGGAGAGATACTGGTTTCAGATTTTCTGGGAGCGCCGGATCTAAAGATGGTTTCTTTAGTAATGACACCACCATTGCATGTTTCCAATTGTTTGGAACCTGCCCTGAGCTGAAGGACACCTTCAGCAGATTAGTGAGCACTGGTTCGATAGCTTCCTTCCTTCGCAGTAGCATGTTTGGAGGAATAGTATTCAAGGGGGAGCCTGATTCGACTACTGACATGAGTTGTAGTACGTCAATTTCCTCTGGACGATGAAAAGTAAAGCTTCCTTCACCCAATGTTTCACTTTTTGGTGGAGCAAAGATATAGTTCTTGCTGGTTTCAGGGAAGGTAGCATATATTTTCTCTATCTTTCCCAAGAAAAAAACAGCTACTTTATTACAGTAGTCTGTGGATGCAGGCAATAATGCTGTGACGTGCTCTAAGGCAGTGGCGTAACACAGGCCCCCGCAGCCCCCGTGTTGCGGGGGGGCCCTCAGCACAGTCCAGTGAATGCCCAGCCACCAGAAACCCAAAACGGCTGCAATCTCATGCTAATTCCGGGTGCCTCGGGTGGGGGCTGATGGCTGAGTACCTGGCGAGGTGCAAGTCCGCACATGCTGCTTCTCCATCCTGACAACGGTTACCCTTGACCCCCCCGACCTTCTCAGGCTGAACAGGACACCCCACCACCCATAAAGTTGTTGTAAATATCTAACAATATTTAAGTGATTCGGACCGAGATTAAGCAATTATTATATCCGTACACATTTTAACAGTGCAAAAAAGTTGTGGGATGGGGGGTTGGTTAAGAAACCTGGGGTTTTTACATAGCGGCCCAATTGCGATCCAAAACAGGCCAGGGGTCGGGGCAGGGGAGGAGGGGGAGGCATTGGAAATTCCAAGGGCAGTGACATGGCTATGAGAAATAAAAGGGTTTGCGTTGTTGTTTTGTTTGATGAGGGGGTTATTTCTTCAGCAGCATGATAAACAGAAAAACGGGTATAGCTTCTGCCTCACTTGACTTGTGGCATGGCATCATGTTTGGTTGGAGAGCAGGTTGGTAAAATAGCTATAAATATAACCTCGCAGAAACGCCTCTTTGAGACGAAGGGCATGCATCGGAGAATACTAAGAAGTGCACGTAAGTCTTATTAACTTTCACTTCCGGGTGAGTGGAGGGAGAGCAGGAAACTATGTCTCTAAATAAAGTGTAGATTAGTTTTTTCGACAAACGGTGGAGCAGGTGAGCCAAGGCCAGGCAAGTGAGCGAAGAGTGTTAGCTCTGGAAATAAAACAACAGCCAGGGAGGAAACACAGACCAGCCTTGGCTGGTTGTCCGAACCTGCCGTGATACCCCAGTGCAGAGGACTCACTACGCGTGCTAGGGTCATGCACCCGGTCATTGGTGGAGTTGAACTTGCTTCACCCTCTTTATCAAAACTTAATTGGCAATTCATTGTGTCATAATGTAGCCCTTTGCTTGCTCTTGAAGAGATGGTGGCATGCACATGCCTCTATTGCCAGTGTATGCACAAACCTCTATTGCCAGTGTGCTGGCACAGGCTTTGGGCGCTCTCCTTCACAGCAATGGCAGCCCCAGCTGTGCCCTAGCACAACAAGCCTCTCCTACTACCAGGGATAGAACTGAGTCCATCTGGAAAGAACCAGAGTGAGTAATGGAGAGAGGTACATTGGCACCGACTGGCACAGGTGCTTTGGACTTCAGTGAGACTCCCTGGGGTGAGTGCATCTTCTGAGAGCATCTGTATGACACAGCAGCACTGCATGGAGTCAGCTGGGAACAGTCTCAGTGGAAACAAACGCTGGCTGGAAGGAGGCCCAGATACCCTGGAGGTCCCACCCAGCTGAAGCCCCACTTGAGGTAGAGATCTGCAAGAGTGAGGCAGAGATACCCTGGAGGTCCCACCCAGCTGAAGCCCCACTGGAGGTAGACATCTGCAACAGTGAGGAAGAGATACCGTGGAGGTCCCACCCAGCCAAAGTGCCAGTGGAGGTAGAGATCTGCAAGAGTGAGGCAGAGATGCCCTGGAGGTCCCACCCAGCTAAAGCCCCACTGGAGGTAGAGGTCTACAAGAGTGAGGCAGCGATACCCTGGAGGTCCTACCCAGCTGAAGCCCCACTGGAGGTAGAGATCTGCAAGAGTGAGGAAGAGATACCCTGGAGGTCCCACCCAGCTGAAGCCTCACTGGAGGTAGGGATCTGCATGAGTGAGGCAGAGATACCCTGGAGCTACCACCCAGCCGAAGCCCCACTGGAGGTAGAGATCTGCAAGAGGGAGGTAGAGATCTGCAAGAGTGAGGCAGAGATACCCTGGAGGTACCACCCAGATGAAGCCCCACTGGAGGTAGAGATCTGTAAGAGGGAGGCAGATATGCACTGGAAGTCCCACCCAGCTGAAGCCCCACTGGAGGTAGAGGTCTGCGAGAGTGAAGCAGAGATACCCTGGAGGTCCCACCCAGCTGAAGCCCCACTGTAGGTAGAGATCTGCAAGAGTGAGGCAGAGATACCATGGAGGTCCCACCCAGCTGAAGCTTCACTGGAGGAAGAGATCTGCAAGAGTGAGGCAGAGATACCCTGGAGGTCCCACCCTGCTGTATCCCCACTGGAGGTAGAGATCTGTAAGAGGGAGGTAGAGTGAAGTAGTGTGGCTCACTGGTTAGAGGCGGCAGACCCGAGAGCAGAGGACGGCCCGGGACCAGGGTTCGATTCCCGACGCGGCAGGTTTCTGGACCAGGGTCAGCGGACTCGATAATTCTCTCGCCTCGGTGCCCACTCTGATCAGCGATCACACTCGGCAACTCTGGGCATTAGCTTGCCTCATCTTCACTAACGGCCCCACCAGACCGCCGGGGATGCCTGGTCTCACCCTGGAGATACCCACTAAGGGACCATCTCTCAGGGAAGCGAGGAAGGGTTTTGCAGCGGTCGAAGCGCGGAGATACTCCTCCGGGAGTCGATCCTAGCGCTATATAAACCTGCAATTAATTAATTAATTAAAGAGATGCACTGGAAGTCCCACCCAGCTCGAGGCATAGACCTGCAGGATGGTGGTGCAGGGGCTGAGTTGCATGGAGGCCCCCTCAGCACAGTACTCTCGTTCGAGAGCACCTGATAGAATCCAGAGCGGGGGTCCCTCCATGCACCTTGCAGGGGGGCCCCCTCAAATTTCGTCACGCCACTGCTCTAAGGAAGTAAATTGTTTGACAATACTATTTATGTTCTTTGGGGTATTTTTAGCAGATTCAATTTTCTCAGTGTAAAACTCCCTGCGCGTTCTCCTAATTTGTTTGTGATAGAATTTGAGCGCTTCTAAATATTTCAACTTATTCTCAGTCTGATAGTTCACCCTCTAATAGCTTTCAAGGCATTTGCACTCTGTTTTAAGCAATGCCAATTCCTTTAAAAACCATTCCGCTGACGGAGTTTGGCGAGCACTCTTGCAGGGATTCAGAGGTATTAAAGAAGCCTCCTTAATCCAAAAAGAGACTTGTTTGTCTGCTATCTGGATGTCGGCCACTAATTCCGGTGCGCTTGAGGCCAATTTGTCCCTGAAAGAGAAATGAGTGAGTAACACCCGTTTCCGGTTCTTTATGAACTCTGGTCAATGTCTCAAATTACTGGAGACCTTTCTAGGATTCACAATCCTAAATGGGAGGATTGAATGATCAGACCAGACTCTAGGCACAGGTGGCAACGCTTCCACTTGAGTACTATTTGAAAAGATATTATCTAAAATATGGCCCTTGATGTGCGTAAAAGTATCGACTAGCTGTTCTAGACTCAAGGCCTGTAGTCTTATTGTCATCTCACCAATTTCTCGATTTTCTTTGTTGTCCAAATGTAAGTTCAAGTCCCCTAGGATTACGAAGTTAGGGTAGCGGATGATATAAGGGGGCACTGTCTCTGCCAGCATAATAATAAATTCTCTAACTGGGCATAGGGGTCTATAAATGAGGAGCCCCGCAACTGACCACCGCTATTAAGAAACATATTAAAAAGCTCCGCTTCACAACCAGACATCCACAGTTTAGACATTTTTATCTGGTATTCTTTTAAAAAATCACTGCTAGCCCCCACCTTTCTGCCCGGATCTGTCAACCCTCAAACTAGCACATCCTTCAGGCAATGCTTCCAGGATATCAGGTGCTGATTGTTCATGGAGCAACGTTTCTACTAAAAGTAACCCTGCTTGTTTTTGATCCATTAGTAAGTCATGAATTTCATGGCTGTGTTTAAAAAAAGACCTGCAGTTCAGAGACAGGCAGATTACGGAGCCATTAGCAGATTCCAATACCCCCCTTCCTTTCCTCTGTACCAGCTGTAAGCAAAAAGTTGCATTTCCTACAACCCTTCATTCCTGAACCCACTGTGATGGAGTGTAAACAGTCTTTGTCAACTGTATTCCTAAGAGCCACAATCTCTGCTGAAGAATAGTAGACTGTATCACTTGTGAAAGAACAGGGGTCCCGGCCCTTGGCGCGTCCAGGCATGGATGAGCTTGCCTTTGGTGCGCCAGCATCACGCCTGCTGTGCACAGCTGCTGCGCGCCCGCCTTTGCATGTGATTAAGTTGTGGGTAGGCTGGGAGCACTAGACCACTCCACCAGCACTACGCACTCTATGGCTGGAAGTGAGGCTGCATCTTTCTCCGCTCAAACGGCACCAGCCGCAGAGGGAGTACCCTCAGGCTAAGATCGCCAAAGACAAGCAGAGCACGCAGTAAGTGGCCCCCACCTTCCCAGGAACACAGTTAATGCAGTAACACAATAATGCATAATACTCTTTCCCAATTTCCAAATTAAAACAGTAGTGCACTTTCCTATAGAAGCTAGATTCAAAATTATTATTAAAAATAATTCAAATGTCAAGACCAGGAAGAAAGCATCTAAAAGAAAGCACACAGTGCCACTCACGGTCATTTGGTAGTGCTAGTCCAGTGGAAATGTGCAAGTTCAGGCTGATCATGATGGAACACAGGTCAGATACAGGGACCAGGTTCACTCTGCTGAAAAGTTACAGTGCAAAGAGTTCCATTCCATTGGAGGGGGCCAAATGGATGTGGCTGGGTACTATTGTCACAGTAGAGCGAATAGCCATTCGAGCAACATGGGCAGTCTTTGCTGTAGATTCATGTTGGCAATCATCACAGGTTGTTGTTGCTGTAGCAAGAAGTACAGAGCTTCCTTGCTAGTCACTGCGGACAGCCGTTCCCGGCGGAAAGAGCAAGTCTCACCAGCGCTTTGGTGTTCATTGCGGGAGACAGAGTCTTGGTGCAACAGCCCATTTGTGGTTGGAAGGAGATCAAACTTCAGGATCTTCACCTTTTCTTTAGGAGTACATTCTGTTGACAACCAAGGGTACAGGACTTTAGGAGGCACCTCTTGGGGATCAGAGACTCACTCCAGCAGAGGCCAGCAGAGTTTAGGCAGGTCCACTTGCAGGTTCAGAGAGGTCCAGTTACAGCAGGTCAACTGGACAGTTGCAGGGAGACCTCTGAAGCTTGTTTTGTCCCTGTATCTCACAAGGAGATCAGCCAACTGACCCCTGGAGTCACTCTGGTTAGCCTGGGATGAAGGTGCACTGGCCACGTCTTCCTTCTCAGAAAGCAAAGCAGTACTTACAGCAGCAGGGTAGTTGTCAGGCAGCAGGGCAGTCATTCTTCTGTAACTTCCACAGGTTCAGGAGCATTCTGATGAGTGACTCTGGTAGTCCCGTACCTATAGCTGTATCAGCCTTTGTGTGTGTGAAATCCTTGTCCTACTTCCCGACATCTGTTCTGGAAAATCCATGGCCTGGTGTCAGGTTCTTTGTGTTGGAGGTAAAGCCTTTTGATGTGTCAGTGGGTACAGCACCTCCCCAATCATCTAACCAGGATGGCCCACCCCATCCACTCCTAAGTAATACATAACCTTAGAAGCAGAGCCATTCACAGTCATGTGACCCAGTGCACAGACAGAAAGCACAAATGCTTAGGACATGAACATGCCAACTTCCCAAAAAAGTGCATTTTCAGAACTGTGATTTGAACTATAACTTTACCATTAACAAGGATTTTAAATTACAATTCATTTGAGTGTAAACAGCATATCTCTATCTGCTCCCTAGCCAAAGTTAGCACTTAGTAAATGTAATAAGGGAACCCAATGCTAGCCAATGGTAGAGATAGGTCTTAAACAGCCCAAAAATAATTGTAGGTGTTTTTTACTTCCAGGACATTTAAAACGTAAGTACACAGGTCCTAATTTTTCATTACAATGCACCCTGCCTTAAGATCCTTTAGGGCCTGCTTTAGAGGTGACTTGTAAGTATTAAAAAGAAAGGTTGAGGCCTGGCAATTGGATTCATTTGGACAGTTTGAAGTGTTAATATAAAAATGCACTGCAGGCTGCAGCAACCAATCTGAGACATGTTTTAAAGTGCTACTTTAATGAGTGGCATGAGTGCTGCAGCCCACTGGTAGCATTTAATATATAGGCCCTGGGTACATGGAGTACCAAGTAAATTAAGGGTACCAATTAGGTGTAGTCCAACGTTACCATGTTTGAAAGAGAGAGCAGAAGTACCGTAGCACTGGTTCGCAGTGGCAAAGTGAACAGAATCATAAAGCCAGCAAATCAGAAGGATGAAGGCAAAAGGTTTGGAGGAATACTATACCAGGATGTCGGGTCTAACAGACTGAAACTGAAATAAACAATACAATTGAAACACTCACCAGTAATGCAAAATGTAATTAACGACAATGAATGGCATATCAGAGGCATCATGGAAACTTGGCTGAAAAACACCTCAGTCACCATACCTCTAATCCTTATGTCTATGAACGCGTCCAGTAAGACAGAGAAACTAGCAAAATAGAGAAATGAATGACTATAGTATTTATCAGAGGATAAGTCATGCACAAAGATCCACCTAATGCAAATCAAGTCCAGTGTGCAGATAGCTACTAGAATTAATGTAGATGCAAATACATCACCTCCTGCAATAGTTACTTACGGCACACTAATCCAAAAAAAGTCCTTTCTAGAAGATATTTTTGAGTTTACGCTACAACTACACACCTAAGGACAAGTTCAGCTTCAATCTCTATTGTACATCTTTCAAAACAAACAAGGAGAAACAGGTAGAAGACACAGAAGCAAGCAATTTAAATAACTATTGACTGGCTGAATTAATATAGCAGTGCAGCTTCAATCTCCATAGGACACCTTTCAAAACAAGCAAGGACATACAAGTAGAAGACACGCAAGCAAGGAATTTAATGAACTATTGACCGGCTGAATTAATTTAGCAGGACACATGATGTGTTTTACATTTAATTACAAGATGACAGTGCTAACTTTAAAATAAGCCTTAAATATAGTCAGACAATTCATTGATACTATTCACACATTTGAACATGACACACAATCTCAACCAACCTCAGTCTCATGACGTCTAGGTCTGGCTGCTAATCAAAGTAATCAAAATATACTTCTTGAATGCAAAAAATGCCCCCAAAGAAGATTATTATGCAGTAATATAACAGAATTCCTAGAAACTCTCTCCCAGAATATATCTATAATGTTAAGCACCATCAAGCTCACCAAATGTAAAAATATGTAAACAAGGTATAAAATATCTAACAAATGGTTCAATAAGTAGCTGGCTAAGATGAAGTGTAAAGAAAGCAACTGGAAGAATAACCGGAAATGTGATTTAAGCAAGTGATAAAAGTATGTTGAAAATGATATTGCTGGAAAGAGATACCAACAAAACAGTGAGTAGTGAGTGATAGTGTTTTGGTAGGTTGTTCTATGTTCATAAGTGTCTATATGTTAGTTGTTGTTCCTGTTTGGAAAATTCTGATGCATTGCCTGCTATGTCTGACCTTGCGTAGGAATGTGCTTGATGCCAAGATCTCCCAGTCTTTAACCACATCAAAGAGGCAACCAATTAGAAAAGGGAACATTTCAGTGGGCTAACCAACCTACAGGGAACAATCAAACAATTGTGATTAACCCACATCATTCCTTTCTTGACCTAAGAACCTTAGCGTAGTTTTCGCCCAACATTTTGTCTTCAAACCTTCTGTTTTTGCTGCCCTTGTTTTTGCTTGCCTTAGGAGTTTTGCATACTTTACCACTCCTAACCAGTGCCAAAGTGCTTCAGTTCTCACCCCCCAACATGGCAACATTGGCTTCCACCCAATTTGCACATTTAATTTACTTGTACGTTCCTAGTAAAGTGGTACTAGATTTACCCAGGGCCTGTAACTTAACAGCTACGAGTGGGCCTGCAGCACACACTGGGCCACCCACTGAAGTAGCCCTTTAAGCCTACCTCAGGCCTGCCGCTGCAGCCTTTGTGTGTAGTTTTAAACTGCCATTTTGACCTGTCAAAATAAACCTACTGCCAGGCCTGAATCTTCCCATTTAATATACATGAGTCGCTCCTGCAGTAGGCCCTTATTATCCCTTAGGGCAGAGTTCAGTGTATTTAAAAAGTTGAACATGTACTTTTAACTTTTACATGTTTTGGTAGTGCAGAACGTCAAGGCCTACCTCTTCCACAAGGTGGCATTTGGTTACCTTATTACATTTAGTTAATGATAACTTTCAATTAGGAGCAGGTAGTAGAGTGGGATTTAGTCTCTAAAGAATTGTATTTAAAACCCTCTGTAATGGTGAAGTTGGAAATCAAGCCCTGATGAAAGCTGCCATTTTCTTGTCCTAACCATTTGGTGCCTGCAGCATGTATCCTAGGTCACATGACTAGGTGTAGCTGGCATTTGGTCTTTGTGTAGTGCTACCAGATAGTGGGACAAAGGGGGAATGGAAGTTGCCTGGATCTAACACCTCTGTCAGGATGAGGGGGAGGAGCTGTCACCAACCACACTAGCATATCACAAAGACTCTGCCTCTGACACCAGTCTTTTGTGCCCCCAGATAAGCTCGGGCCAGGGCAGAGAGGCAGACATTCCAGACACCTCTGTAGAGGGAGGACTCTAAATGCTTCTCCCACTTCAAAGTGGGCACCAGGTATAAATATTGAACCCTCAGACCCAACTTATCAGATCACTTCTGGAGCTGTGGCTCTGCCAGGAAGAAGGACTGCCAAGCTGTAAAGTCTGCCCTGCTGATTTGCTTGCTGAGCAAAGGCTGCCATGCTGCCCAAGGCCTACTAGTGCTGCCCCACGATTCTTCTGTTGTTGTAATTTTCCCTGCTAAATCCAGCCTGACTGTGTGGACTTTGAACTCCAGGTAATCTCAAAGGGTCAGATGACTGATACTCTGTTCAAGCCACAGGGACATAACATGCTTCTTCGACCTTGACGCATCTAGAGGCAGCGCATTGCAGCCCACCAATGACTCCGGCCCAGTACAACACACAGCTCAACATCAATGCCTACGCATCTCATCGCAATTCCCCACAAGTAGCGGCACATCTTCGATGCTAGCAAAGTCCAATGCCGATGCACGTCCAGTGCAAAACAGCTCATTCGCTGCACCAACTGCGTGGCCCCACCGACTTCCTCAACCACAACACAGGACCTCAGATTGTAGCTCTCTGTCAGTGGCTGGTCATTGACTTCACAGCTGCCCGATGGATCTTGACACCGCTCCTTGATGCCAGCAAGGATGTTACATCTCAATGCCCAGGCCACAAGGTACTTTGCCAGCTGACTGAACTCAGTCCTGTATCAAGCCTGTGCTCCATTGCGGTTGGCCTGAACTTGTGACTTTGAACTGGTCAAACACGACCAGATAACTGCGGTTGGTGCTTTTTCCTTCTTAGCGCTTGATTTTCTCAAAACCTTTAAAATTGCATAACTCCAGTTCTACAAATTGGATTTTTGATGTTTTGGTGTGAAGTAACTTATTACATTTAACTCTATGTTTCTAAATTGGTGGTGCGTTTTTACTTTATTGTTGTTTGTGTGCTGCATAAATACTTTTCTCATTGCCTCTAAGTTAAGTCTGACTGCTTTTGAATCAAGCTTTCAGAGGATTGAGCACAGGTTTATTTGGAATATGATTGTGTTTCACCCTGAAAACAATTGTGGTTGCTGCTTGAGTAGGGTTTCACCCCCCTCAATCAGTAACCACATTTCCTACATTCCTTAAATAAATAATAGCAAAATATTAAAGGAACATAAGAATTTTCCAGACAAATTCACCTTCAATTCAAGGTCCTCAGAGCGGTGTGTTCCTACAGAACCGAATACAAATGAATAGAGGAATCAGGAAGTCTGTAAAGAAATCAAAGCATTGAAACTGCTATCAGGGCCTTCCTCAGTCTGTCTTCTGTGTCATGATAGTCACCCCTGGAATCAGCAACCTAATAAATGTTTCAGCAGCAATGGAATCGGTACCAGAACACCTGAAATAAGAGTAGCTTGGTTTACCTCCTAAAGAAATGATTGAAGTATTCGAGTTGAAGGACAAGTTTTGATAAACCAAATTTATAGGTTTTTTGCAACAAACATTGCATTCTGTCACAGTGCAACATATATTAATCCACACTCCATCCATAACTCCTGGCATAACAGCCCATCACCATACATTCCCCATATCATACTATGACCACCACCTACCCCAGATCTTGGCATGTTTTTTTGGCACCCTCTAGCCTGATACATTGGTTGGTCCTTCTTGGCACACCAGTGTACCCCCCTACACCACTCTGCCACCAGAGCGGGAGTTTGGAGTTATCTCCATTTATGGGCAATGTTTCATTTGGGCCCAAGGTCAGTAACCCCATCAGTGGCCGCTCATGGCGAGATTCGCCAATATCCTCCATAATACAAAGAAGTCCCACTTTCGGGGTGAGCAGCGCTGGCCTATCCAGAACTCATGACAATGTCTTCCCAATGCCCTGCCAGAAGCCCTTTAGTTGAGGACAAGCCCACACCATGTGGAAAAGTTCAGATACATGTGGGAGCAGTGAAAGCAAGTTTGTCTGGAAGGTTCCTAGCCCTCCACAAGTGCCAGGGCTTAAGATATTCGGCATAGGATTAGGATATTTTAATCATTCACAATTTGGATCACATGGTTAGCTTGTGGGAGGTCATTAGAGAATCTTGCCAGTCCTCATCCCCCAGTGGGCTTATCCATGCTATCAACTCTGCCAGAGAGATTATAGGGCCTCTAGGGACAATGTTCACCAGTGTATGATACATGGAGGGCACTGCACCCTTATAAAGACAACCTTTCAATAGGTTAGCCTTGAGGAGGCTGTATTCTGGTTGCACAAGCAGGGTTCTTATGTGATATGATCCCTGGCAGCTATAAAATCATCCACAAGGACCGCGTCAACCGACTGGGAGGAGGCCATACCATCATACACAAAAACACCCTCCACCTCACAACCAGCTCTGACGACCACTCACCTGACATGAACCACCTCCGCTTACAGATACAGACTAACCGGAATGCCACCCTCCTCAGCATCAACCACTACATACACTTCTCCTTCAACAAACCGACCGTACACCTCCACGCTCACCGTGATCCTCCCAGAAGCTGGAACAAGATCACCAAAGACCAGCTCACCACTTCCCTCAGCTCACTTTTAGGGAATCACTTTTTACCCTTTTGTTTAAACATTCTACAAGAGTGTGAGTACATTTCAGCTCTTGCCTTCGTATGCTTCTCCCCTTTCCCTACCAAAGACCCACCCTATATTTTCTGTGCTGTCTATTTTGCTTTGATGCATCTACCCACATTTCTGTGTAACTATCCCATGCGTCATCCCCTCCCACTCACTCCCTGTCGCCACACACAACCCACTCCTCAATTACGCCCAAAGTCACCATCTTTAAAAAAAAAAAACACACAGTTTGGGTTGGCTACCATACAGAAAATGGCTGCAAGCCACCCACCTTCAAAAAAGTCACTAGGGCGCAACTTCTTTATCATTTTTTTTAATTTACTGATACTGCTTGGATTGGTAAATAAACAAATTGGTGCCTGCGTCATTTTGTAGGTATTCATGAATAAAGACACAAGCACCTGCATATAAAATGACTTGGCTGTTGCAACCATGTAATCGAGCCTTTATTTTCTGCAGCATTGCCAAATGGAATTGGCAAAACCTATATGTACCAAAGGCTTCAGGAAATATGTGCATTGTAAAACAAAACGATAGCAGCAGCATACACAGTTGCTAAGAAGTAAAAAGTTACTTTCCTCGCCTCTTTGTCTATGACTCTGCCATGCTGAAGTGTGTGAGGATTGAAAACCATTTTTTTTTGTTGTTGTTCCCTTGTGGTCATAAATGCAGGGATCACAAGGGAATTTCAAGGGGTCGTAACTTGTAGGTCACCCAGGGTAACCCCCTATCCATGGAGGTTCCTGCTTGGTAGTTTCATCATGGGCAGTGTTTTGGGTGCCAGTAGAGTTATGGGTGGGTCTAGGGTGTATATCTGGGTGTGGGAGTAACAAAGGAGGCTATAACTATTTTAAATCATGTCTTGTATTAAAATTCATTAATAGAGAGGTTTACACATATGCATTCATTTCAGAAATCCTAATTTATGTCTATGCCGTTGAATATCAAAGCAAGACCGAAGGCAACACTTGTTATTTGAATGCTCCTATCTACCTCGCCCTTTGGTAAGGTAACTGGTTTAATATCTGGCCTATAGAGGATAAAAATAGAATAACAACCGTAACAGTGAGAACAATCTACCCTTACTATCTTTTTAGGAGTATCACTGAAATTTCGTGGCAGATCAGCTACCGCCACACAGTTTTACACACCTCAACAGTATCTAGAGGGTGAGAATGTTTTACTTCACTCTGGGTTAAAAGCCTGATTGAATATTGGCCCATAATTTTTCACCACATCTATGCTAGTATAAACTACAGTGACTGGCTTGCAATTAGTTATTTGACTAGATGACTTACTAGCCCGTGGTCATAGATCATATTAATTATAATTTTTATTAGAATCCTCTTCACTCCCTTGGTTAGTAGAGCACGCTGGTGTAACTTGTACCTTTAAGTAATCAGGAAATTTCGTATAGTTAAAACTATATTAGATTTATTCAATTGTCCTTCAGAAAAATGTAATTGACACGGGTACATTATGTTGTATTTGTAATTTCAGATACCCTGATGGTCTTAAGGAAGGTGGTACAAGCCCACCGAAACGCGCGTCGACCTGGCGTGGAAATTCACTAATACTATCTGTGCTACCTCAGTTACAGAAAAAAGAGATTGTTCTGGTTTAAAGTGAAGTGTGTGTAGATGGATGGATGAGTAATGTATGTATGGTGATAGGTGTGTGGGTATCAGGGTGTTTTTCCTTTTAAGAAAAAAAGTTTTTTTGTATATTTGATCTGTAAAATATGAATATGATGAGTTGAATTTTAATGTTTATATGACTAAAACGAATAATGGATTCAAGAGTAAAAATACATAGAAGAAAAGTAATTTTGAGATACAAAAAAATCAATAAAAAATCAAATATATTTTGAAAAAACAAGTGTATCTGTGGTGATCCGAAGGGATTTTATAACAATGAACAATGTGATTTGAGAAAGGATGTTGAGGCCATGAGGGAATTTATTGTATTATTGTTGATGCTGTCCTCTCTTTTCCCTGGCCAAAAAAGTTTAGAAGAGGGGGTCCCAAATTTATGCAGTAACAAAGGAGGTGCCATGTTGTTCTGTAGTTGGTGCTCTCCAGGGTCCAGCGAAGGATGCAGGTGGGTCATTTGTGTCAGTGGTGGCTCCTCCGCTAAGGCGGAGGAGCATTGCCCCACTGCCATGAAGCAGGAAAAAAAGGAAAAAATAAAATGATAATAACATAATGTTGTTCTCATTTTATTTTGTCCTCCTGCTGAGGCAGCTTTGCATGCGGAGTAGGGAAGGGCTGCAGAGCAGGGTAAAAGTGATAAAAAAACCCTAAGTGCGCAATGACTGCCCCTCTCGGGCCACCCAAAACAGTCATGCGCACCTTACCTGTTCTCCATGCAGGCTGCATGACAGCCTGCATGGAGAACATGGCCACCCCTCCAGCTCCTGACTGAGCACCGTGTCACAGCGCTCAGACCAATCACAACGTTGCATTGTAGCGTTGTGATTGGTCATGGGAGCCTGACTGTGATGGAGTCCGAGATGGAGGAGAGCAGGAGTGGAGACACGGGACTCAGCGGCAAGGTAAGTGTATTTTTTATTTTATTTTAAATTGTGCCCCATTTGTCCTGCAAACCACCTCTCCTGCTCGACTCGCCACCCGTAAGCCATGCTGGCCGCCACTGATTGATGCCCCTTTCAGAGAACATCCGGCTCTGCTGGCACCGTCCCCTCTCACAGAGGCATTATTGTAGCCTTTTACCCTATGCTGTAAATGCCAGTGAATGAGAATAATGTTTCACTTGCAACACAAGAGAAGCCTATTTTCCTTCCCTGGCAGGGCAACAGTATTTTGTTATTTTTTGGGGAAATGCTGTTTTGTGTCATTTATTTATTTCCATTGCCTGTCTGCTTCAAGGAGCTACTGCGACTTCATCCCTCTTCCTTAAAAAATGCTATGATGTCACCAAAGATATAGAAGTGACTGACGCCATTGTAGACTGCAGTGGAGACAAGGAAAGGAATGCCCAATTTAAAACTGTACAATGAGGCTGCTGATTAGGCGCGTGTGCAATTTGAGTAACTTGTATTAGTCTATGTACATGCAATCACACACAAAAAAATATGCAAAATGCAAATCAGGCATTTAGCACTCTAGGGGCCTCATTTATGAGCCCTTGCGTCACTTTTACGCCGCCGGTGCGTCACTTTTTGTGACGCACCAGTGGCGTAAAAAATGCGCCTTGTTTCGCCATATTTACAAAGTGACGCATCTAGGTAGATGCGTCACTTTGTAAACCCCTGTGCCACATTATACCTGCGCCAGGTATAATGTATGCAAGGGGGGGCGTTCTGACACAAGGAAGGGTCGTAGAAGTGACGCAGTGAAATCTATGAGATTTCACTGCATCACTTTTAGGACGCCGTTGCTTCAAAATCTTGCGCCGGCCTCACAGCAGGCGTAAGCCTGACGCAGACCCTTTCACATGGGGCTTGCCCCATGTGAAAGGACGCATTGCTGGAGTTGCGTCACTTTTGTGACACACTCCAGCAATGAGTCACTTTTGCGCTTCCAGACACGTCAGAAATACTGCCGTATCTGTAACGCCTTGCGACATGATGCGTCATACATTAAATATGAGGCATCAGGAATGTTGCAAGGAGTGCGCACTGAGAAGTGACGCATCGCTGCTTTCACGCAGCGATGTGTCATTTCTCATAAATGAGGCCCAAGGTATTTGCTATCATCAGCACCAGAATGCACGTGCCAAAGTCATGCTGGTATGCACGACCATACTCCCCAGGCGTAGCTGCCAATGCTTTATGATACTGGTTGTGTGAAACACATAATATATTGTCATTATTAGTACTCTTGCCAAGCGCTCCATTACTGCAAGTTTCCATGGTAATAAACATATTTTACCCATTCAGTGTTCGACACATGTTGCAGAGAGAATAACGTGTTATGTTTTTTGAGGTGGCATAAGCCTTCTGAATGACAAGCAGTCGAGTCTTGGTACATCTGAGTGGAACATGTTCAATAATAAACAAGATTGCTAAGATCACACCTGGCATCCCTCGAATTGTTGCATTCTTCAAATATGTGAAACCAGGTTGAAAGAAGGTGAGCTTTAGGCATTGAAAGTCGGTGTTCGTGCTGCACAGCGCCACGCTCTTAGTTTAATAATTAGATCTTACTTTTTATTCAAAACATTATTTTTTTATATATGTATCAAAAAAATATTTGTTTTTTTATTTCAACATGTTTTATTGCATGTTATAAACAAAAACACATTAGCAGTACTGGGTATGCACCTGTTACTCAATTGAATATCTGTATTGTGGAGTGAGTGCACAACCTGTGTATGACACTGTTCGTTCCTTTTTGGGTGCTCCGTGGGTGGCGGCCAACGTCCCTGGGCGCCTGATAGACAAAATAGCACGTTGTGTCTCTAGTGAAGCACTAGAGACATCCCCTTGGGCACTCCTTTATCTCCTCCCTTGTAGTCAGAGGATTCCACACATTTTGTATTTCTTTACTTTGATATTTTATTGGATATTTTTAATGTCTTATATTGAATTCATTCATTCATTAGATTCTCATTGTTTCAACATCAGTGACATATAATTCTTAATGGGAATATTAAGAATTAAGAATTATATGTCACTGATGTTGAAACAATGAGAATCTAATGAATGAATGAATTCAATATAAGACATTAAAAATATCCAATAAAATATCAAAGTAAAGAAATACAAAATGTGTGGAATCCTCTGACTACAAGGGAGGAGATAAAGGAGTGCCCAAGGGGATGTCTCTAGTGCTTCACTAGAGACACAACGTGCTATTTTATGCACCTGTTACAACACAATTTTTACTCCGCACTACCACTACAACGCAGGCATTACAACGCATACCGTTACAACGCATTGCGCTGGGGGGCGCTCTAGGATAAGAGGTAAGTTTAATTTACTATCCAACACCTTCCCTAGGGTCCACGGGGACTGGAGTTAGAATAGTAAATTATACTTACCACTATCCAGCACCCCAAAGCGCTATGCGTTGTAGCGGTATGCGTTGTAAATACCGCGTTGTAATGGTATGCGGAGTAAAAGTATGCGTTGTAACGACATACATCCGCAGTACTGTCACAGGGTTTGCATCGCTATATCCACTCGCTTTTTGCCCGTATAATTCTGAGCATTCCCTACTTGTCTTTACAGTCAAGAAGGAAAGGAAAAAAGAAAGGAACAAGAAAGTAAGGAGTAAAAAAGGTGAGAGAAGAGAAAGAGGACAGGCACACCAGATTTACATTGCTTGTACATTACGTCTGACATTGGATGGGGTTACCAGGGCACGATTACATTCTTGCTAAGGTGGAGCTTCACATGGGGTGTCAGGATGTGTCTTCTTGGCCTCCCACGTTTTCACGGGGGCTCGAAAGAGTCTAGGAACGTGTCCAGGGACCCCCACATCCTTCTTGTGGCCGGTTTCCAGGGTGAATACTGTAGTGTCATGTTGTCTGATCCTCTAAGATGCGTGATCCAGTGGAACCATTCTCTGTACAAAGTCTTGGTAGTGTCTTTCCAGTTTGTGAGGACCATTTCCACTGCTGCGGTCAGCAGTAAGTCCAGAAGGTCCCTGTCCTGTGCTGACTTCAATTGAGTGCTCATAAAATCCGTGGTGATAGTGGAGAATTCTTTTGTGAGAGTGCAGTGAAACCTAAAAATTTCACCTCAGATGTTTTAAGAGCTGGGCATTACAGGAAAAGGTGGGCTAGATCCCCTTTTTCTTTGTTACAGTTCCCGCATACTGCCTCCCTGTGTCCTAATGAGTGTAATCGTGCAGGGGTCCAGAAGGCCTTGTGAAGCAACCAAAACTTAGGGGGTCATTAGGATCGCGGACGGACTGGAGTTCGTCCGCGGCTCCTGAGGAGGAGGGAACGTCTGCAGGGGCTGCGGCGTTCCCTCCGAGTAGATTAAGATGTGACCGCCAGGGTGGCGGTCACATCCTCTATCTTTAACATTGCGGCGGGTGCAGCTTCCAGCTGCACCCGCCGCAAGGTTAAAAATGCATGCATCGTATTTGCATGCACAAAGCAGCAGGAACTGCGCAGTGCCTGCCGCTTTGTGCACACAAATGCAGGGGGGTACCATAGGTACCCCCCATGTGCACCCTCCACCCCCCCTTCACCCAGGGGGCCCGCAACGGGCCCCTGAAGTGAAAGTCTGTATGCTTTTCCATAGCGGAAAAGCCGCCGTGAAAAAGCATGTATTCACCACCATCCTAATATGGCTGGCGGTGACTGATAGACACCGCCAGCCATGTTAGAGCTTTTCCGCCGCGGTCGGAAGGCGAGCGCGGCAGAAAAGCTGCAGACGGAATTCCAGACCCACCAGCCATCCTAATTTGGCGGTGGGTCTTTGGAGGCTCCGCAGTGGTTTTTCTTCATCCTCCGGGCCGGCGGTGGCTTCCGCCGGCCCGGAGGATGAGGAAAAACCGCTATCATAATCGGCCGCTTAGTTTGGGAGAGCACTTGGGAAATCTTATTACGTGAAGCTGGTGTCCAAAGTGTGCCCCACTCTTGGCCTTCGAAAATGGCTTTACGTTGATTATTCCAGGAGGTAATTGTCTTGTCCTTAAGCTTGGCGGGTTTAGGGCGGAGGAGTTTGTAGAAGTGTGAGACCTGGTGTCCTAACTTATTTATTTTAGGTACGAGCTGGAAGATTGACTATTTAAAACATTATTAAATATGAATTCATTTGGTCGGATGGCGCTGTGAGCGAAACGTTCATTACTGAGCCCACCAAGAGACTCAGCCCGGGGGTCACGCTGCCCATTCTCCCATTCAGTGGCATAGCAGGGGGGGGGTGGACCTAGTTTGGGGGTGACGGCTTCACCCCTCCCCAACTCCGCTCCCACCTGCGGCCACCGTCCGTTGCAGGGCGGCGACCGCAGGAATCGGTAGCACCCCTTGCCCATTCTTTCATTCGGCTGAAGCGGGCTGCAAATGGTCGGCTTGAGACCTAGCTACGCCTCTGCTCCCATCCTGGCATTTCCCAGGTGGGCTTGGGACTGACACAGCTTAACAATGTCCCCATGACCCCATCCTAGTGGCAGATGCCTAGTGAGTGGGTCCGGTTTGAACATTTTTTTTTGGTTTCCAGCCGTGCCTTACTCGACCCAGTATCCTTCAGAGGTAGGCAGGTGCACTGAATACTGTTACATTGGGTGCTTACAGTGCTTAGAAACAAAACCTGCCATAACAACGCACATATAAAATAGGCTGGGACATATTCACAAGATGATTGAGCCACAGGAACATTACTTTTACAGACCGTTACGGTGGCGCAATGCCCAGCGGTGTAATGAAACTTGAGTGGGCCGCCCTGCAAGGTACATAGAGGAGCCCCCCATGGGACTTGATCAGGAGCTCTCAGGTCTGGGAATTTTGCTGAAGAGACCCCTGGACCTTGGAGGCCCCCTGCACTGCAGGGGCTGCAGGGGCCTATGTTATGTCACTGGCAATGTCCTGCACCACATTTTCAAAGCGGCGCTAAGCCACTTTGCATTGCTTAAAACCGCGTTGTAAATATGGTGCCCTTTCAAGCAAGTATCTGTGTGAAAGGGGTGTGCAATGAATGTTGCTGTGGGCATTCCACCGCAATATTCATTGTTTTCCTACATTGCCCCAGATTTAAAAGGATGTGTAAATCTAAGCAGTGCCAAAAACTAACTCCATGCAACAGCAGGCCTTAGAATGGCGCAACGAGGAGAAATACTTTCATTTCGCCTCATTTTTGCTTTTTCCATGTGTACTGCATTTTGCAGCACACATAGAAAAAGCAAAAAGCCTATAATGATTGTTTATGTGGAGGGAGGTGTCACTTTCTGCACATAAACAATCATTAATATAATAATGTAATATATTTTAAAACGTGCTTTTTTAAAACATTTGCCCCCACCTCAAGGCGAGATTAATTCGCCGAGGATCTTGTATTCTGACTCCCATAGCGCCGCTGTTACCAGGCGCTGGGAAGCCTTGAGCACCACTTTGGGCGCCATCTTGGAGTGGGAATGCTGGCCGAAGAGCTCGGCGCCCCTCCTACCCTCCTCCCGCCCCCGCCATGATGTATATATACAACGGATCCGCCCGTCCGCGCAGCGGGCGGGCGCAGCGGGCGCGCCGGCGGCGCGCCAAAGGCAAGCCCGTCTGCGCCCGTCCGCGCCTGGCCCGGGCCTAGGGCCACCCCCCCTGGTTCCCTACCGCTGTCTCAACGCTTCCGTTACTCCACTACCCAACTTCAGCACTTACGTCCCCCGACTCTACAGGCATGTCTTATATGCAACCCCCACTCCTTGCTCATAAACCCTATCATGCACTGCCCAGGGTGTAATGCCTCGATCCCTTTCACCCAGAAACCGTGGCCCAGCCAAAAATACCATCATAACAAAACCTATTCCATCGCTCTTACGAATGTCCGTTCACTGGGCAAGCACAACCAAGATATTTACGAGCTGATCCAGGATTACGAAATAGATCTTTTGTTTATGACTGAAACGTGGTTGGATCAGGCATCTGATCCAGACCTAGCCATTGCCGTCCCCACCGGGTTTACCATACACAGACTTGATAGGCAAGTAAAGAAAAAAGGCGGCGGTATTGGCATTATCGCCCGTGACACTTTTGCGGTAAGAACCAAAACCATCACTCTAACCTCTTTTGAAGCTCTAGAAACTGTCCCCATCCCACACCTTTAAGGGGATTCTTCTTTACCGACCTCCTGGTTCCAGGAATGAATTCATTGTTGATCTTAGATCCACGCTGGAAGCATCTGCTCTGGATAATTCCCTCACCATATTAGGTGATTTTAATTTTCACTTTGATATACCAGACAACCCTGATACCGTTACTCTCCTAGCTGATATGTCCACATTTGGTCTCGTCCCCCTGGTGCACGCTCCTACGCACGATGGGGGCCACACACTGGATGGCATCTTCACCAATGCCCCGGGTCTTCAAGTCACCCAAATACTCCCTCTCACTTGGTCCGATCACCACCTTATCCTGGCCACCCTGTCAGTGCAGGATCCACTGGCTAACAAAGTTAGCACCATATCTCGCCAACCTTACCTGGCTTGGGACGATATAGACGTAACAAGGTTACAAACCCTGCTGGATGATACCTCTCCTACTTTATCTGCCGACCCCAACACTGCCACCTCTCAATTTCATAATTGGGTTAGCTCGGCAGCTACAGACCTGGTTCAAACTAAACAACGATCCCGCAACAGGCAAACCCCGTCGGCCCCATGGTATTCAGAGGCACTGCGCACTCAAAAGCAACTATGTAGGAATAGAGAGAGACTATGGCGGAAAAATTATATAGATGAAGCCAAACTTAGGTACAAGGAATCAGTGGCCATATATAAAACCATGATCTCCGAGGCAAAGAAAAAATACTACTGTGATAGGATAGAAACAGCAAACAACTCTAACAAATCACTATATGAGACCACTAAACAGCTAGCTGGTCTATCCGTCGACCTAACTCCTCCCCCCTCCCAGGCTCTCTGCGACGCACTGTCCAACTTTTTCTTTAGCAAAGTTGATGACATTTATAGGGTCTTCACCAATAATACCACTACCCCCTCGATGCCTTCAACTCACCACCAGGGTCACACATTCTCTCAGTTCAACGAGGTCACCTGTTCACAGGTACAGAACACAGTGTCATCCATCAAAGCTGGTTCAGCTCTAGACCCATGCCCCTTGAAGGTATTATGACCAATTATGGAAACAGTTATTCCTGCCATGACTGCTATCTGCAACTCTATGTTTAGCACTGGCATCTTCCCAGAGACACTGAAAAAGACCTTAATAAAACCTCTCCCTAAGAAACCCAACCTCGATAAGGAAGAACTGAAAAATTATCGTCCTATTGCCAGTCTCCCACTGATGGCAAAAATAGTGGAGAAAATCACGAACCTCCAACTCTCTTCCTTTATTGAGGAATACAAACTTTTGGACGAATCACAGTTTGGGTTCCGTCAATTTCACGGAACGGAGACTGCATTGATCAAAGCGGCGGACGATATAAGATCCATCCGGGATGCCGGAGGTACAGCTGTTCTCATCCTGTTGGACTTATCGGCAGCCTTCGACACGGTCGACCATTTCACCCTGGTCGACCGTGTCGAGAGCATAGGAATTCGAGGCAATGCCAAGAGTCTTCTTGCCTCCTTCCTGGCAAATAGGTCCCAGGTCGTTACTGTTGGACCTTTTGAATCTTCCCCCCTGTCACTGCCATGTGGAGTTCCTCAAGGCTCATCCCTAAGTCCGACACTATTCAACATTTACGTGTCGGACCTTGCCAAAGTCATCAGGGCACACGGGATGAGCCTTACCTCCTATGCAGACAACACTCAATTGGTCCTGGCCGTCAAGAATGACGGTCTCAAAATAGCCAACAACTTTAACCAAGGCATGCTGGCTATTGGAAGTTGGATGGCTCAGAATTGCCTAAAGCTGAAATCTGATAAGTCGGAGGTTGTAATTTTTGGCAACTTATCCCTGGAGTGGTCCCCCCTCTGGTGGCCAACATCTATGGGCCAGCCTCCGGACCCGACCAACAAGGTGAGGAATTTGGGAGTCATTTTTGACAACCACCTAAACTTTCTTCCACACGCCAACCAGATCTCTTCCTCAGCTTTCCATAAACTGAGGCTCATTAAGAAAATCCTGCCTTTCTTACCGGAGACTGCCGGAAAAACGCTGGTGAGCTCCCTCGTCTTGTTGACCCTAGATTATTGCAATGCTTTGTTTCTAGGTGCCCAGGAGAGAGTGCTATGGAAAATGCAGGCCATTCAGAATGCTGCCGCCAGGCTCTTAGGGCGCATTCCTAAACATCAATCGGCCGCACTCACCATAAGACAGCTCCACTGGCTACCAGTGAGAAAGAGAATTATGTTTAAGTCTCTTTGCCTGGTATTCAAGGCTCTACACAATGCTGGACCTGCATTCTTTACCCAAAACCTTATCCCTTACAGTCCTTCAAGAACGCTACACTCGTCCAGTCTGCACGAGTTGGTGGTACCTCGAACCAAATCTGTCACATGGGGGGACAGAAGATTCATGGTAGCCGCACCGAAACTGTGGAACACATTACCACAACCGATCAAAATCAGCACCTCCCTCTGGATGTTCCGCAAGCAACTTAAAACCTGGCTTTTCAACCAATGAACCTCCGCCCTCCTGAGGGTTAAACACTGCAGCAACTTTAGCGCCGAGATGCCCATGGGCCTTCGTTCGCGCTTTACAAATGCTTTTATAAATAAAATAAATAAATAAATTAAATAATGACAATTTGCGCCTTCTATGTGCGCTGCAGAATGCAGTACACATAGAAGTAACAAGTATCATCATGGATTGGTTATGTGCAGGAAGGGACACCTTCCTGCACATGAACAATCATTCCCTGCAATGCAGGCACAGTTGCACTATGGTGCAAGGGTGCCTGCTTTGGTGCTTGGCAGCCCATTGTAGCATCAGCGCTAGGGGAAACACAGGGGTGCGCCGTGTTGTTGTAAATGCTGGTGCATCCCTGCATTTTGCAAATGGCGGAGTGTGGTGCTGCAAAATTTGCCGCACCTCCACGCTCCACCATTTCCTTGTAAATATGCCCCGCAATCTATAATTTAAGTAGATGTTTTGTTTCTTGTTTTGTTTTCCTGTTTTTATGAACAAGATGGGAGATTTGGTGTGCACAATTTCTCACAAATGTGCATTTATTTCTGGGAAGAACTACGCCATCTAGACTTGATTTGAAAAGCAAATAGGCATGCATGTGAAAAGCTGTAAGCTGCATAGCACGCATCTCTCTTCAGTGCAGGTGAAATGAAAGGTTCTGGCCACTTAACCTTGTGCCGACTTATCCATTCTTACCTTTACTGGGAGTTCTTTCATCTATTTTGATGTATTTTATGATACGAGAAAGGAATGCAGTGAAATGAAACCACAACAAAGACCCATCACTTAAGTGCTACACAACAGGAATTTGAAGGTCAGGTACTCGAATGGAAAAGTAAGCAATAATTGAAGAGAACCAGCAGGGGAAGTCAAGGAAAAGGGAAAATACATGCTTTCCCCTCACTATTTCCAGCCCAGAAGAAAAACCAAGAAGGACAACAAGGACCAGGGAAAACATAAAAAAAAAACATCAGCCATAAAGAACAACAAAGAAAAAACACAAAAGACCCCATCAACCATAAGGAACTACGAAAACACAAAACAGCCCATCTGCTATTTTATGTATTATTCAAGGTCGGTAGGAGTGCTGTAAGTCCCTATTCATGTCATGTTATGGTATCTTTGATGCTTTGCAAAACTACATATACAGTCTGTTATGACTTTATAGCATTATGAAGATCTGCTGTGATGCAGAATTTTAAACCCCTGATTGGCTAAAGAGCCAGCTGTATTGTTTCATTCAAAACAGAAATAATTATTTTCAGGGCGAATGGAGTAAGGTTATGTAAAGGCAGCTTTTGTTCTTTTGACCATTGCATATTACGCACAAAAAAAGGAAAAATATACACAGGATTTAAAACTGCAACCGTAATGTAGGTCCTAAATACCCATAGGGCAGGGTGCATGGTATTTAAAATGTAGGACATATGTTTTTAAGTTTGACATGCCCTGGCAGTGAAAAGTCTCTAAAGTCGTTTTTCACTTTGGCACTCCATGCTCTCCCATAATAAAAGAACTGGGTTACAGTGGAGTGGTGTGGCTCACTGGTTAGAGGCGGCAGACCCGGAAGCAGAGAACAGCCTGGGACCAGGGTTCAATTCCCGACGCGGCAGGGTCGTGGACCAGGGTCAGCGGACTCGATAATTCTCGCCTCGGTGCCTACTCTAACCAGGGATCACACTCGGCAACTCTGGGCATTAGCTTGCCTCATCTCTACAACGGCCCCCCACATTCGCTGGGGATGCCTGGTTTCACCTTGGAGATACCCAGTAGGGACCATCTCACAGGGATAGCCAGGACGGGTTCCCCAGCGGTCTACAGCGCCACAACGCCTCAGGGCAGCAGTGCGCTTTACAAGACACTTTACATTACATTATAACACCTTAAAATGCCTAGCTTTTGTTTTCGAAATAGCTCGAACAATGCAGGATTTAATTTTTTCACAATAAAAAACAATGACTTTCTCACTATGGAAGCATTGTCCCTGGCGGGGGGGGGGGGCATTTGAAAGATTTCCTTGTCACTTACTGCTACGTTTTTCATGAAGGTGACTGGCCATGTACCTGTCCCATATAAATAGGACCAAACCTCCAATGGCCCATACTCTGTTGGGCCGCGTGGTTAACTGTAAGCAGCAGAGACGGAGCACTCTTCGTCATCCACACACTGAAGGCTGACCTGACTCTAAAAGAGGTGCGAGGACCATGAGCTTGGCGGAAAGGGTACTCTGTCAATGACAGAGTACGCTTTTCACCAACATTGAATCCGCCCTTAAGTCTGAAGGTAGAAATCGTCACCAGGCAAAGGCGAAAAAAGGGAGAGAGGGACATTCCGTGCATATGAATTTAGAATTTCTCCTGCTCTGAGCTTTCCAGTCAAAGGCCAACAGCATCACTGGGACTTTGTCTGACAGCCATTTGGCTTTGTTGAACCCATCTAGGGCACAGTCTGCTGCCTTGCCCTGCTGAAGATTTCTGATTTCCATTTCGGGGACCAAGGGTCCGATTCCGATGCGGTTTGGAAATCATTCCAACTGAATTGGTTTGGGAATGGCTTCCGAATGACTCAGATAGGGAAAGTCTGAGCGACCGATTACAGTTCATCCGGGTGTTTCCAAGTACGCTTCGGTCGGACTCCTATTTACTGCAATGGGAGCCTATGTTCCGACCGAATGCATAGACTCCCGTTGAAGAAAGGGTGGCTGGGGAAAATCGGGCGTCCTATGGCGGTCATCCCCTGATGCCTGCCACATTGTGCATGGCTGTTAAGAGTGACCCATGGGTACCTATACCGGCCCAATTGGGAAGGCTTTGGGTGCAGGTGGGCCTGCTATGGACCCCCAAAGTCTGATTCTGACTGCCAATTTGAGTCAGACGGCACGATTCGGAAAGGTTGTCCAAATCCAGCATCGTAATCGGTCGTTTATAAACGCGAGTCTGCTCCTTACCACTCGGTCATTCCGAATGCCGTCAGGATCGAAGTAGGATATTCCTAATGCCTAATTCGCATCATAATCAGTTGGTCAGAAACCTTTCCGATTTGGTCGGAAAGGCACGTTCCCGATTTGATTCGGACGGAGCAAATACCGTTAGGAGGCCTTCCAAACTAAATAGGAATCGGCCCCTAAGTCAGAAGGTAAAGCTTCTGACTGTGTTAAACCAGGTCTCTGCGCTGGACCATCGTGGTCTTTCTTAACTTTTGACTTTGACCTGGTCTAGCTTGACCAGTTGCTCGTGGTTGGAGCGTTGTACTTTTTTGGAGCTAAAACTTAGTTCAACCTTTAAAAATTAATATCTCCAGTTCCTTTTGTGGGATTGTTATCATTTTGATGACATTATGTTAATTAAAATATTATCTACTGTTTTAAATTGAAGTGGTATTTATATTGAGGTGTGATTTAAACTTTTTAACACATTTGTTACTGATAAATGCTTTACACATTTCTCCTAAGTGGTCTATGCTACAGCTATTTAGCGTTTAGTTCAGGTTCAAATTATTGATACCTAACTAGACCGGGTATGGAATTGTAACATAATAACTTTGTGAGGACTCAAATCCCACACAACTAATTATCCACATTATACACAGGACTTTCATAAGCATTTTGTAGATTAATGCAATTTGGGTTAATTGAGTTCTACAAAAAGATAAGCAAGGCATTCACTCACACACAATATGCTTTTGAGTTACAGTGTCAGAGCACTCCCTTAACAAAGCTAAGCCATAATACCATGGGTTTACAGCTTTGGAGCTTAGTGTTGAGGACACTCTGCAGTTATTCCCATTTCATGACTTTTATTGCCGCAGAACTGTCAACTGTATCAACTTGAGGCAGAGTTTTGCTTTTTTCTGTGTGGTGAACATTCAAGTGTCTGGTGAGCTCAAACACTAACACTAGGACTTTACTTTGTTGTTATTGTGGGAGCCGAAACCCAATATTCATCTGAACCCCAATAATTAATCACTCCAAAAATGACCAATAGTTTTTTTGGCTCCAGAACTCTTGTTTGATCTAGTGGTAAAGACTGCACTCCTCATCAGGGAGTCAACAATTAGCAGAGTCAAGCAGTATAAAATGTAGAGTACATAAAGGACTGAGTTCTAGATCAGAAAATAGGCAGCACTTTGTTTTACAGAAAATTTAAAGGTGATACAAAGGAGTATAGGCAAAAATCATTGTAAATAATATCAATAGAGTACAGGAAAATAAAACAATATCATAAATTCAGCTTGGCATATCCTAAGTAGAAGTTCAAAATGCCACACTCAGAGTACTGACAGCATAATAGGGCATCTAAAAAATGCAAAGTATCCCATAGAAGCTCGGATAGAGTACATGGGCCAATAATTCAAATGGCATAGAGAGGTGAAAAAGAAATTTGAGCAGCAGCAGCTGCAGCATCAGTATAGCCAGCTCCGAGTCTAAAAATTTCAAGAAGCCCACCATGCATGGGGTGCAGATGGTTTTATAGCAAAACCCACAATTTTATTTAAAGGTTCTACAAATTCAGCATGGCATGATCATGGTGAGGGAGGTGCATTTGGCAAATCGGAAACAACATCGTAATGATTATGACTTACTAAATCAATTAAGCATTCACCCATTTCTTAAGGTAAGTGGAATCTTCCATTTATTCTTAAACAACTACACTCCGGTGATTGTGCAACACAAAATAAATATTTCTTGAACAATGGCTCATGGAACTCACACGTCTCCTCTAGTACTTCAAGCAGAAGTCCTTAAAAATGATACTTTTGGCACACCAAGAAAGTCAAATTCACAATGCTATCCGACACAATATCAACCACATATTTCCAAAATCATGTGCTCAGTTTTCCCAAGAAAAAGAGGAGAGATAGTGTTAGCAGAAGGACACCGACGGGAGGGGGGAATGAGAAGGAACAAATTGAATAGAACACAGAAACAGCATCCATTTTAAAAGTAATGGTGTACAGCATGTAATTATGACCCAATTCCTCCCTAGCATAATCTCCGCTTCTATATGATCTAAGCAATTCATTTTATTAGCAAATTTATCCCTACATCAATTACGACTCCATGCACCCCTTATAAGAATAATATTTTAAAACAAATTTAGCATGACATTTGTACATTTTGCACATTTGAAAATACTCTAAACCGTTTCTACTACTGATATTATTATGCCCTATTGGTACCCACACCTATTTTTCTTATGACAATTGGCGTGCATATGCACAATTTATAAATGGTGGCATATCAAGGAGGCATACTGCCATTAATGTCATTCAGGGTCCTGTAAAACTCTCATACACAGACCCTCGCTGTATCCCTGGTTTTGTGCCTATGTGGCTCCCACTTACATAACTGAGGAGAGGCCTTGGTGTGCTTGAAGCTGCACCCAATGCCAGTTTCAGCCTTTAGGTAAATTGATACTGTTAGCATTGATTGTAGCAGACCAGTTGTTGCAGGGTGAATTCAACGAAACTTTCCATCGATAGCAGAAAGCACAAGTGAGCCCTTTCATGCTAACTGACCCAAAGGAAGTATGCATGCTGAAGAGCAGCAACGCCTCATAAACAATGGAGCTTTGATGTACCAGGGAAACTATTTTAGCCTGGATAATTTGACATGAGGTCTTTTGTCTCATGCTCGATCTGTTGACGTTTGGATGGTTTGAGTCAAAATCGCGCCAATTGTTAGTGTGGCTGACTGGAGAGATCAGGATTACAAATATGTGCTTACAATTACTGAGAACATTTAGCTATAGTTTTATACAAACAACTAGTACCACAATTCCACAATTACTTCCGATTCTTATTCTGATGCTTCTCAGATTTTTTATACATTCTTTAAGCAGTCCTTTGATGAGGTTGTCTTATTCATATTATGCCAGCATCTCTCTCTCTCTCTCTCTCTCTCTCTCTCTCTCTCTCTCTCCCCATCTCTCTCTCTCTCCCCATCTCTCTCTGTCTTTCTCGCTCTCTTTCTCTTTCTCTCTCTTTCTCTCTCTCTCTTTTTTTTCTTTCTTTCTCTCTCTCTCTCTCTCTCTCTCTCTTTCTTTCTTTCTCTCTCTCTCTCTCTCTCTCTCTCTTTCTTTCTTTCTCTCTCTCTTTCTTTTTCTCTCTCTCTCTCTCTCTCCCCATCTCTCTCTCTCTCTCTTTCTGTCTTTCTCGCTCTCTTTCCCTTTCTTTCTCTTTCTCTCTCTCTCTCTCTCTCTCTCTCCCTCCATCTCAAACTCTCTCTCTCTCTCTCTCTCTCTCTCTCTCTCTCTCTCTCTCTCTCTCCCTCTCTCTCTCTCTCTTTCTTTCTTTCTCTCTCTCTCTCTCTCTCTCTCTCTTTCTTTCTTTCTCTCTCTCTTTCTTTTTCTCTCTCTCTCTCTCTCTCTCTCTCCCCATCTCTCCCTCTCTCTTTCTGTCTTTCTCGCTCTCTTTCTCGTTCTTTCTCTTTCTCTCTCTCTCTCTCTCTCTCTCTCTCTCTCTCTATCTCTCTCTCTCTCTAATTCATATGTAAACTATGAATTAGTATCACAATCTCTCCATACGCAGTAAATCATCAATTCAGGCGGCCATGTATAAAAGCACTGCCAGGAACTGCAGAGACAGCCATTCCTGGCAGTGCATATTTTTTTGTGCTACAGGACCGCAGCAGCAGGACGCATCCCTGTAGCACAGAGTAATTCTTTTCATAAAGGAAATCCTAAAATGAGATTGAAAATAAAAAATATAAAGCTCCTCTCATCATGGGAGTCATCTCCCATGGCGGGAGGAGCGTTATAATGTCCGAACATCCAAATTGGGCAGAAATCTCAGATGGCGCTTACTCCCTAGGGCCATGAGAGACGTTTGGCCATGGTGGTGAAAGAGCAGTGTTTTCCCCATGGCCTTACTGAAGGTCCACCCATATTTAAATCGGGCAGGTGGACCTTCGTATTGGCAGTATGTATACTCAGTCGCTGTTGCAATGGAGTATACATGCCATCCATATATAAATCGGGCCCTATGTGAGTTTGGGGTTGTTTAACTCACGGCAGGGATCCCATGACTATGCCATGGTAATAGAGTAAATGACTTTGTCTTCTTGGTTGAGAGGCCGCCCAACCAATTTTTAAATGACTGTCAAGCAGGCTGTCATTTATAAAAGCATGGCCAGCGTCCGCCATGGCAGTGGTTCCTGGAGTGCATATTACTCTGCGCTGCAGGGCTGCGGCAGCAGGACACTGGGGCATATTATCAAGGAGGTTTATCACCGCTTTTTTGGCTTTAAAAGCCAAGAAAGCGGAGATAAAATTATCTCCCTATTACCTAGCTGTCTCTAACACCAGTTAGCGACAGCTAGTAAGAGATAGCGACCATCTTGGGCCCGCTTTGCATGTCAGTGATATTTATCACTAATGACATGCAAAGTGGGCGTGCCAAGATGTTAGCGACTGTAAACAGTCGCTAATACCGCTATCTCCTATTACCAACTTTTGGAGATATTCGCTCTAAGCGCGAATATCTCCAAAAGCTAACACTTGCCCTGAGCAGTTCTTAGCCATGTTATCCAATGGGAGGTGGATAACATGGCTAAGAGCATTAGCTCGGTAATGCATGAATATCGCTGACTTTTCAGCGATATTCATGCATTGCGGCCGATTTTTATCGCATTTGCGGTAAACCTTGGTAATACCAAGGTTTATCTGCGATAAAATCGCCACAGCTCAGCGCTAAATTTTTGTCTCTAACCAAGCAATAGCGATAATTATTTCTATTGCTTGGTAATATGCCCCACAGTCCTTTAGCACACAGAGCAATCCTTGTTTTCTTTTCAAAATTTTTATTAATAGATTCTACGAATTCAGGATAGAGTGATCATGTAAGGGTGTCGCATTTGGCAAATCAGAAACAACAACGCAACAATTATGACTTATTAAACCAATTAAACATCAACCAATTTCTTAAGGTAACAGGAATATTCCATTTCGTCCTCAGCAACTACACTCCGGTGATTGTACAACACAAATGTAACATTTCGTGAACAATGGCTCATATAACTCACACGACTCCTTTAGAACTTCAAGTAGAAGTCCTTAAAAATGATACTTTTGGCACACCAAGAAAGTCAAATTCAACCATACTTTCCATCGATAGCAGAAAGCACAAGTGAGCCCTTTCATGCTAACTGACCCAAAGGAAGCATGCATGCTGAAGAGCAGCAACGCCTCATAGACTTATTCTTATGGAGCTTTGATGTATCAGGGAAACTATTTTAGCTCTGATCCTGAACTTTGCATAAGTGGTGTCTATTGGGCCCTCATGCTGATCTCCAATTCGCTTGCATAGAAGACCCCGGGTTAGCTGGATGGGGGTAAATATAGATACCATGGGGCTTTTGTCTCCTGCTTGATCTGTTTAAGTTTGGAGGCTTCGAGTCGAAATCGCGCCAAAGTTTAGTGTGGCTTACTGGAGGGATCAGGATTATAAATATGTGCTTACAAATACTGAGAACATTTAGCTATAATCTTATACAAACAACTAGTACCACAATTCCACAATTCTATCTGATTCTTTTTCTGATGCTTCTCAGATTTTTTATACATTCTCTAAGCAGTCCTTTGATGAGGTTGTCTTACTCATATTATGCCAGCATTTCTTCTCCCTCTCTCTCTCTCTCTCTCTCTCTCTCTCTGTTCATATGTAAACTATGAGTTAGTGTCACAATCTCTCCATATGTAGTAAATCATCAATTCAGGCGGCCATTTATAAAAGCATTGCCAGGAACTGCAGTGACAGCCATTCCTGGCAGCGCATATTATTTTGTGCTACAGGACCGCGGCAGCAGGACGCATCCCTGTAGCACAGAGTAATTATTTTCATAAAGAAAATAGTGAAAAGGGATTGAAAATAAAAAATATAAAGTTCCTCCCACTATGGCAGTCATCTCCCATGGTGGGAGGAGCATTATAATGATCTTACTGTCCTTACCACCAGATTTTGCCTAGCGGTAAACAACAATAAGAAATGACTACAAATTCCACCCATCCAAATTGGGCAGGAGTGAATGTAGCCATTTCTCTGATGACCCTTACTCCCTAGGGCCATTGGAGATGTTTGGCCATGGTGGAGAAAGAGCAGTCTTCCCCCCATGGCCTAACTGAAGGTCCACCCATAAATAAATCAGGCAGGCGGACCTTCATATTGGCAGTATGTATACTCAGTCGCTGTTGCAATTGAGTATACATGCCATCCATATATAAATCGGGCCCTAAGTGACTAAGGGGCTGTTTAATTCATGGAAGAAAGCCCGTGGCTCTGCCTTGGGATGGAGAAAATGACTATGTCTCTGCCCGCATGGTAAAGAGGCCGGCCAAACAATTTATAAATGACCGCCAAGCAGGAGGACATTTATAAACACAGTGCCATGATTCGCCATGACAGCGGACCTCGCAGTGCATATTACTCTATGCTGCAGGGCTTGGGCAGCAGGAAACAGTCCTGTAGCACAGAGAAATATTTTTTTCTTTTTAAAAGTTAAAAATATAATGCAAGTAAGTATACTTTATTTGATTTGTGAAAATCATAAAAGGGTGGGTCTTACCACCATGGGATAAAACTTTACATCTTTGAAACAGCATAAAAACAACATAAATCACATAAAAAGATAATACATTAAAGTAACGCAAAGCATTAGCAAATTGCTCGAATGTGCAGTTACTGTGTAAAGTTGAGGAACACAGATGGAACTGGGCACTGGGATAACTGTCTCATTGCAGCTGCCAGTCAGCAAATGGATATTCTAAACGGGGGTACAGTGCTTGGGGGTTAAGTGTAACTTGATGGAAGTAACACATTGTTAACTCAGAATGAAGTTTTTTTTTTTATGCCGGAAAAGTGGAATGAAGGGTATCCATTAGGAGATTGAGGGAGAGTCTGGGCCCAGCCTTGGGGGGGCCAATTGGCACGGGTCGTCTTTAATTGTTTCCTTGTTTTCCAGCTCTTGGGCAGCGTGGGCCAAGAATTTTATAGTTTTGCAGGAAAGTTGTATCCAAGACCCGCTAAGGCATTTTATTACAGCCGCCCTGCAGGTTCTTACTTGTGCTTCTCTTAGGAGTGGTAACAAGAGCGTCTTCCTTAGATTTTGGAGTGCCGGGCATATGCATAATAAATGCAATAATGACTCTACGCCCTTGCCACAAAGGCGACAGTTTGAAGTTGGCCAGGTACGCACCCATTTGGGGGTGAGGTCTTTGCTCGAGAACCAACCCAGCCTCAGAAGACTTAATTTCCTCTTGTAGTGATCCCTAAAACAATCTTGCAAGTATGGCTGATGTTTCAGATGGTTATATGTTGGTAACACAATCCAGGCGTGGCTTTTGCCAGCCACTGCGCCTTTGTCCATTATCAGCGATGCTTGTTTGATGGCTTTGTTAGTGATCTGTTTAAAAATGTTATAAGACACGGGTGAAAGCCAGGCTTCTTCCAGCTTTAAAGACTGAAGCGCTTGCCTAAGGGACTTATATGTTGAATTCGAGAACCCAGCCTGTTTTTCGAACTCTAGCCAGCAGAGGTGGGCAAGTGAGTTGTCTTCGGCGTCCCTCATACGCCAGTAATATTTGGCCAATGCTCCTTGTCTTGCCGGAGTCTGGTTTGTTAATCTATATTCCAGACGTATTTGGGCCTGTGAAATGTGTCGCGGGATCGAAAAAAGGTGTTTAAACAGTTTGGATTGAGCAAGATTCAGCGCTGTAGAGTCCCTAGATGCCATCAATTCCGAGCCATATGTGAGCGATGGCAAGAATTTAGCAGCTACGATCTTTAACATTTAAAAATATAATGCTACCCTTGCCCTGGGAGTCTGCTCCGATGGTGGGGGAAGCATTATAACAATTTTACCTGTCAGTAACAAACAGTAAAAAATGACTCGCCCATCCTTATCTGTTCCACCATGGCCAAACTTCTCTCACCCCCCTGGGGAGTGATACGTTGGCCACAACGGACACAAGAGTAGTCTCCCCTATGACCAGACATAAGGTCTGCCCATTGAAATCAGGAGGGTGGACCTTCATTTTGGCAGTATGTATACTCCGGCGCCATTTCGAATACATAACGCCAATTTATAAATCAAACCCTAAGTCTGTTATCTTGTGTGTTCTCTTCACAAATGCACGTTTCTGGTACAAGTATTTGTAACCAATGACTAACCTTCTCTGGATTGTTACACATGTAAACCATTGGTAAAATGTTTGTGTTTCCCCTTTTAACAGGGTAAAATTGGTATACACCTGATTACCCCATTTAATATACCTATAAGCCCTTAGTGTAGGGTACCACCTGTACCCAGGGTCCGTAAATTAAATGGTACAAGTGGGCTGCAGCACGCATTGTACTACACATTAAAGCAGCACTGTAAAACATACCTCAGGTCTGCCATTGCAGCTCGCAGGGCAGTTGTAAAATTCTATGTTTAATCTATTTTAAAGCAATTAAGGACATGATGGTCTGCTAGCCCCAGTAGGCGACCATCCCTGTGATGGCCTCCAATCGTACTGTGTCACAAATTGTGTCCTATTCATTAATATACTTAAGTTAGGTCAGACTTATACCCAGTATGTAAAGAATGATGGAAGGAGCGTCAAGTTAAAAAAATAAAGTTTTTTTATTTTTCAAATGTTTCACAAGATTCATGTTCCAACACAAATGCTCAATACAATCCAACAATCCGATCTGAGGATATGTTACTTCCGAATTCAATGATTTCTTCCAGATGAAAAGTAAAAACTCAAAAACAGCCTACGTGTTTCGTCCTTCTAGGACATCATCAGGGCTGTAAAAATAATTGAAAAAAGACAATCACTATCAAATTCATAAACAATATATACATACTGTTGCTGCACATTCATTTACTGTGTACATTTATCTTTAAAAAAACATTTTATTCAAATTCTTGCATCCCCACTATTCCATTTGTGAAAGGAAATAGAACCAGCCCTGCCTATTTAACAATCTTTCACAAGCGTCAGTAATCAAGAAACCACCAACCTAAGCAAGTTATACCCTGTTCCTGCTGATTATAAATTCAGTAACTGTGAATAGTGATATATATGAACATACCTCATCAATATGAACAGCTGAATTATGCTGAGAGCTGAATCAAACTTTGTATGAACACAACAAATTCTTCATCAAAATCCCAATGCAACGGGCCTGTATATCAGAATATACTATCAATGTCAAGTGGGATTATCAAAGGAACATATGAAACTAATGATCCATGTCTACTAGAATATCACTGACAAGTGCCAACCCTCCTGGATTTAAATCCCAAGACTCCCTTCTCAAACTGGAATATACCATTGTGTATATATCAAGGGGGTAGACAGCCTAATCTCGCAACATTGTTAGTGCTTAGAAACTTCGCCCTAATATTCAAAAATGTGCCTCTCTTTCTTTCTATTATAAAAGCAAAACATACTAAATCTTAATCTCTAATTACTAAGGATATTGAACATTGAAATCCTCACCATTAATGTCCTTGGAATACGTGTTCCTGGCCCCGCAGGAGTTATCTTTGAATTAAAGTCCAATTGTCAAGTCTGTGTTAAGTGAAAAGAAAGAGCACACTAACTACTCGCATCCATGCCAAAATAAAAAGAGGACTAACTGCACTCTCTCAAGATAAAAACAAACCACTCGTCCCAAGTCTATACCCAGTATGCTTTGGGGTTTTATGATATCTATTAGAACATAGGTTGGTTCTTAAAAATCTTTACTGTTCTCAAAAATACTGCTCACAATTTGCAACCAGTATTGTGAGACTAGGTATTTGTACATGAGGCTCCTAGATCACTATACTCATAACAGCCTCTCTGCAAAGAAACTACTGCACAATCACATGTACAAAAATGTGCATTCATTTGCCCCATGACATAGACACATCCCATTTCAAGTCTGTGGAAAATATTTTATATAATACAATTAATGTGTACCATTCGAAAGAGGTGTTATTAAATCCAGATCTCACTAATCATCATCATCACAAAAAAAATAATCAGGGATGATATTCTGTGTATGTACATGAATGCCAATAAAGTTTTAACCCCTTCGCTGCGGCGGGAATTCCGCCGCAGCGCTAAGGGTGTGGGGGGGGCGAGCGGCGCTCGCATGCTCGTGACGGAGCGGCTCCGTCACGAGCCGCGGTTGAGCTGTGGTCATGACGGAGCGGTTCCGTCATGGCTCCGCCCGCTCAATGGAACATCCAGCGCAGGCGCGGAATTCGCGCCGCGCAGGCACGCCGAGCGGGCCATGACGGAACCGCTCCGTCGTGAGCACAGCTCAACCGAGGCTCATGACGGAGCGGCTCCGTCATGAGCATAGAAGGGGTTAAAGGAAATTAGATGTCAGGCATCAGTAGATAGAATCATGGCAAAGTTTAAAGGGATCACGTGGTTCTCCAAAGGCAGACCGAAACCCAGGATTCTAGCAGCAAATGGTCCTTGGGGACATGCGGTAGGTAAGGTTCTAAATCCATGTGGATTAAAGAGTTAAAAAATGCTAACCTGAGATTCATAAGGCTTTAAGGTACTGCAAAAAATTATTGGGGAAAAAGCCTTCCTCCCAGGAGCCCACAGTTGCAGCATCACCAAACCTCATAATGCTGCATCAGAAGGAGAACTTTACCCAGTGATGACAACTATGCTAGGAAGAGCTCAGGAGAGTGGTTACAGAGTCAATCAGTAGAAAGGTTAATTCCTGAAATAAAGTCTTGAATTATGAGGTAAGTGCTCCTTGCTGCTTGGAAAAAGACTGACACAAAGAATATGCTTAGTATGAATTTAGCATCCCAGACTCAAAAAGTCTTGGGTACACTCACAGACCTTGGAAGATTCATGTTGAACACTGCATTCTTCATCAAACCTCTCAAATATCTTGTGGCGAGAAATAATAATTGGTGCTGTTCTGACAGGGAGGCATCATGAAGCATTTAAGTCATGAAAAGCTCCTTTCTAACCAATAGGACTGTGTTGTAACTCAGTCCAGCCACCGGGGCTTAAGACTAGAAGCAACGTGGTTCTTTTGTTAATATCCAGTAGATCGCTCCTCCCAGCAATGGAACTCTCATATAGTTAGACCATGAATGAATGAATGAATGAATGAATGAATGAATGAATGTGAGACTTCTAGAGTGCGGACTTTAGGAGTCCTAACTTTACTACTACTAAACTGAGAGAAATCATAATTTTAAGGCTTTCGGTATTCACAGAAGTTATTTAGGAGTCCTAAAGTTAGGAGTCCTAACTTCTGTGAATACCGAAATGAGTAAGTGCTTTCTGTGAATACCAAAATGAGTAAGTGCATTCTGTGAATACCAAAATGGTAGTAAGTTTAGGATTTTGTCTTAAGTTAGTTCTGTGAACCGGGTCCCATGATTTTAGCATTGGCGAATGTGCAGGTGTTGAAGGACTGGAAAGACTTCTGGGCCAACAATGTTGGTGGAACATAATAACACAGTAAGGACCAAAGAACATGTGCATCTGGGTGGCGGGAACGGTTTTGTCAGTGGCACCAAAACTTTAGTGGTTTAAAGATATCAACATTGCTCACTCGTTGAAGCAGATGGTGGAAGGAGGTTGAGGCCTTCAGAAATTCCAGACTGGTTGCCGGGGAAAGACTGATCACCAACTTGAGCATCTGTTATGAAGAGGCTGTTTACGATGAACGTTGGTGGACCAGGATATCAGATAATACCAGCCCCAGTTCCCCAGCTCCACATTAAATGGGACATTACATGAGACTTATGGAAGAGATTAAGGTGCCCTCTAGACATGGCAAGAGAAGGTGCATGCGTTCCCAGAGTTGGTGCACAACAGAAGAAGAAGTAGTCCAAAGCCTGAAATTCTAATAAGGTGGACTTGTGTAGTGACCAACAGTAATATTCTATACCACTAGAACAAGGGGGGCCCTAAAGTTAGTTAAGGGCCGAGACGCAGGGGAATAAGGCAAAACGCAATACAAGAAAAGTCTCCACCCGAAATAAATCAAAAGGCGCTAATAAAGTCGCCGAGAGGAGTATGTGCTGTGTTGAATGTTTGAATGATTGTGTTGTGGGGATGTGTATCTTTTTTCAATTTTCTCTTTTTGTGATATTACATTAATGAACATTAACTGATTGTATTTTCAAATAAATGTTGATCAAAAATAATTAATGAATATGTTCTAACTTTCTCCATTGGTTGTTCCTTACTGGGAGGGAGATCTAATTCTCGGCGACTTTATTAGCGCCTTTTGATTTATTTCGGGTGGAGACTTTTCTTGTGTTGCGTTCAACAGTAATATTCAATGCATAACACAAGGAGCTACACTGGGGAAAGGCCTCCACAATCAATGGACGTTACTTGCTGCACAAAAACATACATTAACCAGAGCTTAATTTCAGCCGGTGGGGTCCAAAGGCCTACATTTTTCTGTACTTGCTCTTATTTTTCCTCATCACACTTTGAGCAAGAGAGAGAAAAACACAAAAGAAGAAAGAATTAGAGAGGGAAAAGGACCATGAAACAGTGACAAACCCAGAAAGCCGCAGTGAAAAAGAGCCTGCAAGAGTGCAATAAAGGGTAGGGAGTGTGAGGTGGTGGATGAAAAAGGCACGAGGTGGAATCAAAGCTAGAAAGCCTTGGTATTCGGCACACCGATATTAGTAGCACCTGCCGAGGAATCAGGGAAAAAAAGTTGGGTCCTGGCACTCCTTGTTTTAAAAATTAAGCACTGACAATAACCCCAGCCCGAGCTACTCTACACATCTATCCCTTTGAACAGGCAGTTTCTACTGCTGGAATGTATAGCAGCTCTTGCAGAAACCAACCCCCACCTCCACCTTATAAAAGGGAGAAGATGTGGCCTTAGGCCAGAGCTGTCGACTTTAGTGCTGGGGAACCAGGGGCCCTATTATCAAGAAAGGGCGATACATTATCGCCGCTTTTATCGACAGGAAACTGCCGATAAAGTGGCGATAATGGGCTTGATAATATGCCCTTGTGAATTCCCATAGCAGCCCAGGTTCTGGTGTTAACCTGGGCTGCTATGGGAATTCTCAAGGGCATATTATCAAGCCCATTATCATCGCTTTAGCGGCAGTTTCCTGCCACTGAAGCACGATAATGTATAGCCCTTTCTTGATAATATGGCCCCAGGTTCCAGTCTCGGCGTCGGCTCAGCACCCTGTGATTCTTTGCAAATCACTAACACCCAGATTCATCAATGTCCCGATTTGCGAGTCATTAATGGCGATTATTAAGGAATCACTATTAAGGACTTGCAAATCGGGATTCATGTAGAAATCGCAAAATAAATTGCGATTCCTATAGCCTCCTTATTTGCGATTTCAAGGGTGCCAGGGGTGTCCAAAGGACACCCTGTAGCACCCCTGAAATGTCAATGTAGACTGATGTTGCGCACACACATGTCCAAAGGAAATGTGTGTGTGTAACATACCACTTAGAAAAATGCACTAATGTGCATTTTTCTAAGTTTTCGCTATTTACCACGAAGTCAGACTTCGCGGTAAATAGCGGTAAAAAATAGCGAATTCGCAATTTTTTAGAGGTTCATGAATAGCATTTAAGGAATCTCTAATTGAGATTCCTTAAATGCGATCGCAATTTGAGAAATCGCAATCATTTGCGATTTTTCAAATTGCGAGTTCATGACCCATTGATGAATTCCAAATGCCATTTTTGCGGGCGCAACCGGACGAATTTTGCGATTCGCACCGTTTGCGCTCGCAAAAATGCTTGATGAATCTAGCTGTAAATCTCCCCGCGCCTACCAAATAATGAATTTGACCTCGTGTTAAGTAACTGGTGCTCATGTAAAGCGCTGCACTGCCTTTGGGACGAATTCACGCTATAAAAAAACGCATTCATGAATTTTGGAAAAGTAGTGCCTCATCTCCATCTGCGTCATTGATCACCATAATGGCACGGTGTAGGGGCAGTATGGCACAGCGCCGGGCCAGTGCTAAATTCCAGCGAGTGGATGCAGGTGGGACCCACCGGTACTTACTTGTGGGTATCGGGCACTTATTCTTCCTTACCAAATTTTGGCCCACAAAGAGAGAGAAAAACATAAAAGGAGGAATAAGAAACATACGGAAAAAAGTGACCAAGGGAAGAAGTGTGGACTTAAAAAAACCTGCAGAAATTAGTTTGAGGGGCTGGGAGTGTCTGTTGATAGATTAAATATCTATGGGCCTCGGTATTCGGTACCCCAACCTTCTGAGAAAAGGTTGGGCCCTGGCACGTATTATTTTACAAATTAAGCACTGGCTACAGGGGCTCACAAAAAGTATTATAGGGTAAGAATAAAACCTACATGAACTAAAAAGATTTTTTTTTTGTTACGCAGACTACAGTGTCCATTAATGGGGCCAAAGAGAAGGACAGAAAGACGAAATCGTGTTTTTTAAAGCCTCCATTTAGCAAGTAAAAAAGAAAGAGATAGGACTGGGAGTCTTACTTTAACAACAAGCTGGACCTCTTGAGATACAGAGCTCTACAGCCGAACAATAAAATGTTAGCTTTAAGCATTGAGAAACACTGGCCACAGTAAATCCCGAGATGGAGAGGGGATAAAGCTCTTAAGCAACAGAATGATCCCCCGAGCCACTGAGAGCAGAGTGACCCTCTGCACAGTACAGGAACTGAATTTCTTTTAGCTGAACACAGTACATCTGAGCCCTCTACTGATACCAAGGCAGGATGGCCACAGGGTGCGTGGTATTACTTGTTCCTGGGTGCAGGATGGAACATTTTCATTTTTAATAACACCCTTGCAAGTCCCCAGTACTTTTCCAAGAGTAAGAATGCTCAGAGTTCTGCTGAAAACCTATTTTCAGGTGATTGTTCCTTCAAATAAAAGTTATCATGCACAGCAAACCAACTCTTGAATCTCTCCATAGTTAAATATGGCAGAGGGTAAACATATTTTAGTAGGTGACAGCAGGAGGTAGATATCATCTGTTATGTTATGTTTATTATTCTTGTAGAGCGCTCGAATATCCGGAGGCGTCTTGGCGCTAGCTGAACTATAGACAAAAGTACCAGAAAGGAAGCTCGTTAATGGAAAACAACCACATTTTCAAAGATTTCCTAATTGCCAAAAGGTTTGTCCTAGCTTTGATAAAGAGAGGAAGGACATTCCACGTTTCAGTAGCATTAATCAGGAAGTCTCTGTCACCTAAAGTATCATTCTTGAAACTGGGCAACGCCAGTGCCTAATTTGAGCCGGTGGTTTCTGGTGCTCAGCACCAGCACTTATTCATCAACACCAGCACTTTCATGAGCATCAATTAAGGAAACATTCATTTACAGAGAGATTAAGTGATTTGCACTGACCCACAGGATGATGAGCTGATGCCGAGAATCAAACCAGGTTCCCTAGCTCCGAAGTCGGCAGCTCTGTCCATTATGCCACTTCCGCTCCCTACTTTCATGTTGAGCAGTTGGTTCTGACTTAGGCAGCGCTGACAGGAAAAATGGGCTGTTGCAAGCTGCCTTCAGACGAGAGCCCCGGCACTTATTTATTTACAAATTTTACCACTGGGACTACCTCAAGTTTAGCGGATACCGATCATAGAGATCTGGCAGGTACATACCAGGTGAAGCTTTTCTTTAAAATCGACAGACCTTGGTCATGCAGAGCTTTGTGTACAGTGCAAGACCCTTTGATCCTCTCCCTCTGCTTCCTAAATCAATATGAGGATGGAGCTGCGACTTGCAATCCCTGAGAATTTCTGGACATGCAGAAACTCCATTAGTGCTACCTCACATACTCACAAATGCTATTCACTAAGGTCTGGGCAGAGAGCTCTGCATAACCCTCTTTTATCCCTCATGTGTACAGTTCTCAACCGCAAATGAGGAGAAATCTGCACACTTAGGCAGTGTTTGAAATAGAAAGACAGAACAGGTACCCTATACCAGTGTACCTACTTGCTTCTGAGAAGGGCTGGTACTCTCCAATTAAAATAGGGAGAGGATGTGACCTAACGGCTAGAGCGGTAGATCTCAAATCCGAGACTCAAACCGGGTTCAAGTCTCAGCAATGACACTCGACATCCTGTGATTCTGGTCAAATCACTTAATCTCCCTGTACCTAACCAAAATGAATGTGTCCTTGTGTAACGCAACTGGTGCTCATGGAAAGTGCTCTGATACCTGATACGTTCGGGTCAAGTTTGTGCTATATATAACTCCAGGGGGAAAAAAAAGCATTGCACCTCTGCTTAGAAGTGCAGGTACTCTCCGCCTCAAAATAAAGAAGCGCAGCATTCCATACCTGACAGTAGCCTATTTAAAGCGCTGCACACAGGTATATGTTTTTGATGCATATGTAGTAAGCAGTAGCGGCCGGTGTTTGGAGTGCTGCCAGGCAGTGACTTGTGACAAGGAAGGAGCAGGGTGGGGGGTAGTAAACTACGGAATATGGCCAAATACAGGTAAGTAAACATATAAAATAAATAAAAGGAATTTCATTGTGCGCACTGCATCGCATTTGGCGCTGCAGTGCTCGCAACAAAATTTGTTTTATTTATTTATGTGTTTACTTACCTGTATCTGGCCGTATTCTACCCAAAACATGTTCAAATCTACTCTAGCCACGCTGTGGAGTATGTCACAGGAGTGGCAGACAATACAGTTATCAGCACTAAGATTAAAATATGAAAAGGAAAAAAATGTTAATATTGAAAAAAGGATTCCCAATAATATAATCTGAAGGAAATTTTGTACACATTTTTTATATTTTGAATTACAAAAAAAACAAAGGCAACAGGAAACATAAGAAGAAATAGTTTTAAAAAACATAGATACTGTAGCTATGAGGTTTCTTTTCCATCCTGCGTAACTGTTAATGGAAAAGGGTGGGGAATCAAGAGTCATGATTTCATCACACCAATCAGTAAAAGGCATGGGAGAAATTTAGAATAATCTTGTGGAATTTGTCTGATTTGAGGTCCCTGATGTGGCCAAACTGCTTGAGATAGGCCTGTACGAGAGAGCTTTTAGGAACCAGTTGCATTACATTAGGACACATTAATTTTTGTTAGACACAGGGATTTGCCCAGAATCATAGGATTTTCAGCGTCATTGCCGAGACTGGAACCCAGTTACCGAGGTTCGCAGTCGACCGCCCTAGCCATTAGGCCAACTCCTCTCCTCTCTCCTGTTGTTGAGAGACTGATCACAAAGCAGCATTTGATGATGCTAATCCCCCCAGCATGTGAGGCTGTTAAAAAACAGCCAGCTGCTTGTCCTTCAAGTAGAAGTTTGACATATGGAAGGCTGTAGGGGGGTGATTGCTCTACGGGATGGAGGTCTGCAGCAATATATAATTATAATTCACATTTGTAAAGCGCAAACACTCACTCGTAAGGGTCTCTAGGCGCCGGGGGCCTTCAAGAAGATTAAGCAAGCTATTGCCCAGAGTCACATGGTGCTGAGCTGGCCTGCTGCCGGCGCCGGGGATCGAACCTTGATCCCCAGATTCCAACGTCAGTCACCCTAGCCGCGGCTAATAGGGGTTTAACTCTTCATGTGTACATATGGAGAAGCACAGAGTTGCTCCTGGGAGAATGGAAAAAAGAAGGCAACCGCAGTACCTGCAGGCTGAGAGGTGTTTAGAGGTGAGTCTGGCATAGCCAGGACCAGTATTTGTGGCTTTTTTTAGTGCCTTGGGATTTCCCATCATAAAGAGTTCCCTAGACGGTTGCTGCAGTAACATATTAATGGCACAACATGCCCTAAATATTTGTCTCTAACACGACATAACATATTATCCTAGATCTTTGAGTCAAGGTAAGCCAAGCTAGGCTGGTGCCATCTGTAATGCTGTTGTCTGAATATTGCCTGTTACAATCAGGGGCAGTACATCCATACCTTCATTAACCGCATTATGATCATATGCTTGCACACTATTAAACAGTAACAGAATGTTCTGTAAGATTCTGCAAACTTTTCAGTAGATAAGCGAGTTTTCTCCTCTGCTTCTCTGAATCCACAACTGTTACATATATTGTCATTATTCAGACCATATCTCTTCATTTTCTAAAATACGAGAAAGAAGAAGTAGGTGTGAATTAAAAAGAGTGTGCTTCTGCAGGCATATTGACCCAATCAATGTATATGCATGAGAGAAAGAGTTTTCACAATTCTTCAGAATGCAGCTCTCTGCAACATATTTCCATTGCCTCTTCTCTAATTTTCCCTTACATTGAGTAAAAGAGGCGTTTGCCTCATGACGGAAAAGAAACTCTTTAATTGAAGATATCCAAACATGCTAAGCGGACTAAAGGCCTAATTCCCAAATCTAACTGTACATTTTTTGTAAGTTTATGATTACAATTCTCAAATGGATTTACGATTTTTATATGAGGAGACTCTACTACAAAGTTAGAAGCATATAGGCCTAAACTAAGGTGTAAATCTATACTATATAAATATTAATTTTTAAATAAAATTGAAAGATTCCACCCTCACTGGTATTTTTATTTTTAAATAATATTTAGTTCATTGAATCAATTCCATAATTAATATTAATTATGTTTTCGTTTTTAATAAATGTTCAAACATTTATTTTGAGACTTTTAATAACATATCTTGTACATTTCGAAATGATAAACAATTTTCATATTCTTTTTGTATCAGATTTTAACACTGAAAAATATATATAGCTGTTCAATTTATAAGTCCAAATATATTATTTATTTTATATTATGTTCTACTGGATGTTATTTTATTTTCCTACTGCAGTAACCGTGTATGTGTTGTGCAAGACCTTCATGGCTGTAGTAACTTTAGAAGAGTAGTTTCTGAATCTCAGTGATCTTCCTTTTTTGTGGGAGGGTGTTTGTATTACCATATCCCTCCCTAAAACCCTTCTTACAAGTCTCCAAACCCATCACATTTAGGAATAGATAGTCCCCATGTTTTAACCAATGCCCCTGGCCCCTCCTAAATTTACACTTACTTTTATTATGTAAGTGTGCAGAGATTTCTGCATAGAAAAGATAGGAGTGGTGTAAATATCTGTCTGTATGTCAGTGAATAACATTTTGCAGTTCATGAGTAGCAATGAAGTAGTATAATTCACATACTACAAATACAGCGTTTGACTTGGCACTTTAATGTTTAAAACATACAAATTACAGTAGAACCTTTCTCTCTACAATATAGAAAAATTAGGTAGTAGTGTTCACAGAGGAAACGTCCGCACCATTCATTCACAAACAGTATTGTAGTATATACAAGTGGATACGCAATATAAATAAACACAGTTAAGTGGAATTCATATGAGATGGGTGTTAAAGAAGCTCAAGGCACCTACTACCTCAAGGTGCTATATAGGCACACATAGAATGGGCGACCTGGAGTTTAACTATTAATGAATGAGATTCTAATTACAGCACACCGAACAGTCAAAGTTACTTTAGTCTTTGTTTGTGTATTACACCCCCAGGAAAACTCTAACTATCATAATCAGTAGAGTTGACAGGATAACACAACATTAAGGCGACAAGAGGGTCCAAATAATCAGAGGTAGAGTCAAAGAGAGTACTCTTCACATTTCGTTAATTTTATTTTCTCCTTTATTGATATTCAAATTTCATAAAAAGATTCTCCCAGCACGTAAATCGCCAACACGTGTTTCGTCCCACACAGAGACTTCATCAAGACATAACTATGGTAGAATGATTTCTATTGGTCCGCCCAGTCAATGAGGACACAGTGCAGTATATTAGAGGCGGAACACCACAATGTTAATGGATGGATGAGCACAGAACTGCATCAATTCAACATCATTGGTTGTTCGAAGTGTAAAAGAAGCCGTAACAACTATCATTTGTATGAAGATGTAACTAGGCGAGTGTAGTAAGGGCTTGTTAAAGTAAGAGTCCACTGTTTCAAACGGTCCCGTTATAGTTTTTTTTAAAGTTTGATTTATTGAGGAATATAAAAGGGAAGGAAGGGAAAGGGAAGGAAAGGAGAAGAATTACAATAAGCAAATGGCAGAGATAAACATTAAAATAAAAAACATCATAAGAACAAGCATTACAAGCATGAAAAAGCATGAACATATCATATAAATAGGAAACATTAAGCAAAGCATAATATATACAAGTACAATAATGATAGCAATGAAATATATGTAGGAATAATCAGATAATAAAGAAATCATGGAGGTTTGCGGACTTCAACTATGTCTGGAGCGGGAGAGGGAGGAACCGGGGCAGAGGCAGAGAGATATGTTACCAAAGGGAGCCAAAGTAAGTCACGTTTAACAGCTAAGGAAATGGGAGATACATAATTGGTGTCTAAACGGTGATTGAAACAGATTGCATTCCACCAGGATTGATAGTTAACATTCGTAGCTTGTTTCCAGTTAGAGGTGATAACGTGAAAAGCTATAGCCAGGAAAAAGTCAAGTAAAGGGTAGTGGCTGGTAGGACGAGGAAGTTCCGACGAGAGGGAACCAAGGAAAATTAGTGAGGGCGAAAAGGGGATCTGGAACTGAAAGATCTTTTGAATTTGCTTCCAGACCAACTGCCAGAACTGGGAAATGGGAGGGCATTCGAATAACATATGTTTGAGATCAGCGGAGGGGGTTTGACAGGACCAACAGGACCAACAGGAAGAGGGAACTTCTGTTGAGAAACGGGATAAGGCAAGTGGGGTAAATAAAATTCTGTGATAAATAAAAAATAAAGTCTGGGTAGTGTTAGCAGCCCTAGAGGTCTTATGGAGTTTGGTCCAAATTTTGTCCCAAAAAGGGATCGGCCATGTCTGAGAAAAATCCAGCTCCTAGGCAAGCTCAATACAAGATTTTAATCTATCATTGACAAGACGAAAAGAATTATATAAAGCGGAAGCAGAGGGAGACGTGTCCAATATAAGGGAAGTGGATCTGCGATCTACCAGAATTTCGGTAGAAGATGGGAGATTTTGAAGGTATGAAAGCAAGGCTGGATAAAGGGTGTTATATTGTGTTCGGGCAGAAACGGGTAAAGAGAAAAGAGATTGACGATGGTGAAAGGAAAGAGACTGCCAAGTTTTCCAGTATATAGTACGGTTGCGGATCTTGAGAAGAGCGTTATTCCAAATCAGCTGATCGTGAAGAGAGAGAAGAGATGAGTAAGAGGAAGAGAGGTAGGGGAAGAGAAGAGTACGAGAGTGTGAAAGAATAGGTGAGCGAAAACGAGTTAAGGAAGAAGTAAAAGATAAGAATTCCCGGAAGGTGAAAGGGGAAATGAAAGAAGATTCCATGTTTAACCAAACAGGAGGATGATATGGTAAATTAGATGATAACCAACGAGTCGATTGTTTCAGGGAAAAGGCACGATGGTATTGTTTGAAATCGGGAAAGCGCACTCCGGATTGAGCTTTGTCTTTACGTAAGGAAGCAAGCGCTATTCGAGACCGTTTACCGTTCCAAAGGAATTTCAGTAATAGAGAATCAATTTTCTTAAAGAAAGAGAGGGGGATATGTAGAGGAAGCATGGAAATAGTGTAAAGAAGCAGGGGAGACAGCATTATCTTTATAGAGTTGAGTCGGCCCCACCAGGATAGAAAGAGCGGATGCCAACGAGTGATAGCCTTATCCATTTTCTTATATACATAATCAAAATTTAGCTTGAGAGCATCGGATATCATAGGGGCAAACCAAACTCCCAGGTATTTAATTTTGGATGGTTGCCACGCAAAACCTGTGGAAGAAAAAAGATGTTTCTGACAAAGAGGGTTCAAAGGTAGAATCTCACACTTATCGGCGTTCAAGCGATAACCGGAGACTGCCGAAAAAGAAGAGACTTGTTGAAGAAAAGAGGGAATGGAAGTAGCAGGATCATAACAGTAGAAAAGAATATCATCGGCATAAACCGAGAGCTTAACTTGTTGGGAACCAAAAGGAAAACCAGAAATAGTGTCATCTAAACAAATTTTAGTAAGGAAGGGTTCTAAAGATAAAATAAAAAGTAATGGAGATAATGGGCATCCCTGTCTAACTCCTATGTGTAGAGAGAAGTAATCCGAGGACAACCCATTAACAAAAATAGAAGCTTGGGGATTAGAATAGAGTAAAGAGACAACAGAAATAAATTTAGATGGAATACCAATCCAACGTAAAGCTTGAAACATGAAGTCCCACCCAATGCGGTCGAAAGCCTTCTCCGCATCTAGGGAAATAGCTGCAAAAGGAAGAGTGAGTGAAGAAGATTTACCAAGTATGTTGAGAAAAACTGAGATGTCCCTTAACAAAACCAGATTGTTCTGGTCTGATGATGTCCGGTAGAAGAGGGTCCATACGTAAGGCTAATATTTTCGCTAGAATTTTATAATCAGTGTTAACCAAAGATATTGGTCTATAATTTTTGCATAGGCAGTGATCTTTATCATCCTTTGGGATTAAACAAATTAAGGCTTGTTGGAAGGAACCGCTAGAGGAGCCAGCGTCGGAAAAGGATTGAAATAAAAGTAGGAGTTTGGGAAGAAGAAGAGAAGCAAAGTGACTTAAAATTCAATTGTAAAACCATCAGGACCTGGAGATTTACCATGATGGAGTTTAGAAACAGCTTGGGTGATTTCAGAAAGAGAAATATCACTTTCCAGAGTATGAAAATCAACATGAGAAGTGGAAGGAGAAGGGAGAGATTGAAAATAAGCAAGAAGACCATCAGGAGTAGGAGTCTGTTCTGGGGTATAAAGTGTATCATAGAATTTAGCAAATTCTGCAAGAATGTCTTTGTCTTTAAAAGTGGAATCACCAGAAGAGGTTTTAATAGATTGGATTTTTGTACGTTCTTTACAAATCTTCAGATAGTTGGCCAAGAGCTTCCCCATTTTATTCTTACCACCATAATATCTAGAATTACATTTGAGTACGGTGTTAGAAGCGGCATCTGTTGTGAATTTGTTAAAAGAGATTTTTGCATTGATAAGAGCTTTAAGGGATGAATCAGATTTTGAGGTGAAGTAAGCATGTTCTAAAGCCTTGATGTCCGCTAAAATTTTCGCCGATTTGGCCGCATGTAGTTTTTTCCGCTGTGACACAAAATTAATATTAAAACCCCTAGAGGCTGCTTTGAATGAATCCCAAACCATAACAAAGGGAGAGTCAGGGGTTTGATTTAAAAGAAAAAATTCCTTGGCAAATGCAGTAAATTCAGCACCAAAAGTGGGGTCCGAAAGTAAAGCATTGTTAAATCGCCATCTGCCAGAGTGTGGGGAGAATGGGAGTAAGTCTAGGTCTACAATAACTGGGGCGTGGTCTGAGAGTAAAATGGAGCCAATCTCTGAGTGAATAGCATGTTGGGATAAAGGTTTACTGAGAAATATATGATCAATACGGGATTGGGATTGATGAGGAGGGGAGAAGAAACTATATTCACGAAGTTCAGGATTGCATAGTCTCCAAATGTCTACAAGGGCATTATTTTTAAAGGAATTGAGAAATTGTGCGTGCATTCTAGATGGGGTAATTTTGACTTTTGAGTGTCGATCAAGGAAGGGATCCACAATCTGATTGCAATCTCCAGCAAGGAGTATGTATTCACCAGTAAGGGAAGACAATTTGGTAGAAATAGCAGGCAAGAAAGACTTATCAACTGCAGTAGGGGCGTACACATTAAAAAGGGTAAGTGGGATGTTATCTATGAGTAAATTGACAATGAGGAAACGGCCATCAGCATCACATTCATGAGTAATGGAGGAAACATTTAACTTTTTATGTAACAGGAGTACAACTCCATTCTTCCTAGAAGTCGAAGGGGAACAAAGAGCATGACCCACCCAACAACGTTTAAGTTTTAAAGCCTCCGTTTCAGTTAAATGAGTCTCTTGAAGGAGGGCAACATCAGTTTTGAGTCTTGCTAAATGCGAGAGAACCCTCTGCCGTTTGATGGGGTTATTTAAACCTTTAATGTTCCATATCGTGACACGGAATGCAACAATTTAGAAAACAGCTATAAGCAACATGCTTAATAATGCATAAAAATACAATTGAGAAGAAATGAAAGAAGAAGTAGAGTAGAAGTTATAGAAAAAGTAATGAATACCAGAAAAAGAAAAGAAAAGAGAAAAAGAGACCAGGGAGGAAGTAAAGAAGAATGTAGAAGGAGGATAGAGAGAAAGAGAAAATGGATAGAAATGATCATAGAGACAGTACAGGTTCGAAACGAACGACTGAAAGACATACATACAAAAAACGGAAAAACCCAAACAGGAATGGGGGTGATGGTTGCGGGAGACGACGACGACAAACCAGAGCGAGCAACCAACCATTGTTATGTAGGAATCCAGTGGGCACGACAGAAAACATTAGCACGCATCAGGATGAGTTTGATGAGGGAAATATCTAAACGAAGGAGAGATACATTAGGGAACAATGCAGGAAACCACAGCGAAAACACGACATGACTAAAGACATTAGTATATAAAACAGTAAGATGAGTTAATAAAAGAACCATAATAACAAGAACCATAATAACAAGAAACGGCAATTATAACAAAAACCACACCAAGGAAGAAAAGCAGAACCATAATCAGACGAGACTAGGAAGAAATATCAGACAATGGACAACAAGGCTATTCAGCCAGGATTGGAGGTATCCATGACATCCGGGTGCTGCTGACGCAGGAAAGCTTTCAGAGCCGCAGGGCCTTCATATGTGGTTGTTTTGTCTTTATACGTGACCTTGAAGAGGCAAGGGTGAAGGAGCCCATATCTAGCATTAATAGCTCTTAGCTGAGGTCTCAAGTCTAAAAACTTTTTCCGTCGATCCGCGGTGGCCTTGGAGACATCTTGCGAAAGGTAAAGACGGTGACCTTCCCACATGATTTGTTTCTTGAGCTTGGCGGCTGAGAGGACTGTAGAAGATCTGTATACTTTAAGAACAGCATGATAACACCTCTAGGCTTGTTAGTAGTCCTGGGGCCAAGACGATGTGCTCGCTGAATGTTGATGGAGGATAAGGCCGGATTGTCTAGTATTTTCGCAAGGAAAGATTGGAAAAAGATGGTAGGATTGGACCCTTCTGAAAGTTCCGGAAGGCCGTATAGGCGAAGATTGTTTCTGCGATTTCTGTTTTCCAAATCCTCAGTTTGACGCCTAAGGAGAAGAATTTCAGCCTCTATTGAAGGAATGCGAGAGCAAGAAGACTGTAGTGAATCTGAGAATTTCTCCAAAGTCGTGACACGTGAGTCCAAAGATGTCCACTTTTCCTGCATGGCCTGCATATTCTTTGTGGTGGCTTCCATAAAGGGCTTGAAAGCACGGAGCTCCTCCAGAATGAGATCCATGGAAGAAGAGGAAGAGTTGCTCCCAGGGGATGGCGGATCTTTCTTCAGGCGCTTGGATGAAGTCAGGGAAGATTGTGCCTTTCCTCCAGTTTGCGCTTTAGGAATAGCCCCATGGGCTGAATCCGACTTCGAGGGTTAGCCCTCCTCCATTTCTTGGGTAGGAGAATCCGAGTCAGATCCAGGTGGCAACTTCGGCAGAGGAGTGTGCTTCAAGGTACGAAGTTTCCCCATAAAAGGCAGTCAGGACCAAGGAGGAAAAATAATAAGCTGATGCAAAATAGTAGAAATCCGCAGCAAAAATCCTGCGATGAAGAGCAGCCAGACCTATGCAGGAGAAAATAATCCACAGAGACAAGAACAGCCAGGAAAGTAAAATGGAAGGCAGTTTTTGAAGTGAAGTGTCCTGACAACGTATCTCAATGGATGGAAGAACAGGAGCTCAAGTAGTGGAAGAAAACGCTGCAAGGATGTAGCACAGAACAATATACATGGAAGCGACGGTCGCTGAGATTTAAAGGTGGTGCAATAGGTCCAAAATAGGTCAGCGTGAGAAAGAAGGCGCCTCAGAAAAAACTGAAAAAAGGTAACAACAAAAGTCACCACTACGGTTCAACGTTGCAGAGGAAAAGGGCGCGCATAATGCCAGTGGTGGTTGAGAAAGCACTACTGATGTACAAAATGGCGGCTGGTGCGTGGAAATGAGACCTCACACAGGTTTGCGTAGCTAATTGGTGACTGAAGCTGTGAGAAAAATACCTCAATGTATCTTGTATGGGATTTGAAAGACTTTCTGAGGAGGCATTAAAAGAAACAGCACAATAGAGGTGCAATTAAAGATGTTGAGAAGCGTTGCTGCAGTAAATTACATGTTCGTAGTGGACTGAAAAAGCCTCATGAAGCAACATAAGCAAAGCTTAAAAAGAAGGGCGCATCCATAAAGCCAGTTGAAAGTCTGAGAGGCTTACCGAGGAGCGCAACGTTGATAATGTCTGCCGTTGAGCAGAGGAGTGTCTGCAGAGGGAGAAGCGTGGAAGAGCCGGCCGCCGCTGAAATCCGCGGCCGGCGCACAAAATGGCAGCAGCTGCGAAAACAAAACTCCTCGGCAATTCCTGCGTTTACCCGCAAAATCGGAAACAGTGAGGGCGCCGGGCACAGCTCACATTCCGATTCGCGGGATGGTGTTAATTTTGGGAAAAGTCGCCGGGAAAGTGCCCGTTCTGTGGAAACGGGAGTCGGTCGGTGCCGGAGCGCTCGGTTTACGTCGCCATCTTGGCCGGCGTCCAAGCCACGCCCCCGTCCCGTTATAGTTAGAGTCCAATGATTCAACGGTCCGGATTAGTACAAAAAGACCACCCGCTATTTAGAAAATATCCGTTTTCGCAACCATGATAAGTTGCTTTCCGCAAAGTAGCAGTCGTGCTCAGTAAGTGCTCCGTCACCCGCAACAGCTGTTGCGGGTGATGGAGCACTTACTGCTGTACTGCTGTGCTGTACTTACTGCTGTACAGACATACATGCTGACTCCTATTCACCAACATTAAAACAACTAAACGTTTTGATAAGGTAGTCCCACTTGACCTGGAGCACTTTGAGATCTCTGAAATCAGACAGTCCTTGTATGAGCCCACTTGCTGGGTGTAGGTGGAAACCTACACCCTTTAACCTTTTAACCTGAAGATTTACCAAGATTGTCAGCTGTCCTTGGTGTTTGCATTTCTACCTCTTAAACAGCTGAAAAAATAAGCAGCAAAGTTTTGAAGAGTGACTTATATCCCTTTAAAATGTCTAAACTATCTCAATTCACTCATTTTGCTCCTTTGAAAGGTTGCATCTGGCAATAAAGAGCTCTTCCCAGTGCTAGTGGTACCACCAATCCAGTGCTTAATTTGTAAAAAAAAAAAAAAAGTAAGTGCTGGGGCCCTCGTCAGGAGGCCACTGCAGTTTGCACCACACATCACACATTACCACTGTACTTACACAATTAGTAACCATCACACTGAAGTGTGACAATTCAGACTGTTCATGGCCTCCAAAGCTTGAAGAATGGCTTGGGTGGCAGGTATTACTTGTTTGTAATATATATTGAATTAACAAATAACAGTTTTTCTGGTCATCTTTAAATTACACAAACAGATCCACCATGTGGCAGCTGTCATAAGTGTAGGTTCGGTCAATTAAATTCTGTGCCGAGCACCGGAAACCACCTGAGACAAAGTGAAACAGTATTAAGACATGGCACTTCACCTGGCCAGTGTGGTGAATAGATAGTCAGAAACAAAGTACAGTCAATTTATTAAGCGTGATTATGTTGCAGTTGCATGACAAATGCAAAAAGAACAGTTGATGGGCGGAATGCTGAACAATCTTAAAGACTCACAGCGAGTCAGATATGTGGGCCTAAATCCAGGAGTGTTGCTTGGTCAATAAGATTGGGGGAGTGTGAGCTTCAGATTTTCCGACAATCACGCCAACACATAATGTCAAAATACATAATAGGACAAGCATTGTACATGAGAGAAGATAAAGGGGCAGTGGAAAGGGAGACAAATGCAGATTGACAGGGGTAGTAAGTGTGAGAAAACAATAAATATGAAAATAACCAACATTTTTGAAGACTTTCAAAGCAAAGAGGGAGAGAGTGTGTGTGCTTTTTTGTCTGCATTTATGTAAAAATTATTTGTGAAATCTCAAAAACACCTCACCATACCCGACTGAAAGCACCTGTACCCAACTATTTACCTGAAAGTACATTTATTAGGTGGGTGTAACACCCCAAACACCCCCCTAAAGCTATGCCCCTGACTAAATTCATTGTTTCTTGGCTCACCATGCCACTCCAGTTTGGACCCAGCCATATGCTAGTCAGTCTTGACCCTCCTGCCCATGGGAACTGCCCAGCCAGAGATGTCAGACAGGGGCCTCCCTAAAACAAGCCTCCTAGGACTGGTTTCGGGGTATCACCCCTCATCAGCCAATATTTTTGCAATTACATGACACTCACACTTTAGGGTAAATACAATGTCGAGTTTGTAAGTCATTATTTAAGGAATTTCTCTCAGGAAAGACAGATCCCATGAATGTTATTGGAAATAAACTAGGCAGCACCAAAAAAGATTTTCTCCCCATCCAGGCTTCAATGCTTTATGGACACTGAATACTAGCAACACTAACCAAGTCAACCTGATTAACAGGCATGTCTTCCATGTGTTTTGCGCATCCACGCTGAAGCACACTGGTGTCAATGAAGAATAGCAGCAAACGTTCAGAGAGAGGCCTATAATCAACATAAGAAAAGGACCACATCCCTGAGATACTGTTCAGGCCACCAGAGCTCATGTGAAAAGGCCTACAATAGGCATCTGAGTTGTCAAGGTCAGAAAGCAAGACTTCCACATTAATACCCTCAAAGCCTTCTATGAGCCCTAAACATTCAGGGTTATTTCATATTCTATACTATCAAAGGTCTCCACCAGTTCTAGCAATGCCAGCGCAGATGGGTGACCAGTGACCTGGTGAAACAGTTTTGACTTATAACTTACTGCCTCATTCACCCACCTTGGTTGGGGTCTAAAGCAGCTGGCACAATTGCTGTACACCATGGGCCCAGTTCACAAAGGTAAAGTTAGACTAAAAGTCTACTTAGACCAAAAATCTAACGATGCCACTTTTCGTTATTCACAAAGGTAAGTTACTACTAGTAACTATACTACTAGTAATTTTACTAGTAGTAACTTTACTTCTAGTAAGTAACTTTACTACTAGTAACTTCACTAGTAGTAAAGCTACCTTTGTGAATACCGAAAAGTAGTAAAGTTTGACTTTTGGTCTAAGTTAGACTTTTGGGTTACCTTTACCTTTGTAAATCGGGCCCCTTGTCGTCTGATCGCCCAGATATTTTTCAAGTAGCAGATTTGGCTCAGGTTGATGGGACACAAGCGACGTGGGGTCCGCAAATGTTTAATTGAAATGGACACATCACTTCACTGAAGAATCACATAACCCAATATATGAATTTCCTCGTGACTTGTGTGGTAAGATACCTTTTGGGAAGGGTAGCCCTCAGTGGCGGCCCCATTGCAATGGCAGAGGAGCGTTGCCCCAATGGCTCAGAGCCAGCAGCAAAAAAATAAAGTGATATTTCAATATAGTTTTATGTTTAAGCCGCTGGATCTTCCAGCGTGTAAAGGGAAGGGTGGAGCCGAGGCATGGGAGGGGGAGGAGGAGTGGTAGGTGCACACCCTAAGAGCTCATGTGTGTTTGGCCGGCCTTCCAGGCCGACCCAAACTCACATGCGCACTTAGGTTTCTGTAGCCCAGCTGCGTTGAGCAGCACAGCTGGATGAACCCCACAGACTCTCTAGTCTGAGCAGGGAGTCTTTCTAGCCTGCTCAGGCCAATCCCTGCACTGCTCTGCAGCACGGGGATTGGGTGGGAGTCTGTGACATAGTCACAGCGTGTCTTGCTGGGACAAGGAAGTCCCAGCACCGAATGCGAGCGGTAGGTGGTCGGCAGCAGGTAAGCGTAACTTAAAAAAATATATATTATTTAAAACACTCCCCCGTGCCCCTTGCCCCGTTCCCCAGCGCTCACTCTCCCTCGCCTCTCCTTTCTTTGTATATGCCGGCCGCCACTGGCAGCCCTTTCACTGCCCTCATGATGAATAAATAAATTATAAAAATGTATAGAAATTAATCGATTCTCTAGCAGCAAAAGGGTTAATCGTTTAGCGCCTCTCTAAATCATCTCCAAAGGAGTCACCCATGACTGCATAAAACATGCAGTCTGTATAAAGTTGGTGAAAGAAAGACAATGAATAAACACCAACGTAGCATACAGAACATACCTAAGCAAGGGAACTGGATAAATTACACGAAAACTAATAACAATTTTGGATAGTTGGGAAGCGGATAATCTGTAGTTCACTGCTTTGCCTGATTATCACATTCTGAATTTCTCATTTTGCATGGAACATTCTGAATTTGGCAGTTTGTATGGGGGTGTTATAAGGCATTGCAAAAGGCTAAAGTGGATTATCTATCAGTAAAAATACATTTGAAATGTAAACACAAACCAGCCAGAATAACTGAAGGGCAGGGGAAGCGGCAAAAGCAAGAGCTGAGTTTTGCATTTGTAGAAGTGGCAAAGGGTAAACCACAACTTAAGAAAAAAGCCAATAAAAATGTGTGAATGCCTTCTGTGGGCCTCTCAATTACACCAATATAAACAGTGAGTGTGAAGGAGAAGCAGCACAAGATGATGGATTGCTGGATAAGCTAACTGTGGTTGAAAGTGACATAATAAAGAAATGAATGATAGTCCAACTAGGAAGCAATAATGCAGGAAGTGTTATAAATTGTGCCATTATGCTAGCTCTTGCCAGTCATCAGGAGAGCAAAGTTGTTATGGATGTCTTAGGTATGTCAAATTGGAACAGTGGGAATTATACACGAGGAGCATCACTCCAGCAAATGAAATTCAGAACACAGAGTGCCGGCTGGTTGTGTAAAAAGACTATGGGAATGCTGCAAATAGCATTAAAGATGCAGTTGATTGATGCAAGAGTGGAAATATCAATGTTAACTGAAGATGGGTTTAGGATGCATTTGTTAAAGTTAAAACAGATCAAAAAAGCCACCAGAATAGCATGTAACAACACCCAGTGCTTAATTGCTGCTGGTGGGTGGTTGACGCTAGTGGGAACCCTCACTCATTGGGGGCCTGAACTAGTTTTCCATCATCAGATTTTTACCCAGTCCAAGAGATAGAAAGGTAAACAAGCATTGGTAAATGCATTAGGTTGGGCCTGTATGATTACTAATAAGCTGTTTTTTTTGTAAGTTGTAGCTTGCTGAGTAGTTGTACAATATAAGTTACAATATAAGTCTATTAAAGTGTTATGACTTGTTTATGTACAAAAAGGGCAGCATGTTGAGCTGTTATCCGCTTCGGTGTGTCGGACGGCCCCCGGCCGTCTGATGTCATGGTGGGTGTGTGCGGAGGACGGCTGGGGCCGTCTGAACCACGCACATGTGGAATTCTCCTGCACGGCGGGGGAATTCCGTCCACGGCGAAGCGGGTATAGTATAATAGTGCGAGTAAACAATAGCATAATTCCGAAAAATGAAATGAAAGAGGGAAATAATAGAATGAATTGATGCACTAAAAATATTTAACATAAAAGCCTTAGTTTAAGCTATTTATGAAGCAGCCCTGTGGGGAAATGGGAACACCGACAGTCTCTCTGTGAACGAACATCATTTCATAAGATCTCTTTTCAACCTCCTGGCTAGCTCTCCTCTGACTCCTATATTTCTTGATCTGGCCCATAGATAAATTGCTCACAAGGTGGAGTACAAGCACTACATGTTTTGGTACTGTTTATGGACGACCAAGAAGCTTGCTCCCTATCGAGTGGGACACAGGGATCTACTGGTATTGCTCAGTGGTAGTAAAATTCCCTGGTTCTGTTCCCTTAGGGAACTATTGAGAACATTGGGGAGAGAGGATTATTGGACTGACCCAAAGGAGATGTCCTCAATCATGAAAAGTACAGTCATTGACATCTATTGGGAATTTATTATGGTGGAGAATGTTTCTAATCCTATGGGTTCACTTACTCAACAGTTCTTAGATTTTAAATCCTATCCACTCTTTGAAGATACCATTGATTAGATTGTTCCGCCATTGGCGCGGAAATTGTTTCTTCAATTTAGGTATAAGACTCTCCCTATCAAAGTGTTCTGTAGCAAATGGCACAGTCATTTTCTCTCTGATATCATATGCCCTGCATGCAAAGGAAGTCCTGGATCATTAGTCCACCTGTTATTCTTTTGCCCTTATACGGTAATGTGAGGTCTAAGTGGATCATCCCCTTGTGCAGACTCACTGGGCCCGATTCAAAGAATGAACTTAAGACTTAATCCTAAACTTACTACTATTTTGGTATTCACAGAATGCACTTACTACTTTTGGCATTCACAGAATGAACTTACTACTTTTGGTATTCACAGAAGTTAGGATTTTGTCTTAAGTTTGTCTTAAGACAAACTTAAGACAGACTTAAGGCAGACTTAAGACAAACTTAAGACAGACTTAAGACTGACTTAAGACTGACTTAAGACTGACTTAAAACAGACTTAAGACAGACTTAAGACAAAATCTTAACTTCTGTGAATACCAAAAGTAGTACGTTCATTCTGTGAATACCAAAAGTAGTAAGTGCATTCTGTGAATGCCAAAAGTAGTAAGTGCATTTTGTGAATACCAAAATAGTAGTAAGTTTAGATTCGAGTCTTAAGTTCATTCGGTGAATCGGGCCCACTGGCCCTGGCCTTTACCTAGCAGTGCCTAGAATAATTAGTACTGATACTAGAAGAGTTGTGATATTTGGCGTAGTTAAATTCTGGATGCCCCTGTGAGTTAGACGCTCAAACTGCCCTGCATAATATACTTTGTCTATTGTATCCATTAATATATGTTTTTACAATAAACAATATGTATTGTTCTTATATGGTTTATGTTGATACAGGATTTTATGCTTTTGAATATAATGATGTATATTTTTTTGTCCATTGACCCCTCGGTTTCTATGCTTTTAGGAAGATAAATGTTGTGCTCCAAATCATTTTTAGTGTTTGTATTGTATGTATGTATGATCTGAGATGTACTTTATAAGATCTTTGTGATCAACAATAAAGTTATGTTGATGATGCTGAATTAATTGGTGTAATAGCAATATAATGTGTTTAGAGGAGTTCTGACAGCTTTTGGCCAAGTGCCACTGCACCTGCTGCACCATTCAAATCATGTCCCTTGTGCCTGCAAGATAACTGCATTTGTGACTGCCTGTTTAGTAGTGAAATATAGAAATATTTGGTGTTTAGTGGAGTTATGAAACGTTTGGCTCTGGTGCCACTGCACCTGCTGTACAGTTTAAAACAAGCCCATTTTAACTGAAGGTAACTGCAATTGTAACCGCCAGTATAGTAGTAAAATATAGCAATGTTAGGTGTTTAGAGGAGTTTTGACAACTTTTAAGCCTGGTGCCACTGTGCCTGCTGCACCATTCAAATCATGACCCTGTTGTCTGCAAGTTAACTGCACTTGTGACTTCCAGCCTCATGCATCATTCTTTCAATTTGCGATTCTTTAATTGCGAAAATTAAGGAATCGCAATTAAAGAATCGCAAATTTGAATTTAATCAAGTTTTTCGCTATTTTTTTGCGATTCGGTAAAAATTGCAATTTTTACCAAATTGCACGTTTTTTGCGATTCCTTGATTGCGAAATCGCAAATTGATGCATTAGAAAGACATCACACACTGAAAGCCTGAAGAGTAATTGCACACACCTGCACCATTATTTTTCAAGGGAGCCATCAGCCCTCCCAACGCCACCTTCGGAGACGTCAGGCTCACATGCCTACCCGCTATCTCCGGTGAAGAACTCACCAAACTCTGTAGGAAGGTGAAGTCGGGTGCACCCACAGACCCGATGAGACCCATTCACTTTCTGGGTGACTTGGAATTTTTCCTCCCATCCTTAACGGTGATTCTTAATCTCTCATTTGCTACGGCCACGGTACCCACCTGCTGGAAACAGGCCTGGGTTACTCCGATTATAAAGAAACCCTCCCTAGACCCCTCGAAACCAGAGAACTACCGGCCAGTCTCACTGTTACCATGGGTCGCTAAATTAGCGGAAGCGCATGCAAATAAAATACTCAGTGAGTACATGGCGAAAAATAACATTCTGGACCCTTCACAGCACGGGTTCAGGCCGGGCCATAGTACGGAATCCGCGCTCCTCACCTCCACGGAAAGCTTACGGGAAATTATGGACACAGGCAAAAGTGCCGCGCTGATACTGCTCGATCTCAGCGCGGCCTTTGATACGGTCTCCCATGCCATCCTACTAAAACGACTGGAAAATATAGGAATTGTAGACTCGGCGCTTCAATGGTTTCGGTCATTTTTAACTAATAGATCATTTAGGGTATCTGCCCCTCCGTTTATCTCTCAACCTCAAGATATAGGACAAGGAGTCCCACAGGGCTCGGCGCTCAGTCCCTCCCTGTTCAACCTATATATGCAACCCTTGGCGGAGGTTGCTAAGACTTGGGGCCTCACAATGGTGTCGTACGCTGACGACACTCAGTTGGTCATTAGCCTGAGTGAGGCCCCCTCTCCTGATGCCACCAACTTCAGGGATGGACTGACTGCTGTCGCCAAATGGATGACAGCAAACTGCCTCCAACTTAACGGTGGCAAAACCGAGGTGCTGATAATGGGGAAAAACAGCAACAATTGGAACGATCTCTGGTGGCCCCAATCGTTGGGCCCAGCACCCCCTCCAAAAAATTTAGTAAAAAACCTAGGAGTATGGCTGGACTCGACCCTTAGTTTCCAGTCGCACACCAAAAAAGTTGCCGCAACTTGTATTGGCCTACTGAGAAGTCTATACCCCATCTTAGGATACTTCGACTCCAAGACACGACAACTCATAGTACAGTCTACTATTTTGTCTAGACTGGACTACGCGAGTGTCTTGTTGCTAGGAGCAAACAAAGCTGAGATAAAAAGATTCCAACGAATCCAGAATTCGGCAGCAAGAGCTATTGTAGGTCTCCCAAGAAGGTGCTCAGTAAGAGCGACAATTTACAGACTTCATTGGCTGCCCATGGAAGCCCGTATCCAGTTCAAAGCCCTCATATTTGCCTTTAAAATCTTGAAGAACGAAGGTCCTGAGCTCCTCCGTTCATTGTTGATCCCCTACACACCCAAACGGAATCTTCGGTCTATGGGGCAACACCTAGCTTTGATACCCCATACGAGGTTCTGTCGCATCGGAGGGCGCTCTTTTAAACTATTGGGGGCCAAGTTGTGGAACTCCCTCCCTCTCCACATCCGTTGCATGGATAATCTGCTGGCTTTCCGCAGATCGATCAAAACCCATCTCTTTCCCTCCCCGTAGGTCCCTCTTTCGTGGCCAGCTGATTGTGTTACGGTTCTAGCGCCGGGACGCCCCGTCGCTGGGGCAGCTGTTGCGCTCTACAAAACAGGTAACATAACATAACATAACATAACTTACACACACCTGTAACCATTGTTACCAAGCAAGCCATGAGACTAATTAAACACACCTGTAGTCATGTTTGAGCTACAGGAGTGGCAGTTGGCAGTTGGGCTCTGCTTTGAGGAACTGGAGGACTTTGTGGGTCTGCAGCAGAAGGGGAAATTGCTTTGGGACATGCTGGAGAAGACCTGCAGGCCAGGAAAAGAAAAATTAAATTTAGTGACCAGGAGCTGGAATTACTGATAGAGGAGGTCACTGTGAGGCAGGACCAGCTTTTTGGGAGGCAATCTTTGAAGGTGCCTGAGGCAGTAAAGAGGGAGCTGTGGCTTGTCATTCAAGCCAAAGTAAATGCAGTTGGGGTGGCACACCGTGACATAAATAATTTGCAGAAACGCTGGTATGACCTGCGCAGTTGTTCCAAGGAAAGAATTGCAAACCGGATTAAGGCAGCAAATACGACTGGTGGTGGAACCCCCAGGGATAGACCTAACACCCCCTTGAGGACATGGTAGAAGAAACCCTTACAACTGAGGCAGTAATTGGAGTCATAGATATTGACATCTCTGAGCAAGCTGGACCATCTCAAGGTAAGAATTCATACATGTTTTTTTACATTTAAATGTGAGTGAAAGACACCCTTAATGTTCTCCTAGCTGCTTATTTGAAATCCCTTTCAATTACTACTTTTTGTTTGGAATGTAGCTGAAATTCTTAACACTCAAACTGATAGAAGCAATGCATTATGGGTTTTGTGGTCCAACTACCAGTACAGGTTGACTTATTGATAAATATGTTGTATACATATAAAAAAAAACATTCACCAATGTTAGAATATGAGACTAGCCATGCAACATGTTCTTTTACTTTGAAATGTATTTGAGTTCATGCTGCAAAAAGTCCACAATGTAAAATTAACATATCTTTTGCACTATTTTAATCATAGATGCAGAGGAGGACAATAATACAAATAATTTGTCAGAGTCACATATTCTTGAAGATCTGAACACAAATGAAATTAATTCTGCAAATTCTTCACCCACTATTCATCCAAGAAGTCAAAGACACAGAGTGCTACAACTGCAGCAGTCTGACAGTGATGAATATCCAAATTACCATGTCCAAGTCCACCAGCCTGCTCAAACAACAGCAAGCATTCAAAGACAGCAGGGCAACGTAGTAGAATTCAACAGTTTTATAGGCGAAGGGCACGTCCATCACAAATTAGACAAGAGGGTGAAGATGAAAGCAATGCCAGTGCTGTAGAGTTGAAAGTCCTGAAGATCCAGCGCCTGCAAGGCAAAGATGTACATGTTATAAAGGGGAAAATTGGTCACATTAGTCAAGAAATTGGTGCAATAAACAACAGTCTTAAGTACATGTCAAATATATTATTAACTGTCAGAAAAATGCATGCAGTTAGATGCCCTGAGTACCCAGTGTCCCTGTTAAACATTTTCAAAATAAAATGAATTAATTTAAGCACAAGATTAAGTGGCGTAGTTCTTACCTCTGTTAAAAGTAATGTTGAGTAATCTCTGCCCTTCTTCGTCTTCCCTCTGCTGCATCTGGTCCATGAAATCTTGGTTGGGGTTGTTGAGGCTGGTTGTCATTGTGAGGGAGTACATCCTCAACCTCCAGTTCTAGGCCTCTCCTAGTGGCTAAGTTGTGCAACATGGCACAAGCTGCAACTATTTTATAGCAAATGTCTGGTCGATATTGTAATGCTCCGCCTGTCTTATGTAGGATGCGAAATGTAGATTTCATGACTCCAAATGTTCTTTCTATTACATTGCGAGTTGCTATGTGCTCTTGGTTGTACTGCTGTTCTTTACGGGTTGCAGGAGTAAGAAAGGGAGTGAGTATGAATGACCTCACTGCATATGCACTGTCACCTATGTAATTTTTGGAATTGAAAATAACAATAATTAGGAAAATGGAACAGCATGGTACAGAGATTAGTGAAAAAGGATAGAAATATGTTTACCCAGCAAATATCCATCTCCAAATTCTCCAGCAAGCAGTCTTGTGTGGATGGCACTATGTCTAAATATGTGGGAATCATGGGCACTGCCAGGGTAACTTGCAACTAAGTCAGTGATGATAGTTTTGGAATTGCAAATTGCTTGAATGTTAAGAGAATGGTAACATTTCCGGTTGCGGAAAATATACTCATTTTCAGATGGAGGACAAATGGGAACATGTGTGCCATCTATACAGCCAATAACATGGGGAAAATGTGCCATGTTGTAAAAATCTAACTTTGTTTGAAGCAATTCCTGTTGGATGCTTGGAAATGATATGTGATGCCTTATCCTATGCAACATGGCATTAAGAAAAGCATTAAAAAAACGTGAAAGTGAACTCTGGGACACACCACCAGCAATGGCTATGACACCCTGAAAGTATCCAGAGGCAAGGAGGTGCAGGGAACACAATACCTGAACATGGGTTGGTATGGCTTGTGTCCGGCGTGTATGTCTCTGCAAGATAGGGTCCAATTCATCTATCAAATCTAAAATTGAGTCACCATTTAACCTATACTTATCATATATTTGTGCCTCAGTCTGCCCTAGTAAGGTGATGCGCACTCTGAAAATTCTCTCATGTACAATCCTTCTCCTCCTTCCTGCTGCTCTCAACCTCAACCTACGTGCCACAAGAAAGAGTGCTGCCATGGTGAAAAAGTCTTAGATGCTTCCACGAGCTCTTTAAATACACTACTGATGAGTTACACTTTTTTTTTTTTTTTTTAAATTTACCTCCTGGTCTGACTTGTTCTTAAAATAAGAATTCCTATTTGCGATTTTTTAAGGAATCGCAAATAGCGAATTTTCATGCATGCAATATTTTTCCAAAATGTACAGATTCCTCAATTTTCGATTTTTTAAGGAATTGCAAAAAGCCACATGCATCAGTTTCATTTGATGCATGTGGCTGTTCATGTTTAGTAGTTAAATATAGTAATTTTACGTATTTAGTGGGGTGCCTAGAGCTTTTGGTGCTGGTGTTACTGCACTTGCTGCATCATTGAAATCATGACCCTGTTGTCCACAAGGTAACTGCAATTACGACTGGCTGTTTAGATTTTCATGTTATCAATAATCTGGGTTTAGTGGAGTCCCTATTTTGACAGTGAATGGGGCTTAAACAGTTTGAACAGCTCAAGTAGAAGTATTGTAAATGCGTGCAGCCATGGGAAGTTAACAACAACAAAAAAGTTCCACACAAACATGAATGAACACAGTAATTTGGCTATGTGAACCAATAAGAGCCCCCCTTTAATATGTATGAAATGCAAGATATTTCACAAGCACAACGCAAGTGTAGGCGAAACTAAAAAAGGGAGATAGAAGGATCAAGAGAAGATATGAACACAAAGTCAAAGGATGTAAGAAATAGGAAGAAAGGGATAAGGAGAAAGGAAGCATTGAATGGAAGAAGAAAGAAGCATGAGGCAAAATCAAATCTAGGTAGCCATGGGATTCCACAAACTCAGCATTTGCAAGTCCTCTTGGCGGCCTCCTGAAACAAAAGGTTTTTGGCCCTTGCGCTTTTTTTATTGTTTGCATTTTTAGTGCATAGTTAATAAAAATATTGCAGTGCACGAACAGTAAAACATAGAGCACATCCAGACTCATTGTGTACAAGAGAGGTTATGCCAGTATCTAGTGGACTCTAATCCCAGGGAACTGGGGGAGACAGCTGATGAGTAGTTGAGAACCAGGGTTTCTAATCAACATCAGGAGGGTGATTAGATAAAAGAAGGACAGCCACCTCCCCCCCCAAGGAAGCCCAGCAAAAATATGGTAAAGAAAACCTTGAAAGATCCACAAACACCTGTGCAGGGGGAAGGGGTCACAAGCCAATGTATTTTTAAGGGTATGGGTTATTAGGGGAGGTCATTTGACCCTGCAAAGGCAAGAAAGTTCCTTGACCTTATGAAGACTGGGAAGTGTTATGGCTGTTTTCAGCCAGGACACAGGAGAGGAGATGCTGTCTGTACAAATAAGCCTCCCACTGGTGGGCAGTCCCATGGGATTGCCATCTAGGTATTGTGATGGAGATTGCCCTAGAGATTGGGAAGGGTATCACAGAGGCCACCTTTTTTTTAATCTTTATTTTTCAGTTTTATACATTCATGGTCAAAATGTCAAACACACAGAAGTACACAGTGCAGGTGCATACATAAACAAATGCAATGCAGTATAAATTATATGCAACAACCCGTGGCGACAATAGACAATGGAATAGGGGGATAAGTGAAGTCACAACACCAATTAACCAGCAGGGCCCTCACAGTATCCAGAATGGTCCACTCTCCCCATCTCACCCCGGCCCAGACAGAATTAATATACTAGTGTCGCACAGAAAACAATCGGAGCATGGGGGCTCACTGCTGCTCCACACTCCTAGCCGACCCCTCCAGGAGCAATACCATTAGCAATCAGAGTGTCTGCCTCATTGCGTTTGTTAGCGATGTATGCTTTGTACGGTCCCCAGATATCCACAGGACGTGAGGAGTTGGGCACTAATGTGGCGTATTCCTCGCAATTTACATTGTAAAATGTGAAGCAATGACTGCAGGGAAGGGGCCCTTCTGCTACCCCATAATAATGCCACCTCGCATTTGGCCAACAGAAAACCAAGTGCAGCCAATTTTCTGATCTTCTTGGGGAAATTAACCATATATCCCTGCAGTGCAATCTCAGGAGTGGGGATCAATGTTATGGAGATTATATCCCCCAGTGTGGCGTGCACCTGAACCCAGTAACGCTGTTTTTTTGGACAGGTCCAGGAGAGATGTGCAAAGTCTGCAAATGGAGCTGAACATTTCTGGCATTGGTGGGCTCTAGCAGGGTCTTTCTTGTGGGACCATGCAGGGGTGGTACATTCTGCGGAGAAACTTGAAGTGGAGCAGCTTATGCCTACTATTCAGGGACACCTCCCTCATTACCCTGCAGCGCTGTTCCCACTGGTCATCCGTGACAGGTCTACCCAAATCAACCTCCCATGCTGTGCGAGTTTTAGCCTCAGAGAATGGCCGGGACATCACACATTGTTTGTACAATTTGGAGATCATATGCACGCCTGTTGGACACTCTATAATTAAGGTCAATGGTGGGGCCGGTTCAGGAGCAACCGGAAAAGAAGGGAAGGTGGCACACAACATGGAATACATACGTTTCATTACAAAAGTTTCCATGAAGGAGCATTCACTAAACCGAGCCTCCTCTGAAACCGAGAAAACAGGATCGTCTGGGAACAGGTCACCAATCGTGTTGATATGAAATTTCTCCAATGTGTGCTGGACCAGAACCTCGCCCGTTATGGGGAGCAATGAAGGGTTTGGCAGAGACAACGCCGGGGAGTACAACTGGACTAGGCAAAACCGCCTTCGCAGGTTGTCCCATGCCCAGCAAGTGGTAGATACAGTCTGAATGTCCTGAGAGTCTCTCGGGATACCTTTGGGTAAAATGGCGGACAATTTCTGCGGGAGTACTAAATCGGCTTCCGGCTTCAAATAGGGGACATGTGCGTCTGGGTGATACCAGGCATAAGAATAGCAACATTGTGCGGCCAAGTAATATAAATGCATGTCCGGAACCCCAAAGCCCCCTTGCTCATATGGCAGGGTCAAGATCTGCCAGTGCACACATGGCCTTTTGTCTCCCCAAACTAGTCGCAAAAGGATTTGACGCAGCTGTAGAAAAAAGGCCTGGGTAAGAGGAATGGGAATATTGTTAAAGAAGTATACAAACCGTGGGAGGATTACCATTTTAATAATGGCCACTCTACTAGCCATCGACAAAGGCAGCCGCAACCATCTCACAACCTGCGATTCCAGTGAACTAATTGCCAGGCCATAGTTTAGCCTGATAATAGTGGCAGTGTCTAGATGTATATAAACTCCAAGATACTTGATTGCATCTTGGCATCACTCAAGCGGGATTTCGCATTCCCATGAAGTTGTGCTGGTAGTCAACTGGAAAATAACAGATTTGTGCCATTTAACACTGAGACCGGAGAACCAGCCAAATCAAATAATTTCTGGGATAAGGGGTTCAAGGTTAAGCTGGGGTAGTCTGACGTATAAGATTGTGTCATCGGCATACAGGGACACCCGTACACCCGTACGAAACTGTAAGCCTCAATGTAAGTGTTTTTCTTGAAAATGCTGGACTAGTGGGTCCATTCCCAAAATGAAAAGTAATGGGGACGGGGGTAGCCCTGCTGCGTGCCGCGAGACATACTAAAAGGCTCGGAGATAGTACCATTCAGGCGTAATCGAGCTGTGGGTTCGGTGTACAATAGAGCAACCGAAGAGACAAAACACTCGGGCATACCCATACGACGTGTGACAGACAGAAAAAAGGGCCACTCAAGGGAATGAAACGCCTTCTCGGCGTCAAGGAGCCCTGCAGCGGCCGGTGTGTTAGGATCAATTCTATGCAACATTGTACACAAGGTCCGCAAGTTGAGTCAGGTGGATCTGCAAGGAACTAAACCAGACTGGGTCGGAGAAATGATTGACTCCATTAATAAAGACTACCAAATTGCGATCACCTTCGTCAGTATCTTATAATCGAGATTTAGCAGGGACAATGGCCGGTAGGAGCCACAGATCTCAGGGTCCTTACCCGGCTTTGGGAGAAGGATGATGACTGCTTCTCTGAACGTTGGAGGAAGGATACCCACTTCTAGCGCTTCAGAATACACCTCTATCAATCTCAGAACCAATATATCTTTATACACTTTTTAAAAATCTGCCAAGAACCCGTCGAGACCGGGCGCTTAGGAACACCGCAACGCATCTATTGCCTCAATAACACTCTCCTGGGATATGGGGATGGCTAGGAAATCTTGCATATGTCGTTCCAGGAATACCGACGCAATTTCTGTGAGGTACTCCCCTTGTTCGCGAAGGTCCCAGGTGACTCAGGAGGTGTATAAAGTTTTAAAATAGGAAAGGAACTGTCGCATATGTCGGGTTTGGTGTGTAACATCCTATCATCAGGGCCTATGAGTTCAGTGACGTAGGCTTTATCATGTGGGGGGCGAAGTGTGTGTGCCAGAATCTTACCGGGCCGTTCACCCTTCCTGTATCGTCTTGCAACATGCTGTTTGTTAAGATATAACACTTCTCTCTCAGCGGTCTCCCGAAACTCCAGCATCAAAGCTAAGCGACGAGCCTCCCCAGCCCGACTCATTCTATAACAGTTTCTCGGTCTAGAGCAGTGATTTCTGTCTCAATGCGGCTTAGAGTGGAATGGAGAGCTTTCAGGACCCCTGCATTTCTGGCTATGCGAACACCTCTAATGTAGGCCTAAAATTCCTCCCAAAGCACAGCCCAGGGGTCCACCGACCCGGTGCTAATCTCGAAGTGCTCATCAATAGCCTCCTTTACTTCCTCAAGAAACACCTGAACATGAAGAGCCCTCCCAGGAAAGTGCCACTGCCTCTCATAGCCCCCAGGTCTAAGAATGTTGAGCCTAAGCACTACCGGAGAGTGGTCTGAAAACACGCGTGGTAATGTATCCAACCCGCCAAACCATCCAGCGGCCCCGGAGGAAACCATCCAATAGTCTATTCTAGACCAGGTGTTGTGAAAGCCAGAATAATGCGTGTAAGCTGCGAGGTGCGGGTGATGCTTGCGTTCGATATCTATCAAGGAGAAAAGCCTACAGATGTCCTGAAGCGCGTGGCGTGAGCGGAGTTTAGAGTCAGGTGAAGAGGAGGATCTAGCAATAAATTAAAATCTCCCCCTATTATCAATCAGCAAGGGTCCAAAGCCAATACGATCACTTTTAACTCATGATAGAAGTCAGGCGAATCTACGTTGGGACCATAAACACAAACCAGCACGACATTATGTCCCATCAACGAGCCAGCCACAATCAATGCACGGCCCTCCCTGTCCATCACCACCTTGTGCAGAGAGAAAGGAACTCTTTTATGTATAAATATGGCCACCCCTCTCACATAGCTACTATAGTTGGAAAGATATATCTATGGGAACACCAGCCCGCCACCATAGGAGGCGCATCGGATTTGGACAAGTGGGTCTCCTGCATGTAGACTATGTCAATGTTATGCCTTGCAATGTAATTGAGGACCTGCTGTTGCTTTTTGGCATTGTTCAGCCCTTGACATTCCAGGACATCAGAGAAAGCCCAGAAGGACAGGGCTGCCAGCCTAACTGTGCCATTTAAAAGCTAGTACAACAATCATACAGCAATGCAAATTAAACCCGCACCATGTACCAGTAACCTGTGTAATTTTAGCTAAAGATCCATGAAAAACCAGCCAATATACCCCCCACCCACCACCCAGCCTCACTCCAACCCCTGCGAGGCAGAACCCAACACCATCAACCAAATGGCGGTGCAATATGAACAAACATATCAATGCTGAAAGCATATTTACACACCATAAACTTGGCATATTTAGCAAAGAATCCTTGGTTTTCACCATGAGGCACAGCAACGCCACGCCGGCCAGGCATTACTGAATATTGAAATGACAATCAGAAAAAAATTGCAAATATGATTCTAACACAGCAGAACCTAAATGATAAGTGCAATAACAAATCAACCAGTCCCGGGATTAGAGAAGAGCTCAATGCTGGGCTCCGACCCACTTTGAGGAGGGGAAGTAGCACGTGGGGTTGCTGCCGCTCTGTTGTTCTTCTTTTTATAGTTTTGACAAAACTCCTGTGCCTCAGTCGGGGTCTCAAAGATGCGGAATCTCCCGTCCACATCTACCTTCAGCCTGGCCAGGTAGAGCATACCATAACTAAGATCCAGAGTGTAGATATCTTGTACGACACCACCCCAAGTGAAGAGACACACAGTGCCACTCCGCAGTGTAGGAGGCCTGGCGCCAGAACAACAGGGCACGTGTAGCAACACTGGTCACGCAGCAGAGCGGTGGTAATGCCTACAGAGTTGAAAATCAATGCTAACAGCTATGAAGCTGGTCCACCTGGTCCACCCACCAAGAGACGAGTGTGAGGGATAGTACGTGCTGCTTTTTCCGCAAGTGTCACAGGTGGTGAATATGGAGTAGTCACAGAGGCCCCCAGCAAGCAGCGGAATCAGTGCGTGAACAGTAGGCCCCCTCTCGGTGCGGTAGTAGCAGCGTCACAGCCCTAGGTGGTATCGCCCCCTTCACAGCCGCCGGTATATGCGGGATATCTGGATGAGTGGCGACTGGACCAGCTCAGAACTGTGACCGGCTTTGGCGAAGCAGCAGCGGCCCGTCCGAGTTGGCAGCCTCCACAACCTCCAGGTCCATATGTTGAAGAGGGGAGGGAGCTGGCATGCCCGATGTGTCCCAGTGCCTTCGCGGCCCCCGTGATGAAAATCGAGGCACCCTCTCTAACCCGCCTCACCCCCGCCAGAAACACACATGCCAAGGCCCGGCGCAGCAGCGCCAACAAGGCCGCTAAGGCCCCGCGACTGCCCCGCTCACAGCGGGACCCAGCACGCAGCCCCAGCAGGGGGCACGGGGGAGGGCAACCAAGCAAGCGGGGGGGAGCGATCTCGGTACTGGGCGCCCACCAGGGTCTCAGATCACGGAACAAATACAGCGTCGTTCACCTCCCGGCAGTCTCGCAGACAGGAAGGCCGACGGGCCCGGGCTCGGGTCTTAGTAGCGCGGGAAATGGGAAAAGCTGCTCCGCTCCTTGCAGTGGGCCATCCCGGGCATCAAACTGCTCCGCATTACCTCCTGGGCAGGATGGAAATATATCCACTGACTCAAATATAACCTACATCGAGTAATGCAGGCTGAAACAGTGCCCGGCCGGTGGAGCTTCAAGCACGGGCGGCCATCTTGGTTGTCTGCGTGGCCACGCCCCCTCACGGAGGCAACCTTAGTGTCCTTGGGTGACATGGAAGTTGCAACCCTGGCCACCTTGCCTCCCAGCATGGAGAGGTACAAGCAGAGGTCTAAAATCAATGTCACTGAATTAGAGGCTCTGAGGGATACAGAATCCAGTGTGACAGTGCCAAAGTCCAACCCATGGCAATGGTGAGTTTGGAATAGGGAGGTGAGACAGGCCCTAAGAAGGTAGTTGTGCCTCCTACACTACCACTAGAGAGTCTACTGGAAAATGACCTCAAAGCATCTGACTGGTCAGGGGAGGAGAGAATGGTCCATGAAAGGATGCTGGATCTTCCTCATTGGATATGTGCTGTGACCAGCTCACAGACCGGCCAGAAGGGAAATGCTGGCCACTTGGACCCTGGAACAATGGGTCAAGCATCCAAAGACAGGGAAATTGGCACATGGTCTGGTGACCCTGCCGAAAGAACTCCAGAGGTGAAGGAGGAATTTGACCCTGAGGGGGAGGATCTGACCTCTGAGGTAGGGATTCCACCTCTGCAAGGTCTGTCCAACTTGGCATAACTGACTGGAGCTGGTAGACCCTCCAGAGAGGAGTTGTGTCAGTGGCAGAGAGAGTGTTATACTCTCAAGAGCCTGAGGCAGACTGCCTCCAGGCAAGAAAGGGGATGTCAGTGGATTCTACAAAGTCTACTAGGATGAGGGATTCCAATATACTGAGTCCAGAGACCTCAAAGAAGGAGCCACCAGGAGGTTGGTGGTTCCTCAAAACAATAGTGAATTACTCTTCACATTGACCAGAGTAAGACTTGGAACCTGTTGGCTAACCATTTCAATTGGCCCAACATGTCTGCCAAAGTGAAGGAGTTTTGCAGCTCCTGTGCAACCTGTCAGGCCGGTGGCAAGACAGGGGACAAGCTAAAGGCTCCCTTGATGACACTGTCAGTGGTTAGGACTCCCTTTGTGAGGGTGGGGGTAGACATTGTTGGTCCCCTATACCCACCAACTCAATCAAGATACAGATATATCTTGGTGCTAGTTGACCATGCCACAAGATATCCAGCAGCAATACCCCTCAGGACAGTCACTGCTCCTTCACTGGCTAGAGTTGGTTTACCAAAGGAGGTCATTTCAGATAGAGGCACGAATTTCATGTCTGGCTATCTGAAGTCCACCATGTGGGAAGAATGTGATGTTACCTACAAGTTAATCACCCCATATCATCCCCAGACTAATTGTCTGTTGGAAAGGTTCAATAAGACCCTGGAGGGCATGATCATGGGTTTGTCTGAAAACCTCAGGAGGAGAGCGGACTGCCTACTGTTTGCATACAGGGAGGTGCCACAAAAGGGGTTGCATTCAGCCCCTTTGAATTGCTGTTTAGGCACCCTGTAAGAGGGCCATTGTGCCTGGTGAGAGAGTCGTGAGAAAAGCCTCTCAAGGAAGCCTAGGGCAATGTGCAGTATTATGTACTAATGAGGTAAGAAATAGCTACAAGGGATTTGGTTTATATTTTGACTTGTGATCAATTAGTAAGTTAGTTAACAAAGATCTAACTCTATTGTATCCATAGGATAACAGCAACGTATTATGTACTAGGCATAAGATCTCGCACAGCAGAGTATATGTACAAAGCAAGCATAAAACTGGAGGTCAGACAAAAGCTTTTGAAACTCTGGTATGACCAAAAGGCTACTATGCCTGAGTGCACTGCAGGACAATTGGTGTGGGTGTTGGAGCCTGTGGCTCCCAGAGTCCTCTAGGACAAGTAGACTGGGACCTACACAATCCTAAAGCAGAAGAGTGATGTTACCCGCCTGCTGGACTTTAACACCCCCAGGAATCCCCAGAGGGTCCTGCATGTCAATACGTTGAAACCCCACCTAGACAGGGCAGAAATGAACATGTTGATGGTCACAGATGAAGGAGGAAAGGAAGGAACTGAGCCATTGACAGATCTCCTCTCCACCAATATGTAAGATGGGTCAGTAGAGGGAGTTGCACTTTCGCCCAAATTGACAGACCAGCAGCACAGAGGCTGCAAGCAGGTGCTGGAGCAGTTCTCTTTGACCCCAGGTATCACTGAATGATGTATACATGGCATTGACACTGGTGCCAGCCTACATGTCAAAAATAAACTATACAGGTTGTCTGACCATGTCAGAAGAACCAGCATCAAGGTTGACATAGCAAAGATACTGGAGTCGGGGGTAATTGAGCCCTCTGATAGTCCATGGCCCAGCACAGTGGTGCTGGTACCCAAACCTAATCCCCAAGGGAGAAAGAAGGAGTTAAGGTTTTGTGTGGACTATGGAAGATTGAATGCAGTCGATGAGACAGATGCTCACCCTATACCTAGAGCTGATGAGCTCATTGATTGGTAAGGGGGCTACGAAGGACCTGAGTGCATTTGATTTGACCTCAGGCTACCCACAGATTGCCCTAAGTGAAGGAGGTCAGCATTCTCCACACCTCAGGGACATTACCAGTTCAATGTGAAGCACTTTGGCTTAAAAAATGCACCTACCACCTTCCAAAGGTTGCTGAACAGGGTCTGGCTGGGCTGGAGCCGTACAGTGCAGCTTATCTGAATGACATAGCTGTATACAGTTCTACCTGTGGGGGCTCCGGGACCACCTGAAGGGAGTGCTTTGGGCTCTTCAGCAGGCTGGACTGACTATCAAGGACAGTAAGTCGTAAATAAGGCAGAGTTCAGTGGTATACCTGGGCCATCTTGTGGGTGGAGGTCATGTTCAACCTCTCCAGCCCAAAATTCAAACCATTTTGAATTGGGTAGTTCTTACAACCCAGACACAGGCCAGGGCATTGCTTGGTCTGACTGGGTACTGTTGAAGATTTGTTCATAAGTATGGGATCATTGTGACTCCTCTGGCAGAACCCACTTATAAAAAGCAGCCCACAATAGTAATTTGGACCCCAGAAGGCCTTTGACATTTTGAAAGAGGCTATGTCTTCAGCACCAGTGTTACTGTCCCCTCACTCCACAAAGGAATTTGTGGTTAAGGCAGATGATTCAGAACAATGGATTGGGATAATGTTGATGTAAGCATATGAGGAGGGCCTAGATAGGCCAGTTGCCTACATTAAAAGTGACTTCTCCCCCCAGAGAACAAAAATGGAGTACCTTGAGAAGGTAGCCTTTTGCTGTGGTCTGGACTTTGAAGAAGTTGAGGCCAAACCTTTTGGCACTCACTTCCATGTTCAAACAGACCAAAGACCCACTGACCTCTCAGATGGTGCATGCAGGTGAGGGGGGAAATCCAAAACTGTTGAGGTGGTCCACTTCCCTACAGGGGATGGTCTTCACAGTGGAACACACTCCTGAGACTGCCCATGACAATGCAGATGGACTTTCCAGGTTTTTCCACTTAGTACTACCAGGGCGTGGGTTAGTTACTCATTACCTTTCATCTGGGGGGGGTGAAAAAGTCATCCATTTTGCCCTGATCACCCCCATCTTTTGAATGATTCTGATGGTAATTGACTCTGAATGTGCCCTGGGCTCTGCTAACCAGACACAGGGTCAGTGCTCTGCATGAAAGGTATATGGTAATTATATGTAATAACAATTGGTATGACAACCTACCTGTAAACCCCTAGAATATGGTAGAGCATATAGGTGTAGAGGCCCAACAGAGTTAATGCACTTAAGTGTGCACAGCTGAGTCCCCTGCTGTATTTTAAAGGCATCCCTGCTTTGCAGGCTGCATTTGAAAGCAAATTATATGCAAACGTTACTATGGAATTAAAGGTACTTCCAAAGCCTTAATCTACCTTATGTGTGCATATATCTCACCCCCAAGGTCTCCCCTAGGTGCCCCAGGGGTGGGGAGTCTTGTAACTGTAAGCAGGGACATTATAAAAAGATGCTTATCATGCCCCGGTGAGGGAAAAACTGTCAATTTAATCTTCTTCCATTATAGCATATTGGATCTATAGGCTAACATGGGAATATGTTAATAAAGTGTAATTATTGACAGGAGACAGCTAAAAATATACTTCAAAGTATTAAAATGATAGAATAAATCCAACAACTTGCCATGGTTATATTTATTATAGCTATCACAGAAAAGAAGTTATAGACTTTCTTTTCTGATTAACTAAAACCCAGCCTTCCAGCAGTCTCCCCTGATTGGTTTGCCTTTGGCAGGCTGAGCCAAACTGCTCTGATGAGGTGTGAAGTAGCCTGCATAGAGACAAAGAACCGCTGGTGGGAGGAGCGCTGCAAGCTGCAGAGCAAAAGGCAGGAAGGGAGCAGGGTAACCAAACTGGTCTCCAAATAGGAAATGACAGTTAGAATAGGACTTCCAAGCCTTCCAATCCTCAATTGTTGCAGAAATCCTGAGTGGCACACCACAAGTTTCCAGACAGTTTATTTATTTCTAAAGTCATGTCAACAAACTGTGGCAGACGCGTTTCAGCTTGCGCCTTTCTCCACTTCATGTTTTCATCCTACAACTTTCATTCATTTATGTTATCATATTCCTTAGCCCATCTGCCTTTCATAGAGTTATTAACTGACCACATCTCCCCTTTTCTACAGATGGAACTATTCGACCACCATTTCTAATCCTCGCGCTAAATTATTATTCTCAAATGCAATATATAAATCGTTGCTTTCTTTGATATTGCATTATGTTAGCGCAGCACCTTTAATTATAAATACACATGATCAATTTACTGACATTCTGCAAAGATAAATAGTGTAAACATATCTACGTTATTAATTACATTAATACATTACACGTATTCTCTCCTTAGGTCTGTATATATCATTGCCTGTTTCCTCACATGTTTCAATAACATCCGCACCCTGCCAGCAATTCTCCTATATTATTAAAGTGATATTGCAATAGCAAAAATTATTTAAAAAGTGAGTCGAAAGGCTCATAATAAGATGCTAATGCATTAATCCAATTCTTCATCAGTAGAGATCTAACATCACGTGTAGCATCCCATACAAATACCAATTAATTAATATTTGTGGAGCATTCTCCACAAGCAGTTAAGTATCATATTTATATAAGCATGACAACAAATGCAATGTCCCATATCAATGTTTCAAAGTTGATATATGCATATCATCTTATTCCATAATTATGTGGAAATAGAAGAATGTCATAGTATGGGACTACTTAACATAAAGTGCAACATGCAGAATGTCATGATCATGTAAACATTTAGTTGAGTACTGATGTACAAATGTTAAAAATGTTAAACATAATGTAAGGTGCAATATAATTTGACATGCATAAAATGCAATGTACATTTTATTACAAAACAATATGTATCTCATTGAATGCAAATGCAGAGAACAACTCAGCTTAGTGTAATGTGTATTATGCAATATATCGCAACAGCATATAACCTTTTATGTAAATCCAGATCAGTATATAGAAGTTCATCCTTAACGGAAGGGTGGATAAATATAATACCTGAAATTAGTGTGTGGTTCTGTTCCCTTATATATACATAAGGCAATCCCCTGTTCCAGAACTCCATAATATCAAACGTGCTGGTGCATCATGTAAAGTATAAGCAATTCATCATAAAAACCATACAATACGTGCAGACATAAATAAACTGTTAAAATTCTTCTGTCTCTCTTCAGTTTCTTTGTACAACTCATGCTCCTTATCCTTGTACTTGAGGGTCCAATACAATTACAGTCCTTCAAGCTGGTATTATGTTTCTCGTGCATAGTTAAAATTATGTAGAGTGTACCATCGTATATGTATCTCAATAGCCTTTACACTGTTCCTCAGTGACACAACCTTGATTCCTTCTTGGTTCATATATTCTGTTTGAATGCAAGAAAAGACATTCTCATATAACCATTTTTACACTTGAGGTACAAACCCTTTTGCAGAGAACTATTTCAACTGTTCATTATGTTTGTTCATTATAAGAAGACCAAGGTTCCTGTCAGATACCACCATTACTGAACAGAGAGTGACTAACGTGATAAATGGTCCAGCAGGATCAATTCACAATGCTTGTCCTTCCTCACTGCCTGATGCTCAACTAAGCAAGTTGGTTGTACACAGCACTCTTTCTGGCGGAGCACCAAGGGGAATAGGACAAAATGTAAAACATTGCCACTGATGACTGTAGAAAAGCTTCCTTGTATCACCATTAATATATTATTATTTTGCATTTTTCAAGCACAAACATATCACCCCTCAAGGGTTTCAAGGCGCTGGGGGGCGTTGGGGAGATCCTGAGCTGAGCTGCCGCCGGTGATTGAATCGTAGGCCCAGCGCTCCTGAGTCAACTACTCTGGCCGCTGTGCCACACCTCCCCCATTTGAGGCTCATCTGTCATCTGCCTCTTCGTGTGCGAGTACCTGAACAACAACAAGAACAAATATTTCGGGTTTTTTCAAAAACAAAACCCTTTACAGCTTTTTATTTACAGTTTCAATCATTTACATTATCTCAATCTATGTAGACGCAATAAACCTTTTAATTTGCATGAGAATCCTTTAAAACATAAGTTCTTTCCCTTCTAGTTGTATCTTCACTAGAATTAAACTATTCTCTGGATTTAGCACACACTGCGTGGTTTCCTTAATGTCTCTCTCTGGTTATTGCAGATTGCAGAATTCACCGAATAATAATTAAGTACCTTGTAGATATTCAAGTATCTTGCATTTTTGTTCACCAAGTTCATTCACTGATGCTCAACCATGTTCACCAAGTTCCTTCACTGATGCTCAACCATTTATTTATATTTATTTATTAATGACACTTATAGAGCGCGTACAATTACCCGTGGGCGTCTCGGCGCTAAACTGCAATGATGTCTCTCCCTGATCCGATTGTCCAAAAGCATGTTTTACTGATTGAATAACCAGGTCTTCAGTTTTTTTCTAAACTGAAGCAATGAGGGGCTTGTTTATATATGGTTCGGTAGGGTGTTCCAAAGTTTAGGGGCCGCAATTGAGAAGCGGCGATCACCCCAAGAGACTGTTCTGCAGCGATGAACCACGAGTTGATTGAGTGAGGTAGATCGAAGTGTTCTGGGCGGGTGATAGGGAATCAGTTGCTCTTTGAGGAATCGGGGTCCTTGGTCCTGTAGTGTTTTGTAGACTATGCACAGTGCTTTAAATTTTACCCTGTTGTGGATGGTTAACCAGTGGTAGTTTTTCAAAGTGTCCGAGATAGGTGCAAATTTAGGTTTTTTGGCCAGTGCGCGTGCTGCTGCGTTCTGCACGGTCTGCAATTTTTTTGTAACTCTATTTTGTGCGTTAAGCAAAAGACCGTTACAGTAATCCAAAGAGGTCAAAACCAGGGAGGTGACTAACGTTTTGGCTGCTGAGTCTGGTAGATAGGGAAGAATTTTTCTTACCATTCTGAGCTTAAAATGGGCGTTGGCTGCCACCTTGTTTGCGTGGGCCATGAGATTGAGCTGGTCATCAAATGTTACTCCTAGGTTTCGGACTTTGACCGTGGGACAAGGAGGAGTACCTAGGGCCGATGGCCACCAGGCTGCAGACCAGACTGGTAAAAGATTACCAAAGATGACCACCTCCGTTTTATCGGAGTTGAGCTTAAGGCAATTTTTTGCCACCCACTCACCGATGGCAATCATCCCTCCATGATTCCTTTGTTCCAAATTCCTGACTTGCTTGCATGCATAAAGGAGGTGAATATTAAATGTACTTAGCTTTCTCTTGTCTCTTTTATCTCCTGCAGATCATCGAGATCTCTCTCCAGGAAATGTGAGGTTTCCCGGATACAGGTGATATCTTCACTAGAACTCGATTGCCGAGCAAAGGGTGTAGTCCAAGGGAGTGGTATTTATACCCTCCTGAAATCAAAGATGGCTGCCACATCACATTACTTTTTTGAGAATCTTCTGGCTTATGCTGGACCATTCTGGCTTGTTGCCATGTACTGTCAATGTTTATTTACTGGCTTGTTTCAGAAGCTTCTAATTTCTTCCTCAACTTTGTGGCTTGTTACAGAACCTTCTGGAATGTCCCAGCTAGATTTCCATGTTATTTCAAAGTCTATCTATAAGCAATTAGTTGACAACAGTGTTTCCCTTTACAAACAGTCTTAAATTATGTTACAGTTCTATTACATTTTAACACTTGAGAATATACCCACAAGGACCAACCCCCTGAGATGTTTTGTGAAACACCTGACCCTGTAAACTGGGTGGCCATGATAGTCCCCCCCCTCAATAACTGCTGTCTCTGCGTGTGACCTGGCTTAGTGGGATTCGGGCTGTGAAAGCTGCAAAGGCATTGTTGTGCATGGACATAACTAGCAACTTTCCAAGACCTTTGATCAGGACCATACTGTTTCCAGTCATTTAAGTAGTAGACTTGACCTCAGATTGTCTTGATAAATCGGTACTTATGCCAGTATCAGATTTATTAGGACATGCACTCAGAGGGCACCTTAGAGGTGCCCCCTGTCACCCTACTAGTCACTTAGTGTGTTGGTTGACTGGTATCTTTTAGTCTGCCACCACAGACAAGATTTTGACCCCCTGCAAGGGAAAGCCCATGCTCTTGGAGGTCAGGAATAATGTCTGCTAGGCAGAACCTCCTCCAGCAGGAAGGCTAGGAAATCAGCATATCCTCCCCCCAGGTCTTCAAAACGGACCTCAAAGTTCTCCTCCTCCAAAGACACCTCCTAAAGTAATTCACGCCCTCTCTATTTTCTGATGGAAGACCTCTCAAAACTGAAAACTCTATTCTCCATGACTATGGAAGTGCCTTCCCAGTGTGTTCGTGTGGTTTGAGTGTATGCCATTTATTGCAGTATTATCCTTGTACCTGTGTTTAGTTCTCTTTTGTAACATGCACACGCCACTTTTCTCTTGTAACTCACTGTTTGCTACCTCTCACATTTTGTTTGCTTTTCATACTTGCACAAGTGCCACCATTGCCTACGTAACGTTTGTTCTTGTGCCTCTGTGTCTAGCATATATTGCAGTATATTACCTCTAATTGTACTTTGTTTTCTCTTGTAACCTGCACACTTGTCACTCTTTCCTCCTGTAATGCACTGTTTGCTATCTCATGTATTTTGTTTGCTCACAATTGTCACTTTTACCTCATGTAACTTATCGTCTGCTTTTGTAATTTGTTCACTTGTAATTTTCTGTTCCTATTGTGAAGCTCTCTGACGCCTTCGGGTAAAGTCTGCGCTATATAAAAACGCATAAATAAATAAATAAAATAAAAGGGCAGAGGCATCAAAGCCTCTACCACCTTTGATATGCGACCCCAGCTTCCCCCAAGGCTTGGTGAATGCCACCCCCAGCCTTGGGGCCATTTGGCACCAGAGCAGGCAGGAAATTAAATATTCTGGAGCCATGCAGCACCCAGAAGCCAACCACACCCCTAAAGTGTGCTGCCTGAAGTAAACAGCCAAAGAAGGGTTTCACCTTCTTGATTTTTGGTGAGAAAGGGTCAGGATTATACCCATTCCCCACAGGAAGGGGTCATATAGGGGGTGTAGGCACCTTAGTGGTAGGTAGCCCATTGGCTACTACCATATACTCCAATAGATTCCCTTAAATTAAGTATTTATGGGTCCCCCTGACACCAGGTCCTCAGATTCAACATCATTGAAGCTGAAGAGGACAAAGATGAGACAACATTGTGTGAACTAAGGCCCTGAACCGAAATTGGCACCAAACCCTGCCTGGCTGCTTGGTCCTTGACAGTTGAAAAGACCTGACTCATCCTGCAGCTGTGCCTCATACCAAACACTTGGAGGACTGCTCAGCAATTTGAAAACCAGTGTTCATCTCATTTGGGGTGGTGGAGCCATCAATCTGCATCCATAGGAGCCAACCGCATCTGCCTGGTTCACCTTGTTGCTGACAATCGGGCCCACCAAGGGAGCATCACATCAGGAGGATGTCTTTGTGGCTCCAGGAGGTCAACTGCATCTCTTTGCTGAGTTTCTAGATGCTAGACCCATCCAGGAGCTCCCCTGCACTAATTCCCAGAGCCCCGGAGCACTTGCATCAGCCAAAGCTTGTTATGTGTCCTGCCCAGACACTACCGCCTCAGAAACCTACCTGCATGATGAGGGACATAAGGACAGATTAGACATGTGACCAGAGTGGCCCGATGTTTTATTTTCCTTCCCTATGGAGAACCAACCCACAACTGAGAGAACTTCTAACTCTAGTGGCCAGTCGGCCAAGAGCATCTCCACCCGAGCTCCACAGCCAGGTCAGCGATTCGTGGCTACGTTCCTTTCACCTAGGGGGCTTTGGAACTTGAGCCCCCCCTTTGGATTCACCCAAACTTGCTCCCAAGTCCCTCCTTGCAGCCTTTGTTTCAGGTCCTCATTGACTTCAACGGTGTAGTGCTCGAGGCTACCATTCCGACCAGCACCTCTGCACTCGAACACCCCAGGGCAAGTAAACTGAAACTGCTAGGGGTTCTTTGGACCTTGGCCACTAGATTAAAAATGGCCCCTCCGAACTCCGACTGCAAGTATCCGTTTACTGTGTATGTCTTTCCTCCCATAGGATGGCATTAAAGGCTCATACCTCAAAAAACGTTATTCCAGTATTTTTGCTGTTCATTTGTAAAATAGATATCACTGCTGTGACAAAAAATATTCTAAAGATCTTGGTGTCTAAGTTCTTATAAAAATCTATGATATTTTTATAAATTTGTCTCCGATTTCTTATTGAGTGTGTGATCCATTTATAAACTTTATGTGTACAACAAATGCTTAACACTCCCCTCTGATAAGCCTTAGCTGCTTGACCACACTACCACAAATAGATGCACTTGGGATTATTAAAGTAAGCCCTGTAAATCAATAAAAGTCATCCGGACTTTTTGCATGGTGTTCCCTTACATTGGCATCACTACATAAAAAGCCAGCGTTCTACAGTGGTGCATCGATTAGATCAAATCTAATGTGTTCAAAATGATTCGGACCAATTCTCATAATTACTGGCCACGTATGGTAGCAAACTGGTCCCCACTTTAAAGCGGTTCCTTCCATTACTGGCTACAATATTTCTTTCCTTATATGAGGAATTCACAACTCTACCAAATTTCTGATCGATAAAATTCCCAGTGGCCCCAGAATGCTACCAAAGCAGGAATCTATGGTTCCTGACCACCTGGTAATGGGAGCTTGGACGATAATGTTCAAATGAGCTACATAACTTTGTTGGGTATCGGGCAACACCACAAAGGTCCCAGTAAAGACCTCCCTCAGATAAGGGACCTCAATCTTATTTCAGAGAGCTAGTTTTTCTGAATCCTCCCTGATAATTAAACCAGTTTGTGTCGTCTCCATTTATTCTTTAAATAATAATGAGTGCCCTGCTGCCCACCCAAGACACCCCACAGTACTTTGTATGTTGTGGGCTGTGGTTGGCGGGCTTATGGCCCCGCTACCCCGCCGGCTTCCCTGCCAGTGCCCATCCCAGGTGCCACAGGAGCCAGTATTGATCCCCACTGTGGGAGCAATATTCTTTTGCTTCCAATGGGCGGAAGTAATTCTGTATTTCCCTGCCTGAGCTAGCAGGGAAACATATGTGTCCCAATCTGGTTGGAGCAGCAGAACAATTAAAGTGATAACCTCATCTTTTCTCCCAGGAATACTGCTGCACTACTGTGTCCTAGGACAATGCCTCACGCCTCCAATAGATGGGACAATGCCTCATGCCTCCAGTAGCTGGGACTGCCGGCAAAAAAGCTACAGAGTTAATGGACTTATCCCACACAAGATATGTGTTAGACCTGTCATCCTCAGGGTGGTCTTCCCTCATACTTTTTGCATGCTTACCTCCAATATCTGGCTGTATCTTTTTGCTGGGCTCTTAGCACCTTAACACTACTAACCAGTGCTAAAGTGCATGTGCTTCTCCCATAAACATGGCGACATTAGTGTATACATGACTGGCACATTTATTTTACTTATAAGGTCCTTGTAAAGTGGTATACCATACTCCCAGGGCCTGTAATCTAGATGCTACTAATGGGCCTGCAGCTCTGGTTGTGCCACCCACACAAGTCACCTTTCAAACCTGTCTCAGGTCTGTGTGTACAGTGTACTGCCACTCGACTTGACATTTAAAACTACTTGCCAAGTCTTACACTCTCCTTTTATTACACATAAATCACTATTAAGGTATGGCCTAGGTAGCCGTAGGGGCAGGGTGCTGTGTAAGTAAAGGGTAGGACATGTAGTTTTATGTTTTGCATGTCAGATAGTGACAAACAGCTAAATGTGTTGTTCACTACTGTGAGGCCTAATCCTATCATAGGCTAGCATTGGGAATTCTGTAATACACTTTTAGGCTGTAATTCCTGATTAGAAAGGAGTAGCTGCATCATGTTTCATATCTTTGGATTAGTAATAATACTTATTCTGTAATGGTAAAGTTGGATTTAACATTACTATTTTAGAAATGCCACTTTCAGAGAGTGGACATTTCTCTGCTCTTAACTTAACTCTGTGTGCCTAAAGCCTGTCTCCAATACATGTCTGGGGTGTGTGACAGCTACACTTTGTGTATTCCCTCCAGAAAGCCACACATACATGAAAGGTGGGTGTGACAGAGAAGTCATCCACATTCATCTGCATTCTGATAGCTCTTCCTAGGCATGAAGAGAGGTGGGGAGCTGGCACTTACACATAAATAGGCAGTGGCCTGTTTCCCACACAAAGGGCTGACTACCCCCACAGATATCATGACAGAAGGGATTGGGATGAAAGGGGACCTGTGCACTTCAAGGGCCTGCTTTGAAGTCGCCCCCACTTCAAAGGCACTATTGGGTATAAGTACTGGACCTCTGACCCTACAAAGACAGAACACTACTGGACCTGTGAAGAACTCTGCCAGCAGTAAAGATTGCTGTGCTGCTAGGATTGCCAGGCCTGCTATTTGTCTGCTGCTCTGGAAGAGCTGCTTTTCTGCTTTGCTGTGCTGCCCTGCTTCCTGGTGATCTCTGCCCTACTGAATAGAAGGACTGAACCCATTTCACTTGAACCCAGAGTGACTCCAAGGGCTTGCTGGCTTACCCCCTGTTCTGAAGTCTCAGAGTCATCAAAAACTTCCTTTAAGTATACAACAGCATCTTGACTCTGCCATCTGTGGGTCCTGTCCGGCCAAGTGGTGTCAATCCAGTCCTGGACCCTTCAAAGTTGATTTCTGCTCTCCAGAACCATCAACATCAACACAATAACAACTTATAGCCAATTGCCCTTCGATGCAGATGCAGGAGCCGATCGATGATATCGCTTTCACAGACTGCACAGCTCTACAATGACAGACAGTGCAGCTCAGCCACAACGTAGTGCCTGAATCGTAAAGGGATTCTTCACCGCCTGCGCTGATCAGAACTGACACATTGAGACTTCGGCGGCAACACTTTACTCCATACATGGTACTTTTTCAGCAGGACCTGCATGAGTCCAGTAGCTGACCTGCCCTCCATCGCGGTTGGCCTGAACTTTGATTTTTTCCCGGTCCAGAAGTGCTTGTACACATTAGCCCAGCACACTTAATACACAAATATCACAGATGTGCAGTCAGGAAAGGAGAAGTTGTTCCAAAGACGAGTCGATGTTTGATTTCAATTCATCATTTATTTTTCAATCTTTAAAAACTTTTAGCAGCAAGGCCCTCACACCTATTAATACCTCCAAAAGGACAGCCACCTTTCCGGAACCACTGAAACACCCAGCCGTCAATGCTCTCCTAAAGAAACCTTTGGCTGACCTGAAAATCTTGCTAATTAATGGCTGATATCCCTCCGTCCCTACTGAATCAAAGTGTTGGGAGAAATTTGCAGTCTCTAAGTATTTGCTAGCTATGTGGATGACAAGGCAAAAACTATTGCTTAGCTAATTTTTAACTGGAGGATGAATTACCAGTGCATAGTATATTGATTATACACATCTTACATATATAATGCAATTTACTGTTTTTACGGGCTGCACATCTCCTTAAAATCTTCTTGCAATATTGTAATGATTGGATGATTTTAATGTTTTTATTGCATTTTTTATGATTGGATGTATTTAACGTTTTTTAATGTTTTTATTGCACCTTTTATGGCCTTGATGGCCGAAATAAAGAACTCTTAGTTGGGAGAAATGCCATCAGAAAGTGCCTTTCCGACCACTTCGCCAAATACTAGCTTTTCGATACCGCACAATCAGGATTCAGACCCAACCAAAGCATGTAAACCGCTCTATTGCAGAAACAGGTGACTTCTGAATGATCCTCAACAGAGGAGAAACAGCAGCCCTGATCCTTCTAAGCCTATCAGTAGTGTTCAATACTGTCTCCCACTCTTTCCACATCCAATGACTTTGTAAAGCAGGCATCCAGCAACTTGCCATCAAATAGATCTGCTCCTTCTTCACTGGAAGAGCCCAAACTGTCAACATACCACCGCACTTGTCATATTTGCTGAGTCCCCTTAGGGCTTCTCACTCATTCCAACTCTCTTCAACATTTAAATGACACTTCTGACCGATATCAAATGAGCTCACAACATCCTCACTTATGGTGACACCATGCAACTGATACTGTCCTTCTTAGACAATACACCCAAGAACAAGCTCACCACATGCATGACAGCAGTAGCCGTGTGGATGAAATCCAATTTACTCTAAATGAACTCAGACAAGACTGAGGTGATAGTCTTCGGGAGGGACACCTCAGCTTAAAAATCCACCTAGTGGCCAGCAGAACTTGGACCTACCACCATGCCCTGCTTCTAGGTAAGAAACCTCAGAATCATCCTAGATAACAAACTGGACATGACTACTTAAGTCAATGCAGTGGTCTTGGCCTGCATCACCATACTAAGGCTGCTGAAGAAACACTTCAAGTGGCTACCAGAGACCATTATGAAAACAATCACTAATGCCCTCATCACCAGCAGGCTAGACCATGGAAACATCCTACATGCAATGTTTGGAAAAATAACGGTACCCCCGACAAAATTCCTAAAGCAGGGTGCATCAAGCCATTGAAATCAAAACAAATTAGGAATAATATTGCGGACCTATGAAGCATACACAATATTCTAGACATACACCATTAGGTACAAGAATATATATTTTTTATTATTGGTTTTTATTTTATACCATAGTCGCATATTGATATAATTCAAAAACATCCTACATGCAGCAATTACAGCCAACATGAGCAGACTGTCCAAAACAGCAGCCAGAGTAGTCCTCAATCTACCACGCTGAGCCCACATCACACCACACTTTAGGAAACTCCACTGGCTCTCAAAACACAACAGTGCACAGTTTAAACTCCTCATACACAAACTGCAAAGCTCTCCACAACACTGGCCCAGACTACCGAAAAACCTGCATTCACTTCCACCAACCTTCCGACATTAATATGCAGTGAAGGAGGACAAACCTTCTCATAACTGGCCCCTAAAGCCTAAAATGGCCTCCCACAACACAGTCTTTTCTTTAGTTTTGCAAGAAGCAGGAGACCAGGCTTTTCAAGTAAGCCCCAGGGCTGGCCTCATACACCTGCTAAAAAGCACTTGGATACCCTCACAGGTGATTAGCACGCTATTAAAACACCAATAACATTAAAACATAACAAAAGCTAATGGCTACTTGAAGCAGATCCAAACAACGTGAAATGCTTCATGTCTCAAAACAATTAACACATTGCATGTGTGCTGGTGTGTTAGCACACATCCAATGCATATGAACATGTGGAGTATGGCTAAGCATAGGAATTTCTACTGAAATTATGTCTTATCTTACAGTCAGTATAGCTGATTGCCTCTAGCAGGGGAATTTTATCCAAATAAAAATCCACCCTATGTTGATTAAAGGATTCCTTTATTTGAAGATACTTAAAGTATGAACTATCAAATATATCAAAATCCTGCTGTAGTTCTGAAAATGAGCACAATTGCCCTGATAAAAACATATCCCCAATCCTAGTGAGGCCACGTTGCTCCAATTTCCTTCCAATTACATCATAGAAGAGAGGCGGAAAGAGCGAAGATCTCCACAAAGGAGTGTATTTGTTATAAATTGAAATCTTCATACATTTTTTAACCTTACTCCAAACTTTCCAGACGTTAATTATGCTCTTAAATCGTACTTTCTTAAAATAACTCTGCTTTAGTTGTCAGAGCAGTGTGCCATGCACCGCTCTCCCAAGTGCAAGTTCATAGATAGTTGGGGCAACCATGGGACACCCTTGATCTTCCCTATCCTTATTCTCAGCTGAAAACAATAATATACCCATCTGTTGTAGAAGAGGCGACCAATATTTTACTGACCAAAGGGTTAAAGTTAATGTGACTGATTGTATCTGCCTTAGGAATGGTCCTGACCCCAAGATATATGGTAGTACCCACTCGTCGAATATTGGAGTAGTCGATATTCTCTGTTCAAATTATCTGCGTCTTCTCCTTATTCAGTAAGTACCCGGAACCAACCTCCTTCATTGTGCTCTCAGGATCAATAAGAACTTTAGCGATGTTGTTTGTGTATGCCCGGACCTTTGTTTCATAACCATTTGTAATAATCAGTTTTATTGCCTGATTATGTAAGATTTGCTCAACAAATGGATTAATATAGAGGGCGAATAAGATTGGAGTGCAGGGACACCCCTGTCTTGTCCCTCTAGCCATCTCTTTTCTTCCAGATTCATCACCCATTAATTGAGGTCTTGCCTATGGATCTATTAACATTGCCTTGATACCGGTGATAATTTGGGGGCCAAATCCCTTTACCTCTAATACACTTTATAAATATTTCCATGCCACCCGATTAAATGGTTTTTCAACATTGAGGAGGACCGTAGCCATCTGGCTCCTGGTCACTTCAGCAATATCTAATAAAAATATAACACACCTTATATGATCAGTTGTTCCCCTTCCTGGTATAAAGCCATGCTGTCATGGTGTGACCAGATGAGCTACAATCCTCCCTAAGCATACCACCAAGATTTTGGAATGCAGTGTGGCATCTAAATGTATTGATCGGTGCGAGGTGGGGCTATCCGAGGGTTTACCCTTTTTAGGGAAGATACCGATGTCCGTACCTTTCCAAGATTACGGAGGACGCCCACTCTGTTGCATTCCTAGGAATAGAACTAAGAGAAAGGGAAATACTTCAGTTTGAAGCATCTTGTATAGCTCCAGTTGAATTTTGTCAGGGCCCGCTTCTTTCCCTGAAGCAATGTGGTGTAGAGCATTTAATATCTCTTCGAGTGAGATATCAGCTTCCAATTCCTGCCTGGCGGCTTGGTCTATTTTTCCACCCAGGTTTACACCCTGCACTAGACCAAGCACAGCTGTCAGACAATCATCCCTATATAGATCTTGATAACAATTTTCAAATATACATCAATATGGCTAGCATCAGTTGCAATTGACCCATCCTTTATTTTAATTGAGGCAATATTATTCTTAGTTGGTTTCTGTCTTGCAAGTAGAGCTAGGAGTTTCCTGACTGACTCACCATATTCATAGCTCTCATTCTTATGAGTCAGAGTCGGTCGCTCCTCCTGCCCCATCGCTGCCGCTGCCTCCGCTACCTTTGATAAGTATTGCCCAGTATTGACCATCGTCCTCCTGTAATTATTGTGCCCGCATTATTGTGCCAGTCATTGTTTGAGCTGATATTAATTGTGCCTGCATTAGTAATTATTTTGTGCCTCATCGTCCTCCGTGCCCCTCGAGTGATTGTGCCTGTGCCCCTGTGATTATTGTGCCTCATCGTCCTCCGTGCCCCTGTTAGCATTGTGCATACTTTTGTTTTGGACTCGTCCTCCTGCCCCACACCCGCTCCCTCCAGCTTCACCGCTACCCGTCCCCACTCGCCACCCCGCTCCCGCCTCCCAGCTGCTCCTCCCTTGTTCCGCCCCCCCCTCCACTCTCCATTTATGACAGATGCACTTGCGCGCAGCGGGCGTGCCCTATACGCGCCGAAGGCGCGCCAAAGGTAAGCCCGTCTACGCCCGTCCGCGCCTGGACCGCGCCCAGCGCCATGCCCCCTGGCCCCCGCAAAAACCAACCCACCCGCCTATCATACGATGCCGCATCCCTCACTGCACTCAACACTGGCCGACTCCCCGACTGCTATCGAGCAGCCCCAGGACGCACCCATGGACCCTTCACCTGCCAATCCTGCAAGTTCTACTGCGACAGGACCCACACTACAGCCAATAACACCAAACTGAGCTCAAACAACAACCACCTGAAATGCATCCTGCTCAACACCCGCTCGATCCACAAACACGCCATTGAACTATGGAACCTACTCGACACCACAACTCCGGATGTCGCCTTCCTCACGGAAACCTGGATGAACGCCTCATCAGCACCCGACGTCGCCATAGCCATCCCGGATGGATACAAAATCATTCAAAGAGACCGCACCAACAAAACAGGAGGAGGCATTGCCATCATTCACAAGAACACCATTCGCATCACGACCAGCCCCGACGACACCCTCACAGCCGCCGAACACCTTCACTTCCAGATACATACCGATCCCAAGACCACACTCAGAGGCACGCTGTAATGGCTGGATTTTCTGTTTAGATGGGATCAGCCCCCAGGGGCCCCTGTGACCCAGCCAAAACGTACTCAACCTCCCTTCTTAGATCGTATTCACAATAAGTAGATATACAGATAAATATACAAGTTGCACCTAAGAATGGGGAATAACTATATACATATACAGACTTTCTACAATATCTTATTCACATCAGTTGGCCTCGCGGTCACCCCGACCCAGACCGTTCTACCCTAGGGCAGATCTGACACACAATCTGGTGCGTCTACACACGGGCCTGCAGAACCCAATGCTCCCTTTTCCAAACCGTTCGCGATCCTGCGAAACATACACACTAGTTCAACCACCTAGTGTCCTCATTAGCGCAAGCCACAATCCTGTGGGTATAAACACTGGTTTGACCCCCCCAGTGCTCTCATTAACGCCGCGTGTCAAACGACGACCACATTCCTATGAACACCTATACATATATATATATATATTGGGATATTATCTCAGCTGTCTACTCGGGATGAAACTACAATAATAACTTTGGATATGGGTCCAGATTGTATAGTGTACTCGTTGCTTTTGACATCAGAGGTTCACTCACTCCCTATTTGTGTGATCACCACTTACCTGATTGGGATTACTCGTCCATTCATGCGCCTAGCTTTCACCTAGGAGTATCGTTTACCAAGATTGAACATAAGCACCAGGCACACGGTAATTCTATATGAATTAGGGCATTTATTAACCATAAACGTAAATCACATTACTATGCAGCATTACATTTACACAAGAAATAAAAGAGAAAGATTAGGGTGCACGCACTATAAGGATTGGTCGGACTTCACCTGGTTAACGGGAAATCGGTACTCGGCAGTCATCTAGGCTCCTGTCTCGTCTCTGGGTCCTGGCTCGCCTTGCAGTCACCCTCAGCCGTCCCAAGTGCACGTCTGCACCGATAGGCTCAACCTCGTCTGCTCTCCCTCAGGACCTTGGAACCTTGCTGTTTATTAACTACCGTCTCTCTCTCTCTCTGTATTTAGTGCGCTCCGCGCCACTTCTCGTTCAGTCTATCTCAGAGAGTTTCGGTCTTAAATCTTTCTCCGACTTCAAAGATGGCGGCTCGTCCACCATGAAAGTGAATAATGGCAGAGATGCTAACGGCTAGATGCCGCCTACGGACTGACTCACTGAAAGACTAACACCTTCGCTAATATCAAAGCCCGTTCCTTCATGGAAATTCACGGCCAGTAACCTGCCGCCCACCAAATTCTTGTACCTCCCCGTACCAAGGACACTTTCCCAGCCGGCCGGCCTGAAGTTGTGTCTTCGGAGTGGAGAAAAATACATTCCTTCGATAAGGGTCAGCCTGAACCGGTTCTCTCCAAGCGAACAACAGCTTAAAACTAAAACATCACACTTGACCTAGAAAGCCTTCTCGAGCTACCAGGCAGAAAGCAAAATGGAGTCTATCTCGCTTAAGGCCTACGGAGCCCATAATATGCATAGCTCCATGAGAAACAGATCGGCATGTTAGCAAATGAGTAAATCATGACTAATACTTATATATCTAACCCCTCACTTAAATTCATAAGCCTTACTCTAAGGGAAATGGCACGAAAATGCCTTTACATATGTATGACAGGGTCCCTGTCTATCGGCCTAATCCCTATGCTATGGGGGTGATAGGCTGGAGTCACTCTCCATCATTCTCCTTCTCCAGAGAGCTAGCAAAAAGACAGCCATAACATTACACCCCTTGACTTCAGTCTATCATCCACAAACTAAATGGAACTAACGTCAGTAGACGAATAATATGAAACAAAACTAACTGATCTACGACTCTTAGTAAGTCTAAAAAATTGTAGCAGGGAAGGAATACACTGAATGAAGCAGCAAATCGCTATAAGGGCACAGACAATAATAATAACCCCTCCCAAAATTTGTCGTAAAAAATGCATGTCAGGGAGCCAATTAAAAAGCCAGTCAAAGAAACCCTGATCTATGTGTTCTCTAATTTCTGCCGTCAAGTGGTGGAGATTATTAATATGGGACTGGATATCTTTAGAATGGTCAGACAAATTAAAACAGCATAGACCTTCAAATTCAGAGCATTCATGCCCGTGTTTTAACAGCAAATAATCGATGGCCGCACGATTTTGCAAAATAGCTCTACGTTCACCTTGGGAATCTAACAATAAATCTGACAAAACAGTAGAAGTCTGGTTGATCGACTTGACCATCCAGCAGGCCATCTTGCCGATTGTTTTAGCATTATAAACGGCTAATGCAGGAACACCAATAATAGAAAAAGCTAAACCAAGATATTCTGATCTGGAGAAAAGGTGAACAGAGGAATCACAGTCTTCATGTAAGGACATTGAGTCACGAACAATACGGGAATGTGAAGGAGGATGTGAAGAAAACATTAGCAAACTCAATCTAGTGATGGCACACGGGCCACCAGAAATATTCGCAGGAATATAGGGCCAAGATGAATTCCCACATGAAAAGAGCCATCCAGCTGGTAACATCATTGAACGATAATGGCTAGTGGCTACAACTAAACTTTTACAGGTCATATTGTTATTCACTGAAAGACATGAATTAGGCAGTCTCTTTGAACACAGTAAACGTTGATGGAATGAAAAAGTAGTAGCTGCTTGAAGTTTCAATCGTATACACTCGGAAATGGCCTTAGGATTACAGGTCATAATGAAACAAAGATCACCAGGGGTAATATTAAAAGTAGTAATTCTGGAATTAATAGGGACATCCAAGTCTGGAAGAAGAGTACATGAGGGACAGAATTCATGGGCCGCGAAATCGCCCAGAATAACATTAGGTCGGGCATTGGATACATTAAATACATAATGTAGAGTTTCAATAGATGCAGGGACAGCAACCAAACAGGTAGCTAAAATGTCAGTGACTGATTTCATGGGGGTAAGGCAAAAATGCGGAGAGTTCGTCACTCGCTTCGCGAGTGTGACCCAAAAATTTGAAGAGGCGCGCCACGCGGACCGCGCGGCTCTTATTGTCCCATCACTCGGCGTCGGTGGATCCACTCCTCTGTCAGGGCTAGGGTGGCTTGTGGTCTAGGGCCCGCCCCACTCAGCATTCGGGGTTATCCATGTGGGAAAATGCATCAGTCTTCCTTGGGAGGGCGTTGGTGGTTGTTGTGCTTTAGGCCAGCATGTACGTTTCATCTTTAGCTGTTGTTTGCTGCTGTTCCGCCTAATGCGTGAGATTTGGCATGTTACGCTTAATGCGTGAGGTTTGGCATGTTACGCCTAATGCGTGAGCTTTGGTTGCCGGGTCGCATGCGTGAGCTCCGGAGGCACGCTGACTTACGCGACCACGCCCTGTCTTCAGCGCTCACTATTCTGGACGATTCCTAGGGAGTGGCTGTGTTCTCTCTCTTCTCCCTTTCCTGTTCCCTGCAGATCCAGCGCCTCGCATTGGGATTTCACCGGAGGCTTTCGGTGCTCGTTGTAGGGGGCGTGGCAGTTCCTCAGCTTGCTCAGTTTCCAGCGTTCCAGTGCTGGAGAACCGTTTTGGAGTATTCCAGGAAGCTGTCTTGGTCCTCAAAGTAGTAGAGTAGGTCGTACTCTACAGGTAGGGAATAAGAGATCCTAGTTTTTTGCGTAAGCTGTTTTAAAAGAAGCTTTTTGTTTCTAAAGTGATAATTAAAGTGGCAAATTCATTTTAGATGATTTCAAACACAGAATATGTGAATCTTTCCATGCTTTATTCTTCAAAGTCGAGAATTGCAATCCATTGCTGGCAAGGGTTGTTGAAGGCATTTCAGGGGAGCGCTAAACTTATCTGTAACCACGTAATTTCTGTTTCTATTGCACTTTGTCTAGGCGCAATCCTTTCCTTGTAAATTCAGGCGATGTGGGCCTAGTGGTTATTTTTGCAGATGATGTTTATGAGATAGTTATTTAGGTTACCTTTCAAAACTTTGGTAAAGGAGTTTATTTACTGAAGTGTGATGTTATTTCTTTGATGGAGAATCTGTCGCAATTCACAAGGAAATAGAAAATTAGCAGTATAATGAGTAAAGAGTCTGGTTCTTGAAAATAACTGTGCAAGAAGCTTATCGGATGCTTAGAGAGTTGTTGTAAAGGCTAGTGTTTGGAATACCCTCAGTCTTGTTACAAAGGTCAAAGTCAATTTAGAATTGCAGAATATTTTGTCACTAACTTTTCCCTTTCAGATCTCCTTCCCCGCAGTTCCCTTCCCAATTCCCTTTTCCCCTCGCTTGATCACTCCAAGATTCTGTGTAGTAATTACATTCGGAATTGGAGGTATCGAGAGGTGGGCCCTTATAACTTCACGACAGACCCTGAGGAAGACGTCGCCTGACAGAATAGTGAGCCCACGAATTATTTTCCTCCTGGTCTGTACGTGAAGTCATAATGACTACCATCAATGACATAATGTCAGCGATCATGCGTATGCAAGCTGACTTAAAGGAAACTATGAATGCAACTGCTTTGTTAGCAGCTAAGGTAGACAATATTCAATTGCAGAATACTCCTCTTCCTGAAGAGTTTCAAGAAACCGGGGCTAGTAGGGGTTCTACGAACATAGCCGTTACAGTGCCCCCTCAGATTCCTTTGGCAGCCCCTGAACGTTTTTCTGGGGACTCCTCCAAGGTGCAAATCTTTTTGACCCAGATCGAATTGCATTTTGCTTGTAGACCAGCGGCCTTTCCAACCCCACAGTCAAGAATTGCATTTTTAATTTCTTATTTGACCGGAGATGCCGCAAACTGGGCCGTTCCTTTGGTCAGACAAGATGACACTCTGTTATATAACTGGAAAAGATTTGTGGAAGAATTCGAAAAAGTTTTCGATCGACGAACTGTAACTTTATCTGCAGATCGAGAACTACTTCAGCTAAAACAAGGTAGTAGAGACCTGGTTTCATATTTGTCTCACTTTAATAGATTGATTGCCGAAACTTCTTGGCCAGAGGAAAAAAGAGCAGCTCTCTTTTATCAAGGATTAAAAGATGATCTAAAGGATGTTTTGGCACAAATTGATCCCCAACCAACTATTTGTTCTGAACTAATTAACCTAACTCTGCGTTTAGATCACAGACTCTCTGAACGAAGATCTGATAAAAAGAGAACAGACAAACCTAATTGGAAATCTGAAGGCAAATCTAGACCTCAATTTGGAAACTCTGAATCTAGTACAGAACCAATGGAAATTGGAACTTTAAGGCAACCTTTGTCAAAAGAGGAAAAAGACAATCGTAGAAAGAATGGGCAATGCCTTTATTGTGGTCGAAAAGGCCATTTTGTGAGGGACTGTTTGACTAAGCCTAAAGGAAGGTTTCCTAATTCTAGTAAGTCAGCGGCTCTGGAAAAAGCAGACCAAAAGCCGGAAAACTAATTGGCCCAAGATGTTTGAAGGGAGATCTCTTGGGAACCATTGCCTTCCCTTCTGTGAATTCATGTGTCTCTAACTACAAAGCACATTTCAGATTAGCCGTGCAAATCAGGTTAATTCGTGAAACATGTCAGATGGAGGTTTTAGTAGATTCTGGAGCCACGGGTAATTTTGTAGATTTAGAGACTGCCCAACGCCTAGGAATCATCTGTGAACAAAAGGAAATTCCAGAAATTGTCCAAGCAGTGGATGGCAAAGTACTAGCTGGTGGACCAGTAACCATGCAAACTTCTAAGGTTGTTATGTTCTGTGAAGATGCTAAGCAACAAATACATAGGGAAGAGCTTCAATTTGACGTTATCCAAGCACCTCAATATGGTTTTATTCTGGGAATGCCTTGGCTTTGTTTACATAACCCAACCATAGATTGGCGGAAGAGAGAACTGATTTTCCTGTCTGACTTTTGCCATGTTTCCTGTTTAAACATTCCAAAACCAACTCTAAGTCAATTGGCCACAGCAGAAGAAAAGGAAACACTTTTGCCAGAAAAATACAAGGATTACACAGAAGTCTTCAGTGAGGTTAAGGCGGCACTCCTTCCCCCCCATCGAAGCTATGACTGTCAAATTGATCTAGTACCAGGTTCTAGTGTTCCTAATTGCCGTATCTATGCTTTGTCTGAAAAAGAGAACCAGCATTTAAGAGAGTATCTTGACCAATATTTAGAGAATGGATTCATCCGTCCCTCCAAGTCACCAGCAGCTTCTCCGTTGTTCTTCATTCCGAAAGCAAATGGGGAATTAAGGACTTGCATCGACTATAGGGCATTGAATAAAATCACTGTCAAAAATAAATATCCATTGCCTCTCATCCCTGTTCTGTTGGACCAAGTCAAAAAGGCTAAAATTTACACTAAATTGGACCTTAGAGGGGCCTATCATTTGGTTCGTATTAGGCAAGGAGATGAATGGAAGACTGCTTTCAAAACTAGATATGGACTATTTGAGTATTTGGTCATGCCATTCGGGCTGTGCAATGCACCAGCAGCTTTTCAGTTTTTTTTGAATGACGCCTTGAAGGAATTTTTGGATCTCTTTGTCATTGTCTACATAGACGATATTTTGATCTATTCCGATTCCGAAGTTGAACATGAAGGCCATGTCAAAAAGGTTTTGAGCACTCTTCAGTCTCATAACTTGTATTGTAAACTATCTAAATGCGATTTTCATGTCCGAGAGGTTGAATTTTTGGGAGTTCTCCTCACTCCAACTGGAATGAAAATGACTGACAGGAAGATTAAAGCTGTTGCAGATTGGCCTACTCCAACATCAGTTCGAGACATTCAATGTTTTTTGGGCTTTGCGAATTTTTACCGCCGCTTCATTGATCACTTTTCTGCTGTGGTAGCTCCCATCACACGTTTGCTGAGAAAGAAGGTAAAATTTGAATGGTCCTCAGACGCTGAAAATGCATTCCAGAAACTAAAAAGGGCATTTACTGAAGCACCTGTTCTCATGCATCCCAACGTAGAAAAACCTTTTATCATCGAAGCTGACGCCTCAGATGTAGCCATTGCAGCCATCCTTTCTCAAAGACATCATACTACTGGTCAAATGCATCCGGTTGCCTATATGTCTCGAAAACTAAATCCTGCAGAACAAAACTATGTTATAGCTGAGAAAGAACTACTAGCTATACTGGAAGCTTTCAAAGAATGGAGACATTACATTATGGGAGCAAAATTTACAGTAACAGTTTACACTGATCATAGAAATCTCCAGTTCATGAGTTCAGCCAGAATGTTAACACCGCGACAACTCAGGTGGATGATGTTCTTTGCTGAATATGATTTTGTAATAACTTTTCGTCCAGGTCAAGACAACAAGAAAGCTGATGCTTTATCCAGAAAAGACTCTTCTTTGATTCGCTTTGAAGGTACCCCTCAACCTATTATCGATCCTGGCAAGGTAATCAGTGTACTCTCGGCGGATCAATTCCTGGAGAATATTCATGAAAGTTTTCCTTTGTCTCAGTGGAAATCATGGCTGAAACCCAACATTGACCAAACTATCAAAGAAGGGATACCTTTTCACGGAAAGCAAGTGTATCTGCCCTCTTTGCAATTACAGGAAACTGTGTTCAACTGGTTACATTCACATCCTATGGCTGGACATCCCGGTCCAAAAAAAACTGTGGAGAAAATACAAAGAATGTTTTGGTGGCCAACGCTACAAAAAGATGTAATGAAGATGGCTAATAATTGTGAAGTCTGCGCAAGATGTAAATCTGATCACACTAAACCAAAAGGATATCTACAGGTTCTACCAACTCCAACTGAACCATGGAAGCACATCTCATTGGACTTCATTACTGACTTGCCATCAATCAATCAGTATACTGTGATTCTAGTGGTTGTGGACAGTTTAACCAAATATGCACATTTCATTGCCTGCAAACAGTTACCTTCTGCTGGTCAATTAGCTCAATTATTCTTGCAAAATGTGGTTCGCCTACATGGACTGCCTTCAGTTTTGCTCTCAGATCGTGGTTCTCAGTTCTCCTCCAAGTTCTGGCAACAATGGTGTAAAAATCTACAGATCATTTCCAATATGTCCACCAGTTATCACCCTCAAACTGATGGACAAACTGAGAGATTGAATCAGACTTTGAAACAATATTTAAGGTGTTATGTTACAGACTCTAAGAAATCTTGGTTAGATTTGCTTTGGATTGCTGAGTTTGCATACAATACATCGCCTCATTCATCAACCGGATCATCTCCCTTTGAGGCGCTTTATGGTTACGTGCCGAACACCATTCCACTGACTCTGCCCAATGATGGGGATGGTGTGCCAGCAGTTAGAGACTCTGTGCAGCTTATGCAAAATATCCATCGTCGTATTCAAGGTCGCTTGTTACAGAGCAAGCAGAAATATAAAGAGCAGTATGATAAAAAACATCGTTCTGGTCCAGAGTACGCCCCTGGGGACAAAGTTTGGCTGTCGACAAAGAACTTGAACTTTAAACACAAGAGTATGTTTCATCCTAAGTTCATTGGTCCTTACCCAGTTCTACGTCAGGTGAACCCTGTGACATTCAAACTGTTGTTGCCCAAGTCTCTACGCATTCATCCAGTGTTTCATACTTCCCTTCTTAAACCTGCTGATCAGACCCTGGCCCCTCGTCCAGCACCAGTTTTGGTTCATGGTAGTTGGGAATATGAAGTGCAGAACATTTTGGATTCTAAACGTCGGGGCTCAAAGTTGTGGTATCTTGTTTCTTGGAAGGGGTATGGTGCTGAAAATGACTCCTGGGAGCCAGCTGATAATGTCCATGCCCCTCGCTTGCTGCGCCGCTTCCACCTCCTTCACCCTCTAAAGCCGGGCCCTAGACCACTCTTGGGAGGGGGGAGTACTGTCAGGGCTAGGGTGGCTTGTGGTCTAGGGCCCGCCCCACTCAGCATTCGGGGTTATCCATGTGGGAAAATGCATCAGTCTTCCTTGGGAGGGCGTTGGTGGTTGTTGTGCTTTAGGCCAGCATGTACGTTTCATCTTTAGCTGTTGTTTGCTGCTGTTCCGCCTAATGCGTGAGATTTGGCATGTTACGCTTAATGCGTGAGGTTTGGCATGTTACGCCTAATGCGTGAGCTTTGGTTGCCGGGTCGCATGCGTGAGCTCCGGAGGCACGCTGACTTACGCGACCACGCCCTGTCTTCAGCGCTCACTATTCTGGACGATTCCTAGGGAGTGGCTGTGTTCTCTCTCTTCTCCCTTTCCTGTTCCCTGCAGATCCAGCGCCTCGCATTGGGATTTCACCGGAGGCTTTCGGTGCTCGTTGTAGGGGGCGTGGCAGTTCCTCAGCTTGCTCAGTTTCCAGCGTTCCAGTGCTGGAGAACCGTTTTGGAGTATTCCAGGAAGCTGTCTTGGTCCTCAAAGTAGTAGAGTAGGTCGTACTCTACAGGTAGGGAATAAGAGATCCTAGTTTTTTGCGTAAGCTGTTTTAAAAGAAGCTTTTTGTTTCTAAAGTGATAATTAAAGTGGCAAATTCATTTTAGATGATTTCAAACACAGAATATGTGAATCTTTCCATGCTTTATTCTTCAAAGTCGAGAATTGCAATCCATTGCTGGCAAGGGTTGTTGAAGGCATTTCAGGGGAGCGCTAAACTTATCTGTAACCACGTAATTTCTGTTTCTATTGCACTTTGTCTAGGCGCAATCCTTTCCTTGTAAATTCAGGCGATGTGGGCCTAGTGGTTATTTTTGCAGATGATGTTTATGAGATAGTTATTTAGGTTACCTTTCAAAACTTTGGTAAAGGAGTTTATTTACTGAAGTGTGATGTTATTTCTTTGATGGAGAATCTGTCGCAATTCACAAGGAAATAGAAAATTAGCAGTATAATGAGTAAAGAGTCTGGTTCTTGAAAATAACTGTGCAAGAAGCTTATCGGATGCTTAGAGAGTTGTTGTAAAGGCTAGTGTTTGGAATACCCTCAGTCTTGTTACAAAGGTCAAAGTCAATTTAGAATTGCAGAATATTTTGTCACTAACTTTTCCCTTTCAGATCTCCTTCCCCGCAGTTCCCTTCCCAATTCCCTTTTCCCCTCGCTTGATCACTCCAAGATTCTGTGTAGTAATTACATTCGGAATTGGAGGTATCGAGAGGTGGGCCCTTATAACTTCACGACAGACCCTGAGGAAGACGTCGCCTGACACCTCTCCCGGCGTAGCAAGCCAAAAGGAGTCCAACGCCGACACATCCTGCAGCCGCAGTCCAAAGAATGATCTGAAAGAATAGAAACACAGGCCTTAATCATTCTCGTAAGTAACATTTATCAGCCGGGACAGCTTCCCAGCCATCTTTCCCTGGCTTCATCACCAAAACGGTGTTGTCATGACCGGTCGCAATAATATCAGCCTGTTCAGGAGGATTTTTAGGCGATTGCACCCATATTTTAGCTCCAGGAAGATCAGACGATCCGAAGCCTTTTTGTCCTCGCACAGTTAGCAACGTTGGGGCAGAGCCTTTCTTGATCTCACCACTGAATACAGGCATAATCAATAATTGAGCAACACGGTCAGACTTTTTGATCAACAAATCAGTCTCACTGCTATTAAGCAAGAGAACCTTAATCTCTCCCTGATAATCACTGTCAATCACACCACCAAGGACTTGAACACCTTTCAGGGCCAGGCCAGATCTAGGGGCAATTAATCCAAAACTACCGGCAGGTATAGAGACACCAATGCCAGTTTCAACAATTATTCGATCTTTTCCTGGGAAGTGTACATCATTTAAAGCATGCAGGTCGAGGCCTGCGGAACCTGGGGTTGCTCTACATGGAGCCAAAGCACCGGGGGTAATTTCCCAATAAGTGACAGTGGTTTCAACAGAATTAGGTTTCGCATCAACACGTGGAGGAAACAAACGCATCAAAGGAGATTCAGCATGCAACAAAGGACGATTATTTAAAATTAACAAAGCTTGAAGTAGGACATCTCTCCACTGGCTGTAACGGTCATCAGTCAACTTGCGCAACTGTTCTTTCAACAAGCCATTCATTCTCTCAATCAGTCCTGAAGCTTGTGGATAATATGGAATGTGAAACACCCAGTCAATATTATTTTCCATACAGAATTCCTGCACCAATCTTCCACGAAAGTGGGATGCATTGTCTGATTGAATTTGGAATGGGACACCATAATATAGGATAATCAGCTCCAGGGTTTTAATCGTATTCACTTGGGTAGCATTCTTGCAAGGGAAAGCGACCAAAAGGCCACTATAAGTATCAACAACTGTACAAATGTATTGACAGTTTCTGCTCATAGGGAGGGGACCAATATAATCAATCTGCCAAATTTGGGCGGGCAATTTACCTCGGTGTAAGTGGCCCCGAACAATCTGAGGCACCTCTTTCTTTCTAGAATGCTGGCAAATGGGACAATGTAGAATGGCATCTTTAATTAAAGAAAAGGGAATATAAATTCCTCTATCAGCAGCCCACCTGTTAGTGGCTTTCTCTCCAAAATGTCCTGCTTTCTGATGGGCCCATTTCGCCAATCCCGCCAAATTAGAATCTTGCATGTCAACCACTGCCTCAGAAATTTTAGACTGTTCATCTGCAATGTTATGGAAAAATTTGTCAAGGGAATCGATTGGAGTATGAGCATCCACGTGAAAGATTGTTACAGTACTGTGCGGAAGCAGTTCCCAAATTTCTTGCCACAAGTCTTTACCCCATAATTCCTTGGAGTGCAATTCCCAATTGTGCGAGTGCCATGTAGGCAACCACACCGCTAGTCCATTTGCAGTGGACCAAGAATCAGTAAAAATATGACATGTGCCTGGTAACTCCTGTTTCAAAACTTGGTAAACTGCATAGAGTTCAGCATACTGACTACTCTTACCATCTCCAGTAGTGCTCAATAATTTCTGTGTAATCGGATTATAGGAGACAGCTTTCCAATATCTTTTGTCACCAATGAACTTCGCAGAACCATCCGTAAACCACACATGTTTTCTATCCTCCGCGGACAGATCATTAAATGATTTACCCCACTTCACGGGAGACTCCTGCACTATGGGAACCGAACACTCACTTTCAGCCTCATTGGAGGGCGCCTGCGCCACTCTCTCATGTAAAACCGCCACACCTTTCGGACCCACACGTGCCCTGTCCTGAATGTACCATTTCCATTTAATCACACTAGCCTCCTGAGCATGTCCAATTCGATGGGACTTCGGTGAACTCACAACCCACTGCATGATGGGAATTTCAGGCCTCAAAATCACAGCATGGCCTAAAGTCAATTGCTCGGTATCCACCAGAGCCCAATAACAAGCAAGCAACTGTTTTTCAAAAGGTGAGTAACGCTCACCAGCCTCTGGCAACTTTTTGGTCCAAAAACCTAATGGCACTTTTTGTTTGCCCTGCTTTTGCCACAAACTCCAATTGGCATACAGACCTTCCACGGATACATTCAAATCCACATCACCATCACTCACGGGCCACAAATCCAAAGCATACTGAATAGCTTCTTTAGCCAAATTAAAAGCAGTCTGTTGAGATTCGCCCCATTCAAACGCATTCTTTTTATGAGTGACTCGATACAAAGGGGCCAAAATCTGACTCAAATGGGGAATATGCTGACGCCAAAATCCAAACAATCCAATAAAGCATTGAGCTTCTTTCCTGTTTCTGGGAACAGCAAAATCAAGTATTTTTCGCTTAACCTGTGGAATCACCTCTCTGTGACCCTCATGCCAATTAATTCCTAAAAATCTTACAGCTTGGGAAGGAGTTTGTAATTTGTCAGGATTAATTTCCCAACCTTTCGCTCGCAGACAATCAATAATTTGATCTAAATGGGACTGTACCTGGTCTTGTGTTTCACCTTGAATCAAGATGTCATCAATATAATGACAAATCTGAACTTGTGGAATCGTGGGCACCTCAGATAAATGTTCCGCCACCAGCCGGTGACAGATCGTAGGACTATGTACATAGCCTTGAGGAAGACTCCGGAACGTCATTTGACGTCCATTCCATGTAAAACTGAATTGCCCCTGGCATTCGGGGGCAATCGGAATTGAAAAGAATGCATTAGCAATATCAATCAAAGCATACCACGTACCTGGATGCTTTTGAATTCTCTCAATTAGTGTAACAATGTCAGGCACTGCAACAGTCAATTTAGGTGTATGTTTATTCAATTCTCGATAATCAACAGTCATGCGCCAAGAGTTGTCACTTTTGCGCACGGGCCAAACAGGATTATTCCAAGCAGATGTGACCGGAGTAATGACTCCCGCGTCAACCAAATCCTGAATCGTAGCTGTAATTTCTTCATGACCACCCGGAATGCGATATTGTTTCTGAGAAATCACTTTTGTCGCTAAAGGGATCTTAATAGGTGGCATGCGTAAACGGCCAACCCGTATGGGTCTGGTCGAAATGTACTGTCTAGTACCAAATTGATAGTAACCATCATCCAAATGCAAAGCCATACCTTTCAAAATGTCAATTCCAATAATGTATTCCAAAAGTGGCACAACCAACACAGAGTATTCTCTACGAGGAATCCTACCAATTTTAATCTCAAGTGCAGTTTGAACTGCGGGTGTTTCTTTACCACCCAGACCGGTAATTGTGAAGGACTGTCCATGAAATTTTCTTGACTTACCATGAATTAAAGTGGCCTCCGCTCCAGTATCAACTAACGCTCGGGCCCTTTGGATATTACGATGTTTCCAAAAAATCTCAATATCTACATAGGGTCTGTAATCTCTGTGGGCCCACCTGCGTACCGGAGCTTGACCTATTTCCTAGTCAGTTTTCCTGCGTTCCGTCAACCAAGACAGATCAGGGTAAATGTTTTCAGCTTTCTTGGGTATCAGAATTTCTTGTTCATATCCGTCTCCAGTTCGAAACGGATTAGTATCGGGTTCAAAAAGTTGTGAATTACGGTCAGAGAATCTGATACGATCCTCCCTCCTTCGTACGTCAGGGGAATAACTCCTTGCATCTCTACGTCCGCTAGGGCCACGATCATCTCCACCCTTCTCACGATCATCCTCTCTCCCCCTCCCCTCATAACGACGGGGGGAACCACCACGTTCATGGCGCCGATCATCACGGCGATCAGAATTCATACGTCGCCTCTCATCACCGCTGTCATCTGAACCACGATCATACTCATTCTTTCGCACACGACGGGCACCTTCCTTTCGATCCAAACCACGCTTACGAAACATATCCCATAGGACATTATTAGGTTCACCATCAATCTCTTCCCTTTTGACACCATCCGCAAGGAGAGCAAAAAACATGTCACGTCTAGAGAACTTATAGTCCCCAGCAGTACGACCCTCAGGTCGGGATTGTCTTTCAGGTTTAAACCATTCACCCAGCTCACCAAGCTGACGAACAGACTCAAGCACAGCAGACAAAGGATTGCCAGTTTGATTAATCAATAAAGTCATCATGACCTGCTTGTAAGCAACAGGAGAAGAACGGATAATGCGATTACGCACAGAAGATGTTAAAAGACCATCCAATAATCTGTCAGCAGTACTAAGGAAGATACAGGTTTTCATGACTTCTTCCTTTAAACGTTGCGACGCATCGCGCAGAGTATACCACGGCTTTTCATCAGAGGGCCAATCAGACTCAGTTGGATATTTATGATTACAGCCATCAGACGCAAGCTGGAGCAAAGAAGTTTGAACATTACCATTAAAATTCCGAAAATGGTCCTGAATAGTGGAATCAGAACTCAAAGAGCAAAATCGTAAGCAATCAACGGCATCGAGCATAATACCGGAAGCGCCAAGCTCATAAAGGCGCACCATCCAGGTAAGCAAGGTCTCACCAGGTCGTTGTTTAAATCGTTGCAGGATATCACTAATCTCCTGCTGAGTAAAATCTTCAATACAGTCAAGAGCGATACCACCTGGATTACCAGGGGCTTGTTGTAATTTCCGTCGAAAGATCGGGTGAGCAGAAACTGCGGGAAGAGCTTCCGAGGAAGCCCGCATCTTAGATTTAACATCACAATCAGGGCAAGCTACGTCGTCCGCACGGGAAGAACGAGCACGGTCACAATCGGGAGTTGAATCAATGCACGAAGCAGATTTACAATCACGTCCGGAGCGAGAAGACTCGCGCTTGTCACCCTCCTCTGCCGAGGAGTCAGAAGTATGAGAATCCCAGATATTACCGTCCCACTCATCGGGGTTCCAATCCATTCCAGCTTTTGCTACAACCATACGCACTTTGCGTGAAGACACACGTCCACGACGATGTTTATACTTATATCGTGCAATACGGACCGCAGCCCTTTCGGCAATGGTCTGATATGTTTCAAGTTTATCGGCAAGCAATTTATTTTGACAACGCAACAAAGTGTGCGCATTCTGCAACTCGACACACTGTCCTTCCGAATCTTTAAACTGTTTCTGTAGTTGCACAACCCTCTCATGCATTATTCTGTATGCATTAAGAATAATCCACCCTCTGCGTCCTAAAATAGGAAGCTCATCACCCTTCACTACTGGCGCTTTCTGTAGGCACGAAATCACATCAGCAGGCTCCGCCTGCTCCAAGAATGAAGACCAATTTTCGCTCAAACCAGTAGAATCAGCCCACTCACGGGCCAAAGCCTCGTAAGGCGTAGACTCCCAGCCGGGAATCTGAATCGGTAATTTGAAAACCGACGATGATTTTTTCACAAACATAATGATACACAAAAAATATATATACACAATTATAAACAAAATTTTATACGTACAAGCCGAGCGCAAACCAACGAGATGAAAACAACACAATGCACACAGGCTTCGTAAACAGTTCGTGACGCCAGATGTAATGGCTGGATTTTCTGTTTAGATGGGATCAGCCCCCAGGGGCCCCTGTGACCCAGCCAAAACGTACTCAACCTCCCTTCTTAGATCGTATTCACAATAAGTAGATATACAGATAAATATACAAGTTGCACCTAAGAATGGGGAATAACTATATACATATACAGACTTTCTACAATATCTTATTCACATCAGTTGGCCTCGCGGTCACCCCGACCCAGACCGTTCTACCCTAGGGCAGATCTGACACACAATCTGGTGCGTCTACACACGGGCCTGCAGAACCCAATGCTCCCTTTTCCAAACCGTTCGCGATCCTGCGAAACATACACACTAGTTCAACCACCTAGTGTCCTCATTAGCGCAAGCCACAATCCTGTGGGTATAAACACTGGTTTGACCCCCCCAGTGCTCTCATTAACGCCGCGTGTCAAACGACGACCACATTCCTATGAACACCTATACATATATATATATATATTGGGATATTATCTCAGCTGTCTACTCGGGATGAAACTACAATAATAACTTTGGATATGGGTCCAGATTGTATAGTGTACTCGTTGCTTTTGACATCAGAGGTTCACTCACTCCCTATTTGTGTGATCACCACTTACCTGATTGGGATTACTCGTCCATTCATGCGCCTAGCTTTCACCTAGGAGTATCGTTTACCAAGATTGAACATAAGCACCAGGCACACGGTAATTCTATATGAATTAGGGCATTTATTAACCATAAACGTAAATCACATTACTATGCAGCATTACATTTACACAAGAAATAAAAGAGAAAGATTAGGGTGCACGCACTATAAGGATTGGTCGGACTTCACCTGGTTAACGGGAAATCGGTACTCGGCAGTCATCTAGGCTCCTGTCTCGTCTCTGGGTCCTGGCTCGCCTTGCAGTCACCCTCAGCCGTCCCAAGTGCACGTCTGCACCGATAGGCTCAACCTCGTCTGCTCTCCCTCAGGACCTTGGAACCTTGCTGTTTATTAACTACCGTCTCTCTCTCTCTCTGTATTTAGTGCGCTCCGCGCCACTTCTCGTTCAGTCTATCTCAGAGAGTTTCGGTCTTAAATCTTTCTCCGACTTCAAAGATGGCGGCTCGTCCACCATGAAAGTGAATAATGGCAGAGATGCTAACGGCTAGATGCCGCCTACGGACTGACTCACTGAAAGACTAACACCTTCGCTAATATCAAAGCCCGTTCCTTCATGGAAATTCACGGCCAGTAACCTGCCGCCCACCAAATTCTTGTACCTCCCCGTACCAAGGACACTTTCCCAGCCGGCCGGCCTGAAGTTGTGTCTTCGGAGTGGAGAAAAATACATTCCTTCGATAAGGGTCAGCCTGAACCGGTTCTCTCCAAGCGAACAACAGCTTAAAACTAAAACATCACACTTGACCTAGAAAGCCTTCTCGAGCTACCAGGCAGAAAGCAAAATGGAGTCTATCTCGCTTAAGGCCTACGGAGCCCATAATATGCATAGCTCCATGAGAAACAGATCGGCATGTTAGCAAATGAGTAAATCATGACTAATACTTATATATCTAACCCCTCACTTAAATTCATAAGCCTTACTCTAAGGGAAATGGCACGAAAATGCCTTTACATATGTATGACAGGGTCCCTGTCTATCGGCCTAATCCCTATGCTATGGGGGTGATAGGCTGGAGTCACTCTCCATCATTCTCCTTCTCCAGAGAGCTAGCAAAAAGACAGCCATAACACACGCTCATCTACAGACCCCGCGCACAATTCAGTGAAGACATCGCTGACTTCATCAGCCCACACGCCCTCCCCTCCGATGACTGCTTTCTCCTTGGGGACCTCAACTTCCACCTGGAGAATAACAACGACAACAACACCTCCACCCTGCTGGACAACCTTGCCAATCTCGGACTCAAACAACTAGTGAACACCCCCACCCACTATGCCGGACACACACTTGACCCAATCTCCTCCTCCAGCAAGCACATTTCCTTCAATCACGCCACAGGTCTCCACTGGACAGACCACAGCTGCGTCCACTTCAACTTCAGAAAGAACACAACCTACCACCACCCGAAACAAGTTCCTCGCAGAAGCTGGAACAAAATCTCCACCGACCAGCTCACCACATCTCTGAACCAAAACCCTCCCGCCAGACCAACAGACCCAAATCAAGCAGCCATCAATCTCGCACAATGGATCACCCACTGCGCTGACGAACTAGCACCCTTGAAAAACCCTCCCAACAAGCCAGGAAGCAAAAAAACCTCTTGGTTCAACAACGACCTCAAGGACTCTAAAAAGAACTGCCGCACCCTCGAGAAAGCCTGGAGAAGAAACCCAACGACAGACAACATGACCGCCCTCAAGGATGCCACCCGCAAACACCACCAGCTGATCCGCACCACCAAAAAATCAGCATGCAAGGATCGACTAGACAACAACGCCCACACCAGCAAGAAACTCTTCAGCATTGTCAAAGAGCTCACCAATCCCAACGCCGGCAACAACGACATCACTCCCTCGCAAGACCTCTGTGACTCTCTAGCCTCGTTCTTCCACAGCAAGATCGCAGACATTCATAACAGCTTCGGCGACCTGTCCACTCCCCTCACCACTGAACCGAAGCCCCCCACCACCACCCTCCGTGCCTGGTCCCCGATCAGCACAGAAGACACCATCCGCTTGATGAACTCCATCCACTCCAGATCGCCAACCGACCCTTGCCCTCATCACATCTTCAACAAGGCCGACTCCATCATCGCCCCCCAACTACGGGACATCATCAATTGCTCCTTCAACACCGCTACTTTCCCGGAGAGCTGGAAACATGCTGAACTCAGCGCCCTCCTGAAAAAATCTACAGCAGACCCCACCGAGCTTAAGAACTACCACCCCATCTCGCTCCTCCCATTCCCCGCCAAAGTCATAGAAAAGACTGTCAACAGTCAGCTCGCCGCCTTCCTCAAGTCCAACAATTCCCTCGACCCCTCATAGTCCGGTTTCCTAGCCAATCACAGCACCGAGACCGCCCTCATCGCAGCCACAGACGACATCCGGGCACTGCTCGACAACGGGGAAACAGTAGCCCTCATACTCCTGGACCTCTCCGCAGCATTCGATACGGTCTGCCATCGCACCCTAGTACATCGCCTCAGGAACGTCGGGATACAAGATAAGGCCGTGGATTGGATCATCTCATTCCTCACCGGAAGAACCCAGAGAGTACGCCTCCCCCCTTTCAGATCAGAGGCCACCGAAGTCATATGCGGCGTACCACAAGGATCATCGCTCAGCCCCACCCTCTTCAACGTCTACATGAGTCCCCTCACATCCATCGCACGCCATCACAACCTCAACATCATCTCCTACGCAGACGGCACCCAACTGATCCTTTCCCTCACCAAGGACCCAACCACCGCTAAAACCAACCTTCACGAAGGGATGAAAGACGTAGCCGACTGGATGAAGAACAGCCGTCTAAAACTGAACTCAGACAAGACGGAAGTACTCATCCTAGGATCATCCCCCTCTGCCTGGGACGACTCATGGTGGCTCCCGGCCCTGGGTAGCGCACCCAAACCAACGGACCATGCTCGCAACCTGGGATTCATCCTAGACTCCTCCCTCTCGATGAGCAGACAAGTCAACGCCGTCTCATCATCATGTTTTAACATCCTACGCATGCTCCGAAAGATCTTCCGATGGATCCCCACCGAAACAAGGAAGACGGTCACCCAAGCACTCGTCACCAGCCGACTGGACTACGGAAACACCCTCTACGCCGGAACCACAGCCAAACTACAGAAAAGACTTCAACGTATTCAGAACGCCTCCGCTAGACTCATCCTAGACATTCCTCGCCACAACCACATATCCCGTCACCTGAGAGACCTGCACTGGCTCCCCGTCAACAAGAGAATCACATTCCGTCTCCTCACCCACGCACACAAGGCCCTCCACGACCAAGGACCCAGATACCTCAACACTCGCCTATCCTTCTACACCCCCACTCGCCAACTACGATTGTCCAACCAAGCCCTCGCCGCGATTCCACGCATCGGAAAAGCCACCATGGGAGGAAGGTCCTTCTCCTACTTGGCGGCCAAGACCTGGAACTCCCTCCCCACCCACCTCCGTCTTACACAGAACCACCTCTCATTCAGAAAGCAACTCAAGACCTGGCTGTTCGATCAATAGCTAACCCCTCTCCCTCAAGCGCCTTGAGACCCTCTGGGTGAGTAGCGCGCTATATAAATTTTTGACTTGACTTGACTCGCAATTTTCTGAGTATAGTAGCTGTTTATCTCTGGTTTTACCGTTGTAACTTTAAGCTGAATTTGTGCTACGTCTAACCTGCGACTAATCCTTACCACATGCTCTTTTTCCAATTCAGCTAATTTTTCGAGCAGACTTCTACACTTGGCCTCCTTCTGTTTCCTATTGCACACCACAACGCTGATGATCTCTCCCCTACACCCTGCTTTTGAAGCTTCCCATACAATACCCTGTGGGACACTATACCCATTAATGTCAAAATAGCCGACCACCCAACTTCTAATAAGCTCTATGAATACTGCATTTACCATATGTTTTCTATCAAAGGTCAATTTGTAATTGTGCTTAGACTACCCTTGGACCGCTACATCAAGAACCAAGGGATTATGATCTGGCATAAACTGTGGCAGTTTCCTAATCCCTACTTTATCCAACATTCTAACAGAATCCAAAAAATAATCCAACCTGGCATACTATTTATGTGGGCAAGTAAAATACATGTAGCCAGGGTCAGAGGGGTGTTTAGTGTTCCAAACATCAGCTAGGCCGTAGCTGGCCATAAGTGAGGTCAATGTCCTGTGAACTCGTGTTTTTCCCCCTGATAGTTACTCATTTAGAGACTATCCACTGGCTAATGTATATTCAGATCCCCACAAATTATCAGTGAATCTGACCAGGACACTAATTCCACCTCCTAGTCTTCCAGCATTTTAGGATCATCCTGGTTTGAGCCATAGATAGTACATACTATTAATCCCATATCCAGCTCAACCAATCCACATCTACCACATTTGTCCACCAGTGTACATCTCACTGGCCCAATTTTATTCCTAGCAAGGGATAAATAGGTACTATACTCAGAAAATTGTGGAAGGATAGAAGACTCGTAAGAAGGAGAGCTATGAATATGGTGAGTCAGTCGGGAAACTCCTAGCTCTACGTACAAGACAGAAAGCAACTAGGAATAACAATGCCTCAATTAAAAGAAAGGATGGGTCAATTGCAACTGATGTTAGCAATATTGTATTATATTTGAAGAATTTTATCAAGATCTATATAGGGATGATTGTCTGACAGCTGTGCTTGGGCTAGTACAGGGTCGACCTGGGAGGAAAAATAGATCAAGCCGCCAGGCAGGAATTGGAAGCTTATATCTCACCCGAAGAGGTATTAAATGCTCTACACCACCATGCTCTGATATTAGAACTCTGAGAGGAGCAAGCCAATAAAGTATACCCTTTGATCAATAGAATTTCCCTCCTACCCCATGGGATATGTGTCTCCTGTTAGCAAATTATATCAGGGGCTACTGATCTTAGAACATCAGCAAACCTTGAGGGCTTGACTTATCCTTTAACCCAACCACATTAATGGAGCATATAGTTATTTGAACCATTTGATATCAAAAACAATCAAAATGCATTTATTCTCTTGGTCATATTTTGCCAAGATTTAAATAAAACTTCTTTGCTCTTCTTCTGGATTTATTTTGTATTGTCTAACCATACTCTACTCCAACCTCTCTGCCCCCACTACCGGCACCCCAACCCCTGCCATATCTTCCCTTCCACCCCATCCTTCCACAGCCTGGGACACCCACCCTCCTCCCCTTTCCTCCTCCCTCTCCAGCCCTGAAAATGATGCAGACCGCGCATTGGTCTGTGAGAAAGATGAAGACATCTTCCTAAACCCATGGTCAATCATTACAAACAACTGGCTAACAGCTGTTCATCAACTACCCCTTGTCCAATACATGACAGAACTATATTTACACATATTTACAATATCGTATTGGAAAGTATCCCAGATGATCTTGAGAAGACTGACACAAACTGGTCTAGGAAACTAGAGGAGCCAGACACTGATCCAGATAAATCACTTGGATTACCTTCAAAGATCTTCCTCTCAGCTAATTTCAGGGCACAACATTATAAGACAGTATTCAATCAGTACTTCATTGATTAAGCTTTTTGGGTGGGGAAAAAGGGAAGATGATAAGTATCCTAGGTGTGGTGTTGCCCTGCTGATTTGTTTTATATATGTTTCACAGCTGTGATAAGCTACTACCCAAGAAAATGGTCTAGAGACATTTTGAAAGAAAATATGTGGGTGAAGGATCTGTCTCAGCACACTTATGATGTTACTTGGGAATGATAACAACAGCAGATTAGACACAACTCAAATTAATTTGGTCTTCATATCGGTCCCAGACGCTGGGCTTTTAGTCGCAGCAAGATGGAAAGATCCAGAACCCCCCTCCTTTCATGCGTGGCTTAGTCGATTGATAGGCATATACAACCAAGAAAGAACTTTATATAATTGTAATGGTAGACAGGCTAGGAAGTTGGGACTAAAGATCTGGGGCCAGAAGTAGGTAATCTCAATTTACCTATTCTTAAATACCGAATCATACCGATTCGGTATTTAAGAATAGGTAAATGGGATGTAGGTAATTTTTCGTTAATAATTACCGAATCGGTAAGTTTCGGTAATTACCGAATCAGTATTTACCGATTCGGCAATTGCCATTCATTCCTATGGGCCTGGAGGCCCGTAGGAATGAATGGCAATTACTGAATCGGTAAATACTGATTCGGTAAAAGTGGAAAACATTGAAGGGTGATAGGGTGTCACTTTGACACCCTGTTGCACCCCTCAATTGTGTATGGGTTGCCATGTGGCACAAATACATGCCCTAAGAGCATGTACGTCTGCCACATCGCATTGTTGGAAAAGCAAAATAAATGCTTTTTCACAGGTTTTCATTATTTACCACCAACTTGTAGTTGGTGGTAAATAACGAACCCTTAACTGAGGAATGCACCAACTTAAGTGCTCCCTACATCCTGGATTCGGTAATTTACCAAATCGGTATGTTAAGAATTCGGTATTTTACCGAATCCTTAAATTACCGATTCAATAAAATACTGAATCCTAATAAAATGTCACCTCCATGTAAAAAGCCCAATACCGGTCGTATCGGCCGATATTCGGTCATTTCGGCCTTTACCGACTGGTATTGGACGACCTACATCTGTCCCTAGGTCCCCTATGTCAGCATGGTTGAGTGGTCCCTGATATGCTAAATGTCTATCGGCATAGATGCGCTTCTATTGCCCTATATGGCTCAGGAGTATGGGGCCATTGTAACCAAGGGGATCTGCAAGTAATTGAGAACTCGTTCCATAAGAGACTTCTTTGCCCCCCCTCCTCGGCATCCACCAAACTGATTCATAAAGAGGCCGGGTTGGAACATTTGACAGATCTAACGGGATTGCGACCCCTTATGGTTTGGAGGTCAATCTGGACAAAGGACGAAACTGGATTTATCAGGCGAATTATTCAAGACTGTCTTCGTCTGGACAAAGTCCGCAAGATCCCCTGGCTAAAATATGTTTTAACGTCCTATAAGGAAATCTTTGATTTGGATATTCACAATGACCCCTTATGTCTTATTAATATACCCAAACAGGAGGTAAAAAATGTTTTTTTGGGGATCAAATCCAATACCCGTAGAGTTCAATGTAGCAATTTTACAACCCATGTTTTTTATACCTCTAACAAGGAGGAAGGTAATGGCATGCCTAAGTATTTAAAAGCAATTACCAATCAGTCACATCAGTTTGTTCTCACAAGGGTGAGATTAGGCATTGTCCATAATTTGGTGGCATTTCCACAGATGAAAATTTATAGTTGAAGCCCTTGTCCGTGTGATGGTACCACCAAACAGAGCACATTGCACTTTATGCTAATTTGCCCACTGTATTTGCACCTTCGTTTGTGTTATCTTAAACCTGTTTTTATGAAATACTCTGTGTCTACAACTGCTCATGCCATGAAATTACTATTTGCACTCGATACCCTGGATATTTGTTTTTTTACCGCTACCTTTATTCTAAAAGCTGTGTCCCATAGAAAAAGTCTGGAATTTTAACACTGTTTTTCTACCTTTTGTATAATTCAATAGCCCGGTCGAATACATTCCCTCTATTGAATTGTTCCAATTATTATAAAATATGGATTTTTTTTTGCTTTGTAACAATTTTTAAGTGATATTTTTAATACTGTATGCTTTTATGATTGTTTATGAATAATCGAATAAAGCTTATGAACTGAACTGAGTGGTGACCTGTTCACCTCCAGTTTTTATTAGCTCTTAAATGTTAATATGCTCAATAATTTAAGAGAGGAGTTTAGCCTCTTTCCTTTTTTATTTGTTATACCCTATATCTCTGTAGCTACAGCATTAAATGCGAAACACGGGGCTATTATATATATTTGTGCATTCATGTTGCCCTTTTATACCCAATCTCTCATCATGCAACCATATATGAAATTTATGGATGATGTAACATATTAATTCCTAAAGATATGCTCCTATGTTCTTATATCTATGTCATTATAATGTATTTGATTCTACGCTCTTATCTCTGTGGTAATAAAAAATTAAAAATAAAACAAAATGAATTTCTACTGAAAAAATATGCCTCTGGGCAGCATACTGTAGTTCGCCGCCGCTTTATAGGGAACATGTATACTCAATGTGTGTCTTATAGAAGTAATCCTTATTCCTTATATTTCTCAAGTGTAGTAGATAGCTAAGATTATTTTAATGAGAAGCCATACTTATATCTAGCGAAATTATTAATAAAGTATTCACATTACATGGAATAATAAAAACCTTCTTTAAATGCAATCACTGTTTTTTATGCTACCTGTACTTGCTTGGAATCCATTTTGAATTCAACATCAGCCTAACTTGTAACCGAGCCCGATGATGAGAATTTCATTTTTATGAAAATGCCTTGCCAGTATCTTGTTTTTCTTTCTTCTGCAGGAGTCTTACAATCATTTTTGTAAGGTTAGAAAAGGCTTATTTTATGCTGTGTTAAAAGGATAGTTGCAATTTAATGAGAAGTTGGCTTCGGACATGGAGACTGAGACAGTGGGAGGGATCCTCCTGTATCAGGTAGACCGGACCACTGTTACATCCAAGGTTGCCCAGATGGTTACTTCTCTGTTCGGTGTTGGGAAACTTTGGAGTTTACTTACTCCTGGGGAGTGGTGATTCTTGATTGGTCCATTTGGAGGAATCTGATATTGAGTCTTCTAGAAGTTTCTTTCATGCTTTACTGTTCTTTGGAATAGTTTTAGCAGCCCAGGGTCTGACCATGAAAAGAAGACTTCTTCCTGTCTCTACTGATTGTCCCTGACCCAGTGTTGGGCTCGAGCACTCATACTTCTCCCCTTGAACCTTAAACTTGGTTCATCTGAAGCCCGTTCCTGCCTCACAAAATTTCCCCTCGCCTTTTTTTATGCTTTATTTGGAATCGGGAAATTCCTTTATGGAGACTGCTAGGTTGATATTTGCTTGCTGTATGTAATTCTATTTTGCATCTTTTTCCTTATAAGGTACAGATTGAGCTGCCTCCTTGTGGAACAACGTACCGGATGCTCTGAGGCACACACCGAACCTGACTAGTTTCAAAAAACTTCTCAAAACTCATCTATTTCAGCAAGCGTTCTAGCTCCACTGTTCTCAGCTGACACTAGGTCTCTCTTCCGCGCCAGGACAGTCTTGACTAACAGTGCGCGTTACAAATCAATATATAACATAACATAATATTGAGACTGCATGATCATTCAAAGCATGCTTTTCCAATATTTTTATTTTATTTTATCTCAGTGATTTAACTTGTAACCTATTTGCAAATAAACTCCTTAAGGTTTGGACACCATCCTCTCTGCCGCTTCTCTGGAACCCAACAGGTTTCACAGTACTTAAAATGTGTTGCTGACGTTAGCTGATTTCTTTAGCTTCAAGTCATCAATCAAAGGTCCATACGACCAGTGGGGAGTCCTTTTTGATGACTCCACTATCAGGTTAAGATTCAAGGGTCCTCACTCCATCACCTCCACTGGAAATTGTAAGGAAATACAGCACACACTCATCCTCCGTCCCGTGGTGCGAGATTGTGGGGCCTATTTACAAGCGCTGCCGGTGAGTCACTTTTTATGACACACCGGCGGCGCATTTTGCTGCCCCATATTTACAAGGACAGGAAAAGCCATCCTGCGTAGCTTTTTCTGTCCTTATAAATACAGCCCGTTTACACGCAGCACTTTGGGTGTTGCTGTGGGGGTTCCAACACAACACCTATGGGACCTGACATTTCCAAGATTTATGAGAAATCATATACCTGGAAATGTGTCTGAATGCTATACCTCACCATGTGAGGCATAGGGGGGCACAACGAGGAGAAATGCATTCATTTCTCCTCATGTTTTATTCCTCTTTCTATACTTGCTGCATTCTGCAGCACACATAGAATGAGGAAATCACCTCTTATGGTTTCCCTCCCACACCGCGCTGTTTGCTGACACAGCGCTCCGTGATTCCAGGACTTCAGGACCTCGCCGGACCCGCTATGCGGGTCCGGCATCGCCCCCAGACACCGGCGATTGCTCCTCAACGCTACTGACTACCAGGGGCACTCTCTCGGCAACCGGCAGGGCTGCGAGCACCAGCAGGGACTCCAAGGACCAGGAGTCCCTGCGCGCCCTTGGGATCAGCTGGGCTGCTCTCCCTGCCGGCCCCGCCCGCCCGCTCCTGGAATCAAAAGTCGGCTGCACCGGGGAGCGAGCGCATTCCCTCCCACACCGTGCTGTTTGCTGACACAGCGCTCCGTGATTCCAGGACTTCAGGACCTCGCCGGACCCGCTACGCGGGTCCCGCATCGCCCCCAGACACCGGCGATTGCTCCTCAACGCTACTGACTACCAGGGGCACTCTCTCGGCAACCGGCAGGGCTGCGAGCACCAGCAGGGACTCCAAGGACCAGGAGTCCCTCCGCGCCCTTGGGATCAGCTGGGCTGCGCTCCCTGCCGGCCCCGCCCGCCCGCTCCTGGAATCAAAAGTCGGCTGCACCGGGGAGCGAGCGCATTCCCTCCCACACCGCGCTGTTTGCTGACACAGCGCTCCGTGATTCCAGGACTTCAGGACCTCGCCGGACCCGCTACGTGGGTCCCGTATCGCCCCCAGACACCGGCGATTGCTCCTCAACTCTACTGACTACCAGGGGCACTCTCTCGGCAACCGGCAGGGCTGCGAGCACCAGCAGGGACTCCAAGGACCAGGAGTCCCTGCGCGTCCTTGGGATCAGCTGGGCTGCTCTCCCTGCCGGCCCCGCCCACCCGCTAGCCCTCACAGCAGTGAGCTACTTAAAGGTGGCGTAGATCCCGCTGCGCGGGAGCGCGCGGGAGGGCGCCGGGAGAAGCCCGGGACAAGGGCGGGACCGTCTGCGGCCGTCCGGGCCGAAAGAGGCCGGGCCGGGCCTATTCTCTTTGTCCCTTTCTTACCTACTCAGACTGGTGAGCTATAGCAGTTCCTTACTGTGATATACTTGTCTTTGCCATAAATTCGCCCTAGTCACTGTAGTGCCTGCCATTGCTGTACTTCATAAAAGGTCACTGTTACCCCCGCCTCCTGTTCTTCTCGCGTAACGAGATGTCCACCTTTGAGGCAAACTCTGTTCCAGGAACGTTAGGGTCTTCCATTTTAGGCCCGTTGGATAAATTCTTCGCTAAAATTAAGAATGAAGTCGACAGGGAGCTTACCCTCGCAGAGAAACGAGCCGGGCGACGTCTCTCTATCGAGAAGTTAAAGCAAAGACCCCTCCAGTCCCAGGACGCAGTTACAGGCCCTCTAATAGATTTAACTACACCTAAAGAACACGCTAATACCCCTTTTTCTACAGAAGACATCCCCCTCATTTTTCAGATTAAGTCCCCTGACCAGAAGGACACTATAACTATTTCTGACTCTATTCCTTCTCAGTTACCAGTCATTCAGACTATAGACTTAAGCACTCCTCTAAATGAACCAGCCCCTCTTTACGATAAAAATATACCTTCTCCCGTATTTACCCCAATCGGGTCTGATCAACACCCTTTTAGTATTCCCGATGGAAAGCCTTTAAGATCACCTACTAAGGTCTCCATCAAGCGTCCTAAGGGTTCCTCTGGCTCCCCGCCGAGGAAGAGAAGAAGGAAGAGTGCATTAAAAAGGAGAATTATTCCTTCCACAAATTCTACAAATTCCACACATACCCCGCATACCACTCCCCAAAAGGAAGGGATAGCTGATACTATGAAAGACATGATTTCCAAATCAATATCTGTGATCCTCACTGAAAGGATCAGAAGATTAGGGGAGAATGTTGACCAAATCCTTCAAGAGCAGAAGGGCACATATTGCCGCAAACCTAATGCTCTTAGTAACATAACCCAGCCTATTAAAGAACCTAAACACCCCAAGCCACTGACTGGTACCCCTAAAGCAAATTCAACACCTATATTTGGGACCCCTAAACCTGTGCAGGATAGTAAACCTAACGACAAAACTAACAACAAATCTGCCTCAGCCAACAACACCACAAGCAAAGATATGCTTCACCTTAACACAGGGACCCAAAATAGTCGCCCTAACAATACAAACCCTCCAGTTAATATACCTTATAATTATAAAAGAAGACCAAGGAATATTGTTGACCTACCACCAGAGTGCCTAAACTATGTCATCGTACTCACAGGTGTTCCGCCCCCGCCAGATGGTAACCCAGAACATCAGGCTAATTTAAAAAACAAGGTTATCTACTGGCTGCGGAAAAACAGACCACTCCCTTCACACCTAAACGGTGATATTGTTTCGGCCAGGCGATTTAACTGGGTAGGCACCAGACCTAAGGACATCGAAGGTGATGTGATCATAGTCACTTTTAAAGATCACAGACTGGTCACATACATCAGCGATTGGTTTCCTGGGAAGGGAGAGGGGGGGATTACAACGCATAACCTAAGTTACTTCTACCCTGAAGCTATGTTGAGGCCACCACCACCTAATAAATTACCAGCGAGGAACAGAACCTACCATCCCATGAACAAATGGCACTCAAAAGGCCCCTATGGATCCACAACACCCTTGTTCCCAGCTCAAAGACGTCATATGGGATATAATCCTCCCTTTCTTCAACCAATGCCCACCCCTTTCCAACCTAAGAGTCATAGACCCCACGTTCCCTATAGATTAGACCCCTCACTGATGACAAGGGGCCAGAATTCTTATGACAATACCAGTGATCTTTGTTTCCCACCTTGCCAGTTAACTTACCCACCGCCAAATTACCAAAACCCTATCTCTTACAACTATTGGGACAATCCTCAATCCCACAACCCTAAGGACTCCTGGAACATACCGCTGACCAATTTATTCCATCCTCTCTCCGGATTGGATGAGAATGAATGACATTATGAGACTATTAATATAGAAAAGATGCCCGAGGGGTACCAGAAGCGTCAGTGTATTACTACCCAAAACCATCCAGTAAGCCCACCAAAGGTGTATCAGGTCAACACGCGGGTGGGGGATAATTCTTTAGGAGATGTCTCGATGTCTAGTCTCATCTCTCATCATTCTCAATCAATTTCCCATAATCGTCCCATTGTTACCCCTATGACTCTTCTTGCCACCTTTAATACATCATCTCCGCGACTGCAAAATTCTTTAGCGAGCATCGGTAGCTTACATGTGGTCACTACCAAGGTACCCCATTCCAATTCTCTCCTATCATGGAATGTTGCGGGGTTAGCCAGCAAGGTCACCAACAACGCTTGGTTAGATGTCATGCATAAGCATGATATCCTATGCTTCCAAGAAACATGGTGTACTGAAGAACTACACTTGCTAGGGTATCAGACCTTCCATTCCTCGGCTAAGCCGTCAGCACAGGGTCACAATAAGGGTGGGCTTTGTGTCCTTGTTGCAACAACTGCAGAGGTCAAGGTTCACAAATTTTTCTCCAGCTCTTATTTTCAAATCCTATCTCTTAATTGGGGTCAGAATGAGAAAATTGTACTGGTGAACTTTTATAACAACATGCCTAACAGTGAAATGGAGTCCACCATGTCTAATATGTTGTGTCACATGGCTCGAGTTGCTGACCTCTTTAAGGGGGCAAAAATAATCTGGGTTGGGGATTTTAATTGCACTATTTGTTCACACACTGATTCAGCCCTGTGTGGTTTGGTAGATTATGGGGCGGAGGACCCAACTCATTTCTCTCACACAAAGATGGGGTCGTTGTTAAATGGTATCGTTTTTAATTTCGATTTCACCTTTGCTAATCAGAATTGTGCATTGCCCGTGCCTTTCGAGTCAACCTTCTTTGGTAGAGGTTGTAACTCGACTATTGACTTTATATTAATAACTCATGCCAACCCAGGGTTTATAACCTCGTGGGAAGTTGGAAAAGATGCATCTAGCGACCACTATCCTTGGATAATTGGCGTAAATGTAAAAGGGCGTTCTGACAATAAGGGAATCCCTCGCACGTACCCATACAAGATCGATTTATCTAAAACCAATGGCTACGTGGTAAAATGGGAAAAAATTGTACCTAGTGTGTTCCTTCAAAAGCTGATCACTCACTGTGCCGCTGACATTAATGTTTGTTTGGAGGAACACGGGGAGCCCATTATCGTCATGTCAGCTTTTGCTAATATTCAACACCGCATTAAAAATATTCTGACCCGTGTTACTAAAAATAACCCAACAAGTATTGAAGGGTGGTTCAACGGGAAGTGCACGAAAGCACTAAAAGCCTTAAAAGAAGTTCTGGCTCTGAAACCAAGATCCCCTCATATAATACGCGAGGCCCGGAAATTATACAAACTCGCAATTAAAGAAAGAAGACTGGCTTTAAAAAAGCAAGCATGGGAAACACTGAGAGAAGCCTCTACACAGAAAAATAGCTCTCAGTTTTGGAGGCTGGTTAAAACCCTATACCAACCGAGGGATAGTGGTAACAAAATAGGCCTCGCTATAACCGGTGAAAGATGGCTAACCCACTTCAGGCAATTATATAATCATTCGAGGATAGCAGATACTATCTTACCTTCAGGGTCGAGCCCAACTGTAGATAAAAGCATAGTTAATAGTAGAGATATATACTCCTCATCTCACCCATTCCCGATAGATTTAACTTTTACATTAGGAGATCTGGGCATTGACGCCCGTATAATCATCTTCATTAAAGAGCTGTACAATAATTCTGGGGCAAGAGTGAGATATGGCAAACAGGGGGAATGTACTGAAAAATTTGCACTTTCAAGAGGGGTAAGACAAGGCTGCATTTTGGCCCCACGGCTCTTTACATATTATATAAATTCAGTGGGACAACACCTTTCCCTTTTTCGAATGATTACCCCACTGTGAAAGGATTACCAGTACCAATCTTCTTGTACGCCGACGATGCGGCCATAATGTCCCAGACTCAAGTCGGCCTACAGAGGACGGTTACCAAATTTGCGGGTTATATGCAGGAAAGAGGCCTTAAAGTAAATATCTCCAAAACATACACCATGCCATGCACTAGAAAGCTCAATAGGGCCCCTTGTAACATATTCCTGGACAAACAAAAAATAGCCACCATTGATAAGTTTTGCTACCTAGGAGTTCTGTTCGACAGGCAGTGCTGCTGGAAGCCGGCGATTGCAGCAAGAAAGCTGGCTTTCATTCGCACCATAGGCGCCTTGCGTGCTTTCTCTGACAGTCTCTGTGGCAAACCAATCAAGGAGCTCATCCAGATTTATCGGGCCAAATGCGCTTCCACAGCCACCTACGGTGCGGGTTTATGGGGCATTGAGATGGACCACTCCCTGCAGGGTTGCGAAAATCAATTCATCTGCTACCTACTGGGAGTACCTAAAAGCACATCTACATTTATGACGCATATCGAGACAGGAGTTAAACATCTTAGTGACATCATTAAGATGTCCCCAATTCTTCTGTGGCACAAGGTGTGGACAACACATGAAGCTAGTTTCAACAGGGACCTTATAGAAGACTGCTTAGCCTTAGATGGGGTTGCTAACTTTAGATGGTTATCATATGTAAGATTAGTACTTACCGAACTAGGACACCCAGAATACTTTGAAAACCCAAGATCTATGGAGGGTGTTCCAAGATCAGCTCTCAAAAAAATAATAACCATCCACCTGGAAACTGCGAGATGGAATCTTGAAAAACATAAACATACCATCTTAAAATTCCAGGAAATTACCCCCACTGAAGGCTTGCAAACTTACCTGAATGTTGACCCTAGTCCGTATCACCGAATGCTTTTGTCTCGCCTGTGTCTAGGGATTTTTTACCGTATGGTAACCTTACCTGACATGAACAACTGGTTGTCTACCAAGCTGATCTGTCCATGCGATAATATCGCAGTGCAATCTAACATGCACATGTTTTTTTGCACATTTTATTCCAACCCCAGAAAACTATATTTGAAACCTTTATTAAAACGATGGGGCTTAAGAAATTGCAGGCCAGCTTTTCTGAAATTGTTAAGATTAGAAGATGATCATGTGATCTTCGTTGTCTCATGTTTTTTAAGAACTGTCATAAAGTACCGTAAATCCATGTGGCAAAATATTTCCCTTCCCGGTACCATGATGCCCACGGTTGTTGTTTGATGATATTGCACTTTAAATTCATAACAATTAATGTTTCATCTGTCGTTTATACACATGTTTTTAAATGAATGTGCATAAGTAAGCATCTATTGTATTAACTATGTTTATGAATTTTCAATTGATGTATTTGTTGTGCTTTTATGATTTTACTTGACAATCGAATAAAGCTTACTTACTTACTTACTTACCTCTTATGGTTGCTTATGTGCACAAAGGTGTCCCTTCCTGCACATAAACAATCATTGACAAGAAATTACGTTTTACAAGTTGCATGTGTGCAAATGCAGCACACATGGAAGTTGAAAAATGCCATTTCCGATTGTTTATGTGCAGGAAGGGACACCTTCCTGCACATAAATAATCATCCCTGTGACGCAGGCATCCTTGCACCATGGTGCAAGGATTCCTGTGTCGGCGCATGGCAGCTAATTGTGCACCTTCTCAGGGGAGAGCAAAGGGATCCGTCATATCCTGGTAGATATGATGCATCAATCAATCAATCAATCAATCAATCAATTAGGTGTTTGTAAAGCGTACTACTCACCCGTGAGGGTCTCAAGGTGCTGGTGGAGGAAGGGGAGGGGGGGCTGCGGATCAGTTGAGGTCTTGAGGTCCTACCTGAATGTGTGCAGGGTCGGAGAGCGTCTGATGTTCACGGGGAGCTTGTTCCAGGTCTTGGCTGCGATGTGGGAGAAGGCTTTCCCTGTGTTAACAACAAGGACCACCTGATATGGATCAATATCCTGGGACAGGGTAAACAATATATGCAAAGTAACACTCCCAGGCATACACCTAAAGTAATGGCACAATAGACTAAGCAAACAAACTAGTTCAGTTTAGAAAATATACATTTTTAATTTGATTAAAAAGAAATGATAAAAATCAGTACATTGATCAAAATTGATAAAATGACATTGTATTGATACATGTGTATTCACAAAAAAGGTTAAAAAGAGATTAGATGGTATCCTGTCAAGAATGTGGAGAAGGCTTTCCCGCCTGTTCTGTTTCTTTGGATGCGGGGACCTCTGCCAGGGCGAAGTCAGCCAAGCCGTGGTTCATCTTGGCTTCGGTGAAGGATAATCTCTCGTTGAGGTATTTTGGATCCAATGTCGTTGAGGGATTTGTAGGCGTGGGTGAGGAGTTTGAAGGTGACCCTCTTCTCGACAGGAACCCACTGGAGGTCTCGTAGGTGTTGGGTCATGGGCTCGTGGCGTGGTGTCCCGAGGACGAGTCTGGCAGCGGCATTCCGGATGGTCTGGAGCCTGTGTAGGAGAGATCTGTTGATTCTGATGCATCCCTGTACTATTAAAGTGCGGGAGCGAGGCGCAGTCAAACAGCTTGCGGTGCCACGCTGCAGCACTCTCTTGTAAATGAGGCCCTGGTTGCCACACGAGCCAGTGCAACGGATGACACCAGCAGCAGACAAATCTTGGTAGATATAGCGCTGCACTCCTCGAGCAGAACAGAACACTAAATTTGGCGCTGCACTACTTTGCATAAGAAATTTGTGAATTTGGGCCTTGGACTTTCAGCGAATTCAGGGGCATATTACCAAGCAATAGTGATAAATATCGCTATTGCTTGGTTAGAGACAAAAATTTACCGCTGAGCTGCAGCGATTTCTACCGCAAATAAACCTTGGTATTACGCAACAATGCATGAATATCGCTGAAAAGTCCGCGATATTCATGCATTACCGAGCTAATGCTCTTAGCCATGTTATCCACCTCCCATTGGATAACATGGCTAAGAACTGCTCAGGGCAGGTGTTAGCTTTTGGAGATATTCGCGCTTAGCGTGAATATCTCCAAAAGTTGGTAATAGGAGATAGCGATGTTAGCGACTGTTTTCAGTCGCTAACATCTTGGCACGCCCACTTTGCATGTCATTAGTGATAAATATCACTGATATGCAAAGTGGGGCCCAAGATGGTCGCTATCTCCTACTAGGTGTGGCTAACTGGTGTTAGCGACAGCTAGGTAATAGGGAGATCATTTTATCTCCGCTTTCTTGGCTTTTAAAGCCAAAAAAGCGGAGATAAACCCCCTTGATAATATGCCCCTCAAAGTTTGAGAGTTAGACTTTCAGCGAGTTCTGGATGTCAGATGATATGGTCCTAGTTAATTTAAAGGTGCTAGAGAGAAACAGAAACCAGGGGAGAGATGTATATGTGCTTAGAAAAATGTGTCAGCCGTCGGAGGCTAACTGCTTGCTTCCAGACTTGAGTGAAGCGTCTACGGAATTACTCGTCTGCCAAATTCTGAACTTGGAGCACTGAAGAAAAACAATTCTACAGAAGAAGCGAGCATTCTTTGAAGTGGAGGGTTCTTAGAATGTAATGTTTCAAACAGCCTTGAGGGCATTGTGGTGGGAGCTCAAAAAAACACACCTTGTTGTTGAAGTCGGCTGCAGCAAAGTAAGATTTTCGAATGCTATTTCCTCTCCTTGTAAGACTTGAGACAGAGATGTTTGGAAGCGAGGGAGGGGAGGGGGGAGTGGGTGGAGAGAAAGGAGGTGCGCCCCCAGCAGGAACTTAATCTTTCATGAACTTTGCTGAGAATCACAATGCGCGTCGCTTTCTTCCCCCTGCATCCGCTCTCCGTGCATTCTTAGCGCCAACATCTTTATGACTGTTCCGTCCCCCGAGAGAAGCAAATGAAAGGCGCGAAAATAAAAGAGACTGAAAGAAATGCGGGAAAGTCAGGCATAGCTTAGTGTCAGGAATGGCAGGCAGAGGAAATTCAAGAGGGGAGTCTGAAACGGGGTATTTTGTTTGCGCTCCAACTAACACCTACTACCGGCACATATGTGGGCTGCGAGGCAGCTACCTCTTGAGGTAGGATTTCTGCAGAGGCGGCTGAGTCACTGGATGGGCGGTGGGCCTTCAAGTGCAGCGGGAACGACCTTTCCACGCGTTAGAGGTCAGCACAGCTCTGCTGAGAACAAAGGTGTTATGGAAAAGCCCTAGGCTGTCTATTGTAATCATTTTCGAAGGAAGCAGCCTAGATCTGGGTGACTTTGTCTCAAACCTAAGACTCGGGTTATAAAACATTTCTGATAAAATCTGCCTTTGAATGCAGTTAAAGTGGAAGTGACAGAAATCGTCAGTATTTTCGTCCAGGTTATGTAGGCAGCTTTAGTGCAGTTTTTCACCACTACTGCCAGGGTACTGAGGGGTATATTTATTAAGGTTTGTGCTGGCATTCACGTTGCGTATTGCAGCAAATAACAAGTTACTCTTGCCCAATTTAATGGTACCCAGTTTAGGATGGACTGACTGGAATTCAAAGGCGTCACTTGTAAAAATGTAAATTGATACTTGTATAGCGCACTACTCACCCGCAAGGGTCTCAAGGCGCTTGTACGAATACCGCTGTGGAACCCATCCTGGCTTTCCCTGTGAGGCGTCCACTCCTGGGCACCCCCAAGGTGGAGGCCAGGCATCCTTAGCGTTGTGGGGGCCGTTGTGGAGATTAAGCAAGCTATTGCCCAGAGTTGCAGAGTGGGACTCCATGATTGGAATAGGCACCGAGGCGAGAATTATCAGGTCCGTGGAATTTTTGAGCCCAAGACCCGCCAAGGCATTGAACCCTGGTCCCGGGCTAGACCTCTGCATCAGGGTCTGCCGCTCTAATCATTGAGACACACTTCTACGCTTGCACCTCATCATGTTTCATTCATAAACTTTACACTCACTGACCATGCTGCCAGCTGTGCAGAACTAGTACAAGATTGCACCTTCACCGTTGCATTCTATGTGGCATGACAATGTTGGGGCAAAACAGTGCAGGGACTGTTGCAATCTGCTCCAGAGTGTGAATTGAGGTAGTTTGAAGGGAGGTGTACATTTAGGCACAGATGTAGGTAGTCAAATTTGCAGAAATTCGGCGTTTGCGATCGCTATTTGGCAGCGAGCAATGTAGGTAAGTTGAAACCTGCTAGCAAAAGAAGGAATCCTAAATTGCGATTCCTTATTTTGCTCTTGCAATTAAGGAATTGGAAATTGGGATTCCTTAAATGCAATGTAAGTAGCACAAAAGAAAGTGCACTTTAGCCTTAAGGAATCGCTAAGTTGGTGGTAATTAGCGATTTCCTTTAAATAAGCACTTTTTGCTTTTTTTTAAGCACCATGTGGCACACATTCACCCCCTTAGGGCATGAATGTGCGCCACATGGGCATACATGCACATTTCTGGGGTGCAACAGGGTGTCTGTTTGGAACCCTGGCGCCCTTGAAATTGCGCCCGCGAATTTGCGAGGGCCTATTGGTTACTCGCAAATTGCGGGAGCAATTCCTATTCATTCCTATGGGCCTCTTGGCCCATAGGAATGAATGGGATGGTATTCCTTAATTGCGAATCGCAATTTACAATTCACAATTAAGCAATATTAAGGAATTGCAAAAAATATAGCGATTCCTACCTACATGACATTTTGCGATTCCTTAATAGCGATTCCCTAAAAATCGCTATTTAGGAATCACAAACATGCATTTACCTTCATCTGGCCCTCTATCATCAAATTTGTGTGCATTGCATAGCCAATAGCTATGGCTTGCTTTAGGTGTATTTCTTCTCTTTAGATAGGAATATGTGTGTGATATGCTTGGTTTCACAGATGGAAACACACACATAGCTTCTAATATACAAGCAGATGACACTCAGATGCAAATGCACACACACGCACACATACACACACACGCACACCCGGAGATACCATGCATGCACTTAGACAACAAGCATATGGGTATATCAGGCGCACCACGCCCATAGGGCTCAAAGGTCTTCAAACCCCCCCCCCCCCGTCATGTGTGTCAGCCCGGACTGAGACAGCTTCCCGGGTACACACACAGACAGTTTTTGAGCTCCTGTGGGCTGGCTGGCCTGGCGTCTGTCTTATTGCAGCCGCACCCGAGTACTTCCAAGGTCTTTAAAAGATCACTTACTTGTTAATGAGGCTTTGCTGTGTTTTACCCCTTCTTAGAACCCCTGCATCCCCACTCTGCCTATTGCTGGAAAAATTAGTCACCCCTGAAATATTTATTAGCCCCCTACCCCCGAAATTTTGCTCTAGTTGTGCCTCTGGGGTATATGCAGGCGCAAGTGGATGTGTGTTAGACGCATACAAATCAAATCAAATCAATACTTTATTGTTTTCGTTAGTTAAAACCATAACAATATACTACAGATAATTATAATAAATGAAATGAGCTATACAAAGATTTATTTTTCCTTATAAAACATCAATTGCTTCACCATATATTAAATACATTGCACATTTAAACGTGAAAGGTGACAAATGCAATAAAATCAAGACACAGTGATATCTTATAAAACACGGTCTCCAAGGGGGACTGCAGAGGTTACAACCTTAACTCATAGTGCTTTTTAGTGTATTAATGTAAATCTGTAAGAATAGGACAAAACTGGTAGAAGATCATTGTAAAATATATGTTCTCCAGTTTGCTATTCAGTAGCTCGACTTGAACCAGACTTGACTAATTTTCCAAAGAGGGTTAACATTTTTACCAGGTTACAATTTAGCTGTGGGTCATTTGGATCAAGGCATTTTAATAATGCTGCTCTACAGTGAATTCCACTTATATTAAAACGTTTTTTCAGTAAGCAAATGCGATGTGATTTTAAGTAAGGGCAGACGCAGATTAAATGAATTAGATCCTGCTTTGGTGCACCGCAAAGACTGCGGGCCCGATTCACAGAACTAACTGAAGACAAAATCCTAAACTTACTACTTTTGGTATTCACAGAACTTAGGATTTTGTCTTAAGTTTGTCTTAAGACAGACTTAAGACAGACTTAAGACAGTCTTAAGTTAGGATTTTGTCTTAAGTCTGTCTTAAGACAAACTTAAGACAAAATCCTAACTTCTGTGAATACCAAAAGTAGTAAGTTTAGGATTTTGTCTTAAGTTAGTTCTGTGAATCGGACCCAGTATGCTTTCAAGACTTTATATTGACAACTTGGTTGTTCAGCATTTGATGGAATTGTACCAAGAACATTGGGGCCGATTCACAGAACTAACTTAAGACAAAATCCTAAACTTACTACTTTTGGTATTCACAGAAGTTAGGATTTTGTCTTAGGTTTGTCTTAAGACAAACTTAAGACAGACTTAAGACAGATTTAAGACAAAATCCTCACTTAAGTCTGTCTTAAGCCTGTCTTAACCTCTTAAGTGCTGCGTCGGGGCGTTGGCCGATGGCAGCACTACCTCCCCAGTGCTGCGCACGACCATTGGACGTCCATTCAGCACTAGTTCCAATGGACAGCGCAGCACTGGGGAGGGATATTTGCGCCGCATCTAAGGTGCTAAGACAAACTTAAGACAAAATCCTACCTTCTGTGAATATCAAAAGTAGTAAGTTTAGGGTTTTGTCTTAAGTTTGTCTTAAGTCTGTGATCTGTGAATCGGGCCCTGTGTTTTTAAGTGAGGTGCATAGGCCTGGCCTTGAAGCATTGCTGGAATCAATTTTGTATATGATTGCAGGACCATCCATGCGTGGGATCGCTAACTCAGGCATATTTTGCCCTCCATTAGCGAGTGCTTTATAGCCGCTTTCTTTACCACTAGCTGAAAGGAAGAAAATGGGAGATTCAATTGCCAGAGACTTGTAGTATTAGTGATGTTTAATGATGATCGTAAGTATTTGGTGTAGACGGATTCTGGGTCTGGGTGCATACAAATATGGATTGATGATTGGTTGCTTACAGTTATAGATAGTAGGATGATTGTGGTTTCATTGAATGGTGGGTGGCGAGATGTAAGGGTGTGGTTGCATTTTGCTCTGTAGTTTTACAGAGTGCTTCAAGGATTTAGTGATTTTTTTTCTGTATGGTTGAGGTCTTTTTAGCTCTGGGAGAGTGAGCTAACGTTAGGATTTTGAAAGGACTACATAAGTGAATGTTCCAATCCAATTTAAGACATTTACAGATTTAGTTATTTTACAATCAACAGGTACCGTGTAGAGCACTTCAGGGAAAGGAAGATGCAATTGTATAATAGATTTATAGATATAGGAGGGACTTGTCCAATAGCAATGACTTGAGGAGAGATGTGAGCGCGCCTTCATATTTTTCCCAGTGGAGGTTGAACTCACCAAGAAAAATCTAATCAAAATTGGGGATGAGCTGATCAGTGCTATAATTGAAGAAGCCATCAGTACCATTCTTTTATTAGACAGGTGGGCTGTTAGCAATGCTCAGAGGTGTAGGTCTTATGTTTGTAACCTCCACAATAAGGCACTTAAACAAGCATGAATTATTGAATTCATCAGTTTGATTTGAAGGGATGTTTGTGGATAAGGATATCCAACCACACCCTTTATTGTGCTCAGTGGAGGTGGAGGATGTATCCTAGTGGTAGGATAAGATCTAGTAGACGTATGAGAATGAGCAGAAACATGTTCCGCGTTCATAATATGTGGAAGGATGCTGAGTAGTAAGACTGTATTTATTTAATTGTCCTGGGAAGCATTGAATTATGGTGAGAACCACGTCATACCACAGATATACAATGACAATCAATTTCCAGTGGATGCCTAACATTGGTTCCTGATGGCCATATTCACGCTAGATATCCAAGGCATTCACAGGGGATATATTTGCATGCAATATTTGAAAATAAATTGGCTACATAGTCAGAGGTCAGCCTCAAAATATGTGATTTTTTTGATGGATCTGACACTTTAGGGCTAAAGGACAACTCTCTGGGCAAATGTTTCATACATGTAAAGGAAATATTAATATATAGAATTTCCAATTCAATGAATGTGATATGCATCAGAGATGAGACGAGGTGCTTCTTTTGAGGTTGCTTATGCAGAATAATGTTTGATTTTGTGTAGGTTGAGTAACTTTGAGGATTGTGGGCAGCAATTGAATGAGTGTGCGTTCCTAGATCATTGACTATTCAGTGTGTGGGGTGCTTACACATTTTGAAGCAATGCTCTAAAGTGTTGAGGTTTGTTTCCATGTTGGACTTTTCAAGCATAGGTGCCTTAAGTGAGGTGCAACTGGGGGCTCGGAAAGCAGTTCTTTGGCGGAGAGTGAATGTGGGAGAGGGCAAGATAGAGAATGTCATAAGAATTGTTATCAATTCGTTAAGATGACCAGCCTCACTGTGAGATCAGGCAGTTTATTTTGGGGGGATCGATGAGAGATGTTGGCTCTGTCAGTTTTAAGTGGCAGTAATAAAATATGAGGATGGTAGTCATGCCTCTCATGTGAATCATGGGATGTATGACGTTACTACGCAGTCTTTACACCGCACTACCATTACGACGCTGGTTTTACAACGCAAGTTGTTACCACGACTTGCGCTGTAGGGTGCTGGACTTAGGAATAGTATAATTTACTATTCCAACTCCAGCCTACGTACAGTAGGGAAGGTGTTGGAATAGTAAATCTACTGTTCCTTAGCCTAGAGCGCCCTCCAGCGCAAGTCGTGGTAACGATTTGCGTTGTAAAAGCAGCGTTGTAATGGTAGTGCGGTGTAAAGACCGCGTCGTAATGGATGTTCCCCGAATCATGCCTACATGGGGTGGTAATTAAGTGGAGAGTCTGTTTACTACTGAGAGTGGTTAGATAATAATAGAGAGAATTTATGAATCGAAGCACAAGAGTGTTAGATGTTATAATCAGTAGACATGGTATGCATGCTATCACTGTTAATGTCCCTTGCCATGGTAGATATTTTTAGAGCATTCAAGGAATGCAGTAGAGTTGTGTAGGTTGTTATCCGAGGATTGGGTCATGATCACTCCAGTTTCATAGGGTCTAATGTGTAGATCACATTTCTGGTTACTGTAACCTCAGATAGTAAGTAGTTCAGTAAGACTTTGAGACTAATGACCTGAGTATGGGTCAGGTACGGAAGTGTCTCTGGAGAAGACACCATTCTGTGGGTTTCCAAGTGGGCTAGTATTTCTAGTCCCAAAATTTGATCTGGTTTTACAGGTGCAGAGTCTCATCTGTGAGAACCAGTTGCGGCTGAAAAGAGGACCAGGGCTGCAGATGGAGGCAGAGCCTGGGATCTCCTTGACCCCTGAAGCTCCTTTGGGAGCTGGCAGTGTTCTCCCCTCACTCATGCCCTGCTTCTTCCTGGATATCCAGCACTTCACCCCCAACTTCCTCCTCCATCTCCACCTGTAGATATGCCAGGTGTGAGTCTACACCCAGTTCTTAATTGTGAAGCTTCAGGCTAGAGGCAGAGGCCCAGGGCCGAGGATGCTCTCAGAGGCCTGGGGCCTCTGTGGGTTGTCTCTTCTGTCCCTGCTACAAAAGAGAGAGCAAGTAATGCTAAGAGTGGGCAAGACTTCCACCCAAATTTAAGTTTAGGTTTATTTCAATTTGCATTATTAACTAACAATATAGCAAACATTCACAATAAAAAGTTAACTTGGAAATAAAAAGATACAGTATCAGGCAGATCACAAAACATATCATTGACAAGTAAAAAGTAAACACAATCACATGATTAATGATATATAAAAAAAAGTAGCATCAAAAAGCCCCAATCATAACAGTAGCACTGGGAAATAGAAGATTTTTACAAATGTGGCTACAAACTTCTCTAAACTTTTGGAACTTCGTCCCGAAGTTCCTCTTGTGGGTTCAAAATGTTCAAAACACTAATTGAAGGGTCTAGAATCTCTGAGATCGTCCTTGGGATGTTGGGACTACAATTTCCACAATGCACCTGGTCAAATCCTTAAAAGTCCACTGGATGCTTTTTTTCCGCCTTCCCTTTCCCACCCCGAATGCCCTCCCAGAGGAACCCTCTTTCTTCCCCCTCCCACTAGGAGCACTCAGACCTTGGTCTGAGCTAATGATGGTTGTGTGCAGCAGCGCAGAACAAGTGCGAAGCTATTTCTTAGACCCTCACAGTCATATGAACCACATCTTACCTCCCCCAACCCGTCCCCCCCTAATCATACATCCCACTGTTGACCCAACCAGTTCGGGTAGATAGTGCACCACACACCAAAGAAAAAAAAAATAAAATATATATATATATATATATATATATATATATATATATATATATATATATATATATATATATATATATATATATATATATATATTAATATTCTAGGTTTTAGACACCTTAGCGGGCTTAATACTCCAACAGTCAGACTACTTAAATCACAAAGAGTCCAGGAACTCCTTTGCCTTGACTTCTGACGAAAAGTATATGGTCTTCCCATCTTTCAGTATCTTAAGTTGCGCTGGATTTACTAAATAAACCTGGATGTGCTTGTCCTGAAAGGGCTTAATCAGCTGGCGGAGTCTCCACCGCCTCTCCACTGTCGCCTGACAAAAGTCCGGCCTCACAAAGAAAGAAACCCCCTCAATAGATCTTTTAGCATCGGGGCGAGCTTTTTCCGATATGATCTGCCGGAGGACAAAGTTACCAAAAAATATTAAGACTGCCCTGGGTTTATCATCACTTCCAGCCCCCCGGCGAGCTCTGAATGGAGTACGATGGATTCTCTGCATTTCCGCAGCCCAGTTCCACTCAGATAGTTCCGGGAACGCTTTTTTGAACAGGTTGATCATGAAGACCCTAATATCTGAGCCCTCTGCCCCTTCCGGAACTCCTAGGACTCGGAGGTTGTTGCGCCTCAACCGATTTTCCATATCTTCCAGTTTCCACTGGATGTCGACAACCTGAGCGCACTGAGAATCTACCTTAGAGGATGCTGCTGCGGCTTCAGCTTCAGTTGCCACAATCCATTCCTCCAAATTAGTGACTCTATCCCCCACATTTGTGCATGCCTTAGAGAGTTTTCTAACGGCCCCCTGCATCTTACGCATTGCTGCCTGTGACTTCCGGGTATCCTGCCTAGCTTCTTCTCTATGCGTAAGGATGGTCTGATATATGACATCCAATAGTGGAGGGTACGATGATGGGGCCTCGGTATTAGGGTTTCCCTGCAGGGGCGTAGCTGACGAGTGATCCCAGGTCAGATCCCTCATCTGATGCGCACGAATCTCACCATGGCCACTAGGTCTTTTGGCCGTACTGGGGGGGTCCTGTTCTAGGTCGCTGTCACTATCCGAGTCCAAGTTGCTCCCATCCTGGGAACTCCTCTCCTCATCGGACCATTCTGCGTCTTCTGCGATCTTTCTCTTGCTCCTTACCCCCTTCATCCGTGAGGGTGAGCTGAGCTAATGGGAGACATAGTGCACTTTCTTTCTCCTTCCCTTTTTCCATGCCTCCTTCGGCCACCAAGCATTGTCCCTCGGCCTCCTCCATCTGTTCATTCAACAGGTGACCAGGAGATGACACAGTCTCAGTTACCCCCCCGTTACCTGCTGCACCCCCATCAAATTGTTTATCCGTATCCATACCTGTAGCCACCGGGGTGCCTGTGGCTGGCTCTTGGCCCCTTGCCACAGCCTGTTCCTCAGCACATTCCTGCCCTTCAACCTCATCCGGGGGGTGGATGGATGCAGCCCTTCCAGCCTCTTTGAAGTTTGCGCCATTGGTTCCTGGGCTAGGGGTTGAGGCATCTCAACTACTGCACTCTTCTGGCTCCTTCCCCCACGGATCAGTAGCTCTGAAATGGAAGGGGACTGCCGGGGGTGCTGTGTCATCTGTTTTCCTTTCTTGGGCGGCATTGGTGTTTCATCGCCTTCACCATGTTTCGGATCCACTGTGGGCTGAAATGTGTCTTCCGTCCCTTGATGTATTTGCTCCACATTTAAGGGTAGTACAGGAGCCGTCTGCGCTGCCTGTGCCGCTTGTGCGGCTTGGGCTGCCTGATTTTTCTTCTTAGCTGCAGCTGCCGCTTTGGCTGCTGCACTCGCTGCCGTTTTTGGGGCCATTACCAGCACGTTACGGACAAAATGCTCCTTCAGCAAAAAGAAGTCAATCAGCAGGATTCTGCCTGCTTCTCTGCCGGCGCGCACTGCCTGCCTCGATCAGCTACTGCCACGCCCCCAGCACCGCAGGCGTCGGACCCAGACCGACGGACCTGAACTTTACAATCAGTTTCTATTGTTGTGTCTCATGAAGAGACATTTCCCAGATGGGAGAAGGGGTCTTGTCTACGCGCAGGTTACCAAATGTACAAGCTTTATAAATGTCAGACCAGGTTCAACATGAATGTATTTCCAAACACAAATTAAAAAAAAAATTCTCTTTCATTTATTAAAAAATATTTTGTTAAAAAAAAAACACAATACATTATCTCATTTACATTATACAATTGTTCTACACAGATCAATTTAAAATATTGTTTGACTTAGTTTAAAAACTTGAATTTCCAAACTTTGCTCATCAGCATAGTTCAAAAAAATCTCACTGTAGCATATTTTATAAAAACAGAGAACAAACAAACTGTCGACGTGGCGTTTCGGTGCCGAAGACAATCTTGCACCTTCTTCAGGACTTGTTCATTACAATGATATCTAGCAACTTTTCACTTGTCACCAAGATGATTAGTCCTCAACGTGCTTGCTTGTGGGTTTTTTTAACAAAATATTTTTTAATAAATGAAAGAGAATTTGTTTTAAAAATTTGTGTTTGGAAATACATTCATGTTGAACCTGGTCTGACATTTATAAAGCTTGTAAATTTGGTAACCTGCGCATAGACAAGACCCCTTCTCCCATCTGGGAAATGTCTCTTCATGAGACACAACAATAGAAACTGATTGTAAAGTTCAGGATAAGGAGTTTTTGTTTCTTTCTGATTGCTGACCCAATCCTTTTTTCCTGATAAAAAGGGTAACTCCCTCCCTAACACAGGAATAGACAAATGCACATGCAAACTACAGCAAATCAGCACTTCAGAATTCTGTATAATGCACTAGAATTGGCTGGGTTGCCCCTAATGCTCCAATCGCGGGTTACCTCATACATTAGCAGTGCCACTAACTTCCAGATGACCCCGAGCATTTTCTGCTGTGGGATTGTTAAGAGAGCTGGCACATCAGAGAGAGAACGTAGTTTGCTGGCACAGGAGCACGATTTGGAGTTGGCATATACACATCTGGAACTGCCTGGTTGGTGCAGTAGAGAGCAGAACGGTTGCTACAGGTGAGGGGGCTTAGCAAGCTCAGTGCAGGGTAGCCTAACACATGAAAGAAATGATAGTAGACCACTGCATTTATGCCTTAATTTGCGCTGCTGCAAAACTTCTCATTAGCTAGTATTAAGTAAAGCACTGCAATCGTGAAAGCCTGCTCAAGTCAGCTCCAGCTTTGAAAGAGTTGACAGCGGGTTCTGCCCCGCTTCGCCCAAAGAGTGCCTCTTTGCCACAGGGCAGGGACTCACATTTTGCAGAACTTCTGCTGCGCTGTACTCTGCAGCCATCTCCTGCACGTTGGGCCTGTGAAGGGGCTGTCGCAAGCAGCTGCATGCAGAGTAAGACCCCCCTCGCCCCTTAAACCTGCACCACTTTACGGATGCATATCTCCCTCCCGATTTAGATTTGGTGGGACTTGCTGAAATGTTTTTATGAAAGGGCCCTGTGCCCACTAGTGAGGGGGCCAGCGTTGTTGTGCAGCTCTATGGCGTTGACCAAGAGGAGACTGCTTTTTAAGTAGGCACTGTCCAGAGCCAAATTAACGGTTTCCTTTTCAAATCTGTTGTATACCAGAGCAGAATTTCTCTGAGTTTTATTCAACTCCGCGGAATTCCACGTAGTGCAACTCCCCGAATGCAGCCCACCCTTAATATTAATGTGGTAGTTCGCGAATTCCAACCCACTCCAATTCGTAGCCATTACAGGTATGGTGGTCTGCTGGGTTCAGCAGACCTCAATGTATGTAACTGCTTTTAAATAAAGCAAAACATTTTTTTAATGCTTCCCATTTTTTTTTTTAAAGGAAACTGGGAAAATCTTTAAAGAAAAAAAGAACTAGTTTAACTAGCTTTTTTTAAATGGAGGTGATGGTCCATGGGACCTCTGACTTCTTTTAAATAAATGTGTTTAAAATTCAGATAGGAGAAGGGGTCCCTTGGGAACTTTTCCACTTTACGAATGAGATTAATAATATACTGATATTTTGCAACCAGATTTCACGTGCAAAATATTAATACATCCCATTCCAAACCTGTATTTTGAAGAGGTGCCCTAAACACATTCCCTCCAAATACAGATTTGGTATGTACTCGCAGTCACAAATTGCTATTCAGTAAAGAGTTACCAAACCAAAATTTGGACCTGTCACATCCCAAAAGGCTTTTTTTCCATAGAAAAGGGCTGTATTTAGCAAATTGGCTTTTGACTGCAAAAAGCCTTAGCACCTCTGCCCGAAATCTCTTGCACTCCTGTTTGTAATTTCTTTCTTATTTATTTTACTGTGGTACATCAACATTGTTACCGGTGGGACTGATGTTATTTTTATCACCAGAGTTCAGGATCACTCAGGAAGATGTCCTCAGGTGTATACTCAAGATGCGGAGATCCGCGAGGACCACGCCACGAGGCCGGGTCCAACATGCGTCCCCTCCAGCTGAAAGACGAGGAGAACTACCCATCCTCTTGGGGGTTCTCTTCACTGAGGCGGAAGAAGCGGGACAGGCCATTGGCGTTGGCGTGGTCGGCACCAGGCCTGTGTTCCACAGTAAAATCCATCCCTTGGAGGGAGATGGACCATCGTAGCAGTTTAGGGTTCTCTCCTCTCATCTGCATGAGCCACCGGAGAGGGCGGTGATCGGTCTGGACCAGGAAGTGGGTACCGAACAGGTAGGGCCTCAGCTTCTTCAAGGCCCAGACTACTGCGAAGGCCTCTCGCTCGATGGTGCTCCGTCTCTGCTCCCGGGGTAGTAGCCTCCGGCTGATAAAGGCTACTGGGTGATCAATCCCCTGGTCGTCCACCTGGGTGAGCACGGCTCCGATGCCATGTTCGGAGACGTCGGTCTGGACCACGAACTCTCTGGAGTAATCAGGGGCCTGTAGTACTGGAGCGGTGCACATGGCCTGTTTCAATTCCTCAAACGCCTTCTGGCAGGCGGGGGTCCGACTAAACTTCTTGGGGTTTGCCTTGGCTGTCAACTCTGTGAGGGGGCCTACAATACTCCCGTAACCCTTGATGAATCCATGGTAGTACCCTGTGAGTCCTAGGAAGGCCCGCACCTCGGTCTGGGTCGTGGGGGTCTCCCAGGCATTGATGGTGTCTATCTTGGGTTGGAGGGGGGCTACGAGGCCGCTTCCGACCTGGTGCCCGAGGTATACCACGGAGCTTTGTCCTATCTGGCACTTGCTAGCTTTAATGGTGAGCCCGGCGTGGCGCAGGGCATCCAACACCTCCCAGAGTTGTTGCAAGTGCTCGGGCCAGTGGGCACTGAACACGGCAATGTTGTCGAGATAGGCTGCGCTGAAACTTTCCAACCCTGCCAGGACCTGGTTGACCAGTCTCTGGAAGGTGGCGGGGGAGTTTTTCATGCCGAAGGGCATTACTCGGAAGTGGAAGTGGCCATCCGGAGTGGAGAAAGCAGACCTTTCTCGGGCCCTCTCTGTGAGGCCGATCTGCCAGTAGCCACTGGTGAGATCGAAGGTGCTGAGGTACTGAGCCGACCCTAGGCGGTCAATGAGTTCGTCGGCTCGGGGGATGGGGTGTGCGTCGGTTCGGGTGACTGCGTTGAGTCCGCGGTAGTCTACACAGAACCTCAGCTCAGGAACGGTGCCGGGGGAGGCCGCCTTCGGAACCAGGACCACAGGGCTAGCCCATGGGCTGTTGGAGGCTTCTACTACTCCCAGGGTCATTATCTTGTCAACTTCGGCCTTGATGCAGGCTCGAACTCGGTCGGGGACTCGGTAGGCTCTGTGCCGTACCGGAGGGCTGTCCCCGGTGTCCAAGTCATGGACGCACCAACTGGTGACGCCGGGGGTGAGGGAGAAGAGGTCTGAGAACTGTCCCAACAACTGGTCACATTCTTCACGCTGCACGGGGGTGAGGGAGGAGGAGAGACTCACTCCCTCTACGGAGCCATCTTGGTTCTTCGCACACAGGAGATCTGCTAGAGCATCCGTTTCCTCTTCCTCTCCGTCGTCAGTGGCAAGGAGTAATCCTAACTCAGAACGCACAAAGTGGGGTTTGAGCCGGTTCACGTGGAGAACCTTCAGGGCATTCCTGGCCGATTTCGTATCGACGAGGTAGATGACCTGGCTCTTGCGCTCTATCACCTTAAAGGGTCCAGTCCACTTGTCCTGAAGGACACAAGGTTCCACTGGGGACATGACCCAAACCTGTTGGCCGGGCTGAAACTCGACCAGAGTGGCATTCTGGTCGTACCAGCATTTCATCTCCTCTTGGCTGGCTTCCAGGTTGGCCTCGGCCAGTTCGCGAAATCTGCGCGTCTGGTTCCGGAGGGGCAGGACGTAGGAGAACACATCGGGGGTGTGCTCGGGGGGGCTGTCTCCCAGCCTTCCTTGACCAGGCCGAGGGGACCCCGGACGGGGTGCCCATAGAGCAGCTTGAAAGGGTTGAACCCCAAGGATTTCTGGGGAACTTCTCGGTATGGGAACAGGAGGCAGGGCAGGAGGACGTCCCACTTGCGTCGCAAGGGCTTTTCGAGACCCATGATCATTCCTTTCAGGGTGCGGTTGAACCGCTCAACCAGGCCGTTACCCTGGGGATGGTATGGGGTGGTGAACCTGTACAACACCCCACACTGTTGCCAAAGAGACTTCATGTACCGGGAAATAAAGTTTGTGCCTCGGTCGCTCACCACTTCCCGTGGGAATCCCACCCGGGAGAAGATCCCCATGAGGGCCCGGCCCACGACCGGGGCCGTCACTGTCCGGAGGGGGATGGCTTCGGGGTATCGGGTGGCGTGATCGACCAAGACAAGAATGAACCTGTGACCCAAGGAGGTCCGGGGGTCCAGGGGTCCGACAATGTCGATTCCCACCCTCTCAAAGGGGGTACTGACAACTGGGAAGGGCTGGAGCGGAGCCTTGCGCTTACCTCCGCTTTTGCGGCTAGCCTGACACGTGGGGCAGGACTTACAGTGGTGTTCCACATTGGCCCGCATGCGGAGCCAGTAGAAATGGGTCACTAGTCGTTGGTAGGTTTTATCTTGGCCCAAGTGTCCCGCCAGGGGCACATCGTGGGCCAGGTTGAGGAGGATGCCGCGGAAACGTAGGGGTACCACCAGCACTCGGGCTGACCCTAGTTCGGCAGTCTTCTGTTCGCTGTAAAGTAGGCCGTTTTCCCAGTAAAGGTAGTGGGAGCCGGACTGGTCTCCGGCGGCCTGGGCCGCGGCCTGTTGCCGGAGCTCTTCTCAGGATGGCCCTCCTTCTTGGCGCCACTGGGCCAACTCAGGGATATCTGCTAGGGTGGGGACTGGATCGACGACGGGTCCGAGGGGACCTTCGTCGGATTCGCTGTCTTCGTTGGAGGGCTGGTCGAGGACCGTGGGGCGCTTGCCTCCCTCCGGGGCATCAGGGGCTGCACTGGGGAACTCGGACTCTTCGTCCCCGAGGTTGGTCATTCTGGCGGTCATGGCTCGGGTGCTCACACAGGCCCAGTGGGGCAGACCCAACATCTCTAGATGGGTCCTCCTTTCTACATCTTTCCACTTCGAGCTCTCTAGGTCATTTCCCAGGAGGCAGTCCACGGGCATGTCCGTGCGGACCGCTACCCGTAGATCGCCCGAGACTCCCTCCCACTCAAACGGAACCTGTGCTATCCTGCAGGTGCAGACGGAATTGTCAGCTGCTATCACTCTGCAAGAGGCGTGAGGGATGATCAGGGACTCAGGGACTAGCGTGTATCTGACGGCCGTGATGCTGGCTCCTGTGTCTCTAAGGGCTCCTATGCTGCGCCCGTTAACCTTAACTGCCTGATGATACTGTGTTATCGGGCAGGTAATCTCCCGGGACCATCTCGCTATTCCCCAGGGAGGCTAAGACCATGGCTGGGGGCTCCCACTCCCCCTGCTCTTCTATTTCTTCCTCTTCTAGGGCTACTGAGGATATCTGTCTGGTGGAGGAGCCAGTGGGAGTGGATTTCTGGGACATGGGGCATCGGGGATCACCGGCATAGTGCCCGGGTTGCTGACACTTAAAGCACGCTGTGCTGGGGTGGAGCCCTGTGGGACCTACGCTCGGGGTTGCTCTCGTCGAGGGAAGAGAACGGGGGGTCTGGTTTCTGGGGGGGGCTGCCTGGGGCCCTGACTGAGGTCCTTGCTGTTTACCTCGACCTCCCCCACCCATCTGGTGGGAAGATCCTTGGTTGTTCCGTGGGGGGTCCCCCCCCCGGGCCCCTTCTGGATTCGGGTGGCTACCCAGCGATCGGCTTCAACAGCCAGTTTTCGTGGATTGGCGAGCTTGCTGTCCAGGAGATGCTGCCTCAGTTCTACAAAGCAATTCACGGACAGGTGCTCGTAAGTGACTAGGTTGACCAGGCCTTCGAAGGTGGTCACATTGCTGCCCTTGATCCACCCATCTAAGGCCCGGGTGTAGTAGTTCACATAGTCCACCCATGTGGTGACAGGAATCTTCTTGCACTCCCTAAACCGCTGGCGATACATTTCTGGCTTTAGGCTGTAGCGGAATAGGAGAGCGTCTTTCATGTGGGGGTAGGCGTTTGTGTGTGCGGTTGGTAGGTCCAGCAGGGTGTCTCTTCCCTCGCTGAGGAAGCGGCTCCACAGACCGGCCCCCCAGTCCTTCTCGGGGACCCGGTGGGCAGACATGGCGACCTCGTAGGCCTTGAACCACTGCTGGATGTTGTCTGCTTTGTAAAACTCCTTCACAACGTCTTTGGGGATGTGTACCTTCGCTTCTCGGGGGATCATCTGCTCTCTGAGTCCCGGTGGTCCGGGGGCCTCTGCTCTGGCTTTCAATTCTAGTTCTTTGAGGCTGCGCTCGTGCTCGAGCTGGAGTTTCCGGCCTTCATGCTCCCTCTGGAGGTTCTTCTCTTCCAGCTCCCCCTGGAGCCGCAATTGCTCGACTGACAGCTTTTTCTCTGCCAGTTTGAGTTCTCCCTCCAATTTGAGGAGCGCCAGTTCTAGTTCATGGCTTCGGTCACGTTCTCGGTCGGCCATCTCTTCCGATGACCGATCCCTTCCGGTTGCTGGGTTCCGGGTTGGTTGCTGGTTTCTTCCACCAGTCGGTGTACTGGGTTCGGTCTGTGGTCTCCCTCCCCCGTTGTCTTCAGGCGGGGGAAGGGATGCTCCGGACTCTACCCAAGCCGTTAGCGCTTTTTGGAAATCCTCCTTAGTACTTAGTCCGGTACTCGCGATACTTAGTTCTTTGCAGAACTGCTTTAGCTCTCTATGGGTGTAGTCTTCCAATAGGTCTTTATCGAATGTCGTTTTCTCACTGGATTCTGTGGACGACATGATTGCTCTTTCTTTCTAGTGCGCTTGCTGTGGGTGGGTTCAGGTAGTGTGTCAGTGGTACGATCTCTAGACGTAGGTTTGTATCGCGTCGCTGCCACCAATTTTGGAAGGCGGTGACCCCAGGGGTCAAGACTGCTCTCTTAACCACCTGGGACCCTCCTCTCCCACAATTCCTGCCGAGTCTTATCGAGAGAAGGTCCTCGCCGGGGAGGACTGATCGTACACACTGCCGACACACCACACTTACGAACGGACACCACACCGTGAACCTTTATCAAGTATGAACTTTATCAAAGTAAAATAGGTAGCAATGCACATCGATCGAGGGATCGCGAAAGTCTCGTGAACGAGGGAACGGGGAAGCGGGACAGTCTTAGAGGGCCAGTCGGTACGCCGCGTACCCTGCGCACAGTTCTCAATCCTCGAACTGGGGGGTACGGGGGGCTGGTGATGATACTTGCTGTCTTACTCACTTCGGTTCAAGATTGTCATGAGGGTAGGGTCGATGGTCCAGCCGGACCAGAGGGTTCCTTAAGCCGCGAGGAGGTCAGCAGGGCTTGATCGGGAGTACTCCTCAGTACTCGTAGGCAGGGGGAGCCGCGACAGCGTCCGCATGGCTCAGGATGGTAGCAAGAGTCTCTCGTTCTCGAGAGTGGGCTGCGACGAGGTCAGCAGGGCTCCGATGGTTCAGGTCTTACTCTTCGAGAGGGAGCCGCGACAGCGTCAGCAGGGCTCGGTGGTTCAGTTCCGTAGCTTCGAGGATGAGCTGCGACGACGTCAGCAGGGCTCGGTGGCTCAGAGTCTGTTCTCCTCAAGGTCAGCCATGATCAGATCAGCAGGGCTTTCTTGTCCAGGATACAACTGCCGGCTAGATGGGAGGCAGGCTGTCTTATAGTCCAGGAGCCCTTTGATGTCCGGACTCTCAGTGGCAGGAGGCCGGTGGTCCGAGGGCCAGGCGGCCGATTGTCTGGGCGGCTGGTTCTTTGATGCTTTGGACCGTGCGTCCAGGGGATCCCAGACGCCCATCAAGGTCTGGCGCCAGCTCGCTAGGAGGCCAAAGGTGCAATCGAAACTAGCCCCCAGGGATAGTTCCGAGGTGTGAGGGGAATCAGTTCCTTGGAAGGGGGCCGGAGGTGTGATGGAAGTCTTGGTTTCGGGTACTTGGTGAGTCGTTCACCCCCCGGGCGGGTCTGGGCGCCGGACGCTCACGCCTAGCTGTAGCCAGGAGCAGCCAGCGGCTGCCGAAAGGGAAGAAGGCGGCCGGCCGGCTAAGGTGGCCAAACATGGCGTCTGATGGTCACGTGCACAGGTGCAGGCACGCGGTCTGGAGATCGTCTCAGGTCCGGTGTAGGGGTGTCATGTACAGTTCTGGGTGGATGGGAATCAGTTCCACCCGTAGTTCTGGGGTTGCGGAGATCCGCGAGGACCACGCCACGAGGCCGGGTCCAACACTGGCAAAATATTTATGGTGAAAACATTCAGGGTCATATTTAAAAGGAGCTAGCACCTCCCTAGCTCATTTTGTTTGACGCAGCGGCGGCATAATCAGTGCTCCACACTGTTCCATAGTTACAAACTGATGGAATGGGCCCAATGCACAAGTTTGTAGAGGCTTCTGTCACATTATACCTGCGCCAGGTAAAATTTATGCAGGATAGGCGATCCCACGTTAAAAGCCACGTAGAACTGAGCCAGTGAAATGTACAAATTTTCACTGTGTCACTCGATGACTTGACTGCGTCAGAATCCCTAAACCTTCTCAAACCAGGCATAAGGATTGATTCAGGGCTTTTAACATGGGACTTGCTTCTGTTGGGCATATTTACAAGGAGCTAGCGCCGCTGCAGCATATTTGTTTGATTGTAGCTGTGGCACAATCTTTGCTCCAAACTGCTTGACATATACAAGCTGATGCATTGGGCCAAATGTGTCAGTTTGTAGAATGCCTGTGTCACATTATAACTCCTTCAGGTATAATGTATTCAGGGTAGGCGTTCCCACATTAAAAGTCATGTAGAAACGATTTAGTGAAATTTGCAACTTTTCACTGTGTCACTCTACGGCTTGACTGCATCAAAATCCCTACGCCTTCTCAAACCAGGCATAAGGATTGATGCAGGGCTTTTAACATGGAACTTGCTTCTGTGTTCTGATCAATTGCTGGAGTTGCATCAGTCTTACAACCAACTCCAGCAATGCATCACTTTAGCACAAAAAGGTGCCTCAGAATTTCTGACGCATCTGTGAATCCTTGCATTATAGAGCACTGTGTTGTAAATACATTGTATGCATGATCTTGTTTTCTGACGCATTACTGAGTTGCGTCAGTCCTAAGACCAACTCCAACAATGCATCACTTTAGCATCAAAAGATGTGTCTGAATTTCGGACGCATCTGTGAATCCTTGCTCCGTGGAGCATTGTGTTGCAATTACAACATATCCATTGTGTTGTTAGGGCAGTTACGCCAGGGGCAAGAAATCTGACGTATCGATGACGATATAAATATGACCCTCAATATCTTATGGGCCTTTGTGAGGTGTGAAACCTTTATCCAGATGGATGTTTACTTTTGGTATGAAGGAGCAGGGCCAAAACATTTCAATGTGATTTAGTAAAGGTACACATCTGTGCGAGTGCTTTAAACTGAAGTGTGCATCCTTGTTGTGGTGCAGGAATGGCCCTCTGGCCTTCTCTTATACAGATACTTGTCACCCCATGTAGTAACTCAGAAGGGCGTGGCTTCCCTGACATTTAATATAATATACTACAATACAGCTAAGAGAGGGACAAAGAGGGCTGTGTTACGGGGTCCAGCGTACGTGCCCGACTACAGTAAGCCAAAAGAGAATACGCAGTTAACCAGTGTAAAGAAAGGCAGATGAACCAAAGTGTGTGAAGGCACAAGGGAGGGGAATCCTCCTTGTTGGAACTAGAGTCCTCACACACCCAGCAAGCTAGGTGTCATGCTTCATCTTATGGGCTCGCTCCTCGTCGGGTCCTCGGTGCAATACCCGATGGGCACCCATAAAGGGGCCCTCCAGCGGAGATCTTCTGTTCCTGCTGTATGGTGCCGGCTTCCAGGCTCCAGCGGAAGGGGTAGTTTACCGGCGTTTGTCCAATCCTGGACAGAATAGGCAACCATCCATTTAGCGTGTGTAACCTTATCCCCTCCATTCCTCCGTGAAGGTCGGCCACCAGGATGCCCAATAGCGTGGGCAGTGCTACCCCTGTCTTAACCCCACCCTAGTACACATTTTCTTTCTCCATATAAAATTTCAAGGCATTTGTGTCTCCAGACGAGCATCACTGCCTACATATCCCATGAGGCATTTCATAGGGCCAATGGAGAGTGAGGGAGGGGTGGACCTGGAGCCACTGAAGGCCAGTGTATGAAGGTCGATGGCTGCCACCTTTATCCCCACTAGATTTATGTTGGCAGGTCAGTAGGAGCAAAAGTAGAGAGAGCAGGAGAAGGACAGTGAAAGAGAGACAATAAAAGAGTGAGAGAGAATGAATAAATGGAAAGTAAGAGAGGGAGGAAGCGGTCCTGGTTTGAACAATTTCCCTGGGCTGCTTTGGGCTCCCAGTCTGGCCATGGACTCCAGCAGTGCAAAGGGGAAGCAGCAGCACTTACCCACTTTCCGCCCTGTTGCACCATCTCTCTCTGCATCCTCTACAGCTTCTAAAGTACCTCCATGGCATACCTCCCCCATTTTCTAGGAAAGCTTGCACTGCTACTGGCGGATCTGCATGTGTCCTGTTTGAGAGGGTCTGTTACGCTGCAGTTGCTACAGTTTGCGTCATAAGCCTGCACCATTACTACCTAATCTTTACATGATTCATTTGGGAGAAAGCTTTGTGATTCTGCAGCATGGGATGCACCTGCCCACTTTTTGTGAAGGCTTTCATTTCTGTTGCCTAAGCTGGACCTGTCTAGTTTTGGACAGTGGCTTGAATCTCTATTGCCTTTGCTGTCTTGTTTGCAGGGGAAGCTTGCACCACCTCTGCCTGTGCTGCATCTTTACTGCCTTTGGACAGAGGTTTTCACTATTACTGCCAGTGCAGCACGGGTTCTATTTTTTAGGGAAATTTGCACTTCCGCTTACTGCACCATGCATGGTCAGAGTGAATGTTAGGCACTGGGCAGGCTTGCACTCTTGTACTGCAATGATCAATACTGTACCTGGTTATTGAGTGTGAATGATGTTTCCATTTTTTTGGGGTGTCACCATAGCAACTGACTTCTTTCTCTGTAAGAATGGTAATACTGTACCTTAATGGATGTAACATTCCTAATGCTTATTATTTTGTGACTGAATGCCATGATAAACACATTGCAGCATATGAATTGCAACACTAGAACATTTACTGCAGCAATGTGTTGATGTTTATTTATGGTTTATATCATTGAACTCCCCACCACTAACCTTTAGGAGTAGCCTTGACCGTTCAACCTCGCTTGTCCACGAACGACAAAGCCTAAAAAAAGTACCAGCAATTCAGTGAACTTTCACTAGCATCTGTCTGCTGCTGTGGCAGCTCACTATTTTCTAACTAGTTTTGGGATTGTTTTGTGTTGTTTTTTCACTTTATTACAGACCTACACTTGATCTACAATCGCCTCGCTACTTGCAACTTTTAGCCTGTCCGAATGTTCCTCTTCGTAACCTCAGATCCTCCACTCAAGAAAACTTTTGAGTCCCTAAAATCAGGCTTTCAGGTGTTCTCGTATTTGACCCCTACCCTTTGGAATACCTTACCGCTGCCTCTCCGCATGCAACCTAACCTTCTTTTATTCCGCAGATCCCTGAAAACATGGCTTTTCAGCCAATAGGCTGCTCTCCTCTCTGCTGTTCTTGTACAGCGCCGGGAAACCCTTTGATATACAAATTCAAAAAATTAATAAAATAAATATGGTTGACTTTTTACTTGGCCTCAGGGTTAAGATTGTGAGTCTGATCCACAAAGAAAGAGAAATCTTCGGATGAGCCAAAAGTTGCAAAAGGAATAGTATTACCAGAAGGAGACAATGACTGCCTATGAAAGAAGACAAGAAATAGCCTTGATGATGAAACATGTGAGTCTCAGGGCTTTGAACTACAAAGAATCCAAACCCTGCAATGTCCTAACAAAGATCAGTAATGTGGTACATTTAGTTGACATGGATACTAGCCATAAACCTCACTAAGTATTTCAACTGACATGCCGAATCCATACTATTGCTTCATAAAATTAACTTGGGAAATTGGTGTGAAATACAGTGAGGCCATTTTTGGCTATCAATGAGCTGATCTCAAAGATGGCTTAGTGGGGAAATAAATCCAGAAATGAATGTGGAAAAAGTACAAGTCTCTGCATTAAGTCATAGAAGGAAAAATGGTGATCCTTAAAGTAATAGAGAATTCCTGGCATCCATGAGCATGCCTGGTTGTTCTAGGTCCAAAGCAGGACACTATCTACTTGCTGTTCTGCATGATCTAAAGACCAAGACTATTGTTAATCCTATTGCCAAGTCATCTTATGAACTAGATCTGTTGTGCACAATGTCTGAACAATTTTCATCCAACCAATGTCTTCAGCCACATGTTCATTACTGGTAAAAAGAAGTAAATTAAGTTTCGGGCCATGATGGGACTTTAGCAGGTCTGGGTCGCGCCATTTGAAATGTTGAATGTTCCTGTCTCTTTAAAAAGATGAGTGAATTGACCATCACTGGATTTCAGATCTTTTGTGTTGCTTTCTTAGTTAAAATAGCAGTCTTTATTCTGTGCTGGAAGGATCACCTAAGCTTCTGGGGAAGGACCTGCAAGCCTTGCAGACAGAGAGGCTGACATTCAAAGCAAGAAAGTGCTAGATTGAGCAAGGCTTGGTAGTCTACCAGGGACATCATGGAGGCAGAATGAAGCATAATCCACTAGAGACCAATATTTAGGTATTGTTGAACTAGGAGGTCCTCAAAACCCAGACCCAGGTGATGCCATTTCTATGGATCACTGAGCACTACCCCCAATTGTTGGGAAAATAGTTGCTCCACTGACTTCTCTTACTTAAAAAAAATTAACCTAAACAGAGAATATTGGACTGTGAAAAGTCTAGGGCCTAGATGTATCAAGCCGTTTGCGATTCGTTAAGGCCGAAATTCGCAGAATTTCGGCCTTAAGGAATCGCAAACGGACATTTAGCATCTTTTGAGATGTATCAGAAATTAGCAAAATAAGGAATCGCAAAAAATTGCGATTCCTTATTTTGCTTATGCATTTAAGGAATCGCAATTTTGCGATTCCTTAAATGGCATGTATGAAACTTTTTAAAATTGCGAATTTGGGTTAAGGATTTGCAAATTAACACCAATTTGAGGTTCGTGTTAATTTGCGAAATCCTTTTAAAAAACAAAATTTGACTATTTTGAAGGTGGCATGTGACACACATACATGCCCATAGGGCATGTATGTGTGCCATATGCACACACATGTAAGTTTCAGGGGTGCAGCAGGGTGTCCATGAGACACCCCTGCACCCTTGAAATAATTCTCAAATTGCGATTAGCAAATTGCGAATTCGCAATTTGAGAATTACTGCACAATCATTCCTATGGGCCTTCTGGCCCATAGGAATGCATGGGGAATTATTCCTTATTTGCGAATTCGCAAAATGCGAATTCGCAAATAAAGATAAGTAAGGAATCGCAAAAAAAATGCAATTTTTTACATACATTCCATTTTGCGAATTCTAAATAGCGATTCGCAAAAAATCGCTATTTAAGATTCGCAAAAAGGAATCTTGATACATCTAGGCCGTAATGACTATGAGATGCTCAAGAAACTTCTGAGTGAAGCAAATGTAGTTATGGCTTGGAACAGAGAGACCACTTCATGTGTGTTTTGCATGTGCCTTGATTGTAAACCGCATGTGCATAATTTGTAAATAATTCATTATCAATATAGTAATGTGTACAAAGAGAAAATGCTTTCATATCACTAGTCGGACATGTGTTGTTGGGTATACCCCAGGACAATGTAGAACATATATTGTTTATTAGAATAGTGTTTACACAATGGTGGATAGAGATGCCCACAAAGGGCAACAAGGAAACCCAACCCCCCACTGATTCATCTCCTTTCCTATGCACGCCAGAGTGATGTGGGGAGAATACATAGGATGCCCAACTAAACAAAAATCCTGATGGCTTTACATTGCCAGCTGCATGTATGCAGGAACCACCATGATAACTTGTAGGTAAAGGAAATGGACACCCTTCTGAGATGTCCCTCATTGAACGGTAGGCTCTACTCCAACTTGGTTGGTTGAATTTTGAACATTTGTGGAATATACAACACCGGGTAGCAGTTGGCCAATACTACCAGGTCTTGGAAACATAAGCTGAAACATCCCCTCTGCTTATAGAGCATCATATTGGGTTCTCAGATCTCCATGTTTCCTGTGGTGTTTGAACTTTCAGAGTGCACATCTCATTGCAGTCCCTTTCCTCCAGGCTAATACCATGCCTAAGGACCCTGCTAATGGTCTGTTCTTGCTCAACTTGGACCACATTTATTAACACTTTGTGCTGGGTTCACCTGGCAAAAACTATACAAACCAGCACAAAGTATAAAATGTGGGTAGCATATATTACTGCAGTGTGCTACTTGCACTACTTTGCATCAAGGGGGAGTTCCATTAGTGGTACATGGGCATTCCCCCGCAACTACCTTCAAGTTTTGATATAAATCTATATCTACATATATTGGTACACAGGGATTTGCGTCAAACATTTATGTTTCCTTGAGTCAGGTATAGCGAAGGAGAAACGTTTTTTTTTCTCCAAACCTTTCTTACTTTGCATGTGCTGTACTGTACAGAAAATGTTTCAAAATGACACTGTTCTTCTCTCTCCCTTCCACACAACAAACCAACTTTGATTTCTGCACTGCGTTGCACGACTTCTTCATAAACATTCCCACTTGTCCTCTTGGAAGCACCCTGCCAGCCTGAGTCAATAGATACATATCCAGTGCCTTGAAAGTTGAAACCCGAACAACCCTTTGCCCAGCACTTTAGAAGAGGTGCGTCAAGAAACTACAAATACCAGGACAGATATGCTTAGTCTCGCAAACACATTCCGTCCTTCCATCCCCTTTTTATTTCTTGTTCATTGATGAACCTCCTGCTTTGACAGAATTCCATTAAAAGGTTAGTCTGAACACTAGCCCGATCAAAAAAGAGAAGTGGATGATCATGTATGAGCCGCAACGGTGCACAAGAACACATTGCTATGGGGCAACCTGTGGTCATCTTCATGGAGGTTGACAATCAACCTGAGTGAGGAGTAGCCTAACCAGAACTTCTCAGGTCCTCTCATCTTGAGATACTTAAATTTTAGGGTCTGACAGCACCTATCCCTAAATAAGGAGGTAGGCTTGCCTTTTCGGCTAAAGTAATCCAACTTAATCAAACTCTAAAAAAAGTGTATTTTTTAATGGCTGATTACTGACCCAAAGTATTTTTGTCTACAATTGTGCTTTCTTCATTCGGAGTTGGGTGTCAGTGAATATGAATAATAATAGCTGGGAAATGCAGCTTGTTGCCACCGTTTCTTGCTTGATGCTTGAAAACGTTCACCTTTCCCACCTATAGTAGATCTCACTCTTGTGGTTCTTCCCATGGTTCTTCACTATGTCCCGCTTCGTAACCTCTATGACTTCCCACTTTCATCTCTTATAAGTTAATTTGGTCTTTCCTTCATGTCATCCACAAATGACTTTACAATTATTTTGAGACTGGATCTAAGAAGAGCCCTCCCCAATTCCCTCAGTTGTGTAACTACAATGTCAGATTGGATGAGCATGATCTACTTTAAGTTAATCTCTGAAAAGACAGAGCTTCTTATACAAGCGACCCCTCTTAGATCTCGGAATGAAGTTGGAGACCAGCTAATCTGGATTCTCTGCCATGTCTGGTCAATACTGTTGACAACCTGGTTTATATTTGACGATGGATTCTCATATTAATAAGGTTTCTTCTACCTGTGTCTTTCCCCCTACAATGCTAAAAATTATTCTTCCTTTCTTTCTGCTGAGATGATTGTAGGCTCATGTTTGAACATCTACAATCGTCTGTACCAAGCTCTTGGGGCCTCATTTATGAGGCTCTGCGTCACTTTTACGCCACTGGTGCGTCACTTTTTGTGATGCACCAGTGGTGTAAAAAAAGCACCTTGTTGCGTCCTATTTAAAAAGTGACGCATCTAGGTAGATGCGTCACTTTGTAAACCCCTGCGCCACATTATACCTGCACCAAGTATAATGTATACAAGGGGGTGGATCACTGAAATAATATCGAGGGACAAAATATCGACTTGCCAAAATATCGTGGACAAAATATCGACAGTCAAAATATCGAGTTTGTATCTACAAACAGGTAAGTACAAAAATATCGAGTACAAAATATCGTTAACAATAATATAGATGTAAAAAATATCGACTTTATTAAAAACAGTGTTAAATTAAATTAATATTAAATTTTAATTACTAAAATATACTTAAAACGACTTAAATTAAATTATAATAATTAAATAATAAATGAAAATAATAAAAATAATTTTTTACAATCTTATTTGTTGACCCTGAACCCTAAAAATACCCCTTTACCCAAAAACCCAAAACTGACCCTGAACCCTAAAAATACCCCTTTACCCAAAAACCCAAAACTGACCCTGAACCCTAAAAATACCCCTTTACCCAAAAACTGAAAACTGACCCTGAACCCTAAAAATGCCCCTTTACCCAAAAACTGAAAACTGACCCTGAACCCTAAAAAAAACCCTTTACCCATGAACTGAAAACTGACCCTGAACCCTAAAAATACCCCTTTACCCATGAACTGAAAACTGACCCTGAACCCTAAAAATACCCCTTTACCCATGAACTGAAAACTGACCCTGAACCCTAAAAATACCCCTTTACCCATGAACTGAAAACTGACCATGAACCCTAAAAATACCCCTTTACCCTAAAACTGAAAACTGACCCTGAACCCTAAAAATGCCCCTTTACCCAAAAACTGAAAACTGACCCTGAACCCTAAAAATGCTCCTTTACCCAAAAGTTATCAATATTATTTAATTACCAATTAATTATTAATTAACAATAACAATAAAGTAAATATATTAGAACATTAGCTGAAATTATTTTAATAATTAATATTATTTTTTCCAAATTAATTACTTAAAAATAACACAAAATTATATATATTAAAAATGTACTCTAATTAATGTAATTAACTAATTACAATTAATTAATTAACAATTATTTACTAATACAAAATATATTCAAAATTATATTAATTAATTAACTAATTAATATTAATTAATTATCAATTAATTATTAATTAAAAATATTAACAAACATATATTAATTAATTAATTATTATTAAATTACTTCCCACCCTATTCCCCTATAAACCCACAACCCGCTACAGAATTACATTACGCAATTATTATAAAAACAAAATTCATTTAATAAAATATTTTATAACATTAATACACACTATTCACACATATTATTACATAAAAATACACTATAAAATATTATATATTATTAAAAAATCGATATTTTTGCTATCTATATTTTATACAGTCGATATTACTTCACTTACCTGAAAAACGATATTTTTGTAGTCGATATTATGTCCAGTCGATATTTTGTCCAGTCTATATTTAAAACTCGATATTATGTCCAGTCGATATTTTGGAGTCGATATTTTGTCTCTATACCCAAGGGGGTGTTTTGACGCAAGAAAGAGTCATAGAAGTGACGCAGTGAAATCTATAAGATTTCACTGGGCCATTTCTTGGCCGCTAATGCGTCAAAATCTTACGCCTGCCTCATGGCAGGCCTAAGACTGAAGCAGACACTAACAACATGGGACTTGCCCATGTGAAAGTACACATTGCTGGAGTTGCGTCACTTTTGTGAAACACTCCAGCAATGCGTCACTTTTGCTCCTACAGATACGTCAGAAATACTGACGTATCTGTAACTTCTTGCGACATGATGCATCATACTGTAAATATGACGCATCGTTAGGGTCGCAGGGAGAGCGTAGTGAAAAGTGACACATCACTGTTTTCACGCAGCGATGCATCACTTTTCATAAATGAGGACCTTGGAGTTTATAAGAATCACCATCATCAAAGATACTAAATTCAACAGCCCACTTACTCCTCTGTTTGTCAAATAGGGCCTCGACACCAGGACACTTGAAAAAACTGCGCTGGATTCCAACAGTGAACCTCTTTTACGAGCCTACACCTGCTACAAAGCATGTCATGGCCAAGGCATGAGATGTTTTTAAAACACTTTTATCAGTGTAAACAATCCCTACAATGTGCTTCAGCACACCTGCTTGGTGGTTTCCAAGTTCTGCACCTAGCGGCCAAACTCTAATTGTCCACCTCCCTCTTCATTCCATAAACATCTAGGGCCAAATGCATGAACACATTTTCCCATAGACACAGAATGGGCAAAACCCTTTGATGAATCTGGCCCCTAGTCATCATTCTATCCATGATCTATTTAAAGCATATTTTTTACTCCATAATATTACCTCAATACTGCTGTTCATCTTCTCCTAGCACCAGGAAGCCCTAAAAGGCAGGCGGTGGCTGTACTAACATTAAAAAAAGTAAATAATAAATATATACATACATAAAAATAAATAAATAAATAGTAAATATATAGGGGCATCACTAGAGAGCCTCTCTCCAACAGTCTCAATGAGACAGCAAACAAACCCACTGCCAGTGTTGGTTCCCTCAGTACCAAACTCCAAAGGACTTGTCCATCATCAATATATGGAGAGATTCATACTCTCTTCCTCAAAAGAGCCCATCAGGTTGCAGACATATATCACCATGTATTTTTATCAACTCTGCCCAACGTTAAAGTTATAGTATAAATTCTGTATCGGTCACCTGCTTACCTAGTAGTCAATAACTTTGCACTGTCCTTTTCTGCCTTACCTATCATCCTGATTTCCCTCTAGACAGTGATCTCTACTCTATCTGTGTTTGGTTCTCAACAGATAAAGTCAAATCACATATGATACTTGAAATGGTTCTCAGAACCCTATCTGCAACAACATTGTACATTTTTGTTCAGCCCTTTCCTATTTTCTACTTGCTGCTGTCAGTTCTTTCACTTTATGGGTCCTCAATTATGACCTTCAAGCATTGACCACCAACTTTGCACACTTTCTTCTACATACAGCACCCGTCCGGATGAGTGCCCTGGAGATTACTGTTACTCCAATGACCACAGTACATATCTACCTCGTGCATGTCATCCGCCTCAACCGCACCTGCACCCAGGTCTCTTATCCACGTTCTTAGTATGACCACTGACCCACTACATTATGGTACGTGTCCCCACTTCCTTTGGTACTTTCGACTCATGAAGTGATGCTATATTGACTTTGATTGCTGGTCCCAGGAAAGAGGTGACTCTGACTGGATAGAAACAGTGTAATGTCTTAGTTTCAGAGAAAGAGATTCACATCCTCAGTGATGAGCCTGACTATGCATAGGGTCTAATGCAATGATTATATTCCTGGAATATTTTGGGAAAAGTTATAACTCCCCAAGTACTTTTAGGAAGGGTTGTAAAATAGTAATGTTGAATTGCAGAACGTGCTGCCCCGGGGGCACAGAGGGCAAAGTACCAGGACTACTGTTTTTGAAGCTATTATATTTAATATGAAAGCAGTCTGTGTTTGTGGTATTGCAGTTGATTTTCCTCAGCTTCTCCCGTGGGTTCAATCCATCATACTTTTCATGCACAGTATGAAACAAAGTTAGTTTGGTCTCTGTATTTTGTGATACATGATTTTTGGCCCACTTTTTCAATCTTTGATATTTTTCGTTAGGCCGCCATACTTCTATTTCATATATATAATTTAATTTATCAATAGCTAAGCTACACTTCTGAAATGTTCTGCCCCTCATGAGTAACCATCCTCTTAGAGATGTTAGTCAATTCTAGTTATGGACGACCTTAATTGTGGTAAAGAGTATGGTTGATTCTTTATATTATCCAAAAACCTGTGCCTCTTCTGGCCTTGAATTTCTATTCAGTTCACTTTTATACTTTAGCACTAAAAAGCATGTTTCTGGAGCTGGCATTACTACCAAAATGTCAGGATACTTGCTTATACAAGTGGTCACCTCTGTAAAGCATGTGCTCCAAATTCCTCTTTTCATTCCTTGTTCTGCACAGAGTATCATGCTCACTCTCTTGTATCAAAGTCATCAGATAATTCCTAGGCCACAGTGGTAGTGGGCTTTTTGTTTTGGTTCCTTCCCATCTTCTATTATCCTTCACCAGAAATAAGCAACTTTACATGTTTAATTTCTATGGTGTATTATTTTTTTTCTTTGGTCTGCTTCTGGCCTTTGTCATGGTAGTGGTAACAATAGAAACCTACATGTATTGAACCAAAATTACATTTCTAGAATGTGCTTACAGTCATGTCCGCAAGACATAGAAGAATCATTTGGTGTAGCTGTTGGATTGGAAAGCAGATTGCCGTTTGCTTTACGACTTAAAAGCTTGTCCTCTTTTTGCCTTACCCAATATAAGAGAGTTATCCTTATCTTGGTCCTCTCATATCTGCCGTAGCCCTCCTCCTCCAACTCCAAAATTAGACTGGTTCAGATAAATTTTAGATTACCATGTAATTCATTTAATCGCACACATTTTTGTCAGTGCTAAATGATTGCTTCAAAGATAGTCACTTTTCCCCTGTCGGCATGCATTGATTTGCCAAAGTTAGTTGGCTTTAACCCCTTGCGTGCGGGGCGTATTTTCCGCCTGTGCTGACTCCACCTTGCGCGGGCGGAGTCATGACGGAACGGTTCCATCATCAGCACAGCTCAACCGATGCTGATGACGGAACCGTTCTGTCATCAGCATGGAAGGGGTTAATATTGTCTAAAGTAATCCATTGTTTGGCACAGTAATTCCAAATTCTTTCTTTTGGAATCAGATTACTTTCTGGTCTCTGCAGTTGTGCTGTGGATTACAAAATAAAATATGGGAGTGTGGTTTTGATGGGGACTGTCCTTTTTGGCACAATATCAAATATGTCTAGGTAATACTGAAATTAACTTTATTCCAGCATTTGCAATTGTAGCTATCAAAATTAAAGTTCAGTCATGTTTTTATAAAAGGGTACAATCTTCAAAATAGTCACTACTAATAATCAGGCATACTGGTAAGTCATAATCTATTTTGTCCTGTTATTTAAGAGCTCTATCAAAGATGCAAGGCAATCAATATATATATATATATATTTCACACCTAAAGAAGTTAGAAAATGGTGGAAAGCTAATAGTGTGTTGCCGACTAGTTATTTCCAAAATCCAGTGAGGAATCTTATAGCTGGAACAAGTGGATCTAGTAAAATTCTAAACATGGAAAGTGAGGTATGCTATGAGAAAATAATGGGTTAAATATCAACTGAGAAAAATATTGTATCTGAAATATCCTTTACAAAAATATCTCTTCATGTGAGTTAATAGTCTGTGCACTGCCTTGCCTTACTTTGGGGCTTATTTACTAGCCCCTTGAGCCGCCAGTGCGTCACTTTTTGTGACACACTGGCGTCACATTTGCTGCCCCATATTTACAAGGTCAGGAAGGAAGGCCACCCTGCGTGTCTTTCCCTGTCATTGTAAATACAGCCCCTTTACAAGCAGCACTTTGCATGAAAGGGGAATCCATGGTTGTTTCTGTGGGTCTTCCCACTCAACACCCACGGAGCCAGACATATTTCCAGATTTACGAGAAATTGTAAACTGGAAATGCGTCTGAATGCTATGCCTCCCCAGGGGAGGAATACGAAGGCGCAACAAGGAGAAATATATTAATTTCTCTTTGAATCTTTCCTCTATCTATGCGTGATGCACACATAGAACGAAGAAATCACCTCTGAATGTTTATGTACAGAAAGGGACATAAACAATCATAAAAAAATGACATTTTTCAAGTTCTACGCAGCACACATAGAAGTTGAAAAACGCAATTTCAGATTGTTTATGTGCAGGAAGGCACACCTTCCTGCACATAAACAATCATCCCCATGACACAGGCATCCTTGCACCATGGTGCAAGGATGTCTGTGTCAGCACTAGGTAGCTAAATTTAGCCAGCGCAGGTGAAAGCAAAGGGATCCATCATATCCTTGTAGATATGATGCATCCCTGAGCTTTGAAAGTGTTGAGGCATGGTGCAGCCAAAGGGCTTGCGGTGTAAATGAGGCCCTTTGTTTTAACTAAAGCATGCAAAGCTTAGTGAATGGCTAAAAGGATTTTGCCTCAGGCCTGCTTTTTAAAAGTGACCATATTAAATCTAGACTTTAATGAACGGTTTAAAGTGGGATATTTGTCACTTTAACTAAACTCCTTCTGATACAAAGTTTCAGTCATCAGAGCAGATGCATGCCTCCATCCGACCAAAGAGAAAGCATATGCATTCATTTTCCAAATGAGACAAGTTGATTTAAAAAATAAGAAAGTATAGGCACCCATACGAAGTGACAGGTGATATAACTTTATAAAAAAAACTCTATTTTTGTGCACACATTGTGTGAAAATTGAACTTTCATATCCTGAGGGAAAAACTGACATGTTTACAATTTTTAAACAGGTGCACTTGATTTCGCCTTGTCATTGCTTATCATTCACTGAACAGCATTGCCATATGTTGCATTCTCCGTGTTCTATTTCTGATTCATAACATCATGACTGCATTGTATCAGTAAAAATGTATTTAGAAGTTTTGTGCCAATATCAGTGAGCAAGTTCTGAAAAGTTTTACAATTACGGATACGATATTACCATAAAACTGCCATTAGTAGAACATTTATGTCTTTTAACGTAAACATTTTCCCCAAGCTTTTTTTTCTCCTAAAATCAATCTTTGTACACGTGATCATCATTTGAAGTCCCAGATGGTGATTATGATGCATTAACCCTTTCGCTGCGCCGGGCGGGGGGGGCGCGCAGCGCTCCGACGCTGGTGACGGAACCGCTCCGTCATGCCCCTTGGGTGAGCTGTGCTTGTGACGGAACGGTTCCGTCACGGCCCTGCCCGCTCAATAGAACGCGCCACGCAGGCGCGAAATCAGCACCGTGCAGGCGCGGCAAGCGGGACGTGACGGAACTGTTCCGTCACCAGCACAGCCCACCGGAGGGGCGTGACGGAGCGGTTCCGTCACCAGCGTGGGAGGGGTTAATGGTCCCATGATGTTATAGGACATTCTCATGAGATCAAAAATGGCCATAATGAGCTGAACTTTCTTTTCTCCAGTCATCAGTTACCTCTATGGGGATGAATGTACTCGCATTGTGCAGACAAGTGTATTATCCTGCCTGTTCTCGACTTTAACTAGTTCCCCTATGTTTTCCTCCATTTGTGCAAAAACTAAAGCCCACGGGATGGGCTCTACGTGCCTTTGTTTGGTCCTCTGAATTTTACTGAATGGGGGGGCGGGGTGAATTAAAAGTATACTCCCACACAATGGGGCTTATTATGATGCCGGATGTCCGGGAGTCCCGCCGGCATTGTGTCGGAACCGGGACCGCCAGATATGGAGTCAGTGGTCCCGCTTCCCAAATTATGATGCAACCGCCTTCACATCGGTCGGAAAGTGTATTTCTTCTATTGTGGCTTGTAAAGAATAGTGCCCAAAGATGATATTCTTAAAGGAGCTGATCCTCACCCTCTTCATAGATGTCGAGCTTGTTTAAGAACTGCAAATTTATAGCGCACACAGCACTGTGAACCAAAGCAACTGCTAGGTGAACTTAACTGAATGATAATGTTGAGAATGCTCAGATACAAACATAAATGGTGACTCTCAGCAAATGCTTTCGAGCAAGGAGATCTGATACAGAGTGGAGATCAAATATACTTTTTTCCAGACCACACCACTGACCTAGATTTAGCTGCTAACGCTGCTCTAGCGCTGCGCACATAACGCTCCTCATTGCCTGTAATTTCAAAGTTCACTTGGTTTGTTTTAAGTAATTTGCGCCGAGCGCTTCGCGCTTTTAACCTTCATCTATTTACCGCTTAGGGGGAAATAAGGGAGCTCTTACCCACACTATAAACGCCACATACCCACATTTGTGGGATAGAAGGGACTCGGGGGCACTGCAGCATCATCGCGCCGGTTTCGAGCGCCATCTTGGAGTGGGGAGAAGTCCTTCCACTCTCAGCGCCATCTTAGGTGAGGGAGAGACACTCGCCCTGCCAGGACCCACGCATTGGAGGAGGAGGTAATATCAGTAGGACCTCCTACCTCGCTCAGTCTGACCTAGATTTAGCTGCTAACGCTGCTCTAGCGCTGCGCGCATAACGCTCCTCATTGCCTGTAATTTTAAAGTTCACTTGGTTTGTTTTAAGTAATTTGCGCCGAGCGCTTCGCGCTTTTAACCTTCATCTATTTACCGCTTAGGGGGAAATAAGGGAGCTCTTACCCACACTATAAACGCCACATACCCACATTTGTGGGATAGAAGGGACTCGGGGGCACTGCAGCATCATCGCGCCGGTTTCGAGCGCCATCTTGGAGGGGGGAGAAGTCCTTCCACTCTCAGCGCCATCTTAGGTGAGGGAGAGACACTCGCCCTGCCAGGACCCACGCATTGGAGGAGGAGGTAATATCAGTAGGACCTCCTACCTCGCTCAGTCTGACCTAGATTTAGCTGCTAACGCTGCTCTAGCGCTGCGCGCATAACGCTCCTCATTGCCTGTAATTTTAAAGTTCACTTGGTTTGTTTTAAGTAATTTGCGCCGAGCGCTTCGCGCTTTTAACCTTCATCTATTTACTGCTTAGGGGGAAATAAGGGAGCTCTTACCCACACTATAAACGCCACATACCCACATTTGTGGGATAGAAGGGACTCGGGGGCACTGCAGCATCATCGCGCCGGTTCCGAGCGCCATCTTGGAGTGGGGAGAAGTCCTTCCACTCTCAGCGCCATCTTAGGTGAGGGAGAGACACTCGCCCTGCCAGGACCCACGCATTGGAGGAGGAGGTAATATCAGTAGGACCTCCTACCTCGCTCAGTCTGACCTAGATTTAGCTGCTAACGCTGCTCTAGCGCTGCGCGCATAACGCTCCTCATTGCCTGTAATTTTAAAGTTCACTTGGTTTGTTTTTAGTATTTTGCGCCGAGCGCTTCGCGCTTTTAACCTTCATCTATTTACCGCTTAGGGGGAAATAAGGGAGCTCTTACCCACACTATAAACGCCACATACCCACATTTGTGGGATAGAAGGGACTCGGGGGCACCGCAGCATCATCGCGCCGGTTTCGAGCGCCATCTTGGAGGGGGGAGAAGTCCTTCCACTCTCAGCGCCATCTTAGGTGAGGGAGAGACACTCGCCCTGCCAGGACCCACGTGACATCCAGTCGGCCATTTAAGATGGCCGCTAGACAAGTGCGCAGCGACGGTGCGCAGCGGGGGCGCCGTAGGGGCGCCGGAGGTGCGCCAGAGGTAAGCCCGTTTGCGCCCGTTCGCGCAACGGACGCGCTTAGGGCCGCTACCTCTGGCCCATCCGGTCCAAATCGTATAGCTTACACTCGGGCTGAGCTACTTGAACTCAGACCTGGTCAGGACCTGGTCAGGCCTTCAACTTCTAGGCCAATCACCTGTGGTTTGCTTAATGTCAGATCCCTCTGCAAGCACCACACGGAAATAGCCTTCCTCATTGAGTCTGAACAGCTCGATGTCCTCTTTCTCACAGAAACGTGGACTCGGGAGGACTGTGAGGTCGAGCTGGGCCTAGCCTGCCCCTCAGGATACAAAATCAGCCACTCACCGCGCCCACTTAATCGAGGAGGGGGAATCGGATACATTTATAGAGACTCGCTTACCCTCTCCCAGTTAAAGATTCGAGAGGTACCGGGATTTGAACTGATGGGTTTTACAGTCAAACAGCAGGAGTCGATCTGCTGCTCGGGTGTCCTTTGTTACCGTCCCCCGGGACCAGCACCAACCATACCTCTTCTCATTGACCTGATCTATGAACTTGCTAGCTCCCACTCCAAGTTATTGGTTCTTGGAGATTTTAATCTGTGGGCAGGCAGCTCGCTGGACAATGCATTTTTCTCTCTCAGCCAAGCTTGTACAGATATCAACTTAGTACAGCTGGTGAACGCTTCCACGCATCGGAAAGGCCACATTTTGGACCTGGTTTTTGCGGACCCTCAATGGGCATCATTTGTGGACATCAAGTGCCAATATTGGACGGACCACTTTCTGATTAGGTTTTCCCTTTGCTCGGAGGACCCTACTTCGCGTAAGGCTGGACTACCTCTAGCTAAGCTAGAGAGACCTTGGTCCCGTATCCTTAACACCGCTCCATTGCCGAATATCTTAGGTGAGGACTTTAAGCTTGGCAATACAGTCGAAGAAAGTTATACTCTCTTCTGCCAGTCCATATCTAGCTCGCTGGATAAGTTAGCGCCCCTTCGGAAGTCACGAGGGAGGGTGAACCGAGCCAGTCCTTGGTACACGAGCGAACTTCGCCAGCTCAAACTCGACTGTAAACGCGCAGAAAGGGTCTGGAGGAAACAGTACCTAGACTCTGAGAAAATTGCATTTAGGTCTGCTACGCATAAATATAAAGCTCAAATCAAGATAGCGAAAGCGACCTTTCTTGAACTCACTTTAAATCAGGCCCCAAACAAGGCACAGGCCCTTTTTAAAATCGTTAAGGACCTTGCTCACCCCACGTGTGTGGCTAGTGCAGTCCCCTCATCGCAAGCCCTTTGTGATTCTCTTGCGGACGCCTTTGAGGAAAAAATCCGTAAAATCCTAGCAGGTCTGCAGGACCCACGGAATTCCACCACTGAGGAGGGAGCTCCGGAGGAGATGGCCAGTCGACCCCTGCAGAGGGTTACTCACCTCTGTCAGGAAGCTCCGGCCACGCCCTCTAGTCGACCCCGACCAGATGAGCAGCCCCCCAGCTCGGGAGCTCCGGCGGCGGAAGCCAGTCGACCCCAGCTGAGTAGCTCTCCTTCTTTTCTTTTAGATCAGGCCCCCAGCTTGGGAGCTCCGGCGACTATGGCCAGTCGACCCCAGCTGAGTGGCTCTTCCCTTTCAGTCCTGGACTCGGCTCTCTGCTTGGGAGCTCCGGCGATTGCTGCCAGTCGACCTCAGCAGAGTAGTCCTCTCCCTTCTCCTGTGGAGCCAGCTCTCAGCTTGGGAGTTCCGGCGAGTGAGGCCAGTCGACCCCAGCTGAGTAGCTCCTCCTCTCCCACTCTGGATCAGGCTCTCTGCTTGGGAGCTCCGGCGAGTGTAGCCAGTCGACCCCAGCAGAGTAGTCCTTTTTCTTCCTCTCTGGAGCCGGCTCTCAGCTTGGGAGCTCCGGCGAGCGAGGCCAGTCGACCCCAGCTGAGTAGTTTCCCCCTTCCCTCCCTGAAGGAGTTCAGCGACTTAGCCCTGACGATTTCAGCCGGTTCGCCTTTGGATCCTCTTCCTCCAAAACTTTGGAAGGTGTTTCAAGAGGACCTCTTCCAGCCCTTGCACGCCATCTGCTGCCAGTCATTTGAGACAGCTACTGTACCAAGTTGCTGGAAGAAGGCAGTGGTATCTCCGCTTTTAAAAAAACCTACGCTCGACCCTGCTTGCCTCTCTAATTACCGGCCAATCTCCCTGCTTCCTTTTCCGGTTAAAATTATGGAGAAATTGGTTACCCGCGCTCTGTCCGGCTTCTTAGAAGAGAACACCTGGTTGGATGAGACGCAATTCGGCTTTCGCCCAGCGCATGGGACGGAATCCGCGCTGGTGACCATGCTAGACAATCTGCGGGCGCGAGTCGACAGTGGTCGGGCAGCATTCTTGGTGCTGCTCGACATGTCGGCCGCGTTCGACACGGTCAGCCATCCCACCTTGATCTCTAGGCTGGAAGAATGCGGGGTCAAAGACAAGGCCAGGGATTGGTTAATCTCCTACTTGGACTGCCGTCAACAACGGGTCTCATTACCCCCTTCAGTTCAGAGGAGCGGAGAGTGGGACAAGGAGTACCCCAGGGCTCGGCCATCAGCCCTATACTCTTTAATATCTACCTCCGCCCTCTAGTCCAGCTCATTAAATCCTTTGGTATCTCCGCATTTAATTATGCGGATGATACCCAGCTGGTCTTCTCTCTGGAGGGACAGGAGGCAGTCACACTGGAGACTTTTCACCAGTGCATGCAGGCGACAGCGGAATGGCTCCGTCTGAACTCGTTACAGTTCAACGGAACAAAGACAGAGGTCCTACACTGTTCTACCGATCGAGTCCCTCGAGATCTCCCAGTTGACTTCTGGCCTCCGTCCTTCTCAGAGACGGTGTCTGCTGCACAATCAGCGCGCAATCTAGGCGTTACTTTTGGGCCTAACCTGCAGCTGGATCTACATGTAAACAAGACCACCTCTACATGTATGATGCTGATTCGTATGCTGCATAAGGTCCTACCTCTCCTCCCTGAGCAAGCCAGACCAGAAGTAGTGCGTTGTACCATCCTAAGTCGACTTGACTATTGTAACGCACTACTTCTGGAGGCCCCGGTAACACTTCTGGGCAAGTTGCAAAGGGTGCAAAATATTGCTGCCAAACTCGCCCTCTCTCGCCCCTACCATAGCTCTTCTACGGCAGCGCTGCGAGAACTTCATTGGCTGCCAGTCCATCTGCGGGTGCGCTACAAAGCAGCGTGTATTGTGTTCAGGGCCATTCATGGCCTGGGCCCGATCCCTTTGCGGCGAATGTTTGCCTGGTATTGTCCATCTAGAGCTCTATGCTCCTCGTCGTCCAGGCTACTGGTAGTCCCGCGATTCCAGAGAGTGAGGATGGGTGGCCGCTCGTTCAGAGTAGCGGCAGCCAAACTCTGGAACTCTCTGCCTATATCCTTGAGAAGCCTTGAAGATCTTTTAGCTTTTAGAAAGGCTCTGAAAACTCACCTTTTTCCCAGGATAGGCTGAGCTTCTGTTTTTCGCTGGATTATGGGTCAAAGCGCCAGGATGCCCTTGGTGGTGACAGGTCGCGCTATACAAGTATGCCACAATACACAATACAATACCACTGAGACACAAAGGAAAAGTTGCTGTAAGATGAGGTGTGGGAAACATTAGCATGCCTGTGAATAGATGTGAAGGGTAGGAAGCAACTTTTTGATAAACCTGAAGCTGCACTTGTAAGAAATTGGTTGTGAGCCCTGGTTAAGCAGCAATCACAGCCCTTGTCAGGGTGAATCACAAATCAACTCTAACTTAACCCATTCTTAACCCTCTAGTAGCTTGGCTCAGAGGAATCAGGCTTAACTTAGAGGAAATATGTAAAGTAATTGTGGTACAATTCAAACAGTGGTAAAGTGAAACCGCCACAAAAAAGGAGCCCACTCCTAGTTATAAAAGTAGAGTATTATTAAAAAAATAAAACAAGACCAAAATATAAAAAATCCAATCAGGAGAACCGGATATATTCAATTTGATTGAGTTGGGTAAAAATAGCACCAAAAGCACAACGTGCCAATTGTGGATATCTGGTCGCGCAGGCTCGGGACAAAGATATAAGTTCAGGCAGACCGCAATAGAGTGCGGGTCAACTGCAGGGACCAAAGTAGGCCCCCCGAACAGACTAGCTTAAATTCTTGTGCGCAGAGCGTTACGATGATCCACGTGGAAGATATGTCACGCAGTCGGTGCGATGTGTTGGTTCTGAGATGCACATAGCTGCAATGCGAGGACCTGTGTCACAGTTGAGGATAATGTCAATGGGGCTTGCAATGCAAACTTCAGATTTAAGGATGCGGCACGCAGTCGGGGTGATGCGTCCATTCTGAAGAGCTGCAAGGCTACGATGCAGAGTCCATCATTGCTGGCAAGGCTGCTGTCAACAAGAGATGTGAGGGCCTGCACCGAGGATGCATTACACAGCTAGGGAGATGCATGTGTTCTGAAGGGTCTTGATGCAAGATGGGTCCTTGTAATGGGTCCAATCCACAGACCAGCGGCAAAGCATCGGTTCTGCTTGGGATTGCGCAGTGCAGCAGAGGAGATGGTTTGGTTCTGCTGGATCAACAGACACTGGCAGAGGACCTTAAGCACACTTCCAAGGGTCCAGGACTCAAGTGGCACCAATTGGCAGGGTAGATTCACAGATGGCAGTGTCCAAGTGTAGGTATCAGGTTGTTGGAAGCCTGTTATGTCCCTGAGGCTTCAGATCAGGAGGCCAGACAACTATCCCTTGGAGTCAATCTGTGTTCTGGGTTCAAGTGATGCAGGTTCAGGCCGTTACACCCAGAGAAGAGGGCAGCAGCCAGCAGGCCAGGTCAGCACGACAAGTCAGCAGTTCCTTCAGAGACATAGTCCAGCAGAGTGGTAGTCCTTTCAGCACCAGAGCTGTCGTTTTTCTTGGCAGAGTATGCACAGTTCCTGAAGTGTACTGGAGAGTTGGTGTCTGAAGTCCAATATTTATACCCATTTCTGCCTTTGAAGTGGGGGAGAAGCTTCTAGAGGCTTTCCTTTGAAGTGCACAGGTGCCCAGCCTCCCCCTGCCCTGGCTCCAGACTAACTACAGGGGGTATGCAGCCCTTTGTGTGTAGGCAGGATACTGCCTATTCAAGTGTAAGAAGGGCTAGTCCCAGCTCCTCCCTCCCATCCTGCCAGCGATGGCCCATACAGTCACACCTAAGCTCTCTATTATGTATGGCTGTCTAAAAGGAATACACAAAGCCTGGCTGGTAATTACGGCCAGTCCTGTGACCCAGAGACAGGCTACAGGCACTAAATGGCCAAGGCATGAAAATGCCAACTTTCTAAAACTCGCATTTTCAAAAAAGTTATTCAAAATCCAACTTTACCATCAGTTAGAATTTCTCATTACTATTCCAAACACCCCAAACATGAAACATATTCCCATTTGGAAATTACACTTATATAATGTAATAGGGTAACATCAATGTTATTCTGTGGGTGAGGTAGGCCTTGCAGAAGTGAAAAATGTATTCAAGAGTTGTTCACTACCATGACATGAAAAACTTAAAAGTACATTTCTACCTTTTAAATACACAGCACCCTGCTCTCTGGGCTGTCTAGGGACTCACTACCCTAGGGGTAACTTATATGTGTAAAAAGGATGTTTTGGGCCTGACAAAAGAATTATTTTGTTTTGATGAACTCAGTTTGATATATTTATTGGTTATAGTATTGTTATTCAGTGCAAATATGTGTTTTTCTTATTACTGTAGTCCTGATGAAGTCGTCGGGTGATTTTTCCCTGAGACGAAACATGTGTCGGCTGCTTGGCTACATTTATGGATGTCTTATTATATGTGTTTGTCACATCTGCGAATTTGCTGACCTTTCTCGCAGCCCATTTTGGCTGCTGCTTCAGCCCTGTAGATGTAGATAGGTTTGTGTAGTTTATGGATTAGTGTGACAGATGAAGTGTCTGGGACATTCTCCTTCCCATCATCTGCTAGCACCATAAATGCATTCCTCAGGAAATGGCTGATGTTCCCCAGGGAGTCAGAGATCCATCTCCTGAAAATGATCATGCAATGTCAAGGTGTGGGTCACAAGCCAACTTCCACAACCTATAATGAATAAAACCCCATCATCACTAAAGCTATATGCAAAAGTCAAATGGAAAACCATTCTTGGAATGTTATTGCAAGACGGAGAGTGGGAAGCAGTGTTAGCATTTTGTAAATAAGTAAGCAAAGATTCTAGCTTTAAAACAATATATATTACAAGGGAATACACAGGTTCATATCTCTCCACAATTATTGCATCAAATGAACTCAGGGCAGATGACAGATGCCCTAAGTTGTAGGATGACGTAGTAACATTTATTCACATGCAGTGAAGCTGTACAATAGTGACTGTTTTTTGGGAAAGAGGGATGAAGCTGGTCTACGAGCTTATGGCAGGAAACTAACTGAACACGTCTATTTAGTCTTATAGCAATTAAACAGAAAAGTAAATTAACTACTAGGCTTATACACTTAAGTTTGGTACTAGCAAAAAATGCATTGTTATGTCGTGGAAATCTAATGCAGGACCATTGGTGTACATGTGCAGAGTGGTGTGGCCTGACTGTGCAAGATGGTGGTCTACTTTCTGTGAGGCTGTGCTCTGGAGGGCCAGAGAATCGATCCATCTCATCCAGAGCCCCTGACTGACCCTCCAGGTGCTGCATCATTGGGGTGCGGTCCATCTGAGGGCCTTTGATACCCCATTACAAGACACCAGAGCCGTGGAGAGTCAGTTCCTGTGCTGTTGAGACTTTATGCCACAACACCACTGGCATACAGTGCTGCGCCGCAACTCATAAACAGATCGTGGGAACACTGTTTTCCAGCAGCTGGATATCAAGCTAAAGTGGCACCCCTATGGCACTGTTCTACCCCTATCACTTTGTCATCGAGATAACCCTAATTGGCGATGGGACGCCTGGGCAATTTGAGAAGTCACTCCACGCTGTGTTCCGCAGACATAGCGGACTGACCGGATCATGGCCACTTGCAGTTGGGGCAACCTCAGGACGCTCAGGATAAGCTGGATGCCATCCTCCAAGCCATTGTCACGTCCAGGACATCTGTAGAGACAAAGATTGAGGAGCTGCACGCTGAACTCAGGCTGCTCTGAGATTGTCAATGGAAGCTGACCTCTAGGGCAATGGACACGGAGTGCGCACTGTCAGACATCGCACCTCAGTTGGAGGCTCAAGACAAATGCACCTAGGATCTCACCAAATGTCTCAAGAAGCTTAAAGACCATGCTGAAGCTGCTGAAGACCAGGCACGCCGCAATAAAATTCAGGTGATAGAGATCCCAGAGGGACTGGAAGACTCTGATGGCATGATACCCTACCTGGAACACTGGATCCGGTCCTTCACACCAGCTTTGTAGCTATCCCTACTTCACCTCTGAGCGAGCTCACTAGGACCTCATCCACCTTCTGCCACCAGGCTTACTGCCTCTCATGGTCGTAGTCCGACTTCTTTACTACGACGATAGAGACTCTGTTCTATAGGGCGGGCCCACTAGAAATTGAAAACTGCAGATGGTCTGTCTTTCCAGACCTCACGATGGCAGTACAACAACAATGTTCATCCTTTCTTGGACTGAAATGTCAAATCTGAGATATGAATCTCCAATACTCATTGTTGTTCCCAGCCAAACTTAAAGTTATACAGGACCAGCACGCCTATTTCTTTACTAACCCCACATCCGCCTGGGACTGGAAAAAACACCTTACTGTCCTGGGCATCTCTTCCATTAAGGAGTCAGGGGCACAGCCGGGGGGTGGGGGGAGGAGTGTTGAGGCTGTGGATCAAAGAACCCACCCAGCCCTTTAGGACTGCCTTCCTATGAAGGCAAACAGTCGGCCAGCACCACGGCCACATCATTGCGCCAACCAGTGGTGCCTTCGTACTCGGAAAGCGCAACCACCACCAGCTTTGACTGCCTTGGTGCCGACCTGTCTACCCCTCCATGATCTGTGACAGGCCCAAAAGTTACCCCACAAATATCCGATGACATACTCTGATTGCCGCAGGGGGATCAGGGTCTGTACTCACAGCTTCCGTTTTGTGGAATCTGGTAGTGACTCGCCCCCTCCAGTCGGGAGCTATCTATCCTGCAACTCCTGTGGACACTGCTATGTCATGGAACTGACTGTGCTCACCCTCTGCTTTCTGACCCCCTATATTTTTCCAGATACTTTGGTTTGAATTGTCGAGGGATGCTGTCTCCACCCCTCTTCCACAATGGCTTTGCTGAACTTCAGTTTAGGCGAGCAGCCTGTTACTGACAGCTTTGGTACCAGTTCTGGCTTTGCCATGTTGTTTTTCCCCCATGCAGTATGGGCAGCCATCACCACATGCAGTGTCAGGGAAGGGAATGGACTAACTCATGGAGTCCATCGAAGCTTGTGCCAGCACTGCACTCACATTATTCAGCCTTCCATGATTTGTATGTCTGCATTTATTGTTTCCTCTGCTCGTTCCTCCACTATCCTCTTGGGGTGCAATATCTGCACTCGGGGCAGACCTCCACCGTGACTGCGGTGATTCCACTCTGAGTGCAGAAACTCTGCCCTAAGTGTGGAAACTCAGCAGTTGTAAAGATACTACTGATAACTTACCTTTGTGAATACTGAAAAGTAGTAAAGTTTGACTTTTGGTCTAAACTTTAAAAAAAAGTCTTACTTTACCCTTGTGAATTTGAGTCATAGTTTGAGCCCACTTTGCTAATTTGGCACTCCTGCTTGCCAAGAGATGTACTCCCCTTACACTGCAGGACCTCCCAGCCACCATTCCGATTAAATGACAAAGCGCCCTTCTCCGGAGTGGGTACACCAAAAGCACAAACCCGCAGCATGAGGAGTCCTGCCAACTCCGTAAATGGCACATAGCGGGCACATGGGACACCAGGCTTACAAAATTCTGCGAGAAGATGTGAGAGGATGACATACCTGAGCAGCCAAGACGTGGACATCTGCTTTCCCCTACCCCCTCCCTCCTACTCCCCTACATGACAGAAACATGTCTAATATTCAAAACTCCCCGAACACGCCAAGTGAGACTTACCCTTGGCATCTCTTGTGGATGACCTCTGATGCTGCCTGCTATCCAGCTTCCATCATGAGTCACATCCCCTGCTATAACCTATCCCTTTGTCTCCTCCACCTGCCATAACACCTCCCCTGAGACTGTGATTCCATATATAGTTTAGCCCCCCCCCCCATCGCTCCCATTCTGAGCTCCACAGCAGACTTAACCTTGGACTGATGTGTTCATATTGTCTTAGGACAATTCTGATCAGCATGGTAAGTTGCCAATATCCTGCAATGTCATATTGTACTGGTAAAATCTCTCAATGAAGAAAAATTGGACAAAAATGCGCATATATGTGAGTAAATCATCTCCCATGTGAAGGAATGGCGTACTTCAGTTTGGGAATGCCATGGGATGTTTGTGTACATTGAAAACCCCTATGTGTTTGTGGGTATGGGTATTCAGTAGCTGTTCAAGGGCCCGCTTCCAACCTGGACATGATTGGGCATTTTCTTCTTTCAAGGGCAGGTGTAATTCTGTGGCCAGTATCGAGTTGGGCATTAAACCCCTATAATTCTGTTGAGGGGGAATTATTCACAAAACAAAATAAATAAAAACTATTTGTACTATGTGTTATATCTATTTATACACTTTTGCAGAATTACTTATGAAAAATGTTCTTGCCTGGGCGAGGAATTCAGAAAGACATTACAAGCGTGCTCCTGAGAAGCTGCGACCGTCGCAGCTAACCGAAACTATGCAAATATTTACCCCAGGTGTGAACCAGTACAATATTGTGAGATTTCCGTTGTAAACAACGGGATTTCACTTACTTTTGTGGGATTTTGCTATAATTCTACACATGCAAAATCCAGCCACGGAACATCATTTGTTTTCTCATTATGTGTGTGTTGCACTCCAGAAATGTGTATTTCTCCCACCACCGCTCTTGCAAGATATCAAAATATCTTCTTTGATTAAAGGAAAATAATTTGAAATAACAGCCGCGGCATTTCTCAAAAGCAAGACATATTTTAAGGCAGGCAGACAGTGACAGAGAAGAGTTTTTTCACTTATGAGGACTGACACATAATTATCTTGATAATCAAACTGAATAAAACAAAAGCCCCCAAACCCTTAAGCAGTGTTTGAATTTGTTAGACAAATGAATTACTTTTGAGCAAGCTGTAATTAAAGATTCACGTTTGCCCCTCTGAAACTAATGGTGAACCATTGACAATTCTTGTTCAGAGTTAGGAATTTATTCTCTGTAAATATTTTTGGGCATTACTTTTTTATATATTTATTTTGAGTTCCTTTTTAAATGAAGAGCATAGATTTTTCTTAAACAATTTAGACCAGAACATAGAGTTTGGTGGCAATGGAAAAATCTCTGCTTTCTAGAGGAAGCGATGCTTTCTCAAGGTGATACCATGGCGGAATATCTCTGAAATATTATGCTTGTACTGGAAAAAAAACACTACCCAAGTATCTTCCAAAATAAGAACTTTCTTCACTAATCAGACCGATGATTATTACCGTCCAAAATTACAGCTGACCCTATGCATTTAATGTGTCCTTATCTTATCTTATCTTAAGCTGAATTTATAAAGCGCACTGACACCATAAGCTTCCTGGCGCTAAAAGAGTGCAGAGGTTGCGGCGGAGCATGCTAGCCAGTTTGGGAGAAAAGCCAGGGCCCTTATTTATGAGGCCTTGCGTCAGTTTTGCGCCGCCGGTGCGTTACTTTTTGTGACGCGCCAGCGGCGTACAAAATACGCCTTGTTGCGCCATATTTAAAAAGTGACGCATCTAGGTAGATGCGTCACTTTTTAAACCCCTGCGCCACATTATACCTGCGTCAGGTATAATGTATGCAGAGGGGGCGTTCCCCCGCAAAAAGCCTCGTAATAGTGACGCAGTGAAATCTATGAGATTTCACTGCGTCACTTTTAGGATGCTGTTGCGTCAAAATCTTGCGCCTGCCTCACAGCAGGCGTAAGACTGACGCAAGCCCTTTCACATGGGGCTTTCCCCATGTGAAAGGACGCATTGCTGGAGTTGCGTCACTTTTGTGACACACTACAGCAATGCGTCACTTTTGCGCTTACAGATGCGTCAGAAATACTGACGTATCTGTAAGTCCTTGCGACATGATGCGTCATACAATAAATATGACGCATCATTGGTGTCGCAAGGAGTGCGCAGTGAAAAGTGACGCATCGCTGTTTTCACGCAGCGATGCGTCACTTTTCATAAATGAGGCCCCAGGTTTTTAGGGACTTTCTGAAGTTCAGTAGGGAGCCGCTGATCTTGAGAGATAGAGGGAGGGGGTTCCACAGCTTAGGTGCCAGGTGGGCGAATCTGCGGCCACCTAATTTTTTGAGTTTGACAATGGGGGCGGCCAGCAGATGGAGGTGGGCCGATCGGAGATTGCGAGCAGGGTGGTGCTTCACGATGAGGGCTTTCATAAAATCTGGGCTGTTGCAATGAAGGGCTTTAAAAATTAGACAGCCGGTCTTGGAGGCTGCCCTTTGTTCAATTGGTAGCCAGTGCAATTTACGCAGCAGAGTTCTTGCTGATTGCTATTTCGGGGTTTTGTAGATTAGTTTTGCTGCCTGGTTTTGCACGATTTGAAGGCGGCGAAGCAATGACTGTGGTAGGCCTAGATAGAGGGAATAAGAGAAGTCGAGGCGGGATAGTACCAGGGAGATTACAACTTGTACCAATGCCACGTGCGAAAGCAGGTGGGAAATCTTACGGATTTTTCGCACCTATATGAATTAAAAAAAAAAATATTATTGATTTAATTTCCTCATAAGTTTATAGCAGATTGCCCATCTTTAAACCCGCTCTCGGAGCACTCCATTGGCTCCCCATCCGTGAGAGAATTAAATTTAAGGCCCTTTCCATCGCCTTTAAGTCTCTCCAGGGAATGGGCCCCCCTATCCTCAGGGATCTTATATGCCCCTACAAGTCCTCGCGTTCCCTCCGCTCTGACGGGAGCAATTTGCTGACCATCCCCAGAATGAGGAGAGCACGTTCCGGAGGCCGGAGGTTCTCTGTGAATGTTGCCAAGACCTGGAATGATCTTCCTGCCCCTCTTCGCCTGGAACCCTGTCTCCAGAAGTTTCGGAAATCTTTAAAGACATTCCTTTTCCCACGAGGAATATGAGTCCGCTGTCTGAGGATCATGGAAGCTTGCGGTGTGTATCTGCGCTGGGACGCTCTTGGGCAGCCATGCGCTTAAGAAATCTATTTTCATTTCATTTCATTTCATTTCATTTCATTCATTTAAGGTGGGTGAGTTTGTGGCTTGGGTGTAAATAGTACAGAATAAAATATAATATAGCATTAAGCCCTACTGCTGAGAACTATACTTTTTGTTAATAGCCCACAATGTGAGTTACAGGGCAGAGCCACAGCCGAGTGCCTATAATGAGAAAGAGGACTTTTAATAATTGGTATAGATCCAGGCTGATGAGTTATGATGCTGTGTTAGACCATTCCACCGACTGAGGGTGAAGTGTTCTAAAATGATACCTCCGTCGGGTGGGTGGGGCAAGGACCTATGAAAGGACAGAGCGAAAAACATAGGGATTAAGGGTATAGCACCGCAAATTCTAAGCGCTACATTAAAAATATATATGTTTTTAGCCAATTCTGCATTGGACACTGTTAGAAATGGGATTTCTGGTTTGCTAGGGCATGCACCTAAGCCAGGTAGAAACTACCACTCTAGTCAGGGCAATGGAGTTACACGCTGAAGATAACCCCTGCTCACCCCTTTGGTATCTAGGCACGAGCAGTCAGGCTTATCCCAGAGGCAATGTGCAAAGCTTTTGTGCAACACACTCACACAGCAACAACACACTAGGCACACTACAAAAGAAACTCCACACAAGGTCATATAAAAATAGCCTTTGTATTATCCAAAACACATTAGAATCATAATCACACTGGCACCAGGTCATAATTTACAGGGGAGTATATGCATGACAGGCCCAATCGGGCCACTGTCAGAACCATCACAAGTAGTAGAAATAAAACTCAACCAGTTACTACTGGTACAATAACAACCTCAGCATTATATCTAGCAACATACATTCATTATGTCTGCATCACAGTAGGCATAAAACCCATTAGGAATAAACCACATTAGGAATAAACATATTATGCCTAAAACATGATTACTGCATCCCGGTACCACATATAAAGTGCACACAGCACCTTAGCAGAACACTGAAATGACCCCAGGCCAACTGGCCTTCTCTGGCACCCAAATGCCCTCTGTTCCAAATGTCAGGGCTCATTGCTGCCAATGCAGCAAAATCAAATGTGGCACACACTTTAGGTGTCACGTCACAGCGGCAGTAACACTGCGCACACAGGCTCTGCAATGGCAGAAGCCTGAGATAGGTTTGAAAGGCTACTTTGGTGGGTGGCGCAATCAGCGCTGCAAGCCCACCAATAGCATTTAATTTACCAACCCCGGGTATCTGAGATACCACTTTACAAGGGACTGACAGGTAAATTAAATATGTCAAACAGGTGTAGACTAATCTTACCATTTTTACCACAGAGAGCACACACGCTTTACACTGAACAGCAGTGCTAAAGTGCTCAGAGTCCTAAAACCATCATCACCTTGCAGAAAAAAGGCTAGGAGGAAGGCAAAAAGTTCAGGGATCACTCAGCAAAATGGGCCAAGTCCAACAGACACCCTCACAAGTGAGGTATCATTTTACTCGGGAATCTGAGGGAAATGCTGTGGGGTAGGACATTTGTACTGGCACAGTGATTCCACTCAAAAATATGTGGATAATTCGTTTTTTCAGCTAAATCTGAGGTTCGCAGGGACTCTGGGTAGGAAAACCTTGGGGGGTCCACGCAAGCCATACCTCGCGGGACTACCCCGGGTATCTAGTTTTCAGAAATGTGTGAGTTTGGTAGTTTTTCAAGATGGCTTCCGAGCCCGGGCCCGAAAACCCAGGTGACTCCCCTTGCAAAACCAGGTTGTTTTGAGATATGTCATTTTGATGTCTCCTCAATATGTTTTGGGCCCCTCCCTCTCGCAGGTACTTGGCCCACCCACGCGAGTGAGGTACCATGTTTATCGGGAGACCTTGGGGAATGCTGGGTTGTAGGAAATTTGTGTCATCCAGGTGATCCCACAACTTTTCCACACAGAAATTTTAGAAAAATTTGATTTTTTCCAGCTAAATTTGAAGTTTGCAGGGGATTCTGGGTAGGAAAACGTCAGGAGGTCCATGCAAGCCATACCACGCTAGACTCCCCTGGGTGTCTAGCTTTCATAAATGTGTGGGTTAGGTAGTTTCCCAAGATGGCTGCCAAGCCCGGGACCTAAAAGACAGGGGAACTCCCTTGCAAAACCAAGTTGTTTTGTGATAGGTCATTTTGATGTCTCCTCAATTCGTTTTGGGCCCTTGCCTGTCGCAGGTACTTGAGCCACCTTCGTGAGTGAGGTACCATTTTTATAGTGAGACCTGGCGGAACGCTGGGTGGTAGGAAATTTGTGTGAGCCCGGTGATCCAACAACTTTCCCACACAGAAATGTGAGATAAAAGTGATTTTTTCAGATAAATTTCAGGTTTGCACGGGATTCTGGGTAGGAAAATGTTGGGGGATCCACGCAAGCCATACCTTACTGGACTCCCCCAATTGTCTAGTTTTCAGAAATGTATGGGTTTAGTAGTTTCCCAAGATTGCCGCCGAGTCAGGAGCCAAAAACCCAGGGGACCACCCATGCAAAACCAGGTTGCTTTGTGATAGGTCAAGTCAAGTCAAGACAAGTCAAAGGATCTTTATTCAGATATGTATAAACATCCATAAAAGTACAAAATTATCACACAATCCACATAATAAATGATTAAAAACAGTATAAAACAATTTAAAATATACAGTTTGTGATAGGTCATTTTGATGTCTCCTCAATATGTTTTCTGCCCTTGCCTGTTGCTGGTACTTGGGACACTCACATGAGTGAGGTACCATTTTTATCAGGAGACCTGGGGAAATGCTGGATGGTAGGAAAATTGTGTTTTTTTCTAATACCAGAATATTATGACACTGTAATGCAAGAAAAATGCATGACCATTGTCAAATTATGAGATTTGCATTGCACTGTGAGTAAACAAACTTGTTGGTATCCATGAGAGGCACACCACCCAGCACTCCCCATTTATTTTGGTTTACAGAAATATCTAAAGTTGGTAAATTTTCCCTTGACACAGACTACACCTTAGCCCAGAAAGACAGATGAGACAAATATGATTGCCTATCCATCTGTTCCTCAATTACACACACATACTGGTTGGATTCACGAGGGTGAGAGAAAGGTTCAACATTTATATTTTATTAACAAGAGATTTCACAAAAAAGGAAATGCACTTTTAATAATTAAAAGTTTTAAAACCTGAACCAATGACTCATAACTCATGAGCTGTAAAACCATAGCAAGGCACCAACCTCTTTACATACCATTCACACACCTTTCATACGTGACACACAAGACCATATACACCCCCAGATGCGGGCCCAGCGCAATACAACATTCACATTAACAGACAGCGTCATTCAAGGGCCCATCACTTTCATACGCCCACATGACTGATGCAGCAATTACACTGGCTGCTGGTTGACATAGTGTGTGCAGTGGCGTTTGGCTAGCAGAGTGTGTACCAGAAGCAAGTCACTACTCTCACACCGCCAGCCAAGCATCAGCCCACACACATCACCAGCCAAGTGCCAGCCTACGCACACTGCCAGCCAAACGCCAGCCCACACACATCACTAGCCAAGTGCCAGTCCACACCACCGCCAGTCAAAAGCTAGTCTGTGCACACCGCCAGCCAAGCGCCAGTCCACACACACTATCAAATTTTTTTTAACAAGAAAGAAAACATAAACCAATTGGGACTAGATACAAAACTATAACTACAAACATAACAGTGGAAACTGAAGACATCATTCTAATGCCAACCGTGAAACTGAACAACAAATAAAAAACCATGCAGACCAGGCTGTACACTGTTAGACTCATGGTTGCTCCCAAAATCTCTTTTAAGTCTTTTACAATCTGAAACATGTGGGCACACACAACCCTGGATTAGAATGGCAATCGGCACAGTGCATACAACTCTCCTTCCGCATACCTCTCCCCAAACAGACTCTACATCTCTTACAGGGATTGTTTCTTTAGAGCGTGGGTGAAATTAAGTTGGAAAAGTGGCGATCTTTCAATCTAGCCACATCCTCCACCACTCCAACTCTAGGAACACTTGCCTGTTTCACTACAACAAGGCTGCCTATCACAGACTCCTGAAACTGAACAAAAGCCATCTTTGACCCTGGAGAACACTCCTTGAACACAACAAAAGCATTATAAGTTGCCAAATTGAAAAGATGGATTGGCAACTTCTTATACAAAATGTAAGCCATTCGAATAGCAGTGTAAGGTTCCAACCTCTGATCTACTCTATCAACACCACCCATGTGCTTATTGTAGTCTACAATGCACATAGGTTGGTGCACTTTAGCAACCTGACCCCAAACAGCCACAGTTGAAGTACTTTCATCATGGATGGTAGTCAGCATGTACACATCCCTCATGTCCACAAATTTCACAGCTAGCTGTTCATCACTACGCAAGGCACTGCACTGTCCCCTCCGAAGCTTTTTGAAAACAAACTCTTATGGGTAACCTGGTTAGAGCGGATTGTGCCACAAGCAAGAGTGTCCACTATGAAAAATTCCTTAAACTATTGCACAGCAGTGTAGAAGTTATCTAGGTACAAATGGTGACCTTTGTTAAAAGGTCCTCTAGCAAGTTCCCACACAATTTTCTCTGAAACTCTTAAAGTGGACGGACAACCAAGGAGAACCATAGTGGAATCCCTACCAGTGTACACCCAGAAATTATAGACATATCCTGTCCTACTCTCATACAACATATACATCTTAATTCCATAACGTTCCCTCTTGCTAGGAATGTACTGTCTAAAAACCAAACGACCCGTGAACAGAACCGAAGACTCATGAATAGCTATTTCTTTCCCTGGTGTATAGATCTCTGAAAATCGATCTACAAAGTGATCAAGAACAGGTCGAATCTTAAAAATACGGTCACAGTCAGGGTGATCTTGTGGCAACACTCAAGCATTATCAACAAAATGCAGCATCCGAAGCACAAGTAAATACCTATCACGACTCATGATTTCAGGAAATTTGGCCGTTACTATCAATGGACCGGTAGACCAATATGAAGCCATGGACGGCTTCCCTATCAAACCCATCAAAAAAATCAAACCCATCTTCATCTCATCCAGATGTGTGGGGAGTCCACTGGGTAGCTCTAGAGTGGGGCCTAAGTCTATCACTGTTGTCCCTCAAATACTGTTCAGCATACAAATTAGTCAGCTCAAAAATCTCAGCCAAAAATACATCGTCCATAAACAACTAAAAAAACGATATAATATATAAAGAATTGGTTCTGTCGGGAAGGTGTGATTTGCTTTGTACAAGTGAAAACACTATACCCACAACAATCAATTTTAGTGGGGGAACTATGAAGTCAAGAAGGGTTCAACGTCTCTACTGAAGAACCAAACTGTACTATCAGAACACACCACCAAGACACTAATTTTTTTGTCAAAAGAGACATTTTGTATTGTATATAAATTACTGAACATGACTGTCAATAAAGTAATACAAAATGATACAGTGTGTAGAATGCAACAAGTGACTTTGTGATAATACATGAAAATAGTGCTAGACATATATTATACAAATAGACAACATGTAAGAGCGACAGTAGTAGGATGATGTCCGATGTTCTCAAAGCATGAATACACTGCACAGGGATCACTTTGTGTTGTGGCCTGTGTATCTGCGTAGACTAGCGTGACTGCAACGTCAACGTTTCGACCCTATGGATTAGCGCAGCTTAATATGCGTCAAGGGCGGGTCTTCATCAGGACAAGGATAATTGTTGACAGCCTGAATAAATTGAAAGATCCTAAGGAACGAGTATAGTAGGATCTAAACGTATGCAGACGCACACCAGGCGATTGTGGTCTGGGTTGTGCAAAATACTCCTTCCAAGTCTCCACCAGCCATTTGGAGACAGTAGAATTTTAGATAAATGCCGCTAGCTTTGCGATCGTTTAATTAACGGGGGGTAATAAGATGTGACTTCTTCCGTCCAATTCTTCCCGACTACTGAAAAAACTGTATAGGCAAAAAAAAAATCACTCTGCACCCTGCATCACCACTAAAGGCATATGATAATATGATGCTCCTTCTGATGCTTATGATCGCAGATTAGCACAGATATAGCAGCCTTTTGCTCCCATGGTGTGTGTGTAATCCTGTGCTAACCTAGAATAAACGTTAGCTGTGTAATCCTCTCTATTGTAATCAAAAAATGAAGCCTTCAATTGCTCTTCATCACTCATCTAAGTACACGTTTTAGTTGCATTTGCATATCTAATATCTTTCTCAGGTTTTAAGTAAAACCCTATTAGCACTATTGTAATCATAATTACAGTTATTACGAAAATCGAACACATAATATATTTGCACTTATTTCCTAGGCAACACATGTCTGTCTAGAGCCAAAATAGATACAGCCAAATTCAAAGTTCACCACAACATTCTGTAAATAGCTTCTTTAAGTGATTAGCTTCCTGCGAACAATCTTCATATGGACAATTCTTCACCCTACTCCGTGTTCTTCTAAAAATGTTACCCCATCTCTTCTACTCCATACTTGTGCCTAGGTAAATCTTCTTTAAAATAAAATATAGAACTTGGTTAGCGTCAATCTCTTTTGTTTCTTTTAAACTACCTTTTAAGCATTTTCCATGTATCTTTGTAATTGCATAGATTGTTCTTGTCAAGTATCTTTCATCCAACAATGCTCACCGTGGTGAATTAATGGAGGTTCAAACTAATCGGATTTCACATTACACAACTCTTCTGTTGTAACATTCAGTACTTTGTCCACTTAGTAAGACCACCCAGGTGCTGATTACCCCCGACAAGGCATTCTTACTCTTTTTGATCTTCTCAGCTTTTTCTAATTACCTTCTGTATCACTTTCGTCACTTGACTCTATATCTTCAGGAATAGTTGATGGCATCGGATTAACTGATATGCTCTTTTTCAACCTTCCCTGAATACAGATTTGTGGTCATTGAACTTTATGGGTGATCTTCTTGTGTCAGTGTTGGTTCCTTCACCTGGTTCTTCTATCTGTACTGATGTTGTCTCTGCCACGTTTACAAATCAAGGATCGGTCTTAGCTTCAACTTTGTTAGAGACTTCTATGCTACTTTGTGAAACAGCAGGCACTTGGATTGGTGTTGCAGTCTGCAAATCGTAACTCCTTTCTTCTGGTTGCATCTGCTGTGATCTTAATACCACTGCTTTTTTTGCAGTCTCACAGTAGTGGTGGTGCACTCACCAATGCCCTTCATTGAGGATCAAAACACACAATCACTTCTTCAGGATTTTTTACTTTATTTTAAAAGAAATATGCCCTCTGAACCAGAAACCTGATTTTAATACACATTTTTCCATTTATATACCTTGTAGAAAGGCACACTGCTGTTTTCACACACAGGTACGTAAACTGGTAGCGCAGAGCGCAACCCTGCTTTGCACGTCTGATTCCATCAATAATGCAGTAGCCTGTTGGGCTGGTGCACGTTATCACACAGTATCTGCATAGGACAGTGAGAGGCCCACAGTCACACATCTTTATTCTACCAGGTTTAGTGGCGGTTCATTCTGGCCTGGACACTAGAGAGGGACTGCTGTTGACCTGTTCACACCCATAGACTCCCTGCTCCACTCGCATCCTGCTCAGAGTGGATCCACCATCAAACACTGCCTGAGAAGATGAAAAACACGTGCCAATGGATCAGTGTGTGCAACTTAAAAAGGGTCTGCAGAAGTTTACTCTCCAATCTATTGCACAACATCAGCACTTGCCCAAAAAGACACACACGGCTGCAAGACTCAAAAAAAGATAAGCTTGCATTTGTTTCTTCTGCATGTCCAATTGTCCACACATCCGCTGCCCTGTCTGCTCAATCTAGAAGATGTAGTGTACAATGCTGAGGCATCCTTATAAATCAGTCAACCAGGGCAGCGCTGTGCTCTCAGTAAAAATGTGCTGTGTGAAGAGTCACACCCAGGGAGCAAACAGTAGTGGTGGTAACGGGGGTAATATGTTGAGGTCAGAAGTTGCTAGGGAATAAGGGCATGGCAGCAACTTGTCCTTATCCCCCACACAATCATTCAGAGTCACAGTATCTGCTGCGCAGCTCTAACCTCTTCCTGCACTGCAGTGATCCCCGGCTGCAGACCCGGCCCCACCCTGATACCGGTTTTAATCCCAACTACCGGCTCAGCTTGACATCTGTTTTTGCGGGTCTCCAAAGATGAATTTATAACTGGAAGTGCCATTTTTTGCAACAGAAGAACAAGCCATCTAGCATCACTGGATCAGTGCCAATAGTAACACCCTGCATCACGAGGGGAGAGCGCCAATGTTGAGCATGCTGGTAAACTCCGCTCTGTCGGCAGTTGTGGAGGATTTTGTTTTCCAAACTCCATGTCCAAAGTAGAGTGCTGAGTGGCAAAAACTCTATGAACTCTGCCAGCGAAATGGAGTTTGCTGCCCACCCCTAGTCAAGGCAATCTTATAACAAACAAAATGCACCACATCAGCCAGTCACTAAGCGCCAGCCGACATCTCAGGCAATACGGCAACTTCATTGGCTTCCTGTCAGTCGTAGAGTCCAATTTAAGGCCCTCTGTCTGGTCCACAAATCTCTAAATGGAAGATGCTCAGAGGACTTCACTAATCTATTCCCTCGTTCTGTGCCTTCTCGCACATTAAGATCCAGTAGCCAAGATCTAATCCGCTTGCCCAGAATAAGGAGAGTTCGTTGGGGTGGGAAATCTTTTTCCCACCAGGCAGGGAAATTGTGGAATACCATGCCCATCACGTTGCGATCTGACACGAACAGAACCAGTTTTAGGAAGGCGCTAAAAACTTGGCTCTTTTCTATGCCCTAATAGCTTCCTGACTTTTCTTCCGTTCTACAGCGCCAAGATGCCTCGGCATAAGCGCGCTTTAAAAATAATTCAGTCAGTCAGTCAGTCCTTTGCAGGACCCAGTATCATATTAGCTGTGATGTTCAAAAGTGCATTTGCAGGTATAGCAGGTACTCTCATTGTACATCAGTATCTCATCTGGGGATAGGCCAGTTTTTCTATCAGGGATTTTTCTAATACTAATTCGAGTAAAGCATCTGGCCATTTCAGTGATGTTGAAGCACCAACTTCAGCTAGTCGAGACTTGTTAGTCCCCTTCATTTGTTCAGGTTGATAGCTGCAATGCAGCCTTTGCTCAATATGTAATGCTGTGCAAATCATCTTCAGGACTTCTTGTTAAAGTAAGACCCTCTTTTTGATTCTAGAGAGACTGACATGCCATGACTGAGAATCAATTTGTGCAATAAACATTTTGCTACAGTGGGACTGTCATTTAATTTGGTTGGATAGACTTCTACCTATCTTGAGAAGACACAAACTATGACCAGGACATATGTCAGCCCGCTATAGAAAAGCATTTCAATGAAGTCATTCTGTATTCTGTTGAAAGGTCAACCTGATCTCCCTGTGTGACCCAGTGTAACATGTGTTCTCTTTCCTACATTCATTTGTTAAGATGTCACATATCTATGGCACACTTCCTCTGCAAGCATTCTGAACCTGGGATTAAACCAGTTCTGCCTGAAGAGTCTTGTCATGGCATCCCTCCCTTAGTGTGTGTATCCATGGAAGTATTGTGTCATTGAAAACAGCAAACTGTCAGGTAATACTGGTCTCCCATCAGTTGACATCCATATCTCGTTTTCATTTTTCTCACAACCTGCTCTGATTCAACTTTGTTGTTCTGCTTCTGAAACATTCTCGCTTCAATTCATCCAAAGTATCAGTTACTGTCATCAACATAGAGAATTAAGTGTCCTTCTCAGGCTCACATGTGAAAGTTCCAAAAATGTGTAGGCCAGCAAGGTACAATGCTGTGCAATTGAATCAGCATACCAATTTCCCATGGCAATGTTGCAGTTACCATTTTGATGAGCTGCACATTTAACAACTACAATCTCTGTGGCGACTGGAGAGCTTCCAACAAGTCTCTCACTTGCACCCTGTTTCTAAAGTGGGTTCCTGGAGAGGTAATTGGTCAAAGCCAAAGCCCTACTGACTATCTGTAAATATAGTCTCTCGCATTTGAGCAGTTAAACTGCATGCTCTGGTATAGGCAATCAATTCTGCAACTTGTGCTGAACTAACCCATTTGAGCAAAGAAGCTTTGATGGCATAATTTATTTTGCACACAGGGTAAGCTGCTCTAAGGGTACATTCACTGCTTCTCAGACATAAGCCATCCACAAAAACAATATGGTCAGGCTCAATCAGATGTTCATCCTTAATATCAGGTCTGGGCTTTGTGCAGAAATCCGTGATATCTAGGCAATCATATTCAACTTCATCACAAACTATTCAATTTATAGGCAGCAAAGTATTCAGATTCAAAATTTGACATCTCTTCAACACAATATTCTCCAATGACAACATTCTCTGCTTATATGTATCATGTCTTTGTTCTGGTCTTTAGAAGCTCCACAGAATGGTGGTACTTTACAGTTAAAGGCTATCCCATTACTATTCCCCCACTCTTTTCCAGAGAAGTGATCACCACAGCAATGGCTTTAAGGTAGCCGTGCAGTCCTTCAGCAACAGGGTCAAGGGTGGTTGAGAAGTATGACAGAGGTTTTCGAACATCACCATGCATCTGAGTAAGCACTGAGAGAATGCAGCCCTCCCTCTCACTGCAAAACAATGTACGCTCTTCGTTGTCCCATGGAAGCGGATCATACACATCATTTTGTGTCAGCTTCAATAAATGCTTTGCCACAAGGAAAAACTTTGGTATCAACTGTCTACAATGACCCGAGCAAATTGTCTCCTCCTCCTGTGCTATCATAGTCTCAATGCAATGAGCTTGCCATTTTTTTTACTAAAAAAGTAGAAGCTATCCCTCGTCATTTTTCAAATCTATTGATTCAACTGCATGCATGTCATTCGAGAAGTGGAGGATAATATTTTTTTTACTACGGACGCAACATCTAAAATAAAGATTTGGTCTCTCTTAGATTACTCAACCTTCTTGGCCATTTTACACTCCATCAAATAGGGCTTGTCACTCGATCCTCTTCCACCTAATATGCTTTGTCTCGTAGACCTGAAAATGTTGCAGGTGGTACTGGACCTTCCTAACCTTTCTCTCTTAGAAGGAAGAGTGTCCCATAGTTGGAAGCATGCTATGATTGTCCCACTTTAAAAAAAAATCCTGACCTGAGTAACTGGTCAAACGTTGGTCCGATATTGCTGATGCCCATTTTTTTCAAAATCGGGGAGAAACATGTTAATTCATGGCTCACTTCTTTTTCAAGGCCGAAACCTTTTTACACTTCTCACAGGCGGGCTTCAGGGCAGGCCACGGCACTGAATCCGCCCTACTAGGCATCATGAACATCTTATATGACTTCTAGATGAGGGAGAAATGGTTGTGAATGTTCTAATTGATCTCAGTGTGGCCATTGATACTGTGTCCCAACCTATTTTAGTTGCAAGACTGATGATGTTGGACCTTGATAACACAGCACTGAACTGGTTTACATCAGTACTTAAAGATTGGACGTTCCAAGTCATCTCTGCTAATAAGAGGTGGATGTCTAGGATTCTCACCCGTATCATTTCATATTGATACGGGTTATCAGAGCCACTGTTAAAATTGTGGAATTCCTAGACCTCTACCCCTCTCAAAAAAAAAGATCCAAGTCATAGAAGTTTAAAATAAACAGATTACAAATCCAGTCTCAGAGAAGATTCCAATTAAAATAGGTTCATTTGAGAAAAGTCACAAATGTGTTGCTTAAACTTAATGTGTTGTCTGTAAACTTGATGGGGCGAGATTTACTGTGCAAGTTAAATTGCACAATCTATTACACACTGGATGGTGTGGAATTTCTGAGTCATGATGAAGATGCAGAGTTTAAAATGGTTCCACAAAAGACAACTGTAGGATTGTTTACATTAATGACAATTTTAGAAATACCTTCTGATTTGAGCGAGACTGTGAATCCAGTAGTTTGGAATTTCACAGGAAAAGATATTGGAGTGATTAAAGGTGTAGAATCAGTCCGAGTTACCATAAAGGCAAATGCAGTGTATCCAAGAAAACCACCCCATTTGACCCCAGAAACAATCGCAGGAATTACGCATGTAATAGAAGACACGATACAGAAAGGAAGTTTGAGGTAATTAATTGTGAGTCCATGTAACTCTCTGATCATTGGTTTGCAGAAACTCAATGGAAGTATAGGAGAGTCCAAGATCTTAGGAAGATTAATGAGAAAGTTCTCCCATGTTGTTCTGTAGTACTGAATCCAGCCACAATACTTTTTCAAATTCCATGTACTGAAAAATGGTTTACTGTCATTGATCTCGGCCGGGCTTTTTTTTCAGTGCCAGTGTATGAGGATAAATGCTGTGCTTTTTTTGCACATAATCTGTTCTCACACCAAAAATAGGCTAAGGATGTGTTTCAAGCTACAAAACAGTACAGCATGCCGAAGTCAGTACTTCGTGTAATAACACATATGATTTCATGTCATGTTTTGTTCATTTTGTGTTATCTCTGCAAAGGAAATAACAAAAACTTTGTCCACTCCTAGTTCATACTCAATACATATGCTCACACTCTAGACAAACGCCAGGCAAATATGAAGATGACCGTGGAAATGCTACATGTGTAGTGGCTCTATTTATTAATTTGTGGCGGATGTCCTCTGAGGACTGCTGAGTAATGGTCCATACACGTGTGCATACATTGATGACTATCAATTTTGCAAAATATGGGAGTTTCCTAACAGTAAATGGAACAATATGGAGGTTCAAGAGGAAAGGATAAGTAGAAATTTTATAATTTGTTTTTTTAAATGAGTGATGATTTCATATTACAGTCTCTCAACAGGAGTGGTTGAAAAACACTACTTCACATTTCACAAAATTTGCCCATAGAGGTTCATGGGAACAATGGTGCTAAGAAAGCAAGGGGAAACCAAGATCATGTAAGGCTGCCTGTCAGGATTAGGCAGGAAATGGGTAAACTACATGGAATCACCATTCTCTAGTTGTGGTAATGTTCTGCATGCCCTTGCTCTTGAATGCCCATGACAGAATTGTCATTTGCTTTTGCAGAAATACATATTTAACCTTAAAATAGAGTGATAGACAGATTGATAAGGGTGCAGTATTGATGCTGGGGAGATTCAGGGTCTGATTTAAAGTTATGAAAGAATGTCCTTGTAATAAGGTGGACAGATATCTCTCACTATAGTGATGGAGATCCCGACTCTAAATATCTAAATCAGACCCCTAGACTAAATCAACCAAAACCTTGCCCACCAATTCTTTATAATCTGCACAACGTTTTTGATATCTATACAAAAATCATTGCATACCCACATTTTTCAAGACATGTATTGATAAATGTGTATATGTTGTGGTTTTTGCGTGTGGGTCACTTATATGTTTGTTAGTAACATAATTTGCATAAAAATCTGTTATGGAATAGGAAATAAATCAGGTAATGTCTCATTGTGGAATATAAAGGATTAACCAGCAAGATTTAGGTAGATTTTCTATTTTTGAGAAGGAGTGCAGTTCAGAGCCAGCACCTTTATAGCTCTTATATTTATAGCATTTGTTGTTACCAAATTGCTTCCTTTAGATCAAATAACAAATATCCATTCCTTTGCTTTCCTATTGCAAATGACTTTTACTGCAGTCCAAATGGGCAAAGACTACAATGCAGTGATTTCTTGAATGAAAATACAAGGCTATAAATAGGGCGTTTCACTTTTGTGGAAATATCTGGCAGTCCAATATGCACTCTCCAATTAACATGCATTAAATATGCCAACTTATTGTCTACACTAAATATATGTATGCAGGGTCAAAAAAACCCTGATGCAAATGTTAGGAACAAAAATATCTCTGTGCAAGTAAAATGTACCCTGAAAGGTAGGCATATTTAGCAGGTAGGTGCCAAATAATGGGAAGCAGAGAGGGCAAATGCATCCATTTTGTGGAGGTGATTACCTTTAGTGCTGCGGCCTGACCTGGTTGTATACCTGATTGAACGTGCTGCAAGAAGCATGCAAGTGATTAAGATTGTTGCACATCACTGTGCTGGGATACTACATTTTTTATTAGCTTGATTTGGTTAGATTCCTGGTAGAGATTGAGTTGTATTCAATAAACATTCATAACAAAACGTTTGGGGTGGACAACAGCTTTTGATTGTATGGATGTATGTCGTTTTGCTATGTTAGGGAAGAGCATTGCAGTGCTAAGAAAGCTAGGACCTGACTTAGTGTTTGGTGGATGGGCACTAATAAACAATCAGATATAGTGTCCGCCTTAAGCCAACCATCTCTTCTTCCACAAACGTCTGAGGACCCTGCTGCTTTCCTGAATCTTCCGATATTTCTCGGTTTAGGCTCTGCCTCTAGCGCTGGAAGGCCTTTGGTAGCCATGCGCTTTATAAGTGTATATTCATTCATTCATTCATTCATTATTACAAGTGCTATAGGATATAATGTCCTTGTAATAAGGCGGATGGGATAACCGTTAAAATCAAGATAGAGTAACCTATCTGCCAAACTCTGCATCAGGCCCTTCGTTCCTACCAGAGGCTGATTGATGACACCCCAAGATACCATTTGAGAAATGTTGTGCAGAAGCTAATCTTAGCTCTTATAGCAAGATACAGACGGCTAGATTAATTGGAAAGCCACCAATTCCACAGAATACAAGAATATCAAATTCATATTTTTTCTCAAAAATGTTTGGGATGCGAGGGCCACAAGCAGGAATTATAAAACGAAACCGAACAGGCATTGGCAAATGCATTAGATTTCGCCTATGTGATTAATAATAAGCTGTTTTTTGTTGTAACTTGTAGCTTGCTGAGTATTTGAATTTGAATTTATTTTGAATTTAAAAGCATTTATTAAGCGCACGTATACCAGGCGGTTTCTTGGTGCTGAAGTATACAAGAACCTGGGGGCAAGAGGTATGGTGGATTTAGGGCGAGAAAGCTTGCAAGAAAAGGAAAGTTTTTAGCGCCTTGCGAAATTCAGAATACGAAGGTATAGATCTGATGGTGTGGGGAGGGAGTTCCAGAAGGTGGGGCCGAGAACGGCGAATTTCATCCCGCCCATTCTGTTCTTCCTGAACCGCGATACAGAGAGAAGAGACTGGGCGGAAGAGCGGAGTTCTCTGATAGGCCTATAATTTTTGATTTCAGAGTTTATGAAAGCTGGAGCAGTTCCAGCTCGGGCCTGAAACGTAGTGCATCCCAGCTTGAAGAGGGCCCGCTTTCTGATAGGGAGCCAATGCAAGGTCTTTAGTAGAGGGGTGGCATGGTGTGATTTGGAAAGACCATGGATGAGGCGGGCAGCTTGGTTCTGGACCAACTGGAGGCACCGGAGGGCATAGGCGGGAACGCTATTATATAGAAAGTTACCATAATAATCTAGGCGTGATAACACCATTGCCATCAGGATGAGTTTTAGGGCAGAGAAGGAAAATAATCTATTGCTATGATGGTTTAGCGGCGATATTTTTATCGCCGAGCTGCGACGATTTTTATCGCTTAGGAACTTTGCTATTGTCAAGGTTTATCTCCTGAGCGATAAAAATCGGCCGAAATGCATGAATATCACTCAAAGGTCAGCGATATTCATGCATTACCGAGCTAATGCTCTTAGCCATGTTATCCACCTACCATTGGATAACATGGCTAAGAACTGCTCAGGGGCAGGTGTTAGCTTTTGGAGATATTCGCGCTTAGCGCGAATATCTCCAAAAGTTGGTAATAGGAGATAGAGATGTTAGCGATTGTTCCAGTCTCTAACATCTTGGCATGCCCACTTTGCATGTCATTAGTGATAAATATCACTGACATGCAAAGCGAGGCCCAAGATGGTTGCTATCTCCTACTAGCTGTCGTTAACTAGTGTTAGAGACAGCTAGGTAATAGGGAGATCATTTTATCTCCGCTTTCTTGGCTTTTAAAGCCAAAAAAGCGGAGATAAACCCCCTTGATAATATGCCCCTTAGAGATTTTCCTAATAGTGTGAAGGGTAAAAAAACAGGAAGATACTACCGTGCTGATCTGGGAGTGAAGGCTGAGGTGTTGATTCAGTGTGATCCCAAGTGTTTTAACTGAATGGGACGGTGAAGGGGAGAGCCAAGGGAAGGGGGCCATAATGTGGGTGTCCAGGGACTGGATGTACCGCCAGTGAGAACTAACTCAGTTTTGTCCGGGTTGAGTTTAAGGTGGGTAAGGTTCATCCAGTCCCTGTTGAAAATCATAACTGATTGAAAATTGTGGGCGGACTCAGGAGAGTGGGAAAGGACATGGGTTGTACATTATAAGTTACAGAAAGTCTGTTACAGGTTTATCACTTTTTTGGGGTCGATTCCGATTCGGGAAAAACCGCTCCGAATAGCTGTTTGGAGCATTTTTCCCATACGAATCGTACCCTGAAACGTCCCCCGTACGTACGACGAAGTACGATTCGTACCAGGAGCTGGACTCCGTACCAATCGTACAGAGACAGTACGAATCAAATCCCCGTACGAATCTCCCTCCGAACCCGCTGTACGCGACATCTGTACGGTTCGTGGCTGCTTTTTCTGACCCGGCAAGTACGATTCATGTCGGGTACGCACCTTATGACCCTTTTTCTACGGGAGCTGAAAACAGCCATAAAAGCAGAGTTCGCCCCGAAACAGGTACGGAACGGCCCCCTGGGTACGGTGCGTACACCCCATGATCGCAGGGCTACGGTGCGTACCCCTGCGATCACGGGGTGTACGCTCCGTACCCCGCGATCTTGGGGTGTACGCACCGTACCCCATGTTCACCGGGTGTATGGTGCGTATACCCCGCGATCGCGGGGTACAGTGCGTACACCCCAAGATCGGAGGGATACACACGTACCCCTGCTATCATGGGGTGTACGCACCGTACGGTGTGTAAGTGATTGTGTGCTTTTCTGTACGAATCGCCCTTACCTGACGTGGACCGTACGAATCTCGTCCTCATACCCCGGTCCGGATCGTACTCGTCGGGTCGTACGGCATGTGTACGAGTCGTACGGTTCACTATTTCAGCCTTGAAATACGTACGGATCGGGACGATTCGGACGGATTGAAGGAATATGGATCGTACTACGTGACTCGGATGGACGTGTACGAATCGTGCGGCGATGGCTCCGGGTAAAAATCGTACGGACGTTTTTTTCCAGGATCGGCATGGGCCCCTTTATGTACAAAAAGGCAATATATTGTGTTAGTAATAGTGGTATAGTTCGGGTAATAAATAGCAACATTTAGAAAAATTTTATGAAAGAGTGAAATAATGGAAAGGGGCGACCGAATCGGTCCCCCCGAACGTATGGCCGAGTGCCTCGATCCCCCCGGGAAGCCATTTTGGGCGGGAGGCGCGTCTCAGCTGGTATGCCCGAAGCGGCGTAGCTGGGGCGCGCTCGTTCCCGCCCTAGAGTGGGCTGGCCTAGACACCGACGCAGCCAGCCACGCCCTCAGGGGCAGGCAGGGGCGGGTATACGCCCGCCCTGAAGACGGATAAAAAGGGACGCAAGACCAGAAGACATCCTCTTGTTCTTGTGCTCTGAAGCTGCACCTCCTCGCTGCACGTGAGCTCGGGACAGAACGAAGAGCCAATTTTGAGCGTTTTAATCTCTCTCTTTGTCTTTTAGATACTTCATCTGAAAAAATGCCCAAGAAAGGAGCGAAGACAATGTCGACTGACCAGTTGGTTCGGGCCCTCATGAAGGACATGTCCGAAATTAAGAAGCGGTTGGCGGAGCGAGACGGCGAGGAGGGATCGGGGCGTCCACCGGCCGGAGGGAAGCCAAAGAGGCCGAGAAGGGGGCCGGTCGGGGGAGACGTCCCGGTTCCCTGTTCCCCGCTCGAGGCGCCAGCCCCGGTACCGGCCCCGGTACCGGATGAGGGGAATCCGATTCCTGTGGTAGTCACCCCGACGTCTGCCGAAGATATGCCTCCCGAGTTGGCGGCACAGTTAGCAGCATGGTTGGGGGACGGTAATGGGGGCGCCATGGCTACCGAAGCGCAAGCACTCATAAAGCAGTTGCGCGAGAAACGTGATACAGCCAAGGTGCCCGCGCCGGATGCGGCGATAGACAAGCCACGAGGGACGGAAGCAGCGTCCGGTGCAGGTAAGCGGCCATTGCCGATTGCAAGGGATGAGTCAACCCCCTCTCGTAGAGAAAAATTGGGGCAACATGTTCCTTTGCCAATAAAGGAAAAGATTTGGGCGGGGGAATACGTTAACATTTTCTCCCTGCTCGTTGATCACTATGAGGTCGAAACTGTTAAGGGTCAAAAGGATCTGATGCATCCGAGTGTTTGGCGCGCAAAAATGGCCGCCTTTAAAGTGAATGAAAATATTGGTAACTGGGGTAATGCTTGGGGAATTTTTACGGCAATTTTGGGGGAACGTAGGCCTGATTTGCTCCCTGAATTTCCAGTATATCAGTCACGAATTATGGGGTACTCGACATCACACCAAGGTAACCAATGGTTCTGTTATGACAACCTTTTCAGGAAAGCGATGGAGCATAACAAAAGTTTAACCTGGGACTGTTACGATTCTTTAACATGGAATAAGATGAAAGAGTCGGGGATGTTGAAAGTGCCGTTGGTGGGGAGTGCTGTTAGTGAGTCCTCCCGCCAAAATGGGGGGACACCCTTTCGGTCGGGTACGGGTACAGACGATTACCCGAGACCCGCCGGCAATACAGGGAAGAGGGGGGTCTGTTTCAATTTCAACAGAAGCAAATGTACTAGGCCCCCGGGATCTTGTAAGTTCAAACACGAATGTAGTGGTTGTGGGGCACCCCATCCTGAGTCCTCGTGCAGAGCCAAATCGGGTGAAAATGGGGGTAGAGGAGGCGCTAAACAGGTCTGAAATAGTCCGAGGGGCGCCTTTACCAACCCCGATTGATACCCTGGCGATGATTCCCTGGCTCAGCGAATACCCAGATCGTACTTCTGCTGGGGTGCTACGAAACGGTTTTTCATATGGTTTCCGCATCCCGGTGGGTAACTTTCAGGGTGTCGGGACGTGCAAAAATCAACTTTCCGTCTTGCAGCATACTACTGTAGTACAGGATAAGATCCGGAAAGAGGTTACCCGAGGTCGGGTTGCCGGCCCGTTTCCTGTCCCCCCGGTGCCGAACTTTGTTTGTTCTCCTTTAGGGGTGGTCCCCAAGAAGGACCCGGGTGAGTTTCGATTGATTCACAATTTATCAGCCCCTCATGGCCTTTCTGTAAACGATGCAATTAATCCAGAAATGTGTTCGGTGCGGTACGCATCATTCGATGAGGCCGTAGCCATTTTGAATCGCCTAGGGCCCGGGACGCTGATGGCGAAATCAGATATCGAGTCAGCGTTCCGTTTGCTCCCGGTATACCCGGAAGACCAACGTTTGTTGGGATTCATGTTTCAAGGTTTGTATTACATGGACAGGTGTATGCCGATGGGGTGCTCGATATCTTGTGCTTATTTCGAGAAATTCAGTAGTTTTCTGCAATGGGTTTACACGAAGAAAACAGGTTTTCGGAATGTGATGCATTACCTCGATGACTTTCTGTTCCTTGGGGCCGCTGGGGATGATGAATGTGCCCGGGCCTTGACTGAATTTTGTGTTTTAATGAATCAATTTGGCGTGCCGTTGGCACCAGGTAAAACTGTGGGTCCCACGACTTGCCTCGAGTTCCTCGGGATCGAGTTGGACTCTAGTGAGGGTTGTTTTCGTTTACCAGCTTCCAAAGTATCGAAATTCAAGATAGCCCTGCAAATGTGTATCACCGCATCTAAAGTTACGCTGCACCAATTGCAGCAATTGGTGGGGAAGTTGAATTTTGCCTTAAGGGTGATCCCGATGGCCCGCCCCTTCTCCCGTTCGATTGCACAGGCGATGGTCGGCCTAAAGGAGGGTCACCATCGCACGAGGTTATCGGCCGAGGTCCGCCAAGACATGCGTATTTGGTTAGCATTTTTGGCGGATTTCAATGGTCGAGTCGTCTGGAACAAACCGGCCTTGTCCTCTGAAGAGCTTGGTCTATGGACGGATTCAGCGGGAAGCATGGGTTTCGGCGCCATCTTCGGCACAAAATGGTCGGCACAAAAGTGGCCAGCATGGTGGCACGAGGAGGGGCTGACGAGTAATATTGCTTTCCTTGAGCTGTTTCCTATTTTGGTGGCCCTCAGATCCTGGCCCGATGGATTCAAAAATCATTCTGTCATATTTTGGTCTGACAATATGACCGTTGTAGAATGCATCAATAGTCAGGCAGCACGTTGTAAAATGATTTTGAGGCTGCTTAAAGAAATTGTCTTACTGTGTATGCAACTGAACGTGGTATTCAGAGCAAAACATGTCCCGGGGGTGATGAATCAGGCTGCTGATGCACTGTCTCGTTTTCAAATGCAGGCTTTCTCGGGTTTCCTTCCCTCAGCAGACCCCGAGCCAGCACCCTTTCCCGAAGCTCTCTGGTCTCTCGGTGCCCCGAACTTCGTTACCTCGTGGGAGAGAGTCTAGCACCAAGGACGAGGAAGGCATACGAAGGGGCGTTTCGGGCTTATTTGGCCTTTTTGGGGACTGAGAGAGGGGGATTTTGGGGGCATGAGGATTGGGTAGTACATTTTCTGATGTCCTTGCGTAAGGCTGGGAAGTCGGTGGCTACAGCCCAGAGGCATCGTGCTGCCATCTCCTTTGTTGCCAGGGCTCATAATATCCAGGACCCGACAGCGTCTTTTGCTGTACAGAAAGCGCTGCGTGGGTGGCAACGCCTTGAGGGTCGCAGAGTAGATGAGAGGCGCCCGATAGGTCTGGATAGGTTGTCCCAGTTGCTGGCCACACTCCCCGACATATGCTCGTCTCAGTTCGAGGCCTGTTTGTTCCGAGCCGCTTTTACGCTTGCATTTCACGGGGCTATGAGGATAAGTGAGCTGGTGGCAAGGAGCAAGCGGGATGTGGCGGGGGGTTTGTGCCGGGAACACGTTCAGATCAGGGGTGAGACTATGACGGTATCCTTTGTCAAGTCAAAAACCGATCAAAGTGGGGTGGGAGACTGCATAGTCATTCGCAGGATTCCAGGGTCTTCCATGTGTCCGGTGAGGTGTTTAGAGGATTACCTAGCACGAAGGGTGGCATCATGGGGGGGGACAATGTTGAGACACGCGGACGCCACCCCACTGACAAAGTTTCAGTTTCAGCGGGTGCTCGCGATGTCGATTACCGCAGCGGGCTTGGACCCGGGTGAGTTTGGGACCCATTCCTTTCGGATAGGGGCTGCCACTGAAGCTGCAGCCAGGGGTCTTAATGTGGAACAAGTAAAACGAGTGGGGCGTTGGTCCTCCAATTGTTATAAGAGGTATGTGCGGTTGCACATGTTGTGAAGCTGTAATAATGTACTCACGCTTCTTGTCTTTTGTTTGGTTTTCAGTTACGCAAGCCTTCGAGGCGGGGCGGACTATGCAGTCGACCCAACACCGGGCCAGCGGTCAGACATCACCGGCTGTGAGAAAGGAGGTGTGGGTCGTGGGCCACTCATACGTGAGGCGTGCCGCAGACGTATTCGAAGCAGGTGACATGATTCACGTAGCTGGGGAATACGGGTACAGGATGTCCTTCTACGGAAGGGGCGGTCTCTGTATTGGCCAGTTTCAGGCTTACTTTGAGGGTTTGTTAGGGCGGGTGAGGTCACCGCCGTCTATAGTCATAGTACATTTAGGGGGCAATGATTTGGTCACCACCGGTAGACGACTTCTCCTGGAGGCAATGCTTTCCACTGTAAGTTGGTTGGCGAGGAAAGTTCCGGGGTGCATAATTGCGTGGTCTCATATGATCCCACGAAAAGTGTGGCGGGGGGCTATTTCGATCCCTGCTTTGAACCATTCTGTTAGGAAACTTAATAACAAAATGGGTAGGTTGTTCCGTTCCAGGACATTGCATTCTATCTCGCACGGTTGTATTAATGATGACAGTATGTATCTGGGGGATGGTGTGCATTTGTCTCGGGTGGGAAATGAGTTACTCATAGGAGACTTCTTAGCATGGTTAAAAACGTTGGAACATGACCTTTAGCTAGGAGTTTTGTGGGGGGCCCGGATAGCCGGTCAACTATCCGGGCCTGTGGCGGTAAGGTCATGATCGGTGAGCACTAATTAGTAGATCCCTATGAGTGGGCGTCACCCAACACGGATGGGAGCGCTCGGGAGAGGTGGCCATTGGCCCCTCAATGGGGAGGCGGTCCCTTCTAAGGATGGGTCGCCGGAAGTAAAGGAAAGGCGGTCAAGGCCCCTTCCTTTGTAGGAGGGGTTACAGCCCCCTCCTGGGGAATTTCCCGGGGCCAGTGACATCTGCGACGGCAGATGCGGTAAGTTGTGTGGGGTTGGGATAAGGGCCACGATACCTTCTAGATACCTCACACGAGTATTCGAACGACCTTTAACTGGCGTCGAGTTTTAGGTGCCCCCGTCAAGACAAGGGAAATTGGTAGTAGTTGCACTTGAGGTACGCCTCCGTGCTGTCGCCCATCCCAAGTGGGAGGGGTAAGTCTGGTTAGGGATCTTGACACCGGTTATGACCCTGCCGTTGGCCCTTAAACGTTAGGTTGTACAATTTCAATATGTCAAGAAATGTTTTGTAGGTTGCTAGTTCGGCTAGGAGAACCTCTGTATTAGAGAATCTGTTAAGGTTAGCCAAACATCGCAATATGGTAATGAAATTGTACATAACATGAAACGTTTAATGTTTTAATTTTGTTTTAATAAATACGGCCGGGATGGTCACTCCATCCCACTTCCAAAAACTTCAAGAACTGTTTCCGGTTTCACTCCTTTTGGGGATTGTGTTGAGAGGGGGTGGCGGGTATCTCGGCCATATGGAAAGGGGCGACCGAATCGGTCCCCCCGAACGTATGGCCGAGTGCCTCGATCCCCCCGGGAAGCCATTTTGGGCGGGAGGCGCGTCTCAGCTGGTATGCCCGAAGCGGCGTAGCTGGGGCGCGCTCGTTCCCGCCCTAGAGTGGGCTGGCCTAGACACCGACGCAGCCAGCCACGCCCTCAGGGGCAGGCAGGGGCGGGTATACGCCCGCCCTGAAGACGGATAAAAAGGGACGCAAGACCAGAAGACATCCTCTTGTTCTTGTGCTCTGAAGCTGCACCTCCTCGCTGCACGTGAGCTCGGGACAGAACGAAGAGCCAATTTTGACCCACCCACCAGCCCCTGAAGACAGCCAGTTGTGTATAATAAAGTTGATTAATTTTGTTTGTTTGCGTTTACAGGTTGTAGTGCCATGTTGATTTTGAGTTAATAAAGAATGGTCGTTTTTGAGTACGTTTGCCATTAAAGATATTCAGTTTAGTGTTGAATTTTGATGTATGCTCTTTCGGTCATAGTGGCCAAGGTATTCTTAGGTTAATTTGCACTGTCGTATTTATTTTGGTAGGCGGTAAGGTCATGATCGGTGAGCACTAATTAGTAGATCCCTATGAGTGGGCGTCACCCAACACGGATGGGAGCGCTCGGGAGAGGTGGCCATTGGCCCCTCAATGGGGAGGCGGTCCCTTCTAAGGATGGGTCGCCGGAAGTAAAGGAAAGGCGGTCAAGGCCCCTTCCTTTGTAGGAGGGGTTACAGCCCCCTCCTGGGGAATTTCCCGGGGCCAGTGACATCTGCGACGGCAGATGCGGTAAGTTGTGTGGGGTTGGGATAAGGGCCACGATACCTTCTAGATACCTCACACGAGTATTCGAACGACCTTTAACTGGCGTCGAGTTTTAGGTGCCCCCGTCAAGACAAGGGAAATTGGTAGTAGTTGCACTTGAGGTACGCCTCCGTGCTGTCGCCCATCCCAAGTGGGAGGGGTAAGTCTGGTTAGGGATCTTGACACCGGTTATGACCCTGCCGTTGGCCCTTAAACGTTAGGTTGTACAATTTCAATATGTCAAGAAATGTTTTGTAGGTTGCTAGTTCGGCTAGGAGAACCTCTGTATTAGAGAATCTGTTAAGGTTAGCCAAACATCGCAATATGGTAATGAAATTGTACATAACATGAAACATTTAATGTTTTAATTTTGTTTTAATAAATACGGCCGGGATGGTCACTCCATCCCACTTCCAAAAACTTCAAGAACTGTTTCCGGTTTCACTCCTTTTGGGGATTGTGTTGAGAGGGGGTGGCGGGTATCTCGGCCATATAGAATTAATTGATGTAATGGCAATATTATGTGTTTAGAGGAGTTCTGACAACTTTTGGGCTAAGTGTCACTGCACCTGCCGCACCATTCAAATCATGCACCTAGTGTATGCAAGATAACTGCATTTGTGACTGTCTGTTTAGTAGTAAAATATTGTAATATTTGGTGTTTAGTGGGGCTCCTACAGCTTTTGGCCCCGGTATCACTGCACCTGCTGCATCATTGAAAGCATGACCCTAGTACCTGCAAGGTAACGGCACTCATGACTGCTTATTTAGAAGTTAAATATAGCAATATTTGTGTTTAGTGGGGTCCCTAGAGCTTTTGGCCCCAGTGTCACTGCAACTGCTGCACCAGTCAAATCAAGCCCCTTTTAACTTACAGATGATTGCAATTGTGTCTACCTGTATAGTGGTGAAACATAGAAATATTAGGTGTTTCAGAGGAGTACTGACAACCTTTGGGCCCGGTGCCACTGCAACTGCTGCACTGTTCAAATCATGACCCCAGTGCCTGAAAGATAACTGAGCTTGTGGCTGCCTGTTTAGTTGTAAAGAATAGCAAGAATCCATGTTTAGTGGGGTGCTTGGAGCTTTTGGTTCCAGGGCCACTGCACCTGCTGCACTATTGAAATCATGACCCTGTTGTCTGCAAGGAACTGCACTTGTGGTTCACTGTTTAGGAATAAAATACAGCAATATTAGGTGTTTACTGGAGTGCCTCAAGCTTTTGGTCCCAGTGCCACTGCACCTGCTGCACTATTGAAATCATGACTCTGGAGCTCGCTAGATAAATGTACTGTGATTGTCTGTTTAGTTGTAAAATATAGCAATATTAGGTGTTTAGAAGAGTTCTGACTACTTCTGGGCCAAGTGCCACTGCACCTGCTGCACATTCAAATCATGACGCTGTTATCTGCAAGGTAACTGCACTCGTGACTGCCTGTTTAGTAGTAAAATATAGCATTTTTCAGGTGTTTAGTGGGGTGCCTAAAGCTTTTTGATTCTGGGGTCAATGCTCCTGCTGCACCATTAGAATCATGACCATGTTGTCTGCACAGTGACTGCACTTGTGACTGCCTGTTGAGTTTGAAATTTTAGCAATAATCTGGGTTTAGTGGAGTCCCTAGAGCTTTTGGCCCGGTGCCACTACACCTGCTGCGCCATTCAAATCAAGTCCCTGCACTTGTGACTGCCTGCTTAGTTGTAAAATATAGCAAAGTATGTATGTAGAGAAGTTGTGACAACTTTTGGGCCTGGTGCTACTGCAGCTGCTGCACCATTCAAATCATGACCCTGTTGTCTGCAAGATACCTGCACTTGTGGCTGCTTTTTTAGTGGCAAAATATAGCATAGCTCTTGCTCTAGTATATTAACTTTAATGTGCAATGTTTATTACAACATTTGGAATTTGATCATAATGACCAAATAGATTAGGTTGAAAAAAATCAATCCAATAATGCCTACAAAGTTCAAAGAAAGGTACTGAGCCATGAATAGGAAATGCAAACACAAGAAGATGATGGACCGAGCACTGAAACTTTTCAGACACTAACCCCCTGTCACAGATCTGGGTTGAATCCATCATCCTTCTTTAGCTCACTTCGCCACCCCAGATCAGACACAGCTATATGCAAATCAGTCTTGAAACTGTGCCTCCTGTGAACAGTCCAGCCCGAACTGCCAAGCTATGTCTTCCATGGGGCGGAAACAAGCATCCTGGGACCGGTTTCGGGCTAACAGCCCTCATCAGCCAGGCTAGTTGAATCCAGTGGCAAAGCAAGGGACCCACGTCTGGGCATACCCTGCCAGCTGTGTCCGAACTGGGGTGTCGAAGTGAGCTAAAGAATGATGATGGATTCAACCCAGATCTGTGACTGGGTGTGAGTGTTTGAAAAGTTTCAACACTCCGTCCATCATCTCCTTGTGTTTGCTTTGTTCGCCCTAAGTTGGCAGGGTATGCCCAGATAGCGAAACATCCTTTACGACGCAACTTTTACCACGCAGTGCCTTTACAACGCAGGTTTTTTAATGCAAGTCATTACAACGAATTGCGCTGGGGGGCGCTCTAGGATAGGTAATAGTTTAATTTACTATCCAACACCTTCCCTACTATCCACGGGGACTGGAGTTGGAATAGTAAATTAAACTATTCACTATCCAGCAACCCCCCAACGACGACTTGCGTTGAAAAACCTGCGTTGTAAAAGCATGCATGATAAAAGCATGCGTTGTAACAACGTACATCCGCCCAGATGTGGGACCCTTGATCACTTTGCCACTGGATTCAAGCTAGGCTGGCTGATGAGATGTGTTACCCCGAATGTGGTCCTAGGATGCTTGTTTCCAGTCCAGGGAAGACATGTTTTGTCAGTTCGGGCTGGACTGTTCCCATGAGGCACAGGGTCAAGACTGATTTGCACATAGCTGTGTCTGAACTGGGGTGGCGAATTGAGCTAAAGAATGATGATAGATTCAACCCAGATCTGTGACTGGGGTGAGTGTTTGAAAAGTTTCAGCACTCCGACCATCATCTCCTTGTGATTGCTTTGGCATGGATAGGAAATGCCACAAACATTCTAAGGCTAATGCATCTGCTTTACACAACTTAGAAATAAAAAGCAAGCATTCCAGCATACTGTTAGAAGCTGTCTGCCTTTTCTGTGGGAAGACATCTTATCTTGACAGTGAAAGGAGCTTAAACAGTGTGAACAGCTTTAGTAGAAGTATTGTAAATGCGTCAGGCAGAGGAAGTTAACAGAAAAAGAATCCGCACAAAACCGAATGGACACAGTAATTTCACTGTGGGAACTGATGAGAGCCAGTTTTTAAGATATATTGAATACAAAAGATTTCAGCAGGTGAAACCTAAAAATGAACTCTGCACATGTTGAGTAAAAAGATTACAATGGAAAATAAGTGGTGCAATTATAAAAAAGTGGGAATGACATGCTGAAACACTGAAATAAATTATGAATTGTTTCTATCAATAAAAGGAGCATCGAATTCTAATACCAAAGAGCACCAACAGGTAACAAATGTTTCACGAAGTGATCAGGCACCAGGTAAGTAATACATTACACTATGTATGTTTTGAATGTCAACCTACCTGCCACAGCACAGCACTCTCCAACTTTCTGGGACCTAGTTCAAGTTTTATTCTAAATTCGCTATTAAAATAAAATAAAATAAATGAGTCTATTAGCTGAGATTAGCCAAAACCGTAACTTTAGCAATGGCAGTAACAACCACATTTATAATTTAAGAGTAAGTAGGCTAACTCAGCAAGATAAGAAAAGTTGTACGAGTGGCTGTTTATAAATAATATTTATCAAGAAAAACTAAAAATAGCATACTTAGTATAGATTTTTAATCTGGTAGTAATTCATAGACATATTTAATTATATGTAATAATGTTAATACTGATGAATAACTTTGCATACACCACTTCACAATCTCTATCTCTCAGAATATATACTTTTCAACTAGTAAAGAAGTGATAATAAAGTATGTATGAATGTTACTATTCGAACAACCACTATTTGGTGGTTTACTAGCCTGAAAATAAAAAGGTTTTGATATTCTACAAGAACATACTCTGTTAACCTCTTAAGTGCTGCGTCGGGGCGTTGGCCGACGGCAGCACTACCTCCCCAGTGCTGCGCACGACCATTGGACGTCCATTCAGCACTAGTTCCAATGGACAGCGCAGCACTGGGGAGGGATATTTGCGCGGCATCTAAGGTGTTAAGCACCATAACACTTACTTTCAAAACTATTGCAGCCATAGCATCGACTAACACAGGTCGACATCAATGTATTTTTCTTAACTCCACATATATCTAACCTGATTTATCTAGGAGAATTTATTTTGGCCCCATGTCCGAGGGGTTTGGTGGCAAAATGTAGCTTTACTAAAGCACCCTAAATCCTAGCATTGGTCCTGATAAAGTGATGAGTGCAATTCTGGCCTGGAAGACTGGTTACATAAACTGCTCTGGGCTGTGCTATTTTTGTTTTGCTCTGAGCTAGTTTGTAAGAAGATGCTATTTGTCACCTTACCACATATTGTTGACAGTCTGATTTGTTTTGCTCAAGTTTGTGCTGGTTTGTGCCATAATATTTATTTATGTATTTGTTATATGTTTTATGTCATTTATTGTGCCAAATTTTATTGTATCATATTGTGTTTTCAACACTGCCAAAATGTGATCATGTATTTTTGTAACTGGAAGGCAGCACTGGTCGGTGGGGACAAAAATGAAGACTAATTTTTTACCATTACAAAGATGTACCAAAGTGGTGGTTTGTACCTGAAGTGTAAATTGGCACACACCAACAAAAAAATAGAAAAAGTCACCCTCTAGACAATTTCTTGCCCCCTAATGTAGCAACAAATGGAAGTCAGTCTCTAGCAATGTCCTATTTTGGAGTATTCTGAAAAGTGATGGACTCGGTTGAAAATGTCCCATTGTTAACAATTTAGATCCGGGCTTCACATGTACCTACTAGTGTGGCTTCCTGGCTTTTTCTCTAATTCGGCTATGACATTTATATATTTATTTTAGGTACTTGGGCGGCATGGAGTCAAGAAGTCAACACTGTGACAGTGGTGTGAACAGTGCAAGCCCGCATGGCGTGTCCCAGCGAGCAAATTCAAGCAATAATGCAAACATCACCCATGAAAGTTATATAGGCATCCCTGTAACTGCACAGGGGATCTTCAGATCCTGCGATGGACCACTGGAAGAAATGTTGGTGGACAGAGCTAAACAAGTAAACATTTTAAAGGAAAAGCAAAGCACAGATTTACAGAGATTGAGCATTAAGCGGAAGTGTGACATCGAAGAGATGTTTTGCACAAGGAAGGATCCTAGAATGTTAGAAATTGACTATCAGTTAGCGACTGTGCCCCTGCCGCGCATTCCACTGAAAAGCATCATGGATGTAGAGACAAGGTTGGTCTATGTGGATGAGCAGGAAATCGCCTATGAATTTGAGAAGTCTTTAGCATCAACCAGCGAGCTACAAACGCTTGAAGATGGAGAAATTGTGGACCTAACGGGCGCTTCCAATTCCAACCTTCGACCACAGACAGACAAATGGCTCCAGATGTCTTTGAAGGATGCAAGCACTTGTTACAGGCAGAAGAAGTATGCCGTAGCAGCAGGGAGATTCAGAACAGCACTTGAGGTATTGCATTAGGGGTAGTCATTTCTAGCATGATGTAAGTTCACAAGTTACCCCTGAGATTCACAGCTTCAGCCCTCCATGTGTGTTCTCCAAGTGGCATTGGAGTGCTGTGTTTACACAATTTGGGCCCAATTCACAAAGGTAAAAATAGACTTGAAGTCTAAGTTTACCTTTGTCAATTGGGTCCTTAGACTTTGGGTCTAAGTTTAAATTTGTGCATCCGGCCCTTAGACTTTAGGTCCAAGTCTACCTTTGTGAATCGGTCCCCTAGACTTCAAGTCTGAGTTTGCCTTTGTGAATTGGGCACTTACATTTTGGGTCCAAGTTTAAATTTGTACATTGGGCCATCAGACTTCAGGTCTAAGTTTACTTTTGTGAATCGGGCCCCCAGACTTTAGGTCTAAGTTTACCTTTGTGAATCACCCTGTGTGTGAGTAGTGCATCCTGGGAAAATCTTTGCTCTGTACCAAATTTCTCAGCCCAAGGCAGGGAAAAGGTCCTCATCAATATTAAAGAGACAGGATTTATTCTAAAAAAGTGTATGACTATCTGCAAATACAGTGATTGTAGGATGGAATGGAGAGCCGAGCTCCATCTCCGCTTTCCGATATTCGCAAAGTAAAGGAAGTGTAACCCCCTCCCTTAGATAGACAAAAGTTTTAATGTTAAACTAGTGTCTCTTGGTGACTCTGGGAGAGTGTGGTCTGCTACCAAAAATGCCTAGAGTGGAAGTTGCAGCTGATAGAGAACATCCACTGTGCAAATGGTTGCCAAGAAGTGGGAAGTTACTTGCTTTTTGACTACTAGAGTGGTTGTATACCAAGCACACATTTCTTTGCAAATCCCAAGTAAATTGAGATTTTTTTGGCCACTACTAATCCTTCCATAAATCAAGGAATTGTACTGATAATGGGAGAACCAAGCATAATTGGAGAAGATTTAGAAGCCATGTTTATCCATTCCTTTTTACTTCTGTCACAAGAGTGACTTACACATGGTATTCTCTATCTAAATCTGTACAGAGGGCATTCATGTAAATCTACATGATTTTAGTTCTATATTTTTTAAGCCTTTTTCTGAATGAATAAAGTGTTTTTCCTCTTTTTTTCACCAATGTTCTTTGTTAAAGAAGAGACTTCAAGAGCTCCTTCATCAGCACTGCCGGCATCCAGTACCTAGTTTTGGGGCCTAATGTGTCTCTTTTTGCAGCACATCTGTTATTTTTACCCCCTATTACCTTCTTCCTTGCTTTAAATAATTTTGGATTTTTAATTTGAAAGGAATAAATACAAGGAATAAATACAAGGAAACCAAACCATGACAAGAAAAAGCAGCATAAACGCAATTGCATTTCTTTGTCATGCCCTGTGGGCACTCTTGCCAGCCGTGTAGGCTGAACTCACACATATATATAATTGCTGTCCCCACCAGTGGCCTAGAGTCGGCGGTTGCCCCCATCGCCAATATTCTTAGGGGAACAACATTTTTAAACTTTCTTAAAATCTAACAGATGTGCTTGGGGGTAAGGGTCCCAATACTGGACTTGTGGAAGAGACTCAGGAAGTGCTTACGGTCCGCCCCGGGCGCTGGCAACCCACGCACTACCCCGCTGGTCCCTAACAAGATTATGCGGAAACCCCAATTTACTGGTTCATCGTAATGAGGGCCTAACAGTATGCCAGGGATTCCTAACAGAAGCCAGGGTAACTTTGTGGTAAGATTGTTGGGCACTGAAGGAGCTCAGTGACATCAAAACTCTTTGCTCTACGCCCTTAGCTTAACACTATGATCGCTTGCAATTTTCCTTGCAACTTGTCATTGCCAGCTGTTTCCAGCATTTTCCCATCACAAACTATATGGCAATATGCAGCTGACTTGGGGTATTTTATTTACTTTTTCAGTATGGTGTAGTTTTGGATGGCAGACACTTCTTATATATCATTACTGTTGTGTTCTTGAATTTCTCCAAATGCAGAATTAAAACATGGAATATCCCCAAATCCCTTGGTGGCCGCATTAAAGCAAATCCTCACCTTGTTCTTTTAAGTCGCCTGTGTGTAAAAATAATGGAAAGAATGAATTATGGCTAGAAATTAAAGAAATCAGGCCAACTAGTCACACTGCAGGAGAAAAGGATGTACCTATCTCACATAACCTGACACATACAGTTTAAATAAAGCCAAAAGCTAGGCAGCCAATATATCATGCCAGGAGAGACAAATTTCCTCAACTGTGATCATTAAGGTAGGTGCAAGCCAACTGGGTTTTAATTATTGACATTGTTTCTTCTTTTATTCTGAAAATTGTGTTAACTGTTTTACTTGCCATCCGAGTATTCCATAAAGAAACCTGAAACCTATTTTTTTGTGTGTTGTGAAGCTTTGCAGTAAGGGTGCAGCTCTAGGAAGACCATTTGAAGCATCTGCAGAAGACATCTCAAGTGTTGCCAGCTTCATTGAAACAAAGCTTGTGGCCTGCTACCTGCGGATGAGGAGACCTGACCTGGCCCTCAACCATGCTCACAGGTAACACTTGGAGTAATGCTTGGCAGATGTTACTAGCACCTTAGACGGGTATTAAAGCTGACTTCTTTCACCATCACACCACTCCCCAATGATAAACTTAGAATGGATATTTCAATAAAATGACGGAGTACAGTGTTACGCCAAAATGTAAAAAAATGTAATGCAGGGATGCGTTGTATTTACAAAAATACAGCGCAGCCTGCATTTCCACTGGGGATAAAAAAGCTGCCCAGCGCCAGTGCAAGCACCCTTACGCCTTGTTGCAACGGTGGCTGCCCTGCAGGGACAATTGTTTATGTGCAGGAAGACACACCTTCCTGCACATAAACAATCTTGAAAGGCGAATTGCTGTTTCTGTGGAGCCGATTCACAGAACTAACTTAAGACAAAATCCAAAACGTACTACTTTTGGTATTCACAGAAGTTAGGATTTTGTCTTAAGTTTGTCTTAAGACAGCCTTAAGACAGACTTAAGTTAGGATTTTGTCTTAAGTCCGTCTTAACTCTATCTTAAGACAAACTTAGGACAAAAACTTAGGCCCTTTGTGTAAAGCATTTCTTCTCATATCGCCAACCCAAGACCAGGTTTTACCTGGACTTAGTTTTCGGCGCTGGCCCATCCTTTTAAATATGGGGTGGCATCAAAAAGCAATGACTGTTGTGGCAGAATTCCCACTGCAACACTCATTGCATGCCCCTTTCATGCCAAAGGGCTTATTTACAAGCCACTTGTGCCGCAGGTGCCTCACTTTTAACATGGGAAAAAGGGAGCCACCGGCGGTGCAAGAGTCTTGTAAATAAGCCCCTAAGTGAAGCGTGAAAAGAGGCCTTATTTACAAGGTGGTATCAAGCCACGTTAAGTGGCTTAACGCTGCTTAGTTAATAAGGAGAATTGGATATTGCCACCAAAACCAGCCGCAGCTGCTGCAGGTAAGAGCGGTGGAGCAGTGAGGCTGGATAGGGGGTATTTCGAGAGACGACCACGAGGGAAAATGAATTATTTATCTAATTTTCCCTTGTGGTTGTCTCTCGAAAACCCCCACAGCTGGCCCCACCACTCTTACCTGTAGCGACCGTGGCTGACCAAAACATCAATAAAAGTGTTGTTCTGATGGCGATATCCCCTTGTAAATATGATAGTTCATTTTTTTGAGTGCTGTGACCAATATACACTTGGCTTACTTGCAGCATCTTAGGAGTAGCTAAATGAGTGAAAGCTCTGTAGGGGTTGGAGAGATGTAAAGTGGGTATGAAGTGAGTATTACAGAAAACCTTTATGATGCAAATGACTTCTCCCACCACGGGGGGAATTTACAATTGCATGAAGTGAGTAGGAGAGTAAACATTTCTGATACACATGACTGCTACCACTATCACAGCACACCTCTTGCAAACTTTATCTCTTTGGATTGTGTGACCCACATGCATCTGTATTATTTACAACAGCAGAGTACAGCAACAATATTAACACCTTCGCTGCGGCGGCTATTCTGCCGCAGCGCTAAGGGGTCGGGGGGCGCGCGGCGCGCACATGCTGGTGACGGAACCACTCCGTCACCAGCCGCGGTTGAGCTGTGCTCATGACGGAGCGGTTCCGTCATGGCCCCCCCCGCTCAATGGAACGCCCAGCGCAAGCGCGTCGGGTGGGCCATGATGGAACCGCTCCATCATCAGCACAGCGCCACCTCGGCTGATGACGGTGCGGTTCGGTCATCAGCACGGAAAGGGTTAAAGGTGTGTTTGGGGTTGGAAAGAAGTTGCCAGGGAACGAAAAAACTTGATTTAGAGAAGTTGATTTCTACCACCACAGCTATCCTCCATGAGAATTTTTTTTATGTGTTGTGACCCTTGTATGCTTGCCTTGCTTACAACACCAGTGCTCACTGAAAGACGTAAGGGCAGATTTACAAACACTTTGAGTTGGAGCAAAGCCACAAAAAGTGATGCAAACCGGCACAAGCTGTTCATGAGCTATTTACCTTCCAGTACGAAATTGGTTTTGTACTAAAAAGTAGTCAGTAAAGTAATGTGAATAATGCATTGACTGATTTGCGTTACTTTGCCCCTAGGATGCATGGGTGGTAGATTGGAGGGAGGGGTCCCATGCAACCAACCATAGTATTTGATGGAAAGCCCATCTATCAACAATGGTAGACAGGACTTTGTGCCAAAAAATCCAGCTTCTTGAGGCAGGAACTAATTAAAACATTTCTCCTTCCTTTTCTAGCAAAGCATGTGTAGTTCACTGTACAGCACACTTACAATGTGGGTAAATATTTAAAGTTAGTCTAAGCACTGTGGGCCTCATTTATGAAAAGTGACGCATCGCTGCGTGAAAGTGACGCACAGCCTCATAAATGAGGCCCTGTGTTTTGAACTGAAAGGACTCCTTTCCACTACACAGCCTCCTAAGCATCACACACACACACCTTTTCACTAAGGTGCCAGGGTGTGTGCTTGGCATTAGGCAGCCTGTTGGGACACCAATGCAGGGAATGACAACAGCAGCATCATATAGTTGTGGATATGGTCTGCAGTGTCTTCCTCCTTGTGCAACGGTTTTGGTTGCTACACTAGATAGTGCACCTTTTTTAATATATCTGATCTGAAGTGTTCTGTGGGAAGTGGGAGCGATGCTGCTATGGTGTGATGTGGGTATTGAACAAAATATTCCTAATGCCAATGACTTCTCCCACAATCACAGCCTATCTCTACCAGTTTGCTTTCAGACTTTCAAAGACAAATTACCGTCTTGCAAAAATATGATGGCCAAAAAATCCACTACCAAAATATTGTGAAGTTAAGTATATATAGCTAAGTGTTGGTTTATATATTTGCCTTGACAATATGTATCTTCCAGTTATGTGGAGATGGAGTAAAAAAATGAATTACATGCTTACCTATATATCATTACCTTCACGATATTTTGGTTCTCAGTCCTTACATCATGAAATTATGTAGGTCAATATTTCTGTAATGGATATTCTGACATATAACCTCCTCTGTGACAACTTTTCATTTTGTCAGCGTTGCAATCCACTTGCATTGGTGTTATTTACATCACAGGCACAGATTCCAATTTGCTCGGAATCAAGGTGTCATTTTTTGCACCTCAAAAAAAACAATACATCAGTATACATTATTTTTGCCAAAAATATGTGTTATGTTATATGTGTTTGTATAGCGCACTATAACCGTGGGCGTATCCTATCACTTCATATGTGTGTATGACTAGTCCCGGTAGGGGAGTTACAAAAAGAGACAAGTTGTCAACTTCTTGTGCAAGTCAAGAAAAGAAGAGGAGGCTCTGATGTGGAGAAAGAGGCAGTTTCATGCTTTAGATGTGATGTATGAGAAGCCTCGACCATTGGATCTGCTTCTACGGAAGCATTGAACCCATGCTAGTAAGGGTCCAACTGAGCAGAGTCGTTAGAGGGTTGGTGGAATGTATGCGGTGGTTTGGTAGGCCGGGCCTGAGTTGTTCATTGCTTTATATATGTGGTGAGGTATTTGAATTGTGGGCACTTGTGCATCAGGAGCCAGTGGGACTCCTGTAATTGTGGTGTGATGTGTGACCTGCGTAGAAGATTGAGGACAAGTCTGGCAGAGGAAATCTGGATGGTCTGTAATCTCTTCATGCGTTGCTTGACGATTGCTACATAGAAGCAGATGCCATAATCTAGACTGCTGGTTATTAGTGCTTCTATGACAGTTTTTTTCTGGTGCTGTGTGGTAGCTTCTTGTATATCGTTATTAGCATCCTCAGTGTGGAAACTGGTCACTGTGACTGTGTTGACCTGTGGAGAAATGTCCAGTATATTGTTAATAATGATTCTGAGGTTTATTGCCTGTTTGGTGGGGGTGAGAGTTTGTCTACGGTCTGTAGGGCACCAGGTGTAGTCCTACAGCGAAGCATCCTTTTCGAATATCACCACTTCTGTCGTATCAGTGTTTAGCTTAAGACAGTTGGACTTCAACCAGGGGACACATTACATATAGTGCCCAAGGGTTGCAACAGGAATGTGCACTTACCTTTTGTACCCTTGGGTATTCCAGAAGGTGCCACAGACATTTGTGGGGCCCCTTCTTTAAAACTGATAGTGCTTTCGCTTCAAACCAGATAGCTGAAGAAACAATATCTTCCGCTGGTTTTCAGAGGGTGTGCCATCATTTGCATGGGGGTGTGGTCCCATGCAAATGAGGAAATCACTTTGCCTCTCTGTCCACACCTTCTTACATACGCACGTCAAGCATGCTCTTTGGAGGCGCACTGAAAGTGCAACCCAAAAAGATGGTGCAATGTCGGTGCACCCCCTGGCGGAAGCCACCTGGAGGGGAGAAAGGGGGTCCCATGGACCCCTCAGACATACTCCTGCAGGTGGGTGCAGGCCCAAACCTCTCTTTAAAGCTACAGGCAGATTGATGCCAGCACAGAGAAACATGGAGTGGCTTGGAATCAGCCGCTCCTACGGAAGCGTAGTTCACAGATTGGGCTGCTCCCATGGCAGTGCGAGGTCATGGTTGCCCTGGTAGCAGAACACTCATTGTAATAGGGCGCACTGTCCCTGTTTGCTTCATGGTGCAAACAAGGACAGTACGCCCTGAATGTAATATGGCCTAGGTGGCCATGTCAATCACGCAGATGATAAAGATATTACTTATTATGGTGGATTTGTCCGACAGGGAGAGTATCAGTTTTGTGCCTCAGCGTAGGATAAGATTGTTACGTCATGAGCGCGGATGATGTAGGCCACTAGAGTCAGTAGATGCTGAAGATTTTGGGGCTGAGGGACAGTAACCTTGAGACACTCCACAGATGAGTCCATGAGCTTCTGAGGAGTAAGGTTCTCCTAGGTAGGATGGAGCAGATCCATTGGAGGGTGGGTCCTTGAACACCAGTCTTGTACTGTCATCTGATCAGGATATGGTGGGAGATTGCTTTGCAGGCCGCTGAGAGGTCTGTTAGGGTTAGGTCTGTGGTTTCTCCTGTGTTTAGGATCCTCTGGAAGTCATCTGTTGCTGTGAGGTGGACTGTCTCCGTGCTGTGGTAGGGTCTACATCCCGTTTAGGTGCTTTTGAGGAGCTGGTGGTTGGTGAGGTAGTTGGTAAGGCGTCTATTGATGGATTTTTCTAGGAGCTTGGCTGAGTACTCAAGGAGGGAGATTGGTAGGTTGTTTGCAAATATGGTCAGGGATGCCCGCCACCCCTTCCACCACCAATCCCAATGGTAGGAGACAGACACAGTTTGAATTTTTTGGAAGGCAGGGGGGCCTCACGACCCCCCGACCGTATTTATTAAAATATGAAACAAAATTTAAAAACTTTAAATTAAAACGTTTCATGTATCATGTACAAAATTCAACTTTCATTACACTTGATGAAGACAGGTATCCAGGCTAACCTTAACAAATCTCTAATACAAAGATTTTTCCTAACCGAGTCTAACATCATGACATAATGCATTTGCATAAGAATTTTGTACATCCTATTGTTAGGGGCCAATGGCAAGGTCTTCACCGGAGTCAGATCCCTATCACCAAATTCCCGCCCTCACGTTTGAGTGGCGCATGCGCAGAGGGCTTTACCCTCGTAGCCAACTGTAACTTCCCTTGTCATGGGGGCCCCCTTTCACTCGACGCCATCTTAAGGTCGTCCGAGTTCCCGTGCGGGGTATCCGTAAGAAGGACAGCGTGGACTCCCCACCTTTCCCCGCACTCTCTTCCGCCGGAGCGGATATCCGGCCCCCGGGAAATTCGTGGGAGGGGCATATTGCCGTCTCCCCCTGGGAGGGGCCTATGGCCGTCTCCCCTTGGGCGACCACCCGTAATGGGTGCCGCCCCCGTGGGAGGGGCCAATGGCCGCCTCCCCCCAGGCGCTCCCATCCATAATTGGTGGCGCCCCCACTAGGGACCTTGAAATCACTGCTCACCGATCATGACCTTACCGCCCGACCGAAGACTAAATAAATACAACAATTAGTTACCTACTAGGGAGAAAAAACCTATGCTTAACTCAAATTACAGCTAGATATATCCAATAAACTATAACATTGCTACAAAGGAAAAAAGGTCCTATAACAGAGAACGCTTTTATTGCATATAATTCATTACATTTCTACACAGGGAAAAAAGGCCTATAGGCATGTATTCAGTTGAGTTCACATTTATGGCATCAATTGTAGGTTAGAGAAACAATTCTAACAAGACGTTTATACATTACAATCAGCTTGCAAATTAGAACTTAGTTCACTCCCAAACTTCTGCAGTAGGGGCTGGTGGGTGGGTCAAAAACGGCAGCTTGTTCCCTTGAGGGCTCACGAGCGACGAGTGGTGCAGCCTTCAGAGTGCAGGAACAAGAGGACGCCTGCCAGGATTCCCGCGCTTTTTATCTTGCAGCGGGAAGGCGGGGCAGCATCCCCATCCCACCCAAAAGTGCACGGACTTCCGGGCGAGTGTTAGGACAACCCTTTTCGGCGGCAGGGGCGTGCTCCAACCACGCCACTATGGGCATACCGGCCGGGACACGCCCCCCGCCCGCAAAGGTTTCCCGGGGGATCGGGGCACCCAGCCATACGTTCGGGGTGACCGAGAGGTCTCCCCTTTCCATATGGTCAGGGATGCCCACCACCCCTTCCACCACCAATCCCAATGGTAGGAGACAGACACAGTTTGAACTTTTTGGAAGGCAGGGGGGCCTCACGACCCCCCGACCGTATTTATTAAAATATGAAACAAAATTTAAAAACTTTAAATTAAAACGTTTCATGTATCATGTACAAAATTCAACTTTCATTACACTTGATGAAGACAGGTATCCAGGCTAACCTTAACAAATCTCTAATACAAAGATTTTTCCTAACCGAGTCTAACATCATGACATAATGCATTTGCATAGGAATTTTGTACATCCTATCGTTAGGGGCCAACGGCAAGGTCTTAAACGGTGTCAGATCCCTATCACCAAATTCCCGCCCTCACGTTTGAGTGGCGCATGCGCAGAGGGCTTTACCCTCGTAGCCAACTGTAACTTCCCTTGTCATGGGGGCCCCCTTTCACTCGACGCCATCTTAAGGTCGTCCGGGTTCCCGTGCGGGGTATCCGTAAGAAGGACAGCACTCTCTTCCGCCGGAGCGGTAGTCCGGCCCCTGGGAAATTCGTGGGAGGGGCATATAGCCGTCTCCCCCTGGGAGGGGCCTATGGCCGTCACCCCTGGGCGACCCATCCGTAATGGGTGCCGCCCCCCCTGTGGGAGGGGCCAATGGCCGCCTCCCTCTGGGTGCTCCCATCCTAAATGGGTGGGCAATCCACTAGGGACCTTGAAATCACTGCTCACCGATCATGACCTTACCGCCACAGGCCAGATAGTTGACCGACTACCTGGCCCCCCACACCTCCTATAGGTCATGTCTCCTCAATCCCACTAGCCAAGCTATCATGTCTCCTATCAATAAGTCATTCCCCACCCTGGACAGGTGTACCCCATCACTTGAATAACAGTGGTCCCCCCAGATGCACCCATGCGGTATGCTTTGAAGATGAGCAGAGCGAAACAATATCTCCATTTTATTGTTGACCCTCTTTACCGAATGGTTCAACGCTGTCGTGGACAATCCACCCCTCCATACCCTCCTCGGAATCATGTGTGACCAAGCTTTTGTGCACCTCGGGAGCGTCTTTGCTAACCAACTAACTGCTGAGAGTATGTGCTCGATTAAAGCTTGTCTGCCCAACCTTACCAAGTCATTGCCCCCAATGTGTACTATGAGTAATGATGGCGGTGACCTGTGCCGCCCTAACAATTCTTCGACAAAACATCGCAGTTGGTCGATACACAAACCGCCCTTCCATGGAAGGACACTCTGAAACCATATTCCTCAGATGTGTGGATCGCATCACCTGCCTTGAATATGTCCGCGGCACGCCTCACGTATGAGTGGCCCACGACCCAGACCACTCGTCTTTCATTCCTTAATCCTGAAGTGGTGGTTAGCTGATACTGGGCCGGTCCCAATTTCCGCCCTGCGTCACAGGCTCGTGAAACTGTAATCGAAACAAAAGACAACAAGCGTGAGTGCACTTCTTCATTAACTTATAACATGTGCAGCCTCACGTACTGTTTGAAACAATTCGAAGACCAGCGGCCTAATTGTTTAACATTGTCTGCCCGCAGACCCCCAGCCGTTGCTTCCGTAGCGGCCCCTATTCTGAATGAATGAGTCCCAAAATCACTCGGGTTCAAGCCCGCAGCTGCAATCGTGATTGCCAGCACCCTCTGGAACTGAAACTTTGTTAACGGGGTGCTGTCAGCATGTCGCAGCAAGGTCCCCCCCCCACGTCGCCAACCTTTGTTTTAGGTAGGCCTCAACATGCCTCACTGGACAACAGGGACTACCCGGAGCGCGCTGCAAAACAATGCTACTCCCCTGGGCTTCCTGGTCTGTCTTAGACCTGGCTATGGTGATCAGCAGGGAATCCCCCCTCACTTGCGTGTGGTCCCTGCGCAGACCCCCCTCGGTATCCCTTTTGTTGGCAGCCACCAGTTCGCTCACCCGCAGGGCCCTATAGAATGCCAATACAAATGCTGCCCGGAATAGGACGACCTCACCAGGTGAGGAGCATGTCTCTTCTAGTGTAGCCAATAAGGAGGTCAATCTCTCAAATCCTATCGGGTGCCTGGTATCATTCTTGCGACCCTCTAGGCGCCGCCAGCCCCGCAGCGCCTTTCTGACTATAAAGGAATCCGTCGGGTCCCTAATCCCCTGGAGCTGAGCCATAAATGATATGGCGGTCTTATACCGACTGGCGGTTGCCACCGATCGGCCCTCCTCAAGAAGTGCCACTAAAAATTGGGTAAAGGACCCCTCTTGACCCCAACTATGCTCCCATGTAGGGCCCAAAAAAGCGCAGTACGAGCGGAACGCCCCTTCATAAGCTTTCCTTGTCCTGGGCCCTAAACTGGCTGCCACGAGGTTTTGTAGTCCGGGGCGCCGATTTGCCATAATGCTTCGGGAAATGGCGCTGCCACTAGCTCCGCTGAGGGTAAACAATCCCTGAAAGCCTGCATTTTGAAACGAGAGAGCGCATCAGCTGCATTATTCAGTACTCCCGGCACATGTTTTGCCCTGAATTGCACATTTAGTCTCAAGCATTTCAACACAATTTCTTTCAACAATCGCAATATCCACTTGCAGCGTGCTGCCTGCTGGTTAATGCACTCAACCACGGTCATGTTATCAGACCAAAATATCACCGAGCGGTTTCGGAACTCTTCCGGCCATGCCGACAACACCACCCAGATGGGGAATAGCTCTAGGAAACCAATGTTGCTTGTCAAGCCAGTTGCTTCCCACCATGCTGGCCATTTCTGGGCCGGCCATCGGTTACCAAGGATCGCGCCAAACCCCACACTGCCCGCAGAATCGGTCCATAAACCTAATTCTGCTGATGAGGCCGGGGCTTTGCTCCAGACTACTCGCCATTGAAATCCGCCAGGAATGCCAGCCAAATGAGCATGTCCTGGCGAACCTCTGCCGACAGCCTCGTACGGTGGTGCCCTTCCTTTAGGCCAACCATGGCCTGGGCAATTGATCGGGAGAAGGGGCGAGCCATCGGTATAACCCTCAATGCAAAGTTAAGCTGACCCACCGTTTGCTGTAGTTGGTGCAGTGTAACTTTGTCGTTCCGAAGACATTGTAACAGGGAGGCCCTGAATTTGGCGATCTTCTCTGCCGGCAAACGGAAGCAACCCTCCACGGAGTCTAGTTCGATACCCAGAAACTCCAGGGAGGTAGTTGGACCCACCGTCTTACCTGGCGCCAACGGTACCCCGAAACCCCGCATGAGCACGCAGAAATCCTGCAATGCCCGTGCACAGTCCCGAGAGCCCGCTGGGCCGAGAAACAGGAAATCATTGAGATAATGCATCACATGTTGGTGCCCTGTGACCTTCGAGAACACCCACTCCAGAAATGAGCTAAACATTTCAAAATAGGCACACGAAATTGAACAACCCATCGGCATGCACATATCCATGTAGTACTTCCCCTGAAATGTAAAACCCAGCAAGTGCTGATCCTGGGGATGTACCGGAAGCAACCTAAATGCGGATTCAATATCCGATTTTGCTAACGATGCACCGGGGCCTAGGCGATTCAACATTACCACTGCGTCATCGAAAGATGCGTACCACACACTGCAAATGTCTGCATCAATGACCTCATTAACGGAAGCCCCCCTTGGTGCCTACAAATTATGAATGAGCCTGTATTCTCCCGGCTCCTTTTTGGGAACTACCCCTAATGGGGAACACACAAAATCGGCCGTTGGTGGATCACTAAACGGTCCTGCAACCCGCCCCAAGCGAACCTCTTTTGCGATCTTTGTGGCGGCCACCGCCGGGTTGTGCTTAACGGACAGTTGTTTTTTACATGAGGGGGCCCCCCCGAAAATCACCCGCCGGGATCCTGAAGCCATACGAGAAGCCATCTCGCAGGATCCCAGCGGACACATGATCAGGGTATTTGTTCAGCCAGGGAGTCAAAGCCAGAATATCCACGGGCGATTGTTTGGACCTCCGAGGCACCGTGTCAATCCTGCTTGGTACCCCCTTTTCCTCCAGTACCATTGCCTCTGGATCGGCAGCTAGTTTCGGGGTGGGAGGTGTTACCACAACCAGAGCAGGCATGCCTGAACCTACACGTTCCCTGCGGCCTGTAACACGTTCCCTTATTAAAACCCCAACATACTCCTCGCTTATTTCCATTCCCGCCCGATCTAGGCTGAGTATCCCCCCCGTAGGTTGGTCTAAAGGGCTGAGGATGTTTCTGTTGAAAGGCCCTGGAGCCGTTTGCGCTCGACCCCGATCCACCCGCCGATCCCGGCAAGAACTGCGCATGCCAAGATACAGTATCCAAACAATCCCAAGTCAGTGTTTCATTAAACTCTTTCGCTTTTCTAAATGCCATGTCATACCCTTTCCATTCTTTTCCTCCATACTTCTCATGGAAGCCCGTGATCCTGCTCTGGTAGCAAGCCAGGTCACTCAACAGTTCTGGTGTTCGCTCAGCGATAATTGCTACAAAAACAGAAAAGGCCCTGATCCAGTTCATCATAGACGCTTCCACCCTGAATTCTGCCATTTTTGCCCGCCATACACTGGGGTGCCATAAATCCTTCTGAGTCTTGGCATATTCTAACTCACGATTATCTGTCAACAATGAAAACATATTTATGTATTTATTAGCCCACACCATTTCCTTAGTTGCCATAGGAACATGTTGCGCCAAGCATTCCCGCCCTGAGGGTACAGCCCCCTCCCCCATTATTGGGAGCGATCTCTTACCGGCTTCTGTTGTACCTCCAGTCGTGTCCGTCGACTTATTCCGATTTTCGACCGCGACCAGGTTCGCCACCTGCGGAGAAATAGAAGGCCCATTCGCTGCCCCAGCGCCCCTTGCTTGCTTGAGCTGCTCGATAATCTGCCTAGCTTCTTCGGCTGGGTCATCCACAGCCGCGGATCCCCCGCTCCCTTCTTTAACCAAGGTAATACAGCTGCCAACTGAATCGCTAATTCGGGGGGCATTTGGTCGTCATCCAGCGGTGTGATAACCACCGGGATTGGCAATCCCCCATCAGGTGTGGGTACCGGGCTGGACGCTGGTGCTACCGGGACCAGCGAGACCTCCATCGGGACTGGGGCCTCGCTAGGACCCACCTTCCCCTTCCCTTTTTTCCCCTTATCCCCCCCTTAGGTAATGTTTGGCAAAGCAGGCCCCACGAGTCTCTTAGGTCGCCCTGAGGGCCCAGCTTGGGCCTCTACCTGTTGCCGGAGACCCAGCTGGTCCACTTTACCGAATTTCCTGTCCATCGCCGACACTTGGTTCACCAGTGTGCGCAGCATTCGTTCCATCTCGGAGCTCTTTCCACTCCAGGCATCTCTGCGTTCAGCTTTGTCTCTGCCTGTTTTCCAGTAGCGACACTGACTCCAGCTTCGCCTTGGCGACTGAAACAGAAAAAACAATGATTACACGTTCAAAAACTGCAGCTTGTTCCCTTGAGGGCTCACGAGCGACGAGTGGTGCAGCCTTCAGAGCACAGGAACAAGAGGACGCCTGCCAGGATTCCCGCACTTTTTATCTTGCAGCGGGAAGGTGGGGCAGCATCCCCATCCCGCCCAGAAGTGCACGGACTCCCAGGCGAGTGTTAGGACAACCCTTTTCGGCGGCGGGGCGTGCTCCAACCACGCCACTATGGGCATACCGGCCGGGACACGCCCCCCGCCCGCAAAGGTTTCCCGGGGGATCGGGGCACCCAGCCATACGTTCGGGGTGACCGAGAGGTCTCCCCTTTTCATTTGCTTGAGTCAAATTGTTGAGAAACAATGGCAAAATGTGTGGAAAAGGCAAGGGCACAAATTCTAAACAGCAGAGACAAGAATGGTTAAAAAAAGAGCACACATGCTATAAAAAAGCGACAAATGTGTCACGAGACAAGTGCACAAAAGATTAAAAAGAATAACAAATATAAACAAAATCAAAGGCACAAGTGCTAAAACATAGGTAAAAAGCATCACAAAGCAAAAGCACAAATGGTTAACAAGAGTGACAAATAGAGACAAAACAAAGGGTACACTCAAGGACAGCAGAGAAGAGCAAAGAGTACAGAAAATAAGTACAGAGACAAGTACAAAGGTCATGCAAGAGATATATAGTGGCAAGATAGAAAGTGACAGAGAGCAAGAGATGAGAGCGTTAGAGAGGAGCAAGGCAAGAGCCTGGATCCACTTGAGCCAGGATCAAAAGGGCCTTGACCAGTCCGAGAACTGGTCAGAGTTACGGACCAGACTGGTCAGAGTTAAGTCCTTTGGGGATAGGGCTTACCACTTGATTAAATAGCACATATTACAAGATGTGGTTCTTCAATATGCATGTTTCGATGATTAATGCACCAAAACTTGCAGAGTACACTAAATACCGTACACTTTTCCCCTGTTCAATTTCAACAGGCTTGAGCTGTCGAAATGTAACAAAGGGTTAGGTATTACATACACCCAGTGATTACCGGCCGAGTTCAATTACACTCAACTCACAATTCCAACCAACAGGATTGTGCACCGGGGTCAGAAAACACCAACACACTCACATTCAGGGCCAGAGTGTATCTAGATTAAGGGATCTGTGCGGTGGGGTGATATAGACTTTGCTGTGCATGAAGATGGCATTAGGGAAAACATTTCTGACACAGGCTACTTCTACCAGCACCACAGCACTCCTCTATTACAGACTTTATGCCCCTCAGTGCTGTGTAGCCTAAATGCAGTTGTGGAGTTTGTAGCTCCCATTTGTAGCCGAATGTGTAAAATCTCTGTGGGAGGAGGTAGAGATGTTTACATGGCCTGATGAAGGTATTTGAGAGAATATGTCTGGCACAGATAGCTTGTGCCACAGCACTGCCCTCTTACAAGCTGTGTGTCTGTGTTATGTGGCCTGAATGTAGTCGTGTTGTTTACAAAACCAAGGTATAGTTCTAAAGACTCAAATCTCTGTGGGAGGAGGTAAAGATGTTTATATGGCCGGATGCGGGTATTTGATAGAATATTTCTGACATAGATTGCTTGTGCCACAGCACTGCCCTGTTGCAAGCTGTGTGTCTGTGTTATGTGGCCTAAATGTAGTCGTGTTGTTTACAAAACCAGGTTGTAGTTCTAAAGACTCAAATCTCTGTGGGAGGAGGTAGAGATGTTTACATGACCTGATGCAGGTATTTCAGAGAATATTTCTGACATAGATTGCTTCTGCCACAGCACTGCCCTGTTACAAGCTTTGTGTCTTTCAGTGTTATGTAGCCTAAATGTAGTCGTGTTGTTTACAAAACCAGGGTATAGTTCTAAAGACTCAAATCTCTGTGGGAGGAGGTAAAGATGTTTATATGGCCGGATGCGGGTATTTGATAGAATATTTCTGACATGGATTGCTTGTGCCACAGCACTGCCCTGTTGCAAGCTGTGTGTCTGTGTTATGTAGCCTGAATGTAGTCGCGTTGTTTACAAAACCAGGGTGTAGCTGAAAGAAAAAAATCTCTGTGGCAAGCGGAAGAGATGTTCTGTGATCTGCTGCGGGTGCTTGAGGAAATATTTCTTCCACAGATGACTTCTACCATCACCACAGCTCTCTCCCTGAGAAGCTTCAGTGTGTGAACCACGTGCACTTGTGTTATTTACAACGTCAGAGTGCAGCCAAAAGATTAAAAGCTCTGCGGGCGGCGGGGGCGAGTGTTTGAGGGCTGCTGGAAAGATCATTTGCATGGCCATCTTTTATATATGAACATGAAATAAACCGAGGGGAACTCAGATCGATAATGGCAAAATGATCAATAATTTAATTCAGTTAATAATATAGGAACGTGGAATAAATCTGTATGTTCCCCGCCGCCCTCGTCCCACGGAGCAGAAGTGCAGACGAAGATACATACTTTAATTTGAAAACATTCTGAGACACAATTAACATAAAAACCCAATCTGAAGCATAATCAATAGCAGTATTTCTCAAAAAAAGAGAAATAAATTACTCTGATTGCTTGTACTATAAATAGCCGGGAGCCATCCGTTACCCCGGTGGATTGGAAAAGGTTTGCTTCCTGGTGTGTTTTTTTCCTGTTATCTCGCACATTGTAAAAAGCTGATCGCAATCATAGAGAAAAATTAAAATGTTAATTTTCTGCATTTATTTCCATTTACTGGAACATTTGTTACTGTAATTTCATGTAAATTGAGGATGCACTGCATATATATCAAATATGCAAATCGGGACGTTCTAAGCAAGCTGCACATCATTCTGCAGACCTCACTGCATCTGCATTGTGCGGCAGAGAAGACGCTTTGCGCATGGTCTATTTTTAAATTGAGTCCCATGAGCAAAATGCCCAGAGGGTCCTTCCTGCTTTTCTGCAAAAACAGCATTCTAGGCTTCGAGCAAGTTACAAACTGTAGACAACAAAAACACGCACGCAAGGAGCACACTCTAAAAAAAAAATGGTCCAACCGCTGCTTTGTCAGTATTGATGTTTATTTCATCAGCTTCATTAACTTCAACTTAGCAAACATTAGCAAGAATTTCTATATGGCAGAAGCTCGTATGTTTTCTTTTCTTTGATGTCTGTCTGCCATATCTGCTTCCTGTTCATCCCAGGCCACTTAATCCAACATATTACAGCTTTGATTATTGGACTAGCAGTCATCTTTACTATTTACAAAATGGCGCTTGATGACCTTACAGCAGAAGGGTCATGCATTTAATCTGGTCCTGCATTCAGGTGCGTTTCAGCATCCTTTGAACAGGCCACTTAGACTAACATACCAGCTTTGATGATGGACCAGCAGCCATCTTTACTGTTTGCAAAATGGCGTTTGTTGACCTTGCAGCAGAAAGGTCATGCATTTGTGCTGATGGTGCATTCCGGTGCGTTCCAGCATCCTTTGACAGGCCACTAACATACCAGCTTTGATGATGTGACTAGCAGCCATTTTTACTGTTTCCAAAATGGCGTTTGTTGACCTTGCAGCAGAAGGGTCATGCATTTGTGCTGATGGTGCATTCCGGTGCGTTCCAGCATCCTTTGAACAGGCCACTTAGACTAACATGACAGCTTTGATGATGTGACTAGCAGCCATCTTTACTGTTTACAAAATGGCGTTTGTTGACCTTGCAGCAGAAGGGTCATGCATTTGTGCTGAAACGGCTGACCTTTTGTCGCAGATGAAGGTGGGAAATTCATATCTCGAGGGAAAGCATTAATTCAGGTTTTTAACACAATGACTTCAGATGCATTTCGTGGCCATGAAGTACCCCCATTTTAAATGTTCCCGCTAGGGGTGCCAAATGTGGTTCATGAAACATATTTGACCATGGATGCACCCAAAGTAGCCTGAAATTTTTTTTTAGTAGGTCTGGCAACCTATAGAGGACAATTGTGTATGTGGCTCTAGAGGCTTGCTTTCTACATTTGGCCTCCCCCTCCCCATATTGTAGTAAATTAAGGGAAATCTGTGAATACAGTTTCAAAGTGATTATCAAAGACATCATTTCCTTGTGGATACCCCCATTGTATCAATGGGCCCGATTCACAGAACTAACTTAAGCAAAATCCTAAACTTACTACTGTTTTGGTATTCACAGAAGGCACTTACTCATTTTGGTATTCACAGAAGGCACTTACTCATTTCGGTATTCACAGAAGTTAGGAGTCGTAACTTTAGGACTCCTAAATGCCTTCTGTGAATACCGAAAGCCTTAAAATTAGGATTTTTCTCAGTTTAGTAGTAGTAAAGTTAGGACTCCTAACTTTAGAACTCCTAAATGCCTTCTGTGAATACCCAAAGTCTTAAAATTAGGATTTTTCTCAATTTAGTAGTAGTAAAGTTAGTACTCCTAACTTTCGGACCCCTAAATGCCTTCTGTGAATACCGAAAGTCTTAAAATTAGGATTTTTCTCAGTTTAGTAGTAGTAAAGTTAGGACTCCTAACTTTAGAACTCCTAAATGCCTTCTGTGAATACTGAAAGTCTTAAAATTAGGATTTTTCTCAATTTAGTAGTAGTAAAGTTAGGACTCCTAAATTTCGGACTCCTAAATGCCTTCTGTGAATACTGAAAGCCTTAAAATTAGGATTTTTCTCAAATTTACTACTACTAAACTGAGTAAAATCCTAATTTTAAGGCTTTCGGTATTCACAGAAGGCATTTAGGAGTCCTAAAGTTAGGACTACTAACTTCTGTGAATACCAAAATTAGTAAGTGTCTTCTGTGAATACCAAAATGAGTAAGTGCCTTCTGTGAATACGAAAATGGTAGTAAGTGTAGGATTGTGTCTTAAATTAGTTCTGTGAATCGGGCCCTGTATGACTAAATACAAACATTTTTAAAAAGAGAATTTCCCGGTTCGGTATATTCTAATAAAATAAAGCATGCATTCCACTATGGGGAGATTTAATTAAAAAGGTAGCTTGGTGGAGTACACATTAGGTGTAAAAATATGTCTTCACTTCCATTGACAACTTAGCTCCACAAGAGGTTCCCAACATTTCAGGCCACACTAAAGGAGGCCTGAATGGCAGGCTTGCCACCACCAACATAATTTCAATTTTACCTGTATTCATTCATCTTTATGGATCAAATCTGAATTTATTAATGAAGGGAATTTTCTTCATTATCCCCTACACACTCCCACCCCCCAGATAATAGGGAGGCTATATCTATTCATTGCATGTGTCACCAATTGATTCCTCATTTTATTCTCCACCCCAGTGCCGGATGGTCTGACTGACTTAGGGTGGGATTTCTTAAAGTACCTTAAGGTAACAGGGACATGCGAGGTTCATAAACTTTAAGGAAGGAAAATCTAGAAATTGGGCCCATAGTGTCTCAAACTCCTGTGCATCATGTTGATCACAAGAGCCCATTTGTCCATTCCAGTATATTGCATAAATGGTGGAATAATCCTTGAAATGTTTGTGTTCTCATTTCATCCCACAGTGCCATGATGGTCTGCTTCATGGCACTTAGGGCTAGTGATTAGTGACATCTGACTGCCCCACAATACATAGAATGGAAACAAATGTGTATTGGGCAGTCCTAATAGCGTGTACGCTGGGAATGGTGGTGTGTCTGTGTGGAACATGACATCTAATGTATCTCTGACCTACTTCCACTATGTCTGAAGCTTTCAGCATTGACAAGGTAGGTGAATTTGGGTGTCATTGTGTACACACCCTGCTGCATCTCTTTGAGTGGTTAGTCTCCCATTCAATGAAGTCTGTCAGGGGTGTAGTACAAAAAATAAATGACAATTTTGACCTGGGTCTCTCTAGCTGTCATGGTACTTCCTTTTGTGCCTCTATATGTGTTTGTTCAGATGTGTCTTCTAATAGGATCCTGGCCCTCACTTTCCTCCATCGGATCTCACTGGAGGGGTTTCCCTACCATTGATTGCGGGGTGCAGATAGTGGCCAATCTGCCAGAAATGATATCTCTCTTCCTCTGGGAATTTGTGCTCCTTTTTATGGTGTTGAACTCTTTAATACCCTTCTCATTAATATATCTCCACCTTGGTGCATCCTCTTGTGACCATTCCTGAAATGCTCCAGGGCCAAGTACTTGGGTAAACTATAGGTGTGAAAGGCGATGGGAAGGATTTTCGTCACCCCGCACTCCCACAGCCCCCAACCCGCTATGCTGCTCCACAACGTCAAAGTGGTCCTGGAGACAGAGGATAAATGCTCTTGGTTTTCTTTTCTATCCACAGTACTTTCCATAGGTGGGAACCAGCAATCACTTGGTCAATGATGAACCAGTGCTTCTCCAATTTGGCTTGTTTCCACTACATAAGGAAACAAAGCTGAGAGGCTTGATGATATTTTGAAATTTTAGCCTGCCCAAAACCCACTTGTCATGCAGATGTGATCATTCTATGTCTGTCAAGCTTCGGTAAAATTCCCCCTCTCTACTTTGTAAATGCTTAACCAAAGAAATAGCCCACTGAGCTTTTCTCTCCTTTTCACGGTCATCAAAATGGACATATGCCTATCTCAGGGTATTCAATGCATCTGTAAGAGATTGGGGGCTCATTTACTAAACGTTCACGGAACACAGGGCAGCAAGCACAGTCGCTGTGCTGCATGAAAGGGCAAAAATACACCATATTTACAAAGATATGGAGCACATCTGCTCTCTCCTTGCATTGGTGCACTGTGTGAGGCCTAGCACCAACGCAGCAATCCTTTAACAATAGGCACTGTTGCAAGAAAGGCACCCTTACAGGTATAATGCAATGGTGCCTGCATTACAGACAGGATTGTTTTTGCACAGGAAGAGACACCTTCCTGCACAAAGAGTGGAAAGAAGAAATAAGGATATTTCTCCTCTTTATACCTCACTGGGGAAGAGTTAGCATTTATTGCATTCCCAGCTTTACAAGTCTTTGTAAATCTGGAAATGTGCCATTAACCATGGGTGTGTGCACAGGAGCATGTATGACGTTACAACGCATACATTCACAATGCATACCATTACAACAAAACTTTTACTATGCAGGATCCATTACAACGCATGCCATTACAGCGCATTCCATTACAACGCAGATGCTATTACAACGCATGCCATTACAACGTAAGTATGGGTAAGTATTTTTTTTAATTTTAATTAATGGGAATGTAATAGTAGTGAAAATGTTGGATAGTGTAGGGGTTAAAATTACTAATCTAACTCCAGGGGGGTGTAATAGTAGGGTAATTGTTTGATAGTGTAGGGGTTAAAATTAAATTAAATACTTACCTAAACTTACGCTGTAATGGCATGCGTTGTAATAGCATGCGTTGTAATGGATCCTGCGTTGTAAAAGTTTTGTTGTAATGGTAGTGCGTTGTGAAAGTTGCGTTGTAATGGCTGTTTCCCGCACAGGAATGCCCAAGCTCCACTCACAGAACGCTTCCTAGTTGAAATGTAATGTAACACAGGGCAAACAGCGACCTTGTCTCTCAAGCCATGCAAAGCCACGCAATCAGGCCTTGTGTGGCTTTGTTAATATTACTGAAGCCTTTACGTTGTCCTTGCATGGCCTTGCATGAAGCAAGGACAAAGCAAAGGCTATATAAATATAGGCCTAGGTGATGATTTTCCACCTGTTTAATGGAATGCTAAGGCCAAATGGATGCCAGCTGATATACATTCTGTTTAGATCGCAGATTGACCTGTTTAACATCTTTATGTCAACAAAGAGATTCTGACTGAATTGCAGTTGTGTTGTTTATGTGCCATATCTCCCTGGGCATGGGCTGTGGACATTTTTTGTCATAACTTGGCTCAACCATTCACTGTGTATGATGAATGGAAAAGTTTGTTTTCTCCACCAATTGTAGGCAATGAAGTAAAGTAGTGTGCCTCTGGAGAAAGGTAAACTTTGCAGACACAGACAAATATAATTCCACAGCTGTGCATCCCCACCATTAAGACCCATGATCCAATACTTGGTACATTTTTGAAAATCCTATCTTTATTGTGTCTCATAGAAAGCATGATACAGCTTTTCAACAGTAAACAACACGTTTCCCATCATTCCTATCTATTTCTGTTCAGGATCTAAGTGGTACATTTACTAAAGGTGAGCATGGCATAACACACACCAAAATGTAGCGGTGCTGTTGTAAGTCTGCTAGGGCAACACAAAATAGAGCTGCGATCAGTGGCGGCTGGTGACCTTTAAAAGTGGTGAGGGCATAATCCTTGGTTCAAATTCCAATGAGCTTCTTCTTGAAGGTTTCTCTCACACTTTCTTGCACAAAGGGCCTCCTTTACAAAGACTTCACGTGTCCAGCACCACAAGTCTTTTTGCTGTGCTGTCCGACACCAAATTGAAGGGGCAGGAATGCACCATATCTTTGAGATACAGTGCATTCCTGTCCTTTCAGTCAGTGCCGGCGCACAATTGGTTGCCTCGAGCCAACACAGGCTCCCTTGTTTTGCATTGTTGGCAGGATTGGTTTTGTGCTGGAAGGAACACCATGGAGGCATTATCTTCGTTCTATGTGTGCTGCAGAATGCAGGACACATGGAAAGAGGAAAACGCAAGGAGAAACTAAAACATTTCTCCTCATTACGCCTGCTGGGGAGGTGTAAGGTTTTGGCACTGCCCCAGGTTTACTGACTTTTTAAATTTCAGGCAACTTCAAAGTCCACGGGTGTTGCATGGGAACCCCTACTGTAACAACCATTGAACGCCTCCTTGACACAGAGTAAGGCACACAACGCTTTGCGCTGCCTTGTCTTACTCCATATATATATGAGGCCATGAAAAGCCACACAGGGTGGCTTTGTGTCACCTCATAGATATGAATGCAAGGCCTGCGCCAACAGAGCATCTATAAAAGTGATGCTCCTGTGGTGTCGGCCTCTTGTAAATAACCTCCTAAGTTCTGTCTCACTTTGACTCACTCAGTCTCACTAACTCACGCAGCCTCACTCATTCTACTCTGACTGAGACTGTCCCTCTCAGTCCCACTCATTCTGAAGTACTCAGTCTTACTGTGCCTCACACACAGCAACACTCAGTAACACTCACTGTCATTCAACCTCACTCACTCACATCCATTCTCACACATATTCATCCTTACTGTTACTCATTCTCACTCACTCTGACTTACTCCTTCACTGAATCTCCATAACTTTAACTCACACACAAAGTCACGCTGACATGCGCACAGTGATGGAATGGCGCAGGCACTTTTATGCACCTGTGTGAGCAATCAATGTCACTAGCTGCCTCAGTTTGTGGCTGGACCCAAAATGGGTCTGCATTTTATTTTGTATTATATCATCCCTTCATTTACCCTTTCACTCAGCCATCCATCCTTTTACTCACTCATCCACCCTTCATCCCATCCAGACATTGTTTCATCTATCCCACCATCCATCCATATCATCCATCCATCCATCCATTCATCCTTCCATCAATTAACCCTTTCACTTCTCCATTCATCCTTTTGTCCAGACATCCATCTCCCCTACCTTTCACTCATCCATCCATTGTTTTACTCATCCATCTTTACACACATCCTTTCACTCATCCATCCTTTTGCTCATCCATCCATATTTTTACTCCATACATTCCCCCACTCATCCACCCTTTTACACTTCCACTCATCCATCCATCTTTTCACTCATTCTGCCATCCATCCATCTGTTCTCTCTTCATCCATCAATCCATTCTTTCACTCCGCCCTTCATTCATTATTTCAGCTATCCATCTATCCATCCATCCATTCACCCTCCCTTTCACACATACTCCCTATCCCCTTTCACTCTTCCATTCTTCCATCCATCCATTCACTCATTCATCCATGCATCTATCCAGCGACCATTTCATCCATCCATTCATCCATCCACCCATCCATCCATACATACATACATACATACATACATACATACATACATACATACATACATACATACACCCATTCTTCCTTTCACTCAGTGACCCTTCCAAGTTCACTATGAGCCTTTGTCAGCCAAGCTCCAGACATACGAGGGCCTTCAAGAACCCAGGGGCATATTACCAAGCTATAGCGATAATTATCGCTAAGCTTGGTTAGCGGGCAAAATAATATCGCCGAGCTTCGCCTATTTTTATCGCTTAGGAGCCTTGATATTATCAAGGTTTATCTCCTAAGCGATAAAAATCGGCCGAAATGCATGAATATCGCTGTAAAGTCAGCGATAACCATGCATTACCGAGCTAATGCTCTTAGCCATGTTATCCACCTACCATTGGATAACATGGCTAAGAACAGCTCTGGGCAGGCGTTAGCTTTTGGAGATAATCGCACTTAGTGCAATTATTTCCAAAAGTTGGTAATAGGAGATAAAGATATTAGCGACTGTTTCCAGTCGCTAACATCTTGGCACGCTCACTTTGCATGTCATTAGTGATAATTATCGCTGACATGCAAAGTGGGCACCTAAATGCCCGCTATCTCCTACTAGCTGTTGCTAACTGGTGTTAACGACAGCTAGGTAATAGGGTGATACAATTATCGCCGCTTTAGCCGGAAAAATTCCCGCTAAAGCGGCGATAATGCCCTTGGTAATATGCCCCCTAATTTCTTCTGTAGCTGCTAAAGCAGTAAGGAGGGTGAGATGGGGTGGGCGGTGAGGATGCCCCTGATGCAGAGGTTTAACTCTACACTTACTTCTCAGTCCACTACTACAATTGTTGTGTGCAGCTGGTTCCTTCCTTCCCTTGGGCCTCCGCCATCCAGATAAGGAGCACTTTGCATGCTCAGCTCCATAATGTTTTTTTCAAAGTGAAACCAAATGCGGTGTAAAACAAGTGTTACTGCCAAAAGAGAGCAGACCCCTGCACTCCTCTTACAGACTGCCCCTCTGTGGTAATCAACAAATTGTTGCTACCCACTCCATCCTTGTCTTCATCGGCCTGCCCCACCCCCAGCCAATAAAGTGCAAGGAGATTTGTAACTCCTCCCAGGGTCTCTGTTCACGCGCCCCAAAAGCAAACAGATCATTGGCTTCTAATTCAGCACTCCCTCTCATGTGATGTCACTGTTGTAGCTTGTGCCTGCAGGTTGAAGAACTCCTTGCCTAGCCCGTGCTTGTGCAGTAAGACATCTGCGAAGTTCACATAGTTCACACAGGAAATTCTGCACACTGTCTCATAGCAGTCATTTCTTTTCAGCTGCTCTGTGATAATTGTTCCCTGTTCTTGCCTCTTCCCCAAGGGTGGCAGGGCAACGCCCCATTTACCTATGAATACCGCTGCCCCCTGGCCTATATGTGTGAGTTTTAAAATTGTAATAACTATACCCCTCATTGCATGGAGTCCAAAAGATCTCTGTCCATAATCTGATGGTCAGTCAGTTTCACATGTCCTTCAACCTCCCATGAGGCTGTTTTTCAGTTCAGGGCTTCTTCTGAACAATAGAGACACTTTCTTTAACCACATGGCTGCTGGGCGTTTTCCCCCCGCTGTGCTGGAAAATGCCATTTTAGTGGCACCATGACGAGCTGAGCTCGTCATCAGCACACGACACCCGTGGGTGATGACGAGCTGAGCTCGTCATCAGCATCGAAAGGGTTAAGGAGCAGGGTTGGCAGTACTGAGCAAAATCAGGCAGTAAAGATCCCTTCTGCCCCAAAGGACCCACATCCTGAACAATTAACAAGGGTAACCTCACAACAAACCTGCAGAGACTGTTGTACAGCTTTTTTTATAGGGTGTAGCAGGATTTATGGTAGGGTGCAATTAGCTGGGATAGTATTTGCGAGAAGCAATATGGTACTATGATGTCCTATCTGACTCACTCGAAATTGGCGAGAGCCAACATTTATCCGATTGGGGCTATTGTCATTATATCAAATACAAAATGTCGGATGAATCACTATCTTCTGTTTCAGTTTGCTCCATAAAATATGGAGATTTTCCAGGATATAATCATTTATGAATGCTACTAATCCTATAGGGTCAAATAGACAAGGTAAGATTGAATAAATTAAACAATGTCAGTTTGAGGCAGATGATGGTGACATTTGTTGTTACACAAACCCTTTTTTCTTTTGAAGTAGGAGTTCTAGCACCTGTATTTTGTACTAGAAAAACATTTTTACAGGATATTTAAAACAAACCAAGTATATATTGGACTTCCTATTATGCCTTAATTTGATGAATTCATTAATATTTTGAGAAACAGAGATGTTACAATACAGAGAAAGTCTATCCTTTAATGTGTAGCCAAAGGCAACAGAACATTTCCTGCTCAGAAGAAAACGGAATGATCAAAGACAAACAGGGAACTAACAATTTCAATTTAGTAAATGCTATACATTGCCAGTGTCACCAGCCGCGGTCCGTGCAGGTAACAGCGGTGAGGGCTCGTGGGGGGGATTTCGAGGGACGATGCAGAGGGAAAATTAAATAAATAATTAATGTTCCCTCAGCATCGTCCCTCGAAATACCCCCCCATGCGGCCCCACCGTCCCACCGCTGTTACCTGCACGGACTGCGGCTGTCACCCAGCCTTGCCTTTTTCCAACATGCATTATTCCTTTCCCCAACTCAGAGACTGAATACATCCATGCATGCCTGTGTACGTATGTTCACCAGTACATTAATGTGTGCATGTACTCACACATGCCTGAATTGACCCTGACATGTACATTCCCAGTATATTGAAATTATCTCTAATGATGTATCAGCCATTGCACCTAAAGATCATTGTAGTAAATAAGTATCAAAGCAAATTGGCAGCACCACACAGCAATGTGGCATCTCCAGAATGCATAATGTATGCAAACATTTAACAGTCTGTGAAATCCACATCCCTGAAATCAGTGACAAATAGTTAGTTGAACAGATAACATCACGTTTCACTGTTTCAGAAATAGTTGGCATTGGTACACCCACTGAAAGTTGATACAGACATTCACCACCCACCATAACAAATGTTAACACATATCTCCCAGTCACAGCCAAGAATCCATCACATATGTCCAAAATAGGCTCACTCATTACTCTACACACAGAGTAAGAGTGCAACCTTCCTAATGAGAGAAAACTCACAGAAATAAATATGAACTCACATAAATGAATCCAAACACATGTATAATAAACTAATAAACATAAAACAATTATTTGCTATTCCTTCGTAAACATTAGTAAATGAGGAATGTATCATCAAACGTGGTGAGCAAGGTCAGACCTGGTTTTAAGCATGGGTGCAAAATCCGTTCCGCTCGCGGATTTTGCGGATTTTCGGTAAATTCGCAATCCGCGAACGCTCGCGAATGAACCAAAAATCCGCAAATTCGCCTGCAGCGGATTTTTTTTTCTTGGTGATACAATTTTGCCGCGTGCGGCGTAAGTTCGCAATTGCGAACATGTAGGTGCGGCGGGCAGCAACAATCTCGCACTCGCGAAATTACAAAATTTGCAATTCTGCACAAGAAATCCACTAGCAAGCAGCATAGACCTTCTGAAAATGATGATTTTTATCAGAATAACTCCTCAGGTTGACATTTGCCTGCACTTTTTTGGATTTGAGGCCTTTTGAATTTTTATGGATCACTTTTGGATTAGAAATCAACTTTCACAAGTAAGTTTGTTTGGGGCATTACAGTTGCTGTTCTGCAGAAAAACGAGTTTTGCTAAACTGAAAGCACTCAGCAGGTGCAAAAGTTCAAATTCATCATTAGTAACCATTCCCTGTAGTGCTTCCTGACTGGGGCCCCTCCAGAGTTCAGTTGCTAGTTGCAACAATTGTATGACCCTGCTCTGACCCTCACAGCCGGATCATAGAATAGCTACAAGTAGGCCACAAAGGTCCTGGAAAAAAAAATTGCACTGCAACAGAAAGCAAATTACAGATAAGGAAGCAGGTGCCAGACTGGAATTTTAAAACAGTGACACAATAATAAATCAACCCCAAATTAATTCATGCCAGTTGAAGCAGGGCAGGTGTGCTTGCTTTTTCCCCCCATAATCTACAGTGATGATGATGAGCCAGAGGGTGGCATTGATGTACCAGAGGGTGGCATGGGTGAAACAGAGGGTGGCAGTGTTGAAACAGAGGGTGCTGTGAACCTGTGATGATGAACCAGACGTAGAAACAACATAGTCGTGACCGTTGCGTGCCGACAAGTAAGTTCGCAATTGCGAACTGGTACAAAATCCTTGCGAACTGGCAGAAACCCTTGCAAACACTATAAAAACAAAAAAATCCGCAAATTCGCGAGAATTCGCGGGTTTTGCGGATTGCGAGTTCGCAAATACGCAAATTCGCGAACGCCAGATTCGCAAAATTCGCCCATGCTTATCTGGTATTGCCACCTGTCAATACATTTTGCTCAGTGGCTGTGGAAGTTCAGGTATAACACATTTGGACCTCCTTTTCTGCTGACAAAGAAGTAAACCGGATACAAACAAATGTGTGTCTAATACTAATTTTAAAGATGTACCCATTAAAAGGTGAGTCCAGCTACTGCTACCTTTTATTTATCTAGTTTAACACCCGATTGTTTTTGGAAGTGTGGTTAATGGCAAAGATTGCCATATGACCAGCAGAAGGGTTTATACCACTTCTGGGTCATTGGCAGTACATTTGGTATAGTACCAGAATATTGTAACCAAAATATAGTATATCAAAAATATTGTATCTTAAATACTCTTTACTGAACAAACAGTTACTGCAAATTCCTGAACTAAATGTGGTTAGATGCCATCAGAGAACTAAAAAAGAGTTTGGCAACAGTGATTGAAAAGGTGGGGACACCTTTACTTGATTTGGGGAAACTAAGGATTTGTAAAAGGAAGAGTGAGAGTAAGTATAGAACATCAGCCAGAGATTAACTATTTCTTCATTAATGTAGTAGTATAGCTGTTAGACTAAAAAATCATTAACTTTGTGATAGAAAGTTGAAAGTTGATACAGACATTACCCTTTGTATTAGTAATCATATAAGAACAAGACCCCAAGTGGATTTTACCTATGACATCATATAGTCTAATCAAATGCCAAGGTGGCCAACAAATGTAAAAAAATTAGGGGTGGTAGGCAAACTCCTTTTTCTCTCCACAGGCGAAGTTCACAGAGTTTTGGGCACTCCGTGCTCTGTTTGGAGCATGGAGTTTGGCAAAAAAAAACACCTACCACCGGCAAAGCAGAGTTTACCGCTGTGCTTGCTGTTCACCCCTAAATAATGGGGTTAGCTGTTGTTTGCGTAACCCCTTATAATGAAGTGTCTCACAGTAGTACTGTAAGATGGCGGTGTCAGAATCGGCATAGATCACGTGGCCTGGCCCATTACGTCCCTCGTACAGGTCACAGCGTGCATGAAGCGCGAGGATCAGTTCAGCTTCTGTCATGTTTACAGATTCAGTACGTGAGCACGATTTGCAACCTCTGCTGAAGTTTGCAGCCAGCTTTCTCAGTGAGGAATGCCTTGCGTTTTGACATTTATGGGTGGAGGGCAGGGGAGTGCTGCTGGCTCTTCTTGGTATTTTACTCTGATGTGATGCTCAGGGATGTAGAGCGCTCAGTGAGGTTTCCTTCCATTTCCCTTTGGAGACTAATGCCTCAGATCTGCCAGCTGGGAGTTTCCCAATTCCCACCTCTGATTCGACATAGCAGAGCTGGTCTTCCTGAGCTCCATTGACTCGGGGGGACACACTATCTGAAGAGGGGGCCTTTGCATGCACCATGAGGACCTGTCTATGCTGCCAAAAGTCAGTGCCTGCTCTGAAGAAGAGATGCACTGGGGGAGTTTTCTGCCTGTTTCCATGGGGCACAGAGGTGCCCTGCTCTGCTTCATCCCTAAGGCATGCTCTGTACTGCTCTTCTCCTGACCTACTGCATGGGAAGAAATGCTCTTCTCACATACATCCCGTTTATCAAACACATTGTGCCTCCATTCCTCACTGATACTGTTTGTGTATCCTGTTATTTGAATGTTTGTTTCCTGGTATAACTCTGCATGAGAGAAGCAAAGAGGTTTCATCGTGAAAAAACACAGACATGTTCCCTGGTGTCACGCATCTAAAGCTGTGTATACAAGTTGACCGGTGACGTATCCAGGTGCAAATTGTCAAGTACCTAGTAAAGACAGCAGGAGAGCAGCGCTTTGGTGAAAGCGAGGTGGCAGCTTCTCCAGGAGGTTGTACTTATCATCATATGTGTATAAAAAAGGGGCTCTGGTCAAGTGAACAGCTGCTTCCACATGCACATGCCACCGGCCCAGGGCTCCCCACACTATCCCCCTTATCATCGACACCACACTGCTCCAAAACCTTGCCAAATCAAGGGCACTGTCACTCCCCACATCAATGGGCACACTAGAAACATGCAGGTAATCTAGCACCATCTTAACACCCCATCACACATCAGCACAACACCAGGAAAAACAAGAACACCTTGTGCGAGGAGTGAACAGTTGGTACTCAGAGAGAGGTGCATGGTAAGGTGCTTCGCCTCAACACCTCTGCATCTAGATGCAATGAAGACCTGGGCTTCATTTTATTACCACATTAACTCACACAAAACCGTTCCTGAGAACACTAAATAAACTCTGAACTAGCTACACACATGCAAACACCAACAAAAGACACTCCCAGACTGTGGCTCCTCCTGAGAGTGTGCTGAGATATCATAACAATGGTGTTTGGTGCTACGCAATGCAATTGCAGTAGTTGTAATATTGCTAAGAACAAGATGTAATGGATAAATATGGCACAGTGACGTCACTAGGAAGAAAACATAAGCACATGTCAGAGTAACACCAAGATGAGAGAGCAACTTATATTTCTAAAGTAGAGGAGAGTATTCCACTTGACTAAAAGTCATATAGGGAAAAAAACAATGGATATTACAGAAATAAATATTACTAATCAACATCCTTTGAACTTAACATCAAGACATACATTAAAAGAGAACAATGATGTCACACACAAAACTGAGCTTATCCTCTGGATAGTGGAGAACTTAAACTAATGGCAAGTGACTCAGCAAAAGAAGGGGTGTCCAAGTGGGGCAGAGACACACAAAGGCCTGACAATGTACCATGATTGATACTGTCACAAGGATCACCCGGCAAGGCCGGGTAGGTTCATTTTGATTTTATGTCTTACCAATAGTGCTAGAAAATGGCTTTCTAGTTGGCATGGGATTGGACCCTGTCCAAGTAGGGACCACAATCCTAGTCAGGGTAAGACAGATACACAACCTAAATTAATTTGCACTCACCTTCCTTTAGCTTGGCATGGAGCAGTCAGGCTTAACTTAACATGCAATGTGTAAAGTATTTGTGCAAGACTTTTAAGGTAACACAGTGAAAACACCACAAAAGGACTCCCCTCCAGTGTGGAAAATAAATAATATTTTATGAGTAAAACAAGATCAAAATGACAAAAATCGAATAAGCAGAACTTGAGATATGATTTTTTTAAAGAATAAACTGCAATATAGTGCTGAAAAGCAGATATTGCTTAGGGGTTACTTGAGGCTGTTCTGGAGCAGAGTACATCCAAAGTTCAGGCCACCATGATGGAGAGCAGGCTGGCTATAGGCCCCATGCAAGGCCTGCTGAAAACGTACCTTGGATGGAAGAGAGCATCAGCATCAAAGACTCGATGTGTCATTTCCGATTCCCGGATTCAGATTGATGAGACATCATCGAACTCCTCTCAATACAGGAGATGCATTGTTGTCAAGCCTCACAGTCAGGAGCTATACCAGTGTGAACAGCTTATGATGCAAGTGCTGCTTTGTCATCAAGCGGCACCGTCGGGACCCCGTCATCCCCAAGCCACACAGGATGTCCTCATATTGGCGCTGCATCTGTGTCGAAGGGCGCTGCATCTTTTCCGATTGGTGCAAAGTCGTCAGTGTGTCGATTTTTGTCAAAGAAACATCTGCAGGACCCACTGTCGATGCCCAGGACTGGATTAGCATCTCTTGACAGAGCAGGACGTGCAGTTAGCAGAGTCGAGCCTCTGAAGCAGAGTTGAAGGAAGCCTTTAATGGCCCTGAGACTTCAAAACAGGAGGCAAGCCAGCAAGTCCTTGGAGAAACCTGGGTTCAAAGATGTAGAGAGCAGGTCCAGTCCTTCTCCCTCACAGACAAGAAGCATCAGGCAGCAGACCAACACAAGAAAGCAATTAGCAAAGTGGCAGTTCCTCATACAGCACAGCAGCTCTTCTTCCTGGTAGAATGTCTTTGGTTCCAGCAATATTCTCAAATCATGGTGTCAGAGGTCCAGTATTTATACTCATTTGAGCCTTTGAAGTAGGGAGAGTGCAAAGAGATGATTTAAGCCTGCCCTGGCCCCAGACTCACTACAGGGTAAGTAAGTGAGTAACAATGTTATTGTTTTTGATTAAGTTAAACCATTACAAGAAAATACACTGTAATAAAAGCTTTTGATCAGTTACACATTTTCAAAAAGCACTGTGGTAAAAGTCAAGTGTGTTAAAAAAAATACAGATATGTTTCTAAGAACTGAAGAGTTTACATTGTCCACTGGGCTGCATGTTACAATTGTAAAGTATTTAAGTCTTTTATTGTTTTTACACTTCCTCATGGTCCCACTGGACCTTGCTTAATTGCTACTGATGACAGGAACTTGACTAGCTTACCAATGAGATGCTGGTCCTTTGGGTTGAAGCAGGCGAGTACTTGTTCGTATACCTTGTCCGTTACAATGGGTTTTTAAGAGGCACGCCTTCTCCTCTTTTAGCTTGATGCAGGAACAAATTAAATGTTCTATGTCCTCGTTTCCGACCCCAAATAACCTATATGGCTTCCAGCGATTCTCTCTCAGCCAAGGTGGAAGGTGCGGTATAGCTGGGAGGAATCCTAACCTGTGTTTTAAAAAAGCTTCTTTGGACTTCCTTAAGTACCCTAGATTAAAATATGCCTTCGGCCCGAATGGATTGTAGCTATTCAAAGTCATCCATGTATGGCTCCTATGTGCAAAGGCAGCTTTGTCATCTGTAAGGGAGAGTTTCTTAATAACCTTATTTACAATATCCTTAAAGTGCGAGTGCATTGTTGAATTTCCCACAGATCGATTAATCCGGTGATAGCCAGTGATTCCTCCAGGTAGATTTTGGCCGGCGAAGTAGATGTACTGCACAGTTCATGCCAGAGTTGGTGGTTCAGTGTATTCCTGGTGGAATTCTTGATTTTGTGCCAACACTTGATGTAAGAGCCTCGCAAGGAGTTGATTCGTTAAGCCAAATTGAAGACAAATCTGTGCTGGTGAGGTGTTAGGCGGGAGGTTTAGCATGACTCTGTACGCTTTTGCCAGGGTGGTGTCCAGCAGTGTAGCGTCCCTGCCCCCAATGCTTCGCTGACGTAAGTAATTGATGGTAGGATTTTTGCTTGCGCAACACGAAGCAATAGTCTAGTCAGTTTTGTATTGAGTTGCCTTAATGTTAGCGCTATTGGCATCCCTTTCCTCTTAATGGCCGCAAGCTGTATTGCTAATTGACCACCCTTGTCAATTATTGCACCTAAATATTTGTATTCAGAGGAGTTTGCAATTGGAGTTTTCCCCCAGAGACCTCGAATGAGACAGTTTTTCCCCATTGATTGTCAGGGTTTTAGTGTTGTTAGTGTTGATTTCCTAGCAATTTTCGACTGTTTATGTGTGCAATGTATCAAATAGCCATTGTAGACCGACTTGAGTGTGGCTTGCTAGAACAACATCATCCACATAAGACATACCAGAAATGGCTTTCCCCTGTAATCGAGGGCCATGCACATTGCAGGTGCTAATGGCTGATGTCATGTCTGCTGTACAAAGGTTAAAAGGATTTGGAGAGAGCAGACAACCCTGTTTGGGACCTTTAGTTGTTGGTATGCACCTCGAGAGGTGGGAGCCATTGCCTAGCTGAACCTGTATCCACGTGATGGAGTGTAGCTGTATCAATAGAATCAGAAGGGTTGGACGGATTCCCCAGAGAGCCAATTTCCTCCATAGGTTAGCTCAGTTGATATTGTCAAACGCTGCCTTGAAGTCCACAAAGCAGAAATTGAGTGTTTGCTTGGTTACTTTTGCCTTGTCGATGAGTAGTGACATTGTTAATAGATTGGTTGCTGTGCCGGTTTCTTTACAGAATCCTGTCTGGCAAGGGGGGGGGGGCTGCAGCTATACATTGCAATGTCATCTAGGTAGGCAACACTGAAATTCTCCAACCCAGCCAGGACCTGATCAACCAACCTCTTGAAGCTGGCAAGGGTGTTCTTCAAACCAAAAAGCATGACCTGGAACTGGAAGTGCCCCTCTGGTGTTGAGACTTCTGTCCTCTCTTTAGCCCCCTCAGTCAAAGAATTCTGCCAGTACCCAGATGTTAGGTCAAATGTGCTGAGAAACTTGGCTGCTCCGAGCTGATCAATGGGCTCCTCAAATTGGAGAATATGGTGTTCGTCAGTCTTAGCAACCTCATGGAGCCCATGGTAGTCCACACAAAACCTAAATTCAGATGTGACACCTGAAGGGGCAGCCTTGGGAACCAAAACCACCGGACTGAACCAAAGGCTGTTTGAGGGCTGAAGAACCCCTAAAGCCAGCATCATAGGGACCTTCTCTGTGATGATGACTCTTATTTTATCAGATAACCTGTACATTTTGATCTTTACAGGAATACTGTCCCCAGGGTCAATATCATGGATGCACCACGTAGTGACTCCTGGGATAAGGGAGATTATAGAGGCAAATTGTCTCAGCAACTGGTGGCAGCCCTCCTGTTGAGGTCAAGGTAGGGGAGAGTCTCACTCCCCCCACTGATGCACCTTGCCCCTTGGAAGAAAGGAGGTCAGGAAGAGGTTCACTTTCCTCTTCCACCCCATCCGCCTGACAGAGGCTGGTGAATCAGAGAAGGGCTGCTGGAAGGCTTTTTTGGGGGAGTTTTATATAGCGCAAACTAGACTCGAAGTTATCAGAGGGCTATACATGAGCACCAGTTGTGTTACAGCTGGACGCATTCATTTTTGTTAGGCATGGGCATATTAAGTGGTTTACCAAGAATCACAGGATATTGAGCATCCCTGCTGAGACACTAACCCGGTTCTCCAGCTTCGAGAACTTCATTTTGACTCATCAGAAAAGCAAGTTCTATAACTTTGTTTCTGTGAAAGTTATAATAGATCTAACAGTGGCAAGTTGTTGGATTTATTCTATCATTTTGATGCTTTGAAGTATATGTTTAGCTCCTTTCTATTAATAGTTGTTCTTTAATAAAGCATTCCAATGTTAGCCCATGGAGCCATTTGTGCAACAATGGGGAAAAACGAAAATGGTGGTTTTGCCCTCACCTGGGCATTTAAAACATATTTTATAATGTCCCTGTTTACAGATACAAGGCACACTATCTCTGGTGTACCTAGGGGAGTCCTTAGGGTTGACTTATATGTAGAAATAAAGCAGTTTGAGACTTTGAAAGTACCTTTAATTCCAACGTCGAATCTGCATATAATTTCCTTTTAAAAGCAGCCTGCAAAGCAGGACTGATTTCAAATGACAGCAGGCAACACAACAGTGCACACTTAAGTGCATTAACTCTGCTGGGCTGCTAAACCTACATGTCCTACCATATACTACGGGGTTACCGGTAGGTTGACATACCAATTGTAATTATGCCTAATTACCATATAACTTTTTGACAGGGCACTTGGACTGGATCTGATTAGGAGAGCCCAGTGCATAATCAGAGCCAGTTACTACCAGTATCAGTAAAATAAAATGGGGGGCAGGTTTGTCAGGGCAAAAAGGATGACTTTCTCACACCTGTAGACTGTTTTCTCTGCATGAGTCTTGAGTAAGTATTTGTGGTTATCCAGTATTGGGTTATCTTTCATAGATTCACATGCTTAGAATCATCCCCGCCGACGAGGTGGGAGTCTCGCGGTACAATAAAACATATACATTACAGTCAATATAACATTATACTATAGGCTACAATGTAAGGAAAAGCCACTACAAAAGCCTATCTCAGTCTGTTTGTAAAAATAACCAAACTTGGAAACCACGATATCAGGCAGCAGCACCCTCTAGAATCATCCCCACAGAGAGGCAACCCCTCAGATTTTCTACAGCACCTTGTGTGTTAGGGAGTCTCCTCAAGCTCTGTTCAGTTTTTTTCCTTTTTCCTTTCTTTCTGAGAGAAGAATATGTCTGATTCTAAGAAGAGCTTATTTTTGGCCTGTTCTTCCTGTGGGAGAAAAGACTTCACTTTGAAGACCCACATAAAGAGTGTATTTATTGCCTCTATCCAGCACACAAAGTCGAAGACTGCAGAATCTGCAGAGCCTTTCCTGCAAAGACTTTGAAACATCGTGGAGGACGCCTGCTGGTTTGGTTGGAGAAATTGAAATCATCTGAAGGGGTTTCTGAAGGTGAAGGAAGTCAAGTGTTCACCGCCATCTCCAAAAAAAAGAGATAGATCTGTAGATCCTCCTGAGAAAATGAGTAAGACCTTGAAAACTTCATCTTCTGAAGTAGGTCACTCCTCCTCAAAAAAAGAGAAAGTCTCTTCTGAGGAAAAATCTAGAGATAAGGTGAAGGTTTCTCAGCAAACTACCTCAAAATCTCTTCAGGACCCTCCGTCGACAGCTAAAACATCTTCGTCGACAAGGAAATCACCACAAAAGGTGAGTGAATCTTCAGCGTGGAAGAAAATTACACCGTCGACGAAGACTTCATCGATGGCGCCATTGACGAGAGTCCCTACACCGTTCATAATTCACAATTGTGGTCAGATATGTCGCCATATATGGAATATTTGCCTGAGGACAAAAAGATAGAGGCAAGGAAGATCCTTATGGAAGGAGAAAGATCGGCTTCTGAAATCATAGATATTTCTATGGATATAGCGTCTCTTGGCTTTCGTCAACTCGCCGGAGCAGCTACGTTAAGACGTCAGGGCTGGCTTAAATCCACAAATTTTTGCACTGAAATCCAAACTAAGATGCTTGAAATGCCTTTTGATGGCGACCTCCTGTTTGGAAAACATATAGATGACGCTCTTCAAGATATAAAAAAGGACACAAATACTGCAAGATCGTTGGGTTCTTTGCAATATCGTAAAACGCCCTTTCGTGGAGCAAGGGGCAGAGGATCCTACTCCTTTTGAGGGGGTTACCAAAAGTATCAGCAACAAGGTAAGCAGGGTCGTTATGGTTACAATTATCAACAGCAACAACAAAACTACAGGAATCCTCCTGCAGCTGCCTATAGACAACAATTAAAGCAATGGGGTAACCCAAAAGGTACAGGACCTGGGTATCAAACGGTATTAGAAAACAGTGGTCCAAGACCATTATAATTTGAAAAACTGAATTAATCAGTAAACAGTCAATAATTAAACAAATTTAGGAGCATGTACACATTAATCAGCTCTATCCAGTGTATGCATGTATTCATAAGAAACATAAAAAGGCAACAGCATCAATGCTGTTGCCTTTTTATGTTTCTTAAAGGTCTTGGACCACTGTTTTCTAATACCGCCTATAGACAACAAGGCAAAAGACGTCAATCTCAGGGCAGAGATTCTGCCAGAAGGCAGTGACAATCCTGTTGCGCCTGCACCAGACTCGCCACTACAATTCAAAATTTCCAAAATTTCACAGCATTTCAACAACTGGAAGAAAATAACCAAGGACAAATGGGTATTAGATATCATAAAATTTGGACACACCCTGGAGTTCACCAAATTTCCCCCTCCTCATCCACCTCATCTTTCTCTTCTCAGGAAAGAGGTGAAGGCTATGCTTTCAAAAGGGGCAATAGAGAGAGTTCCTCATTGTCAAATAGGAAAGGGATTCTATTCTTGCTTTTTCCTGATAAAGAAAAAGTCAGGAGATTGGAGGCCAATCTTAGACTTGCGGATGCTGAACAAGTACCTCCAGAAGAAATCCTTTCGCATGGTAACACTCCAGGAGATTCTTCAGCTTCTAGATCATGCGGATTTCATGACAACCCTGGAACTCCAGGATGCATACTTTCATATACCAATTCATCCCAAGCATTGAAGATTTCTAAGATTAACGGTAGCAGGTGCGCACTTCCAATTCAGAGTACTTCCCTTTGGCCTACGTTCGGCTCCACGGGTCTTTACCAAATTCTTAGCTCCAGTAGCAGCTTATCTCAGGCTGCAAGGTATCCAACTATTCCCATACCTGGACGACTGGCTAATGAAGGCTCTATCCTTTACCAAGGCTTCTCTTGCAACAACAAAATGCCTGTCAAGCCTTTATCCATCTCTAGTAGGATAATTTCTGGGAGCAAAATTGGACACTCTTCAAGACAAGGCATTCTTGTCCGCAGACAGGATATCTTGCCTTCTCTCTCTGGCATCAGAACTTCTAAAAAGAAAGACTGCTTCAGTGAGACTGATCAAATCTTTCCTGGGGATTTTATCATCAGCAATCCTGCTAGTGCCTCAAGCGAGGTTAAAAATGAGGCCACTTCAAGAGGAGCTGGATAGCCAGTGGCCCCATATCTCAGGTTCATTCGACGACATGGTGCAAGTGACTCCAGTTATGAAAGAAACGCTTTCTTGGTGGAGGAGTTTCAAGAATGTCTCCATTGGGCTCACTTTTCAACCTACAATTCTGGATTATATCATCACTACAGATACTTCCCTAGAAGGTTGGGGGGCCCACCTCAGGACCTCAGTATAAGAGGAAAGTGGTCTTCAGCAATGGCGAAAATGCACATCAATTTCCTGGAACTTCGGGCAATTTCACTAGCCCTGCAATCTTTTCTTCCCCGACTGCAAAGATCTACAATTCTCATCAGAACCAACAACACCACTTGTATGCATTATCTAAACAAGCAGGGTGGTACAAGGTCTCACATTCTGTCCCAAGAGGCTCAGAACATCTGGAAGTGGCTTCTCTTGCACAAAATTTTAATCAAGGTGGAGCATCTACCAGGAGCACAGAACACCTGGGCGGATTCTCTCAGCAGAACAACAAAGTCTTGCCACGAATGGGAACTGGATCAATCAGTGCGGGACAACATCTTTCAGAAGTGGAGCAAACCGAATCTGGATCTCTTTACCACCAAGAGCAACCAGAAGTGCCTTTTCTTCCCAAGCTGGGAACCGGAGAAGGGTTCCTGGGGGAACGCATTCATAATGAGGTGGACGGGAATCTCTGCTTACGCATTCCCTCCCTTTCTTCTAATCCCGAGACTTTTGCACAAAATGAAGAAGGAACCATGTTGCATGATTCTGATTGCACCGAAATGTCCGCGTCAACACTGGTTCACGGAACTTCTCCTTCTCTCCAAGTGCAAGCCATTCCGCCTTCCGATACAGCTGAATCTGCTATCAATGAGCGAAGGGCAGATTCTTCACCCTTGCCCAGCTCAACTGCAACTCCATGCTTGGTTCCTGGACTCACAGAATTCCAGGAAGTAGAACTTCCTCAGGAATGCAGAGACATTCTAGACAAGGCAAGAGCCCCATCTACATTGCGGACCTATGCCCTAAAATGGAAAAGATTCTGGTGCTCTAATAATAATCTACATCCGTTGGAATGTTCTCCCAATAAGGTGCTACCTTATTTGTTGTCACTCTCTAAGTCTGGTCTAAAATTTGCTTCGGTTAAATTGCATTTGGCCGCTATTTCTACATACAGAAGATCTTCAAGGATGGCGTCACTTTGTTCAAATCGTCTCATTAAACAGTTCCTGAAGGGACTTTTCAGAACTTTCCCTCCTATTAAAGCTCCTCCTCCAGAATGGAGACTAGATGTAGTTCTACAGCAGCTCATGAAACATCCATTTGAGCCCATTCATAAAGCTGATATTAAATATCTCTCATGGAAGACAGCTTTACTGTTGGCACTCACCTCTTCCCGAAGAGTCAGTGAGTTACAAGCGTTCACTATACGACAACCATATTTGAAATTCACTAATGATTAAGTCCTTTTGTGAACGAATCCCACATTCATACCTAAAGTTCCAACATCATTTCATCTCAATGAGCCTGTAGTGTTGCGGACATTCTTCCCCAATCCGTCTTCTGCAGCGGAGAAGTCATTGCTTAATTTGGATGTCAAAAGATGCCTAAAGTTCTAAATATCTCGCACTGTGTCCTTCAGAAAATCTGATCAGTTTTTTCTCTTGTATGGTGGCCCCAAAAAAGGATGAACTATCTCAAAAGCTACCATCTCAAAGTGGATTGTATCTGCTATTCAGTTCTGCCATTGCAAGGCAGGGCATCCATTGTCAAGCAAGCCAAAAGCTCATTCTACCAGGGCAGTGTCCTCATCTACGGCATTGTTTGCTGGTGTGTCTTTGGACAAGATTTGCAGAGCCGCAACCTGGAAGAGTGTGCATACTTTCACTCAGCATTATTGCTTGGATCTGGCAACAGAAGCTGAATCAGCAGTTGGACAAGCAGTACTACGAAACCTTTTTAGATAAGGTAAGCCTGAAGGAAAGAATGTGTTGTAACTGATATATTTTTTTAAGTTCTCTATTTAATATGACCATTGTTGTGTATGAGTTTGACTTGCTCTTTCTCACAATATAGAAATGTTTGTGAATTTTGTGTTGGTTTGAGATGGTATCTCTTGCATTTCTTATGATACCCACCATCCACTATGCCAGTGGTCTTCAAACTTTTTGATGCCGGGACCCCCCATCAAAGTGTTTTCAGCATAAGGACCCACTCTTGACAAAAATTTCTAGAACTTAGTATTCCTTATCATTGACAACCATAAATGTCCTCCAGAGAAATGGTCAATCTGTGATTGCACCTCATTAGTACCAGTTTAACACCCAAATATAGCAATAAGCAAAAAAATAAGGTAATCGGTACAGCTTTACAAAGGGCCTTCTACAGAGCGGCAACACCTGTTGCTGCTTTTTAGTAACTTTTGAACCTTTTGAGTAAATTATTTTTTTGTTAAAATTAGCAGATTAAGCGGCAGATGATGGATTATGTGGCAAATGCGGCAAATCTATAATGATGCTAAAATTGCTGTGGCCCCACAACCACATAATTCCAGTGGGCCTTTGTATTATAGCTATAATGCATTGGCTGCAACTTTATTGCACGGCATTAGAGGAAAACCATACAATATTTCATGGGATGCTGATAGCTTGGCATTTACAACTGCATGTAACTGGAGGTAGCTGAACATCATTCATCATAATTAAAACATACATACTTTTTTAGGTCTCTCACTGTTAGGTAGCTACATATATAATATCAAGCTGCTTTAGTGAATAATAAATACATTCACTATAATAAATTATGAAACCTCCATGCAAAAGTTTGTGTGAAACCAGAGAGCCACAGAATTAAATTGTGGTTGGTGCATTGGAGAATAGTGACTTGTGTATTTTTAGTGCTATGAAGCAACTGCCTGTTACAGAAATCACTGTGAATATGTAAGTTTTTATTTTATACTTGCATTACACACAGTATAAGATAGACCTCTACAAAATTAAAAAAATGTTTATAATAAAATGGTGCTTCAAAAATGTAAAGGCTGATTCATTTTTTATGGTGCTCTGGTTGCGCAAAGTGCAGACTCATATCTACGAGGCCTCGCAAAGTCACTTTACGTGGCTGTTCAAGGCCTCCTAGATATGGTTTTCCATGGGTTTTGACACATTACCAGATTTACAACGAATCTGTAAACCTGAGGATGCGTCTAAACTGTACGCTGCCCCAGGGGATGCGTAATAAGTAGAAATATCTTTATTTCTCCTCAATTGTTTTCAAAAGCCTCCATGGGTTGTTTATGGGCAGGAAGGCATGACTTCTTGCAAACAAAAATCCTACCAATAATGCAGACACCCTTGCACCATGTTGCAAGGGTGTCTGCATTGGTGCTAGGCACCAAATTGTGTGTCAGCAGAAAGGACAGGAGTGCACAGTACTTATAAATACATTCTATTCCTGCTCTTTCGAATTGGTGTAGGGCAGTGCAGCAAAAAATACTTGCAGAGCTGCCCTACACCATTTCATTGTAAATGAGGCCCATAGATTTTAATAATATTCAGACCCTATGTAATGCAATTTTTTTACATAACTGTCACTTCAACATATTCTCAGGGATAGTAGGCTCTATGTAAATACAACAATGACTTAATCTCCCCTTGCCCAACAATAAAAAAATGATGAATGTGTCCTTATGTAATGTAATAGGTGCTATGTAAAGCGCTCTGATACCCGATTCGGGCCAGGTTTGCGCTATATAAAACTATGTAAAATGAATAAAAATTTAAAAGCAAGCACTTCCCAACTCTGTTAACTCTGTGCACTACCACTCAAAAATGTGAAGGGATTTGATCAATTGAATGCAACTGCACTCTCCTGAGAAATGAAAGCTAGGCAGACATCTGAAAACACCTTTCTGACAGTGTGCTGCTGGCCTGAAAGAAATGCAAATGTTCACAACGGGTTAATCTGCAAATCCTTTACATTTGCAGATTAACTCATTGGACACATTTGCATTTCTTTCACAGGCCAGCAACACACTATTAGAAAGGTGTCTTTAGCTGACTAAGATTCACCTGCACAGGAGATTCTCGAAATTAACTGTCTGGGATGTTTTCTTTTATCAAATGAAGAGCGTGACCCCCTTCCCATGCATCCACGACCCCCGCCGGTGTGCGTAATGCCATGCGCTTTATAAAATTCCAAATAAATAAATAAAAATTGAAGACCACTGCACTATGCATATAAGTGTTATTTACAGCTAGCTACTCTGATTCTAAGCATGTGAATCTATGAAAGATACCCCAATACTGGATAAGAAAACGAGTTACTTACCTGTAACTTCAGTTATCCAGTATTGGTATCTTTCATAGATTCACATGCGACCCACCCTCCTCCCCGGAGAGGCTTACCTTATCATAATGGTATACTACTATCACTAGTGCTACGAAAACCTGAGGGTTTGCCTCTCTGTGGGGATGGTTCTAGAGAGTGCTGCTGCCTGATTGGCTGGCTTTCAAGTTTGGTTATTTTTACAAAAAGACTGAGATAGGCTATTGTAGTGACTATTCCTTACATTGTAGCCTATGGTATGTTATTATGACTATAATGTATATGTTTTATTGTACGGCGAGACTCCCACTTCGTCGGCGTGAGGTAAGCAAGCCTCAGCTAGGTCATACCAAACCAAAATTGCCACAGCAAGCGTATCCTAAAACTGCCTTGCCAATCCCAGGCTTCCAAAACCCACAGCAAGTACCGTACAACGGTTCTTACCAATCACAGGGCGTCCAGATTCCAACTGCGAAGTTCTAAATTCGACATAACGGGCACGGCAAGCCAACAGAAGAGATCTCAGTCGAGGACCGGCACCACCTGGATGGTCAGATCGGAAAGAAAGGAACAACGCCTTGGATGCCAAGACTCGGGTCTCATCTGGCATGCGATCGCGTCTGCAGCGAGATTCAAATCCTTCATCACGACCACTCCTTCCGGCATCCGAGTCGCCGATGAGCCCCACGTGTCGGGCGCCAATTGAAGTAAGCAAGCCTCAGCTAGGCCTACCAGTGCAAGGGGTTCGCCCTTCTCTGCACAGAGTCCTCAGACCATAGGAAGAAGTTGGCACAGAAACTGGAAAATACAAAAGCATAGTTTATTAAACCTGTAAAGGTGGTACTACAGTCCACACAACACCCTTCAGTGTTGTATAGAGTAGCTCACCGAACTAAAGCACATGGCCCCTTTTATACACAATGAGGGGGCTCAAAAGAAGGCGGTACAAAATACAAGAGCAGTTTTATGTACATATAAGGGCATATTGGAAGGCACAATCGATGAGTGGGCGGAGTTAACAGTTTCCAGAAACTAGTAAACACATTCAAATCTGGAACTAATTAGTAACAGCTTCAGACGGTACTGGGCATGCATGGGCATGTTGAAAGCGGGGGATGCTAAATATAGCCTGTTGCCAGGCAGACTTCAGGTGCAGTTAACAAGGAGGTAGGACAAAGCACATGATGAGCACATGGCGATGTATGGCATACAAAATGGCCGGTACGAATACAAAATGGAGTTGGTTCATTTACTACGATAATGGTCAAATATAGCATGTCTTCTGCTAATGCTTAACCTAATCGCTGTTAATTTACAACAGGCGGGGATGATTCTAAGCATGTGAATCTATGAAAGATACCAATACTGGATAACTGAAGTTACAGGTAAGTAACTCATTTTCTTTTTTTTGGTTGCCATGTAAGCCAAACAAAGATTCAAATTAAGAAACATTACCGAAGATCAGAGACAGTGAAACACCATACTTAAATGTGCAAGTTGCAGTCATCTACGAAAACGTAGCTACCTCAATGCACTGCTCACGAACTCACAAAACAACATGCCACATTGAATTATTGTTCTGGTTGCGAGCAGTGCATTAGGAGAAGTTATGCTCACACAGCCAGGGTCAGCCCAATTATTTTTGCTGCCCGTGTGAAAATGCTTCAGTGCACCACAACCCACCTCACCTTCCTGGCATAAACTCACTCACATAACACACACACAAAAAACTCTTCAGTGTTCACCTATTGTAAATTACACCATTTCACACCTAATGGAAACATTGAACATAGGCTCATATGAAGTAAGCGGTACAAAAGGGGGTGGTGATGGACGGAGCATCTGAATCAATCAAACACTCACACCCAGTCAAAAGATCTGGATTTAATCCATCTGTTCTTTAGCCCACTCTGCCACCCCAGTTCAGACATGGCTATATGCAAATCAGTCTGACCCTGTGCCTCATGGGAACAGTCCAGCCCGAACTGCCAAGTCATATCTTCCCTGGACCGGAAACAAGCTTCCGAGGACCGGTTTCTGGCATTCCAGCAGTCTTCAGCCCGACTTGCTTGAATCCAGTGGCAAAGTGAGCAATCCAGTGGCAAAGTGAGCAAGGGGCTCACGTGTAAGCATACCCTGCCACACTTATGGCGGCCAAAAGCGGTACAAAAGGGGTTACTTTGCCACTGGATTCAAGCAAGACGGCTGGAATGCCAGAAACCGGTCCTCGGAAGCTTGTTAGCGTACTTGTAGCGGACTTAGCGAGGGTAATAAAGGAATATGGAATACGGTTAACATCTTATGCAGATGATACCCAGCTGGTCCTGGGCATTCACAAGGACGGCTGCACAGTGGCAGCCAACTTTCAGAAAGCTATGCTTGAGGTCAGTACCCGGATGGCCTCTAATTGTCTTAGACTCAACTCGGACAAGACCGAGGTTATGACCTTTGGAAAACTCTCTCCAGAATGGTCGACTAACTGGTGGCCGGAAAAGCTCGGCCACCCACCTGTCCCAGTGGAAAAAGCCAGAAATCTGGGAGTCATTTTTGACAGCAAGATGGTCTTCGACCTGCATACAAACAAGGTTGTGCCGTCTTCATTCTTTATCCTGAAAAAGATAAAGAAGCTGCTGCCTTATCTCCCTCCCTCAGCTGGGAAGACTTTGGTTTCTACCTTAGTCTTCTCCAAAATGGATTACGGAAACGCTCTCCTTCTCCACACCCAGAAGCGAGTCATAACAAAGCTGCAATCCATTCAGAATGCGGCAGCCAGTATTCTCCTGAGCATTCCTTGCCGCAATTCTACCACTCTTGGCATTCGTCAACTCCACTGGCTGAGAGTTGAGAGCCGCATCAAATTTAAGGCCCTCTGTATTGCATATAAGGCAGTACACAACATAGGACCCAGGTTCCTGACGGAAGCCTTTCAGCCATATATTCCTAGACGGCAATTAAGATCGGCCAATACCAACCTCCTCACTGTGCCACGTACAAGAACCGCCACCTGGGGAGATAGACGTTTCTTGGTGGCCACCCCAAAACTCTGGAATCTTTTGCCACAGTCCATCAAATCTGCCCCTAACCTGATGAGCTTCCGCAGGCTCCTAAAAACTTGGTTATTTAACCAGTAAAAGGATCACTGACCCCAGTAGCTCCACAGCGCCGAGACACCCCAGGGTATTTGTTGCGCTATAAAAATTACGAAAATAAATAAATAAAATAAATAAGACGGCTGGAATGCCAGAAACTGGTCCTCGGAAGCTTGTTTCCGGTCCAGGGAAGACATGGCTTGGCAGTTCGGGCTGGACTGTTCCCATGAGGCACAGGGTCAGACTGATTTGCATATAGCCATGTCTGAACTGGGGTGGAAGAGTAGGCTAAAGAACGGTGATGGATTAAACCCAGATCTTTTGACTGGGTGTGAGTGTTTGATTGATTCAGATGCTCCGTCCATCACCACCCCCTTTTGTACTTCATATGAAGTAAGGCATTTTGGGGCATATGTATGATAATCCGTTTTTGCGATTCTCAAATAGCGATTTTTTGAGAATCGCTATTTGAGAATTGCAAAACGGGATGTATTTAAAAATTCGCAATTTTTGTGCGAATTCTTAGTATTCCTTAAATGCAATTAGCAAATTTCAAAATCGCAATTAAGAAATACCTTCCAATTCATTCCTATGGGCCTAATGAATGGGAAGTCATTCTCAATTTGCGATTCGCAGTTTGAGAATTACAAATTGAGAATAATTTCAAGGGTGCAAGGGTGTCATAAGGAAACCCTGAAGCACCCCTGAAATTAACATGTGTGCGCATATGGCTCACATACATGTGCACCACATGGCACCTTGAAAAATGCCAAAAAGTGCATTTTTGAAAGAATTCGCAAATTACCACCAACTTGAAGTTGATGGTAATTTGCGATTTCTTAAGGAAAAATCGCACAACTTGGGTGCTTGTTGCATAGCATTTAAGGAATCGCAATTTTCAATTCCTTAAATGCCTACGCAAAATTAAGGAATCGCATATTTTGCGATTCCTTAATATTGCGATGCGATTTTGCTCATACATTGCGTTTTGAATTTTTTTTGTCTCAAATGCTGCTTTTTTGCGAATCGCAGCGTTTGCGACTAAAAATTTGTTTCATGCATATGCCCCTTTGCATTTTCTACCAGTGCGATTCGCAATTTCAGGCTATTAGGAAATGCAAAATGCCATTTCAGTATGTAGGAAAGGCATTTCTGTGGTGCAATTTGCAATTTCCATCATGTACAAATCACATTTTGGGAATTCTTAAATAAGAAATCACAAATTGGGATTTCCAAATTACGAATTGCTAACACTATGTGCAAATGATTTCCTAACGGCTAATAGTCATAAAATGGGCACTTAGGAAATGCAATTAACATCAATGTGCATCACGTGGTAACCAGGTGCAAAATATAAAAAGTCACCTAAAATGCAAGAAATAAGAATATCTGAGTGCTACATAGGATTGTATACTTAGAAAAAAAGCTGACAGCTTGACTCTTTTAAGGATTAGTAAACTAAATTTGATAAACAGAATTCTGAAAAGGGAATGTAAAGTGAATGGCCATATTTCAATCTACTGTAATCACTCAAATTATTTTTTCAATAGACATGTATGGTAAGGAGGGCCTTGAATTTTGCTTTAAGAGGCACAGCCTCAGATGGCTTTACCTGTATTTTATTTTATTTAAAATGCACACGCGGCGCCTTTTTTACACATTGTTTCGTTAATGGGACAACTGAATGCTTAATAAACACAAGATTGAATCGGAGACATGGGCGCTGATCTCGGTGTCATTTACGCTTGATGAAACAGCAGGGGAGGCTCATTAACGGCATCATGCTCTGTTCTACTCATTTGCATGCTAATACCCAGAATGCTCGCACCGTGCCGCATCGGTAATGGGGTTGCAGAACGCATTACGGAGTCTGCAGCAGACAATATGTACCTTTGCATAGGAAAGTAGCTGGTAATTTGTTCAAAACAATTCACTGCAAACTACTGAGCTGGCATTGCGACAGACGGCACCCTAGTTTACTAGTAATAAACTCCAAGACAGTAAATAGTCAAAAGAAGAACCATATTAGGGCTGGTTTCTTTTCTCGTACAAATCTGCTTCGATTTGGCTGCAATAGTGACTGCTTGTTTGGCAAACTAAGAGCATGTTCTGATTATTATAAAGGTTTAATACTGTTCAGAATCCAAGAATAGTGTTCGCTTTTACAGAGAGTCATAAACGTCGAATCATAATAATGTCTTGGGTAGCGGAAGTGGCATCATCCTACCTTTGACCTTTAATGACCTCACAGGATGTGGCCCAATAAACACGCCCATGTTGGTATTTCTTGGCAGCTATTAATTGCTGAAGGAGCAATGTATATGCAGACCGCTGTAGATGCAATGATAAAGGCGTTTAATGTTACTACAAGGCAGACACATCTGGTGAACGCATAGCACAAAAGAATAGCTTTGGTGAAGTAGGAAAGGAAAATTAGTCAATAATACTACCTGGCGTCCCAACATGATGTTTCATTTTCAATCTTTATTTCGACCATTTGGTCATAAAAGATACACATAAATTTAAAAATCACATAACTGTATCAGATTTGATAAAACATCAGTACATGATTTAAAATCCACATCAAACATTATTAACACTGTTAAAAATAAAGGAATTCAACAGTCTACCCCGCATCTTTTAAAAGACGATTACGTGTATACCACACATTTGTAAAAAATTTGGCAAGCGCAAAGACAATTGGGCCGGAAACATCACATTTTAGAATCCTATACATAGGCATGTATTCCCTGCCACCCAAGTTCTTGATCAAAGGCAGCAGCCAGTACTTTCTGGCTGCCAAATATGCTGGGCAGAAAAAAATCACATGCAAGTCATTTTCCTCTTTGTCAACACAAAGGGGACAGTACTTGGTGGAAGGGACTTGCGACCAGGTACTAGAAAAGGAGCGCAAAGGCAGTGTGCCGTATCTCCACTGGAGAAATAACTTTCTAGTGAGAACGGGGTATATAGGATCAAAAGCCTTTTCAAATGCGTAAAGGTCCTTGTTTTGCAGGAATTTAGAGGAAAGGGACCCCTCTGTCTGGGTAGCTAAAGCCCTTTCCCTTTTGTGTTCATGATACAGATTCGCCAGAAATCTCTTAGAGATTCTGGGTGCTGTATCTGCTGGTTTATTCCACAATTCGGGGAGCCCCAGATCTGTGCACACTGACTGGATATTTTGGACCCAGGGGATGCTAAGCGCCTTGGGGTGTTTTAATATTTCGGCCAGTTCCGCCCTATAGTCGGCGAGATCGTCACTGCTCCAAAGCCTGCGCCAGAAGGCTATGGGTCTTAGACTTATCTCGTCGGCGAGAGGCCTTAGCCCTAAATCAAGCCTCAAAGGGAGAAGTGGGGTGCTGGGAGGAAGTGCGGTAATTTGCCTTACGAATCTGTTTTCCGTGACTGACAGATTCTGACATGGAATATGGCCCCACAATTCAGCCCCGTACAAGATCGCCCCCCTGGCTTGTGCTTTATATATCTGAATTAGGGCCCCCAATGGGCGATAAGTCGAGCCAGTCATCATCCGGGAGATACCCCCGGTGATTTGTACTAATTTAAGGTTGGCCCTGGTTTGATGGGTCCCCCAGGTCATATTTTCGTTGAGTGTCACGCCGAGATATTCAAACGTGGCTACTCTTTCCAGCCGTGCTGCTCCCAGCAGTGGATTCGGGCGCTGTTTGGGGCTTGGATTCAATACCATGTATTTGGTTTTCATGGCATTGATTTCCAATCCTCTGTCCTGACAGAAGGCCACAAAGGCATCAAGTATCCTTTGGATGCCCATGGGAGTTTTGGATACCAACAGCGTGTCGTCCGCAAACATTATTGCGGGCACACTGTTGCCATTTAGTTTGGGGGCATCTGTGTAGTCAGTGGCGTTCAGATGAGCGACTACCCCGTTGACAAAGAGGCAAAACAGGGTCGGCGCCAGCACACAACCCTGTCTTACCCCCCTGCCCACGGGGAATCTCTCAGTCAACTCCCCCGACCTCCCACACCTTACCTGCGCATAATTGTTGTGATGCAGCCTCTGTAAGGTCAATAAGATATCTGGTGGTACGCCCATCCCTGCTAGAATGGCCCATAGTTTTCCCCTGGGCACGAGGTCGAAGGCGGCTCGTAGGTCCACGAAAATCGTGTAGAGACTGCCACCCTCGAACCTCACTGTCTTCCAGTAGACCAGGTTCAATCTGAAAACCTGGTCCACAGTCGATACCCCTTTCCTAAAGCCTGCCTGATATGGACTGAGGGCACCTGCCTCCTCGATCCATTCCTGAAGCCTATTCAGGAGGACCCTGCCGAACAACTTCTGCGCTACGTCGATCAGGCTAATTGGTCTGTAGTTGGCTGGGAGGAGGGGGGATCCCTTTTTGTAAATCGGGACCACCTCAGCCCCCAGCCAAGTACTAGGGATTTCCATCCCACCGAGAATGCCATTAAAGAGAGCAGCGAGGTAGGGCGCCCAGACGGTGGGCTCCTGCTTGTACAGGTCTCCCGGTAGCCCGTCCAGCCCAGGGGCCTTCCCCGAAGCCAGGCCTGAAATGGCAGCAGTGACCTCACTCAGTGTTATTTGATCCGCCTGAGAGCCATGCCTCTCTGGTTCGATCACCGCAGGGAGTTCTCCGGACTCAGCGCTATATAAGGACTGGAAGTGGGCCTGCCACACTCCAGGAGCTATGTTAGGCTCCACAGCCGTATGTAAGCTCCCTGATCCCCCGTTCACCATTCTCCAAAACAGGCGTTGGTCTTGCACTGCTAAGGCCTTGGTGAGTTCTTCCCACTGGCTTTCCTCCCATTCTATTTTAGCCTGGGCGAGAAGTTTCTTGTAGGCATACCTGCATTGCTTAAGGCGTTCCCCTCCTTTGCCCTCCTTTATTACTCCAAGGAGTTCTGTTTTGGCCCGTCTACAGGCCACATTGTACCATTGAGTTCTGCCATGGCACCTCTCTCTTGTCTTCCGGACTTTACATGTGAAGTGGGGTGCCGCGATTTTTATAAGCTCATTGTGGGCATCAGACAGTTTACTCCTTATGTCTGTTTCACTCGCTACGCTATCAAGGTCCCCCACAATTACCAGGATAGGGGTAATCTCTGCATAGAGCCTTGGCAGTTTGTCCTTTTTTGTGACCATTTGCTCCCACCTGAGTCTTCTCCTGCTGCTATCTATGAGAAGCGTGGGGTGGTTCCCTACTTCCTGGGTCGCTAAGCCCTGGGGTGCTGGATGAACAAGGTCTAACTCAAGGGAATTATGATCGCTGTCCAGCCTGTCTATTACCCTAAAATCTTGTATAGTAGACCACCTTGCTAGTTGGACCAGAACATAGTCCAAGTGTGACTCTCTTCCCCGGCGGTTGTAGGTATTTTTGCCTGGTGTGTCCGAGTTAACTCTCCCATTACACGCTCTAAGTCCGTACCTTAGGGTAAGGGCAGTGATTTGCAGCGCCAATGGGGTCCAGGCCTTCGGGGATGGAACATCAACCCCTGGTACTGCCCACCTAGCTTCTTCATCCGATAAGAACCCTTCTTGGAGGCCGGGGAGTGGCTCATAGTGAGAATTAAAGTCCCCACCCACCACATAGTATGAATCAGTCGACAGTTCAGATAAAAAATTCGAGAGTTCATTAAAAGTCGGTGATTCTTTTGCCTTTCCCATCGGCCGTGAATAGATGTTAACCAGCAAGAGGTTTGCTTTGTTTGGCCATGTCAATGAGACCACCAGGATGTCATCGGAGTTGCATGGGAGCCGTGATGCCACACAGCCCAGATGAGCAGCAACCCATATCACGAGGCCCCCTGAGGGGCGGCCTTTACCTTCCCACCTGGCTGGGATAAAGAATGATGTATAGCCTTGGTGTCCGAAGTCCTCTCTAGCCCAAGTTTCCTGAAACATGCATATGTCGCCAGTTTCTATATAGTTTTCCCAGGTCGGCTCTTCCAGTTTGTTTGCTAGTCCCGCGATGTTCCAGGAGATTATCCTCAGATGTTCAGGAGTGGGTGATGTCAAAGTGCAAAGATTGGAAGAAGTCGGGCCTGGCTCCTCCTGTGTTGCAAGGCCTGAAGCGGGGGCAACATAGGTTACATGCGGCACCATTGAACCCCTGTCCCCCTCGCCCGCGTGGAGGGGAGCCAAAGTTATCCCCTCAGCAAGAACTTCTCCATCAGTGACTAGGTGAGAGAATTCAATTCTGCCATGATCTATGGCAGATGGATCGTTCAGTGGGCCAGAGCTTGGGCCGGGGGAAGAAATAAAATGCTCGAGCGACCCAAGGGGGATCGAAACCCCTGCCGCTGTCTTACAAGCAGAAAGTCAGTCGACCCCATCCAAGCCGTCCAGGCAGTTGAAGCGATTGAAATCACAGAAAGGTGTATCTGGTGGCTGAAAATAAGGGCGTTGTACAGGGCCATTGTGATTGCGTCTATGTTCCACCCTTGTCCAGTCATCATACATTGGGGCCTGGCGTTTAGGAATCGGGGGGAAGAAGAAAGAAACTGGGAGGGTCTGTATGGTGGAATCCAGGGAACGGTTCCTTCCTCTGCAAATGTGTCGGACCGTGCCTGGATCCTTGAAGGTTACCATAATACAGTCCCCCACTATAGTTTTCCTAGTCTTCCCTAACCATGGAACCCTTCTTACCATGATGATTTCGTTATTATATTGGGGAGGCAGGGGTCGGTTCCAATTAAGCCATTTGATTACCTTTTTCTTGAGAGACTGGTAATCCTCATTTTCCCCTGATCTTAGGTGAGGGGCACCCGCTAAAACCACCATTAATCTATTGGCCTCTGGTGGAAGATCTGGCCTCCGTGGTCTAGGAGTTGGACAAACGGGCGTGGGTGAGGGAACATTGACCTGGCCTTGATGCGTTCCAGAGGGCTCTATTTGTGAGCTGTGTGGGGTTGAGTCCACTAGATGGGTGGGTCTGGTGCTTTGATTGTTGTGCCGTGCCTGGGTTTGAATGGCCATAAGGGGTTGGAGCGGGGGGGCAGATGGCATGCTTCTAGGGGGGGCTCTGCTGGCAATATTTGCCAAGTCTTCTTTGGAAGGTTCCGCAGTCAGGGGAGGGATTTCCACTGGCTTGATCTGCTTACTTACTAGAGTGCTCAGGGTGGTGAGAGAGGTTTCTAGTAAGGTGAGCCTAATCTCGACTTTTTTTAAACTGTCGGTGATTGGCTGTAAAAGGGAGCGGAGTAGGAATTCAATGTTCCCCTTGGCAGAGAGTGGATTAATTGGATTTGGCGTAGTGCCCTCTTGATCTTTGGTGGTGGCATTGGTACCGGTATTTGAGAGCTTGGAAGGAGGCACCATCTCCATGTGCTTCCCCGGTTGAGCAATATTTGGCCGTTTCTTGCCAAAATCCAAATGGGATATTTTAGGTTTCTCCCGCCCTCCCGTTGTTTTCCGAGCACGTTTGCTGGGTGGGGGCCTATGTAGCTCCACCGCTACCTTTATTTTGGGCTTGCTCTTATTGGCCACTTGGGTAGATGGAGTTTGAGTTACCAGGATGACAGGTGATTGAAAAATCTCTAGGGGGACTGGCTCTACGTTTTGCACAGGTGCTATCCCTGACGTGGGGGGGATTTCCCTTAACAAGAGAGGAAAATCCTCTAGAGACAAAATGTTTGGGCTGCTGGGTAGCGCTCCTCCCTCTTGGGTAGTAGGGCATGGGCTAATGTCAATCAAGGGCCTGTTTTTCATAGATTCAATGGAGCGCCTCCGCTCCGCCCTGCGTTTCTCAAGTGAACCGTCCGTGTCCACCTCACCTTTGTTGGACTTGAAATAGTTATCCAGAGTCCCGGAGCTAGAGGCTCCCTCCCTTGAGGGGGTATCCCGGTGTATGGGCGAGGGCATTACCTTGGTTGTGGCACGAAAAGAAATCAAGAGAGGGGGCCCAGCCCGGCCTCCTTCGGCCACTGACGGCCTAAGACGGTCCCGCCCTTGTCCCGGGCTTCTCCCGCGCGCTCCCGCGCAGCGGTGGCCGGTGTTGGAGTTATAAGGGTAGTGACTCGCTGGGGGGCGGGGCTTGCAGGGAGAGCGGGCCAGGTGTAGACTATTGGCCGTGCAGGGACTCCTGGTAGTTGGAGTCCCTGCTTGCTCGCAGCCCTGCAGCTCTCCGCCTTTGCTCCTCACCAGCACCCAAAGCAGACACCAGTTGAATCCAGCACTCCTCCCAGCGACGAGCGGCGAGGAAAAGCACACTGGTCAGGCACAGCAGCAGGCTCTCAGCCCGGGAATCCTCTGTTCATGCAGGAAGAAGGGCAGTGCAGACCCTGAAAGCGTCCCACAGAGGCAGGAAGCAGGCAAGATTTTGAAGGTCCGTTCGCTGGGGGGCGGGGCTTGCAGGGAGAGCGGGCCAGGTGTAGACTATTGGCCGTGCAGGGACTCCTGGTAGTTGGAGTCCCTGCTTGCTCGCAGCCCTGCAGCTCTCCGCCTTTGCTCCTCACCAGCACCCAAAGCAGACACCAGTTGAATCCAGCACTCCTCCCAGCGACGAGCGGCGAGGAAAAGCACACTGGTCAGGCACAGCAGCAGGCTCTCAGCCCGGGAATCCTCTGTTCATGCAGGAAGAAGGGCAGTGCAGACCCTGAAAGCGTCCCACAGAAGCAGGAAGCAGGCAAGATTTTGAAGGTCCGTTCGCTGGGGGGCGGGGCTTGCAGGGAGAGCGGGCCAGGTGTAGACTATTGGCCGTGCAGGGACTCCTGGTAGTTGGAGTCCCTGCTTGCTCGCAGCCCTGCAGCTCTCCGCCTTTGCTCCTCACCAGCACCCAAAGCAGACACCAGTTGAATCCAGCACTCCTCCCAGCGACGAGCGGCGAGGAAAAGCACACTGGTCAGGCACAGCAGCAGGCTCTCAGCCCGGGAATCCTCTGTTCATGCAGGAAGAAGGGCAGTGCAGACCCTGAAAGCGTCCCAACATGATGTACATTAGTCATGTATGTAGGGTCGTAGGGACCAGGCCTAGCTGGACACAAACGATGGCACACACGTTCTTAGATTAGTGGCCAGATTCCAACTGAACCACGGCCAGGAGGCTGGGCTATTTATTTACTACAGAATGTGCTGGCCGAGCGTACGCTGGGCCAGCCTAACTGGGGTGACGTTGTGGGCAACTGCAGGGACCACCCCTCTGCAAACACTGCTCAGTGGGTTGGCCCCTGTGGTACAACATTACATTCCTCCTTTACTTAAGGAGCAAAAACAGAACACAAGGAAAACACTGCCCACTTGAAACTGTGGATTATGAGTCTCAGAAAGTAACACATTCAGGAACAGTCTTACTTGGTCAGCCGGGATCACCATCTCCCTTCTCGCCTCACCGGGGTTGGCAACGGGCTACAAAGTCCTGGTACTTCTGGGACGGCATGAGATGAGGCCGCAACAAGTACCGACCTTGACTGCCTCGACCCGGAGGGGTCATGACGGTGCTCGGGGTGTTGTTTTCTTGGGACCCCGGCTGGTTGCTTGGGAGTTCCGGGGTAGAAGGTCTCTCTGATGCAGCTGAACCTGGGCTGTCCTCGCGTTGCCTGGCTGGTGGCGGGCTGACACATACCCCCGGTTCTCGGGGGCTCTCCCATTCTGGCCGGCGGGCCACGTCAGGTGCTGTACATTCCTCCCAGTCGTCGACAAGGATTCTTTTGAAAAAGGAAATATTGCGAGTTACTCTTTCCGTTCCTCTCGAGGCCACCACCATAGTGCCTTTGACTTCCGTCACAGTCCATGGTTCAACTTCAAAAGGCATCCTGAACTTGCCTCCTGGGTGGCGGTCAAGCACAAGCACTTGGTCCCCTACAGTGATGGGGCTGTCTTTGGCTCACCTCCGCTTGGACGCTTGGTTTTGGTGCGCCGTGCCATCGATTGGTTTGGAGGATTAGGGTGCTGTGCCCACACCTGGTGGTGCAGGATGGTGTCAGTCACTGCTCTGCCGAAACAGAGACAGCTCGGTGAAATCCCGGTGGTGCAGTGAGGCGTGAGGCGATACTCTCGCCGAAACTGGTAGATCGCATGTTCCAGAATCCGACCTTCCGGCAGGGCTATCTGGATGGCCTTGTTGAGCGTCCGCATTAGCCTCTCCACTTCTCCGTTTGCCTGAGGCCACCTGGGGGTTATCCGGCAATGCTTGATCCCTTGAGATGAGAGATATTCTGAGAGGTCTGTGCTCGTGAAAGGAGGCCCATTGTCGGTCTTGAGTTCTTTCATTAGGCCGTGGGTTGCCATTACTTTCTCTAGCTTCGGAATGACTTCCCCTGCTGCTGTGTAGGCAACAATCTCTACTTCCGGGTACCTTGAAAAATCATCTACGATGACCAACATGTACTTCCCCCCGGGAGACTGCCAAAGTCGGCGCTCGCCTTTTCCCACGGGACAGAAGGGCTTGCTTCGGTGATCACTGGTGCTGGGCAGCTGGGAAGACTCGCTGCTAGGCACACTGGGCACCGTTGGACAATGGACTCTACCAGCGGATCCAGTCCCGGGAACCACAACTTACTCCTGAGGCGGTTCTTTGATTTCACGATCCCTTGGTGGGCTCCGTGCGCCAGGATGGCGGCTTGCTGGGTCAGGCACTTGGGTAGCACGAGACGAGGGCCTCTCAGGAGGCAGCCACCTACAGAAGCTGACAGTTCGTGGCGTACATGGTATAGGGCTTTCAGCGTGTCCTGAGCCTCGTTGGTCCGTAATGACGACGGGCTGTGGAGCAACTTCCACTCTCTGGAGGATCTTGCCTCGATGGCAAGCTGGAGGCAGTCGTCGTCCTTTGTTGCTCGCACGACCTCTTCCAGGGAGATGGGAAGCGGCCGGGACCTTTCGACAATCATTCAGACGTACTCTTCTGTGGCTGAGGCTTCAGCTGCCTCGAGCTCGGTGACTGGTCGAGCGTGCCGGGACAAGAAGTCAGCAGGATTGCGGGTGCCTGGCCTGTACTCTACTGTGAACTGAATTTCCTGAAGTTGTAACACCCACTTCTCGATCCTCGGAGGGGGCCGTGAGGACGATCCTTGGAATAGCGGGACAAGAGGTTTGTGGTCTTGGATGACTGCAAACGGATGTCCGTACAGATAGATGTGGAAATGGCGGCAGCCCCACAGGATCGCGATCGCTTCTTTCTCAATCTGAGAATAGCGCTGTTCCAAAGGAGTCAGGGTTCTGCTGGCATAGGCGACCGGGGCCTACTCTCCATAGGGCTGCTTCTGGGCCAACACGACCCCGAGGCCGGCGGGGCTAGCATCCACCACTAGCTGGGACTCATGCCGTGAGTCAAAGTACACCAAGGTGGTATCGGCAGATAGGGCTGCCTTGGTCTTCTGAAGCGCCTCCTCCTGTTCTGTCCCCCACGTCCAGTGGCTGGTGGTTTTAGTGAGGTCTCGTAGAGGGCCCGTTAGGTCCGACAGGTTCTTCATAAAGCGTCCGAAGTACGTCACCATTCCTAGAAAACTACGGACTCCGGACACAGATGATGGGGCAGGTGCGTTTTGAATGTCCTTTACCTTTTCCGGGTCCGGCCGATACCTTTGTCTGAAAATCGGTACCCAAAGAAACTAATGTCCTTACGTAGAAATTCACACTTGTCGCGGTGAAGGGTGAAGCCACTGTCTCGGAGGCAGGTGAACACAGCATGAAGGCGTTGGATGTGTTCCTCCAGGGTGGGTGCATGCACGAGAATGTCATCGCTGACATTTAAAACTCCATCCAGGCCTTGGAGGACGTTCTTGATGATGTTTGGAAACACCTCCGCCGCACTGGAGATCCCAAAGTTCAATCGGGTGTAGTGCCACAGCCCTGCATGGGTGGAGAACGTCGTGATGGGGCGAGAGTCTGGGTGCAGAGGGATCTGGTGGTACCCGGAGCGGAGGTCCATCTTCGAGAACCACTTGGAGCTCGAGAGCTCTCCGATGATGTTGTCGATTGTAGGGGTCAGGTGACACTCTCGCTTGATGGCGAGGTTGGGGACTCGCATGTCCACACAGATGTGGACAGCATCCGGCTGCTTTGGCTTCTTAGCAACGACGATAGGTGACACCCACGAAACGGGGCCTCCCACCTGCTCTATGATTCCGGCTCTCTCTAGCAGGCGCAGCTCCGCTTCGACTTTTGGACGGAGGTGGAAGCCAATCCTCCGTTGGCAAAGGGCAATAGGGGCGATGGACCGGTCAATGTGCAGGCGGGTTGCTGGCCCCTTCCGACATCCGATTCCCTCGAATAGGCTCTCAAATCCATCCAGCAGGCCATCCAGACATGGAGTGTGAATGGTGAATGCGAAGCGGACCAGATTGAGGTCATGGCTGTTCTGCAGCCGAGTAGGAATCCTGATACCTCCTGGGATACATACACCTTGGCGCGCTGGTGGGTGTCATCATGGGACAGGTCGGCCTGGAACAACCCACATAGCCGGAGCGGAGACCTGGTGCCATAGGCATAGACCTGTACTCTGGTGTGGCGTAGCGCTGGAGGACTTGGTAGACACCTCTACACGCGAGCTGCCATGAGGTTGATGGTGGCCCCTGTGTCTATGAGGGCGGCAACTGACTAATCCTGTACCTTCACATCACACATCGGTGTGGCTGATGGGGTAGCTGAGAGGGTGTTTAGCACATCCGGACCACATGCACCGTGGCGGCGTCAGCTTCGTCGTCGTCCATGTCACTACTGGCGGGACCTTCTTGTGGCGGTTTAATCGTGCGCACTCGTCTTGGTGGACCCCCTTGTCGCCTTCTCGGTGTGGACCGGCACACTTTTGAGAAGTGATTCACTTTGCCACACGCACTGCAGGTTTTACCTTGCGCTGGGCATATTCCGTTGTGTGGGGATGGGCCACCGCACCAACCGCACGAGCGACTGCGGGAGGGCTGCAAAGAAGCGGCGGGTCTTGGCCGGGTGGTCCTGGGCTGTTGCTCCTGGACGTCCGTGGGTATGGCACACACTGGTTCTTCCTTGATGACAGCTGCTGGTTTTGGGTCCATGTGCACAGCCCTGGCCTTCGACAATCCTTTGGATCGGCCGAGCCTTAGGATTTCCCTCATCGGCATGTTGTCTTCCTGCAGGACGCGCTCACGCAGCCTTGGATGAACTGGGCACGAATTTCGTCATCCTCATCGGGGAGCGTGCAGGTGCTTGCTAGCTCCTTCAGCCTCGAGTAGAATTTGTCTACGGATTCCTCGGGCAGCTGGCGGGCAGGAAACGTTCGTAGTCGGGGCTGGTGAACGGCTCAAAGTATGCTGTAATGGCGTCACGTTGAGGTTCCGCGACGATCTGAACCCGTGTTTTCAATATTGTCGGAAATACATAATATTAGTATCAGCGAACCGCAAATGATCCATTTAGCATATCCTGGTGTTTTCGCTACGATACGAGCAAGAGTACTCCTGTTATGGACACATGTCTGATCTACCCACGGCATCCATCTTAGATCATGGCAGCCATTTTGTGTTTCTTGCCCTCACATATGCAATAACCTCTGATCACTTCATTTCGATTAAGGACACGTAGCCTTAGCCGGAGATTCACCTCTTTCATGACACGTGCACCTTAAACCAGATCACGCTGTAGCTACATGACTCAACAAAGGCTGCCTCCTCTGCCCGAGGCCAGCCCACCTGAACTGGTTCTCGTGTCCATTGTCCCGATCATGACTAGGCGGCCGAAGCCGGTAGCCTTGCCCATTTACAACCCACAAACATCTCTTATCCCGCTTTCCTATCTTCTGCACCTGGCTCTGCTCCTTTCCTTCTGGGCCTTTATTAGGGGGAGGTAACGAAATTTACGATGAGGCGGTCCGGCTCTTGAATGCAATATTGACAAGGGATTGTGATGAACTAGTGGGAACCCCTCTTCGTAGATGTTTTGTATCAGATTTTATCAACAGTTCCTGTGTACGCCAAATATTTATTGTCTGTAATACAAAGGTTTTGGGAATGTACCAACGTGTAAAGAATTCGCCTGAAGGCCAAAAACTAGTATATAAGGAGCAACCCTCTTTGTACAAATTGAACAGGCTCCTAGACACTGCCCATGCGTAGTTTCTGTGACTTCTGTGTCCCTGCAGTAATAAACCTTTGGTCTTTGACGCCACCATCGAGAAGCCCGTGTTTCTGTTCATTTGCGCACCAAGGCAGGTGGAACTCCGGGGTCTTTGGGTGTTGTTCCCTGACACCTCTGGACGGAACCAAAAAGTCCAGAACTCCAATTGGCGCCCAACGTGGGGCGACGTCATTCGGTACCGGTCCAAAAGCCTGAAGAGTTCGAGAAGCTTCGTGTGAAGATTCCTGAGGGAGGCGCCCCACTTCATCGATCCCGGCATATCGCAAAAGTGGCCCGAAGTTTTCTTCCACGAGGGTTCCCGTTCAAGACGGCTGCAGTGGGCCGTTGCCTTGACCGTCGCCCTGTCTTGGACCCGAGGTGCAGCCCTTAGTACAGCGAAACGTGACGGGTTTCTCCTTGGTGACGTCTTCAGTGCCTCAGTTAAGTATTTAGTGGTTGCTAGCTGGTTATTTCGTGAGGGTTGTTAAAATCCTTTTTGGTTCTTGGTTTGGTTTAGTTTCGTAAGATTGTCATTGGCTGTTTTAGTTACGATAATCTCTTTGGTTCAGTTTGGGTATCGATACATTAGTTCGTTTTGGTAGGCCTAAGTTCTTGGTTCAGGTGCACATATTTGTTTTGTGTTTTGTTTGTTTTGTGTTCCAGACTGAAAAATGGTAAGTCGGAAAAACTGTATGTTGTCTTGTTTCGGTTGCAACAGTGACTCACGATTGGAGGACTCATGTCTGGTTCCTCCGATTGGGACTCCCCTATATGACTTATATTGTAAACATGGTGTGGGTCCTATATCTTATAATGAGGTGTGGGTCCGCTATACTGTAAAAGACGGTGTCCTTAGTTGGCCACTGCATGGTAGTTTTGAACCTGAAATTCTTGATAATTTAGAAGCGAAATTGTTTAGGAAGAAAGCCCGGCCGGCAATGTTTGATTCTTTCCGTTACTGGCGAAAAGAATCCAAACAGAGAGAAATGAAAAGATTAAAGAAAGAACAGAAAGAGAAAGAAGAGTTGACTCTAGAGCAAGCAACTAAACAGTTGCAAGATAACGAGTGTGAGAAGGCCATAGAGGTGGCCATTAGAGAGCATAATTTAGCGATCGACAAGTGCTACCCTGCCCTGCCATCAAAAACAGCTAAGATACTAGAGGACCCCGAAAACGATCCTCTGTTGTCTTATCTGTTACGGTCACCTCCACCGTATGCACAAGGTGCTACGGCTCCACTTGTACCAAATGTTTAATTGCCGGTTGCTGGACAACCTGGTATTCCTGCTCCTGCCCCTCAGAATCAAGCTCCTGTTCCTGTGGTTAATGTGAATGTTCCTACGGCTCCTCCTCTTCCTGGATTGCCGACTTCTATACCTGTATCTGTCTCCCTTACACCTACTACTTCACAAACTATTTTTCTCGATACTCCTACTGCCACGCTATCTGTTCCTACTTCTACTGTGTTTTCTACGTCTGCGAGTGTGTTGACTCCACTTTCTGTACGTCGAAGAATCACTGATTCTGTTACTAACATGCTGTCTCCTTTCTATAAAACTTTAATCAAGACTCCTACTTCCGACTCTGTTCAGAGACGTAGTCAGCATCCAAGTACTGAGGAACGGGGAATCCTAGATTCCACGGCTCTCAGATGGATTTCGAAGAGTAGGAGATATAGTACGAAAGATGTATTAGATACATTTATGCAGTGGAAGGAACCAACGCAACGGTACGTCTTTGATGAGATGTGCTCGTTGTTACGTGAGGAGATGGAGGAAGATGATATTGAATCGAATTTAGAAGACTTAATTAAGGTGCAGAAAGAGTTTGCTGCTGGTATGATAGTGGGTGAAAATATAGAAGAAGCAATGGAACTGATCTTAAGTTTTAGGAATGATCCATCTCTTCGTTCACCGAGAGATTTAGAGAAAGGTAAGACGAAACTGAGTCGCCAATATCCAATGAGGGAGGTTCCTCCAATTTGGCGCGAAGCAGTGGCAGCTGATAATAATGCTGGTATTGCAGCTGTTCCAGCACAGTTCCAAAGAGTGTGGATACACATTCCGTGGAAGCGAGCTGAAGTGCTAGCAGTAAAACAGGCCTTACCAGATCCGCGTAAGAATCCTGCTGGATATTACAAGGAACTAACACAGACGGTTGAAGCTTGTATAATGAACTTAGCAGACATTGATATGTTATTTGGAAATGTAGTTCCGCAACCAGTGTGGGCTAAAATTCGTAGGGAGGATCATCAAGTTGCTTTAGGTGGGGATTGGGCAGCTATCACTGCAGCGGATGGTCAGCAAACGGGTGGCGCAAAACCTGAGCCCCTAATTGCTAATCTTCCAGGTAGGATAATCGACTTAATGAAGACCCTGATGCCCGCATTGCGTGTTAATTGGGACAAGTTATCCGCATGCAAGCAAAAGAAAGACGAAAGTGTCTCCGACTTTTTCACGAGGTTCGAAGAAACTTTTGTAGATCATAGTGGTCAAGATATGAGCACTGAAGGAGGACAGAGACTGTTTGTCGATAAATTTGTGCATAATTTGTTACCTGAATTATGCAATAAATTAAAGGATTCAGAGAGTGCGTGGGCTGTCTCTACAACTGCGCAAATACTTGCAACTGCCCAGTACTATGAAAATAGGGATAAAGAAGAGAAGGAAAAGTCAGAAAAGAAAACGAAAGATTTAAAGACCAAAGTTATTTTGCAACAGGCGTATCCGCCTCGCACGAATCAAACTAATATGCAACAGAATTCATACCAAAGGACAGATTATAGTTCATCAAGACCTCAATATCAGTGGAACCAGTGTGCGTATTGTAAGAAGAGGGTCACTATAAAAATGAATGTCCGATCTTAGCGCAAAATAATGCAGCAGCAGCTCAGAGAGGTCGTGGTGGTTTTGTGCAGAATTCTAGAGGTCGAGGACGTGGAGCTATGCCTCCACAAACGAATGATCGCCCTTCCAATCACTTTGATCAACGAAATGGACAGCCAGCCCAGCAAAATAGATCTCAACAATATCTTGTTGAAGACTATTGTGAAGCGGATTAGGGATTTCAGCAAAATGGGTACTAGGACAGCCATGGACAGAGAGAGGGAGTAGTATCAGTGCCAGTAGATCAGAGTGGGCCTTATGTCGCAGTAGCAACATCGGGTGTAGTCGAACCGTTTCTGTTGGATACTGGTGCCGCAAAAAGTTCTATCATTCATGCGAAACTCCCTGGCGCACCTTTGTCTGGCTCAACAAATGTTTCTGTAGGTTTTTCAGGCGCCCCTGTTTACAACCCTATATCTGGTCCCTTGTCTATTTCTGTTGGACCGTGTCAATTGAAAGCACCCTTGATTTTGACGACGGGTTGTAATGAAAATCTGCTTGGTTTAAACTTGTTAAAACGACTTTATGCGACATTGTACTGTTCTCCGGAAGGGGTACAGCTTACATTGGGTAAAAGAATCACCTCTCCGATGTACTTGTCTATGGATGCACTCCCACCAGAGCTGCGTTCACTCCCTGATTCTCTTTGGGCGACTGGTCCTAATGATGTAGGCCTTTTAGAAATACCACCATATGTAGTAACTTTGAAAGCAAATGTGAGATTTCCAAGAATTCCTCAATACAAAATATCTAGTGAAGGTGAGCGTGCACTTTTATTGATTGTGCAAGATTTGATTAAGAAAGGTGTGGTCGAAGAAACTAGAGGAAATGTTTGTAATAGTCCTGTATTACCCATCTTGAAACGAACTGATCCCACAAAGCCTCCAGTGTATAGGTTTGTCATCGACCTTAGAGAAGTCAATAAAATTGTGGTCCCGCAGTTTCCTGTGGTTCCAGACATTACTGCCTTGTTAACGTTGATTCCTGCTACAGCCACTTGGTTCTCAGTCATCGACTTGAAGAATGCCTTTTTCAGCATTCCGATAGCCGAAGAAAGCAGAGATATTTTCGGCTTCTGTCTAGGAGGTCGCAGTTTCAGATTTAAACGTGCTCCACAGGGCTACTGTGAGAGCCCATCTATTTACAGTCAAGCATTAAAGAGTCAGTTAGATTCCTTTGTCCTTCCTCCAGGCTCTGCTCTAGTGCAGTATGTAGATGATCTTCTAGTGGCTGCCGATGACAAGGAAACTTGCAAAGCAGCTACGATTTCGTTATTGCATCATTTGTCCAATTTGAATCACAAGGTGTCACCTTCGAAATTACAATACTGCTGCCAAGAAGTGACCTACCTAGGTCATCTCTTGTCAAAGGAGGGAAGGAAGTTGACCCCAGAAAGAATAAAAGCAATTACGCAGATGAGTGTTCCGCGCACACAGAGAGAAGTACGTGCCTTTCTAGGTATTACCTCTTACTGTAGGCAGTGGATCCCAAATTTTTCTCTTTTAGCGAAACCATTGGTAGCTTTGACTGGGAAAAATGTTCCGAGTCCGGTGCCATGGTCTGATGAATGTCAAGAGAGTTTTTCTGAGTTACGAAAAGCATTGTGTTCAGCCCCTGTATTAGGTACACCTGATTACAGTAAGCCATTCACGCTCTACGTCCACGAGAGAGAAGGTTGCGCATTGAGTGTTCTGACACAGAAGTTTGGTGATAAACAACGCCCTTGTGCGTATTTCTCATCAACATTAGACCCGGTAGCCAGAGCGTTGCCTAGTTGTTTGAGAGCTACAGCGGCAGCTGCGGCTTCCATTCGACAATCTGCTGGTTTGGTGATGAACAATATGCTAGTGGTCATGGTTCCTCATGCTGTGGATACACTCATGAACCGAACGAAGACGCAACACCTTACTAGTGCGAGACTATCTGGTTACGAGCTGACATTACTAGCGAGTCATATTCAGATTAAAAGATGTAATGTATTGAATCCAGCAACGTTGTTGCCGGCTAATCAAGAGTCGAGTGATTCCGAGCCACATGATTGTTGTTTTAAAACGGAGGAAGAGACAAAAGGACGAATTGACTTGAAGGATACTCCACTATCAGATCCGGATGGTACGCTGTATGTGGATGGGTCATGTTTTAAATTGGAGAATGGTGATGTGACGGCTGCCTACGCAGTAACGACTTTGAAGACGATTGTGGAGACTGCAAGAGTGAATCAGAATTCTGCCCAAGCTGCAGAATTAATAGCTTTAACCAGAGCGTGTGTTTTAGCTAAGGGAAAGAGAGTGAATGTTTTTACAGATAGTCAGTACGCATTTGGCGTGGCCCACAGTTTTGGCCGTTTGTGGAAAGAAAGAGGTTTCATTACGTCCCATGGGACTAAGATTCAACATGGTCAGCTAGTTAACGACTTGTTGGAATCTCTAACCTTGCCGACTGAAGTTGCGATTGTAAAGTGCAGTGCTCATAAAGCCATCACGGATGATGTTGGTCGCGGGAATGCTTTTGCTGATGAGACCGCTAAACAGACAGCTAGGGACATAATGAGCAGAATGTATGTTGCTACGTCTGCAAGATGGATTGCTGAATCTGGAATGTGTGAAGATACTATGGAAAGTGTGAAAGAGATTCAGAAAGAAGCAACTGAGGAAGAGAAACGTGTATGGAGAGAGAGTACGGGCAAGTTGGATTCAAATGGGTGTTGGATTGATTTGACAGAACAGCAGCGTTGGATGTTGCCTGATGCGTATGTGCTTGCAGTGGTGACGATGGCGCATGGAGTAGCGCATATAAGTTCTAAAGGGATCTGTAAGATGTTGGCTCCAGTCTGGAAGAATGATGGGATCAGTAAGTGTGCAGAGAGAGTGGTGAAAAATTGTATGGTATGCCTGATGCATAATCCTGGCAAGGGAACTCCAACTCCTGCTGGTCACTTCGCTCCCCCTTCCTGCCCCTTTGAAGTGATTCAGTTAGACTTCATTCACATGGATCGCTGTAATAACTTGAAATATGTCCTGGTGGTAGTCTGTGCTTTTTCCAGGTGGATAGAAGCATACCCACTGAAGGACAACACTGCCTTATCAACAGCCAAAATTCTTCTCAAGGAATATTTCCCTAGATACGGAATGCCACGGATTGTATGGTCAGATAACGGAAGTGAGTTTATAGGGAAAGTTATGCAGAGTGTGTGTGCCGGCCTAGGTTTGAAACAGAAGTTCCACAGTGCAAACCATTCCCAGTCAGCTGGTTTAGTGGAGGGTTACAATGGTACCCTCAAACTGAAATTAGCTAAAATACAAGCATCCACAGGTTTAGCCTGGCCAGACGCACTTCCTTTGGCCTTGTTATCAACGAGAGCAACTGTACATTCTAGAGTGGGGCTTAGCCCTTATGAAATAGTCTTTGGCCGCCCGGCAAATATCTGGGGTGTGCCAAGGCCTAAGGAATTTAGTTCTCTAGAATATCCTATGTTGATAGACTATCTTTACGACTTGACTGCTAAATTGAGTCTTATTCATCAACAGGTTTTCGATGCTTTACCAAAGCCTCCGGAGAGTCCAGGGCATCAGCTGAAACCGGGAGACCTCGTCGTCATCAGGAACTTCGCGAGGACAAAGAATCTTCAGCCCCGCTACGTCGGTCCTTTCCAGGTCCCCCTTACAACGAGGACAGCAGTTCGTGTGGCTGGACGCAAGCACTGGGTGCACGCGTCCCATGTTAAGCGTGTCCCTTTGCCGCTTCCTTACGACGACTGGGTGAAGAAGGGGATTGGTTCCTCCGAATTTGAAAGCACTCCGAAGTTCATCCCTTTCAGCGATGCCGAAATAATCACTGACACTCCAAGCTCTGACTCTCCTTCAGAAAAGACTCTTTTGAACACTGAACATTTGTCTCCAGCATCAAAAGAAACTCTGTCATCTGCGAACTTGAACACTGCAACAGCTACCAGTGATACGCTATTTGCCGATCAGACAGTACCTGCGAAGAAGAGATATAATTTACGAAACCGTAATATGGACAAATAAAGCAGGCAACTGCATATTGTGATATTTTGAAATTTTGAACTTTTGCATTCAGCCAGGAAGTTTGCTATTGTTTTATTATTTTTAAATTGCCTTGCCGTCTGGGTAGCCGTAGGGTCGTGGCTGTGTGCCTAGTTGAATCTGCAGGGGTCTGACACAAGGTCGATCTTTCTGTTAGTTCTGGGAACTCCCAGGGCTGATAGAGGCATTTTCATCTACGTACACATCATCAGTGGTCGCGAGCGGATTGTAGAAGATGGAGCTTCCTGCGCTACAACGAGAAAATGTGATTTATGTTCGCAGAAACAGACTTCATAGAATTCTTCATAGCAAATGCTTTTTGATGCAATGTGCCATTACATTTTTGATTATTTTAGCAACATTGGTGGGTGGAACCGTCTTTAGTATAAATTTGATTTTTGTGCCAGTTACTACAGTACCTCCCCTTGATCCTGCTATTTCTACTGTTTCTTCTATACACTCTTTTCATTCGTTTCCGGAACATGAGCAAACACGACGCTCAGAATTCATTAACAACACTTTTGTACAGCTCTTGCACCAACACCAACTGGTAGTTAACACTACAGACTGCTGGGTGTGTGGCTTGATACCCCACACTATGGATAAAGGTATTCCCTATCTGGTTTTGCCTTTCAGCTACAATGGATCATTTCAGGCCTTTCAAACCATCTTTGCTTATGCCCTTGAAACCTATCCTCCACGTCCACCACGTTCCACTAAATATAACTCTGCCAACAAAGCCTTAGTCCAGGGAATTATTGACATGATCAAGGACGTCAATAATACTCCATCATACCCTAGAGACGAATTGCGAGTATATTTAAGTTGGAATTCCTCAGAGTATCGCCTTAGTTTGGGAGAAAGCAAGCGTAAAAGCTCAACTCCAATCTGGGTCGTACCTCACCGAGGTCAGGTCTGTTTGCAAGGTAATGGGAGAAATCCGAGAGCTCAGCTAGGGAGAAGTGAGTGCGTTGAGACTTATGTGTTTCCGGCTAACTATTCCCCTGCCTTCCTCACTGCTAGGGGTACCTACTTCATCTGTCAAGACCGAGCATATACATGGTTGCCTGCTGACTTTTCAGGTTCATGTTATATTGCTCGACTGTTACCTCCAACATACACTGCTTCACCTGACTACCACAGAACCAGAGTAGCGAGAGGTGTCTTCAGCAAGGAAGATACCGCTGGTCAGGAAGCTGGAGACTTCTTCAAAGGTTTCCTTCCATTCTGGGGGCCTATGGCCAATAGTAGAAACATACGTCAGCTAACACGGGTAGTTGAATCTACTATAACCGAAACTGCTGGTGCCCTTAGCAATCTGACAGCTGAGCTTCAGGCGGATAGACTCATGATGTTGCAGAACCGTATGGTTCTAGACGTCATACTTGCAAATCGAGGTGGGGTATGTAGAATGATCCAATCGAGCTGCTGTGTCTTTATTCCTAATAATGCTCCAACAGTCTATGAGGCGATCTCTAAGCTACACAAGATTTCCGACTCTATACACTTAGACGAGGGAAACTGGTCCTTTATGGAGTGGTTTTGGACTCTGATCTCAGCGTGGGGATGGAAGGTTGTAATGGTCATCGGTGTCATCTTAGTATTCCTATTTTCATGCTGCCTGATTATCCAGTGTGGTCCCGCTCTGTGTAGCCTCTGTGCTGCAACATGTTTTAGGAAACCACCTGCGTTTGGAGAAAAGGCACAAGAAGGAATGATGATCCAACAGCATGTCACTGACCTGATGAGTATAGAACTAGATTCTGACATAGACTGAGTAATTGCCTATGTAAGGGCAAAAAGGAGGGTCTGAGGTTCCGCGACGATCTGAACCCGTGTTTTCAATATTGTCGGAAATACATAATATTAGTATCAGCGAACCGCAAATGATCCATTTAGCATATCCTGGTGTTTTCGCTACGATACGAGCAAGAGTACTCCTGTTATGGACACATGTCTGATCTACCCACGGCATCCATCTTAGATCATGGCAGCCATTTTGTGTTTCTTGCCCTCACATATGCAATAACCTCTGATCACTTCATTTCGATTAAGGACACGTAGCCTTAGCCGGAGATTCACCTCTTTCATGACACGTGCACCTTAAACCAGATCACGCTGTAGCTACATGACTCAACAAAGGCTGCCTCCTCTGCCCGAGGCCAGCCCACCTGAACTGGTTCTCGTGTCCATTGTTCCGATCATGACTAGGCGGCCGAAGCCGGTAGCCTTGCCCATTTACAACCCACAAACATCTCTTATCCCGCTTTCCTATCTTCTGCACCTGGCTCTGCTCCTTTCCTTCTGGGCCTTTATTAGGGGGAGGTAACGAAATTTACGATGAGGTGGTCCGGCTCTTGAATGCAATATTGACAAGGGATTGTGATGAACTAGTGGGAACCCCTCTTCGTAGATGTTTTGTATCAGATTTTATCAACAGTTCCTGTGTACGCCAAATATTTATTGTCTGTAATACAAAGGTTTTGGGAATGTACCAACGTGTAAAGAATTCGCCTGAAGGCCAAAAACTAGTATATAAGGAGCAACCCTCTTTGTACAAATTGAACAGGCTCCTAGACACTGCCCATGCGTAGTTTCTGTGACTTCTGTGTCCCTGCAGTAATAAACCTTTGGTCTTTGACGCCACCATCGAGAAGCCCGTGTTTCTGTTCATTTGCGCACCAAGGCAGGTGGAACTCCTGGGTCTTTGGGTGTTGTTCCCTGACACCTCTGGACGGAACCAAAAAGTCCAGAACTCCAACGTAGTGAGGCGTAGTTCCGTGGAGGGCCGGCCTCTCTTATGCGTTTGGAAATCTTGTGGATTTCTGCCCCACCGAGATGTAGGAACATGTGTCTCCTCCGCGGGGCGGCGATATCTGCAGCCTCAAAAAAGTCTCCAGGCGCTCAACCCAGTCTCTCCAGCGCGCTGCCCGAGAGGGCGGGGGCTCTGTGACGTCAAAGGGCTCCAAAGGGGGCCCCGTGGCCATGGTGCGCTAACTTGCAGAACGCCGGCGAGTCTTGATCGGGCGCAACCAGGCACCGGGGGCAGGACCTCAGCGTAGACAGATAGGCCGCAGCAACAAATTGGGCTTCCGCTGAAAAGCGCGCGCCAGGAACAGATGGGTGGGGCCACCCCCTCCTAGCGCAACACGTGGAGCAGGCAGGCGGTGCGGAGCGTGGAACCTCTTTCTGCCCGGTACCAGCACGACTGTTGAGGCTGGTATGTGCACTGGGGGCCTCTGGCAGGGTCACAGATGGGAGTCCAAAGGTGCCTCGGCAGCTTTGACACTCAGCAGCGCCGACTGAGCATGCACGAGTCCCGCTGTTAGTGCGAACGCCGCCACAGGCAGTGCATGGCAGCACTCACCCGGACTGGCGGAGCACCCAGGCGGCCACCGGTGACGACGGGTCAGGTCCGGCGGGCTTGTCCAGGCGGCGACAAGCAAACCAGAGCCGGTTAGGTGGCAGAGCTGCGGCGCACAATTTCTGGCTCATCCCTGCTAATTTGCAGGGATGCGCCAGTAATTGTAAATCTGCCCCCTGGTATTCTTGTAATTGAATATTGGTACTGCCATTGAGCTAATTCAGTATTTGTGCAGACACCTAGTCGTGTCTCCTGACATGAGTGAGGTCCTACACCTGTCTTCTGACTTTGAGGGTTTTAGACCTGTCCTCCTTGGAGAGGTCTTCCCCCAAACGTTTTGCTTTTTACCTCCACATTTTGCTGTACCTTTTTGTTGGCCTTAATACCCTGAACATTTTTCCACTGCTAATAAGTTCTAAAGCAAGTGTGCTTCTTTCCTAAACAAGTGTGTAATTTAAGTACACATGATTGGCATATTTAGTTTACTTGTAAGTACCTTGTAAAGTGGTACATCGTATACCCTGGACATGTAAGTGAAAATCTACTAGTGGGGTGCTGCACTGATTGTACCACCCATAGAAGTAGCCTGTCAACCCTGTCTCCGGCCTGTCACCGCAGTGCCTGTGTGCATTTAAAACTACTTGTCTAGCCTTAAACTTCTCTTTTATTTCATATAAGTGACCTCCAAGGGCAGAGTGCTATGTAAGTAAACGGAAGGACATGTACCTGGTTGTTTTACATGTCCTGGTAATGACACTATTCTGAGGCCTGCTCCTCCCATAGGTTAACATTGGAGATTATTTAAAAAACTTTAAACTGACATTACTGATTGCAGAGGAGTAGCTGCTTTATGTTTTATATTTTTGGATTGGTAATGACAAATCCCCTTTAATGGTGGAGTTGGATTTGATCTTACTAGTTTAAGAGTGCCACTTTTAGGAGGTGGACATTTATCTGCACTTAGTGCTCTATGTGCCTTACAGCCCATCTACAATATACGTCTGGGTATGATGACAGGTAGACTTTGTGCATTCCCTCTAGACAGCCACAAACACAAGATACTTCAGAGCATATGCATTCATCTGCATACTGATGGGTCTTCCTGGGCAAGTGGGAAGCCAGGCACTGACACCTACACTTCAATACGTAAGGTCCTGTCCTCACACAAAGCACTGATCAACCCCCCCCCCCCCATGAGTAGGCTGGTAGACAGGACTGGGCTGAAAGGGGACTTGTGTACTTCAAAGGGTTTGCTTTGAAGTCACCTACATATCAAAGGTACTTTTGTGTATAAGTACTGGGTCTCTGAACCCCCTCTAAAATCAGATGCTTTCTGGATCTTGAACTGAGCTTCTGCCGGAAGACCTGCTGCTTAAGGGACTCAACTGGGCTGCTTTTCTGCAAGGACCGATGTGCTGCTTGGTGCCGTGCTGCCTCCTACTCCCTGACTCTACTGGAAGGAGATCTGGACTCTGCCTTGACTCTAAGTGATCTGCTAGGGCGGGTTTTATTTCCCCCTGTACCCAAAAGCTCAGGGCCATCAAATACTTCTCTATTGCCCTTGGACTCTGCTCTCCAGGAGTCCAGCAATTGTCATTCTAACCCATGCTCTGCTTGAGGAAAGGTTAAGTGCTTATCGCTTGACCCAGGAGCAGCGCATGCCTAATCATCAGCGTGTTTTGATTCCTCAAGAGGCCGAGCTCAGCAAGCTCCCTGCAGTGGCAATAGATGCCACTGCGCCAAAGGAAGCCCCCTTACAGCTTGGCCTCACATTGCCTTGCCAACGCGAAGGTCTTGGACAATGTCAACTGTTTCATGCAGTGCCATAGGGTGGTGTCTGACCACTGTGTCTGTGTGCCAACTATCGGACTGCCGAACCCGCCCCAACTCCTCAAGGACAGACCAGCATGGCCTTGCAAGTCATCATCCCCCTACACCTCTGCTATTCTGCCCAGGGAAAGGATTCTGGGATTTGCACACCAGACTGGAGAGGTCCTTAAAGCCGATCTGCACACCTACAGATGGCTGAACCTCCAGCACACCCCGGTCCCGAAGGACCCGTGCAGATACTTTTAGCGAGGTCCAGTTGGGCACGAGATTACATGGGTGCTTTTTCTGAAGCCCTGCGAGCCACTGCTTGGATCAGGAACCTTTCACCCAAACCTGCAAGTGCTCTAGCACTTTGTTTATTATTATGCCTTCCAAGTCATAACTTGAAAAGAATACAATAAATTCTTGTCCTTTTAGCCTTAATGTGGTTATAATATGCTAAGCTACTATTATAAACCAGTGTGTTGCACAAATACTTTACACATTGCCTCTTTTGATAAGCCTGCCTGCTCTGTGCCAATCTATCGGAGGGAAAGCACAGGTTATCTTAGTTGTGTATCTAGATTACTCTGACTAGAATGGCGGGTTCTGACTGACCTGGGTGTTTACCTTAGTCAAGCTGAAAAACAATTTTTAATAGAGGAACACACCAAGGGGCATATTTATGAGAGCTTTGTGTCATGCTTCCACCACACAACGTGGGACATGCATGAGGCAAACCTCTAAGTCAGATTTATGAAGCCGTGACAAGCGCTTTCCATGGCTTTGAATGGATCAAAAAATCTTGAGTAAAGCAGTGCAGCACAAATTGCTGCATTGCCGTACTCTACCCTGGGAAGGCATTCCCTGGGCGTTGTGGTGGGTGTTCCTATGCAACTCCCACGACTCATTCCCAGACTTACAAGGAATTGTAGACCTGGTAATTCGCCAAACAGATATGCCTCCAAAGGAGAGGTGTAACAAGGAGAAATATCTTTATTTCTACTCGTTCTTTTCTCTTTCTATGTGTGATGCATTCTGCAGCACACATAGAAAAAGGAAAAAGCCTCACCGGATTGTTTTTGTGTAGGAAGGTGTCACGCCCTGCAAAATAAATTCCTGCATGCAACGCAGGCACCCTTGCACCATGGTGCAAGGGTGCCTGCATTGGCACTAGGTTGTCAACACAGCACCAGTGCAGGGTGAAAGGAAAGGAATGCACCGTATTGGACAAATACACTATATTCATACACTTTCCCTGTGATGCATGGCTGCACAGCAGGGTGACTTGCTGTGTTGCCCTGAACCACCAGACTAATAAATATGTCCCCAAGTGTGCATTAACTATCAGACATAGAACAGATTTTCCAGTTTTGGAAAGCGAACCTTGGTGGATAAATAAGTAGTTAGGATAATCCATAGATTTTTACTAACTTTTTTTATCATTCTCACTGGAGTAAAGGCCTACTTGCACAATTGTGTAAAGTCAAACTTCTATATGTTTGTCTAGTGCTTTGTGCTAACATTATGAGTGTGAATTAATGGTGCTGGTCTCAGTCTTACAAATAAGCTGCTTGTAGTGATAAAAGCCAGTGGGCATCAGTTTGAATACCTCTAGCCTGGCCTTACACAGATTGGATTGTGAGGACTATGTTCCCAGACAGTGGTAGTGTATTGCTCACATTCCTGTAGAAGAAGGAAATACACTTAGACACTGAAGTGAGGGCACTGGAGATATTGCTTCTTTGGATATTCTATGATCCATTTTGAGTTGCATGGAGAGGTTGTTTAGCCTTTCTGAGTGATCGCACTTAGCAGATGTTGTGATTGAGTTCAGAGTAGGAACTCAGACTCTGATTTGCAAGTAGTGGAAACATTTAGGTCGAGGCTGGCCTGTACCTTACTCCTTCAGTTGTCGGATGGTGTCCGACCTGCCAACTAACACTGTGCCACTGTGTGTCACACAATTTCCTTCCGTTTACAAGGTCACCTGGTGAGGAGCCGAAATCGTTCAGTCACAGAGAGTGCGAGCTGGAAACCACTGCAGAAAGTGGCCTTCCTGATCGATTTTGGAAGCTCTGAGCAGCCAATGTTCATTAATGGGAGTGAAAACACCTCAGGACATTAGCGATCGCCTAAGCAACCTTTGTTATTTGGGGCTTTTTTTTGGGCGAGGGTGGGGGTCTAGGTGAGAGGCATAGTACCTCTCAAGCAGCTCTTGGCACGACGCCACCACCCCTCCCTTATTAAACATTGAAATAAGTTCATAGGTTGGCTGGTCTGTGATAGGTAGGTGAATAAAACCCCCGGGTGCCATATTATCACGAAAGGGTTATACATTATCGCCGCTTTTATCGGCAGGAAACTGCCGATAAAGCGGCAATAATGGATTTGATAATATGCCCTTGTGAATTCCCATAGAAGCCCAGGTTCTGGTGTTAACCTGGGCTTCTATGGGAATTCACAAGGGCATATTATCAAACCCATTATCGCCGCTTTAGCGGCAGTTTCCTGCCCATAAAAGCGGCAATAATGTATCGCCCTTTCTTGATAATACGGCCCACAAATCGTTCTGCCTCAGTTCACAATGGTCAAGGATTGAGACATCCCGTATTTGATAAGTGTTTCTGTACTGCATATGTGTGTTTATGGAGAGCAGCCTTGAATTTGCTTAGAAAATTAATAAGCAGCCCAAACAAATCATTTAACCCCTTCCATGCGGCCGCGATTCTGCGCCTGTGTGGCAAAATCGCGAGTGGGCGGGTTTATGACGGCCCCCAGCCGTCATCAGCACACGAACGCCGTAGTGCATGACGGCTGGGGGCCGTCATCAGCATGCAAGGGGTTAAACGAACGAATGAATTATGACCAACTGTCTGCCAGTTGAGTGCAAACATGAGAACACCCTAAAACTATTGGTATTCCAGTTCCAATTCCTATATAAAAAAAGGTCCTGTGTGCTCAACAGAGTACTCAGGGGACTGGTGTGAAAATCAAGGCTTTGTCTTCATGTCAGCCAGCTTTAATTGTTTTCTTTTTACTTCAGAAGATTCTGATCCCTGCTGGAAGAACAGTCTAATAGTGATGAAGAACTTAGAAATCTGAATTCCTGCTGTGAAAAGGAACAATTGTGGAAGCCCTGTGGGTGCAGTGTCTGTCCAGAAGGATTAAGGTGTACCTAGTCCCTGGCATCTGTTGAAAATTCAGAGGAAAAAGAGTGAGGAGAGCAAACTGTTTCACACCTCATGTTTGTGTGGCATAAAGTCTCTCAATAGTGGTTCTAGGTGTGAGTCAGATATTGGCCTTTGAGAGGCCTTATTGCCAACAAGACATCTGCTTGTGCATGTCGCATCACCAGGGTACATTGGTCTGTGGCTGGGTGCAATGACCCAAGACCTTTACGGCCACATGCATCATCGGGACATTTTTTGATTCCTTATTTGCGAAAAATAGGGAATCGCAAATAAGGAATCGCAAAATGGGATGCATTAATTTATTCGCATAATTTTTGCGATTCGGTGAAAATCGCAATTTTTACCGAATCGCAAGGATTATGCGAATTCTAAATTGCGATTTCGCAATTCCTATTGATTCCTATGGGCCAAAAGGCCCATAGAAATAAATGGGAAGGCATTGACATTTTTCGAATTTCTATTTGCGATTCGCAAAATGTTAATGCATTACATTGGTGCAGGGGGGGGGGGTCCAAATGACCCCCCCCGCACCCCTGAAATGCATTTTTAAGTGCATGCTTCACACACACATGTCCTAAGGACATGTGTGTCTGTAACATTACAGTGTTTAAAATGCAATTTGGAGCATTTTTAAACTTTTTCGCAAATTACAACGAGGTTCAACCTCGTGGTAATTTGCACCCCCTAATTGCGAATTCGCAATTTAAAATGCAATCATGCATTGCTTTTAAGGAATCGCAAATTTGCGATTCCTTAAAAGCAATCGCATTTTTGGAATTCACTAAATATAGCGATTTTCCACAAAATGTTTGATACATCCAAAAAAGATATTTAGGAATCGCAAACGGCCGCATTTACCGATTCGCACCGTTTGCGACTCCTAAATACCTTGATGCATGTGGGCCTTAGTCACTTAATGGCTGGACCTAGGCGTTAGGGTACCATTTCTAGAACCACCTATTTACTTTGAGGTCAAGCACACATATGGGAAGGCCATTCTTGTATTTTAGAGACATACAGGAGCCCTGGATATCATGAGAAAGGAAGCCCATAACATTTGAAACTGTCAAGCAGTGGAAGCATATTTATAAGGACATGATACTCTACAAGAAAACACAATGACACAATAATTAACTATGATTAGTGATTAGAATCATTGCAAAAAAATGCTTCTTCCCTGAATAAAACATCAAAACATATTACATAATTAGTTAATGTCTTAAACTATATATGCAAAAAACAATTGAATAATTGTTTACAAAACATTTTTTCAATTTCATTTTGTTTTTCTCTCCATTAAATAAACTGCCAAGAGGCCTGGTTGTCTATGGTGGCATCTGTGAGTTTCTGCCATCTAGATTGGAATCCAGAATTTAGTTGTCTATTGCTGATTTTCAGAGGGCCTGAATAAAAGATAAAAGGGCAAACATCGAATTATTTCCAAGAGAAGAAGTCAATAAGGAAACGCGAAAATGTCAGGAGAACAGGCCAAGTGGTTTAAAAATGACTTTTAGCAGACTGTCTTCAGATTACAGAAGGAATGAGAAAACAAATGAAAGCCTCTTTGGTGTTTACTTTAGATGATAGCTTCCCCAGAAATATGCAGCACATTTTAATATTTAGACATATTTATCCACAAAATTCGACTTTTATTAGGCTACTGCTTAAAATTGCATGTGTTTATATATTGGAAGTTTCTTCATGTTTTCTGGGCCAGAACAGATTATGTGTGCAAAATATATTACTCTACTGTTTGGAACAAAAAAATATGTTGAGGCCACTTGATAAGTTTTTTTTTTAAATTGCTGTCAAGTTATGATCAAACTGGTTTCAAGAACTGTTTTAGTGTAAATACATAAAAGTGTCCTGTTTGTCGCTGTTTTGATGCTGCGTGTTGATGTTGAACAGTCATAGTTCAAGATGTTTTCAAATGTCTGAATTTGTTGTTGGTTTTCAACAGGGAAGATTTTCCACTGGAAAGCTTTAATTTATTAATGGTGCGAGGGGGGTTATAAAGCATTCGCTTTGAAACTTCCACTGGTAGAACCTATGAAAATGCTCACAATTAAAGTAAAATAGTTCTCAAATAAAAAAACAAAACTTAGTTGTATGACTGTCAACATCCTCGCCCACAGTGCCCCATGAGTTTATCCTGCTGCCTTTACCAGAATTCAGTCAAGTCTTAGCCCACACACTTTGATCTTTCATGAGTTTTTCAGAGGTCAACCTGATTCTCAATCTGAAAGCTTAATCTGAACATGAAAGAGCATATGAATGCCTCAGCTAAAAGTGACTCATATGTGCTGAACCACCTTAAAAAAGTAAAGCCCTTCATACCCATAGAAGACCTGAAGACTGTGGTGCAATCCTTAGTCCTCTCCAAGCTGGACGACGGAAACGCAAAGATCCCGGGCACCCCAAAAACACACTTAGCCTCTTTGAAAGCTACATTCCACGCAGTGGCCAGACTACTGTCAGGGGAGAGTCGCTTTGACCACATCACTCCCACTCTCAAGATACTCGACTGGCTATCAATTGAGGAAAGATGGATACTCAAAACTGCCTGTATAACCCACAAAGCTCTCTAAACAGAAAAAACTGTTTACCTTGCAAACAAACTATCAAATCTGGCCAAAAGAGGCCTCTGCAAAGATCAACCAATCTACTCTTGATTCCGACCAAATTCAAAAAAGAAAAATCTGACATCGCTCCTTCTCTGGGAATGCTACCAGAACCTGGAACTCGCTGCCTCAGGTATTACGTGACAATCAATCATACTATCACTTCAGGAAGAAACTTAAACTTCTTCTTCTCAATAAATACTTAGGACTTCCCCCCTAATCTATTTGGCTTGCCTAATGCTCCTACACCGCACTCCCCAAATAAATCTGAGCATCACTACATACTACCTCGGGCAAAAACTGTGCCTCTACTCTCCCCACCTCCGCAACACCCTACCGTATCTTCCTCAGAATTATATCGTCAACATATCATACGGTCTATTGTATACTTCTTACGTATACTGTTACTATGTATCTGTATATACTCCATGTATTTACAACATATGTATCATATGTAGTTACTCCATATGTAACTCGTGTAACTGTTACAATTCACAACACCCTACTATACTACCTCTGAACTATATCGCCCACATATCCTGCTGTCTATCGTACCCTTCTTGTATATACTGTTACTATGTGTTTGTAGTTACTCCATGCATTTGTATTTACTCCATATGTAACTCTTGGAACTACTACTTTACCAACTCTGTAAAGCACTCTGATACCTTTGGGTCAAGTTTGCACTATACAAAACTATATAAATGAACAAAAAATAATGTATTCTGGACCTTGGACGAAAGTAGCAGTAAAGAGAACATCAGTAAAACATCAATAAAAATGTCAATATTAAGACTGAATTTCTCTTGTTTACCAAGAGACCCAAGCAACCCCAGACTCAAACCTAGTTCTCCACATTAAACCTCCCTGGCTTAAGTCCTCTCCCACCAGCTGACAGACCATGCAAAGTCTCGGTGATGCAACCTTAACACTGACCTCTCATTTAATCAACACATCACAGGAAGACCAAGATAACTTTGTTTTAACTCTTCATCTTGAAGAAAGTAAAGTAGTTTCTCCTGAAAGACAACTTCAGAACAACTGCATAAGCAGTACTCATTTTCCTTCTAGATGGAGAAATGCCTTACACAGCAGTCTTCCCGATAATACCCTAGGACCCCTGAAAGTTATCCTTCACTTAGTGTACAGCTCATCAAGGTCTCAAAGAAATGTGATCACATCACCTTCCCCCCCAAAAACTTTTAGAGACCTACACAGGGTATCACGTCCAGCCCTGAACATCTTCAAGGCCAGCTCCATCACATAAAGGCCTCAACAACAAGACCCCAGCTTACCTTGAAAAAAACTAGGCATATGCCGGGCACAAAATCAGAGCAGGACCCTCAATATCGCCAGACAGGAGACAGCATTGTGCGTAAAAGAAAAAACAGACAGCAGCCATTTCCGATGATACGCCTAGGATCTGGAACAGCATCACTATGAACGTCAGATCAGTAACAACACTCTTCAATTTGGGAAAAAGCTGAGGGCATACCCCCTTCAAATGGCACTGCTCCTGGCCCATTACTCTACCCTGTACCTTCCTCCAATGACTGGCTCTTTCCTATGGTCATATCCTTGCTCAGTGTTCCGCTGGTGTCAGGCTGGGTTTGAGATCCCCAAATTATGACACATATATGTGTACATACAAACATACAAGCAGTGGCATAACGAAATGTGAGGGCCACCCTCTGCAAAATACATAGAGGGGGCTCCCCACCCTCCAGACCCAGTCAGGAACTCTAATGCACCTTTACTATAGTACACACAGTTATTATATTATAAAGTGCTTAAAGATCTTTGGGGTTTAGTACAATGTAAAAATAGAACAATAGTTTCATTCAGACAGGCAGGGAATGTGTTGAGTAGTGGTAGCTAGGGGGGCCCACCTCCTGTGCACAGAGCCGGAGAAGGCCTCCTGGACTGCAGGGGCAAATCTAACTCCACTGTATACAAGAATGCACACAAATTACTTACAACCATACATTTAAAATGATGTTAGATGAGGTAACATTCATCCCTTCCTTTGATAAGATCAAGAATGCCCTGTAAGTTGCTATGGAAAAGATTAATAGTGTGTCAACACCAAGTGGTTCCATTTTGCAACCATGGAACATGACTGATCATCTTGTAGTAGCACCACCTAGTATTGAATAACTTTACCAATATAAGATCTCTACAATATCCCCCACCCTGAGCCCTGACAATTGCTAAAATAAAGTTGCTAAACTCTTAGTTTTGTCACTGAACTTATTATGAACTGTTTTCCCCCTGGATCACCTACTCTAGTTGACCTCTTAGATTCATAGTTTTAGTTGGACATGTGCTGGCTTATCCAAAGAGTACATTTAGCTGCACTGTATTTGAGGGAGTCTTTAGGGATGGTTTATCTCTTCAAGGGCCTCTCATAAGGATTTACTGTTCCCAAAGAATTGTGCTGCTAGTGTTTTTAGTTAAAAAAAAAAGCTCAAGTAAAATGAGGGAATTATAGCACCATTAGGTTGGGAAGTCCGCACAGTGAGTGTGCAAAGAGGAATTTTTAGATTAAGAAATGCAATAATATTAAGATATGTTGTCTAGCTGTGAAATGCTTTGCAATTACATTTAATTCCTAGTCACATGTTATTTATCAATCAATCAATCAATGTTTGTTAAGCGCGACTTCTCACCCGTGAGGGTTTCAATGTGTGTCATTCCGGCAGTCCATGCCACATCTTTGAAGAACCTCTTATCAATCATTGGCTTTTTTAAATTGTGAATCAAGCAATAGTGTTTGGGAAATGTTGCAATAGCATACAGTAATGCTCAAAGACTTGGTAAGAGATACTTCTTGCTGTGGGATCATGGCTAAGACAACTGCTTGTTCTTTCATCAATCTTCAATATAGTTGATCATAAATTTGTACTCCTCTGATTTAATAATCCATACTGAATAAAGGATCTTGAAATTCAATGAATCTGATCCTACCATCAAAGGGAACCATGCCTAATAAGTAAAGTTAGCCCTTTTCCCCAAAAATTTCTAATGTGATCAATGGGTGTGAGACAATGGGCAAGGTTTACTGATTTTTTCATGCAGTGCAGTGCAGCATCCCCATTTGCTGTTCCTTGCTGCATGAGGCAGAGAAACATCTTAGAGACATATCTGCTGAGAATGGCCTGCTACTGCTGTCATCCTCCATGCTGGAACACAAACAGGCTGTCATGTGCACCACTACTTTGCTTAATTTGTAAATGAAAGAGTGCCTTTGGCCGTATCTCTCCTCAGAAGCCAAGGCTGGTGCAAATAAATGTTGGCACACAAATACCAAGGCTGGTAGTTTTAAATCCACCTCTGCCTCTCTGATCCACTATCAACATCTCCCTGCCTGTTTATCTCACTCTTGCAGGTTCCCGCTTTCTCTGTTTGTGATGGTTTGCTGTCTTTCTCTTCCTCCGTCTTTCTGAAATGTGTGCTTTTCTCTCTCTTACTTCAGTAACTGTCTGATGCACAAAAATAAGTGTTGGGCCCCAAAAATAGGTGCTGGTGCCCCCCAATGGCAACAGCGAGCTCAGATTAAGCACTGGCAACACACAGCCTCGCAGAAGTAAGTGTGCACTGTTGAGCATAACATTTTTATTTGAAGCATAGCCTTCAGTACAAATTCTAATGCCTAGAAAAACTATGAAACACTCTATTCACTGAATGTGTGCTGTGTGCTGCAGCACATATTCAGTGCATGATTTTTGTGAGAAATAAAAACAGTTATCCTGGTTTGCACATGCTTAAAAGAGGCAAACATTTTGATGCAATTCCAAGTTTGGCTATCATAGTAGATTGGGCTTTGAACCAAAACCAATTGGTGTTTGCAGTGATCCACCCGAGTAACACCCGACTAACACCTCCTTAACGCAAAGCCAATGAACGCAAAGCACAGCGCATTTTGGCATGAAAAAGTGCACCTTTCTAACAAAAAAAACTTTCTCATTGGAAAGTAACCACCAATGTGAGATTTTGTGCAGCTTTCTGCCAGGACAAGCCTTAGTTAAATCTGGCCCAGACTGTCTTGCTTTTCCACAGCCCCTGCAGTGCAAGACAACCAAACACTGTTAAATGTGAGTGCTTGTGTCCTCTGCTAATTGGTTTAAGTACTTGTTCTGCAAAGAAAAGCTGGTCTCCTCAGCCTCGTTAACTTTCTGGCTAGATGTGTATGAGCAGGGTATGTCCAGACGTGGGTCCCTTGCCCACTTTGCAATTGGATTCAAGCTAGCCTGGCTGATGAGGGGCGTTAGCCCGAAAACAAGTCCCAGGATGCTTGTTTCCGGTTCAGGGAAGACCTGGCTTGGCAGTTCGGGCTGAACTGTTCCCATGAGGCACAGGGTCAAGACTGATTTGCATATAGCTGGGTCTAAACTAAGGTGGCGAAGTGAGCTAAAGAACGATGATGGATTCAACCCAGATCTGTGATTGCGGGTGAGTAGCGGAAAAGGTTCAGCGCTCCGTCCATCATCTCCTTGTGTTTGCTTTGATGAGCAGTGAATGCCAAACTCAAAGAAGTTGGATTGGAGTGTAGGGTTAAAGTACAAAATAATTATCACAGTAGCAATAAAAATGTGAATGTTCAGTTAGAATTGTGACAACACAACCCTTGCTTTTTTGCGTGGTCACCTCTTTTTGCTGCATTTCCTTGCTGCTGTATGGACTCTGAACACTAGGATGCTGCCATCCAGTAACCAGCACATGTGCTCTGACCCCTAAAAACATTGAGACTTGGCTAGCTCTTGCTTGGCATTTTTAACTTACCTATAGGTTCCTAGTATATGGTACTCTGTCTACCCAGGGTCTGTATGTTAAAAACCACTAGTAAACTACAGCACCTATTGTCCCACCACTAAAGTGACAAGTGTGTAAATATAAACCTTAATTTTTAATACTGCAAAGCCACCCCTGAGGTGAGCCCAAAATATCCATAGGACAGCTTGCATGGCTATTAAAAAATAGGACATGTGTACTTAAGTATTACAAGCCAATCAGTGAAACATCTCTAAAGTTGCTTTTCACTGTGGTAAGGCTGGCTCCCCCATAATAAAAAAAGACCGGGTTACATTATAACACCTTATAACACCTTATAACACAAAGTTTAAGGTTGGAAATATCTAGAACCATGATTCTATTGCTCAAATTAATATGGGTGTCCAAATGTTTCTGGACCCTTGGCTGGTGTTAGAGTATATTCTTTTCCACTTGAAAATGTAAAGATTGGACACTGAGAAACTTTTTCTCGACTTTCTGCAGCTTGGTCTCCCACACATGGGCCCTTTTCATAGAATAAAAGCTATGCTGGATATCCTCATCTCGTGCACTGTTGTGCCCGTTTTCTGGCGCTGGTACGTCTGAATTTCCCCTCTGCCTGCTTTCCTCAAAATTATATGGATTTATATGTTTGAATGTATCTTCAGCACCTTTCCACTGGAGCCATCTTGGTTGCTTGCTCCTGGATTATATTTATCTTTTTTTTCATTTAGAGATGTTGCCTTTCTATAAGTGTTTATGTTTCTGCCACACTAATCATTTCATTTATCCCCCTGAGATTCCCGACACTCCACACACTGGCTCTTCAAACTGGAGCCTAAGGGGTACATTACGAGCCGGGCAGTTTTCTGGCTGATAGTTTTTCACGCCGATTCCTGGAATTTGAGATATTTGGGGCTTTGATAATGGAGGAAGAGGCAGAAATACTCAGATTATGCAAATTTGTGAAATAGCATGCAGGATTTGGTGTTTTCCACACTGATTTATGTATGTTAGTGTCCAGTATTTCACCCAGAGACTCCACCTGCTTGCTACTGGACAGATCTCCAGGTGAAATACTCAAGAGCCACAAAGTTACCAGGGAACTCATAATCGCAATTGGGCCAGTAAATCCTGTTTCTGGCATTTAGCAGCCCCACCAGGGGTACTGTGGGACTCATAAGAGGTAATTGCAGAATGTAGACCTTTACTCCCTCTCATGTATTGTGGCCCGCAATACCACTCTCACTCACTACCTTATTCTGCACCCAATGTCTACAACTAACTGTCTTGAATTTCAGCTGCCATGTCTTTCCTCAATCTTTAGGTTTTCCTATGCCCCATCTCATTTCCATAATGGTTTCTGTTATCTGCTCGCTAAACACTTCAGTTCAATGCTATTGAGATACAACTTCACTGGTGGCCCATCTCCAATGTTCTGGATAAAGATGCCAATCAGAATTGTTCACGGTGCTGATCCTTGTGACACCCATTGGTTACCATCATCTTTTACTTTGGGGAACAAAGACTGTACAGGAGAAAGACAGCTTTACCTTCAAACTTCTATGTTGCATCACTGCTTTCAGCCTTTAGTATTTATGGTGTGACCATATGCCAAGGTGAAACCAATGTGCAATGTTTTACCTTTTGCATTCTATAATTTAAATCTGACCAGTAAGTACTTTGTAGAACTCAGAAACCACCGACCGAAAATAAAGTTTGTATCTTCCCCTTCCCTCCTCCCACCCCCCTTCCCAGCAGATCATCGGAAGCTCACAAACCTCTCAACTATAGTGTGGTGTAGGGGTTTCCAACTTTTTCTGTACTGAGAGCTACTTATGTTCAATGAAACACATTCAGAGCTACTAATATTATTGGAATTGTATAATCTCCATTTTTTATATGTATATTAATTCAGCCATGGAAAAGCTTTCTAATTTAATACCTGTTTGGAGACCCCTTTTGGTTTTTAGTGTACTACATCCATTTCTAAAATTTGTTTTACAAATCCCAGAATGAAAATTTAAAAAAATGGCTGGGTTGAAGTACTCCCCCAGGGACCTGGGAAACTTGCAAGCTCCGCCCAACCCTGGCTCACTAGTCGGGCTCCCATTGGCTTTCCCCATCTTCTACAAGTCCATTGGCTTCTATATTGACTACCAACTCTGATTTGAAGAACTGGTGTTTCCTAAAATATAAGGAAGCATAAGGTAGTGTGACTATGCACCCAAATGCAGAAACCTTGTTCATTCTCTTGCAGGTACCCACAGAAGCCAAAAAGACTTTATCAAAGTGCCACTACGTTCCACTTCGTCCTTCTCTAAATATTATATGGGGCAAAAATGTATTATGTAGCCTTTACCAGACCTTTGCTTCAACAGACACATTTTGAATGACGACCCCTATATATGATAGGTAGGAACTACCCAAGAGCATCCTAGCCTCTCTATCAGGGGAGTAGCTACCATTGGTGCAGCAGGTGCAGTGCACCGGGCCCAGGTTCTGCTTGCTGGGAACATTGAATGCTGAAAGTTGCTGTATTTTACTACCTCCACATCAGTCAAAGGGGTTCTTTTCTTTGCCTGTGTCAGGGCCCAGAGTATCATTTCTACAAATACTATAAAAAGATGAATAAATAGTTCTTCTGGACTGCATCTACCAGAATGCACCTGGGGAGGATTGTTGCAGGCTTGCCAAAACGGGGTTTGATCAATCGATTAGTATGTTTCTATTTGCCTGTCCGAAGTCACTTGAGGGTCACTTAGTTCATATCAAAATATATTGCTGCAACAGATATCTTTCTCAAATAAAAGATGCATGTTTCAACTACACGTTAAAGTCTGTGCATCACTTCCAGAGAGATTTGGGATAAATACAAAGGGTCAGATTTACAAGCCCCTTGCGCTTCATTTACGCCGCCATTGCGTGACTTTTGTGACGCAGCGGCGGCGCAAATCCTGCACCAAGGTGCGGGGTACTTACAACGTGACGCATCTGGGAGATGCGTCACGTTGTAAAGCCCTGCGCCACATGTAGGCGTTCCTGCGCAGGGGGGGCGTTCCGGTGCAGGAAGGCCTCCTAAAAGTGGCTGAGTGAAATCTACAAGATTTCACTCAGTCACTTTTAGGCCCATGCTGCGACAAAACCCTGCGCCTGCTTGAAGCAGGCATAAGGATTGACGCAGCACTAACTAGATAGGGCCCCCAGAGCATTGCTGGAGTCGCGTCGCAAGCGCGACGCAACTCCGGCAATGCGCCACTTTTGCGGCACAGATGCGTCACGCATAATGCGGCGCATCCATGATGGTGGAGCCGTGGCGCAGAATAAGTGGCGCATCCCTGCTGATTTGCAGGGATGCGCTAGTTATTGTAAATATGCCCCAAAATATCAGAGAACTTGCAATCCAATGAGAAAAAACTCAGCGCTCGTGGCGCTTACGAAGTTAACATTTTCGAAGCCTATGTCGTTTTATTGATGCTCGGCTAAAATTTTCCTTTGAGTGAAATTTTAAAACTTGAGGTTATCGAGGAAGTTGGTTCATTAAAGTGCTAGCCGCTGGCAACCGCTGTGACCTTCGGATCACAAGCTCAAGGACAAATCAAGTCGTTATCCCTTCTGCTGTCAACACACCAAACGGCAAAATCTTCTAATTTAGGCAATATGTAAAGGTGTTATAATTATTAAGGATCTCATAGAAAAGTACTTTTCAACAAGAACAGTTAACCATTCGAAAAGTGTCTTGAATCCGTTGGCATTAAATGTAACAGTGCTTTTTTGTAACCTTAACTCCTTTTGAGCTTGGTGCAATGGTTTTACTCTGCAAATGTTGGAGTACGTGATCGATTATGTGGCAAATGGTTAATTATGTGGAAATGCCATGGCTGCAGAATCGCACGATTTCAGCAGTCCTGATCACAGCCAAAATAAGATATTCATGTGATGTTAATGGGAATTTGCTCGACCTGATGATGCCTGCAACCTCGACGTGAGTAAATTGTACCCTCACGTTTGTCTCAGCTTTGCAAATGTAGTTATCCTTGTATGTATAGAATGGAAATGTTTAATGAACCGTTCTCAAATTAATAATATGTCATTATCTGTTTATATTAGACACTGGTAAAAAAAAGGGTATACAACGTGCATTCTGAGGAAAACACATTAAGCTTATTTTCACTGTAATGCAAAATGTACTTTTTTATTGCCTGTGAATGTAGTAGATTTTGTACATGTTATTTTTTGTTAAGCTGTAAAATGTATTATGATGCCTGTAATAATTAATATTTTATCAAATTCTGCAGCTGCCCTGTAAACATGTATAATATAGACTATACAATCTTTGGCAGAAAATTTGCAGGTGTGGAACACAATTACTCAGTCTCATATATTTAAAGAGTTCCTTGGCTCCCTGGCACATATATCCACGAGCTGTTTCCATACCCTTTTCCTTACTATATATTAGTTTTTTATGTGTTTTGTAAAGAATTCACATTTTTTTTGCTCCATTTGGAGCACTACAGACTTTCCTTCTCGTGTCTCTTGTGGCGCTCAGTACTTCACATGGGTACCAATTCACAATGGAGTGATGGGCACTGAAACAATATTTTAAGAGTAATACGTTATCTTCTCATATATGAATTGGTCACAAAATACCCAAACCCAAGGAGTTCAACGTCCTTTATCTATTTCTACTAATTGTATATGTGTATTCTAGGACTATTTCATATTTTGGCATTTTGGGGCCATTTCACAGAGGCATATAGGAGTACATCAAGTAGTACTACTTGCAGTAGTACTGTTGTAGTATTACTTATAGTAATGGTGTAGTAAACACAATTATATTAATGGGTAATTCCGACCATCTTTAATAGGGGCTTCATGAAGCCAAACGAATAGGGTACACAATAATTCCTGACCACTTTGCACACTAATGATGCATTTCCTCCAGTAAAAAAATACATTAATAACCTTTAATGGAAAGCTTCAAGAGTTGTTACTTTAGAGTAAAACAACTTTTCCTGTCCACCGCACCAATCTCGTGCTGTTTGAGTGGAGGGAGCCATCACTCACTTCCTGTTGAGCACTTGCAGAGCGGCCATTGTGGCAGGGTGACGCTCTAGTGCTCCACCAGCAGCAGGCTACATAAACTCAGTACAGCGCCGATGCGCAGAGGACAGCGAGCGAAGGCTGAGGTCTAAAGCTGCGCTAGCGCTGCATTGTAATTGGTTTTAATACTTTTAATTGATAACTGCACTGTTGCTAGTCTTCTTCATCTCCTACCTGCATTGTGCTTTCTTACTCGGTACTCCCCGTTCCACAGCAGCAATGTTGTGCTGTTTGAATGGAGGGAGCCACAATATCACTCACTTCCTGGTGAGCACTTGCAGAGCGGCCATTGTGGCAGGGTGACGTTCTAGTGCTCCACCAGCAGCAGGCTACATAAACACAGCATGGCGCAGACGTGCAGCGGACGCGTGCAGTGGACGCGCGCAGCGGCCATGCTGCGGGCGCGCCAAAGTCAAGCCCGTCTGCGCCAGGCCAGGACCCGGGACCCTAACCACTGCCCCTTTGCACAGCGATCTGAAAAAGGTTCACCCCCCACTCAGTTGTTGCATCTCTGCGTGAATACCCAGCCTAACTGCATTCGCCTTAATATGGAGGGAACCATTGCTACATGCTCTGGCTTCAATTTCTCAGTCAATACGCATTTAGAAGGACTAGATAATGTCATTACTGCCCTTCAGCATACACAAAGCCACATCAAACCCAAGTTAACCACCTCTAATAACTTTTCCTTCTATAACATCAATTGTCGCTCCCTCCCAAAACATCAGGTGGACATCTCTGACCTCTTAGTGGATCAACAACCTGACACCATCTTCCTCACCGAGACATGGCTTAATGGCGGCTCTGGCCCTGACGTAGCCAGAGCCCTTCCACACAACTATGCCATTGTCAGGAAAGATAGAGAAGACTGGGTGGAGGGATCGCCATTATTTAAAACAAAATCTTTAGCTGCAAATTTGATGAGTTACTGGTCCCCGGCTGTGAAGCAGCAGTAGTTCAAGTTTCAAAAGACCTTTATTCGAATTTGTTAAAATTCATAAAAGTACCGAACACATCAAAGAACATATACATACACAATATACAAAACAGTTAAATAATTTACATTTCATAGTGAAAAAGCAATTCATACAGCGGTTAGACAATAAATTCCATAAACTTATAAGGTTTTAGCAGTAGTATTTTAGACTGAATCTGATTTCAAGGACTTTCCATCGTCTTGCGTGCGCGTATGGCTAGTCTTAGAAAGGTGCTAGTGCGAAATGTCAGTTCATCATTGTCCAAGGTGAGCAGCAGCATATAAGATTCCTGAAATGTAAGAGGTCTAAGTTTTCTAAAATACGGGATTAAAAGCCATTTGGTATATCTCGCATAAAATTTACAGAAAAACAGAAAGTGCAAATCGTCTTGAGGGCTTGTGCCGTCGCAGGGGCAGGGGGTAAGGTCAGTATGGTGTTGATACCCCAAAGGAAAAGAGAGCAAAAATTTCACAGTTCCTGCCCTTAGACAAAACAGTAGAGATCGTTCCCAATTTGACATAGGCAATGATAAATAGGGTGACATGATTTGCATACAGAGACCATTGCCAATGTATTTTTTGACCCCTGATTTCTGTAGTTCAATTCCAAGCCGTTCATTACGGTAAAGTGCATAGAGTGCCTTTTGGACCTCATATTTGTCCTTTGGTTCGATAGCCGTTGGCTCAGTAAACAAAGTACCTCTACCAATTTCATTAAATATTTTAAAAACTTCTTTAAGCCAGGGGATCTGCATGGCATTTTCACTATTAAGGCAGTCCCTAATGATGTTTTGCGTAAGGGCAGCAGCCTCATTCCTCCAGATTCTGATCCAGAAGAGTGCTGGTCTTGCTTTAATAAAGTCGTTTATAAAAGGGAGGTTGAGTTCATTATGACAGATGAAATTGGAAGAGGAAATTGGTGCTCCCAGCAATTTCCTGCAAAAACGGTTTTCCTCTCTTTGAATACCAATGCTGCTGGCCGATCCCCAGACTTCGGCTCCATACGTGGCAACAGGGGAACACTGTAGTTTAAAAATTTTAACAATAGCTTTAGTGGCACCGATTTTCTTAGGGCGGGGGAGACTCAGGACAGAGTTATTGGCTTTCGAGAACTTGCTCGTGGCGTGGGCCACATGCCCACTCCAAGAGCCGTTCGCAGCGAAAACCAACCCCAGATAAGGGAACTTATGGACAGATTCAAGTTTATCTGTTCCAATTTGAATAGTACTGAGTTTCCTTTTGCCCGGCCCACAGGGCATGATAAAAGACTTTTTAAAATTAACTTTCAAATCCAGTCCCTCCATAAAATTTACAAAACTATGTACAAGCAGACGTAGAGCGTTAGGTGTACGTGCCATAAGGACAGCGTCGTCTGCATATAAAAGTACGGGCAAGGGATTTCCTAAAATGATTGGGACGTCAGGGGTAGCTTTCTTTAAACAGTTGGACAGGCCATTAATATAGATAATAAACAGCAGGGGTGCTAAAACACACCCCTGTCTCACCCCCCTCCCTATCTTGATGGCTCCCGATACCTCTCCGCCCATCCCAATACGTACCCGAGCTTTCAAGTCAGTATGGAGGTAGGCTAAGAATCTAACAAGAGTGGCATCGAGACCGTTTGACAGGAGGGTTAACCATAGCTTGGATCTATTCACTAGATCGAATGCGGATGAAAGATCCATAAAAGCTAGGTAAACGGGGGATGAGCGAGCAATGCAGTATTTATCTATTATCAATTTTAAGTTTAGGCATTGCTCGACTGTTCCTACCCCACTCCTAAACCCCATCTGGCAGGGGTCGAGAAAGTCAGAATCGGACGCCCATTCCAGTACCCTGTTATAAATTATTCGTCCTAGTATTTTTAGAGTATTATCCAGGAGGGAGATGGGACGATAGTTTACTGGGTCAGTTCTGTCTCCCTTTTTATAGATGGGGACAATAATACTAGTAGCCCAGGTGGCAGGCATGGCTACGTGTGGAAGACTGTTAAAAATGTTTAAAAGTATTGGTGTCCAGAGATCAACGTTAAATTTGATGATGTCGATAGGGAGGCCGTCCGGCCCGGGCGCCTTATTACCTAAGCTCTCTTTGATAGCTTTCCTGACTTCTAAATCCGAGATCTCTAAGCCTGCTGTTTGGTTCAGGTTAGGGAGAGGTTGCTCATCAGAGGGGGCGGCATAAATGTTAGAAAAATGGGTCTCCCAGGCTGAGCTGGTTATGTTGCAGCTAATTTTTGTAAGCTCTTTGCCCATTTCCCTCGTTCTTCTAACTGCCGACCAAAATGGGCCGCTGCCACCCAGATTGGCGCTGATAACCAGCTTATCCCAGTGATCGGAGAGCAAATCTGCCTTCCTTTTTGATGTTTTGTCTTTATAGTTTTTCCTGGCAGCTCGAACCACGTCCTTACACCTGGGATTGGCAGAGAGGGCCTTTCTTAACTCTCTATTGGCCACGGAGCAAGATGTATCAAACCACCGTGGCTCTTTGTGGTCAGTAGAGAGTGGGACTGACAGGAGGTTTTTTATATTGGTGCATAAAGCTTCAAAATTAATAATCAGTTCTTCATTATTTGTACTTGGGGAGGAGAGGCATTTCAATAAATCCGGATGTGCCTCCCGAATCGTATCAATAATGGCCCCACAATCAATTCCTCTCCATTTAAGGCGAAGGCCGTCAATTGAGGGTGTGATATCCCTTGCTCCATTTAAATTCATAAAAATTGGACTGGGTGCGAGGTTAAAAATAGCAAACAAAGGATTATGATCGCTGAAGGACGTTTGCACCACGGTAGATTTGATTAAGCAGTCCGTTAGCACAGGTGATGTAAAAATGTAATCGATGATTGAACCGTTATCCCTGCCCTTAAACGTAGGGGCATAGGGAAAATTCATATCATACCCTACGCTCATTACATCAGCAAGATTAAAATCAGAGAGTATGCTAATCAGTTCCAAACCCCTGCGGTCATTACAGTGATCAAAATTAGTGGATCCATAGTTATCTATAAGTTTCACATTAAAATCTCCCCCGATCAGAATACTGGTCTTAGTGTCTACTGACAAAGAACAATCAATCATGTTTAAAACCTTAGATAAAGCAGCAAAGTTTTTGTTCGGTACACCATTAAAATCATTGTTGTAAAAATTAATTAAATAAATTGTGGTCTTTGATTTCAATTTATATTCCAGAATTTGAATGTTGGAATTGGCAAGGTTGTCTGACTTCAAAACATTAATTATACCGCCTGCCAAAATTCTAATCCCCATGAAGAGTCCACCCACCGCTCTTCCAAAGCTAGGTTTTGAAGATGTCAGGCTGAAACAGTGGTAGCCTTCAATATACAGGTTATCAACAGCCCAAGTCTCTTGGAACATAAGTATATCTATGTCATGAATTAGTTCGGTCCAAGCAGGGTCAGAGAGCTTAGATTCTAAACCTGCGACATTCCAGCTTAGAATTGATAGGCCGTGTTTGAACCCCTGGTTAATAAATGTACGCCTAGTATTCCCATTATCATAGATAGTTGGTTCGTTTGTAATGGCCGGAATGCTATCCGACAATATGATTTCTGGAACTGCTATTTTAACATGGAGCGATGCAGGTGAATTTATAATTGTGGCATCCTCTTGGTTACAGGCTTTTGCGTTGTTGCGTAATTCTTTATTAAGGGGTGTGCTCAGTCAATCCTGTTCGTCTAATGATGATAGGTAGTCGAACCGATTGAAAGTTGGGACATTGTACATTGGCCTGGCTTGTGTCATCTGTGCAAACTGGAATGGGTTGGGGATTGAGTAGGACCTATCCCTGTGTTTGCTCTGGTGCATAGTTGGGGCTTGAAAGTACTGTGGGTGGTTTGGGGTAGGTATTGGCATAGGAGGTTGTGGGTGCCAATTGAGATTGTTGGGAAAGGCGGCATGTAAGTTCTGATTTTGGGCAAAAAGGGGTGATTTGACCCTTGCACCAAAATTCATCTCTGGGTATGAATTAGTGGGGAAATTGTTAGGATAGTTAACCGTGGCTTGTTCTGGGGGTATCAGGTGTCGGTAAAAATATCCTAAGGGGAGGAGCGTGGTGTTAAATTCCCATGGTGATGGTAAAGGGGCGTTGGCTAGTGTTTTCTCTGCCCAATGTGGTTTTCTAAAACTGATAGTGACACAGTCGCCCTCAAATTTTTTCCTAAGTGGTCCAATCCAACCCACCCTCTGTGTGTTAATAATCTCCCTTGCACCATCAATCGGGTAGTTACAATTAGTAATGAGCCAGTGCAGGGTTTTATTTTTGAGTGATGTGGGATTTTCGTCCTGATCCTCTCTTAGTTTGGTAACGTTTACTAACACTAATACATATGCACCGCATTCCGGAGGAAGATTAATGCGTGCAGGAACTTGTCTGGATGTTTTTGGGATGGGTTGGGTCAAGATAGGATTGCTTATTGAAACTGAAGGGTGGCCTGTGGTACTCACAATTGGGAGTGTAGTATTCGTGGTGGTATTAGTGCCAGGATCCTTCCTTTTATCTGTGGATTTACTGTTAGTGTGTGGTGTTGCTGTTTTTTGTTTGGTAATTGGGCCATTGGCCGGCGCAACAGGTACGACTTTATCTACATTATTTGGGGCAGCTGGGGGTAATTGTAAAATAGTTGTTTTAGGACCTGCTATATTGGTGGGGTTACTATTTTTTGTGATAATTGCAGGACCTCCCTTTAGGAAAGTCTTAAGAGGGTTGCTCAATTCATCTAGCTGTTTTTCTAATCGAGCAAGCCTATTTTCGATTGGGGATAGATAAATGCTTAATAAATCCCCCAGTCTTTCCAATAGGGGGTCGTATGCCTTGTCTATGTTTCCGTTAGTGTTCGTTGTTCTACTCTGTTGAAGAGTTTCACTATCATCCCTCTGGGATATTACCATGACCTTAGTCGCGTTATGATTATTGTCAGGGACAGAGTTGGTATTTTTCCCAGGTTTCCTTTGTGCCCGGCCATATTTCCTGATTGTATTGACCCGGGGCTTGGGTGCGTGTAACTTCAGTTTTTGAACAGCCCCCTCTCGCCTACCTCTAGCATGCCTGATGTTATCAGCAGATTTTACTTTGGGAGAGGGGTTAATTAGTAAGTCAGGCGTTTTTTCCAGATCTGTGCTAGTGTCGGTGTCTGTGTCTAACAGGGGAATGGAGGCTGAAAGGTTAACCTCGCTGGGAATGGTGTGTATGTCAGCACAAACATCAAGTAGGGGTTTAATATTGTTAGGCATAGCTTGTGCAGGTGTGGTGGCGGTAGCGATAAGGCCAAGCGAGGAACGTTTGGCGTGCGCCAGGTCTTGTGAAACCCTGCGTTCTAGTAGGTTAATGCCCTGATTGATGGCATCATTGGCCTTAGATATAAAAAGGTCAATGGGGCCAGTCACAGCGGCAGCAGTTTTGCTGCGGGTGCCTCTTGGGGACATGCTGACAGATACTAACCCCTGTTCTGCGGTTTAGGTTGTTACGCAGGACTACAGGTACAGGTTTCAATGACACCTAGCAAACAGAATAGTCCCGGAAATGATGGTAGTACCCACAGTTCCCAAATGAGGAATGGCCAATGGACCAATAAACAGTACCTTCAAGTTGTATCGAATGGGTGAATAAAATGGGGGGTGGCCCCGTCCCGTCCTCCTCGTGCCTCTGAGGGCCACAGAGGGCCCGCCCTTTGCCCGGGCTTAGCCCGGCGCGGCCCCGCGCGCTCCCGCGACGCGGGAGGGGCAGCTGGAATTTAAGCGCCTCCAGGCGCGGAAGTCCGGGGACCACGGAGGTCGGCGTCCCAGGGGATCCTGGGTAGTGTAGTTCTACCCGGCGGCCGCGTTTTGCCTGCGGCGGCGGGGAACCACACACACTACCAGCCGATAGGTAAGTTTACTCCAAAGTGCCCCCGAAGGTCAGTTGAAAGCCCCGCTCCACCGGAGGGGCAGCTGGAATTTAAGCGCCTCCAGGCGCGGAAGTCCGGGGACCACGGAGGTCGGCGTCCCAGGGGATCCTGGGTAGTGTAGTTCTACCCGGCGGCCGCGTTTTGCCTGCGGCGGCGGGGAACCACACACACTACCAGCCGATAGGTAAGTTTACTCCAAAGTGCCCCCGAAGGTCAGTTGAAAGCCCCAGTATTTAAAGCAGCAGTATTTAAACTAATCCTGACCCCTCAATTCACCCTTTCTGGGATGCTGGTGTATCGTCCCCCGGGCCTGCCGGCGCATGGTCTACTAATTTGCCCGATCTCATCACCCCTTTTTTGTTCAGCTCAGCCAATTTCACTATTGTAGGAGATCTCAATCTTTATCTAGAGGACCCCACCTGTACTACCAGTAATACTTTTATATCGGATCTGGCTGCTATGAACATTCTACTTCACAATAGCGGATCCACTCACAAAGCAGGCCATCTCCTCGACCCCATTTTCTCTAGCCTATTTTCCCTACACTGTCCAACGGCAACCCCATTGTGTTGGACTACCACTTCCTGGTAGGCGTCAGCATCAAGGCCCCTTGTCTCTACCACATCATGAGCGATTGCGTTGCTAAACCCTCCACAAACTGGAAAAATCTTGAGATAGTTAATTTTAATCGGTTACTCTCCACTAATGCCCCTATTTTTTAAAATTATTTCGTTCTAGACCTTGTGGCTTTCCATGGCTGGATTCAGTCGGCCCTAGACACCTGCCTTTCCATTACAGTCAAGAAGCTAAAGAGCCATCTCCCCCAGCACCTTGGTTCCCTGAAGAACTAAAAAAGGAGAAGATCAAATGTAAAAATCTGGACCGGCGGTGGCGAAGGATTTATGCGTCCGAAGCTAAAACTGCCTATCTCACTGCCAGAAGGGCCTACCATTCACACTGTAAGTCTGCTCGAGCTAATTTTGTTTCATCAACCGTCACCCAGGCTAAAACCTGCCCTAAAACCTTATTCAAGATGGTTAAAGAATTCTCTGGCTCAGCAACCAATCAGGCACCCTCTAGCTTAAACATAACTCAATGTGAGGATCTGGCCCAAATATTTTTAAATAAAGTGGAAACAATATACTCTGCATTGGCTAGTTCTATCCCTCCTTCCACACCTGCGCCTATTGCAATCTCTGTCCGATCTGGCCCTATACCTGACTGTTGTGCTACCTTTGCTTCTGACCACATACGTAAGAATACACTTGATGCCTGGCCACTTCTGGACATGGTGACACTTACACAACTCCTTAGTAAAATCAAATCGGGATCCCTTTGCGATTTACTTCCCATCATTGTACTACAGCAAATTGAACAACCATCACTGTGTCACATCCTTTGACCTACTTAATGTCTCTCTTAGGGAGTCCTTTGTTCCCCCAGATTGGAAACATGCTATGGTCATCCCATTATAAAAAAAAACAATACGGACCCTGCGCTTCCCTCAAATTACCATCAAATTTCACTACTCCCTGCTCTATCAAAAATTTTGGAGAGACATATAAATGGACATCTATCCAGGTTCATCGAAACCAATGAGCTTCTTTATCCTTCTCAATCCGGCTTTAGGACCGGTTACTCTACGGAGTCCACACTGTTAGGTGTGACCCAAATGCTCCTACAGAACCTGGATGCAGGTGGAACTATGGCCCTGGTATTGCTGGATCTCAGCGTGGCCTTTGATACGGTCTCTCATACCGTACTTATAAAGGCCCTTCAATCCTCTGGGGTCACTGGGACGGCCCTGAACTGGCTTTCGTCTTTCCTTTCCAATTGTACCGTCCAGATTTTTTCATCTACTGCTAAATCTAAGCCATACTCTTCACCTTACGGGGTCCCGCAGGGTTCAATCCTAATCCCCCTACTCTTAACATTGGCAGTGTTGGTAGAGTGTTGGTAGAGGATTCTGGGCTGTCGCTATTCTAATACAACGACGACACCCAGATCATCTTCTCCCTTTCAGTGGGAAAGACATCCGAGCCGTCTATTCTCAAAATAGGCCTCAGCAAAGTTATGACCTGGATGAACGCCAACCTCTTTAAACGTAATAGCGAAAAAACAGAGGTTGTGGTTCTGGGCAAAGATAAAGATCTCTGGGGCCACCAACTCTGGCCCTGGAAATGGGTGTGCTCCCACAACCCTCAATCCACGATTCACTATCCATGCGTAAGCAAGTTACCAAGGTTGCCGCTACCTGCTTCACCGTCTTAAAATGGTTTAGGAAGATTGCGTGGATGCTACCTGCTCATACCCAGCGTACCGTAGTCCAGGCCCTCATCACATCAAGGCTGGTCTACGGGAACATCCTTTATCTGGGCGTCAATAAAGATGTAACGCATAAGCTGCAGCGAGTTCAAAACTCTGCTGCCAGATTACTCTGCCGAGCTTCCAAAACCGCTTCGGCCTCCAGGCTGCTGGGGAGCCTCAACTGTCTTTTGGTGGAGAAATGGGTTGCGTTTAAGGCCCTTACTTACATGTTCCGCATTAAGCATGCAACGTCTCCTCTTTACTTACAACGCCTAGCCTATCTCTATGTCCCTTTGCGCACTCTCCGGTCTTCTACACTAGCAAAATTCCAAGGGCCTTATTTATGAAGGTCTTGCGCCACCGGTGCATCACTTTTAAAATGGGAAAAAGTGACGCACTGGTGGCGCAAGGCCTTCATAAATGAGGCCCCAAGTCCCTAAGACTAGACTTTCCCATATGGGAGGGTGCTCCTTCTCATACTTGGATCCTGTCCTATGGAATGCTCTGCCTCTGTTTCTCCGTACACAATCCAACCTTCTCTTGTTCCGTAAATACCTGGCTTTTTTGCCACTAGTTCTCTCCCGTCTCTTTGCTGTTCCCTCACAGTGCCAGGAAACCCTTTTTGGGTAGCTGTTGGGCTGACACTCAAATTCAATAAATAAATAATAAATTAAGTTGGATACAGGGTAGAAAACCTACCTCTTCAGTGGGCCTACATACTACTCTATGGAATGCTAACACTTGAAGACAATATTGCACTTTTCAGTAGATTCCACAACTTGCTTAGTTTCTGTTGACCGCAAACATTGGATTTCCGAAGGATGGACCAACTTGTGAAGGACAAATACAGAAAAACTAAAGATTATGACTGTTGCAACTCCTTGTATTTATGGCCCCCTCATTACATCTTTCAATGGTTGCAAAGGGTCCAGTCTGCCGCGGCAAAACTGGTGCTTAATCTACGGCGTAACTCGTCCTCTACCCATGCCTTGAGAGAGCTCCATTGGTTACCAATCAAGGAAAGGGTTCTCTTTAAATCCCTCTGTCAGGTGTACAGAGCAGCACACGAGATGGGTCCAATCCCATTACAGGAAAGGTTCACCTTGTATCTTCCTCGGAGACAGCTTCGCTCCTCTGGTGCCAGTTTACTGGTAACCACGAGATTTAAACGCTCCAGGATGGGGGGGGTGGGCCTTTAGTGTGGTTGGGGCCCAGTTGTGGATTGAGCTCCCACAGAGGATCAGGCAGATTGATTCTCTTACTGAATTCAGAAAGAGCCTAAAAACTTGCCTCTTTCCGAAAGTCTGATCTGCATGCTCTATCTCTCTGCTCGTCATCTTGTTGATCGTGTGTTCCTATATCTGAGCGCCAGGATACCCGTAGGGTGGCAGTAGCGCTATACAAGCATAGATACAATACAATACATTGGACTGGGCAACAAGTGCAAGATGTAGGTGCACTAAACCAGTTGGTGAAGCTCCAAATGTATTTATAGTTACAGCCATTGGAAAGAGGTCAAGGTGACCTTGATATTACTTTAATTATCATAATAGGATCCGCCTGTTCGGTCGTATGCGCTGTTCCTTCCACCGCCTCTGTAGTAATCTCGAGAGCCACCTCCACATAAATATAGCATGCAACAACGCATGCAATCACAGCGCGTTCCTTAACAACGCGGTCATTACAACGACCGCATTGTTAGAACGCGATGCCATTACAATGCACCAATTACATCTACTTACAGTAGATGGCGCCCTAACATTTGAAATAGTATAATTTACTATTCCAACTCCAGCCTACGCAACAGTAGGGAAGGTGTTGGAATAGTAAATTATACTATTCCTTATGTTAGAGCGCCATCTACTGCAAGTCGATGTAAAGACTTGCGTAGTAATGGCATCGCAGTCTAACAACGTGGTCGTTGTAAAGGTATCGTGGCCTAATGACCGCATTGTAAAGGTTGTTTCCACCTCCGCATCCACCACCCCTCCCACAAATGTTGCCACCACCTTGAGAGTACGCTCGGCTGCCACTGCATCTGCCTTTGTATCCAATGCCACCAACTCAGCCTCCACCACAGGATTTGCTCACCAGGTTGACGTGGCTTTGTTGCCTGTCAAGGCTCTCTCCGTTCATTCCATGCGGTGCATCCTCGGCATCATCATAGTACCTGAAGGTGATGAAGCTGAACCCCCAGGATCTTCCTGTCACTTAGTCCTTCATCACTGTGTTCCTCACTTCTCCATATTTACAGAAAGTCTGCTCCAAGCTTTATTCATTGAGGTCAAACTGAAGCCCACCATGAATACTTTCCCTTCATCAGAAGACATGGTAATTCTGGTTCAGAACACTGGAAACCAAGACAAGCTGTGGAATCGCTGGAAGTGAAATACTTTTTTAGTTGTCTTGTAGTACTACTTCATGTACTCACGAATGCCTTTGTGAATTGGCCTCACAGAGCAGATGTTCATATTTCCTAGAAAATGTCGGAGCGCGGAGTAACGCCAAATTTGGCATTGCCGCACTAAAACATTTTCAAAACACAGAGATGCGCCATATTTACTACAATAAGGCGCACACGAGTGTTTTCCCCAGCGCTGGTGTTAAAAATTAGCTGCCTAGCACCAAAGCAGAAACCCTTGCACCACAGTGCAAGGGAGCCTGCATTGCGGGTAATGATTGTTTACGTGCAGGAAGGGGTCCTTTCCTGCACAGAAACAATCCATAATGTCTATTTATTATTTCTATGTCTGCTGCAAAATGCAACACACATAAAAGTAGCAAATCATCATTATTTAATGATTGTTTACGTGCAGAAACAGACACTTTCCTGCACATAAACAATCAATAATAGTTTTTTGCTCTTTCCATGTGTGCTGCAGAATGCAGCACACATAGAAAAAACAAAAAGGAGGAGAAATAAAAGCCCTTCTCCTCGTGCTCCATTCTGACGCCTGATCTTGCATGGAGTTAGTGTTTGGTGCTGCCACAGATTTTTTACCTCCTTGTAGATCAGGGGCAGCGTCAAAAAGCAAGGCATGTTGCCGTGGAAAGCCCACAGCTACACCCATTACACAAACCTTGCTGCAGAGGACTGTGGCGGAAAAGGCATATTTACAAGGTTGTGTTAAGCTACACTAAGGGGCATATGTACAAGCCCCTATCGCCACGAGAACGTCACTTTTTGTGACGTTAACGTGGCTTAACGCTGCCTTTTACATAAGGCACCCTTTCACGCTATGTTTAACGTGAAAGGGGCGTGCAGTGGGTGTTGTGGTGGGCGGTCCACCACAACACCCATTGTATTTGATGCTGCCCCCTATGTACAAGGGTGGCGTACATTGGAAAGCCCTGGTCTTGAGGTGGCGAAACGAGTATAAATGCATTATTTCTCCTCGTTTTTGCTTTTTCCATGTGCAGCACACATGGAAAAAACAAAATGCCATGGTTTGTTTATGTATAGGAAGGTGTCCCATAAACAAACCTTTTTAACCTCATAGCTGCTATGGAATGTCCAGCTCCAGTGCTGGACGTTCCATTGCGCAGGTGCAGTTCGAACGTTCAACGGCCGACGGCAGCACTACGGAGGTAGTGGTGCCGTCGGCCGTTGATCGTGCGCAGCACTTAAGGGGTTAAAAATGCCATTAAGCAGCACACATGAAAGTCACAAAATGGCATTTTACGATTGGTTATGAGCAGGAAGGGATACCTTCCTACACATAACCAATCCTCCCCTGCACACGGACATTCTGGTGCAAGGGTGGCTGTGTTTGGCGCTAAGTTGTGAAACTTAGCCATCGCAGGGCGGAATGCAAGGCTGCACCACATCCTTGTAAATATTGTGCAGGCTTGGATTTCCGAAGTGGCGGAGCGTGTCATTAACCCCAGGAGGCTAACAACACGCTCCGCCACTTTTGTCGTGCATTTGGCCCTCAGTGGCTTAACACCAACTTGTAAATATTGAAAATGACGCATCAGAGACGTAAAAAATGTGCCTTGTTGCGTCATATTTACAAAGTGACGCATCTAGGTAGATGCGTCACTTTGTAAACCCCTGCGCCACATTATACCTGCGCCAGGTATAATGTATGCAAGGGGGGCGTATTGACGCAAGGAAGGGTCGTAGAAGTGACGCAATTTCACTGCATCACTTTTAGGACACCGTTGCCTCAAAATCTTGTGCCTGCCTCACAGCAGGCGTAAGACTGACGCAGGCCCTTTCACATGGGGCTTGCCTCATGTGAAAGGACGCATTGCAGGAGTTGCGTCACTTTTGTGACACACTCCAGCAATGCGTCACTTTTGCTCTTACAGATACGTCAGAAATACTGACGTATCTGTAACTCCTTGCGACATGATGCGTCATACATTAAATATGACGCATCAGGAATGTCGCAAGGAGTGCGCACTGAGAAGTGACGCATCGCTGCTTTCACGCAGCAATGCATCATTTCTCATAAATGAAGCCCCTGGACTTAAGGTTCAGTTGCGCCATTTTTTAACGGAAGCTAATTTAGACAAGTGTTTTTGATCCCTGAACTGTGTGATCTTCGAGCTTTTCTTGACTGTATGTACCTACGCGCGCTCGTTTGTCTGTGTGTGAGCGCCTGTATTTGTGTCTTCATATTTTTTGTACATTTGCAGAAAGGTTTTCTGGCGAGCAGAACATCGGGTGCCTCGGCATCTTGCAGATGTACTTCAAACACTCATTACTGGATCTTCAGATTGAGTAGCCAGGGCCAAGTTTATCAAAGATGTTATCCACACGATGAATCTCTTTTGATAAATATATCATTGGCGCTCTTCCAAGGGCGCCACTGCGCGCAATTAGGAGCTATTCACGGAGGCGCGCCGGAGGCCTCGCTAACCACAGATCCGCATTCATTTTTATTGGCACAGCCGAATCTATAAGTCAGCTATGGGGCATCTTGAGATATCTCTCCCTGCTTCTTTATTTTTTTATTATTGAGTTTATCCCAGGTTATCGAGTTGCCTGTTTGCATTTATTTCTGCGCGCCGAATGTAGAGAGACGAATCTCCCTTTATGTGCCAGCCATGGTAAAAACTTTTAGGGGCAGATTTACAAGCGCCTTGCGTCACTTTTAAAATGGGAAAAGTGACTCCAAAAGTGGCGCAAGGGGCTTGTCGGTCCCATAATAGTCGAGACAAAGAGAGAGATGCGTTCACTTGCAAACCCTGTAAACATTGTACCAAGCCCAATGGGGCTTATTCACCCCCTGCGCTGCCAGAACGTCCCTTTTCCCGTGTTAAAAGTGACTCATCGGCGGCGCAAGGGGCTTGTAAATAAGCCCCATTGTAATTATGCAGAGTGGCACATCTGTCGAAGGAGATGGTGAATGAGCAATCTTGGCTGGGATTCGAGGTACACGTGCAAAGGATGTCTAACAAAGACGTGCCTGTGTCTCGCGCACAGCTTGATGACGGGCTTGTGTATTGTACAATCGAACGTTGAATGACTCTAGTTCCTCTCTCTCTCTTTCAGAAGCATCACTTTAAATCCATCCTACTTCCGGAATCATCTCCGCCAGGCCACCGTCTTTCGATTGTTGGACAGATATACCGAAGCTGCGAGGTAGGCTCAATGTTCCCCTTGCCACTGCCTCAACTTCCGAATCCATCAGCTAGTTACTCCGGATAAAAGGGGCATATTAGCAAGGGTCATATCGCCGCTTTAGTGACACTTTTTGCCGCTAAAGCAGCGATATTTTTATCGTCCGGTTAGCAAGCTGTCGCTAACAGCAGTTAGTGGCAGCTTTTAGGCGATAGCGACCGGTTTGGGGCCCGCTTTGCATGTCAGCGATATTTATCGCTAATGGCATGTAAAGTGGGCGTACCCAAATTGTTAGCGACTGAAAGCAGTCGCTAACACAGCTATCGCCTTTTAGCAAGGCAGGCGTAGCAATAAAAAAAATTGTGCTAAGCGCGATTATCGCTATAATCTAACGCCTGCTAACAACATGACTTACCTGTTTATCCAATGGGAGGTGGATTTTCAGGTTAAGTCCCCAATGGCGTTAATGCGTGAATATTGCTGGAATACCAGCGATGTTCACGCATTTCGCCACTATCGCTGGATATTTTAGAACAATGGAGAAAAACGTTGCTAATAGCAGGTTTTCTCCGCTAACATATCCAGCGATAGGCAGCGATAAAAAAATGCGCTAAGCGCATTTAGCGATAAATATCGATATTTTTTGCTAATATGCCCCAAAGTCCTTTATAACATGGAAATGTATTTTGTGAATAATGTGAAATATAAAATGTGTCAGCAGCGAGAATGTTAAGCAGTCGATTCTAAAAGATGAACCACAGTATAATAAAGTAATGCCTTTCTTATGGGGCTTGACTCATATAATCAGGTCATTTCAACAATATGCTACAACTTTAAATAATAGTTTAGTTCTGTAGTACATTTCTAACTCTCTTTATGCATTAAAGTTAGAGCGAGCCTGATGCTCCTATGAGTTTCTTACCTAAATAAATATATATTATTGGCTGCGCAGCTCCCGCCAATGTGCCAGTGGTAGTGGCAGCATTGACTCCAAAGCATCACACTTTAGCAAGTGTGACATATTGCCTTACTGGAGGTCACCCAAAGCTGCAGGGGAGGCCAGGAAATGTGGATTTTATCATGTGTAATACATTCAAATGCTAAACACCCTTGCTGTGGCAGAAAATAATAAGCTGAGAGCACCAAAGTGTTTTGTACTATCATAAACAAGGACCAGTGTTTATAACAAGTACCAGTACAGAGCACCAGCAAACACAGGCACAATTTAAGCACTGAGGCCACGCTAGATGGTCCACAAAGAACAGATTAGACTCAATTCAGAATTTTTTTTTTATGTGAGCCATTCTTAGTTCCTTCAGTTTGTCTGAATTTCTGATAAATTTTCAGGCCTGATATTCTTAACCCCTTCCATGCTGATGACGAACCCCAGCCGTCACGCACTACGGTGCTCGTGTGCTGATGACGGCTGGTGTTCGTCACGGCCCGCCCCTGTTCGTGTTGTTTACAGCACACCAGGGGAATCGCGGCCGCATGGAAGGGGTTAAAGCTTTTTATGTAAGCAGTTGTGTCCTACTCCAGACTCAGATTTAGGTATAACTTGCTTAGGAATTTCAAGAAGTAAGAAATGCTCACTTATGGAAAAAACTTCCAGAATGAGGTCTATGAGTAAGCATGTCGTACAAATTAAAATGCATGCGTCTGTCACTGCTAAATCCACCTCATCGCCTGTTGTGAGCACACCGCTGACCCACACAGAGGTTCTTGGCCACCCTTCAACCTCCCCAGCAAACTGTCCAACAGACTCACACCACCCACTGGGCCCACCCGCACTCTTCCTGACACTCCCATCACTGTATTATACCAGCTGCTCTCCCCGGCATATTGCTTTTTGTCTCTGTCATAATTTAAATTCTGCATTTTGCTATGGAAAGAAAGACCTGTATTTCTTTAAAAATATACCTTTGACTGGACATTCATCTTTATTGAGTATTGCTGCTGAGATCCTCAATCCTACTTGCGACGGACCCCAAATGGTGTATACTGCACAAGAAAGACCCAATACCACGCGGTGGAGCCATTTGCAGGTGGGGCATTAACACATGAGTACATCTATTTGTTGCTGGAATGGGGAATAACCAAAGAAATCAGAATTTGCAAACTGCTTTTTAATTGTTTTTCCTTTTTTTCTCTTAAATTTCCCCATCATCCACATTCACCTGGTGAAGTGTGAATGGGGAAATTTCTGATATGGAAGCGTTCTGGTGAAACTCAATCCAAATCCTATTGAAAACGTTTGGCTGTGCAGGTTTGAACTGCAAATTCACCCTGTCAAAATGACCTCTTTTGACAGGCCTCACTCCTACTTTTAAATATTAATAAATCACCGCTATGTTAGCCTCAAAAACCCATAAGGCAGGGTGCATAAAAGTACAGCATGTAAATGTGTAATGTTAAGCAAATCCTTACAGTGTAATACCCCCCCCCCCCCCCCCCAGCTATTTTCAGTGTAGCAGGATTAATGGCTCTATTGGGAATCATTGGGAAGCAATATTAAATGTAATATTTGCTAACTCTGCTTAGGAAGCAGCTACAGAGTTAATTTTTGTATTTTTTGTAAATATTTATATGAACCCAATTTATTGGTAACACCAGATTTGTAATAAATATTTGTTGGAAATTGGGTTTTTCTGTTGGGGTGAACTCTTCTCTAGCAACAAGCACAATCCCTGCCAGGGTGAATCACAAGACGTCACTAAATTAATCTGTGCTGAACCCTCTGGTAGCTTGGCACAAAAGCTGTGAGGTTGAACCTAGAGGTAATATATATGTTTTTATGCAACAATTAGACAGTATCAAAGTGAAAACATAACACAAGGAAAAACTTAAACCAATTTAGAAATTAGAGTAACATTTTATAAATTATCTGATACCAAAACAAAAAAATGCAATCAGTAGAACCAGTTATGAATTGTAAAAATTTTTAGTAATAGCCAGTGCCTAAAAGATCAAAGCGTCAACTGCGGACATATAGTTGTGCAAGACTGTGTCGAAGTCAGAAGTTATGGCTGACTGCGATGAAGTGCGGTTCAGATACAGATGGTGGATTTGGCCCAGTCTCCACTTACCTTTGTACTTAGAAGAAATTTGGAAGTCAAATGTTTGGGAAACTAAGCTTAAGTGGGGCAAGGCAGCTGGCAGTGCCCGAGGAGGAGGCATTGTCATTGGGGGCCTACTGGGTGAAGTTGTAGTCAAGATTTCTACGTTCAGGCTTTGTCACTTTCGTTGAAGTTGAAAATCTCTTGCGTAGCCAACAAGGGTTTCACATGACCAGATACCCCTTCTGCAAGGAGCCACTGAACAGTATTTGCTGCTGCTGAGAAGAACTGGTGGGAAATATTGTGAAGTTAGGCTGACAGGCAACGCACCTTGGGTAGATCGGCAAGCAGGTAGGTCTAGTCTCCTATCAGTTCTCAGAGCCCTTTTTGGCTGAAAATTTTTCAAGTTCGAAGTTGTGGTTGTAGGCTGTTTGAGCATCTTTAGCATCACATCCAAGGGTCCAGTACTGGGTGGGCTTCACTTACAGGACAGGACTCATTCCAGGCAGGGTCCAAGTGCAGAGTTCAAGTTGTTGGAGCTTTTTGTGTCGCTGTAGCATAGAACAGGAGGCCAGCCAACTAGCCTTTGGAGTCACTTTGGTTCATGCAGTAAGGCAATCATCTAGCAGCAAAGCAGTCCTCTCAGTGTTCAAGTCAGGGAAGGCCTTCTGAGAGTCCTCCACAGGTACAGGAGGGAACTGAAGAGTGGGTCTGAGGGTTAAGGTTTTATAACTTGTGCCGGATTTGAAGTGGAGAAATAACGCATTTTCCCACCACAAATGGTTCTGGAATGGTTTTGCTCCCTGCCCAGGCTCCAAGGGGGTTGGGGGTGACAAAAGACTAGTGTGAAGTTCTTAGTCAGTGTACCACAAGCAAAGTGGCCAGGTTATTTCTCTGCTCTTAATTATGTGTAGTAAAATGTCTTGTAAAGCATAAATCACAACTGGTTCTACCAAGGTGAGATGGTATACACAAGATCCTTTGTTTGGGAGACAATCAAACAAACAAGCAATCAGTGGTTTTTCCATGAGGATCTCAAGGCACTGGGGGGGCGGCTCCGTTGCATCCTGGGGATTATCTGAAAAACCAGGTCTTGCGGTCTTTCCTTAACTGGAGCAGTGTAGAGCGTTGCTGGAGGGGAAGGTTGTTCCAGGTCTTGGCTGCGAGGTAGGAGAAGAACTTTCCACCTGATCTGGTCTTGTAGAAGTGTGGGATGGTGGCCAGAGAGAGGTCGGTTGATCAAAGGATTCTTTTTGGTGCGTGGAAGGAGAGGAGGTTCTTTAGGTATGTTTGTCCGATGTTGTTGAGGGCCTTGTATGCGTGCCTAAGGAGTTTAAAGGTTATTCTTCTTTCAATGTGGAGCCAGTGGAGATCCCGGAGATGTTGGGTGATGTGGTTGTGACGGGATGGTTTGGAGCTTGCAAAGGAGTTTTTGGTTGATTCCTGTATAGAAGGCGTTGCCAACGCCCAGCCTGCTTGTGATGAGGTTGTGCATGACCGTTTTTTCTGGATTTGGAGGGGATCCATCTAAATGTTTTTTGGAATATGTGGAGGATGTTGAAGTAGGCCGAGGATACGGCGTTGATCTTGTGGTTCATATTGAGTGATGAGTCCAGTATGATGCCGAGGGTTCGTGCATGTTCGTGTTCGTGTTCGTGTTCGTTCAGGGTGGGGGGCGTTTTCGAGGGCAGGGGGCCATCAGGTGTCATCCCATGCTGAGGGGGTGGAGCCAAGGATGAGGACTTCTGTTTTCTTGGAGTTGAGTTTCAGGCAGCTCTTCTTCATCCAGGGTGGCCCTGGTTGAGGAGGGCGCAGATGTTGTCGGTGGTGGCGAGTAGGGCGGTCTCGGTGCGCGGATGCTGCAGAATCCAGATTTAGAGATGTTCAGGATGTGGTTGGCTTCTATGAAGTTTTCCAGCTGGGTGTTGGCGGCCCTTTCAATGACCTTAGCTGAAAAAGGAAGCAGAGTGATGGGCCTAAAATTCATGAAGTCCATCGGGTCTGGGGAGGGATTCTTAAGGAGGGGTTTGACTTCAGTGTGTTTCCAGTCCACGGGGAATATGGCGGTCTTGAGGGAGCAGTTGATTGTCTGGCGTAGTTCGGGTGTGATGGCCGTGGTGGCTCTGTTGAAGATGTCAGGGGACAGGGGTCTGAGGGTGCCCCAGCGTGGATGCTCTTCATGGTCTTTATGGTGTCTTCTGTCTTGAGCGGGTTCCAGGTGAGTAGGATCTGTTGGGTGGCGACGTTGGGGGTGGGGGCTGAGGCAATGCAGAGGTCTTGGTTGTCAAATTTGTCACAGAATGTCCTGATCTTGAGGTAAAAAAAGGTCCCGAGTCTATTGCAGAGGTCTTGGGAGGGTGGGAAGTCTGTTGCTCTGCCACCCAGTTCTATACAGATACATGAAGGGCCTCCTGCAACAAATACCTGAAGATCCTCTAGGCCTTCTGTCTCCTCTTGTTCCTCTGGTCCTTCCATTGTGATGATAAGATAAGAAGTCTGAGTTTTGGTATCTAAAGATAGGTCCAAATCCTCACAAAAAGATGTGTGAGTGAAGCCATATTCTCGGCCAGAGAACTGACCCTGCTTTCTCCGGGCCCCACCAAAAACCTTTCTACTATCCTTCTGTTCGTTCTGGATTGAACTGAAGATTCCTACATATCATGTCAAATTCTTCACCAAAATGTAACCCATTGGCAGCTGCCCCTGTTTCCTTATTGCAAAAACAACAGTTGATGGACAGAATGCAGAACAATGTCATACATTCACCCCAGTACAGAGATCTGAGCCTAAATCCATCATTTTTTGTTCACCATGCCATTCCAGTTTGAACCCAGCCATTGGCAAGCTCAACCAACTTAGGGTTGATTTTTATCAAAATACTATTTCTTCTTTTTATAAATAGGGCTGATTTTCAATTCCCCAATAGAAAAATTATCCTTTACACCTACTGGCACATCTCTTCAACATTAATACATACATTATTTAGATACGCATCTTCACACATATCAAAACCTTTGCTAAAGGTCCCAGCAAATCCAGCAATCTGTCTTAACACCCTTAAGGCCCTTATCCAAACCCTTTCTTTGATACCAACCATATTTGTTCCAGCATACTGACATTTCAGGATTCAATTCCAGTGTATAAAACACCTTATCACTCATCATAGGTTCTTGGATGATCTGACCTCAACTGTGTCACTACCTCCTGTGGCATCTCATGTCTGAATCAAAACCCAACATACTGTGCTGCTTGATCTTCCGGGGACCCCTGCACAGATAAGGGACGCTGAATAAGAGTGGATGAAACATGTTCTCATACCTTCACATCTTCCTGATCTGAATCATCCAGAACAGAATAGAAACTTATTTCAATATCACACCCCTAATTGATGCCTCGTCACAAGCTACCACTTTAACACCCCTCATCTTGGCCTTGATAGCCTTCCCTCACAACTCCATCTAAGTTGCCTCTCTATTTCTGTCGCAAGAACCGTCTTGTCCTATCAAACTATGGGTCATATCTTCTTTATTTGCCAAATGTTTCCTTTTCTTTGCAACCTTGCTCCCATCCTCAGGAACACCTACCTTAACCTCTGACTCCTCAATGACCGAAAACACTCCTTTTCTCTTCCAAACCATCATTAGTAATCCCCATAGCAGGAATTAACATTTCTACACAGTCGTCTAACCTTTTTCCCAACCGTGATGCTAACTATGAGAATACCTTGTTGGCATAAGTTTGAATCTTCTGTCTAAGCTCTGATTTTCCTCTGTTTCTGTCATTTTTTTACCTAAATCCACCCACCTTCAAAGATATCAAACTGCCTCTTTATATTTCCTTAATCTACCTTCTAAGAAATAAACTGCCACCTCATATTTCCTCTCCGTGTGTACCTCAGAGTATAGTGATTCCAAACACCAAACCTATATGTTTAATAGTATTTCCTCAATAAAAAATCTCTATACCCAATGCTTGTCTGCTGAAAATTCATATCCAAAGCAAACACTGTTAATATGGCTGCTGCACACATGCCCGACGCACTGATGGACGACAGCCTGAAACTGAGAATGCACCATTTAAAATGCAAGTAAACCAAATGCTCCCACTAAGGGGCCAATTACGATCTCGTAAGGAAGGGCTCCAACGGGAATCGGAAAAAGTAAATCCGATTCGGAGGCTATGTTTCTGAATGAATCGTCCCCCATACCGAATGACCAAGTACGATGCAAAGATGTCGTCCTCGTCAACCGAATCGGTTCTGAACCCGATCCTGTCCGTCCGAATGGTTCAGATCCGAATCGTGCCGTGCAGTGTGGCCGGCTTCTGAATGAGCGAGCGAGTACGATGCCTGATTCTGACAGCCGTACTGGCTCAATTTTGGTCAGACGAAACGTCTTTGGGAGTCGTACTTCAGGGGACTATAGCAGTCCCCTTTTCACCCAGGGCCTTCCGAATCAGTCCCATGGGTCCCCCCTTTCCATGCATGCACAGTGTGGTTGGCAACATGGGGTGCCTGCCACAGGGTGCACGCTTTTCCCCACCCACCCCTTTTTGCAATGGGAGCCTGTGTACGTGTTCTGTACACAGGCTCCCATTGAGTACAATGGGAGTCTGAGTGAACCGAGTCAGTCAGTATACGGATGCATTGGAATCGGTCATTCTGACTCTAGGAGCGCGATTCGTTCGGAAAGCTCACCGGAACCGAGTCATCCAGAGGGCTTTCCTAATGAGATCGTAATCGGCCCCTAAGAGGAGATCATGAAGCAACCAAAGCTCTCACCAGTCTGGTCATACACCATGCTTTGAAACTCAGCTGCACGTGTGTGCCAGACACTTGCATTCAAAAGAAAACTCTTGTGCCACTAACAGTAAGTTTTTCTGAAATCTGCTCTAAAACATGTAATGCCTCAAATGCCAATACCACAGCTGTTATGTTTACCCTGCCAATAAACTACCATTAAATATTAACACTACAGACTTTAAAGCAATTTATTAGTAACTTTGCAGTTACAGAGACTTTACTGTTGAGGCACAAAACTCCACCCATAAAAAGATAAGCTTGTCCTATCTTTTTATGTGCAAAGTTCTCCTCAACTGTGGAGACACCTCGACTGTGGAGTCTCCAAAGTCATAACGTTACTATTAAATTGCAGTTTTGTGACTACCTAAAAAGAGTAAACTTATACAAAAGTGAATCAGGACCTTTTGATAGGAAATCATTTATAGGATACAAACAATAGAAAAGGTAAAAAAAAACAGTTTTTAAAATCCCCAAGAATGTAAAAACTATAATATTGATTCTAAAAAAGAATAATCTTTAACTATATAAAATATTAATTATTAAAAATCAAAAATCAAAATTATGTTCATAGCATTTCAATTATTTGACATTTTAAAAAATAACAAATCATGTTTGTTTAGAAAATACATAGAAATGTTATTATTAAAAAATAAAACATCAACATTTTAATCAAAAATTATGTATTAATTAAAATAGTGATCCATGCTTCCAAAAATATTTTAACATTTCAAAAATATAAAAATAAAAAATGGCAAATATTACAAAATTACAAAAGCTCAAATAGGATAGCATATAAAAAATTATAATAAACTGCATTTTTTCACAAAATGTTAAATATTATGGGCCTGCGTCACTAAGGTAAATGTAAATGTAGAGGAATTTATATAGCGCAAATCACCGAGCGGTTTCTAAGCGCTTGCTTAGGGAACCCGTCCTGGTATTCCCCTGTGAGATAGCCCTGGCAGGGTATCCACAGGGTGAAAGCCAGGCATCCCGCCGCAAGGGGCCGTTGTGGAGATTAAGCAAGCTATTGCCCAGAGTCGCAGAGTGTGAACCCGGGAATCGAGTAGGCACCAGAGCGAAAATTGTCGAGTCCTTGAACATTATTAGGACTCAAGACCCCGCCGAGCCGGGAATTGAACCCTGGTACCGGCTAACCTCTGCTTCCAGGTCTGCCTCCTCTAACCAATGAGCCACACTTCTCCACCAGGAAAACTTACACTTTTGTGTAAATGTATTGTTTTTTGCTATTCACAAACAAATAGTTTGAAAATGAGTTTACAACTGCGTAGCCTCTGCTGTCATAAAGTTACTATTAAATTGCTTGTTTGTGAATAGCAAAAAAGAGTAAAATTATACAAAAGTATAAGTTTATTTTTGTGAATCAGGCCCAATATTATTACATTCAAATAATTAAAGAGAAGATCACTTATACCAACTTGATGAAAGAATATAAAAACTCTATTCTTCAAACAAAAACTGATTATTTCTCCAATAAGGTCCTGAACTCAGCCAACAAGTCAAAAGATAGCTTTGCAATAGTAAACGAGCTTTCTAAACCTGATAGAATTATGGCAAAACTGATTCCCTCTCAGATCCTTTGCGATTCTCTCAATTCCTACTTTATGGAGAAAATCACTGCCATTAAGGAATCCCTACCTCTGCTATCTTTGCAGACGCCCCTAACCTCTGTGGATCGTCGCCTCAGCTGACTATGATTCCCACTATTTCTCAGTCGGCTCTGGCTCTCCAACTGATTGTTGTCCCCCTTACGTTTTTCAGGAAGTTTTTTCTGAATGCTTAGATTCCCCCCTCTCCCTTCTTAATACATCAATCAAGTCAGGCATAGTCCCTGACCTCTTTAAAAGTGCAGAAATGATTTCCATCCTAAAAAAGCCAGGTACTGACCCAGCCACTCTTGGTAATTACCGGCCAATTAAATTTTTACCTTACCTGGCCAAGGTTCTTGAAGCGCGTGTCTCAACCCAACTAAGCACCTTTGTTGAACAGTCCAATATCTAGGACTCCTATTAGGCTGGGTTTCGACCATTTCATTCTACAGAGTAAGTCATCCTGACAGTTATTGATGATCTCAGAGGGGGGGGCAGATAGAGGCCTCACCCAGGCCCTGGTTCTCCTGGATTTGTCAGCAGCTTTTGACACGGTCGATCACAATATCTTGATTGACCGTGTCTGTAATGCAGGGATCCAAGGCCTGGCTTTAAAATGGCTCTCTTCCTATCTTAGTAACCGTTCTCAATCAGTACACCTTGACAACTTCTCTTCGAAGAAAATGGAACTGACCTGTGGGGTTCCTCCCATTCCCCACTCCTTTTTAATTTGTACCTCCTCCCTTTGATTTCTTCTTTGCAGGAAAGGGAAGTTGGGATTTATACTTATTCCGATGACCTTCAACTGGTCTTTGACATTTATCTCCTTCTATCTTCTGTGTCCCATTTTCAAGACATTATGACCTTTATCAGTGAGTGGATGAATAAAAATCAACTGAAGCTCAATCCTGATAAAACCGAGCTTATCCTCACTGGTGGACTCGCTAATCATTGGGAATCCAACTTTTGGCCTTCTACATTGGCAACCCTCCTCTTCCTGTCAGCTCAGCCAAGAGTTTGGGTATTGTGGTTAGCAGTGATCTATCGATGAAGGCTCAGATTAGTGCAGTGGTTTCTACTGGGTTTTTCCAATTGCGTAGAATCAAGAAGATCAGTAGATTCTTGTCCCGGGATGCTCTGATCTTGGTGATCTTGGCATTGGTTAGTTCCCGACTGGACTATGCCAATTCACTTTATGGAGGCATCCCGGCTTATCTGAGATGCCTCCAGCTAGTCCAGAATCAGGCCGCCAGATTAATCTTCCATCAACCAAAATGGCATCGGGTTAGACCATTGATAAAAAGCCTTCATTGGCTCCCCGTGGCTAAGCGTGGCTTGTTTAAGATGGGTTGCACGATTTTTAAGGTTTTTCACGGCAACAGGCCAGCTTTTATCTCATCCAAGATTCTTTGCTATGTCCCTACTCGTAACCTACGATCCTCTCACCTGAACAATTTAGTCACTACCACTTTTAAACGCAAAATACATGGTGGCTCTCATTTTGCTGTCTTGGCCCCTCAGTTCTGGAACTTGCTTCCTGCGGAGCTGAGGTTGATCACCTCCTATGCACTTTTTAGGAAATGGCTGAAGACATGGCTGTTCTCTCAGGCATATAATGACTAGGCTTTCTCTCTGAAGCTGCATTACTTCCCACCCTAGCGCCAAGAAACCGTTGGTGAACGTGCGCTTGATAAGAACCTTTTAATATACCAAAGAATATATATAAAAATAAAAATATAGTAACACTATTTAAAAAGATATAAAAATACTAAAGTACAGAAATAAAAAAATATATATTTTCAAAAATAATTTCAAATAAATTAGCAAAATACATGTTGAGACTTTATTCCCTTCCCCCCTACATGCAGCTTCAAAATTGTAAAATATAACAACACCTAAGAAAATATTAGACTTGCAAAACCAAAAATTGTAAAAAAAATAAAATAATCTAAATGTTTATATTAATTAAAATATTAATATAATTTCTACTAAATAATCTTTTAAAAAATCAAATTATAAAAAGATCTACTTTCAAAAAGGACCCACCCAATACCCCATAAAACCAACATCCCACTCCTAAAACATGTAACCATTTTATATTTAAAATAAATGAAATAAAAATTAAATATAAATATACAATAATGTAAAACAACATATTACACACGTTGATTCCCAATATTTCTCAGGAGACCTTTTTAGGCCTACTAAAAAAAGTCGGCTCTGGCTCTCCAACTGATTGTTGTCCCCCTTACGTTTTTTCAGGAAGTTTTTTCTAAATGCTTAGATCCCCCCCTCTCCCTTCTTAATACATCAATCAAGTCAGGCATAGCCCCTGACCTCTTTAAAAGTGCAGAAATTATTCCCATCCTAAAAAAGCTAGGTACTGACCCAACCACTCTTGGTAATTACCGTCCAATTTCATTATTACCTTACCTGGCCAAGGTTCTTGAAGCGCGTGTCTCGACCAAACTAAGCACCTTTGTTGAACAGTCCAATATCTTGGACTCCCATCAGGCTGGGTTTCGACCATTTCATTCTACAGAGTCAGTCATCCTGAGAGTTATTGATGATCTCAGAGGGGGGGGCAGATAGAGGCCTCACCCAGGCCCTGGTTCTCCTGGATTTGTCAGCAGCTTTTGACACGGTCGATCACAATATCTTGATTGCCCGTGTCTGTAATGCCGGGATCCAGGGCCTGGCTTTAAAGTGTCTCTCTTCCTATCTTAGTAACCGTTCTCAATCAGTACACCTTGACAACTTCTCTTCGAAGAAAATGGAACTGACCTGTGGGGTTCCTCCCATTCCCCACTCCTTTTTAATTTGTACCTCCTCCCTTTGATTTCTTCTTTGCAGGAAAGGGAAGTTGGGATTTATATTTATTCCGATGACCTTCAACTGGTCTTTGACATTTATCTCCTTCTATCTTCTGTGTCCCATTTTCAAGACATTATGACCTTTATCAGTGAGTGGATGAATAAAAATCAACTGAAGCTCAATCCTGATAAAACCGAGCTTATCCTCACTGGTGAACTCGCTAATCATTGGGAATCCAACTTTTGGCCTTCTACCTCGGCAACCCTCCTCTTCCTGTCAGCTCAGCCAAGAGTTTGGGTATTGTGGTTAGCAATGACCTATCGATGAAGGCTCAGATTAATGCGCTGGTTTCTGCTGGGTTTTTCCAATTGGTTAGAATCAAGAAGATCGGTAGATTATTGTCCCGGGATGCTCTGATCTTGGTGTTCTTGGCATTGGTTAGTTCCCGACTGGACTATGCCAATTCACTTTAAGTAGGCATCCCGGCTTATCTGAGATGCCTCCAGCTAGTCCAGAATCAGGCCGCCAGATTAATCTTCCATCAACCAAAATGGCATCGGAATAGACCATTGATGAAAAGCCTTCATTGGCTCCCCATGGCTAAGCGTGGCTTGTTTAAGATGGGTTGAACGATTTTTAAGGTTCTCCACGGAAACAGCCTAGCTTTTATCTCATCCAAGATTCTTTGCCATGTCCCTACTCATAACCTACGATCCTCCCACCTGAACCTTTTAGTCACTCCCACTTTTAAACGCAAAAAATATGGTGGCTCTCGTTTTGCTGTCTTGACCCCTCAGTTCTGGAACTCGCTTCCTGCAGAGCTGAGGTCGGTCACCTCCTATGCACTTTTTAGGAAACGACTGAAGACATGCCTGTTCTCTCAGGCATATAATGACTAGGCTTTCTCTCTGAAGCTGCATTACTTCCCACCCTAGCGCCAAGAAACCGTTGGTGAACGTGCGGTTGATAACAACCTTTTAACATAACAAAGAATATATATAAAAATAAAAATATAGTAACATTATTTAAAAAAGATATAAAAATACTAAAGTACAGAAATAAAAAAAAGATATTTTCAAAAATAATTGCAAATAAATTAGCAAAATAAATGTTGAGACGTTATTCCCTTTCCCCCTACATGCAGCTTTAAAATTGTAAAATATAACAATACCTAAGAAAATATTAGACTTGCAAAACCAAAAAATGTAAAAAAAGATTCAAATAATCTAAATGTTTATGTTAATTAAAATATGACTATAATTTCTATTAAAAAATCTTTAAAAAGATCTAATTATAAAAAGATCTAATTTAAAAAAGGACCCACCCAATACCCCATAAAACCAACATCCCACTCCTAAATTTAAAATAAATGTAATAAAAATTAAATATAGATATACAATAATGTAAAACAACATATTACACACATTGATATTATATCAAAAGATATTTGTAACAATAATATTAAATAGAACACTAAAAAATGATATTCTTGCCTGCAATATTTAAAACATAAATATTTTGCTAATCACAATATTGAAATGAAAAAATATATTGATAACATAATATTTTTTTCATACTTTGATAAAACACCAACCATTCAAATTAGACAACTGCAATGCAACCAGAATCTGGGGCACATTCACATCAAAAACATAGAACCACATCTCGTTATCTCCTCAGCCCTCATTTTATTCTTTGGTGCTCTAAAGATGCTCTTGTTCAAGGAAAGATATGCCTAACAACTGGTTGGTGGTGGCATTCCACTTCAGGCCTTTTTACAATTGAGGAAGAAATTCAGACTCTGGTGTAAATGGGTGCACCTGAATAAGGGTTACATGTTGCATGCACATTTTGCACTGTTGTCAATTTTACCATGTATATATACCCTGTGTGATAGTCTAATTTTAAATCTTGCAATAGAGAGAAATGTGTCTGCCCCATAGAACTTGAATGGAGGGGTAATACATCACCCAGGAATAACCAAAACCTGCATTATAACGTTGGTTTAGGTGGTAATCTCAGGTGGTATTTCCTCCAGGTACTCATGGAATGTGTAGGGAACTACATTCTTTTTTTACGTGTCTTCATTTTTTTGACAACATTTTACAACAAGTGAACAATGTAGAAATTGAATAGACAAGCAACATTAGTCGGTGCACCAATGGGAGAGGGAGGTGTGAGGGAAGATGGGAAGGATCGGGGGAGATATGAGGGTGGAGGTGTAGCGACAGAATGATACATCACATCAATAGCAGATTCAGTATACTTAAACAATCAACCTGGCTCTGGGTGCCAGACCCTGAGCCATAGGTGCTAGGCGTTGAACAGCGAGCAGCGAGCTGTACCCCTGCAGCGGCGGGGGTAAAGCCAGTGGGCTGTGGTTCCACAAAAAAGGGGGTAGGGAGGGGGAGGATCTAAGTGAGCCTTCGCATAGGGGAGGGAGCAGAAGGGATGGGGGAGGATGCCGTCGTCCAGGCCATGGAGTGGGGAAGATTGCGAGTTTCGTTCCGTATAGATTTATATGTAAATAAGAAGTGTGTTATGCTGTTGATGTGGAGGGTGCAAAAACTACAGTTGATGGACAGAATGCAGAACAATGTCATACATTCACACCAGTACAGAGATCTGGGCCTAAATCCATCGTTTTTTTGCACTCCACAACACCCCAGTTCAGACATGGCCATATGCAAATCAGCCTTGAACCTGTGCCTCATGGGAACAGTCCAGCCCGAACTGCCAAGCCATGTCTTCCCTGAACCGAAATCAAGCATCATAGGACCAGTTTCTGGCTATCAGCCGTCATCAGCCAGGATAGCTTGACTCCAGTGGTGTGGAGAGCACTGGACTCACGTCTGAGCATACCGGTCCCACTCGGGGTGACAAATGCAAAAACTACAGTTGATGGACAGAATGCAGAACGATGTCATACATTCACACCAGTACAGAGATCTCTTGACTGGGTGTGAGTGTTTGATTGGTTCAGATGCTCCGTCCATCACCACCCCCTTTTGTACCGCTTTGTTCGCCATAAGTTGGCAGGGTATGCTCAGACGTTAGTCCCTTGCTCACTTTGCCACTGGATTCAAGCAAGCCGGGCTGAAGATGGCTGAAATGCCAGAAACCGGTCCTCGGAAGCTTTTTTCCGGTCCAGGAAAGGCATGGCTTGGCAGTTCGTGCTGGACTGTTCCCATGAGGCACAGGGTCAGACTTATTTGCCTATGGCCATGTCTGAACTGGGGTGGCAGAGTGGGCTAAAGAATGGTGATGGATCAAACCCAGATCTCTTGACTGGGTGTGAGTGTTTGATTGGTTCAGATGCTCCGTCCATCACCACCCCCTTTTGTACTGCGTTGATGTGGAGGGGTCATAGGGGTCGGTCTGGGAAGAGCCGTAAGCTACCAGCATAGTAGGATGGGCGAGGTCCCCAGGTTAGGTTTGTGTGACGTGTCGTGAGTGGGTGTGAGTGGCTACCCATGATGAGGAAGGGGTCCGCCTCCCTACGTGTCTGGTGGGGAGGGGCAGGGGAAGGGGTGATGGGGGAGGCAAAAGGCAGAGGAAGGGAGAGAGAGGGCTATGAGCCAGGAGGGGAGGGGGCGCATCACAAGAGGGTGTGGGGGATGGGGATTACTAGGGGGTTTGGAATGGGGGAGGGTGAGAAGTGAAAGAGGGAGAGGAGGGAGTGGGTGGGTGGGCGGGGACAGCAAAGGGGGGTGGAGGAGAAGGAGGGAAGAGAAAGGGGATAGGGAGGGATGAGGTGTCTGCTTGAGGGGGTCATGACATCACGTGGGTCCCGCAAGTCGGGACAATCCGATCTATGGTCACTGAAGGGGGCACTAGGGACCAACAGCCCGACTCGCCAGTGAACTAAATGTGACATTTCGCATGGTCAGTGGGGAGAGGGGAGGGGGCAGCGACGGCATGACCGACTTCAAGGGATCTACATTCTACCTGTAATTTATTTCACCTGTTGCCTACGAGGCAAGATTGACTTTGCCAGTCTTTGTCCATTGGAAGTAGTCATAAGGTTACATATGAGTAAAATACAAATTAACCCATTAACTCAATAAAAAAAAATAAAAGCACTGAACTAGGCATGCTAAAGTTAAGTACCAGGCTACCATTTGGTAGTGCCTACAATGCATCAAGCACAAAAATGTAACTCCAGTTTCACATACCACTTAACTGTTGCAATGCTGGATAGACAAACCTGCAGTGCATCCACTTCTCGACTGAAGCATTGAGAAAGAGCATTTGTGTTTGTTCTCCTCGTACAGCTGTTCACTGCCTTGGATATTTAGTCTGAATTTGCTGGAATATGTTTAATTGATTTAAGTGACATTTGGGGATTACATGCAGTCTCATGTAATTGGATTCCAGGTCTCTGGAGGACTGCAATAGAAATTAGCTTTGCAGAAAGGTAGCCCATAAAACCAAACTGTTTCAGTCTGTGTTAAGGCAACGCATAAACATCCTTTGTGCAATCACTGTTAATATGCAGATTTAATAGAAGTACAATAATGTTGCAGCATCATTCTAATTATGAAATTGGATACTCTTTCGGATGGTATGATTCTTATCATGGTTGAACCACATTTTACTCTGCAAAGTAAGATCTACTGGTCTCCAGGGGCTTACACTCTATTTGCTACAGTAGTCTACAGCCATAGAATTATGTAGCTGCACAAATATATCACTTACAGCTAACAGCCCACAGTAGAGCCCTGTAAGCACACTGAGGCACATTTACATTCATAAATACTAACCATTTTAATATAAAGAGTGTTTAGCAAACCAAAGCGGCATTTATATATGCAAATCATACCTTTTACTGCATAAAGGAATGGTCTTCTTGAAGATGGTTTCTAAACAAAGCCATTGCACTGAAAAATTGCTACTGGAAGCTATTGTCAACCTCTAAGACATCACATCAACCTAACAAATTGTATCCTGACATAATACCTTCCCCAGGGCTCCAGGCTTGGTGCAAGACTGTTACTCGCTTGAAGAGCACCACGAGGATGGTGGAAGAGAACAGCCGATTTAATGAATTTTGTTGGTTTGACATAGAAGGCTTTTTCTGTTGGATATTAACTCTTGCAGATTTCTTGTTTGAACCCTTTCCCAGGTATAGGACTGGATTCAGAATGTTTTCCTCAGGTAGTCTCCTTTATCAATTTCAGTGTCAGGTGGGGCTGATGACATTTTCAGCGGTATCTTACAGATCCACCAGTGAAGATATGGGTTTTTCTACCCCTTTTCACCCTCTATTAGTCTATCGCTAGATCTCCACAAAGCTAGTGGGTCAGATACAGCAATGGGAAGCAGCAACCTAACCCTGAGGGGCCAGTATCTGCGGTTGCATGATGATACAACGCAATCTTTTAGATCGCTGTACTTCACAACGCATCTTTTACAACGCAAGTCGTTACCACAACTTGCGCTGTAGGGTGCTGGACTTAGAAATAGTAAGATTTACTATTCCAACACCAGCTTACATACAGAAGGGAAGGTGTTGGAATAGTAAATCTACTATTCCTTAGTCTACAGCGCCCTCCAGCTCAATTCGTGGTAATGACTTGCGTTGTAAAAGACGCGTGGTAATGGCAGCGCAGTGTTTTGACCGCGTTGTTATGGATGTTCCCCGTATCTGCAGTCAAGAAACCGGTAGAAGCAGTGAATATTGACATCTAGAAATAGCAGTAGCGTTATTCTAATTTTACAGAGATTTTGACAGAGAAGCAAACATTGGATGAACTCTTTCTCTTTAATGAGCCATTGATGGATCAGATTAATGAGTCCTGGTCTGAAACCCAGTCTTTTCTACATCTATTGAAGACGGCCTCTAGAAACACCAACCACCTCCATCTAATCCTTCTTAAATGTCTATCCTTTCCACTTTGGAAGGTTTGATAGTTCAGGATTTGGCTCATAATCTAAACCAAAACACTATTTCTGCACATCCAGTGAATAGAGATTAAAAAGGGAGGATTCTTTGGGAAACAGAATTGCTGCTTCAAGAAATCTGGCACTTGGATCCCCAAATGCCACCTGTCATTTGACCATGCTTTGCAGGAGTTGATGATCTTTTAGTCCTCCTTGCCCAAACTTCTTAAACATCCCTTCAAGAAATTTCTACAAGACGGTATGAATGTCTATAGACAGAGTATGAAAAATTGTAAAACTGGTACTTGTTTCACTGTATCTTTGGTGTTTTTAAGATGGCATGCCTAAAGAGATCTACAGGATTCTTAAATGATATACTAGCCTGGTTGCCATGCATGTTTGAAGAAAAGGTGGATATATTAATAGAGTTTTTTAAGTACATTCAGCTTTATCAAGTGCAGAAATGTAGAGGTTACATCCACTAATTGGGGAGACAACAGCCTCAGCAATAGTCTCAGACTCCAACATTTTTTTCAATAGCATACATATTGCAGACCAGGCAGCTGTGAACAGTGCCAAGATTTTCCTCCACCCTTTTTCAATCATAAGGCTATATAACCACACTAATTCTTCTCAGGTTGTTTTCCAGTTACACCTGATGATGTTAGGGTGTCTGTGATTTCTTCAAGGATGGCTGAAGAATACCTTAGATCATTGAATCTGTCAGATTGTCATAGATGGATAAGGCTACCATTTCTGAAGAGATCTTTGGCTGTGCTTGCTCATGCTTTCCCCTCTCTCTTCATGACAGCATCTTGATAGTGGAGATTGCTGCTCTATTTGACAAAAATGCTAGAGTTAATTCAAACGTCACTATTGTAATTGTAATTGCATTTAGATAGTGCTTACTACCCCTAACGAGAAGTCAACGTACTTTTTGGAGAGTAGCGCAATACTCTGGAACCCAAAAAGTATTAGTGGTGAATTAGTATAGGGAAATATGAAATTAATTTGAGCGGTGGACATGTTAGTCTGTTAGTTGGATTGAAAATCATAGTGGCGGGCTAGAAGAGGGAAGGTCTAGAAAGTGTTTATTTGGAGATCTTAGCAGTTGGAGGAGGTTTGGGATGAGGAAAGGAGAGATGGAGGAGGGAAGACTCTCTAGACTGGGATTAGGGAGAGAGATGAAGTATCGGAAGAGTCTAGGAGGGATACATGAGGAAAGGGTTTAAAAAGGCTTGTTTGGGAGATCTGAGTAGTAAAAGAGTTTTGAGATGATGCAATGAGGGGTAGAGGAGGGAAGAGTCTAGAAAGGGTTATTTTTAAAAATCATAGTAGTAAAATGGGATTTGGGATGAGTCATAGAGTGGAGGTAGAGGATATATTGAGAGAGCTATAGGGTGAGAAATAAGGCAGTGCATTGGAGAGAGTAGTGAAATGAGGTTTGGGATGAGTCAGAGGGCCCGATTCACAGAACTAACTTAAGACAAAATCCTACACTTACTACCATTTTCGTATTCACAGAAGGCACTTACTCATTTTGGTATTCATAGAAGTTAGGAGTCCTAACTTTAGGACTCCTAAATGCCTTCTGTGAATACCGAAAGTCTTAAAATTAGGATTTTACTCCGTTTAGTAGTAGTAAAGTTGGGAAAAATCCTAATTTTAAGACTTTCTGTATTCACAGATGGCATTTAGGAGTTCTAAAGTTAGGAGTCCTAACTTTACTACTACTAAACTGAGAAAAATCCTAATTTTAAGGCTTTTGTTATTCACAGAAGGCATTTAGGAGTCCTAAAGTTAGGACCCCTAACTTCTGTGAATACCGAAATGAGTAAGTGCCTTCTGTGAATACCAAAATGAGTAAGTGCCTTCTGTGAATACCAAAATAATAGTAAGTTTAGGATTTTGCTTAAGTTAGTTCTGTGAATCGGGCCCAGAGAGTTTAGGTAGAGGATACAGTGAGAGAGGTATACTGTGAGTTACATGGTAGTGCATTGGAGATGCTGAATTAGGAGTAAAGTAATAAAGATACATAGGTACATGGAATATATATATGTACGAGTCCTGAGGGCAAAAGCATTACCTTCCCTCAATTATGCGATACAGGCATTCCCAGGCAAATTGGTGCAGGACCTTGAAAAGATCCACTGCGCAGCTTACAAAAAGTTATTCTGTCTACCAGCATGCACTAGGAATACTTTAATTTGCCTGGAATTCAATCTTAACCGACAATCATTGGAAGAATTGGTGACTCTAGCAAAATACTTTTACCTAGCAACTGTGGCACCAGAGAATTCGATGAAGACCGTTATAAACAAAATCTTTTAACAACCTGGCAATCCATATTCAACTTGCCTTGCGTCAGCCAAAGAACTTTTGAAACTAGCCACAGAGGATTGGGACCCCAACACAATTAAGTATAACACCAGTAAAACATCAATAAAAAAGCAAGTAAGAGCATGCATTGTACATCGAAGCTCTGGCAGCTAGAGACTTTCACGAGACTTAAAGTTCCCCCCACACATCTCATGGCCTTAAATTACATCTTAACCCCTTCCATGCTGGCACGTTTCCGCCCCTGTGCGGTAAACAAACGAACAGGGGCGGGCCATGACGAACCCCAGCCGTCATCAGCACACGAGCACTTTAGTGCATGACGGCTGGGGTTCGTCACCAGCATGGAAGGGGTTAAACAGCAGGTTGAGAGGCAAGCCCTACATAGGATTCTTGCAGCCAGACTTTATCAGCTTCCTCTAAAAGATCTATACCCTACGGTGAAAGTGAGTTCGGCCATCACGGAGTGCCACCTCTTCTATTATGAGCGAGAATCACTGGCTCACATCCTACATGCTCTCCAGCCTTGTTGCGAGCTCACCAAATCCATCTAAGTCCTATTCTCCTTCAACAAGGCACGCGGATGGCAAATGAGGCTGTTAAACAGTTATACTTGCTGGACACTGTGAAACACATGGCCAACTTTGCCAAGTTTATCTACCATGCCCGAACAGCCCTCATGGACAGGGCAACTTTGGCTGTGCGTGGGAACTATCCTGAGAGGGACTCACCCAGTCTGGCCTTCATTGAAAGACTGCTCTGTTGTATCTAAATGACTGTTATCAATTCCATTGTATAAAACAAAAACACCAATGCAGGTTTTAGGAAGAAGATGTGTATATATATTTATTCATCTTAATTATTTGACATTTTTATATTAGTCATTTTTTTGTATTGATTTGTATTAATCACACAAATAAAAGAATATATATATATATATATATATATATATATATATATATATATATATATATATATATATATATATATATATATATATATATGTATATATATATATGAAATCCAACGATCACCTCAGTGGGGTATCCCTCGTCCAGTGGGGGTGGCGCGCTGCCGGTGAGGTCTCCGGTGCTCAATATCCAAACAAAACGGCGTTCCAAGCGCGCACTCAGGTACTGTAAAAATCCACACTAGAATGCAGGTCTGTCAAGTAAGTAGGGTTTATTCACGCCATAAGCCCTACGTGACGCGTTTCGCACCCCATGAGTGCTTGTGCACAAGCACTCATGGGGTGCGAAACGCGTCACGTAGGGCTTATGGCGTGAATAAACCCTACTTACTTGACAGACCTGCATTCTAGTGTGGATTTTTACAGTACCTGAGTGCGCGCTTGGAACGCCGTTTTGTTTGGATATATATATATATATATATATATATATATATATATATATATATATATATATATTTTTTTTTTATCCAAACATTCTCCCATCAGGAAAACACGTACAACGACACTCCAGGAGTTGCTGTGCTTAAAAATTTAATTGGCAGCAAAAAACAAACAACGCGTTTCACCTCACGGCTTGTTCACGTGAACGTGAACAAGCCGTGAGGTGAAACGCGTTGTTTGTTTTTTGCTGCTAATTAAATTTTTAAGCACAGCAACTCCTGGAGTGTCGTTGTACGTGTTTTCCTGATGGGAGAATGTTTGGATAAAAAAAAAATATATATATATATATATATATATATATATATATATATATATATATATATATATATATATATATATATATATATATATATATATATATATATATATATATCACGCTCCAATTCCTCCTCATATGCGAGAAAGACGACAGCACTCGGGGGTTACTTTTCGAAAAAGTGCAGGTTTATTTATTTCTTGCAGGCACCCTCCACAAACGCGTTTCGGCGTGCTGCCTTCATCAGTGTGGTAACAACGTTATGCATTACTAGGTGGATTAAATAAGACATTTTCACTTTCTAATTGTAATAATAGAAAACAACAGAGGACAACCCCACTGAGGTTACTGTAGGCGCCATCTTTGAGTGTCAATGTGCGCAACCTAAAGATGTTACAAAGGTTTTGCAATGTAGCCCACAGATGGGCAGATCCATACAGGACGTGGGTATACACAAAAATTATACTGTTCAAGGCATAAACAGAATAAGAATAAAGCCGTGGATCGGCTAGGGTCCTCTATCTAATATATCAAATAACAATCCACCAATATACTGCACGAAAATGCCATCTTATGTTACCGAAAGGAGATCACAAAATCACTATGCTGTACAATTGCATATCTCAAGTTATATTCGTACACATTGTTGTGTAAGTGCATTCATGCAAGCCATGGGACACAACAATGTTGAAACCTATGCATAGATGAAATCTAGACACAGGAACTACCTGAGCGTACAGACAGTGCAGAGATGATGTGATAAATCATACATTTTCACAGGGTAATTGAATCTTACAATGTGAGACAAACAAACAGATAAGTGCGTCGGCATACGTCATGTTCAACTTCTCATTCCAGCCACAGTGAAGACCCTGTATATATTCTATGATCACCTAGAATGTCTACTCCAATCTTCCCAAGACGTTTTGTTCTAGCAGGGAAAGGTTCTGTACTACATATGGCCTGTATACACTGTACATGGTTCTATTTTCCCAGATGGAACGCCATCTCTTCCCCCGCATTCAGACCCCTGGGATGCTTCGTGGAAAGGTCTATAATGAACCTAGATTCCAGTCTGCGGAGTCGTCTCAAACGATCTCCGCTCCTAGCATTTGCGGGTATGGTATCTAGACCGTAGTACTGTAATAATTTACGGTCCCGTCCATGTACCTCCGCGAAGTGGCGGGCCACTGGATAACTGGGGTCAGCTTTGTCGATGGCTCTCAGGTGCTCCATGACCCTCAGTTTCAGTTCTTTGATCGTGCTGCCTATGTAGCGCAAGCCACACGGGCAGTTTAGGCAATAAACTGCATATTGTGTGCTGCAGGTGATAAATTTTCTTATGGGCATGCTCTTTCCTGTGTCTGGTATGATGTATGAGAGAACCCTTTTGCTGTTTGCACAGGCTTTACACCTCCCACAGGGGAAAAACCCTTTTTGGTCCTTCAAGGTATTTGCCCTTGGAAGGGGTTTCTCCAGATGGCTTGTAACGAGCATGTCACCTACAGACCTCGCTTTGCTGAATGTCACCAGCGGATTGGGGGGAAGATCGTCCTTCAGTACAGTGTCTGTTTGTAAGATATGCCAGTTCTTTTTGAGCATTCTTTTTAGGTCATTGGCCCCAGTGGAGTAGGGGGTGATCATTCTGAATTTATTGACATTGGTGTTTTTGTTTGCATCACGGCCTGATCCAGCCGGTCTGGCGGTGAGCAAACTCCTTCTCGATGTCTTTTTAACCCTTCTCAATGTATCCTGTAATAGGTCTTCACCATATCCCCTTATCTTGAAATGGGATATACATTCAGAGGCAGCCGCCTCGAAATCCGAATCCCTGGAACAATTCCTACTGAGTCTCAAGAGCTCTCCGTAGGGAATGCTGTTGATCAATTGTGGTGGGTGGCTGCTGCTGGCAAAGAGTGTTGAATTGCCAGCAGTCTCTTTTCTGAACAAGCAGGTGTGTAACTGCCCATCTTCAACAAACATCCTCAGGTCCAAGTACTCCGCTGCCACCGGACTAATAGAACCCGAGAAGTGTAAGTTGAGGTTGTTGTTATTGAGCAGTTTGATATATTCAGTGGCTGTCTAGATATTGCCATTCCAAACGATGAAAAGATCATCGATGTATCGATGCCAACACACCGCATTACCCACCTCCTGCCCAACCCTGCAGCTCCTGGGTACTTGCTCCTCCCACCAGCCCACGAAGAGGTTCGCGTAGCTGGGAGCGAAGCAAGTACCCATCGCCGTCCCTGACTTCTGTAAGTACAGCTGTTCTTCAAACAGGAAAACATTGTGGGTTAGGCAGAATTCAACAAAGTCCAGTATCATCAGATTATGTCTTGCAAATCGCGCCTGGCGCTGTTCTAAAGCATGTCTAATCGCTTGTAAGCCCTGTTGGTGTTGAATTACAGTGTACAGGCTGGTGATGTCCAGCACTACCAGCAGGTAACTTGGATTCCACTGTAGGTCTCCTATTTTCATGAGGAAATCCTTAGTGTCCCTGACATATGATTTCAGGTTTAGCACCAAAGGGAAAAGGGTATTGTCTACAAAGCGCGACATGTTCTCCGTTAAACTCCCAATAGAGGAGATAATGGGGCGGCCAGGAGGATTGTCTTTGCTCTTGTGAAGTTTTGGGAGATGGTAGAAAGTGGGAATCATTGGGCAGTTGTTACGTAGGAATAGATGTTCATCCTTGCCCAGCATCTGTAGGTCGTACCATTTTTTGAGGAGAGTGTCATATTCTTTTAGGCTCTGTTGGTACGTAGTCATGGTACACTTGATGTAAAAGTTTTCATCCGAGAGCTGTCTCAATGCCTCAGTCTTGTAATAGTCCCTACTCATTAAAACAATGTTCCCACCTTTATCAGAAGGTTTCACCACGATGTTTTTGTCTTCTTTTAGTTTTTTCAGCGCCTCATGTTGCTGTTCAGAGATGTTGAAGTTGTGACTGGTATGGTTAGACTTGCGATACTTTATGAGGTCGTTAATCATAGCTTCGCTGAACGCATCCACAGCATCCCACGGGGATTGTGGGACAAAAATGGAAGGGGGTTTAAAATTACTCTCCTCCCTTTCCTGATCAATCCCTTGCAGCTCAGCCCTTTGTGCAGTGTCCAAGTGTTGAACATCTCGTGTCTCCTCTCTTTCAAGATCTTCCAGGGCCTCAACTGTTACTAGATCTCTACTGCTCAGGGCATCAGTGGCTGTTATTCTGGTCCCCTGATTTTTAGGATCTTGAGTGTGGGGGCGTAGCTTGAAATATTTGTGGAGTTTTCATTTTTGCGTGAAGCGAAACAGATCAATCCTCGTTTGGGTATATTCCAGTTCTTTGTTGGGGCAGAAGGTTAGTCCTAGACTGAGGACTTCGGTTTCTTGGTTGGTCAGTTGCTTGGACATCAGGTTGACAACCGTTAAGTTGGCCTGTTCTTGTAGGCCATTGATATCAGAAGTCATTACTTCTTGGTTCGGTTGCGGTTGACCCAGCGGGAGCTCCTTGTTCCCCCTCCTCCTCCTTTTTCCGCCCCTTGACCTCCTCGTCCTCCTGGTGCCTCTATTTCTGGTTCCTCCGTGTCCGGGGGTTTGTTCTTTCCTCCACGGAGCCACGTACTCTTGAGCACCTTGTACTCCTCTTGAAAAGGGGTTCAATTACTTCTGCCTTGTTGCGTTCCACGCGTACGGCCCCGTTGGATTGGCTCAGCTTGTTTGTCGCCTGACTCGTTTTCAGTGACCTCTGACTCAGAGGTGGCGATGTCCAATCCTGTAGATATATATATATATAGATTATTCACCAAAAAGCCCGAAGCTACGAAGATGCACACGACAACATGTCCACTCTGCAGTGTACCTTTTCAAATTGCCTCGGCATCATCGGTACGTTTTGCTGAAATACCCAACGCGTTTCAAGGCAGGGCGCCTCTTCATCAGGGATTTCGCTTCACAAATAGCGCAATGACATCTCTTTGTTTAAAATAGCTGCTTTATTCTGATAGGTTAATGGCCACCAGTGGGCCGCGTTTAGTGCGCCTTCAAACATATTGCATGCTGGATTTTGCAGTTCAAAGAGAGTAATTAGTTCATTTCCTTTTGTAAGTTCAAAGCGCTTTTGAAATAATAGAAGCATTATTTTAATTCCTTTGTAGGATCCAACATGTCAGGGCAATATTTTCTTACTTCTGGCACGCTGTGCTGAAAGATGGTTCCGATGTTGTTCGGAACCCCAGCCTCTTTAGATACCAAGATGGTGCACTCTTCCACGGCAGGGCCGCCGTGTCCTTATTTTATTCACTAAAAAGCCCGAAGCTACGAAGATGCACACGACAACATGCCCACTCTGCAGTGTACCTTTTCAAATTGCCTCGGCATCGTTGGTACGTTTTGCTGAAATTCCCAACAGGTTTCAAGGCAGGGCGCCTCTTCATCAGGGGTTTCGCTTCACAAATAGCGCAATGACATCTCTTTGTTTAAAATAGCTGCTTTATTCTGATAGGTTAATGACCCCCAGTGAATTAAAAAAATGGCCATCACTTTATTTGTTGAGCGGGCAGTTTAAAAAAAAAAATCTACATATTGCTTTTATAGATTTAGAGGCAGCCTTTGATCCAGTTCCACAAGTCTTATTATGGAAAAAACTGGTTGGCTGGGCCATTGCAGGGAATTCGATTGATGATATAATTCTTCTTTATACAAATACTTGGGTGCAGGTCAGGTTGGGTGACGGTGGCATTTTATCACAAAAAATTAAAACCTACAATGGACTAAAGCAAGGTTGTGTTGTTCTTGCTTAGCTCCTTGCCTTTTTCTGTCAGATCTTCTGCATCCTTTGAAATTCGTTACCGCCCATCCCCCAAGATGAGGTGCCACTTAGCTATCTTCAATATGCAGACAATACTATACTTACTGTTGAGCCAAACCCCTATAGGTCTGCAAAGATCGATAAATGCCTTTCATGTTTATATCTTAATATCTTAATGAATGGATTGGAATTGAGTGTTAAAATAAATAAAATCATGAAAATCGGTCAGGTAAAATCAAAGACTAATGCATGGAGGGCCAGAGGTGGGCCAATTGAAGTGGTAAAAATGTATAAATATCTAGGGATTCTTTTTGATTTTTTTAAAACAAACTTTATTGCCTTTTACATATATCTCTCGCAACACAGAGACAATTTGGGGTGGTTCGGGTGCCTAAGTTCAATCTCCCTCAATGCTCGGTCTGCCCTTTCGACATCTGTAAGCAGTGTTCACCGCACTCTAATGAACACTGCCATACATTGTTCCCTGTTTCCCTGTGGAGTGGTGTGGCTCACTGGTTAGAGGCGGCAGACCCGGAAGCAGAGGACGGCCCGGGACAAGGGTTCGATTCCCGACGCGGCAAGGTCGTGGACCAGGGTCAGCGGACTTGATAATTCTCGCCTCGGTGCCTACTCTAACCAGGGATCACACTTGGCAACTCTGGGCATTAGCTTGCCTCATCTCCACAACGGCCCCCCACATACGCCGGGGATGCCTGGTTTCACCCTGGAGATACCCAGTAGGGTCCACTTCACAGGGAAAGCCAGGACGGGTTCCCCAGCGGTCTACAGCGTGGTGATACCCCATGTGGGGTGATTCATGCGCTTTACAAGACATCATTACATTACATTACTGCCTTAAAGGGCTCCCATTCCGTTACCCTGGAGTAAGTGGATTGAGCATTATCCGCAAAGTATGTTGTAATATGACCCTTGATTTCGTGTAGGAACACTTGGTCCTCCAGGGACTCGGCCTTTAGGCGCCAGGTAGGGATGGGTTGTTGTTGCGTCCCCAGTGCAGTCTAGTTAATATCGGGTTGTGGTCTGATTCAGCACGTGTTAGGTATTCTGTGCCCTGAAGCAGTCCGTGCATGTCAGGTGAACATAGAAATGTATCCAGTCGCACATGTAGGTCATGAACCTGTTAAAGGTATTAGTACTCCTTTTCCAGCGGGTGGGTACGTATTCATGTATTCACTATCCACCAGCCCCGATGGGATCTGCCAGTCCCTAAAAGCCCTGGCTGTTCTATGTACCGGGGAATCCTAGAGAGGCGGGTGGGATCAATTGAGTTCTGGGTCTGCGACACAATTAAAGTCTCTCTTAATAATCGAGACAGTCATGTAGGGTGCCAGGGTCCCAGACATCTGCTCTAGAAAGGCCCTCTGGTCTACATTCGGTCTGTATATGTTTATTAGTGTTATGTTCTGCCCGTCCAGTCTCCCTGTCACTATCACATAATGGCCTTCTGGGTCTACTTTGTGTCCTGTGTGTTAGAATGGGATCCCCGCCCGAACCCAAATCAACACCCTCTTGCAAACTCCGAGAATGAGGTGTAATATGCATGTCCCCTCCATCGCCGCTGTAATGCCACCCCTTCAGGTGCCAAAGTGTGGGTTTCCTGCAGCATTGCTATGTGAATCTCTCCCCTATTTAAGTGGGAGAACATTTTCTAATGCTTGTGCATAGAGTGCATACCCCAGACATTCCAGGATAGGAGGTTATATGTTGTCTGCTTTGGTATTGCTGCTTATCTCCCCCTCCTCCATCTGGACTCCCCCTGCATGGCCTGCCTCCGACGACCTACGCTGAGTGATGTGATCCTTGTTACGACAGTTCCTGGCTCCTCTTGGTAGTCAACAGTACCCCCCCTTATAACTAAGTAAACACCGCAACACCCCCTCCCCAGGACAAGTGAGACTCTATGCGCCCGCTCCAAGGCAAAGTATGGGGGCAAGCCTTCTTCCACCACTTCAGTGCGGATCCCGTTTTCCAGGTAAGAAACCATATTGTTCCCTTCAACTTTTTCCGGCAGGCCTATGAATTGTATATTATTGCAACATGCCCTATTTTCTGCGTCCTCAGCTCTCAGCTCTAGCACATGTACCCTTTTCTCAATGTCCGTAAGTTTGTGGGTAACCGTGCTCACCTTTGGCTTCAGTTCTCTGATGTCTCCTTCTGTTGTTGTGACCCGGTCTGCTAGCTGCCTATGGTCTGCCCTCAGCAGGCCCAGGTCTTCCTGGGGCGTATCAATCTTAGATACCACAGCCAATCTGGACGTTTCTATAGACTGTAGGATGTCATAGTGGTATGGATTGTCATGGGCTTCTTTCCTCTCACTACGAGTCCCTGCCTGGAACCTTGAGTCACCAGCCTACTCTCCAGTCTGCTCCTGCTGTTCTACATCACGGCCTTTTGGATAATTTTCGCATGTTGGTGGTTGTCCACTGGTAGGGGGCTTTCTCTCTCCCCATTTATCTCTGTCTAGGGTTCGCCCTGGGGTTCACTCACCTTCAGAGTCTTCCGTTCGGCCTCTGTAGGTGTTTTCCTGTGTACCCATTCTTGGCCGCTGGACTTATGGTTCTCTCCGCATCCTTCTCGCAAAGATCCAGGGGTCCTCTGTCTGGGTCTTTTTTGGTGTTCTATAGTTCCTGTATGCTAGGTCGCTCCCTCTCTCAGCCACCTGATTTCCAATTTCCTTCGCACAAAGTGTCCCCACTGTTCATAAATTACTGTGACGCTCCTCCGCCACATGGGCCTCACTTTTAGTGCGACAGGGCCTTACTTGGCGCATGTCCTGCTATGCGGTTTTTGTGGCCCCAGATACAGACCCCTGGCCACTAGGGTCAGTAATTACATTTTCTCATCAGTTTTCTTACTTCGTTGTGCGTATTTTAACCTTTCCTTCATTGTAGTCTACTCAGCCGCAGTGTTTCACATGGGCTTTCCTGTCGCCTCTCACACTCGTTGGACCCCTTATCTCAATTTGCAGATTATCCCTGGTGCTCTTCATGGGATTAGGGCTCTCCACTCACTAGCAGGCCCCTCGGTGCTTCCAGGCCATCCACTACAGCCCTCCACGCCTTTCGTGTCACCTCCAAGCACTCGTAATAGCCCTCAAGCTTCTTTCCCCCTGCCTCTCCTCCTCCTGGCCTTCTTATCAGGTACCGGGCAGTGAGCGCTCTTGGTCCCCGCCGCTCCCAGTGAGCAGTGTCTCAGTGTTGTTGCTATTGGGATCTTCCAGCTTCTTCAGCCTGCTCTAACTCAGGCCGTGGCCGCCATCTTGTCCGGCCCACAATCCGCTTGCCTGCTATTTACTCTTGGCCATCTATGTTACTAGTAGGAGGATCGGTGATGTCTCCATGGCTGTATGTGCGCCGTTCTCACCTGCACCCTCCTCTTTACTGCCTCCTTGTTGTTTTGTCCTTCTCAAAGCGGCACCAGGCAGACCGCGGCCGCCTTCCCACCCGGCCTCGCGATCTGCTCCCCAGTTAAAGACACTTTGTTATCTGTGCCATCAGGAGGGGGATCCACAAATGTTCACGAAAGCTCAGTCCAACAAATAGTAGACCTCTGCACTCTGTTCTCTCACTCACGGGTTCAGCCCTCCTGCCACCAGGGGCCCTTCGTTTCTTAGCACAGGCCCGCCGCAATGCCTCCGGCCCATCTCTGCACTATCTTCGCCTGCACCCTCCTCCCTAGTGTCTCCTAACTGTTCGGGCAGCAATGGTTTTGTTCGTCTCTCCATCCTTCCGTGTGCCTGCAGCAGGCACCTTCTGTGCCCCTTGTATATAGGGCCTCCCTGCTTTCTCCAAACGCCCCCAGTCAGACCTCGGCTGCCATTTTGCCCAGCCTCGCGGTCCCACCTCCAAGTTTGTGTTTTTTTCTCTCCGAAATTGGCTTCCATCTGCTTTTTGCACAATGCCATTTAGCTCCCCTTCACTTTAGGGGTTGGGGGGACTATCACCTGTGTCGTAGGTGCCCGATATCTGGCAGGGCGCACTGGATGGGGATCACCCGCGGGAGCTTAGGTTCAGGCTCCCAGCTCCATCGGCATCCAGCTACACCCCCTAGGGATTTTGTTTGATAACAGACTTTTACTTAAAAATAATTTTAAAGATCTTAGCGCAAAAACTGTAAGTTTAATCCATGCTTTTAAGTGTTTGTATAAATTGTTGGATTGTCAATCATATGATCATCTCCTTGAAGCTTCAGCCGACAAAAGGCTCACCTATTACCAGGGGTAAAGACGCAAAGCTATTGGATCTACTTGTAATCAAGGCCTATAAAACAATCTTCGGGATCCCCAGGTCAGTGGGCCAAGCAGAAATAATACTGGAGTTTGGCCTCCAAAGACAGTCTCTCTATGGTGTCGCAAGGGGCATTTTTAAAATGCATGTATTCTCTTTACTCACCTGATTTTGTCTCCTTAGCGAACATCTGTTGGCATGAAATAACCAGATCTGCCTATACTGATACCTGGCACTCCTATATTACATATTGTCTTTTTAACAATGGTTTGCAGAATAGGCTGACCAAACGAACAATGCCTAGTTTGAAATGTATTTAAAAAAAGTAATCTCCATCAATATAGATAAAATGGCTTTTGTGGCAATAGTGTGTATAAACAGAGAGAGACCCCTTGTCAGCAACCAAGGGAGAAGAGTACTATCAGTACAAAAAACAAATTATCCCTTGATTCACTCAATCAACGAGAATCCCCTATCAATAGTGGAATTCTTAATTCATATAAAACACATAGATAAACTAAAATAAGATCACATTCAAAGTCCCTGAAACACTCAAACAATGATACTACTATAACATGCAGTGCAAACAAGTCAATTTATTTCATTAGTACATGTAAATATTATTAAAACACAAATATTATAAAAACACCTATAATAAAACACAATGCATCATTTCAGCATAATTAAAAACAATTCATCAGATCAGGACATAACATAACATCTTATGACACTTTTACCACAGAGAACCCTAAAAAATAGGGAGGATGAACAATGATAGACAGTATGCTTTGTCTTTTAGCTCAACAATTCCCTGGGACTAATTTTAGCAAGATTAGCCTGGATACATATACTCTGTTTTGTATCTACAGGTCCAACTTGTCCTCTGGATAATGTATAGAAATGCGTCTACGCGTTTCGATTGGTATCTGATTATTCCATCTTTATCAAGACAGTCATTATGTTCACTTTTCTTTGTGGTATATTTGATTATTATACCCTGTACAAACAAGTATATAAAGAAATATTACTATACATGAAATTCACAGTGACATTCTACTAACAAAACTCATAATTCTATGATTCATTTTATACATGCTCAAATGTGTTACGGCTCAATTTAGTCTCCTTATATAATATGCCCATGTTATTTACATCAAAAATATTTCTCCAATTGAACCGTTTCTTTTGCTAAAGCACAGTTTCTGGGTACAAAAAGACACTCCACAGTCACCCGCTGTATAACAAATGAATACACCTACGGAATTACACTCTCCCTGCTGCAAATAACCCATTTGTCTGGGAAATGTAGACCACTAATGGCACGATGTGCCTACATTGCTGTTTGCATATCTTCGTCATCAAACTCAATTGGAGAGATACCTATATATTTCACTAAATTCATTTGTATGCCTCAAAGGCGTTCTCTTTATTCTCACCTGAATGAAAGGGAGTTGATATTTGCACTTATTCTTGTACTTCTTTTACAGACTCGAAGAATGGTTTATTAACTGGACCCCCTGATAAATAGAGAGTATTTTTTATATTACTATTGCTGTACCAGAGAATGTCTGCCATATAATCTAACTAAACACATCTCCTCTTACATATTTTATGTTGTACCTTCTTAAACGGACTTGAATAATCCCCGTTTCCCCACTGCTGTATATTCTTGAACAGTTCAATCCAAAACCTCAGATTTCTAGTTTTGTGTCCAAGGGTTCCGCATATGAGGTCCAAGGTAGAGGGGGCTTTTAGTACATACTCCTCCTCACCTGCCGTTGCACTTACGTTGGGCTCTAAAATAAGGAAACACCCCCATTATATTACACCCATGAATTCATTTAAAAAGTCTGTTCATATGTCTATCCCATCTTCCTTTCTCACCTTATTATCTCAGGGATTCCCCGTCCTGCTTCGTCCTTTTGGAAAATATGAATGGTAGACTGCTACATTGTCCTCGTTTAAATACTGTCTCGCGGTCTCTCATTGGTTCCTACAGACCACATGGCCCGCATGCACTACTTGTGCTGATCTTCCACTCCTAACCCGGAAACTAACAACATGTGCTGATGTTCCACTACTAACCCAGAAAATCACTGAGAAAATCACAGGTTTCAGGGATGTTATAGTTAGAAATTAGCATTTAAAAAACCTTTGAAATTCACTGAAAATAACACAGGTTTCAGGGACATTATAGTTAGTTGGACATTTCACTTGTACAAAACCAGAGAAATTTGGCCGTTATAGTTAGTTAAGCTAACTATAACTCGCGCCCCCGCAATGCACTGCTGATAACGTCACATATTACAGCATTCATGACATGGTCAGTGACATCATTGATGACATCTCAAATGACATCAATTTTAAATGCTAATTTCTAACTATAACAAGCCTAAAACCTATGTTTTTTTCTGTGACGGGTAGTTAGCCCCCACCCTCAACCTTGGGGGCTAACTACCCCTCCTATTACCTCCAGTAAGTCCCACACAGCAGGATTGCTAACTTCTTATACCATGCCACGCCCCCTTTCCATACCACTCTGCAGACGTACCTACTGGCACTTTCTTGATTGGGGCATTACATTCCCTTGAATCCCTTGAATCCTGAGGGTTCCTGGGGGCCAATAGCCCACCAGGTACCTCCAGTAAGCACCACAGAGCTGGAATGCAGAGAGGAGGTCCAAGGCCATGCCCCTTTTTCCACCACTCTGCAAACGCGGCTCCTGGCACACTGCTGCTCGGTGGATGAAGTCCACTTGTGTCCTGAGTCCTCCGGACACCAGAGTACATCATCATCCTACCAGCAGTGCGCCAAGAGGCACGTTTGCCTCCAGGACCTCGCCCACCCAGGGGCTTTGAAAAACGAAGCACGCAAGTCAGTGCTTCGTTTTTTACATTTTTGAACGGATTTGCGCACCGATGTGACCTTGCCCAAATTTTTTTTTAATGCTTTTTGAGGCCTGGGCTCCCTGTGGGACCCCTGAGCAGTCCTGGGGGGTCAGGTTGTTTTTACCCTGCTCATTTTCTTGTTTTTAATCTATCACTCACCTTTTTCCTTCCCCCTCGGTACTGAGTCACAAGATGGCTGCCAGCACTTCCTGGTTTGAAGTGTTTGCAGTCAATCAGAGGCAAGCTTGTGCTCGGGAGGGCTTAGCCAATCAGATCTCACAATTCTGAAATATCAATATCTGTAAATCTTTAAATATCTTAAAAACTACTGAACGGATATACACCATTTAAAAGGTGCTATCTTTCTGCCAAATTTGGTATAATTCCATTCAGCAGTTCAGGCTGTAGCCGTGTCTAAAGTTTCCTATGAAAATACCCATGCAGAAAACATGTTTTTGGAGCACCTTTTTTCTCGGCTCCCCCCTTGACGAATCACCGAAAAAATGTCAAGACACGAGCTGACCAGAGAGAACAATTAGTTTTGAAGATTTCATGAAGATTTGTCAAACGGCGCCAAAGTTACTGGCAAATCAAAAAAGCTCTTCCTCTGGAAACTAGGTCCTAACTATAACTACCTACTGGTGATATATATATATATATATATATATATATATATATATATATATATATATATCCATACTAATAATATAAAGAGAAGAGAGCCCAAACCTTTGAGGCGGGTAATCTCAGGAACCACAGCACCAATCACAACACCCAATACAGCGTTGGAAAGGGCAGTTGCAGCAGAAGGACATAGGCTATACAGACGCCCACCATATACATTTAAAAGGTAAAAGAACTGTGCCAGCAAAGTAGTCCCTTGTGGGCGTGTCTGCGTTGTGCTGTGGGCGTGTGCTGTGGGCATGTGCTGGGGGCGTGACAAACACTGGGGGCGTGTGGTACGTTCCACCCTTCATGCCATGTCTCATATTGTGTGCTAATCCCACCCTGCTCCCTTTAAATACCCCTGCACCCCATGATCATAACCCACCCTTACTCCTTAAAATACCCCAACACCCTTAAACACTAACCCATCTTAACCCTATAAATATAACCTGTACCCCAAAACCCAAACCTATCCCTAAACCCTAAAAATACCCCTATACCCCAAAACCCAAACCTAGCCCTGAACCTTATAAATACCCCTGTACCTCAAAACCCAAACCTACCCCTGAACCCTAAAAATACCCCTGTACCCCAAAACTCAAATCTAGCCCTGAACCCTAAAAATACCACTCTGCCCCAAAACCCAAACCTACCGCTGAACCCTAAAATACCCCTGTACCCCAAAACACAAACCTAGCCCTGAACCCTTAAAATACCCTTGTACCCCAAAACCCAAACCTACCCCTGAACACTAAAAATGCCCCTGTACCCCAAAACACAAACCTAGCCCTGAACCCTAAAAATACCCCTGTACCCCAAAACCCAAACCTACCCCTGAACCCTAAAATACCTCTGTACCCCAAAACCCAAACCTAGCCCTGAACCCTAAAAATACCCCTGTACCCCAAAACCCAAACCTACCCTTGAACCCTAAAAATACCCCTGTACCCCAAAACCCAAACCTACCCCATAAACCTAAAAATACCCCTATACCCCAAAACCCAAACCTACCGCTGAACCCTAAAATACCCCTGTACCCCAAAACACAAACCTAGCCCTGAACCCTAAAAATACCCATGTACCCCAAAACCCAAACCTAGACCTGAACCCTAAAAATACCCCTGTACCCCAAAACCCAAACCTAGCCCTGAACCCTAAAAATACCCCTGTACCCCAAAACCCAAAACTACCCCTGAACCCTAAAATACCTCTGTACCCCAAAACACAAACCTAGCCCTGAACCCTAAAAATACCCCTGTACCCCAAAACCCAAAACTACCCCTGAACCCTAAAATACCTCTGTACCCCAAAACCCAAACCTAGCCCTGAACCCTAAAAATACCCCTGTACCCCAAAACCCAAACCTAGCCCTGAACCCTAAAAATACCCCTATACCCCAAAACCCAAAACTATATCTGAACCCTTAAAATACCTCTGTACCCCAAAATCCAAACCTAGCCCTGAACCCTAAAAATACCCCTGTACCCCAAAACCCAAACCTAGCCCTGAACCCTTAAAATACCCCTGTACCCCAAAACCCAAACCTACCCCTGAACCCTAAAAATACCCCTATACCCCAAAACCCAAACCTAGCCCTGAACCCTAAAAATACCCCTGTACCCCAAAACCCATACCTATCCCTAAACCCTAAAACTACCCCTGTACCCCATTACCCAAAACTATATCTGAACCCTTAAAATACCCAAACACCCCAGAACATATACCTCAGTACCCCAAAACATATACCCCTATACCCATACTTACCTTATCCAAACATAAAAAAAACATGCTTTTACCATTCATGCATTTACAACGAACTTCGTTGTAAATGTATGCGTAGTAAAAGCATATAAAATGTAATGCCATGCGTTATAATGGCATTGCGGAGTCATGGTACTTCCGTAATGAAAGTATGCAGAGTGATGGTATGCGGAAAGAAAGTTGCAAAATAATTGGTGTTTACCCTCCCCCGGTAAGTACATTGGTGGCACGGCAGCCCACATCTCCAGCAATATACTCATATTTTTTCACCACCCATTTGAAAAACGCACAGGTCTCTCTCATTGATGGCCAGCACCAACATACACTTTTAGACACACCTCCCGCCACAAGTTCTAGAATTGCGAACTTTAGAGCTGGGGAGCTACGTTCGAATCTCGGCATCAGCTCAACATCCTGTGATATCAGGCAAATCGCTTTGCCTTCCCATGCCTACCACAAATGAATGTTTTCTTCTGTAATGTAAATTGTGCTTATGCCATGTTGTCGAGTTACCGCTATATAATATTGAAAGGAAAAATAAAGTAGGGAAACTCAAGTTCACACACTACTGAACGCGCACTCTTAAGTGCATCAGCAGTGCACTGTGAATCGGAGCAGTTCACAGGCCTGTCACAGATAAGAAATGCTATCAAAACGAAATCCTACAAAACAATATACTAGTGGCCGGCAGCAATTCATACCCGGACAACGTCGGCACGGGCTGCTATCAACAATGAAATCATAAACCAAGGACTTATAGAAATTGAAGACTCACTGTATCTATTAAGCGAGAAGTCCTTACAAGATTTCAGCCTGCCGCCAGTGGTCCAACCTAACCTAACTGGATACCACAATATCGCTACCGCACACAATATTCCAGAGCTAAATAACTACCTTGCTCAACACTTGCCTAACTTAGTTCCCGATCAAAAACTCGCCTACAACACCATAGTTGATAGTGTTGAAAAGAAGCAAGGCAAACTATTGTTAATAGAAGTCCCCGGTGGCACAGGAAAGACTTACCTAATCAACCTCGTACTTTCCAAAGTTTGATCTTCTGGGAATTTGGCTCTAGCTGTTGCTTCATCTGGAATAGCTGCCACTTTGCTAACAGCTGGGAAAACAGCACATTCTACCTTTGAACTGCCTCTAACAGTTTCCCTAGAAAAGGATTCAATATGCTCTATTCGGAAAAACTGACCTTTGGGGACACTGCTTCAAAATGTGTCTCTTATCATGTGGGACGAATGTACAATGACACACCGCTCACATATTGAGGCAGTTGACAGAACTCTCAAAGACATTAGAAATTCATACAACATAATTGGAGGTGTTACTTTTGTGTTTGCTGGTGACTTCCGACAAACTCTTCCTGTGGTGCCTACAGGAATGTGGGCTGATATACTAAAAAGCATGCTTAAAAGCATCACACCTATGGAACTCTGTACAATCTATTACCTTGCGCACTAACATGAGGACACATTTAGGAGGTAAAGATGCATAATTTGCAGATCTTCTAATAGAAGTGGCCAACGGAGACATACCTGACACAAATGGCTTTACCAACATACAAAACTTAGGTAAGCGTCTCTGTACACTACATGAACTCATACAACATGTTTACCCAGACATCAAGCATCTTCTCAGCAAAGATTACACATGGATTTGCGAACGGTTTATAGTTGCCGCCCGAAACTCTGCAGTGCATCATATTAATGAACACATACTACAACTATTCCCAGGTGAAACCACAATATATAATTCCATTGATACAGTATTAGATACACAAGACGCTGTGCATTATCCCCAAGAATTCCTCCACTCACTTAACCAGGGCTTCCCCCTCATACACTCCAAATGAAAGTAGGTGTTCCTATCATGTTATTACAAAACCTACATCCACCAGATCTCTGCAATGGGACGCGCCTACTGATCTACCATTTCAATTCAAACGCTTACAATTCCCTATTAACATTGCTTTTGCATCCACCATTAACAAATCACAAGGTCAGACATACAAAGTCATTGGGATAGACTTACGAGAGGACTGCTTCACTCATGGACAGTTATATGTCGCGCTATCGAGGTCGGGGAATTCCGACAACTAATTTATTCTACTTCCTGATTCTCATGAAACACGAAGTGTGGTGTACCATGAAGTTTTGAAGTAAATGTTATTTTCAATACTAAAACCATTGCTGCCTAGCCTTTTTTTTACCCGGACAACGTCGGGACGGGCCGCTAGTATATATATATATATATATATATATATATATATATATATATATATATATATATATATATATATATATATATATATATATATATATATATATATATATATATATATATATATATATATATATATATATATATATATATGTAACCTACTGGCTGTTGCCCATAGGTAGTTATAGTTAGGAATTTTTTTTTTACTTCCCTATAACTTTAGCGTAGTTTCACCGATCTTCAAGAATTATTCCCCAAAAAAGTTCCAAAATAGGTTCTGTGCATCATGGAGAGATTTAGGGTGCAGTGGGAACTGAGAAATGGGGCATGAAATAAGCATGTGTTTGTAATGTTAATTCCCATAGGAACGCGTGTTTGAATCTACAGCCCGAACCGCTGGACGGAATTACACCAAATTTGGTAGAAAGGTAGATGTTACCTAGATTATGCTTTTTCTATGTGTTGAAAATCCGTTCAGTAGTGTTTTGTTAAATGAAATCCAAACAATATAGTGTCATCTCAGGCCGTGGATATTTTGCGTCTGTTTTGCAGTGATCGCAGTTAAATCACGATGAATTTAGGGTAAATTGAGAATGCTCTGAATGGCTGGACGCAACTCGAGAAGAAAGTTGCGGTGGTTTCACAGTGACCCTTTTCAAATCGCAATGAGATTGAGGGAACAGCTAGGGTAAAGCTCATAATAAGTGATGTCTATATATATGTTTACCACTTTATGGTTACCCATGTCATCACGACTGTCTGCTGTCGCAGCGCGGAAGGCATATGCATTTAAGATGCACCTTTTTTAACAAATGTATACAAAGGGGAAAGTTAAATCAATTATCTAATCAGAGAATCAATATGTAGTTCTAGAAAAAATGCAAGGACGTTATAGTTATGAAATAAAAAAAATTTAAAACATAGAAATTCACTGAAAAAACTAAAGGTTACGGGGATGTTATAGTTGGGAAATGGAATTAAAAAAACATTCAGATTCACTGAAAAAAAAACAAAGGTTACAGGGACGTTATAGTTAGGGTGACATTTCACATGTACAAAACCGGTGAAATTTAGCAGTTATAGTTAGCTGAGCTAACTATAACTTGCGCCCCTGCAATGCACTGCTTATGACCTTACATATTACATCAATCATGACATGGTCAGTGACATCACTGATGACATCACTGATGACATCTACCATGACATCACTGATGACATCATCCAGAGAAAAACTAATATACCCACTGCCACACAATCATTAACAAAGTCATTCACAGAACCCATAGAAACACACGCATCTCATCACTCATCCATACAGTCAGTAGCATATCAATTCACCAGTAGAGCCACTAATGGAACCACTAACTCACGTATACAGTCACTCATGCACGTACTCACTTACTAATACAGTTAGCCATTAATCCAGTTATAAAGATATAGACACACGTACACATCCACTCATGCACCCATACAGACACAGGGAGTAAATAAGTTAATCATACACCTACTCAAACACCCATACTGTCACTCACACAGCCACTAACTCACCCATACAATTACTCCCACAGCCACTCAGTTAATTATATGTTTACTAATATCTATACTCTCTCATCTATATAGTGACTGAGGGAAAAACATACTTTCACATACAACCGCTCTCACACTCACTCACCCATACAACCTCTCAGAAACTCATTTGGTCATCCATACAGTCACTCATACACCCACTCACTCACCCATACACTCACTTACACACCTATTGATGCACTGAGATAGCCACTCATGTACCCTGTCACTTGCCCATACAGACACTTATGTATCTGCTCACACACCCATTCAGCCACTCGTGCACCCTCTGATTCTCCATTTACAACCACTGATACATCAATACAGTCAATTATATAGATACTCAAACAGCCACTCACTTACTCATTCACTCACTGACACACCCAATCACCTATACAAAAGCTCACACACCCACTACTTAATGTATACAATCTCTTATATACCCAGTCACTCTTCTATACACCACTTACATACCCACTCACTTACCCCTACAGGCACTTCCACAGTGAGTTACCCTAGTGATGTAATTTTAGATGTCATCAGTGACGTAATATGTGAGGACATAAGCAGTGCATTATGGGGAGCGAGTTATAGTTAGCTCAGCTAACTATAACCACTGAATTTCAATAGTTTTGTACGAGTGAAATGTCAGCCTAACTATAACGCCTCTGTAACCTTTGTTTTTTTCAGTGACATTTTTCTATAAATATTTATATATACAATGTTTTTCCCTAACCTCCCCCTTTTTGTTTTTCTTCTGCCTTTGACATACGTAAAATGTTAAAACACTACTGATATTATCTAATATTTTCCATATGTATATTTTGTTTATAGTTAAGAGTTCAATTTTGTCTGTTATTTCAATGACTTGATACGTTACGTACCTAAAATAAAATAAAGTATTTAAACTGTAAAAAAAACATACATGTGCTCCCCTTACTGATATGTACAGGGTACAGTACAAGTAAGCTGCACATGCTGTTGACAATGCTCTTACACTGATTTCATTCTGCAAAGAGTTATCCAAGCCTGACCCCTGCATCTGGCATTCACGGTGCTCTCTGCCTCTGTCAATAGGAGCGCCATGATTGCTGACTACATGTACTGGCTGTCAGGAAGCAGCGAGCCGCGCATCAGCAAGCTCATCAAGCTGTATTGGCAGGTAACAATTGATGGGCAACCAGGAGGGCTCAGCCCGGCGCACTTTCAGAGCCAGGATGAAGGATGGGCGCTTAAAGGACTGCCGACAAGCGGAGCTCTGGGCGCATCAATCAGCAGGGTGGTAACATATTTATAATGAAGCTGGAGCCTTGAAGCCCTGTTAGTAAATATTTTAAGATTCCCCGTGCCGCTTTCAAGCAGAAAGGTGCCAAACGTACAAGCAAAGGAGGCCGAACAATAGCAGGCAAATGTTACAATGCAAGCAAATCCTTTTTATTTGTTTTATTTTGATGTGATAATTATCCCACACACTATTGGCTACAATATGCAATTCATTCATCTGAACAACCACAGTGTTTGCTAGGGGGTCTCCAGTTTCCATTTCGAAATGGAACTGCATTTCTGGTCACCAGCTTTGTTTGTTATTCTTACCTTCACACAAACGCACTTTGGAATAACAACATAACGTGTATTTGTATTGTGTTGTATTATATTGTACTTATTTAGCGCTTACTACCCCTGACGAGGCGTCAACGCGCTTTTTCAGCAAGTAGCACGCTACTCCAGAACCCATAAAAGATTAGTGTTCAATTAGTATAGCGAAATATGAAAGTAGTTTGAGTGGTGGATAGGTTAGTCAGTAATTTGGATTCAGAAGGATAGCGGAAGGATAGAAGAAGGAAAAAAGGTTTGCATTTATATAGCGCTTCTTAACCCTGATGGGGTGCTGAAGTGCTTTTTTGGCGAGAAGCACTCTACACAGGACCCCGTAAAGGATTAGTGGTGAATTAGTATAGTGAAATATGAAAGTCATTTGTGTGGTGGATATGTTAGTCAGTTACTTGGATTGAGATTTAGGGTAGGGGAGGGATAGAAGAGGGAAAAGGTTTGCATTTATATAGCGCTTGTTACCCCTGATGGAGTGTAGAAGCACATTTTTGGGCGAGTAGAGCGCGAATCCGAAAGCCATAAAGGAATAGTGTTGAAAATTGGTATAGTGAAATATGAAAGTAATTTGAGTGGTGGATATGTTAGTCAATTATTTGGATTGAGATGGGTAGGGGAGGGATAGAAGAGGGAAAAAGGTTTGCATTTATATGAATGAAATGAAATGAAAAGACCATTTATATAGCGCGGTGGCTACACTTAGGCGTCCCAGTGCTGCAGAAGTCACGCTTATAACAGAGCCGATGAAAGCTACTCTGGTTTATTAAAAAGCAGGGTTTTTAGGAGTTTGTGGAAGGTGAGTAGTTTAGGCTCCGATCTGAGTGGGAGGGGGAGGGCATTCTAGAGCTTGGCGAGATTATGGGAGAATGAGCGGCCTCCACACCTAGTTTTCTTGAACCTGGGTATTACAGCAAGGAAGGATGACCCTGATCTGAGCTGTCTGGCGGGATGGTAGGTGGTTATCAGGGGGCGATTGATAATGGGGCCTGTTTCCCAGAAGGATAGATGTGCGATGCACATTTCCTTGAATTCTATCATTGCCTTCACTGGGAGCCAGTGAAGGTCCTGCAGTCTGGATTTGATAGAAACTCATCGGGGAATTTGAAGGAGGGTTCTAGCAGTAGAGTTCTGAATTGTCTGCAACTTGTTTAGGGTGGCCTGGGGAGCCCCAAGATATAGGGCATTCCCAAAGTCTAAGCGGGACGGGATTAGACCTTGGACCATTATCCGTTTGGCGTGAAAAGGTAGCAGGGGGAGGATTTTGCGCAGGAGTCTTAGAAGGCCAAAGCAGGTGGCTGATAGTTTGGTCGCCTGGTGGTTAAAGTCAAGTGACTTGTCCAACCAGATGCCCAAGCTTTTGATCGAGTATTTGGGTGCGGGGGGAGGTCCCTAGCAGGGAGGCCAGAGTGAGTCAATGGTCCTGTTGATAGAGTTGCCCATGAGCTCTGTTTATCCCCATTCAATTTGAGGCAGGAGGATGTCATTCGTTGACTGCTTCCAGACAGTTTTTCAGGCCGTGGGGTGAGTTAGGGTGGGATTTAGAGCCACCACTAGCTGAGTATCGTCCGCATAGGTGATGATTTTTACTCAGAAGGGGCAGACGATCTCGGCTAGTGGGCTCATGTAAACATTAAATAGGGTAGGGCTTAGAGAGGAGCCCTGCGGACGCCACAATTCAAGGGCTTGCTGGGAGAGGTACATTCACTCTCGAATACCTGGAATGAGCGGTTGGAGAGAAAAGACCTAAACCAGGTAATTGCCATTCCTGAAATTCCCTTCCCGCTAAGTCGGTGCAGTAGGATGTTGTGGTTTTCAGTGTCAAAGGCGGCACTTAGGTCGAGGAGAATGATGGCTGCCGAACCTCCATTATCCAGGATCCTCCTGGCTTCCTCTGTCACTGCGACCAGAGCGGTTTCTGTCCCATGGAGGGGGCGGAATCCCATCTGGGAAGGGTCTAAAAGTGTATTGGACTCTAGAAAGTCTGTTAGCACCATGTTGGCATGTTTTTCGAGGAGTTTGCTTAGCCAGGGCAGTACGGAGATAGGTCGGTAGTTAGAAGGGTTGTTTTGATCTAAGTTTGGTTTCTTTAAGAGGGCTTTGACCATGGCTTGCTTCCAAGGGAGTGGGACAGTACCGGTGGAAAGGGAGGTATTGAGTAGTTCAAGAATGGTGGGTAAAATTGGATGGATGACTGAGAGAAGGGTACGTGGAGGTGCAGGGTCATTTGGGGAGCAGGACTTTACCTGATACATGATTGACTCTAGGTTGGCAGGATCTAGAGGAGGGAAATGGTCAAGTGCGGCTGGGGACAGAGGCCCGGGCTCCGAGGAATTCTTGGGCGGGGTGACAGGGTGGGGAAAAGAGGTGTTAATCGTTTTGATTTTGCAGAGAAAAAACTCTGCTAGGTTGTCGCAGTGAGTTTGGGCGTTCGCAAAATCTTTGGGTTCCTCAGGTAATTGAAGGAGTGATTTTGCTATGCAGTATATTTCCTTGGGTTTTGAGGCTGCTTTGGCGATTTTTCCCTCAAAGAAGGATGCCTGCGCAAGTTTAATGCTGGCCTTGTAGGATTTGATCGTGGCTCTGTAGGCCATTTCCTTAGAGGGAGAGTAGTCTAGGCGCCATTTCCTCTCCATCTTTTTGTAGATGCGTTTCGATTCCCGGATGTCTGCGGAGTACCAAGGGGCGGTCGTGTTGCAGCGTTGGAGTTCGGTGGTTTTGATGGGGAGCACCAGGTCGAGTGAGTTGGCGATCCACTTATTATAATTCTCATTCCCCAGGGTGGGGTTGGAGGTGTTGGGTGGTTTAGTGGTTTCAAGACTTCCCAGCCATTCTGATTGGGGGAGTTTCGACCAGTTCAGTTTTTTTCGAATTGCTGCGAGCTTGGAAGAGCGTAGATTTGGAACGGTCCACATGAGAGGGATAAGAAAGTGGTCAGTCCAAGGAAGGGGGGAAGGAATTCCGATTTGTAGGTCCGAGCAATTACTGAAGATAGGGTCAAGGAGATGACATTTGAGATGGGTTGGTGCGAGCTCTAGCTGTATAAGCTCGAGAGCGGAGAGGCTGGAGGTTACTTCTCTGGCGTTGGAGTCATTGGGGTCATCAAAATGAATGTTGAGGTCTCCTAGAAGAGTGAAATTAGATGGGCTGTAGGCAATATTGGCTATGATTAGTGGAAGGGCGTGAAGGAATTGCCCTTGTGCGCCAGGTGGGCGGTATAGACGTACTCCCGAGAAGGTGCTGTGGGTGAGAATTCACTAGTAAAGGGGAGACTTTTAAAGTCTGGGACAGAGATGGGTGAGCTGCGACATACATAGCAGTTTTTATGAATCACTGCTAGTCCACCCCCCTTCCCGTTTTACGGTCGCTACGTAGTATTTGATAGCCTTGGGGGAGGGCCTGGACGAGGTCAGGTTCTGACTGATCGTACAGCCATGTCTCTGTCAGGAATAGAGCGTCAGAGTTTAGCTCCTCTAGTAACATTGAGATTTCTAGGGAGTGCTTAGGAAGAGATCTACCGTTTAAGAGGTACATACTATGTTGTGAGGTTTTAGTAGGAGGGACAGGGAGAAGTCGAAACCCACACTGAGGGCAGATGGTATGTTGATCTGCTAGGTCCCAGTATAGCGTTTGTTAGCCCTGATGGGGTGTTGAAGCACATTTTTGGGCAAATAGCACGCTACTCCAGAACCCATAAAGGATTAGTGTTGAAAATTAGTATAGTGAAATATGAAAGTCATTTGAGTGGTGGATATGTTATTCAGTTATTTGGACACACATGGGTGGCGGAGGGATAGAAGAGGGAACAAAGTTTGCATTTATATAGTGCTTGCTACCCCAATGAGGTGTTGAAGCTCTTTTTTGACAAGTAGCACGCTGCTCTGGAACCTATAAAGGATTAGGGATGAATTAGTATAGTGAAATATGCAATTTGGGAAGTGGACATGTTAGTCTGTTATTTTGATTGAAAATGATAGTAGAGGGATAGAAGAGTGAAGGATTTTGACTTTTTGTGTTTGTTTTGGAGATCATAACAGTGGGAGGAGGGTTGGGATGAGTAAAAAGAAATGTGGAGGGGAAGAGTCACAGGGAAGAGTTCAGAAAGGCTTGTTTTGAGGGATCAGTATAGTAAAAGAGGTGTCAGATGATGCAAGGAGGAGTAGAGTAGGGGAAAGTCTAGAAAGGGTTATTTGGGATATCATAGTAGTGGTATGGGGTTGGGGATGAATGAGAGAGTGGATTTAGAGAATATATTGATAGAGGTATAGGGTGAGAAATAGGGTAGTGAATTGGAAAGAGTAGTAGAAAGAAGTGTGAGATGAGTCAGAAAGTTGAGGTAGAAGATATATTGAGAGTGGTATAGGGTGAGAATGGGGTAGTGCATTAGATATGCTGAATTAGAAGAAAGTAATAAATATATAGATCCATAATTACATGGAAAGTATATAGATGCATAAAGGAGGTAAGTATATGTCGAATAAAGATATTGATAGAGGTATAGGATGAGAAATAGGGCGTGCATTGAATATGCTTTTTTAGGAGAAAAGTAATAAATATATAGATCCAAGTACATTGAAAGTATATAGATGCATAAAGGATGTAAGTATATGTAGATTAGGATGCATTAGATAAACTCTGGTTTTCAAGTGTTGTGCTTATGTATTTTATTTATTGTAAAGCTCACATTCACCCAGAAGGGTATCATGGCGCTAAATAACAGATGATATTATAATATTATATTATAATATTCAGTGAGGAATCCACAGGCAGATACTGTATCTACCAGAAAAAGCGTTACCGAAGGTAAGTAACTTGTTCTTTATTGTTAACCAACTCAATTGTACTCATTTTATCAACCTCAGAAGGATGAAAGGCTGAGTGAACCTCCCAGGATTGAACCTGTGACCACGAGGTCAAACACAGGCCCCTACAGTGGAAGCTTAAGCCTAACCTGATGCTAATTACAAGGACAGATTTTTTAAATTGTAAAAGAGAAGTTTGCTATGTGCGACATGCAGTGCTTAATTTGTAAACAATTAAGTGCCAGGGCTTTTCTCGGAAGCCAACGCAGCCCGCACCACCCATACCGTGCAACATAACACCTAACCATCACACTCCTACAAGTGTGACAATTCAGGCTGTTTCAGGCCACACAAATCCTTAATAATCTCATGAAAGGCTGGCATTACTCAGTTTCAACATATATTCACTTAATAAGCACAGTTGTTGTGCTCATCTCGAAATTAAAAAGACAGCTCCACCATGTGGTGGGCTATCACTAGAGGTGGTGCTAACAATTAAGGGCCAAGCACCGGAAACCACTGACACATATTAAGCACTGGTTATGATTTCAGACTGGCAAAAGTGCCTTTCTGATCCATTGCAGTGGTTTGTATCACTGATTTGTAAGCTCAATTACAGCTGCAAACCATGGGTCTGATATCCAACTTTTATTTGTACAGTGAAGCTGTACCCTTTGGATAGCTTTCCCTTTCTGAGACATCCTTTGTTGGCCTCAGGGTTAGCAACCAGCTGGGAATCTACATTCTGCACCTTGACTCATTAGTACACGAGGTGCATCACAAGACACTGAGCAGGCCGCAAAACGTCAGAGCGTAATTTGCACCCACTTTTTGCGACCTGCCGTATGATACTTCAGGCCATACAAAATACAAAGGTACAAAGTGTACAGCTGTACAGCTTCCTATCCCTAAATAGCGAATAATACCAATTACCTATTTATAAATCGCAAAATGTTATGTGCTAAGAGTTCTGTGTCTTAAATAGTGATTTCTCAGGATTCACTATTTAGGAATACCAGGCCTCATGTATAAAAAAATCACTTTTGATAAAATGGGTCACAATTTGTGCACCAACATTTACCAACTATATTTGTATTTTGTGAACCGGCCAATGTACTAATAGGTTGGTTCACAAAATACAGAATCGCAGTGAGTCGCAGTTCAACCTATCTCATTAATATCCATGAGGTATTTCACAAACTGCAACCCACTATGATTGTCTAGAATCAGAGGGATGGTGGCCTGCTGGGGTTTCTGTGAAAGTTTTACATACATATTTCTTAGTAGGAAGTGGTCCATTGAACTCCTAGAAAATGCTTTTGCAAACGTTCACAAAAGGGAAGAGGTCCCATGATAGAATAAAAAGCTACAAGGTGGCAGGTCTAAGACAACAACTTGAGTGAATACAATTTAAAACCAGAGGAGTATAGTCCTCCAAACTGTTGTAGTGTCAAAGTCTATCCAATGCCCATAGACAGGCGCAGAGATTGTGGTAGAGTCTTTCTTCAGTGCTCTGTGTCCTTATGTTTGCTGTCATGGTTCCTGAAACATATGATGCAGTAGTTGTTCTTATGTGAGGACTTGGTGAATGGTGTGGTTTTTTTCTTCAGTCTATCAATGTTTATTTCGGGGAAAACTCTATGAAGCATTAAATATTTATAGTGATAAAAATAGATGAAATAAAGTATTACAATATAAAACATCAGTACTTAACCAATTCAGTTACAAACAATGGAACATATGATGCCAATACTGAGTCCATAAAAACCTTTCTTTTGTGCCATCCATGGGGCAAGTATTTGCTCACAACAAAAACAATACAATCAGTTGTATCAGTTTTGAGGATCCATATTGCAATAAAGGGCCTTATTAGGATGTCGGTCAGGAAGCCTCCGACCGCTGGTCGTAGACTTTCCTCCCGACATGGTGGGTTTACATTCCGACCGCCGTATTACAATGACGATAGTCAGAGTGTTAACCGGCTGGGCACATCGACTCTGTTCCGACAGGCTCAAGGAGACCGTCGGCCAGTCGGAATGGGCTCATAATCCCTTAAGGACTGCATTTCCGCCGTTGGGATTATGATGTTGTTTTCCAACAGCCTTTCCATGTCGGCCTTTATGACATGGAAAGGCTGTTCGAAAGCGACTTTGGGGCACCTATCAGGGCCTCCTTCCCCCCTGACCCTCCAGTTGTGGCCGCCCCCCAGAAAATCCCTGCACTGTGTGGCAGGCGGTGTAGGTTGGAGGCAACTCCGACCGACATCAAAATCAGTCCCCAAATATTTTCTGACACCCAAGTTCTTACATTTCGGGCGTTTACATTTACAACGAAGATGATGGTAAACTGAACAGAAAGAACAAAAAATTCTCCTCTGTCTCAGCTCATGTGTCAGCTTCCTTCTTGGCCTGGTTCCATTTGTTATTGAAACTAGTTATAGTTATGAATCTGATATGCAAGGTTGTTCAAAAGATAGTGTTATATTATCTGAAAAACCTCACATTTAGAGACAAACTTGGTCTATCAATCAAACAACTTTTGGCGCCTGATTGCCATTTCTCCTTAACATATGTCCAGTACATAGCTTGCAGTTGGCCCACTGATGATCTTGTAATACTGGTGGTATCATCCCAGCATTTGTCTAAACCAAAGCAATAAAGCCAGGTACTTATGGGTTTCAGCCATGGAGTCTTGCATATTCCATCCAGAGTCAACATTTTGCGGAGACTATAGGCCTTATTACTAGTCTGGTGGTACGAGGATCGCTAAACTCACAGTGGAGCGGAGGTGGCTGTCAACCAACGCCCCATTACGAGTTGAACAGTCGGACTGCCATTGAAATGCCGCAGCCGCCAGGGAATCGCCTTTCCCTGGTGGTGGTCAGGGCCTTAGTAATATGCTGGTGCTGATGCTGCAGCACTGCCTTGCATATTGCGAGTTTCAGGACCTACGGCTCCCTGTTGCCAGTGTGCAATGTGTGCCCCTCCTGTGTGCAAGCACCCCAGTTCCTGTATGGCATGGACTTTACAACCCATGCCATGCAGGAACTGTTTTTGACGTTCCTTTGTGCTAGCAATTTTCAGAGGCACCGAAATGGGACTGCCAAAAAATAGCCCATGAGACTCAAGGAAACTTGTAATCTGGTGGGTGGTGCAACCACAGATTTGGCGATCCCGGAGCCGACTGCCAGCATGGCAGTCCGCTCCCGCATCGTCAAACTCTTAGGCCCTATATCTGCATGCTTCTGCTTCAACACTATATCCTAAGCCCTTACAGTAGCGGTTTTAAAGTGACTAAGTATGCAATTCTTCATCTAAAAAAAGGGGTATAAGTGCTGAGTTACAGTAGGGCAGTCGACCTCGAAACTGGGGAACCGGGTTCGAGTCTCGGCAATGACGCTGAACATCGTGTGATTCTGGGCAAATCACCTAATCTCCCCATGCCTAACAAAAATAAACGTGTGTCTTCATGTAACGCAACTAGTGCTATGTAAAGCGCTCTGATACCCGATACCGGGTCAAGTTTGCGCTAAATAAAACTCTGTAAAAAAAAAAAAACATTTACGACCAACCTGATAAATTTGCGTTCCTATACAATGAGAGCCCCATAATTCAGGCTTATATAGGGCAGCATCCTATTCCGTGGCACTATATACCTTAAGTGCCGGGGTCACAGACCTAGAGCAACTAGCTTGAAACATTGGAAGAAATTGTTAACTTGATCTTGCTCATAATCCTCTACATCATCCCCTACTGTTAGCTTACCCTTAGATTCTCTGTGTGCCTGAAACACAATGCATTTTGGTTTCGAGGTGTTTATTTCTAAGCCCCTTAGTTTACAAAATTCTTCACGCCTAATAAGTAGAGTTTGTTTTCCCATTAGTAGGCCTGGGGGAAATTTTACTTGCACTGGTGTAATTATGGTGATTTTGCATAGTGGAATTTATGCAAGATGACTGGCATTATGCCATTACCCCACATCATGTTATTTCGGGGAGAAACTTTAAAGCAATAAGTACCGTTCAGGTTATTTTTGAACACGAGCGGCACTTCAAGTAGATTTTTTCCTCAAGCAGAAATTTTGGTTAATTTTTTAATGCAAAATTACAAATCCAAATGTGAGCAGCAGTGTTTTGAAAATAAGCAGCAATACCTTTAACATGTGTGGTAAACAAACATTTCAGGTAGATTTTTTTACCCAGGCAGACCATTTGGGTAATATTTGGGTGCAAACCTACAAATCGAACCACGAATGTGTTGCATGCAAAGGACTTGAAATCGACTCAAAATTACATTTTTAAGTTGAATTTTAAGCTAACCAGACCATTCGGGTAGTTTCTGAAGTGCAAAATGCATTTTACTTAATTATGCGTTATTTTGCATAATTTTGTGGTAATTTAGCATACTTACGCTACAGCAAACTAAGCAGGTTTCGCACACCCCTAGATATTAGCAGAGTATCATCTTCAAACTACAGGGCTGGGATGTTAATGTCCTTAATTTTAGGGGAATTACTATCACAATCCATTAAAAAATTCAATTGTTGAGATAAAAGGAAAATAAGGTTGGCGCTAACATATACTCTGGTATCTGATCAGGCATCTCCCCATTAGCTTCCCAATGTACTAAGGTATATAGCCGGACTAAACTTGACTCAGGATTTTCTGGGGCCCTCATCTGATTATCTTCCATAGACCGTCTCTAGGGACCAGTGCAACTGAAACGACCTTCCAATAGATTAGGAAAAGGCTAAACACCTGGTCTATGGTATTGATCTTAGTACGAAACCCGGATTCATGGGAAGGCAAAATATGTGTTTTCCCCCATCCACACTTGCAATGTATCTAACACCTGCTTGGCAAAGATCTTTTGTAGATTATCTTTTAAACTGATGGGTCTGTACTTGGCCGATTATCCCTATTACCTCTCTTATATGGGATAGTTAAGGCCTCCTACCCGGTGTTGAGGATAGTATCACCATGCATTATAACATTTGATAGTAAATTATGATATGGTGCCTATATAGTAAACAAGCCACACCGACCTAACGCTGAGTGCCTATGCACTTACCGTCTGCCCGCCACACCGCCACTGCACTGCTCCCATGAACTTTAATTGCGCTGGTTGATTCATCTAATTGGACCCCAAAGGGCCAGCTAGATGCCAGGGGCCTGGATATCCGGAAATAATGCACTGGGAACCGAGCTGGCTGCAGCTTGGTGGTCAACTCGCTCGCTGTAGACTAGCTCATGGATCGGCCCTCGTGCACTTCACGCCTCCACATCCGCTCTACCTTTCCACTCTTCCTTCTCCATAAATCTAGACCCCCAAACCCAGGTGTGAAATCCTAAAAGTTGACACAGGGTCAGACACTATATTGAGGTATGCAGTATGGCTGTGGCAGAAGAATTGTCCAAATATGGAGTGACTGAGGCTTGGTTCACAGAAATGCTGAGCTAGCACTTATTTTACACATGCTTAAAGGGTTACCTTATTTTTAAATTAATTTTGATTTACCTGTTCCTTGAGCTTTTAACCATATGCTTCTTCAAAAGGCAATTATTCACTCATTTGATTACTACTTGCTGATCACCTTAAAAGCAAATTCAAATTGCTAACACATGCAGTCTAGCAATACTACTCAAGTCAAGACAACCGAAGACTGTTCTTGTAGAATGGTATTTCCAAGCTGTTTTCAGAACGCATTAACTAATCAAACAATCCATGTGGCTGTTTCATCTGACTGAAACATTGTACTCAAACAACTCCAAAACCCTTAAAATATTTGTACCTCCTCATCCCAAAACTTCAAACTAGTTAACAGGGCTTACAACAAATGGCTTGACACTGGCTTGGTCATACAGAAAAGAAACTGGAATGACAAGGAGAAAATCAAAGTTAATAGGTGGTAGTTGATTCACCAACTCTCATGTTTCTCGCAGGTTTATGCCACATGTATGTAGTCTGTCCCATAACCGGCACTCTGCTGGTGTGGCGGGCAAATGGCCCACTTGTTGCATCTAATAGCTGGCAGCCTGAAAGGACATCTTGAGTCACCAGTGTCAGGGCATTCACATCTCACTTTCTGAGCCATCTGAGAACTGTGAAGGTGGTTCCTGTCTGTGGTAGGCATGGAGGAGCTGCAGCACATGTTGTGTCCCTTGCAATTCAGCATCAGGGACATGTTAACCTTTAAAGATACTAATTGGGAATTTGGAGACCTGCAGTTAAACAACCCTGAGTCTGTGAATGAAACTGACACTGGGGCATGTGCTGGAATCATCCATTCCAGTCTGGCTTTTTTCATTTTTTTTTAAGTGCAAACCTTATAACAGATTTTTAATTGATTCTCATTTCTACACATCTTGGACACAAAAGGGGACAGTTGAATAAGTACAAAAGAAGATTGCCCAAAAGCACACAATTTAGCCAAACTGGGAGAACAGGGATTAAAAACCTGGTTCAAAAGTTTCTAGCTAGCCCACTAGATTTGGGGTGGGTGGAATTTGCGTTGTCACTCTATGCAAAGCACTGTAAAATGGTAAAAAAATCTCCGCTAGCAAGTAAAAGTTCTGTGAACACGCGTTATTGCTTGCTCCGCCCGTTCGCAATGCTTTGTTCCTGTTCACGAACGCTGTTTGAGTGCTCGGGGAGAAATATCTTGTGAACACGCATTTTGAAAGCGTGAACAAGCAAAAAATTCCACATGGAATTTTTGGCAATTCCACGTCCTCTGCAGAATGCGAAATGACCCAAATTCCTCAAGGGGAACAGAATTTACAGCCCAGGTCTACGCTAGATCACAATTGAGGTAGCAGGAAATCTGATGAAAGACCAAGGGACTCCTGTCTCTTCTGGTACTTGTGTTGATAGGAGTTGCTTGGTTTCCTGCTTGCCACCAATTGTAGTGATTGATGAGTGGCGGATATACTCTGCCTCTTCCATACATTTGAAATATAGAATATACATTGACATAGAACTAAAGAATGGGGGAGATGTTGTTGGCTCTTTAACTTCTTGATGGATAATTTCAGGAAGACTTATATCCGTAATGACGGTTAAAACAGATGAAAGAAGTAGGTTTTGTGAGATTTGACTATCCAATAGAATTTTCTACTATTGTTGTGCTATGAATAAATCCATTTGTCTATGGACGAAACGTGTTTGATGGTTTTGCTGTGTATATATGAAGCAAAAATAAAGAGAAGATTTCTTATTGATTCTTGAAATATGTGGAAACATTTCTCAATGGTTGTAGTTATTGTAAATGTGGTGCACCCTTAGTCCTCATGTATAAACGCCAAGGGACTACATTGCAAGGGAAATCCCACTTGAATTGAGAGCCCAGCCTTGAGTTAGAATATAGTGTTTATTACCATCATATATATGTATAATGGTAAAGCCAGAATTAGAGGTTAAGTCTTGTGGTAGTATCTAGCCACACAGTGAATTGCAGAACACTTTCTTAATGGTTTCTTAATGGTGCTTTTTAACAGCACTCATTACCTTAATTGCACCTATTTCTAAACCCTACCAATATTTTGTATAATGAGAAAAAGGCAGAAGTAGACAGGGAGACCTATTTGTTTTAGGTTCCACGGGCAGTAAATGGTTACTATGCTGTATCCATGGTGATACTGTTGCATATCACTGGTGTTTAAGTTCTTAGGACTGTTTAAGTCAATTGGAAGACAGAGCTATACATTTTCTAAATTTGTCTCTCCAAAGGATCCAATCGCGAGCAGTCAAAGCTTACTGCATGAGGTGATGAAGGGATTAGGACTCAAATACATTATGACACAATAAGCATCCTTGATAAGCTCAATATCCAGACAAGTATTTTTTATTTAAATACATGATTTAGAGTAGAGGGTTATGGAATTGAACCCCAAAAGTATGCTCCATAATTCATAACACCCCCTGTTGCTCAACAACCATATTCCAATGTTTCAGTGCATGTAATGTGTCTCCCTGCATGTAAAGTGTTTTCATGCTCTAAAAGTGTCTTTTGAAATGATAAAGGATTATTGGCCACCCTCATCAGTAGTTTAGTTTGCAAAGTACTGATAAAACCTGACCAAAAAGCTGTCCACAATGCTAAAACAAATTTCTACATGTCACAAATCAATTAAACTCCAAACAGAGGAGTTAATCCGAATCTATAAGAAATCAATGGATCCAGAAGTCTTGAAGAACACTCTGGTCATCATAAACCAACTATGTCAACTCTTTCTTCATGTTATCTAGAATAGGACCTTGATGATTTGATTGCCACCATCCTGCTTAAAGATTTTGAACTGTCCCCTTTTAACTCCATTGATACAACCGTTCCCAGCTCCTTCCTCTCAGCCTTCACAACTATGAACCTGGATCTACTGTTCAAGGGTGGTAGAAGACACAAAGCCTACACCCCTGTATTAAGTATCTACGCCGGAATACTACCATTCAACAGATTTAGGAGACATTACAAACATAATAAATGTGTCTTTTCAATACTGCAAAGATACCGAAACATTAAAATAGCGCATTAGCAACCTGCGACTAAAGAAATACACAGCAAATCCAGTAGAGCTGGAAAACTAGAAGCTTCTCTAATCTCCCCATCATGTGCAAAATAATAGAGATAGAGATTTATCAAGTCCAAGAATTATTTTAAGCAAACAATATTCCTAATAATATACAATAACAATGTCACATTTGGAAGGGAAACAGAAACTCCAATGTCCAATACCTGAGAAAAACCAATCTCTTGAATCTGATACACTGGAAATTATCTTCTGTCTTGATTTTTTGGTGACTTATGACAGTGAGGATTACAAAATTCTCCTAGAACATTGGAAAAAGTATCTGGGTAACCCGATTGGCTCTCCATTCCATCTTTCATTCCTCTTCAACTAAATCCAAAGTATTAGTAAGGTATGTATATGTCTTCTACCAAAGCCTTCACCACCAGGACTTACTTATGTCACCATTAAGCTTCAACATTTACATAAAATCTCTGGTGCAAGTTATCCTATGTTATCACATACAATTCCAAAAGTATGCAGGTGATATGAATGAATAAATGAATGAATGAATAATTTATTGCTTGGTTACTCAAAACCATTGCATTATAAACAAAATACAAAAGTTAAAAGGATAGGCGTTTTAAAAGAAAAATCTGTATAGTTAGAATCTGAGGGGAAAGAGGTCCATAGTCTTTCAGTCCAACCTACGTTATCTGGTTGTCTGGTCACTTAACCAGGAGTGGTCATCAACTTCAAACAGGTCTGTTGGATGCCAAACATAGCCATCTGCTTTACTGTGTTCAGTGTATACAGTAGGTGGACTGCCTCCTTTGTAGATCGCGTGCCCAGTTTGAGCAGGATGGGCCTGAGATAAAGTCTGCGGACTAAGCGCAGGGCCGGACTGCAAAGTAGCTGGTGGGTCAAAGACTCACGTTTGTATTTGCAGAGCCGGCACTCCATGATCGCCTTTCTTGTCGACTCGGTGGTGTATAGTTCTTTAAGAAGCAGGGGGTGCAGTCTGTATGCTAGAATCCTATGTAAGGCTTCTCGGCCCACGGCCTGTGTGAGATGAGGTTTAGGATTGTGCTCTGTGTGTGGAAGACTTTGGGACTCGTGGAAGCCTCTTTTTTCCAACGATTCCAGGTCTAAGGTACGAGAGCGAAGACAAACTTGCTTTTTGATTGTACTTTTGATAACAGAGTACTTAATTGTCTCAGGATCCCAGTTCTCAAGTGCTAGGTTCAGAACATCTTTGGCCACAGCGAGGGTGGCTGACCAAGGGTATGCAGGTGATATTCAACTTCACTCCAAAGCATTTTTTTTTTTATTTAGTGGGTTTTATATAGCGCACAGCTACCCCAACGGGGTGTCCCGGCGCTCCTGTGCGATCCTAAGCTGAATTAGATATTTTTTAGAGAGGGGATTAGCAGAAGAGGAAAGTTTTTAAGGCTTTCCGAAAGGTGAGTTCTTCCTGGATCATCTGGATGGAGATTGGTAGCTTGTTCCAGAGGGCAGAGGCACATACTTGAAAGGATTTTCCGCCTGAGCGGGTTTTTTTAAATCTGGGAGTAGTGAGAAGGCTTTTTGAGGAAGAGCGAAGAAGCCTGGTATTGCTGTAGGGGGAGAGGCAAATGGGAAGGTAGGCAGAGCCCTTTCCCCTCACTGCACGATGGGCCAGTACTAATGCTTTAAATTCTGCCCTTTTTTGTATGGGCAGCCAATGTAGTCTACGGCGGTGGGGCGAGATGTGCTCATGTAAGGGAATGCCACCCACCAACCGTACTGCAGCATTCTGGACTGTCTGGAGTCGATGGCACAGACCTGCAGACAATCCAATGTATAGGCCATTGGCGTAGTCCAGATGGGAGGTAATCAGCGCCTGGACTATAGTCTTCCCGGTGTTGTTAGGTAAGACATTGATTTTGGCAAAGCATGCTGCAGAGACCGTATGTACTTGTTGTTGGAATGAGAGGTTAGAGTCCCATCTAACCCCTAGATTTTTCACCGATTCTTTAGGCTGGGGAGGGGCACTCAGATCAAGAGGCCACCAGATGTTGGGATCCAGTGGGGATGGCTGGTGAAAGAATAATACCTCAGTTTTCCCGGCATGAAGCCGGAGGAAATTGTTATCCATCCATTGGGCAATGGTACACAGGCAGTTTTTTAGTGGGTCAAAGGTAGATTGAGTGATACTGTTGAACGTAAATAAGAGTTGAATATCATCTGCGTAGGAAGTGGCCTTTATTCCAGTTTGGGCGATGATTTCAGCAAGGGGTGAAAAATAAACATTGAATAGGTGGGGGCTCAGTGAGGAGCCCTGAGGGACTCCCCACCGAAGCGGTCGACTGTCCGAGGTGTGTGGAGGGGTGAAAACTGCTTGCGTCCGGTTGGACAGGAAGGATTCAATCCATTTTAAGGCCGTATCCTGGATGACTTTTGATTGTAGGCGGTCCAGGAGGAGGGGGTGGGAGACGGTGTCGAATGCTGCCGACAAGTCAAGCAGCACCAACACCGCTCTTGATCCCTCGTCCATCCTCCAGCGTACGGCCATCTCGATTAGTGCTGACTCAGTGCTATACCCTGGTCTAAAACCGAACTGTGAGTCGTGAAAAGCACCATGTGTTTCTAAAAAACCTGCTAGTTGTTGCTGTACAAGTTTTTCAAACACTTTGGCAGGAGCTGGTAAGAGAGAGATAGGCCTGTAGTTTCTTCAATATGGGGGCTAACCGAGCATGCCTTCACGAGTCTGGGAAGACACCGGTATGCAGGGAATCATTCCATATCCTATTCAAAATGGGGTTAAGAAGAGGTGCCAGGGATTTGTATTGCTTAGCAGGCCAGGGATCAAGAGGTGAGCCGGATTTACATTTTAAGAGTTCTTTTAGGGATTGATCTAAGGGGTATACAACGTTTACAACTGAATTTTTACAACGCACTACCATTAGAACGCAGGCAGGTATAATTTTATATCCAACACCTTCCCTAGTGTCCACGGGGACTGGAGTTGGAATATAAAATTATACTTACCACTATCCAGCACCTCTAAGCGCTATGCGTTGTAACGGTATTCGTTGTAAATACTGCGTTGTAAAGGTATGCATGGTAACAGTATGCGTTGTCACGTCATACATCCGATCTAAGGTAATCTCTTTAAAGTTGGAGAAAGCATGATAATGACCCGGTAATACAAAACAACATAACAGTGCCTATAAAACACTGGAAAGCCTGGAGACTGGAATTCTCATCATTGAAAACTCTATAGCTGCATGACAGCAATTTAAGTGGCTTGAGTAATTGGAGTTACTGCAAACCCATTGAAACCCTACACACCTTCTAAGTATCAATTGACATTAATTTGTTTTTGTTAATATTAACACCTTGGCTGCTCAGGATATTCCTCTGCGGTGCTGGGCCATAATGATAATGGGTGTGGTCATGACGAGCTCAGCTCGTCATGAGCACACGAGCACCATGCCTCATGACGAGCTGAGCCCGTCATGAGCACCGAAGGGGTTAAAATACAGCAGCTACTAAAGCTACATCAGTCACTAGCTCATGCACTGAGGAAAGATCCTTCCCTTTCTTCATTATAATATATGCCAGAACACCTAAGAAAGAACTTCAAAAACTACAAACCATTTGTCCCCTGGCTTTGCTTAAACCTAATAAAAAAGCACATCACCTACCACTCAAAGAGCCCTATTTCTTTCTGGTAACACAAAGAATATACTTACACATTCAGGGCCTGGCTACGACTACGCGATCCATAGTCATAGTCATGGTGCCAGACTGGCTGTCCACCTGTTGTATTACGACTTTGGCGGTTGGCCCGCCGCAGGATCGTTGCAACCTCCGGAGATCCATGATCCTGTGGCAGTCAGAGGAAGTAATATGTTGCGGTGCCAGTGCGGTACCGCCAAGCAGATTACAAGTTTCCTTACCACGCTCCACTGTGAGCCCAATATGAAAAGGGTGTCAGTGCGGAAATTAAGGTGGCTCTGACAGGGCCCCCTTCTGCTACTGGGCCAGGGGGTGCATGCTGGGTGGCACATTTGCACCCCCAGTTCCTGCATGCTATGGAATGCGCAACATTGTGCATTCCGTAGCGTGCAGGAAAGGGCTATAGTGGTCTCACAACAGTGCATGTCTAAGGCAGGCCTATGTGCCTTAGATACACTCCGCTGTAATATCACCCCAGCACCAACCACTCACCTAGAAGTAAACTCGTTATCTGGCAGGCGGTCTGATTATGGACTTGGGAGTCTTTCTGCGAGTTGCTGGTGTGGCAGCCCCCAGGAAGACCTCCAAACTTCTAATCAGGCCCTCAGACTTCAAAAGCATAATAGACTAAGCTTTAACAACTTATGCAAATTGAAACCATATTACTTCCCAAATAGAAACCTGAGATCAAGCTGAAGAAATATGATTAGACAATTGAGATTCATTCATAAAACTCAAGGAGGCAAAAAGATCCCATTCATTGATGCAAAACTAAGAAACTCACTGCATTCAGACCTGAAGAGCAAGCCAAACATGATGCCCATAAGAAAACTGGCAGCTAGCCTATTGATACAGGCTTTTGCCCAGTCATCTATCAGACCACCTCCACCCTTCAATGACAAACATGGCACGACAGGCATGCCACCCTTTCTTGGAAAGTCATAACGTCTCTTATTCACAGGTCTCGCTTCACTTGGCAGGATAAAAAGGGCATCAGAGAGGATCCTAGATCAACTCATTAGCCCTACAAAGTGTTTCTCAATCACCAGCCAGCTGTATTAATAATTGAATAAAATGTACCTTGGTATTGTCTTCATGTTAGAACTCAAAGTCCCTGAATAAAAGCTTGCCAGTTGTGGTGATACCATAGGGCCCGAATCTCCCATTATGTCTGGTGTCCCCACAAAGCAAAATGTCAATTATAGTTTTTCTTCTAGTAATGGGGAATAACAACACAGTCACGGTGGTACTTTCCACCTGCGCTGATCAGGCAGAAAGTGTCAACATCTGAGTGATGGGGTACAAGGTCTCCATGGAGGAGTCAGGAATTGAGGAAACTGTGGGAAGAGAGAAGAAACGAACAGAGAAAGGCAAAACAGAGGGCAGAAAAATTAGCTACAGTAAAGGCAAAACAGGGAGTAGAAAAACAAGCAAAAAAGGCAAAACAGAGAAGAAGAGGGCAAAATGGAGGGCAGAAAAACAAGCAGGAAAGCCACAAAAACGAGCAGAAAAGCAAAATGGAGGGCAGGAAAATGAGCAGAAAAGACAAAAAGTAGTGCAGAAAAATTTTACGAAAAGGTAAAACGGAGGGCAGAAAAACGAGCAGAAAGGCAAAATAGAGCAAGGAATGAGCAGTGCTGGGAAAAACAGCGGGCAGCAGGTAGACAGAAACATGGGGCAGCGTCAAAATCAATGGGTTCTTGAGGTAGATCGCTCACCACAACACCCATTGCCTATCCCTTTCAGGCTAAGCATAGCATGAAAGGTGGCCTTATTTACAAGGCAGCGTTTGCGAAGCCCCAATCGCCACCACAACATCCTGAAAAGTGACCTTGTGGTGGCGATAGGGGCTTGTAAATATGCCCCTGTGCTTGGTAGCTTTGGTGGGATATCTTCCCTAGCTCTGCATGTGGCTGCTGACTGCTTAAGCATCACATTGTTCTCCCTAACCTTCCAGGAAGCCATCTGAATACAGTGTGAATGCTCCCTTTCACAGGGTTATGGATTGTCAGTGCCTTTGCTGTCAAGCTTCACTGCGGCTGCCAGGAAAATAATGAATATTCAATGCAGATTGTAGACGCACATACACACATCTAAATAGATGAATAAATGAGAATATATTATATGTTTAAAGGGAGCGTTGCATTGTCGATTTAAATAAACTATACAGTAGAAAATCTGAAGGCTGGACATTGATACTTCAATATTACTTTATAGTACACACAGATTGATAATGTTCTGACTATGTTTATGTCGTAAGAGTCTAAACTGAAAAAAATAAAACTTTAAATGATTTACTGCTTTCATATAAAACTGCCTGTAACACTTCTTAGTAACATGGACTAACTAACAGCCCCCCGAGCCACAGCACTATTGCTCAGTGTTATGGCTGTTGTGCAGAACTCCCATGATCCTCCTCGTTTCATTTCGCCCCTGTAATCCAATATAATCTGTCTGTATTGCAATATTCCCAGCCATTCGGGAGAGTGACTGCTTCGCCTCGGCTGGTGCCATTAAAGTAATAAAAACATCAATAGGACATCAGAAGCAGTTCCTAGTAAGGTTCCCGCGCCCGAGATATCACGCTGCAGTGCACGACGACCTTTAAATAGAAGTTTGGGATTTTTAGCTGATTTTAAATGGACGGATTAATACATTCAGTTCAGTCACCCCATTGGTGATTTTTCTATTAAGAATGGAGCGAAGAAGTGATTCACAAAAAACGAAGCATAATTCACGCTAAGGGCAAACGTAAATTTACAGGGATGAGGCCTTGCGTCAGATTTGCGCTTCCGATGCGTCACTTTTTGTGACGCAACGGCGGCGTAAAACATGCCTCCTGTTGCAGACTATTTACAAAGTGACACATCTTAGCACATGCGTCACTTTGTAAACCCCTTTGCTACATTAAACCTGCGTCAGGTATAATGTATGCAGGGGGCGCGTTCACCCGCAAAAAGCCTTGTAGAAGTGACGCAGTGAAATCTATGAGATTTCACTGCATCACTTCTAGGATGCTGTCGCGTCAAAATCTTACGCCTGCCTCACAGCAGGCGTAAGACTGACGCATGCCCTTTTACACTGGGTTTACCCAATGTGAAAGGACACATTGCTGGAATTGCGTCACTTTTGTGACACACTCCAGCAATGCGTCACTTTTGCTCTATACAGATACTTGAGAAATACTGACGTGTCTGTAACTCCTTGCAACATGATGCGTCATACAGTAAATATGACGCATCAGGTATGTCGGAAGGAGTGCGCACTGAGAAGTGACGCATCGCTGCTTTCACGCCGTGATGCATAATTTCACATAAATGAGGCCCACAATCCTTTGTAAATTTCGTTTTTTGTCATGCACAAGAAAACGAGTAATTCGTGCACGCCATTGATTTGAAATCTGTATACCTAATGCATGCAAAATGTGCACACCGTGCCAAAACCAGTAAATGAGGCCCTTAACTTGGTCTGCTATGGTGGCTTAGTGGAATAATACGTCCAATAAAGGGGCCTGTGTTTGATCTCATGAGCACAGGCTCAAATCCTGGTGGCCCAATCAGCCTTTCATCCTTCTGAGGTCGATGAAATGACTACTGTTGGGTAACAACAAATATCTCTTATTCAGCACCAAGAAGCCTATGGGTGAACTTTATGTTATTTATACACATGTAGACTGCGCGACATATTTAGCGTGTCGTCCATGATTAACACAATTTACAAGCATGACTGCATATCTTATCGCAAGCATGTAACCTGTGTATAGCTGAAATGTTTGCACCTGCGTACAATTAACGTTCTGCCGCAAACGTTATTTGGAGTGTGGCAGGTGACCAGCAGGCTGGAAGTTAGCGTAGTTTGCCTAGCACACAGGGAGTTTACATCTTCCATGTGGAGGTCATTTATTAATTTCCCTGCCCAGGACCCTTGTGCCTCTTATGTCTGTCCTGGCCTGGAAAGTTGAGTGTCGGTCGCCATGCCCCCAATAGGGTGGGGTGCAGTGCCAGACTGGCCATAGCGGGCACCTGGCGTTTCCCCCCTAGGCCGCTCGGGTGGGGGCCGGTTTTGAGCTCCTCGTGGGCCGTTCTTGTTACCGGGGGCGGCAATATCGGCCCCCTGTAACTGAATTGGCCAAAACCAGCCCACGCAAACTGCTCAACTTCACTCCCCCTCGCCTCAGGGGGGGTGGCTGAGCAGGTTGCCAGGGCCGATTTCTGTTCCCAGTCCGGCCCTGGGGGGGTGAAAGCAGGGCTGGCTGCAGAACTGGTGGCGCCCTGTGCGACAATGTTTGTTGGCACCCCCCCATGACCACCTCACCACAGATTCCCTCACTACCAGCATTTGACAATTACCCCCATGTCTCCATAACCAATGTCTCTTATTTTCATTTATAGCAGTTTAAGGTGTCAGAAAACTTTACACACATTCGAGAAAGGGGGACGGTGGCAGCTTCCTCCCAGATCGTTGTGTGTGGCCTCTCAGGTTCCCAGGTGCCTCCGCTCTAGTATGCTGATTGTTTAAAGCGAAATAATTTTAATGCTAAATTTTAAATAACGCTGAATCACTTATTAATTGGGGAAGAGCTTTTCATTTGTCTGCTGTTTTAAACTGTATACTCCCACTCGGTGGGTGTGTTGGGAATTGCTCAGGACACTTGAATTGGGGGCATTTTACACTTACCCTAGCGCTAGGTTCTGTGCTCGGTCATCGGTCCTTCCCGCTCTGGTCCGACGCGGTAGTTATTACCGTTGCGCGGAGGGCGGGGAAGGTAGAGCCAGACACTTCCGCATTCCGCGTTTAGCGGTCTAGGGGCTGAGAATTCCTGTATAAAACTCTCATGCCCCAGCGACCGCGCAGCGGACGTGCGCAGTGGGCGCGCCACCGGCACGCCAAAGGCAAGCCCGTCTGCGCCCGTCTGTGGCAGGCCGGGGCATGGGGCCAGAACCCCTGGTTGATTTTAGGTAGGGTTAAAGTATGCTCGGCAGGAATTATTGGATATCTGTGTGGACGTAGAGAGCTGCTGTAGACACATGATGTACCCAGGAAAATTAGATGGAAATAAGAATTGCAGACATTGCCCATTTACACTGAATCCCTCTTTGAAGGCGAGGGATACTGGTCAGTCACTTAGCTGTGCCATGGTTAATAGTAGATCACTAAGGAAGCATCAAATAGAAATACATGACTATTTGGAGGATAGTCAGGTGGGAATTCTTTTTCTTACCGAGACATGGCTCGACGAGGAGTCAGGGCCAGAGATTCTAGAGGCACTTCCTGGTGGCTATTCAATCTGCAGAGTTGATAGGCCTAAGGAGAGGGGAGGAGGGATCGCTTTGATCCACCGGCGGAACATCCAATGTAATTTGGAGCCAGCTGAGATCACTAATTGTGAAGCAGGCTTCTTTTCTATATCAGCAGCCAACAACTGTGTGATTAAAGGCTATCTAGTATATAGACCCCCCAGGAGGAGCATCAGAATTTGTAGCTAGCCTTGTTCAAAATTGAACTTAGCCTGCCCTTAGATATGAAACGCTGCTCTTTCTGGGTGATTTGAACTTGCATCTGGATGACCCTTCTGATAGGGTAGCCCAGGAGCTTCACCAGGAGCTGGCAATTTTGCAGTTATCAATTAAATCTGTGCTCCCAACACATCAATTGGGACACCTCTTGGACCCTATTTTTTGTAACTGGGATACCATAGATATTGAACTACTGGTACCAGTTATATGGTCTGACCATTTCCTTATCCCCTTCCAGGTTACTGATATAGTAGATAAAATATCAGAGGAGATGGGAAGTAAGAGGAGACAAAGGAAGTGGGCGAGGTTCTCATATGAGAAGTTTGAAAGGGCCATGATGGAAGGTGGTCCACTCAGGGAAATCGAGATGGACTCAGCATGCGAGGCATTGGATAGGCGTATCTTGGAGGCTCTTGACAGTACCGCCCCTTGGTCAAGTAAAAAGCCTGAGAGACGTACTAAATCCGCTCTGTGGTTCTGTGCGGAACTAAGGGAGGTGAAAGCAGCTCGCAAACGCCTCGAGAGATGTTGGAGGAAGGATTATTCACCTATGTCGAGAATGGAATACAAATCCAGCCTTAGAGGCTACCATGCTCTGATTAGGAAAACTCGTACCTCTTACTACATAGCGAGGATAGAGAAGGCGGACAGCTCGATGAAGGAGATGTTCCTGGTCTACAAAGAGATATCCTCGCTGTCCACTATTGAAGTACCAGTAGTGGGCTCCGTGGCTTCTTGTAATCAAATAGCAGATTTTTTTAGCTAATAAGGTGGAAAAGATCTACGCTACCTTTCCGGCGGACGCCAGGAAGTGGCTGAGTGGTGAAGGGATGATTAATAGTGACCTAACTGAGACGGAGTACCTGACTAGGTTTAGGGTGCCAGCGGGTGATATGCTGAACAAGATAGCTTCCAGCATTAAGTCTGGCTCACCTAAAGACCCTGCCCCTGCTAAAATTCTTTGAGGGGGCAGTGTGATTTTAGAACCTTTTATCAGTCATTTGCTTGAACTTTAGTTTGGTTCAGGCAAGGTACCTAAAACCTGGAAGGAGGCAGTGGTGCTCCCTTTAAAAAAAAAACTGAATGTTAGTATAGAGCACTTAAACAATTTGCGTCCCATTTCCCTCCTGCCCTACTTTGCCAAGATTGCTGAGAAGGTGGTCAATTTACAATCGACCGCACATATTGAAATGCACAAATTGCTCCATACTACGCAATCAGGCTTTCGGGCTTCTCATTCCACGGAGTCTGCCTTACTCTTTTCTATGGAAAGCCTTCGCAGACATGTGGATGGAGGTCAAACAGCGGCGCTAATTCTTCTTGACTTGAGGGCCGCTTTTGACACTGTGGCAGACCATACCTTGCTGTAGTGTCTTAGTAGAGGAGGAGTGGTAGGCATGGCATGAAATGGCTGGAATCTTTCCTCCAGGACCGCAAGTTCCAAGTGGCACAGGTACCCTTCCGTTCTGATGCCTTTGCTCTGAAGCAGGGGGTCCCTCAGGGGTCTAGCCTCAGCCCTTCTCTTTTTAATCTTTATGTGACACGGGTGGCTCTGATCACCGAAAAATATGGGGTGGAAGTTGTGACATATGCCGACGACACTCAGCTGGTTGTGGCCCTTACACAACCAGCAGAGAGTGCCGCCGGTAACTTCTCCTCCTGCCTTCAAGACCTGGCGGTCTGGATGGCTAATAACTGCCTCCGACTTAACAGTGATAAAACCGAGGTACTGATTGTGGGAAAGGCTCCCTCTGTCTGGACGTCTGCTTGGTGGCCTCAGACACTTGGGCCTTTCCCTGTACTCAGTGATCAAGTGAGGAACCTAGGGGTATGGATAGACTCCAGGATCTCATTTTTTGTTGTTGTAAAGCTTTATTTCGACTTTTTTGTCTTAAAGCCATAAAACATTTTAAGAATACATTCAATTACATTCAAAAAACATGATCACTAAAAGTACAATAACTACGTCTGTAGTACATCAAGGGAAGTATCGTCAAGGGATATCTCATTTGACTATCATACCAGCCGTGTAGCGGGCATCTGTTTTTGCATCTTGCGGGGCCTAAGAAAGATCTTGGATTTACTCCCTATAACAGCTAGGAAATCATTGGTCCATGCTCTGGTAACTTCCAGACTGGACTATGGTAATGTCCTCTATTTGGGGGCCAACGTGAGATGCCTACAAAGGCTGCAGCGGATTCAAAATGCTGCTGCCCGGCTGGTTTTGAGGCTACCCAGGAGAGCTTCCTCAATCAATGCTTTGGAGACGTCACACTGGCTTACAGTCACGAAGCGGGTACAGTTTAAAGCCTTATGCGTCAGCCACCGGATTATTCAGGGGAAAGGCCCTCGCTTTCTTCTTAATCTTTTAACGCCCCACAACCCGACTCGGCAATTAAGATCCAGCGGTTCGGGCCTTGTTCAGGTGCCCAAAGTTAAAAGAGCCAGAATGGGGGGGCGCTCATTCCGGTTTTTGGCTGCCCGATTGTGGAATGGACTGCCCCCTAAGCTGCGGCTGGAAGCCTAGGAAATGGTATTCCGTAAAGAATTAAAAACCTACCTTTTCCCTAGAGGCTGCCTTTAAAGTCTGAGTATGTGGGGTGGGTCGCCTTGGGATGTATTTGAGTCAACACACTAGCATGGGGACACACTGTTAGTGTAACCAGGCGCTTTAGAAGCTCAGTTTACTTACTTACTTACTTACATTGCACAGAGACAATCATACACGTGTAAATCAGTGTATAGAAAATGTTATATAAGACAGGCCTACAAGGTGTAGGAGTAATATGTCATGCAAATTGATTTTGAGTAAAGTTAGGGGTATTCTTTATGAATAAGAATTGATTTCTACTCAATTTAACCCTATTTGCAATATTAGGTTAAGGAAAGACTGGACACAAAGACACGTAGCTGTAATATATTCCTTGCAGTTTGCATGCAGCTCTTTGACAACGGTTGATAGCTCACTACCCTATATCAGGATTTTAGCTTTTAAACTGCAAGTAATAAAATGAGATCGCTGACAAAAGCGATTGCCCATTGACCTATTTATAGTGTATGCACTTTGTGATCTGAATGGGACACGTTCTTTGCAGCAGGCATATTAACCCTTTGCACTAGGATGAGTCAAAACGTCCTCCACATGACAAAGCTCTGGTCTCTCTCCAGGAAGAACGTTAATCACCAGAGTTATCGTGACATTTTTATTGATGCTTGAAAATTGCTGGTACAAGGAAATTGTCATCTGGTGCTTTTGAAACAATAGATATGGCCCCCACATCCCAAGTCAGCGCCCGGTGCGGGTGCACAGATCGCACCGCCCTAGAGACGGCCCTGGGTAAAAGTCACTATGACTAAACATGCCTTCTGGTCGACGGGCCCTCAAGTCTTGGGTTTTCTGAAGCGAAGCAAGCTGAAACCAGTGTTTAATTTGTGAAAGAATTTACTTGCCAAAGTCCTTTTCTGAAGGCCACTGCAGCCTGCACCACCCATGCCCTGCCAGCACTGCCAATGACAATACCAACATAACACCTAACCATCGCACTCCTACAAGTGTGACTATTCGGGCTATTTCAGACCACACAAACCACTTAATAAACTCAGTTGTTGGGCTTATTTGAAAATTAAAAAGACAGCGCCAACATGTGGTGTGCAGTCACTAGAACTGGTGCTAACAGTTAAGTGCTGGTACTGTTAACTACCGGCACAAAAAGTGCCAGTACTGTTAACTATTGTCACAAAGCATTGGCTGAAACTACACCATCAGAAACCCTCCGTTTCTCCCACCTCGAAATGGGGCGGGAGAACCCTAAGTATGGCGAGAGGGGGCACCTACTCTGTTTTGGCAGATGTTCTACATCCACAATACTCCGGGCTTTAAGTGGGATGAAAAAACTGGGGGGATCTCTCAAAGGTGCATGGCCAATTTAATTAAGGGCGTGGCTTAAACGCGTAGGCTGAAAATCTGTGATTGGCATATCGTGCCGCCGACTTGTATTTTGCTGTTTCTATCATTGCATCCAGATATCTGATATAAGTAACATCATACCTACCTATCAAGGAGAGCAGCGGTAGACTCCTTAACTTGTGCCCAGCTTGGTCAAAGACAGTAGCGGCTACTACCGGATGGGGTGGTTGGGCGGGTGGAGTGGGGGGATTAATTAACACAAAAAAACGTAACAGAAAACTGCCGTCCGTCGCTTCCCCTGCATCCTCTTCCCCTTCCTGCAGTCCGGCCGGCAGCAGGAATCACCCAGCACACATGCGCCCCAGAGCCAATCACAAAAGCTGTAATGAGGCGTTGTGATTAGTCTGAGCACCACGGATCGGCACTTAGACTTGAACAGGGAGCCTGTGCATGTTCATCACCAGGCTGTATAATGCAGCCAAGTAGGAACTTGCAAAGTGTGCATGAACTGTTTGGTCGGCCCAAGAGTGCTGGCAAAACCATTCATGTGCACTCTGGGAGTGCAAACCACTCCTCCCCTGCTCTGGCCAGCCCTGTACCATACTGCACACAGGTTGCATGCAGTAGGAAAAATCAAATAACAATAGCGATACGTTATTGTCATTTTATTTTTCCTTTTTTTTGTAGTGGGGCAACGCTCCTCCACCTTAGCAGAGGAGCCGCCACTGAAGGGACTGAAGTGGAAGTCATGTGGAGGAGAGAGGGTAGTGGGTGCTACAGTGCATAATTTCGGAAAAGATAAGTGCCATACCTTTTTCAGGAAGCCACTGCAACGTACACTGGCCCATTGCTTTTGTCAGCCCCACCTATGACAGAACCAACATAACTACTGACCACAAAACCTTACAAGTGTGACAATTGAGACTATTCCTTGGCCCAAAGTTGTAGGAATGACATGGAAGGCAGGTAATAGTCATTTTAATGTACATTGAATTCATAACCAACTGTTGTTATGCTCATCTCTATATTAGACAAACAGCGACACAATGTGGCAGACTGCCTTAAGTGCTGGTGTTGACAATTAAGTGCTGGGCTGAGCACAGGAAACCACTGGCTCACTTTAAGCACTGGCACTTTGGATACCATGGAGGGTGTGATTGGGAGAAGAAAGCGAGGGTGAAAGGGGGGAGAAGGGGGGTTTTGATCCAAATCTTGGTGTCCACAGCAGTGTAACACAAAATTATGGGGCCCCCTGCAAAATGATGTGAGTGGTCCTGAGTATCCCATATTTCACAGATATTCATTAGTCTTGGTTTGAATTCATTTGGCTCCCCCTGAAGAGGTGCCCGCCCCCCTACATTCCTGGGGCAGCAAGGTCCTGCTTTACCCCCCTGGCCTGGACCATGTTTCGGTAACTCTTTAACACATCAAATAAAAGGATGGGTTGCAAATATATTGAACTTTTTTACTCCTTTTTCTATAGCTTAATTCCAATGTAACTTATCATTCATTAAAAAAAATAACTATCAGTTCAGGTTGTTGGTTACATGACGCACCAGTACCCCCACCTTTTTGTCACCTTATGTTTCTATATCTTGCAGGCTATGATCGAAGAAGCCATCACCAGAACGGAAACTTTCTCGGTGATGTACACCCCCTTTGCGATTAAATTAAAGGCGGACAAAAGTGAAAAAGTGAAAGAGGTTTTTGCAAAACAGCATCCCAGTTACGTGGAGTACGTGTACACAGGTATGGCATTTTTATCACAGATGGCATGGTCACTGTGCTGTTGAGAAGGTTACTTCTAGTGAATAAGGCAAGAAACTTGGGGCCTCATTTATGAAAAGTGACGCATCGCTGCGAGAAAACAGCGATGCATCACTTTTCATTGCGCCCTCCTTGCGACCCCAAAAATGCGTCATATTTACAATATGACGCATCATTGCGCAAGGACTTACAGATACATCAGTATTTCTGACGTATCTGTAAGAGCAAAAGTGATGCATTGCTGGAGTGTGTAACAAAAGTGACGCAACTCCAGCAATGCGTCCTTTCACATGGGACAAGCCCCATGTGAAAGGGCCTGCGTCAGTCTTATGCCTGCTGTGAGGCAGGCGCAAGATTTTGACGCAATGGCATCCTAGAAGTGACGCAGTGAAATCTCATAGATTTCACTGCGTCACTTGTACGACCCTTCCTTGCGTCAATACGCCCCCCTTGCATACATTATACCTGGCGCAGGTATAATGTGGCGCAGGGGTTTACAAAGTGACGCATCTACCTACATGCGTCACTTTGTAAATACGGCGCAACAAGGCTCATTTTTTACGCCATTGGTGCGTCACAAAAAGTGACGCACCGGCGGCGTAAAAGTGACGCACAGCCTCATAAATGAGGCCCTTGGGACGGCATGGCATGTTCCTGCTACAGTAGTCTGAGCTTCACCTGTTTGCGATTCTGTCATAACTGTTGTAAGCTGGGGACAGAGGAAGGAGGTAGATCACTGAGGGGTACAGACTCCCTCTTTAAATGCGTTGTGCATTGTTTTGTGTATGTAAATAATGTGAACTCATTCAGGGCAACATAGTGTTGATCTTAGATAGTTAAAATTAAGGGCCTCATTTACATGTTTTTGTCGCAGGGCAGCACTGCATTTCTTCTTAGAAAGAGGAAAAAACGCCTCCACTGGGAGGGGAATAGTTCCCAGGTTTAAGTGATTTTGTACATCTGGGAATGTGTCAATTTGCATGGGTATTGCGTGGGAGCGGGAAAAAACCTTTAGATCGCTGATTTTACTCCGCAATACAGTCACAACGTGGTCGTTACAACAACCACATTGTAACCACGCAGTGCCATAACTACGCATGTCATTACATCGACTTGCAGTAGATGGCGCTCTAACATAAGGAATAGTATAGTTTACTATTCCAACACTTTCCCTACTGTTATGTAGGCTGGAGTTGAGATAGTAAATTATACATTTCTAATGTTACTGCGCCCTTAACTGCAAATCGATGTAATGACTTGTGTAGTAATGGCATTGAGTGGTTACATCGCGGTCGTTGTAATGACCGCGTTGTGATTGAATTGCGGAGTAAAATCTGCGTTGTAAACATGCAAATTCCATGGGAATACCCACTGCCACATCCATGACACACCTCCCTGACACATTGTGAGGCAACGCAGCGTCTTGCGCTGCTTTGCCTTACACTATATCTACGAGGCCATGAAAAGCCACACACAGTGGCTTTGTGTGGCTTTGTAGATATGGGTCTGCACTCTGCACTGTCGGAGCATCAAAAGAAAAAGCGACGCTACAGTGGCATTGGCCTCTTGTAAGTGAGGCCCTAAGTTTCAATAAAGACAGAAAAAGAGAACAAACACAGGATGGTGTGGAATATTACTCCACTGAAATTTAGGCAGATGTAAGGGCACACTGCAGGTTCTTGTTTAGGCAAGATGGAGCTGGTCTGCATTTTTTGTTGATTCTATCCTCGACTAAAACGTTTTTGAAAGGAAATCTTGGGGCATATTACCAAGCAATAGCGATAATTATCGCTATTGCTTGGTTAGAGACAAAAATGTACCGCTGAGCTGCGGTGATTTTTATCGCAGATAAACCTTGGTATTACCAAGGTTTATCGCAAATGCGATAAAAATCGGCCGCAATGCATGAATATCGCTGAAAAGTCAGCGATATTCATGCATTACCGAGCCAATGCTCTTAGCCATGTTATCCACCTCCCATTGAATAACATGGCTAAGAACTGCTCAGGGCAGGTGTTAGCTTTTGGAGATATTCGCGCTTAGCGCGAATATCTCCAAAAGTTGGTAATAGGAGATAGCGATGTTAGCGACTGTTTCCAGTCGCTAACATCTTGGTACACCCACTTTGCATGTCATTAGTGATAAATATCACTGACATGCAAAGTGGGGCCCAAGATGGTCACTATCTCCTACTAGCTGTAGCTAACTGGTGTTAGCGACAGCTAGGTAATAGGGAGATAATTTCATCTCCGCTTTCTTGGCTTTTAAAGCCAAAAAAGCGGAGATAAACCCCCTTGATAATATGCCCCGAAGTCATGTGAGTTGGGCTCAGGGATACCGTAGATGACTTAAACCTGAAACAGTCTTGCTAGGCATACAGCCTATTGAATTTATACATTTATCAATGTCAAATTGGAAAATAATTACCAATAAGTTAAGGGCAGTGTCAATTAATGGCTAGTTTTGCTAATTGAATTACTGACTAAGAAGTTTTTGTTGATTAAGCGCAGGTTTAAAAAAAAGAAATTTTGAGTGTACTTGGCCATAACTCTCTGTGCCTATCCAGAGGGCTCCATTAGAGGAGGGACATTGTCTCATTTGAAGTAAAAGGGATTCTGTAACAGGTTTATGACTACAAATAAATACCAATAAAATACAATTGAATTAAAAAAGGGAACATTTTTCAGGTAGGCTAGCTCTTTTGATGTTTTCCTTCACTCTACATCTTTGCTAATGTCAGGTTTCCCCATACCATGGACTCCCCAAAGGACGGTTCAAAAAGCCTAGCTTCATCTGATCTTCTATAGTTCCCCTTCCTAGACTGTTGTGCGTCTCAGAACTCTCCCAGGATAAGTTCCCATACGTTTTAAATAAGCAATTCTTTTGCAAATTTAAAATGTCATTTTAAATATGCAATTCTTGTTTTCAATGCATAGATATGTATCTGTTCAAAAATTGGCAGGCACAATGATCCGAGAGTGTGAATCCTCAACCAAAAATCAAGGCGACGTGGAAAATATGTTTTTGGGGCTGGTATAAGGATTTACAGGTCTGGCAAATATCTTAATATCTTCTTGTTGCTCGGGTGTCATCTTGCATGTCATCTCTAAAAACGCTTCTTTTGTTTCTTTTTTTTAAAGTTTTCAGAGTAAATTACTCTTTAACCAGTTTCTGAAAGCTTTTTCACTTTCTTCATTGCATTTAAACAGTTGTCTTGTAGACTTACTTGATCTTTAGTCAACATTAATTATTTTAAATCTCTAGGTAGTATATATATCCATATCCTCAATGAATTTTAAACTCCATTGGGCTCTTTGTCGTTTAGGGTTAATTAATTGTAAAAAAAGAATGTTTAGTTGAAATTAATTAAATGGAAAAAACTCTGAGAAATTGAGGAAAGATGACCCGGTGGCCACTTGTACGTTGGTCATTTAGGAACCACTGCCCCACAAAATCCAGTAACTGGCATACCTACAATTTTTCCCCAAATGAAAAGGCAATGTTGAGTTTTAGAAAGGCAATGGCTTAAATCTTAACCCCCTCAGACCAGACAGCTTGCTGTGTTCACACCAGAAACCACACATATATATGCACGAAGGCAAAAGAATATTGCTATTCTCACATTACCGAATCCTCCAACTTTTCCAAGCAACTTTGCCACGTCTACAAGGAACTTGGGGCCATATTAGCAAGGAATTGCAATGATTATCGCAAAGCGCGCTTAGCGCTGTATTTTTTATCGCTGGTTTACATCGCGGAGGTAACGCGTTATTATCAACGTTTATCTCCAAGGCGATAATAAACCAGCTATAGCGGCGATTCTTCCGCAATAACGCGGGAATCCCAGCGCTGAATTCCCATCACTAAGGAAAAGGTAGCTAATAGGCAGGTGAGGATTCAGCTATAGAATCCACCTCCCATAGAAAACAATGGCTAAGTCAGGATTGTGGCAGGTGTTAAAATCCAGCGATAAACGCGGTTAGCGTGCATTTTTTTATTGCTTTGCGGGCCTTGGTAATAGGCGGAAGGTGTGTTTGCGACTGCTTTCAGTCGCTTTCAAGTTGGGAACGCCTCCTTTGCATGTCATTAGAGATAAATATTGCTGACATGCAAAGCGGCGCCCAAAACAGTCGCTTTCGCCATAAAGCTGTCGCTAACAGTTGTTAGCGACAGCTTGCTGATAGGGCGATAAAAATATCACCCCTTTAGCTGCAAAAATGCAGCTAAAGCGGCGATACTGCTCTTGCTAATATGCCCCTTGGATCTAACAGAGGCCTTAAAAAGCTGCTGCTCCTGCTTCTGACTTCTGCTTCACAATTATGTCATTCTTGTCCAACAAAATGGACTCTCTATGAGCCTAATTCACTATTACCAGAGATTACTCCCAAGTATATTGTAATTGTTTTCCCACCCTCGGCAGCAATCACGTTCTAAGAGATTTTTTTGCCTGCCATGGAATCAGAAGTCAAGAACACCTGGACCACTGTCACCACTCTGACCTGGGATCCTGCCAACTCCAAAGCAAACGTCATCAGTTTTAAACTCCTGGCTTTGTTATTAATCATCAAAACTAAATAAATAGTTCCTTAGCAAGTAGGAATATCATACAGACCTGTAATCATGCCATCACCTCCATTTGAAAGAAATTTGTATTAGAATATTGGAATGTTGGAAGCTCCATTGAAAACAATGGAGTGCCCCCGGGTTCTAGTAGCTGATAGAAGCCCGGAGCTCCAACATTCCAATGTTGTAGTTCACAACTGTTGCTGTGAACAACTGTTGCTGTGAACAAAAGCTTCACCGAGCCCAAGACGATTTAAATCCCCTCGGGCTCCGTGAGGCCTTTGTTCTACAAATTAGACCATTCTGCCCTCTAGGGACAGAATGCTCTAAGAGCCTTAGAGCCCTCTGTAGCGGGCTATCCTAGCCATTAAAGGTCTGCTCCCTTGTTATACTGCGCTAGATCCTACAATAGATTTATATTCAGCCTCCCATGTCTGTTAATGTTCCTAAAACTGTGGTTTCACACAAATTCTCCTTCCGTTGGTAATCCAATGGACACCGCAGTGACTTACAGTCTGGATTCAGTCTGCAATGAAGCACAGAAACCACTCTCTTAAACATCAAAAATGAGTTCCTTTCTGCCTCAGACTGTGGCCACCCCTTTATACATTTACTACCTGATCTCCTGCCTTTGACATCATTAACCACCAGTTACTTATCAATCTGTTGGCAACCTTTGCTGGTATTGGAAGCATTGCTTTGGTCTGGATCTCCTCTTTCCTGAAAACCATATGCATCAAGAATAATTGGGCACCTTCCTCTCACTAACATCCACCAGGGCGTTTCCCAAGACTCTGATTTCTTTCCCATTTTATTTATGCCTCTGTGGCCCCCTTGGCAATCGTCCTTGACTCCCATAGGATTAGGGATCAAATATACACTGATGACACACAAAATCCACCTATAGCCCAAAGAAAACCCTAGCAACTTCCTCACATTATTCTATTATCTCTTGCATACTCATATGTGACGCAAAATAACTAGCTATGATTTAATGGTGAAATGAATGGAGTTCTTCTCTTAGACTTGTCATCCTGTCCTCTCTCTCTTTCTAGCCCTTGACCCAAGGATTTGCTGGCTCTCCCCTTACCCTGGTGAACCAAACATGCAACCTCTGTTTGATCTGCAATAGACATCTCTGACCTCTCCACAATTAAGTGCAGTCTACAGAACCACAATCTTCCATCTTAGACAACTAAAAGTGATCACAGCATTTTTAAATTGCTCACAGATAATTGCTTCTAAACTTGTGGTGGTCATGTGCCGTCTGAAGTATTGTACCACTCTCTATGCAGGTCTGCCCATCTTATGCCTCTCTAAGATCCAGAGAGTACAAACCAATGCTCCTCGACGTGTCTACAGCCCTAAACGTGATGACCATGTTACCTCTGCTCTTTATTCACTCCAATGGTGTTACTCAGCCTGTTCGTATCGCAGCAGGAAAAAGACCGATTTGCATATGGCTAGGTCCACACTGAGATACCATGGTGGTAAAAGAATGATGCTTCCCCAAGCGAAATCCAGTATTTAAAAAGCGGATTCCAGTATTTAGACTTATTACAAGCATTTCTCCCATCACCTATTGTGTGTTTGATGTACCATAACATATTGTCGATGTTGCGTCCACCCAAGTAACATGGGTCGCTTTGTGGCCTCGCCCACATTCCCCTGGGGGTCAGACACTCCCACAGTACACCACATTTTAAAAACAGAGCATCCTGATTGTCCAAGAGGGCTTTTTTCCCATTGGCCCCCTTGGTACTGAGCTATCTGATTGGTTGGCCGCAGCATCAACAGGAATGTTGCTGTCCCCATTTTAAGACGTGCGTACTCGCCCACTTCTCCTGAGTTTTGAAAAACAAAAATGTATAAGGTGACAGAGTAGGGGTACCCTGACCTCTTGACCGTTGTCGAGGGGGGGCTTAGAAGCACCCCCTCTGGGGGCCAGATCATAAAACAAATGATTTTACGTTGCTGGCCCCTCAGTACAACCTCTGGACCCAGCGAGGCCATCCACATGCCGCGGGACAGTGCAAGTGTTAAAAAGTGAAGCTTGCACCATCCCACGGTACCTACCTTGGAGGGCTGCTTGTGGCAGTAACAAAAAATATGAAACGAAAATGTTAAATGTGTGGTATCCACCACAAATTTAAAATTTTTGTTTCATATTTTTGGGGCGCTGCTTGACTGTTGGAGGTTAGCAGAAACCCACCCACAGGAGATTGAGCAAATGACCTGGCTGCGGGCTGGGCCTTGCAACCAAGACCCTGCTGCTCACACCTGTGGTCCGTGTGTGGTGGGGATTGGCTTTCCATGGGAGTTGGGCCATGTTCTGTGGTCAACACCTTGCCACGCACGGCTAAAGGAATGTGCAGCTTGGGGTTTGCTGCCCATGAGGGAATCGGCACCAGTGACGACTGCTGCCATATAAAGTGTGGGGGGGGGGGGGGGGCGGGGGGAATAATACAAATTAAATAAAAAAGACTTACCTAACTCTGCTGTTTCGATGCTCTTCTGCCGCCGCCTCGGTGTCCCTTTGCAATGCAGCACACAGTTCAGGCTCCCAGCCACCCCACCCAATCCTGACGCTGCTGTCATGATATACCAAGCATGAGAGAAGCACTGGGATTGGCCTGAGTGGGCAGATATGACCCTAACTCAGGCACAGGAAGTCTGTGCCATTTTGCCCCTGGAATACAGCTGGGTTGGAGACACCTAAGTGCACATGTCCGTTTGGCCGCCCTAAGATCGTTGGCTAAGCCGACATTCGCACTTGCAGTCGCCCAACATTCCTACTCCTTGCCATGGTCCGACCCAACCCAGCCCTAGACTGGCATTGGCGCAGTCAGTAAAATAAAATTATAATAACATTCTTTCAGTATGATTTTATTTTTGGCGGCTCACAGTGAGGCGATGCTCCTCCGCCATTACGGAGGAAGCACCGCTGATAGGCGGAAGATCTGGATACTGGCCTTCGGTGGTTTGTCCATGATAATCTTGTATCACAATATTCAGAGCCTCAATATCCAGGACTACAATCGATGTTTGATCATGTATCAAACAATCATTTGGGCTGTACCATTCGACATTTCTCCTTTAAACGTCAAATGTCAATGTTTTATCAGGAAACTGGGAAACAAATGTCTCAGGTGCAGAACAAAAATTCATACGGGCAATCTTGGGGCCTCAGTTGGTGTCCTGCTCCAGGGCAGAGTTTCTACAATGGCTCCACTCCGGGAAACAATGAGTCATTACATCGCACTACCTTTACAACACAGTCATTACAACGCGACTGCATTTACATTGCATGCCATTACAACACAGGCATTACAACGCATGTCACTACAACACATGCCATTACAACGCATTCCATTACAACGCATTATAAGGTAAGTAATGGGGATTTTTTGTTTTAGGGTGGGTATGGGTTTGGGGGTACATGGGAATAGTAATTGTTAACCCTACACTATCCAACACTTACCCTACTGTTGCACTCACTGGAGTGGGAATAGTAATGTTTACCCCTACACTATCCAACATTTACCCTACTGTTGCACTCATTGGAGTGGGAATAGTAATTTTACCTCAACACTATCCACCCCTAACTTACCGCACTGTTACCCTAAAAGGATTATGCGTTTGAACGGTATGCGTTGTAATGGCATGCATTGTAAAATCATACGTTGTAAAGGTAGCTGCGATGTAAAAATTGCGTTGTAAAGGCATGCGTTGTAATTGTTTGCGTTGTATTGTCACATATTCTCCACTTCATATGGTGTTCATTGTAGTTTCCAGGCCACCTTTTGAAAAAATGGCAGTACATTAAGTACATTTTCTTTTGATTGTTTATGCTCCTTTGTTACTTTGACATCATAAAACGTGCTAATCTTTGTAATGATTGAGCCATATCAATGTCCCACTCCTGTACACATGCTATTACTGTTTTTATTTGTTTTAGATTGCACATACTTCTTAAAGAGCTCTGCATCTTTTTAACTGCTGAATATATTTTTTCAAAAAAAAAAGAAAAATGCGTTTTGGTACTTGGGTGCTCCTGCCACTGCAGGGAAAGCTCAGCTCATTCGCTGCCTGAGACCTAGCCATGTCAGCATGGCCCCAGAGCACACAATATCCGTCTCATGATTAACACTTTATAATCTAGAAATGCGCCTCAGTGAAGGCATCCTAAGCAAGAAACGATCTGGAGTCCCGGCTAATTACAAACGAAGCCCGAAGTGACACTGGCCAGCGCAACATTTATTTTATAATCAATACCAACTTCAAAAGCATTTATCACATTGTAAATACTGGTCTTTCTTTTCAAGCTTGTAAATTGTGTATCGAAAAAAAATTAAATTGGGGATATTTTCTGCATGTTTCATGTTGCACTTCCACTTCCCTTAAAGGCCCTCGTCATTCTTACATGCTGCAAGGCTTATGATTCTGGCCAGCTGTCAGGTGACCTTAGGGACATCATCAAGCACCTCTGACCCTTTTAACAGCACACTGCAAGATTTCGTCTTATTTCTACTATGATACATGTTTATGACAAAACAAATAGAAACTGTGGGGCATATTATCAAGGGGGTTTATATCCGCTTTTTTGGCTTTAAAAGCCAAGAAAGCGGAGATAAAATTATCTCCCTATTACCAGTTAGCGACTGCTAGTAGGAGATAGCGACCATCTTGGGCCCCGCTTTGCATGTCAGTGATATTTATCACTAATGACATGCCAAGTGGGCGTGCCAAGATGTTAGCGACTGGAAACAGTCGCTAACATCGCTATCTCCTATTACCAACTTTTGGAGATATTCGCGCTAAGCGCGAATATCTCCAAAAGCTAACGCCTGCCCAGAGCAGTTCTTAGCCATGTTATCCAATGGGAGGTGGATAACATGGCTAAGAGCATTAGCTCGGTAATGCATGAATATCGCTGACTTTTCAGCGATATTCATGCATTTCGGCCTCTTTTTATCGCTTAGGAGATAAACCTTGATAATAGCAAGGTTCCTAAGCGATAAAAATCGCCCCAGCTCGGCGATAAAAATATTGCCGCTAAACTAACATAGCGATAATTACGGCTAGTTGTTGTAATATGCCCTTGTATACCTAAATGCGCTTTTTCAGATACAATGAAAAACTTGCAATGGTGTGGAAAATAAAATAAGCCTTAGCAAAGCAAATAGGTCTGACTTGTGAAGAACAATTGGAAAACGTCAAAGTGAAAAACAGCTCGCAATATTGTTTTTCTCTGCGTTTTATTTTATTTTAGGAGCATGCACTTGTACTAGGAAATAAAACAGTAAACACGCATAAAGGGTAGTTATATATTTTGTGAATATTTGTTTTAGTGGATTTGTTCACGTGTTAATACAGTACTGCCAAAGGTAACCTAAATAAATTAGTGCAAATTCTTGCCCGTGCAATTAATCGGTAGTAATGGGAAAGAAAGTGAGGCCTTAACTGCAAATGCAAAGTCTAAGCAAGTGCAATACGCTTATGGTAGCTTTAGAAAAAAGGCCGTATTTTGCTCATGTTGTCAATTCACCACAATGCTAGGAGTAGCAGAAGTGACATCTACCAAATGGTGACCTTGTCTACAAGATAAGCAGGTGTGCTGGTTATGATGGCGACAGAGACATTTACCACAATGGCTACAATTTGTGAGCCCTGTCAAAAGGCAGCAGACCACTGTACATGTCAAAGACAAGCATAAAGGCAATGAGTAATAGGAGAGGCAGCTGGGTTGTGAACATTAAGGGCCATATGTAGGTAAATGGCATTTACCGAATCGTAAATACCGAATTTTACCGATTCGGTATTTACAAATCGGTAAATGCCATGTAGGTAATTATTCGGTATCAATTACCGAATCGTTATGATTCGGTAATTACCGAATCGGTATTTACCGATTCAGTAATTGCCATTGATTCCTATGGGCCTTGAGGCCCATAGGAATCAATGGCAATTACTGAATCGGTAAATACCGATTCGGTAAATTTACCGAATTGTCAAGGGGGACAGGGTGTCACTTTGACACCCTGTTGCACCCCTGATTCTGGCTTGTGTGCCATGTGACACACATACATGCCCTTAGGGCATGTATGTGTGCCACATGGCACAGGTGTACATGCACAGATGTGCATGTACACAGAAATTCGTTATTTACCATGCAATAGTATTTCATGGTAAATAACGAATTCCTAAGGGCCTGTGGCACTGTTTGAAGTGCCACCTACATCCCATATTACCGATTCTGTACATTTACCGATTCGGTAATTTACAGATTCGGTAAATTTACCGATTCAGTAAATATACAGAATCGGTAATTTTCTGGCCCCCTACATCTGAAACTACAAATACCGGTCGGTAACGGCCGAAATCGGCCGTTACCGACCGGTATTTGGCCACCTACATATGGCCCTAAATGATTTGTGATGTAGTTTTCTCTAAAGAGGTGAATCTTCACCTCTTTCCGAAACTTGAGCAGTGTTTGGACAGTCTTGATGGATACAAGCATGTTGCTTCGGTTCCTGGATCCATAGATGGAAAAGGCCTGCTGCCTTTTTTTTTTTCTTTTTACACTTCTTAGTCTGCAGTTTGATAGTGTCCTTGCTGCAGGTGTGCCAAGAACCACAAGAGATGGTGGATCTGTCTGCAAGATAATCAGTGACACCGATTATGATGGCGTTGTAAATGATGCAGCTCGTTTTAAAGACAGTGCAGGCTGGCGAGGGGAGCCCCTAGAGTTTCATCAGCTCCCAAAGCGTATATTAAAGGTGCTGCAGTTAAAACGTTTGTAGTTGGATCTTGGGATTGAGCTGGTGGTCTGCCATGAGGTCAACCTACCGCCTGTCCCAGACCTTGGCTCTCTGCGCACCCTTGATGCTCTTGACTGATTGTCCTGGGGCTCCGGAGCATTTATTTAAAAAAAAAATTTGAGTGTTCAAAGCAGCCCGGTCACCTGAATTCTTCAGCTAGGTATAATGGGATAGGACTCTGGTTCTATTGTGTTGGTTTTCGGAACTGTGGCCATGATTAAGAAGGACAGGCAGGGGCATTCATATTGTGCCTCTAGAGGTGAAATTGTTGGACCGGCGCAAAACGAACCAAAGCAAAAGCATTTGTCAAGAATGTTTTCATTAATTAAGAATGAAAGTCGGAGGTTCTAAGATGATCAGATACTGTATTAGTTTAGACCATAAACAATGCCTACTAGTGATCCGACTGCATTATTCCCATGACCCGCCAAGCAGCTTCCATGAACCCAAAGTCTTTGGGTTACAGGTGGAGTATGTTTGCAAAGCTGAAACTTAAAGGAATTGATGGAAGGGCGCTTCCAGGAGTGGAGCCTGCTGCTTAATTTGACTCAACGCAGGAAACCTCACCTGGCCTGGACATGGAAAGAATTTGACAGATTAATAGCTCTTTCTCCATTCTGTGGGTGGTGGTGCACATTGCCGTTCTTAGTTGGTGGAGCGATTTGTCTGGTTCATTCCGATAGCGCACGAGATTCCGCAATGCTAACTAGTTATACGACCTGCCTCTGTCGGCGTCCAACTTCTTGGAGGGACAAGTGGCATTCAGCCACACAAGATCGAACAACAACAGGTCTGTGATGTCCGGAGCTGCACACACTGCACTGAATGGATCAATGTGTGTCTACCCTTTGTTGACAGGTGCCGGTAACCCACTGAACCCTGTTCATGATAGGGATTGGGGATTGCAATTTTTTCCCATGAACGGATGATTTAGTGAGCCACCACTGCCAGTCATTCAGTATCACATGCAATACTCCCAGAGGTTTTGTGTGTCAGGTTTCACCCTCTTAGCCCTTCTAGGCTTTAGTTTTATAAGAAGTTTACATGCTGAGAAACTATTTTTATTCTCTCATCTATAATTTGTTATTTTTACATTTTATTTAATAATATGTTCTCAATTTTATATTCCAATATTTTCATTTGTACAACTTAATTTGCTTCCTAGTCCACAGTGCATTTTGAGTTTTCCAACTGTTTTTCGGTACAATGTATATAAATATTTACATCCTGTGACTGTGAAAGCACAATTGAAATAAAAAATAAAAAATGAATCTTACTACATGGAAACAACATGTAAAATGACGTGTGGCTGTCAGCACACCACAGTTAAATAAATCAATAAAAGTTGGCAGCTTATTTAAAAACAGGGTGTGCCTGAAATAATGGAGATTCTGAGAAATAGGTCTATAGCTTCCTTGGCATTTTCCTGACATTTCCAGCAGACGAAATTATGTTTTGTTTTCTTCCTCCCCTTCCCAAAGGCTGGTGACTTTTATCCGAAGAAGATGCTAAAATGATGTTTTCTAATTTAAAAAAGAAATGTGTCTATATATATTTTTTTTAAATCTCAGGACTAACATAATTGTGTTCATACATCTTTCTTTGTGTTTGGGGATGCTTGTAGCTCTGGGTGAGTCTGTTATGAATTAATTATCCACAGTATCTAACAATACGCCACATTATTCTCATAGAACAATGGCCATGCACACATTATTTGATATATACAGGTGAAAGAGCAAAATATGTGTATTACTGTTAGCCGAAGCATCTACTGCTTGCTCGCGGCCAACCTACCACAGACACTTAGCCCCCCTGTTTTTAAATGGGTTTCCAATCCTGCAAGCCAGTGCTGACCACAGCGCTCCTGATTGGCTCTCACTGGAGCATCAGAAATTTGCTGAATCACGTGAGAGTCTCACCGGATTGTGGAAACCCCCCAAATATTTTATATGTAGTGGCCCCAGGTGAATTACCCCTGGGACACCCCAAAAAGGTCCAGGAGTCAGGGAACCCTTACACTGCCCTGTTATACCTTAGTTTTTTTTATTTAAAAAAGACTAACTATGGCTCTCCACCGCTGTTCCCTGGGAAGTGGCCTCCTTTCTGAGGAAGGCTACAGGCTGATCCAGGCCCCCTTCATTTAGCTGTGAGAGCATGATCACTATTCCATGCTCTGAGACATGCATTTGCCTGCACAAACATTTTTTGGGAGAATCAGGGGCATTGAGCACAGGTGCTGTGCAGTGTTCAGGGTGTCAAAAGCTTTCTGGCACACCTCTGTCCAGATCACCTGATGTGGCTGCTTCACGGTAGTCAGCTCGGTCAAGGGGGCACCAATGGTGGCAAATTCCTTGATGAATCTCCTGTGGTATCCAGTGAGGCCTAGGAAGGCTCTTTATTCTGTCTGCGTCTTGGGGGTCCCTAATTCAGAATGGTGTCAATTTTTGGCTGCAAGGGTTGCACCTTGCCGCCCACTACTTGCTGTCCCAAGTAGACCACAGAACTCTGCCTTATCTGGCACTTACTGACCTTTTTAGTCAGGCCAGTACTCTGCAGAGCCCAAAGTATTTCCTAGAAGTAGCTCAAGAGGTCCTTCCAATTAGATTTGAAGACTGCAATGTCGTCTAGGTAGGCGGCACTGAAGTTCTCCAACGCAGCCAGGATCTGATTCACCAACCTCTGGAAGGTGGCAGGGGCGTTCTTCAAAGCAAACGTCATGACCCAGAACTGGAAGTGCCCTTCTGATTTAAAAAATGATGACCTCTCTTTAGCCCCCTTGGTCAAGGCGATATGTGGGTACCCAGACGTTAAGTCAAACATGCTGAGGAACTTGGCAGCACCAAGCCGATCTCTGAGCTCAACAGCTCTGGGGATGGGGTGTGTGTCATTTCTAGTGACTGCATTGTACCCAGGGTAGTCCACACAGAAACTTAGTTCAAGTGTGACACCTGGAGGGGCAGTCTTGGAAACCAGCACCACTGTGCATGACCAAGGGCTGTTTGAGGGCTCAATAACCCCTAATTTCAACATCTTGGAGATCTGGGCCTTAGTGTTAGCTCTCACCTTACCAGACAACCTGTAAATTGTGTTCCTCACAGGTGTACTGTCCCCAGTATCAATATCATGGGTACACCATGTGGTAAGTCCTGGACAAGGGAGAACAAAGAGGCAAACTGCCACAGCAACTGGCAGCAGTCTCTCTGTTGATCTAGAGTCAGTGTAGAATAGAGGTTGACACCCTCTACCGACCCATCCTGCTCCTTGGAAGATAGAGGGTCAAGGAGAGGCTCACTTTCCTCTTCCACCCCATCATCAGTAAACAGGAGCATGGAAATCACAGACCTCTCAAAGTGGGGTTTGAGGTGATTCACATGCAGGACCTTCAAAGAGTTTCTAGGAGATTTGAGGTCCACCAACTAGGCGACATCGATCTTGCTCTGATTCACCTCATAAGGCCCTGACCAATTGTCTTACAGGGCATGGGGCTCCACTGGCTCCATTACTCATACTTTTTGACCAGGCTGAAACTGAACCAATGTGGTATTCTGGTCAAACCTGCTGTTCATGTTCTTCTGGCTAGCTTCTAGGTTCTACTGTGCGAGTTTCCTGAAGCGGGCTGTCTGGTGGCGGAATGCCAGCATGTATCTCACTACATTTTGGGGTTGCTTCTTAGGAGCTTCCTCCAAGCCTTTTCTAACCAAACTGAGAGGTCCTTTCACAGGTTGCCAATAGAGAAGTTCAAAAGGGCTGAATCCAACCTCTTCTGTGGTACCTCCCTTTGGGTGAACAAAAGACATGGCAGGAGGATGTCCCACTTGCACCTCATGGGTTCAGATAGGCCTATAATCATGACTTTGAGGGTGCGCTTGAACCTTTTCAGCCAACCTAATAGTTTGAGATGATAAGGAGTGGTGAACTTGTAGGTTACCCCTTACTCTTTTCAAATAGCGTTCTTGTAATTGGAAATGAAGTTGGTGCCCTGGTCCGATAACACCTCCTTGAGGAAACCCACATGGGTAAAGATCCCCCTCAGTGTCTTGGCCACTACAGACACAGTCACTGTCTTCAGAGGAATAGCTTTCAGGTACCTAGCAGCATGGTCCACCAAGACGAAAATTAATATGTTGCCCACGGACTTCTTGGGATTCAGAGGCCCTACAATATAGATGCCAACCTGCTCAAAAGGGATGCTAGCAACAGGAAAAATTTGTAGGGGGCCTTGCACTCCTTCCCTGACTTGCCAATTGCTTGGCAGGTAGGACAGGACCTACAGAACACATCTGAGGCCTTCCTCATTTGAGGCCAGTAAAAGTGGGTGCCAAGTCTGTCAAAGGCCTTGTCTTGTCTCAAATGACCTGCCAGTAGCACATCATGAGCCAGACCCAGTAGGAAGGACCTGAAGACCTGGGGTGCCACCAACACACGGGTTGCACCAGGCTAGGGAGCCTTAGGCTCACTATAAAGGAGATCATTTTCCCAATAAATCAGGTGCTTGCCAGAGGCGTTCCCAGCTCCCTGGGTTTTGGCCTGCTGCTGAAAACCCACAAGAGTAGGGCACTCCTACTGACCTTGCAGAACCCTTCCCTGGAGGGACCTCCCTCCTGCTGCCCATGGATCAGCTCAGGCAGTGCCCCGAGTTCAGCTACATAATCCCTTGGAGGTATCAGAGCTTTCTCCTCAAGGTCAGGCTCCTCCCAGACCTTGGGAATCTCAGGAATGGGTTTACTATGGCCCTTGCCCTTCCTCTTTTTGGCAGGTACCTGGGCCATTCTTCCAGAGTCCAAGTCCTCCTCACCAACCTATCGGGCTCCCATGGGCCCTGTGATCAGGCACACCCACTCACGCAACCCCATCATCTTCAAGTACTACCTGAGCTCCACCTCCTTCCAGAGGGTATGCTCCAGGTAATTGACAATCCACAGGAATGGATGTACTCACAGTTACCTTAAGCAGACCTGAGACCCCCTCCCATTCAAAGGGAACCAGAGCCACTTGGTAGTGGCTCTCGTGATTGTCAGCTGCAACAACTTGGTGGAACACATTAGGGCTATCTGCTCTTAAGTTAGCAGATGCTGCCTCCTGTGTCTCTCAGACCAACCATCCTCTGCCCATTGATGGTACCCCCTAAATGTACTTCCTAGTATTGTCAGGCATGTGGGTTCTCTGCACCATCTCTCCATCACCCAGGGACACTAGGGTAATATCTATTTTCTCATCAAACCTATCTGGGGCAATCTCCTTCTCAAGCACTACACTAGCCAAACCCTTAGACTGCTTACCAGTGGGGGGCTGTGTGTGCTTGGGACCCTTGCCATCCCCTTTGTAGTGTTCTTCTTACTGACAATCATAACACTTCATGGGAGCCTGCCCTGTAGGCCTACTGTAGGTAAACCACTTCTTTTTCTTATCAGCAGTGGGATGGGAGCCCTGACCTCCAGAACTAGTTTTGGGGTCCTTTAGGAAACCCCTTGCTCTTAGTTTATCCCCCCTCCTTCTTCTGGTAGGGACCCTGCCTACCCTTGTGGTAATCCCCTCCAAGATACTTCTTGTGGACCCTGGTGCCGACCCAGCGGTCCACTTCCTTAGCAACCTCCCTGGAGTCAGTGAGCTTACTGTCAACACAGTGTGACACCAGACCCTTGAGTTTGTGGACCCTCCTGTCAGAGGGCACCAAAGAAATGCTGCCACTGTCTTGGCTGGACTCAGAACCCCTGTCTTTGATGTTGAGCTTCCTCAGGATCAGCTTCTGAGCCAACATTTTATTTATTTATTTGAGTTTTTTATAGCGCTGGCTAGACCCGGAGGTATCAAAGCGCTTTACATGAGGTTCCACAGTGTTACAAAGTTACATCAGTTACAAGTTACATCTGTTGCTAGAAACAGTTAAAGAGCATAGAAGACAAGCAAAGTGGAGAGCAGAAGGGTAAAGGGGTGAGGAAGAAGGGTAGGAGGGAGACGAAGAGGATACTGTGCCCAATGTCCGGCTGGGTAGGTGACGGTCGAGGGGGAATAACATCGGCTACAGTTGCATAGTCAGGTATCGGAGGAACATGTCCCCACTAGGGAGCAGAGGAAAAAATGAGCGGGGGATGGGGAGTAATCCAGAGAAGGAGCTGGGACCTCAATGACTTTTGTGACTCAAAGGTGAGGCGCGACTGCTGCTGGTCCTGTTTCCCCATGTGAACACAAGGTATGTCTCTCGCCACTTCTCCCTATGAAACCACTGATTATAGCTGAACAGAGGGGCAAATTGTGGATCTAGTCCACTCACGAGCTACTGCCTCCACCGGCCCAGCACCTTAAGGCCCGGTGGCGCAGGGTACACCTAAATCCCCGGGATTCACCTGCCTTGTCAAAACAGAGACACAGACTCTTCGTCTGGCGTAGAAGATGGTATTTATTAGCTGCAGCTAGTACAGTGGTCTTAGAAGTCGTCAATACAATGAGGTGCAAAAGAGACTGCCACTTAAATCCGTGGCGCACAGGTTTATATATCATACAGCACAATGCAAAAATGCAATCACACACGAGCATGAGCTATAGGCAAACGTTATAGACAATACTTTAAGTCCAAAACAACTCAAGTTCACGAGTATGTTTGTCACTCGACCCTTTAAGCAAATCACAAGTAAATCCACACAATTCAGTTTACTAGCAGAGAAAACACAGCTGTGTGTCGTAGAAGGACAGTCGAGAAACAGGAGAATGCGTGAGACGTGTAGCGAAGGACAGCAGATAAGATAACTTAAAGGAAACAATGGTGTGAAATGACATGTAGTCCGGACGGGGATTAATCAGCTCAGACAGGAATTAGTGTACTCGGCCAGACCCTGACACTCGTTAGTAAACATAGGCGAGGAAGCCACCTGACACGCAAGGCAGAAACGAGAAAAAAATCGCGTTCGCCAAGCTGCCTGAGTGAGGGCAACACAAAATGGTGGCGATCTTAAAATGGAGGCTGAGCACGAACAAATTCGTAATTTACAGAACCTCACACGCAAGAAATTTGCGCCGTCACCAATGTAGTTCCCAGCAGCGGCCCCGCTTGCAGTGACTCTACCAGGTAGGTTATCGCACCCCTCAGTTCCAGTTATCATAGGCCACACATCCAGCAGAAATAATCAAACTATGCAGGACTGCGCTGCGAGTTCCCTGTATAGCACGCCTCCTAGAATAGGCTGTCACTCACAGCAGTGGTGCATATCTAAGGTCCATATCTACGCCATATGCCACCGGGCAATCAAGCCATGCATTCGCAAGTAAACAACCTCTTGCCCATTTATGCAGAGGCATGTAGCCAGACATTTCATTTTGTTTTCCTCCATCTCCATGGTTAGCCTTTTCTCCTCTAAGGTCTGTTTCTTTTGCTCTGCCTCGGGATTTACTTTGGCAAGTTGTAATTTTAATTTCTTATCTTACCTCCTGTCCTCCAGCTTCTCTGAAGATAGGCCTTTAGAGAACACCCTGCTTGCTTCCCTGGGGTGAACCTTCTCCCCTTGCAGACTGGTTACCCCCTGCCTTACAGGCAGTCCAAGATTCTCCTCTGAATCCTGGTCCAGCCAGCTCTTCATCATTCTCTATTGCCTCATCATCCTCCTCATCCTCTGGCATTTTATGAGCTGCAGCCCTATATTTCAACCAGGCCCTCAGTGCCTCTTGCAGCTCCAACATTTTAGTGATGCCTTTGGTAGAAACCTTAAACTCCTTGCAAAAATCCTTTAGTGGGCTCTCAATATATTTCTCCAGCTTGGCCAATTCAAAATCTCTGTTTGCAGGTGCATGTGCAGTTATGGTACCTCCAATCAGAAACATGATTCAGACAAAAGCAAAAATGCCAATCAAGTGGAAGGAAAAAGTAAAAATGGCAATTTAAAGAGTGCAGGATAAAAAATACCAAATGAGTTCAGAGACAATTGATTCAAATTGGTCTAGATATGGATGGTAGTACACACCAAATTACTGTAAGGTACTGCACAAACACAAGTCCTACCCTCACCACTGATCACCCAGTTTAGAAATCAGGTCTCTAGTTGGCAGAGGTTTGCAACCTGTTCAAGTAGGGACGGCAATCCTAGTCAGGGTAATTCACATACAAATCCTAAATTAACCTGGGCTCACCCTCTCGTAGCTTGGCACAGAGCAGTCAGGCTTGACTTAAGAGGCAATGTGTAAAGTATGTGTGCAATGCTTTAATTACAGTAGTACAGTGAAACTACCACAAAAATACTCCACTTTAGAATAATAAAGAATATTTTTATGAGTAAACAAGACCAAAAAAACAAAAAATCCAATAGGTAGAATATGAGATATGAACTTTTAAAGAATAAACTGCAGTATAGTGCATAAAAAACAATAGCACTTAGGGGTTACATGAAGTCACGCTGGATCAAAGTAAATCAAAGTTCAGGCTGACAGCGATGGAGGACAGTTTGGCAACGGGACGCACCCAGGGCCTGCTGAAAAAGTACATTGGATTGATTAGACGATGTCGCTGAAGACTCGAAGAGTCTGTTCCGACCCATGCAGTCAAGTAGATGCGTCGGTGCTGAGCCTCGCAGTCGAGTCCCGCATCATCATTGAGCCTCCCAGTCGTGTCCTGCGGTGGTGTTGAACTTCTTGGAATGCAGGCACGGCAATATTGTCGAGCCTCACAGTCGGGTCCTGCATCATCATCGAGCAGCACAGGTATGTCCTTGAATCAGCCCTGAGTCTGCATCAAAGAGCACTGTATGGGTTCCAATTAGAACAAAGTCATCAATGCACCAATCTTTGTAGAAAAACAGTTGCAGAAACCACTTTCAAGGCCTTGGACAGGATTGGCACCTCTTGGCAGGGCAAGACTCACAGTTAGCAGAGTCCAGCAGCTGAAGCGGGGATGAAGGAAGTCTGTGATAACCCAGAGACTTCAAAACAGGAGGCAAGCCAGAAAGCCAGCAAGCCCATGGAGAAGTTGGGTTCAAGGATTTATAGAGCAGGTCCAGTACTTCTCACTCCCAGGCAGAAAGCAGCAGGCAGCAAGCCAACACAGAAAAGCAGGTAGCAAAGTGATAGTCCCTCCTACAACACAACAATCAGCAGGCAACAGGCCAACACAGTTGAGCAGCTAACAAGGTGGCAGTCCCTCATACAGCACAGCAACTCTTCTTCCTGACAGAATGTCATTAGTTCCCACAGTATTCTAAAATCATGGTGTCAGAGGTCCAGTAGTTATACTCATTTGAGCCTTTGCAGTAGGAGGCTTCAAAGAGATGCTTTGGAGTGCAAAATGCCCTGCCATGCCTGCCCTGGCCCCAGACTCCCTACAGGGGGTATGCACTCCTTTGTGTGGGAACAGGCACATCCCTAATCAGGTACAAGTGCCAGCTCTGTCCTCTCATCCTGCCTCAACATGACCCATCAACATGCAGATGGCTACGCAGCCACATCTACTCTGCCTTTGTGAGTGGCTAAGTGGCTAAGGGGGAATGCAGGAAGCAGACTGTCACCCCCCCCAGATGTGTATTCAAGTGACAGGCAGACGGTACCAAATGGTTTGAGTAAGAAAATGCCAGCTTTCTGAAAGTGGCATTTTCAGAATTGCAATTTAAATCTACCTTCCCCATAAGTTATGTTTTTAAATTGTGAGTCTAGGGACACCAAATGTACTTTTCCCCATCTTGTCCAAAGGGAAACTCCAATTAGAAAATATTATAATGCAGTCCCAATGTTAACCTATGGGAGATAATGGCCTAGGGAAAATGAAGTTAAGAGTATTTCATTACCAGCCCATATAAAACTTAAAAGTACACATCCTACTTCTAAATTATACTGCAACCTGCCCTTAGGGCTGCCCAAGGCCTACCTTAGAAGTGATTTACCATGTAATAAAAAGGAAAGTTTTGGCCTGGCCAGTAGGCTAGCTTGTCACATCTGAATCGCAGTTTATACTGCACACACCTGCTTTGCTGTGGCAGGTCTGATCCATGTTTAAAGTGCTACTTAAGTTGGTGTCACAATCAGTGTTGCAGGCCCCTTGGTAGCGTTTAACTTACAAGCCCTGGGCACATAGAGTGCACTTTACTAGGGCCTTATAGGTAATTTAAATATGCCAATTGTGGATAAGCCAATGTTACCATGTTTAGTGTACAGAGCGCATGCACTTTAGCACTGGTTAGCAGTGGTAAAGGGCCCAGAACTCTAAAGCCAGCAAAAAAAAAGTCAGAAGGCAAACATTTGTGGGAAACCACACCAAGGATGCCAGGTCTAACAATCATGAACAATCGTTACTTCATTTAGCACAGCTCAAAATATATAGAAAGTGTTCTTTGCTTTAAAAGTTTGTGAATGGCCACAAACTCATGATCTCACCCTTTCCCACCCAAAAAATGGTGAGTGTATTTCTCCATCAACTGACTGGAGTAACTCCACCACCTCCACTCCTTACTTTGAGGGATTTTTGGAAAGTTGATTGTCCCCAGCAAGAAACATGCAATTGCCATCTGTCTGCTTTTTCCTAGACTAAAGTCCTCATCCTGGACTCCACCCCCTCCACCTGGGATGACTCCTGGTGGCCCGCAGCGCATGGACACCTCCTTCACCGACGGACCATGCATAAAATCTCGTCATTATACGGGACTCCTGGCTCTCAATGAACTGCCAAATCAACGCTGTTTTGTCCTCCTGCTTCCACACTCCGTGCCTGCTTCGTACGATCTTCAAGTCTATCCCCACCAAGTCCAGGAAAATGGTCACCTGTGCGCTCATCAGCAGCAGACTCGACTTTGGCAATGCACTATACACCAGCATCATGCAGAAGCTCCAAAAGAAACTGCAGAACATCCAGAACGGCTCAGCCAGACTCATCCTGAATGTCCCACGCCACATCCACATCACACGCCACCTGAGAGACCTTCACTGGATATCCGTCAACAAAACAATCACCTACAAGCTGCTCACGCACGCATACAAACCCCTCCACAATGCCAGACCTCATACCTCAACCACCGCCTCTCCCTCTACACTCCCAATAGACATCTCCTTTCATAAGCCACCTCCTTGGATCCCAGTTGATTCCAATAGGGCAGCGACGCTAGTTTCTGAATCCTACCAATACTTTCCCTCGGTTTACAGGAGGAGACACTGCTCCGGTGGCAAATCCCAGGGGGATGGGGGCACGGATGGAGAGAGTGTGTACAGTCCAAGACGCTGTGGCTCGTCTACTCAACAGCAACACTGCAGCAGGCATTCACACCAATCTGATAAATGCTACTGGCAGATATGGTACCTACAAACAAACAAATAATAAGGCTTTAGTCTAGTATTAACTCTATCTCTTAAGGTATCACCTGACAAAAGCTTTTCAAAGTCAAACAACGTTTAATTTTGTTATTTTGTTTTCATTTAGATTGCCTGTAGAGGCTCCTTTATCAAACTTTTTGAAACTGTAGCGAGTATGATTTCAGCATCAAACGCACAAGCAAATTTGGATAGGCTTCGCTTTATCCAAGTCCTCTCTGGCAGAGCCCTGCCAACAGTATGTACAAGTTAAACAAAAACACTGGTTACCTTTATTTGCAGCACTATGTTGTGACTGAGAATGGATGTTAATTCTGATTAGGCTTCCCAGCACATTTTGACAATGGAATATGAAACATTATCTACCTAGGTTGTTTGATGCAAAGAATATTAAGGATATAATTAGGAAATAATCTGCAGAGCAACTGCTCTGGATTACTTTAGGTGGGAGTAGGTACACCTTAGCTCATAAGGAAAGATTAAGGCAATTTAAATGCATTGCATGTTTTACAGAATCTGCAGCATTTTCATCAACCCAATTTAACTGGTTCTGACAACAGTATACAGCTTTGTTGTGGGTTCAACCTTAAGGGCCTGATTCACAAAGGTATACTTACACTTTTGTGTAAGTTTATGATTGTTTGCCACTCACAAAGGTATTTTGCCCGTAGTATCTTGGCAACTGCAGAGTCTTCACACATAAAAAGATAGGAGTGAAGACACTTCAGTAAAAGTTTTTGTTCTAATGTAGTACACAGTGGGAGAAACATGGAGACTTATAGTTATCTGACATGGGGGAATGAGGACAAGAAACTGTCACGAGCTTTTGAAGGCAGATTTGGGTGCGCGAACGCGCACGTTCCGTCCCGCGCCGTGCACATGCGTGCGCATATACACAAACAGCAGACAGACACTCGCTCACACACACACACCCTCTCCCCCCCACAGTCACACACACAGACCCCAAGACACATACACACACGCAAGCACGCTCACACACATACACAGCCCCCCACCGATGCACGCGCACACACATGCCCCCCGCCCTCGCAGCTCAGGCGCGCATATACACAAACAGACAGACACTCACTCACACACACCCCCTCTCCCCCTCACAGTCACACTCACAGACTCCAAGACACATACACACACGCACGCACGCACGCTCACACACATACACAGCCCGCCACCGCCGCACGCGCACACACACATGCCCCCCACCCTCGCAGATCATCAACAACGCGAAGCCACACTCACCAGCTTCCTTGGTGCGGCGGCTCCTCTCATCGGCAGCTGCAGGGCCCGGCAGCAGGACTCTTTCTCCCTCCTTCGGCACCGGGGCACAGGGTAGGCTCCTGCCTGCTCCGGTGCACCAAACAGCCACGGCTCTCCCGTGGGAGGCGGGGTAGGCTCCCGCCCTCCTACTTCCTGTTTCCGGTTGTCCCGCCCGGCCTGCCTGACTTCCTGGTCGCAGGCCGGCGGCGCGAGCTCTGAACTTGTGCAAACGAAAAGTGCATAGAGATGCAGTGCTTGCCAGACCTCATTAACTACATGGTTATGACGTGGAAAGCGCTGCTCTATTCACTCAGCCTTATTTTTAATGAAATCTCGCCCGTGTACTGCATCCATGTCGGAGAAAACAAAGCAAGTACTAGAGCTTTACAGCACTGCTCGTCTGGAAGAAGTGCAGCTTAAAACGGCTCTCAACAAATGTGATAACTACTGAGAGCCTTAAAGGCAGTTGTGGAGATGTTATGCAAGGTCTGCCCAATTATTAATTTTTTTCATGTGAACACTGTGCTTTTTGTCTTTAACTCAAAATGTTACAGCTGAGAGAGTAAGTTCAGTCATGCCCACTATACTTATGGAGACCAATCTCATGGTATGTATATACTGGAGCCACTGAAACTGAATTGCATACCAAAATGATTACATGAACGCACAAGACTAGTGCACACTTTATTCCACAAAGATTTCTCTTGCAGGGGCAGGTTAGGAATTTTCCCTTGCATTCTGGCAGATGTTTTGTTTTTCCCACTAAATAAAGGTAACACTGCCACTACCAGCATGTAAAGAAAAGCAGGACTGGATGGCCTAGTCTGGAGTCGATCGGTAGGGTTACTGCACAGCCTGACAGAGCAGGATTTCATAATGCTACAAGAAGGGCAGTGTAGCCAGTGACATATTCTTGGGAATAGAAAAGTATTGATTATAAATTCCACCACCGCACAGCGGCAGTGTACCAACAAGCGGTGGCACACCAGGTCAGGACATTGTTGCCAACCTCATGAACAGAAGTGTGCACCTATTTGCTGAGGTGCATGAAAAGTGGCAACTAATGGAAGCTTTACATCCCCATCTTGCTGCACTTCACAAGATGCTGCCGTGTTACCTCAGAGGAAGACCTGCCCTCTTGAAAAGAGAATTCACCATGTGGAAAGGGGACGTGGCCTTAGACATGCAGGGCTTTATGCAGATAAACTGCCCGAGGCCCTCCTTCAGTTTTCAGATCCCCCCCCCACCCCATCCGTTTGCAAATCGAATGTACATATAAAAATTATTTGGACACATCATTAAAATGTTTAACTTATCTACAAGAAATATTGTATATGTACTTTTTTATGCAAAGAAAATTAAAATAGCGCATAAATAAAAACACTGCCATTTACAGTACTAATAGCTCAAACTTAAATAATGCGAGACCTATTGCATTGCAAATGCTTGTTAGGAAAGCAACTGCTGTAGTGATGCATCTCATTATATGTATGAAGTGGATCTCTATGGAACAGCTTTGCACTGGAACTCAATATCAAATGCTGGTTTTGGAAACATTGGATGGCTCCAGTTATAATGCTGAAGAAAGATGTTTATCAATATTACACTATGTTATGTTTGCTTTGAATTCTCCAAAATGTACATCTGAGATCAAAAACAAAGATTTAACAAAATAGGAGAATCTTCAAATACTTTCAAATCACACTCTATCTATGCTCCTCATTACTTTGTCCACTGAACCAAACTCAACGCATCTTATAAAAAATAATTGATTGACCACTGGTGCTTTTATTCCTCCTCTTCTCCTGTCTGCAGACTATATCAACTTGGAATACAGAATATTTTGAACGGAATATTACAATCTATTTACAAAACTTGGATTGACATTAAATGTTCACATTAGCTTAGAATCTGTACAGCAACTGATAATGTTAAAGCGTACCTTAATGTAAAGGATTAACTTTTTTGGTGATAACTTCATCAAATGTCACATTATTGCTTAGTCCATTTGCTATCACTCTCTTTAGATCCAACCTGTGGTCATCAACAATGGCACAGTCAGGGTTTTATATTTGCCAAAAAATAATATTTCTACAGGGTATAATTTGACTGAAGATGTATTTTTACACTAAAGACCATATGCTGTTTCCTAGATGTATCAGGGCAAATATTTGAATGGAATGTGAGTTGATTTCTATAAACTAGAGCAGATTTACAAGAAGGTGCCGCAGCGTGGTACCGCAAGCCCTTTGGCTGCGCTATGCTGCGGCACCTTCAGAGCACAGGGATGAGACATATTTACAATACGTCGCATTTCCGTGCTCTCCCCTGCGCTGGCTCAAAACAGCTGCCATGCGCAGGCACCCTTGCACCACGATGCAAGGATGCCTTTTTCATGGGGAGATTGCTTTTGTGCAGGAAGGGGCACTACAGGCTTTTTCCTCTTTCAATGCGTGCTGTAGAATGCAGCACACATTTAAAGAGGAAAACAAAAGGAGAAATTAAAATATTTTTCCTCGTTGCGCCTCCTGGGGAGGTATAGCATTTCAACAAATTTCCAGATTCACGATTCCTCGTAAATTTGGAAATGTGTCTGGTTCTATGGGTGTTGCGTTGGAACACCCACAGCAACACCCATAGTACGCCCCTTTCACGCAAAGTGCTGCGTGTAAAGGGGGCGTATTTACAAGGACAGGAAAAGCCACGCAGGGTAGCTTTTCCTGCCCTTTTAAATATGGAGCAGTGAAATATGCCACCAGTAGGTCACAAAAAGTGACATACTGGTGGCACTGGGGGCTTGTAAATCTGCCCCTGTATGCATAACTATTGCATTTGTACCATGTACTATTGTTATCCTTGTTTCTAATTTGCTCACTAAGAATCTTACTTACCTTAGTATTTATGGCAGTGTTTATTCTCATCAGAGACTGAGGTTTATTTAACTAAAATGAATATATTCTCCGAAGACCTTTAATACTACTCTTTTACCAATAAGCACTATGAATTCACCACACTGTCTCTAGTTATACCTGCAGGTTCCATGCTCGTTCTCTCCTGAACCTGTATCTGAAATCCATGCTCTAAGAATAAACAAAATTATAGGATAAATGTATAAATTGTACAACTGCTCTTGTCTAAATACAATATTGCCCATACCCTGGAATAATGACTTGAAAGATAGTTAACTATTTTGACTGTTTAGTATATAGCTACGATCCTATATCCTACAACCTAAATCGATGCAGGTCAACATATTCCCCCAAGTAAGCTAACGATGGCTTATATAGACGCCCAAGGGCATTCGTTCGCGCTTTATCAAATCTCATAAATAAATAAATAAATAAATAAATAAATAAATAAATAAATATGATTCTCTGAGAATATATAATGTTCTATTTGATGTTACATTGTGTGGTAAACAAAATATTGTGTCTAAAAGCCTATACTAAAGACAGTGTCATCTTCTAGACCCTCAGGTCCTGCACATTCTGCCACAAACAACCGACTGGCCTCCATCTGCTTCTCAAAATTACTTGCTGACTATTGGCTTTAAAACCAAGGAAGATGGGTATTTCTTAGAAAAGATATCAAACAGGAAGCAACCAACATTCATAGGTACACTATTTTAATTAATTATTATGAAATTACTGTAAAGAAGGTCAAGTTGTAAATGAAAAATATAGTTATGATCCATCATGGCAATTGTAAAGAGGTTGAAAAATGCTTGATCAATTATAAGCTTCTTTGGTATATATCTGTATGAATTTACCCTGCCTTTCAAGAAAGTGGCATTTCTTGCAGTTAGAGGTATTGCTCTGTAGGAAAGTGGGGTATTATGTAGTGAGGCTCGATGGGCTTCACTATGCAATACCGTCATGTTACCCCAAATAGGTCCTTTGGATCCACACTAATAAATCCCTATCTTAGTCCTGGTAGTGTAACACAGAACAGTCAGGTTTTCCTAAAGGAATATGTGTTAATCATTTCAGAGTACCAACATGGACGCCAAGTAATTGACACAACTCTAAAGGAATCTGACACCAATTTATGAAAATAAAGCCGATTTTTATATTAATCTAGACATCAAATGGAGACAATGTGATGAGTATAACTGGAGTTATGAATTTTTAAAGAAAAAATAAATCAGTGCATTTCAATCTTACAAAACTTTATTGTTGCATTCAATAGAGAAAAACACTAGTGACAATCGGTCACTTGCAGGTTGAGTCCAGTGGAACACACTGGTTGTAAAGATGGGGCGGGCCTCAGGACCAGGCTCTGACATTCAGTTGAATTTTACTTGGCACGTAGGGACTTACAGGTACATGCATCAATCTCGGCATTTGCGATTCCTTAATTGCGATTTTTAAGGAATCGCAATTAAGGAATTGCAAATGCCTATGCATTAAGAAATTGCTAAATAAATTGCGATTTCTTAGAATTCCTTAATTGCGATTAGCATTTTGTGAATCGCAATTAAGGCCGAATTTTGCGATTCGCACCGTTTGCGATTCCTTAATCGCTTGATGCATGTGCCTGTTAGTGCAGAGGAGTCTCTGCTGTCCATGGTGCTGAAGTGGGAGCTGGAGGGTTCACTGGTTTTACCATTTACATGGAAATGGATGCAAAATCTCGACAACGGAGCAACTGGGGTGTTTGGATGAAGATGCTGTGTGGTTCCTTCAAGGCACAGTGTTGAACAAAGGTAGTGGTAGCCGGACCGGCCACTAACAAGCCTTGGCAGTGGCAAGCTCCGCCTTTCTGTTACTTCGACGTCCTAAAGTCTGGGGGGAAAACAGGAGCCGTCTGAAACTTGCTGAAGGTCAGGATTGTATTTCTCATGATGCACTTGACCGTTTACTTTTTGGTACTGCCGCAGCAGGCTCGATATCCAGTGATTCTTTGGTTCTGTGAACATGCATTACCTGCGCGCTGCAGGGTACTTGTACCTCTAGATCAAGGGAGTTCTGGATTTGCCTTTGGCTTGCAGAGGGGTTCCTCGTTCCTTTGGAACAAGTCTCTAGTCTGCGACGAGTAGCACTCATGCAGTTGAGGGTGGTTGCCACAGGTGCAGGTTATCGCACCTTTGGTTTGTGCAGGTCCTGAAGTGGAAGACTAGGGTCTCTTCTTTGTCCTTGGTTGCAGGTTGTTCAGATCAGAGGTGTTGGTGCCAGAGCAGCCTTTAAACGTTAGATTTAGGGGCACTAGGGGTGTGAGTGCTAGTTGCCTATGGGCTACTAGCCCTAGTGTCTAATCTGCCCCTAAGGTGACCACTTCCTGTGGAGTGTGGCACATTTTCTATCCAGAAACTACTATTCCGGCACTTTTAAAAATAGCAGAAACCTTCCTTGGCTGTGCAGACCAGGTTACCCACCCTAGGCGTGTGGTTAGCTTTCTGGGAGTGTACAACTCCTGACTATCTAATTTTCCTCCCTGCCCGGGTTACAATAATGTCTCTGGAGCAGGGGGTTGGCTTTTCCTCCTCTAGGATGAAGCCCACGTGCACATCAGAGGTGGTGAAAGGCTTTGAAGTTCACTGCCTTGATGTACCACTTCACTAGCCATCCTCTATAGGGGGAGGTAACACTTCCTTCCCAAGCAGGCCTTTGTAGCTGATTCCTGGAAATGTTCACACCTCCTGGCAGGGGGTTTGATTCCTATCTTGGCGGCGGCAGCTGAAGATTGTCAGCCAGGACACATAAAAGGCTGCGGAAACCAGGTGGGCAACTTCTGAGATAGCCTCCTGGGTGCATGCCACATCAAATCTGACCTTAGCAAAAGGTCAGGTTTGATGAGACAAGTTGTTTGAAACCAAACATGAAACCTCTCTGTGGGTTCATAATGGAGCTGGCAACTGGGGTATGCCCAGGTGCCAGCCCATGATATTCTATGACTCCTGATCACTTATAGTAGCCCCTAATGGAAGGGGGTACTACAGGGACATTTAAGCTTCACTTATATGTCCACACCGTTAAAATAATGCACTCTGCCTCCTGTGCTCAGGAGGTCTACCTTAGTGGTGAGTGACATATATGAAAAATAGTGCTGTGGCATTTCCACTCATGGTGAGGGAAAGTCAAGTTTAAGCAGTTTGCATTGCTCATGCAGTCTGCAATGGCAGGACTGCTGTCATCTGCTTAATTGGCTCAAAGGGTTGCACAATCAGTGCTTACGGCGCTGGTGACCCATTTAACTCCCATGCCTTTGCTACCACGGGGACCATCTACCAGGGATTTATTAGGGGGTTAAAGATCTTGTCAATTGCGCTACCGGTTCACATGCATCATATTTAGGGATTGAGAACTGGCACTGGGGCCTGGTTAGTAGGCTCCAGTGCACTTTTAGAGTGATAACCACTAGTATTGGAGAAAAAAGTGTGATGGTGACCAAACAAAAAGGGCATTTTCCTACATGCTCTCACAGGGCCTATTATAGGTTGAGCAGAGTGGTTTCCCTGAGTGGGATTCTGCTCATTCAATAAAAGTACCCCAGTGTACCCCAGTGTTCCTACATGTGTGATTACCATGTTTGCAAACACAAGGCCCAATCTTACCTGGAAGAAATCCCAGGCGCTAAAATTGGGATTGAGTCAGGCAAGAGCTGGGGGTACACCTGCAGCCCCCCACCACATTCGTAAAAGATGTTTCCCAAGGTGGCCCACAGTTACTGCTCCTGATACAATCCCCACCCCACACCCTCAATCTGCAACCTACATAGACCCATCCTGTTCCCATTTACCACCACTCTTAGCAGGATCTTCTGCTACTGCAGGAAGCTGGTTAGCATAGTAAGAAGGAGGGTGGCAGAGGTTGTTATAAAAAACTGAGTGGATGGAGCTTAGCGCAAGTGATTTATATCCTTATTTACTCAGTGCTCTCTACAGGAGATCATATTAAAGAAATTAGTGTATCCCTACTGTTTTTGTTGATATCACACAGTTATTGATGGTGCATATGGCTGTGTCCAAACTGTGGTGGCATTGTGTTAAAAATAATAATGGAATCTGATGCTAGGTGAAACCTTTCTTTGATTGCTCATGTCGCAGTTCAGGCACGGCCTGGCCTTGCAGTTCGGACTTGTCTGTTCCCATTGGAGCAGAGTCAGGACTGAGTTGCATATGGATGGGTAAAAACGAAGGTAGTTTAGGGCCCGATGTAGGTCGGTCGGTAACGGCCGAAAATCGGTATTTTCGGCCGTTACCGATCGGTAAATAGGTGATTGGCATGTAGGGGGCTTTATTTTACCGAATCAGTAAAATTACCGAATCGGTAATTTTTCCGATTCGGTAAAATAAAAAAACGGTAAATTTACCGATTCTGAGCCCCCCATATGTAGGTGGGACTCTTCAGAGTCCCAGGAGCCTTACCGAATTGGTATTTTACCATCAAATCCAATTTGATGGTAAAATACCGATTCCGGTGTGCATGCACATGTGTGCATGCACACCTATGCCATGTGACAGGCAGACCTGCCCTTAGGGCATATATGCCTGCCACATGGCACCCGAGCCTGTTTTGGGGTGCCAGAGGGTGTCAAAGTCACACCCCCTGCACCCTTGTGAAATTCGGTATTTACCGATTCGGTAAATACCGAATCGGTAATGCCCATTCATTCCTATGGGCTTCAAAGCCCATAGGAATGAATGGGCTTTACCGATTCGGTATTTACAGAATCGGTAAATACCGAAATCATCCGATTCTGTATTCCAGCACATCTGGAATACCTACATGTCGACCCCATAGATTTACCGATTTTTAATTACCGAATCGGTAAAATTCGGTAATTGAAAATCGGTAAATCTATTTTACCTACATCTAGCCCTTAGTGTGTAAAATCACGATGGGCTGGGAAGCAGCCCCAACTGATTACCAGTGTCTGAGATGAATTCAAATGTTCCATCCATGTCTTTTTTGTATGCTTCAGTGTGACATCCTAAGTTAGATGGGTTTGCCCAGATGTGGATCTCCTGCACACTGTGCCACTTGAACCAAGCTATACCCAACTGATGAGCCCTAATAAGGTTGAAACTGGTCTTGGGTTGCTTGTTTTCTGGGTCAGGGAAGACCAGGTCTGGCAGTTTGGGCTGGAATATTCCCATTAGAGCAGAGTTAGGACTGATTTTAATATTGCTGAGACTTAACTGAAATGGCATGGTGTCAAAAAAAGCAATGGACTGGTATGCAGCCCCGAATAATCACCAAATGCAAGAATGTTATCAATCGCTTCACTTTTTGCATACTTCAGTATGATACCCTAAGTATAAAGTGTATACAGGAACTTTTCAAGATACTAAAAGAATTCACCAATCCCATAGTGAGCAGCACGGTTGTCCCCCACATGCAAGAGTTATGCGATAATTTGGCCACCCACTTCAGAGAAAAGATAGATAACATTCATAACTCCTTGGGGGAGGAGAGGCCTCATTGGGTATCCAACCTGAAGGGTAGGGACCCCTCTTCACCTAAGCTCAATTAATTTTCCTTCATTACCACTGAGCAAGTAAGGGCGGCAATTGCAGTAACAAAGTCAAGGTCAGAGTCAGAATGCACCCCTCCTTTCTTCATGGCAGAATTAGCCATGGTCTTAGTTGCCTCGCTCTCGGAGGTTTGCAACATCTCCTTGGACACTGCCACTTTTCCAAACAAGTGGAAGAAAGCACTGATCAAACCTCTCCTGAAGAAAACGTCAGCAGATCCGGCAGAGATTAAAAATTATAGGCCAATCTCCCTGCTCCCATGCTGTTTGAAAGTCATGGAGAGCATGATCAATCAGCAACTGACAGACTATCTGGAACATAATCAACTGCTGGACCCAGCTCAATCGGGTTTTCGAGCAGGTCACAGCACGGAGGTGGCCCTGATGGACGTTACTGACAGCATTAGGATGTCTTTAGACAGAAGGACTCCCACTATGCTAGTGCTCCTTAATCTGTCAGCAGCCTTCGACACCATCTCGCATAACATCCTGCTTTGCAGATTGGAGGAGATTGGTGTTGAAGGTCCAGCACTGGCTTGGCTGCAAAGCTTCCTGTCAAACAGATCACAATGTGTCAAGTTAGACTCATTTGTGTCAGTAACCACCCAAATTGACAAGGGGGTACACAAGGGCTCCATCCTAAGCCCTACCATGTTCAACATATATGTGGCCCCTTTGTCCGCCATCATAAGAGCTTGCGGCTTTGAGACAATTTCGTATGTGGATGACAAGCAGGTGATAATCCCATTCAAATTGAATCCAGCTGTCACAAGGGCCAAGTTTAAGACCTGTATGTTGAACATAGCTGTACAAAAGGGGGTGGTGATGGACGGAGCATCTGAATCAATCAAACACTCACACCCAGTCAAAAGATCTGGGTTTAATCCATCACCGTTCTTTAGCCCACTCCGCCACCCCAGTTCAGACATGGCTATATGCAAATCAGTATGACCCAGTCTGACCCTGTGCCTCATGGGAATTGCGGGCGATACGTTTGCGCTCAAGGTATTCCTCCTTCGCGGTCAGTCGGTTCAAGTCCTAATGGACAACACTACCGCGATGTGGTATGTCAACAAGCAGGGAGGAGTGGGATCTTGTTGCCTTTGCAGAGAGGCTCTGCGTCTCTGGTCCTGGGTTCAGGACCATCAGATTTGTCTGATGGCAAGTCATCTGGCCGGAGTTCTGAACGTACGCGTAGACAATAGTGGAGAATTGTGGCTCAATGATTAGAGGACATTATTGGGATTAGGAATGCACTCCTTTCTTAGTTTAATTTAATCCGATGTTCGTCCATATTTGTTCAGTGTTGCGTGCTCCTTGGAAAAGTGCCTTGCCCCTTTGGCACTTGGAAAGTTAAATCGCACCATTATCAATGATTAGACCGGCAGACCCTGATGCAGAGGTCTAGCCCGGGACCAGGGTTCAATTCCCCGCTCGGCGGGTCTTGGGCTCAAAATTCCACGGACCTGATAATTCTCGCCTCGGTGCCTATTCCAATCATTTGGGGATCACTACGGACTAATAAGACTCTGGTGAAAACACGTTTTTTTCACGTTCGAATTATATATTACAGTTTGGTCTAAACCCAGATGCAAGTTGTCTTGACATAGCCAGTACCGGCAAAACAAGTGACTTACTCTAGTTTTATACTATGCTCATCCTGAAAGAAGCATATATTTTTATATCGACTACATATCTTTTTAACATAATGTCATTCTCATTTTATATATATATATCTTTTTAAATAACAGTATTTAACTAATGTATTATATGTCAAAATTTGCAATGGTTTTAATTAACTGAGCAATAAAGATACTTACTTACTTAATTACTATTCCAATCATGGAGTCCCACTCTGCAACTCTGGGCAATAGCTTGCTTAATCTCCACAACGGCCCCCACAACGCTAAGGATGCCTAGCCTCCACCTTGGGGGTGCCCAGGAGTGGACGCCTCACAGGGAAAGCCAGGATGGTTTCCACAGCGGTATTCGTACAAGCGCCTTGAGACCCTTGCGGGTGAGTAGTGCGCTATACAAGTATCAATTTACATTTTACAATCTAATTCGTCAGTTCTCAGCCGACCACGAATGGAGGCTTCATCCAGAGGTAGTTTGTCACGTCTTTCGGACGTGGGGAACTCCTCAGTTGGACCTTCTGCAGTCTCCAGTATCCGATGCAGGGAGCTTTGGGGGACGCGTTTCAGTTGAGTTGGGGTGCACAACTCCTTTATGCGTTTCCTCCCATACCCTTGATTCCTCGTGTTCTGAGGAAGATTCGCCAAGACCGGGTCCAAGTCATATTGATCGCCCCGGATTGGCCAAGAAGGGTGTGGTACATGGATCTTCTCCACCTCTCCTCGTGCCCTCCGCTCCGTCTCCTTCTCAGGGCAGACCTCATCTCGCAGTCGCAGGGGCAGGTTCTACACCCCCACCTCCAGACCTTACACCTTCATGCCTGGAGATTGAACGGGGCAACCTGAATTCTTTTTCTCTCCCACATGACGTGGTGGATGTCATTTTATCAGCCAGGTGTCCTTCCACCAAATCTATCTATTCTTATAGGTGGTCCAAGTTTGTTTCATGGTGTGGAGAGAAATCCATTGACCCCCTGAAGGCTCGCTTGTCCGACATTTTGCAGTTTGCCCTCTCTTTGGCTCAGCATGGATCTGCTGTGGCGACTGTGAAAGGTTATCTTTCAGCCTTGTCGGCATTCCTTTGTCTGCCGGACCAGCCTTCCTTATTTAAGTCTCCTATTGTTTTACGGTTTTTAAAGGGCCTTACAAATACATTTCCTCCAACCCCTTTTATTGTGCCTCAATGGGACTTGAATGTTGTCCTTACTTTCTTAATGGGTTCACCTTTCAAGCCCTTGCACAAGTGTCCCATAAGGTTGTTATCTTTTAAAACGGTCTTTCTGATTGCGATTACCTCGGCAAGGAGGGTAAGTGAGCTTCAAGCTCTAAGCCTAAAACCCCCATTCTTGACCATTCATGCTGGTAGAATGGTACTCAGGACCAGGGCTGCTTTTCTGCCAAATGTGGTAACTCCCTTCCATCTGGGGCAGTCCATTACCCTCCCTTCCTTCTATCTTCTCCCTCACCCTTCCAAGGAGGAGGAGAGACTTCACCGTTTTGACCCTAAGAGGGCAGTGAGCTTCTACCTGGACAAAACCAGGGAGTTCAGAATTGATGATCAGCTCTTCGTGGGTTTCGTTGGTGCCAGAAGAGGAAAAGAGGTGCACAAGCGCACGCTGTCGAGATGGATTGTCTTGTGTATCAAGATATGCTATTCTCTGGCCGGTAGGGAACCTCCAGATGGTTTGAGAGCTCATTCTACTAGAGCAAAGTCATCTACATCTGCTTTTTCTAGGGGTGTTCCTGTGGAGGACAATTCAAAGGCGGCAACTTTGGCCTCCCTCCACACTTTCACAAAGCATTATTGTTCGGATGCAGAGGTGAGGAGGGACGGACACTTTGCTCATTCCGTCTTTCAGGACTTCTTGGTATAGAAGGGTGGACACCCTCCTACGGGAGTGGGACTGCTGTGGGAATCTATTCACAAGGGGCCCGATTCACAGAACTAACTTAAGACAGAATCCTAAACTTACTACTTTTGGTATTCACAGAAGTTATGATTTTGTCTTTAGTTAGTTCTGTGAATCGGACCCACGGTGAGGAATCCACTGGCAGATGTATCCATCAGAAGAACAAGTTACTTACCTTCGGTAATGCTTTTTCTGGTAGATACAGTATCTGCCTGCGGATTACTCACTGGCCCACCCGCCTCCCCGTTGTCCACCCTTGTATACCTTCAATAGTGACAATGTTTTAATACATATATATATATTACTGTCAAAGAAAGTGTATTGTTATAATTGCTTTCCAACATTGTTTGCACACTATGTGTGTTATCTTGGTTATTTTGTACTGTGTACATTGTGTATATATCTACGGTTGTCGGTCCATCCGTGTGCCTTGAGGGCACGGAAAAAAGGGCTGAACTGATGTCATCACACCGACGGAGTCCTATTATGGAATCAGTGACGTCAGCGGAGCCGCCCGCGATGGAGTGCTTCTGTGACGTCGTCCACTTCGGCGTGAAGAGCTACAAAAGAATTTCCGAATGTTGCTGACGCAGGGGATATTCACAAGGTGAGGAATCCACAGGCAGATACTGTATCCACCAGAAAAAGCGTTACCGAAGGTAAGTATCTTGTTCATTGGTCAGGTGAGGAGGTTTCTAGGCAGGGCTCTTCCTCTTGTGTGTCTGATTACTTGTGCAGGGACACTGAATGACAGCTAGATACAAGATCTCACACTTCATCATACTTATTTTGTGGATGCTCCAGATTGGGGACAGTCCCAGAGCTACTAGCCCAGAGAAGCATTACTTTACACAAATGCAATAAGTCGGACCTGTTTGCCTTCATTTCATCCTAATCACCAGAGAGAAAGTAGAGGAGCATCTCTAGCTCAACAATTTAAAATACAACATTCCTAATTTTTATTTTTTTTCTATCTGATTATATGGGAAAAAGAAGCCATATGTTTTGTTTGCGTTTACCCCGTGGGTGATGGTTTGGTGTGTGGGTGCTAGGGATCTTATGGTGTTCAGTGGTATGGTAACACATGCAAATAATGTTGCTTCCTTCTACAGTTTTATGTGTTTTCTCAGAAAGCCTCCGCAATATTCCTAAAAACCCTGCATAAAAACTGACATTTATTTAAAACTTCTGATTGCCTTTTTCATTCAAATTCATCTCTCATTCCTTTCCATCCTGTGCATTCCCCCACTCTCTGATCACTATTCTGTTGCATGCACGTTTGCCTCAACCCCTATTTTTGTACCTCTGCAAACTGCCCACACCTCATTTCAAAGATCACAATCTTTATTTAAATCATGTAGCTCCAATTAACTATACCTAATGCCCTCTAGCACAGCTATTATTTCTGCAATCCAAAACATAAATTCACATACGCACCTCCCACCACAGATCACACCTAAGTCTTCTTAATGTAATCCACCACATAGACATTGGAGTAAATGTATGGCATTGTTTCCCTTATAACTCAATATTAATCCCAATAACCAAAAAAACTACTAACACTGGGTTCTGATGCAGCGTGATGCCCGACGTAAAGTCCTATACAACTGCAATTTTCAATATATCACACTATATAACCCACATTAAAAATAATATCATAAGCCTCAGCATGCAGGTGATTGTAGTGTAAAAGGTCTGCATACCAAATCCCTTTTACTGCTTGGCACTCTACACTCACTGAAAACAAAACTGATATGGGTCACACCATTCAACCAGTCCTGTTCAGTCCGCTCCAATAAACCACACACTACCATCTGATTAGGCATGAAATAACTGAAGAGATCTGACACATGCTGCCGGCCAGTGGAAGACTTTCATTAAATTTACCACTGCAGGTCCCAACTAGTTGCATACTATGACCTCTTCTTGATTTCTCACGATGACCCTTAGATGTGGTGTGGTGTGGCTCACTGGTTAGAGGCGGCAGACCCCTAAGCAGAGAACGGCCCGGGACCAGGGTTCAATTCCTGATGTGGCAGGGTTGTGGACCAGGGTAAAAAAAACAGACTCGATAATTCTCGCCTTGGTGCCTACTCTAACCAGCGAACACACTCGGCAACTCTGGGCATTAAGCTTGCCTCATCTGTACAACGGCCCTCCACAGACGCCGGGGATGCCTGGTTTCACCTTGGAGATACCTAGAAAGGGACCATCTCACAGGGAAACCAGGACGGGTTCCCCAGCGGTCTTCAGCGCCAGGATACTCCATGGAGTCACAGTGCGCTTTACAAGTACACCCACACACACATGTGGGGTGAAATTAACAAAGCTCATCCCAGCCAATCTTTCTATTATTTCTCCCTTTAACCTATGCCTGCTCTGGGCTATACACTCCAATCAGAATATCTCAGAATGGACAACCCAGCCCAGTAACCAATGTAGTGGCCAATGATCATAAGAAGTACCATAAAGCGACCTGCAAAGCAGCTTAAAGCTGCTAGAATACTGAAACCATAAACTGCGCTACTGCCTTTCACACTTCCTCATCTATCACACCGCTAAGAGATGCGTAGCATAGCACAGTTACTACACCTTGGTGGTCCTCAACCACAGCTCAGAAACACTTCCCTCACAGAATCAAAACAAAGAAAATACACTGCCAACAACACACCCTACACAGTACAGCCTGCTACCCGTGTACTATATAAATGTTGCAATAGAATACACTACAAGGGTGTCTGAATGATGCTCAGCATAGTTTTTTGGAGGCAGGGGCACCTTCCTGCACATAAAAAATACTTGCAGGCTTTTTCCACTTTGTATGTTTGCTGCAGAATGCAGCACATGATAAAATGGAAATATCGAAGAGAAATTTAAGTTATTTCTCCTTTGTTACACCAGCCTTAGGCAGGAGGATCATTTTGGCGCAAACTCATGTCTACAACTCATTGTAAATATGGGTTGGCATCATAATTCATGACTGGCTGCACATGCACCACCTGTGGAATGCCTCCGCGCTGCGAAATAACACAAGATAGTGGAATGTCCTTCATTATGTTACTATTTTATTGAAAGCAACGACAATTGACATTTCATGCAAGAAAGTCCAAGTTTACCCATGTCTGATTAAATCACTTCAAATACCCATTATTTAATGTGGGATGAGCCAGATTTGCAGATCCACTCACTAAATATAGGGAAATGTGCAATAAAGCACTTAGTAAAAATAATCTGTTCATTATCTATATGATTATACACAGGGCCAATGGAATTGTGCGATTGCGCAGCTGTAGTGTTTTATTTTTCATTATCATAGATTTGACTCTTTTTTGACACATAATTCAACATCTGTTCCATAATCTGCAGATTTTAACAAAAACAAAATTTGTTTCTAGCTCAAACGGTTCACATGTTACTAAAACCCAAGGACACCTGTTGTCACACAGTGGAAGGCTCTTGACTGGACATCTTTCTGGTGCTTGTTGCTATATTCTGGCGTTAACCCCATGCATGCTCATGACGGAGTCGCTCCGTCATGAGCCGTGGTTGCGCTGTGCTCATGACGGAGCGGTTCCGTCATGGCCCTGCCGCCGCGCCTGCGCGGCGCGTTCTATTAAGCGGGCGGGGCCATGACGGAACCGCTCCATCATGAGCACAGCGCAACCGCGGCTCGTGACGGAGCGGCTCTGTCACGAGCATGCGAGCGCTGCTCGCCCCCCCCCCCCCCCCCCCCCCCAGCGCTGCGGCGGAATTGCCGCTGTAGTGAAGGGGTTAAACTGGTACCAATGAGGTGCAACTTAAACCCAGAGAGTATTTACAAGATGTGAAAGTAACATCATTTTGAATTAATACTGACACAAAATGTGCTACATTATGCCGCATAATTTGTCTTTTCTTGACACATATAATTTAGCCAACCCTGCCACATAATTTAGCCCTCTCTTGCCACATAATTCCAGTGGCCCTGTTTTACAGCACAAAGGACACTGTTGTTTTTGATCAGGGTGGGCCCATGTTTCTTTAAAGTTCACTAAGCATAAGAACACGTGACCAGGATAACTATTTCCGTTTTTAATGTACAGTACAGCATGCCCTGCCTTTCTTTTTAATGTTTGCAAAGACAAAGGGCTCTAGCCAGCCTTCTGTGGACTCTTAGGGGATGCAGTTTGCATTCTGCTCACATCCTTGACATTTAAAGGCCCGCTCCTTCTAGGTCACTCTGCGGGTGCCGATGCTCTTTTAATGCACCCGGCTAATGCAGATGAGGCTTTCCCTACAGGAAACAGGCCCGCAGCCATGTCTAGCATCTAGACCGGAAACCACCACGGAGCTTTAAATGGAGGCGCTCCCAACCGACCTAAGGTGCTTACCTCGGTTCACCTCAGGTGCACGACGGAATTTTGAAAAACAAGCTGAGATTTCAACAATTAATTGTAGTCTCGGTGGGTTTAAAAAACGATTTGAATAATGAGCCGTGCTGCTTATCTCTTTACCGTATATGAATTTAGTAATTAACACTGCCAAACTTTTATGTCTTTCAGAGCACAAAAACCCCTTCTGCCCATTCTCCAAAGAGGAGGCCGAGAAGCATCTGGAGAGCTTTGGGAAGAGAATCCTACCCATTCTGGATTTTATTAGATGCACCAAGTTAGCTGTGGGTACATTTTTTTTATTATATATTTGTTCACACGGATCTGAAATGAGAGGTACAGTATGGCAATGAAAACCAATGATTTTCTACATGTTTGTGTGTTCAAGAATCCACATCTTGTTTTAAATAGTTGCTTTTCTATAGCATGAGGGTGGTGCAGGACCACAGTTGCAAACCATCTTTGTTTTATATTTTACTTCTTTGTTTATCTTTTCGTCTAAGCTGCCATCATTTAAAAGTTATATTTGGTCCCTTTAAGACTTCACTTTTGTGGGATTCGAGAGATGAGGGCCTGAATTCACGTCCCCACGCCCCCCACATGGTTTTGTGCCTATCACTAAAAATTGAATTAGGTTTCACACTGGTAAAATACATCAGCGAAGCAAAAAAAAAAGTTTGGGGCCAGATGTAGGAAGCCTAATACCGGTCGGTAACGGCCGAAATTACCGAATTTCGGGCCAGATGTAGGAGCCCTAATACCGGTCGGAAACGGCAGATTTCGGCCGTTTCTGACCGGTATTAGGCTTTTCAGATGTAGGGGGCCTACTGAATCGGTAATTTTACCGATTCGGTAAATATACAGTTTCGGTAAAATACCGAATCGGTATATTTACCGAATCAGTAAATACATATGTAGCTGACACTCCTAAGAGTGCCACAGGCCCTTAAGAGTCGGTATTTTACCACACAATCCTATTGTGTGGTAAAATACCGAATTCAGGTGTGCATGCACATCTGTGCAGGCACACCGGTGCCGTGTGAGACACAGACATGCCCTTAGGGCATGTATGTGTGCCACATCTCACACAAGCCTGTACTTGGGGTGTTAGAGGGTGTCAAAGTGACACCCCCTGCACCCTTGCAGGATTCAGTATTTACCTATTCCGTAAATACCGAATCGGTATTTCCCATTGATTCCTATGGGCTTCAAGGCCCATAGGAATCAATGGGCAATACCAATTCGGTATTTACCGAATCGGTAAATACCGAATCTTATAGATTCGGTATTCCTAAATTCGGAATTACCTAAATCTGCACCCTTCCCATTTACAGACTCTTAAATACCAATTCGGTAAAATTCGGTGTTTAAGAGTCTGTAAATGGGAATTACCTACATCTAGCCCTAGGCTAGATGTAGGTAATTCTATTTTACCACTTCTTAAATACCGAATTTTTCTGATTCCGTATTTAAGAAGTGGTAAAATAGAGGGGGGGGGGATGTAGGTATAACAGAATTGGTAAATACCAAATCGTTAAGATATGGTATTTACCTAAGGGCATGTCTGTCTGTCACATGGCATAGGTGTGCATGCACACATGTGCATGCACACCTGGATTCGGTATTTTACCACCCAATTGGATTGGGTGGTAAAATACCGAATGTGAAAGGCCTTTGGGACTCAGAAGAGTCCCACCTACATCTAGAAGTTACCGAATCGGTAAAAATACCGATTCGGTATTTTACCGATTCGGTAAATTTACTGATTTGGTAAATTTACCGAAACAGTAAAATTGTCCCCCTACATCCCAATAACCCATTTACCGGTCTGTAACGGCCGAAATTGGCCGTTACCGGCCAGTAAATGGCCACCTACATCTGGCCCTAAATTATTACTTAATGTATGACAATCACAGGTATCAGTTTACCAGCAGAGTTAGCCTGCACTGGAAGAAACATTTATTCTGTACACCATGGTTTACTGAGGACTTTACATGTTACCTACTATTGCTATTCTCTGGACTCCAGTGTGACTGGGTTTCGATACCCACATTATATTGTTATTCAGTTTCCCACTGCGTTGTTGAGCAAATTTCTGGCTATAGCTGCATTGCTGGGATCATGTGCTTTAAAATAATTTTAGCCACCAAAAAACATTAATCACATTTTCCTATACCCATTACCATATCAATGTATTGCAAACTGTAAGATTCTCAAAGTATGACTTCAAAGTCTACATTCAGTCCCAGATCTACTCTGCGAACCTGAATGCAGCAACATACCATGAAATGGGAGCCCAGTGAAGGGGAAGTTGTGTTTTGTGATTCTTTCCTAACGTGGTTTCTTTTGCTGAGTGGTTAGGGCAGTCTCCGCGCATGCTCAGGTGTGATCGAGAAGTTGCAGTACGCCAGCTTCCTGAACCGACTACAGCGCATCAAAGAAGAGAGTCAGGCGATCAACCAGGCAATGGCCGAACTGGCGACCATCCCATACCTGCAAGAGATTAATCAACAGGAGGCTGAGTTGGTACGACTTGTTTTTACTTAGTTGGTTGGATACTGGGGAAAAAAAACTAAACATCATGTTGGTCATGCCCTACTTGAGTTGTAATATGTATAATGCATATCTGCCAAGGCTTCGGATTGCTGTTTGTGACATTTTCATAATTTGAGTGTAATTGTGAGTGGCATTTCAACAACTATAAGTGACACTTTTTCGCAAGCAAGATCAAGCAATGGAGATGAGGGAAACATATAAGTATCAGAAACTACACCCATTTGAGCAACTATAAAAGATCTCAAAACTGCTGCAAAGCACAAGAAATTGAAGGGCACTAACCTAATGTCTTTGTAATCTGATCATACCGTTAAGATGGGTGGGACAGCCCGGTGCTGGAGAGATCTTTGTTTTGTCTGGCGTGTGGCCCGCGGCACTATAACCAGGCAAATTGCATGCAGCACTAGTCCACTCGCTGGGCACCCGACCCCCTCGACTCAGTTACACTACACTAAAGTGCGCCAACGTGTCGCTCAGTGGCGTAATGAAAATGGAGGGGGCCCCCTGCAAGGCACGTGGAGGGGCCCCCTCCAGACTCTGTAAAGAGCTCTCTGGCCGAAGTGCTATGCTGAGGGGGCCCCCTGGAGCTTGGGGACCCCCGCACCGCCGGGGCCTGTGTTACGCCCCTGTTGTCACTGCTGAAATTGAGCAGAGACAGACTGCGTAACCACACCGCTCTCAGGGTACATGGGCAGGCGGGCAGCTCAGAAGGAAGGAAATTTCAGGGATCAGGTACTCCGGTGGTGGGATACCGGCCACGGGCATGTGGTTCTACCAATGCTATATTCATTGCCAGGCAGCAGGCCAATGTGTGCCACCAGCAGCACTGGTCCATGGCATCATAAGGATCCTTATAAAGGGATGCTTTATTTAATATTTGCTTTTTTTATGCTACTTTAGGAAAAGGACCTTATGGACCAGCACATATACTCATGTAGCAAGTTGTAGAAAAATCTTACCAGTATGTAAAATGAAAAACTACGCTTCAGTATGCCAGGCAGGCCGCTTCCTAGCCACTCCACGGTTAATCAAACTTTACAAATAGACTACCCTTTCACTCTCCTTTTCGGCTTCCTACTTTTTTAGAAATATCAAGAATACCTACATTAATTGGACATAAGAGAGGGCCTTCTTCACAATAGATTTCTCTAACCTGGCTGCTGGACACTGACAGAATATTGGAAACAAAAATATTGTGTGAACAGAACATCGTGTCAAGAATATCGAGGACAAAAATATCAAGAAGATGAGTGAAGGGCATAAATCAAGGGTGCATGCAGGTAGGTGGCGTCTACCCACTATTTTCACAGGATAGACGCTGCCCACCCTGCCAAGAAGCTGAGCCCCAATGAGATATGCTGAACATGTCCAGGTGTTATTTTTAGACACCCGGACACATTCAGCAGTGCCTCCACGTTATTGTGCAGGCAGGGAAGGGCTTGCTTATTTTCACCTCCAGCTGGGCCAAACTTAAAGGCCAAAGTTAAGGGGCTATCAGGCCTCCTTTTGTTTCAATATTATCCTGGTTGGGTGCGGTCTGGAGACTTACACCTAGATGCAAGAGGGGAAACAATGGCACATGGGGGCATATTTACAATAAACTGGCGGAGCGCAGTGTTAATCCAAAATTGGTAACACCGAGCTGACAGTTTTAAAATGCAGGGATGCTCCGTATTCACAAGAATGTGGTGCATCCCTGCGTTACCCCTAGCCCTAGAAAAGCTGCCTAGCACCAGCTCAGGCACCCTAGTGATGCTTTTGCTAGGGTTCCTGGTTGCAGGGGCAATTGTTTCGGAGCAGGAATGGATACTTTTGTGCACATAAACAATCTCAACACGTGATTTGCTCATCCATGTCTGTTGCAGAATTCAGCACACATGGAAAGAGCAATATATGAGGAGAAATAAAACATTTCTCCTCTTATCACCTGTTTAAGACCAGGGGCCTCATTTATAAAAAGTGACGCATCGCTGCGTGAAAACAGCGATGCGTCACTTTTCACTGCGCACTCCTTGCGACACCAATGATGCGTCATATTTAATGTATGGCGCATCATGTCGCAAGGACTTACAGATGCGTCAGTATTTCTGACGCATCTCTAAGCGCAAAAGTGACGCATTGCTGGAGTGTGTCACAAAAGTGACGCAACTCCAGCAATGCGTCCTTTCACATGGGGAAAGCCCCATGTGAAAGGGCTTGCGTCAGTCTTATGCCTGCTGTGAGGCAGGCGCAAGATTTTGACGCAACCGCATCCTAAAAGTGACGCAGTGAAATCTCATAGATTTCACTGCGTCACTATTACGAGGCTTTTTGCGGGGGAACGCCCCCTCTGCATACATTATACCTGACGCAGGTATAATGTGGCGCAGGGGTTTAAAAAGTGACGCATCTACCTAGATGCGTCACTTTAAATATGGCGCAACAAGGCGCATGTTTTACGCTGCCGATGCGTCACAAAAAGTGACGCATCCGCAGCGCAAAACTGATGCAAGGCCTCATAAATGAGGCCCCAGGTATTTCCTGGTCTCATTTTTGACATTGCATTGCTCATACCTAGTCCTAGTCAATATGGGGCAGCATAACAAAGCAATGGGTGTTGCAGTGGAACGCCCACTGCAACACCTATTGCTCACCCCTTTCATGCTAAGTGCTGCGTGAATATGGGCATTATTTACGAGGTGGCATTAAGCCACAAAAAGTGGCTTAACACCGCCTTGTAAATAAGGCGGAGGAGTCAATGCCACCAGAACAACAAAATAAGTTATGTTCTGGTGTCATTAACTCCTTGTACATATGCCCCAACAGTATGTTATCACTTCACAGATACTTAAGAGAGGCATGCTTTTGACTTTGTTCAGTTCCTGTTTAGGAGATATGTGTGCACTGTAAGAAAGTCAGATGTGTTGATGTGTCCCAGTGTTTACACAAATAACAATTTAAATACCACTATTTTATTTCTTTTGTAACGTTACTCATCCCAAATGCAGGGTGTCAGAGCAATTTACTTAACATACACATTATACATTGACTACAAAATATGTTAGTCTATAAATCAATGTACAAGATGTGTTACATAAGACAGTGAGGGTTACAAGCTGTAGAAGTCACATGTCCTTTATAGCTCAATGTGATTTACTAAAAGGATTTCAATTTAAGAACTGAAAGTTACAAAAGGATCTCTGTTTTAAAAGGATCTGGATCTCACATGATGTGCTTTGCAGGAGACACATTAACCATCAATGCTACTTTGATTAAAATCTGGGACTAGACAAAACGCAGATCTCTCCAGCAAATTCTTTAACCTCCAGAGTTACCTAACCATTAATAAAATTCTTTGAGAGTTACTGGGCACACAAAGATCTCTGCGCCAGGTACCTCAACCCCATAAGATATTTTAAAATGCAGACTTTGCAAACAATGAAGCAGAACAGATATACTGTATTTTTTTCCCTCTGTTTCTAATTTCTTTGTGCCAGAGTTAATAAATAAATTATTAGTTGAGGCCCAGATTTTGCGTTGGGATTGCGCCACTTTTTTTTGGCACAAACTGATGCAAAATCTCATTTGTTAAATCTCGTATGCACTTAAATGCGCTCACGATGAACCTGCTAAACACGTGTGAGCTTTTAATATCTGATGTTACTTCTTTTGGAGTCATTCCCTATAATGTCACGTGCCATTATGTCACTTGCATACTGCATAACTTGGGTAGTCCCCCCACTTCTTTTTTAAGGACTTGTGCCCTGGGTAAGTGCAAATAGCTAAGTTTAGATTTACTATTCTTAACTCCACATCTATGTTCCTTGAAGATATATATATTGCCAAGGTACATGTTAGAAATGGGATCTCTGGTTGGCTAAGGCTTGTGCCAAAGCAAGGCAGAGACCACCATTCTATTCAGGGCTGGGGAGTTACATGCCAAAGATAACCCCTGCTCACCCCCTTGGTAGCTTGGCACGAGCAGTTAGACCTATCCAGGAGGCAATGTGTAAAGCATTTGCGCAACACACACACAGCAGCAACACACTAGGCACACCACAAAAAGGAACTCCACACAACGTTATATATAAAAATAGCCTTTGTATTACCATGAACACATTAGATCATAATCACACATATACACGGTGCCAACTGCCACTGGTCCGTATTTACAGGGGATTATATACACATGACAGGGCCACATGGACCACTGTCAAAATCAGCACTTAGTAGAAATAGTAAATGTAGAACATAAAATAACTGAAGCACAAAATAATACTTGTAGAACACAACCAGTAACCACTGGTAAAAGTTAGGAACACACTATGCAATACTAATCACCACAAATTAAATCCAAGGCTGGGATTGGGTATTTCTCTAGTTATGCTCCGATTTGGGAATTGCCTGGGTTCTCATCACAACATACTGAGACAGTTAAAACAGTCTTACTGGACGCAGGTATAACACAGTGGGGGGAGTTAGTGGTAGAAGGATCCCTTATGAAATGGGAAATATTCAAGGTCAGGGTAACAACATCACTCTCCTGGCTTGTATATAAACAACTGGCCAGCTGGATGCGAACTCAAACCAGGGGAAAAAGGACAATGGTTGAATACAGCCCCCTAGAAAACAACCTAGTGGAGAAACGCGCGGGAGGCAAGGAAGTCGCACTCTACTATTGGAACATCATAGATGATGGAGAGGGTGAGCCCAACCTTCCGGTAAAACTGTGGGGAGGAGAGGGAGAACTCCAGGCAGAGGGCATATGGGTAGAATCTTTTACTATCCTCTACAAAATCATAAAGCCAGCATGGCTGAGGCGCAAGCAGCTCTTTACATCACACCGGGCGTATTACTCCCCCAAGAAACTCTCGAAATTTCAACCCGGGAAATGCTGTAGTAAATGCTCTCTCCCAGCAGCCTCAGATCTACATATGTTTTGGGAGTGTCCGAATATCGCTACTTATTGGCAAGAAGTCAAGAAATCACTCGAATCAATTCTTTCATGGTCTTTAATCATCTTTGGCCTGAACGAGAATATCAAGGGATCAGAAAGAGAATTTCTATTCTATGCTGTAGAATATGTAGTCCTCGTTCTGTGAGATACTGGAACTTCTTGATTGAGTGGAGACGGAATAATTAGCCAACCCAGGTTTTTTTTTTCTTCTTTTCCCCGGGTCCGATGATTAGGCCGAAATCTCCTTGTCCAATGGGAGGCACCCTGTGCCATACTGCTGTCGGACTACCTGCCAATAAATGGCCCGAATAGAGATAGTTTGTGCAGGGTACTTCATTGCCTGAGACATCTTGTCTGCCTCCTTGTGTCTTAGGAGATCATTATTTGGTCTCTTGGTGATACAGGGGAGATCGGGTCTCGTGGTTGGAGCGCCCCTGGATTGACTATGTGGCTAATGACGACAAAAAAAAATACTAATCACCTTAGGCATAGGTCACACAGTGAAACATAGCTAAATAGAAACAAGGACTACCCTGCCAGGGTAAATTTCAAGGTGCCACAGGGATCCTAACAATCAAATGAGTGGTGACAAAAACATACGTGTCAGAGCCGATAGTACATCACACAAAATTGATAGACCTTTTTTTGGTGAAAATATATATGGTTTATTTGTTATTTGTTGAATTCCTATAAAGGATTCATATAAATACTTAGAAAAATATACATTAATTTAGACTCAACATCACAAATAGGGTGGAAAGAAAAACCATAGTATTAGTGGTTTTAGATTGAACCATGATTTGAGTCAAACAGGATGCAAACATCCAAGTCCCACCCGCTCCCAGAATCATCCACTCACTCTCAAACTCACTTGTTACAATAATATACAATCACACACATAACGTTCATAAAGGTACATCAAGGCCTGCAGAAGAAGTATCATGTGGCTGCTAGGACTACAATCACATTTATGGAGGCAGGAAGATGGAAAGGAAGTGGTTTAACAAAGACTGCACTTTGGGCCATCCATAAAGGTTACGCCAAAGCGCGTTTCGGTGTAGGGCCTATTTAGGCTGCACCTTCATCAGGGCGAAGATAACCAGGGGGCGGGGACACACACACCTGTCGCGCTGCACAAAGTGAGCGTGGTATAGATATCACCAGCGTTAATATGTTCTCTCTGCGTCAGTAATGGGAGAGTATCTGGATGGACAGAGTCTATATCCGTAAGTCCGGCGGATGGGGTTCTATGTAAGCTCGGAATTCGTGGGTCAAAGATCGGGTCAGGGGTCCACTTTCCACGCTGCACAAAATGAGCGTGGTATAGATATCACCAGCGTTAATATGTTCTCTCTGCGTCAGTAATGGGAGAGTATCTGGATGGACAGAGTCTATATCCGTAAGTCCGGCGGCTGGGGTTCTATGTAAGCTCGGAATTCGTGGGTCAGGGGTCCTAGTTTGCGGCGAGAGACGATGACGAAAGAGGTTAAATCAAATCAAATGAGGGTCCTTCTTGGGAGTTAAATACTCGTCAGGTCACAGGAGGTCTTTCACGAATAAAGATGGAATTCCTGAATGTTCAATAATGGTGGAGCCTCTTAGCGAGCTCGTAGCGATCAGATCTCCCGGGATCCAGCGCGGAGGTCGTCTCCCGTTGGATATGGGGCACCGGCAGGATAAGCAAGGAGCAGGGGACAACCCGGGATAGTCGATCTCCGTACAGACAGCGGGGCGGCGTCCTCTCTCGCGAAAGGTAGAAACAGTGAAACATAAACTTACGAGCATAAACCCTAATTCAAAACACCATCCTAATCATAAAACACTGGTAGAGGTATCAGGCAGAATGCATAAATACATTACGCACAAATCACATTAGGCATTAGGTAACACAGGATAAATGCATTAGGTATTGGCCATCATAAACACAGTGCAATCACCTTGCGCAAGAATCACATTAGGTACTGACCGCAGGCCAACTGGCCTTCCATGGGGCTCAAATGCCCTTTGTCCAAATAGTCAGGGCTGGCTGCCTAGGCAGCGAAAGCAAAGGTGCGCAAGAGTTTGGTCCTAAACGTGGCAGCTGCCCACTAATTGCTGGGCAGCTGTGAAATCACCAAGAGGGGCACGGGCATTTACTGTGCCCCCTGTAGAAAAACTGTGCAATGTTGCACCTGCCCTCTGCCAGGCGGGGCAGCTGTAGAAAAATGGCACTGGCCCAATGAACACTGGCACTCCTCATGCCCGGTGAGCCCCCCTCTGGGACTGTAGCAGAAAATAAATGTTCCCCCAAATGTTGCAGCTGCCTGCGCGCTCGCAGGGCAGCTGGGGAACTGGGTAAAAACAAGCGCTGGCACTGCGTGGGTTTTTAGGAGTCCGCACTGGGACCCTGTAACTGAAATGGCCCCCAAGTCCCCCTGGGACTCTTACAGTCAATGTGCCCCCAACTAAGGTAGTACCGGCAGGAGGGGTGGGCAGACAATGGCAATGTGCACCGATGCCCCCTCTAACAATGAACAAAGGAGCTCTACTCACCGGGCTAGACTGCCTGGGTTCTCGCTCTCTCTTGCTCTGCCCGGTCCCTCTCTATGGGCACGGGCCTTCTTGGTGGAGCCCTCGAGGCTCTGAACGGTCCTGGCTGGGCAGGGCTCCCCTCACTCACATGGAAGCCCCGACGTGAGGCAATCAGCTGTTTTCTGCGTCCCGCTCTTCCTCTTCACTGCAGCAGGCCGTACTTGGCAGCAGGTGGGGCTCTCCCCTAGCACGGGAGCCCCGCTGGCTCACACGCTCGCTTCCTGCTTCACTTCTCTGCCCAGGAGCGCGGGGTAGTTGTAGTTGTATAGGCATTTATATAGCGCACTACTTACCCGTAGGGTCCCAAGGCGCTTCGACCGCTGCGAAACCCTTCCTGGCTTCCCTGAGAGATGGTCCCTTTTTTTTTTTAATGGGTATCTCCAGGGTGAGACCAGGCATCCCTGGCGGTCTGGTGGGGCCGTTAGTGAAGATGAGGCAAGCTAATGCCCAGAGTTGCCGAGTGTGAACGCTGATCAGAGTGGGCACCGAGGCGAGAGAATTATCGAGTCCGCTGACCCTGGTCCAGAAACCTGCCGCGCCGGGAATCGAACCCTGGTCACGGGCCGTCCTCTGCTCTCGGGTCTGCCGCCTCTAACCAGTGAGCCACACTACTTCACTAAGCAGTGAACAACGGGGTAGGCTCCCGTCCGCTTCCTGTTTCTGCTGGTGGCCCCGCCCATGTCTTTTGCAGGGTTGCCTGACTTCCTGGGTCGCGGCGGTGATCTCCGGCACAATACGGGGTAGGCACCCATTCCAATACGAAGTCCCTGGCGGGGTGGGCACCCGCTAGGGGTATATAAAGAAACAATGGCGCAAAGTAACTGGCGGGGTGGGCACCCCCTAGGGTTATCCAAATAAATGGCAGGCTCCCGCCATGAGTATACTGATGCAGGGGGGGAACTCCACAATGCAGCTCCTCACTGCAGGCCTCCTGGGAGCATAAACACAGCGCTTCCAGCACCAAGGTCAAGCGCAGTTTCAGCAGGTGAAAAATAAAGCGATCCCAGGCGCTGCAGCACAAAATCCAGAGGAAGGAATGGAGTGCTCTGGCCAGCAGTCAAGAGCAAAGCGCTCTTTCAAAGTAAGGCAAAGTTCAGGGAAAGTCTTGGAATGAAGGGGGGCAAAGGCTGGGTCCAGGGGCCTGCTCACAGGGTCCTCCAGCAAGGAGGCAGTCCCCAGTGGCTGTTGCTCGTGGCGCCCAGCAGCAGCAGCAGGCCCCCTCAAGTCAGAAACAAGAGAAAATTTTACATGGGGTCCCAGCCCCTTCTTATACACAGATTTCCTTTGTCACAAAGGTGTAGGGCAAGGAGAAAACCAGATGCAACTGGTTCTGGAGCACTTTGTTTTGCTCAGCTCCTCTCTCTATTTACAGGACAGGACAGGGACATCAGACGCACCACAGGAGGTGGAGCCAGCATTGTGGAGGGAAGGCACAGCCCTATTCAGGTCCCAGGTGCAACTCCTCCCTTCATCTACATGCAGATCTCCCTACTCACCACCGGGCAGACTCATCCTGGCTCCTGGAGCCAACCACACCAGCCAGCCCCTGTCACTCACAAACCAGACAGACAATTCACATCTCACAGCACATAGAAATGTCAACTTCTAAAAGTGACACTCCTCCACTAGACACAATAAATCTGTGCACACCATTGCGCAGCATTTATTCTCACGAGTTCGCACATACCAAACTCGCCCCTGACCTCCTCTCAAACCAGGAATTACCATGGACACACATATCCCCTATGCATTCCTATGGGAGGGCAGGCCAATCTCACCACACACACTCAGATTGCGAACTCACTTTACACTGGGACACAGTGCTAAAGTGCGCAGAAGCCAAAAACTACTAGTATCAGGTCACATTAAAAAGCAAAAAGTTTAGAGGTCATCCTGCCAAAAGGGCCAAGTCCAACAGTACATATATGTGGAGCTAAATATAGTAAAACGTTGCTTACCTTTAGAAACTTGCCTTCACAATCTGTTTGTCCTATATATTCTTGACACAATATTTAGTCCAACGATATTTTTGTTTCTGATATTCTGTCTAAACACTGCCAGTGCTCCTAAAATGAATGCAGACAGGGAAATGTTTGTTTTTCTTTCAACCTGTATATATAATTTCCAAGCTCAGTAGACAAGCCAACTTTACAAGCCACTTTCTTTGAGTAGCTGTGTCTTATTCCAACTTCAGATATGGTTTATATTTGAATTTACTGAGTAAAACACATTTGCTCACAGAAGAAAGTTAATCGGGACTGTGAATGTAGATTCCGGAGAAAGGAGGTGTGCAAAAAACAAACACAGCCCCTTCCTTTTTATTAGGATTGGAGACACAACTATCCTAATAATTCTGCCTGCAAACTCTTTAGCTTTTAGTTGCCTACTTGAAGACTCATTTACGTGTTTTGGCTCAGGGCAGCGCCACAAGGAAGCTTGTCACACAGCCCTGCGGCAAAAGAAAAGGGCAGGTGTGGCCCTGTCGTTGAGATACAATGCATTCCTGTCCTTTGCCCCTGCGATGGTGCACAATGTGCTGCTATGCAACAACACAGGTACCCTTGTGCATGGTGCAAGGGTGTCTGCGTTGTAGGAGTGATTGTTTTTGTGCAGGAACGGACACCTTCCTGCACAAAAACAATCATGAGAGGATAAAAGATATTTCTCCTCATTGCGCCTCCCTTACTCATAAATCTGGGAATTCTTCAGATTCCATGGGTGTTGCGTGGGAACACCCACAACAACACCCATTGAACTCCCTTTTCATGCAGTGTTCTGCGTGAGGGTGACACATATTCACAAGGCCATGAAAAACCACATAAAGTTGCTTTACTTGGCCTTGTAAATATGCTTTGCCACATTGAGCCACCAGAACATCAAAAAAAGTGACGCTCAGGTGGAGAAAAGTGCCACTAGGGCCTCGTAAATGAGGCCCTTGGTCTTTAGCACTTTACAAGAATGATGCTGGTGATGTATTGGACAGTTCAGTATGTTTTCTGCAAGGGTATTTTGGATTCTCGATGATGCCATGGATACATCCGTTTTAAAGTTTCAGGTCCACATAAATGAAAGCATACTTTGCAAACCCTGTGCAGGGCAGAATTTCAGGCTTAGCAAAGGGAAAACCTCAATTTGCTATATATTTAAGTGCATTGTGAGTCACATTTTTCAAGACACACAATGAATGCTCCTACAAATGTCAAGGAAATGGCGCGGCAATGGAAGGTTCCCCTCTTCTGCAGCATGTACAAGAAAGGATGGCTTGCAACGGTTCTGGATGTTGCAAAGCATTGAAATGTTATTAATGGCACTTGTATCAGGATTGGTCTCTGAGAAATGCAGATTTAAGGACCACAAAGCACTCTAACAAGAAGGATGCAGGGGATCCATAGCAACCAGGGCTCCAAATACAGGATCTAGGGAGTGAAGTAGACCACACTCATACGCCTTTACTGTCCCCGTAGACATCACTACTGTCAGTACAGCTGAGAAGGGTGGTGATTGGTGAGAAACCCATTCATTGCATCAGCTTTTTTTGCTTTCATTTGCTTAATTTACTTTGCTGAGTGTAGTGGCACTTAGCCTTGTGGGTCAGCCAGCTAACCAGTTCCAGAGACCATTCTGGTCTGTAGCAAATCCTAGATGACTGTCGGCTTGGACCCTTTATTTTGGATCTGTCTCCTCCAACCTTGTTTGATAAATGCCTGTGTGAACCTCCAGGCTGTGTTCCCGTTGTTTTTAGGTACCAGGTGCACCATCATTCAAATTGTGGTTGCTATAGTGTAGTTCTTTAGTGCAGTTTATATGTCCTTGAATCACCAGCGTCACAAGCCTTTACCCTTACCAAATTGCTACAAAGTTACCATTTTGACCTTTAATTCAGTATCCTGGATTCAGCAACTGCCCGTGCAGGTAAGAGCGGGGGGGCCGGGTTGGGGGGGGAGAGGATTCGACAGACGACCACGAGGGAAAATTAATTTTTTCCAGTCGTCGTCTGTCGAAATCACCCCCCCACCCTCCCACACACAGCTCCACCGATTTTACCTGCACGGGGCGCAACTGCCCGGATTGTTAAAGTATTGTTACAGCTTGGGCTTTGTGAACACTGTTTGTCAACACGATGAAACCACATTACCAGTTCTTTTTTTTTTTTTATTTCAACATGTTTTATTTATTTTTTTATACAAGAACAGCTTAGCAATTCTGGTACAGGGTTAGCATAGGTTGTACCAAGCACAGTTTATACATCAGTGCCCTGAGACATTATGTCGTGTTTGTTTAGCTAACCCCAGTTTTTTACTGCCTTGTATTGGTTTGATGTTTTTCTCAATTCCAGGGTTCTTATTTGTGTATTTATTTATTTATTTATTTATATAGTGCGCTATGACCCGAAGGCGTCTAGGCGCTGGCCACAAGAAAACAAAACACAGCTGCCACATAAGAAAGAACGCCATAAGGTTAGATGGTATAGAGCCAGGGGGCATATTACCAAGCAATAGCGATAATTATCGCTATTGCTTGGTTAGAGACAAAAATTTACCGCTGAGCTGCGGCGCTTTTTACCGCAAATAAACCTTGGTATTACCAAGGTTTAAGGCAAATGCGATAAAAATCGCCGCAAAGCATGAATATCGATATTCATGCTTTGCGGCGATTTTTATCGCATTTGCGTTAAACTGGTGTTAGCGACAGCTAGGTAATAGGGAGATCATTTTATCTCGGCTTTCTTTGCTTTTAAAGCCAAAAAAGCGGAGATAAACCCCCTTGATAATATGCCCCCAGGTTTTTAAATCTTTTCTAAAAAGCAAGAGATCTCGAGCTGATTTCAAACATCAGAGCTCTGTGAACTTTAGGAGACTGTAATCATTAGTTTAACAAACATTGCATAGAGTGTTTAGTCAGAGTTCCTGGATTTATTGACGTATAGTGTGATTGTGGGCTGCTCTGTAGGATTATCAATTTCTTTCAGTAGATAAATCTTTTTGGTAAGCAGAACAGTCATGCTTCTTTTGAGTGGTGCCCTGCTGAGTTCCAACAGTATGCACTGCAATGAGCACCAAGGCCATTTCTCCAGAATAATACACAAAAAATCAAAACAATAATGCTGGCGCTCATTTAGGGAAATTCAGCAAGACAGTAATAAAGCTACCACATTTTAAAGTCTGAGGGGCATATTATCAAGCCTGGGCGATAAAATTATTGCCGCTTTATCGACAGGAAACTGCTGATAAAGTGGTGATAATGGGCTTTGATAATATGCTCTATGGAATTCCATTCGAAGCTCATGTTAAATGTGAAGGACATATAACATGAGCTTCAATTGGAATTCCATAGAGCATATTATCAAGCCCATTATCACCACTTAATCGGCAGTTTCCTATAATTTTATTGCCCAGGCTTGATAATATGCCCTCGAGTTTTGCACCAGAATTTTGACTCTCATTTACAAAGCTGCACCAGTTGTAAGTTTCCAAGCATGCTCCTGGCCAGCATGTGACCTTTTTATGTTCTGCCATTTTCGTGATGGGATTGCATGCAAAGTGCAGCTCTGCATTGTAGAAAGGCAGCCCAGCTCTTCAACTGCACATATTTTTACTTCTTTCTATGGGCCCGATGTAGGTACCAAATACCGGTCGGAAACGGCCGATTTCGGCCGATTCCGATCGGTATTTGGCCTACTGAGATGTAGGGGACCTTTTTTTGTCCAATTCGGTATTTTACCGATCCGGTAAAATTACCGAATTCCAAAAATACCTAATCAGTAATTTTACCGATTTTTTAAATTTGGGATGTAGGTGGGACTACTTTCAGTCCCACAGGCCCTTCAGATTCGGTATTTTAACACCCAATCCAATTGGGTGTTAAAATACCGAATCCAGGCACCTATGCCATGTGACAGACAGACATGCCCTTAGGGCATGTCTGTGTGCCACATGGCTCACATGCCTGTTTTGGGGGTGCTAGAGGGTGTCAAAGTGACACCCCCTGCCCCCTTGCACAAATCGGTAATTACCGAATCGGTAATTACCGATTCGGTAATGCCCATTGATTCCTATGGGCTTCAAGGCCCATAGGAAGCAATGGGGGATACCGAATCGGTATTTACAGAATCGGTAAATACCGAATCTTACAGATTCGGTATTTACCGAATCTGAAATCCCTACATCTCCCCCCCTCCAATTTACCACTTCATAAATACCGATTCGGTATGATTCGGTATTTATGAAGTGGTAAATGTAGATTTACCTACATTGGGCCCTATTTTCCCTCACAAGGGGAAATATTTTTCCCGTTGGATAAACCCTTTCCTTTACTCCCCCTACGACGTTTGGAAGGGCTTCCTTTCCCCTCTCTCCTGGAAAATCTACACTTACCGTCTGGATATTTTGGTTCTCAATATTTTTTAAACAATATGCTCTCAGTGCCCACTTGTCATTTGAATGTTTTATTTGAGACTACTTTTGAAAAATACTATGAAAATAAATTCTTGTCCGGCTGGACAAAAGACATTGGGCCCGATTCACAGAACTAACTTAAGACAAAATCCTAAACTTACTACTTTTGGTATTCACAGAAGTTAGGATTTTGTGTTAAGTTTGTCTTAAGACAGACTTAAGAAAGACTTAAGACAAAATCCTAACTTAAGTCTGTCTTAAGTCTGTCTTAAGACAAAATCCTAACTTCTGTGAATACCAAAAGTAGTAAGTTTATGATTTTGTCTTAAGTTAGGTCTGTGAATCGGGCCCATACATTCTATCCTAGTGTATGGTTATCTATCACACTGTATCCCCCTGAATAGGGACCACTGTTCTCTATAACATGAAATTGCCCAAGGTCCCTGTCTAAATGTCCTTTGGGTTCCCTTGTTCTGTATAATAGTACTCAGTGATTCCCTAGCAGATGTAAATCATGACAATTTCAATCATAAAAGTACTTTTCAACATAGGATGGCAAGTGCTTTCTCTTCTGAAGCACCTGTCTTTGACACTCCTACCATCAGGCTAAAACTTATGTTCATTTCATTAAAGCAGGGGTCTCCAACCATTCTGTAATTAAAGCAACTTATTTTCAAAGAAATTATTCCGAGCTACTAATAGTTTTAATGGTAATAGTGATCCTGTCAGGCAAGATTGCAATGATCACCTCAGTGGCTTGGCAGTTCAGGCTGGACTGTTCCCATGAGGCTCAGGGTCGGACTGATTTGCATATGGCCGTGTCTGAACTGGGGTGGCAGAGTGGGCTAAAGAACGGTGATGGATTAAACTCAGATCTGTTGACTGGGTGTGAGTGTTTGATTGGTTCAGATGCTCCGTCCATCACCACCCCCTTTCGTACCGCTTTGTTTGCCATAAGTTGGCAGGGTATGCTCAGACGTGAGTCCCTTGCTCACTTTCCCACTGGATTCAAGCAAGACGGCTGAAGACGGCTGTAATGCAAGAAACCGGTCCTCGGAAGCTTGTTTCCGGTCCAGGGAAGACATGGCTTGGCAGTTCGGGCTGGACTGTTCCCATGAGGCACAGGGTCAGACTGATTTGCATATGGCCGTGTCTGAACTGGGGTGGCAGAGTGGGCTAAAGAACGGTGATGGATTAAACCCAGATCTGTTGACTGGGTGTGAGTGTTTGATTGGTTCAGATGCTCCGTCCATCACCACTCCCTTTCGTACCGCTTTGTTCACCATACGTTGGCAGGGTTTGCTCAGACGTGAGTCCCTTGCTCATTTGCCACTGGATTCAAGCAAGCCTGGCTGAAGACGGCTGTAATGCCAGAAACCGGTCCTAGGAAGCTTGTTTCCGGTCCAGGGAAGGCATGGCTTGGCAGTTCGGGCTGGACTGTGCCCATGAGGCACAGGGTCAGACTGATTTGCATATGGCCATGTCTGAACTGGGGTGGCAGAGTGGACTAAAGAACGGTGATGGATTAAACCCAGATCTGTTGACTGGGTGTGAGTCTTTGATTGGTTCAGATACTCTGTCCATCACCACCCCTTTTGTACCACCTCAGTGCATCAGGCAGAGTTACCAGCAGAGAAAAGGCTTTAGCAATTTGGAATGCTTTTATATGGACAATACATAACAAATGTAGCTACAATGCCCCTGGCCCGATGGTCATAATATTATTAATAGGTGTCCCCAAAGCCTCATCATTGATCACTCCGATATGAGCTTCAAATATATTTGTAAATCCAACCATTTTTCTCCAAACATCAGGTAATGAGTTCTGAAATGTTTTGAAAGTTTTGGGGTATATATATTACCCAGCCAAGCGAAAACATCTAATGTGGCAGGCTGTACACAGGAAAGCTACTTACAGGTAGCTGGAGAGGTACCAGTAAGTAGCTCAATAGGATACTCATTGTAGATTGTGGCATTAAAGCATTATACAGAATCAGCTGCAAAAACAGAATTGTGAAATAATCTGTGTAAAGCCCTTTCTGGGAGTGGATGTAGCTCATGCATGTGTCACCGGAGCCATTTCTCAAATGAGGGTAAATTGATCCGTAATGGAAAATAATGTTGATGATGATGTATGCGCTGTGTTACCCCACATTTCTATTATCAGAAAACATCAGCATTTGCTGAAACTTGTCAGGCGAGGTTTACAGACACTGTAGAGGAATTTGTTTTTGTTTAACCATTGAGTATTTTACCCACAGATAATGGCCGAGGAGCGGACACCATGTCCCTGCTCGTTGCAGGAAAGATGAGTAATAAAATCATCAGTGTACAAATGATTTTTTAATTAAGCTTTAATCTGTGTATTTAGAGCGGTTATTTCTGTGCGAATTCCAGCCTGATAATCTTTATCTTGGTGCCGCAGCTGCAGTCACTAATGGCAGATGCCACCGACGCCCTCGAAGGGAAGAGAAGCGACGGAGAACGTGCGTGGAATAAAATGCAAAAGGTAAAAAAAATGTGCAGCTAAATACAACAGGCAGAGGATGCGAGGTTTCTCTGCAAAAAAAATACACCTGCGCTGTAGTTAATTGGAAAGTGCTTGCAGTGTTTGAACTGAATCCCTCTCAAGCCAGTGGGGAAAATATGTGGGCACCATTAAGGTGCGTTCCAAGGCTCACAGACATTCTTTTATTGTGTCCATATTTCAAAGGTGTGCAGAAGAAGAATTCTCCCTTCAACTGCCTGTTTTTTCTCCCCTTTTTTTAACATTGTTAGAATTGTTTTAATGGCCAGTTTGGTGTCCTTGCAGCCTATTAACAAATAAATCTGGCACTGCCCTTAAAGGCAGCTCCCGGGGCCCGATTCACAGACCTAACTTAAGACAAAATCCTAAACTTACTACTTTTGGTATTCACAGAAGTTAGGATTTTGTCTTAAGTTTGTTTTAAGACAGACTTAAGACAGACTTAAGTTAGGATTTTGTCTTAAGTCTGTCTTAAGACAAAATTAAGACAAAATCCTAACTTCTGTGAATACCAAAAGTAGTAAGTTTAGGATTTTGTCTTAAGTTAGTTCTGTGAATCGGGCCCAATTGTTCCGAAAAAATAAGTTTTCCAAGCCCCTGCAGGTTTGCTAACATTCACGACTAATGGGCATGCTATAATGTTTCTTTGTTTGACGAGGTCCGCTTGAGTTTTAATACCTATTGTGACATCATGTCAACATTTACGTCTGTGCATTCTATATTTTGTGTCATATTGCCTGGGGAATCCTTTGGCGTATATTGTAGAGGGAAGCCCACATCTACAGCTCGCGCAAAAGAAGCCTGAATACAAATTCAGGAGCGAAATGTAAAGGTATGCATGCTTTTAAAACACCATGGGGCCTCATTTATGAGGCCTTGCGTCAGTTTTGCACTGCTGATGCGTCACTTTTTGTGACGCATCGGCGGCGTAAAACATGCACCTTGTTGCGCCATATTTAAAAAGTGACGCATCTAGGTAGATGCGTCACTTTTTAAGCCCCTGCGTCAGGTATAATGTATGCAGAGGGGGCGTTCCCCCGCAAAAAGCCTCGTAATAGTGACGCAGTGAAATCTATGAGGACGCTGTTGCGTCAAAATCTTGCGCCTGCCTCACAGCAGGCGTAAGACTGACGCAAGCCATTTCACATTGGGCTTTCCCCATGTGAAAGGACGCATTGCTGGAGTTGCGTCACTTTTGTGACACACTCCAGCAATGCGTCACTTTTGCACTTACAGATACATCAGAAATGCTGACGTATCTGTAACTCCTTGCGACATGATGCGTCATACAATAACTATGACGCATCATTGGCGTCGCAAGGAGTGCGCAGTGAAAAGTGACGCATCGCTGTTTTCACGCAGCGATGCGTCACTTTTCATAAATAAGGCCCCAGACACTGAAGCAGGAATGTGCTCATTATGGTAAACAGCCCTCATAAGGATGCCGTCACCCCGCATGCAATTACAATGCGGTCGTTACAACGCGTCGGACCCCCCCCCCCCGTCACCCGCAGCTTTACGACTCGGACACAGGTGGAGACCCATGGGTCTCCCCAACAAAGGCATGTATGGTGCGGATGGCACCAATGCGTACCCACTGTAGGGGGCGCCCTTGCACAAGACGTACCCATTCAGTCAATGGGAGTCTATGTATGCGTCGTACGACCGGCTCCCATTGACTTCTATGGGAGTCTGACCGTACCGAGGCTGACAGCATACGGCCGCATTGTACTCGCTCGGTTGGACTGCAGGAGTCCGGATCGGTCGGAAAACACCCTGGGTCGGTCGGAGTGCTTTCCGACCCAGATCGGAATCGGCCCCTAGGTAATGAAATAAACCATTTTAGGTCTCCATTGACAGTGCAGCTGTTTCTTTCCTGTGTTTAGAGACTAAACTTATGAGGTGCCCACCTTCAGCGATTGTTTTTTTGGTGTGTGATCCCTCTTTAGTCATTGATTTGAGATATTGTCAATCATATCTTGGATCAGCCCAGAGGATTATTTATTTCTCTCCTTTGTGTTATTAGTGAGTCAGTACATTCTTCTACCATTCAAGTAGTGATTCCATTGCACTACACACAGGACTTCTTAATATCTAAAACGTAATCCGTCATTACACATTTATTCCTTTATCTCAGGCATGCATTAAACACATAAAGCAATACTTTTTGTATTTTTTTTAGCAATAGGCTTTTTGGAAAAAAAGTTTTGTCTAGACTCAAGTACAAGCCTGACCTGAAGATGGCCACATAATTGTCTTTTTGTGTTTATACATTGGGACAGCCTAACCACAAAATAGTAGCCCTAAAATCTCATGAGGCTCTAGCTACTAATCTATGCAGTCCTCCTTGCTACTGTGGCCTTGGGCGTCCTCACACTTCTTCTACCCTCGGGAGCCGCCTCACTGTTCCTCAAAACAGTCTGGGCTCCTGTTTTACCCATATTAGCCGCAAGGGCCAGCTATGTGATATGCTTCCCAGGCCACACAATCCTTTTCAATGCAGAGTATTCAGCAGCCCCCTTTGATATGCTTGTTGGACCACTCATTTGGTATGCAGAGTGCCCTCATAGCATCTTTCATGGCAATATTTGTCAAAAGTTTGTACCTTGACAATGTATGACTAGGCCCGGACAAAAGGTTGTTCATGCTGGCATAATCGTGTGTAAGTTCTGGCATTACATATCACGCTTATATATGGCAGTGTACAAATCCTATCACAGGAGCCTGAGACCAATGTGAATGAGCAGAACGTGACTCACGTGAGTAGCTGTTATTTGTATCACATTTTTTTAGTGCTAAATGTGCCCTCTTTTCCAAATATTAACACAAAGACATATTTTGTACTAAAAAGGGAAGCATTATTAAATTGTGCAATTTTACATAATTTGTGGGGAATTTTGCATAATTTCCACAAAGGAAATCTGAAGAGGTTTATGTAGAAACTTTTAGATCTTGAGAATGTACAACATCTCTACTAAAGATACCACCTTTGTCATTATTGCTACTACCATCACCATTACCACCACTGCCATCATTGCCACCAATGCCAACACTATCATCACCACCACAATACCATCGCAATTATACCACCACTTTATCATCACCAGCATTTTAAACCTACAACAACCAACATCAGTACCACCAATACCATCAACACTACTACCCCTAGTACCATCACTTTCACTACCACCACATTCCCTTGGGTTTATGTATAAAAGTTAATTGTCTGTTTGAAAGTGCTGTGTGTATATGTCTGTGTGTGAGAAAGGGTGATGTGAGCTAGAGACTTTGTCTGTGTGTGTCAGCAGTAATAGGATGCACAATGGCTAAGATCATAGGTCTGGCTTTAATGTGATAAACGTATGCAAATAGCACTTATGCATGCTCTTCTAAGCATTGTGGACCTGATTTACAAAGGGTTTCAGCACTCGGGGGAAAGAAAGCTTCCTTTGTTTTAAAATTAAAGTACTCCACTCACTCCAGATTTCTAACCACTACTTCTTACACAATTGTACAAAAGGGAGTCTAATTGTAAACCCAAGGCTCTCTAGCACAAGAGAATAGAAAATCTATCACTTTTATCCATATATAGTTAAAAACAATTCATCATAAAACAGCAACTAAAACAAAGTTACATAAAAATTCCAAAATTTCAAAGTCATACATCAAATATCATGGATACAGTACTACATGTGGCTGAAGGGACAACCAATATATCTAACGGGCAGTTAATCAGGATAATGCTTCGTACAGGTAAAGAAAGAAAGCATAAGAAAAGAACAACAATTTAGCGTGGACAGTACAAAAAAAGACATAAACAACACACATCCGTGTTTTAGATGTGTTGGACCTGGAACCCGATAAATTGTACCAAATTCAATAACTGCAGTTCCAGCCACTACATGGATTATGTACCTCGGCGTCACCACGTTTCGATGGTGAAAAGGCTGTTAGGCCGAAATCGGTCCCAGGATGCTTGTTTCCGGTCTAGGGAAGACTAAGTATGGGGGCAAAATCCGTTCCGCTTGTTAATTTGCAAATTTTCGGCAATTTCACGATCCGCGAATCGCGCGAAACTGCCGAAAAATTTGCAAATTCGCTCGCGGTGGATTTTTGCACATGCCTGAATTGAAGCTCAAATAATCAGCCCAAACAACTAGTAAGCACGGTCTAGGCTAGGCAGGTGTGCTTCCTCCCTATTATCTACCGCCTACAATTAGATGTAATCCTTGAAGGGGTCTTTGCATCTACGAGTTTCTCGAGCGCAATCCCCGTGTACTTCCTGTGACCAGGAGGCTGCTTTCTTCTCATCTGCTGCTCTGATCAGTCGCTGACCCTTTATAAACAAGAGGCATGTGAACTCGCATAGAAGCCCCGCCACACACTAGGGTATGCAACGTCTTCCCGCCTTTTCCTCACTACGATGGACAGCTCACTCAAGGGACCTCGGCACCGTTGGGCGTGGTGGCAAAGTTACAGACACACGTGGTAACTGGAGACAAGTAGGAAGCACTTACAGATATAAGCAGGTGCCCGAGTTGAAGCTCAAATTCAGTCGCGCATTATAATCAGCCCAAACAACTAGTGAGCATGGTCCAGGTGTGCTTCCTCCCCATATCTACCGCCTACAATTAGATGTAATCCTTGATGGAGGTCTTTGCATCCACGAGTTTCTTGAGCGCAATCCCCGTGTACTTCCTGTGACCAGGAGGCTGCTTTCTTCTCATCTGCTGCTCTGAGCGGTCGCTGACCCTTTATAAACAAGAGGCATGTGAACTCCCATAGAAGCCCCGCCACAAACACACACACTAGGGTATGCAACGTCTTCCCGCCCTTTCCTCACTATGATGGACAGCTCACTCAAGGGACCTCGGCGCCTTTCGGCGCGGTGACAAAGTTACAGACACACGTGGTCACTGAAGACAATTAGGAAGCACTTACAGATATAAGCAGGAGCCCGAGTTGAAGCTCAAATTCAGTCGAGCATTATAATCAGCCCAAATAACTAGTGATCACGGTCCAGGTTTGCTTCCTCCCCATATCTACCACCTACAATTAGATGTATTCCTTGATGGAGGTCTTTGCATCCACGAGTTTCTCAAGCGCAATCCCTGTGTACTTCCTGTGACCAGGAGGCTGCTTTCTTATCATCTGCTGCTCTGATTGGTCGCTGACCCTTTATAAACAAGAGGCATGTGAACTCGAATAGAAGCCCCGCCACACACACACTAGGGTATGCAACGTCTTCCCGCCCTTTCCTCACTATTATGGACAGCTCAATCGAGGGACCTTGGCGCCTTTCGGCGCGGTGGCAAAGTTACAGACACAAATGGTCACTGGAGACAAGTAGGAAGCACTTACAGATATAAGCAGGTGCCCGAGTTGAAGCTCAAATTCAGTCACGCAATATAATCAGCCAAAACAACTAGTGAGCACGGTCCAGGTGTGCTTCCTCCCCATATCTACCGCCTACAATTAGATGTAATCCTTGATGGAGGTCTTTGGATCCACAAGTTTCTCTAGCGCAATCCCCGTGTACTTCCTGTGACCAGGAGGCTGCTTTCTTCTCATCTGCTGCTCTGATCGGTCGCTGACCCTTTATAAACAAATGCATGTGAACTCGCATAGAAGCCCCGCCACACACACATACTAAGGTATGCAACGTCTTCCCGTCCTTTCCTCACTATGATGGACAGCTCACTCGAGGGACCTCAGCGCCTTTTGGAAAAGTGGCAAAGTTACAGACACAAGTGGTTACTGGAGACAACTCTTCTGGCCCGGCGTTTACGCAGCTGTAGTGTAGCAAAAGCACTATACATTTACCCAACGAGGCAGCACTTACTGATTAGCCAGTAGAAAGTACTCCAGTTGAGTAGAGGTATGGCACAACAAGGTGGCATCTTCGTGGATAAATATGCAGGCAGGATTCATTCTGGCACGATTCTCCTGTCACAAAAATTAAACCTCAACAGGAAGCACACACAGATATAAGCAGGTGCCTGAGTTGAAGCTCAAATTCAGTTGCGCATTATAATCAGCCCAAAAAACTGGTGAGCACAGTCCAGGTGTGCTTCCTCCCCATATCTACTGCCTACAATTAGATGTAATCCTTGATGGAGGTCTTTGCATCCACGAGTTTCTCGAGCACAATCCCTGTGTACTTCCTGTGACCAGGAGGCTGTTTTCTTCTCATCTGCTGCTTTGATTGGTTGCTGACCCTTTATAAACAAGAGGCATGTGAACTCGCATCGAAGCCCCGCCCATTTGGCCCCACCACACACACACTAGGGTATGCAACGTCTTCCGGCCCTTTCCTCACTATGATGGACAGCTCACTCGAGGGACCTCGGCGCCTTTCAGCATGGTGGCAAAGTTACAGACACACATGTCACATTATTTGTGCAAATGGCAAAAAAATCTGCGAGTTCGCGGGAAAATCCGCGAACTCACAGATTTTTTTGCCTTTTCGCGTGAATTCGCGGACCGCGAATCCGCAAAATTCGCCCATACTTAGGGAAGACATAGCTTGCCAGTTTGGGCAGAACTGTTCCCATGAGGCACAGGGTCAAGACTGATTTGCATAGATCTGTGACAGAGGGTGTGTGTCTGAAAAGTTTCATCGCTCCGTCCATCATCTCCTTGTGTTTGCTTTGTTCGTCCTAAGTTGGCAGGGCACACACAGACATGTGTCCTTGCTGACTTTGCCACTGGATTCAAGCTAGCCTGGCTGATGAGGGCTGTTAGCCTGAAACCAGTCCCAGGATGCTTGTTTCCAGTCCAAGGAAAACATGGCTTGGCAGTTCGGGTGGGACTGTTCCCATGAGGCACAGGGTCAAGACTGATTTGCATATAGCTGTGTCTGAACTGGGGTGGCGAAGTGAGCTAAAGAACGATGATGGATTCCACCCAGATCTGTGACTGGGGGTGAGTTTGTGAAAAGTTTCTGCACTCCGTCCATCATCTCCTTGTGTTTGCTTTGTTTGCCCTAACTTGGCAGGGTATGCCCAGATGTGGGTCCCTTGCTCACTTTGTCACTGGATTCAAGCTAGCCTGGCTGACGATGGCTGTTAGCCCAAAACTGGTCCCAGGATGCTGGTTTCTGGTCCGGGGAAGACATGGCTTGGCAGTTCGGGCGGGACTGTTCCCATGAGGGACAAGGTCAAAACTGATTTGCATATAGCTGTGTCTGAACTGGGATGGCGAAGTGAGCTAAAGAACGTTGATGGATTTAACCCAGATCTGTGACTGGGGGTGAGTGTCTGAAAAGTTTCAGCGCTTCGTCCTTCATCTCCTTGTGTTTGAAAAGTCCAATTAAACTATCTTTAACAAGCCCACAAATATGACTCCCACACCACCTGTGTAAAGCCAATGTTTGGTTGTATACCTTTTACAGGGCTTTTTGCCAAGAAGTAATGCAGTATATATGTGGGTGCCTTTCCTATGTCCGTAATTCACAAAAGCTAGGGAGTCTGCCACCCTCCTAGCTCAACGCCTACTTGTAAACATCCACTATCATTGATCTACGAACTCTTCTTGTTGAAATCTAGATTTTATAAATAATCATCCCTTTTGTGCATCTCAAAATTCGTATTTATGCGATGCTTGGACTACGCCCTTCATCAATTAGGCCTTGATTGTAGCTGTCCAGCATGCCCCCATGCTGCATTCACTTCTTTTTGAAATACTGAATGCATGGTGAGGGTGTGCTGGATGGCATATAAAATGCATTACTATTTAGCAAAAAGCCCCATAAAAGGCAATCGACCAAACATTGGCATCACACAGGTGTTGTGAGAGTCATATTTGTGGTCTTGATAAAGATGGCTTATTTGGACTTTTCACCATTAAAACGTGTCGATGCCAGGGTACATAATCTGTGTAGTGGAAGGAACTGCAGATATTGAATTTGGTACAATTTATCGGGTTCCAGGTCCAATACGTCTAAAACGCGGATGTATGTTGTTTATGACACATTGTACTGACTATTTTTGTACCCTCCACGCTAAATTGTTGTTCTTTTCTTATACTTTCTTTCCATACCTGAACGAAGCGTTATTCTGATTAACTGCTTTTTAGATATATTGGTTGTTCCTTCAGCCACATGTAGTACTGTATCCATGATATATGATGTATGACTTTGATATTTTTTAATTTTTATGTAACTTTGTTTTAATTGATGTTTTATGATGAATTGTTTTTAACTATATATGAATAAAAGTGATATATTTTCTATTCACTTGTGCTAGAGCCTTAGGTTTACAGCTAGACTCCCTTTTGTACAATTGTGGTAGGGAGTAGTGGTTGGATATCTGGAGTGAGTGGTGTACTGTAATGTTAACCTCTTGAATGCTCCTGACGAGCTGAGCTCATCATGAGCCACAGCGCTCAGGTGCTCATGACGAACTCAGCTCGTCATGAGCCGTGGAACGCTCGCATGCGGGAATAATTCCCCTGCTGTGCTGAGCGTTCCACGGGAACGGGTGTGGCCGTGACGAGCTGAGCTCGTCATGAGCACAGGAGCGCCGCGCCTCATGACGAGCTCAGCTCCTCATGAGCATGTGAGCGCTGTGCGCGCCCCCTCCCCCCCAGCACAGCGGGGCAATATCTCCAGCAGCGAAGGGGTTAAACCAAAGGAAGCTTTCTTTTCATTTGGTGATATGAAGCCCATTCCTTTGGTTAAAGGGGTCCCTCTCTGGTTTTTCCCATTTTACATGTTCCACAGGGAATATCTTCAAATATGATAGCAAATGGTCCGCAAGGTTAAAATGATCGGCTGCAGGCTAGGCAAGTTTCTTAATAATTATTCCTCATTAGTGGTTCCTGAATCGTGTATGTATGTCATTTACTGTTTGGCCTATGTTATTTTTGTACAGCTTTGGCATTGGCACTGAATCACAGAAAAAACGCATGGTGGGCAACATGTAAGATGCTGTTTACTTTTTTCATAACTGATGATGTTTGTGAAAGATATTCACATGTGAGGCACCTTTTTAGAATCACAGCAATGAATCCCTGCATTTGATACAGCTTACTTGAGTTCAAAAATGGGAGCACTGTGGTAAGCAAATATTGGCGGATTTGGAAAAACCTTTTGCCGTTTTTTTTACAAATGGAGAATAAGAGAAATGTTTTTACATTATGTTTGTGTACTTTTGAGCAGATGGATGATAGTCAATCAAAAATAGGAATCTGTCACTTTTGTTCCTGCAGTTGGTGTTCTAAATAAGTGCTTTTCTGGGTAACGGCAAAGACTTGTCGATTTGTTTCTGTATGATATGCAGAGGACAGCCTCACATTTGTGAAATAGTCTAGCAAGCTCCTGTAGGTGTTTTTTACAAGTGTCCTCATTGCTGAAGATGTGTCTTATTCTGAGTGCTTGGCTGTAGATAATGCTAAGTTTAGTGTGGTGTGGGTGACACGAAGTCCAGTTTATATACAAACGAGCATCTGTATGCTCTTGGTACAGATCAGTTATAATTGTTCCTAAATGTTGAGTAGCACATCCAGAAAGGGAGATGATGCTTCTGTTTAGTATTTCTGTTGGTGAATTTGATGGCAAGCTGGATACTGTTGATATAAGCTGAAAATTCTTCTATTTTCAACTTTCTGCATTCCATATTCTAAATACTTCATCAGTGTATCTTAGCCATACCAGTGGTTTTATGCTAGAAGTAGCAAGTATACAGTCCCCTAGTTTACCCATGAAGATATTTGCATAGGATGGTGCCATCCAAATGTCCATGGAAGTCCCTTGTATCTGCAGATAGTGTTTACCATTGAAGGTGAAATTATTGGATTTAAACAATTGTTAAATCCAACGTCCCAGTCGGACAGCTTTTAAAATGAAACCCAACATGGCAAAATAAACCATTTGTGCTAAATCAAAACCTTCTGTTTTAATGTTTGTAATTCAACCTGAGGTAATGCGAGAAGTCCCATTGTCTGACACTGAGTTACACTAGCGCATGCGCTGAGGGCTAATTTCCAATTGAGGCCACATATTACTCCAAGGTATCAAATTACTACATTAAACTAGACCCATTGATAAAGTAGGATTTAAAGTAACCTTTAAAATTAAGGTGACTTCAGAAAATCACCACTTTCTTCCACCAACATTCTGTTAAGCATGTTGATTGACTCCAGCAGCTGTCACCTGAGACAGCCTGCTACTCTCCATCCAGGAGTTGTGAATCGCTCACAGGAAGTGTAACAAAGGTTCTGCTGGAGGGAGGAGGTGCTGTGACTTCCTTCTGAAAGGATGGCCCAAGGGTGGTGGTGACCCACCGGGAGGCACATGCAAATCACACGTTAGCGTGCCTGCTCCTTTGGGTATGTAGACATGTTGGCATCTGCTCCAGAGGGGGAAATCCTTTTGCAGAACTGGTTTTCCAGGAAGGGTTGATAATTATGCTGGACACACACTCAGAACACTGCTGGTCTGGGAGGAGACAGAAGAAGGACTTCAGCAGCTGAACATGTGAGCGTCAGAAAGAAAGGCTGCACCAAGGCAGACAACACCTACTGCACCTTCTGATCTAAGACAGGACTTCAAAATAAGAAGGGCTGCTCCTTTTGTCGACTTTGCTTGAGAGACTCTAATGGCTGGACCTACTCTCACTCATACCAAGAACCAGTGAGTTGACTCCAAGGGCTAGCTGACTAGCCTCCTGTTAAGCTTCAGGGGCATACATGCTAAGGAAGCCTGCACCTGTAAAGTGCCCTACTGACCAATAGCCACTAAACTTGCCCTGGACACCACCAGTGTATCCTGTGAGCTCGAGTCCTAGCCCTCAAGAGATGTGTCCCAGGTCCCGGTCTCTTGACTGGTGCTATAATGTATTCGTTTGCCCCACAGAATGCAACTTCTGAGCCTAGAGAAAATAAGTTTTTGGGCCAGAAAGTCTGATGCTCATAGACTACCTCTGCTTGCTGGTTTGTAGGTAGCCTCTGTCATGTAGTTCCTCTTTCCAGGTTCACTAATGGTGTTGTTGTGGTTTGCAATTAACTAGCCTATACAGATAGACATTTTACTTTGGTCATTAGTGTTTACAGTAGTGGTTTAGAAAACACAGGGCTACCTGCTGAGAACTGTCTCTTACATGATAAGCGAGTGTAGTAGTTGGCAGTGGCAGCTCCTCAAGGGTGTGCTGCGGGGTGATGGGGCGGGGGAGGGGCAGGCTGGGAGGTAGTAAACTCCGGCATATGGCCAGAGTTAAATAACGAAATAAATAAAATGAACTACATTGCGTGCGCTGCAACGCCAAATGGAGATGCAGCGCGCGCGCAATGTAATTTGTTTTATTTATTTACTTAACTCCATTCGGCTGTATGCCGGAGTTTACTCCCCCCCAGCCTGCCCCTCACCCGCCCCGCCCTACCACCCTGCAGCACACCATCGAGGAGCCGCCACTGGTAGTTGATAAGGTTACAGTGAGCTCTGTGCTGTACGTCTCCTCTTACTTCTAAAAAACATTTAACTGTATTTTATTCATTATATTGAGGTTTACTTTGCTGTATAATGTAATCAGTGATGTAATTTGAGATGTCATCAGTGATGTTACTGACGGTGTCATGAGTGACATCATAAGTGAGGTCATAAGCTGTGCAATGCGGGGCGTAAGTTATACTTAGGTTAGGTAACTATAACTGCTGAATTTCTATGGTTTTGAGTGTGTACAATGTAACCTAACTATAATGTCCTTTTAAACGTAGTTTAGTAAAGTTTACACATTGGCCTGACCCCAGAGAATGATCTCCCCAGGACCGATACATGACATAAAGAGATCCACTTATGCACCCATTCACACACCCATACAGCCACTCGCACACCCACTTACACACCCAGAGTACCACTCAAATGTCCACTCATAGGCTGACACAGGTACTCACAGACCCACTCACATACCCATGTACACACTTATACAGCAGCCAGGCACAGACCCACACACAGACCCACTCACAGACTCTCACATCCACTCACACATGCACTCACACACCCACTCACACTCTTTTGCACACACAACCACACATGCACAAACACATATAGCCACTCACACACCCACTCACAGACCCAAGAAACCACTCACAAACCCACTCACAGACCCACACGCTCACTCGCACATGCACTCACACACTCATTTAAACACCCACACAACTACTCACACACCCATACATCCACTCACAAACCCACACAGCCACTCACATATCCACTCACATACTTACTCACACATTCTCATAAATACTAAGACACTGCCCTGCAGGCCCACACAGTCTCTCACACACCCACAGACAGCCACTCATGCAAGTTCCCCTAGAAAATGCACTGGGCCCTGGGGGTAGGGTCCTCTGGGCTCAAATCCATCCAGGGAGGGGGCTGCATGATCGCTCCCCATTAAGTATGGTGCCTCGCCCACAGACCCAATTCCCTGTGGGTGAAATTGGTGTGGGAAAGGGGTCTGAAAGCCACCCTACTCCAGAAATATGATGCCAGGCCCCAGGGAATAGGGTCTCTGGGACCAAACATTGCTGGGGAGGGGGCCATTGCCCCTAGAAAATGCGCTTAAACCCTAGGATGTGGTTCCCAGGGCCGAAAGCAGGCCAGGGATGGGGTCTCTAAGTTGGCTGCCTTGGGGGGGTTGACGAAAGGTCCTGACCACAACGTGGGATTGGCTGCATGTGGAGGGGGTTGGTATTTTCCCAATCCAAAGCCATAATACGGTGCCTGGAGTGGTAAAAGGCTTTTGTCATTTTACAGCTACTCATGGATGGCACTTGATAATCCTATGCTTAAACACTTTCTTGTAGAAAGGGCAAAACATGATGTACTTTTCTAGCTCAGTGTTAATTGCACTTTTCTAATCTTATGCTTAAAAACTTTGCCATAAAAACTGCATGCTAGGTTTAGTTGATCAGTGGATAAAAGCTTATACTGAAAGAAAGTCAGAATCTGCACCTGCAGGTTTATGACCGCCTCTGGGTGCAGGTTTAAGGCTTTCAGGAATTGACAAAGATTTTCAATAGCTCACATAGAAACCAGTAACTGTCACAGGTTTAGAGGAGTACCTCTTGAAATATTATGTAAATTCCTGCTTCTCTTAAGGTTGAGGCATTTCTGCATGCATAAATGTAGAATTTTCAAATTATGCATGCAGAAATTCTTTGCCTGTACATATTGGCTCATTTTTACTCTTCGTCTCCACAGAAAATATACTCCCTGTAAAAAAGCCCCTTATCCTGCACCTCCAAAAGTGTCAGTATTCTGTCCTACCCCAGCCCACCCAGGAGAGTTAATTACTCCTGCACTTGGCAGAAGTACATTTCTCACTTTTTCTAGGAGAGGTTGGACAGGAGTTTTACTAAACCAACAAAAATGCAAGTTTGTGGTTGTCACATATTTAGAGGGCATTCTTGACCTGGCTCACCCAGTCACACCCACTTTACCCTTAATTGAAGTAGGTTTACTCACGCAAGAAAACCCCTTCCTGTAAAAGTTTTATGCTTATAACATCACAGACACCCTGGTGCTTGGCAGCCAAAAGTGTGCCATTGCAGGGAGAGAGCAGAACAGCACCAGATCTTAGTAGATATGGAGCTGTTCTTCTCATGGATGTCATTTGCAGGTTACATGGTGTCACAGCTGTGACCCCCAGTTTGCCCTTGTGACCAATGGCCTCAGTGGTGGCAAAATCAGTGCCCTGGGGACAACTAGACTCCAATCTCCTTGTTTTTGTCATTTTGTTATTACACTAATAGTGCATAACAGTATATTATTCACTATTACTGTAATAGAAAATTGGAGTACAATTAGCTAGAATAAAATCCTCTCTGATATTTGAGGTAAGCAAAAATGCTTTTAAATACATGTGTGCATGTGAGAGTGTGTTTATGCGAAAGAGCTCCTGTGTATGTGTGATCATGTGGGTATGTGTAAGCATGTGTGTGTGAGGGAATGTAGGGGCATATTTACAAAGAAGTGAAGGAGCACGGAGTTAGCCTTCTTGGCTTAATGCTGTGCTCTGCCACTTCTGAAACGCAGGGCTGCACCACATTTACAACAATACGAGGCAGCCCTGCATTTCACCCTGCGCTAGTGCTAACTACAGCTGCCTAACGCCAATGCAGGCACCCTTGAACTATAGTGCAAGGATGCCTGCGTTGTGGGGAATGATTGTTTATGTGCAGGAAAGTGCCCCACTGCAATACCCATTGCCCACCCCTTTCACTCTAAGTATACCGTGAAAGAGTGCCTTATTTACAAGGCAGCATTAAGCCATGTTAAGTGGCTTACACTACCTTGTAAATAAGGTTGAAGCCTGGATCGCCACTACAACGTCAAAAAAAGTGATGTTCTGGTGGCGATAGAGGCTTGTAAATATGCTTCGTAATGTCAAGAGGCATGTGATGTCACTACCTCCACCCCTGTCCTTTTGGTGAATTGACGTGAATGTTTGTGCTATCTCCCACTGACGCAACATAGCGCAGTTACTTTACTAGCTACGCTGCTTTGTGTCATTTCCTTATGTAAGCCCATTGACAAATGCAAATTAACTTGTGCGAACAAAAAAAAGTATTAAAAGTTTTTATGTGTGCTAAACTTACATGGGAAAAGAACTTCAAGAATCAGGACATAAGAATGTGGTTCATGAAGACATTAAAATATGCTTCGCCTTGTGCACTTCAGAAAAGCAAATACTGAAGAGAAGGTGAATGTCATGATGTGTGGGTGAATCCCAATTACTTCGTCCAGCAGGTCTGACCTTTAATTCCATGGCTCCTGCACACACACTGACTACGTCTTGAATTACAATAGTAAATTAGCCCCTTAAAAGACAGGTCGAATATTTTTTTCATCAGTTTTAAGTAGCAAACTTGTCCAAGAAGCATTAGAGTGCTTTAAATGAGACCAAGACAACTCTCATTTTTCTTCTAGACACTTGGGGCCTCATTTACAAGAAAAGCCATTTTGCTGCACCGAGCTTCATCATTTTAAAAGCACAAGGATGTATCGTATTTACAACAATACAATGCATCCCTATACTATCCCCTGTGCTGGCGCACAACTGGCTGCCGTGCGCCAATGCAGGTACCCTTGCACTATGGTGCAAGGTTGCCTGCATTACTGGGATGATTGTTGTTGTGCAGGAAGGGACAACTTCCTGCACAAAAACAATCATTGATGGCGTTTTCCTCTTTCTATGTGTGCTGCAGAATGGAAAGAGGAGAAAATGAGGAGAAATAAAAGTATTTCTCCTCCTTGCGCCTCCTATGCCTCTCCTGGGGAGACATAGGATTCAGACGCATTCCCAGGTTTACGAAATGCTGTGTATCTGGGAACCTGGCAGAGTCCATGGGTGTTGTGTGGGACACCCATAGCAACACACGTGGCACACCCCTTTCACGCAAAGTAATGCATTAAAAGGGGCCGTATTTACAAGGCCACGAAAAGCCACATAGGGTGGGTTTGCGTGCCCTTGTAAAAGAGAATCTCCAGATGTTGAGCTGCGGTTATGATTGGAACCCAAACTTAGCTCCTCAGTTCCAAAGGCTCTAGGCCACACCTTGCCAATGTAAATGGGGGACAGAGGTAATCGCAGCCAAAAAAAAGATGACCAAAGTGATACCGGACGAAGTAATAACACGCAATGAGGTGTGTTAGTGACAGCTTATTTGGAATTCTTTCATTCTAGGCTAGAACTAGTGGCATATACTATCAGAAAAAAGGGAACTGTTGATGATCCACCGCAAAAAAAAAACAATATTCAGACTGTGCCCAATCATTTGTTTATACTACCGCGGCTCTAGGCCTATGGCGGCCCTGGGCAGGGAGCGTAGGTAGGGGGCCCCGGAAGAGGGAGTCGGGCGGAGCGCGGAGGCCAGTGAAGAGGGGGGGGGGGGCTGGTCAGGGTGTTTGGAAGTGGGACAGAGCCGGAGGCCGCCAAATCCCTTCCAGGGGCCGCCACGCAAATATGCATCCATCCTCAGAGGATTATTATATTAAGGATATATATTGGCGTGGTGGCCCCTGGGGTTTGGTGGCCCTGTGCCAGCTTGCACATGCCTAAGGCCACCCCTGCTACTACAGATAATCCTTGTCTATTACATGCACAGCACCATGGGATTGATTCTGTAGGAGTCCTTCGTCGGTGTTTACTTTTCTTCCTGCACTATACTCAACTATTTTGAAAGGGTCTGCCTGACTTCCACCCTGCTCTTAAAACCTGGAGGGCTTTTTCTATCAAAGGTTCATGGAATAGACACACACATGAAAGGTCTTTGATGAATGAAGCTTTTATCTTCCTGTTTATTTTAAAAGGTTTTGCTCTGTGTGGATCAAAAACATCCTTTGTTTCCAAGCTGTCGATATGTTTGTCACGATTTGAAAAAGCAATAAAAGGCAGACCTTTTTATTGCTATAATTCTAGGTATTTCGGCTCACTCTTCAACATTTCACACATTTTCCTGACCCGAATTTAATTAATAAATACTGCTAATACACAGCAACCTTTTCAAAGCCAATGGTGCACTCTTATTGTAAAACAGGAGTTATTTTCCCTACTGAAAAGGACTCTACCCAAGGACAGTGGTTGTAGAAATGAGCTCGTCATTGGAGCACGAGAGCGCAGCTGAGACTACAATGCGGACTCCTGTCTCCTGGAGATTCTTTTTTTTATCAATGTGGGATCACAGTATCGACAGAAAGATTTGCTATTGTTTAAGGTATTTTCAAGGTCAAAATAATAAAACGGGGCAAAATCCTTTAAAACATTTTTTTTTTATTTCATGTGGACCACTCAGAGTTCCAAATCATCTATATATATAAATACGAAAATATGTCTGTTTGTCCTTTATGCATTACTACACCATTCATCCGATCGGCATGAAACTTTGGGAAGTTGTTGCGTACACTCCCGCGAAGGTTTCTGGCAAAAAAACAACAACATTTGTTAAATCTCGGCCCCCCATGGCCCTCATAATCTTTCCAATACTGAAAGTTTACAGTTTCCAGTGCGACTCGCTTGTGCAATGACCATCAACAAAGCACAAGGACAATCGCTGCAAGTGTGTGGACTAGATTTGGAGAATCCGTGCTTCTCACATGGACAACTGTATGTGGCCAGCTCATGCGTCGGAAAAACCTTCTGATTTATTTGTGTACGCCCCAGACGGAAGAACAAAAAATACCGTGTATCCACAAGCACTCGAATAAATAAACAGAATTAAAACCACACTTTAAAATGTTTTCCATATTAAAATGAATAAGTTTCAATAAAAATGACACAGTGTAAATTGAATGTTATCATAACAAGTTTCCTTAAATTTCATTTCTTCTGAGATCGTAGCAACGCGCGACGGGTAAGCTAGTAATAAATAAAATCTTGGGGCAAAATCCCCAAATCAGATACAGGGAGACATCTGCGTAGACGCCCACTCAACTCCCTTTCAAATCCTCAGTGCCACCCTCAAAGGAATTAGCCATCCATGTGATGCCCCTACATGGAGAATTTATCTCACAGCTTCACCATATCATCTCGTAATGAAAGAAACACATCTGGATTCTGTTGTCTTCTCAGTTACATAAGATAATGTGTATTTGTAAAGCGCATGTTCACCCAGAGGACTCTTGGCGCTGAATAAAAGATGGTTATTGTTACCCAACTAATTTTATCGACCTCAGATGGATGAAAGGCTGAGTGGACCCGCCGGGATATGAACCTGTGACCATAAGGTCAAACACAGGCTCCTATAGTGGATGCATTAGTCCACTGAGCCACCAGACCTGGCTAAACAGATGCACCATCCACCATGCTCCAGTGCTTTATTTGAGCAGGTGGCTGCAGATGAGGCCAACCAGAACACATTTTTGGAGGCAGACACTTATGTTTCCTCAACAGACTTTGATACAAAGCAAGAGAGAGAAAAGCACAAAGGGGAAAGGAAGAGAAAGATGGAAAACCAGCGACAGGGAAAGCAGGGATGAAAAAGAATCTTAAAGAGTGAGATAAGGAGCCTAGGAGTGTCTGCTCGTGAATTAGACACATGAGGTGGAATCAAGACTACACCGCCTTGGTATTCAGCACCCCAACGTTTGAAAGGTCAGTCAGCGGGCTTCTTAGCAAAACTTTGGGCCCCAGAACTTATTCTTTTACAAAGTAGGCACTGCCATGCTGTGGGCCTCCCTTACTTGTCCCAACATCACCCCCTCCCTAGAGTGGGAAAGCTGCACTGGCACGTGTTTCACCGTCAACACATTCGATAAAAGGCCCAACAGCCCTCCCTCCCCATTCCCAACCATAATTAATATCTTGTGAGTTGTTAAAAAAATAATAACTTGTGGACTAGACGCTGACTAGTTCTCCTAAATAAAAAATAAGAATTCTCGTTTTTGCATGTGTGCTGCATTGCACAGCACACATACAAAGAAGGAAGAGAGTTAAAGCATAGTTTTTGTCTTGGAAGAGACCCCTCCCACTACAAAAAATATGCGACAGACAATGCAGACACCCTTGCATTAGGAAGCAATGGTGTTTGCACTGGTGCATGGCGTCAAAAGTGCGCCACCCAGGGAGAGAATAGAATAGCACCACATCTTAGTAGATATGGCTTCTGCTCTCTGCTGTTAGCGCAACGTTGCCCAGCAGTTTTACTTGCTGCTCTGTGCTGTTCGCGCAACGTGGTCCAGCATTTTTACTTGCTGTTCTGTGTTGTTCGTGCAACGATGGCCAGCAGTTTTACTTGCTGCTCTGTGCTGTTCGCGCAAATCGGCCCAGCAGTTTTACTTGCGGCTCTCTACTGTTCGGGCAACGCGGCCCAGCAGTTTTACTTGCTGCTCTGTGGTGCATGACATCTATGTAAATCTGGGCCTTGGTGTTTCTAGGAAGACTTGATTCATCTTGGTCTCCGAGTAGCTGAGTCCAGGAGCTATGACAGCCCAGATGTTATATGTTGTGCCTTCAACTGCTGTACTGTTTCTTCACAGCGAGAGGCTTATAAATATGGACTGTAGTATAGAAACATGGCCAGTGCACTTTGCTAATCAATGAACATTGTAACTGTACAGTATGCAGTAGCTGCATTTGTATAAAATAAATTTGGCCCAGCAGAACCATATATTCCTTATGTGTACAAAGTATGACCTTGTTTCCATTCAACTAATTCAGTAACATATACCTTTCTCTAATTTAATTGTGCACCAGTGGAACTTTTCAATGTGTCAGTCCTGCAGTGGCCAATCGGGGAATGGCTTCTGAGATATATATTTATTTTTATGTGCCAAATTTTCTGGTATTTTTTTTAAAGTTTAAGTTTATTGAGAAAATTCTGAATAAACATAAGAAAACTTCATATATAATGAGATACAACATAATAAGATTATAATCTTCAGCAATTAACAATTTATGAGAAGGGAAAAAGGAGAGGAAAACCGGAGAGGGAGTTGGGAAGGGAGAAAGAAAAAAGGGAAGGAAAAACAATATAATATTATGTCATCAAAATTTGAAATAACACCTGAATTCAATCTCTATAAGCATGAAAAAGGTGGTTTAAAATATATAGAGTAACTATAATTAAACAATACAATGAACGGAGTAATCATGAGAGCATATGTGAGTGAAATAAAAAGACAACAATTACATCAAGCAGTTTTCCGGACTTCATCGGAAGAGTTAACTGGTGTAGTGTTAGCAAGGCAATGCATGTTAGATATGAGGATAGTGGGAGCCATAAAAAATCTATTTTAATGGAAAGAGATATGGGAGTAACATAGTTAGTGTCCATTCTATGATGAAAACAAACAACATTCCACCATGCTCTGAAGGTGACTTTGTCTGCCTTTTTCCAATTAGAGGTTATCAAGTGGAAGGCTATTGCTAATAATAAATCAACTAGTTTGGAGTTGGGAGTTGGAGTAGGCCAAGAAGATTATAAAGATCCTAAGAAAATGTTAGTATGTGAAAAAGAGATTTGGGTTTTAACGATTTTGTTAATTTGAGACCAAACTAATTGCCAGAAACGAGAAGTGGGAGGACAATCAAAAAGCATATGCTTTAAATCAGCAAGCGCACAAGGACAGGAAGATTCTGGAGAGATAGAAGCTAACTTTGCGGGAGTGAATAAAATACGTTTATAAATAAAATACAGGGTTTGAGAGGTGTTAGCAGCTCTGGATGTCTTATGAATTTGGTTAACCTACAATATACAAAAGGAAACCATTCACTATTTGGATGCTCAGATTCGCAAATCATTTCATAACCAGTTTCACACAGCGTTTACACTAAACCCACAGACCAGAATAGCATTTTGGCTTACTCCAGCTTTCAGCCTAGGAGCTTGATTAGGAACTTGCCAGACTCCCAATTTATAAGGATACGAAGAATCTGTTCAGATCCTGATGTCAGTACCATGAAGCTTGAGGAATATGCACAACGATTTCAAGCTTGTGGCTATCCAGATGATATCATACAAGATGGCTTACGTAAGACCCTTACCAAGTCCCGCAATGAACTATGGCAAAAACAATATTCTCAGAAGGACTCACGAATGGTATATGTGTCTAAATATTCTACGGTGTCACAGTCTGTCAAAAACATCATAACTAGTCATTGGGAACTACTGCAAAACGAACAAGAATTCAATGGTATACTTGTAGAAAAACCTCTTTTTGCTTACACCAGAAGGAAGAATCTACACTCCCTGTTAGCATCTCAACACATAACCCAGAACCATGAAGAACAGTTGGGGACCAATAAAAGGCAATAATTGTATCTATTGCAATAACGTCATTGTTGGAAACACTTTAACACACCCTTTATCAGACAAAAAGATCAGGCTTAGACACACCAGTGATTGCAATTCTTCAAATGTGATCTACTGTATTAAATGCCCGTGTGGGAAAGCCTATGTTGGTAAGACCGAACGTGAACTTAAAATCCGGATCACAGAACACAAAAGTAAAATACCCTCAAAGAGTACAACTTCCAGTATAGCTACTCACTGTGATGATGCTAAACACACTAGATACCAATTACGGTTTCAAATCATTGAACAACTGATTGTAAAACCAGGCATGGATACCAACAAAATTTTGCTTCAAAGACAAATTTTTGGGATCAAAATGCTAGGTACAATGTGCCCTGTAGGTCTTAATGACCATTTAGACATGAGTTGTTTTCTATAACAGTACTGTACTGTTAACCTGTGTATTATTCATTTTTTTAGCCTTGTTTTCATTTGCATGTTCACAATAGGTGGAGGTATCCTTGCACTATGTCTGCCCATATTCACAGTTTTCATCTACTGACTTCATTCTGCATTATTCGTAGTTCTTCAGTCGTCGTTTCACATTTATTCCTCTGGCCAACAGTTGACCACTTTTTCACCCACACTTGTGCATGATTTACTGTAGTGATAGGTAGTTATTGCACATTTGATTTCAGTCCGGTTTTAATCTTTGGTTCTTTTCAGCAGCAGTATTTATGGTTAGGTCGAGTCCTTGTTGGTAGTGATGGTGAGGTCATTTTGTTTTTTACTGACATACATTACGGTTCCTTTCAGAATGCAGTATGTGTTTATATTGCTGTGTTTCATTAAGCACTTCATCCTTTCTACTTGAGTAAGATGGCGATCGCGCACCGACTCAAGTCTGTTTTTTAGCTCATTGAACATACTTGAGTCGGCGAGTAACTCGCATGCAGTCCACTTTCTAGCTTTGTGAACTGTGATTTGCTGCCAGCAGTTCTGGAAACACGTTCAGTTTGGTTTAGTCTGCGTTCAGGTAAGCGGCTCGACTTTTTGTTTGGATTCATTCTTGTTGGTCGTCTGTTGGTCGGTTACCGGTCTACAGGTACCCGGGACTTTCGGTTGCTCTATCATCACGCATAAGCTTTAGGAGCGAGCGCCCGTCATTTACTGGTGAGTGTTTGGTATCACACTGTATACTTTATGTCCCCATTTATATCGATTGTACATGGTAGTTTACGGTCCGTTGGCGGTTATGTTGCAGCTTTCCACCTTCCTCAGTGTTGTGAAATTCAGCAGACACAGCTTTGATCTTATCCCGATGTTTCTTTAGGTAAGCATATGCTTGAACCCACCAGTATGACGTTGACTGCTGGCACCATTTTTTGTATTTATTTATTGGAGCTTTCATTTTTCCAGAATCGGATGCTGAGATTGAATGTTCAGCCAGGTATTCCTTTGATATATCTTTGTGGTTTCTGGCGAGTCTTTTATTAACAATTTAGAGCACTTTTGGTTCATTTTGTGGTCACTTTGGCTCCTTTATAAAAAAATACTGTTCGTGTTTTCTGTGTTGCATACCTCCACTTGAATATTGCACTTGGGTGACCTTTTCCTTTTAAACAGATACACAGGATTCCTCATCGATGTAATCTTTCAAAAAATCTTGTATTGTGTAGAGCCAAGATGTTGGTATCCACGTGTTGTTGTCTTTAAATAACCAGTCAGTCAAGTTTTGGTGACATCAATGTTTTTTTTCCACAGGTCGCCCCTGACGAAGGGACGTCCCAGTCCTGAAATGCATTGGGCTCTCTTTTAAGCATTTCTGTATTATTCTTTTCTGTGCTGTTCATAATATTATGACCACACAGTCATTGTGATATGTGATATCATTGTTAAAATTTCTTATGCTCTTGAAACTAACATGCGGTATGTTCTGTATAAGAGAATACAATACAAAACAATTGTGATGCAATCATATTGGTTTATGCATCTTATTTTTGAATTGTAATTTTGATTATCATAGGGTCTGGTTGGACTCCGAGCACAGTGCACAGTGTATACTGCCACGGCGATCAGTATTAGGTTTTTTTTTATGAATCTTTAGCCACAGCTTATCCCAAAAGGGGATAGGCCAACATTCAGCTAAATCATTTTCCCAAGCCAATTCAGCCTTTCCTTTGCCTCTAATAGAGAAGAGAAATAAACATTTATATAAAGAAGAAGCTGATGTGGAAGCTGATAGTAAAGGAAAAATAGTGGAGCATCTGGATGGAGGAGTGTAAATAGACGGTAAAGAATGAAGATACTGGGAAAGAGAGGAACAAAGTAAAACATATTTAGCCTTACAAGAGGATGGTAAAGAACATTTTGATTGGAGATCCAAAAAGGATATAGGAATGTTATTGATTATTAGTTGAGAGATCCAGAGCAACCATTTGAGTCTCCACGTTTTCCAATAAATGGTGCGATTGTTAATGCGTAATAAATTATTATGCCAAATGGGCTGTTGATCTAACGAGGACGATGACAGATAGGAAGAAGGAAGATGAGGTGCATGGATTTTATGTGTATGAGAGATGACTGGAGAACGAAAAAGAGAGTTATTGTTAGTAAAGGCAAGAGATTCTTTGAATTCAAAAGGGGATAGAAAATATTTTTTTATATTCGACCGAATAGGAGGATGAATATGTTGATCATCAGAGAGCCAGCGAGAAGATTGTTTTAAAGAAAAGGCATAGTGATATGATTTAAAGTCAGGAAATTTAAGGCCTCCAGATGACTTTTCCGCCTTTAGAGCTGATACAGCAATTCGAGGAGACTTGTTTTTGTAAAGGAATTTGGTTAAAAGAGAGTACCTTTATTTAAAGTAGATTTCAGGAATATGAACCAGAATCATAGAGAGAAGATAAAGAATCAAAGGAGAGAGCATCATCTTGATGGAGTCTAAACGTCCCCACCAAGAGAGAAAGAGTGGGTGCCAGCGATCAATAGATTCAGATAGAGTCTTAATAATAGTATCAAAATGTATCTTTAATGTTTCTAGGATATTTGAAGAGAACCACAAGCTTAGATATTTTATTTTAGAGGTTTGCCAGGAAAAACCTGTTTGTATGAAGTCTTGTTTGAGACATAGAATATTTAGAGGAAGGACCTCACATTTGTCCGAGTTAAGACGATAACCAGATAATTGAGAACATTTTTCAATTTGAGATAAAAAAGAAGGAATGGAGGTAGACGGATTAGAACAATATAAAAGAATATCATCTGCATAAATGGACAATTTGACATGAGAGGAATCTAGTTGGAAACCAGTAATCTTATCATCTAACCTAATTTTAGTTAAAAAGTGTTCTAAAGCTGTTATGAATAAAAGAGGAGAGAGGGGGCATCCTTGACGCACTCCTCTGAAAAGTGGAAAATAATCTGAAGTGGTGCCATTAACAAAAATAGAAGCTCTGGGACCTGAGTATAATATAGAAATAAGAGATATTAGTTTAGGAGGAAATCCTATCCATTTTAGTGCCTGAAACATGAAATCCCAACCAATTCTATCAAATGCCTTTTCTGCGTTCAATACCATAGCAGCAATAGTGTATTCAAGAGAGAAAGCTTTACTGAGAATTAAAAAATACTTTAGAATTGTCAGATGACAGACGACCTTTTACAAATCCCGATTGTTTGGGGCCAATAAGATTAGGTAAAATAGGATCAATGCGAAGAGCCAGGATTTTTGCAAAAATCGTATAATCCAGATTGACTAAAGAAATTGGCCTATACTTTTTGCAGAGAGATGGATCTTTATTCTCTTTAGGTATTAAACAAATCATAGCCTCTTGAAAGGTTCCAGAAGAAGAACACTAGTGATAAAGTCATTGTAATGTGATAAAAGATGAGGCATTAGGAGATTTGCAAAATGAGCATAAAATTCAATAATGAATCCATCTGAACCCGGGGCCTTCACTCTTTTCAGTAGCGAGATTGTGCGTGTAATTTCAGATATAGTGATATCAGTTTGTAAAGAAGAAAAGTCTGTATCATAGGGCGAAGGAGGTTCAATAGACTGAAAGTAAGTAGACAAATCAGTCGGATTTGGTTGGTGTTCAGGGGTATATATATTTTTAAAAAAAGAAACAAATTCATTTAAAATATCATTGTCTTTAAAGAAAGATAAACCAGTTTCATTCCGTATAGATTCTATTTTGGTCCGTTCACGTTGAATTTTCAAGTAATTCGCTAACAATTTCCTCATCTTATTTTGGCCTCCACAAAATCGAGCACTGCTTTTTAAAAGATAAGAGGAAGGGGCTTCAGTAGATACTTTATTAAAAGTGAATTTTGCTTCGATAAGGTTCTTTATCGCAGATTCAGAGTTCGAGGGGTAGTAAGTATATTCAAGTGGTTTGATTTTGGCAAGCAACTGGGAGTTTTTATCTTCAAAAGATTTTTTCTTTTGTGAAACAAACTTTATATTAAAGCCTCTGGCGGCAGCTTTAAAAGAGTCCCAAACCATTACGGGAGAAGAATCCGGGGTAGAGTTAAAAGAAAAGAATTCAGAAGCAAAAGAGGTGAATTGGCTTGTAAAATTAGGATCAGATAACAACACATTGTTAAAACGCCATCTACCTGCATGGGGGGAAAAAGGAATTAACTCAAAATCAACAAAAACTGGAGCATGGTCTGATATTAAAATAGAGCCAATTTCAGAATGGGAAACTTGTTGAGATAAGGATTTACTAAAGAAGAGATAGTCTATACGGGATTATGAGGGGTGAGGAGGAGAGTAAAAGCTGTATTCTCGAGTAGCAGGCTTGCAGAGCCTCCCTATATCAACTAGGGATTTGCGGTGAATGGAGGAAGTAAATTGTGAATGCATTTTTGTGTTAGAGAATTTAACAGAAGAGTGTCTGTCTAATATAGGATCAAAAACCTGATTTAAGTCCCCAACAAAAATAATATATTCATCATCAAACAAAAGTTTATCAGATATATGCATCCAAAAAGTAATATCCACATTGACTTGTGCATATACGTTAAAAAGAACTAGAGGTATTTAATTTATAAGAATTTTGACAATTACCCAATGACCTTCTAAATCAATTTCTTGATGGACAACTGAAATCTGATATTTTTTATGATACAAGATAGAGACTCAATTTTTCCTACCTAGAGCAGGGGAAGAAGAGACATTGCCTACCCAACTTCGTTTCAATTTAGATGCTTCAGTGTCAGATAAATGTGTTTCATGAATTAATGCAATATCAGCATTTAATCTAGCTAATTGTGTTAATACCCATTGTCTTTTAATAAGGTTATTTACTCCTTTAACATTCTAAGTTACAACTCTAAAAATAAACCATCAAATTGAACACAAACAGTTATTATGCAAACAGTATAAGAATTAGGATTATTTCTAAATGAAAGAAAGGAATTAGATAGGAAAAGATTGAGAAAGAAATTCAGGAATGTGGAGAGGGAGGAGAGAGACATAAGAAGACTATTGTAAGGTATAGAAAAGTGATAAAAGAGAAGGATAAAGGGGAGAAACAGGAAAGGCGAGAGCTGACGGAGAGCATAACACGGAACAAAAATACAATACAAGTCCAACATTTGACATTAAAGAAAAATGTCAAAAAGACATACCACAAAAAAACAATGAGATTGAGGATGGTGGAACCACATGAGGAATGCAGCACACCGGACTGAAGACTTCATGAGGACGCAGCAAAGAGAGAACGACATCCAGGCATACATGAAGATAACATAAATGAAAGGATCACAAAAACGCATCTAAAGAATCCAAAAAGAAATAATATTAACAGCGGGTCTCACAACGGAATAAAGCTGGAAGGAGGATATAACAGAAACCATGACATAAAATCACTTGAATATTCAAAATAATTATGCTCGAGGGATGTCTATAGATTCATCTCTACAAGAGTTCAGGAATTGTTGAAGCAGCGCTGGATCTTCATAATCTGTCGTTTTGTTGTTATAAGTTACTTTGAAGAGGCAAGGGTGGAACAAGCCACAACGAGCATTCAAAGAACAAAGAGCAGGCCTCATCTCCAGAAACTTCTTCCGACGATCCCCAGTAACTTTGGCGTAGTCTTGCGCTAAGAAAAGATTAGAGCCATTCCAAATAATCTTCCCTTTCTGTTTGGCAGCCTGAATAACTTTAAATAGATCTGTATATTCTAAAAAGTACAAGATAACACCCCTAGTCTTTGTTGAAGAGGAAATAGAAGAACGAGAAATTGGACCTCTGTGTAGGTAAGGAACTTGGTCAGTGACTACTTTAACTGAAGCAACTTTTTTTCTCAATATCCTCAACTTTTTGTTCAGTGTGTGACCAGTTATCTTCAAGATTTTGAAGATGAGAATTGGTTTCTGCCATGTAGGGTTTGAGTGAACTAATTTCCTCAAGTAAAAGCTCCAAAGAGATGGAAAAGGAAGTATTGGTGGGAGAGGGAGGATTTGTTTTCACTCGTTTTCCTGGTGTAGAAACAGAAGTAGAGGGTAATTTAGAAGAGATTTTAGAGCTTGGGCAAGAAGTTTGGGAGGAGGAGCTCTTCGTTGTAGAAGTGTCATTTGGTTCGTCTTCCATAGTGTCCTGTAGTACACTGAATGGATTAATATCCTCCAAAGACACGCTGGATGTATTAATTTGCTGAGAGTCATTCCAATTGTAGCGTATCTTTGCCATTAAAAAAAAAATGAGAGGAGAGAAGAATAGTAAAACAAGCTCTAAAATCTAAAATGGCGGTCAAAAACGTGTGTAGAAAATGCTAAGTTGAAATTCCTATAGATGACAACCAAAAATCAGCATACTATTAGAAGGAGTCCAGTAGTAACAGCATATGATCTTTTTTGAAGAGAAAGCACTGTTTTAAAATGTATTGTGGGGCAAAAAATAAACGGTATACATAGGGAGCAGTAGACACAACAAAATGGCGGCCGTTTCTCAGCCGCAATCTGCAAATGTTAAAAAAACCTAAAAACAACATGAATCCTCTTCCTCCAGCTATAAACAGAACTCTCATTTCAAGCCTCAAGCGCTTTTTAAGAAAATGTGGTGTTTTAACTTGAAGCAGGAAATAAGCAGTAGACAAGGGGGTTTGTGACAACATCAAAATGCCGGTCGCTTCTCAGCCGTGATCGGCAAAAAGTCTACGCATAGCAAGTTTCCTCTTACCCCAGTTGTCTGCAATGATGACAGAATCTAAACCTCAGGCGTTTTTGAGAAAACTGTGCAATGTTAAAATGTGATGTGAAGCAGGAGATAGGCAGAGAACATGGGGATCAGTAGCAACAACAAAATGGCGGTCGCTTCTCAAACGCGACCGTAAGCAGCAAAAATCCGAAAAACAACATGTTTCCTCTCAACCCCTTCATCCGTAAAGCTCTCATTCCAAGTCGCAAGTGTTCCGCTGTTGAATGGTACGGCTTTGAAGACCGGGTGACCGTTTTAATACCTGGAAGGCTACTGACGGAGCTCCTCAGAACGGCGGCCATTTCCTCTGGTACCTTAGCTACGCCCCCCCTTTTCTGGTGTTTTTACTTTTCAAATCTAGTATATTGCACATCTCTTTGCTGTGCGTGGCTGCTCTAAACGTTAATTAATAGTGAAGACTATCCATAAACATCATTGTAAAATGAGGCTCACTCAGGCTGTATTAAATCAGACATGGTGTCCTCATGCTCTGGTTTGCACCAACATTGAACATAGGGCTACAGTGTCACACCACTGGCAGTAATGTGCTATAAAATATACAATATTCATCCTTGGGAGGGGAATAACAGGTAGGTCTGTTATGGTAAGGAATGAGGACCGAGTGCACTGTTTGGACCTTCTGAAACAACGGCAGGACTCCGACCGGGTCAAACAGTGATTTTAAGAGTGTCACACCATAAGCCCCAAAGCAGAAACAAATTGTGTTAAAGTTTATTTATTACTGTTTTATTTTTTCAGCACACCTTCCTGAACTTATTGGCAGCAGCAGGGAGCTGTGCACTTTAAAATGCGCATGTCTGTTTGGCCGGCCATCGTGGGATGCCCAGCCAGACATGCTCATTTTAAAGCTCTCTAACCTAGCTGTTTTAGACAGCTGGATTAGAGAAAGCACGGGCTGCCAGTGCTCTTAGGAGCACTAAGAGAGCCTGCTCTATCCAATCCTGGTGCTGCTTTCATGCTGTGAAAGCAGCGCCATGATTGGGTAGTTCAGTTTCTTACATCGGGAGCTTCCTTCAAGACACCCGAGGGAGGAGGACGTCAACCTGTGGAGGTAAGTGAATGTATTTTATTTTATTTTTTGTACCCCCCATCGCAGCAACCTGGGTACAAGCTAGCTGCCACTGACAAACACAAGCTTGTAGGGGAATGAAGGTGAATTCAAGACTTGATTTCAACTACCAGAAGGCGTGAGGGCTTGGGAAATATTCAAACTGTGTAGCCTGTAGGAAAATGGAGAGATATCTGGGCTTAAAGCGGCCTATTAGAAGATTGGCGGGCCAGTACAAAGTCAGAAACTTGCAGGCTTCTTGGAAAAGCAAAACATTTCAGGACATCCTGAAAATATGAAAGGTTGGAAGAGCTGATGAAAAGTCAGAGTGTGAGTGGTCCATTGGTAACAGACAAATTTCAGGATATCATGCACCTCGGATAGGTTTATAGGTATGTGACAGAGTTGTGAGGTAGAAGGCCTCTAAGAAAAGGGAGAGCATAATACATTTAGGGCAAGTATGCGTGAGGTAGCCCATAAAGAGCTGACCCATTAGTCCCTGGCCCAGATAACATTTATATGAGCAGCAAAGGGGACAAGTTAGCTAAAGGGGATGGAATCCCATAAGAGCCACCAAGAGTCAGCCTACAATACCAGATGAGTAAAGCAACCAGGAGCAAGCAGCAGCGGAGAGGGCCTTAGGTAGAACCAAGGTTTGAGGACAAAGAGGTAGAGAGGTGTCGTCCCGAGGCCAGGGCAGCTGACTTCAGAGCACAGGGTTCACGGTTTGATCCCCGGCTCTGGCGGCTGCCCAGCTCAGCACCATGTTACTCTGGGCAATAGCTCACTAAATTTCCACGATGGCCCCCAGTACCTTGAGACCCGTAAGGGTGAGTAGTTCACCCTTTACAAATACAGATTTAAGGTGAAGCCAAATGGACAAAGTGGTGGCTCAAGGAGCTTAGCCATGTGAGCTATTTGCTGAAAACTGGGGCTAGGAACATGGACATGGGGGAGTCTACAAGGAACAGTTCTACAAAGTGCTGGATCAATTAAACCAGGGGAAAATGGAGGTAAAGTTCAACACTTCCACTGAACTTGAAAAATGTATCTTGGTGAGTCGACTGGCACACTGTTGAGCCTGAAGAGTTTTACATGCAGTGTTGAACTATCACTGTGTACTACACTTCAGCAAACAAATTATGTGCTGCTCTGAAACCAGAAAGGAGGCATATTTACTGATTGTCCTGCTGTTGCTGCTGTTATTCCCTGTGCTGGTGCGAAACAGGCTGCCTTGCACAACCTTACACCATGGCACAGAGGCGGGTGAACTAGTATGGTATGGAAGCATATCATTCCAGACAAATTCCTAGGCCTAGAAAAATCAAAGAATGATCCACATATTGGATGTGTTCTGTGCACTGCAGCACACATTCAAAAGGTTGTTTGCTGGCAAAATAAACACATTTGTTCTTGGTTAATTACCAGCTTCCTGTATGCTTTTAATGCAAAGTTCGGTCTGGATGACATAGTAGATCTAGTTTTTCATTGAACGCTATAGGTATTTGTTTCGACCCATCCAGCAGTGTTTAATTTGAGCCGGTGTTTTCCGGTGCACAGCACTGGCACTTAATCACCAACACCAGCACTTTTCATGAGTACCAGTTAAGGACACATTCATTTATGGTGAGATTTAGTGATTTACCCAGAATCACAAGATGTGGAGCCAACACCAAGACTTGAACCTGATTACCCGCTCCAAAGACGGCAGCTCTTGCCATTATACCACATCCTCTCAGCCCTTTCGTGCTAGGTGGTCGGTTCTGTTTTAGGTGACACTAACAGAAGAAATGGGCTGATGCAAGCTGCGCCCTGACGAGAAACCCGGCACGTATTTATTTTTACCAATTAACCACTGCCACCCAATGTAAACGCCCCAGTAATGCCCCTGTGATGCAAAGCCATGACACCCTACGCAAAGCAGTGCACAGGGGGTTTTGCACTGCGAAAAGGGCATCTTTCCAGCACAACAGCCTTTATGCTGGATAGTAAGTAGCATTCGTGACTACACATTTTTGCTATTTATCAATTTCGAGTGTAGATTTGCCCCTAATTATAGACATTCATGTCTTAATTCCCCTTCAAATCATGGTAGTAGTTTAGTTTATTGCACAGTTAATTAAAACCAATGTGATACAGTACACAATAAGGAAGTTAAAATGCTCATAAAAACATGCGTTTAAGATCAATTCTATACTATAGTGCGATAAGCATAAGCGATTCAGCATAAAAATTATTTTGTTTGCCGGCCTCCCACATTAGGACGTTCTGTACTTCTCATCCACTTTGTAGGCCTGTTAGTCTATTCGTGTTTCCCATAAAATTCATTAATTTTGCAACATAGATGATTCATCAATGTAACTTAAATCGTATGTCCTGTTTATAGATTATTCATGGGTCAGTTTTTGGTAGTTTTTTTTCCAATGCTTTTAAAAATTTCACGAAGCTGCAGCTCAGCTGAGGGTCCTGTGCTGAGAAGCAGGTTAGCACTGCACTCCTTCGTGTGCGTACCCCCTGTAGAATAAAATGGCGTTTCAGCAGGAGCTTCCTTTCTTCTTGCAGTTCTTCACACGAGCATAGCAGGTGCATCATGTCTTCAGCCCCAATGCCGCATAGCCTGCATAGTGTTCCTGCTTTCGATCTCAGCCAGTGAGGGAGGTGTAGGATACATGGTAACAGGCCCAGTCTGTAACTTAAAAAGGACAGTTTTTTCTTGTATAACCTAGACCGAGATAAGGCTGGGAGGCTTGTGTCAGGTATGTGTTTAATACCATCCATGCGTGAGATCTTTTTGATAGGGTGGCTTTATCCTGGACCCATGACTGAAGCTTGATCGATTTCTTCACCAGTTTGTTGACTGATTTGTGATCTGCAGTCAAATCATGGGGTGGAGCCTCATGCAACAGGATTATCATGTGTTAAGTTACTACTAGTAACTTTTTTATACATGGGTGGAGAGCTCTTCCACTGCAATGAAGATCTTACTATGGGAAAGTGCAGGGAAATTATTAAAGTTTATTATTTTCAAAAAAAATTATTAAAAATATTTTAATATATATGTAAATAATTGTTTCTTAAAATAGACCTACTAACATAATTTGGTATAATGCATTAACGAATCAAATGAGTTGTATATTAAATGATTAGTATTAATAATTAATTTAAATAGATGAATTTAATTTATAAGTAAACAAAATCTCACCCTCAATAAAATATTTATTTTGGCTTACTAAGAAGTAAATTGTGTTAGAAGTTATGTGTTGCTTTAATTTAGGTTGTTTTTTAATGTTTATTTGTACTTTTTAATTGAGTTTATTATTTAATTTTTAAATAATACAATTATTAATTTTGTAATATTATTCATACGCAATGCTTAAACATTTTAATTAATTTAACATTTGTTCCTATGGGATATTATTTTATTTTCATGTCTCCACGGTTATCTAAGGAAGTGTGTTGCAGTCCCTGTGAGTGGCCATGTGTGATGCGTGACTTGGTCCAAAGCTGGGCTGGAGACTTAGGGGTGTAATACCTCAGGAGAGTAGTTTGTGTATAGCAATTGTCTTACTCTTCTGTGGGTATTTGTTTGTACTAGCATGTCCCTAAACCCCTAGTTAAGTTTCCCTAAATCCCTCCCATTCAGTAGTAAGTATTCACCGTTTTCCCTACACCCCACTTGTGCTTCCCAGATATACTAGAAAAAGATATACTGAAATTTGTGGAACTCTCTAACGTCTGTGCAGAGAACTAGCACACAGAAAATGTAGGCAATGCAAAGGTAGAGTGTCAGAAATTGGGATACTGGTTGAGGGGGGTTGAAACCCTTCTCAAGCATCAACCACAATTCTTCACATGGTAAAGTCACAAGCAAACCCTAAATTAACCGTGGCTCAACCTTCTGGTAGCTTGTCACGCAGAGTAGTCAGCCTTAAGTCAGAGGCAATGTGTAAAGTATTTGCGCAATACTTCAAACACTAATACAGAGAAAGCGAACCATAAAAGGAGCCCATACCACATTTATCAAAAATAGAGTAATTTATCATTAAAAAAAGCAAGAACAAAATGACAAAAATCCAAATAGTAGATCCAGAGATATTCAATTTCAAGCATAGAACCTCGGATTCTCGTTCGATGGCCAACTAAACTTTGCAGGACAAATTAATCTTGTAACATTTTCTGGCTTTTTTCTACTAAAGACCCTGTGCAAAATGTTGCCTTTTATTTCCTTCGCTCTCAGGAAATACGTTAAGTCGCACTAATTCTCTCACGAATTGACTACTGCAATGCACTTTTTCTGGGCATAGATAAACGCCAACAGGTGAAATTGCAATCCCTTCAAAATGGCGCAGCATGAGTGCTGCTCAATATCCCCAAATACCAACATATCTCTGACATTATTTGAGAGCTTCATTGGCATCCGGTGAAGCAGTGCATTGAGTTCAAGGCGCTATGCTTGGTGCATAAAGCATTATATGGTGGAGGGCCATCCGACCTTCAGAATCTTTTTCAATGGCACTCCCCACAGCTGAATCTTAGATCGGCCAATAAAGGACTAGTCCAGGTCCCTAAAATCCAGGAGGCTAGATGGGGAGGTAGATGCCTTTCCTATCAAGCATCCACGCTTTGGAATGAATTGCCGATCAACATTAGGCTACAACCCACTAGACCATGGTTTACGAAAATGCTTAAGACCCAGCTATTCCCTCAATAGGAAAGAAGCTCTATCACTCAATTCTTAACACGTTTCCTTGCTCATCAAGCACCAAAACGCCTCGGCATTTGTGCGCTCTACAAATCCCTTACGTACTTACTTACTGCAGATTGAGCGGAGGGACATAACTCCTCCCCCTGTTGTTTCATTTCCGGTGACCGTCTCCACTATTTAGGTGATATGAAAGCCCAGACGCGCAGCGGACGTGCACAGTGGGTGCCCCGCTGGCACGCCGAAGGCACACCAAAGGCAAGCCCGTCTGCGCCCATCCGTGGCCGGAACACAGCCAGCACCATGCATGATGCCCAATTCCCCACCGATGCGGAAATTCCTTGGACCAGGGATGATCTGTTGGCGTGCAGAGGTAAACTTTGCCCTAGGGCACACGCTATAAACCTGGCCAGTGAAGTACTGCCCAGCATTTGCACTGGTTGCCACTCGGAGCTTGAGAACTCCACAGAGTACTTAGGGAACAGTGTCAGGGAATGCTTAAATAGAGGTGGGCGAAGCAACCATGCTGACATGATTAAGGCATGCCTAGTCAACTGTATATCTCTGATCAGGCATGCTGAGGACATAGGGCTCATTTTAGCAGAGAATGCTTGAGATGTCATGTTCTTGACTGAAACGTGGCTGAAAGAGGACAGTGTTTCAGCAGTGGCCTTAGCCGTTCCGCCTGCTTTTAAAGGGAGAGTGGGAAAAGGGGGTGGTAGCCATTATTTTTAAGGACTCTTGGGAGCTGGCTTCTTCTGCGCTGCTTAATATGGAGGGATTAGAAGGGCTTAATTTTTGTTTTAAAATTACCCGTTAACCTCCTTTTCTGGGCTTCTAATTTATAGACCTCCGGACTGTGCTCCAAACATAATTCCTGATCTCTGCAATTACATTTTCCCAGAATTCGTTATTGGATTCGAATTTTACTGTGTTATGGGATTTTAATCTACACGTGAATGACCCTAACTGTGCCCAGGCAGCTCAGTTTGTCTTATTCCTCTCTGGTGCCAATCTGATGCAACACGTTACTCTTCCCAGTCACAAGGCAGGGCACTCTCTTGACCTCTGGTTTTCCAACATCCCGTCCTTGATCACCGAGGTCCCTAGCCAATTGGTTTGGTCTGATCATTGTTAAATTCCATTCTTTTTTAGTCTGGATAAACCTGGTCAGAGCAGGAGTAACAGTTATTTTGTTAAAGAAGTTGGGAAAAATTGACAGCTGCGTTCCTAGATTCAGCTCTACAGGCCAGTCAACCATCAGTATCTAAAGATCCAAATGTGGATACTCTGGTGTGGATTGCTGCGGCTGTGGAGTCTATTGCCCCCGCAAGAGTTACAAGATTAACGAGGCATTCCCCCTCAGCCCCTTGGTTTTCTGAGACTCTTAGTGCATTCAAAAGCAGGTGTAAATGCCTGGAACGGCAGTGGAGGGTGAATTACAGTGAGATGGCTAAGGTCTCATATAAGGTAGCTTTGAAAGAGTTGCATAAATTGATAAAAGAAGCTAGGAGGGACTATGTAGCGAGTTGTATTCACAAGGCAGATAATTCCAGTAAAGAATTATTTAAGGTTGTTAACTCCTTTGCTGAAACCAAGAGAACTGGAGATTGTTGTGCAACCAGCCTCTCACTGTGTGAAAGTATTTCTGACTTTTTTGATAATAAAATTTGGAAGATCTACAATTCCTTCTCAGTGACAGTGGAGGCAGAGAAAACAGATGGGACGGGGTGTGGCACGCTTGAGCCTTCCCTTACAAATTTTTGTCCCCATCTCACAGCAGGTAGTGCTGACGGAAATCCAGAGATGCAAGTTGGTGGCACCGGAAGACCCTTGCCCCCCTAAACTGTGGAAAGTAATGGCTCACTCTCTTACCCAGGTGTTGACCCACATATGGAATACATCCCTTGCATCTGGCAACATACCAGACATTTGGAAACATGCCACACTTCTCCCCTGAGAAAAAAACAAATTTGGATCCAGGGGAATTGAGCAACTATCGACCGATCTCTCTGCTTCCTGCGCCAGCAAAAATGTTGGAAAAACTGGTGCAGCAACAATTGACCAACTTTATTGAGAGACAGGGCATTCTACATGATACCCAATCTGGATTCCTGTCTGGTTTTAGCACTGAGACAGCTTTATTAGAGGTGGCGGAGTCAGGAAGAAGGTCGGTGGATTCAGGGGAGTCAGCAATGCTGGTGTTCCTGGATCTTTCCGCTGCATTCGATATGATAGACTACACCTTGCTGGCTCAGAGACTCCAGGAGATGGACATTGGGGGCTTGGCAATAGCCTGGTTGAAGTCATTCCTTAACAATTGCTCACAGAAGGTCGTTTTGCAACCCCATCAGTCTGAACCGAAACATCTCTGGTGTGGAGTTCCTCAGGGTTCAGCATTGAGTCCACTGCTTTTCAATCTGTATCTGGCCCCACTGTTCTCACTGATAGCCAACTGGGGTGTGAAGACGATATCGTACACCGACAACACCCAGTTGGTTTTCGCCTTTAAAGAGCAGTCAGGGGTCTCCTTCATGAGTTTCAAGGGCTGTCTGATTGACATTGCCCTGTGGATGAATAAGAATGAACTCAAACTCAATGCTGAAAAAACGGAAGTGATATTCTTCGGCAAGGATTTGCCACCAGCACCAGACCTGTGGTGGCCGGCGGAAATGGGATAACCTCCTGCCCCTGCAGCCACTAGGAAAAATCTAGGCATAAAGTGGGAGGCCAATCTCTCTTTCTCGGCTCAAATCCAGCAGGTGGCAGCCACCTGTTTCAGCAAACTGAGAAATTTACGGAAATTTCTACATTTGCTGCCAGAGGATTGTCGGCAAATCATAGTCCACGCCACAGTGACATCCAGGCTGGACTATTCTAATGGCCTCTATTTAGGCCTGCCACTGTATCTAATCAGAAGACTGCAGATGGTACAAAATGCAGCTGCCAGACGGATTAGACGTGTACCATTCAATCATCATATCTCTCCACATTTAAAAGAGCTCCACTGGCTTCCGGTGGTCAAAAGAATTGAGTTTAAGGCGCTGACCTTGGCATTTTGAGCAAGGCACAGCAATTGTCCCAGCTATCTGAAACAACGGCTATGCTGCTACAAGCAGAATCGCTCTCTGAGGTCCAATTCACAAAATCTGCTCTTTACCCCTCGCTTTAAGAAAGCTCGCTTAGGTGGCAGATCTTTTACGGTCGGTGCTGCCAATTTATGGAAGTCCTTGCCAAGCAACTTTCGCCATATCTAATCAGCGCCATTCTTTAGGAAAGCAGTCAAGACCTGGCTCTTTAAGTCAGAGTAGGGGGATTAGGTCCCTGCTGTCGGTCTCTATCTGCATACTGCCTGCTGGTTTAGCACGGGGACACCTCTATTTGAGGTAGCTGTTTGCGCTTTATAAATGTCAGTATTGTTATTATTAAAACTTTTAGTAAAAAAAAGTACACAGCACCAACTGTAGGTATCTGGTTGCGCCGGTCCGGGACAAAGTCACAAGTTCAGGCCGACTGTGATGGAGCATGGGCTGACTTCAGGGACAAAGTTAGTCTCACTGAACAAGGTATCTTAAATCCTGGTTTTTGGAGTGTTGCGAGGATCCGCATCAATGATGCGTTGAGCAGCCAAAGCGATGCATCGGTTCTGGGATGTGGCGAGGCTGCAGTTCCAGGTCCTGCATCATCGTCGAGGAGCCATTTGACTAGGTATTGCAATGCGAAGTATGGCATTGAGAATGCACCGCACAGCAGAGGAGATGGATCCACAGAGCCTGGCAATGCACCTTAGGCCCCTTTCCATGGATTCAGGACCGGGGGGTGGCACCACTTTGCAGGGTAGACTAACATATGGCAGAGTCCAGGTGATGGTTCAAAGTTTTGAGGGCTTCTGTGCCTGAGGCTCTAGTCAGTAGGCCAGCCTTGGAGTCACTTTGGGGTTCCTGGGTTCAACAGATGGAGATCCAGGCATTATCACCTGGGCAAGAGGGCAGCAGGCAGCAGGTCAGCACAGCAGGGCAGCAGTCCTTCAGAGCAGCAGTCCAGCAGAGTGGCAGTTCTTTACGTAGCACAGCAGTCCTTCTTCCTGGCAGAGAATCCACAGGTTCAGAAGAGTCCTGAAGAGTTGACGCCTGAGGTCCAGTATGTATACCCAGTTTGGCCTTTCAAGTGGAGCAGAAGCTACCAACGGTCTCCATTTGAAGTCCCGAGGCATCCTGCCTTCCTTGTCCTGGCTCCAGACTAACTACAGGGGGTATGCAGCCCTTTGTGTGGAGGAAGGACATAGATTATTCAAGTTTAAGTAGGGCTGGACCCAGCTCCGCCCTCCCATCCTGCCAGTGATGGTCCATCTAGGCACACCTAAGCTCTCTATTGTGTGTTGCTGTCTAAGAAGAATAAACAAAGCCCTTCTGTCAGCTACACCCTGCCACGTTACCCAGAGACAGGCTACAGACACTAAGTGCTTATTTATGAGAGTCCTGCATCACTTTTGTAACACGTAAAGTTGCTCTCAATCCGATTTATGAAGCCACGCAAAGCCACTTTGCATGGCCTCATAAATATTCAGTAATGTACTCAGTTCCTGAGAGGCGTTGCATGGGTGTTGCAGTGGGTTTAACCCCCGCAACAGCCATGGATTTTGATGCTGCCCCCGATGTACAAAATCAATGGAACCTGAGGGTGCGCCATATCTGTATGCCTCCCGAGGTGAGGTGTAACGGAAAGAAATATGTTTATTTCTCCTCCTTTTGTCCCCTTTCTATGTGTGCTGCATTCTACAGCATACATAGAAAGAGGAAAACACCTCTTAGGATTGTTTTTGTGCAGGGAGGTGTCCCTTCCTGAACAAAAACAGTCCTGCATGCAATGTAAGGAACCTTCACCATGGTGCGAGGGTGCCTACATTGGCGCTAGACTTCAAAAACTGCGCCAGGCAGGGAGACAGGACAGGAATGCACTATATTGCATAAATATGATGCATTCCTGCTCTTTCACCCTGCCTTAGGGCAGTGCAGCAACGTGCCTTGCTTCGATGCCTTACGACAAAATCCCATACATGAGAGCCTAAATGGGTGAGGCAGGAAAATGACAACTTTCTAAAAGAAACACACAAAAGGTGATGGCAGGCTGCCTGGAAAAACTGGCAATCGCTCGGGGTAGCACTCCAACCAAATGTTCTTTTGCTCGGATTGTGTCGATGGCTTCTCAGCTGCTTTATTTAGTCGGCTCTTTAGCCTCCTTATTTCGCACTCTCACAATTGCGAGTGTGTGTCTCTGCCATTTTGTATTGTTTGTATGCCAACAATAGAGTTAGCTGGGAGAGATATTTGGAAAAGAAGATTTACCAAATGAAATCCTTAAAGATAATGGACCAAAATTTGTTTCATAGAAAATGGAAGACTTTCTTGTCCAAAACGGCATAAAACATAGGGGGTGCTCCTTGTACTATCCTGAAAGCAATTAAACCGTGGAGAGGGCTAATTGGGCAATAAAAGAGTGTGTGCAGTTGTAAATGCATGCAGGTATGAATTTGAAAGATGGTCTGCGAAAATTCCTATATCCCTACAGATTTTTTCCACATTCTGCAATGGGTAAAGCACAGTTGAATTATTCAGGGGTAGAAACGCAAACGCAGAAATATCATTTGGTTGGATGTATTGGGAAACAATTAGTAGTGTCCAATGGGAGTCTTAGAATTGTTTTTGCAGGGAAATGTTAGATTGAGGGGTATATACAAGTTCTCTGGTCTGCATAAAGTTGTAAAAGTGTTTTGTAATGTGATCAAGGTGAATGATGAGAAGATATGAATCTCAGTAGAGGTGTTTTTTAAGAGGTTGTGTATCATAAAAGTTATAATGACTGTCAGAATGTGTAGTGTAGTTCCTATAGTACCCCTGCAGGTCCTGCACTTTTGGAGAACATACACAGTGGGTCTGGTGGTAGACTAAATCTGTGCACCCCCACTGCGTATGTTAGCCGTGTTTGCATTAGCTAGCTCACAGTGCCACTAGAATCTCCTTTTATCAGAGAGATTTGTTTTTGTCAACCTCCGAACATAACAACCCTGATTCCTCAGACTCGTGGAAAAAATATACTACCTTTCACCCAGGCACTCGTGCTTGCTAATTCAGTCCTAGAGAGATGCACGGAAGAAACAGTTGAGCGTGTCTACAATAAGAATTAATTGCACCGTTGTTCTTCTAGTGTAAAATATATGTGGTGCTACACCTGTTACACAGTAGCAGAGATTTAGGATCAGCAGTACAGTGAATAAAAAGGAATAGTACAGTTCTACATTCTACAATAGTCATGAACATATACATGAAAATAAAATGCATTTATAAAATAAAGCGCATGCTCCTACAATGCCAGTCTAGATGTACCTAAGTGTACCTAGCATGTGAGTAGGTGCGAAAGAGCTAATAAGGCTAGGAGCCAAGAATCCTGCTAGGATTTAGTCTAACCCCATTACCTGAATAATGAGAGTGTGGGACCTTGTCCTTGGTCTCGAGTTGGACACCCCACAAGCGATGTTTAGACCACTGTCAGCTGGAGTGACTGCATGCAGGAGCCTCAGCGTCTCTGGTCAGTGTGTCGGTCAGTCTTGGTTCCCTCCAACTACTGATAGCAAGAGGTGCTGTATTTCTAAAGAGACCCTTTGTCCCTTGTGCGTGTGTTAGCCATTGTTTAGTATGAGGATGATGTAAGGGATAATCCTTGTGCGTAGAAAGGAGGAAGGTGAAGTATACCCCCTGGGTAGTATCCTCATATATTATTCATATGTGCTAAGGACGACGTCTTAGCAGTAATGATTGGGAAAACCGCTCCCTCTGCATGGAACTAGGTGAAAGGTTTAGTCCATAAAAGACGTTCAATGCTTATAAGGCGTTCTGTCCCTATAAGGCCTTCTATCCTTATGATGTGTTCTTGTCCTTATAAGTAGCTATGTCCCTAAAAGGCTTGTTCATGTGAAATGTAGGGGAGATGATGTAGGTAAAAGAGTACAATGTTCCCTGGACCTATATTAGAGTACCTATATGAAACATAACAAATGCTTCTCTCTGTGTTTCTCTGCACCATTATGAACTCTCTATTTTGATGGTGTCATGATATGTTATCTTTCGGTTTTTGTTTTCATGATGCCTTATCTTATTGTGTTTCATTATTTCTCTGTTCTCAAATTGGGAGATATGTGGCAGCAACTGAGTTATCAGTAAATGTAGAGTAGTAGAATTTTGGTGTGGGCATGTCAGGTTGGTAATGATCTGACTTGGCATTATATTCGGAGTCAGTTGAGCCTGGTCTGGAAATGCATAGCTGTGCGGATGAGGTGCCTTTAATAAAGAATCTGAGAATCTATTCTGAGCCTTTTGGGATCTTTACACATACTACATCAAACATCAAAAATAGAGCAACATTGATTTATTCCACGTATACTACATTTGAGAACCTGTAAATTGTTTGCAGTGGTGCCTTTTATCTTTGGAGATCACTGCTTGGAGTCTTAGCCAGGCAGGCACACCTCATATCACCAACAAATCTAGCATTATTTAAATTATTTAAATGTAAATACATTATCTGTGGTTCATATATTTGATTGCGTAGTATGGTGATGATCCCTAGGATTGTAGTTTTATTTTAAAAGCTAATGATAAGTTGAATCTCTGGTCTTTGGTGTACTTGTACATGATGCATTATTACATATGAAACAACTTGAAAATAATTCATTATTTTGGTGGAAACACCAAATGTGGATGTTTGTCATTTTCCTAAAAGTGTGATGGGAGGGGTTAATTTTGAAAATACAGATGGGAAGATTGAAACTGTAAAAAATGCACTAAATGGAGAACAAAGAGCATTCTACTGATTTGTTTTCTATTGCAGTGTAAATTGTGTGATTACAGCGGACCTTGGTAGGCTGAATAAACATAAAATGCCCTAAGTGTTCATTTAATGCAGTCTTCTTGCTGTGTGGATGAGGCGTTCATAATAAAGAACCTGAGATCCTTGTCTGAGATAGATCTGTACAGTGGCAGCAACTGGGCAGGCGCCCCTCAACACTGCAGCTACAGCTTAATAACTGCCTCGTGGTGAGTGCAGTGGTGCAGGTACTTCCAGGATTGTGTTGACGTTGACGGCTTCTCAGCTGCTTTATTTTGTTGGCTCTTCAACTTCCTTATTTCGCACTCTCGCAATTGCGAGTGTGTGTCTCTTCCATTTATATTGTTTATGTGCCAACAACAGTGTAAGCTGAGTGATATATTTGGAAAATAAGTTTTACCAACTTAAAGTCTTACAGATAAAGGACGACAATTTTTTTCAAAGGAAATTGAAGACTTTCTCAGCCAAAAAGGCATAAAACATAAGGGGTGCTCTGTACCATCCTGAAGGTAATGGAACTGTAGAGAGTGCCAATTGAGCAATAAAGGAGTGTGTGCAATTGGAAATGTTTTAATTCAATCTTATTGCGGTGTGGATATATGAGTTTAATAAACCCACCAGTAGGTTAAGGGTATTAGAACAAGGCAATAGGTAATGCATGGCAGAAATGTCAATGAAAATGTTGTTATGTTACTGTACTTTATACCACCACATATCTGAAAGTTGTACTTAAAAATAGTCCAATATATATGAGTTTTGGATTGCTGTTTCCAAAGTTGACATTAAAAAAAACTTTTTTTCATCTCATGTCATTGAATGTAATTTCAACTGCCTTTTTCTGTTTGATTAGGTTGTAAACATGGAAATCCGACCTATAATCAAAATAATTTTTTGAATAAATAGAAATTAAAGGGTGAGAATTTGAAATAGGGTGCCACACACATTTATCTCAGCCATTTCATCAAGAGAGATGATAGTAATGTATGTTTGCCATAGTAACAGAGATGAAGTAATTGATTAATAAACTAATCAGAAGCCATAGAAACCACTAACACTCATCTTCGTACAAATATACTAGACTTGCCCCATCTTGAACAAGGCACCAGTCACTGTGCGTAAGCCACCAACCCATGTCTACATATCTTGGGTTAGGTTCTGTTCACACTATGAACCTACATGAATTGGCCCTTCCAAATAAAGCTTGTTTTGTGTACAAAGTCTACATCTTCCTCCCAAATACTCAGCTACCAGTTTCATAGTCCTATGCTGTTCCCCTCCAGACAACCAATCTTGTCTGGGATAGTCAACCCAAAGTACGAAATATACCATATTAAGTATTCAAGATCATCTTTGGAGATACCATCTTGAGCAACCCCCAGCACCACCATGAATATGATGATCTATGTGGTAGACAAATCTGGTTGTGTTTAACATTCAGTTTTGGTGTAACAACATTGCATATTCTATTGTGGGGCTTTGTCACAGGGATCTCCAGAATTCCCCCCGCCATATTAGAATGGCGGGCGGACCGCGGCGGATGGAAAGACCGTCTGCCGCTTTTCCGCCCCGGTCGCCTTGCGGCCGGGGGGGAAATGTTTAATATGGTGGCGGTGTCTATTAGACACCGCCAGCCATATTAGCATGGGCTTTCAGACCTGCCTCTTCACTCTGGGGGCCCCCTGCGAGCACCCAGAGTGAAGGAGGGGTGGGGGTTGCACACTGGGGGGTACCTGTGGTACCCCCCTTCATTTGCATAAACAAAGCAGCAGGCACCGCGCAGTGCCTGTCGCTTTGTTTATGCAAATGCTAAAAATGCAGGATGTGCCCGCCACTGTGGTGGGCACATCCTAATGCCCCCCAAGGGACCCCCGCCCTTATGGCGGGCGGTCCTAATCCCGCTAGGTCCGCCCATCATCCTAATAGGCCCCTTGGAGTCCACTTCTTTGTCCTGGGTATAAGAGCGAGCAGGTTCAGTCCTTCAGGGTTTTTCTCAGGTCATAGACAGCGCAGTTCTAGTCCTTTTCTGAGCTTTTGCAGCTCCAGAAAGTGCTCTAAAGAGAGTGGGCCTTTTTGAACCACATTTATGGCTGATAGTAGCATGTAAATCAGGGTGACTCCTGGCATCTCCCTAACCAATGGAGTAAAAGTTCTGAGGAGCATCTCTACCCATGTTTTGGCAGTTCCTGTTTCCCCTACTGCAAACAGAGGAGACCTTACTCCTAAAATTCAAGAAGAAACTGCCTCTTTTGTGGTCACCCAGAACTGATCCTGGAGGTAGCTTTATATATATATATATATATATAACATCGGAAGCTACACATAAGGTGCACCTGACAAATGTATTGCCTCTTGCTTCACTAATGGCATTGTTTTCAGAACTAAGGTAAACGCTCATGCATATTAATAAAAAAGCACTTTTTTGATGTTTGCAGAGCGTGTATCATGTTTTTACATGTTTAGTGCATGTTTAGTGCAAGATGACTTGAAAACTAAAAGTGTTCTCAAAGATAGGTTTTCTAGGACACCTTCTTTGTTTGTATATCATTACTTTAGTTAACGCAAGTATACCCATTTTGCAGCTTTCTGAATGTTCCTGCTCTGTCAAGTGAACAGCAGTCCCGGTATTAGGGACTTGTAGACACGTTAACAATATCAATCAGTGATAGACCAATTTAAACAGGTATAAAGGGGGCGCATAGGCAATTTACTCCTGTTCAGCAGGGGCAAAGGTGCGTAGATTTCAAAGACCATAAATATGGAAAAACTGGATGACGTTGCAAAAAAGGCAGTTTTTGTAAGGGAAAATATTTTAAAAGTTTGTTTGATGGGCATCAAACTGTTGGCGGCCTTCTACTAAACTTTTAATACCTTGAAGTGATCTGCTGTAACAAAGTTTCTTTTCACTGTACAGAGATGACTGCTTGACAGACGGTAGTTCGTATGCCTAAAGTGAGCCCTTTGTCATTTTTACTGACCATCTGGGGACAAGGTGTTGGAGTCTGGAGTGCTGATTTAAATTCCTTTCAAAGTTTTATATTAAATATTAATGTAAATTGATTTTCTATATTTATTTTTAAATATAGAACAAAATAAAAACTGCTCCAGATCTATTAACTTAATTGTGTTTACATTTATAATTAATATAAATATAGTAAATTAAAAATATTTTTCTGATGCTGAAATAAAAAACAAAATACTCATTCAAAGTAGTAGCTTTTTTACTATGCATTACTTATTATTAAAAGTTGTGTATTAAATTAATTACAAGAAATTTATTTATAGTTTGTTTGTTAACATTTTATATTACATTAATTTATAATTTCAAAGAAGGTTGCTAAAATATGTAATAATTAAACTATATAACTGCATTTGTTTTAGATATTTTGCAACAATAAGACTATTTATTTATATTTTAAGTATTTAAAATAATTGTATTGAACATATTTTCCTATGGGGTTTTATTTTAGGTCCTTACCTCCATTTTTGTTTATGGGATCGTGTTGCAGTATCAGTGGTTGGTTATGTAAACTGCTGGACTTACTATTATTTCTTTTTTGGCAGTAGTAACTTACACTCATAAATTTGGCCAACACCCTTTTTCAAGCGATGAAGATGTGTAAGTCTACACTCCTAAGTAACTGGACACCAGGATTTTGTGAATAGCAAAACTACATGTTTAACCTACTCACACGTAAGTTTCTTTTGTGAATAGCCCCTTGCAAATCAGATAAGATGGTGGTCAAACAGCTATTGTATTTATCAATGGATAGTATTTTTCTGATGCTGAAATTAGAAAACAAAATTCCCATTCAAAGTAGTAGTTTTTTTACTTTGCATTACTTATTATTAAAAGTGGTGTAATAAATTAATTACAAGTAATTTATTTATAGTTTGTTAACATTTTGTATTACATTAATTAATAGTTTCGAAGAAGGTTGCTAAAATATGTCATAATTAAACAATATAAATGCATATGTTTTAGATATTTTACAAAATTAAAATTATTTATTTGTATGTTAAGTATTTTAAATAATTGTATTTAACATATTTTCCTATGGGGTTTTATTTTAAGAACTTACCTCAGTTTTTTATGGTATCTTGTTGCAGTATCGGTGGTTGGTTATGTGTCCTGCTGGACTTACTATTATTTCTTTTTTGGCGGTAGTAACTTACACTCATATATTTGGCCAACATCCTTTTTCAAGGGATGAAGACGTGTAAGTCTCCACTCCTAAGTAACTGGACAACGGGATTTTGTGAATAGCAAAACTACATGTTTAAAGTACTCACAAGTAAGTTTCTTTTGTGAATAGCCCCTTGCAAATCAGATAAGATGGTGGTCAAACAGCTATTGTATTTATCAATGGATAGTAGAAGGAGAATTATGGGATCAACCAGTAATACGCCATGCAACCATGACATGGCACTCTTGTAATTTAAATTACACTGTTGCAAGTAACTGATATGTACCAGTAAGGAGTCTCAATGCACAATAAGTATGAGGAAAGGTACCTATATGAATAATGTATGCTGTAATTGTTGTAATAAAAATAAATTCAATAGAAAACAAAAAAAATAAGACAAAATAGCATTCTGTCAAGGCCATGACCAAATGAGCAGTGGGAAATCCAAAACTTGCCCAAGGCAATTTAAATACTATAAATAGTAGAAAGTGATATGACTCCAAAGAGAATTATAGTGATATGTCAAAGCAGCATAAACCCTCTACATACAAACTGTTTGAAATGGGATTCTTGGTTTGCTGAGGTATTTACGCCTGCCTTGCAGAAACTACCACTCTAGTCAGGGTAAGTTAGTTACACAATAAGATAATCTGTGCTCACTCTGGTAGCTTGGCACAGAGTAGTCAGGCTTATCTACAAAGGCAAAGTGTAAAGTTTTTGTGCAACACACACACACACAGTAACACAATGAATACACCACAAAAAGCCTCCACACAAGTTTAGAATAATAGAGAATATTTATCTGAGTTAAATAAGACCAACATGACAAAACTCCAATCAGAAGAAGTCGAGATATGAATGTTTAAAGATTAAATGCAAAAAAAGTGTGTTGAAGTCACTATCAGTCAAAAGGTTACTTTAGGTCATGAGGGGCCGGTGCAAATCCAAAGTTCAGGCTGACCGTGATTGACTTCAGGTCGACTACAGGACCCCGAGAGGTCCCGCTAAAGAAATACTTTCGATGAAGCTTTTGTCAACATCGAGAGTCTACTGAGTCATCATTGAGTTGAGCAAAGGGTGTCCTGCATTGTCGTCAAGCTCTGCTGAAGTTAATGCAATTTGCCATTGTAGAGTGTGCAGAGCATCAATGTCAAGCCACGCAGGATGTGGAACCGCTGTCATCGGGCAGCCTCTGGGCCGCATCGAAGGGCAATGCAGGAGATTTTCACACGCAGTCAATGCTATGTGTAGGGTTTTGGAAACAGCTGCAGAACCCAGTTCTGAATCCCAGAGCTTGGAGGGGACAAATCAGGCAAGGGTAGGACTCACAAAAAGCAGAACTTCATGAAACAGGAGGCAAGACAGCAAGAAAGCCTTAGAGATCGATTGAAGGGAAAGTAAAGTACTTCCAGCAGAGTAAGGGAGCAGCAGGCAGCAGAGCAACAACCAGAAAAACAGTCCTTCCAGAAAAGCAGTCCAGTTTAGTCCTTTAAGCAGCACAGCAGTCCTTCTGACAGATGTTCAGTTCAAGATCCAGAAGTGTCTGGTTTTCGGGGGTCAGAGACTCAGTACTTATACCCAAACGTGCTTATGATGGAGGGGGGTGGACTCCTAAAGATCTCTCTGAAGTGCACAAGGATCCCTTCCAACCTAGTCCTGTCTGCCAGGCTACTTGTGGGGGTAAATCAGTGTTTTGTGTGTGGACAGGACCCTACCAATTGAGGTGTAGGTGTCAGCCTCTCTCATTCCTCCTGGCCCAGAAATACCCATCAGAATGCAGATGTGTGATATAGGGAATGCAGCAAAGTGTAGCTGTCTCCCAACCCATACATATATTGGAGACAGGCTGTCAGGCATAAAGAGCAGTAAGTACAGAGAAATATCCACTTCCTAAAAATGGCATTTCTAAAACAGTAATGTTAAATCCAAGTACACCAGTAAGAGGGATTTATCATTACCATTCCAAACATATCAGACATGAAAAAGCTACTACTCTTTGATCAGGAATTACTGCTTAAAAGTGTATTAAGGAATTTCCAATGCTGGCCTATGAGAGGGGTAGGCCTCATAGTAGTGAAAAACAAAATAGACATTTTGTCACTACTAGGTCATGCAAACCAAACTTACTTGGCACCCTGCCCTTAGGGCTACTTAGGGCCTACCTTATGGGTAACTTATATGAAAGAAAAGAGGGGATTAAGGCTTGGCAAGTAATTTTAAATGCGAAGAGGTAGTAAGCTGACTACACAGCCACTGCAGTTTCAGACCTGAGACAGGCTTGAAAGGCTACTTCTATGGGTGGCACAATCAGTGATGCTAACCACTAGTATCATTTGAAGTACTGTCCCTGGGTACATGGTATACCACTTCACAAGGGACTTACCAGTACAACGGATATACCAATCAGGTATACGCCAACGTCATCATGTTTAGAAGAGTGGTAAAGTGCTCAGAGTCCTAAGGCCAACAAAACGGATCAGCAAAAATGAGTTGCAAAAAGTTGGGGGATCAACCACCCAAGAAGGACAGGTCTAACACAAAAATACAGGCTATGGTTGACAAATTTTAAGGATTTGGGAATGCTATATAAGTCGCTTGAATGACCAGGTACAAAGTGTGGTGAAAGAGCATATTGGACATCCTACAGATATTACTGATAGGTCAATCTAAAGATCTGAAAGAAAATTCAAACAAATGTTTTTCTCCTTGGGTCACATGACCACACTACCTACAGTGATTAACCCTGCTTTAGTTGAGACCCTTTCTTAGGTGAGCCTAATATGTACAATAGCCAAAATCCATGTGGCCACACTCAAGATAACCTGGTGTTTCCCAATTGCCTCCAGCTCTGAGTTTCAGATGAAATGTGGCTTGGTAATTCTCCCAGTGCATTGTGGTAAATGTAGGCCATTTATGCAAAGTTGCAGTTGATACAGTAGGGCAACACTTAATAGCTATTTTTTAATGTCGCTTATTATTATTGTCAATATATTTATAATTTTAGCTCTTGACACGTGTTTCATGCTTGGGAAGCTCATCAAAGGAGCTCAGCAGGTGATGGATATCAAACGTGTCTACTGCATGACATTTAAAAGGAATGTCTCCTTAGCAATTCATGTAACCGCTTGTTTCTATGAGGGGCATCCTCTACAGTGCAATGAACCACATTTAAAATGAATGCATAAAAGCCATAAAAATGAATGAGGATTAGAAATGATCAAAGAAAGACTAGAATACCTACAGATCCTCAACTGGGGGCAGACGAAACACAATTTTATTCCCACCTGAGCCTAGGAAAAGCCATATCACTAAAGTGGAAGAGGGCAGATAAAAATGGGAAGACAGTGGACACCAAGGTTACCGTGAATAGCGAGCACTTTAAAAAATGTTATGAATTTTAAAATAATGAATTATACATCCGATTTAAAAGAAAATGAAAAGTGGTTTTTGTGCGAAAATAAGTCTCAGTATAAGTGCAATTTTATTGGTGCCGGCTTGTAACGTTTAAGTGTATGTAAGATTTTAATCTATAATGGATTATTTTGTACATGTTTTATCACCTTTTATAAGAATATTTTAAACTTGTGGTATTGCTTCTTGCTCTTGTTTAAAGATTACGATCATAATAAACATAGCTTGGACTTGACTTGAATAGCGAGCACAAATTTCAAGGGAATGCTGTTGACTAACAAAAAATGTGTAAGTCAAGAACTCTTCCATTAGTGCCTCAGAGAAGAGCAGCTGGGCCTTCTAGGTAAGTCTGTAAGTTCTGATGACCCCCTGCCCGATATAGTCCAACAAATACTTACAGACCTGTTGATTGAGAAGGTAGCCTTCAAAATCCTCATGGTGAAAACCCGATGAAAGGCAGTGAGGAGTGGAAGATCATGAGGCTCAAGCCAGATATGCGTGACATTGCAGACCAAAGACTGGATCATATGGGAAACAACAATAGAAACACGCGGATTAGTATTGTGCACGGACCTCAACGTAGAGAAGAAAGAGATGTTTTTAAAAAGCTTGAGTATATCTGGATATATGAACCAGTCGAGGAATTATGAAATCACACAACCTTAGAAGAAACCTGAAGGTGCAAACTAAGAAGTGATGCAATCTCAAGAATTGAGCTGTAATTGGCTCCGGAAAAGAAAATCAGCTGCAGTTTCTGAATAGCAATAAGGATCTAGTGACAAAACATGAAGGCAGCCGCGACCTGAAAACAGATTTGAATAGTTCTTTACCTTACAAGCCTGAAATGATGCCTAGCTGTCACCTATAATATAATTGGCCAGGCATTAAGGCTGAAGATATAAATGTGTTCTAACTAACAGAACCCCATGAGCAATAGGCACAACAGCCTCTGAAACTCACCTCTCTAATAAAGTGCGGCCTCCCACACCTATATTTAACGACTATCACAGGCTAGCTCAGAAAGGTGTTAAAATAAAGCTTAAAAACGTACTGAAAAAGAGTGCATGTCATCATATTGTGGTTGAAACACGGAACTAAAAATATATCGCATCCACTTTTTCAACCAATATTACATCGTCAAGGCATGTACATATTTACTATTCTTAACTCTATTAACTATAGTAAATCTGTTAACTCTATTTCTAACTCTATTAACACAAACTCTATAAACAAACTATGGGGCAGATGTATCATCATTGTAATTTGCGAGTCCTTAACCCCTTAAGTGCTGCTTCGGGGCGCTGGCCGACGGCAGCACTACCTCCCCAGTGCTGCGCACGACCATTGGACGTCCATTCAGCACTAGTTCCAATGGACAGCGCAGCACTGGGGAGGGATGTTTACAAGCATCTATGAGGTTAATAGCGAATTTTACCTATTCGCTATTAAGGACTCGTAAAATGCAAATAATAATTGCGATTCCTACATATTCCTTAATTGTGAATCGCAAATTACAATTCGGAATTAGGGAATACCTAGAGGCTCATAAAAATGAATGGGAAGACATTCACAATTTGCGAGTATCCAATAGATACTCGCTAATTACGAATGCAATTTCAAGGGTGCAAGGGTGTCAAAAGGACACCCTGCTGCACCCCTGAAATATGCATCTGTGCACATGTGGCACACATATGAGCGGCACATGGCACTTTGAAAAATGCAAAAAACTGATGGGCATATTGCCAAACAATGGCGATAATTATCGCTATTGCTTGGTTAGAGACAAAACGTTATCGCCGACCTGTGGCCATTTTTATCGCAGACAAACCTTGGTATTACCAAGGTTTATCGCAAATGCGATAAAAATCGGCCGCAATGCATGAATATTGCTGAAAAGTCCGCGATATTCATGCATTACTGAGCTAATGCTCTTTGCCATGTTATCCACCTCCTATTGGATAACATGGCTAAGAACTGCTCAGGGCAGGTGTTAGGTTTTGGAGATATTCGCGCTTAGCGCGAATATCTCCAAAAGTTGGTAATAGGAGATAGCGATGTTAGCGACTGTTTCCAGTCGCTAACATCTTGGCACACCCACTTTGCATGTCATTATTGATAAATGTTTCTGACATGCAAAGTGGGGCCCAAGATGGTCGCTATCTCCTACTAGCTGTCGCTAACTGGTGTTAGCGACAGCTAGGTAATAGGGAGATAATTTTATCTCCGCTTTCTTGGCTTTTAAAGCCAAAAAAGTGGAGATAAGCCCCCTTGATAAAATGCCCCTGAATTTTTCAAGGAAATCACTAATTTGCGATTCCTTAAGGCCAAATCGCAAATTTCGGGTGTTTCCAGAATTGCATTTAAGAAATCACAATTTGCGATTCCTTAAATACATTTGCAAAATAGTTAATTGCAAATTGTGTGAATCCTTATTTTGCAATGGCCTTTTGGGATGAAACATCCCAAAAGGTTTTTTCCCGTTTCGCAAATGGGCCGTTTCTGAGAATCGGCCCGTTTGGGAACGGGAAAAAGGCTTGATACATCCGGCCCTATGTTAGGTCTATTAACAATCCTTTTACTCACTTATTTATAGTTAGAACACCTGACCATAAAACAAATGTTCCTAAGACCAAAGAGTGTTGTTTTACTTATATTTTATTTTGAAAAAAGGGGGTTATATTTTATTATTAGAATATCAACCGATTTTTTGAGAATTTTCAAAGCAGAATTTTAGACCTTATGTACAACTAACAAATCATCATTATATAAACACAACAAAACTTTTTCAATAGAAATCTTTTTTAGACTTTATGAACAACATATAGAATATATAAAAGTTTTCAAGCCTTTAACAAACCAAAAAATGGATGATATTTACTTTTGAATAGCTTTGTAAATATATGACTAGGTTCTAGGCTTCATTGTAAATCAAAAGTGATTACATTGTAGATATAATTTGTATGTTCTCTCTTTGTATTGTTTGTAGATATGTAAATAGTGTGGTTTGTGAGTAGTATGACTGAGTGTTTTGTATTATATGTTGTTCATAAAGTCTAAAAAAGATTTCTATTGAAAAAGTTTTGTTGTGTTTATATAATGATGATTTGTTAGTTGTACATAAGGTCTAAAATTCTGCTTTGAAAATTCTCAAAATATCGGTTGATATTCTAATAATAAAATATAACCCCCTTTTTTCAAAATAAAATATAAGTAAAACGACACTCTTTGGTCTTAGGAACATTTGTTTTATGGTCAGGTGTTCTAACTATAAATAAGTGAGTAAAAGGATTGGCAGCACATGCAATCTCAGTTGTTGTTCAATTGCTTGTGGCAAGCAGTGCTGTTGGGAGCCCAAACCCAGTAGTTTTGTTGTTTAGGTCTATTAACAAGGCATGTGTATATTTACTATTCTTACCTCTATTGACTATATTAAATCTATTAACTATATTAACTAATGATATAAGGTCTGTTAACTAACACTATTAACTATGCTTAACTCGTCTTTACTATTCTTAACTCTACATTCACTTAATACCGTGGTAATCACTATAGTTCATGTGATATTTTTGTAGGTCGATGTTTTGACAACAATACAGGGGTAGAACTCCAATGAAAACGTATATAGTCAAACATAGGTTCATTGTGATATGTACATATACTTCATTCATTTTCTCAAAGGTATAGAAATTTAGGGTCAAGTTCAGCTGCCCAGTTCATTATCTGAAAGGCAAAATCTCCTACACTTTGTGCAAAACTAGCCAGACCAGGGTATTTAATAGTATGCTCCCATCTTCGTTAGGCTTGTATACTCCACTGTAGTGTTTCCTGCCCTCAGTATTGCCCCACCACGCATTCTCTCAGCTGAAGCCTTAATAAGCAGCGGCGTAGCTTAGTCAGTATGATTGGGGGAGGAGGGGGTAGGTTCAGATCCCCCAACAATCCCACTGGGACATCTTGTTAAAACACATTTTACGAGAAGTAGGAAATGAGGGGGGCTTAAAGGGTCAGTGGAAAGAGAGAGCAGATTGTTAGGGGTACTCAAAACCCAATATTTTTCCAACTAACAAACATAAGACTTCAAAACATAGACGAGAGAGAGTGTGTGTTTTTCTCAGTGTGGGCATGTACAAATCCCAGGTGAATTTGTACAGACACTTCACATTACCCGACTGAAAGCACTTGTACCCACCTATTTACTACACAAAACATTGGATCACTGAAATAATATCAAGGGACAGAATATCGACTTGCAAAAATATCGTTGACAAAAGATCGACAGACAGAATATCGAGTTTGTATCTACAAACAGGTAAGTACAAAAATATCGAATACAAAATATTGTTTACAAAAATATAGTTTAAAAAAATATCGACTTTATTAAAAACAGTGTTAAATTAAATTAATATTTACATTTTATTACTAAAATATACTTAAAAATACTTAATATATAAATTATTATATAAATACTTATAATAATTAAATAATTAATGAAATTAATAAAAACATTTTTTACTATCATATATGTTAAAACATATATATATAGTAACATAATATAATTAAATAATATACAATATTATTACCGTACGATAGCAGAAGTGTAAAAAATACTATTCCCACTCCAAAGAGTGCAAGCGTAGGGAAAGCGTTGGATAGCGTAGGGGTTAAAATTACTATTCCCACTCCAGTGGGTGCAACAGTAGGGAAAGCGTTGGATAGCGTAGGGGTTAAAATTACTATTCCCACTCCAGTGAGTGCACCAGTAGGGAAAGGGTTGGATAGCGTAGGGGTTTAAATTACTATTCCCACTCCAGTGGGTGCAACAGTAGGGAAAGCGTTGGATAGCGTAGGGGTAAAAATTACTATTCCCACTCCAAAGAGTGCAACAGTAGGGAAAGCGTTGGATAGCGTAGGGGTTAAAATTACTATTCCCACTCCAGTGGGTGCTACAGTAGGGAAAGCGTTGGATAGTTTAGGGGTTAAAATTACTATTCCCACTCCAAAGAGTGCAACAGTAGGGAAAGTGTTGGATAGCGTAGGGGTAAAAATTACTATTCCCACTCCAGTGGGTGCAACAGTAGGGAAAGCGTTGGATAGCGTAGGGGTTAAAATTACTATTCCCACTCCAAAGAGTGCAACAGTAGGGAAAGCGTTGGATAGCGTAGGGGATAAAATTACTATTCCCACTCCAGTGGGTGCAAAAGTAGGGAAAGCGTTGGATAGCGTAGGGGTTAAAATTACTATTCCCACTCCAGTGGGTGCTACAGTAGGGAAAGCGTTGGATAGCGTAGGGGTTAAAATTACTATTCCCACTCCAAAGAGTGCAACAGTAGGGAAAGCGTTGGATAGCGTAGGGGATAAAATTACTATTCCCACTCCAGTGGATGCAACAGTAGGGAAAGCGTTGGATAGCGTAGGGGTTAAAATTACTATTCCCACTCCAGTGGGTGCTACAGTAGGGAAAGCGTTGGATAGCGTAGGGGTTAAAATTACTATTCCCACTCCAAAGAGTGCAACAGTAGGGAAAGTGTTGGATAGCGTAGGGGTAAAAATTACTATTCCCACTCCAGTGGGTACAACAGTAGGGAAAGCGTTGGATAGCGTAGGGATTAAAATTACTATTCCCACTCCAAAGAGTGCAACAGTAGGGAAAGCGTTGGATAGCGTAGGGGATAAAATTACTATTTCCACTCCAGTGGGTGCAACAGTAGGGAAAGCGTTGGATAGCGTAGGGGTTAAAATTACTATTCCCACTCCAGTGGGTGCTACAGTAGGGAAAGCGTTGGATAGCGTAGGGGTTAAAATTACTATTCCCACTCCAAAGAGTGCAACAGTAGGGAAAGTGTTGGATAGCATAGGGGTAAAAATTACTATTCCCACTCCAGTGGGTGCAACAGTAGGGAAAGTAAATACTTCATATATTATTTTAAAATGTATAAATGAATATCTATTCATAATTATTTAAAAATAAATAAAAATTGTATACAATATAATAATAAATGTATTAAAATTACTAATTAACAATAATTATTTCAATTGATTACCTATTAATACTAATTGATTAAAATAATTACAATTAATTATTTAATCATGATAAATCATTTAACAATTATTTCTAATTAAATAAATGTATATACATTTATTTATTTAATTAATTATAATTTAATTACTTCCCACCCAATTCCCCTATAAACCCACAACCCGCTACATAAACGAAATTATTAATATTAACATAATTAACAATTAATCAATTCAATTTAATTAATTGGCAAATAAAAATTGTATAATTACACATAAATACTTAATTGATAATTAATTGTAAATAAATAATTATACATTTTTAATTAAGTATAATTTAATTACTTCCCACCCAATTCCCCTATAAACTCACGACCCGCTACTGAAAATAAATTAGTAAAATTTACATAATTACCAATTAATCAATTAATTATAATTAATTACCAATTAAAATGTAATTAATTAACTATTATAAATTATTTTACCATTAATTAAAATGTACTATCAATAAATAAATTTACATATTTAATTAATTATTATTAAATTACTTCCCACCCTATTCCCCTATAAACCCACAACCCGCTACAGATTTGAATTATGCAATAATTATAAAAACTTAAATCATTAATAAAAATTATTTATAACATAAATACACACTTTTCACACATATTATAACACAAAAATACACTATAAAAAATTAGATATTATTAAAAAATCGATATTTTTTACTATCTATATTATATACTTCCATATTTTAACTTTCTATATTTTTAACAGTCGATATTATATCACTTACCTTAAAAACGATATTTTGGTTGTCTATATTCTGTCCTGTCGATATTTTGTCCAGTCTATGTTTAAAACTCGATTTTATGTCCAGTTGATATTTTGGAGTCGATATTATGTCTGTGCACCAATACATTTTTTAGGGCGGTGTAATACCCCAAACACCCCCTAGGAGCTATGCTCCTGTTGGTAAGCAGCCTTTTCTGGTACCACACAGGATCCTGTAGCCCATCCCTCATTACCTCTTAGAGCCACACAAAAATGTATTTACCCCATAATGGTCTAAAAGTGTGTTCTGGGGGGTGGGGCAGACCTAACTGCCATTTTTGCATAATAACAAATGTGTCAGACTAAATGGGGCGTGTGAAGTCGTCCTCATTTGCATAGGCCTGGCTCTTTACAAAATTGGCCCACATTAGGAAACAAAAAACCCAGAATGCCTTTTTCGCCAGCACATTCAGTATTGCGGATGCAGTGTTGTGGTCCAGGGCCGGCCCTAGGCATGTGCAAACTGTGCACCTGCACTGGGCCGCCAAACCCCAGGGGCCGCCACAACGAGGATCAGATCAGAAGGATCACTGGCGCCCCCCTGGCAGGATTTGGCAGCCTCCCGGCTTCTATTATTTTTTAGGATATCTCGCGCTTCCCCTGTCTCTCTCTCCATCTCTCAGCACGTGCTGTTGTTTTTTGGGGGGGGGAGGGGGTGGGGGCCCCCAGTCTCCAGTAGTTGAAGGGGGCCCCTCAGCTGAGCCCTCCGGTAGAGAGCTGGGCCTCTCTCTCTCTAAAGCAGCTGCTGCTGTCTGCAGCCTGCTCCTCGCTCGTGCTGCTGACCTTTGACTGAAGAGAAACAAAGTATCAACTTCCATTGTTTCTCTTCAGTCAAAGCCACGAGCCAGGCCCGGAAAGAGGAGGGGGTGGGGGCCCTAGGATGGTGCATTCTCCTCAGGGCACTATTCCTTTGAGAAGGGAGGAGGCCAGGGCTGTGAGTGGTGAGGGGTGGGGGAGGGGGGATTGTCAGGGTTTGGGGACCTACATGGGCTGGGGACCTCTTAATGTGATTGTGGCACCCTTAAAAAAAACTGCTTCCCTGCCTCCCCCTACAAATATCTAAAGACACAATTACAATGTTGAAGCTGGCTCTGTTTCCACATCAGCATTTTAAAAGCATGCTTACATTTTCTGGATGATTTCAGCCGGCTCGACTACGCATGTCTAACATTGCGAAAGTGAAAGCGATTTGCACACCCCTCTTGAGTGGGCCTTGGTAAATGTGGAGAGCTGGCATGTGGCGAAGAAGACGCAGTGTTCTGCTATGTGCTTGTGCACAGGTTGGCCCATGATGAATTATAATTATTAGAAAGAACACTCCAGAGGCAGAAGCACTTCCCCAGCCACCAAGTTTGGGACAAGGAACGAGACAGTGAGTAAGTTTATTTTTATAGTTGAAAGGTGAAACAGAGGTCTCGGTGGAATGGGATAACGGGCATGCAAGTAAGGGAAGATTATCTGATCTCTGTTCAGACAGCCTGTAGGTCCTTTCTCCAACATACGTGCCTGTGTAATATAGTTTGTAATCACTGTGACATTTTTAGGAACTTTTATACATAATAGAAACTGTGTTTTCTGACAAGTCATGGTTCTTTTAAACAAAATACAATTTTAATTGCTTGCTTTATCGTAGTCCGTTTCACGCTCACCCTGACATCTGTTTAAGTCCTCCGAGTCATTTGTTATTCTCTCGGTGTACCAAGTCAACCTTCCCTCTGAGTTCGGTAAGCTGAGTTACAGTGACAATCGTTATGTGCAGCACATAGAGGTGTCAAAATGGCATTTGTACAAACATTAATTTTATTGTGAGAGAAAAGCATCCTCATTAAAACATGAATGCATGTGAGGGTGATGTGCTCTCTGCCCACCCTTGTTTGGCCGATATATTGTTGGTAGTTCTTAGTATTTCGTGTGTATCCTTGGCTTGGGATGGTGGCACTTTCCTTGTATAGCCAGAGTACATGTGGATACTGGATGAAAACTGCAAACTGATAGTAGAGCACCTGCCATGCATTTACTAAAAATAAAAAGCTTGTCTATTGGGTCAAAATTATTTTGTTTGAAGAAAGGGATCAGCTTACGTTTTGGAATCAAGGCAGAGGGGGAGAAGGGTGCACGGCAGAGGGGAGAAGGGTGCAAGGCAGAGGGGAGAAGGGCGGAAGGCAGAGAGGAGAAGGGCGCAAGGCAGAGAGGAGAAGGGTGCACTGCAGAGAGGAGAAGGGTGCAAGGTAGAGAAGGGTGCAAGTAGAGAAGGGAGCAAGGCGGAGGGGAGAAGGGTGCAAGGCAGAGGGGAGAAGGGTGCAAGGCAGAGAGTAGAAAGGGTGCACGGTAGAGAAGGGCGCAAGGCAGAGAGGAGAAGGGTGCAAGGCAGAGGGGAGAAAGGTGGAAGGCAGAGAGGAGAAGGGTGTAAGGTAGAGAAGGGTGCAAGTAGAGAAGGGAGCAAGGCGGAGGGGAGAAGGGTGCAAGGCAGAGGGGAGAAGGGTGCAAGGCAGAGAGTAGAAAGGGTGCACGGTAGAGAAGGGTGCAAGGCAGAGGGGAGAAGGTTGCAAGGCAGAGGGTAGAAGGTTGCAAGGCAGAGAGGAGAAGGGTGCAAGGCAGAGAAAGAGAAGGGTGCAAGGCAGAGGGGAGTAGGACGCAAGGCAGAGAGGAGAAGGGTGCACAGCAGAGAGGAGAAGGGTGCACGGCAGAGGGGAGAAGGGTGCAAGGCGGAGGGGAGAAGGGTGCAAGGCAGAGGGGAGAAGGGTGCAAGGCAGAGAGGAGAAGGGTGCAAGGCAGAGGGGAGAAGGGTGCAAGGAAGAGGGGAGAATGGTGCAACGGGGAGGGGGAGAAGGGTGCAAGGCGGAGGGGAGAAGGGTGCAAGGTGGAGGGGAGAAGGGTGCAAGGCAGAGATGAGAAGGGTGCAAGGCAGAGGGGAGAAGGGTGCAAGGCAGAGAGGAGAAGGGTGCAAGGCAGAGGGGAGAAGGGTGCAAGGCAGAGAGGAGAAGGGTGCAAGGCAGAGGGGAGAAGGGCGCAAGGCGGAGGGGAGAAGGGTGCAAGGCAGAGGGGAGAAGGGTGCAAGGCAGAGAGGAGAAGGGTGCAAGGTGGAGAGGAGAAGGGTGCAAGGAAGAGGGGAGAATGGTGCAACGGGGAGGGGGAGAAGGGTGCAAGGCGGAGGGGAGAAGGGTGCAAGGTGGAGAGGAGAAGGGTGCCACGGGGAGGGGAGAAGGGTGCAAGGCAGAGAGGAGAAGGGTGCAAGGCAGAGAGAAGGGTGCACGGTAGAGAAGGCTGCAAGGCAGAGAGGAGAAGGGTGCAAGGCAGAGGGGAGAAGGGTGCAAGGCAGAGAGGAGAAGGGTGCAAGGCAGAGGGGAGAAGGGTGCAAGGCAGAGGGGAGAAGGGTGCAAGGCAGATGGGAGAAGGGTGCAAGGCAGAGGGGAGAAGGGTGCAAGGCAGAGGGGAGAATGGTGCAATGTAGAAAAGGGTGCAAGGCGGAGGTGGAGAAGGGTGCAAGGGGGAGGGGGAGAAGGGTGCAAGGGGGAGGGCGAGAAGGGTGCTGCAAGGCAGAGGGGAGAAGGGTGCAAGGCAGAGGGGAGAAGGGTGCAAGGCAGAGAGAAGGGTGCAAGGCAGAGGGGAGAAGGGTGCAAGGCAGAGGGGAGAATGGTGCAAGGAAGAAAAGGGTGCAAGGCAGAGGTGGAGAAGGGTGCAAGGGGGAGGGGGAGAATGGTGCAAGGGGGATGGAGATGAAGTTAAAAATGTGCCCCCCCCCCCCCCCCCGGAAACATTTCTGCGGATGCCCATGGAACGCACACTACTTTGTGAGAGAGAGTGGGAGAGAGTGGAGAGAGAGAGTGGAGAGCGAGTGTGGAGAGAGAGAGTAGAGAGAGAGAGTAGAGAGCGAGAGTAGAGAGAGAGAGTGGAGAGAGAGTGAGGGTGGAGAGAGAGGGTGGAGAGAGAGAGTGGAGAGAGAGTGGAGAAAGAGTGGAGTGAGGCAGTGGAGAGAGAGTATAGAGAGAGTGGAGAGAGAGAGTAGCGAGAGAGTAGAGAGAGAGAGTCAGTGGAGAGAGAGTGGAGAGAGAGTAGAGAGAGTGGGAGAAAGACAGTGGAGAGAGAGTAGAGAGAGAGTGGAGAGAGAGAGTGGAGAGAGAGAGTGGAGAGAGAGTAGAGAGAGAGAGCGGAGGGAGAGAGGGTGGAGAGAGAGAGTGGAGAGAGAGCGTGGAGAGAGAGTAGAGAGAGAGTGGAGAGAGAGTAGAGAGAGAGAGAGTGGAGAGAGAGTGGAGCTAGACAGTGGAGAGAGAGAGAGTGGAGAGAGCATGGAGACAGTGGAGAGAGTGAGCAAGAGAGGGGAGAGAGAGAGTGGAGGGAGACAGTGGAGAGAGAGTGGAGAGAAAGACAGTGGAGAGAGAGTAGAGAGAGAGTGGAGAGAGAGAGTAGAGAGAGAGAGAGTGGAGGGAGAGAGAGTGGAGGGAGAGAGAGTGGAGGGAGAGAGAGTGGAGAGAGAGAGTGGAGAGAGAGTAGAGAGAGAGAGTGGAGAAAGAATAGAGAAAGAGAGTGGAGAGAAATTGGAGCTAGACAGTGGATAGAGAGTGGAGAGAGAGAGAGAAAGTGGTGAGAGAGACAGTGAAGAGAGAGAGAGTGGAGAGAGAGAGAGAGAGAGAGAGAGAGAGAGAGAGAGAGAGAGAGAGAGAGAGAGTGAGAGTGGAGGGAGTGGAGCTAGACAGTGGAGAGAGAGAGTGGAGAGAGAGAGTGGAGAGAGAGTGGAGAGAGAGAGAGAGTGGAGAGAGAGAGGAGAGAGAGAGAGGGCATAGAGAGTGGAGAGAGAGTGGAGAGACAGTGGAGAGAGAGTGGAGAGAGAGTGGAGGGAGACAGTGGAGAGAGAGATAGAAGAGAGAGAGAGTGGAGAGAGAGAGTGGAGAGTGGAGAGAGAGAGAAGAGAGAGAGGAGAGAGAGTGCATAGAGAGTGGAGAGAGAGTGGAGAGGAGTGGAGAGAGAGTAGAAAGAGGGTGGAGAGAGTAGATAGAGGGTGGAAAGAGAGTGAGACAGAGAGTGAGAGAGAGAGAGTGAGAGAGTGGAGTGAGAGAGTGGAGAGAGAGAGGGAGAGAGAGAGCGGAGAGAAAGAGAGAGTGGAGAGAAAGTAGAGAGAGAGTGTGAAGGGAGAGAGGGTGGAGAGAGTGGAGAGAGAGTGGGGAGAGAGTGGGGGGAGAGTGGAGAGAGAGTCGAGAGAGTGGAGGGAGACAGTGGAGGGAGATAGTGGAGAGAGAGTGGAGAGAGAGTAGAGAGAGAGAAAGTGGAGAGAGAGACAGTGGAGAGAGAGTGGAGAGACAGTGGAGATGGAGTGGACAGAGTTGAGAGAGAGAATAGAGAGAGAGAGAGAGTTGAGAGAGAGAGAGACTGACTGACTGACTCAGAGACTGAATACTGACTGACTGGGAGACTGACTGGCTAGGAAACTGACAGAGAGAGAGCAAGATTGGCTGACTAAGAGAGTGACTGACTGACTAACAGAGAGAGAGAGACTGATTGAGAGACTGACTGGCAGAGAGAGAGACTGACTGAGGTAGAGAGATACTGACTGACTGAGGTAGAGAGATACTGACTGACAGAGAGAGAGACAGAGGGAGAAGCAGAGACTGACTGACTGAGAGAGATAGACTGATTGACTCCGAGAGAGACTGACTGACTGAGAGAGACTGACAGAGAGAGAGAGAGACTGACTGAGAGGGGGACTGACAGGGAGAGAGAGAGAGAGACTGACTTAGGTAGAGAGAGAATGACTGACTGAGAGAGACTGACTGACTGGGAGAGAGAGAGACTGACTGGGAGAGAGCGAGACTGGCTGACAGAGAGAGAGACTAAGAGAGAGAGAGAGACTGGGAGACTTACTGGCTGAGAGAGAGACTGTCAGAGAGAGATAGACTGACAGAGAGAGAGACTGACAGAGAGAGAGACTGACTGAGAGAGAGATTGACTGACAGAGACTGACAGAGAGAGAGACTGACTGACAGAGAGAACAGAAACTAAAGAGGGCCCATGGAGCTTTGTTTACGTTTCTGTTGTCTCCATTTCTTGCTCTTTCTATAACACCTCAGGCAGTAAATAAGAGGCCGTCGAAAGTCCAAGGTTAGACACGCCTGTGATGTCACTGGGTGTGAAAGGGAGTGACATGTCGCTTTTGTCACCCATAACATTTTGGCGAATCGATGTCCATGAGGGTCCGGACCCCCTCTTCCGGGGCCCCCACTTACGCTCCCTGCACAGGGCCACCATGAGCCTAGAGCCGGCCCTGTGTGGTCTCTTCATCAATACCTACACCACAACGCGTAAAAACCACCACAAGCGTGCTCTGATGTGTATGTGTGTCTGCATGCGTGCGCGACTTCCCGCATGTGTGCATGCGGTATGTGTGTTTGTCACAATTTGCATCTTAGCACCCACAAAAACATAATCTTACTTCATTTGCTGCACACTTGAAATAATTCCTAATTATATCATGAGAAAAAAATATTGTAATCTTGAGTGGTGCTAAATGTGGGTCATTCCCATTATAAATGGACCTCACTGAGGTGCATCTTACAGTGCGCGCTTTCAGGCAATGACCCCAGCCCACCTCCAGGTGCTCCCCTTTGACAAAAGAGTTGATGGGTCAGGTTTCTAGGTGATGGTGTAGATGAAGAGAGCCTAATGGCTGCCCAGGGTTGCATTCTGAGTGGCTCTCCAGCGTCAGTAATGCATTTCCTTCAGCGAGGGTTTTGAAATTCAAAAGTCTCACCACGCACATGAAAGCCCCAGCGTGGAACCGTGGGGAATCCTATTTTTATCTTCACAGGGCTCCTCCACAGAACGATGATTTCAGCAACATTGCTTTTTTTCCCACTTTCAAAGCATTCCGGCCGCACAAAGTAATCTAATGAAGCAAGGGGCTCAAGGTCACATGCAAGGTCGACAAACTTTTGCAGTGCATGCATGGCATGTTTTCAGAAACAGCCAAATATTGTTTTGTTTTATTTTTTTAAATTATTAATATGCATGCAGGCCAATGAAATGCTGTCTTTTGCAGAGAGAAGAGGTCTTATGCCTGCAATCACACTATGGACAGTGTCCTACTTTGGTTGTTTTGTTTTTCTTTTTTTGTTAAATATGCAGTTTCTTCGCAAGCAATTAATCATGGCATTCCCTTCCTCGTCCGTGAGGAAGAAAGCAAGCAGCAGTACAGTGTGTGTTTCCAAAAATCTGACAAAGTTACATTTTGAGCAGGCTCTGGGACTTGCAATTTGCTTTGAGCTAAATTCAATTGATGTAAGTGCTTGATTGTTCCTTTAAGACTCTGGGAAAGAAATAAGCAAATCAAACCATAACGTTTAAACGTGGCAGACAGAATGTCAATCTTTCAATCACACTTTAGTCCCTCTATTGGTCCGTGTACTTACCCGTTTCCGAGTCCATTCGCGTCCACCTGTTCGTGCCTTCAAAAACTCATAGAATTAAGAAGGTAAGACCAGGTGGACGCCTCTTCTCCCACAACGCCGCAAAGCTCTGGAACTCTCTCCCCCTTAACATTCACAAGAAGCTAACAGCCTGATTCATTATTCTCCCGTTTTGCGAGCCCCTAATAGCGATTCATAACGAATCGCTATTAAGGACTTGCAAAACGGGATTCATGTAGGAATTGCAATAATTATTGCGATTCCTACATGTTCCTTATTTGCGATTAGCTAATTGCTAATCGCTAATAAGGAATAACTCCCCATGCATTCCTATGGGCCTACAGGCCCATAGGAATGCATGGGGAGTTATTCCTTATTTGCGATTAGCAATTAGCTAATCGCAAATAAGGATGCGCTTTCAAGGGTGCAGGGGTGTCCAAAGGACACCCTGTAGCGCCCCTGAAATGTAATCTACATTGGTGTTGCGCACACACATGTCCAAAGGACATGTGTGTGTGTAACATGCAACTTAGAAAAATGCATTTAAATGCATTTTTCTAAGTTTTTGCTATTTACCGAGAGGTCTGACCTCTCGGTAAATAGCGGCCCAAAATTGCCATTTCGCAATTTTAAAATGCTTCATGAATTGCATTTAAGGAATCTCAAATAGAGATTCCTTAAATTCAATTCTTCGCAAATGTGCGAATTCTTAAATAGCGAAATTTGCATTTGGGATGATGAATCCCAAATGCAAAAATTGCACTCGCAAAAGGCAAGATTCTGAGAATCTTGCCCTTTGCGAGTGCAATTTAGCTTGATGAATCAGGCGGTAACCTACTTAAATACCGCAAACTCCTAAAAACCAGCCTTTTCCCCTAGGTTACCCCTGCTCCTTATCTTCATGTACAAGATCAAGAGCCACTCTTGCCCTGAATTTCTACAAAAGCTAGCTGTACCTTACCTCCCCTCTCGTACACTGTCTTCTAGTAACTAGTCTCTTTTTCAGTGCCTAAATTCAGACGTTCATGCATAAGCTGCCAGCCATTCTCTTTTATAGTCCCAAACTGTGGAACTCACTTCCTGAGTCAATCAGAGGTTACAACTCCTTGACCTTGTTCCACAAACAGTTAAAAATGTGGCTATTCTAGGCAACTCAAGTAGGTTGCTAACCAACCAACCAGCACTGGGAAACCTTATCGGTAGCTATGCGCTGTACAATAATTAATAATAAAAATGTAGTGCTGTGCAGTGCGTGTGTTTAATGAAAGCATGTGCTGGGTGCATGTGTGCTTGCGTGAAGTACAATACATGAAGGATGAAGTGTGAGTGTGTGCTGGCAGAGTGTGTGTTTGTAAATAGCACATCGTGTTACAACACAGAAAAGCTACAGTACTGAGCAGTGCACGCAGACTGAATGTATGTGCTGAATGCATGTGTGTCAGTAGTGGCGTAATGCACAGAGGTAACAGTACTGGAGATAAGTGTACTGTGAATGTACAGTGAATGCAAGTGTGTCTGCAATGGATTATTACATGGAGGACCTTGGGTTCCATTTTGCTAATACCAGGCCTGCCTGGTGAGGATATGAGGAGGAGAGGCATCCCCCTAGACAAACTAATATATATTTCTGTCTTCCTGTGAGTTGGGTGGGACACATTAGATGAAGGGATGAAGGGACTCTCCCTTGACACTTCAAAATGTTGCTTTTTAATTCAGTGATAGATCACAAGGAAGGGGCCTGGACACATCTCAGGAAAGGAGATGGGGCTGATAAGAGATTGGTAAAGAGTAGGGCTGGGAACCTGGGATTAACCTTTTGTGGCTGACATCCAGATGGTCCCCTCATAAATTGTGTTGTGGATCAATCAGGTTCAGAGTCATGCCTGCTCATGCCTCATGTCAAGGGAAAAGAGGAAAAAGAAAAAAGACACTTCAAAAGAAGCAGAATCCAAATGTAAACCTATAAAGATGCAGACCCTAAATCACATTTTGATGTCTGGAAATGGACTATACGAAGGGGAGATAGAAACCCCAAACATTTTCATCTGTCAAGCTGGCAGATGGGCTGTGTGAGGAGAGGAAGCTCTGCAAGACCTCTACCTTTGACCAGGACTGGGGGCAAAGGCATGGTAGTCCCCTTGTTGGGTGAGGGGACGTCACCCAGGAAAACCAAGACCACGTGCTCTGGAACCTAGAACACCAGGGCCTGTATGCCTGCCAAGACCAGTGTGCCCTGTGAGGAAGAGCAGAGCATTGAAGGGAGCGAGGTCCAATGGAGGACCCTGTGAGGACTCCCTGTGTGAGGTGTAAGGGTTCAGCTGTGCACCGATCAGACTGTCGCTGATGTGCAGGAGTGTTACCCTCATATGACAGCAGAAGGCTGCTGTGGACTGAGCCGTGCCTTGCGAACCCCATACTTCTGTGCCACGGAGGCCCCATGTGTCAGGAGAGGCCACCGGTAAAGTTGCCATTGTAAGTGTGCCGAGACACATAACCATCACGGTGGAGACCTTTGCACCAGAGGAGTCGGCGCCTGTCTTGTAAAGTACTGCGGCAAGCCTGTATGCCATCATTGCCAAGAAGTTTTGGAGTGTAGCCTGAGGAAAGGGCTGGTTCTGCGTTCAACAGGTCGAGCCCGCACAGCAAGAGAACTGCTCCTTACGAACCATGAGGACTCAACAGGAGATGTTGCACCCTCGCTGGGCTCCAGTCGGGAGCTGAAGAGATGATTCCCCCCCTACAAAACCTGCCCCCTTTTGTTGGAGAAGGTCGACTTACTCCATCTTTTTGAGCTGGGAGCTGCTCGATAACTGAAAGACTCCCGCCACCCTGGTCAATAGAGAGAACCTGCGCCACCTGGTGCTGCTGGGTGGGATGCAGGCAGCCTAAATTCTTCAAGCAGGACCAGAATTGCTGTTGACCGTGCTGAGGGCGCATGCCACCCCCTCTGAATGCTTCCGTGCTGCAGGAGAGGGTAAGACTGGAACTGAGCCTCTTGGGCCCAAGGGGGACGTGCTGCTTATGGTGCTGCAGTACCATAGACAGGTTTGACTAAATCCTGAGGAGTCAAAGGGGAACCTTGAGTACGGTCTACTCGTGCACATTCCCTGGATTTGGACACCAGTGAATGGGGAATAACCCCAACCACGTTATAAGGAAGAGGGTGGGGCAGGGAATTGCTTGACAACTTTTAGAGCCACAAACCTCAAGGCCTATGTTGTTGCTTCTGAATGTCGTTATTCTTTTGCATGTGTAGAGTTAGAAATGAAATACTTATTTATCTTATAAATTCAAGTATTTGACTTGACATTGATTTAATATTCGTACTTTTTGCATTTTGAGTTATGAGTTGTGTTCATTTGTACCTATACTTCCCCCTTGAGGGAGCCTTGACTGCTCATCCACAGCTACCACTGAGAGTCAAGTGCAGAAGGGCTACTTGGCCCAACTGCTCAGAATCCATAGTAACAAAAACAGTGGTCCTTGACCTAAATTAATTCAATGATTATATCAAGCAGTATTCCATAATTTTTCTGAATTGGAGCCTAAATAAATATTGCTCTTTAGAAGAGATCTAGATTTACTGATGCAATCACAGAGCCCAACAACTGTGTCATATTCATAGAAAAATATATTTTTATTTTACTGAACTATACTTATAACCTCTTAGAATTCAAAGGTTTTTTCAAAATTTACAATTTTATCAGGTTTTTTTCATTATTTACAACATTTTGAAGGTACGTATGAAAGGTGCTCAAAGAGAACGTGCATGGAGTTTGTGCTCGAAAAGTTGGCGCAAGTGATTCAAGAGAAAGAAAAGAAGAGTGAGTGACAATTTTTTTACAAGTGAGTATACTTATTCAGTACTAATAGCAAATCAGAATATCCTGTCCACTTTCAAAGGTTCACAATCCAGTGTATCAAATTATCAGTCTTTTTTACACGTTTTTGTTAACGTTCTGTACCCAGGTCCCAGACCGGTTTGGGATACCCCATTTTTGATAACAGAATCCATAGTAGGTTGGCCCTGTGACACCTGGAGCAAAAGGCCTCAGCCACCATGGTTGGGCCCAGTAGCCCCCGTGTGTCTCCTGACCCTCTGGAAGGGGTTCTGACACCCTGCATGTTCAAAGTAGGTTTCTGTGGTGCTACTCTCAAAACCTTAGAAATAATCATTTAAAGTTTTCAATTACTGGCTGTAAGATGTATGGCTTGCATCCCAGCGATACCTTCTAAAGCTGCTCCTCACACAAGAAAATCTCAAACAGAAAAACTAACTTTGCGTTGTGGAGGGGTTCCTGGTAACCACCAAGCAGTCCCCCTCACTAGAGATTATTTTCAGTATTAATGGTCTGGCAGTACCTCTCCAATCTGTTTATGTAATCAAAATTCAGGGTTATTATAAAAAGTTGAATCATTAGGACAAAACAGATAGTGTGCTACTGACACTGAAGGAAGACTATAAAAACAATAGAGCCTAGGAACCACCCAACCCGCCACCCTTCACTGGCACTGAATGAATTCAATGTTAAGTGGCAGAGAATGAGTTTTATGGAGACGGGCTATAGCGGGTGAGTTTACAGAACCCGGCTTAACGGAAGTCACATGCATTTTGTGAGTGTCACTGCAATAACTTGAGGGAAATTGAACATGGTAGCTATGTGGGACAATATGTATGCTGAACATTAATGCCATCAAGCAGATGCACAGGATGTAGCTTAGGGAGGGGTATTGTCACTGTGTGGTAAAAAGTCCCCAAGTGAGTAAGGGAAAGAGCAAAATAAAAAAGGAATTAGACAAAGAAGGAAGGAAGAGAGGAAAGGAAAGGAAAGGAAAGGAAAGGAAAGGAAAGGAAAAGAATATAGACATAGGAGGAAAGCGAGGAATGAAGAAGAGGGAATAGAGGTGGGCGATCCAAGTATTTAACTTGGAGAACTGAGTCACAACAGAACTAAGAATTTGGCTTGGCTCTAAGAGCAAATGAACAATGTGAGCTCTGAAAATATTTGTCATGTGAATCATGCAACAAACAACACGTAAAAATATAATAAAGACTCTTCAAACTTCAAAAAATATTTCTTTAACATAGAGACGCTTTTCACCTTGGTACATATAATTATATCACTTCATTGAGATGCATTAATTAAAATTGATGGTTTTTAAACGTGAAAATGTTCCTGCCACCCGCCTTGATGACAAGGCTATTAGTGACCTAAGACGCAAGTCAGTTTTCATGTGTACTTTATATATGTCCAATATTCTTATTATAGATTAAGCAATATAAGACTCTATTAAATCAAACACAAAATGTTTTTATAAAGCACACATTCATAACTCACATATTTGAAGGTGCTTTCATATGTCATAATGAAGAAAAAAAGGTCTCTTTGCCTAGAATCCAACACCCTGGTCAAGCAGGGAAGCAAGCATTGATGTCAGGTTTTCTGCTTTCCCACTGTGCAATTCAACCACTAGATTGGTAGCTCATTCGTGCATCAAAAGTTAATGATTTGTTGTCTTTAGTTCTTGGCATAAGGGTGAGCATGGGTGGTAGGCAGAAGCCACATTTTATTACAGTTTTTCATAGAGCATACCTAGTCCAAGGTCCAAGGACATTGGAAAGCCTTATAACAGACCAGTAGCGGTAGTTGGTGGGAGTGCTGCCGGGCGGTGACGCGGGGCATGGGAGGAGTGGGGCGGGGGTAGTAAACTACGGAATACGGCCAAATACAGGTTAGTAAACATATAAATAAATAAATCGAATTTCGTCGCGCGCACGGCATCGCCAAATTCAATGCAGTGCGCGCATTTGGCCTTATTCCGTAGTTTACTACCCCCCACTCTGCCCCTCCCCACGTCACTGCCCGGCAGCACTCCCACCACCGACCGCTACTGTAACAGACCAAGCGATATCTATTCCTGTGAAAGCTCAGCTCATTTTGGGCTCGAGGTGCCAGGAGGACTTTGAGCTGAGCAGGAGCCAATCATTTGGCTCGAGCTTCCAATGCTCCGCCCACCTGTAGGAAAGATTGGTGGAAAAACAAACAATAGAGGGTGTGATGTACCTAATTTATTTATGTATTAATTCCAATGCAGAGGTGTTTTGCCAGTCTATGCTTCAAGACTAAACATGAGTATTTTCTCTTAATTAAATTGTTTACTTCTGGTTTGTCAATAACACGTAAGCAAGAAAGATACATTTTAAGGCTCCCATTTTCTCCCAGTTTTTACAGATTTTTACAGTTAAATACAGTTCAAAATGTTCATCATTGTTCTTCTTAGCAGTTATGAGTCTATTCCAGCATATTGTCCTGGTCCTTGCAAGCTACTATTTGACCAAAATAACAATGGAAAAATGTTTGGTTAAAGTCATGTGGGTTATGCACACGTCTGATTTAGTACTTCATTACCACAAAGTCCCTAATTCTAAGTTAGTCAGAATTTACAGATGGGGCTTGCAGGATGGTTGGCATTCCAAATGGAATGATATTTACCCCCATCTGGTAATTATCTGGTATGCTAAATACCCTTTGTTAAATTTTGGCATGTCAAACTTGCTTGAATTTAAGTAAGAAAAAAAACAGTGCCGCCTGGGGCTGTCCGCCGCCCTCACCTCCACCTAGCTATGCCACTGAAGAAAAAGTATACTGAGTTTACCATACAATGTGGATATTGGTGCAATAAGCACCAAAATCTGCATGGTATTTACCAAAACTCAAAAACAAATCTATTTATCCCACCCGATAAATAGCATACCTCAAGATATTTTTATTTATCAGGTGTGATAAATAGCACCTATTCCTCTAAACAACTCAGAACCAGGGTCTTAATGTTTGCACTGCACAGGATCAATAGAAAAGAGTGTGTCAGATTCCACTGCATTGGACTCCATGACAGCAGCATTTAAGCCTTTATATCTATGTATACTGAGGCCTAGTCTTATTCAGGGCATTTTTGTAAATATGACATTTTTTAAAAATTTTGAGGCAAGTGCAATTAGGCTACTTCTGTAATTTCTACTAACTTGACCTATCAAACGTAAGAATCTCCCTTTTCCATAATTTCTTTCAAATTTAGTTTCAATAGAAGTCCCTTTCTTCAGACTTCAATGCTCTCTTTGCAATGCAGCAACAAATAACTTAGTCTTGTGTGTAGGTGATGACGGCCACAGAGGTTTGTGTAACAAGGTGGCCATTTTCAATGACAGCCGCTATTGTCAGGAATACGCCCGTTCCCGTGAGAGAGAGCCAGGCTCTGGATTCAGGCGATAATCCACCAATGTCACCGAAAGGACTTCTCGTGAGATGGAATAGTACATCCTCCAGCACACACATGTGAAGGGAAGAATTCTTACAATGAGACTAATAAGTCTAACCGCTGGCAATTGCTCAGGTAGCTTACCAACCCATAGTTCGTCTTACTCCTGCTCCAATAGGAACGGTCCAGCCCAAACTGCAAAGCCAGGTGGTTTCTGTATTGGAACACATGCAACCCAGGACTGTTTCCACCTGATGGGGCCTGTTCAGTCGGGTGAAACTTGGTTCCAGAGTAGGTTTGGGTGAAGAATTCCTCTCTGATTGCAAAGTTCGCGGAGTTCTGCCCACTTCACGCTGTGCGGTGAGTTCCTCAAAACTCCGTGAACTGACACAGAGCGGACATTTGTTATCTTGCATTGCTTGGCAACACTAAGTTGGCGAGTGCTCAAGGGAAAAAATCATGTGTGATTTCTCAACGCGGGCGGTCGTCGCAGGTTGCGACCGCTCATGTTGAGAAACCGGCTGCTTGTGTTGAGGAAGCTGTCACTCAAGTAAATGTTTAGTCAAGCAGCATCGCCTTCCAGCGCCACGCAGAGGGCCGTTTGCCCTAATTTTACAGCACAGGACAAACCCTGGTCTTTAAAATCAGTGTGGGCAGCGTGACTAAATAGACTGGCAGAACTCCGAGGAGCGCTGCTAATTTTGTGGCACTTCACGAAGGTCCGTGGAGTAGAACTCTGTGAACTCCACCCATGCCTAACACGGAGCATTATGAGGCTTGTGATAGTTGGGGTTTTGTTGCATCCTCACTGGATGAATTCAGTCAATGCACTTTTTTTTTGCTCCATTCACTGTTGCAGATCTATCTATGGCGTGTGTTGTGCCCCAAGACTCAGCACCCTTGTCAAACCCCTTTAATCTTTATGCTATTCCTTGGGAAAAGCTTCTCAATGCCAGACCATTTACTTCCTAGTACCTGAAACTTATAGATCGGCTGAAGGAGATACCTTGTGAGGCACTATTTTCCATCAATTTATGAGGGAAGTATGGGAGAGAGGGAAATAATTAGCTTTAAATCTTTGAATTTCTACAATATATGTTTGTTCCTTGGTGAATGTGGTCTTCTGTATTAGGGTCCACAGATGTTAAACCATTCCCTTGGGTGTAGAGTCATCCACGTCATTGGGAGAGGGATTTGAGATTGATATGGTGTGCTCATCATGCTCAAGGCTTACAAGAAAAAGGTCTATACCATAGCAAACAAGGAGAGAGAGAAGATTATAGTCAGTCTGCCACACTTCCTCCCATGTCAATATCAATTCAAAATGGTTGGACGTTCTGGAAGGGGTAATCAAAAGGGGAATTTACCCATGAGATGCCCAATGTTAGGTGTCCAAACAGTATCCTATACATGATTCATGGACTCTCATAAAGAGATTTTTGGAAATATTTTTATACACAAGGACCAAGGAACCCCAAATTTGAGGTCCCCTGAATCTTCCTTGTATTTTGTATTTTTATGTTTTTAAATTGGGTGGATTTGGCAGATATTAACATAAAACAGAGGTGTGGTGGTAAATTGCTGTGCAAATATTTTGGGCTCTCACTGGCCAATGGAGATGGGTTCACTTCCTGTTTGATTAGCTCTAAATCAAAAGATCATAAAGGACTCCAGACTATCTATAACTATTTGGATTTCTGATTTGATATCCACAGCTTCATGGTGTTTGAGAAAGATCAGAAAAAGTGTAATTTTCCTCTCTATGTATTACAAAACATGAAAGATTTCAACAGCTATTGGCTCAAGGCAGGGCTACTTTTGCTCTATAGCTCTAGGATTACTTATGAGTCTGCTGGTCATTCAGAATCAGACAATCAAGTTCATAGCAGGGGCTCTTAGATTCAGCCACACTCGCCCTTTGCTAAAATCTTTACAATGGCTTCCAGTCAAATAGCAAGCATGCTCATCATTTCCACCCTTCATTCTTCATCCTCTAAAATCATGTCTATTCGGAAATTCTTTAAAAGCTTGAATTGGGAACAGCAGTTTCTCTTCTTGTTGCCAAACAGTGGATTGTTGTCTCAGGCAACTTGATAGCCATTGCCTTCTTATGCACGTTTGGACAGGTTTTGACTATTTGGTTCGAAGCTATCCTTGTTGGGCGTTGTATTGTTTTATTGGTTCTCCCCTATTATGAATGGAAACCCCAGTGCCATAAAAACCATTGGTGTACAAGCACTTTACAAAACATACTAACATAACCCTTGAGCATAAAAACAAATCTTAGTGATACCTTGAGCACCTCTGACCCCTGTAGATGCACTCACCCCATTTGACAATTCCAGTTTCAGCCACACATGGGAGCATATTATCAAGGGGGTTTATCTCTGCTTTTTTGGCTGTAAAAGCCAAGAAAGCGGAGATAAAATTATCTCCCTATTACCTAGCTGTTGCTAACACCAGTTAGCGACAGCTAGTAGGAGATAGCGACCATCTTGGGGCTAAGCATGGGCGAATTTTGCGAATCTCGCGTTCGCGAATTTTGCGGATTTGCGAACTCGCAATCCGCAAAATCCGCGAATTCTCGCGAATTTGCGGATTTTTTTTTTTGTGTTTGCGCGGGTTTCTGCCAGTTCGCGAGGGTTTTGTACAATGTCGCAAATTGCGAACTTACCGGTCGGGTCGCAAGTTTCGCGAACTTGTTGTTTCTACGTGTCCAGCCTGTTTGGGACACTCTTCTTCATCACTGCCACTCTCTGTCACCACTGCCACTCTCTGACTACTCATGCCACCCTCTGGCCCACCCATGCCACCCTCTGTTTCATCACAGCACCCTCTGGTTGTCCAGTCAGTGTACATTATTGTGGCAACGCAAGCACACCTTCCTTGCCTCAAGTGACCTGAATTAATTTGGGGCTGATTAATGTGTCACAGAATATTTTTTTAGCTGGCACCTGCTTCCTTAGTGCTTCCTGATTAGTGATCTTTTGCACTTGCTAAGTGCTTTCATTGTTGCAAAATTAGTTACAACACCTGCCCTGCCCCAACTGACAATAATGAATTAGGGGCTGATTAATGGATTTGAACTTCCAGCCTGACTCCTGCTTGTCTCCCTTAGCTGTAATTCAGGACCTTTGTGGCATATGTGTAACTATTCTGAGGTTCAGAGCAAGGTCACATAATAGTTGCAACTGGCAACTGAACTCTGGAGGGGCCCCTCAGGAAGCACTACAGGAAATGGCTACTAATGATGAGCCTGAACTTTTGAACCTGGTAAGTAGTTTCAGTTTTGCTAAGATCGTATTTCTGCAATTTTGCACTTATTCGCGGGGCGCGAAGTTGTACTGGGAAGCCGCAAACTCACGCGAACAGTGCGAACAGTGCGAGCAAAATCCGCTGCTCGCGGATTTGCGGATTTTGCGGGAGATTCGCGAATCTCGCGAATTGCGAATTTACCGAAAAACCGCAAAATCCGCGAGCGAAACGGATTTTCCGCCCATGCTTACTTGGGGCCCACTTTGCATGTCAGTGATAATTATCGCTAATGACATGCAAAGTGGGCGTGCCAAGATGTTAGTGACTGGAAACAGTTGCTAACATCGCTATCTCCTATTACCTACTTTTGGAAATATTTGCGCTAAGCGCGAATATCTCCAAAAGCTAACACCTGGCCTGAGCAGTTCTTAGCCATGTTATCCAATGGGAGGTGGATAAAATGGCTAAGAGCATTAGCTCGGTAATGCATGAATATCGCCGACTTTTCAGCGATATTCATGCATTTCGGCCGATTTTTATCACTTAGGAGATAAACCTTGATAATAGCAAGGCTCCTAAGCGATAAAAATCGCCGCAGCTCGGAGATAAAAATATTGCCGCTAAACCAACATAGCGATAATTATCGCTAGTTGTTGGTAATATGCCCCATGATTCTTTATGTCAGGATATCTTCCCATAAACTCATAATGCTCACTGTCTGTGTTGCTCTCATGGTGGCCTTCCTGCTTAGCCCACTGCTGCACACAGAATCATCAGTTTACTACCACCACTTTGAATCCACAACATCAAGGTGCCACGAAATCAGAGGTGCTACGTCAGATTTACCACTACCAAGGATGCCAACAGCATTTAATATAATTCCAAGCAAATTAAATTTTACTAAGAGGCTCTTTTAATTCAATTGAATTTAAATTGTAGTTTAGAGTTATTTTTACCTATTTAGTTTATTTAATATGATGTGATTAGGTGTTTGATTTGGAGTCCAATTAAGGTTACATCTATATTCTATTTATTGTTTCATAGACACATATTTTAGGAATGGGTTTATGATACTCATTAGAGTAATATTATTTATTTACTTTAATTTCATTTCTATTCAGGGTTAGGTTAAAACAGTTAGTAATTGAATGTAATTAAATTGCACTAATTTACGGCAAAGGAAACAATTTTGGATAGGGTTAGATAAATTGCTCAACTTCATGAAATATAATGTAACTCAATTAATTTTACTTCAATTTTATGTGGTTGGTTAATATGTAGGGCTGATGTATTTGGCTCAAATTACCGGTTAATTAATTTTAAAGCTTACTTTGCCATATTAAACATACTTAATAAATGTCATATTTGATTTTTAACTGTACCTTCAAGGCCAATACTTGCTGATTGCATTGTTGGTCTCACTGGAACTTCGTGTGTGTAGTTGGATGTAGTTGTGGCACCCAACAGTGTATCTCTGTCTACAGGAGTCTGTGACATTCTTTTGCATCTAATTTGATCTACTGTACAGAATTGGTGCTAAAGGTTTCCAGACATTTGGTACATTCTTCTTCCTGACATTATTCTAAAATAAAGTGTACTTTTCGTGATTGTTCCGGAATTTTAGTGTTTGGTTTCCATGACTTTCCAAGCCTGATCTGAGCTGTTTTTTATTCACCCACTTCAAATATCTCATATGTTTTTTTTAAAGGACTGCCTTCTTTGAGTAGATTGTGCTCTTTTAAAGGTGGATGTAATTAAGTCATCCAAGCTGTACATACTAAGGGGCCTATTATGAGTCTGGCGGTCCACAGGCCGCCAGACTGACGGTGGTGGTCTCCCAACCACCCTATTACGTCTAGGGAAGTCGGGGCATCATGGGACCACCGCATCCACTGCAACCGCCAGGGAACCGCCATTCCCTGGTGGTTGCGCGACGGCCCTGAGGCCGCAATATTCTTGGCGGGACACAGCAGCCCTGCAAAGCATAATACGACCTTCCTCCCCACCATACTTTTCATGGCGGTGGACCACCATGAAAAGTGGGACGGTGAGGAAACGAAGGGGGCCCTATAGAGCCCAGGGAAAAGGGTGCAGTGTATTTAAAAAGTAAGACATGTGCTCCTAAATTTTACATGTCCTGGAAGTGAAAAACTCCAAAATTCACTTTTCACTACTGCGAGGCCTGCCTCTCACATTGTATAACACTAGAGTTACCATATTACATTTAATAAGCTGTAATTTCCAACTGGAAATAGGGAAGCAGTTTGTGTTTAGTGTGTTTGGGAGTCTAATGAAAAATCCTCTCTTCTGGTAAAGTCGGATTTTAAATTCCAATTTTGCAAATGCCACTTTTAGAAAGTTAAGTAAATAAGGGACTTGGCCCAATTGATGAGTGGCTAGATCGGGCCTAGTCAAAGTGCACAATGTGAAAGCTAGTCAACACTTTTGATGCTGTTACCTATTTAAACAGACAAAGGACCAAACCTTGATTCATTGGTCCTGGATATTTATTTTATGTCTAATCAATGTGAAGTATTGTGTTGAAACAAAAAATGTTTCTCAATTTCAGACGCATATGACATTGAAAAAGCAGCAACAAATGAAATAATTGGTTAAATAAATAACCAGGACCAATGAAACAAGGTTGGGCCCTTTGTCTGTTTAAATAGGTAACGCCATCAAAAGTGGTGGCTAGCTTTCACATTGTGCACTTTTAGAAAGTTGGCATTTTCCTGTCTTAGTCATTTAGTGGCTGCCGCCTGTCTCAGGGTCAGGTGACTAGGTGTGGTTGGTAGTTGGGGTTTATATATTCCTCCCAAACTGCAACACACAATAAAGGACTTTAGTTTGCCTGGATGGGCCATCACTGGTAGGATAGAAGGGTGGAACTGGGCACAACCCTACTTACAGTTGAAGAGGTTGTGCTCTCTAGGCTGTGTCCTGCCTCCACACAAAGGACTGCATACTTCCTGTAGTTAGTCTGGAGCCAGGACATGGGAGGCAGGAAGCCTGTGCACTTTAAAGGGGAACCTCTAGAAGCTTTTCCCACTTCGAAGGAGGCACCTGGTAAACATTTTGGACCTCAGAGACCAACTCTTCAGTACACTTCTGGACTTGTGGATACTCTGCCCGGAAGAAGGACTGCTGTACTGATGAAAGGACTGCCACTCTGCTGGACTGCTGGACTACTGCCTCCCTGGACTGCTGCCTTGCTGCATTGCTTTCCTGTTGCCCTCCTGCCTGAGTCCTACATCTGAACCCAGGAATCCCAGAGTGACTCCAAGTGCTAGTCTGCTGGCCTCCTGTTCAGAGTCACCGGGACATAACAGGCTCCCAACCACCTAAACATGCACCCAACTACAGCTAGCACAAGCCCCTGACACCCAAGTGGTGCCCCTCACATCCTAGACCCTTGGTGTGGCCTCAGCGGAGCTGAATTGAAGATTTTAGGCTCTTCACGACTGCAAACGGGCCCACTAAAACCATGTCTCTCTCACTGCCTGCCAATACAAAGTTCAGTTGACCTGACCCTTCATGCTACAGCATCTACCGCTCACTGGGAGTGCCACCACGAAGCTCCAGCCTGACTGTTCGCGATGATTCAGAAAAGGGGGTGGTGATGAACAGAGTGTCTGAATTAAGCAGACCAATCTTACCCAGTCCAAAGATCAGGGCTTTATCCATCACCGTTATTTAGCTCACTGCACCATCCCAGCTCAGAACCTGGCTATATGCAAATTAGTCTGTCCCTAGCCCAGTGCATCATGGGAACAGGGCAGACCAAACTACCAAGCCAATTCTTCACCGGAAAGGAGACAAGCTTCCGGGGACCGGTTTCTGGCATTTCAGCCGTCGTCGGCCCGGCTTGCTTGAATCCTGATGGTGCAGTGAGCAAGGGACTCATGTCTGAGTATACCCTGCCACACCTATAGTGGCCAAAAACGATTCGCGATGGCAACAGGATCTTCATGTTACGGCGACAACCATCCGCAATGCCAGGCCTGCTCTTAGCACTACATTCGACGACTGCCTATGACGCTTCCTTGCACCTAGCGCATAGTGCCAGGCCCAGTCCCCTCTGAAGTGGAAACAAGTAATTCCAGACTTTTTTGGCCTACTTTTTGCATTCCAACCATTACTTTTGTTTGCTACTTCAGTGACGGCCCAAGTGTGAGAAATATGTTCAGTCCTGGGTTCCATGCTCACTGTGCCAGCGAAACCAGGCTGCACCTGACTGAAGAGATCCAAACAGGCTGAAACCTGCCTGTGTTCCAGTTCAGAGAGGAAATGACTTGGCGGGTCTGGGCTGGAGTGTTCCTACTGAAGTAGGACCAAAGCTGTCTGGGTCCAATCAGAGGGGTGGAATGGTGTGCAAGAGAGAAATGGACTGGGATGATGCCTTAGTAATTACCAGTGGCTGAGAGAAATGAAAGCACTCCATCAATCAAGTTTTGTTAACTTCTGTGCAACCCATTACGTGTCATGGGTGTACCCAGATTCAGTGCCCATGCTCACTGTACCATTGGAACCAGACTGAATCCAGCGAACGACCACAGTGGCTCAAATGGGTCTAGGGTTGTTTGTGTTCCCATACAGAGGGGACCTGGTTTCACAGTTGGGCTGGACTGTTTTCTTTTGGAGCAGAACCAAGACTGATTTGCATATGCCTGGGACCACCTTAATGGGGCATGGTTGGCACAAAACTGATTGACTGCAGGGGTGTAACACAGACCCCTGCAACCACTGAAGTCCAGGGCCCCCCCCGACCCCTCAGGGGCCCCTTATCTATTCTCAGGCCCCCATTCAGCCCAAGACTGATAAACATCTATGAGATATGGGAGAATCAGGGGCCACTCTTCACATTCTGCCGATGGGGCCCCATCATTTTGTTTTATGCCTCTGATCCACTGGGATGCAGCCCAAGTAGTTACCAGTGGCTGATAATAATTGAATTTTTTTTCTTTCACTTCTTGACCATTGATTTTACATCATAACTAGTTTTAACTAACTTTACTGTACAGGTGCATTTTAAGATGGACAATTTTCCCGAATATGGTGCTATAGGGAGCCCCTATGCTCCCCATGAAACCTATTCAATATTGTGCAAAACTCTTACTCCTGTGTCCTTCAAATTGCACATTTTTCCTTGAACATCAATAGAAGTTGCCTCAGATGCCCCCCGTAAAGTTGTGGTGTGATCCTTGCCAGCTTTTAGCAGTATTACTGTCCAAATGTATGTTAAAACGAACTATTTGAGAATATATTTCTAACATACTTTTGGATCAGCAAGAAGTATTGTATAAAGTTACCTCACAATTCTCAATTCCCCTTGATGTTCCTCAGACAGTTCTTAGTTTGAGAACAGGACTGAGGGCCCGATTCACAGAACTAACTTACGACAAAATCCTAAACTTACTACTTTTGGTCTTCACAGAAGTTAGGATTTTGTCTTAAGTTTGTCTTAAGACAGACTTAAGACAGACTTAAGTTAGGATTTTGTCTTAAGTCTGTCTTAAGTCTGTCTTAAGACAAACTTAAGACAAAATCCTAACTTCTGTGAATACCAAAAGAAGTAAGTTTAGGATTTTGTCTTAAGTTAATTCTGTGAATCGGGCCCTGAGTGCCCTGCACCATTTTTTTTTATTACAACAGTAAATACCTTTTGGCATCCTTGTGCATGCTTAATTGTGAGGTGTCTTCAAATTGTCTTAAGATACATTTTAAATGTTATATATTTTCAGGGATGTTAATAGGTAGAGGGATCCACTGTTACTTATGCTTTAGACCAAAATATATAATTCACAGTAATTCAATGTAAAATACAAAAAGATGATGTAGTGTAGTCTGTGTAGTGGCCACACTTTTTCAAAAACTTGAAGAAATTAAAATGGCCTCCTTTCCTCTCCAGAAAGTTAGTCGCGTTTGTCTTTGCTATTTTTATCTCTTCTCAAAGTGTAAACGTCTGACAAGGTTTATGAGGACTATGCTTCATTCAGACATATCACTGCGCCTCGAAGAGGCCGTAATTGAACATCTAAAGCTTGTGCCTGTGGTATTCTTGTCATACAGTCATTGTTCATTGTCCTGAGTACTATGAGTAATATATCATACTGATCTTTGCTTTCTGTCAACTATCAGTGCCTCCTGCCCCTTCTTTACACTAGTAGAAAAATCAAGATGTGGTTTGGATATCTGTTTTCTATTAAAACGTTTTCCAGGCAGAAAAAAATTATGTAAACATACAAAAATGCAGGCCCTGCAAATGGAGGACATGGATTGAGCAATTTTTAGGTGGAACCAAATGGTCACCACTGTTCACACTGAGAATGTGAACAGTGGTGGCGGCCATGTGGTCAGAGCGTTAACTGCTGTTAACGGTCCCAAGCAATTATGGGTGCATGCCAAAGGTGAGGGAGGATAATGAAGGAAGGAGCAATTAACAGCAGTTAATGCTTGACAGCATCGAGGCACTGTGGCCCAGGCTTAAAATTTTGGGCCTAGCGGCACTTTTGAGCTGCTGGAGTGGAGGAGTGTGGCTCACTGATTAGAGCGGCAGACCCTGATGCAGAGGTCTGGTCTGGGACCAGGGTTCAATTCCCGACGCGGCAGGGTCCTGAGCCCAATAATGTCCACGGACTCGATAATTCTCGCCTTGGTGCCTACTCTAATCATGGGGTCCCACGCTGCAACTCTGGGCAATAGCTTGCTTAATCTCCACAACGGCGGCCCACCCGCTGCGGGATGCCTGGCTTTCACCTTGGGGATGCCCAGTAGGGGTTATCTCACAGGGAAAAAGCCAGGACGGGTTCCCAAGGCAAGCGCCTTGATGCCTTCGGGTGATACGTGCGCTATATAAGTCGCAATACAATACAATACTGGAGCATCACTTTTTTGACTCTACGGTGGCGCAATGTACAGCAGCATATTCACACGGCTACGCAAAGCCACTTTACATGGCTTTTCAAGGCCTTGTAAATAAGAGCTCCATTGACACACACCACTGGGTGAAAGAGGCATTAAATGGGTGTTGCTGTGGGTGTTTTCACACCCATGGAATCTGAAGCATTCCCAGATTTATGAGGAATCCCCAGGGGAGGCTTAGGACTGGCAGTACAATGAGTATAAGCCTCCCTTGCATTGCTGGATTTGCATTGTGCTTCTGACACGACTCCAGCAATACATGACTTTTGCTGCAACAGACGCATCAGAATTTCGGACGTATCTGTCAACCCTTACGCCATGGTGCGCCGTATTGTAAAAATGACACATCCATGGTGGCTCAAGGGTTTCGCATGGAGGCGCAGGGAAACTGACGCATCCGTACAGATGCGTCAGTTTCTTGTAAATCTGACCCTTAGATTTTTTTGGGTACCAAAATGAAAACCTTTACCTTACCAAAGTCCATTTGTAGATGAACACATTCTTTTAGTTTGTATTTGCTAGCAGAAATAATCTGATTAGTGTCTTGGTATAGTTTTCTCAAGTTAATGATGCACAGGAAAAATGTATCTTTATGCCAGAAATTAGAATTATTGCACAGCTCAAAGTAAGTGAGTTGCTAGGCATTCAGTCAGCCAGTGTTTATTGATGGCACTTCTCTTCTCCCCACGAAGCCAGAGAACAAAATGCCTTTTATTTGAAGGTGGCAGTGAGGGAAGGCTCATCCCTCCCCTGATTCTATTTATATCTCTGCTGAAACAAAATGGTAGGGTGGTAAGATACAATTCTGAAAAGGACACCTCCCCAGAGGTTAAAAACTCCTCCAGGCCTTCTTGATATAGAGGGAGGGATCCTCGTTCTGTGAACTTCATGAGGGAAAACACTGATGTCAGGAAATTCACAAGGAAAAGAGAGAAAAAAAGTATGTAGGAGAAATGCATAATGGATGCCTGCTGTGTGTTTGGAAAAAAAGATGATAAATGCATTCCCTGTATTATTGCTCATTTAATGTTGAGAAATGGAACAATTTTGAATGGCATTCTCATTTTTAATTGTAAGTAAGATGTGGATGAGATGCACAGGATTAATCTGAAATAATGTGGCCATGAAGCTGTGATTGTTCACTATTGAAATAGTCCTGGGTAACATCAGCTAATTTGATTGCCTGATTGGCTGATTTTTGTAAAGCCTCTGTGTGAATGGAGCGGGCTAATTGTAAAAGATGATTAACAATGTCAGATATCAGCCGCCTCTTAGCTTGTGCTGAACATCATAAAAGAAGTGAAAAATAGTGCATTCTGACAGCAGAAAATAAATGTTATTGTCTGCAACAACAATACCACGAATCTCCTGGATGAGGCCTTTATGAATTATATGTTTTCAATATTTAGATGTATTTAAAATCATCGTATTAAAAAACAGGGCTGTTTTGAGAAATTATGTGCAAGCCCTAAGATTAATTGTAGCATATGTGTGTATGTGGGGAGAGTGGGGTTGGATGACGGGTGAGAGAGAAAGGACGGATGGAAAGAGAGCGAACAAGAGGGGAATGGAGAGGGCTGAGCATTTTTGCCAGGGCTGCTTCTGAAGCCCCAGACCCTCCCTGAATATGGGCCTCATTTACAATGAGGCAATGCCTCTGGAGCGTCACTTTTTGTCATGCTCCAGTGGCGCAGGGGCCTGCTCCATATATACAATGCGGCACTAAGCCACTTTGCATGGCTTAATGCGGCCTTGTAAATATTGTTCCCTTTTACGCGGTTTTCTGCGTTTAAAGGGTGCGCACTGGGTGCTGTTGGGGGCGTTCCCAGCCACACCCATGGCTTTTTGACAGTGCCCCATATTTACGAGAAATCTTAACTCTTTGACAGTGCCAAAAACTTACGCCTCCCTGGAGGAGGTGTCAGGGAGGGGCAACGAGGAGAAATACCTTTATTCCCCTTTTACTATGTGTGCTGCATTCCACAATACACATATAGAAAGAGGAAAAGCAAATGTTTTTGCGCAGGAAGGTTTCCCTTCCTGCACAAAAAACAATCATCCCTACAACGCAGGCACGCATGCACCCAAAGGTGCCTGCGTTGACACATGACAGCCCATTGTGCACCAGCGCCGGGGAAATGGGCAGGAATGCGCCATGTCTGATAGATTTGGCACACTCCTGCCCTTTTCTTTTGCTGTACGGCAGCACCGCAGGAAGGCCTGCGGCGTTGCCCTTTTCTAAAATATTGAAAATAAGGTCATTAGTGGTTTGTCCCAAGTACTTGTCGCCAGGCATTATAAAAAGGTTGCATAAAACTGCCCTTTTTCTTTTCGTTAAGTGCTCCCTCTTCCTCTGTGCAGCTTCTTGCTAGGACATACAGATGGTCACAACCCCCTAATAAAGTTGGAGGGACAGGCAGGTCGCTCCCCACGCTGCTGCACTGCTCTGGTCTGAATTTCCTATTGCTCTGCTGCTGCACTGTGTTTAACTGTACTTGTCTGCTGTGATTTTGCCTTGAACTTGCTTCTTCCACTCTTTTATTATCGTAAATCTCTGCCTCTGCATTGTGTTTAACTGTACGTGTCTGCATTGTCTTTGCCCCACACTTGCTTCTTCCCCTCTTATTAATACCATAAATCTTTGTGCCCTGTCTCTACCTCCTGTTTCCCCCGCCGTCCTCACCTGCTCTTTCCCGCCGCTGCACCCCTGAGGCACCGCCCCCCCTGCTGCCCATTCACCGCCCGCTCCCGCCCCCGCCTCCCAGCCGCTCCTCCCTCCCACCTCCCCTTATATGGAGGCCATGCAGCGGTGAAAGGAGCGACCTTTGATCCTGCTCCCAGGCAGGTCGCTCCCCACGCTGCTGCACTGCTCTTGTCTGTCTTGCCTATTGCTCTTCTGCTACACTTTGTTTAACTGTACATGTCTGTTGTGATTTTGCCCTAAACTTGCTTCTTCCCCTCTTTTATTATCGTAAATCTCTGCTGCTGCATTGTGTTTAACTGTACATGTCTGCTGTGTATTTGCCCCAAAGTTGCTTCTTCCCCTCTTATTATTACCATAAATCTATGTGCCCTGTCTCTACCTCCTGTTTCCCTGCTGTCCTCACCCGCTCTTTCCCGCCACTGCCACCTGTGGCCCACCACCCCTGCTGCCCATTCGCCTCCCCACTCCTGCCTCCCAGCTGCTCCTCCCTCCCACCTCCCCTTATATGGAGGCTGTACAGCTGGCGCGCCAAAGGCACGCCTAAGGCAAGCCCGTCTGCGCCTCTCCGCGCCTGGACCGCGCCCAGTGCCCAGTGCCAGGACCCCTGGACCCCGAGAACGCCATGACGCCCATTGCAGCTATGACTCCAGCACCCTACACGCGCTCAACGCCGGACAATCACGCACCTGCTGCATGGCCACCACGAAACACACCCAAGGGCCCTTCTCCTGCCGAAACTGCAGCTTCACCAGCATCCGGCCCTCCAACCCACCCAGCAAAGAACCCAACTACCTGAGATGCATCCTTCTCAACACCCGCTCCACCCGCAAACACACTGTTGAACTTTGGGACCTACTCGACTCCTACACCCCAGACGTCGCCTTCCTGACAGAGACCTGGCTGAACCCTTCCTCGGCACCCGACATCGCCATAACCATCCTGGAAGGCTATAAGATCACCTGCAAGGACCGCACAGACGGAGTAGGAGGAGGAATCGCCATTGTCCACAGGAACACTCTCAAAGTCTCGACAAACACCGATGACACCCTCAGCACCGCCGAACACCTGCACTTCCAGATGCACACCGACCCCAACACCACCCTCAGAGGAACCGTCGTCTACAGACCCCCCAGACCCTGACCACAGTTCAGCGACTCCATTGCCTACTTCGTCAGCACACACACCCTCGCCTCCATGGACTACATCCTCCTCGTGGACCTGAACTTCCACCTCGAGAACAACAACGACACCAAATCCACCACCCTGATTGACAACCTCACCAACCTCGGACTCAGGCAACTCGTCACAACACCCATCCACTCCGCCAGCCACATTCTTGACCCCATTTTCTCCGCAAGCTCCCATGTCTCCTTCAAACACACCACTGAGCATCACTGGACCAACCACCTTTGCATCCACTTCACCTTCCGGAAACCCACCACACACCACCGCACCCAAGAGAGTCACCGAAGACAAGCTATCCACCACCCTCGCCCAGAGCCCACCCGCAGACCTAACCGACCCTGCGCCGCCGCTCACAACCTCAGACACTGAATCAATGACTGCGCCAACACCCTCGCCTCGCTCAAGAAGCCCTTCAAAACCCACAGCACCAAGAAAACCAGCTGGTTCACAGAAGACCTACAGGCCTCCAAGCAAACCTGCCGAAAGCTGGAGAAGAACTGGATCCGTGAATGAACACCAGAAAGCTATGCAGCCCACAAGAACCCCACTCGCAGACACAACCCCCTCATCAGATCCATCAAAAGGGCCTCCTTCAAAGACCACCTAGACAACAACGCACACCACAGCAAAGAGCTCTTCAACATCGTGAAGGAATCTAAAGCCCCAGTTCCAACACCAACGACATCCCACCCTCGCAAGACCTATGCGACTCGCTGGCCGCCTTCTTCCATCGCAAGATCGCAGACATCCACGACAGCTTCAACACCACGGCCGCCGCAGCATCCAAGGAGACCCCCGCCCCCACAACCACCATCCACACCAACTGCCTGCTCTCCTTGACCAACATCAACGATGACGACACCATCAAGTTCATGAACACCGTCCACTCCGGTTCTCCGTCAGACCCTTGCCCACACCACATCTTCAACAAAGCCCGCACCACATCGCACCCCATCTCCGGAAAGCCATCAACATCTACTTTGAGACAGCGACATTCCCAGAGAGCTGGAAACATGCAGAGATCATTGCCTTACTCAAGAAACCCATAGCGGACCCCAAGAACCTCAAGAACATCCGACCCATCTCCCTGCGCCTGTTCGCGACGAAGGTCATCGAGAAGGCCATCAACAAAGAGCTGACCAGCTTCCTCGAGGAGAACAGCATCCTAGACCCTTCCCAGTCCGGGTTCCGCAGCAACCACAGCACCGAAACTGCCCTCATCGCCGCCACCGATGACATCAGGACAATGCTAGACAATGGAGAAACCGCGACCCTCATCCTCCTGGAAGTGTCAGCTACCTTCGACATGGTCTGCCACCATACACTACGCACACGCCTCCATGATGCCGGATTCCAAGAGAAGGCCCTGAACTGGACCACCTCCTTCCTCTCCAGCAGAACACAGAGCGTCCGCCTCCCCCCTTCCGCTCCAAAGCCACCGAGATCATCTGCTGCATACCTCAGGGCTCATCCCTCCGCCCGACGCTGTTCAACATCTACATGGCACCACTCACCCATGTCGCCCGACTGCACGACCTCAACATCATCTTCAACGCCGATGACACCCAGCTAATACTCTCCCTCACCAAGGACCCCCACACTGCCAAAACCAACCTCCATGAAGGAATGAAGAAATGAAGGCCGTCGCTGATTGGATGAGGAACAGCCGACTAAAGCTGAACTCGGACAAGACGGAGGTCCTCATCCTCGGATCCACCCCCTTGGCCTTGGACGACTCCTGGTGGACTGCACTAGGAACAACCCCAACACCCACCGACCACGCACGCAAACTAGGGGTCATTCTGGACTCCACCCTCTCCACGACGAAGCAGGTCAACACCACCACTTGCTCCTGCTTCAACACCCTCTGCATGCTCTGCAGGATCTACAAGTGGAACCCCACCGAAACAAGAAAGACAGTCACCCAGTCCCTCGTCAGCGCAAAACTGGAATACGGAAAAGCCCTCCACACAGGAGCCTCAGCCAAACTCCTGACACAGCTCTAACGCATCCAGAACGCCTCAGCACTTCTGATCCTCGACATCCCTCGCTGCAGCCACATCACACCCCACCTGAGGGACCAGCACTGGCCCCCCGTCAACAAGAGAATACCCTTCAAACTCCTCACCCATGCACACAAGGCACTCCACAACACCGGACCAGCGTACCTCAACAGCCGACTCTGCTTCTACACCCCCACCCGCCAGCTCCGCTCAGCAGACCACACCATCGCCTCTGTACCCCGCATCCGAAGAGTGACCGCCGGCAGCAGAATATTCTCCAACCTCGCCGCCAAGACATGGAACACCCTCCCCATCCACCTATGGCAGACCCAAGACCTACTGGCCTTCAGAAGACTCCTCAAGACCTGGCTCTTCGAACAGTAGCAGCTTCCCCCACCCTTAGCGCCTTGAGACCCTCACGGGTAGGTAGCGCGCTTTACAAATACTATGATTGATTTAGGGACTATTACTGATTCTGCCTGCCTATGTCTGCAATGTGATGCATGACAGAAGAAAAATGAAGAATGTCTCAAGGCATGGAGAGAAAACTTGCCACTCATCCGGGCCATTATTTTTTTTAGGGGCGCAATGTTTTGTAGTCTGCCCCACCTTGTTGAGGTTGGGGGGGTGAACTTTCACTGAATTTTTTTACCCGTGTCCACCATGTGATGCATTTCAACACTGGGAAGGAAAATTAAGACTATTTCCCACATGTAGGGAGAAAACTCACTACGCCCCAGATTTTTGGGAGGGGCGTGATTTACAGTGGTACGTTGTGAAAGAAAAGATTGGTAGATGATCAAAATCTTTGAGCCTTTATGCTATACTCAGTGCCTAATTTGTAAAAAAAAATAAGTGCTGGGACTCTCGTTAGGAAGCCACTGCAGCTTCCACCACACATTGCCCCTGCCAGCGCTGCCAATGATAGTAACAACTCAACCACTAACTAGCATTCCTACAAGTGTGGCAATTTGGACTATTACAGGTCCCCAAAGCTATAAGAATAGCTTGGGCAGCATGTAATAGTCATTTTTAATGTACATTGAATTAATCATTAACTGTTGTTGTGTCTTCCCTGTGTCTAAATCAGCCAGATAGCACCCCCTTGTGACAGACTGACAGAGGTGCCGGTGTTGACAATTATGTACAACTACTGGCTCAAACTAAGCGTTGACTATATTCAAATTACATCTCGGGCAAAGGCACAAAAAGGAAGTTTCAAAATGTGGTGCCTTGTGAATGTAGGGAAGCTATTTGTGTCTTATTGGGTGGTGCAAAGGGAAGAAATGAAATGCAACAGCTTGGGGAGAGGATGTAACCTTACGGCTAGAGCTGTCAACCTTGAAGCTTGGGAACCAGGTTTGAGTCTCGACAACGATGCTTAACATCCTGTGATTCTGGGAAAATCGCTTAATCTCCCCGTGCCAAACAAAAATGAATGTGTCCTTGTGTAACGCAACTGGTGCTTATGTAAAACGCTCTGATACCCGATATCTTCAGGTCTAGTTTGCGCTATATAAAACTCTTTAAAAAAAATAATTGTCAGGAGAACCAGCATGGAGTGCCTCAAATTTGTGGCTTAGGGATTTGTGAGTGAGTTTCTGCTTGACCAGCGACCTATCGCAAGACACCACAACCTAACAGATTTCCGTAACAGTCGCTATGAAGTTGTAATAGTCATGTTTTAAAGTGAAATACAACATAACATAGTAAACCACCATAAGTGATGCCAGAATATCAAGAATTTAATGAGTCCACAAAAACATTGTGGCAAAAATATCAACTACCACAATATTTGAAAATAAGCATATATATTTAGGAGTACATTTACTATACTTAACTCCACATCTATGTACTATAATAAATAGGTATCCTCAATGTATGTAAATCTGGTCTCAGGTATAGTAGATTTATTCTTACCGTCACAATATTCTGGTAGTCAATATATTGGCCACAGTATTTTGACAGGTCATTCAGCCAACCACAAGCTAAGACTGACCAATGTCACATCACATCACATCTTCTCATGATTTCTATATATCTATGATTTATATTTATACATCATATCTTCCCATGATTTCCGCTTCTTGCTTATTCATCTGACTTCACCTGAAACCATCTTAGCTCCACCTGCCTTTTTGAGGGGAGTAAATGTGTGATTTGACTTGCATCTGACTTCCTCCTCTTCACTTCCACATGCCACTTGGATAGCCATGGTTATCTTACTGTTAGAAGGAATTAAGATTGAGGGGATGTCTTGCATGTATTGCAAGTAGACTCTGTAACATGAATTATTGTAGGATTTAGCACAAATCGATGAAGCATGGATGTCATAGAGTGCTACAGTGCTGGACACAGCTTTTTGACAAGTCAAGAAAGGATGAAATCTAGAGAACTTTCTCCTTGTGAATTTGCTGGTATCAACTCTAAATGCAATGCCTTCAGAACTGCTGAAGATTCAAACATTCAACTGCATGAGATCCCAGTCAGTCATTGACTATATTATCATGCAGGTCAAGATCTGGATCTGTTTGAGAAAATGACCATTAAATCATGCATGGAATATGATTACAATCATCTTGTAGTTAATATAAACTTGAATCTAAAGGACTGAAAGCCAGATGTAAAAAGCATTTGCAATGCAATCGATCTCGCCTTTGGAACCTTATATATATATTTAGCTATGTAGCACATTAGCCTGGGTGCTGAAACATCTACTGTTCTTTACCATGGAGGGAAAGTAAGCACCAAACTGTGTGGCACGCCAGGTATGGGAACACACAGAGAGAAATATTGCCTTTCAGCTGGAAATGGTATAGGCCAAAGCTCTGTTTTTAATATAAAATCAGGGCCTTCGGTGGTCATCTCACTGAAAATACAAGATTTGAAAAAAATATATAATTGTCTACGGGTGCTCGTGGAAGACACTTTCTATAGACCGGATTCTATAGAATGCTAAACCCATTCACAAAGAGGAAGGGGTCCCAAAGGAACCCTTCCTCTATGAGAATGTAAATAGAAATGTTTTTAAGAGCAGGCAATGGTCTTACGGACCACTGCCTACTCCTAAAAAATGAAAGTGAAAAGAATCATTCATTCTTTTTAAATGCATATAATTTTCCTTTATAGAAAACGGGCAGCATTTAAAAAAAATAAAAATATCTATATTAAAAAGCAATCGAGACATGGTGGTCTGCTGACCTCAGCAGCCCACCATCCTTGTGATTGCTGCATTTCATAATGGGTCACAAATTGTGATCTGCCTTATTATTGTGTATGAGTTAGGTCTATTTGTTACCCACTAGGAATCGCTAATGAAACTCAAAAGAATTCATACATTTGAAATAACGATTTCATAATTGCGATTCAGAGAGAATCACTATTAGGAAATCGGTATTCCTAATGATAGATGATAGCACATATAACCTAAAGAATCCTATGTCTATGGAAACTCAGAAGTCGAAGCAGTAAGTAGGATCAGTGGGAGAGGGGCACCAATGATGATGGATGAACTTAACATCTTTCAAGAAAAAGATCTCTGGACAGGCCGTCCCAAGTTGGCACAACCCAAGCCAACTGAAGGGACAGAGAATAATAGCAATATGGAGAAAAAGAAGTATATTTTGAAATTGTGGATTATATAGAACCATGGGGGACACAAGCTACAGGAAAATAACAGAAAGTGCAAAAAAGAATCAAAGGGCCGGATGTACAAAGCATTTTTGCATTTGTAAACTGCCTGATTTGCACAGTCGGACTGTTTACGACCACAAAAAACTTTTTTAAATGTAAAAACAGCAAATTGTGATTCAACACCTTGTTAGTGAATCACAAATTGTTTTTGCGAGCCAATTCCTATTTGGTTTTTGGAAGGGGCATGTTTAGGGCATCCCTTCCAAATACCATCCCCTAGATGCATCAGGCATCCATTTTGCGATTCCTTATTAGCGAAAAATAAGGATTCGCTAATAAGGAATAGCAAATTGCTATGCATGAAGAAATCGCTTAAAAGATAGTGATTACTTAAAATTCCTTAATTGCAAATTGCAAATTGTGATTCGCAATTAAGGAATACCTCCCCATTCATTCCTATGGGCCTGGAGGCCCATAGGAATGATTGGGAAAACATTCTCAATTTGTAAAGAGCAATTAGCAAATTGCAAATTGAGAATGCGATTTCAAGGGTGCAGGGGTGTCCAAAGGACACCCTGTTGCACCCCTGAAATAGATCTGTGCACATACGTTGCACACACACATGTCCTTAGGGCATGTGTGTGCGCAACATGAAACTTTGCAAATTACCATGAAGTTCAACTTCATGGTAATTTGCAAGCCCTATTAGCGAAATCGTTATTTTTTAAACTTTATTGCATTGCATTTGAGGAATCTCAATTTGAGATTCCTTAAATGCAAGTAATCGCAATTTAGCGTTTTCTTAATTTGCGATTTTTGCATTTGGGATGATGCATCCCAAATGCAAAAATACCGGTCGCAAAGGGGCAGATTCTGAAAATCTGCCCCTTTGTTGGAGAAGTGTAGCTCAATGGTTAGAGTGGCAGACTCTGATGCAGAGGTCTGGCCGGGACCAGGGTTCAATTCCTGACGCGGCATGGTCTTGGGCTCAATGTCCACGGACTCGATAATTCTCGCCTCGGTGCCTACTCTAATCATGGGTCCCACTCTGCAACTCTGGGCAATAGCTTGCTTAATCTCCACAACGTCCCGAAAGCGCTGGGATGCCTGGCTTCACCTTAGGGGTGCCCAGTAGGGAGCATCTCACAGGGAAAGCCAGGACGGGTTCCACAGCGGTATACAGCGCCAGGATGCCTGTCAGGTGATAGTGCGCTTTACAAGTATATTTACATTTACATTTGCGAGCGGTTTTTAGCTTCATGCATCTGGGCCCATATCAGTATGGTAAGTGTTAATGTTTTGTGACCAAATTGCAGATGCAAACAATTGATTTTTTACAGAGTACTAAAAGGCCCCCTTTAAGAATGTGAAAAGAATTTCTTTTAAAATCCATCCCATTGTCCTTTATGAAAAAAATTTGGCGTTTTTTAATTTTAAAAAAATGTTTTCATTTAAATTCAATCACAGATATTGTAGTCTGCTGAATACAGTGAACTACTATCCCTGGGTTGACTATCATTACTAATGGGTCACAAAAAGTGACCTACCGCATTAACCTCTTACATGCTCATGATGGCTCCCGGCCATCATGCGTCGCCGTGCGTGTGTGCGCATGATGGCCGGTAGCCGTCCGATTCCGGGCCCGCTGTTTATTTCACCCGCACAGCGCGAAAAATAAACTTGTGTGCAAGGGGTTAATATTCATGACATTGGTTGATTTACGACCGACTAGGAATTGCTATTTTAAAATTTAAAGATTTGTACATTAAGAATAAGAATTAGCAAATAGCTATTTGATAAAAATCGCCATTTGGAAATCGCTATTTTTACAATTCATCCATGCCTGACTTAGGGTTTGCCAGATGGGATAATCCATCACAAACGTATTACCAGTGCCATAGGATATATAGCTCGTGTAATACAGTGGCCAGGATAACCTTCAAGTTTGCGATGGAGTATCCCATTCGCCAAACTTTAAGCCAGGCCCAAAACCAACCTTGTTCTTGGTTTGACGCAACTTTGAGCCTGATTCACAAAGGCAAACTTACACTTTTGTGCAGGTTGCGATCGTTTGCTTTTCACAAAGGGAGTTAAGAGTAGTATCTTTAGGAGTGTGGCGTCTTCACACATAAATGACCTATCGTTTTATGTGTGGAGAGACTGCACTTGTAAAGTTACTACTCATAAATAGCAAACAATCATAAACTTACACAAAAGTGTTCATTTCACTTTGTGAATCAGACCCTTCAAGTAGACTTAGGGGCTGCCTTAAAGATGGGACAGAAAACCTTCAATTAACAGCAAGTAGCAACATGAATAGTGGCAATTGGAACACTTTAGTGGAGCAGTCACCTTACGTGACACTAACATTTTCAGGGCCATGGTAGCTAGGGGCACAAGCAATGCACTTGTACAGAAATCAGCAGCACTCCCTGCTCCTCCAAAGTGCTTTATCTGCTTTATTTAGAGTCATAGGAAGCGGTAGGTTCACACCGGAAGAGCCACAGATGGCTTCACCAGTTTAAGGAATTGCTAAATAATGCAGAGGGTAGACATGTCTCTGTCCCCACACCCTTGGCAGACTGCCCACAAGCTTGATCTAGGGATAAAGGCATCCTGATTTTATTGGACTTGTCAGCGGCCTTTGATACTGTTCTTCATGACAGGCTCCTGGACAGGCTGCAGGAACCTGGAATTGGTGGCTCTGCATTAGAATGGCTCTCTTCCTTCCTAGAGGACAGAAGTCAGGAGGTTTGGACTCCCCTTTGGTGGCCTCTATACCCAGTCTGAAAGTCAGTGTTCTGCAGGGCTCTATACTGAGCCTCACTCTTTTTAACTTATATATGACCCCTCTGGCAGAAGCATATGGTGCTAAAATAATTTCATATGCAGACAATACGCAGCTTTTTTTTCCCTGTGATAAGGGAGCAGACTTTGAGGGTGAGAAGATTAGAATTTGCCTTGCGAAGGTGTTTAGGTGGCTGAGGACTAACCAATTGAAATGAAATCTGGAGAAGTCTGGAATTATCTTTCACGCACGAAAGAATGGAGACACTGGTGGCCTGAAGATATATTACCTCTGCTCTCTGTGCAAAAAACGGTCAAAAATCTGGGCATCATGATGGATGATACTCTCTCGACTAGACCCCAAGTCCAGTCGGTAGTATGCACTTGCTTAGGCCTCATGCGTACACTGAGGACATTTCTTCCCCTTCTGCCACTTGATTTTAGGAAGACAGTGGTGCAGGCACTGGTCACTTCCAGACTGGACTACATGAATGTCCTATACCTGGGCCTTCCTGAATGTCTGCTCCATCACTTGCAGGTGGCCCAAAATGCAGCCACTAGAGCAGTTCTTATGCTTAAGCACAGGACCCACATATCCCCGCATCTCAAGACCTTAAACTGCCTTCCAGTATAAAAGAGGATCAGGTTTAAAGCTCTGGTGCTATTTTATAAGGCCCTTCATGGGAGTGGTGCGGGCTAACTCAGAAGGAGATTAACCCAATACGCACCACCAAGAACCTTGAGATCATCCACTGTGAGCCTGGCTTCCATTCCCAGAATACACCGTGCCCGGTCGGGTGGCAGCTCCTTTAGGTACCCTGGAGCCGAGGCCTGGGAACCTGCTTTCATTGTCTCTCAGAACTGTGGCCGAGCTAGCCGTTTACTTAAAACCTGGCAATTCTGTCATTGATCTAGCCTTCTTCAAGAAGCAGCTTAAAACCTGGTTTCCTGCTGTGTGAGGCGTCAGTTAGGTTGATGGGGAGCCTTTTTAGCGCCGGGACACTCTTGTTGAGTAGCTGTGCACTCTACAAATGGCTTCATTTATTCATTCATATTCTAAATGGCAGAATATATGGTTAGAACTAAGCAGCTGAATTCAGTGGTAATGGGAGGAAGTGCTCTTTCCAAAAGATAACTTCTCCTGTTGATTGTCAACTAAACATATCACTTCCTCCAGAAAACAGAGCATTTTCTAACATCATCGAATTATACAATTTGTGGAATTTTGTAAATTCCACTTAAGACAGTGAACATTTTCAGATGCCACATGTTTCTGAAAGGATGGGAGAGTGTTTATACTCAGGAAATGTGCAGGGAGTAACCAGTGGGAATATTGAGAACACCAATTAAGGTGGAACTTGGTGGACTTCCACAAATATTCTCAATGGATATATATATATATATATATATATATATATATATATATATATATATATATATATATATATATATATATATATATATATATATATATATATATATATATATATATATATATACTGCTCAAGGGTCTGCCACACGGTGAAAGAGCACTCGAACAGTTGAAAGGTTTGACCCGTGACCTTTATTTTCAGTATGAACTGCTCACGTTCGTAGGCTGGATTTGCAGAAACTCCATCTCGCCTGACGCGTTTCGATACTTTCTTCCTCAGAGGCTTTATAACGAAGTTTGCGTGCGACACTCCCACACATTGCCCGGATGGGCCATGACACGCCCCCAAGGATCTGTGGGAGTTGAAGTCCTTAATGTTCCTATATGGATGCACTGTCTTTACTGCCACTCTGTATGAGCCCAAAGCTCTAATGAGCCCCCACTCACGACGCAGTTCTCATCTTGGTCAGCTGTTTCCACAAACGAGGCAGGTAACATCCCAACTCGTGGCCCCCGTGTTAGACAGGGTGGTGCTCCTTCGCGGCTGTGCTGCCGCTAATATACTGCTCAAGGGTCTGCCACACGGTGAAAGAGCACTCGAACAGTTGAAAGGTTTGACCCGTGACCTTTATTTTCAGTATGAACTGCTCACGTTCGTAGGCTGGATTTGCAGAAACTCCGTCTCGCCTGACGCGTTTCGATACTTTCTTCCTCAGAGGCTTTATAACGAAGTTTGCGTGCGACACTCCCACACATTGCCCGGATGGGCCATGACACGCCCCCAAGGATCTGTGGGAGTTGAAGTCCTTAATGTTCCTATATGGATGCACTGTCTTTACTGCCACTCTGTATGAGCCCAAAGCTCTAATGAGCCCCCACTCACGACGCAGTTCTCATCTTGGTCAGCTGTTTCCACAAACGAGGCAGGTAACATCCCAACTCGTGGCCCCCGTGTTAGACAGGGTGGTGCTCCTTCGCGGCTGTGCTGCCGCTAATATACTGCTCAAGGGTCTGCCACACGGTGAAAGAGCACTCGAACAGTTGAAAGGTTTGACCCGTGACCTTTATTTTCAGTATGAACTGCTCACGTTCGTAGGCTGGATTTATAGAAACTCCGTCTCGCCTGACGCGTTTCGATACTTTCTTCCTCAGAGGCTTTATAACGAAGTTTGCGTGCGACACTCGAACACATTGCCCGGATGGGCCATGACACGCCCCCAAGGATCTGTGGGAGTTGAAGTCCTTAATGTTCCTATATGGATGCACTGTCTTTACTGCCACTCTGTATGAGCCCAAAGCTCTAATGAGCCCCCACTCACGACGCAGTTCTCATCTTGGTCAGCTGACCAAGATGAGAACTGCGTCGTGAGTGGGGGCTCATTAGAGCTTTGGGCTCATACAGAGTGGCAGTAAAGACAGTGCATCCATATAGGAACATTAAGGACTTCAACTCCCACAGATCCTTGGGGGCGTGTCATGGCCCATCCGGACAATGTGTGGGAGTGTCGCACGCAAACTTCGTTATAAAGCCTCTGAGGAAGAAAGTATCGAAACGCGTCAGGCGAGACGGAGTTTCTGCAAATCCAGCCTACGAACGTGAGCAGTTCATACTGAAAATAAAGGTCAGGGGTCAAACCTTTCAACTGTTCGAGTGCTCTTTCACCGTGTGGCAGACCCTTGAGCAGTATATTAGCGGCAGCACAGCCGCGAAGGAGCACCACCCTGTCTAACACGGGGGGCACGAGTTGGGATGTTACCTGCCTCGTTTGTGGATACAGCTGACCAAGATGAGAACTGCGTCGTGAGTGGGGGCTCATTAGAGCTTTGGGCTCATACAGAGTGGCAGTAAAGACAGTGCATCCATATAGGAACATTAAGGACTTCAACTCCCACAGATCCTTGGGGGCGTGTCATGGCCCATCCGGGCAATGTGTGGGAGTGTCGCACGCAAACTTCGTTATAAAGCCTCTGAGGAAGAAAGTATCGAAACGCGTCAGGCGAGACGGAGTTTCTGCAAATCCAGCCTACGAACGTGAGCAGTTCATACTGAAAATAAAGGTCACGGGTCAAACCTTTCAACTGTTCGAGTGCTCTTTCACCGTGTGGCAGACCCTTGAGCAGTATATCAGCGGCAGCACAGCCGCGAAGGAGCACCACCCTGTCTAACACGGGGGCCACGAGTTGGGATGTTACCTGCCTCGTTTGTGGAAACAGCTGACCAAGATGAGAACTGCGTCGTGAGTGGGGGCTCATTAGAGCTTTGGGCTCATACAGAGTGGCAGTAAAGACAGTGCATCCATATAGGAACATTAAGGACTTCAACTCCCACAGATCCTTGGGGGCGTGTCATGGCCCATCCGGGCAATGTGTGGGAGTGTCGCACGCAAACTTCGTTATAAAGCCTCTGAGGAAGAAAGTATCGAAACGCGTCAGGCGAGACGGAGTTTCTGCAAATCCAGCCTACGAACGTGAGCAGTTCATACTGAAAATAAAGGTCACGGGTCAAACCTTTCAACTGTTCGAGTGCTCTTTCACCGTGTGGCAGACCCTTGAGCAGTATATATATATATATATATATATATATATATATATATATATATATATATATATATATATGTATGTATGTATGTATGTATGTATGTATGTATGTATGTATGTATATATATATATATATATATATATATATATATATATATATATATATATTTATTTATATATATATACTGTTCTCAGCCTGTTTGAGAACACTGGGGCTTCTCTTGTGGGGGCGGTGCGTGCTTCACCACAGCACCAAGCCGGTAAAATTTCCCACAGGTACCGCTTCAGCGGCGGTTGAAGACGCACTCACTCGGGTTTGTGAATAAATGTGTTTATATATATATTTGTATAATGGTCGGTTGTACGAGAAAAACCAGCAAATAAAAAAATCAGTTCCTGAAACCTGTGGTCTGTCTCCTGCTTCGCCAGTTCTCACAGATTGGAGGTGGCAATTCGGAGTTTCTGCACATATATATATATATTCACTGAAAAAACCATAGGTTGTAGACCATATATAGTTAGGAATTTGCATTTACAAAACCTTGAAAATTCACTGAAAAAACCATAGGTTATAGACCATATATAGTTAGAGATTAGCATTTACAAAACCTTATTTTATTCGCACAAAACCATTGAAATTCCATATATAGTTAGTTGCACTAACTATATATCGCGGACCCGCAATCCACTGCTAATGATGTCACATATTACATCATTCATGACATGGTCAGTGACATCACTGATGACATCACTGATGACATCTCAAATGACATCACTGATGACATCACTGATGACATCTCAAATGACATCACTGATGACATCTCAAATGACATCACTGATGACATCTCAAATGACATCACTGATGACAACACCCAGTGACTGTATGTTTCTGTAAAGTTAAAATATGTCTTACATATTGAAGAATGAGTGGATGTATAAGTGTCTGGATGAAGGATTTAGTAGGTGCATGACTGACTGTATGAGAGAATCATTAAATGTGTCTCACTGAGTGCATGGGTTAGTGATTAAATTGTCTTAATTTGGCAATCATTATATATGTTGTACTGTAAACTGCTGCATGTTTAAATCAGTAGCTATATCAGTAACTATACGGGTTATTGAATGGTTGCCCAAGTATTTGTATGGGAGACTGAGTATGTGTGTGGGTGGCTGGGAGGTGTATGACTCTGTGCATAGATGTGTGAGCAGTTGATTCCCTAGGTGTATGGGTTCAAAAGTGCATCTAGAAACAGCTGTATGGACAGTTGACTGTGTGCATGAGTGTATTGGTGAGTGAATGGATATCTCAGTGCTACATGTCAAAGTAAGTACATATGTAAAACACAGTCCATGTGAGAGTTGACATATATAAATAACTGAACATAAGAGCCAGTGAATGTGAGAGTGGCTGTATGGATCATTGTGAACTTGTATCAGGGATTGTATAAGAGAGTAAATATGTGTTAGTATACGTTTGAATAAGTAAGGTGTGTATAACTGTATAGTTGAGGAAATGGAGGTGTGATTGATTCTTTGCATGACTGACTAGGTGTGTGAGTAACTCCATGGATGTGTGACAGTCTGTGAGTGCCTGTTTACACTGAGTTTATCTAAGGTTATATTAGAGTCTGAAGATGTATTATCACATAAATGATATCATCAGTGATGTAATCAGTAATGTCAAATGAGATGTCAGTGATGTCATCAGTGATGTCATTTGAGATGTCATCAGTGGTGTCATCAGTGATGTCATTTGAGATGTCATCAGTGATGTCATCAGTGATGTCACTGACCATGTCATGAATGATGTAATATGTGACATCATTAGCAGTGGATTGCGGGTCCGCGATTTATAGTTAGTGCAACTAACTATATATGGAATTTCAATGGTTTTGTGCGAATAAAATAAGGTTTTGTAAATGCTAATCTCTAACTATATATGGTCTATAACCTATGGTTTTTTCAGTGAATTTTCAAGGTTTTGTAAATGCAAATTCCTAACTATATATGGTCTATAACCTATGGTTTTTTCAGTGAATTTCATTGGTTTTTTAAAAGCTAATATCTATAGCTGTAAAATATATTCTTTATTACGTGACGTATCACGTAGCCCGTGAGACGCCTCATGATGCATCGCATAACCGTGACGTATCGTCTCTGCAGCGCAAACCAAACCCAAAACGTAAGCGCGCCAGAGCACGCTTAAAGATATATATATTTTTTTAACCTTAATTAGACAAAATCCACATGTGCACATATCACAAACGTTCAAAAAACACAATATGTCGGACTCCCGTTACGCTGCCGGTTAGCTGCCCGGTTAACGTACCGGGAAGCACCTTTACCGCGAAAAATCGCAATTGTTTTTTTCTTTTGCCCCGCAGGGAACTTTAATAGCCCCCTCATCAATCCTAGGGGTTCAGGAGGGGTCTACCTTACCCCTTTCATTCATTTACACCTTTTTTTTTTCCACCTCTTGTCTCTCGATCCCACAGAGAGACAAGATGGCGGCCGCTCCAGACTGTTTACAATGTTAACAGCCAATCAGCTTCTCCTCAGACTCCCGTTACACTGCCGGTTAACTTCCCGGTTAGCTGCCCGGTTAGCTGCCCGGTTCGCGTACCAAGACGCGTCTCTACGGCGAAAAAATCGGATTTTTTGTTTTTTGTTTTTGGGCCCCGCGTGGCTCTATAATATCCCCCTCATCAATCCTAGGGGGTCAGAAGGGGTCTACCTTGCCCTCTTTCCTTCATTTCCCCCTTTGTTTTGGCCTCCTCTTGTCTCTCAATCCTACCGAGAGACAAGATGGAGGCCGCTCCAGACTGTTTACAATGTTGACAGCCAATCAGCTACTCCTCAGACTCCCGTTACACTGCCGGTTAGCTTCCCGGTTAGCTGCCCGGTTCGCGTACCAAGACGCGTCTCTACGGCGAAAAAATCGGAATTTGTTTTTTTTTTGGGCCCCGCGTGGCTCTATAATATCCCCCTCATCAATCCTAGGGGGTCAGAAGGGGTCTACCTTGCCCCCTTTCCTTCATTTCCCCCTTTGTTTTGGCCTCCTCTTGTCTCTCGATCCTACCGAGAGACAAGATGGCGGCCGCTCCGGACTGTTTAGAATGTTGACAGACACCGGAGAGCCAATCAGCTTCGCATCGCAAAGTTCCGTTACGCGAAAAGTACGCGAACCGGAGCGCTGCCCGGAGCGCTGTTACAGATATATATCTTTTTTTGAACGTTAATTTCTCAAAATCCACTGGAGCACATATATTGAGATCTAGCAAAGGCACATCGGGCTAACAGTCCCTACAATTTTGCCAAGTTTCGTGCAAATCCATTCAGCAGTTCGAGCTAAAAGTGAGGCCAACTGCCCTATGGAAAAATTAATGGGAAAAACGCGTTTTGGGACCCCCCTTTTTTCTCGGCCCCCCCCTTGACTACCCCCCCAAAAAGGGGCTGCTCAGAAACAAAATGTGCCATTTTCCTGAAAATTTCAGCCAATTTCGTCCACAAACGCCAAAGTTATTAGACATAGAATTTTCAAAAGTTCCATAGAGAAAAAATCCTAACTATATATACCTACTGGCTATCGCAAGCCAGTTGAAACAGCGGCAACCTCGACAACATCCCCAGCACCGGATAACACTCTGAAGCAACAGCTAAACGCTCTAGAAAGACTTTATAAAAAAGAGATAAACAAAAGTTGGGAAGCAATAGCCTTAGAGAAATATTTGGAGGTAAAACGCATTCCTCGTGGGCTCAGGATTTTCACAATGCCAACCCACACAGAAGTGAAGAAAGAATTAATTGAGGAATGGATGGACAACAATACCCAATGCTCATTAAACATGATGCGCATTCTGATAAAACATGCACGCATCGAAGTAGATGAAATTACAACAAAAATCAAAGAGCTGGAAGATAAATGATCAAATGACACAAATCAGGATGAAGTAGTCAAACTTAGAAAAGAAATGGAAAGTAGACTCGATTCCTATGAAAGTGACATTGAAGAACGCAAAGAGCGTAAATTTCAACGGGATGAACAGGACTACATCCAAGGCAGAATCTTAACGTTTGCTCGAAAATATGAGAATCTCAAAAAGAATTATCCCTTGCAGAAAATGACATCCAGTGCAAGTGAATCCAGCATAAGCGATGATGGCTCAACACGAAGCACCCACCAGTCAAAAAACTGGTCAGTTTTAGAGGAGGTCGAATTGGTCAATTTGGAGAAGAACATTGCGAGAGGCGGAGGAAGAGGAAGAGGAAGGGGGAGACGACCATACCCCAACCAAAGGAACAGAGGAAGAGGCAGGGGGCAGCAAAATCAAACAACCCCCATGTCAGTGCCAGAAAAACCCGCAGGGCAAAACAAAGAAAAACGCCAGTACCCACTACGCAATCGCAATCCGAGGCCAACTTAATAGTGAACCTTTCAGACCACCAATTAACAGAAACAGAACAGCGTGTCTTGAACAAAGGCTTATCTTTTTGTCCTGAGGCTCATTTCGACTATACGGAGACTCGTATAGATTTCTATAAATATATCAGAAAGTTGAAACTCGCAAAAGTACATGTAAATAACCAGACGGTACCAGTCACCAATGCAAATGAGCATACGGACACAGTTCATTTCGAAACCATTGCAGATATTCCTGACATGAAAAACAGCTTTGAAACATTGTTTGACCTGGAAGGAGCCTCTATCTCAGAAACTGAATTTCTAGAGGAGTTAAATATTCCAACGGATGCCAGACCAGCCACTGGCTTAAAAAGAAAATCGAGATATTACCCTATCTTGTCACCAGGCAACAACATTGATTTGTTTTCAGAAGCAATAATAAAAGAACTTGACAATCTTGTTAAAGCCAGAAACAAGACACGCGAAAATTTAACAAAACCAGAACGTGCAGCCATCAAAACGCTAATGGACAACGACAAAATCATTATAAAACCAGCGGACAAGGGGGGCAACATTGTCCTACTCAACACAATTGACTATACATGGGAGGCTATGAGACAATTAAATCAAATGAATAACTATGAAAAGTTAACAATGAACCCTTTTAACAACATGAAAAAGGAACTACACGAACACTTGGAGACTTGGCATAAGAAGGGTCTAATAGATGATGAAGAGAGAAAATATCTAACGATTGACCACCCGATAACACCGTGTATATATTTTCTCCCGAAAATTCATAAAACCCTAAATCAACCACCAGGAAGGCCAATAGTTTCATCGTGTGGGTCATTGTATGAAAACATCTCAAACTACGCAGACAAATTTCTAGCCCCTATTGCCCAGACCCTTCCATCCTACATAAAAGACACTGGAGATTTCTTGAGAACCCTAATGGATGTGACCTGGAACCCTGACTTCCTTTTAGTAACAATTGATGTAGTCTCACTCTACACGTCGATCCGCCATGAAATCGGAATGCAGGCCTGCGAATATTACTTGAAACAACGAAACATCACATATCTAGACCATTCAAATATGTTGATGCAAATGATTGATCTCTGCTTAAAAAACAATGTATTTTTGTTCAACAAACAGCTTTATAAACAAATCTGTGGACTGCCATGGGCATTTCTCTGTCACCAAACTATGCTAACATCACGATGGGGTGGTGGGAAAAAACCATTGCCTGGAATGAAGACAACCAAGAAGATCTGGAACGAATAATGCTATGGGTCCGTTACATCGACGACCTATTCATTATTTGGCATGGTACGGATGACCAATTTAAAATGTACTTCGACAAATTGAACAAGAATGATGTCGGACTGCAATTCACATGCAATACCAGTGTGAAAGAAATTGATTTCTTGGATACCAAGATATATGTACACAACGGGAAATTGGAATCTACCCTTTTCCGGAAAAAGACAGCCACAAATAGTGTACTGCATGGTACAAGCTTTCATCCCGCACCCCTCTTACGGAGTATACCGTATGGTGAATTTACAAGACTGAAGAGAAATTGTTCCCTACCAGAAGAAGCAGAGAAAGTCATCGAAGAAAGTAAATGTCGATTTAGAGCGAGAGGCTACGAGGAAAGAGTGTTAACCAAATGCAAACGCAAAATTGACCAAAAAACACAAACTCAGACACTGATGGAACAACCGAAAAAAACTGAAGCCAATGCTTCTCCAAGACTAATAATGACCTACAGCAAGGAGAGCTCAAACATTGCTCGAATAATGAAAAAATATTGGCATGTTCTAACAAAAGATCCTGACATTGGAACCACCATTGGAAATGCTCCTCTAATAACATATAAAAAGAACACCGCATTGAAAGATTTACTAGTAAAAAGTCACTTCCAAGAAAGACCGAAACAGAATTGGCTAAGTACACAACGCAATGGATTTCAACCCTGCAACTCTTGTAAGGCTTGCAAAATTGGTAAACACATGAAAATGATTGAGGAACCGAATGGCAAGTCCATGAAAATAGAACAACAAATTTCATGCAGTTCCAAAAATGTTGTTTACATCATCCAATGCAAGTGCGGAATGAAATACGTGGGGAGCACGACCTGCATGTTGAAAAAAAGAATCTTAGAACATATAAGGGCAGTAAAAAATTCCAACATGCAATATGCCACTGCCAAACATATGAGCACATGCCAAAATGGAGATTGGAGGCAAATGCATTTTTTTGGTGCAAAAGTTTTGGACAAAATGGAACGAGGAGGAGATATGGTCCGCAAACTACGACAAATGGAGTCGCGGATGATTATCAGACTCCGCACCAAACACCCGAAGGGGATGAACTTTGGGGAAGACCTGCATATTCACCTGGACTGAAAGCCTCAGAAAATAGGGTACTACACCCTATACTCTCTAATATAAAACCGTGAACATCATGAAAAGACTAGGGTACTAGACCCTGTATCACAAGACATTAATTAAGTTACTTATAACATGTTGAAATTATAAGCATGCCAAGTCTTTCTTTTCTTTTAATTTTTCACTAAAATGTAACAAAAACTACATATCCCATAATGCCTCATAAATGGCTGACTATGGGTCAGTATAAATAGAAACACTGTAGAGGGACTAACCAACCGTGAGCAAGGCTGTGTAAGGCTGAAACGCGTTGGTGGGGTGAATAGTCTTGAAATAAAGGCTTGACTAAGACATCCTGATTGTGCCGCCTCCTTTGTTTTCCATATATATATATATATATAGAAGAGAGAGAGAGAGAGAGAGAGAAAGAGGGAGAAAAAGAGAGAGAGAAAGAATTTCTAGCCACAAAACGTGGGTGTTTGTAAATCCATTAATATGAGGTGCTCTACGAAAATAATTGGCTCATGTTATAAAAGTGTTCCTTTCCTTGACTTGCAGCTACATTGTTCATTGCCCTCATCAATTCTGGATTATTGAGGATGCACTAAATCAGGCTTCTCCAATGTTAGCCGCTAGTAACTGTCCTGTTACCTATAAGTAGCTCTCCTGTGTGCAGCACAGACTCCTAAATTATAATCAATTGATTGGTTGAACTAATATATGTATACCACGATTGCGAGTGTGTATTCACGACAAAAATGTGTGTGTTTTCACAACTCTTAAGCTGATGTTTGTTGAAAAATGGCAGAAATTCCTAAATATATTTAAAGCTGATACTTGAGTGCTAAATCATGTAGCATTGTGGAGACTTACTTCTACCATTACCTCGGTCTTGGGGCATTGGAGCTGTGGCTGTTATGTATTTATCATGTAGAGGCATTCCGAATTGACAAAGCGTTTTTTACAGTATTTGCTGACAACCCTGTCTGATGCACTGAGGTGATCACTGCTAGTAATCTTGCATAAGGTGGCCACTAATGTAATCTTGTCTAATGTGGTTACAACTCTAATAATATTAGTAGATTGGGATGATTCTCAGTGAAAAGAAGCAGATCTTATTACAGAAAAGGTCTGAGATCCCGGCACTAAAACCTGCAGCATCATTTGTATGTGGTGGTCAAGGTGGGATATGTTCAGTGTGTTTCAGTGTTATCATGTAGGTGGCATTACATTTGAGGGATACCAAGAGGCTAAATATTCTGGGGCAGATTTACAAGGCCACTTTTGCGTCATTTTTAACATGGGAAAGTGACATACCGGTAGCGCAAGGGACTTGTAAATAAGCCCCTCTGAGCCTCGCTGGGAAGTGGTGGAGTGCTGTTCTGGTGATTGCATGCTCTTAACGGAACAATCCTCTTTTCGCTGTAGACGTTACCAATGTATGAAAGAGTTAACTTTTTATCGCGCTAATGCAAATTGAAATTGACAAAGTCGGGAAATATATATTCAATTTCCCAATCAACTGGATGTTGACTGATCAAGCTTTAACGAGCAAGAATTAATGGCGTAGTTTCAAAAAATTATACACTGGAATTGACGCACGCCCACAATATTCTCACACTTGGCATATGTGGCAAGGAATTTAAAGGTCTTTAAAAACAATGTTAAAGATCTGTGCTTTGCTGGAAGTGTTTTTCTTCCTCTATATATTTCTTGCCATATGCCCGTGAGTCACGAAATTATGCAGCTCTTTTATATTATATTTTTTTTATTTGAAGTCACTGTCACAGGAGGCGACAGGTAGACAATGTTTGTCCCACCTGTAGGCACTCAGGTCTCAATTCACAAATATGTTTCCACACCTAAGTGGGACTTAGGTGCCCAAAATTAGCAATGTACACATGCAAATTCACAGAATCAGGATTTATGAAATTTTATGTTTATAAAGTGTGCTTACAAATGTCGAAAATCTGCCACCATGGCAAATGTGTTGCTTTCTCAAGTTTACGGTTCAGGGCCGGAAGGTAGATATTACAAAGTGGCGGTCTTGAAAAGTGAAGTATGGTTGTGAGTCTTCGTAAACAACCGGTAGCTAATTTTCAGGGAAGGAAACACCCCTTAATTAATGAGGACAATAGACTCTCCTCAAGAGAAAAATATTCTCCCTGTGGAGAAAGAAAGGGAAATGTGCAAATGCCTAAGGCTAGGGCGGTCGACCTCAAATCTAGGGAACCATGTTCGAGTCTCGACAATGACGCTCAACATCCTGTGATTCTGGGCAAATCACTTGGTGCCTCATTTATGAAAAGTGACGCATCGCTGCGTGAAAACAGTGATGTGTCACTTTTCACTGCACCCTCCTTGCGACACCAATAATGCGTCATATTTACAGTATGACGCATCATGGTGCAAGGAGTTACAGATACGTCAGTATTTCTGGAGTATCTGTATGGTTTATTATTAGAAGGGATGGTTATTGAATTCTGTTATTTGAATATATTGAACTAAGTACACAGAAAGGAAACTTTTTTGTTTAGAGGTTACATCAACACCTCACTCCTGGTAGGGCGTTGTGTACATGAAATAATAAATAGTTGAATAAACTTATTAAACAAAACTTTCCTGTGTGTGGGCAAAAAATACTACAATAAAGTACTCCTGGCATTCTTTTTGACTCAAAATGTCAAGAATGTACTCTACAAATCCCTATAGAATTATATTATTCCTTTTTTCAACAAACATTGGCAAAGTATTAAATGAGTTTAGTGAACCAAAATGTAAAGCAAGACATGCAGAAGTGCTATCATAGCATGAGCAATGAGGTGTCGACAGAAAGGGAGAGAGAGGAAGGTGTAAACTAGACCCTCTTGTATGGCTGTTCGTGCAGGTGTGTACCTTCAGGGGGGTGTCACAGTATCGAAATGCATCCAATCCCAGGTCGATTGTCGGTCAGTGGGATACCCTGCCCAGTCTGTCTCTGAAGGATTTTAGCTGAACGCAGTCATTAATACCGGCAGCTTGAACGAATGCCCTCTGAACCTTTCACATTTTCACTTACCCAGCCCCTCCCAAAAGTACAAGCCAGTGAAAAATATTGGGAGTCATTCACAAAAATAAATACCTGATGGTTCTTCAGCCAGCTGATGTTCAGAAATAACAGACATTCGTAAAGTATGTCTTTTTCCCTTCCTGCCTGGAAAGAAGTTGTTTTCACTTAATCATTTTGTAATCAACTGATTAGTTAAAGGCTCAAAGTGACAAAATGTAATGTATGTGAAAAGGAGAAAAAAAGTCTCCCTGTTAAATAGATTGCCTATTTTTGAGAGCTAAAGGAAGCAGGGTTGATGAGTAGGGCAAAAATAGACAACTTCCCTCTGTTATGTTTTTTTTTTTTTTTAATGGCAAGTACACAATCTGCTCAGAGTCGTCGTATGCCAGTTCTGTCCAGATGTCCTTCTAGCATGATAATTGTCGCCTACACTAAGGGCAACTATAACTATGTGATTACGCAACTGTAGCACTTTCTGTGTAATTGCCATCTATTCCACCATCTGTTTTATAATCTGCAGTGTTTAACAAAATGCCTGTTTTCTAGCTAAAATACATTAAACTTTCCTTTAAGAAACATAGGGGAAGATTTACAAGCCCCTTGCGCAACCAGTACGTCACTTTTTGTGACATACTGGTGGCGTATTTTCCCGCTCCATATTTACAAGGACAGGAAAAACCACCCTGCGTGGTTTTTCCTGTCCTTGTAAATACGGTCTTTGCACGCAGCACATTGCGTGAAAGGGACGTTACATGGGGGTTGCTGTGGGTGCATGCTCACCCATGGAACTAGACACAATTCCAGATTTACGAGGGACCGTAAATCTGGAAATGTGTGTGATTGCTACGGCTCCCCAGGGGCGGTGTTGGGAGGCGAAACGAGGAGAAATATTTTAATTTCTCTTTGTTTTTTCTCTTTCAATGCGTGCTGCATTCTACAGCACATATTGAAAGATAAAACTGCCTGTAGTGATTGTTTTCATGCAGGTATGTGCGCCTTCCTGTACGAAAACAATCTCCCCATGATGCAGGCACCCCTGCACAATGGTGCAAGGCAAGGGTGCCTACGCGGGTGCATGGCAGCTGTTTGTGCGCCAGCGCAGGGGAGAGCACAGGAATACGACATATCGTACCCTTTCCATTCTGAGCTCTCCCCTTTTTCTCCCCCTGCCCCTTAGGCTACTTCTTGCCGCCGCTTAATCCTCCACTTTTTCTGTTATTCCTCTTGTTGTTGGTTGCCTCATCTTTAGTCTTCTCTTTGCTATCCTCGAGTATTCTTTGATCCTTAACTCATGTTCTTTCTTTTTTCTACTGTATAACATTGTGCAATTGTTTTGTAATTTTGTGTTAATTGCTTTGTGCTGATACTCTGTAAAGCGCTCTGATACCTTTGGGTCTAGCCAGCGCTATATGAAACTCATAATAAATAAATAAATATCATTGTAAATATGTTGCATTTCTGTGCTCTGAAAGTGACTCGCTGCAGTACAGCCAAATGGCTTGCGGAATGCACTGAGTCACTAACCCTGTACACTGCAGTCACAGCCTCTTTGAAAAAGTTTGCTGGTCATCTTTCATGTGCTGACTGCAGTATTTAGGTGTTAAGTGTGTGGTCGGGAAAATAAACTGTAGTAAACAGTATTAACGACTACAGGTGATGGACAAGGAGGAACTGCTGGAAGGACTTCTGTCCTTTACATTTTTAGATGTAATTCAAGCAGTGTCGAAATAACAATTCCTACTTTGTAAAGTGAATTATTTGTGCCGTTCTTATTACACCATAGATTATGCTAGGGTTTTGTTTATGTCTTGAAGCTTCCAGTGCCTCCTAGCGAGTCAATTACATTAATAATATGTAATATAAAAATTGAGATGAAGAGTTCTTTCCTTATGGAAAGAGGGGTCCTGAAGGCCAAATTGTGGACAGATTAAACTAAACAAGCATTTGCAATGCAATAGGTCTCGCATTTACGAGATTTTGAGCTATTGGCATTGTGAACGACAATGCCTTTTATTTATGTGTTGATTTTTAAAACATAAATAAAAGGCATTGTTATTTACAACGCCATTAGCTCAAACTCTTGCAAATGAGAGACCTATTGCATTGCAAACACTTGTTTTAAGAAAGGTGACAACCCTACTTCTGATGGGACTGGCCTGTAAGTAGAAAAAGGATCCATTCAAGCGAAGCTTGAACCTATTATGCTACAAAAATGTATGTATCAGAGGGTGATACTGTTAAGGTCAAAAGGGGTAAACACTTTCTAAGAATTAAACAGGTGACACCTTACAAATGCCTTGAGTTGCAAGTTATGAAGTGGGAAGTTTTAACCTATAACATGAATTGCTATGGAGTACATTGCATTCTAATCATTTTGTAAGGTCCATTTATTTAGTCAAGCTACATCAGTTAATCTGTCCGTTATAAATAGAAATTGGAGCCTTAGAAGCAGGGACGGCTTTCAGGCAGTGCGACTGATGCGACCCCATTGGGCGCTGACTTGTGGAGGGGGCGCTGGTCTCAAGGGGGGTGCGCTATGTTTAGCAGTATTTTATGATTGGAAAGATGAGGAGATCTTTTGCCCAGGGGAAGTGAGAGAACCCGAGGAGGTGGTCATGGGGTGTGGGTGGCACCAAAAGTGAGTGTCACACTGGGCGCCACCTGCTTAAAAGTAACGACTAAGTGAATTAGTAATGTGTCAGGGGAAGACAGAAAAGCATGTTGATCACAACATGAGCATGGCCACTGCATTTAGAGCTACTTTGCCAAAATTGGAAACACCACAGTAAAAACATTAATGCAGAGCATCTGCAAAGTCCTCTGTAGGTACGTCGTCTATAAGGGCATTATTTGGGAAATGACGAGTGACCCAACATGGTCATGTTAATTGGCAACGGCTGTCTGCCACCATGCACAAACCAGCTAATCTGTGTCTAGTATGTTTTAACCCCACCTTTGTAAAATTACACAAATGAAAGTCCAGAGCATTTAGGGTCCTGAGAGCACCATAGTCCCAGCAATATGGAAGACATTGCAAGAGGGCTCCTAACTCTAAACAGGGCTGGACTGTGAACCATAACTGGTCCTGGCAAACTGCTTGGCCGGCCCCTTGGGAGTGCGGCCGAGCTATTTACTAGGGCCGCTTTTGGACGATTTTGTTACGGGCGATTTTGCTAGCTCCCGGTAACAAAAACGGCCCAGCAGGAGCCCAAAACCGGCCCCCACCCTCACGGCCCACCGGGGAAACGCCTGGGGCCCGCTACGGCCAGTCCGGCCTGGACTCTAAACCAGGGCGTAGCTTCCGTTGGTGCAGCAGGTGCAGTGGCACTGGGGCTCTGAGGCCTCAGAGGGCTACTGAAGCCTCATTATTGCTGTAGTTTATAATTCAGACTGCAGCCATGGGTCCCACTCCTTTCCTTGCACCAGGGTCCATAATAGACTGGATTCACCCCTGCTATATTATAGATCTACAATTTGTTTGACAACCAAGTGAAGCACACCAAAATGAACATTTTAAAAACTGGCATTTACAGATCAATAAATTATTTGTATCGGTCAATTTAAAGACCGATTCCCGCGACTGCCTTTGCCCACCTTTATCTACTCAATTATTCTTTTTTTTAATATTACTTATTTATATTTAACCTCATAATGCAGCAAAAATCGACCAGCGTTGCAGGATTGCCTCACGCGGGATTTCACTTGTATGAACGGGAGATGTTACAGAGTGGCTTCCAACTTCGTAGAGCTCCCTGGAGTTAATTGCCTGCCTGCTAAGCGTTGGAATGAACAGCAATGCCCTGCTTTCGCTATACCTCAAACGAAATTTAAGAGTGGCGTGGCAGCATTTTATTACCTTGCACAAGCATCCAACCCCAAGTAATCCCCGTTTTAACACTGTTAATGCACTACGTGTGCCACCCCCCACACGTCATATAGTTAATACAACCCTGAGTTTCTCATATAACCTACACCCACGGCTTCAAGTGGGATGAAAAAACTGGTGGGGTCTCTCAAAGGGGCGTGTCCAGTGTAATTAGGGGCGTGGCTTTAAAACACACGCTAAAAATCTGTGTTTAGCATCGTGTGCTGCCCGACTTGTATTTTTCCGTTTCTGTAATTGTATCCAGATATGTGATAAAAAAGTAACATCATACCTACAACAAGTAAGGACTATTGGCTTTGTCAATGGTTATTAGTTGCATAAGATAAATAAGCTGCAACTATGGCGCGTTACATATATATTGAAAAAGCTTCCAATTAAAGCCCTGGTGACCCTATCACAATGTTGCTGCTCTTGCGTTTCAGAAAGAGAAGGGAAATCCAGAAATAAAATGACTCTTTAAAGGATTTCCCTACCCTCACAACGCTCACCTGGCATGACGTCATGCCGTATCTTCTCCACTAGTGAGAAGTGAGCAGTGTGAGTAGCGCACATAGATGTGCTTGCTGTCTTGAAACGGGTTTCTATCGGGCTGTTTTGCGCTCTGGCACTTTTTTTCCGGACTGTAGTGACAGCAAACTGCTGTCACTGCAGTCCGGAAAAAAACGAACCCCCTGTGCCAGGGCTCAAAACGGAGCCCGATAGAGACCCGTTTCGAGGCCCCCTTAAAAAAACTGCCAGTGCTCAGACCCGGAGAGACCCGGCCCACTTAAAGCCCTGCCTACACTCTCTCACAGATGATTGAATTACGCGCTCGGAGATTGTAAAAAGGCTGGCAGAAAGACCACAGCAGACATCATGCATGTGTTAATGTACGGACGACGCGCTCCAGTCAGATAAATAAGCTACACGCCTTCCTTAGGAAGCATTACAGGAGCAGTGCATGCGCCGGGCACTTAGAAGTAACCGTGTCATACGTGCATAGAACGCGAGAAAGCTGAGAGGGTTGAAAGGGTGCGCCATGGGAGATGCTTGCGGCATGCCACCACATGCGATAAAGTTTCACCGGGGCAGCCTGAAGCCTTTTCATGTGCACTAATGTGTTGCACACCTCCAGTTCAGTGGTTGACGTGGGAAAAAAAGTAGGGGAACTCTGGGTGGAGAATCAGGGGGCGGGAATAACCGAAGATTGAATCAGTGGGCGGAGTCAGGAGTGTGGCTAGAAATAGCAAAACATACCAATTTTTAGTACGTTTAGCATTTCACTGACCAGTTACAGCTTATAACGTTATTTAATTAAAACAATGGATAAACAAGTTTATTGGAGGTTTAATTCAGGAAAAAGCAAACACTCATAGGGAATACAGGTTTATGTAAAGCGTGTGAAATATAAGCAGGAACAACATGTTACCTTAATGCTTTTACTCTCATTGTTCAGAATCCATGATTATTTTTTGTCTCAAACATTGAGATCATGAATACAGGGCTCCTCCTGTACACATGTGTCAAGCAGGGCTCAGAAGAGACAGGGACTCCTCAGGAGAATCTAGACTCATGGAAACCCACAAAGGCTCCTTCATATTCATGTCAGCCAGCTAGCTGCTCAATCATAATATAGCAAAAAGAACAACTGGTGGACAGAATGCAGAACAATATCATACATTCACCCCAGTACAGAGATCTGGGCCTAAACCCATTGTTTCTTTGCTCACCATGCCATTCCAGTTTGGACCCAGCCATAAGCAAATCAGTCTTGATCCTGCACCCAATGGGAACAGTCGAGCCCGAACTGCCCAGCCTGAACTGCCAGGCCAGGTCCTCCCTGGACTGGAATCAAGCATCCTAGGACCGGTTTCGGGGTTTCACATCTCTTCAGCCAGGATAGCTTGATTCCAGTGGCATGGAGAGCACGGGACTCACGTCTGAGCATACCCGTCCCACTCGGGGTGACAAATGCAAAAAGAACAATTGATGGACAGAATGCAGAACAATGTCATACATTCACCCCAGTTCAGAGATCTGGGCTTAAATCCATCGTTTTTTGCTCACCATGCCATTCCAGTTTGGACCCAGCCCTATGCAAATCAGTCTATATCCTGCGCCCCATGGGAACAGTCCAGCCCGAACTGCCAGGCCGTATGTATTCAAGTGTCCTTTCATTCGGGAAGTGAACACAAAGCAGTACACACTGAACTATGCACATAACATATTACTCTTTGATATGCATGGTACATGTTCTTTGCAGCAGGCATATTACCCCTCTGCACTCTCTCCCCTCTCGGTCACCTTAGATGAGTAAAACAGCCACTAGACAAAACAGGCTCCCATCCCTCTCCAACAGGTACATTGATCACCAAAGTTATCTTGGCACTTGTATTGTTGACCGGAACCTGCTGAATATACAAAGAACTTTGCAGTGTTTTTAAAACTCATGCACTTGTACAAAACCGGTCCCCCAAACTAAACTGGCCCCCTACCCTTCCAGTCGCCCTGGGAAATGCCTGTTCCTGCCCTTTCACTGCTCCTGTCCAGTCAGTACTCCTGCTCATGCTCGATCAACACTCCTGATTCGTCAATTCCCCTGCCCCCTCCCTTCTCCTGGTGCGTCACTTCTCCTGCCCGTCACTTCTCCTGCCCGTCACTTCTCCTGCCATGTTCACTGCTCCTGCCCTGGTCACTGCTCCTGCCCTGTTCACCGCTCCTGCCCTGTTTACCGCTTCTGCCCTGATCACTGCTCCTGCCCTGTTCACCGCTCCTGCCCTGTTCACCGCTCCTGTCCGTTCACCGCTCCTGTCCATTCACCGCTCCTGCCCGGTCACTGCTCCTGCTCATGCCTAATCACTGCTTCTGCCCTGTCACCTCTCCTGCCCTGTCGCCTCTCCTGCCCTATCACTTCTGCCCCGTCACTACTCCTGCCCTGTTCACTGCTCCTGCCCCGTTCACTGCTCCTGCCCCGTTCACTGCTCCTGCCCTGTTCACTGCTCCTGTCCTGTTCACTGCTCCTGCCCCGTTCACCGCTCCTGTCTTTTCACCGCTCCTGTCCTTTCACCGCTCCCACCCGGTTACCACTCTAGCTCATGCCCTGTCACCTCTCCTGCCCTGTCACATCTCCTGCCCATCACCTCCCCTGCCCCATCACCTCTCCTGCCCAGTCACCTCTACTGCCCCGTCACCTCTCCTGCCCTGTTACCTCTTATGACCAGTCACCTCTGCTGCCCAGTCACCTCTCCTTTCCTGTTGCCTCTCCTGCCCCGTCACTGCTCCTGACCCGTCCCTTTTCCTTCCTTGTCACATTTCCTACCCCGTCACTTTTCCTGCCCAGTCACCGCTCCTACCCGTTCACTGCTCCTGCCCATTCACTGCTCCTGTCCGGTCAGCACTCCTGCCCGATCACCGCTCCAGCCCCCTCACTACTCCTGTCCTATCACTTCCCCTGCCCCGTTCACTGCTCTTATCCGTTCACTGCCCCTATCCGTTCACTGCTCCTGCCGGTTACCGCTCCTGCCCATGCCTAATCACCGCTCCTGCCCAATCACTTCCCCTACCCTGTCACCTCTCCTTTCCTGTCAACCCTCCTGCCCCGTCACTTCTCCTATCCGTTACTTCTCCTGCCCAGTCACCTCTCCTGCCCTAGTACCTCTCCTTTCCTGTCGCCTCTTCTGTCCGGTCACTGCTCCTGCCCAATTCACTCTGTGTACAACATTAACAAATTACACAAGGTGGCAAGTTCCCCACAGTACTCTGTCTGGGGAAAGCTCCTCACACTTGAAGGTCAACCTCTGTATCTCACCATGCCTCATAAATGTAAATGTATGTGATGTAAAGAAATATATCTATTGTATAAACGGTACATTGTACTTATCAGTAGCGTTGTAATACAATGCTAGAATCCATTGGCTCCTCCTCCTCATATTGTATTTTTGGAACATGATTTCAGCTGGAGTCAACACACCCAATTCTATTCTAGGCACAGCCTCTCCAGTTGTTCATGCCCACAAGAAATATTGCCTGTGAAGCGCCTTGATGCACATTGTAGCTAGGCCCATGCTGTATCAAATACATAATCTAAGTTATAAATAACATTGAAGACACAGAAGGCACATTTGTGCAGTAGGGGGATTAACCAACCAGGATATCATATTATGACCTGTAAATCATGCATTGCAGGACTCAACCCCCTGAGCTATCTCGCTGGGATTGGAGCATTTGCCTCTGGTCAGGTCAACAAATCTAGGGGCATATTACCAAGCAATAGCGATAATTATCGCTATGCATGGTTAGCGGCTAAAATTATATTGCCGCGCTCCAACGATTTTTATTGCTGAGATACCTTGATATTATCAAGGTTTATCTCAAAAGCGGTAAAAATCCTGCGAAATGCATGAATATCGCTGAAAAATCAGCAATATTCATGCATTATCGTGATAATGCTCTTAGGCATGTTATCCACCTTCCATTGGATAACATGGCTAAGAACTTCTCTGGCCAGGCGTTAACATTTGGAGATATTCGCGCTTAGCGTGAATATTTCCAAAAGTAAGGCTTTGTTGATAATTGGAGATAGCGATATTAGCAACTGTTTCCAGTCGCTAACATCTTGGCATGCCCACTTTGCATGTCATTAGCGATAAATATCGCTGACATGCAAAGTGGGCCCCAAGATGATCGCTATCTCCTACTAGCTGTCGCTAACTGGTGTTAGCGACAGCTAGGTAATAGGGCGATAAAATTATCGCCGCTTTAGCGGGAAAAAGTCCCTAAAGGCTAAAGAACGGTGATGGATTAAACCCAGATCTTTTGACTGGGTGTGAGTGTTTGATTGATTCAGATGCTCCGTCCATCACCACCCCCTTTTGTACCGCTTTTGGCCGCCATAAGTGTGGTAGGGTATGCTCAGACGTGAGTCCCTTGCTCACTTTGCCACTGGATTCAAGCAAGCCGGGCTGAAGACGGCTGGAATGCCAGAAACCGGTCCTCGGAAGATTGTTTCCGGTCCAGGGAAGACATGGCTTGGCAGTTCGGGCTGGACTGTTCCCATGAGGCACAGGGTCAGACTGATTTGCATATAGCCATGTCTGAACTGGGGTGGCAGAGTGGGCCAAAGAACTGTGATGGATTAAACCCAGATCTTTTGACTGGGTGTGAGTGTTTGATTGATTCAGATGCTCCGTCCATCACCACCCCCTTTTGTACCACTTTTGGCCGCCATAAGTGTGGCAGGGTATGCTCAGACGTGAGTCCCTTGCTCACTTTGCCACTGGATTCAAGCAAGCTGGGCTGAAGACGGCTGGAATGCCAGAAACCGGTCCTCGGAAGCTTGTTTACGGTCCAGGGAAGACATGGCTTGACAGTTCGGGCTGGACTGTTCCCATGAGGCACAGGGTCAGACTGATTTGCATATAGCCATGTCTGAACTGGGGTGGCAGAGTGGGCCAAAGAACTGTGATGGATTAAGCCCAGATCTTTTGACTGGGTGTGAGTGTTTGATTGATTCAGATGCTCCGTCCATCACCACCCCCTTTTGTACCGCAGGCGGCGATAATGGCCCTTGGTAATATGCCCCAAAGTGAAACCGTTTGTCATACTTTTTTATCAATGCACAGAGACTCAATATTCTCAGAAATATTTCAGTAAATTTACAAATATTTGTTCACTTTTAAAAATGCCAATCTCCTGCTAGCACAAAGCATTCTACACTCTTCATGCCTTACTTCGCCCATATGACTTGTCATTCCTTTTTGTTGGCTACTCCACAATGTTTGTCGGGAAAAATCTTATACTCCAAATTATACTCACAGCGATACACCCCAACATCTGTGCACTTCATTGGCGACGTAAAAAACACTCAAACAGCCAATTGTGTTAGTGAAAGAGAAATATTTCTATGGGAGGAGCTAAAATGTGATTGACACGGTCTCAAGCCTATATCTGAAAGAGGCAGATGTAAAAAAAAACATTGGAAGAAAGGAGGATTCAAATCCCACTGTATGTATATTGGAAACAATGTCTGTTCAGACATCTGCAATGTCAAACCCAGAGCCCAAAAGGAATGTGTAAAGCTGTGGCAGCTTCTCTGCTAAGGTGGAGGTTTTTCGCCCCGCTGCAAATTCAGCAGTGCACAAAGAAAAAGAAAATGATAATAACATAAGTTTTTATAAAATTTTTTTTCTTTGCAGAGCTTGGAGCCAGGTGGGGTGGGTCTGGGCTCTGTGATGCTAAACAGAGTGAGGAGTGGTTTGCACTCCTCTAAGTGCACATGATAGTTTGGCCGGCCCTTTAGGAGCAGCAAAACTGTCATGCGCACTTGGCATGTTCTCCATTGGGCTGTGTTGCACATCTCCGTGGAGAACATGCCCAGCCTCCCCTGGCATATCCTGAGTGTCCAAACAGGATGATCAGTCCAATCACGACGCTGCTCCTGTTGCGTCATGATTGAAAGGGAGAGCCCGGAAGCCTGGGTGCTTCGGGTAGGTTGTGAAGAAGAGGTCAGAGGAGAGACATGCTGCAGCCCGGTTGCGGAGAAAAAGGTAATTTACTTTTTATAATATTTTTTTTTTAATGCCCCCGCCTTACGACCCCCATTCTATAGCGGACGCCACTGGTGTAAAGTGGATTTGAAAGAGTATAAATTGGCTGAAGTTATGGGGCAAACCCTGAAACAAGTGGCACTGCAAGAACTTGTTGTTTAAGCAAATAGCTCCTCCTACAATTCAGCAAGTTGTAAGCAATCAGAAAACAAAAACTGTTGATCCCTATTTGTAGCAAATTGCACTGGTTATGGAGAAATATGGGCCCAGGTTTACTAATACTTGATGCAAGGCAGCACAGCAACTAAAGTTGTTGCACTGCCTTGCATCAAAGGGAGAATGAAAAAATGTGCCAAACCTGTCAAGATAAGGTGCATTTTTTTCTCAAGGTAACACAAAGTAGCAAAAAGCGCAACTTTGCATTACTTTGGAATCCTGGTTTACGTTGAATAGCAAATCCCACGACAATACTCTGCGCCGGGATTGCATCACAAAAATTATGCGAACCCAGCACACAGACTTAATAAATCTAGACCATGAGTATTAATCAGATATTAAACATCTTTGAAGGAAAACGCAATTTACCAAAGAAAGTAAAACTGCTTTTTGGACGGGTATTCTTTACGCTCCCTTGGCGCTAAGTAATTCAAAGCAGTGCTATGTGCTGCTTCGCGTTACTTTCCTCTTATTTTCAGCACTAAACATGTTTAGCGCGGGAAAGCAATTCATAAAAAAAGATTTTGCACCGGTTTGCGTCACTTTGGAGACACAAAGACAGCATCAAATCTTAGTAAATCTCCCCCTGAGTGTCTGCCACGGATTTGGGCTGCCTGGTAATTAAATAGCTGAAATGCTCAAGAAGTGCTACTTTATCACCTTAAACAGTGGTATGTGGTTGTTTTCAAAAGGAACTTTAAAATAATGTGTGTGTTTTGTCCAGAAATGTAGCATCATTTGCTGACACATTTAAAGTAAACAACAGACCATAATGCAATAACACACAAAACAACATAATAGCACACATAAAGAAAATCAGAGCCAGTCACCACAAAACAGTCAAAGAAGGGCATAACGCAGTTACTGCAGCGCCTTACTACAAAACTGCATTGCAATAATGCAACATAAAAACACAGGGGCATATTATCAAGGGGGTTTATCTCCGCTTTTTTGGCTTTAAAAGCCAAGAAAGCGGAGATAAAATTATCTCCTTATTACCTAGCTGTCGCTAACACCAGTTAGCGACAGCTAGTAGGAGATAGCGACCATCTTGGGCCCCGCTTTGCATGTCTGTGATATTTATCACTAATGACATGCAAAGTGGGCGTGCCAAGATGTTAGCGACTGGAAACAGTCGCTAACATCCCTATCTTCTATTACCAACTTTTGGAGATATTCGCGCTAAGCGCAAATATCTCCAAAAGCTAACACCTGCCCCTGAGCAGTTCTTAGCCATGTTATCCAATGTTAGGTGGATAACATGGCTAAGAGCATTTGCTCGATAATGCATGAATATCGCTGACTTTTCAGCGATATTCATGCATTTCGGCCGATTTTTATCGCTTAGGAGATAAACCTTGATAATAGCAAGGTTCCGAAGCGATACAAATCGCCGCAGCTCGGCGATAAAAATATCGCTGCTAAACCAACATAGCGATAATTATCGCTAGTTGTTGGTAATATGCCCCACAGTTGCATAAAAAAGCAGTAGAACACATCACCACCACACCAAAACACAATACAGCAAATATGCCCAAATTTTCTTGCCACAAACTACCACCTCCAGAATCCGGCGATGAAAGGTGTTCAGTGCAAGCATTGCCTTAATTTACCACCAAGAAAATGAAATAGCTCCAATCCTGTGTTTCAACCAAAAGCTCACCCTGTGAGGTTCAATCACTAAATCACTCCATGGATCCTATCACTTTTTCATATCTAAAGCACCTGGGGCCTCATTTATGAAAAGTGACGCATCACTGCGTGAAAACAGCGATGCGTCACTTTTCACTGCGCACTCCTTGCGACACCAATGATGCGTCATATTTAATGTATGACGCATCATGTCGCAAGGACTTACAGATACGTCAGTATTTCTGACGCATCTGTAAGCGCAAAAGTGACGCATTGCTGGAGTGTGTCACAAAAGTGACGCATCTCCAGCAATGCGTCCTTTCACATGTGGAAAGCCCCATGTGAAAGGGCTTGCGTCAGTCTTACGCCTGCTGTGAGGCAGGCGCAAGATTTTGACGCAACCGCATCCTAAAAGTGACGCAGTAAAATCTCATAGATTTCACTGCGTCACTATTACGAGGCTTTTTGCGGGGGAACGCCCCCTCTGCATACATTATACCTGACGCAGGTATAATGTGGCGCAGGGGTTTAAAAAGTGACGCATCTACCTAGATGCGTCACTTTTTAAATATGGCGCAACAAGGCGCATGTTTTACGCCGCAGATGTGTCACAAAAAGTGACGCATCCGCAGCGCAAAGCTGACGCAAGGCCTCATAAATGAGGCCCCCGGGGCGTTGCTTAGATTGGGGGGGGGGGGGGGAGGGGGTTGAGCTTTGAGCTTCAGACTTTCCAACAATGACGCTGGCATATAAAGTTAAAATACGTTATATGACAAGCCGGGCGCATGAGAGGTGCTAAAGGGGCAATGGAAAGTCGGTCAAATGCTGGTTGATAGGAGTACACATTGAGAGGAAACACATGAGGGTCCATTAGAATGTAGGGCGGATCGCCTCCGCCATGCGGGCAGTGGCGATCCGCCCTACATCCTACCCCGCCCGCCACCCAATCCACCCGCCATATTAGTATGGCGGGGGGACCCCGGCGGACGGAAACACCGTTTGCCGGTTTTCCGCCGGTCAACCAGTCGACCGGGTGTAAAAGGGGCAATGTATGGTGGCGGTGTCTGCTCCGGTTTTCCGTCAGGATGATGGGCGGACAAAGTCCGCTTGCCAACCTAATAATGCTTATTATTTTGTAAAATACCAACATTGTTGAAGATTTAAAATAGAGAGGGAAAAGTGTGTGTGCATTTTTTGTATGAGTGTAGATAAAATTTGCAGATTCAACGGACTCCTCACCATACCCAACTGAAATCACCTGTACCCAACTATTTAGCAGAAAATACATTTATTAGGGGGTGTAACACCCCAAACAGCCCTCCTCCCCCAAAGTTACGTCCCTGTAAAGTACCCTTGATGAGCATTTTTGATCAGGAGGAGGCAGGCAGAAGGCACACATTCACCACGTCAACCCAATTTTTATTTTTTTTAAATTAAACTTACGGCCTAGAAAATAGTCGTAGGAGGGTCGAATATGTTCATGAGTAGAACAACCCCAGCAGATTTACAAGCCCCATGCGACACTTTTGCGCCGCCGTTTCGACATTTTTTTGTGATACAGCAGCGCCTCATTGCGGCCCATTTATAACGTGACGCATCTAGGGAGATGCATCACGCTGTAAAGCCCTGCGTCACAATATACCTGCGTCAGGTATAATGTATGCAGGGTGGGTGCTCCCACGCGGGAAAGCCTCGTAGAAGTGACGCAGTAAAATCTACAAGATTTCACTGCGCCACTTCCAGGATGCCGCTGCGTAAAAACCTACGTCTGCTTATAAGGAGTGACGCAGTGCATCAGGAATGGATGTATGACGTTACAACGCATACTTTTACTCCGCATACCATTACAACGCGGTATTCACAACGCATACCATTACAACGCATAGCGCTTTTGGGTGCTGGATAGTGGTAAGTATAATTTACTATTCTAACTCCAGTCCCCGTGGACCCTAGGGAAGGTGTTGGATAGTAAATTAAACTTACCTCTTATCCTAGAGCGCCCCCCAGCGCAATGCGTTGTAATGGTATGCGTTGTAATGCCTGCGTTGTAGTGGTAGTGCGTTGTAAAAAATGTGTTGTAACAGGTGCATACCATCAGGAATAGGCCTCCCCATGCATTGCTCAAGTTGCGTCATGCTTGTGACGCAAGCCCAGCAATGCGCGACTTTTGCCCCGACAGATGCGTCAGAATTTCTGACGCATCTCTAAAACCTTGCACCATGGTATAAATACGGCGCAACCATGGTGTCGCAAGGGTTTTGCAGGCTGGCGCAGGGAAACTGACGCAATCATACAGATGCGTCAGTTTCTTGTAAATAAACCCCCAATAATGTGCTGGATGAAAATGTACGTAATTACAGGGGGGGTGGGGGAAGCACACCGGAAAACTGTGGCCATGTGTAAACAATCTGTGCCGGAGTTTACATGTTTTTTTACTCTTTTCATGAATTGTTTTAGGGGCTCCTCCGGCTCCTAATGGCCGGCCCAGAGGCCCGTTTATTCACCGGTGCGTTTTGATTTAATGGGCGCGCGGCACTCGCCAGGGCAGTTTGCAAGGCTCGCTTCTCCACCCCTGCGAGCATTCACTCAGCATATAAATGCCAGAGCCTCTGTTCTCGTGCCGCCTGCCTTTCTTATCAAGGAACGGCGTGAGATTAATCCCTCATCCGCTATTCCCTTTAAAGTGGCTTCTTTCCGGGCACGACGAGCGGTGTGATAGATTCATATTCCCACTGTGCCCGGGAAACAGAAGAGCGGCTCGGTGTCTGTTCCACATCTATAAAGTAATTTATTCCCGCGAGACCTGGGCAAAAAACAGTATTTCAAATTTAGTTTGCAGCACTCGGTTTTGTAGTAAGGCCGCATTGTTGGAAGATTCTGCTTTTAAAAGTAAAATAAGGTGATATGCACAGGCGATTAAATGTGAGCCGTGTACTAACAGGACCTCTTCACTGCTTTGTGACACACAAGAGCTGCAGCCCTAGATTGTTTTTAAAGATGTATTTAAAATTCAAACATTGTTGATGAGAAGAGACCTACAAACATCACGGGCCTCATTTATGAAAAGTGACGCATCGCTGCGTGAAAACAGCGATGCGTCACTTTTCACTGCGCACTCCTTGCGACACCAATGATGCGTCATATTTAATGTATGACGCATCATGTCGTAAGGACTTACAGATACGTCAGTATTTCTGACACATCTGTAAGCGCAAAAGTGACGCATTGCTGGAGTGTGTCACAAAAGTGACGCAACTCCAGCAATGCGTCCTTTCACATGGGGAAAGCCCCATGTGAAAGGGCTTGCGTCAGTCTTACGCCTGCTGTGAGGCAGGCGCAAGATTTTGACGCAACAGCATCCTAAAAGTGACGCAGTAAAAATCTCATAGATTTCACTGCGTCACTATTACGAGGCTTTTTGCGGGGGAACGCCCCCTCTGCATACATTATACCTGACGCAGGTATAATGTGGCGCAGGGGTTTAAAAAGTGACGCATCTACCTAGATGCGTCACTTTTTAAATATGGCGCAACAGGGCGCATTTTGTACGCCGCTGGTGCGTCACAAAAAGTGACGCACCGGTGGCGCAAAACTGACGCAAGGCCTCATAAATAAGGGCCCACGTATTTATATTTTACTATGTCAGGAAATGCCCTTATTGTTTGGGGTCCACCAGTGATTCATTCAACAATCTGCTAAAATTCCATGGGGCATATTACCAACAACTAGCGATATTTATCGGTAAATGGGCTTAGCAAGTATTTTTTGATCGCCAAGCATCGCCGGAAATTATTGCAGAGATAACGTGCTATTAGCAACATTTATCTCTAAAGCGATAAAATATCCGGCGATAGCGGCGAAATGCGTGAATATCGCTGAGAATACAGCGATATTCACGCATTAACTGCAATAGGGTCTTAGCCATAATATCCACCTCCCATTGGATATAATGGCTAAGAACTGGTCTGAGCAGGCGTTAGCTTTTGGAGATATTCGCGTTTAGGGCAAATATTTCCATCACTACGCCAGCATTGATAATAGGTGATAGCGATGTTAGCGACTGTTTTTAGTTGCTAACAGGTTGGGTACGCCCACTTTGCATGTCATTAGCGATAAATATCGCTGGCATGCAAACCGGGCCCCAAATCGCTCGCTATCGTCTATAAGATGTCGCTAACTGCTGTTAGCGACAGCTTGCTAATAGGGTGATAGAATTATCGCTAAGCGGCGGCGGTGATAATCTCTTATCGCCCTCCTCGATAATATGCCCCCATGTTTCCCAAAGTATTACTAACAACTCAAATCATAGTGGAGATCGCCTGTAGCCTCGACAATTTACAGAATAATGGTATGGATTAAGATGCAAACCACATATTTTTCACCACCCCTTTTCTCCACAAAGAATATATTTACCTGGAGAAGAAATCACACTTTTTTCTGCAATACATATAAGTAAGAAATAAGAAGATGTTTGTTGCAATATCCCATTCCAAGAGTACATTTAAATCCAAGTAGGGTTTTTTTTACAGTCAAAGGTACATACTCAGTTGGAATAGTCTGTAAATGCCCTAAACTCACCAATTTCAAAGGCATTGGCCTCTCCATAATTTTTGGGGTGGGTGGTACTTGAAGATACCCAAGTCGCTATATTTGACAAAATTTGCACACACAGAATGCTCTCCATCAGAAGCACAGACGGGGGGAGAAAATATAGGGGCAGATTTACAAGCCCCTTGTGCCTCTTTTGCGCCGCCGTTGCGTCACTTTTGTGATGCAGCGGCGGTGCAAAAGATGCGCCATGGTGCGGGGTATTAACAACGTGACGCATCTGGGAGATGTGTCACGTAGTAAAGCCCTGCGCCATAAGGAGGCGTTCCGGCGCAGGGGGGGCGTACCTGCGCAGGAACGCCTCCTAAAAGTGGATTCACTCAGTCACTTTTAGGCCAATGCTGCGTCAAAACCCTGCGCCTGCTGGAAGCAGGCGTAAGGCTTGACGCAGCATTGTCCGGATAGGGCCCCCCCAAAGCATTGCTGGAGCTGCGTCGCGCTTGCGATGCAACTCCAGCAATGTGCCGCTTTTACGGCACAAATGCGTGACGCATCTGTGCCGTTTTTGCCCCATGGTGCGCCGCATTGTAAATGCGGCGCATCATGGGTAGCGGAGCTGCGGCGCACAATTACTGGCGCATCCCTGCTGATATGCAGGGATGCACCAGTAATTGTAAATCTGCCCCTTAGTCTGCAGATTCTCCTCTCAAATTAACAGTTCCTCCAGAAATCAGTGCGTGGCTTTGTACAGAAATGTAGTGCAACGCAGCGACCTGCCGGGCATTGCACTACTTTTCGTTCTCAGAGGCGTTCTATGGGTGGAGGGGAGCACGAGCATTCCTGTGCAACCACCTATGGATTTCATGCTATCTCAGCTTTACAAAGATTTGCAAACCTTGGATTATGTGAGATCACTATCCTTCAAGGAGGATGGAAAAACGAGATGAAAAAAACTTTTTTGCAACGTTATTTCCTCCTCCTGTATTGCATTCTGTAGCACACATAGAAAGAGAAAAATGCCTTGAGGGATTGTTTTTGTTCCTGCACACATACCATTCTTCTTGTAATGCAGGCCCTCTTGCACCAGGGTGCTAGGTTGCCTGCTTTGGTGTTAGAGTGTCTGAAGTGCACCAGCGCTATAAGAGAGCAGAAGTGTGCCATATCTTAGAAGATATGGCGGATTTCTGATCTGATCTGAGTTGCCTTGCTGCACTGCGTTGCGTGAAAGTCTAGAAAATCTGTCCCGCAATCTGAGCAACTCATGAGCCATGAATACCCATGCCTAAATATTTCTCAGAGGGTCAGTGGTCACAATGCCACAAGAAGTGACCCAATAAATTGTAGACTATCAGATATTGGTAGTTGCACCATCCACAATTTTTTTTTTTTTTGCAGTTTTACATAGCGCGAACTTGACACAAATCGGGTATCAGAGCGCTTTACATAACACCAGTTACGTTACATGAGGACACACTCATTTGTGTAAGGCAAGGGAGATTAAGTGATTTGCCCAGAATCACAGGATGGTTTAGCATCATTACCGAGACTCGAACTTAGATCCCCAGGTCCGAGGTCGAGCACCCTAGCCGTTAGGCCAACTCCTCTCCCCACATGGATACTGCCACTAACCACTCCATGCTTTGCAAACTAGACAGAGTTTCAAGCACTTGTGCATGGTCTGTCATTTCATAGCTTCCCTTTTTTTTGGCAAGCAGTATAGTGAGGAAAACAAAAAAAGTGATGGGTGGAATGCTTTACTTAATCATAACACTGGTAATTACTCTAGGCCACAGTCCAGTCCGCTGTTTTTTGCCCACCATGCCACCTCAGGAAGCAGCGATGTGCCAATCAGCTTTGGTCCTTCTCCAATAGGAAGAGTCCAGCCTGCGGTGCAGTGGCATTGGGTTGCACCATGCCCGCTTTATAATCACTTGTAGTCCACAGGTACCCCTCCTGACCCAACTAAAGCCTTCCACTGAAATACAGGTTAGCAACATCACGTTAGTACTGAACGAGAAATCTGATGGCACACTTGTGAAATCTGACGAAATTGATGTACATAGACAGCATTCATTTCCCTTCTTCTCCCACTCCTCTCCCTGTGGGCACCATGGATACTGTAAATTATTGACCGTATCACCCTGCCAGTAAGAACCCGTACCCCTATGCATATGTACAGCCATTCTAGGCACCATGGCCTTTTTACCCATTGGAATCCCCAGCTTCCCTCCTGCGCGTACCTTGCACCCCCTCTCTCATGTATAGACCGTGAAACCCTTTCCCTTTGCGCGATCCTGATATGAAAGGTAACCCTCCTGCTTGACCCAGGCCTTCCCCATTTCCCTCTCGAAGAAGCATCCTTCGCCTCAGCTGACATAGCCCCCCCAGTTGTATCTGACTGCCCCTGTTCTCTCATGTACAGGTCATAAGGTCTCTCTCTCTCTCTGCGCGACTCTGGCCCTGCACGCACCCTGACCCCCTCCTTCTCCTCATATGAGCAAGTCATAAACCCTCTTCTTCCGCAAAGCCCTGTCCTTGAGAGTCACGGCCGCGCCTGACCAGCACCTCCTTCCCTTCCATGAATGCCCCTCTATTGACAAGCCCTCCCTCCACGCTCGATTGTCCACGCAGGCATGAATACCACTCCTTTGATGACCCCTTCCCCCGAGTTCGGCTGACCACACATGTCCGAGGCCATCGCCTAAGCCAGGAGATACCATTTACTGCCCTTATTGTATGCCTAGCCACCCCACCCCCTGGGCCATGATCAGGCGCACACATCCTACGAAACACTCAGCTGCATGATTGCCCTCCCCTCTTATCAGCAGGTCAAGGGTCCCCATTGTGAACGTATGTGGAGTAGGATCATCACGAGGATTATAGGGATGTCTTTCTTTTGCGTCATACTGTCCTGATTGTACCATCAAATGTTTTGCAAGGTATAAAAGCAAGAGTCTCAAGCTCACTTGTTAGAGCACCTCCCGAAAGACACTGTGTTTCGTGTCCGAAATGACTGGCTCTCCTCATGAGAAATAAACTCTGTTCTTGATTCCTGCTTCCAGCGCCCGTCTCTTTATTTGGTAATTATTCAGAATGGGAACTAAGAGGCGGTTTGCGCCAGCAGCCTGGGCATTGATAGAATTATGGGCTCACTTTCCACACACTGTACAGCAAAACACCATTCCTAATGAGCTCCTCAGGGCTGGATAAAGTATGCCTACTGTAGTGTATTTTGTAAAGCGCACAGCTGCCCCAACGGGGCATCCCGGCACTGTATAACGCTGTGGAACCCTTCCTGGCTCTCCCTGTGAGATGCCCCTCCTGGGCACCCCCAAGGTGAAGCCAGGCATCCCAGTGTTGAATGGGGTCGTTGTGGAGATTAAGCAAGCTATTGCCCAGAGGTGCAGAGTGGGACCCATGATTAGAGTAGGCGCCGAGGCAAGAGTTATCAAGTCCGCGGACATTGAGCCCAAGACCCTGCCGCGTCAGGACTTGAACCCTGGTCCCAGGCCTGATCTCTGCTTCAGAGTCTGCCGCTCTAACCAGTGAGCCACACTTCTCCACAACTGTGGACTCACCAGTGGTGCATGCCACTTTCTCCTGTCTTCTTTTCCCCCCTCTTCATCCCATCATTCCCGTGGCTGTCCCAATGGCATTGTCATGTTCTTTACACACTTTGAGGTCATCCAACATGAGAGCTTAAAGATGGCAAATCATATGAGAAGCTTGCTCTGTTGTTCGGGGTGGGGGGCTTAGAGTGTATGTGTGTGCATTGGTGTTGCTTTCATTGCTATGGTATATGCTGCAATTATAAGCTTTCATTGCTGCTAATACTTGTTGATGTGTTATTTAGTCACATTTTATACAATCTTTTCTCTATAATAGACAAAACGAGTGCCTTATTAAAGCATTAAGGCTGCTGTAGTGGCTGAAACTGCGGGTTGGATAAAGGCACCCGGTTTGGCGTGTAGAAAGTTTACCTTCTGACTTAGAACGTTTTATGGAGAAAAAGTGGTCTTCGATGAGTTTTCTGCAGGACAACCTGTAAACTAGATCCAAAGCGGGGCTCAATGATGGTGGGCTGCTAAAGAGTGGGGTCCCAGTGCGTCACGTGTCCATAGCTATACTGTACAGATAGGCTGCACTGACCTGTTCCAAGCCAAACAAGACACTATTCACCAACCTTTGGAAGGTGGCAGAGGCATTCTTTAAACCAAAGGGCATTGATTTCAATTGGTAATGTCCCTCTGGTATGGAGAATGTGGGCCTCTCCTTTGATCCTTCACTGAGGGCAAACTGCCAGTGGCCTGATGTCAAATCCATTGTACCCAGGTACTTAGCAGTCCCTAACCTGTCAATTAGCTCATCAGCTCCAGGTATAGGGTGAGCATCACTCTTAGTGACTGTATTCAGTCCTCTGTAGTCCACAGAGAACCTTAACTTCTTCTTTCCTCCCTGGGGATTCGGATTGGGTACCAGCACCTCTAGGCTGGCCCATGGACTGTCAGAGGGCTCAATTAACCCCACTTCCGGTATCTTAGCTACCTCAGCCTTGATGCTGGCTCTGACATGGTCAGACAACCTGTACAGTGTAGTTTTGACAGGCAAACTGTCACCAGTGTCAATCTGATGAATACACCAATCAGTGATACCTGGCGTCAAAGAGAAATGTAAATGTAAATGTAAGGTGTTTTGTAGCGCGCTCAATTACTACCGGAGTATCCTGGCGCGAATGACCGCTGGGGAACCCGTCCTGGCTTTCCCTGTGAGATGGTCCCATGCTGGGTATCTCCAAGGTGAAGCCAGGCATCCCCGGCGTCTGTGGGGGGCCGTTGTAGAGATGAGGCAAGCTTAATGCCCAGAGTTACCGAGTGTGATCACTGCCCAAAGTGGGCACCGAGGCGAGAATTATCAGTCCGCTGACCCTGGTCCTCGACCCTGCCGCGTCGGGAATCGAACCCTGGTCCCGGGCCGTTCTCAGCCTCCGGGTCTGCCGCCTCTAACCAGTGAGCCACACCTCTCCACAGACCAGCAGACTGCCCCAGCACCTGCATGTAGTCTCTGTGCTGCTGGTCCGTCGATTTGGGGGAGAGTACAACTCCTTCCAATGACCCATCTTGCACGTTGCTGGAGAGGAGGTCTGGCACTGGCTCAGTCCCCTCCTCTTCTCCCTCATCTGTGATCATCAGTTTGGTCATGTCTGCCCTGTCTTGGTGGGGTTTCAACCTATTGGCATGCAGGATCCTGCCTGTGAGGGTTCCTGGAGGTGCTCAGGTCTACCCTTCTTCTCTAGGATTGGATCAGGCCAAGTCCACTTGTCCTGGAGGGCCCTGGTAGCGTCAGGCTACATCAGCCTCACCAATTGTCCTGGAGTGTACTCAGTCGTGGTAGCCTTTTGGTCATACCAGTGCTTCATAAGCTACTGGCTTGCCTCCAGTTCCCTGTTTACCTTGTACATGTACTCTGCCATGCGACATGCCAGGCATAGTACATAATCCAGCACATTGTCCTTGGCTTCTCTGTGAGGCTTTTCCCAAGACTCTTTCACCAGGCACAATGGTCCTCTTACAGTGTGCCTAAACAGCAATTCAAAAGGGCTAAAGCCAACCCCCTTTTGTGTGACCTCCCTGACGGCAAACAGTAGGCATGGGAGGAAAATATCCCATCTCGTCCTGAGTTTATTATACAGCCTATTGATCATGCCCTTCAGGGTGTTATTTACCCTTTTCAGCAGACCATTAGTCTGGGGATGATACGGTGTGGTGAGCTTGTAGGTAACACTGTATTCTACTCACATCAACTTCGAATAGCTAGACATGATATTCACAACTCTATCTGAAACCACCTCCTTTGGGAAACTCACTCTGGTGAACACACCAAGTAGGGCCGTAGCCACAGAAACAGAAGTGACTTTCTTGAGGAGGATTGCTTCAGGGTATCTTGTGGCATGGTCCACTTTCACAAATATATACTTGTTCCCCGATGCAGGTGATAGGTTTAGGGGACCAACAATGTCCACACCCACCCTCTCAAAGGGACTCCCAGCCACTGGTTGTGGTATCAAGCGAACCTTTGGTTTGCACCCTGACTTGCCACTGACCTGACAGGTTGCACAGGAGCTACAGAAATCCTTCACTTTGACAGCCATGTTGAGCCAAGAGAAATGGTAAATCAACTGGTTCCAAGTCTTATTGTGACTTAAATAACCTGCCAAGGGATGTCATGACTTAAGGTGAGGAGGTGTACTTTTGGGGGACTACCAGCCTCCTGGTGGTCCCTTCCTCTTGCTTTCAGGCAGTAATGGTGTGCTGTTACTCCCTGAATTGTGGCATGCAATGGGACTTAATCTGTGATTGTCCTTTTGGCTATATGGCATGTCCTCAGGGTTTCCATCTTGTTGTTATAATCTGTGGATCTCCATTCTTTCCTTGTGGCTGTAGTTCCTACTATATTCCACACCCTGAGAGTGCCTTTTATACAGCCCCCAGGTATGTTGGGAGCTATTGCCCAAGCTTGACTCTTGGTCTCTTTATATCATCTAGGTTACAAGCCACTTTAGCTGCTCTGGTTTGGGACACCAGGTCAAAAGGCTTTTTCTCGCCCTAGGAGGCATTGCTGGTCTCTCTTTCTCTGGTGTCAACTTGCATTTTGGTTTCTTGATTGCTTCCTTGGTATATTTTTCACTCCCAATTCACTTGGCCAGTACTTCCTGTGGCTCATGCCTCTACCAGTTTATCAGCAATTCCATGTGTCACTGGATGGGTTTTAGCCCTTTGGGCCACTCTTGGATTGAAGGGGTTTTGTAGGTTCTCCTTAAGGATTCTGGGCTGGTGTCTGCTACTGCTTCAACTCCTTCTCACAGGAGAGTCTGCATAGAATGGGCCAGCAGTCAATGGTGCAGTGTGTTGTGACTTGCTGAATAGTTGGACACGTTTCACACCTTTCCTGCTTAACAGTGGTGGTGGTGGAGGGCAGTGGAATCTCCCTGGATCCCCGTTCCTTCCTTATTTCGGATCCCGTTGGACAGGTACCTCAGGAGGCTTGCGCCTTTTCCTTGGGTCCAGCCTTCAGTTCCAGTTGTTCTTCCCCTCTCTATTTCTGGATCTTTCTTGTATTGGAGAATATTTAGGACTCTGCTCAACTACATTATATCCAATGACTCTTAAAATAAGGTGGACTGAGTATCTGCCATGTTTGTGATGGACAAACATGTCCCCCAAACTGTAAATCCGGACCTACGTTGTTAGCAGGATAGGTTTCTAAAAGTACAAGAACTGATTTTAAAAGGAAGCCGAAATATCTCACCATGAGTGTACGAGAGGTCAGTTCCATAAATTACTTTATGGAGACAGTCTGAGCCAAAAGTACCAGATCAAATAAAACCAACATCAATTTATAACACAGACCACACTTGGCAGGCAATCTCCCAACATGGCTTTGCAATTGTCATTGCTGTGCACCACAGGGAATAGGCATTGCAACCATCACTGACAACTGTAGAACCTCCTAAAATGTGCCTTAAGGCAACCTGTCTCACTGGTATATAACTAGGGTTTAAGCTATAGTGTTGAACATGGAACCACATTTTTTTCCACTTATAAATGTTTTGTACAGAAGTACACTGCAGCCCACATGTGACATTTAGTTTCACATGGCGGGTGAACTTTCTCTGCCAACTTACAGTGGCCTTACTGAAAAGTCAAACAAGTCAATTGGCCAAATCTGCTTATGTTATAGAGACAGAGCATATGCAGTGTTAGATGTATAGTATTGTCCCAGTGCCAGAGCCACAATACCAGAACAAAGGGGCATATTACCAAGCTATAGCGATAATTATCGCCGAGCTTGGTTAGCGGGTATTAAAATATCGCCGAGCTCCGATGATTTTTACCGCTGAGATACCTTGATATTATCAAGGTTTATCTCAAAAATGGTAAAAATCGTGGAAAAAGCATGAATATCGCTGAAAAGTCAGCGATATTCATGCATTACCGAGCTAATGCTCTTAGCCATGTTATCCACCTTCCATTGGATAACATGGCTAACAACTGCTCAGGGCAGGCGTTAGCTTTTGGAGATATTCGCGCTTAGCGCGATTATTTCCAAAAGTTGGTAATAGGTGATAGCGATGTTAGCGACTGTTTCCAGTCGCTAACATCTTGGCACGCCCACTTTGCATGTCATTAGCGATAATTATCGCTGACATGCATAGTGGGCCCCTAAATGCCGCTATCGCCTATTAGCTATCGCTAACTGGTGATAGCGACAGCTAGGTAATAGGGCAATAAAATTATCGCCGCTTTAGCGGGAAAAATTCCCGCTAAAGCGGCGATAATGCCCTTGGTAATATGCCCCAAAGTATTCCAAACAAGTGAGGCCAACTCAAATAGATGGCCTTTCTCAGACTAGGACTTTGCAAGAAACTATTACAATCTAATCATATATTTGCCATAACCTAAATGTATAAATTAGGCTCAATATATTGATAAAAAGCCTCCAGCCTCTTCTAAACCCTCTTCAATAATAAACTAGGAGGAGAAAAACAGGGAACCACCTCTAGAGGGCGGTACAGCATGTCATGTGGCAATTTAGAATTCAGCAGTCTTAGCATAGGCAGTCTCAATATTAAAGCTTCTCATTAGAATACTCTTGAAATTAAATTTACAAACGGCCTATTCTGTAAAGTAGTAGATATAGTGTCAAATCGCCCCCTCTTTCTGCATTGCAAAATTCAATATATGTATTCAACTATGGTGCATATAAGAATGTTTATTTACAATATTGTACTCTCCATAGAAGATGCAATCAGTTTTCATTAAATGTTTTATGCATTTCTGCATACTCTATATATGATTTCTGAGGATGTACTATCTACATCTTACCATTACATATAGATGCAAGCATAGGTTGGTATACAATGAGTGCATTTTAATATCCATTGTATATATTTCAAAATGGATTGTATGAATCTCAGTATTCAGTTTCAAATATTCTCAAGTTATAGTGTATACATTTCACTCTGTAGTACATTTATTTATGAGACTTGAATAATGTCTCCAAAGCACTCCCCCCCCCCAATCTATATCAAGGCAAATGTTGTGCCTTTTCTCTCAATCTGAAAGATATTCTGGGTGTGAAGCCACAGCTGATGGGAAGTATTATTCCACTTGAAAGCATCTTGTTAAAATGTCCTGCCTGTTTATGGAGACTGACAGAGAGGAGTTCAGGTTATTAGATATATTCCTGTTATGGATTTAGACATGTCTAATTCTGCACAATGTCCTAAACCAGTTGTGGCATTTTTCATAAACAGCCCTGGCTTGGAGTTTCAGCAATGAATTCTGATATGCAAGAAGGGCAGGCTCTATTAAATGCTAAAGTAGATGCATTTCTGCCTCTCAAGGACTGTGAGCTCACTTTGCACTTTGAAGCATCCCTCCAAGTTGAAGAGACCACAATTAAGAAACCCCAGGGCATATTTACAAGAAACTGGTGGAGCGCTGTGTTACGGCTAAATTGGTAACGCCGTGCTCCAGTAGTTACATATTGCAGTATTCACAAGAATGTGGCGCACCCCTGCGTTAACCCTTGCGCCAAAAAAGATGCCAAGGTCCTGCACAGGCACCCGTGCACCATTTTGCTAGGGTGCCTGCGCCGCTGAGGTAATTGTTTATTTACTGGAAGGGACACCTTTCTGCACATAAACAATCTTGACAGGCGATTTGCTCTATCTATGATTGCTGCAGGATGGCAGAAGGAGTTCACGGCACCAGAATGTCGGAAAAAGTGACGTTCTGGTGGCGTTAACTCCTTGTAAATATGCTCCCACCTTTTCTAAAAAGTCTTGCAGCTGATGTACCAAGTGGGTGCAAAGCAATTTAGATGTGTTCGAGGATGCTCACACAGCTCACCTCATTAATATACATTAGTCGACATTCAGTTGTGGGTCTGGCTGGCGACTGCTAAAAATATAGGGTTAGAGGCCTAAAGTAACAGCGGGCCTCCACCCTGCATTCATTTACGCGATGCTTGCATTTCCCGTTCAATGCAGAAGTTGCTCACCATATACAGTGTCGAAACTCAATGAACCACAAACGTTTATACAAAAAAAAAGATTTTTTTTTTTAATCTCTAAGGGCCTCATTTATGAGAAGTGACGCATCGCTACTTGTAGGGGCAAAGGTGGCGCATTGCTGGAGTGTGTCACAAAAGTGACGCAACTCCAGCAATGTGTCCTTTCACATAGGGAAAGCCCCATGTGAAAGGGCCTGCGTCAGTCTTATGCCTGCTGTGAGGCAGGCGTAAGATATTGACGCATTTGCACCCTTGAAGTGGCGCAGTGAAATCTCGTAGATTTCACTGCGTCACTTCTACAAGGTTTACTTATGTGGTAACGCCCACTATGCATATATTATACCTGACGCAGGTATAATGAAGCGCAGGGGTTTACAAAGTGACGCATCTGATTAGATGCATCAGTTTGTAAATAGGGCACAAAAGGAGGCATGTTTTACGCCGCCGATACGTCACAAACAGTGACGCAACTGAAGCGCAAAACTGTTGCAAGGCCTCATAAATAAGGCCCTAAAATGTTTCCGAGACATTAATACGTTCCCTTGAGAGATGCAAAGAAGTGGGGATGGTCTCTTACCACCTCCCCTTCCTAGATACTGCAGAACATGCATTACGAATTTACAATTCACAGTGTTGGTAGTGGATTGCACAGAAGGTCAGTGCAAATGCTGTCTTGCATCCACAGTGGGTTTAAGTGCACAGCGGTGTACTGTAAACAACGTTTATGCATTCCCAAAGGGAGCTATTTCACGCTGCTGTGCCTATGCACTTTCAGCCCATATTTACTAGGAATAAAAAACAAGCCAACCTCTAATCAGATAAAAAATAAAAAGAGAGCATTTGCAAGTGAGCGAATCCCTCTGCCTACCATTGTAGGCGCTGTCAGCTGCACTGAAATCTTTGAAAATAACTTCCGTCGCAATTTTCTAGAAAGGTAGAAAAAAGTTTCTCAAAGTAATTATTAACAATTTTAAAAGCAGTGTGATGCTGATCATGCCTAATTTTCAGAACATAGAATTTCAAAGACAGAAATTTCAGTTGTCTATAGAGCGTAGGAAAGATTAAAGTAGGCCTATTTATTGGCAAGTAATGCTCCTTAGGAAAATGTAAGTGCTTTTAGCAAAAGGCCTGACACTCATGTTATTATCCTAAGAGTAATTTGGAAAAATAGAAGCATCTAACTCCTGAGGATGGTTGCCTGGGCTACTAATTGTCTTTTCTTAGTAGCCAATGATTTAGCGATTCTGTGTATTAGGTTAAAGTGTGAAATTCTATTCCCATTGGGCACGAAATATCTCCAGATAATGTGGCAAATTAGCAGATTAAGGACCACTTTCTCACTGACTGACGCATGTGTCCTTCTAGGGGCCATCTCTTGTAAGGTGATGTTAGAATATATGAAAATGAAAACTACCCGGGGAACAACCAGCTGCAAATACAAGATGGTGGGGCAGATTTACAAGGGCTTATTGCCACCAGAACATGGGGGCATATTATAAAGGGGGTTTATCTCCGCTTTTTTGGCTTTAGAAGCCAAGAAAGCTTCTAAGGGCGACCATCTTGGGCCCCACGTTGCATGTCAGTGATATTTATCATTAATGACATACAAAGTGGGCGTGCCAAGATGTTAGCAACTGGAAACAGTCGCTAACATTGCTATCTCCTATTTCCAACTTTTGGAGATATTCGCGCTAAGCGCGAATATCTCCAAAAGCTAACACCTGCCCTGAGCAGTTCTTAGCCATGTTATCCAATTGGAGGTGGATAACATGGCTAAGAGCATTAGCTCGATAATGCATGAATATCGCTGACTTTTCAGCGATATTCTTGCATTGCGGCCATTTTTTATCGCATTTGCGATAAACCTTGGTAATACCAAGGTTTATCTGCGATAAAAATCCCCGCAGCTCAGCGGTAAATTTTTGTCTCTAACCAAGCAATAGCGATAATTATCGCTATTGCTGGGTAATATGCCCCATCATTTTTTAATGGCGGTCTGCTGGCAATAAGCCCTTTGCCTTCTCTACAAGGCGGCGTTAAGCCACTTAACTTGTAAACAAGGAACCTTTTCACGCGGCACTTTGGGGCCCATTAAGCTGCGAGCATTTGTTTTGCCACAACGGAGAACGACAATGGATTAAAGCCATTTGCATCTTGATCACTTTGGAGTAGGTACCGTAACACGAGAGACGCCTCTTTGTGCGTTTGGGGACACAATTTTTGGACCGAGTGAGGTCTATTTGGCCTCGGTTTCCTTGAAAATATTAAGGACAGGCTTCCCCTATGGAGACGCCAATTTCAGTGGTTAAATGGTTCTATACGCTGTGATTCGATTCGCTTGTGCCTCATGCACGTGTATTTCTCTAAGACAGTGGTTTTCCAACACGTTTTGGTGAATATTCTTCATTACCTATATCCAGTTCCATCTCCAAGGAGGTTTGCCCACTCCTTCCCCTCCCTCTCACCCTGTTGTCCTGACGAAGACCCGCGTCGCAAGGGGAACCATCCCTGCAGAAATTAGGGTCGAAACGTAGACTTCTACTTCACCACACCAGCCTGCACCGCTAGCAGGATACATACAGCTGTTTCAGAAGCATGGTGTATTAAAATATTGTGTTGATTCATTATCTTGTGTGACCCTTGATAAGGGGATCAATCAGAAAGTCCTTTGTGGATATAAAGAATTGCATTTATTGTTTTTTTATTGAAGACTGCCTCTCTAAATACCCCCACCAATATCCCTTCACAGCACACCCCTCCCTTTTCTCCCTTGTACCTGTGGGCTGAGTTATTCTTATAAATTGAAAAAGTATTATCATAATGTATAACCAGTGATAAGGTTCCCAGTACCGTGTGAATTAAAACATTGTACTTTAGATTTGTTTCTCTTTTTTTCATATGTGTAACGTACTGTTTTCACTATGTTACATTTCTTCTTCCCCCTTTCCCAGTCTGGGACCCCTCTATCTATAACGATTAAGTGCCCAGGTCCCAGTGACTATTATTGGGTTAACCCTGTTGTTTAAAACGTAACATGTTCAGCTTCCGGCAGTTCTTCATCCAGTCGGCGATGCTTGCCATGCATCAGTTAAAATTGGTCCAGGTGGTCATAGGGTTTTGGTCCTGCTTTGGCCCTGGTAGCTGTTGGGTGTTGGTGGGGCCCTATATGGAGGGGGAATTATAGACCCTCCCAGAAGGCCGGCAGGGCCAGGGTGGAGACATGCAGATTCCAGTGGACCACCCATGGGGTTCCTCTGGATGGAGGACTGTGATGTGCAGGAGACCTGGTGCAACTTCTGTCCACTGGGCTGCGACGGACCTATTAGATGTGGCAGACATCATGGTCTGTCCCAAAGCCATTAGAGCCCACCTGGGTGTGAGCACCCCACTCCCAGAGATCAGGGAAAATGGGAAAATAACCCCTAATGGACAAAGAATTGCCAAATCTAACTGCGACCACCCTGGCAGCAATAAAGGAGACCAAGACAGTCCTGGATCAAAAAAAATCGACATAGTGGCACAAGACATTAACCTCCTGTAGGCCAGTCATAGAAATTGGCAGACAGAGCATCGGATGTTTAATCTACTCTAGCCCAGGTCCACCCCACGGTATTTCTCCAACACCACGCATGCGGGTGTAGGAAAAATAGGTGGCTTCCTTTGCATGAAAGTTAAATGGTGTGGAAGGTAGCTCCCGCCACCATAACATTCATTTGGTTTGGATCCCAGAGAGACTTGAAGGCCCAAGTGTGGAATTATTCCTGAAGAAGTGGCTCTCCTCTGTGATGCAGGTGGTCCTCAAAATGGTTTACAGCGGAACAAGAGTATAGGGTCCGTGGAAGGTCACCACCCCTTGGAGCTCTGTTGTGGCCTTTGGTGGCCAGATTGCTGAACTTTTGCACCAGAGATACCATTCTTGGGGCTACGAGGGCACATGGCCCATGGATGGTAGAGGTAGTGAAGGTCAACATATTCCCAGATTACTCTACAGTTGTACAAAGGCAAGGGGAGACCTTCCTCACGGCAAAGAACATCTTCCGACATTGGACATTGCTACAATCTACTCTACTTTGTGTAGCATTGTGTTGTGGCCCAGGGTGAGACCCAGTTCTTTACAGAGGCAGAGGAAGTATAGGACTGGTTGGACAGAAGGGGTCAAACCCCCTACACCCCAGTGGTGGAGGAGGTTCCAGATTCTGCCATGGTAGGAACTCAGAAATGCAGCAAAGTGAGACGACAACGGACACCTATGGCATCAACCAGGGTACAAGCAATCTCAGTAAAAGCAAGGAGGTGGTGGACCTCTAACACAAACACTCCCTGGAGACCATTAGGGAGTCAGTCTGGGGGACTCACAGGAGGAAGAATCTGATCAAGGGGAAGATGGAGACCACGGGCCATTACTGATGGTCACTTCAATGCCCCCGGAAGAAATAATCCGAGGATGCTCATTGCTGTCCCCGCAGAACTGTGGTGTCTTGGCAGAGTCTGGATGATCTGGGGCTTGTGAGTTTGGGGGATATCCCAAAAGGGCTTTGAGTTTGTACACAGCTTGTAGACTACTTCAGCTTTAGCCCTTTAACCACGAATCAGAGTGACACTGCACCAACCGCAGATGATGACACTCCAAACCTTTGACTTTATTGGGCAATGGACATGCATAGGGGTGGTAGCCAGTTCGACACCTTTGCATGGTAAAGTAAGGAGGGAGGGGAGTAGGGATACTGTTAATTTAAGTGTTGACTAGTTAGCAGTTACGTTCAGGAACAAAGGATGAGGGAGAATAAGAACTCAGCCAGGAGCATCACCAACATGTATGTCTCCCCCCAGGTGAGACAAACCTGAATGCAACAGAATGATGAAACACACCCTCCAACTACTCACATAGGGCCAGATGTAGGTCGGCAAATACCGGTCTGTAACGGCCGATTTCGGCCGTTACCGACCAGTATTTGCAAATGGAGATGTAGGGCCCGCCAAATATACAGAATCTGTAAATTTACCGATTCGGTAAATCCAGATGTAGGTGGCACTCCAAACAGTGCCACAGGCCATTACCGATTCATTATTTACCATGTAATTCTATTGCATGGTAAATAACGAATACCTGTGTACATGCACATCTGTGCATGTACGCCTGTGCCATGTGGCATACATACATGCCCTAAGGGCATGAATGTGTGTCACATGGCACACAAGCCAAAAACAGGGGTGCAACAGGGTGTCAAAGTGACACCCTGTCACCCTTGCAAAATCGGTAATTTTACCGAATCGGTATTTGCCAATGATTACTATGGGCCTGTAGGCCCATAGGAATCAATGGCAATTACCGAATCGATAAATACCAATTCGGTAATTACCGAATCATACAGATTCTGTAAAAATTACCGATTTTTTACCTACATCTGATTTACCGAATCTAGAATACTGAATCGGTAAAATTCGGTATTCTAGAGTCGGTAAATCAGATTTACCTACATCTGGGCCATAGACTGTTACTGGGATATGGAGCAAAATTAGGCAGGGACTGGAAACCAAGGCTATTACACGTCATGCAACTGACATAGTACTTCTACAAGAAACACAGTTACAGGGATCAAGTTATGAGCCCTTAAGCAGAGAAAGGTATGAGGTGGCCGGCCACTCAAGTTACACCTCAGGCTCTGCAGGAGTGGCAATTCCACTAAAAAAGCACTCTGTTGCTGTTGACACGTCTGAGAAGATGACCGGGAATGCTACGTTTTGGTTCTGGGGAACTGGGAGGGCGAACTCCTGGTGTTGGCTAATATCTATGTTCCACCTGGACTGCAGACTGACTCACTGCAACACCTCGGGCAGCTACTGTGGGACCTGCCCCTGGCGACGACAATAATAGGGGGAGACTTTAAAAGATGATGCATCCCCACATGGATAGGACAGCTCCCATTCGAGCCCACAATGGCCAGACTGGGAAATCAGGTGCCTTTATGCAGGCGATGGAGTTGGGGATATATGGAGGTCTATGCATGGAACACAAAGAGGTTACTCTTACTACTCCAGGGTGCATAATACTCACTCACAGATAGATTACTTCCTAATGCCACTGGTGATGCTCTATTGATTTGTGGAAGCAAAATTCAAAGCAAGGGGGATCTCAAACCACTCCCCATTAAGCATGACACTGACAACAAAAAAGCAGAGAGGCAGGACAGATTGGGGAATGGTGTCTTGGCGACTGACAAATGAGAACGTCGTGGAATGCCCCACCACAGCCTTGGAACACTATTTTAAAGAAAACTCTGAGACAGAACCTGAGACAATGACTAGATAGGTAGCATACAAGACCACAGTCCAGGAGTATTTATAGCAGACAAAATAGGGGAAAAGAGGGAAAAACACAATGCCGCCTAGATCTAGAACAAGAGATTAATGCAATGGAGGACCACTCAACACCATCAGCTGCAAAGTACATGATTATCCTCACTAAAACGGACGAGCCCGCTCCCTAGTAACCAAGGAGGTTAAACTGTGACATATTGCCAAGCAGAAAGGTACATATGAAATGGGGTTTAAAGCCGAGAAGCTATTTGCATGGCTGAGTAGTGGCAACATGGACAGGAAACATAGTGGACGTATTGTAGCACTGGATGGCTCTGCCACTGTGGGTAGTGAGGAAATATCAGAAGTAATGACTAGTTTTATGCAGACATGTTATGCCCCCCTGGTTGACAGTCACAGAGCATGACCTGAAACACTGTGTGGGAGACTGCCCATTTGGACAGCTTGAAAGGACAGCTTACCTAGAACTAGAGAACACGTGCACTTATGCAGCTATGCTCAAAAAGGACTCCGGGCCCAAACGGGCTCCCGACAAAGGGGCATATTATCAAGGGGGTTTATCTCCGCTTTTTTGGCTTTAAAAGCCAAGAAAGCGGAGATAAAATTATCTCCCTATTACCTAGCTGTCGCTAACATCAGTTAGCGACAGCTAGTAGGAGATAGCGACCATCTTTGGCCCCACTTTGCATGTCAGTGAAATGTATCACTAATGACATGCAAAGTGGGCGTGCCAAGATGGTAGCGACTGGAAACAGTTGCTAACATCGCTATCTCCTATTACCAACTTTTGGAGATATTCGCGCTAAGCGCGAATATCTCCAAAAGCTAACACCTGCTCTGAGCAGTTCTTAGCCATGTTATCCAATGGGAGGTGGATAACATGGCTAAGAGCATTAGCTCGGTAATGCATGAATATCGCTGACTTTTCAGCGATATTCATGCATTGCGGCCGATTTTTATCGTATTTGCGATAAACCTTGGTAATACCAGGTTTATCTGCGATATAAATCGCCGCAGCTCAGCGGTAAATTTTTGTCTCTAACCAAGCAATAGCGATAATTATCGCTATTGCTTGGTAATATGCCCCTACATTTTTTAAGAGATTGGTGGAATAGATTCTAGGTCCACTGTATAGCATGCAAACAGTGACCTATCTAGGGGGGGAGCATCTGAGAGATGTGTGCCCAGCAACCTTTGGACTTATTCTCGAAGCCGGCCAACCTTGGCACAAATGGGACTCCTATACACCGATATCCTATCTTAATGTGGACAGAAAAGTCTTACCCAAGGCTTTAGCAAACAGATTAAAGGGCATGATCTACTCTGGTACACCCAGGCCAGAATGGGTTTACACCCCAGAGGTCAACTAAACTCAATCTCCGACACCTATACAATAATATTGAGATAGCAAACAAATTAGAGATCCTTCTGACAATTACGTCCCTGGACACGAATACGGCATTCATTTCGATTGAGTGGCCATTTCTATCTGCCATTATGGAGAAGATAAGATTCAGGACAAGAATTCTGAACTGGATACGAGTCATTTACACAAACCCTAGCGCACGCTTCAAGTTGAATGGAATCCAGTCCCTGGACTTCCCCATCCAGAAGGGCACAAGACAGGGAGACCTCCATCACCAATGTTATTCGCCATAGCCTTAGAAGTCGTGGCGGAATGGATACAGGTTCATGTCCAGATATGGGGACAGCGTTGGAGCGGATTATGGGAAAATCGAATATCATTATACACCAATGATATACTCCTGTATATCATGGAACTGGAGGCTTCCCTGGAACATCTGATCTGGAGGAGATATTTGCTCTCTCTGGAGCATATTCCGGGCTGGGAAGAAATGTCTGCTCTTAGCGTCAGCCGGTTGGTTGGCAGCAGACAAGTTGTCTTTGCCTCTGAAGGTGGAAGCCCAATACTTCCAATACTTGGGCCTGTTGGTATCCAGGGACACACAAACACATTACGGGGACAACCTGATTCCACTCCTAAGGAGACTGTAGGGGGTTTTAAAACACTGGAGAGCCCTACCGCTCTCACTTCTGGGTAGGGCAGCATTATTCAAGATGATAGCACTACCCAGATTTACTTCCATACTGCATAATAGCCCATATGCCATCCCAGATGCTTTCTTCCTGGCTACAAATAGACTCAAGCAGTCGCTGCTCTAGCTGGAAGGCCCAGCACTTGTTGCACTCTCTACACTGCACAGATCGGTGTATGAGGGTGGCATTGCACTACTGAACATTCGTAGGTACTATGAGGCATCATAGCTACACATAGTGAACACGTAGGCACATGCCCCCCAGGAGACATTAGGACAAAAAGGCTACGGCCATGTGCTCTATGGAGTCCCACCTGCTATGGTTACGGTTGTGTCCACATGCTGCAAACTGGCTAGAAAAATGAGATGGGGAAACAGGTTTATATCTAGAGCTCCCATTTGGGTGAGGACAACACTACACCCGGTACCAAATCTCCCATGCTTTAAGCAATGGGATTAGATTGGACTGACTACACTTGACGAAGTATGGGATGCAAATGTAATAGTACCATTCACTCACCTACAGGCCTAATATGATATGGTGGACGCGCAATGGTTTAAATATTTGCAATTAAGACATGCCCGTCAGGCCAAGATCCCCATTTGAGAGGAGAGAAAAGGAGGACTCCCCACTGGAATGTCTGCTTTTAGATGGCCATATTACAAAAAAGGCCCTCTCCCTTACTTATGTCACGCTAACAAGGAATACAGAGAGAGGGTTGATACAGTTGAGGATAAGGTGTTAGAGGGATGTAGGGGAGCTGGAGGATAAATAGTGGGGGACACGCACCATTTTCCGAGGGAAGTATTACACCCGCGTCCTCCTACGTAGGACAAGCAGAGCCGAAGGCAATCTATGCCTCAGACACTGCGGCCAACAGCACTCTTACATTCATACCTGTGGGATAGCCCGAACACATGACCCTTCTAGGAGAGACTGACACATACTTTAGAGAAAGCCACTGGAGGGCCCATAGCACTGACAGCACTGGTGTCACTGCTGGGCATCTGGGAGGACTCTGATGTAACATTTGATAATAAACTGCTGATTAATCTGGGATATTTGGTCGCAAAGTGTGAACATGCTCAGAAATGGGGCAGCACAGCCTGTCCTTCACAACAAGAATGGTTGGAGGGAATGGAATTGTGCTGGATGAGAGAAAAGTTGATTTATGAAGGAAGAAGGTGTACCCCAAAGTATGACAAACTAGCGGGAGGATGGAGGGTGTCTAACGGTAGATGGATGACATCTGGTAAGACACCACCCATCCCCCGGGTGGGAGCATGAAGATGCCCAGCACTCAGTACATTAGACTTATGTACCACTTGAACCTGGGGAGGATATTGCCCCATTTTCTTGGATTTGCAAGTGGTGTCTCGGGAGACGGGGTAGGGGCGAAAGGGGGAACCGTGATGAACACTACCTAACCATTTGGCGATTTCTTCATCTGAAGTTCTGTTTGATAATTTTGAATGAGACAATAAAATCAATAACATGTTTTTGTAATGTCTGTTTGACAATCAGACGATGGAAAAACAACGAGAAAAATCTTTTTTCTCCTCTTTATTTCCCGTTCCCGTACAAAATGCATTCTGCTGCATACATAGAAAGAGGAATATGCCTCCAAGTATTATTTTTGTGCAAGAGCGTTCTCTTTCCTGCACAAAAACTCAAATTCTGCCACTAATGTAGAAAACGCTTGCACTATCGTGCATGGGTGCCTGGGTTGGCACACAGAGCGCCAGTGCAAGGAGAGACCAGGAATGCTCCATATCTTTGTAAATATTATGGGGCAGATTTATGACGGACTTGCGCCACGTTTATGCCGCCATTGCGTGACGCAACGGTGCAGAAACGTGGCGCATCCCTGCGACCTATTTACAACCTGACGCATCTAGGCAGATGCGTCACGTTGTAAAGCCCTGCGCCACATGAAACCTGCGTCAGGTTTCATGTGGGCGTTCTGTCGCAGGGTGGGTGTTCCCTCGTAGGAAAGCCCCGTAAAACTGACGCAGTGAAATCTACAAGATTTCACTGAGTCAGTTTTATGACGCTGCTGGGTCAAATCCTTACGCCTGCTTGAAGCAGGCGTAAGGTGTAACGCACTACGTTATGTATGGGTGGCCTCTGTACATTGCAGGAGTTGCGTCGCACTTGCGACGCTACTCCAGCAATGCGCCGCCCTCACACCACAAGATGCGTCATGCATCTTCCCTTCCTTGCACCATGGTGCGCCGCATTGTAAATGCGGCGCATCTGTGGTGCCGCAAGGAGGGAATTGCGTGACGCATCAGTTCTGGCGCATCCCTGCTGATTTGCAGAGATGCGCCAGAACTCATAAATCTACCCCGGAGTATTTCTGCTCTCTCTTTTTCACGCAGCGCAGGGCTGCAAGTTACCTTGCTGCTCTCTGTTGTGTGAAATAAGAGTAAATGTTTAGCATGCAAGACAAACTCTGCCTTACTTAAACAGTAAATTGTGTACAGTTAAATTGGCTAATATTTATTTACAGTGCCTAGAAATGTCAGAGGTGAAGTATGAAATGCTATTTAAAAATATGTTTTTATATTTTATACTTATGCTTTGTGTTATTTATATTGTTTGGTTTCTGTGGTATTTGATTTTGATGATGTGTTTTTTTTGTACCTCTTGTAAATATGGGTAGTTTGTTTATGCCGTTGATGATTATATGCATATGATTTATATTACTTTATAAAGATATTTACAGTAGTTCTTTCCCTCTGACAATAAAGATGGGTCCTTGTAAATTAGTAGGTTTTTTCGTTGGGGACTGTGAGAAATTGACGATCTGAAAGGGGCACTTAAAAGGAGAATTTACCTATGAACTAGCAAATGTCAGAGGTTTAAAGAGTACGCTAAACAGGATGTACTATCACGCACTGTGAGGCATTTGGTTATTGGTTGAGAAGGGTTAAATCCTACTCAAGCAGCAACCACAATACTTGTCACGGTGAGGCACAGGCAAATCCAAGATTAACTTTTGCTCAGGCCTTTGGTAGCGTGGCACAGAGCAGTCAGGCTTAACTTGGTGGCAATGTGTAAGTATTATTGCAGCACTTCAAATAGTAATAAAGTGAAAACACAACAGAAGAAAAATCCCACACCAGTTTACAAAGATTGAGTATATTTAAATTAATAAATCAAAACCAAAAGTACAAAAATCCAATCAGCAGAAATGGAGATATGCATTTCTTAATATTTCATGATGTTTAGCACCAAAAGCCATGGATATCTGGTTGCACTGAACCTGACAAAGTCACACAAGTTAAGGCCAACCTTGATGGGGTGCAGGCCGGCTATAGGTACCCTGGTAGGTCCGCCCAACAAGAGTACCTTAATTCCTTCACAGATGGCAGAGTCCAGGTGCTGGGTTCAAGGTTGTTGGAGCCTTCTGTCCCTGGGGCTCTCTTCAGGGTGCGTGACAACTAGAGCGTAGAGTCACTTTGGGGCCCTGTGTTCAACAGAAGCAGGTCCAGTCCGTCCTACCTAGACAAAAGGGGAGCAGTACACCATGGCAGCAGTCCTTCAGATCAGCAGTCCATCAGAGTGGCATTCCTCTCAGCATTACAGCAGTCTTTCTTTCTACCCGAGTATCTATAGGACCAGAAGTGTCCTGAAGAGCTGGTGTATGGGGTCGAATATTTTAATCTAGGCCTTACTTTAAAATGTGAGAAGCTTCTAGAGGTTTCCCTTTGAAAGTCCACAGACATCCTGCTTTTCCTATCCTGGCTTCAGACTAACTACAGGGGGTATGCAGCTGTATGTGTGGAGGCAGGACACAGCCTATTGAAGTGCAAGTACAGCTGTACCCACCTCAGCTCTTCCATCCTGCGGCGATGGTCCATCCAGGCACACCTAAGCTCTCTATTGTTTGTAGCAGTCTAGGAGGAATGGGAGGAAACCCAACTGTCAGCGACACCAACTCATGTGACCCAGAGAGAAGCTGCAGGTATGAAATAGGTAAGGCAGGAAAATGACAACTTTCTAAAACTGGCATTTAGAAAATAGTTATTTGAAATCTGACTTCACAATGAAACAGGATTTTTCATTACAATTCCAAAGATATCAAACAAGAATTGGTTACCTGCTCCTATTACATGTAATAAGGTGACTCCAATGCTATCCTATGGGAGAGGTAGGCCTTACAGTACTAAAAACGAATCTAGAAGTTTTTCAATGGAGACATGTAAAACTGAAAAGCACATGTACACTTTTTAAAATAAACTGCACCCTGCCCTCAGGGCTGTCCAAGGTGTAACCTAAAGTTTTCTTTGCTGAGCGCAATGGCAGTTTAAACCTACCCACACAGGCTGCAATGACAGGTCTGGGACATGCAGTGCATGTTGTTTAATTATGTTTTGGGTGAAGTTTTTGTTTTGTGATGACTTTGGGCTGATTTAGAATTCGGCAGATGGACTACTCCATTACACAGGCGTTAGATATCGTGTCCGTTTTATTACAAGAGCATTATATCCAATGGCACATGTAATACATAAGGGGGAATGTAATATCCTTCACGTTTGTGAGGAATAACCCACCCACTGAACTCTATGTCAGGCCCTTTGTTTTTTATTTGATTGCAGTGTGTGCTGTATATGTGTATTTGAACTCCAGATTGTGATAATTGTTTTTGGGATGGTGTGTGCGGTTTTTAGCATGTTGGGCATGTACCTTTACGTTTTACATTTCCTCATAGTGAATCCCACAGAGTAACATGGGGTGGCCCTATTGCATTTAATAAGTGCTAACTTTTGATTGGAAACAGGTAAACATTTCATGTTAGTGATTGAGGAAAGGTCATTTAAAATCCACTTTAATGGAAAACTTGAATTTTAAGTCATAGTTTTGATAATGCCACTTTCAGAAGGTTTGCATGTTCCTGCCCTACCTATTTGGTGCGTGCAGCCTGTTTCTGGGTCACATGACTGTGTCTAGTTGGCAGGTAAACTTTATTTATTCCTCTCAGACAGCCACACAATAGAGGGAGTAGGTGTGCCTGGATAGGACATCACTGACAGTGTGGGGGAAGGAACTGAGCACAGCCCCACTTGGAACTGAATAGTCTGTGCCCTGCAATCACACAAAGGATTTGTTACCACTGCATTATTCACGTAGCCAGCTTGTAGCAATCAGGGGAGGCAGGAAACATCAAGCACTTCAAAAGGAAATTCGCTAAAAATATTCTCCTACTACAAAGACAGCACCAGGTATAAAAATAGAACCCTGAGACCCAGTCTTCAGTTCACTTATTGGATGTGCAGAAGGACTGTCAGAGGACTGTCTGCTGCTGTGGCCAGCTCTGAACTTCAGAAGACTGCTTTCCAGCACTTGGAAAGATTGCTTTCCAGCCTGGTGTCTTCCTTGAACCCTCAGAGGCCTGGCCTGCTCCTGGAGCCCTGCTCCACTTCTTGAAGAAGACTACCAGAGTGACTCGAAGGGCTCGTTAGCTGGCCACTTGTTCAGAGTCTAAGGAACAGAAAAGACTTTAACCATCTTGACCCTGCACCTAGACGAAGCTTGTGTGAGCCCTTACCAACCACCACCCCCCCCCCCCCCCCCCACCCACCCGGGGTTGCCTCTCTATTTCTGGACCCTTGGCGGTGGTGTCAAATGTGCCAAGATAGTCAAAAAACAAAACTTGAGACGTGGAAAAGTCAAAAAGTGGAAATCTTTACAGAAAATACGTCCACCAACTCTATGACAATACCTTCTCCCCAGACATTGCCTCCAGACATGCCCTGGTGAATTTCTACCTTCTCATGGACTTTTTCCTGAAATTTCTTCTGAAGGCAAGAGGCGATCGGGCTCAATCACTCTTTGTATCCAACTCACACTCCATTATGGTCGGCCATATTTTTCGACTTAGATTAAGTCTTGTGCAACTAAATGTCCGCAGTTGGCTCTTTGATTTTTTGAGAACTATTTGTGTACCATAAACCTTTGCCATTTTTGTGTCAAATAATTTATTAGAATGCACTCTATTTGTCTTTATTGGTGTGGGATTTCTCTTGTGTTGTGTTTTCACTTTATTACTGTTTGTGTGCTGAATAAACACTTTTCACATTGCCTCTAAGTTAAGACAGACTGCTTTTGTACAGATCTACCAGCGGGTAAAGCACAAGTTAATACAGTGACTTTTGTGATTCACCTGACAAGGATTGTGGCTGTTGCTTGAGCAGTTTTACCACCCCACTTAACTAAAAACCCAATTTCTCACAGGTGCTTGCTTCTGATCAATAAAAGAAAACACACACACCATGCCACCTTGATTTATATGCAACCAGCCTGTTAATGAAAGCATTTTTGTCAGAAATTAAACAAAAACCAGGTGGTTTCATAATAATATAGCAAGTGGTCACCTGCGGAAAAGATGCAGAAGGGGCCTCCACCACCCAGCAGCGTTGGCAGATTGTCCAGTAGAATCTAATGATCCCATTCATTTCGATATTCTTAAAATATAAATTTCGAAGTCAGTTAATTATGGTTATCCCTTCAGCTCACCAAAAGAAATCATTATTTCACCATCTCTTGCCAGATAAATAAAGTTCATTCAAGCTCATTTACCCCTTTCCTAATAAGGCATCCTATTATAAATTATCAAGGTTCAGTTTTTCCATAGTGAAGTAAATTGGCCTGTGTCCAAATTAAATCCATGTTTTTAGTAACCTCCTCCCAGGAGCCATCCGTTCCCCTTTTAATTCGGATGGTGTCAGCTGGTCCAGAAATCTTAAATCCACTGTAATTCCACAGATGTTTTTCCATTCTCCCCAGTGTTCCAGCAGCTAAAATCCAAGCAACATACAGAGAGGAAATGAGAAATAACTAGGGGTATTTGGACCAGAATGACTGCTGTCTCTGATAATTCTTTATTTCTAAGGTGGCTTTCAGGGCCTCATTTTTCTCTAACGGTAATTCTCTCCCATGTCATGTGATCTGCAGTACCTCTGGTATCTGTAACCCTAGGAGAATAATCTATCCTAGAACAAACTATGGGGCATAATATCAAGAAACAGCGTTAACATTATCGCCGCTTTAGCGGCAGAAAACTGCCGCTAAAGCGGTGATAATGGGCTTGATAATATGCCCTTGTGAATTCCCATAGAAGCCCATGTTCTGGTGTCAACATGGGCTTCTATGGGAATTCTCTACGGAGTATTATCAAGCCCATTATCGCCGCTTAATGCCGTGCTCGATAATATGCCCCTTTGTTTTAGATAACAATGATTCCACCACATTAACTCACAATAAACACCCAATTGGATTTTGTTGACAATTATATTTTCATCCCAGACCTATAAAACCCTGTTGGTGTTTTTGAGCCAGTACCCCCCTAGAGGTCTTTATTTGTAGACTTTTTAATGAGATTGTACTTTTAATGTTTTCACCGTGAAAAAATTACATTAAAAGCATATCTAAGTGCTTTATTATGAAATCAATTTAATCAAGCAACCTTACTTCTAAGAAGCATGACTTCTATGATAGTAAATTTTCTATTGAAGATTCTAATACTATTGTAACATATGTCTATTTTGCCAGGTAAGCACTAAACTGACTTTAAATCATTACAGGTGCTTTTAATATTCTGCCCCATCCTACAGGTTCCAAATGATAGTTGACACCTCTGATATGTCATGCCATCAAATTAGATTTCTATGAATGACTGTTTCCAAATTAACCAATGCCACCCTATAGTTCTTAGGCTATGGTCAACTCAAAGCTTTACTACTGCAATGCCTGTATTATTAACTACCATCCAACCAAATCAGATGACTTTAGAGAATATAAAATGCTGCAATAAGACTGATCTTTCAGTTTGAAAAAACACACAAACCAGCAGCAGCACACCTCAAGAGTGTACTCTAGCTCCCAGTCAAGAACTAAACTAATAACACAGGTAAGCAACCAACCTCAACTGATGCATATTAGTGACTCACACCCAAAACCAGCAAATAAAACAGGGACTTCTTACGCAGGTGTCCCTTTGCTGTTGTTATCGCATATTGTTCAGTTAGCCTTTTATATGCTTATTTGCATTATATTGTTTCTTGTCTTTGTTTCTAGAAGCAATTTATGCCAGTCTTGCCATCTTAGTAGATTGGGTTTTGTAAAAAAAAAAAAAAAAAAAAAGAGCATTTGCACTGTAATAACCAAGTAATGCCCCCTCGAGGCATAATAATGCAAAGCAGTGCAAAGACATTTTGTGATTAAAAGGACATGTTCTCACCAGTGGCATAAAGAAACTTGAGGGGGCCCCCCTGCAAAGGTCATGGAGGGCCCCCCTCTGGAATCACTCAGGAGCTCTCAGGCCAGGGTGCCTTGCTGAGGTGGGCCCTTGGGGCTTGGGTTCACACCCCCCCAACCCCCGCACACACACTCACAGACATACTGTGGGGGCCTTTGGTATGCGCCTGGTTCTAGGAGAATATATCCCTGGCACCCCCCCCCCTCAAATAAATCCTTCTCTCCCTTATTTTTCCATTCATGAAAACGCCCATACCTTGCGACCCACCACCTTCCCCCATCACCCTCTGGCATTGCCTCCACCTTCCTTTGGCTCCTGTACATAAAATGTATCTACTCTCCATTTCACTCTCTTCCGCCTCCCTCTGGCTAGTACCACCCAGAGCATCAGTCATCTGCTATAGCCTATGACTGAGTCACTGGGGAGCAAAGTTGAGATATGCTGCTCCTATGCGTCTATAACGACAAGCAGTGGCCAAAAAGGGTATTGGTGATGGCGCCAAAGCATCACTCACTATTGCACTGTTTTCTTTATATATTGTGGAAACCAGGACTTGGTGGGAGAAGACTAAGGAGTGGTCATCTCACAGCTTGCTATACCTGTTACTTGACTGCAATGATAACTCTAACTTGCTTTTCACTGTAATGAGGATACATGAGTGAATAAACGTGATATGATTCACATGTTTTTGATAATGTCTTGTTGTGAATCATATGTGTGATGCACAAATTGGCAAATCCACAACTAGTCCCTTAACCAGATAAACAATTTGTTGTTATTTGCTCTAATAACATTAGTTCTTAGGTGGCAGTCACTGGAGGGATTGACCCACGTTAACGTTCAAGGTCACTTAAGAATAAATTGATGATAAATTAAACAGAGAATTAACTTTCATATTCTGTGTTGACAAGCAGTTTTTCAAACAGGAAAACTTGTGTTTCATGTGTACTTTCTTGGTTGCAGCAATTTTGTAGCCATCAAGGACACCTTCTCCAAATCCCTAGAGCATTGAGAAAAAGTTGTCCCTAACATAATATGATAGAGTCATTAAAAATACCCTACAGTGGCCACAAAGACAGACAGTCCCCTGGGATGCTGATAAAAAAAAATTCTGATACTTGAACTCAGTGATGTTGGCCTAGACAACCATAAATTCTACTTCAATGTTGCTGTGTTTTCTCAATTTATCTGAACAGCATGTCAGCCCTTTTCTCTTTGCTAATTTCAGTGTTAGGGAATCTCACAAGGGTCATGTCTTAATATTGAAGTTTAAATATTACGTTGCTTTTGCACAGACTGCACAGTATCGACTTTCAGCGTATCAAGAGAAGCAGATGTGGGATGAAGACTAGTAAATCTATACTTCGAGATGTACGCTTGCCTTGATGACAGGATGGTAGTCGATATTATAAAGTCAATCTAATGGCGGATCAACATATATGACCCCTGTATTGTGCATATCTCTGCACAACACTGGCCATATAGTGTAAAACATAATAATTCTAAACTAGAATGAGCATCCTGTGGTTTTGAAACATGAGTTTGGTAATTGTGAGTATTCAAAATAGTAGTTATCTACAATCGCTAAAGATAACCATATACTATTCTCCTTTGGACAGTATCAGCTATCCAAAAGTGCCAGCTGTTAACCCCTTCGATGCTTCTGTCGGCCAACGGCCGTCGCGAGCACTACCTCCGTAGTGCTGCGCACGTCCGTTGGCCGAAGCGGCCCCGCCCACTCCGCTAAACCGCCGCACGGTTAAGCGGTTAATGCGAGATTACAATATGGGAATTTATTGGTCATTTACTAAGGGGTCTCAGTGAGTTGTGTGTCCCCTGCAGTGATCAAGGTACAGCCTGGATCCACAGGTTAGGTTTCCAGCAGGTGTTTCCTGTTGAGTTGGGTCATTGTTAACATGTATATTACAGGGCTAAGCAGCAGGAGGAGTCTGACATGGAAACTACATAATAAAGAAATCTATTTATTAATATGTATGCAAGTGTCAGTGTTATATAGGACTTCTTTTTACTGGTTTCAAATGATGTAAATATCCAGTCCGGATTGGCCAGTGTGCTGTTGATAAACTGTTAAATAATATATATTATATTATAATATATATATTTTATGCTTAAAACAATACGGAAAGTTATGCCGCTTCTTACAGAAGAGCATAAAAAGACAGTGGTTACCAGTCTAGTGTTATCTCGTCTAGACTATTGCAATAGTTTGCTCCTAAACGCACAACAGGGAATTCTTAATAAACTGCAAATTCTGCAAAACGCAGCAGCCCGCTTGATCACAGGAACGTCCAAACGTGACTCGGTGGCGCGGGACCTGGTGATGCTACACTGGCTCCCAGTCCGGAAAAGAATAATATTTAAATCACTGTGCATAGTCTTCAAGGCACTCAACGGCCTGGGCCCTCAATGCTTGAAAGCGCTTTTTCACTGGTACAAACCAGTAAGAGCTCTTAGATCGGCTGAGCAAAGGCTGGTTGTAGTCCCTAGAGTCAGGAAAGCTGGTTGGGGGGTAGGAGCTTCTCCTTGGGAGCAGCTAAAACATGGAACGCTCTACCGCCCAGCTTAAGACAGACACAAGACCTTCTATCGTTCAGAAGAGCTCTAAAGACCTGGCTTTTTGCAAACTGACTTCCCTGATGTAACACATGCTTTCTCAGTCATACAGCGCCAGGACAACTCCGGGTAACAGTGCGCTTTAAAAATGTGAAAAATAAATAAATAAATAAATATATTTGTGGTATATGCGAAAAGTTTCTTGATCACAATATCGAAGGAAAAATATTGTGTGACAGAAAGGCACTCACACAGCACCGCACCCACAGGCTTTTATAATGCTACATAAATTGACACAATCCTTAGCATCATGCAAGTGCCGGCTAAAAACCTTAGTATAAATGACCCCTTCTGTTCTGAGATCAGACGAGATCATGTGCTTTCAGGATGTTATGGCCATGAAGAGATAGGTGTTGGTTATATTTCAGACCGTTTGACTCTATGCCCCCCTATTAAGGTGGATTCAGGATCTAAATAAACCGGGACCTAGAATTAAACCAGATCATCGTAAAAGATTGACTGTAACCTGGAGAGGGGCAACTATTCTGCGGCTTAGCTATTTTAACTTCATAGCTAGAAAGCTGGGACGTCCGGAGTTATATAGGTCCCCAGATAGGATCACAAGAGAGGGTCTGGGCCGGCTCAAGAAACGTTTCCTCTCTGTTGCTCAATTTGAGAGAGAAGCCAGAGAGGTAAGTAAACCTTCAGTAGGAGACTACATTTTATTGAAGTCCATTGGCAGCTAATCCGTTAAGGCAGAGGAGCGTCGCCCTGTTGCTCCTTGAGCAGTGCAAAAGAAAAAGAAAATGATAATAACAAGATGTTCTTATAATGTTATTTTTCTTTGCTCCAGCCAGGTTGGGTGGGCTGGCTCGCCGCAGAGGGAGCTGGAGTGCTTTGCACTCCCTCCCTACATGCGTATAAAGGCTTCACTGCCACTCTAAGGCCGACCAAACCGTCACGCGCGCTTGGCATGTTCTCCATTAGGAAGTTGCACAGCCCCATGGAGAACATGCACAGCCTCCCCAGGCACTGCCTGAGTGGCCAAACAGGCCCCTCAGACCAATCACGACACAGCTCAGGCAGCGTTGTGATTGGCTGGGAGAGTCCGGAAGCCTGCGTGCTTCTGCTGCTGCCAGCAACGGAGGACAGGCATGGGGCGGTGGGAGAGTCTTCGGCGGCAGAAAAGGTGACTTTATTTTTGTTTTTTCCCCCCCCCACCACCCAGCATCCCTGCCCCCGCCTCACCACCCCCGTTCAGAGGCAGCCGCCACTTTTAAACTCTTAGCCCTCAATAGAGCCTTTTTTAACGGTGGTCACAAATCTTCACCATCAGTTTCTGTTAACGAGATTCAGGTTAAACCTGCTGCACTGGTTGCTGGTGGGACCTCACAGGTGGAATAAAGTTGTTAATTTGGACCCCTCTAGTTGCAACAGTTTCTCTGCACAAAACACCGTGCATTTCATAATGTTTTGTGATCATTACTGTTTGTTAAGACAATATATGGTATCAATGCTAAGAGGGAAACTTTTTATACAAGCAAAACGTGCTCTAATATATCTACAGATGCTGCAGAGTGCACTAGTATGTATTAATGTAGGTAGTTGTTTAGTAGGGGCTGCAGGAAGTAGTAAGATATGACTTGCTCTAGGTCTTGATATAAATTGATATCATTTTGTTCTGGCACTGTATTTGTTTTCCATAGAATCAGCGTTGGATTGTAAATATTTTTCTCCAAATTTGAATTTTTTTATGTGTGTATTTTTACTGATTCATTTAATGTAGTTTGTATTAATTCGTGAATTTATGTATTATTGTAATTGTGTCTTACATGGTGTTAAATAACAGAATAAAGAATATTTGATGATGATGCTGATGACCCCTTATGTTTTCAACTGCAGCCAATGAAAGAGAGGGTACGAGCAGTGCACACTTCGACATCTAGTATGTCCACTCAAAACAAGGGATACACAGCAGTAAATACTTGCACCAACACACTTAATCCGCGCTTGCTGCAGTGTGAGCTACTGCACCTTAACAAATCAGATCATAAGTCAGATGCCTGGAGAATTGACACAAATTTTAAGTATTTTGCTAGGAGACAACCACGACCGGACTGGGAACCAAAACAGGCCCTGACAAAGAGCTCTGCTGGTCCCCTAGGAAGGTGGTGCCTGTTGGAAGCACTCCTGTCTTACCCCTGCAGCTTTTGTCACAGCCTCCCAGGGGTCCAAAACCGGTCCCCACCCTGGCGGCCCACCGTGGAAACGCCCGGTGCCTGCTACGACCAGTCTGGCCCTAGAGACAAGATGTCTATCGTTTTTCCTTGGCAATTTAAAAGCCCTCCTGGTCAGGGACTCTGCACTCTGCCCCAGCAGCTCCACTGTTGTGCCGCTGCCCTACACCTCTCTGAGAAGGTAGATGTTGGAGGCCCTCCTCCCCCACAGGCTCCTGTCTGCGCTCCATCACTGGTGGTCCAGTGGGAGAGGCTTCCTCTTCTGCTGTCCGCTGTTGTCTGTCTTTGCGTTTGTGCCCGTTTTCTGTCTTTTGTCTGTTTTTTGTTATTGTGCCTTTGTAATTGTTATTTTCTTTCTTTCTGTTTATTTTGCCTGTTTTCATTTATTTCTTGTACCTGTGCTGTTGTTTGTGTCCTCCATGCCCGTTTCGCCACCCTTTTCCGCCGCTGCTGCCCCCACGGCCCGTCGGCTCCCGCCTTCCAGCTAGGCTTGCCTCCCCCTTCCCTATTTAATGGCAGCCGTTGCTCTGGCGTGTGATCAAGACCTCTGACCTCCTGGTCAGGGACACCGCTCTCCGCCCCAGCAGCTCCGCTGTTGTGCCGCTGCCACTGCCCCCTACAACTCTCTTAGAAGGTAGGTGTTTGAGGCCCTCCTCCACTCGCAGGATCGTGCCTGCACCTCATTCCTGGTGGTCCAGTGGGAGAGCCTTGCTCTTGTGCTGGTCCACTGTTGTCTGTCTTTGTGTTTGAGCCAGTTTTCTGTCTTTCAGCTGTCTTTTTGTTATTGTGCCTTTGTAGTTGTTATTTTCTGTCTTTATGTTTATTTTGCCTGTTTTCATTTATTACTTGTACCTGTGCCATTGTTGGTGTCCTCCATGCCCGTTTTGCCACCTTTTCCTGCCGGTGCTGCCCCTGCAGTCCCTCCCCCCTGCCAGTTCCCTCTCCCGCCTCCCAGCTGCGCTTCCCTACTCCCTTCCCTATTTAATGGCGGCTGCTGCGCCACTGGAGCACTAAAGGCGTACCAAAGGGAAGACCGTCTGCACCCGTACATGACCTGAATGCGACCAGCGCCAAGGACACTGGCTCTCTGACCACCCACCATTACGACTCAGCTGACCTCCATGCACTCAACCCCGGAAGGAACAACAACTACCAGCTGTCTACGCTGAACACCACCCACGGCCAGTTCTCCTGCCGACACTGTCAACAAACCTTCACCATCCTCCACACCTCCACGTCCGCCGCACTCACGCCATACACCACCACTCCCGAAGCCCTGAGGTGCATCCTCCTCAACATGCGCTCCCTGCACAGACATGCTCTAGAGATCTGGGACCTCATCGACACCCTCTCGCCAAACATTGCCTTCTTCACGGAAACCTGGACCAACTCCACCTCCGCCCATGACATCCCCATGACCATCGCCGATGGATAGAAGATCCAGAGGAAGGACCGCCCCTACCGCCCAGCAGGAGGACTCGCCATTGCACACAAGAGCTCACTCCAACTCACCACCTCCAGCATAAGTAACTCCTCATCCACCACTGAATACCTCCGTATGCAGATCCAGACCAGCCCCAGAATGACCTTACGCAGTATCCTCGCCTAGAGACCCTCCGGACCTCGAACCGCGATCACCACTAGCATCGCGCCCCATGCCATTGCCTCCATGGACTACCACTTCGACAACCTCAGCGACCCCAACTCTGCCACCCTCCTGGACAACCTCGGACTGAAACAGCTCGCCACCACCCCCACCCACAAGGCAGGACACACCCTCAACCCCATCTTCACAGGAGGTAACAACATCCATTTCAGCCACACCACTCTTCCCCCTGGATGGACCACCACTGCGTACCCTTCTCTAGGAACAAAGCCACCGCCCCCAAACCTACACCACGCCCTGCGCAAAGGAACTGGAACAAGGTCACCTCAACTCCACCCTCATCCACGATCCCACCCCACCCCACCTCGACCAACGCCAACTCTGCAGCCAAAGAACTTCACAGATGGATCACCAACTGCACAGACAAGCTCGCCCCCCTCCGCAACCCTGACAGACAGCTCCCCAGGAAGGCCACCTGGTTTACCGCTGGCCTCCAAACATCCAGACGCACCTGCAGATGTCTCGAGAAGCTATGGAGAAACAGCAAAACCTCAGAAGACCATACCACCTACAAGACTGCCATAACGGATTACCAGCAACTCATCAGATCCACCAAAAGGACCTACATCACAAACAAAATCCACTCCAACTCTAGCAACTCCAAGGAACTCTTCAGCATCATTCAGGAATTTACCAAGCCCCCCAGCAAAGCCACGGACATCACACCCTACCAGAACCTCGGCAACAAACTCGGCTCCTACTTCAACCTGAAAATAAGATCCCTCTACGACAACGTCAACGAACAGACTTCAGACACCAAACCCATTCCTCGCCCCAGCAACAACAGCCAACCTACCATCGCCTCCTGGACCCCAGTCGCCACCGAAGACACCGCATCGACCATGAAAGGCATTCACTCGGAAGCCCCCATGGACTCCTGCCCTCCGCACATCTTCCAGAGAACCACCGCTACCGCCATAGCACCTGAGCTACGACGCACCATTAACGCCACCTTTGGAACAAGCACATTCTCTGAATACTCAAGCCCCTCCTCAAGATGCCCTCAGCAGATCCGACGGACCTCAAGGACTACCGACCCATCTCTCTCATCCCTTTCACGGCCAAAGTCACCGAGAAGATTGTCAACGCCCAACTAACGAACTTCATCGAAGAGAACTCCATCCTTGACCCCTCCCAATCCAGATTCTGCACAACCACAGTACAGAGAACGCCTTACTTGCCACCACAGATGACATCCGTATCTTCCGCGACCAAGGCCACACCGCGGCCCTGTACCTGCTTGACCTCTCTGCAGCCTTCGACACCATCTCCCACCGCACTCTCACCACCAGACTCTACGACACTGGCATACAGGGAGCCACCCTTGACTGGCTCCACTCCTTCCTCACTGGCAAAACCCAAAGAATCAGACTCACGCCCTTCCTCTCCAAACCCCATGGGCCTGATTCACAGAACTAACTTGAGACAAAATCCTAAACTTACCACTTTTGGTATTCACAGAAGTTAGGATTTTGTCTTAAGTTTGTCTTAAGACAAACTTAAGACAAAATCCTAACTTAAGTCCGTCTTAAGTCTGTCTTAAGACAAACTTAAGACAAAATCATAACTTCTGTGATTACCAAAAGTAGTAAGTTTAGGATTTTGTCTTAAGTTAGTTCTGTGAATCGGGCCCCCAGAGATCAACTGCGGAGTGTCCCAGGGATCGTTGCTCTGCCCCATGATCTTCAACATCTACATGGCCGCCATCACCGTCATAGTCAGACAGCATGGACTCAGAATAGTATCCTACACCGACGATGGCCATCTCATCCTCTCCCTCACCTAAGACCCCAACACCACCAGACTCAGCTTCCAAGAAGGAATTAAGGACGTAGCATCTTGGATGAGCAGCAGCTGCCTGAAGCTCAATTCTGAGAAGACAGAAGTCCTCGTTCTCGGACCCTCCCCCTCTGCATGGGACAGCACCTAGTGGCACCCCACCCTCGGCAGGCCCCAACCCCACGGACCGCGCCCAGAACCTCAGCATCATACTCGACTCCTCCCTCACCGTGACCCGACAGATCAACGCCATCATCTCCACCTGCTTCAATACCTTCAGCAAGACCATCAAATGGATCCCCCCGAATCCAGAAAGACCGTCACCCATGCACTCATAACCAGCAGACTGGAATATGGAAATGCCCTCTACGCCGGAATCAACAAATCTCTGCTCCGCAAGCTCCAGACCATACAGAACACCTCAGGCAGACTCGTCCTCGGCATTCCTCGACATGAACACATCACCCAAAACCTGTGAGACCTCCACTTCTCACTTTCGAGAAGAGAGGAACCTTTAAGATACTCACCCACGCCTACAAATGCCGCCACAAGAAAGAATCTCCTTCCACATACCCAAGAGAAACCTCCGATCCGCTGATCTCACAATCGCCTAAACCCCGGGCATCCGCAGAGCCAGAACATTTGGAACAGCCTTCTCCTACATCGTGGCAAAGACCTGGAACGAGCTCCCTATCAACATCAGATGTGCCCCCACTCTGCACACCTTCAAGAAGAGCCTCAAGACCTGGCTCTTCGGCTGACCCGGAGCTGCACCACAAACCCCCCACCCCAGCGCCTTAAGACCTTCACGGATGAGTAGCGCTCTTCCCGATTCCCTGATTGATTTATTGATTGATTGATTGATTCTAAAGTCATGTGTCAGAAAAAAATATTAGAATTGTTCTCATAAAACTTCGCTTTCTCTCACCATAGCCCGAGGTACTTCTAATAAATCGAGTTCCTGAGGCGAATCTGAGTGATGCTGGTGTACTCCTGATTCTTAGGGTGTGATGCTCACAGCAACAGTCTGTCAGGGAGACGCTTGAAGTGTCAGGGCTGGGGAAGGATATTAATTCCAATAAATACCAGGCTGCTGCTCACAGATGCCAGTATACTTCCAGGATTGTAAAAGTTGCCAGGCGTGTGTTCAGGTGCAGGTTCTGATGAAGGTCAGAGGATGCTCACTTAATAGCTCATCGGCATGGAATGGACCAGCGTGAGCTTCCCTAACGAGCTGAGTAGATGCATTATAGACAGAAGCAGTGGAAGCTTGCACACAGCACAGGCAATAGCAGTGCAAACTCCCTACAGAAGCAAGGAATAACTAATAGCACAGTGGCGGCTGGCATGTACCAAGGGTGGTGAGGCCCGTGAGAAAAAGAAAAAATAGACTTACCTTCCACTGTGACGTCATCCTCCTGGGTATTTTGATGGTAAGCTCCAACCGGGGCCCAGCCAACTCCCCTAACCAGTCCTGGTGCTGCTCTCACAAGGATCAGAGCAGCCCCAGGATTGGAGAGAGGGGACTCACGTAGCACTCTCAAGAGCACTGGAGGCCTGCACTTTATATAACCAAGACAGCTTGGTTAGAGAAGCTTAAAATGTGCATGTCTGACTGGCCGTCGCAAGACGGCCGTCCAAAGGGACAAGCGTATTTTAAACTTAAGCCCATAGCTCCCTGCTGACACTCGGCAGCACTGGCCCCGCCCAGTGCTGACACTCAGGTCTGGACCGGTTGGTTACTGAAATAAAAATGGTAATGAATAAACTTGATTACAATTTTATTTTTCAGCTCTGGCCTGGGGCTTTTCTTAGTGGGATAAAGCTCCTCTACTCAAATGGAGGAGTCGCCCCTGAATAACTGTGCAAGGGCAGCCCCGGAGCAGGTATCTAGCTGCTGCTAGAAATGGTGATATGTTCCTAACATCTGCATCACTAAAGAAAATTAAGATCCTTGATGGGTTCTGGCTGAGTAAATGAATGAATGAATTAAATTTGACTTGTATAGCGCTTAGCTACCCTGAGGCCTCCTAGCGCTGAATCAACTAATTCAGTTTGGAAAACCTGCTCGGGACGGTGGATTCCCTCGTCCCTGTCTTTGTGGTAATTGGTGATTAATAGGATCCTGGATTCATGGAATAGAGGAATATCAATCCTAATTGTGCACAGTCATGGCCCTTCTCTTACCTTCACACTCGCCTCCACAACTACTTACCCTTCACTTAAGAACACCATCTCACCACCTCTTTAACCAGAGATTAAGGGTTGAGGCATTGATAGATCAGTATCGGCCACCAGTAGCGACAAGTCTGCAGGTAGAGTGTTTCAGGAGGAGGGGTTGTGGGGGGGGGGGTGATGGATGACAGGTAAGTGGGGGGGGGGGGAGACAGACAACAAAGCAAACAAACAAAATATGGAAAAAAGATCTTATCTGCCAACTAACACTGTTCTGCTCCGTGTCCTGCTGCAGCACACAGGCTCCCAAGTGTCCCCTGCAGCCAATCCTGACGCTGCTCTCATGCTTAAAGGCAGTGTCAGGATTGGCCTGGGCGCCATCAAGTAGTGCTCCCAGGGAGACTGGGAACCTGCGCTTGCAGTCTCCAACCCAGCAATGCTGATGGGTTGGAGACAGCTCAGTGCGCATGTTGGTTTGGCTATCCTGAAATTAATGGAGTATACTCTGTACATCTATTAATTAACCCCTTCCATGCGTGCGTCGGCCAACCGCCGTTGCGAGCACTACCTTCGTACTGCTGTGCATGTCCGTTGGCCGACGCGGCCCGCCCACTCCTTTAAACCGCCGCACCGCGGCGGAGTTTCCGCAGCGGTTAACCATAGAAATACCACAAAGCGCTCTAAAGCATCGTGCATCATCAAAATAGCTGAATGAGTCTATAATCTGCTAAATACAAATGCACTGGGAGGCACCTTCTTAAATGTATCAATGCTGATTAATCAGCCTGTGATGTAAGTCAGCGGAAGTGATGTCACGTCACGATGTATGACATCATTAATCAAATGCATAACTCCAACTAGACCAGGCCATACCATGACCATAAACTCATATTTCTTTTCAAACTCTTGAGTGAGGAATCTAAAAAGCTGATTCGCTTCCAGCTCGGTCGGAGATGGGAGATCTGTGCCTGTGTTTAATCCCATGTACATCTATTGCACTTTTTTGTTGTTGCAGGTCGGGCTAATTGAAGACTTTATATACCAATTAGAGGATAGTTTCTTGAAGACCAAGAAACTTCGGACTGCTCGAAGGCAGAGGATGAAACTGAAGCGGCTTGAAAGCGCGCAGCTCTGTCAGTCACTGGGGAACAAGGCGGCGTCCCCCCGACGCGCGGAGGGAGACGGGAAGGACATTAACACAGCCGCAGTCTGACGGCTGCAACAACAAAGGCCTGTCGTGAAATTAATGAGGTATCCGCTCTCAACGGCTCGTCTTTGCAAAGGGGCTGCAGCACTTCATTAGCCTGGGCTGGCAGAAATAAATGTTCTCTGGAGCTTAACTTGTTTATTAAAAATGCTATGCAGAATTATGGCCTCCATCCCTCTGTTTGTGGTTGTTACACAGTTGCCTGATATACATAGGCATGTCTGGTGGGAAAGCAAATTCTGCTAAACTCTCTAAATATAAATAAAGCTCCTCCTTACATGGGCATGTTAATCAAGGTGACTGCAAGGGCGCGTGGGCACAAATATGCATATAACCCCATAAGACACTTAGGCCAGATTTAATAGCACTTCGTGCCGGGTTTGAGTCACAAAAGTGATGCACACCCATCGCAAAGTTGTGCTGGAATTTGCTTTGCAAAGCAAATCATGATCTGCATGGAACCAGGAGTGTAACAAAGCCCCTGCAGGTTCCGCAGTGCAGGGGTCATCCGAGCTTCAGGGGGCCCCCTCAGTACAGTACCCTGGCCTGAGGGCTTCAGAGTGAATATGGAAGGGGGCCCCTCCATGTACTTTGCAGGGGGGCCCCCCTCAAGTTTCGTTACGCCACTGTGTGGAACGTTGCCTAAGGTAACGCTGCACGTTTCTTTGCATCACAAGGACATACCATGGGTGGTAGGTATATGGGTGGTTACTTGCAGACAGCTTTGGGTTATGATCCAAGTCAATGCTTAATTTGAGCCAGTGGTTTCCAGTGCTCTGCATCAGCACTTAATCATCAGCACCAACACTTAATCATCAGCACCAACACTTAATCATCAGCACCAGTTAAGGACGCATTCTTTTATGGTAAACAGTGGAGATTAAGTGATTTGCCCAGAATCACAGGATGGTGGGTGAACACAGAGACTGGAACCTGATTCCCCAGCGCGGAAGTCGGAAGCTCTGGCCATTATGCCACAGCCTCTCCCCATTTTCATGGTTAGTAGTAGGTTCTGTTTTACAGAAGAAATGGCTGTTGCAAGCTGCCTCCTGATGAGAGCTCTGACACTTAGGGACAGATTTACAAGCCCCTTGCACCACTTTTGTGTCACTTTTCCCATGTTAAAAGTGACGCAAAAGTGGCGCAAGGGGCTTGTAAATCTTCCCTTTCGTTTTTTTGCAAATTAGCCCAGATCTACAAACACTGCTAGTTGAGGATCTGTCTCAAAAACATTAGGCCTCGAGGCAGGCATAAAAAGGTAGCAAGTTTTAAAACTCTTCCACATTTTTCCAACTTTGCCTGTGTGTTGCACTGTACAGTGCACATACAAGTGGGAAAAGCATTAGAGCATTGTTGTTGTACTTGACTGAAGGTACACCCCCTCGCTTTATGGTACAAGTGTGTTTGGATTGGTGCAAGGTAGCTAAAAGTACACCATCGCAGGGGGAAAGAAAAATAGCACCATCACTTAGTAGATATGGTGATGTTTCTCGTTCCCTTTGATGCAATCCTGCGTCAAAGAGAGCGCCAAAGGTTAGTAAATGTCCACCTTAATCAAGGGTTAATATGTCACCAACTCAAAGATAAAATGCTGTTTTTGCAAAAATTTGTGTACTGCCCATTGCTAAGTGTGTTTTCACCATACAGTAAATGAAATAAAGATATGAACTAAAAAGTTAAATATTCCGTCCAAATCAGGGCGTTTATTGGCTCACTCCACATTTAGAGATGGGTTTTTGCAATACTAACTACTGGTGGCATAACACAAAATGATGAGGTCTCTCAGTGGTGAGGGGCCTCGGAGAGAGCCAAAATGGACACCTATTAGTATCTTTTGGGCTGAATGGGGGGGAGATCTTAAGGGAGTAGGCCCTGTGACGCCGCACGGGACTGCATTATGCCCCCACACTACCACAGGCAGGGCTATTCTTCCCCCGGTCTCAGGAGTCATAAAGACAGTGACATGAGGATGAAGCAAGCAGAGCTCTGTGAACCATGTTATTTCCATAGATTCCATCCCTTGCCCTTACCACAGCCCTCATTAGCAACTAGAAGCTCTTAAGGAGTGGAGAGTATAGAAAATAGCATCACCTGGGGTCTCCTGAGGTCATTGGGGGTCAAGGGATCTATGATGGCGTTTCTACAACCATATGATGGGATGGTGGGGGAGGGGTGGCAAAATGTAGTTCAGACTCAGATCTCTTTGTATCTCTTCTACAAGCCCCCTCTTCTCCTCCAATTTCTCCTCTGTTCTTTTAGCTAGGGGGGCATCCCACTATCACATTGTCCACAGCTGATATTCCTGTTTTTTGCTTCATCCTTCTTCCCCGTCATAGTCGCAATCAGCCGCGGTCGGTAGGAGGTGTACCTGCAGGGCGGTGAGGTGGGGAGGGGGAGGGGCAGGGTGGGGGGTAGTAATCTATGGATTACGGAGCTTTACAGGTAAGTAAACATATACATAAATAAAACGAATTTCATTGTACACACTGCATCGCATTTGGGGATGCAGTGCACGCAACTAAATTTGTCTTATTTATTTATATGTTTACTTACCTGTAAAGCTCCGTAATCCATAGATTACTACCCCCCACCCTGGCACTCCCCCTCCCCCTGTCACCGCCCTGCAGGTGCACCTTACTACCGACCGCGGCTGGTCGCAATAGTATTAGGGTGGAGTCATTTGCAGGGTACAGGTAACCGCAAAATGCCTTGAAATTTCACAACAAATTTTTTCCCTAGACGTGTGGACATAAATAGCAGGGTTCCTTCTTATGATCAACTGCTCAAATAGGTACAGGTGTCGAAGGGAGGTGCATAGTCAACTTCAAGAAATATCACAGGGTGCATTGGAGGTGCCAACTTCGTTTTAGCGCGGGCACCGCAAACAGCACAGATGACAGAGAGGCAACCACACAGGTGTGATATTATGTGTGGGCAGGTACATTTAAGGGTATCTATTTATGTTTTGAGAAGAGAAACATAATTTTGCACTTGCAAATAGAAGAGTTGACCGTTAGTGTGTAAATACATTGTAGAATTATGTAATTTAAGGATTGGGGCACATTTATCAAATTTTTCTGCATCACAGCTCAGGAAGCCACTTTGCCGCGCTGCTCTGTGTGAAAGGGAATGGCAGGAATGCACCGTATTTAACATCATATGGCATATTCCTGTCTTTTCCACGCGGTGGTGCACTCTTGGCTGCCTAGCACCAACACAGGCACTCTTGCACCATGGTGCAAGGGTGCCGCCATTGTAAGTAGGGTTGTTCTTGTGCAGGAAGGGACACCACCCTGCCAAAAACAATCCTCTCAGGCACTTTCCTCTTTCTATGTGTTCTTGAAAATGCAGCACACATAAAATGAGTAAAAACGTGGAGGGATAAAGATATTTCTCCTCGTTACGCCTCACCTGGGGAGGCGTGGCATTTTAACGCATTCCCAGGTCAACCAGTAATGGTAAATCTCAGAATGCGCCAAAGTCTCTGGAAGGATGCATGAAAACACCCATGTTCCACTCACTGAATTCCTTCCCGGGGCAGACTACCCCAACGCAGACATTTACGCTGCGTTCTGTTGCGCTATATTTATTAAGCCACTCAGGGCCACATAAGGTGGTCGGCAAGGCTTGAAAAACTAACTTAGTAGTTGTGTCGCCCATGCACCCCATTGATGGCCCGAGGGCGACACAACTCTTTGATAAATATGCCCCTTGGTTATTGGTCAATGGCTACTACTCCTTGGCTGATCTCCTCTCTTATGAGAAGTGGAGGAGTGTGCCTCACTGGTTAGAGCGGCAGACCCTGATTCAGAGGTCGACCCGGGACCAGGGTTCAATTCCCCGTCTCGGCGGGTCTTGGGCTCAATTTCCTCGGACCTGATAATTCTCGCCTCGGAGCCTATTCTAATCATGGAGTCCCACTCTGCAGCTCTGGACAATAGCTTGCTTAATCTCCACAATGGCCCCAAGAGTGCTGGGATGCCTGGCTTCACCTTGGGGGTGCCCAGGAGTGGACATTTCACAGGGAAAAGCCTGGAAGGGTTCCACAGTGGTATGCGTACAGCGCCAGGAAACCCCGATTGGGGTATAAGTGTGCTTTACAAGTACAAATTCATTTCATTTCATTCATGAGCATTAGCAAGCAAGCTCCAAAAGAATCTGAGGCGGCCTCTTTCTCAGTAACAATATTTACATAGCTTAGTACGAACCATAGATTATTCTTTATAAACAAGGCTAAACGGGCATAGATTCATTGTACGCAATGTGTCCAAATGTGTTTGCTCTAAAAAAAAATCCAATAAATTGTAACATCGAAAAAATTATGTCAAATGGGGAACCCCCATATTCATTGATGATAAAAACAACACTCCTTCACCCCCCCCTATTTACATAGTTCAAACTGCATTTTCAGACAATGCATAGACACTATAATGCCTAACACTGCTCCATCAGTTTTGATTAGGACCCAGTACAAGTGTACTAAGCATTAAACATTCCACTTGCAGAATTGCAGGGGTAAGCCAGGAGTATCTTCAGAGAAAGTTGCAGCAATATTTCCGAAATTGGACAATTTATTTCTCGGAAAGACAATTTAGAACAGACATATTGAGTGCACATACTTTTCGACCACATGAAGGTTTTCTAAGGAAGTTACTGTAAACTCCTTAGCGTTTAATTAGTGGAGCTGCAAGTAATGCCAAGCAGCTTTCATTTGCAAGCAAAGCAGCAAAGTTTCTCCAGCACGAAAGTGCAACACAAACAAGAAATGTATGTGGCTCAGGTCTGTGTATCCAAGCATCAGATATTTGAGGCCTTTTTTTCTATTTTCCTACTTTTTTTTAAGCAGCAGCAATTCTCCTCCAATCCAGAAACCAAAAGCAGTCCTGGCAGACATGCTCTCACCAACCCTGTTCCCTTCAACTTCTCACTCCATCTATCTCTCTTTTTCTATGCACCCTTTCTCTCTGTCCTCTCCTTCTCTGATCTTTTTCTCTCTACCTTCTAAGTTCCCCCTTCCTATCTCTGTTCCTCTCACTCTTGAAGCTACCCCATGCCTGCTGCAATGAACCAGGGGGATCTGGGAAAAGTGGCAAAGCCACCAGGAGCGAAGGAGACCTCCAAGGGCTCCAGCCCACCAGGAAAATGCCAGGTGGAATAACAGGCCTGTCTGACCCTGTTCCAGTCGACCAATATGAAGACTAACTAACCGATCGAAACAGTCTAAAACAATAACCAACCTTCAGTGGATCCTGGTTCCAACATTTGATAGTTTGTGTACCTGGCAAACCTGCAGCAGCATATGCCATAAATACTCAGGGCCTTATTTATGAGAAGTGACGCATCGCTGCGCGAAAGCAGCAATGCGTCACTTCTCCGTGCACCCTCCTTGCCGACATGCTGGATGCATCATATTTACAGTATGACGCATCATGTCGCAAGAAGTTATAGATACGTCAGTATTTCGTACGTATCGGTAGGCGCAAAAGTGACGCATTACTGGGGTGTGTTTGAAAACAGACCCAACTCCAGCAATATGTCCTTTCACATGGGCCTGCGTCTGTTTTGCGCCTGCTGGGAGGCAGGCACAAGATATTGACGCATTTGCGACCTAGAAGTGGCGCAGTGAAATCTCATAGATTTCACTGCGTCACTTCTACGAGGCTTATTTGGTTGGGAATGCAGCCCCCCTGCATACATTATACCTGGGGTAGGTATAATGTGGCGCAGGGGTTTACAAAGTGATGCATCGGCATAGATATGTCACTTTGTAAATATGGCGCATAGTGGCGCATATTTTACGCCGCCGGTGCGTCACTAAAAATTGATGCACGGGCAGCGCAATAGTGACACAGGGGCTCATAAATAAGCCCCAGAATATATGCTGATGGGTGGCTATATTGGCCTTACTTTATGAAGAGAATGGTATGCTGTGCAGGTACCCATATGTGGAGGGATTGTGTGCCCAGTGCACTCCCTAGTTTGCCGCTTGCACAGTGCCTGAATTGGCGCCGGCCACTGGGATGGGGGCTGAGACCTGATGGGATGAGGAGGCTGGACAGTGGCAATGAAGGGATATATTCAGGAATCAGACATCTTGGAGGAACGGGAATGAGCTACTCAGTAACAATCCTGCCCATCAAAAGAGGGCTTGCCGCCTTAAGAAGAGTGTGTCCGTCACACAGAAAAAGAGTGCGCACTCGCATTTTCTCACTCGCTCTCCTCTCTCTCTCTCCCTCTCTCTCTCTCGCTTTCTCTGTGTCGCTCTCTGTGTGTTTTCTCTCTCTCTACCTTTCCTTCTCTCTCTTTTTCCCCCCTCCCTACCTTCCCCTCCCGCTCTCTCCCGCTCTCTCCCCCAACTTTCGCTCTCTTCCTCCCTCCGACTCTGCATTCTCTCTCTCTCTCTCTCTCTCTCTCTCTCTCTCTCCCCTCTCTCTCTCTCCCCCCCTCTCTCTCTCTCCCCCCCTCTCTCTCTCCCTCCCTCTCTTTCCCTCTCTCCCTCCCTCTCTTTCCCTCTCTGTCTCATTCCCACTCCATCTCATTCCCCCTCCCTATATTTCCTTCTCCCTCTCTCACAACCACCTGACTTGAGGAGGATCAGGCTGCAGGACACGGAGAGGATACTGTGTTGACATGCATGGTCGCAGCCTGGTAAAAACCCTAGGTGGGGGTGGGACTGTGGAGAAGTGTGGCTCAATGATTGGAGCGGCAGACCCTGATGCAGAGGTCTAGCCCGGGACCAGGGTTCAATTCCCCGCCTCGGCGGGTCTTGGGATCAAAATTCCACGGACCTGATAATTCTCGCCTTGGTGCCTATTCCAATCATGGAGTGCAACTCTGGGCAACAGCTTGCTTAATCTCCACAACGGCCCCCACAACGCTAAGGATGCCTGGCCTCCACCTTGGGGGTGCCCAGGAGTGGACGCCTCACAGGGAAAGCCAGGATGGGTTCCACAGCGGTATTCGTACAAGTGCCTTGAGACCCTTGCAGGTGAGTAGTGCGCTATACAAGTATCAATTTACATTTACTGTGAATTTTGGTTGGGGCTCTTATAGGGACATTTTTTGGGGTTTATCCCAGCCTATGTTGTCTTTTAAGACATGCTTCTTTTCCATCAATACTTTTTACAGCCCTCTGTTTTGGCATATGGAATGTTTTTTACCATATGCATTTGTAACTTTCTTTTACGTACATATTTTTATTTATTTGTTTATGAAGTTTTATATAGCGTGAACTTGACCCAAAAGGGTATCAAAGCGCTTTACATTTAGGATTGTTGCGTTACAAGTTGCATCAGATACAAGAGCATAGTAAGGTACAGTGCACATAAACAATGTTTTAATAATTTGTAGGAGAGAGGGGAGGAAGGAGTAATAGCGGGGAGACGAGGAGGAACTTTGCCCAATATCCGGCTGCCCTCTGAATAAGTTCTGACAAACAGCAGTTCTCAGCACACCAACACATCAAAAAACATGAGTAGTTGCATTAGCACACCCATGTACCACCCACGATACCACCCCTTGACACAAAGGAACGCAAACCAGCGCAAGGGACTACTTTGCACTACTATAGGGCTATTTACAGCACAAGTAAAGTTTCGACTTTTAAGTAAATTGCAAATAAACATTTTGCGCCAGTTTTGCATCACTTTTGTGCTATATCTAGAGCACAATGTCAGTAAATCTGCCCACCCTATCTGATCTCTGATAAACAAAGCAATACCACTATTGCTATCCAGTCCCATACTCCTTTTCACTTCAAACTCATGCATTGACACACCAACAAAAAGAAGATATGTGCAGTACACTGGTCTTAATCATGCCTTCCACACTGCTCACTTAGGCCTAGATCATTGTAACATTTTGCGATTTCTTAATTGCGAAAATTAAGGAATCGCAATTAAGAAATCGCAAAATGCTATGCATCAAAAAGTCGCAAATTTTAGAGCGATTCTGTATTTTTCCTTAATTGTGATTTACAATTTGAGAATCGCAATTAAGGAAAACCCTTCCCATTGATTCCTATGGGCCAAAAGGCCCATAGGAATGAATGGGAAGGCATTCACATTTTGCGAATTTCAAATTGCGATTCGCAAAATGTGAATGCAATTTCAAGGGTGCAGGGGGGTTCAAAGAACCCCTCCCTGCACCCCTGAAATTGAACTGTAAGTGCAATTTACACACACACATTACCCAAAGACATGTGTGTGTGTAAATAAAAACTTTCAAATATGCAACTAGTGCATGTTTGAAAGATTTCGGTAAATTAGCATGAAGTTCAACTCCATGCTTATTTACCCCTTCCAAATTGCGAATTCGCAATTCCAAAGTAATCATGCATTGCATTTAAGAAATCGCAAAATTGCGATTTCTAAAATGCAATCGCAATTTAAGAAATCGCAATAAAATTGCGATTTCTTAAATTGCGAAAATAGCAAAATGCTTCATGCATCCCCAAAACGGGATTTGCATTCGCAAACGGCCGAAATTTGCAATTCGCACCATTTGCAAATGCAAAAACCCTTGATGCATCTAGCCGTTAGACCTTAAGACTGGGACTCACATGCTGGAGGGAGCTACCTGCCTGCAAATGTTCTTCTGCACCTTGTCATCAGTAAGAAGGCATATACAGATGGAATTTCAATCTAATACAATTGATTTGTTCCTTTTGGACATGCATTTGTAGTAGGTAAGAGGCTTTGTATTTCTTAGCTGAGATTCTTGGAGTGTCTGCAGAGCGCTCAGCTGTCTGCTTCTTTGTCTGTTGATAGGCATCTTTATTTTGCAACTTATTGGCCTCATTTATGAGGAGCTTGCACCGCCTCTCTGTCACTTTTGTTACACAGCGGCAGCACAATCAGTGCTCCACACTGCTCCATATGTACAAACGGACGTATTGGGTCCAATGCGTCCGTTTGTAGAGCCCTGCATCACATTATACCTGCGCCAGGTATAATGTACACAGGTTTGGCATTCCTACGCAAAAAAAGCCACGTTGAAGTGGTGTCGTGAAATTTACATTTCACTGCATCACTCTATGACTTGAGTGCATCAAAATGCTTACACCCGCTCAGACTAGGCATTAGGATTGATTCAGGGCTTTTACAATGGGACTTGCTTATGTGTTCTGAAGCATTGCTGGAGTTGCACCAGTTTTATGAGCAACTTCCACAATGCTTCCCTTTAGCACCAACAGATGTGTCAGACCGCATCTGTTAAACCATTGCACCATGGAACCCGGTACTGTAAATACAGCGCATCCATGGTCTCGCAAGTACATTTGGCACAGGTGCAAAGAAACTGATGCACCAGTTTCTTGTAAGTGAGGCCCTTTTTGTCCGCATATGTGTTCTTAGATTTTTTTTATTGGATTTTGACTTTTGCCTTCAACTGTTGATGTACTGTCTTCTGAGTCATGGACGCACTGTGATTTTTACTTCTGAGACAACTGGTGTGATGGACGGCTGACGTGTCCTCTACTCTTTTGGCAACAGCATTTGTCCTCTTTGTAGATGAGCATGGCCTGATGTACTTAGTCCATAGAATACCTTGGGGTATATACTCTTGCACCATGGATTCAGCTCTTTCATCTGGTAACGCTGTCATATACTGCGCTTGTTGCAACCATACTGAAGATACTCCACAAAGGTTAATGTTTTTCACACTTTGGCGGGATATTCACACGGACACAACTCCTATTTATCCCCACCTTAACACGTCAAAAGTGGAGATAGATTTAACACCCCATTCATGGGCTGGTGCAAAATGCAGTCATCGCCTGTATTCCTGCGATAACTGCCCCAAAATTTACCTCCACGGTGGACGCCACCAACTAACCCTAATGAGAGGAAGAGTTGGCGCTAGCGTGCAAAAACACACGAAAAAAACCACAACACCACTTTCACAACGAACTGCCAGATCTGCGATGCAAAACAAAAACAGGCGATAAGCTGCAGTAGCAGCAGGGAATTAACACCTGCCTCTTACTGGTGTTAAGCAGGACTACTACCTGCAGCATAAAAGGGAGACCAGCCAAGAGCCACACCAGAAGACCCACGGATGCCATGTAGACAATGATCATGCACCGCGGATACCCATGAGGGCCACAACACCCACCGCAACGACCCCCAGGCCCCGCCCCCCTGCCTGGACATGCACAACACATGAGCCGCAACAAGCGCATGATGGCGCACAGTGCCAAAAGAAATACACACGTGTGGCCAGAAAAGCGAGAAACAGTCACACAGCACTGAAGTAACAACCAAAAACTTTATGGAAACACAACACAAAACACCAATGTAGAAGACTCCTGTTGGGCCCAAAAGGGACTATCCAGACGTCACAGCCTGGAAAAGAAAACACAAAAACAGAACTTGGGTCATGCGCACATCAAAGGAGCGAGACACAGAGAAACAGAGAAGGTAAGTGAGCCAGAGAGGGAAGTAAAGGAAGGGAGAATGAGAGTGAGAGAGAGAGAAGGAAGAGAGAGTGAGAGAGAAAGAGGGAAGGGAGAGAGAGTGAGAGACAGAGAGGGAAGGGAGAGAGAGTATGGCACCACCGCCCTTGCCCACACAGGCCCCACTGTTCACCTGCTGCCACCGGTGTGTCCATCAGTAGACACACCGCATGCTCATTGCGAGCTCTAGGCCCTGGTCATGCCACCATGGCATGGTCCACATCATGCGGGCCTGATCCATGGCCCAGCAGGTCCCACACATGATGCTGAGTCCTGTGCCATCAATGGCAGAGACCACATCAGTGCACACGTCATCAATGTAGGCCAATAACCCTTGTGCAACGCCGGTCAGCACCACGTGGTGGTAGGCCCGTGTAGGCCGCAAGGCTTTGGGTGTCACCAACCCTGTGCGCAACAACTCATGGGCCCTTTACGATTGAGGAGCGTGGAGCATCCGCCATCCAGTCACCACCGGCAGTGGGGAACGTTGTTGGACCCTTATATTTGCGGGGTCACATGGCCTGTGACGCCTGTGCCGGATGGGTGTGGTATGCATGCAAACCTGCCCTCAGGGAGTGGCCGTGACATGCTGACAACTAGACCTGCACATCCCCAGCGAGTACGCCTGCGACAGGCAGCTATGTGCCCCCCCTTCCCTCAGAGCATAAGCGGAGTGATCAGACCAGCAGAGGGCGTGCAACAATGACTCAGGGGCTCTGGGTGTAGATCAGTCCATGTCTGGACAAGGAAGTGACTAATGCGTGTGTCCCTGACGCACCCGGAACACAATAGGCAATGTAGCACCCTGTGACTGGCATCCCACTAGATGAGCATCATTGGCGTAAGGGTAATCACTGCCCCTACATTTATCCACACATTCATACATGAATGGTGAAAGACATGGCACAGCAGTGCGTTACTGGATGTTTATTGCACATTCAGTGGAGTTTCGCAGCTGGAGCGGTACAAGGCCATGTCAAGCACACTACACAATATGTGCCCGTGGAGGGCCAGCCAGAGTCCATCCTGTCGGGTCGCCGTGTCATTGGTCACCAAACAGGACATGGTAGTCCATGTCACGGTCCAAGGTGAGTGCAGTGAAGTGTGTTTGGGGTCAGTGGAAGGTCATGGTATGTGCGGCACTAAGCAGAAACAGGCCAGGTGGCATAAATTAATACTAGTGCCTCCTGACCACAATCCCACCTGTGGCTGTTGCAGTACCAGCTGCGGCACTGTGTGCCACTGACATCTCAGGGGCCGGAGGAGGATTGTCGGCCACACTGTGTGGCAGTGGTACATCAGGTGCCGGAATGGATACGCCTGCCGCATTGTGAGGCACTGACACACCAGGGGGCGGAGATGTGGATGGTGTGCAGGCAGCAGCATTCATCAGCGCCACGCCTTGTGGCAGCAATGCCATGATGAGGATCTGCAGGGCATGGTAGATCCCAGCTACATTTTGCTGATGTGCAGCGGTGGCTGACATCCTTTACCCCTCCATCCGCACCATGTCCTCCATGGCTCGTTGAAGACCATGGAGTGGGCCGTGGGTGTCCGTTAGGGACTGAAGCTGGTTTGATGGGACCTAGACACCCATTGATGGCATCCAATTTGGTAGCCATGAGGCCGAACCCCACCCGCACCTGCTCATCCGCCTCCCTCTGGCCCTCCGGCACACGATGTCGGAAGGCCATGTGTTGTTCCTTGGGGTCTTGGGAGACTCTCGGGCTGTGGGTGCCTCCTGCTGGGTGGTTTGGGTAGTGGGTGGGGTCTCCTCGATGCAGCTGGGCTGCCCTGATCCTGAAGGTGATCTGCGGATGATGTCAATGATGTGTTGGAGGGCTTGGGTGTCGATGCTGGGGTTGTCCTACTCGTCATCAGTTAAAAGTGGCTGGGACTGCTCTGCAGGAGGTGTTGACGGTGCCTCTGCGATGTGAAGGGGAGATGGTGTATTACAATTTGTCCACATGTACGTAGCTGCATTCAGACAGCATGGCATTGTACCTTGTGACAGTGTGCGGATCAGAGGCATGACCCAGAATCATGGTGGGTCAGTGCACTGTGCTCTGCTTGATTGTGCATGTGTGCCATTGTGGCCCTCTCCACCCGTCCCCCCAGTACCTAGTGGTCACTCACCCAGTTGCGGTTGTGTTGTGTCCTGTTGAGCAGTGTCCGGTCCCCCGACTCCGGCCACAGTCTCAACACTCATGCCTGTCAACAGCAGCTCCTCCATGTCATCCAGCATGAGCTGTGGTGCTGGGCTCCCACCTCCAGTCTGCAGTGCTGCCTTCTGGTTGGCTGCAAGTTTCTCCTTGGTCTTTCGCTTGATGTCAATCCTTTGCCTCTTGACCTCGTCCATTGACCCCTTGTGCTGTCCACCGGCATTCACCTTGGCCGCGATGTCCCGCTATATGCCATTTTTGGTGCCCAATGACACGTTGGAGGTGACAAACAGTTAATGATGGTGTTCCATCACCTCCGTGACAAGGATCCGGTTTTCCTGCCAACTGAACTTCGTCTTCCTCTTTTCCTTGCCCTTCCCTGTCCCCGAGGTCCCAGGCTGGTCGTCCGGGGTGCTTGTAGGGTTGCACTCACCCTCTGCGCCTGCTCCGGCTGCCTCCATGGCGCTTGGCTGTTGGTCGGTTTGTTTGAATGTTTTTTCTACTTTTATAGTGATTTTTCCCACCTGCCCTGTGAGTGTTGCAGGCCTGGCGCTGCTTATTGCTGGTCTCCTCATCGCGCTTTGGCCCATCGCAGGGTTTTTCGCGTTGAGGTTTGTGTTTTTATCTCCGTCAAGGTGGCTCTATCACAGACATTGGCTGCAATTTCGGCAGACTATCGCATGCTCCTGCCTTGTTGTGAATTCCACATTAACACAGGGTTATTTTCCCGGGATAGGCTGCGATGTGTCACGGTGCGTTAGCAGTTTCTGGTGATGTTCAACACACGTTATTGTGAATATACCCCTTTGTTGCTTGACATTAAATTGGGCAGTTTAAAATTTTTATTAGTTTAGTCATTAGTAAATAGTCAAATTGGTATTGTTTTTCTCCAAGGCAGAATTTGTCCCTAATAGATGGTGTTGTGGATTCATTAGTTACAAATATTTCTGGCACTCTTGTGATTTTTTATGTCTGGCCTTAGAGTGTCTGTGCACAGGGTCATCCTTAGAATATTTGTATATAATATATCTTAATGCTTCAATATGGTGTATTCAGTACTCTGAATAAATACTCATTAATTCACTTCTAGTTAAACATTCCTTGATGCTCTTCTGGTCTGTTCCAGATTACACATCTGCTGATTTCTGTAGCTCTATTCTCTAATGGCATTTTATTTGCAGGTGCAGTGTGTGTGTGCATTCAATGGACAGTGCACTGCACAGGTACAATAATCCTGGTTGATGTTCCTTTCTATTCCATACAGTTTTTCCCTGCATGGACATATTTTGTATGCTTCATCCATTGTGATTTATTGTGTGCTGTTTTATGTTAATGTTACTATGGGCATCTGATACAGAGACCTTAGCATTGCTTAAAATGCCACACCGATTTGGTTTCTGCCATGCTCCTTCGGATACAGTAAGTGTATTGTCCAATAAGGCTTTAGTGTTGAGTAAGGTTACTAACTCATGTTAGGTCCTGTTGCCTGCATTTGCAACAGCTGCTGAGTGTTTAGCTTTTGTGATTCAAATCTGTTTATTTATGGCCAAAGCAACATATTTGTATACACAGCTGTCCACCTACAACCCAGGGGCAGGAGGTGTCAGTAAAGCACAGTTAGAATCAAACCTTGCACTGCTATCTGCCTACAACCCTGGGACCAGCCATGTTTTAAGGCATACTTTAAATCAAAATAATACAAATATCCCAAGAACGCCTCCCTCCCTCTGACTCCTTAGAAAGAGATGGCTGCAGAGACCTATAAGTACAGTCAGTGGCTCAGGGTACAGGCCTGTGGTAATGTGTGTCAATATGTGGTGCTTTTGGGTGGTGTTGGGCTTTCTGTTATCTCTGTCATAGGGAATAAGTGCAGTTTTTTAGGATAAGTTGGGCAGCAGACTCACTGAACAGGACTAGGGCCATGTGTTGACCCTTCAGTGAGCTCAAGGTGTTTGTCAGAGGATTGGGAAGCCCCAGGATGGTGTAGACTGGAAATCTCGGGATTGTGGTATTGAAGGCCTTATCTATATCATCTAGAATACAATCCCAAGACAGGACCAGCTTCGGGCAGTGCCAAAGAAGGTGAATCGGAGTGCCTGTAACCCTGCATTCCCTCCAGCAATCTTTCGGGCGCCCTGGGCTCCACTCGTGAAGATGCTCAGGTGTAAAGTACCAGTAAAATACTATTTTATATGCCGTCTCTGAACTTGCCATGTTATGGGCACTTTGGCGGGCCCGGTAGTAGATGTCTTCCAGCTCATTGATGGAGAGGGCTCTGCCCAGTTCTGCCTCCCACCTCCTCTGTCCTGCTGTCTTGGCCGGTGGTGTCATCCCTTCCAGTTTTGCACAGATCTATGTTCTAAGATGTCTGTCAGTTTTCGTAAGGAAAATCAATTTTCAAAAGGTGTAAGGGATCTCCCTGCATAGGGGCGACTGGTAGGTTGCAGCGCCTCTTCTAGGTCGTAATCAGCCTACAATTGCTCAAAAAAGATTATTCCTTGGGTATCGAACAGACAGCATATGCACTTGCAGTCTCCCTCCTGCCAGTGCCAGAACCCCTCTTGGTGCATTCCTGAGGTACAGCAGAGTTAGCTAATATTGACATCATTGTGTAAGGGAAAGCGGTCAGACCGGTCCTGGTCGCCACCGTGCCCCAGACCATCAATGTAGAGCCAGTCACTGGGGAAGAATAGAGTTCCCACAATTGAAGTTTGTAAGGCAGCCAGGGCTCTTTCCATTTATGGGAGCCCACCGCTGCCTGGTCCATAAAGCACTAGTGCTCCTCGGGATGCCGGTCGGCTGCATTCCATCGAAAGCGCAATTGAGGGGCTTGGAAAAAAATTACAATCATTGTGTTGTGTGATAGATTAACTTCCTGTGGAGGAGCAGCTTCTTCCGATACCAGGTAAACATTTTGATACCTAGCTGCAGGAACCGTAGTCTGTGTCCTTGTGGATACAGTGGAAGGGCCCTAAAAAACTGAGGGAGGACTGTCATTTTAACCCCTTCTGTGCTCATGTCCTGGTGCTGTGCACGACCAACGGCCAACGCAGCCCCGCCCACTCCAGCGAACGCCCACACTGCAGCGAAATTTTCGCCGCGTTAAACGGGTTAATGGCCTCAATCCTACCCAACCAGAACAGCGGCAGAGGATTCCATTGAGCCTGGTCTGACAAGACCTGGGAGGTGAGGGCAGCTTAGTTGTTATGATCTAAGCCACCGCGGAGGGCAGCTTGATGCTGAGATAAGTTATATACTCTCCTGCTCAATCAAAAAGGAAGATAAGCTTCCTGGGACTGAGCCAGCGAATGGTTTAGGATTTGAGATTTCTGCATATTAATCTTAAACCGGATACTTCCCCAAATGAGTGAAGTTCTGCCACTGGGGCAGAGGGGGATGACTCCGGGTCAGTGAGGACAAGAATGACATCTCCCACATAGAGGCTAATAAGATGACGATTGCTGTCAAAGGGAATTCCTATGATAGCTGGATTGGCCCTAATTCTTCGTACCAAGGGCTCCATGTACAATACAAATAAGACAGGGGAGAGTGGGCACCCCTGTTGTGCGCCTCTCTGGATATAGAAGGGTTGGGAGAGCATGGCGTTGACTCCCACTGATGCCCGCGGGACGCTGTAAATACTGCAGACCCACCTTCAGAATCTTTCTCAAAGGCCAAACTGTTTCAGAGTCTCAAAGAGATAGGGCCAATGTACCCTGTTGAATGCCTTTTCAGCATCAATGGAAAGAGGGCTGGTCTCCCTTTGGGATTAGTGTATCTTGTCCATCGGATGGAGAATGCCTTTGGTATTATCCCTGCACTGGCGGTTGGGAATGAAGCCTGCCTGATCAGGATCGATAAGGCCAGGCATGAGGGCCTTTAGGCAGTGGGCCAGGATGCTGGTAAATAGCTTGGCATCTATATTTAGAAGTGATAAAGATAGGTAAGGCCCGCACCCGGAAGGGTCTTTGCCAGGCTTTGGGATCACTAAGATAGAGGCCTCCAGCATAGTGTTTGTGATGGACCCGGGTTCAGCAAAGAAATTAAACAGACGATTGAGTAGGGGAGCCAGATCTTGGCAGAAGACTTTCTAAAACTTTGGTGAATAGCCATCGGGCCCAGGAGACTTCATCAGCTTCAGAAGGGCAATAGCCAAAATTACATCCTCAATCCCAATGAGATCCTCCAGACTCTTGGCGTAGTGTGGCAAAAGAGTGGTGACAGGCATTGCCCCACATATTCAGCAGGATTGGTAGCACTGTCACTGGAAGCTGTGTATCGCGTATGGTAGAAGTCTTGGAAGAATACTGCAATTTTAGTGCCTCCGTGGACTTTGGTGCCCAAACTGGTGTTCATTATTTTGATAGTGTCTCTATGGGTTTTAACCAGAGCCAATGGGCCAGCATCTAGCCATAGCGACTGCTCCCAAGATAGAATTGATGTTTTAGTTGTGCCATCATGTTGTCTTGCTCCATCTTTCAGATAATACAGAATTCTATAAATTGCACTTCCACACGGTGGCTCAAACACTGCGGAGCAGGAGACATAAAACACCTTAACACCTGGAAAAGGGGTTTATTTAGCAAAATGCAACTACTCTCTTTTTAGAATAAGGCTTGGGGTTTTATTTATGCAATGCTCTCTATCAGAAAGGCTTTCCCAGATGCCAAATGAACTACATTCAAATATATATATATATATATATATATATATATATATATATATATAGATAAATATATATATGTTAAGTTCCTGGCGCAGTCTCCATTTCTTGAACCACCAGAGTCGAAGCCCAAATACAGTTTTAAGTGCTTAGGTTTATTTGGCGGAAAAACAACCCCTACGCGTTTCGAGGTAAGCCTACCTCTTGCTCATGGGTGGAGTGCAGGTAAATGCGCCAAACTTTTAAAGTTTAAACTGTCAATCCTGGGAAGTAAGATGAGGTCTAAAAAAATTCTGGGATGTTCTTAGATTAGACAAAGATTTGCAGGAAATAATACATGATACCCCGTCAGTTACATATAAAAAAGCTAAATCACTGAGAGACATGTTAAGTACTACACTTATTAAAGATCGCCCGAAACATAATGCGATACAAGGATTTTTTCCTTGCAAAAGGTGTAAGGCATGTAGATTTAGCAAAAATTGTAAATCCATCAAACTTTCACCAGATCAGGAGGACCACAAAATCACCAAACATCTTAGCTGCTCTACCGAATATGCCATTTATGCACTACAATGTCCCTGTGACAAATTCTACATCGGTTGTACTACCAAACAAGCCAAACTCAGAGTCCTAGAACATCTCAGGGCTATAAAAAATCTTAACCAGCAGTACCCGGTGGCCAGGCATTTTGCCTTAGAACACAATCAAAATCCTAATTTGTTAAATTTTGTGGTACTGGACTGTGTGGAAAATAAGGAGAGAGGTGGTAACAGGTGGCTGGATCTAAGAAAGCTAGAGTCTAGATACATAATCAAATATAATACGATTCAACCTGTTGGTCATAACCTCGGGGAAGAATTGGCAATCCACCTTCGAGATTGAACTCTGTATTGATATGACTGTAACCGTGTATAGTGCCTTCATTGACTGAATAATTGTTTTTAATCTGGTACCGCCTCCTTGGTGTTCACTGCTAACTTTTAACTGAGTTTAATTATTTCTACATGCACATGCACAGTATAATAGATGTTGATGTTGGGGACATACGTGCTGAAAAATATACTGTTGTCTCTTGTTGCAGATGTTGGACTCTCGCCCACTTGGGCTGAATGGTGATACAGTCAAACACGTATTCTACAGCACATCAGATGGTGTATGCCCACTGGGGCTTTATCTCCTATTCTTTGGAATACACGCAATATGGTTCCAATATTGTGTAATTTTGTGTGCGATATTGATCAAAACTATTACCGCATAATATATGTGGGTTTAATGTATTACATTACTGCAACGCAATGTGATGTTTCCCATTTCGACCTAAAAACGGATCGGTTTTTATTTAGTTACACTGCATTTTCAAGAAATCCACTGTATGTAAATTAGTTTATATAATTTCTTGTTACACAGTAATGCTTGATGCAACATTTATCATTTATCATTATGTGTTTATTTAAAATGCGGTGTAGTTGTAACATTGTAGCACTGCTAGTTTGTCTTCAATATCTATGACCACGTGGTTTGTGTAAACACTGTGTCTTTCACTTTAAAAGTTTGGCGCGTTTACTTGCACTCCACCCGTGAGCAAGAGGTAGGCTTACCTCGAAACGCGTAGGGGTTGTTTTTCCACCAAATAAACCTAAGCACTTAAAACTGTATTTGGGCTTCGACTGGTGTTTCAAGAAATGGAGATTGCGGCAGGAACTTAACATATCCTAGGTTTGGCGACCCTGTCGAATGCCTGCTGTAAAAGCAGCAGGAGCACGCCATCCGTGTGTTTGTGATATATATATATATATATATATATATATATACACATATACAAGCAATAATAACACACTTGGTAAATGCAACAGTTAAACGCATGAATAATAATATGAATAAACAAGCAGCAAATAAAATTAGATAAAACTCAAGCAAATATACTGGACTTTCTGAAAGATATATACACTAAATACATCAAACAATTACTTTGGATGTGCACCTCACTTATTCACACATCACAAAGAAAACACTCAAATGACCACAACAACTGGAACCACACATCACAATGGCACTAGTCAGAAACAAATCGCCTGACCCGATCGTTCACTCGACATCCTTGCCAACTCAAGCTGGGGGGCCCATTCACAGCTGGGCTTGGACTCTCGACCTGGACTCAGGTTACGGTTATGTTACAGCAGTACGTCAACTCTGTAAGTGAGCTCCCACCTTGGCTGTCAACAACCCTCACCAAGGCTGGCCCCCACGCAGCTGCGACTCGATGGGCTCAGGCCTGAGTTCTCAGGCAGTCTTCGGAACCAGGGGCACCAGCCAGGCAGAGAGAGCGACTCCTACCGGGTCCAGGCCGCTCTGCAGCCCTCCGCAGTAAATGACGCCTCAGGCACCCGCTCCACGCAGGTCCTCAGCTCTCCCCACGGGCCAGCTCCGCCAGACTTCTCAGCAGTGCAGCACAAAACTGGCAAAAAGCAGCCGCCCCCCCCCCGGACCACAAGGCCACGTACCCGAGGGTCGAGTCACAATCGGGGGCCCGCTGTGCCATCGTTCGCCTCCTCAGTGGGCCGCTGCTCACCCCGCCGACTCTCGGCATCTCCCACCACTGCCTCAAGCTGCTGCAGGGTCAGGAGGCCTCACTCCACCACCACTGATCAGCCCAAAGTCCCACACTGAGAGCCTGCCACGCTCCAACCAGGGTCCGTCAGCTAAACACCGGGTCATCTCAGTGCGTCATGGCCAGCCCTCGACTCACTCTGTAGGGCCACACCGCCATCTTAGGGCCTCCTCCTCCTGTAGCACAGCTCTGCTCCGCCAGGGCACGCAGCCGGTTTTCCAGCCTGTATAGTAATGAGAATTGCTCCTGCACCGGCCCTCCACTGTCACACCGAGCTCTTGCGCCCCCAGGCTCGGGCAGATGTACAGTAGACAAGAGAATTGACGAGGCTGGCGTGGAGCTCAGAGCTCAAGCGTCCGCCATCTTCTGCTCCGTAGCCATGCCCCCCCCCCCCCCCCGGCTGTCAACAACCCTCGGCAAGTATTCCATGGCAGGAAGGAGTTTCCACGTTCCCTCTACATTCTCACATGTCCCAGCCTTTAATGAAGCTCACAACAGCCTTCCGGGGTACATTAAACAATATCTCACGAAACCATCCTTTAATGTGATTAACCCAAACAACTTTCAAGCCTGTTTGTGTGCGCAGAAAAAGCTCAAGCAAGGCAGAGCCAGAATTTAGGATGACATGAGGCAATGTCAAAGCCAATAGTAAGAACTTCTTAATACTTGCCATTGTAAAACACAATGTGCATGTGAGTACCACTGCCTATAGCATCACCTACTTCATCTCTCAATGTACAACATAGTGCACATTTGTGTACCACTGCTCATAACTGCACTTTGAGACCAAAAAGTGTGTTCTTGTTCGTGTTGTGTGTTTTTTTTCTCTCTCTCTCTCTCTCTCCCCCTCTCCCATTCCCTCTCCCTCTCCCTCTCCCTCTCCCCCTCTCTCTCTCTCTCTCTCTCTCTCTCTCCCTCTCTCTCCCTCTCCCTCCCTCTCTCTCTCTCTCTCTCTCTCTCCACATTCTGTTCTTGGCAAGGCTGTTCTACTGTGTCAGCTCCCACTTTATGATTACAAGAAAAAAACCTTTAAGAGAAACAAGGCATATTCAGGACATCATACATTCAGGCTAGGGTAAAGTAAAATACCAAAGTCAATTAAAATGATGGTAGTCAAAGATCATCACAGGGTGTCAGACCATAAGAGTGCCTCTAGCACTAAATACTTATTCCTCACTATCATGGTCCAGGTGTATGAGAAGCAGGCGCACCTTCTCCAGGTCCTTCCACACCCTTGGTGCCTTAGTGCATTTATGTGTGGCCTCTAGCTCTAGTACCTTCTGTTCCAGGCTTGCTTCTCTTTCTGGCAGCAATTATCAGCTGCTGAAATACCAATAAAGTCTCTCCATACCACCAGCTTCTAAGTCTCCCACAAGCAGGCCAGTGATGTCTCCCGGGTATCTTTCTTCCAGAGATAGTCAGTGATCACCTTACGCAAAGCTTCTATGTTAGATATGGGTTGGAGGAGACTATCCATGAGCCTCCAGTAAGATGACCAGCTTAGGCATTGATCCACTCATAGCACCAGGGTGGTGGTGTCATGGTCAGACCGAGACAGGGGGGCAATGTAGACCTCATGGACAAGGGCCTGAACCGCTGGGGGCACTAGGAAGTGGTCGATGCAGGCATAGGTTTTGTGTGCTGCGGAGTAGTATGTGTAGTAGTTAGAGGTTGTGGATGTTCACCTTGAGCAAGTAGAACAGGGGGTCAAGAAAGGCTCTGGTCTCTGGAGACTGCTCTGAGTCCAAAGTTCCTTCCTCGTCCAACTGCAGGGGTCGCTCTGAGGTCAGAGCTGGGTCACCTGGAGGCGGCTGGCATGGAGTGGGTGAACATATCCTGTACTGACTGTTCACGCTTGCCTTTTGCTGCTGCCATGACCTGTGGAGGTGAGGTTGGATGAAATGTCTATGGTATGTGTGTTGCTGTGGCTTGCCAACTGCGCCATCTAGCAGGCTTCTCTGGTGACAGGACCTTGTTCAAGGATACCTTCAGGGGCTCAAGGGTACCTAGGGGCCCCACTCACTGCCAACAGGCAGATCTCTGGTGTATAGAGATCCGGTAGTCCTGCAGAATGCCCAGCAAGCCCAATCACATTTGCCCCTTGCTGCTGATTGAGTGTGGTGCGAGTAGCTGGGCTCTGCTCTCCACATGACAGTGTTCTGTTCTGTTCTGTTCACCTCCCTGAAGGCCTCCCACGTTGGGACCACCTTCCCGGGGCAGAGGGCTGCAGACCCAGGGGTTGTGTCAGCTGTCGCCAGGTAGTCTGATTCTGCCAGCAGAGACCTGGCATGTGAGCAGGGGGACGGCAGGGCTCACTGGACGCCTGTGCTGCACCGAGTGGCACAACGTTAGGTACTCAGCTCCATCTCCCAAACACTGTGTCAGGTTCAGCCGGTGAGTGTCTGCTCTCGGCCGGGGACGCTGAACCCCAGGGACGATGCAGCTGCCTCCGGGGAGCTCCCACATTGGGTGAAGAGGGGGATTCCACCCTCCGTGTGGGCCACAAACAAAGCCGGCAGTCAAGAAAGTCCAAAAGTTCAATGGCAGCCTGGCTCTCTGTCCTGGGCCCCTGTCCTCTCACTAGGGACCTGGAATAGACCACTTCAAGGAATGTGCCGGAGCCCACACAGCCCTCACTAAGTAGGATTTTCTTACTTAAATTCTGGAGGGGGCGGGGTCAAGGCCACTAATGGCAATTCCACTCCCTCCTGGGGCTCCCTTGAAAAATCACAGACCTGCCTTGTGTCGCCGCCAGGGGGATCACTAGAGTGCCGTGCAGTGATACGTCCTCTATCGTGCGTGCGCCCTCATCTTGCAGCCCTGGCTGCAGCCCACTGTTTATCGATGGCAGTAGTGGTGCCAAAAGGGCTCGGTAGGGTAACTGGGCCTCCAGATGTTGTCAATGCTGTGATCGGCAGGCGGGTTTCGGTCCATGGCCCCATGGCTCAAGCAGTCGCCATCTTGCCGGCCTCATGGCAAGGTAGCTTTAAAGCACCCAGATAAACTCAAGAGCCAGGAACAGCCCATTTATGGGGGCCAGGCAGTCACTACCACATCATGGGAGAAGGACCATGTGGAGGCTGCCAACCCAGAGATACTGCTAGCTGCTGCTGCAGACACCCCCGGCGGCTGAAGAGGGATGGCACGTCTCACTCCGCCACCATTAGCCTTTAGAGCACATGGTCATCTCAGCGCAGTTGCTATGCTGCCTGAATTACAGTTACTACACTACACATGGTTGAATTGGGATAAAAAATGGGCCTGAGCAAACCAAAAAAAAGTGGCCCACATTTGTGTGTTGCCTTTCCGCAAAAACACTGCTTCAGCGAAGTTTTATGAAATGAAGGGGAATGGGGCATGTTTTCTTAACTTCACTTAGATACAAAAAAATGCACAGATTAGTTCACACAGCTGAGCCACACATGAATGCAAGTGAGACCACTTCTGCTCAGGCCCCCTGCCCCCACTCAATCAGCATACATTAATGGGCCGGCCCAGCGAGAGAAAGGGAGTGACACCTCCGCCCATCTGTCTCCAGAAAAAACACTCTGTCACCCACGGGGCAGCTGGCGGTATCCAAACCACACGGACAGCCCCATGGCTGCCCAAAAAAGCAACCCACAGCTAGTACTCGACTACCGGCCTTTCGGCCATTTCCCGAGTGCCCGCGTTACCAATCCGACCTTGACAGTACACCATTGCAAACTGATGGTTAATTGCATGTACCCTGGCTTTAACACCTTGGCTGCGGCTGGAATTCCGCGCTGGTGCTGGACATTCCGATCGCAGGCGTGGTCATGACGGCTCCCAGCCGTCATCAGCACACGCCCACCGTGACTCATGACGACTCAGAGTAGGCAGTCCATGCAGATTTTCATAACTATTATGAAGGAAAGTCTTGATTTCATGTTTTGTGCTCTTAAGCTTCCCAGTGATGTAATTTGATTCTGATATAATTTTTTGTAGCACTGGTTAGTACATACAGTCAGTGTTTATGCAAAATGTGACTGACTCTGGGAAAGAAATGCAGCAGTTTGAGGTGAGACATGGCTGAGTTCCCAGACAGTAAAGAAAAGCCTGACAGACTAAGATAAACTATAATTTGGGGAGAATCCTTCACTCATCCTTAGAGCTTTGGTTCAGGCAGAAAGGCTTTTTTTGCATATGGAATGTATGCCAAGAAACAATACAGTTAAGAAATAAAGAACTTACAAAGTTCAAACTAAATTTCAGAAGACAAGTGTCATAACAAATTAATCAAATTGGAGATATGGAAGAAAAAAAGACGCCCATAGGGAGATGTTTTGAAAAATATTTTTAATGTTCAGCATGGCAAACTTGATAAATACCCCATGAGGTTAGATAGGATGGGGATTAATCCTTCAGCAGCCTCAAACTTTCCACCTATTATCTCAGAGAGGAAAAATCTGTCAAGCTGAGCATGCCAACGGTGTGGGCTTTTGAAGGATGAATGTTTGCACTCTGCCCCAGGCCACCAGTGGCAGTGTTTTAAAAAGACCAATATATCTTTCAAAAAATTCTTTTAGCAGAACTACCTTAAACGAATACATTAAACCTTCGGGACCGGCTCCTCAGACTTTAGCTAGCTTCTTTAGGTTGCCATGTGCACCCACCGTACAGCTTTCAGATCCACGAGGAATTAACTGGCTCTGCTCCTAAAATGTGGAACTTTCTACCAGCGGAAATTCGGAGGATCTCTTCCAAGGCTGCTTCCAAATTGAAAGCAAAAAGATTCCTCATGAATAAGTGCTTACCTTAACAGGAGGGGACATTTTTAGCTCATCGGCTATACTATAGTATCGGTCATTATTCCAGTATATGTTTATTATTTAGTTTTTGGTTATTATTCCTCTACATGATTATTGTATTTACTCCCCTTAAGTCTTTATGCTACATCGTCTTCGTTCCCCCAGGTGTATAAATGATCTGTTATGTGTCAATCACTTGATTCAATGCCTATTTGACTCATGTTTAGACTATTATTTTGGTATTGATTATTATTCCTATATATGAATATTTTACTTACTCCCCTTATATCACTATGCTCCATCGTATAGCCCATTCCTCGTTTACTCAGGTTTTATAATTGAGCTGTTAGGTGTGCACTATTTGATTCAACGCCTATTATATTCCCCATGTTTGACTCGTGTTTTGATTTGTTACCTTTCCCTCTATTTGTAAAGCGCTCAGAAATCCTTCGGGATCAAGTTCACGCTGAATAAAACTTTATAAATAAATTAAATAAATAAATAAATTCCAGGCAGACAAAACCCTCCTCTTACTCAGGACATTCTGGCCCCTCAGTCCAGGATAGAGGTTCCGGAGCAGGCCTTTTGCACACACCAGCCCTGTGAGTCAGTAAGAGACTGGCTTAGATAGTGCTGGAGTTAAATGCCAGTAGCTGAATGACAGGCATAGAAGGAGACATCTCTCTCCTAAGGCATCTAATAGGCATTCAGGTATTTTTTAGTGAAACAGCCAATGAGGTCTTCATTTCCCTTTCAAGCCCAGATAAAATATCTCCCTCAATTGGATCAAAATGATGCATTGGACAGTAAAATAGCAGTCATTACTGATGAGACTCTAGTGAACTGGCTCTGGAAAGAAGAGTGATGCCATTTCAGAAGTTTTTATTTATGAATAAATGGAGACAAGCCACTCATAACGAGGTGGAGTCAATACTAAAGAAATACCCAGACTTCCAATTCAAAGGTTTCTTTTTAGCAAATGTAAAACAATATCTGACTGGGGTTTGTGCTTTGTGCAAACAAAAACTCTCTCACAGTTTCATGCACCAAAAAAACAAAACAAAAGGTAAATTCTTGTTTCAGCTGGAAAAATCTCTCCCCTTTCTCCCAACTCCTCCCAGCCCTCACAGGTAGCCACAGACCTCAAAATAAACATTCTCCCCTCAGCCAATGCCTGGCCCAGCCCCCTGCAGGAAGGGCCTTGACTAGGCATTCCTGTGCTCCTTTCTGACCTGATCAATATGTTACAGATTCTAGTAATGCACAAAGGTAGATATCCCACATTTCAGGCCCAGGGTTCCCTACCTCCCACCGAGGAAGAGAGGTGGCGCAGCGGCCGGAGCGTCTGACTCCAGAGCACATGACTCATGGTTTGGTCGCCAGCGGCAGCTCAGCATCATGTCACTCTGGGCAATAGCTTACTTAAAACTCCCTGACGGCTCCCAGTGTCGTGAGACCCTTACAATTAGTTTGCGCTTTACAAATACCAGTTTTTTCGGGGCTTTTTATGGTGGTAAGTCCTCTGATGCTGTTCAAATAGGGGTTGTGGGGTGCACACCTTTTTCTTCTGGTTAATTTTTTTAAATTGCATTCTCAACCATAATGTTCCTGGTTTGCATGCTCGTTGGCGCAGTGCTGTACCCAAATGGTACCCATATTAGTGACAATATAAATAGAAGGAGCAACATTTTGCTTGTTGGTCAACGTAAACAATACAAACTGTTTGCCAACGTCAACATTGTTTACGTTGACAAACATTGGTTGAAACGTGATGGGTAATCACAAAGGAGCTCAGAGGGAAACGAAGGGTACCATTGGGATAGCCCTCCACTCAACAAGATTCAATAACAAAAAATCCCTGTACCCTGGATTCAAGTTAGCAACTTTCTCGTCGACATGAGAACAAAAACTGATGGACCAATGTTTAGACTCCAACAACACCTCCTTTCAATTTAGGATTAGGTGTACGTTCTCTAATGTCATACTATCCATACCAAACCATTGTTTGTAAAAGAAAGTGGGAGACTCCGGGTAAGATTCAACTCGACACCTCCATTGATGCCTGTCCCACTGAAACAGTCCATCTACCCACACTCAAACCATAAAAAAGTGAAAAAATGTGTGGCGGGGAGGAAGGCATCTCATGGGCGAACAACCCTCGGGGATCTTGGCAGTTGTTACCAATACTCAGCCCCCTTTCTCATCATTGGTTGCCATTCCTATTCCAAGAAAAGAAAAGTGTCAAAGCATAAATAAAGGTGCTAGACAGGAAGCTCAAGACAATCGCTCCCTGATGTGACAAACAAAGAAAAGTGAAAGATAAAATCAACAGACACACCAATTGTACAACTTTTATTACTAACTCAGGTGTGTGCTGGTGAGTTAAAAAGGCTGGTAGCTTATTGTCGCATACCACTACCTGTAACCAACATGTTTCACTGCCCGGTAGACTTTATGGCAGATTCACCAGGGTTCACCACTTTGTCACTGCACCAGTGTTGGACATCTTTAGATAGGAAACCTCAACCAGCTATGTCCATTCTTACCAGCTGGTCAGGGCAATTCTCCGCCCTGTTGTAGATTGTTATATCAATCGTACAATTAGGCATCCGGGACCGTATCTCCTGGGATGAGATACGGTTAGCTGGATAATAGCTGGTTGAGGTTTCCTATCTAAAGATGTCCAACACTGGTGCAGTGATAAAGTGGTGAACCCTGATGAATCTGCCATAAAGTCTACCGGGCAGTGAAACATGTCGGTTACAGGTAGTGGTGTGCGACAATAAGATGCCAGCCTTTTTGACTCACCAGCACACACCTGAGTTAGTAATAAAAGTTGTACAATTGGTGTGTCTTTTGATTTTATCTTTCACTTTTCTTTGTTTGTCACATCAGGGAGCGATTGTCTTGAGCTTCCTGTCTAGCACCTTTATTTATGCTTTGACACTTTTCTTTTCTTGGAATAGGAATGGCAACCAATGATGAGAAAGGGGGCTGAGTATTGGTAACATCTGCCAAGATCCCAGAGGGTTGTTCGCCCGTGAGGTGCCTTCCTCTCCACCACACATTTTTTCACTTTTTTATGGTTATGGTGTGGGTAGATGGACTGTTTCAGTGGGACAGGCATCAATGGAGGTGTCGAGTTGAATCTTACCCGGAGTCTCCCACTTACTTTTACAAACAGTAGTTTGGTATGGATAGTATGACATTAGAGAACGTACACCTAATCCTAAATTGAAAGGAGGTGTTGTTGGAGTCTAAGCATTGGTCCATCAGTTATGGTTTTCATGTCGACAAGACAGTTGCTAACTTAAATCCAGGGTACAGGGATTTTTTGTTATTGAAATGTGATGGGAACAAACTGTTTGCCAGAGTGGCGCTATGTAGCTGTACGGCCGGTTTGGAGCAAAATGTTGCTCCTATTTATGTAGTCCTCTGAAGCGGCAGAGGGAGGACAAAAGGCAAAGTGAAGATACTTCCAGGCAAGAAAATAAATATGCATGTTGTTGGAATGCAGAGCATCTTTTGTCAGGGGAAAATGTCTAATAGCTGATAGGCATTTTGTATTACAAGCCTAACTTCACCATAAGTCTTTTTAGCCCCGGTCACTCAGGGCGTATTTGGTTATCATTGTATTTTCTAATCAAAAATTGCAAATTACATGTCAAGTTAGAGGTGATTTGCCCTGGAACAGAGTGTCAGGAAAACATGCAAACCAGAATTACATGTTAGCCAACGTTTACTAAAGTCTGCGTGGGCGTCTGCACAATGCAAAACAAGTTAGTGCTGCAGACGCAGACCTTTGAAATCGAAAGTAATCAAGCATTATCCTTTACAGCGCATTGCATTGGGTTAGCGTCAGCAAAAAGTTATGTTTAAAAGGAGGTGGAACCAATATATTGCTCACTGATGCTTCCTCATCCTGGACCTTCCCAAACGTACCCACATTTGGAGACCTCCACTGGCTCCCTATCCAGAAGAGATGCAAGTTCAAGATCCTCACGCATGCCTACAAAGCGCTCCATGACCTAGGACCTGCCTACATCAACCACCAATTGAACTTCCACCAACACTCCTGACACCAGCGTTCCTCTTCACTTACCCGCGCACACCCCCCGCATCCAGTGGCCACTCCTTCTACATCGCTGCCAAGTCCTGGAACAACCTACCCCTCCAGCTACATACAACCAACTCGCTGGTAGACTGCAGAAAGACGCTCAAGACCTGGCTCTTTGACAGAAACACAGCGCCCAGATACCCCTGAGGGTGATAGTGCAGTGCTTTACAAATGCTCTTGATTGATTGTTGATGCTTCCCATTTGTGTACTCCGGCTAGGGGTGCAGGGGACATGTGATTTAAATAAAGGACTTGTGGTTGGTTCTGGTTAGTGACCTGCAGCTCACTCACAACTCCAGCTGTCTACAGCAAATGAACAAGTGGAACACAGCAAAAAAGATGGCCATCTTGCACTGATGCTCTGGGTTTTCTGGTGAGGTGTCCCCATACCATGACATAATTTCAGGATCTGCATCGACCAAAGAAAAGACCTATTTGCTCCACAGGAAGCTCCAATGGGTTTAACTGACTTATGATCATGTAGGGATGTGCTCTCATTGGTTACTGTTAGAACCGGCTGTCTCTAGTTGGCAGAGGTATGTACTTCTGACAAATAGGGACACTCCTTTTCTAGTCAGGGCAAGGGGATCACACCCTTTGATAACCCCTGCTCACCCCCTCGGTAGCTTGGCAGAGCAGTACAGGCTTATCTCAGAGGCTGTGCGTTAAGCAATTATGACCACATACAGTAACACAGTGAATACACTACAAATGGACACGACACCGTAGTATTATAAAAATAAGTATTTTTATATAAGGCTTAGCACAAGACCAAATAACGGCAAAACTGTACACAATCGGAATAAATACGTTCGGGAAGGAAAAAGGATAGTTCAAAGGTAGTTTCTTCTTTAGCATAAAAGTCTTTAGTATCAAGCAAATCTTCTTCTTGGAAACACAGTTCTTAGCAACAGGGTAACTCACACGGGAGCTACACAACTTCGAGGCAAAGATTATCCAAAGGTTCGGCGTCGACCGCGAGGAGCGCTGCGTCAAGCCTGGAGTCACACGGACCCCCAACAACACAGTACCTTTAGGAAAATGCAGCACACGATGATCAGCGGCGTCGAGCAATCCGGCGTCGCGTCTTCGGTGTCGATCAGGCCTCAGCAGGCGTTGTCGATGATGCAGTTGCACAGAGTGAGCAGCGCTCACGGCGTCGAAGGGCACACAGGTGACGCGATCAGCAGCGGTGCAGACACGAGGTCCTCTGGAGCTAGAGCCGTACTCCCACTCACTTGCGTTGCTGCTGGCGTCGGTCGGGCCCACCGTCCGGTCGTCGTGATGGCTGTTCCTTTCAGAGGTGCTGGATTCACACTTCCAGCAAATAGCACTCTTAGCAGATGAAGTCCTTTAGCCCTGTGACTTCAGCAGGAGACTGGCACTCTTCCAGTCCTTGGAGATTTTCTTAGCAAGCGTGAGAGTACACACACAGTTCCTCTCTCCTGGTTCCTTGGCAAAAATAAAGAAGCACTGCAGGATTCCCCCAACAACAGCACACTGGCAGAAGGGGTAGGCAGTCCTTTAGATCAGCAGGCTTCTTGTCCTTGGTTACAGGGTTCCTTGTCAGAAGTGATCTGATTTCCTAGTTCAGGGGTCCTTCTCTTATACCCCTTTTCGTCTTTGATCCCTTTGTCTATGTCGGGGATTTCCCAACATCCTGGGTCTGTGGTGGGTGGAGCTAGGCAGTAGCACCTTGCCTATTCATTGAGCCGGGCTGAGTCCTCAGACGCCCCGCAGGAGGTGGAGCCAGCATTGATACTGGCAGGAGCAGAGCTATCGCCCTCCTGGCAGGAGGTGGGGCTAGGATCGTCCATGGCAGGTACAGAGCCATCAGTCGCTTAGCAGGAGGTGGAGCCAGCATTGTATCAGGCAAGGCAGGCTATCAACAACAACTCTCCCCCTACTCTCAACGTAAATGTCCCACTCATCCCACACTGACTCATCCAGACCTCTTGGAGCCACCCAGCTCCTGTCACACACACGCAAGACCAGCAGAAACCAGATATGGTTAGGCAAGAAAATAGACACTTTCTAAAAGTGTCATTTTCGAACCCAGAGTCCAAAAACCATCCACACCAACGGATGCGTAATTAAACCCCGAGTTCAGGGATACCAAACTCGACATTGCACCGTACTCTCCGAGCCAGCTAGGATCATAGCATTAACAATCCCGGCGGCCCATTCTAATCAATGGAGAGCAGGCTACCTCGCCATAGTGAAGCACGAAGATGGCGGTACTTCACTATCAGGACATGCCAACTTGGTCAGGCGTGTCCTACCTTACACTTACAATGCACCCTGCCCACGGGCCTACCAGAGGGGTGACTAACATGAAGTTAAGGGAAGTTTGGAGGGGCTGGCACGTAGGTATACCTGCGCAGCCGGCGTGACAGTACAAGACTGCACGTGGGTCTCGCAATGACCGACCCGTAGACATTCTTTTACGAAGCCGCTCCTGTGGGTGGCACAACACGTGCTGCAAGCCCACGAGCGGCATTTGTATTTACAAGCCCCGGCACTCCTGGTGCGCTAGACTAGGGACTGACAGTAAACCAAATAAGCCAAACATGGATACAATAGATACATCATTTTAACATAGGGAGCACTTGCGCTATGGCACTGATCAGCAGTGACACGGCGCCCAAAGCGTATACCAGCAAAACATCGTAAAACAGTAGAGGCAAACAGAAAAAATGGAGGAGAGACTCAAGCCAATGATGTCAGGTCTAACAGTTACATTTTCTTTCCAATGGTTCATGGGATGCTGTTTACTAAGTCAAGAAAAGAGAGATCAGAATATTCACCTCTGTGTCTTTAAGAATGTATGAATGAATGAAGTAATTTATATAGCGCAGCTTTCACTCCGAGGAGCATCTTGGCGCTGAAAGCGGGTGAAATGAGGCATAGAGGAGAGAGTAGTCTCAAACCGGAAACCGTCAGATAAGAGATAAAACCAGATTATCTGGGGCTGCGAAAATCCAGATTTTGAACAGTTTCTTAAACATGGGTTCTGACTGCATAAGTCTCAAATGGGTGGGCAGGCATTTCCAAGCTTTTGTTCCAAGGACAGTCATTGACTTTCCCCCTCTGGACGTCAGGAGGTGCAAGAACATTTTCAGATGAGGATCTCGAGGACGATGGGTAACCTGACCGTTCTGAAGGTGATTACTAGGATCTTAAAGAGGATCCTTTTGTGTATAGGCAGCCAAGGGAGGGTTTGGAGTGTCCGAGGCCGAGGACCCCCATGGCAGTTTCAGTACCAGTCGGGCCGCTGCGTTTTGGACTATTTGTAGCTTTTTCTGAGTTATTTTCTTTGCTCCTGCACACAGACTGTTACAGTAGTCCAGGGGAGACAAGATTAAGACCACTGCGACTGTCTTACAAGCAGTAGCTAGAAGAAGCTCCCCCCAAAAATTGAGGGTTTTTATCCTTTGGAAGCAGTCGCCGGCCACTGAGCGCACTTGCTGGTGGAAGGACAGCGAAGTGTCAAATCTGATCCCCAAGTTCGTTACAGTATCCACTGTGTTAGGAGGGGGTGCTGCGTCAGTCGGCCACCACAGTTTGGGCATGATTATGTTATATTACCCAAGCAGCATGATCTCGGTTTTTAGGCTATTACACTTGAGGTGGTTAGATTTCATCCATTCAAAAACAGCGGAGAGGCATCGCTGAAAGTGTTCTTCTGCCGCTTTGGACTCTTTATCTAGAGTTAGGATAAACGGAGTATCATGAGCATAGGATAGAGACTCGATGCCAAAGGATGTCACCAAGTCCAGTAGAGGTACCATACATATCTATTGAAAAGTGCTGGGCTCAGGGCTGAGCCCTGAGGAACACCAGAGAGCAGCTGTTTCTCTGTTGATTGGTAATTGTAGTGGGTTACTATTTGTCTCCTGTTTTCTAGGAAATTATGTTAGCCAGTGTTAGATCTGGGAGTCTCTAGTTGGCAAGGGTATTCACCTTTGTCCAAATAGGGACCCTTACTTCTAAGTCAGGATAAGGGGATTACACTCCTTAATAACCCCTGCTCACCCCCTCGGTAGCTTGGCGCAAGCAGACATTCTTATCTCAGAGGCAGTGTGTTAAGAATTTGTGAATATACACAGTAATACAGTGAAAACACTACCGATGGACACAACACAGGTTTTATAAAAATAAGTATGCTTTATATAGACTTAAACACAAGACCACAAACGACAAAAATCCACAATACTACACTTAAGATTACTTAAAAGATGATTCAAGTTGCTTAGTTCAAGTTGATGGTAAATGCGACAAAGTTCTCAACAAAGTACCTGGATGCGTAACACAAAGTGAACAAAAGGCTCGTAAAGCGGGAGATGCGTCGGTTCCGTGACCCAGGCGAACTGTTGCGTCCTGCCTCAATGCTTGCGCAGAGTAGGGGACTCATCGTGAGCCTTACAGGTGCGGAGGTGATGCATAGATTCTGCGTAAAATGGCACCTTGATGCAACGCGACGATCCGGTTCCGATGCGAGAAGATGGCACCCTTGATGCGGTGATGCGATAACGATGACGTCCTGGCAGCCTTGCGAAGACTCTGTACTTTGGAGCCACGACAGGCCCTGTGACACGCTTCTCCGGTGATGCGATGGCGACTCTCACGATGGCGTCACGCTTCTCCGGTGATGACAACAGCAGAGAGCTTCGATGAACACATGCTCCCAGGGAGATGTGACGAAGGCTCGCTTCTCCGGCGTTGCAATGATTTTAGCTGCGGCGGCGACATGCTTCTTCTCGATGAGTCACGCTTCAAGCTCCCAGCGGCACGCAAGTGTCTGGAGTCAGAATTCCCAGAAGGAAATTCAGGAGGGAGCTGGAGGTGAAGTGTTTTGTTCCCGAGACTTCAGCAGGAGGCAAGCACAGTTCGAGCACTTGGAGAATATTCTGTAGATGAAAGTCTTTACAAAGTTCCTTCTCCTTTCCCTTTGGCAATGAAGCAAACACTGCAGGCCAACCCAGAAAACAGCACACTGGCAGAGGGGCAGTCCAAACTCCTGCAGCTTCCTTGGTTCTTCTCATTGGCAGAAAGGTTTCTTGTCCAGAAGTGATCTAATTTCTTGGGATCAGGGTCCCAATATTTATACCCCAAAATCCTTTGTTCTCTGAAGGCAGAGAGGCATCTGCCTAGTCCAAATCAGTTCCTGAGCACTTTGTTTACATGACTCTCTTCTTCCTTTCACTGTGCAGTGCAGAGACATCAGCCGCCCCACAGGAGGTGGAGCCAGCACAGGGGAGAGAAGATACAGCTCTGGAGCACTCCGTGGACATGATTTCTCCTCTCCTTTCACAGTGCAGGGCAGAGACAACAGACAAGCCACGGGGGGTGGAGCCAGCATTGTAGAGGGAAGGCCTAGCCCTAATCATGTCCCAGGTGCAACTCCTCCCTCCCATCTAGATGCAGATCTCTCTATTCACCACTGGGCTTCCCCAGCCTGTCTCCTGGAATCCCCCAGCCCTGTCACACACAAACTCAGACAAGGAATACACAACCCAGCAGAGGCTGGCTCAAGTGGTTAGGCAAGCAAATACCTACTTTCTAAAATTGGCATTTGCAAACACAGAATAATAAAGTAAACTTTACTAAAAGATGTACTTTATTATTCTGAGTTCAGGCATACTAAATTCTAATTTCTACCATGTTCCCTGAGTCAGTTAGGATTATAAGAATGTAATAATCTTAACTGCCCATTCTGGCTTATGAGAACAGGTAGCCTACAATAGTGAAAAACGAAAATGGTTGTAATTCACCATTAGAACATGCTACACACATCAGAGCATGTCCTACCTTATACTTACAATGCACCCTGCCCTTGGGCCTACCACAGGGGTGTCTAATATGAAGCAAAGGGAAGGTTGAGGGACTGGCAAGTGGGTGCACTTGGCCAAGTTGACATGGCAGTGCTAGACTGCACACAGGCCTTGCAATGGCAGGCCTGAGACACACTTTACAAGCTGCTTCTGTGGGTGGTACAACCAGTGCTGGAAGCCCACCAACAACATTGGATTTACAATCCCGGGGCAAACATGGTGCACTGTAATAGGGGCTGACAGATAAATCAAATGACCCAATCATGGAATAGCCAATTAGTACATTAATTTAACATAGGGAGCACTTGCACTGTGGCACTGATTAGCAGTGGCACAGTGCCCAAAGCGTAAATCCAGCAATAACATATTAAAATAGAGGAGGCAATCAGTCAAAATGGAAGGGAGACTCATGCCAATGATGCCAGGTCTAACACGTGTCCCCTCCAGCTGAAATGTGGGGGAGAACTACCCTTCCCCTTGGGAGTTCTCTTCACTAAGGCGGAAAAATCTGGACAGACCATCAGCATTGGCGTGTTCTGTATCAGGGCGGTGTTCCATCGTAAAGTCCATACCCTGTAGGGAAATAGACCACCTCAACAACTTTGGGCTCTCACCCCTCATCTGCATCAGCCATCTGAGGGGCCTGTGGTCGGTATGAACTCAGAAGTGAGTCCCAAACAAGTATGGTCTCAACTTCTTCAATGCCCAGACCACAGCAAATGCCTCACGCTCAATTGCACTCCACCTCTGTTCCTGTGGAAGTAACCTCCTACTGATGAAGGCTACAGGTTGGTCTAGGCCCTCTTCATTAATCTGCGATAGAACAGCCCCCACACCATGCTCTGAAGCGTCTGTCTGTACAATGCCTTCTTTTGAGAAGTTGGGCACCTGAAGCACAGGTGTTGTGCACATGGCGGTCTTCAGGGCATCAAAAGCCTTCTGACAGGTGTCAGTCCAGATCACCTTCTTGGGCTGCTTCCTGGAAGTCAGCTCAGTCAAGGGTGCAGCAATGTTGGTATACCCCTTGAGAAACCTCCTGTAGTACCCCGTGAGTCCTAAAAAGACCCTCACCTGTGTCTGAGTCTTTGGGGGTTCCCATGCCAGGATGGTATCAATTTTGGGTTGTAGGGGCGCCTCCTGGCAGCTTCCTACCTGGTGACCCAAGTACACAATGGAGCCCTGCCCGATCTGAAACTTACTTGCCTTGATCATGAGACCGGCCTTGCGCAGTGCCATCAACACTTCCCAGAGGTGCGGCAGGTGTTCTTCCCAACTGGCGCTGAACACTGCAATGTCATCCAGATAGGCGGCACTGAAATCCTCCAGTCCAGCCAACACCTGGTTGATGAACCTATGAAAGGTGGCAGGGGCATTTTTCATCCCAAAGGGCATACCCAGAATTGGTAGTGTCCATCTTTTGTGGAGAATGGTGACCTCTCCTTAGCCCCATCAGTCAAGGAGATCTACCAGTACCCAGACGTCAAATCAAATGTGCTGAGGTACCGTGCAGCCCCTAACAGATCAATAAACTAATCAGCTCTGGGGATGGGGTGTGCATCAGTCCTGGTGACTGAATTGAAACCTCTGTAGTCCACACAGAACCGGAGTTCGGGTGTGGCACCCGGCGAGGCAGCCTTTGGGACCAAGACCACTGGGCTGGTCCAAGGACTTTTTGAGGACTCAATGGCCCCTAAAGCAAACATCTTGGAGATTTCCTCCGTAATGTAAGCCCTAACCTTGTCAGTCACTCCGTAAGCCTTGTGCTTGACAGGAGGACTGTCGCCGGTGTCCACAGCATGGAGGCACCACTCTGACACCAGGAACCAAGGAAAATAGATCAGAGAATTGGCCCAACAGCTGGCGACAATCTCGCTGCTGATCAGGGGTCAGTGTGGCAGAGAGGCTGACACATCCACTGACTCATCTTGCTCTGTTGCAGACAGGAGGTCAGAAAGAGGCTCAGTATTCCCCTCCATTCCACCATCTGTCGCTAGGAGCATGCCCACTTCGGACCTTTCTAAGTGGGGCTTTAAGCGGTTAACATGCATGACCCGCAAGGGGGCCCTGGGAGACCGCAAGTTCACCAGATAGGTGACATCACTCTTGCGCTCCACCACCTCATTTAGACCGGTCCACCTGTCCTGGAGTGCACAAGCTCCACAGGGGCCATGACTTAAAATTTCTGTCCAGGCTGAAGCTCAATCAGAGTGGCATTCTGATCGTACCACCGCTTTATTTCCTCCTGGCTGGCTTCCAGATTCGCCTGAGCGAGATCTCTGAAACGCTGAGTTTGGTTCCTGAAGGCCAGCATGTAGCTATATACATCCTGGGGAGGTTTCCTGGGAGATAGCCTCCCTTGACCAAACTCAAAGGTCCTCTTACCGGGTGACCGTACAACAGCTGAAAGGGGCTGAACTCTAGAGACTTTAGTGGCACCTCAAGGTAGGCAAACAGAAGGCATGGCAAGAGGATGTCCCACTTATGCCTTGTTGGTTCCCAAAGACCCATGATCATGCCTTTAAGGGTCCGGTTGAACCTTTCAACCAGCCCATTACCATGTGGGCGGTAAGTAGTGGTTAACTTGTAGGTAACACCACACTCCTTCCACAGAGACTTCATATAAGTAGAAATGAAGTTTATACCATGGACAGACACCACTTCTCTGGAGAACCCTACACAGGAGAAGATCCCCATCAGTGCACGTCCCACCACGGGGGCCATCACTGTCCTGAGCGGAATAGCTTCTGGATACCGGGTAGCATGGTCCACCACGACCAGGATATACCTGTTGCCCATGGCTGTCTTGGGGTCCAGTGGCCCCACAATGTCAAGCCCCACCCGTTCAAAGGGGGTACTGACTACAGGGAAAGGTTGGAAAGGGGCCTTGTGCATCCTCTCACTCTTCCCACTTGCCTGGCCCACTTGCCTGGCAAGTTTGACAGGTCCCACAATGAGTATCTGAACTCTTCCGCATCTGGGGCCAATAAAAGTGGGAGACGAGCCTTTCAAAGGTCTTGTTCTGCCCCAGTTGACCAGCTAAAGGAACGTCATGAGCCAAACCCAGTAGGAAGGCTCTGAAGCGCTGGGGTACCACCGCACACGGGCTGACCCAAGCTCAGCAACCATAGGCTCGCTGTACAGGAGACCGTTCTCCCAGTAGATCCAGTCTGATCACCTGCTGCCTGCTTTGTGGCCTGTTGCCTGGTTTGTGGCCTGTTGCCTCAAACCCACAAGAGAGGGCACTTCTGATGCTCTTCACAAAATTCCTCCATGGAGGGACCCCCTTCTTGCTGCCAATGGGTCAACTCAACAAGGTTCCCCAGTTCACAAATTTGCTCCCCTGCAGGTTCCAGGACATCCCCCTCAAGGTCTGCCTCCTCCTGGACTGTGGGAACAATGTGGGCTGGTTCCCCACACACCCTACCTCTTCTCTTTAAGGCAGGTCCCTGGGCCATACTTTCAGGCTCCAGGGTCTCTTGAACATCCTTAGCTGCCATAGACCGAGTGGTCACACATGCAGACACAACATCTCTAAATGCGCCTTTCTTTCCACCTTAGCCCAAGGGGAGCTTTCTAAACCATTGCCTAACAGACAGTCAACAGGCATGGATGGCCTCACAGCTACTTGAAGAGTACCAGAAACTCCCCCCCCGACTCAAAGGGAACTTGAGCATCCTTGCAATGGCTCTCTGTGTTGTCAGCGGCAACAACTGGGAAGAATGCATTGGGGACTACCTGCTCTTCAGAGACCAAGTGACACTTGACGGCTGTCACACTTGCTCCTGTGTCTCTTAGAGCCTCTACTCTATGGCCATTGATGATCACCCACTGCCTGTATTTTTTGGTGTTAGAAGGCAGCTGAGTTTTAGGGACCATCTCAAAGTCTCCTAATGAGACAAGGGAAATTTCTGCGAGACCCCACCCACCTTGGGCACCCATCTCCTCCCCACCCAGGGCTACACTGGCCATCTGATGGGGTGGTGAACGGGGTGGCACATACTGACCCTTTTGAGGACACTGGGTATCATGCCAACGGTGTCCAACCGGTTTACACTGAAAGCAGGTAGCAGGCCCCCTATGAACAGGTTTACCTGTCGGGGGTCCTGACTTCTTCTCAGGGGGAGGCTGGGAACCCTTACCTTGGTTCCCTTGGGAATTACTTTGGGGACCTTTTTGGAACTCCCTCTGTTTACCCTTGTCCCCCCCCCACTCTTCTGCTGGGGACCCTACCCACCTTTGGCGGAGTCTCCCACAAGACCCTTGTGGACCCTGGTACTGACCCAGCGGTCCGCCTCTTCAGCAAGCTTTCTAGGATTAGTCAACTTGCTATCAATAAGGTGCCTGCATAGCTCTGGAAAACAATTAGCAGACAAGTGCTCCCTAGCAATCAAATCATAGAGCGCTTGAAAATTATCAACATTGCTACCCCTCACCCAACCATCCATAGCTCTGCAAAAGAAAGACGCATTCTACCCAAGTGGTTCCCTTCAGTTTCTTACAATTCCTGAACCTCTGTCTATAGAGCTCTGGAGTTAACCCATACCTTGTCATCAGTGCTTCCTTCATGTGGGCATAAGACATCCTATGAGTAAAGAGCAAGTCTAACAGAGTATCCCTACTTTCAGTTAAAAAGCGGACCCACAACCCCGCTCCCCAATCCTTCTAAGGGACCCGGTGGGCCAACATTGCTATCTCATAGGCTGCAAACCACTGCCCAATAGCTTCATTCTTGTGAAAATCTTTTATGACATCCTTGAGAATATGTACTTTGCCTTCTGAAGGCACAGATGGTGCGCTGCCACCAGAGGAATTGATTTCTAGGCCCTTTGCCTTGATCTCGAACTCCCTCAACATTCTCTCATGCTCTATTCTCATTCTCTCTCTTTCCAAAGACAACCTATTATTCTCGGTTTCCCTCGGACTCTCCATCTTAAGCTTAGCCAACTCCAGCTTCAGTGCCCTATTTCTCTCCCTGTCTTCCAATTGTCTGGGGGACAGGTCTGTGGAAGAGATGCTGCTGCCAGGTAGGGATTGCAACCCTCCCCTGGCTGGAAACTCTGGCCCATCAATTTCCCCATCTGCATCCCCAACTGGCTCCACCACAAGATCAGGGGCATTTCTTGCTTCTACCCAGGCACTCAGCGCCTTCTGGTAGTCTTCCTTTTTAGAAATGGGTGGTGTAGCAACTTTCAATTTCCTGCAGAGATACTTGAGCTGATTCACAGTGTAGGTTTCCAACCTCTCTTCCTCAAATTCAAGATCCATAGATGCAACAGATGCTGGTTTACTCATGGTAGTAAAAATTGGGAGTTTTCAGGAAAAACTAACAGTCCAAGGAAAAAGATTCTAAAAAAGTATGTGGTCACGTTTGGTCTGCACTCACTAGTAGTGTACACCAATCACTATATATGAAACACAAATGCAAAGTCCAAATCCTCGCCTCTGACCACCAATGTTAGCTCTGGGGGTCTCTAGTTGGCAATGGTATTCACCTTTGTCCAACTAGGGACCCTTACTTCTAAGTCAGGATAAGGGGATTGCACTCCTTAATAACCCCTGCTCACCCCCTTGGTAGCTTGGCACGAGCAGACACAAACAACAAAAATCCACAATACTACACTTAAGATTACTTAAAAGATGATTCAAGTTGCTTAGTTCAAGTTGATGGTAAATGCGACAAAGTTCTCAACAAAGTAAACAAAAGGCTCACAAAAGGGAAGCTGCGTCGGTTCCGTGACCCGGGGGAACGGTTGCATCCTGCCTCAAAGCTTGCGCAGAGTAGGGGACTCGTCGTGAGCCTTACCAGTGCGGAGATAATGCGGAGATTCTCGGCCTGCGGGCCCGGTGCGGAGAGCAAGATGGCGCCTTGATGCGATGCAACGATCCAGCTGCGATGCGAGAAGATGACGCCCTTGATGCGGCGATGCGATGAGGCCCTGGCAGCCTTGCGACGACTCTGTACTTTGGAGCCGCGACAGGCTCTGCAACAGGCTTCTCCGGTGATGCGATGGCGACTGTCACGATGGCATCACGCTTCTCCGGTGATGCGACAGCAGGCAGCTCCCTGGGGCACGCAAATGTCTGGAGTCAGAATTCCCAGCAAGGAAATTCAGGTGGGAGCTGGAGGTGAAGTCTTTTGTCCCTAAGACTTCAGCAGGAGGCAAGCACAGTGCAAGCCCTTGGAGAAAATTCTGTAGATGAAAGTCTTTACAAAGTTCCTTCTCCTTTCCCTTTGGCAATGAAGCAACCACTGCAGGCCAACTCAGCAAACACATTGGCAGAGGGGCAGTCCAAACTCCTGCAGCTTCCTTGGTTCTTCTCCTTGGCAGAAAGGTTTCTTGTCCAGAAGTGATCTAATTTCTTGGGATCAGGGTCCCAATATTTATACCTCAAAATCCTTTGTTCTCTAAAGGCAGAGAGGCCTCTGCCTAGTCCAAACCAGTTCCTGAGCACTTTGTTTACATGACTCTTCTTCCTTTCACTGTGCAGGGCAGAGACATCAGCTGCCCCACTGGAGGTGGAGCCAGCACAGGGGAGGGAAGATACAGCTCTGGAGCACTCTGTTGACATGATTCCTCCTCTCCTTTCACAGTGCAGGGCAGAGACATCAGACAAGCTACAGGAGGTGGAGCCAGCATTGTAGTGGGGAGGCCCAGCCCTATTCAGGTCCCAGGTGCAACTCCTCCCTCCCATCTAGATGCAGATCTCTCTATTCACCACCGGGCTGCCCCAGCCTGTCTCCTGGAATCCCCCAGCCCTGTCACACAAAAAACCCAGACAAGGAATACACAACCCAGCAGAGGCAGGCTCAAATGGTTAGGCAAGCAATACCTACTTTCTAAAAGTGGTATTTGCAAACACAGAATATTAAAATAAACTTTACTAAAAGATGTACTTTATTATTCTGAGTTCAGGCATACTAAATTCGAATTTCTACCATGTTCCCTGAGTCATTTAGGATTATAAGAATGTAATAATCTTAACTGCCCATTCTGGCCTATGAGAACAGGTAGCCTTCAATAGTGAAAAACGTAAATCGCTGTAATTCACTAGTAGAACATGCTACACACATCAGACCATATCCTACCTTATACTTACAATGCACCCTGCCCTTGGGCCTACCATAGGGGTGTCAAATATGAAGCAAAGAGAAGGTTGAGGGCCTGGCAAGTGGGTGCACTTGGCCAAGTCGACATGGCAGTGCTAGACTGCACACAGGCCGTGCAATGGCAGGCCTGAGACACACTTTGCAAGCTGCTTCTGTGGGTGGCACAACCAGTGCTGCAAGCCCACCAGCAACATTTGATTTACAAGTCCTGGGCACACATGGTGCACTGTACTAGGGGCTGTCAGATAAATCAAATAACCCAATCATGGAATAACCAATTAGTACATTAATTTAACATAGGGAGCACTTGCACTGTGGCACTGATTAGCAGTGGCACAGTGCCCAAAGAATAAATCCAGCAAAAACATATTAAAACAGAGGAGGCAATCCGTCAAAATGGAAGGGAGACTCACACCAATGATGCCAGGTCTAACAGCCAGGCTAACGCTTTGTGCGAGATGTCGTTTTTTAAAATGTTCTCCCAAGATGTCATGGGAGACAGTGTCGAAGGCAGCCAATAATCCAACAGAATCAGCACTGCAATTTGACCTTGATCTAGGGCAAATTTTTGTGTTTCCGTAGTATGTAGCAGCACTGTCTCTGTTGAATGACCGGACATAAATCCTGATTGCCTGGGGTGTAGAATGTTGGCTTGTAGGAGAAAGTCATTTAGTTGTGTGTTTACTAACTTCTCAGTTATTGTGCTTAAACATGAAGCAGAGAAATGGGTCTAAGATTGGAGAGAGTGGTTAGGTCCGGCAGGTGTTTTTTTTGAAGGGGTTTAACTGAGGCGATTTTCCAATTTTCGGGTACTATTACTTGCCTAAGAGAGGAATTTATGATTTGTTTAATAATTGGATTTATAATGTCGATGAGCGCATGTAGGATTTGGGGGGACAAGAGTCAAGAGGATAACCTGATTTACATGCGAGGATAGCTTGTCTTGACTTTTAGGGGAATTATCTTAAAACAGTTAAGCCTATGTCTTTTTTCCTGATCCAAATCAGCACTTTCTACGGGTAATATGTCGGTTGACTTAAAATCTTTTTTTAGGTCTTTGACCTTTTCATCAAAGTAATCAGCGATCTGGTCACATAGTTTTTGTGACAGAGGGATTTCGTGATCGAGCATCTTGGGGTGGGTAAAGGACTTTACAATTTTAAAGATTGTGTTTCTATCAGATGCTGCCTGCTTGATGAGATTGGTGTAATGGGCCTTCTTTTCTGATTTGATTTTTTGATGATTGTTTTTGAGAGTTGCTCTAAAAATACTAAGCTCTTCAGACTTATAGTTTATCCTCCATTTCCGTTCGAGTTGTCTACATTGGCCTTGTAGTTCTTTTAGCTGAGTTGTGTATCAGGGAGCAGAGTTTTTGCCAAGGAAAGCTCTACTAGGTGTGTCCACCGGCGCTAAACTATTGGCAAGTGTGGCCAACCAGTCATTAAAGATGTCCGTGTCTAGCAAAGGGTCCCCTGTTAGAGTGGGTTTGCCCAGTTCCACCATTGTATGCCGGTTCGGGTTCATTAGCATTTTATTCCATTTTTGTCTGGTGTATTGCATGTTTGGCCAGAGTCTTTCACCGGTTGTGTAGTGGTACATCTAATCCCAAAAGGGATAAACTTGTGGTAAGACCAAGTTATAGTTACCGGAGGGTCTACTAGGAGGTTGGTGGAATTGGTGCAAATTCCATCCAGGGTGTGCCCTGCGAGTGCGTCGGACCAGCTCTCAGCTGCTTAAGTCCTAGAGTTTCTATATTTTCTCTGAAGCTTTTTGCAGTTGGGGAGTCTGCTAATTCCAAATGCAGGGTAAAGTCTCCCAGTATAGTGAAGTTAGAGTACCTGACTATTAGGGTACTCAGGCCCGGACTGGCCATAGCGGGCACTGGGCAATCCCCCGGTGCGCCGCACGGGTGGGTGACGGTTTTAGGCCTCTGGGGGCCGTTTTTGTTACAGGGCCGTTTTTGCAGCATAGCTGCAAAATCGACCCTGTACCAAAATCGGCCGAAAACCGGCCCCAGCAAAGAGCTTGGCGGCACCCACAACCCTCCCCCCCCCCAGTGGGGTGGGCGGGCCGGCTGAGCACTTTGCCAGGGACGGTTGTGGTTTCCAGTCCGGCCCTGAGGGTACTAAAACTTTCTCCAAGGGTATCTAGAAACTTGAGACTAGTCCCCGTCAGCCGGTAGATCAAGGCTCCTGCGAATGACACCGAGCTATCTACTTGGAAACAGAAGCCCAAGCTTTCTGCCCCTTTGATCTTTGTGATGTCAAACGTGGAACATTTCAGTGTGTTCCTATGGATTATTGCTAGGCCCCCTCCTCTTTGTATAGGTCTATCTCTTCTGGATATAGTATATCCTGAAGGAAGGGCTTGTACAATATTGGGGTTGGACCTAGGGTGACCAACTTGCATGGGTGCAAATTCAGGACAGTGAGTGCAAAAATTCAGGGCAAAGGGTCAACATTCAGGACAAAAATTCAGGACAGAAGGTCAGAATTAAGGACAAAAATTCGGGACAAAGGGTACGTTTTGCATACACATCAGAGGAAGTTGCGCAATAGTGCTTAAGTAAATAGACAACCAACACAAGCACAAGTCAAAATAAGTTTATTTTAGGTTGGGAGAACCTTGCACTCACTGCATCTGTTGTGTATGCGAGTGAAACACACCTGCGTTTGAATACTCCTAAAAAAAGTGAAGAAAAAGATCACAGCTGAAGGCTTCTGAGATCTTACATACCCCCTCACCCACCTGGAAAAAAAACACCCAACCTGAAAAGCTGTCACTGGGCAGAGAGGCCCATTATTATTCTGTATGTGATAATTAGTCCAACATACAGAATAACAATGGGCCTGATAGCAGTCTGCGCCAGGTCGGGGAGGGGCTGCTGCAGGCCACAGATCACAGCAGAGCATGAAAAGCGTGGCTCAATGGTTAGAGCGGCAGACCCTGATGCAGAGGTCTGGCCCGGACCAGGGTTCAAGACTGCCTCGGCGGCTCTTGGACTCAATTTCCCCGGACCTGATAGTTCTCGCCTCGGTGCCTAGTCTAATCATGGGTCCCACTCTGTGACTCTAGGCAATAGCTTGCTTAATCTCCACAACGGTCCCAGCAGCGCTGTGGATGCCTGGCTTCACCTTGGGGTGCCCAGGAGAGGACATTTCACAGGAAAGCCAGGATGGGTTCCACAGCGGTATGAATACAGCGCTACGAGGCCTCGGATAGAAGTGCGCTATATAAATACTCTACATTTACATTTACAGCTGCCCCCTGCATTGAAAGTTACTGGCTGCTTGCAGGGGGCAGCTCACGCCAATGTCTGAAATTACGGACAAAAGGCGCCCGTGGAAGAAACCCTTACGGACAACGGACAAGAGGCCCAAATTACGGACAGTCCGTGAAATTTACGGACGGTTGGTCACCCTACCAAGTTGGACCAGTCTTTCAGCCATGTTTCTGTGATGAAGATAAAGAAAATCAATACTTCTGTTCAAGATCAGTAGGAAAGTCTGCTCGGTTTCATTCTACACAGTTATTTTCGTTTCTGAACTTCCCTCAGACACTGATCTGTGCAATTCACTGAGGTCAAACCAGTCCAATCACTTGTTCAATATGTAAAATGGAAGCGTAGGTTAGGTCCCATTTTCTAAGCATAATGAGGTACAACACTTACATGTGATAAGTGGACTCTGGGAAGGAACATGCACAACCTTTTACCCCTCAAACGCTGTCACAGTAATAGAATGTATTATTTCAAACTGAGTTGAGGTAATTTTCAAACTCTGCTCTCTGCTCTCTGACACCACCTGTCCCTTGCATTAATAAGAAAAAATACTTTTTGTTCTGTGTTGCAAGCAAGTCCTAACCTTCGCAGGCAGACATATTTACCCTCTCAGAAGGTGGTCCAGTTTCTTGGTGTCTGAGCTGAAGTGCATCTAACTAATTCTTTCATTTAATTAGCCCTCGGCATTATTCTGTCAGTCATGGCCACTGGAAATTGTGAAGTGTTGAGTCAAAGCAAAATGGCATTTAATTATACGGAATCCATTAGACCTTTGCTAGGACTCGCATTTCTAGTCTTTCTAATAGGAAAATAACAAATAGATGTGGAAAGTTCCTTAATATATTCAGAGCTCTAATTAGCAATCAAGCTACTGGTTCCTCATCCATGCAGAATTCAAGGCACGGAGCAATGGAACAGAGAAAAGGGAGATATTGAGAAATTCAATTATGTTTGTATTTACATTTGTTCAAAGCTGTACCAATGTAGAAACTGTTCCAATGAACCCTTTACCGCCAGTGACTGACAGAAAATAGAGTCAGCAAATCACTGACTGCAGAGGTAAAGATAGAGATCATGAATATTAATGAGGAGGATGTGCCAGGCATGCTGATGTCATGATCATGTGCAGATTTCTGAAACCTTTTACAAACCTCCCCGTATAAAGAACATTAATTTGGTAGCACAGTGCACGGTGTTTGACTTGCTCAGTCACTGTGATAGTTTTCCTTGAACTTCAGTCCTTTAAGAACAACTACGGGGAGCAGTGATAAGTGGGGGGACGAGGGGAGGGAGGCGATTGACTTCCAAACTACATTGCAGGTCAAAACTGGCTTTAATAGTCACTCATAATTAGATATCAGTGGTCTCTACAAGTCATAAAAAAGCCAACTTCTTGAGTAGCAGACCATGCAAAAGGCTTGGATTTAGGCTCGTACAAGACAGTGCTTAATTTGAGACGGTGGTTTCCGGTGCTCAGTACTGGCACTTAATTATCAACATTGGCATTGTGACAGTCTGCCACAAGGTGGCGCTGCCTATCTAATTTGGAGATGACCACAACAATAGTTAATTATTAATTCAATATGCATTGAAAATGACTATTGCCTGCCTCCCAAACCATTCTCCTAGCTTTGGGGGCCTGGAATAGTGCGAAATGTCACACTTGTAGGAGTGTGATGGTTAGTAGTTTTGTTGTTACTATCACTAGCAGAACAGGCAGGGACAATGTGTGATGCAAGCTGCAGTAGCATCCTGACGAGATCCCTGCATTTATCTTTGTTTTTTTAAAGAAATTAAGCACTGGTACAAGATGAAGCAAAATAAACAGAATTCTATAAACAGTGGGAAAATAAAATGTTGAAAAAAATAAGACCATCAAAATAGGCTAAAATATCCACAAAAATATACTCCCTTCAAGACCTGATCATATAGATGTGATCACTTTATTAAGCAACGCAAGCCAAAGAATCAAGAAAATGTAAATCTGGTCAAAATGAGATTACAATTGCCAAGAAAATATTATACTGTTGAGTCATCAGTTTTCAGAAAAGTAACTCCAGGTCAAAATGTTCAAACAAAATCACCTAGCAAGGAGGCCTACATGACTTGCCCAGTCAGACGACTGTATACACACTTAGAGCTAGATGGATGCATTGTTTTGGACATCAGATGCCTATGCTGTGCATAATGGCAGGTTTTGCATCTGCATATATCCAATTTGCAATGTACAAATCGACACTCTGAGTGGCAAATGTCTTTGTAACTCACAAAGTGAACGTTGTGACTCCATGTGAGTCACAAAGTAAGAGGGGTGGTTGTGCCCTCTTAAAGTTCTGAGGCAGTGGTTCTTAATATTTTGACTTCTGTGAACCCCCACAATCATTACTGAACCCCGGGCCCCGCACGGAATCATTATTGGAATCCGGGGACCCCCTCAGAGCCATGACTAGAAACTGATGATTATTTGAACCAAAATACAAAAATTATCCAGAAACAACCATTAATCAGACACACAAATGATTACATATTTTATTTTTAACTCACAAATAAATGTACAATTTTTTAATAAAAGAATTAATAGGAAGGTTGGAGCTTTTCTAATTGAATTGAGGCCACTCAATAATCCATATTATATACTGTGTGATGCAGTTGCACTGCTCCCACAAATCAATCTGAGTATACTAACTTCATTTCTAGCTTCCAATTTCAGATTATTTCACATTTACAGAATTTTTTTTAAATTTCAATTGTACATTTTGCTTTTTCATTTATCTATACTTTTTCTGGTAATATTTCATTTTCTAAGGAGTAGACTTTGCAGATCCCAGTTTAACCTCATGCGCGCTAGCGGAATTCCGCTCGTACGCTGAGGTTTTTAAAAGCGCATGTTACGTGACGAGCTGGGCTCGTCATCAGCGTGCGAGGAGGCTACGCCATGACGAGCCCAGCTCGTCATCAGCGTGGGAGGGGTTAAGAACCACTGCACTAAGGTAATGTGTTAGTGGTTTGAGACCAACTTGGTGAGAGAAAACATGGAACTGTACTGCATCTACAAAATCTTCCAATAAAATCTTTTGAGAGAAAAAAAAAACAAGTGGCAAAGGTAGTCTGTGGTGTGGACATGTTGAGAGATGGGATGGATTCAGTACAAAACTGGTAACTATAAAATGTACAGATGACTCCTGTAACTAAGTTAGCCACTGAACATAGATCTGTGATTTAGAAGTCTATTATGAAGTGGAGGCAGAAACGGATAATGTTGCGCCCAGTAGTATAAAATAGAGAAAAAACTTTGATAAACACAAAGCAGACGCAGACTAAGAACTACGAGAAACGTTTAGTATTACCGCCTCCATACCTTATCAGATCTATGTGAATGTTTTAAATATGCATGGTAGGAGAAATGGTTGGGCACATGGCTTGGTGAGCAAATGCTTGATAAACACTTTATCGAGCGCGGGGGCTAATAGTAGAGACTTTAGCCCTACTATAGCATTTTCAAGAAGCCACCACTGCGAGGTCAGGGCTGAAATCTTGGGTGAGCTTGCCCAGAAAGGACTAAACTAGATTCTGTGATCAGCCACAGCTTGTGGGGGACATTTGAGGTCGGTAACCCCCAACCGGGGTCTTGTGCGTCACTCCCACTAGCCGCTGCTTAGCTCTACATGTTTGAGGACAGTGCCTGGGGGTCCCTGCCCTCAAGGACCTTCCAGTTCAGTCCCGCCTACCACAGGCTCATTTTCCTGGTTATTTCATGTCAATTTTTAATGTATTCACTGTTGTTTGTGGCTGGCACATTGTGCTGCATTTTAGTGCTTTTATTTACTTTATATGATTAGTTGTGTTTCGGGCCACTTTGGTCCATTTCTGTGTAGGTTTCGACCTCGCCTGTTGCTGCCGTTTTTTTCCTGCTGGTTCCCACCCCTACCCCCATCTTCCTGACAGTTCGCCCAGGACTTTTCTATGAAGACCAATGGGAAGCCTCCAATGGGTACCTCTTGACCCATGGTCATGTATGCCACTCCCTCGGCCACTGCTTAGCTCCACAAGTTAGAGGACGACGACGCAGTCTCTGCCCTAGAGGACCTCCCGGCTTGGGCCCGCCTGCCGCAGGCTAATATTCCTGGTTATTTCTGGTTAATTTTAAATTTGCCGGTTTTTTGTGGCTCATTGTGGCGCATTTTAGTGCATTTACTTACTTTACTTCTTTAGCTTGTGGCTCAGGCCTCTTTGGTCCATTTCTGTGTAGGTGTTGGCCGCGCCCACTCCTGCTTTTTTTCCCTGCTGGTTTCTGTCCTCCCAGGAATACTTATGAAGTGCGCTGCGCAGCTGCCCCAAAGAAAAGCCCGCCTGAACCGCACCAGAAACCCTGGCCCTTCCACCATGTGCTTCTTTACCACCAAGGTTCTCCAGGACCACAGAACAACGGCTTCTATACATCCTCCCGTAAATGACCAAAGACCCCTTCACATGCCGCCATATCCATTTTTCCTGCAACACGGAGCCACAAGCCCACACCAGATCCATGCCTCTTCCACAAAGTAGACCACGGTCAATCTGGAACCGCTCCAATGCATCCTGCTCAACGCCTGCTCACTCTGCAAACATACCATGGAAATCTGGAACACTATCATCACCCTCTCCCCGGATGTTGGCTTCATCACAGAAATGTATCAGAAATGTGTCTCAACCCCTCCTCGTACACCATCACCACCACCTCTCCCGACAGATACGAGATGAATCATCAAGACTGCACCAGCAAACAAGGTTAGACATTGTCATCATCTTCAAGGAAACCATCCGATGCACCGTCACCAACGAAGACCCAACAACACTCATGGAACACCTCAACTTCTAACTACAGACCGATAAGAGGCACCCCTCTCTTACAGACCTCCAGGACCCGACCAGCTTTCTGTGATGCCATCTTCAATCTCTGCAACACCCTCTCAGACTACTTCCACAGCAAAATTGCTACCATCTACAACAACTTCGATCCCCAACCCTACCACTCCCGGCCTCAACAACCAGTGAACACCAGCAGAACGGTCACTACTCGGACCACTACAGCTAATCACGTTGTCCATCCACTCTGGGGCTCCCATCGACCCTTGCCCCCACCATTTCTTCAACCTCAGATCCAACATAATCAGTACAGAACTCACCAGCATCCTCACCACTGCCATCTCCACAGCAACCTTCCCTTAGAGATGGAAACACGCAAGAAAGCCTCAGCTGACCACAGCAATCTCAAACATTTCTGACCAATCTCCCTGCTCCCCTACCCAGCCACAATACTCACGAAAGCCATCATCAAACAGCTCAATGAATTCCAGGAACAAAACCACATACTCAACACCTCACAATCATGATTCCATGCCAACCACAGCACTTAGACCAGCGCGGATTGCTGCCACAGACATCAGGACTCCTCAACCATGGAGAAACTGTGGCCCTGTGTAACATGGGCTGGCCAACGGCTGGAGCAGCTGAGATACCCAAGATGGTGCCCGGCTGGGCGCCCTCCAAAACAACAGTGAGAGGTCTAGTCTCCCGGCACAGGGAAGGAGAGACGTCGCTGGAAGAACGGAGAGTCGACAGTTGGCCCAGCTGTGGGAAGCCGGTTGATTGCGGAGGGGCTGGGGAGGAAGAAAAGACAACAAGGAAGACAGAGGAAGGGAAGAGTGAAGCGACGGTGGGAGCCCGAGGACCAGAGGAGACCAGCGGGGAAACAGAGGAAGACAGAGTGACGTTGCAGAGGGAGAGTTCCCCACCGGATACCCTGCTAGTATCCGGTAGTTCCCTGTGGCAACAGGACACCGAGATACCCAACGCTACGGTCCAGGGGGGACCACAGCCCAGACAAGTGAAGTGGAGGGAAGGGCGGAGGAGGAGGTTGGCGGGAAAGGGCTTCTGGGGACTGTGGCAGAAGTAAGAGCACTTACCAGTGAATGTGTTAAACTGGTACACAGACCGCTTCACTTTGCCTGGCCTGGAACCAGTCTCTTTCATCCTTCACTAAACTCGGTGACTTAGGAATGTTGGTGATGGGAAGCACACTGTAGAGTATAGGTATACCAGATAGATAATAAAACATTCTAACAGGCCACGTGTTTTCTCCTAATTGGAAGACTGGTAATTCAAGGTTCACCCTAAGTGAGAGGGGTAAAACCATCACAGTGGTGTCAGAAGTGGGATACTATCATCTGAAACCCTACACAGACCCGTTCACTTTCCCTGCCCTGCAACCAGTCTCTTTCACCCCTCACTAAACTCGGTGACCTAGGAATGTTTGTGATGGGGAGCACACTGTTGAGTATAGGTATACCAGATAGACAGTGATAGTAGAGTCCTTTTCGGTTTGCCTTTTGGGGAGCACCGGCCCTGGTTGCAGTACTGAAGGATTAAAGCTTGAAGATGAAGGCCTTCCACCAAAAGACTATAATCCAGGACTGCGCAGTTCCTCCCTTTGTGTTGTGGTGCACTCAAACTGCCAGGACTTATTGAATAAATATCAAAAACAGGGACCCCCTGAAACTAGTTAGAGTTCCTAGGACAGGGTAACAGTACTTTCAATAGTAAAAATTCCTAGGCAACTCGTACCTGTCTAAATTCAGGTATAATATGTAACAAGCAATGCAACAGATGGAGTAGCCTCAATGTGAAGACAAACAAGAAAATTATGTTAAAAGAAGCTGTATATTATCATTTTATTAATACATATAAAATTCTAAAAAGAATTAATGTGCAAATCAATTACATTAAAACAATAAACAATACCTATCAATTGAGAACAATAAAAAAAATTATGTGTGCAAATAAAATATTGCAAGGGTATATAAACAGAAGAATCCGTTCGATAACAACCACACAATTAGAGATAAGTATGATGAACGTTCATCATACTTACCTCTACGTGTGTGGTTATCGTTGTAACGGCTTCTTTTAACATAATTTTCTTGTTAGTCTTCACATTGAGGCTACTCCATCTGTTGCATTGCTTGTTACATATTATACCTGAATTTAGACAGGTACCGAGTTGCCTAGGAATTTGTACTATTGAAAGTTATTGAATAAATATTCCTACATTGTGGTATTCTAACAGGCCACGTGTTTTCTCCTAATTGGATGACTGGTAATTCAAGGTTCACCCTAAGTGAGAGAGGGGTAAAACCATCACAGTGGTGTCAGAAGTGGGATACTATTATCTGAAACAAGATGATGCAACCTGTACCAGTGGAGGACATGATAACCCAATTAGCAGAAGGACAGAGACATTTAGAATTGGTGTTGGAGCAATAGAATCAAAATGCTCAAAAAGAAAGGGAATCTTTCCACTCTGCAATGAAGGAACAGGCAGTTCTCTTAACCATCAATCAGAAAGTACAAGATACAGCCATTCTGTGACTCTCAGATGCTTTCTCTAATGCCCGAGTACATCCTAATATACCCAGTAGTGTTTTGCAAAAGTTTCTGGAAAGGGAAGATCCAGATTTTCTTTACTAACTTTGAAAGGGTAGCTACCACCGCTACTTGGCCTTCTGAGCGATGGGGTCAATATATAGGGCAGTTACTATACGGGAAGCTACAGGCGGCCTACCAAGCTGCCAATCCAGCCGGAGTAACTCCCTATCAAGATATAAAGGAAGCCATTTTAGAAAGATTGGGATGTGACCAGGAGTATTACAGAACCCGATTTCGGAAGGAAAAATGGGTCACTGGAGATAATCCCAGAGCGTTGTTTCATCGGGTTAGAGACGTAGGGAACCGGTGGCTTCAACCTCATTCTTCCTCAATGGAAGAGGTCACTGAACAGATTTTCCTAGAACAATATCTGGAGGAATTACCTAACAACACAAGAGCATGGCTAAAACAACATCCCGGACTTACTACGCAGTCTGCTATTGAATTAGCTTGTGCTTATCATAGATCTCCTGACTTCAAGGCCCCAACAGGAAGAACCCCTATTATTTTCCCCAAACCTACCACGAGAACCTCCACATCGGGTGGGGAGAAACAAACCTTTTCTACTCCTAGACCAACTCCTAAACCGTTTCCAAAGGTTACTACACCAGCTCACATGGGACCCCAGTGTTTTAGGTGTGCAGAGTGGGGGGCACATATCGCGTAATTGTCCTTTAAACAATGACAGTGCAGAGCCATGGAGGTGGGTTGGTCACGAGGCAGAGTACTGGTAACCAGAGTCAGGGGAAAAAGGTACAAGAAGGCGATTAGACTCAACGGTCGACCTATTGAGGCTCTATTTGATACGGGATGTCATCAGAACGTGGTAGCCCCGGAATTAGTCCCATTAAGCTGCGAAGGAGAAACAGTCTTAGTTTCCTGTGTACATGGAGTCTTTAAGGAATATCCCTTAGCAGAGGTGTTGCTTGAGATAGACAGGTATCCTCAAGTAAGGAAAGTGGGGGTAGTCCAAACACTTCCAGAAAACATTCTTTTAGGTACCGACTTACCCCAGTTTCATGAGTACCTACTAGCAGTATCCGAACAAGATGCGGAGGTTGACTGGCTACAAGAAGCCCCTTTTTCTAGTGAAAGCATAACTAGCCCTAGAGATAGAGAAAGGAAGTCCAAAAATGAGAAAAGAAGAGACAAAGAGAGATACACGGCTGCTTGTCACTCTATTGCCTCATGTGGACTCTTCTCCAGAAAATGGAAATACTCCGGCTCGGAGTTTTTGTGGGGTCCAGAAAGACAGCAGCACCCTTACGAATGCCTGGAATCAAGTGCAGGAAGTCGACCCAGAGAAGGTAGGACCCTATTTTTTTTATTAAAAAAAGGACTGTTATACAGAGCAAGTGAGGGGCAGAGTGGTAAGATGGAGCAGTTACTAGTACCAATGGCTTTCAGGTAACAGGCCTTACAGTTAGCTCACAACCAAGCAGGTGGGGGTCACTACGGGCAGGAACTGACATTGAAGTATCTGCTAGAAAGATTCTATTGGCCAGGGGTATATCGAGAAACCACCAAGTTCTGTGCGGCCTGTCTTGAATGTCAGTTAGTCATTATTATTGATGTTCCATTTCAACGTGTAGGGATGGATCTAGTAGGAACCTTACTTCCCTCTGCTGGGGGACACCAATATATACTAGTTCTAGTAGACTATGACACACGGTACCCTGAAGCCATACCCCTCACTAGTATGACCACAATAGCAATCACCCAAGCCATGGTGTCTTTTTTCTCCAGAGTAGGTTTCCCTTTGGAACTACTGACAGATCAGGGAACTCCTTTCATGGCTAAGCTTATGAAAGAAGTCTGTAAGCTTTTAGGAGTTCGCCAAATTCGGACAGCAGTGTATCCAATCCAGAAGGATGGTCTGGTGGAGAGATACAATAAAACCATTAAAACTATCCTCAAGAAACTGATAGGGGATACAGGAAATGATTGGGACCTGGAAACTACCATTGGTTCTGTTTGAAATTCAAACACATGAGCAGAAGTCTATGGGATTCTCCCCTTTTGAGCTTCTGTTCGGAAGGAAGCCCCGCACCCTGTTAGACATGACAGCCGAACAGTGGATAGAGGAGGAAGACTAGGGAAAGCCCCTCCTGGGGTACATACAGACCTTAAAAAAAACGCTAGCTACACTATGGGACACTGTCCACCAGAATATGGACAAAGCCCAAACCAGACAGAAAGCACAGTATGACCGTACTAGCCACATGAGAGAATTGACTGTTGGGGCCAAGGTTTTAATACTTCTCCCCTCCTCTGACAAGAAATTGCTAGCTACATGGCAAGGACCATATACGGTGACTCAAAGTGACCCCTGTTTCCTATAGGATCACCGTTCCTCATACCAATAAGGTGGGACAGACTTATCACATTAACCTACTTAAGAAATGGGAAGAGGCCAATGCTATACCTCAAGACCAGAATGTAGTTCAAGCGATTTCTCACGTAACCATCCATAAAACCTTACACCTACCCCAGGGTCTCAGGGATAGTGGAAAAGGAGAACAGCCTGTAATGGGAACTAAACTATCTCTAGAACAAAAACAACAGTTAAAACAACTGTTAGAGCAGTAGCCAGACCACAATTCAGGCAGCCCTGGGCAGACATCTTTAGTAGCTCATGATATTGTCACTCAACCCCGGAAAGGTGGTTAACGTAAGACCCTATCGAATCCCTGAGGCCAGAAGAAAGGCAGTAGAACAAGAAATAGAAAAGATGCTTCAGGCAGGTATAATTGAACCCTCCAAGAGTAATTGTCCCTCTCTCATTGTGTTAGTGCCCTAACCGGATGGGAGCATTCGATTCTGCATAGATTTCAGGCAATTAAACACCCCCACTCCAAATTTGATAATTACCCTATGCCCAGAGTGGACGAACTGATAGAGAGGTTGGGGGAAGCTCGGGTCGCGTCCATCATTGATTTAACCAAAGGATATTGGCAAATCCCTCTGACAAACTCAGCTCAGGAAAAGACAGCCTTTTCAATAGCATCTGGGTTATACCACTTTAAAGTCATGTCCTTTAGACTCCATGGAGCCCTGGCTATTTTTCAAAGGCTTATGGACATCCTACTACGGGCACACCCAAAAAATGCTGTTGCTTATTTAGATATCATCGTAGTGCACAGCCCTTACTGGGAAACTCATTTGGAACACTGTAACCACATCGGTGCGGTACGATTTACCGCCCGGTGCTGACCCCTAATGGAAATGGGTGTGGTCATGACGGAACAGATCCGTCATGAGCACAGCTCAACCGATGCTCATGACGGAACCATTCGGTCATGAGCATTGAAGGGATTAGGAACTTCTTTGAGACGTTGGGTCAGGCTGGATTGACCATGAACCCAAAGAAGGCCACATTAGGCAGCCATCAAATAAAATATTTAGGGTATACTATAAGTGAGGGAACCCTTAAACCACAAATAAATAAGTTAGAGGAGTTTCAAAACATCCCTAGACCTACCACTAGAAAAGAAGTACAAGCCTTTTTCGGATTAGTGGGGTACTATAGGACATTTATCCCTCAACTATCAGACATGGCCAGCCCTCTTACTGATTTGCTAAGGCACAAACCATCTAGAGCCAAGATTGATTGAGGTCAGTCACAAGAAAATAATTTTGATGCCTTAAAGACTTTACTGTGCCATGCACCAGTACTGACTTTTCCTGACTACAAGAAGTCGTTTGTACTACACACCGACGCCTCCGATAGAGGGCTTGGATTCTCAAGGACTGCTTAAACCAGTGTTATTCTTGAGCCGAAAGCTATTCCAGGAGAGACCAGTTATGCTACAATGGAGAAAGAATGCCTCGCCATAAAGTGGGCCATGGAATCCTTACAATACTACTTGTTAGGGCGTACTTTCTTTTTGGTAACGGATCATGCCCCATTGACTTGGTTACCCACAAATAAGGATACCAATGCTAAAATCTTACGATGGTTCTTGGCCTTACAGCCATTTTCCTTTTAGACTCTACACATGCCTGAAAAATTACACGGAAATGTGGACTACCTATCCAGATTCCCTTCATCAGAATGGCCCGATCGTCCATCCCAAGAAGAGAGGCAATGTAAAATGGACTGGCCGACGGCCGGAGCAGCCGAGATATCCAAGATGGCGCCCGGCTGGGCACCCTCCGAAACAGTGAGCGGTCTAGTCTCCTGGCACAGGGAAGGAGAGACGTCGCGGGAAGAACAGAGTCGACAGTTGGCCCAGCTGTGGGAAACCGGGTGATTGCGCAGGGGCTAAGGTGGAAGAAAAGACAACGAGGAAGATGGAGGAAGAGAAGAGTGAAGCAACGGTGGGAGCCCGAGGACCAGAGGAGACCGGAGGGAGAACAGAGCGATGCCGCAGAGGGAGAGTTCCCCACCAGATACCGTGCTAGTATCCGACAGTTCCCTGAGGCAACAGGACACCAGGATACCCAACCCTATGGTCCAGGGGAACTGTAGCTCCAGGCAAGTGATGTGGAGGGAAGGGTGGAGGAGGATGTTGGCAGCAAAGGGCTTCTGGGGACAGTGGCAGAAGTAAGAGCACTTACCAGTGAAGGAGTGTTAAACCGTACACAGACCCATTCACTTTCCCCGCCCTGCAAACCAGTCTCTTTCATCCCTCACTAAACTCGGTGACCTAGGAATGTTGGTGATGGGGAGCACACTGTTGAGTATAGGTATACCAGATAGACAGTGATAGTAGAGTCCTTTTCTGTTTGCCTTTTGGGGAGCACCGGCCCTGGTTGCAGTACTGAAGGATTAAAGCTTGAGGAAGAAGACCTTCCAATAAAAGGCTATAGGCCAGGACTGCACAGTTCCTCCCTTTGTGTTGTGGTTGTGGTGCACTAAAACTGTCAGGACTGTTATTCACTAAATATTCCTACATTGTGGTATTCTAACAGGCCACATGTTTTCTCCTAATTGGAAGATTGGTAATTCAAAGTTCACCCTAAGTGAGAGAGGGGTAAAACCATCACACCCTGTTCCTCCTTGACCTCTATGCTGCGTTCAACACAGTCTCCCACCGCACCCTCATCAACAGACTCCACAACATCCGCATACAGCAAAACACCCTCAAGTGGATCGCCTCTTTCCTTACAGGATGCACAGAGAGCATCCGACTGCCTTCCTTCACCCAAGGATATCATATGCAGCGTACCCCAAGGGTCATCCCTCAGCCCCATCCTGATAAACATCTACTTGCTCTACCCCCCGCTCTCCCAGCAGACGTTGTCAGATCCAACGGATTTAAAATAATTTCCTGCGTAGACTACACTTAACTAATCCTGTTGCTCACCTAGGACTCCTCAAACATCAAAACCAACTTCTGAAACTCCATGCTCAATGTAGCCAAATGGATGAGACAACTACCTCAAACTCAACTCAAACAAAACAGAAGTACTGATCTTTTGGAAGAATACTTCCGCATGGGACCACAGCTGGTAGCTAGCGGGGCTTGAACCAACACCAACAGACCATGCACACAACTTTAGCATCATCCTCAACAGCCAATTGACCATGAAACTCCATGTCAATGCAGTCTCCTCCTTATTTCTAATTTCTGAGGAGGCCCTTGGTGTAGCACTTCATAGTCCCCTTGTACCGTAGACCTAAAAGGCAAAGCATAATGGGTTTATAACCAACGAGAAGAAAGAACAAGCTTTCACAAAATTCAATAGGAAATTGTATTAATCAGGACAGCCAGATGGTGGCTTGCCAAATAAATGAGGACAGGTTTATACATTTAAGAAATGTATTAAAGAACAGAGGGAGGGACAGGAGGTTAGTTTTCAGATGAGGAGACATTTCATTTCTATCTGGTCAGTGGGCCCTGGGACAAGCAGGTTGCAGTCTTTTACTAAATTTTTTAAGAAAAAATTGCAGGTATTAGATGTTAGCCCGACTAGCAACAGCATATAACTTTTTCTTTAGATTCTTCAGACAATTATCAGTACCTAGAACAGTGATGGAACCATTAGTTACTCTTTTATCCAAATATGTTGCATACCACCCCATATGTGAATCTTACTGGAACATAGCCTTACTGAATGCAGATCTTAACATTAATAATCAAAGTCCTGGCAATGATATTTATCACATATAATGCATCAGCTTTTCATCAATTGGTCCTTGATAACTTTGGTTTCAGATACGATGTTAAATTAATGATGCTCACTCCAATCTAATAACAATGTAATTAAGATTGTGGCAAAGCTGCCTCACGTTTCCACTGAATCTGTGCAATGGCTGTGAAACCTTTCACATAAATGGTAATGGAAATTATGTTAAAAAGGTCAATGCAAGGCAAAGCCCAATCAATTGCCTTTGGGCAATGTTAGACAGGGCATCCATGGCATGCTTTCCCCAGACATTTTGCCTTCAGACCTCCTGTTTTTGCGGACTCGTTTTTGCTGGCCTTAGGATTTTGTGCATTTTACCACTGCTGACATGTGGTAAAGTGTTTGTGCTCTTTCCCTAGAACAAGGTAACATTGGCTTATCCAAAATTGGCATATTTAATTCACTTATAAGTCCCTGGTAAAGTGCACTACACGTGCCCAGGGCCTGTAAATGAAATGCTACTAGTCGGCCTGCTGTACTTGTTTTGTCATGCACATAAGTACCACTTTAAGCATGTCTCAGTCCTGCCATTGTACAGCCTGTGTGCAGTTTTAAACCACCATGCCGGCTTGGAAATTTAAACCTCTTTCCAGGCCCAAACCTTCCTTTTAATACATGTAAATCACCCCTCAGGTAGTTCCTAGACAGCCCAGCCAGAGTGTGGAGTATTTATGAAGTGGGACATGTACATTAAGTTTTACATGCCCTAGTAGTAAAAAACTCCTAAATTCATTTTTAATACTGCAAGGCATATCTCTCCCATAGGATAACATTGGGATTACCTTACTAAATTTTAGAAGTGTAATTTCCAATTGGGAAGAGATAAGAACCTCTAAGTCTGGTGTCTCTGGAATCACTTTCTAAAATACCAAATTATGGTGAAGTAGTGTTTTAAATTTCAATTCTGAAAATGACATTTTTAGAAAGGTGCAAAAAAGAACAATTGATGGACAGAATGCAGATGATTGTCTTACATTAACCCCAGTACAGAGATCTGGGTCTAAATCCATTGTTTTTTGCTCCCCATGTCATTCCAGTTTGAACCCAGCCATATGCAAGTCAGTCTTGACCCTGCTCCCTTGGGGGACAGTCCAACCTGTACTACCAGGCCAGTTCCTCCCTGGTCTGAAAACAAGCATTTTAGGACCGGTTTTGGGGTTTCACCCCTCATCTGAACTGAGGTGACGAAGTGAGCTAAAGAACAATGATGGATTCAATCAATATCTGTGACTGGGAGTTAGTGTCTGAAAAGTTTCAGTGGTCCATCCATCATCTACTTGTGTTTGCTTTGTTCACTCTAAGTTGGCAGGGAACACCAAGACATGGGTCCCTTGCTCACTTTGCCACTGGATTCAAGCTAGCCTGGCTGATGAGGGGTGTTACCCTGAAACCGGTCCCAGGATGCCAGTTTCCGGTTCAGGGAAGACCTGGCTTGGCAGGTCGGGCTGAACTGTTCCCATGAGGCACAGGGTCAAGACTGATTTGCATATAGCTGGGTCTGAACTGAGATGGTGAAGTGAGCTAAAGAACAATGATGGATTAAACCAAAATCTGAGACTGGGGGTGAGTGTCTGAAAAGTTTCAGCACTCTGTCCATCGTCTCCCTGTGTTTGCATTTTTAGAAAGGTGTAATTTTCTGACTTTAGCCATTTGGTGATTCCAGCCTGTCTCTGATCACATGTCTAGGGTGGGTGACAGTTGGGCTTTGTGTATTTCTCCTAGACAGCAACACACTATGGGAGCATAGGTGGGATGTGAAGAGCCACTCTGTCAGGATGGGACGGTGGAGCAGGGCATAGCCTCACTTACACCTGAATAGGCTGTGTCCTGTCCAAACACAAAAGGCTGCATACCCCCTGTAGCGAGTCTGGAGCCAGTGCAGGAAAAGCAGGGACTCTGTGCATGTCAAAGGCAGGTCTTTGATGTCTCATCACTTCAAAGGCACAACTGGGTATAAGTACTGGACCTCTAATATCACAACATCAGTACACCTCTGGACACTCTGCCAGGAAGGACTGCTGTGCTGTCGGAAGGACTGCCAATCTAGTGGACTGCTGGTCTGAAGGAGCTGCTGCCTAGCTCTGCTGACCTGCTGGCTTCTTGCCTGGAGAGGAAGAACTGGAGCAGGAACGCATTTTGAACCCAGGACTACAGAGGGGCTCAAAGGGCTAGTCTACTGGCCTCTTGATCTGAGCCGCAGGAATATAACCGGATCCCCACAGCTCCAGGACTTGTCTTCTAAGAGTTCCTGAACCCCCACACCCCAAAAGGTGACTCTACGGGTTCTTAAGGCCTTGGATGGATCTAATGCTCTTGAGATCACCCTTTTGGGTTCTTTGTGAATGGCCCCATTTGCACCGGAGCTATGCTGCTTACCTGACGAATCAGTTCGAGCCACCACAAGTCGGTCTCTTCCACCAGAGTGGATAGCAACAGTGAGGCTCCAGCCTGTCCATCCACGCTGCCTGGCCTACTCGTCAGTCTCCGTCGACCACCGCCAGTGACGCTCTCTTGCTCCCGGCAAATTTCTCCCTTGGGAATGGGACTATGGGCACAATGCTTGAGAAGGTAAAACTTCAGTGGGACTTGCCTCAAACTGTATCAGACCCATGCTCCATTGCGGTCGGCCTAAACATTTGGATTTGACCCGGTCCAGCGCAACCAGATAACCCTGGTTGGTGCTTTATGCTTTTCAGTGCTAATTTACTGTTTATGCTTTACAAATACATTGTATTTTTGTTGTTTTAGTCTTATTTCATGTATAAAATTACGCCCTATTTTTCAAACGTGGCGAGGTGTCTTTTTGTGGGTTTTCCCTGTGTTGCTGTTTGAAGTGTTGAACAAATACTTTACAGGTTGCCTCACTTCTCTGAGCCAAGCTACCAGAGGTGAGTACAGGTTAATTTAGTGTGTGTTTGTAACTTACCCTAACTAGGTTTGTGGTTGCTGTTTGACTGAGACTCACACCAGAGTCAACCAACAACCCAATTTCTCTCAGACAGCATTACTCTGAAGGAGATCAGGTCATCAATTCCAGGTGCTATTTTGGGGCTAGAACACTCGAGCAAAATATCAAGCCTTAAATTTCTACCACCAGATCAATGGTGCTAAACCGCACAGCTTCAGATGACCACAAGATGGATACACGTCCCAGCTTTACATGCCAATGGTTTGTATGACATTTAGGCATAAATATTTCAGAAAATTGACCATTTTATATAAGTTGAACTATCTGACAACTGTCGGAAAGTAATAGAAGGGCTCCAAAGCAATCTGATGAAATGTGATTATATGAATCCTCATGTATTGGTTACATTTTCTCTCTATGTGTTAACTGATTCCTCTCAATTTGATGCTTTTCCACTTCCAAACTTCTGGAAATATTGCTTTAATTAACCCCTTCACTGCGGCGGCAATTCCGCCGCAGTGCTAGGGGGTGGGGGGGGGGGGGGGTCGCACGGCTCACCTGCGCTTGTGACGGAACTGCTCCGTCACGCGCCTCGGGTGAGCTGTGCTAGTGACGGAACCGCTAGTGACGGAACGGTTCCGTCACGAACGCGCCCGCTCAATAGAACGCGCCGCGCAGGCGCGAAATCAGCGCCGCGCAGGCGCGTCGAGCGGGCCGTGACGGAACCGTTCCGTCACTAGCACAGCTCACCCGAGGCGCGTGACGGAACGGTTCCGTCACAAGCACCGAAGGGGTTAAATGTTTTGCACATCTAACGACATTAATCGACAACACATAATTGTATTTATAATGAATTTTTAATTTTCTCTTAAGTGCCTATGCAGGACTGCAGAAGAAGACAACTTAAGAGACTATTTTGATTGCTCCGGGGTCCACGCACATGGGCGAGACTATTCACAGTTTATGGCTATACGCAGAGATCCCCTACTACAGAATTGATAAAACCGTTCAATCACAGTAGACTGCAAATGCATGCCTAAAAGATGTTTAACACTGCAGGTCTGAGCCTGCAAATAAACGCAAGCCTGGTATACTACCCCACAGACTAACTGAAGTACACCTGATTAAAATTGCTTTAATTGAAAATCATAAACAGTGAACTCGCAATGTGCTGGCTTGCAACAAGTAGCAAAAGATTCTATAGGGGTAAATTGAAAGGGTTAAATATGGACGACAGCAAACTCTGGCTTGTGGGAGTCTATGAAAATCCCATACAGGTGTGTAGTTATCAATAGTGCAGCAAGTGCAGTGGCACCAAGGCCCTTCGCACCCCTATTACGTCTGTATTCAAGTACCCAAATATGGCGTTTTCTGCCTTACGTTGCACCTTCAGGATAGCAGAGGATTTCGTGGAAGATGGGAGGGCAGAATTACTTTTCTGTCTCCAGTCCAAGAATATCTGGGGAGAGTGCAACTTTCCCCAAAATATTCCCAAAAGATTCGAGGAAGCTTATCTACTAGTCTAACTGCAGCCCTTAACTATTTTGAGAAAGGTTATGAATTCCATAAGTACTGTAAAAAAATGATGAAAGTTATAGTTGAGCATTCCTGGTAAGTGCTGTAGGCACAGCTGAAGGCAATAAAAAAGGGAACCGTTTTCCTTGCTTGCACTGCTGCGTACAATAGTACAGTTTCTGCGTCACTCTTCCCATAAAGAAGCATGTGAATGGAATCAGGTTTACCATTTGTCACTCATGATCATTCCGCACTTTGTCCACTAGAGGACACCATTGGATCACGTACAGAGGAGTGAGATTTTTTTTAAATTTAATTTAAAAGTCATGGTAAAAAATATATTTTTTTCCTTGTGTACGAAATAGATCAGGTTAAAGTGACGGTGAGAACAGGATAGAAAGGAGATGGCATGGATACGCTGTGATTAGTGTTAACCTGTTTCTAACACTTGCTGTCTCCATTTCCGCCTGCTTTGAAGTTATGTTTGCCGCTCCTTAGGGGTCTAGTTATTGAATGGGCAGCAGGTGCTGTGGTACCCCATTAGCTGTGTGCCCGGCCGACCCAGGAAACTACAGAAAGTGTGTCAAAGGGTTTATTAGTTATTTATGTGTTTTTGGAAAGCACAGCAAGCAGTTCTGCAGTTGATTCAGTGGGCTTTCTCCACTAGGTTCCAAACATTAAAAAAAGTTCTATTTTTCCATCCGTGCATTGTTAACAATCACAATCAGGCATTGAAGAATGTTCCTTTTGTTTGTTGAGGTTTGCTGCTTCGGTTTTGAGACTTATTGTGACATTAATGCCAGCTGACCCCATAAGCAAGCTCATCAGGAAAGATGAGGGTAAATGGATGGCTTTTTCAGGGTTTAATTGCCTTTGGAAACATAATTTGGCGTGAATAAATCTGAAATCTAAAAACATTGGAAACCGAAACCTCAGGGAAAGGAGACTATCCTTTATCACGCAGTCTTTACCACAAAATTATTTTTTTACCACACCTATGTCTTTACTATTTACACGCATAATAGTAAGTATTGGCAAGTATTTTTTAAATGTATTTTGAATATATCTGTCTATATTTATTTGAAATATAAGTATATATATTTATATATACATTTTTAGGAGCAAGATATGAGGGATATAGGCTTAACGGGTAGGGACGTAGATTAATACTAAGGTATCAACTATAATACCAGAGTATTAAATACGTAATATGTTTAAAAATGGTTTAGTATTTTTGAAATAACTTATGCAAATTAATTTTAAAATATGCAAATAATGTTTTAGTAGTGGGGTGTATGGGACGTAGTGGTAATGGGTGGCGAAGTGTATTAATACTCGAATATCAAATATGATACCAGAATATTAATACAAATATTTATTGTAAATATATTTTATATGATCTATATTTTTAAACTGAATACTTATAAAAGGAATCCTATAATTTAAAAAAATAGTACAACAGGAATCGTATTTAAAAAAAGAATATAGAGTATAACAAGATGTATAATATTTAAATTAAGTTCTAAAAAAAGACAACTTTAATAGTAAAACATTTTTTTCAAGATCAAAGTAATTACAAAAATATTAACACAATTAACAAAATAAAATCTTTCGAAAATCTAAAAATTTTTTTAAAATTAAGATAGAACACTTATTTTCATATTTAAAATATTATTCAACAGTTTTCCATTGCCTCTAATGGAAGAAATTGCTATTTTTTAGTTTTTACTTTGCCAGTTTCACGTAAAAGATTCAGCATCTGTTTCTACAAACAGAGCATCGCATTCAGGATCAGAACTAAGTATGAGCTGCGGTCAGGTAAAAACAATACAATTTACTTTTAACAAAAAGATATTTCAGTTCCCTAAACTGTCTTTTATGAGTGAGGCAGTATGTTACAGAGTATTGTATTCATCGTACTGCACATTCTTTCTCCTATGGTTGGGCATTATTTGGACTTTTACAGACAGGAAACTCCGTCAGCAATGAGGCAGCTATCCCATCTGCCATATTACTAGTACATTATAGCGGATGGGAATTGCAATCACCATTTCTTGATGGCTTATTTCGGCCTCCACACTATAAGACCCTTTGTCTTGAACCTTTTCTATATGAACACGTTAGCATGCAAGATTGAATGGACCTCACACTTCAAAAGTATTAAATCTCATCTTTGTTTTCTTTTCAACTTTTTTTTTTTTGTTTGTACTTTTAATTAATAACCTGGATTTCCACCATGCTCTCTCATCTTAAACCTTTTTGTCATTTCCTTTTTAGCTTTTTTTAATTCTACCTTTCTGTTCCTGTGATGTGGGAAGGATAACTACGTGTACTATTTCTCTTCTTATTTTCACCAGGTTTCTCACCATCTCCTTTGGCTTGTTTTGGTTACTATGGTTTCCTTTTTAGGTCTCGCCTGATCCAGCACATGCGCTAGTCTGGCCGAGACATTTAGTAGCTGCTTTGAAGAGTGCTACCAAAGCGGCCACCAGCTTACTGTAACGCGCGCATCCCTAGCGTGCTGTAGCGCGTCATCGCGATCACTTTCGCTTTCAGAGTGATCGCAATGACTATCACGGCTGCGCGGCGTTCAGTTTACTGCTGCCCGTCCAATGCTTGTCTACTTACCGGCTCCCGACCACCTGGGCTGTTGCGGGGATTACCATCTAAATCCTGCAGCCGCACGGGGGGCTGAATATGCGGACAAGGAAGCGATACTCACACTGCAGATATGCATAGAGGTGCATCTCCTTACACCCCGAGGTCCGGTTGAGGGTCGCACACGAATCATGCAGGTACGCTGCAATATTAATTGTAGGCCACAGCAGACTTTCAAGTTCATGCGGGCGGTTTCTTTGGAGACTGCTCACTTTTCCCTGATGCGTTATCTACAACTGGCACTAGGTGACACTGTAGCCACTGCTTTCGACCAGCCGGGATGCTGTGGAGGAATTCTCCTCTTCCTCTGCTGCAGTCTCTTTTCACTCACAGGCTAGGCAGGGGCGGGACCTGCATATGAGGGCTCAAAACTGAGGCAAAACGTCTCCTTTCAACTTTGGGCAAGGCGCAGTGTTTCAGTAGTGGCAGCGGATAGGTGGCACTTCAGCTACCATTCCTCTCAGACCTTCCTGAAGCTGCGGGCCTTTTCATCTCATGCGGGCGCTGTGGGCATTCAGCTCATGCAGTTTCACTTTAAGCGCAGGTACTGACCCAGTCTTACGGTTGGCTGGGCGGGTCGCTTTACCAGCAGTCACTTGCATTGCCATAGTGCTGTGTAGCAAGCAGCTGCTCTGTGGCGCTACACACGCCTCCCTTGGCAGGCCAAGAAAGGCTCTCCAATGATGCGGGCAGTGCCCTATTATGCGTGGACAGTCCTTATTGCTGCACTTCCATCACCTGTGGGGCACCACTTAGTACACTATATTCCAGGCGGCACTTTCTCGCCCTGCTTCTGGCTTGGCTGTCCCATTTCACTTCACCAGTCCAGGGGCACTGTAGGCACTCTAGAAATAGCAGAGGGGACGCTTCATCTTCTCATTGCCCACACAGTCACAGCAGGTGCAGGGCGCCGCCTCTTGCGTTGCAGTTTGGCAGTCTGCGTGCGCCTCAAGCCCAGTGTTGGCCGCGACGCTTCACCTCTTTTTCTCTCACAGGCCAATCATGTACAGGCTCACGCTATGCAGCTGCAGGGGTATGCATTACAGGCAACCGGTTCGGTGTGCCTCGGGCTGCATTTCCTCTCAAGGCACGACAGAGCTGCAGCCGGCATACACGCGGGGTCAGATCTGCGCGTCGCCAATGTAAAGTAGTGGGCTCTAGGCCCACATACTTGGAAGTAGGGCACACAAACACAGTGGTATGTGGTACTGGCCCAGGGCACCTGTGCCTGGCCTCTTATTAGCAGGATCACCTGACCGGTGATGCCTGTGGTGGGTGGGTGTATAGAGTAGGTAAAAGCATAATCCTGAACACTAGAACATGTCCAGCAGGACACTACAGGTTTGACAGCAGCGCACTCCAATAATGGTGCAGTAGGGCCCGCCAGTTCGGGCCACACCTACAGGTGGCAATCGGGCCGGGGGCTGGGCAAGGCAGCACCATCTAACACCGCCAGCAGGCCGAGTCTACCCCCTCCTAGGCCCATGTCAGGTCCTGAGGCCATCATCAGGAGTCTTGGGCTCACATCCGCAGCCCCTTCTACCATCCCCCTCCGAAGGAGGTGTCCCCTACCAGTTCCCCCCCCCCCCCCTCCCATTTTATGGACCGGAGGAGATAGCAGCAGCCTGGATTGATTTGGCGGACTCGTTTTGGAGCTCCTCTACCACATGTCCTTGATTTCGAGGGGTTGGCAACGCCCCCTCGTGACGATGGCAATCCATACTGCTATAGCACTGATCACTTTGGCAACACCTGCCTTTATGCAAGGTGTGCTGTCACTACATTGTGCATTCTCAACACTTTTAATACTACCAAGCGCTACAACTCTAGAACAATACAGATACATAATTGGTGGTGGACTTGGCTGGCATACTAATATTTTCAATGATTTTTACACTGCGGATTGGACAAGGATGAGACTAACAGAGGAGACAAAAAGCGGTCTCAAATGATAATGGGAAGAGGAGTCAGGAAAGTGTTTTCACCCTGATCCTGTTAGCAATTTGGTGCAGACCATGGGAGGTGCTGGCACTCTACTGATGACATGTTGATTTGGACCATATATGAGTTGGATTACAGCATGGAACATTCCAAGACTATTTCAAAATAATTTTTTATTTAGAGTCCTCTTGGAAAAGGCTCATATTGTCTCTTTTTGTAAGATTAAGCCCAGCCCTTGCTGTCACCAAGCAGGGAAGCGCTTACGGACGAACAACTGTCTCGTTCTATGTATCGATTATCATTTAACCTGGAACGTGCTGTTTGGCACTCAAAATTTCAGTGTTAGGTACACTAATATTGCTATCCGGTGCTTATGTTATAAGGATGGGACACTTACTATGAAAGTGGTAAAACAGGTTTTCCTTGCAAAAATACACCCAATGTTAAATTATGGCGCTACCTGTGTGGTTCTGGGATGCAAATACTAATGTGAAGTCCCTAGAAAAGTATTTGTGGAACAATTTCCTAGGGCTTAGTCAATCTGTCCCGGTAGAGACAATTAGGCAAGAAATCAAAATCTTGTCTCTGTGCGGTGGCACTACTCTAAAGTTGGAATTGGCATAGCCAAAAGGTCTCGCCTTTGGGACCTTATAAATGTTTAGCCATGCAACAGTTGATGTTGTTGCACCAAGGATATTGTGCTGCATAACTAAATACTTATAAGGTCCCAAAAGCGAGACCTATTGGCTATGCCATTGCTTGTTTTCCTTATGGGGAGAATCTCATCTACCTCTCATGATCACTCAAATCTCTTATTTTTCCCTGTTGCTTTAAATTTTCTTGATCCATTTCTCCATTTTCTTGATGCTTTCCTTATTTTCCCCATTGTAGAATTATTTTGTCAGACATTTTGAATTTCTCTTCCAAAGTGTTGAATTGAGAACTGAAGCTCGGAATTTTGGGGTAGTACCATCACAGATTACTGGGAGGTGCTCAGTGTGCTGCAACATCTGTCAGGTATGTCAAGGTCCAGCTGCACAAAGCATTATATGCTGTACTTAGATGCTTCACCTACAACCTTTAACGTAAGTGAAGTGCTTTCAAGGCGTGGGTTAATTGTGCTGAGTGATCGCCAACTAACAGAAAATATGGAGGACACAGAGGTTTCAAATTGCAATTAATTCTAATGTGGAAAATAGTTTTTGCGTTCAACCTCTTATAACTTTTTCAAATGCCAGTAACTCATTCGGGTTGTGCTGCGCGGTTTTGATACAAAGAATTAGAGCCTATTTTAGAGGAAGGTGGTAACGGAACATCTGCCAAAATCAGATGTCCTGAGGCCCTTCCTTTCAGATCCGCCTATTTCTTAGCGTAGGTAAACGCACCCTTTTCCTGATGGCAAATTTGATGCTGGCAAAACATTGTGAACAATGGCATGACCGAGGCATTGTTTTTTATTGCGGAGCACATATATCGTTCTCAGTGACTTCACTCGTTGGAAACTCAAAAATGTTCAGTTGCCTCCAAGTCATTGATCAGTGGATGACATGGGGCCATCTCAAATTGAATGTGTCGAAAACTGAAATACCTGTGGGGATGGGAAAAATCATGACCGACAATCTGCCTGGCCTGACTATCTGGGACCACCGCCTAAAGTATCCAAGGAAGTAAGAAACCTTGGAAATACTATGGATTCTAAGTTATCGATGAATGGCCAAGTGGATAAGTTAGCAAGGTCAAGCTTCAATACAATGAAAACTCTGTGATGCATCTTACCCCAACTACGATTTCCACAGAAGGTCCAAGCCACTATCTCTTTTACCTTCTAAACTTTTTTAGGCCAATCACCGCTACCATGGATCACCTCTGTCAACGATGAAGAGTGCAACAAATCCAAAACTCTGCAGCCAGGCTATTCTTAAACATAAAGCCATAAGCCATAAGCCCACGCCTCCCTTGCCTTAAGGCCCCATCATTGGTTACTGGTTGCCAGAAGATCCACTTCCAAGATGTTTTGCATCACCCATAAAGCAATTTACTAAACAGGACCACTTTTCATCAGAAAGAAAATCATAACATACATAAAACAAAGAAATCTCTGCTCCATATTGGCACCTGCCTCAAAAAAGAACATCTATTATTTACTTTTTGGGCTATAGAGATCAGCCCTAGGACTTGTCTGCTTCCGCTTAGGGACTTTTTTCTGTTCAACTGCCTCTATTTAACTGTTTTGATAGAAAGCAACCAGTAGAGGTAAGTAAAATACCAGAATTGCTTTCAGTTTAGGGACTTTTTTTTAAATACTTTTCTGGCAACTGTCTCGATTTAACTTTCTTGATAGAAAACGACCATAATGACTTCAGCATTCTCTAGATTACAGTCCATAGAAATGGTCTTCCACGAGCACCCGTAGACAATATTTTTTTCAAATCTTGTATTTTCAGTGATATGACCACCGAAGGCACTGATTTTGTATGAAAAACAGAGCTGTGGACTATGCTATTTCCCACAGAAAGGCAATATTTCTCTCCCTGTATTCCCATACATGGCGTAGCACGCAGTTTGGTGCTTACTTTACCTCCATGTTAAAGAACAGTAGATGCTTCAGCACCCAGGAAAATGTGCCGCACAGCTAAATACATATAAGGCTCCAAAGGAGAGACCGTGGTATTGCAAATGCTTGTTTAGGTCGAGCCTAAGCAGCTCATGTGCTGCTGCTCCAGGGGCTTTGACCACGCCCATCACTTTTCATTGGTTCCTTTTGGTGCTGTTCATAGATCGGTCCTTTTCATAGGTGCAACGGTTTTATTTCTCCCGCCTTGTGGTGTTTGTTCCCTCCCATACAAAGTGCCCCTTTTACATGTGGCAGTCCTCTTCTCTGCATTTATGTGGTTTGCGCTGCACTATTTTTCCCTTGGCTCTTCACACATTGGATCTATTTATTTTCTATGGCAACATTGTTTTGTTTTTTTTCCAGTGCAGCACGCCGCGGTTCATCTTTAAGTATGGTGGCTGCGGGTCTCTTTGTTCTGCACGACTCGCTTACCTCTATTAAATTACTTTCCTAACATTTTTGCAGCTGTGAGTGGTGGCTGCTGTTAAACAGCCCGTCACGTTTCTGCTGTGCACAGGAAAGTCACAAATACTCCAGGAGCTGTGATCGAAAAGTGTGGTAGCCGCAGTAGTAAAAGAGTGGCGTACTTTCTGCAGGCCATTAACTAAGCTGGTTCGTTCTAGTCTTAATAGTTAACATTTACACAGGTGCTATGGATTGCCATCTGCAGCTTGTGCAACATAAAACACCACATGACGCAAACCATACCAGTACAAAGAAAATATTTTTGGGTGGTAGTGTTTACCTAGAGGCATGGGTGAAGTAACATGAGTGCAATTTTGTAAACTCACTGGTAATAAGAAAAGGCAGTTTCTGGCAACCCCTTCTTCCTTATAGAAGCGAATGCCCTCTTTCAAGGCCACACATTACCCCATTTCTGCAGGTCATAGTTTTTATCTTGGTCTGTACAAAGTAACCCTTATTCATTGCATTTCAGTGGAGGCGTGCAAACCTGTACATAATGCGGCTCTTTCTTTGGTTTTGTTAAGTTGAGCCTGGGTGACTAATTCCTTCACAAGCTCTCACATGGTCTCCATTGACTGGTCTCCTAAATAAATCTCTTTTGGAGGCCAACTTTCCCTTACTATGGAAAGCGGCACAAATCAGGCCAATGTTGAAGAAACCCTCGGCCGATCCCAACATCCTTTTAAATTACCGACCGATCTCACTGCTCCCGTATTTCGGTAAAATACTGGAATCTCATGTTAACCAGCAATTGGTAATCCATTTGGAAAAGCAAGAGCTTTTAGACCCCTCTTAATAGGGGTTTCATGCATTGCATAGCACCGAGACAGCGTTGGTTGAGGTTGTGGACAATATTAGGCTGGCCTCAGACAAACACCAATAAAGTATTCTTGTCCTGCTTGACTTGTCGGCGGCATTTGACACCATCTCCCATTCTATTTTAATTCAACAGTTGTGGGAGATTGGTGCCAGAGGAACCACCTTAAAATGGTTCACAAGCTATTTATCTGTTCGCACAACAGCAGTCCAAATTGGCAAAAATATAGCAAGTGAAAGGCCTGTTAAGACGGGTGATCCGCATGGCTCCGTTTTAAGCCCTATGCTTTTTAATGTCTATAGGACACCCCTTGCTAGAGTGATTAGAACCTTTGGCTTTGAAGTTCTTTCCTACGCCGACGATACCCAGATTCTGGTTACTTTGGGTACTGATCCAAATGAGAAGACTGCATTTTAGAAACTGCATGATTGAGGTTGAGAAATGGATGAGCACTAACCATCTGCAGCTCAACGGCAGTAAATCTGAAATCTTGCTCTTTGGTAAAGCTGCAGAATATTGGCACAGGTTTGGTGGCCTACGAACCTGGGCAGCTGTCCAATTCCTAAGGAAGCAGTACGGAATCTGGGTTTTCACATAGACAATAAATTGTCCATGATGAACCAAATAAATCACATCGTGGGCACCGGTTTCGGACTTATGCGTAGCCTCGGTATAGTTTTTAAGTGGATTCCTGCTGAAGCTCGGAAGCCCTTAGTCCAGAGTTTAATCATTAATAGAATGGACTACGGGAATGCTCTCCTACTAGCCATAAATGAACATCATCTAAATAGATTACAGGTTCTTCAGAACAGCAGCCCGGCTGGTTTTGAACCTACCACGAAGATTCCCATTGGCCCCATGTTTAAGGAGCCTTCATTGTCTTCCAGTAAAAAAACACATATGCTTTCAAACGCTCTGCCTAGTCCACAAACATGTACGGAAAGGGTCCAAAATATTGGTCTCAAAAGCTAATATGGTACATGCCTCTAAGAGAACTCCGATCTAGTGCTGAGTCCCTGCTTACTCCTCTCAGAGTATACACCACAAGAAATGGTGGTTGCTCTTTTTCTTTCCTTGCTCCTGCCTTGTGGAATAAAATGCCCATTAATCTCCATGCCATTTCCGAACACCGCTGTTTCCGCAAGAAGTTGAAGACCTGGCTTTTTGCTAACTAGTCTTCCTTTCTCTTGTCAGAGCCGTCTGCAAGCGCCATGAGACTCTTTGGACGTGATATGTGCGCGATACAAATGTTTTGACTTGACATGGACTCAGGCCCACATGGCGTTTGACGGCCAATAGCAACCACCGCTTCTGCTTGTCATGTCTGGATTTTCACCCTGCATTCAATGTCTCCAGCCTTACATTTGCTTCATTCACTCTTATTGCTACCCTGGTTTTTGTGTAGAGTATTTGGAGGTTGTTTCACAAGTTAATTTCAATATCCACGCCAATAAATTGGTCTGCTATTAAGCTTGTAGCCCCTTTATTCAGCCATCTCTTGTGGGTGGTGTTATTGTGGAAAGTTTGGCGCTAACGTTCTGGTGCGGTGTGTTTACCATTGCGGGTTCTCCACCAAGAATGGGGTTGTTGATGTTGCATGGGAACTCTGAGCGAGTTGTTGGGCAACTTAAGCTGGTTTGGCGCTTCTGTGGAAATATTGAAGGTGCTACTGGACTTTCTTGCCAATTACTACAGTTAGGGTTTGAGCGATCATTTGAGACAGAGGCTGCTTCTCACTTCTTTTCTTGCCCTTAATTATCCGATTTCCGGTTACTCTAGGGTGCTGTGCCTATTGGTGTCAAAGCTTCTAAGTTAAAAAAACGCACTTTTTAAAAATAAATTGAAGAGACTATCATATTTTCATTAAATAGCACAGAAAGAAGTCCATCCTTGGGTAGGTGTGACCGTTCACCAGTTACACATGAAGTACCAGTATGTGTTGCTGCACCCAGGCTAAAGTGCTGCATGGCTAAATACTTATAAGGTCCCAAAGGCGTGACTTATTGGCTATGCCAATTGCTAGTTTACATACATGTCTTTATTAATTTTTTATTTAATGCATTTTTATAAAGCGCGGACTTTACCCGATGGTGTCAGAGCACTTTACAATAGAACCAATTACGTTACATGAGAGAACTGCTGCAGGAATAAAACAAAAAAATAGCAGGCCATAGCGTCAGAGCGACGCAGCCAAAAGGCACACAATCTCAAGCACAGCATGAACAGACTGTACAAGCAAAAATAAGAATAAATATGACAAATTATACAACGACTAAGGAACTTCCTGGCGAACAATAGCAGGCCATAGAATCAAAACAACGCAGGCAAAAGGAACACAATATCAAACCCAGCAAGCACAGGATGTACAAACAAAAATAAAAATGTTTGTGACAAATTTACAATGACTAAAACACAGTCTGTGAAAAACAGTTGCCTTAGCAATATGAATCAGGGTTGCTACAACAACCCATTTAAAATCATTACTAAATGTAAATATGCAGTGTGCTGAACGTCTCAATGAGGACTGTACATGCAAACCATCGCAACTGAGAATTTACTATACCATTTCATAAAATGCAAAATGGTCACTAAATGCAACAATACAAGATACCACTAGATGGCAGTATCGACCTGGAAATATATGAATAAAGGCGCTTTCAATATCGAGTTCACTGAAACCCGAGGGTCGTGGCGTCTCAGTCTAAGCCAGAATGGAATGAATGGTACATAAGATAGGGTGACCAGGCATCCCGGTTTTGCCAGGACAGTCCCAGTTTTTAACCAACTGTCCCAGCAAATTTCAAGAAATTTAGCTCATGTCCCGGTTTTTAGAGAGGGTCGACTGAAAACGGTGGGAGGTGTTTTTTATGTTTCACAAACCAGGGGAAGTTAGCAGTTGTTTCAAGAAAGCAATTTAATTAACAAGCAAGATACTGGGTTTAAAAATTACATTTTATGTATGTATGTTCTTACTGCCTGTTCTGTACTTCTCTGCTGAGGAGCGCTCTCATCGCTTAAGTAAAATTGTAGTCCTACTTCTATTTTTGTGAAATGTCCCGGTCTTTGGCTTCAAAATTCTGGTCACCCTACATAAGAGCCAAGGAATTTCAAAAGTCAGTATTGCCCTGAAGGGGAAGCAGTTGAATAGGTGGCGCACGGGAAGAGAAACAAGGGTAATCAACGCACAAAAAACCCTAATAAACAGCTCACAGTGCACAAAATACAATTAGGAAGCCGAGCCAGACTGGATAAAAAACATTGCTCTCAGCAGTTTAGCATTGAACAAACCTAACGTTAGACAAAAATTAACCATTTTATCTTAGTCCACTCCGGTTTATTTGTTTGTTGACATAGCCCAAAGATAACTTCAGGTTCACTAAGCAAGCAATGCCTCAATTACTTACCGGTAATTGCATTATTCTGAGTCCAACTCCCTCACTTCCATTCCTTACAGTATGAGGCATCCCTGCCTCACCAGACACCCATACCACGTGATTTACCACGTGGGCTATAAGAAGGCCCCACCCCCCTCGAACCTGCTGTAATACCACATAAAGCAAAAACATACAAAAAGGTTGGCCTGGACTACCAGGGAGGGAGGGGTGTAAGTAATGGAAGCGAGGGAGTAATGCAATTACCGGTAAGTAATTGAGGCATTACCTCCTCGTCCCTCCCACTCTTCCATTCCTTACACTAAGATGTGCAAAGTCAATCAGGACAACCAAAGAAGGTATGCACAAAACAGGTTTATTAAAAAACACAGACAAGGAAACCCACTATTCAGGAACTATAGAGGAAAGAACCTTGTAACCAAAAAACATCAGAAAGGTCAACCTCCCGGCCAATTCTGTAATGAGAGGCAAAGGTCAATGGCGAAGCCCAGGTGGCAGCCCGGAAAATCTCAGAAATGGAAGGCCCTTGGACCTCCGCACAAGACGCTGCCATGGACCTAGTGGAACAACCCTGAACCCCCAAAGGAGAACGGGGTCCTGCTGCCTTGTAAGCCAAAGAAATCAGAGACCGAACCCAACGACTCAAAGGAGTGGAAGGACGCAAAACCTGATTCACGGACACAATAAGGGAATCAGAAAGACGGAAAGGGGTGACCCGCTCCAAATAGACCAGGAGAACCCTCCGGACAACCAAAGAGTGCAGCCGCACCTCAGACGCGGAGGGCGGGGAAACAAAAAAGGAAGGAAGGACCACTTCCGGATCTCGGAACTGAGAATCCACCTTAGGACGAAAGGAAAGAACCAGCCTCAAAATGATCCGGTCTTCAAAAATCCTACAAAAAGGGTGGTTGGAAGATAAAGCACCCAGCTCACCCAGGCCGCGAGCAGAGGTAAGGACCACTAGAAAGAAGGTCTTAAAGGACAAAAGAAGCAGGTCCACAGAAAGCAACGGTTCAAAAGGGAGGGGACATCAAAGCATCCAACACAAGAGACAGATCCCAGATGGGAAAATGACACAGAGGGACAGGAAGAACATTACCCAAACCCTTAAAAAGGCGACCGGCCAACCTATGAGGATCTGAAAGATTGCCCCAAGTGCTCCGGAAATCCCTAAAATCGCAGCCCACTGCAAACGAAGGGAATAAACCTTCAAGCCCAACGCAGCACCATCCTGGAGAAACAACAGCACCTCAAAAAAAAAAGAGGAAGCAGGATCCAAACCCTTGTTACAACACCACCGACTGAAAGAATGCCAGTGCCTCAGATAAGACCACTTGGTCGAAGGCCGCCTAGCCGCTTGCAGAGTAGAAATCAAACTAGCCGGAAACCCTTTACGCAGCAGACCTAAGCGTTCAACCTCCAGGCCGCCAAGCGCACCCTGGCCAGAACATCCCGCTGAACCAAAGGGAACGGCGGCAGAGGCAGAAGCCACTCCAACTCCCACCTCATCTCCACCAGGAGAGGAAACCAGAAGGCCCGAGGCCAAGCCGGAGCCACCAGAACCACCGGCGCCCCCAAGGACCAGACCCTGAGAAGGGGGAAAGGAGGAAAAGCATACAGGAGCCCGTGAGGCAATGGTCTTGAGAGAGCATCCACCACCCAGGCCGAACCCTCCCGACTGCAGGAGACAAACTGGGCCACCTTGGCATTACCCACACTCGCTAAGAGGTCCACCACCGGAACACCCAGGCGCATCGTCAGAGTCACAAACAACTCCAGACAGAGGCAGAAATCCACTGAGGATGGGATGTCCCTGCTGAGAGCATCTGCCAGGGAATTGGACACCCCCGAATATGAATCGCCAAGAGCACCACTAGATGGGATTCAGCCCAACGGAACAACTGCACCGCCACCAGAGACTGGGACATGGTCCCTCCAAGCCATGACAGTGACTTTGTCCGTCCTGACTGGAACGGAATCCTGTAGAAACCGGGAAAAGGCCAACAGAGCCAAACGGACCGCCTCCAACTCCCTCCAATTCGATGACTTCCTGCTCTGCAAGGTCAACCAGAATCTCCTGGTCCGATAAACCCCCAGCCAGGCCTCCATACCGAGAGGCTGGCATCCGTGGTGACCACCACGGGAGCTGGGAGAGAGAGAGACCCCCTTCAGCAGATGATCCCGAACCAACCACCAACCCAGAGCCGTCCTGGAGCCAACAAGCCTCCACCTGAACCAGACCAGACAGGAGAGACAGGATGTGTGATTTTGGTCCACCCGAGCCTCGGGCAGAGTGACCACCCCCAAATCCGTCCGAAACCGAGCCCCAATGAAGATACAATCTTGGGTCGGAGCAAGGAATGACTTACCCACATTGATAAGAAAGCCGTGCCTCCTCAAAACAGCCAGAACCACCTCCATGTGACTGAGAGCCAACTGGAACAAAGGACCATGAACCAACCTATCGTCCAGGTAAGGATGGAGAAATATCCCTTGGGCGTGGACCAAGACCACCATCTGAGCCAGAAGCTTGGTGAAGACTCGAGGAGCAGACTTTAGCCCGAATGGCAAAACTGCAAACTGGAAGTGGGAATCACTGGAACATGAAGATTGGCGTCCTGCAGATCAATAGAAGTCATGAAGTCCCCCACCAATGGAATGACTGACTGCAAAGTCACCATTTTGTAGTGAATGGTCAGAACCCAACCATTCACCCTCTTGAGGTCCAGAACCGGCCAGGAACTCTCCCCCCCACCCCCTCCCCACTCCACCCCAGCCCCCCACCCCTCCCCACCCCCCCTCCCCACCCCACCCCACCCGCACCCCACCCACCCCGCAATTCGCCATATTATTTGTTCAGAATGGCCAATTGTCCTTACTGACAATATTTTGAATCCAATCTTACCAAATCTGCCATCTATCACATTAAGACGAGCATCTTCAATGCGTGATGCCCTAGATAAACCAATGCCTGAAGTTCTACCAAAAAAACCTTGGTTCTTTAAAACTTTTTTTTTTTTTAAATGCACCTCTTGTCGTGCGTGCACTTTTGCACATAATTCAACACACTACACATCGGCTATTAGCGTCAAAAAAATTCTTATAACAGAACATCTAACTTGCAGGTCAGACTTTGCAGTCTATAAATTAAGATGCACCTGCAATTTGGAATATATTGGGAGCACTTAACTCCCGGTGCACCAGCGCATTCTGCAGCATATACGCGCTATTGTGAACAGCAACAGCGATTATCCTGTCGCAAGACACTTTAAGGCTGTCCACAACAACCAGTTAAAAGACCTTGAGTACACTATCTTATGCTCAGTGCCAGGCCACCGGCTGGGGTGGTAACCGCGAACGCCTGCTAAGACAAAAAGGACACCTTATTCATTTACTCGATACTAGAGCTCCTAACGGCCTTAATCTTACAGAAGATTTATATGTCTTTCTGTAAATTAGCTAAGAAAATAATCTATGGACATCTAAATTACATTTACAAACGATTACATCTATCCAATGTCAACATTTAGCTGTGATGTTTAGTGAGGTGTTTAGGAATCATATTTGTATTGTTCTTTTCGCATTGTTTGCTCCTAAACTATGCAATGTTTTGTATTAAAAATGAGATTTAAAGTTGTTGAGAAAAATGGCAGCATAATGGCTATTTTCTTTGTCTCTCTGCTGCAACTTTCTACAATTGTTTTTATGTATACACTGTTTATTAAGATTTAGCACGTTTCAGTAATGTTCTTTTATAAATATATTTTTTGTTTAAATTTTAGGCCATATTTTACAAGACTTTCTACTGCCAACTAAGGTTAACAATTCTAAAGAAACGTTTCCTTTGGATTACATCTAAAAACAATCTCTATGATATGAATCTTTGATGATGGACTTTTTTCAGTAAGGAAATGATTTGGAATGCGTATTGGCTTTTTGGTTCAGTCTGCACTTTACATTGATTAAGACACTTGTCGACTATTTTCAAACTTTCATAATTTTTTGCATTTATATGAGTCATAACCTAGACTACAAAAAATTTATATATTATATATATCTATGAAATTTTGGAAACCTACATTAGTAGACACGATTCTAAAATATTTTTTGTATTTAATAAATTTTTTCCACCTTAGGCGTTTGACTCTTAATATGAATTTAGATTATGACACTTGTCGGTTATTTTCTCATGTCTACTTATAACATGATTTGTTTGATGTAAATTATGTACATACTGATTGAATCTTATGATTTAAGTAATTCATTCTATTATCATTTCGATATGGTAAACACGATTGTTAAGGAATTGTTTCATTCATACTTGCAATATGGCTAACATTTTAGTCTTTTCTTTATTTTCACTATTGCGCTTTTTTATGTCTAAATCAATTCACCTGTGCACGGATTATAAATTGTGGTTAATCTATGGGGCGCGTTATGTGAACAAGCTCCCTTGAGGAGTGAAACGCGTCATGGATGACACCATGTCTTTTTATTTCATCTTTGTGAAATAAATACTTTACTTCAAATGGATAATATCGTTTCTGCTTTCTTTTGCTTGACTGATTGAAGAAATGTCACGTAAAGAGGTCCTTACCTGATCTACTTTTCACCACGGATTGGTGAAACAGGAATAAATATATATATATATATATATACACACACACACATATACACATATACACATATACATATATACATATATACACACACATACACTTGTTTTTTTTATTTTCACATTCCCTCTCGGTTGTGTGAATGGCTGCATGGTCCAGTCACTGGTCATAAGGGCTCTGCAGCCTGGATTCACAGCTCATAAATTCATCCGGAGGGGCTCGTTGAATAAGATGGGGCAGCACAGCAGGAGAGTGTAAACAAGTGAACTTCTGTCCTGAAAGCGCTGGTTGAAATGTGAGCCTGCATAACACTGATTAATGTGCAGCTTCACCTGACTCTCCATTAAAAACAGGGACATTTTTGTGTTTTAGAAGAAAGTGTTGGGACGTCGGGACAGTCCATCCTAAACTGGGACTGTTCGAACAAATCCGGGACGTCTAGTCACCCTAGTGCAGGGTTTCTGCCAGCAGAGCGGTCATGTCCAGATGCAAGGATCCGCAGGTAATCGAGCCTATTCTCTATTACTGACCCCCTCTACTTCTGGAGGAGCTGGGCTCCAAACTATGACCTGGGGCGCCGTGCTACTTCCTACATTTCTCTTCTCGGTGTTCAGTGTACTGGCTATGGGCCTCAGGAGGACTCTGGCTGTAGCGTCCTAATGTCCCCACATCTACCACCTTAGAGAAAATAGAAAACACAAGATTGGTATGGAGTGCTGAAACGTTTCAAACACTCACTCCCAGTCAAGAGATCTGGGTTAAATCTATCGTTCTTTAGCTCACACCTCCTCTGTTTGGACCCAGCCATATGCAAATCAGCCTTAAAAGATGTAAATCAGGGTGTGCCGCAGGGCTCCGCAATCAGCCCGATTCTATTTAAATTATATCTTCGCCCTTTAATAAGTTTGAATAAGTCATTTGGCATCTCTGTCATCAATTATGCTGATGACACTCAACTTATTTTTTCCTTTGAGGGCAGGGAAGCGGTTTCTATGGAATCCTATCACCGTTGCATGACTGTAACGGCGGACTGGTTGCGTCAGAATTCGCTCCAGTTCAACGGAGCAAAGACCGAAGTTCTCCATTGCTCACTGGACCAAATGCCGCGTCCTTTACCCAAGGGGTTCTGGCCTCTTTCTACTCTAGGCACCGTAGCGGCGGCAGAATCCGCCCGCAACCTTGGCGTCCTGTTCGGGCCTAGCCTTCAGCTAGATGCCTTTGTTAATAAAACCACGGCGACTTGCCTGCTACTACTCCGCATGTTACGGAAAAGTCTTCCATTATTTCCCCCCAAAGGCAAGGACGGAAACAGTGTGTAGTATCATCCTCAGTAGATTAGACTACTGCAACGGACTGCTTCTGGGGGCCCCCGCCAACACCCTGGTCGCGAAGTTGCAACGGGTGCAGAATATGGCAGCTAAACTGGCCCTTTCACGACCGCGATCTGCCTCTTCCTCTCTTGCGCTCTCGGATCTTCATTGGCTCCCCGTCCAAAAACAGATCTGCTTTAAATCTGCTTGTCTGGTTTTCAGAGCTCTGCACGGGTTGGGTCCAGTGATGTTGCAAGATCTATTCTCCTGGTACTCTACCGCCAGACCTTTGAGATCTTCCTCTGCATTCCTGGTTACAGTCTCCAGGATAAAAAGGGCGAGGATGGGCGGCGGCTCCTTCAGCTTTGCGGCCGTCAAACTATGGAATTCCTTACCGATGTCCCTAAGGTGCAAACAGGATCTTTTGTCTCTTAAAAAGGATCTCAAAAGTCACCTCTTCCCGAGAGCAGCGTAGTGTTCACATCTTGTAGGTAATACTTATGGTCGAAGCGCCAGGATACCCTCTGGGTGGCAGTTGCGCTCTATAAGTGTGCTTACAATTACAATTACAAAATCAGCCTTGACCCTGCTCCTCATGGGAACAGTCCAGCCTGAACTGCCAAGCCAGGTCATCCTGGACCAGAAACAAGCATCCTGGGTACGCTCTACTACGCACTTTGGGAAGTTGGCTAGGTGCTACTTTGAAAAGAAATGGACCCGTGCACACTCAGCGCAGACACCCTGGCCTCTCGGTTACACAATCTGGCTCCCTAAACAAAATAGACCTCAAATATGTGGGTTGTCAAGCTCCCCCTCATATATTCCATTTCCAGACAGCAAAGTTATTTAGAGGGAGTCTGAAGTTTGTTGGGTGCTTCCTTCCTTTTGAAGTGTCAACTCTCTGTCCTCTCTTCCTCTTGAGAGCAGTTTGTCACAGAAGAAGCAACTCCAAAGCTTATAGCCCCACAACACAGGGCACGCGAGTGACCAAAGTTCCCACCTGGATGTGAGCCACAGTGATGTGCATCAAAAGATTAGCCCAGGCCTCAGCCGTGCTCTCGATGATTACCTTATCATCCCAGTCACCTTCCTTGTGACTTCTATCTGAATCAAAGTCTACGGGGAAAGCCTGGCTCTCTCCCAGTTGCAGCAGGCATGACGGGGGTAGGCCGACGCAGGGTGTGGGGGGAGGGGAAAAGGGGAAATAAAAAGAAAATGACCTCAAGGCCAGGTCCCGCATCTTCTGTGCTCCTGCTCTCCTGCCTCCGACAGGAAGCAGGCAGCCAGGCTCCCTCTTCTTAGCCAATCAGAACGCTGCAATGCAATGCTTAAGTACTGCCCTTGGCCCTGAAGGAATGAGACTGCAGACCATCAGGGAATTGCTTCATGGCAAGTGCAAAGCAGATTATGATACAGAGCACTATCTATCCTAACCGTGCCCTTTTCTGCACCACGTTCCCTTTTTCTGCATAGACTCACACAGACCGCTGACCTTTCACACAATGGTCTATCCAAGCCCCTCTTTGGGTCAGGTAAGAAAACTTCTAACTCTGGAGGGTGAGTTGCAGCAAGAAAACATTGATAGATAGCCAAAAAAAAAGGTGCCACAACATTGAGTAAGAATTCTCTCTGTGCCACAACACCAATTTGTCGAGGAAGGTGGAGGTGTATGGCAGCAGCATGGAGTGCGCCTGGTGTCCTCATATGCAGCACCCAGTAATTGCGCAATCAGGAAAATTATTTTCAGCATTAGTGGCTGAAATGACTGCTGAGGAAAAGCTCAAAAGTCATTTGAATAAGAAATGCCAACATTAAATCCAAAAGTGGCCTGATGAGTAGCTTCCAGGGAAACCGGACAAAGGTTTGAGAAATTGAGTAACTGTTTTTGATCAACCCTTACTGTTAAAATGACCAAAGGCAGACAACCCTAAACTGTGTGCACTGGAAGAACATGTTGGCCAACAGAAGAACACATACCCATCCACAATGTTAGCCTCTAGAGAATAGGTATGACTAGCACCCCACTAGGAATCACATTTCTCCCAACACCCCAAGTAGATGGACTTTGCCGAAAGGAGTCTGGCAGTGGGCACGACATCACAACCTCCGATCGCAGATCAAAAGGATTTAACAGAGGCGGCAATCTACACCTTCATGCATGGAGCTTGAGCTAAGATTCAGGTGAAGGACCCCTACCCTATTGGTGGGACACGTGTGGCAGCCAGATACAGGGGCAAATGCTCCTGGCTTTGGTGCTCTGGATACCATACTCTTCAGCTGGAGTCTGATTTTCACCAAGTCTCAAGCAAACTTTAAGGAGAATTGTGGCTCACTGCAGACAGAATGCATCTACTAAAGAAGGTTTCTCCAACAGGTAGCTTGTGAGCTAGTGGTACCTTTCCAGATACCTGTAAAAGCTCAGTGCAGCCCAACCTAATAAATTAGAAGCTTTTGCTTAGTTAAATTAATAAATGTATAGAAAATTGATCTTTAGGGATAAATGTTTGAAGTTCCAGTTGAACTTCCAATGCAACTATTCCAATCACTGAGCTGGGTAAAAACATGTTATTTAAGAGCCAAGATACCTTTCATGGGGAATATGTGCTTCAGAAGTACACATTTTCTGTTAAATTTAGAGCTTGTATATGACTAATCATGTGGCATTGGGGAGACTTATTGCTACCTAGGTACGCTGCAGTTCTGCCTGTTCTTTTTTATCCATTTAAAATTTTTTTTACATTACTGCTGGCAACCCTGTGTGATATACGGAGGGGATCACTGCTGATAACCTTGCATGAGGTGGCCATTAATTCGGTCTGATGTGGTCACCATTAAAACACTAATATTAGTAGCAAGATGATTTTTCATTGAACACAAGTAATTACAGAAAAGACTGAAGGCCTCTGTACTAGAGTGCCCAAAGCAAATTCCAGCACACAAAAGCTTTGACTTTGCATGTTAGATCTAGCCAGGGTGTACCCTATTAATCAAAGAAACCCAGCACCACTTCAGGATAGACACAAATGCGTTCTGCCAGTCCACATGTGTTCATTTAGTGTGCTCTGGCATTCAGTGATCACACCAGACTGTTACAACTAGTGAGATGTTCTGGATGTCCAGACACCTCCAGAGATGTAAAGCCTCCTGCCTTGGGATTCAGGGCACCAACCAGCCCTGCTTGTTGCAGTACCACATGGCAGACGGACCTGCACCAGCCTCCCCTTGATGGGATCAATATAAACCATCAGTCTGCTACCAAAACTGATCCAGCAATCTGGGACAAATAATTTTCCACAGAAAAGGCCCAATTTCATTACCCAACAGGTCCCTTAAACCTGGGGTAGTGAATTTCCAAATCCATTCCAAACTTACCAAAATCCAATTTGTATCTTAGTTTCTAATATACCAATTATGGCGATACGATCTTTATTTAGTTGACCGGGTTTGGTAAACTAATTCTTGGTTCTAAAAGTACTAATAAAACTAGAATAAACACCTCTTATTAACGATGCTCACTTGTATATTTATAATGTTTATCTAAAATAATGTGAATGAATGCTCATCAATACTCAACATACAGTACAGAATCATATATCACAGAGTAAAAATATCAGAAATTATGATAAAAATAGCTATCAACTTCAAGGAACTCCATTTAAAGTCTACTTTGCATTATCGATTTGCAGAACCGTATATTAGATTTTTATCACTTTTGTCTGTTTTTTCAGATAAATACTGGAAGTCTTCTAAAAACTGGTGTGATGTCCTTTTGTAGTGTTGCACAAGTTACTACTTGTGTAACGATATATCTGTAAGAGACATTAGTTAGTGATAGATTCCTTACCTTAGAATAATCCGCAGGCATCAGACTGGATCCGGAACGTTTTTTGCTTAGCAGTTTCCCTGCGCGTCGGTAGGTGGCGTCGTGCAGCTCCGCGTCGGTCACTGGCGTCGTAAGCACCGGGATGACGTCACTGAGACTACTTAGGCGCCACCCATGTGCGCTGACGTCAGTTCTGTACAGAACTTTCCGTGGCGAAACGCAGAGCCATGCATGATACTGACCATTGGTGCATAAAACTAGGGCCCTAAAAGGGATGACCTTAACCCTAGTAATCAGTTCGCAGAACTGGGAGGATGGGTGAGACGGTAAGGAATCTATCACCAACTAAGGTCTCCTACAGATATACTCTTACACAAGTAGTAACTCGCGCATCTGAAAGAGACACGTTAGTAATAGTTTCCTTACCTTAGAATAGATACCCCAGCAATACCAACCCCGGTGGCGGGTCTGCAAATAAGATTACACCAAAAAGTCACAGAGCGGCCAAAAAGCAGTCTCTACAAACCGGACTGTCAAGGCAGTAGTGCTTGGTAAACGTGTGCAGCGAGGCCCACTTAGCTGCCTGACAAATGTCCTGCAAGGGAACGCCGCATCCCAAGGTAGTAGTGGCTGCAGTTGCCCTGGTCCAATGGGCACGCAGTCCCACAGGAGGCTCCTTCTTGGCCAAGGAGTAACATGCTTTGATGCACAGAACAACCCACCGGGAGATGTCCTTTTGTGCACAGCCAACCTTTTTTTGGCACCTACTTGGCCAACAAAAAGACGATCATCCACCTAGAACTGCTGTGTACGCTGCAGATAAAATGCAAGTGCACGTTTTGGGTCCAGACAGTGGAGCCTCTCCTCTTCCCTTGACTGATGCAGAGGCGGAAAGAAGGTGGCCAAAGTGTTGGGTCTGCCCGATGTGGAAGGGCATGACAATCTTTGGCAAGAAAGAAGGACGAGTCCTCAGAACCACCTTGTGCAGATGAACAGAAAGGAGGTTTAGAAGAAAGTCTGGAGCTCACTCACTCTTCAGGCAGAGGTGATAGCTACCAGGAAACAGTCTTGAGAGTGAAAAGACGCAAAGGACAGTTATGAAGGGGCTCTAATCGAATGCACATCAGAAAAGTCAAGACAAGATTCAAGTCCCACTGAGGCAATATCAAGGGAACGGGTGGAAACGTGCGTAATGCCTTTAAGGAAACGGTTAACATCCAGGGACTTAAAAAGAGAAGGTTGATCTGGAAGCCGCAAATAAGGGGAGATGGCAGAAAGATAACCTTTGATAGTGCACAGAGCAGAGCCCTGTTGGGCCAAAGAGCGTAGGAACAGAAGAACCTCAGAAAGAGGGGCAGAAAAGGGATCCACAGCCTTCGCTATGCACCATGCCACAAAGGTGTTCCACCTGCAGGCGTATACTGTTTTGGTGGAGGGACGCCTGTCTGCCAGAATGACATTACAGACTTCGGGAGGAAGATCGAAAGGTGCCAACTGTCGCCGCTCAATCTCCAAGCATGGAGGTGGAGGCTGGACAGGTTCGGGTGGAGGGCCGTCCCCTGCCACAGCGACAAAAGATCCTCCCGAAGAGGCAGACTGATCAGGGGATCTATGCTCATACTGAGTACCTCTGGATACCATACTCTTCAAGCCCAGTCCAGAGCCACAGGAATGACTTGGGTCCGTTCGCTCCTGATCTTCTTCAGCACTCTGGGCAGAAGTGGTATAGGCGGAAAGGTGCACAATAGACCGCAGCTCCACTCGTGACGAAAAGCGTCTGAGCGAGCGCCGCCTTGGAAATTCCAACGAGCAGAACTGATGACATTGCACGTTCTTTGGTGGCAAATAGATCTAACCAAGGCTCTCACCACTACAGAAAGAGACCTTGCGTCTTGTCAGAGTTCAGATGCCATTCGTGATCCACCATTGTGTGCTCTAGTTGGGAGAGGGATCGGCCACTGACCCAGTCGCGGTTCGTGGGCCACCACTGCAACTGCTGAGCAGTGCCCTCTGAGATCTGGACGTGATCCGACATGTTGCCCTGATGCTGCACCCACTGGAACTTCAGGTCCCACTGCAGAGCCCGCATATGCCACCTGGCATGTGTCACCAGCAGGATGCAGGAGGTCATCAGGCCCAGAAGTCGGACGGTCAACCAGAGGCTGAAAGAGCGGAATCATAGCCTGAATATCCAGGACTCGCTGCTCGGGAGGAAAAACACAAAACAGCGTCTAATCCAGCACTACACCGATGAAAGGGAGCTTCTGAGAGGGACAAAGGTGCGACATCAGCACATTGATGGAGACCCCAGCAAATGCAGGAGGTCGGCCGTAGTCTGGAGGTAGGTGGCAACTGCCTGGAGCGAGCCCACCCTACACAGCCAGTCGTCGAGGTAGACGGACACCCTTAACCAGATGAGCTGCGACCACCGCCATCACCTTCGTGAACACCCAAGGGGCACTGGTAAGGCCGAAGGGGAGCACTGCAAACTGAAAATGCTCTTGGCTTACCGTGAACCATAGGTAACGCCGGTGGGCCGGCAGGACGCGGATATGAAACTATGCATCCTGCAAGTCCAATGCTACCATCCAGTCTCCAGGGCAGGCAGGACCTGAGTCAGAGTTAGCATCTTGAACTTCTCCTTCCAAAGGAAGCGATTGACGTCCCGGAGGTCCAAGATGGGGCGCACGCCCCCCCCTTGTCCTTCTTGGGGACCAGAAAGTATTGGGAATAACAACCACTCCCGATTTCCTGACTGGCAACGCACTCGATGGCCCCCTTGGCCAGGAGGGCCGTCACTTCCTGGCGGAGAAGAGCCAAATGAGGCCCGACAGTAGTCGGTGGTACAGCGGCAGCATGGTTGGAGGGGAGGACAGAAAGGATAGCAAATAAACCTAGCAGATTATCTGCAGCACCCACTTGTCCGATATGATTTTGCACCAGTGGTGGAGGTGGCGACAGACCCTGCCACCTACCGGCATGGGGTGCTCCCTGAAGCCCGGATTAGGAAGGCTCAGATGTGGAAGCAGAGGGTGTGGAGGTGGACTGAGCCGCTCGCTGGTTACCAGACCGGCCCCTGCGGATCCACATCCTCGGCCACGCGGAGGCTTGTTCTGAAAGGCTTTGTGGAGGAGCGTGCTTGGGTGCTTTTGCCCTGGCCACGATAGGAAGAAACCCAGGCGTGGCAGAGTTCTTTATGGAAAGACTCAAAGACTTGGCCTGCGAGTCTTTAAAGCGCTCCAGGGCATTGTCAGACTTGTCGCCAAAGAGGCAGGAGCCATCAAAGGGCATGTCTATGAGCAAGCCCTGAACATCGGGCGAGAACCCGGTAGACCGCAACCAGGTATGGCACCGTAATGCCACAGTCGGGAAAATCGCCCTGCCAACGAATCAGGGGTGTCCAGACCACTTCTGATGGCAAACTTCACCTCATCCTTGCCTTCCGCAACCGCTTGGGAAAGTACAGCCTGGACTTCCTCAGAACACTGAGGCAAGAGCTCAGCTACCGAATCCCACACAGCGTGGGAGTAACGGCCCAATAAGCAGGCAGTGTTACCCGACAGCAACCCCAAACTGTCTGAGAACAACCTCTTGCCATATTGGTCTAGCCGCCTAGAGTACTTATCCGGCGGAGCCGTGGGAAAGGCACTTTGCGACGTCGAGACCTGAATGACCCTACGTGCACCAGGAGACAAAAGGAGAGAAAAGTCTCTAAAAGTAGTCAAAAAATAACTGAGGTACACACTCAATTCGGTTCTGCGCTTTCGGCGCGGAAAAAGAAAGAATTGACTTTAGCGCGCATGGGTGGCGTCCAAGTAGTCTCCGTGACGTCATCCCGGCGCTTACAACGCCAGTGACTGACCTTGAGCCGCACGACTCCACCTACAGACACGCAGGGGTACTGCTAAGCAAAAAAACTTTCTGGAATCTATCACATGTCTCTCTTTCAGATTTCACTATATTACTGTTGGTTTTGTGCAAATGCTTTAAACAAAGCCACTGAGATAAGCCGGACTGTTCATGCCAAGCTACCAAGGGAGTAAGCAGGGGTTATAGACGTGTAACCTCCTTATCCTGACAAGAGTGGTGGATTCTGCCTGGTTTAGGTGCCTACCTCAGACAGCCAGAAAACCCATTTCCAACAGTGACAGAGGCAAATAGTACGTTGGGGAAACTAGCCCCCGACTGGACACCAGTCGGATTGTGGGACTGTTGGACATCATTTGTTATTACTAATCAGTGTTCCATGTGAAATGTTTGATGAATAAAAAATTCTCTCATTCAAAAAAGTGGAGGAAATAAAGCAGGTTTGTCTCAGAGTCCTATATCGAATGGAAACTTGATTGAGATAGCTGAGACATTTTTCATTACGCAGTATAACCTTGCTAAGTATATAAAACATGTAGATCACATTAAGTGAGACAATATATTGGTGTGAGTCAGAGTCAAGGGGACATCCAAGCATGGAATAAATACATTTCCATGGACAGCTTGACCCCATAGCGCAACCATAAGGAAGTAGAATGTACATTTTATTGAATTAGGTAGGTTTATTTCTCTATGCACATGAATATGGTTATCTGTTGCTTTTATTGCTGTGAAGTCCCTTAGGGATTAAAAACATGACTCAAATAGGTTGATGCAACTATGAATTTTTGTGCATGTTGTGAAGACAGAGGAAACATTGTGTGGGACATCATAAAGTGGTGTTTACTAAACTGAACATCACTTTTAACACTGTGTATAGCCTCAGATGGAACATTAACTAAAAAGTTATGTAGATGTTCTCAGAATTTAGAGGTAGAACATGGATATCAGTGAGATTATGTATGAACAATGATGTGCTGAAATTGGCATTAGAGATCCCAATTAATGAAATATAAATTTTCAGCAAAAATCAAAATGGTATTATGAATTAAGAAATCTTTCATAAAAAGAATTCATCAGATGCAGTTCAGTTGAACTGCTCTTGCATATTTAAAACATGCTACTCCATGGGCAAGGAGAACGGACACTCCTTCCATACATACATCTGCGGCCCTACTAACCACACCGTTGAGAAGCCCAGGAGGCATGTAAAATTCACACAGGGCCTCCCTTAAGGCGTTGCTGTAAGGTGGCTCCTTACCCTCTTTTAGCACACTGAGTAAGTTCTATGTATGGCTTCAGTTAAAAAAAATTCTCCAAGGTATAGTTTATTCTCCCAGTTTGATCCTGTTCAAATAGAGTGGCATTTCCCCCACAAGGATTTAGGATTTAACGGACGGTTGTTTAATTGTACCTCTAGTTTAGTAAAGGTGAGTTTGTAGACTTATGTCTTCCATCAGTAGAAATCAAATCTTCTTTTGACTGAATACAGATGTCACATTTCTTGTGTTTTTATAGAGAAAGAAGACAGTGCATGCAGTCCATATGCAGCTCATCTGCATATATTTTATTCTCCCTGCAGGCTTACCCGTGTCTCGAGATACTATTTTTTATTGGTCATGCTGGAAGAGCTGCAGATACTACTGTTCAAAATCACAGGTGGGAAAAAACATACAGCTGTGTTCCCCCTGGTTATGGGTGTTGGTAAACATTTCAACTGGAAAAAAAAGTCTACAAAAAATAAGTCTCAAGATGAAAATGGTTCAGGACAGAGCAGATTATTCCTTTTCATCAGCATGCAGTAGAAGACTGGAAGCATCATTGAGAAACCTTCCTACTTTGTTGGCTGGAAAGTAGGTCACATAAGGAGAATGACTGGTTAATTTACATAATGCACTACAACTATGTTAAATTAAACGTTAAGTATTTAACACAATTACGGTCAACCAGTCTCTTATCACAATAGGACTGGATTACGGAAACTCCCTCTACATCAGAATCCCAGTCCATGTTGAAAGTCTACTCCAAACCACCCAGAACTCCGCCGACAGACTTATCTGAACAACCCAAGAAATAACCACATCCCTCAACACCATAATCTCCAACTGGCTCCCAGCCCAGGATAGATGTATGTTCAAACTATTTGTATTTTGTATGATGTATTTATAGAGCGCACTGTGAGCAGACTGGTATCCTGGCGCTACAATATATCTTCCTGATCAATGTTATTTTGGAAAAAGCCAGGTCTTAAGGGCTTTCATAAAGTTGAACAAAACTATCTGAGATCTTATTTGAGGTGGTAACCTATTCCATATCTGTGCAGCCTCAACAGAAAAAAGAACACAGTCCATGACGCACCCTACAGAATCTGTGTTCTTGAACAAGATTAGCTGTAGCTGAACGTGGCAACCTACCTGGAGAGTAGTTACTCAGTCTGGTCAGCAATGGCTTTGGGCCCAGTGCCAGGACCCCTGGCCCTCGACGACTCCAGCCCACCCGCCTGACGTACAACGCCGCCACCCTCATCACACTCAACACCGGCCGACCCCCAGGATGCTACAGAGCCACCCCGAGACGCACCCACAGACCCTTCAGCTGCCACGCCTGCAAGTTCACCTGCATCCGGACCTGCCCGGCACCAGCACCTGCCAAGCCGAAGACCAGCAGCCACCACAAGTGCATCCTCCTCAACACCCGCTCCGGCCACAGACACGCCATTGAACTCTGGAACCTCCTAGACGCCACAGCCCCTGACGTAGCCTTCATCACGGAGACCTGGATGAATGCCTCTTCAGCGCCCGACATCGCCATCCCAGAGGGATACAAGATCACCCGGAGGGACCGCACCGCCAACCAGATGGGAGGAGGCATCGCCATCATCCACAGGAACACCATCCGAATCACGACCAGCACCGACAACACCCTTACCACTGCCGAACACCTGCATTTCCAGATCCACACCGACCCGAAGACCACCCTCAGAGGCACCCTGATCTACCGACCCCCGGGACCACGCACTCAATTCAGCGAGGACATCGCCGACTTCGTCAGCCCGCACGCCCTCCCCTCCGCTGACTACATCCTCCTGGGGGACCTCAACTTCCACCTGGAGAACAACAACGACCGCAACACCAGCACCCTGCTCGACAACCTCGCCAACCTTGGACTCAAGCAACTGGTGAACACCCCCACCCACCTCGCCGGACACACACTCGATGCTGTCTTCACATCCAGCAAAGACATCGCCTTCAGCCACGCCACAGAACTCCACTGGACGGACCACAGCTGGGTACACTTCACCTTCAAAAGAACGACGATCCACCACCACCAGCAACAGGTTGCCCGCAGAAGCTGGAACAAGATCGCAGCCGACCAACTCGCCGCTTCCCTGAGCCAGCACCCTCCTGCCAGCTCAGCGAACCCCAGCCAGGCCGCCGACAACCTCTCAAAGTGGATCAGCAACTGCGCGGACGAACTCGCCCCCCTGAGGACCCCGCCCAGCAGACCCGGCAGCAAGAAAGCCCCATGGTTCACCGACGAACTCAAGAGCTACAAGAAGAACTGCCGAGCCCTCGAGAAAGTCTGGAGAAAGGAACCTACACCGGACAACCTGACCGCCCTCAAACTCCCCACCCGGAAGCACCACCAACTGATCCGCGCCGCCAAGAAAACAGCATTCAAGGACCGGCTGGACAACAACGCACACAACTGCAAGGAACTCTTCAACATCGTGAAAGAGCTCTCCAACCCCAACGCCGGAAACAACGACATCACCCCATCGCAAGACCTCTGCAACTCCCTCGCCTCCTACTTCCACAAGATCGCAGACATACACAACAGCTTCAGCACCCAACCGACGCACGCCACGACCACAGCAACACCGCCCACCACCACCCTCCGAGCCTGGACTCCGATCAGCACCGAAGACACCGCCCGCATGATGAACTCCGTCCACTCCGGATCTCCGACCGACCCCTGCCCTCGTCTTCAACAAAGCCGACACTGTCATTGCACCCCACCTGCGGGACATTATCAACACCTCCTTCAACACCGCCACCTTCCCCGAGAGCTGGAAGCACGCCAAACTCAGCGCTCTCCTCAAGAAACCTACAGCAGACCCCACCGAACTCAAGAATTACCGCCCAATCTCGCTACTCCCGTTTCCAGCAAAAGTCATCGAGAAGATCGTCAACAAACAGCTGGCCGCCTTCCTCGAGACAAACGGATCCCTCGACCCCTCGCAGTCCGGCTTCCGAGCCAACCACAGCACCGAGACCGCCCTCATCGCCGCCACCGACGACATCCGAGCCCTGATGGACAACGGAGAAACAGCGGCCCTCATCCTCCTAGACCTCTCCGCGGCCTTCGACACTGTCTGCCACCGCACCCTAGTGCAACGCCTCAGCAACGTCGGAATCCAGGAGAAGGCACTGGAATGGATCGTCTCCTTCCTCGACGGAAGGACACAGAGTCCGCCTACCGCCGTACAAGTCAGAAGCCACCGAAGTCATCTGCGGCGTCCCTCAAGGATCCTCGCTGAGCCCTACCCTCTTCAACGTCTACATGAGTCCCCTCGCGGCCATCGCACGCCAACACAACCTCAACATAATCTCCTACGCCGACGACACCCAGCTGATCCTCTCCCTGACCAACGACCCCGCCGCCGCCAGAGCCAACCTGCACGATGGGATGAAGGAGGTAGCAGAGTGGATGACGACCAGCCGCCTGAAACTGAACTCAGACAAGACGGAGGTCCTCATCCTGGGCTCCACGCCCACCGCCTGGGACGACTCCTGGTGGCCCCCCACCCTGGGCACCGCACCCAAACCGACGAACCACGCACGCAACCTGGGCTTCATCCTGGACTCCTCCCTCTCCATGACCAGACAAGTCAACACCGTCTCCTCGGCGTGCTTCAACATCCTACGCATGCTACGGAAGATCTTCTGGTGGATCCCCACGGAGACCAGGAAGACCGTCACCCAGGCCCTTGTCACCAGCCGACTGGACTACGGCAACGCCCTCTACGCCGGAACCACCGCCAAGCTCCAGAAGAGACTTCAGCGGATCCAGAATGCCTCAGCCAGACTCATCCTCGACATCCCACGAAACAGCCACATCTCCGGACACCTGAGAAACCTGCATTGGCTCCCCGTCAACAAAAGAATCACCTTCCGTCTCCTCACCCACGCACACAAAGCCCTACACGATCAAGGCCCGAGCTACCTCAACAACCGAATCAACTTCTACGCTCCCAAACGCCACCTCCGATCAGCCAGCCACGCCCTCGCCGCCGTCCCCCGCATCCGAAGAGCGACAACAGGAGGAAAGTCCTTCTCCTACCTGGCCGCCAAGACCAGGAACTCCCTCCCTCCCGACCTGCGCCTGACCCAAGACCACCTCTCCTTCAGGAAGAAGCTCAAGACCTGGCTGTTCGAGCAGTAACGGCACCCCCCCCCCCCCCCTAGCGCCTTGAGACCCTACGGGTACGTAGTGTGCTCTATAAATGTCTTGATTGATTGATTGGGCCCTGATTCTGGAGGGCTTTAAATGAAATACAAAGTGATTTAAAGAGGGTCCCCTGTTTAATGGGCAACCAGTGAAGATCCTTAAGAGCACTAGAGGTGGAAGAATTCCGTGGTCTATTTAACGTCCGTTTGGCTATAGCAACCTGAACTCTTTCCAATTTCTTAATACGATAAATAGGAGCGCCAAAGAGAAGGGCATTACAATAGTTCAGCTTACTAAGCAGAACACACCTGGCCATTAGAGATTGGACTTGAGCAGGTAGCATTGAACAAAGCTTTTTAAGGCTCCGTAGAAGAGCAAAGCCGGCTCCTACTACTCCATTAACATGCTTTTTGAGTGAAAGCTACTCACCCATGCCTACAAAGCTCTCCACAACACTGGTTAAGCTTTCCTCCAGCCCTCCTCAACTTCTACCAACCCACCAGGCACCTTCATTCTGCATCCTAGGCAGAAGCACACTTTCCTCATCAAGAAGACCAGATGCAGAGGATGTTCCTTCTCAGACCTCCCAGCCAGACCCGGAACGACTGCTCGAAATACCTCAGAACCTTCCCCTCCCTCTGTCTTCCAAAGGAACCTCAAGATAGGGCTATTCCAGAAGAAATAGACCTGGTCTCTCCCCTCCCCCTCCCTTTCAGGCCTGCCCTGGTGAGCGCCTCTACACCCTCAAGGGTGATTAGCCGCACTCTACAAATACACATACCAGAATTACCAAGGCTCCTCAGACTGCGAACTGAAAAAATTCAAGCCTGTGAATCTATGAAAGATTCAGTGCCTGGAGAATACCTCATTCTGTATTTGCACCGGTTTTGCGAGAGCTGCGACTAGATAGGCTAAGCTATGCAGCTTAGCTCATGCTGTGTACAGAGGTAATTTTATTTTAGCTGTTTTATAACGCGCTCTGTTACTACCAGAGTATACAGGCGCGAAAGGAAAAAGCAAGCAGGTGGCCACAAGGAAACAGAAGAAATTTTAAAAAGTCTAATAAGCAGATCTAAAAAGATGCGTTTTCAGTGCCTTCTTAAAAAGGTACAAAATTGTGAATTGATCTCAAGAACGAAGGCAGAGTGTTCCAGGCCGAAGCCGCAAGGACAGCAATTGACTGGCCTCCAAGGCACACTCGCCGAAAGCGGGGTACACTCAGTAAATTACAATCAGCTGAGCGTAGAGATCGAGTGGGGGTGTAGCGGCTGAATCTTTTCTTCAGATACGAAGGCCCAAGATCATGGACTGCTTTAAATGCTAGCGTTAGGATTTTAAAAGTGATCCTTTGAGTCACTGGTAGCCAATGTAGTTCTTTCAGATGGATTCGTACACTCTCTACTAGGCAACATTGCAGAGAAGTCTTGCCGTCGCATTTTGGATGATCTGTAATCTGGCGACTAGGAAGGCTGGGGTTCCACTAAGAAGAGAGTTGGCATAGTCGAGCCATGATAGTATTAAAGCCCTCGCGACCGACTCTCTTGCCGAAGATGGAAGATATGGAAAGAACTTTCTCATAGCCTTGAGAGATCCGAAGCACACCCCTGTAAGTTTTTTTATGTGTGCCTCAAATCTCAGATCCTCACCAAACCATACTCCCAAGTTCTTTGCAGGGATGGTAACTGAGCTTGGTTGGGGAAAATTCGGAGGCCACAAGAGTTCTCTGAAATTAGGCGGAAATTGGCCATACAACAAAATTTCGGTTTTGTCTTCGTTGCATTTCAGCTGTGCCGCTGCTAACCAATTAAAAACCGAAGAAAGACAGGAGGAAATGACCTCAGTATCGAGTGCTGTATCAGGCCATGTAAATAAAAGTTGCGTATCATCTGCATACGCTATAATTTTGGTCCCCATTTGTTCAGCCATCACTATAAGCGGAGTAAGGTACACATTAAAAAGCAAGGGGCTCAATGTGGACCCCTGAGGTACCCCGGTGGTAAGAGACTTGGCCGAGGAGGAAAAAGGTGGGATCCAAACCTGCTGGGACCTATCGGACAAAAAAAGATTTCACCCATTCTAGTGCTGAGCCCAGCACACCAATCTCAGCCAATTGAGTCAGGAGGAGAGAGTGCGGGACAGTGTCAAACGCGGCAGAGAGGTCCAATAAAATTAGAACCGCTCTGCCGCCACTGTCCAAACACTCCCTAATCGCCTCTGTGATCTCCACCAAAGCTGACTCCGTGCTATGTGCTGCACGAAAGCCGGACTGGGCAGGATGGAGAGCCTCAGAGGATTCCACAAAGGCATTCAGCTGACGAAAAGCAAGTTTCTCTCCAAATTTTCGCCATGGCTGGAAGCAGGGAAATAGGTCTATAGTTGCCCGGCACAGCAGGATCAGCACCAGTCTTCTTCAGCAAGTTCTAAACTATGCTACAAAGCAAACTGTCAATGCACTAGCATGTCTTGTAGGAAGTGTTACCAGACACCAGGTAACCAAGATAGAGACACTAAAAAGGCTTATGTATAATGTTGGCGTATGTGCCTGAAATACACAGACTATGGGTCCAGGAATGCAAGAACTTCAGTGTACAGATTGTGATATAACAGATATGCCTCTGGAGGGGAGGGGGGGGGGGGAAATGGATGGAAGGCGGTGCAAACACGATTTAGGGTTCCATATCAAAAATACAGGTGTTGCTAAGTAAATGTAAACTATTTTGAACAAATATCAAGAACTCAGAAATGAGTTACATTTGTTTTTTTGAACATTTTATTAATACACAGCATTTTAAAATGGAAACCGTTGAATTGCATATTTACTTTTGGGACATTTTTTTAAAATTCTTTTTTAATTAACATGTACAGTAATATGTGCTGTCAGTGCTTGACAATTTAAAAGCATCCAATAGACCAGTGTCATGTAAGGGGGGTCTGAAAATATGCTGAGGCAGAAAATGTAGATGAACCTCAAGTGCATGATCTGTTTGCAATGGTCTACTTTACAACCAGCAATAAAATAAGAGCTGTTCAAATACATGTTTTCACCTGCCTCAAAGTCTGATTTCACCCAAGGAAACAAATCGTTCATGTTACTCGCAATGAAAAAGTAAAGTCATAAATACAATAATCAATACAGTGATTTTAAAAGGGGTACCATCAAAACTCACTCTGGTCCAACTATTAACCTGTTAACTCCTCCAGGTAATTGTAAACAGACCATTTTCAAATTCTATGTTAGGACAGAACACAGAATAAGAATAACCACTGATGGGCCCCTGTTATGAACACCATCAATTGACTCACTTGAAGATTTTTTTTTAAATACATTGTGAAAGGAAAGTTAAGCACTTGGAGCATACAGAATAGATTAAATACAATACAAAGATATATACATTAAACGTTTAAATTGAATGACAAACAAAAAAGATGACTATACAAGTGTTTTGGTAAATTAACCACAGAATGAACACTGGTTTACATACCAAAGAGAAAAGTTTTGTTTAGTGAGATGATGTTTGCCAGAACCAAGATGGCCGCTGAAGTGCTTCCGCATCTTGCTTTACCATTTTGATCACTCTCTGCAATTGCTTTCAAAAGTAGTGTTAATCCGCGTGAGGTTTACCATCAGTGGCACCTAATATTTATATTACAAAGAATGTACAATTGAGTAAAAAATATTTAAAGCCAAAGGAAATCCTTCACTTTTCAGGGAGACTTGGAAAGTTCAGTCAGTCAAGCATTAGCCAGATGTGATCTCCTATCGTCAACCTGGTAGTTAGCATGTGCCGAGTCTTAGTAACAGCCAGCTGCTTTGGTCAGTCATTGTTAAATACCGCTTCATGGGACATGATCTCTCGCGACAACACTGCTTCAGATGAGGTGCGTCGTTGATCGGCTTATGGTGTGGTACTTCCTTTCGAACAAGGATGGCAGGTTGATAACTGAAGGGGACCGGACACCCTAATGGGGAAAAAAAAACTCCATGAACATGGTTACTCTGAAGATTAAGACCAATTAAGCAGACACTGCACCTGTGACACGGGTAACATGGCATTCTAAGATATCTGCGATTGTGACCACCAACACCACTAGTGCGCTCTCCACGCTGTGCACCACAAGTGTGTCCCATCCTTTTGTGACATGCAGATTCTTTCTTTCCAAGTTTCATTGTACAAATTGCTTTATTTTTACTGGATGCACCGATGTTCTCTTTCAAAAGCCAAAAACATTTTCAAAAGATTGTCGAATGTTTCGAATATATTCGTTAAGCCACCACCAGGTATTGGCATTTAAATTGCATCCATGATGCTCTTATGAAGCTGTGCCTTTGAACCCCCCAGGATTACTCAGCTGCCTATGCTAGAATACCTTGCCTACGTTTAGATCTTGCAAACATATAAAGTATTCAAGATAAAGTTAAGCAACCAGGTCCTCTGATCCGCCAAACATTTCATTCTGCAAAAAAATTTCAAAATGTTAAAAGGTGATATCAATGAGGACAGCAGTAGAAACAGCAATATGAAGGGACCTGAGGAACTATTAAGATCAATAAATGTCTCTTGAAGCTAGAATCAGCAGCAGCGTTGCGTCTCCACATTGGTTTGGTGAATTGCTAGGAGCCACGTAAAGGAAGATCAAGAAACCTCTGCAGTTGAATTAAGAGTGCACCTTGTTATTTTAAAATGGCAAATATATCTGGCCTTGGTAGAAAGAGTCCTAATTCAACAAACCTCAAGTAATGGACTCCAGGATCTTGACACTTGCTCCTGACGGGCAGAGTTACATGCCCACCACAACAGCTGTGCAAGCTGGCAAACCTGGACTCCCATAACATCAAGAACACCTCAACAGCCCCTTTGGAAAGAAAATAACTGAGATGCAGACGTAGAATGCAGGCGTACAACAATGCTGCCATCTTGATCGCCACTTCCATTCTCTTTTGGGGCATAGTCACATTACTCTAAAGAGCAGCCAATCCTGAGACAACTAAAAAGCATTCCCAAAAGGAAAAAGGAACTTCTAGTAAGGTTGGTGGGAACAGCACATCGCCCCAATCCGGTGAGATCACACCCTAGGGAATTTAGACACCACTTACAGGTCACTCAATTCCTAAATGGTTCCAGGCAAGACTATAGAATACGCCAAGAAACACTAGGTTAATCGAAGAACTAAAAATTAGCAGAAGAAAAAGCATCCGTCATGAGCAAATGGACCACAGATACACAATTTTCTTCTGATGGATACTACTTCCTTGGGATGCAAATTGCTCTTCTTGGAGAGATCTGCCCGTCAATGACTAAAGAATCTAGATGGAGGTAACAAATATTGCTGTCAACTGGTTTGACAATGTTGGACCACAGCGCTTCCGAACATGGTACCTGCTCAAAAAAACAGGATGAAGTTAAAATGTGCTGCTGCCCTGAGTGGGATATCCAATAATGGTCAGGTTCACAAGGAGAACTTAAAGAAAGAAAGTTAAAGCAACAAAACTACTTAAAGGCTATTTAAGAAATGTCTAAATAATAAAAAATACAATCTGTCTCTATTTGCAGGATTGTGGCACACACTATATAAAGTTGGCATTTTCAAAAATGACTTACGTTCTCTAAAACATAGGTTTGTTGGCAGACGATTGCTGCTCGTCGGTAAGATACCTTCATCTTACCGTAATTGCCCTCCCTTTTTATTGTATAAATAAGATACATCTATAAGTTATCCCTTGGAGTTTGATGCAAAAGTTGGCCATTAGTGGCCTACTATCATATATAAATGAAGGTGTCTTTTCCAAGCTTTACCAATCAGCCAGGTGATTATCTCTACAGTTGCAATATATGGTCAAAGCAATTAGTATCTGGGCGGAGAAATTTGTGCCTTTCGCCCACAACTTCTCCACCCATTCTCCCTTTTTCTGAGTGCAGATGATATCTCCACTGACTATTCTTTTTTGATTAAACACCTGGAATTTCTGTGGCTTTCCTGATGAACGTAGTGTACGCCGGAACGCGCGTTGACGATCCATCAACTAGCCACTTAAATCAGTGTTTACATTCTGATTCAAATGTCACTCAAATGATACTTTTGTATGAATTTCTGTATGAATTTCTGTCTTGTTTTTTGTTCATGTTCGTCCATTGCACTGTGTACCCTTGTGAATTATGTGGGGATAATATAATGTATTTGTAATCAGTTGTCTGATGACATGTTAGAAATGGTTTAACTATTTTGTATTAAAGAAATGAATTTTTAAATGCACAGTTGTTTACACGGAGGTCCTTACATTAGGTCTGTGATTTCTATGGTCTGTTAATTGCCACCGACCTTTAGTTGCCATGGGTTTTTTTCTACCATTGTGTATTTGCCCTGCCCTAGGATTCTACAATTGTTGCAGGGGGTCCTTGTTATTTAACTTTGGTTCTCTGAAACTTAACATTCTTTTTTGTTAAATTGAACCGATTTTAAGTTTGGTTTATGTTTCAGACTAACAGTTGGCTTACATTTTCAATTTAATGTGGATACAAGCCCTTTAAGGGATCAAAGAGTTACAGCCCCGAACGCAGGTTTTGGCCTGATATTGCTTTTTGTCAGGACCAGGTCCATAATATGGCCTAGTGTTTACCTGGTTTAATATGGAACTTAAAATGCCCTTGATGGACAACTAGGTTTACATGTCAACCTTCCCCATCAAACCACAGATTTTTTTTTAATATGTATTAATTGAAACAAAAGCATGGTTGTGCCTTCACTCAGTAGGTGGGATCACCGTAAAAATCACCAAGCAAATTGAGATGGGACTTTGACCCAATAAGGTTCCTGCCCTGAAATCAGCCAATTCAGTAATGTTTAGAGAAAATGTATCTTCTTCCCCAGATGACTGCTTTGTAGACCTAACATGGGGCATTTCTCATAGCAGTAGTGGCTGGTTTTCTTTATTGAAAATGCAAAATCAGCAGTATATCTATAGCCACAGCATTCCTTGTGTAGATTGTACTCTACATATACCTTCCTCAAATTCTAGATTTTCTTAAGCCTCAAAGCCCATCACTGCTAAGCATTTACAAAATTTGTGTTGGACTGAAATTTAAAGGGCAGTGATCTGTACTTTAGAGATGGCTTCATATTTTGATGCAGAGAAACTTCCCTTGTTTCTTTGGTACTTTAGGCCTCTCAACCAACGTTTCCTTGATCAAAAGATGGACTTTCTGCATCATCCTGTCCTAAAAGAAACTCAAGCCCTCAGTAAAAAGGGGAGTGGGGAATTCAGAGAACTGAGCTTGTGAAATTTGGAAAAATATTAAGCACCCATTAGTTGAGATATATTCTGCCATAGATGACTGATAGGTTTCCACGAAGAGGGGCAGGATGGGTGGGAGTTCATTTTTTTTATTGAGCAGAAAATTCTGCTTTATACATAATGTAGGACATATAATTAAGAAAATTTTTATATGAATCAATATACACAACCGTTCAATCAATTCATCTTCCAATACCCCATTAAAACTAACAAATTGCAAATGTTGCCTTAAGGGCATTGTTGAGCTACCGCGTAATCCCTAAAACGACTTAAAAAAAAAAACGAAAACATCCTACAACCTGGAATGATAAAGTGCCAATAGAGCTATTCAGTGCTTACCAAACTGGAGGACTGCCATGCCCCTTTACCCTACGAACATCCGACCAGCAGTTTCTCTAGGGCAGTCCACTAATGGGCAAAAGTAATCTAAAGTGCTTAACTTCTGCATCCCAAAATTAAATGCCAGCAACCTGATTAAGTACCCTGTGGCTAATATAATAAAGTAGCAATAATGCTTGCCCGAGCTTGACACACCAGAATGTTACCTTACACCTGCATCCCCTCAGAGGCTCTCCTCTTCTGGTTGACTTATGTCCCTATTGTGCTACGAAAATCTGAGTGCCTGAGCCTCTGAGGAGAACATTTTAGAGGGTCTTAGCACCTGATTGGCTGGAGTTTGGACTATTTACAAACACTTGGACAGGTTATAAAAGTGAAATGTTTTCTATCTATTAAGCTCTATGTTCCAATGCTACTCCATGGTTATTTCTTACCTATACTATGGTTATGTTATTGCTATATTTTGTACTGTGGGACTTCCATTTCGACGAAGGGGAATATTCAAGCATGTGAATCTATGACAGACACCCCAATACTGGAGAACCAAAGTACCTACAGATTTTCTGACTAACCACTTTTCTGAGGCGCAAATGCAGTCCGTTTCAAGAGCAACTATAGCGAGATGGGTATTGACGACCATCGCCCTTTGTCATGAAAAAGCAGGAAGACCCCTTACATCCATGGTGCACTCCCGCTCTACCAGGAGTGCCGCAACCTTGGCTGCTTTGTTTGCAAAAGTACATATGCAGAGCAGCCACATGGTCTAACAGGTATACATTTAAGAGACATTACTGTCTAGATACTGCCAATGATAAAGATGTGGCAGTGTTTGTTTAGTTGTGCTTCGAAATGTTTTTCAATAAGGGGAGATAGCCTATATTTATTGAAAAGTTCGTTTTTTATACTCCAGATTACGGGTACTATGTACAGGACATCTCCACAGAGTTTTGATCTCACTTATTTTAATGGGATACTGCTAGCTATTCAGATTCAAGCATGTGAATCTGTGAAAAATTCAATATAGGACAAAAAACAAGTTACCTGTATACTGTAGTTTTCTGGTTTTGATCTTTCATAGATTCACAAGCGACCCACCCATCTCTCCTTCAGTCGTTCATCTAATTTATTTTCCCCATATACCACGGGCAACCATATGTACTTGTACTTTGAAATCTGGGGTGTGAAGTCAATGCACAGGAGGAAAGGGTGCAAGCTGTGCTCAGTTGAACTTTGGTTGTGTACAAAACTATGTGGCTTGCTACTCAATCCTATGAAGAAGTGTAATTATAGTCTATCTGAATGAGAGATTTTTATTGTTAGTTATAACCACCTCTGGAATCTCAGCGACAGGGAAGATTCAAGCATGTGTACCTATGAAAGATTTAAAAAGTATAAGGAGTAGGAAGTGAACGCACGTGGTGTTGTGATATAATGTGGAAACGTGCTGCGTTTTAATACTACCCTCACTCAGACCGAATTGTGACATGCTTAATCGTAGCAAAAGACACAATTGATGGACGGAAGCCTTAACACATCTTGCTCCTGCTTTCTGGAACGAGCTGCCAGTCGAGATTCGCAAATGCCAGAGCCTCTATCAGATCAGAAAGCTTCTGAAAACTTATCTTTTCTGACCCCCTTAGGTCTGGCTGGTGCACTCCGTCCTAAGAGCAGAGATACCCCTTTGGGGTGACTCAACGCTATATAAACTAATAATAATAAACAAATCAAAACATGCTTCCCCCAATCAAGAGATCTGGGTTAAACCCATCAATCTTTTGCTCACCATGCCACCCCAGTTTAGACCTGGCTATATGCAAATCAGTCTTGACACTGTGCCTCATGAGAATAGTCCAGCCCAAACTGCCAAGCCAGGCCCTCCCCGGACCGGAAACAAACATCCTAGGACAGGTTTCGGGGTTTCACCCCTCTTCAGCCCGGATAGCTGGATTCCATTAGCACAGTGAGCCCAGGACCCACGGATGAGGCAAGCAGTGAATACAAGGAGGAGCACCAGCTTAGATGTAAGTGTGACTACAAGGGGTCTCTCCTGGCCCACCGCCATTTTGAGTTTGACTTGGGGGTAAACTCTTAAAACCCAAGGAATCTCTCGTGGGAAATTCCTCAGAGTAAGATCTAGGATACAATACACCAACAACCTCAATTGGAGGATTGGGTGTAACTACAGGTACTGGGACCGGGAGTGTCCTGAAGAAGGCAGACGTGACCAAAAGATTGGGCACATTTAAAAGGCCGAAACATGTTGACCACCGGGCAGTAAGGAGTGGTGTAAGAGGCACATCGTAACTCCCTAGCACCACCATCCTTCACTTTTTTAATCCTGACCGGAGGATCCAGGAATAAAATAGACATGGATACCTCAGTTAGTTTTAACACAAACGACACTGCACCTCCACTGTTCATAGTCCCAATTTGGAAATATTGTTTTTTCTTCTTTTTATATTGTGTTTGTCTTCCTCAACGCTATTGCCCCACCAGAGGTGTTGGCTGTACCGGGGCGTTTTGTAAGCAGCCCTATGATGAAGCATGTCACACTTCGGTGTGAGGGCAGTATTAAAAACACACAGCACGTTTCCACATTATATCACAACACCACGTCCATTCACTCCCCACTCCTTAGTGTTTAAGCATTTGATTAGGGGTTCGGAGAAGATGAGCACTATACCCTCTCCCCTTCTTGTGTACGGAAAACCTATGAAATATACCTGCATACTGTAGTTCCAGTATTGATAAGTAACTGGTTTTATTTCTCATAGGCGAAACCTTCTGGCTTTACCAATGCTGGTTTTGTTTAGAAACAGGGATATTAAGTAATTTATCCGTAAACACAAAATGTGGTACTGAGACAGAGGCTAGTGAGATATGGCATCCTTAAGGGAGAGGATGTGGCGTAAGGGCCAGAGCTGCCAAATATCATCCTTGATTTTGGGCAAATCCCCCAATCTCGCCGTACCTAAAAAATGAATGTGTCCTTGTGTAAAGTAACTGGTGCTAATGTAAAGCGCTCTAATGTCTTTGGGTGGTACTGGTGCTATATAAAACTTCACACAAAACAAAAGCAGAGTCAGTGGAGGAGGGAGTCGGGGGGAGATCTGAGGGAGGAGGGAAATCTGGAAGAGGGGAATCTGGGGGAGATGGGGAATGGGGGGGGAGGGGATAAGTGCAAAGGAAGTTCAGCGTGGGCAAGCAGCGCCAGGCGGAAGGTTAACGGGCAACCAAAAGCAATCGCAGGCTGCCTTGGAAAGGTTAAGTGATTTTCCTAAATGTACGGTGTCCTCGTGAAAAGTAACTGGTGTTAATGTAAAGCACTCCAATACTTTCGAGTGGTGTTGGTGGAGGAGGGGATCTGTGCAACGGAGTACAGCAGGGCAAGCAACAATGGGAGGGAGGTGGACGTTCAACTAACATCAAATGCGGGCAGCCATGGAGAGATTAAGTGAGTTATCAGTAATCACAAAATGTGAAAATGAGGCACAGGCTAGGGAGATGATGTAGCGGCCTCTTTGGGAGAGGATGTGGCATAAAGGCAGGAGCTGCATACTCGCACTGGGAACCTGGGTTTGAGTTTCAGCACCCGCTTAACATACTTAATTCTCGGCAAATCACGTTATCTACCGGTGCATAAAAAATGAATGAAATAGCTTGCTGCAACCACAAGCAAGTACAACTGTGACAATTATACTAACACATGAAAATTAAGTACAGGATGTAAGCCCCTTCTAAGATTTTTTAAATACAAGCAAGTTCACCGGCTCTGCCCAAGTGCTGTGCAGGTGAAACCTAAAAAAGGTTTTGGAGATCCCTGCAGAATGATTGGCATGTTTCGTGGTGCAACAGACTTTAAGCAAACAGTCCGGCCAGGGTAAAATTATGCACCGTTGCATAATATGAAATTAAAACATTTTGTGAATTACACAAACAAAAAACATGGGTGTTTAGTTTGCATAATTAAAATCTCACCCAGACCCAAGCGTCAGACAATGTAAGTTATTACACAGTCCTGTAAAAAGGAACATCTGCAAAAGGCAAACAGTCAAGTTATACATATTTTTTATGTTAAAAGATGACTCTTTGAACCACATGTCCTCTTAATAGGTTTGATGTTGTTAATGTGTTCTCAACTAGTCTTCCTTCTTCGAGAATATTCAAATAGTTAAGATTTGGTTCCAAAAGTCGAATAGTTGAATGTTTTTGTAGCAAACACCTTCCTGAGGTTGGATAGTCTATGCTCCCATATTTTATTCAACTTACTTAGCTACAAATAGAGTAAGATACTACATTGTACAATCTTGGTTATATGAAATCTTTTGAAAAGGTTTAGTGACTACAGAAGGCACGCAAATACTTTCTCTGACTCACTATTTAGAAGGCATCTAAAAAAAGCAGCAATATGAAGTGACTGGAGGGCTGGAGTCATTTATCAATAACTGTCAGGAAAACAAAAAGGCATTGTTGAGGAGATGCTAAAATAGGACACAATTCTTACAGATTTAAAAAGACAATTCTCAGCAGACTTTGCAACTACATGATGGTTTCTGAATATTTGTTAAACGAATGTGGGTTTTAATCGTGAAAATTCATCCCGACGACGTGCACCTTCTATTTGTGCAGGTCATGTACACTGCTCTTTGGAAAGACTAAGTCCCCTGCCACAGCACAAAGGTAGAGTAGGATGGCTCTGCTGCCTTTCTCCTACAGATTCTGGTCTCTCAATGTCAGGAGGTAACACATGCAGAATAATGGATATCACAAGCCAACTGCTTGGAGGGGATCAAAGGGAAGCAAGAGTATGGCAGAAAAGAGACACTACATAGATTTTGACTTGCATGTGGGAAGACGCTGAGGAGAAACTATAAGGCTTCAACCAAAGGATTCCCAGCACTGCCTGCCAAGCCTAAGCTTTAGGCCTAGCCCTCAATGCATACAAATTATTTAAAGAGTGAGGAGGCGGCTTCATATCAATTTTACCTGATGAATATTTCAAAAGTTACTGAAGTGGTTTTCAGAAGACTGGAACTCAGTCCAGGGTAATTATCATTGGCTGAGATTAATTTGGGTATTCCTTGCATTACTTTTCTCTTTCAATAATCTAATGCAGCCCCATGCAAGCATGTACCTTAGGACAGGAATTTCAATCATTGAGTAACATACAATGTAGGGCATCTCTAAACAGCCGAAGAAACTGTTCAAGTCAACCTCGAGGCACAGGGTCTCCAAAGGTGACTGGGTGTAAAAGAGGACCAGACAAGAGTACAAGATTGGGATGGTTTCAGACCACCCTCAAACTGGTTGGAAAATGTTAGGACAGAAATAACTTCATATATAGGAAACTGAAAAACTTTTTTAAAAAAACCAAGTCAGGAGGCCACCAATTAGTCCCATCAGACATGCATTGTTCATTAGCAGAGAAAGCATGCAACGCCGATGTCTACCATGTAAACAGTTTCACAGCTTACAAATCCGAGAGATTTACTGGCTAATGAGAGACTGCCAAGAGTTCCTTTAAGCAACAACACAAGTATGCATGAGCTTCAAATCTCCACTTGAAAGTCTGAACTGGTAAGGCATGACATGGGAAACACATTTTCCAGGTAAGAGAATGTGACAAGCTTCATGGAGCAAAGAAATGCTTTTACAATTGCTCCTTATGGAACACTCACATGCAAAATTAGGATATTAATTTAGCAACCCGTTACCGGCACATGCTCCAAAAACTATGAAGGAGAAACACAGTGAAACCATCAAACGTAAAGGGCTCTGTCCCCAGCTATGGTACAATTGCCCCAGTGAGATGCAACACAGACTCTTCTTAATTTAATTGGAGGTGAAAAATGCTTCACAGAGGGGTCATTGGAGTTGAAGAATTTGCTCTACCATATTCGCATGAACCAGCCCAGTTTCTCCAACTCTGCAATACTCACATGGGACTGCAACAAGCCACTATATTTTTAAACCATATTTGCACATTGCCTTCAACATAAATATTGTCATTATAATGGAGAATAGATGGCTTACACTGGTTGAGTACTGAAGGACAAAAGCATAGCCTGCCCCGAATCAGGATCTTAAATATGTCAACCATACAAGTATCTCTTCCATGGATACAGCTGCATCAGTGTTTCCAGGTCTGGAAAAACTGATTCATAGAATATGGGGAGCCTGATAGGGCAAAGCACAAGTTACTTACCTTCGGTAAAGATATATCCGTAAGAAACAGTCGTTCGTATTAGATTCCTTACCTTAGAATATCCCCAGGCGTCAGACTGGATCCGGAAATATTTGAGTAGTAGTACCCTTGCGCGTCGATGGGCGTCGTCTGAGGTTCCGCGTCCGTCGCCGGAGTACTTAGACGCCGCCCTCGCGTGATGACGTCAGTTCTTATACACAGCTTTTCCGCGCAACAAACGCAGAGCCATAATAAAAACCAACACTATTGCCATAAAACTAGGGCCCTGAAAGGGGATGACCTTAACCCTAGATATCGGTTCGCAGAAAGGGGAGGATGGGTGGGGGTAAGGAATCCAATACTAACTACTGTTTCTTACAGGGTCTTGTCCGCAACACAACTTTGTCCGGATGGACAGAAAGGAAAGGAGGTTTAGAGGAAAGAGCCTGGAGCTCCCTCACCCTCCTGGCAGAGGTGATGGCAACCAGGAAAGCAGTCTTCAGAGTAAGAAGGCGGAGAGGACAGTTATGAAGTGGCTCAAAAGGAGCGCACATCAAAAAAGTAAGTACACGGTTCAAGTCCCACTGAGGCATCACGAATGGAACAGGAGGAAACAGGTGTGTGATGCCCTTCAAAAACCTATTTACAATGGGGGACTTGAACAAAGATGGCTGATTAGGTAGCCTCAAGAAGGATGAAAGGGCAGAAAGGTAGCCCTTTATAGTGCCCAGAGCAGAGCCCTGCTGGGCAAGAGAAAGAAGGAAGAGAAGAACCTCAGAAAGGGGTGCAGAGAGGATCCACAGCCTTTGCTGTGCACCATGCCACAAACTTGTTCCACCTGCAGGCATATACTGACTTTGTGGCACGCCTGGATGCCAGAACAGTACAAACTTCAGGAGGCAAGTCAAATGGCCCCAACTGTCGCCGCTCAATCTCCAAGCATGGAGGTGGAGACTGGATAGGTTTGGGTGGAGGACCGTCCCCTGCTGCTGCGACAGAAGGTCCTCCTGAAGAGGCAGACTAATCCGGGGATCGACAGACATACTGAGTAGCTCGGGATACCAGCACCTTCGTGCCTAGTCTGGAGCGACAAGGACAACTTGGGCCCCGTCACGCCTGATCTACTTCAGCACTCTGGGAAGAAGTGGTATAGGCGGAAAGGCGTACAACAGACCGCAGCTCCACTCGTGACGAAAAGCGTCTCCGAGCCAGTGTTGCCTTGGAAATTTCAACGCGCAGAACTGATGACATTGCGCGTTCTCTTTGGTGGCGAATAGATCTAACCAAGGCTCTCCCCACTGCTAAAAGAGGCCTTGCGCCATGTCAGTTCAGACGCCATTGGTGATCCATCATGCACCGTCGGCTGAGTTTGTCCGCCCTGGCGTTCAGAGAACCTGCCAGGTGTTGAATCACCAGGGTCACGCCCTGATGTTCCAACCACTGCCAGAGGCGCAGGGCCTCCTGGCATAGGGTCCACGACCCCACCCCGCCCTGTTTGTTGCAGTACCACAAGGCGGTGGTGTTGTCCGTGAACACCTGCACTACACTCCCCCGGACAGAGGGGAGGAATGCCTTCAGTGCTAGCCGGATCGCCCGCAGCTCTGAAGGTTGATGTGGAGCTGGGACTCCGCTGGAGACCAGAGGCCTCTGATCTCCGCCTCTCCCATGTGGCCACCCCCCAGCCCTGGAGGGACGAGTCTGTCACAAGTACGTGCTCCGGTTGGGGTAGGGAGAGGGATATGCCGCTGACCCAATCGGGGTCCGTGAGCCACCACTGCAACTGTTTTGCAGTGCCCTCCGAGATCAAGATATGGTCGGACAAGTTACCCTGATGCTGGGGCACTGAAACTTCAGGTCCCACTGCAGAGCCCGCATCCGCCAACTGGCGTGATGCACCAGAAGGATGCAGGAGGCCATCCGCCCCAGAAGCAGCAGCGTCAACCTGACCGAGACTCGGGATAACGGCTGAAAGATCGGAATCATAGCCTGAATATCCTGAACCCGCTGTTCGGGAGGATAAACCCGAAACTGCGCTGAGTCTAGAACCACTCCGATGAAGAGGAGCTTCTGAGAGGGACACAGGTGTGACTTCGGCACATTGATGGAGAACCCCAGCAGGTGCAGGAGGTCGGCCGTAGTCTGGAGGTGGCTGACTACTGTCTGGGGCAAGCCCGCTTCTCTGGCTCCAGGTGTCCGTAATCTACTTTTGGGTTTAAGGTGGTATATTCTGCTTTTTCTTTATCAATTAGAATAGGAGTATGGTGATGGATTTCTTCTGTTTCACGCGGTATGATTAGTTTATAGATAAAGTATAGACCTGGATTTTAGCTCGTTTTTTATTTATAATTAATGTGATTTTTTTTTCTATTTTGCGCGTTTATAATTCCAGATTGTAATGGCGATAGCCCCAGTGTTTTAACTATTTTTGGTGAAAGTTTGAGTACCCTTGGCAATAGTGTTAGTACCCTTGGCCTTTGAATGGGTTCCGCCGCCGCCTGGGCGCGTAATCCTGAAGTCAGTCTTCGAGCTTAATTTATCCAATATAGACCAGACAGCAGCATTACACGTGACCTCCAGCTATGCAGAAGTTAGGAATGGCGTCCGTGCGTTGGGCCATGTAAGCAGTGGATACCTAATACCAAGTAAGCGCTGTTAGAAAGCATTTTTATGCCAAATAACTTTTAGAAGGAAGAGTGACTTGATGGAGAGCGTGTAGTCTTACGATTGTTCTCCCTTTCCCGCACACAGAATATCGGCATCTTTCGGGCGGTGCACACTGAAGCTTACGTTTCCCGGGCTGATTGATTTTGCCAGATACAGCAGGGACGAAACTTTTGAAGCCATCCTAAGTGAGTGACAACCTTAAACACTTTGGATTCAGGCTACCTATATTGCATAATTTGTTATGCGGAGCCATTTTAAATACCATTATAAATATCGTTTGTTTTTCCCGTTCCCCTTTCTTTCTTACATATTCGTTTAGACTCCTGAAGGAAGTGCATTTTAAAAGGCTACGTCCGAATTCATGTGGATAGCCTCCATACCATGTAATAAATTGTGGAAATTACGCACAAAGAAATAGGTATGTTGAAATCCTTGTCACCTAGCTGATGGATTATCTATTTATTGTTTTTTTTTTCTTTTTTCCAGAGGTGCACTGGGAGCACTATTTTATTCATTTATGCTTTATATCACGGTGGTTTGTAGGATAACTTCACTTTGGGACACATTTGATGGGTCTTGTTTGCCGTCACTTCAGGTTATGCTGCAGTTTTATTTAATGGAGATAGAGTTTTGTTATTGGATAAACATGGATATATTTTGTGTATGTAGCTGCAGCATTATTAGTATATTATGAAAATGACACGTGGATATGTTGGTTGTAAATAGAGCTTTTTTGACATTGTAGGTTCTGCATACTGGTTATGCTTAAATGAAAGCTATAGTCCTGATAATCCCGCAAGTTGATGGGCTGAAACGCGTCGACAATTTGGATATGGACACCTAATGAATTAAAATTAATTGACAATAATAATCAGCAGTGGCTAAAGAATAAGGATCAAATTAAGGATCTCTTAAATACTGCGGTGATAAGGTGTACCTGATTAATTAGGAATGCTCTTTTGATAATAGGGGATAGAGCATCCAGTCAAACAGTAGGGGCTATAAGAAATAATGAGTGAATGTTTAACCTATTTCCAATGTTTTGTAAATATTTGTGTATGTTGATTGTAGTCGTTTGTAAATAGTGATATATATATGTTTAGACTATAGAAAAGAAATGAAGTAAAAAATGAATATACGAAATATTTGAAAACAAAATAAAGTTTCAAACAAGGAGGGCATATCCGGTGAATATAATTACTTTGAGGTAATGGTTGGTAACTGACACATTAGAAAAGTAGAGATTTATTCCAGAATAAGAAAATCGTTCAGATAGGTAATTTACAAACCTGTCAGAGTAATCTTCATTGAATTGGTCCCACAGCATCATACCTTGGCTTGTGCGCCTTCAACAACCAGTCGTAGAGGTAGGGGAAGACTGAAACACCTAACCTGCGCAAATGAGCTGCGACCACCGCCATCACTTTCGTGAACACCCGTGGGGCGCTGGTAAGGCCGAAGGGGAGCACGATAAACTGAAAGTACTCGTGGCCTACCATGAACCGCAGGTAACGCTGGTGGGCCGGCAGGACGGGGATATGAAAATAAGGGTCCTGCAAGTCCAACGCTACCATCCAGTCTCCCGGATCCAGGGCAGCTAGGACCGGAGCTAGTGTCAGCATCTTTAACTACTCCTGCCGTAGGAAGCCTTTGACGTTCCGCAGGTCCAAGATAGGGCCCCCTTTGCCCTTCTTGAGTACCAGAAAATAGTGAGTGTAACAACCACACCCTACTTCTGGCCCAGGAACACGCTCGATGTCCCCCTTGGCCAAGAGGGCCGTAACTTCCTCTCTGAGAAGTGTCAAATGATCCCCCGACACGCGATGGCATGGCTGGAGGGGTCGCTATGAAGGGGAGGGAGTAGCCCCTTTGGACGATTTGCAGCACCCACCTGTCCGATGTAACAGTGCGCCAGTGGAGGTGGTGATGGCGAACCCTGCCTCCCACTGGCATCACATGACCCTGAAAGCTCGGACTAGGAAGGTTGAGGCCGATGCTGCAAGGGCAGGTGTGGACTGGCCGCGCCGTTGTCCCCAACCACCGCCACAGCGGTTTCCACGGCCACCACCGCGCTGGTGCGGTGCGTGGCTGGCAGCACGTGTGGGGGCGCCCCTTCCTTGGCCACGAAAGGAGCGAAAGGCACCCGTTTGCTGGCGCGGGGCCGAGAGGCCCATGGACTTGACCGTAGCCCTGGAGTCCTTAAAGCGCTCAAGCGCATGGCCTTCCTAGTCGCCAAAGAGGCGACGGCCATCAAACGGCATGTCCATAAGAGTGTTTTGGGCATCAGCCGAGAAGTTGGCAGACCTCAACCAGGCGTGGTGACGAATCGCCACCGTCGTTGCCATCGCTCTGCCCAGTGAGTCCGTGGTATCCAGCCCACACCGGAGTACTGTGCTGCATCTCGACCCTCCGCAAGGGCTTGGGTGAGTTTAGTCCGGACCTCCTCCGGAAATTGTGGCAGCACGTCCGCAACCATGTCCCACAGAGAGTGGGTGTAGCGGCCCAAGAGGCATGCAGTGTTGACTGACCGCAATTCCAAACTCAAGGATGAGAATACTTACTTTCCGTACTGCTCATACCTCTTGGATTCCCGATCGGGGGCAGACGTCGGGAATGCGGTCTGGGAGTTAGAGGCCTGGATGACGTCTGGCCACGTTCCTATCTACAGGCTGACCTGTAGCGGGCCTGGACCAGGTTCCCAGAAGAACGTCAGACAAGGCCTCATTAAACAGCAGCAGAGGCTCGGCCGAGCTTGCCTGCAGTTTTAGTCGGAAGAGCGATGACGTCTCTTCGACTTCTTGTGCTTACCTGAGGAGCCTGAGGACCGTGGACGACTCCCGGAGCCATGGTGGCTCCGACCCCGCGACCAGTCCCTCGACCTCCTCGCGGACCAGGACCACAAGCGGCGCGGGCCGACTGCCGGAGCTCGAGCCGCTTGCGGGACCGCTCCCGCCTAGCCTTAGACGTCAGGGCTCGACAGTCGGAACAGGCCTAGTCATCGTGGTCTAGGCCTAGGCAATGAAGACACAGGCGATGGGGGTCGTTAACCGACATCAGTCAGCGCAGGGTTTGAACCCGGGCATCCCTACCAGCACTGTCTGAGTCGTATAGACTTCGAAGTAGATCAAAAATGATCGAAAAAGTTGACTAAGGGCACCACTCTTTCCGGATCGGCGCGGAAAAAAGAAGAAGAACCGACGTCAGCGAGCGAGGGCGGCGTCTAAGTACTCCAGCGACGTCATTCCGGCGCCCAAGATGCCGACGACGGACGCGGAGCCGCCTATCGACGCGCAAGGGTACTGCTACGCAAAAATTTCAGGATCCAGTCGGACGCCTGGGGATATTCTAAGGTAAGGAATCTAATACTAACCTGTTTCTTTCAGATAAACTACAGAAATTAATTATGGCTAATGGCAGGTGCTTTTTTTGACTACCCTAGCACTGGCAGGCATCCAACATGGAAGAGAAGGGAAAGGAGATGAAGCAAACATTTACAGGCATATCAAGGCAAATCATTGGCTATTTGTCTTCCATAAAAAATGAGTTACACCTTTCACCAGTTTCCACAAGTTTGCAAAAACATTCTACTGAAGTCAGAAAGCTTGGAAAGAAAGAACTGAATGTTTCATGGATATATAAAAGAAATAACTATACGCACAAACTGTAAACAAAGTGTTTAAGCATGCCAAAGTCACCTATGTGTTTTCAATACAAAGTTCAGCTATTTTTCAAGACTAGTCATTCTAGGTAATGTTTAAAACAGAGAAAGGATTCAAAAAGTCAATGTGAAATTTTACTAAGCTCACATGTAGGTAAAAGTCCTAGAGAATAGTCTCATGTCTTATGACCGAAGTGGTCCTACTGTAGGAGTCATCACTGTTTCCTCCAGCTATAGTAGACGGCCAAGGTTGAAAATCATCATTAGGAGACAATTTGTTGGGGCTAGGAGGACTACTTGGGGGACCTTGACTTAAAACAAGCTGAGGTCTAGGACTTGGTGTACTCCCATCAAGAGAGTTAGAGCGTTGAACACTAATGTGTTTTGCAGGTCCATTTAAGTTGAACGTGGAAGAGGAGCGACACATCTACAAACAGGAAGGAATTAAAATGTTACCATTATACACACAATGTTTAAACCATGATCAGAAAACTTAAAGAAATATTGAAATCAAAGTTACATAAACAGTAAATAGTCATAATAGCAGAAACTTTACTTTTCTTGGCAGCATTAGTTTTCATGTCACACTCTGCAGTAACTTACACCGAGTCTATAATATTTCCCACCCCACCACATACTCCACCTCCCTCCTCCAGATCATCAGGCGCTCATGCAGCACACGCCATGTGCCGCTGCTTCTCTTGGATGCAGAGGACATCAATGGAAACTTGAGGAAAGTGGGTGGGATGGGATTGCAGGAAATACCCATTAGTACCAGATACTGGACATTAAGTTACTCAGGCTACACTCCAGATGCTGCTAGCTTAACTAGATGTTGGTCCTAGATGAATTTTACATAACCAGTGACCACAACCATAACATTTTAAAACGTATTTATGAAAGTTACAGCATTTATGAACTGAAACAGTGTACATATTTATCCCAAAAGGATAAATGAGCTGAAGGACAATATGAAAAGGGTTTAACAGTCAGACATGAATAATGTACAAGATAATATTCATCCCTAAACAGTGTACTGGTAAGAACAAACATGGGCCTTTCTGAAAGAAAGCCTATACATTGGGCTTTTCATAGCTTTTGATGACTGTACCAATCCTTTAAATGCAAATATTACCCCTGATGGGAAGCCTTATATATATAAGCTGTTGCTTGACTAAGTTTAGCACATTGGATGCGCTGTAGCATTCCGCTCATAAAATGGTTTTACCCACTGTGAGAATACGCCCGAAGGCACAGGGCAAGAATGTGTTACTAAGGCCCTACCTTCGTGATTGTGGCCTACTACCACTATTGTGACTTACTAGGGCACTGCTACCTAAACACCAAATACACACTTTCAGCACTGGACACTCAGGTTAGTGAGACTAGCAGATCAAGAGTTCGCAGAAAGTTAATGTGGGTGGGATGTGGAGGCTCAGCCCAGCAGTTACCAAACAACATTTAATGGTTGTACATTCCACCACTTATCTTTAGAAAAAGATAAGTTCTTTACTACAGAAAAATGAAACATTACATAAAAGAATATTCTGTGAGCATAGTGCCTACAACAGGTACTACGCAGACAGAATCTCATTTTCAGGCTCACTGACAACAAAATGCAGACTATCCATGGCATGTAGGCCAGTCAGTCAACACTTAAGTCACAGCCCCCTCAACTGTAGAATTTCTTAAAGAAAATTGCCCCTTTAAACCAGACATGGAGATTCATTTGTCTTTAGGAAAGAAAGAGGGGAATATACTCTAGCAGAATGAAACTACCCAGAGCAGCAAGGTGATGTGTCAAAGAGGCATTGTTTGTAAGAGGTTAAGTGGGATGGGGGTTTTAGCGTTCAGCGATTCCTCACCATCACTGGAGCCGCACCTGCTGACAATTTGAAGTCTGCTTGGACCAACTAAACCAATTTGAGAATAGCTGAACGTAAATACCCCCACCCCACTTACTCCGAAACAATTGAGTGTTTAGTATGGTGCTGGTGATTCTGTAGTTTGACCATCCTCTGCTCAACAGCAGAGCAGCACTGTACAGCAGGAGGTCAGCTAAGCAGCTCTATCCTTTGTTACAATGCACCAGGAATGGTTTAAGCTTTGATCTGGAGGCAGAGACCATCTTGGTCATTCAAACAAGACTCCGGTGTTGCCCTACACTCGTCTGCACTTCTGTGTCAATATCACTTTGGCACAGCAGCTGGGCGGCCCTGTGTAATCTCCATCGGCAGGGGTATATTCTTCTTTCTATGAAAGCCAGATAGGGTCCAGTACAAAGGCGGCATTGCAGCTTCTTGCAAACTTTCCACGTGATTCCCCCTCAAATCTGGAAGAGGGGCAGTCAGTAACACTGGCAATGGGTCTCCAGAAGTACTCTGGCACTTAAGTACCACCCCTTCAGTCAGCCACGTAAGGGGTCACCAAGTGGGAAAGTTTCAATCTTGGTTCTATAGCCCTGTTGCAGACAGGAAATGTTGATTCCACTCTTAGGGTCCTAAAACTTGTGCTAAGTGTCTCCCTATTAGTTTCTATAGCAGGCAGTGTAGCACAGTACTGCATGCCACACATTTTAGGACCTGCACCTGGCGAATATCAGCTCTTGGTATAGCACCAGCGGGTGAGCCAAAGGGACTGGGCCTGGCAGGATTATTTATTCTGCATAACAAAGGAGACAGCACCCTTCATTAAGCCATTGTGTGGTGCTTGTGAAAATAATTAAAAGGCCTCTGCTAAAAATGTCATTGCTGCATATCTAAAATAACCAGGTCCCCATCCTACCACATCTTACTGTTACAAAGATTACAAATGCCTGCAATACATGTTGCTAGATTGAAGAGGCTGTCCCTGAGCTTCCATTTCATATTATGCCTTATCCGGTCCATAGAAAATGTATCCCACTCACTTACCACTCTTAATGGCAGACTGTTCTGCTGTGTTTGACTTCAGTTTTGCATAATCATATTGTTTACATCAGGACTATAATAGTAATGCAATAATTAGGGGTGGGTTCAAACCAACTATGCTTCAATCCTGAGCCTTCCTCCTGCCAAAAAGCTTCAAGAAGTGTCTGGATCCCCAACCTCAGACAAGAGTAGAGTTGTGGCTCATCCCTACTGGAAGATGTTTAGGTGGGAAGGTGTGGGGAGCACAGGAAATCCCCACCTCCCAAGGGGCTCCTTTGGGGACATAACGTTGACCCGTATACGTGGTGAACTAAATATATATGTGGTGAAAATCTCCTAATGGATTGTTTGCCCTTGTAATATGGTAAAGGCACAGGAGCAAAGATGTAACCTCATTTGCAGGGAGTCACACCCTGTTTAAATGATGATGTGCCTCCTTGGGATCCTGCTCAGGCACATTTTTGGCATGTCTAATGACCTCATAAGAGAACCGTCATTTCAACAATGATGGAGAGATTTCTGAATCAGACTTGAATGCTGCTAGAAGACACCAGCTGTACACCTTTTCAGCTAGGTCAAGAAATCAGGCCCAAAAGATGAATATTTGCACATGGACTCGACCCAAGGAAACCACTACAGACACATACTGAAGAGTGCACTGTTAAGAGATGTCTGCACTTACTAATAACGATGAAGTGCTGGTAAGGTGGCTTGGAGGACTCCTTCCATCGGGTGTACTGGGCACCATTAAAACTCTTTGTAGAGCTCTTTTTGGTGTTTTGGAAAACGAAAATGCCCTCGTGACCTGAAACAAGAGCAGAAAAAATACATGTAAATCCTAATAAAAGTTTAAAGACTGAAATAAAATACATGATTTTGCTATACCTTTATTACACTCATTAAACAAAACTCTAAATAAGCAATAATATCCATCTCTAATGCATGCTCTACAAGGTTAGTGTTAGAAGGGGTGATCCCAGGGGGTCAGAATGTATTCTCCCGACCTTCCCGTGATCAACCTCTTCAAGGAATGCTGCAGAATCCTAACGTGAAGACCTCGCCGGGTCTAAGATCGTATACACTGAGCTCACACCACACTTATGAACGGACACCACACCGTGGTTTTCAGTAAGCAAGTTCTTTATCAACAATAGAGCTTTATGCAAAATGAACACTTATTTACAAGCGATCGAGGGATCGTAAAGTCTCGGTTATGGGGAGCAAGGAAGCGGGACAGTCTCAGTATCAGGCCAGTACGAAGCGTACCCTGTGCACAGCTCTCAATCCTCGAGCCGGGGGATACGGGCGATGGTGGTCGTACTAGCTGCTGTACTCACTCCTCTCACTTCAGGTCGTGATGGTAGCGTCGATGGTCCAGCCGGACCATGGTTCTCCTCGAGCCGCGACGAGGTCAGCAGGGCTCGATCCGGAGTGAACAGAGTGTCTGTCAGTTCTTTGAGGAGCCGCGACAACGTCAGCAGGGCTCCGGGTGTTTAGCGAATGTCCTTCGAGTTTCAAGGATGAGCCGCGACTAGGTCAGCAGGGCTCCGAGGTTCCAGTTCAGTCTTCACAAGAATGAGCCGCAACAGCGTCAGCAGGGCTCGATGAGTTCCAAAGTTCAGTCTTCTCCCCAAGGGTTGAGCCGCGATCAGATCAGCAGGGCTCTCTTGTCCAGGATACAAACTGCCCGCTAGTTCTTGGGCGCCCCTTGATATAGCGCAGTGGCCCTTTGATGTCTGGACACTCGCAGGCTGAGATCTCATGCCTCGGGCTGGTCGTCTGGGGTTCCCAGACGCCCAGCAGGGTCTGGAGCCAGCTCTCGGGGAGGCCAGAGGTGTGATCGAAACCAGCCCATGGGGGAAGGCCAGAGGTGTGACCTAAACCAGTCCCCCAGGGGAGGCCGAAGGTGCCATCGAAACTTTTTGGTCCTATCTCACTCAGGAAACCCTTTACCCCCCCAGCCGGGCCTGGCACGTCTGCATCCCAAGTTTCGCTGGGACCGGGGTCGGGCAAGGCTATGGGGTCAGGGACCTCGGGAAGGGTAATGGCGGCCGGTGGCCCTGTGGGGTGATACAGGTTCAGGGTGCGCGGTACCGGGAGGAGCATGCAGGGATGGTCGTCCGTTGGTAGGGTTGTGTAGGGAGCGGGGTGGACAGGGAACGGGACGACCAGGGGTTTCGGGGTGCAGGGCTGGGCTAACGGGACACTGAGGAACGGAGGGAACCACGCCACGAGGCCAGGTCCAACAGTTACATCCATGTAATTCTTTCACTATAACTGAAAATGGAAATCATGTTAATTTAGATTACATGAATGTAAATTTATCTTCTGCGGATACCTCGAAAATCTAGTATAGATGCTGCCCTCTTTGACAGACACTGGACACATCTGCATTAAACAAATTGTTTGATACTTTATAATTACGTCCCATAAGTACATTACTCCTAAGGTTGTAAATGGCAATTTCAGGCAATCTTAAATTCATCCACAATGAACACAAACGAATCTCCAATGTGCATGCACAAAGGAAATTCCTGAGTTGCATGCACATTATCAGATTTTTTTAATGGGACCGACCGAGGTAGATTACATTAAGCAATGCATTCAATAAAACAAGATGAGCTGATCAGTTTGCCATGATATTTACCCAGATAGAATTTATTTTTTGATCGGATACTTTTATTTTCCTTTATATTCTTTACCTGAACAATATCAAAAAGTGCCATGATGCCACACAGGAAACTTTGAATTACTCAACTAAGACCCAAGAGAAGGAAAGAAAAAAACGAGTGCATTCCATTATTGCTGCTAACACCACATGGGATGGTTGCACACATATTACATGTACCATCCGCATGTTTATTTAAAGCTAACAGTCTCAACAAATTACTGTGCTGTGGATATAAGAGTATGAGAAAGCAGAGGAGGGGCATTATTTGTAGGAAAGCTACAAAGCTACAAAGTTTCACATTTCCAGTAGAAGAAAATACATCTATTTAACAATACTTTCATGAACTGAGCAGTCTATGATTTGCATGAAGGAAGCCTACGAAAGTCTAGTTACATTTCTTTGATAGAAAAGGAGTTGAGGAGTATATATAGAAAGGCTATAAAAACCTTGCAAAGATCAGCCACAGACTGATGTCGGTGGAGAAGGGGAACTGCTTTGAAATGAGATATTTCAATCACAGTCCTCACAATCTCTAAAAGCTCAACAGAACATTTGATATGCGAATGGATTCAATGACTAGGTAGGCAGGCTGCAAATTAGATTTTTCATTACACATTCTACTAAACAACGCTATGATCAGTTTTCCAACACCACCAAGCCTCATGCACAGCACCAAAACAGATTATCTAGAATATCTTGACAACTCAGAAAACAGTTTGCAACAAAAGGAGTAGCTAATTGCTATACTATATTAGATAATGCTATGGAGTCCCTAAAGGGGTAAGAAACATTATACAAATGTTACAATACATTATGCACATAATTAGAAGAGAGGAACTGCTGAGGAAAGATGGCTTAAGTGTATTAAGGATCAACTTGAAGTTGATCTGTGTACTGAATTGTTCCACGTTTAATATTTTTGTATTTCGTAACTTTTAAACCATCAACTAAAATCGGAAAATCAGCATGAAGATAGAGACTATGATACAATGGCTACTAAGAAAAGCCAGAAAATTCGAGTTGACTTGCTTCTTTATCCTGAAAGGGATAAGAGAAATGCTGCCATGTCTCCCTAAGAATGTGCGCTGTGTGGTAATCCAGGCCACTACGAGTCACCTCTACCAGTAGATTCATTTTTAGGCATTCAACCAAGGCCTCCTGAGAAAGTCTTTCCTTGCTTCAACAATTTCTCTTCTCATAACAATTGTACTTTTCCGACCTATTACCCTGGTGTTTCTACTAACACAAAGGGGGCACTAGACCCACCACGTGACTGTTCATCGGGTGCTTGAAAAAAAAAAAGGGTAATCATCTAAAACATACTACTACAAACATTTGTACTTACTAGAAGCATAAAATTTGCTAGTCCAGAGCAGATGAGTCAGGATCAATGACCCACACCAAAACACAGGACATCCAACCAGGCACTCTCAAACCATACATTCAGGTCTGCTGTAATAGCTCCGGGCAAGACGATGGCAATGGCGTTCTAGCTTGCTATACAAACCAAGTCATTCCTTACCACAGGTTCCTGCCTCTTCTAGTGGTTGCAGTATCTAAAACTGGTTCTCGTTAATGTCAAGCAAGACCTTAAACGTGTGTGCTGCAGCTATCGAAGTCAATCCTCTAATGATGCGATATTAGTTCTGAGAAATGCCTGAAGATTTAGGGGGTATTCGCGAGATCTGGGGGAGAACCATGGCCTCCCAGTCACACTTTGCAGGCTGGAGGGAGATCGAAGTACAGCACGGCTTCCTGAAGGACAGTGGACGAACCTTCTATACAAACCCAGCCATGTCCAAAAGAAAAAATTCACTCTACATCAGTATTTTACCAGAGGACATTTTTCCAATGCAGAAACACATGTTGGCATGGAGTGCAACAAAAAACATGCACCACATCTTCAAAATTAAGAAGTGTAAAGGTACAAACATGATGAATTAAAGAAAAACTATTTAAACCCATTTCTTAAAAGAAGCAAGGGACTAAAGAATCGCTGTTAACAGCTACTCTGGGAGAGGGGGTGAATCTGCTACATGGGGAAAGTGCCGACTGTCTAAGTTTGACACCTATGTAGCTCCAGATCCCTTAAAAAAGGGACCATTCTATGCCTAGCTGCAGGTGTAAAAGTAAATTTCAATTATACTTTTATTATAATTTTTTTAAAAATCTGTAAATCAGATTTCCCGCAATATGTATGCGGTACAGTGGACTAGAGCAATGCAAACGCAAGTGATGGGGGTCACCATCTGAAAGGTTCATGAAATTTCTTAAGAACCAGTAAACTAAGTACCTGATGTGAGATTACGAAGCAGATTATTGAAACATAAAAAAGAAAATTACCACGGCTGATTCGAAGAGTACAATTTAGAACTGCTTTGCAAACAGTACCTCTGCAGACAAAATGGGACCAATCGGAGTAGGAGCCCGGAATATTTTGGTGGCGCAGGAGATACGTCAGGAGTAAGAGGGGTTGGGTGCTTGTGTAAACATACCACAGAATGCAGGTGTTTCCAGGGCTTTTTCCTTACAAAATACACAAGTCATTTATGCTAGAAAGCATCTTAAGATGTGCTCAAATGCATGTGTTTTAGGATAAATGCCCGTCACACCCTTACATGGTTGCATGTGACTGCAGAGTAAACTCAGAAATCTGCATCTTCTGTTAGTTGTCTAGCAGTGCAAATTAGAAGACACTTTCCATATTTTAAGCAAGTAAACTTGGATAGTCAAAAGCCTGATAGATTTCCAAGTGCTATACTCACCAGCCAGCATGCAATAAGTCATCTTGAGTTTTAAAGTAGAAGTCCACAACTTTAAGTAGTCTGAATACAGGTTTTACAATCTAATAAAAAAGGATTACCCAAATATTTACTTTTCCACATGGTAACAATCCATGCTATTGGATCAGATTAGATAGTATATGAATGTTGGTATCAACCACAATCTATGGTTCCCAGTGCACAGTACACAAGCATCGTAAGGTAAGATAAAGGACACTGCCACATAGCTGAACGGTTAATAGGAAAGGTATGTAGGTATCTAAAAATGTATGCATTTAAACAAGTGATCTCAAAGATAAAACTGGAAAGCAATCAAATATTACAAATAAAATGTAATGCACAAGGAAAAAGTTAATATTTGAGAAAATGCGAATACTGAAGCTACTTTACCTTTTTTGATGTCTTTTTAATAGCTCTGGATGCCTTACTCAAAGTGCTTTCCATGTCTTTGGTATTAACTTCAAGAGAATCTGGATCTGTGGTGTAAATTAGACTTTCCTATGAAAAAAATATGCACTTAGATCTGTAGCGGTAAATGAGAGATTTAAAAAAAATATATAATGCCCTCCACATGCTCTAAAACTCTCTACAGGCTAGTCCAAGTTAAGGTTGGCCGATTCTGTGCCTTACCACTTTGTCCCAAAGAAAATATTACACCCTGGATAGCACATGTGCAAGTCTGTAATCCCTCTCCAACAGAGCACATTAGTCTGCACCACAAACTCCACCATACTCCAATTACCCGGGAATCATTTAAAGAAAAAAAAGTCATAACAAACCACATTAATTAAACCCAGTACAAAAATATCTTGGGCATAATCCTACTATTAGTAAAGGTTCCTAAAGCAAAATGTACTTAATGAAAAAACTGAGACCCCCGAGATGCTTTACCCCAACAAGCTTACATATCACCTGTAGGTGAAGTTGTAAAAGATCAAGGTTACAAAAAATCTAATTGGCTATGAGGTTCCTGTTAGATACTGTATTTCACATGCAGAAACACTGATTTCGAACATGTATTCCCAAATGGACTACTGCCCACCAAATTGATATGTAGGTGAAGGGACTACACAAGCATCTGTCATGAACTGAATTTTCAACATGCTCAAAAACGCAGCCACCCAGAGCGTACATCCCCCTCTCAAGATCTCAAATGGTCGAGTGAGAAAGAAATGAGGCATGGTCCACACTACAAGAAAGTGGACAAATCACATACGGGCAGCCCATGGGGCTTAATCATTTAAATGTATATCAAAACCTAGTAGGGTGCTTCTAGCAATCCATAGTTCGTCCTCCGGAACAGTGGTGAAAAAATGATTGAACTGGAGAGCTGTAATCTCAATGCGCACTATCTATTCATACGGAGCACATGGTAAAATGAGCATCCTTCTTTCCTGTGTATAGATCTACTACGGACCTGCTTGTTTATATAGAAGTTGGCCATGGTGTTTGAAGACTAACAGTTTTACCAGTAGAGACCAGTAGTTGCCCTTCCATAGTATGGATGCGATGGGCTAAGTTCTGCTTAGACCATACAATGCTACACACTGTGTGAGAAAGTGGCTCTTCTTGCATGGTTCGGCCTCAATTTTTGCCTGGTTTTGATGTGGATTCAATGTAGTGGATAGGATCCCTGCCAACCGGGTCCCTGTCAACCAGGTCCCCTATGCCAGCGAGTCTTCCCTAAACACAAATTCCCAGTTGGTACGACAACCACCTGCAAGTCCTTAGTAAATTGTACCCTCAGTACCTAGGGCCTGGGAGCTGAATAGGGTCCCCTGGGACCATGCCACTGCCCTTGCATGCCCCTGTGAGGGAGAAAACAGTCAACATGGCACACTGCCTGGGTGTCATGCAAACCAGCACTGCCTGAACACATAGTTAAGTCACCCCTTTAGCAGGTCTCACAACCCTGAGGCAGGATACACTATATCACAGGTGAGGGAATATTTGCAGGAGCAGACATGCCCCTACAATATTGGGGTCCATTCCTTATTATTGTAAGTGCCAGGGAAGCCAGAGAGAGTACATGGGCTGAAAACTCGAACACTCTAGTTCCACAGCACCGTGATGGCTTCACTGAACACAGGAGTGTTTGGTACCAAACTACTCTTTCCAATAAATCCACACTGATGCCAGTGTGGGATTTATTGTACTATGTACGCAGAGGGTACTTTAGAGGTGCCCTTTGAAAACCTACCAAACCTGGTGTGGTCTCTGACTGGATGTAGTCAGGTAGCCACCACCAGACATGTTTCTTGACCCTGGGTAAAGAGTCCCTGCTCTCTGACCAGAAACAATGCACATCCTGGGCAGCGGTGGCACACCTCCTCCCCCAGGATAGGCCAGTGCTCGAAGAGGTAAGCTTCAAAGGCTTAACGTCTTTGTAATGCGACCAGTGTCTCTGCTGCTACCAGCAAATGGCAGTCCCTGGTATACACCCCCACTTTGGCAGGAAAAGCTAGAATAGGATGTGTGCCCACCTGTAAATGTAAAATGTAAATGGATACTTGTATAGCGCACTACTCACCCGCAAGGGTCTCAAGGCGCTTGTACGAATACCGCTGTGGAACCCGTCCTGGCTTTGCCTGTGAGGCGTCCACTCCTGGGCACCCCCAGGGTGAAGGCCAGGCATCCTTAGCGTTGTGGGGGCCGTTGTGGAGATTAAGCAAGCTATTGCCCAGAGTTGCAGAGTGGGACTATGATTAGAATAGGCACCGAGGTGAGAATTATCAGGTCCATGGAATTTTGAGCCCAAGACCCGCCGAGGCGGGGAACTGAACTCTGGTCCCGGGCTAGACCTCTGCATCAGGGTCTGCCGCTCTAACCATTGAGCCAAACTTCTCCGATTCACCTCTGCCAATTCCACCCCTAAGGTGGGGGAAGCGAGGTGAAGCACATCTTTCAGTCCCCGCAATCATCTCGCATATGATTTTCCTGCCAGTTTAACATTGTAGAACTCAGAAATTGCACTGCTTCAACTTTAACTGAAAATAATTCATATTTAAAAGCATACCTGAAAAAATCTCTTCTGGTGCCTTAACGCATATAATGATACTCACCAATTGTAATAAATTGGTGAGGATTGCCTGCTTGCGTCATCTCATTTATTGGCCTTTGTGTATATTTTTAGACGTCTTGCACTCCTCCGTGTTAAACCTAAGGCTGCTTGACTACACTACAACATAACAGAGCACCTTAGGACTGCCCTGCAAGCCGCTGTCCACTCCTAAGGGAAACCCTGGACTCTTTACAATATATATCTCATTTTTATACATCATATAAAGAGCAAGTTTCCTAGAGTATGAATTATACAACACGACAAAGTTAGTTTAAGATCCATACACTCCTGATTGATAACATTCTTAGTTACATGCACCACAATGGCACATGCACTAAAGTAGACATTACCACACTTGCATGAGAACACACAAATTAACATCTTCAGTGCACTGCTTGAAGAGGTTTGTGGCTCTTTCGGTTATAGAGACTAAGAAAAAATGCAAAGGATAAATACAGTAGTCCTTTTCCATCTATGCCCCCAGGATCTGGAGCATCCTGTACCCATCTGGAACTCTCCAACACTGCTCCACTATAGAAAAATTATTTTCTCCTATTACTTCTTGATTGTATGATGTTGCTTGACCATGGACAGCACTCCTTAGCCAAAAAGCAAAGTTAACGATATATAAAAACCATAAACATACATTTGGAATGTCAGCAGAGCACCTTCAGCAATTTAAACCATGGGAAAAGCGGGGTTAAAATCCACTATTGGGGTCAGATTTTCCATTGGTTCCTGTTTTCCAACACTCAGTCGCAATTAATGGCACACACTGCACCTGGGTGCAATATTCAGAGAAGCATATCACATCAACACACAATAGGTTTACAGTTCAAAAAGTCGCCTTCCTAAACTACTTTTTTTTAAATACATTACAAACTGTTAAACAAAGACTAAAATAACCAATAAAAACAATGCAATTTTGCTTCATATCCACATATTGCTGGCCAACTTCAAGGAATACAGAACTCCAAAACACCCATGACAGGTAAGCCCTGATCAAGAGCAGAGTTTAAAATCAAAGTGAAAATGTGCATACTTGTCTAGAGCCATTGGCTGATTTCACCTTCTTTTAGTAAAGTTGTGTAGAACCTTGATATGACTTTTATTTCTATTGCTATAGCACTTGGATTATACTGCATAAAAGGCCCATTCTACCAAGTCTAAAAAAATCAAGATTACAAAGATGAAGCAAAACGAAAGGAATCTTTACTGGATATGCTCAAAGAGACGAGACTTCACTTGAGCAGTAAACGAAAAGTAATCTCACCAAAATGAGACTTCAAAGCATGCTTCCTACCAAGTAAACACAAACCAGTCAATGGCACAATTCTGCAGACATTCACTGGAGAATACATACGAGGACTTGATAACGGAAAAGCACTAGATATATCTTGTTCACGGACGCTTCATATCTACCACTATGTGTTTACTTTGCCACGCTAGAGTTAGAAAAAAAATACAATTGAGCATATTCAACAGAAGCAGCTCATTAATAAGTGCTAAGAGGGGAATTACAAAAAAAATTCCAGAAAATCTATAATCCATGTCCTTATCAGTAGCAAATGTATTAATAAGTGTGCATAGCAGAAGAACCTTGATATTACACGATTAGCGTACAAAAACAATTCACAAGCACATGCTCAAAAAAGACCTCAAGTACTGTAGACACATAACCCAGACTGTTTCTTGAAAATGTCCATCTGTCTTGTGGGCTTACTCTTCTGAAAAAGAAATATTTTTGTTATCAGTGTCTATTGACACATCTGGTTGTTGACTGCTGCATGAACAGCTGCTACTAAAGCAGTCCAAATGCAACTTGTACATCAATGAAATACATTGATGATGGTGCAGAAGAAACACTCAGGGTTGATGTAAAATGTTTGCCTTTCCAGAAGCCATGTCTGAAGAAGACCACAAAAACAAGCACTGGCGTTGCCAATAGGTCTCGCAGTAGGAAAGTTTGTGCTATTGGTTTTCTAAATGACATTTTATTTTTTTGTTTTGTTATTTACAATGCCCATACTTTTAACTTTTCGCATTAGGAAAGTTTGAGCGATTGGTATTGTAAATGACACTTTTTTAATTTACGTGTTTGTTTTGAAAATAGCAAAATTAATAGCTTTGTCAGTTACAATGTCAATAGTTTTAACTTTCGCAAATGTGACACCTATAGCATTTGTAATGCAATGTGTGTTGTATTTACGTGACTTAGATGTATTGATATTACAAATAACAATGGCTTTTAATTTTGTAAATAATTAATACTTAAATAAAAGTTATAGTAATTTCTAATGGCAATAGCTTAAACGTTTGTAAATAAATTTTGTGAAGATTATGTTCAGTGTATTTTATTGTGACGAAAATCCAAGAATATTGCATTTGCACCAACACACACATATGTGTTGTAGCACAGAGTGGTGTGAGGGGGTGTGAGGGGGTGTGAGGGTGAGGGGGTGTGAGGGTGAGGGGGTGTGAGGGTGAGGGTGAGTGGGTGAGGGTGTGAGGGTGAGAGGGTTGTGAGGGGGGTGAGGATGAGGGGGGTGTGAGGTTGAGGGGGTGTGAGGGTGGGTGAGGGTGTGACCAGTTAGATATGGTTGGTATATGTAAAACATAATGAGGATAAGAAATGGACCGTAGAGCGTTAGATATATATGTTTACGGTATTTGCAAATAGAGGAAAGCGTCCCCACCCCTGCAGCTGTCGGCGTTCCTGCTGGTGGAAGAGGAGAGACGGCTCAACTAGGCCGTCCCGGAGGTGATCCCGGGCTCTGCGCTGCCTCTGCGGCCCTTTGCTGTGGGGGAGAGGAGCGCAGGCCCTGTGGGCAGTCGAGCTGCTGTCACCTGTACTTCCCGGCTGGCTCAGACACGTGACGGGTTGTTGCACCTCCGAAGCCTTGACTCCGATGGTTGCGGTGCAGGGGTGAAATTTCTCTGCCTGCTATGAAGCGTGAGGTGCAGGGAGGTCGGCGATGGCTAGAGTCTGCGTCAGCATTCGTGGACACCTACACCCATTTCCCCTAAACCTGCCCGGCTCTGAGTCGTTCTAGTGAGAAGGAGGTGCAGTGAGTGAGCCAGCATCTGTGCCGCCTGTGTGCGAGGTGGGGTGCTGGAGGTTGTTTGCCCGTTCCTCCCCGAAGAAAAGAGAGTGCTGCACATTACAGAGGCCGCATCTATGGGAGGCTGCCGTCCCTGCGCCGACCTTAGAGGGCTGCCCTGCGTTGGGTGTAGTGAAGTTGTAGTGCACTCATATGTGCGGCTGCCATTATATATGCCTATAAATTAGTGCATCTAACTTATGCCTGAGAAAGCAGCCTCACCTGTATGCGGCACTGCAATTGACACTCCGCATTGCCTTCGGGAGTGCCTCGGCAGGAGGAGAGCTGCTATTACCCGGACAACAGAGAGGTGATTGGATGCACCACCTGGTGGCTGTTTTAGTTTTACACTCCCCATAAGTGCTCGTACACAAATGAATGTCTCTAGATCAATGCTTCAACTCAAGTGGTGAGATACTTTGTTACCAGCGAGAGACACATGAGCCCCGATTGTCAACATTTGTGCATATTTAAATCTGCTGGTGAATTTTAAAAATGATTTGGCATTGGTTTTCCTTTTCAAAGACCTGGGTTGAGAGCCCACAAGCCGGGTGGCTGATACACTCCTTGTTGCACAACTTGAAACTGCAAAATGGAAAGCGACTGTTTTCTCTTAGTGGCACCTCACCAGCAGTCCTCGAAATACAAACCAGTGAGAACGAAAAAGGTAACATTAGCATTCAACAGCGGATCAAAGAGTTTGACTACAGACAATGCAGACCTGAAATCTGAGATTATACGACGTTCATTTCAGTCACGAGGGCACGGACTGGAGTGAGTCAATGTTGATGCCTCTAGAGGATTGAGCTGTAACATTGAAGTCTCGGAAGTCTTCTTTACATAATAATCATACATTCAAACCCGATGTGAAAACGTTGGCTACGAGTATGTCATTATAGTTTTCAGATAAGACAAATAAATACGAATAGTCTGTATCTACTGCGAGTGCTAAAAAGAGCGGCTGGGAAACAAAGTACGGCCGGCCAGCCAAATTAAAGTGCCAGTACTGTGGCAGGAGGGAAGCCGGATGGGGGCGGGAGAGTCTGGTGGGGGCGGGAATGAGAGCGAGGGGAGGAGAATGGAGGGGGAGGCAAGACAGAGGCAAGGAGTGTGGCAAATGGCCGGAGGGAAGCCGGATGGGGGCGGGAGAGCCTACGAGAGAAGCACACAAAGGAGACATGGGGGAAGCTGGTAATTAGGGGAGGAGAAGCCGCACAGCACACGCTGGGCGAAGCCCTTTGATGTGCTGTGCGGCCGTGAATGCGCCTGCTTGTTTGGTCACGTGACCTTAATGAAAACCGCAGCGCAAGAAGCCCTTGGTTTGACGAGGATTTCGAGCACTTGAATTCTCGCTCCGCTCAATGCGCTTGCGCGCATTGATAGGTCGCGAGACCTAAAAACTATGGCTGGAGAAGGGTTTACTACACTCCATACTGGTTTTGTTCATGAATCTTTGGCTTAGCCAAAACAAAATGCAGAGTTCTGATTTTGGGCACTTTCCAGCGTCATAACATTGACTACCACTATCAATTTTCATGCAACTTGCAAAAATTTACCACATTAAGATTTTTTGTAAAGCAACAAGCAGATCTCAACCAACCATTGTCAAATTCATTAGTAAATATGCTTTTCTGTGTAAAGGCAAATTCAAACCAAACTATAAATGCATTAGTTCACTTATAAAAATATATACACCACTAAATTTAAAGGTATAGCTAATTGATGGCACCTTTCAGAATAGCAAAGAAATCTGCAATTCACAAAATCACTAATTTAATTAGAGAAAGCTATGATCTGCAAACTTATTGCAAATGAAATATATAGACAATACTTGGACAACTTACAGAATCTGCTTTACAAATTGTGTTTGCAACTTGTCGACACAGCATCTTCAACCAATCCACTTTTGGTGGCTCCTCAGATGTCAGCTGGAAGCTGAATAGCTGGTTTGTTTGCTCTGTTGGTGGCCTAACTACCAAAGCAAAAGCACTGCGACAATCTGCAATTAGTAAAAGAAAATGTCATGTTTACAAGAGTTATTTCCTTCCCGGGGCAACATTTATACCTAGTCCTACACACCCCAACATGCAGGATTATAAATGAGTACTGAAGAGGTTACTGACTTTACATTGCTATTAATTCAATAATACACCTTCCAGGGGATGAGACATTTTTGCATCATAGCTCCCCACTATATAGTAAAAAAAACAAAAAAAAAAACAATGGAAAGAGTTGGTTGAAAGCATTCATTCACAAAGAATAATCAACTTTGAAAACAGTGCATATTTTGGGAACACTGTAAATGAAATGTGTACAGCTAATAAAACAGTGTAGTTTTAGAATATATTTTAATACATTCATATTCACCAGTGTATTGGTACAGCTTTAAAAAGCAAAAAAAGTATAAGCACTTCTGCATGCCTCCAGAAATCAATCTAATGGGCTGACACCATCTCCATGAATATATTATTATAAGCTTCCATACGAACAGTTTGATAGTGATTGATGTAAAAATAACTAACTTGCCGAGAAAATCTCCAACACCCATGCGAAACTGAGCACCATTTTGAAACTAGTTTTATTATAAATCTGAATTATACTCTCGGTATATAAAACATGCTCTTGGAGAATAAAAGGAGAAACTGTAAGCCAACTTACTACATTAGCTATTTTGAAGTTTAACATTGGACTTAAAAAACAGCAGACTGGTAATCCAAGATAAATGTTTTGTCTGAAATATCACAATGGTTGGTCTAGACCATTTTTATGTGACATTTAGAACATGCTTACAATGCACTGAACATTTGGACGGAGCCATAACTTTTGGAAAATTCTTGCAGACTGTCACAGGGTAGAATAAGAAAGCATGCAACAAGCAACAAGTTACTATCCTGCAACTGTGGTACTCCAACGTTTCTATCATTCCCCAGAGCAAGAGGGAGATCAGATCCTCTGTAGCTTTAGCATGGCAGTTCAAGGCATTGAGAGGTTGAAAAAGCCCTGACAGTGCTTAGTGAGGTGAGTGTGTTCTCTGTCTCTCCCCTCAGAGGACTGCACACCTCAGATTTCTACCACACACGGTGTAGAAGTTCCAGAGCAAACCACAAGTCCTTCTTGAAACTTAGGCTTTAGGTGCAGATTTCGCACCCTACAGCCTCTAAGAAAAGTGAACAAGGCTCTGATTTTGCAGAAAGATAAGGGTTTTCTAAGATGACGTGACAAATTTATTTACAATCTCTACCCAGACCACAAAGCTAAAGATTGGAAAATCAGCAGAACACTCTCTGCCAATACCTTCAATGACTGCGAAGGGTGCATAATACCCCTCTTCAGGGGATGAGCCTAAGGCCAGCTCGTCTAAACCTAGAGAGAAAAAGTCACTAAAAATAAAGCCTGAAACTACTGAGGTCTCAAAGGAGAGATTAAGACCAAAAGATTCAGCCTCAGAGTTGGAGGAAAAGAAACACAAAATGCTCTAAATGGACTAGTTTTTGCCACGATGAAGCCTCCAATGTCATCTCATCCAACAAAGAAGACTAAGAAAACCCTCCCTTCTGCAGTAAGCTCATCCACTGCCTTGTCAACGACTACTGCGGACAAAGCTTCATGAACACTAAGGGTGAGGATAAGGCTATCTCGGTCAAGCCATCTGAAGTCACCATCTCTCAAAGCTTTCCAAACAAAGTCAGTGACACTGGACGAAAGAATACTTGATCCGAGAAGCTGTTCTGACGCATCAGTCACTGAAGCAGACTACTCCATCCACAAGACTATTGACAACACCACAGACACTATCCATCATTAATTTGAAGGCGGAGCACATTTGCCACAGCAAAATTCCACCACAGCACCAGCCAAACTACCGGACACTGGGGCTGGAGAACTCAGATGAACCGCATGGGACATCCTATAGTTAAAAATAATGTCAAGAGATTGAAGAAGAACAAGTATTCTTCTCTGGCACAGCTGGAAAACTTTCATTCCAACTATAGTCCGCTGTATTGGGATATTGGATCGGGTGTTCTAACACCAGGAGTTAAACATCTATGAGTCTGTATATTAAAATTACGAGCAACTCCTGATGAGGGGGTCAGACGACCTTATAAAAGACCTACACCACAATGGAGGACTGCTACACAAGGTTCCCATCAGGTGCTCAACAACAATTTCATCAAAATCCCCAGAAACTTCCTGATTCTCATTTGAGGAAAAAGCAAACACTAGCATAGAACAAAATCATAAAAAGGAAATTAACAGGAAGCCTAAATGCAGCTATCAAAATTAACTCTTCAAATATTTGACGAAAACATTTGAGATACTTTACTGAAATACACTTGGTTTACATAGAATATTAACCAAAATTATTTAATAAAACATTACATTTGACACCACCATTTTAGAAAGTGCTTCAAATCCAATGTTACTGCCATCTTAGGGATGCCCTGTGTGCAGACCACCGTAAGAGTCACATTTCCTATTGATCAGAATACTCCTAACCATCCTTACCTTCAGTCTCCCGGATATCCAGAACTTTCTTGATCTGGGACAGAGGCATTAAACTAATGTGTTTGAGAGATGCTGGAGGTCTTGTTTGTCCATGAGGACTTTTGAAAGATGTGACTTTGTGCCTCTTCCTTGCAATCTGAAAATAAAAAGTAGGAATAAATACCCATCTGTAAAGTGCAATTGAGAAATGTCTTGGAGGAGAGATTTGACCTAATTGCTATTAAAGCTGAACTAAGTGTCAGATGAAACACAGAGCACTCTGCACCATGTCAATGAGGCGTGAAAAAATAAAAGAGTGACTATGTCTGTACCTTTTATACAATATACTGGCCATATATGGCATGCAGAATCAGTCACACCTTGGAAAGAAAGTTTGCTGTACTAATCGGACACTTGGGATGATAGACTTAAGGCGAGTCATTTGCAGGAAGATGTATCCAATAGAAAACAGTTTTAGAACCGTAACAAAAGGGTACAATTGTGAGGTTATGCAAGAGTGATTTCTGGTTCACAATGTGTCAACTATAAGCATGCCCACTGGAATCATGAGATTCTACAGCATTATCCGCATAATTATGGATTTGCAGCATTTGCCATAAAAAATTATCTGCTGCATAATCTGCAGATTAAGAAAAATGGTTGCCATCTCAAATGGACTAAAGTTAACAAAAAATGCAGCCATGTGTTGCCGCTCCGTTGAAGGTCTTTCTTAAAGGTTGTGTCACAAACTAAGACTGGCATAGATCTTCAAGGTTTGCTTTCACAACCCAAATGTATCACAAGTGAATCAGGATAAATGCGACAGCGAATTAATGTGAAACAGGTTATTGCAGTCACATACAACCCAACTCCATACTTAAATAGTGCAGTCACTTTGCTTTCTGGGTTAGGAGTAGTTTCTGTCCTGTAACTCCAGTTCTGTAGTAGGGGTATCTCTGTTATAGTCATAATCTAGTGAATAGTCCCGCTCATGTGCGTGGACCCCAGCAATTAAAAATAATCTCTTAAATTGTCAAAATCATGCAGAAATTGCAAAGACGCTTAAGAGAGAATTTAAAGACAAATAATGCAGCCTATATCCACAGGCTACACTGTCCAGTACTTCAACTAGAAATTCCACCAAACATCACCACACACAACACAGCCTGCCCAGTTTCTACCATAGAGAAACTTGCCTCCACCAGTTAAAGACTCTGGAATTATAGAGAGGAAGGCATGAACAGACAAGCCCCATAGGCTGCCATTATGTGGCTTAAATAGGATACTGTGCCTTTAAGAGAACTTTCCGGAACTTTCTCCCAGTATCCCAGAATGCACAGCAGGTCCCTTTTACTTTCAGTTCTTTTTGAAGGCGTAGCACTACAGACCTGTAGCATTCCTTACATGAATATTTATCTCCACCGGGGAGGAGGGCGGGCGCTTATGACTATAACAGAGATACCCCTACTACAGAACTGGAGTTACAGGACAGAAACTACTCCTTCTGTAGTAGGGGATCTCTGTGTATAGTCATAATCTAGAGAATAGAATGGCAAGCCCATCCCCACACCAAGCGGCGGTGGAGAGAAGAAAATCAACACCACTATTGTGCGAACAAATTCCGCAGCGAAGCCGTTCCAACCTGAGCATCCGCCCTGGCATAAGTGTCCAGGCAGTAATGCTTAGCAAAGGTATGAACAGACTTCCAAGTGGCCGCCTTGCAGATCTCTGCAATCGGAACATTACGGAGTAAAGCTGTTGTGGCAGCTTTCCCCTGGTGGAATGCGCCTTAGGCTTACCCCCTAAGGTCTTATTAGCTTTTTGGTAACAACTGTATGCAGGACACAATCCACCTAGAGATGGACAGCTTAGAGGTCGCAAGACCTGTCCTGACCGATCCATAATTAACAAATAATTGGTCTGACCTACGAATATCTTTGGTCTTATCTAGATAAAATTGCAACACCCTTCTAACATCCAGGGAATGCAGAGACCTTTCCGCTGGCGATGAAGGATTTTGAAAAAACGTAGGCAAAGTTATAGTCTGGTTGACATGAAAATCAGAAATCACCTTGGGCAGAAATTTAGGGTGAGTTCGCATAACAACCTTAGCAGCATGAAATACAGTATAAGGTTCTTGGCAACAAAACGCCTGAATTTCACTCACATGCGGGCCGATATAATGGCCACGAGGAACGCCGCCTTCCAGGACAGGTGCTGCAACGAAGCCTTATGAATGGGTTCAAAAGGCTCCTTCATCAATCTGGACAGCACCACATTCAATTCCCATGAAGGCGAAGGAAGCCTAACAGGAGGGAACACTTTCATCAAGCCTTCCAAAAAATCTTTGATCACAGCGACATGGGAAAAGGAAGTCTGTAAAGGGCATTTCCTGTAGGCAGTCAATGCAGCAAGATGAACCTTAATGGAATGAACATTAAGGCCAGATTGTGCCAAATGCAGAAGGTAAGTAAGGATGACATCTTCCTTGCATGTCGTTGGGTCATAGTTTTTGGACTGACACCAGATACAAAACCTCTTCCACTTTTAAGCATAGGAAGTCCGAGTGGAAGGTCTCTTAGACACCTTCAGTATGTCCATGCAATCTTCGGGCAGATTCAGATGGCCATATTGCACTATCTCAGGAGCCATGCCGCCAAACTCAAAGACAAGAGGTTGGGGTGCAACATCTGCCCCCCCGAACTTCGTGAGAAGGTCCGGGCTGCACGGCAGCCGAATGTGAGGAAGGAGAGAGCGGTGAAGCAGGTCCGTGAACCACCACTGTCTGGGCCATTCCGGGGCAATGAGTATCATCCGAGCCCTGGACTGGGCCAGCTTGATGAGCACCGCCGGAATCAGGGGAATGGGTGGAAAAGCGTACAGAAAGCTGTTCGAACAGTCGATCCATAACGCATTCCCCAGCGTCCCCTGCTGGTAGTACCTGGAGGCGACGTCTCTGCATTTGCTTTTTTCGGCGGTGGCGAACAGATCTACGTCTGGAGTTCCCCACCTTGCGAAGACGTCTCCTAGTACTTTGTCGTTTATGACCCATTTGTGGTTTTCCTGAATCAGTCTGCTCAGTGCGTCTGCCTGAACATTCTGCACACCTGGCAGATGGGTAGCCGTCATAGTCAGTCCTCTGGCCAGAAGCCAGTGCCAGATCGCCTGCGCCTCCTGAGACAGAGTGCATGATCTCGAACCCCCCTGCTTGTTGAGGTAATAAATCGTGGTGGTATTGTCAGTCTGTACAAGCAGAGAGTTGGTCCGGAAGGACGGAAGAAAAGCCTTCAGTGCCAAGTGAACAGCTCTGAGTTCCAGGAAATTGATGTGATACGTGGCCTCCATCGGGGACAACGTTGCCTGAATCTGTAGACTCCCGGAATGCGCTCCCCACCCCTGGAGAGAAGCATCCGTCATGACAGTCTGCGTGGGAATATCCTTGTGGAAGGGAACCCCTCTGAGGAGATTCTCCTGCGAATACCACCACTTCAGAGACTGAAGAGCATGCAGAGACAGTCCTATTTTGTCGTCCTAAGATCCTTTCCTCTGATCCCACTGGTCCTCCAAGCACTCCTGCAGCGGTCTCATGTGCAGCCGCGCGTGTGGCGTCAGGAAGATACAAGAGGCCATTGATCCCAGTAGAGAAGACACCGTCCTCACTGTCGTAGATGGAGTGGTCACAAGAGCCTGAGCCTTCCGAAGGAGTGATAATCGTCGCTCCTCCTAAGGAGACCCGCTTGCTGACAGCGTATTGATGGAGGCTCCCAAGTACTGTATGCAATGGACTGGAGTCTGGACAGACTTGGACATGTTGACGTGCAACCCCAGTTTGTTCAAGAGAACGTATGTCTTCTGGAAGTGTGCTTGCGCTTCCGAGAAGGAGGATGCCTTGATCAACCAATCGTCCAGGTACGGGTAGACAAACACCTTGTTCTTCCTCAGGTATGCCATGCACTTCGAGAACGTTCTCGGCGCAGACTTTAGTCCGAATGTGAGTACTGTGTATTGATAATGATTGGCGCCGACTTGGAACCGCAGCAACTTCCTGTGTTTGTGTGCAATGGGCACATGGAAGTAAGCATCCTGTAGGTCTATAGCACATAGCCAGTCTCCTTGTTGCAACTGAGGATAAATCTGATGCAACGACAGCATGCAAAACTTTTCCCTGCAAATCCATCTGTTTGCCTGTCGCAAGTCCAGAATGGGCCTGAACTCGTTCTTGTCCTTCTTGCGAACCAGGAAGAACAAGGAGTACAGACCTCTTCCTCTCTGAGACAGAGGTACGTCTTCTATCGCCCTCTTTCTTAACAGGGTATCAGCCTCCGCTTGAAGTTCGCGCAGCTGGCAGTGCGAACGAACCAGTGGAATAGCTGGAGGAGGGCTGACAAAGCGAAGACTGCATCCATTGCAAAAAATATTCAGCACCCACTTGTCCTGAGTAATTTTTCTCCACTCTGCCAAGTAATTCTGTATGCTTCCCCCCCCCACCGGAGTGGGTAACGGACGAGGGGGGAAGTAACACCTCAGGGCTTAGACTAGGCCGGGCCATTATTCGCCGAGGAAGCCTGCTGGCCGTCTCCGCCCCTCTGACGTTTCTGTAAGGGTTGTCGCTGGTATTGCTGTTGCTGCTGCTGCTGTTGGCCAGCTTGGCGACCTTGCCCCCGCTGAAATCTCTGGGAAGAGTAACGCCTCTGGAAGGGACGGAAGGATTTCCGCTGGTCCTTTGGTTTCTCCAAATCTACAGCCTTCAGCGTTTCCACTTTGGCCTTCATGTGGGCCATCTCTTCATCCGCATGAGCCCCGAAGAGGGTAGATCCCGAAAAGGGTAAGTTAGCAATCTGCTGCTGCGCCTCAGGCTTAAAAGAGGTAAGGCGCAACCAGGAGTGTTGTCTCAAGTTTATGCCATGGCAGTACCCATGCGCAGCCAGGAGAGAGGCATCGTCGCCGAACGGATGACCTGATTTGAGACCATCATGCCCTCATTCAAGATCTCCTGGAAGTCTTCTCTCCTGTCACTCGGGAGGAGCTCAATGAATTGCTGCAGAGACTCCCACAAGGAGCGGTCATACCGACCCAAAAAGCGCTGATGAACTTGCCGCTTTCATCGAAGTCGCAGCTGTACTGCAGACTTTTCTTTCTGACGAATCAATTTGACGGCTCGCTTTGTCTGGAGGGACTGTAGACAAAGGGGCAGTGAAATGCTGCTTCTTGGCCGCTGTCACAATGACAGAATCCGGCACAGGATCTGCTCTGAAGAATGCAGGATCCGAATCCAGGGGCCTGTACTTCTTTTGAAGTCTAGATGGCGCAGACTTCACTGAGGACGGCGTCAGAAACCGCTCCATGGCAGGCTCCTCCAGTCCTGGCAGCAAAGGGCGAGAGAGGCGCCTGAGCTGCAACGTTTCAAAAATTACAGAAGTGGAAGGGGTGGGAACAGTCAATTTGATATCCAGCTTCTCTACCACTCAGCAGCACATCCTGGAACGTCACAATGTCATCCACTGGCAACACTCGTCGGAGGAGAGTCCGACAAAGAGGGAGAATATCTCCTGTCACTGGACGAGTCTGTATACCTGGACCGCAACCTTTCCCTCCGCCAACGATGAAATTACCTTGTCGAAGTTCAACGCTCACTGAAGAGCGATGCTTCGCTCAGGATCCTGACCTTGGCTTTCTGGGCCTTGCTGGAACCACTGGTCCAGGAGGTTGCGGAAACTGAAAAGGCTGAACCAAGGGTTCTGGTTGTGGAGGCTGAGGCGGTGGTGGAGGAGGAAGTTGCGGTAGACGAGGAGGCTTAGGCGTCCTGGGCCTTGAGGGCGAGTAGGTCCGGGAATAATCAGAGTCCGGTAACCTAAGTACTCTGATCTTCTTACGAGCAGGCCTCAGGGAGGACGCTCTGGAGGCGGACCTCTTTGAGAGCGAGCGCCAGCGCCAGCGCCGCGACCGGGTACTCCCAGATGAGGACGATGAGACGCTAACCACAGAGGCACTAGACACCGTTCTGGGCCTTGACTTCCTCTTCGACGCCGACTTTTCCATCCTCGATGTCGACCTCTGACATCTCTCTTCTCGATGTCGTTCTTCTGGACATCGACGAACTCCCCGACGTAGAGTGTCTTCGCCTCGACCTTTCTCTCCTAGTCGTCGATCTTCGTGTCGCGGTTGAAGGCGAACGGCGGTGTCGCCTCGACAGCGAGCGCCTGCCCGCGACTCATCACGACGTCGATGGTGTGTCGACGCCAGTGAAGTTCTAGATGTCGACCTCGTCCAAGGTCTTGACGTCCTCGACGCCGAACGTAGTAGTTTCGACCCAGAGCCCTGGGGCGACGGGGAACAGATGGTAGTTATACCTCTTGACGCCGACATCGAAGCCATCCACGTCGACTGGGACCGGTGCCTTTTCTGGGCCTTTTCCTGACTGGGGAGCCCCCAAGAGGCCGATGCACGGGCAGAGGATGATGACAAAGTCCCTCCATGCCCAGAAATCCCACCAGATTTTTAATGTCTCCTCTGCTCCAGGCCTTGGAGACAAATCTTCTCCCCGTCACGCAGGGTCCTCCTGGAGAAAGTGTGACAGATATCACAGGAGTCAGGGACATGGGTAGAAGGGAGACAGAGCATGCACACTCTGTGGGGGTCAGATTTTGACATCTTCCTACCACACTCCGGGCACTTGTCGAATAAAGCTGGCATTTCTACAAAATAGAGGTGCCAAAACTGGTCACAAAAAGACAGCAACTGGAAGAGGAAGACACCAGACGTAGATTGAAACACTATAAACATTGGAAAAGCTCAAACAAATTGAGGATATACCCAAAAGGGTAAAGCTCAATGCTCCAGGGTCCTGCTAGCAGGAGCTAGAAAAAAGAACTGAAAGCAAAAGGCCTTTGGCGGTGCATTCTGGGATACAGAGGGTCTCTGGAGAGTTCCTTAAAGGCACAGTATCCCTTTTCCAGACACATAATGGCAGTCTATGGGGCTTGTCTGTCCAACCCTTCCTCTCTATCATGACAAAGGGTTTTTGTGAAAGGGAGATTCTCTAGGTGTGAAACTTTACAAAGTGTGTCAAATGCACTATTATTTGATGAAGTGCTGGCCAATGTAGCCTTGTAGTTTTAGGCTGCATTATTTGTCTTTGATTTTCTCTTAAGTGACTATGCAGGACTGCAGAAGACAACTTAAGAGACTATTTAGATTGCTCCGGGGTCCGCGCACATGGGCGGGACTATTCACAAGATTATGACTTTACACAGAGATCCCCTACTACAGAACTATAACACTCATCTGACATCTTGGGAGAACGGAAGTAGCACCAAATGACTGCAGACACCCAAAAGACAAAAAACAAGGATGAAAAGAGGACTAACGTGAAGATTCCAGATCTAATAAAACATTTTACAATGCACGGCATGTAAATCCAGATAAGAATTTCGCTGCAAAACCACAAATCATTAGCATTTTGATTTTTGAATAAACCAGCTGTACCATACGCACAAATGTTGCAAGTTGTTTAAAAGCTAAATCGCGGGGCGTGGCCAAGATGGCGGGGTGAGCGGATGCTTCCTCCCGTAGTTCCTCCGGCCCGGCTCAGCTCGAGCCCCTTTCTTGCGCTTCTCTCCCCCCGCTGATGCTCAGCGAGTGAGAGGAGTGTGGCGGAGTACTTGGCGGGCACATTGATGTCACTTTGGCCCGGATCGCCTCGGAGGAAGCACTTCCAAAGTTTGGTCAAAGATAGAGGAACGGAGGAGAGCCCGGGAGGCGGAGCGAACTGCAGTGCTGTCCAGACGCCTCGGCTGGGCCTGGTGCTGAATGTTGCAGATTCGGAGGGGATCGGACCCGCCGCGTGCCGGAGGATAGCGGAGCCCTACGGGTGAGGTCTTGGCGGCACGGACGACTTTGGATTTGTGCTTTGCGCCTTGGCCCCCCGACTAGCGATGGCGACACACTGCGCTGTGCAGGCCCCGGTCCCGTGAAGACAATCGGTGGCCTCAGCACTGGGATCGGACCACTCGGGCCCATCTGTGACGCTGTGTGACATTGGCTGTGGAACTTCTCTGATTGCTGTGTTTCGGGGGGGCCCCGGCAGTGTCGCCAGCCGGGACCGCTCTACCCGACCCCGCCCTGCCGCCATCTTGTCCCCGGTAGACTGGTGGTGGTGGCCTTCATCGGTGCCCCTGGCTGGCTGGCGCTAGCAATCGCCTCTGCTGCTATACTACCTTTCTGTGGGACGTGTTGAAGGGGGACCCCCTGCTTCGGCTCCCGGTCACCGCCCAGGCTGGGCGCCGCGACTGGCAGGCCCGGACTGGTCCGCCATTTTGTCGCTTGTGACGCAGCACCCCTGCTTGCAGAGCGGTCCCCACATCTGGCGCTCGCCGGCGACTGGGCAACCCTGAGGCGACCGGACCTGTACCCTCTCGTCTACTGCAGCGGCTACGATGACTGGGAGAGGCGGCTCGAGGAAGGGGGACCGTTTCCTGCCGGATATGCTTGGCAGGGCCCAGCAGCGGCGGGACAGAACACAGCTGTCACCGGGGTCCTCCCGGGCCTCGGCGGATGCGACTGGGGGTGAACCGCCGGTCACGAGGTCCTTTATGGAGGAACTGTTTAGCTCCCTCAAGGAGGACTTTCAAACGCTGAAGGAGGAAGTGGCCAGTGAGGTCCGTGAAGTCCGCAGAGAGGTGGAGGGCCTCGGCGAACGAGTTGAAACGGTAGAAACGGCGGCCCAGCGCCGAGATGGAGATAGTCCATCTTCAACAGGATGTTCTCCGCCTCCGGGAGCAATGTGTTGAGCTCCAGGCCCACTCTGAAGACCTTGAGAACAGGTCCCGGCGGAACAACATCCGGGTGCGTGGTGTCCCATCCGCGGACGAGGGGGCCGACTTGGTGGCCTATCTGCAGGACCTGTTCCGGGAGATCCTGGGGGAAGATGCAGACTTCCCCGTCCGCATTGACAGAGCGCATAGGGTTGGTCGACAGCGCCAGTCATCGGCGCCCCCACCGGACATTTTGGCATTCTTACCTGACTTCTCGCTAAAAGAACGCATTATGGTTGAGGCCCGGAGGAAGCAGCCTCTAACTTTCCGGGAGCGGCCTGTAGCGCTCTACCAAGACCTGTCCGCCATCACGCTGCAGAAGCGCAGGTCCTTCAGGATTGCCACTGACTTTCTGCGCGAGCACGAGACGCCTTACTCCTGGGGACACCCTTTCCGTCTGATCTTTAGGTGGAACGGGGTGCTACACCAGCTGCGCTCCCTAAAAGACATCTGCGGGGTTCTGGGGCTCACGGCTACGGAGGAGGACGGAGCTACACCGTCGTGGAGGCGCCCGGAGAGACGGAGCCGACGGAGGTCAACGAGGAGACAGTCGCCGGCGAGTGCAGGTCGTCCCGATTCCCCTACTATCAGGGCGGACATGGCTGATGCTTTGAGGGCGGCGGCCGGGGACTTGGCCGGCTCCAACAGTGTGGCCTTGACGGCCTGAATTCACTCGGGGGGAGATGTTCTTAGCTTCACGTTGCTGGGTTTGGGGTCGGGGGGAGCGGATGGAGGTGAGTGGCTGAACGTCCACTTAACTGTTTTCTACGGACTTGCCCGTTTTTGGGGCTTGACTAAGACAATGGGGTGTTTAAGTTTGTATTTGGCTAGTTGCCACGGGTGTGTTTTGGGGAGATGTAAGGGTTGTTTTGTTGTTGGGGAGGTCCCGTCCGATGTTGCCCATGCCTGGCCTGTTCTGGCCTTTCCCGCGCGCCTGCCCCATGCGCCCCGCCCGCTGATCCCTTGCTTGCTACATAGCGGTTCTGATCCCCGGGTGGAATGCCGTCCTTAAAGGTAGTGACCCTTAATGTTAAGGGTCTGAATAACCCCGTGAAGCGAAGGGCGATCCTATCATTGCTGGAGGGGACGCAGGCGGATATATGCCTCCTGCAGGAGACTCATTTGCTGTCCCGGGATTGCCACAGGTTGCGCTCTGCCAAATTCCCCACCCAGTTCTTCTCCTCGGCGGCGACCAAGACCGCGGGAGTAGCCATTCTTTTAGCGAGCTCCTTTAGGGGGGAGGTTCTGTACAAGCATGCCGAACAGAAGGGGAGGCTCCTTGCATATCGCATGCGCCTAGGGGGAATAGCTTTTACGGTAGGCTCAGTTTATAGCCCGAATGATCACCAGGATCTTTTCCTGGACTCTGTGTTGATGGACGTCACTGCTTCCCCCGACCGCCATGTTATCCTGGGGGGAGACTTGAACATTGCTTTCGACTCGGCTATGGACAGGTCGGCGCAACGCTCCCCGCAGACGGGAGAACTTTCCCGCGCGGTGAAGGATCGGATTGTGGAGATGGATTTGCACGACCTCTGGCGCTCTATGCACCCCACCGACAGGGACTATTCCTACTTCTCCCATGCACACCGCACCTACTCGCGGCTGGATTATCTCCTGGTGAGTGGATCAATGCGCACGGCCGCCACAGCGGCGGACATTGGGGTCCTCTCCCTGTCCGACCATGCGCCAGTTTCAGGCGTTTTTCAGTGGCCGGTGGCCTCTCCCTCTCGGGGTACATGGCGTCTTCGCGATACCCTTTTACATAAAAAGTCTGTTGTGAAGCGCATAGGGGAGGTCATACAGGATTATCTAACTCATAATGGCAACTCCGACACGTCACAAGCAACGCAGTGGGCGGCTTTGAAGGCAGTCCTCCGGGGGGAATTTATTTCCATCTCCTCTGCTGAAAATAGGGAACGGCAACGTAAGAGGGACGAGCTGACCGCGCAGGTCCGGGAGCTTGAGCAGGTCCATCGCCGTACAGGGGCTTCGAGAGTTTGGAGGCAATTGAAGGCGGCGAGGAAGCTCCTGTCGGCACTGTATCTTGACAGGGCGGAGTATGCCGCTTTACGCCTGAAGCATGCCTTCTACTCAGGGGGGGGGACAGGTGCGGTAAACTCCTAGCCCACCGACTCCGGGTCGCACAGCAGCGTAGTGTCGTGAAGGAACTGGTGGGCACGGATGGGGTTGTCGTTTCTGGTGACGCGGAGGTGGCGGAATCCTTTTGCAGCTTCTACGAAGCGCTGTATGCTGGGGAGCCCTCCTCGCCGCGAGACGCCGAGGACTATTTGGAGTCAGTGGCCCTCCCGGTGCTGGATCCCGCCCAGGCGGACCATCCGGAGAGGGACATCCATGTTGAGGAGGTAATCTCCGCTATAGCGCGACTGAAGCATGGTAAGGCCCCGGGCCCGGATGGCTACACGTCCTTGTTTTGTAAGACCTTTTGCACCACTGTGGCCCCGCTCTTGGCTCGACTGTTTAATTCTTTCTCCGAGCCTGGCGCCATCCCACCGGATCTCCTGAACGCAACAGTGTCGGTCATCCCGAAACCCGGGAAGGACCGGACCTTGTGTGGTTCGTACAGGCCCATCTCGCTCTTAAATGTCGACCTCAAGTTATATACGGGGATCCTAGCGTCCCGGCTCGGTCTACACCTACCAGGATTGGTGGAGGCGGACCAGGCTGGCTTCGTACCCGGTAGACAGACGGTTGACAACACTAAGAGGGTGACGCATGTCCTAGAGAAGGCCTCGCGGATCCCGGGGGAGCGGATGCTGCTATCGGTTGATGCTGAGAAGGCCTTCGACAGAGTTCATTGGCCGTATCTCGAGCTGGTTCTTGGGAAACTGGGCATCGGTGAGAAATTCCGCACCATGGTCTTCAACTGTTACAGATGTCCTTCGGCGTCGGTGCGGGTCAATGGGTGTAGCTCCGGTAGTTTTGCCATCGAACGCGGTACGAGACAGGGTTGCCCCCTCTCGCCGCTTCTGTTTGCCCTCTACATGGAGCCGTTTGCCCAGAGGATTCGCAACAACCCGGACGCTATTGGGGTCAAGATGGGCCAGTATACCCACACGGTCAGCCTCTACGCGGACGATGTCCTGCTGACCTTAGACGACCCCAGGAGGTCGCTGCCTGCTTGCGTCCAGGAACTGGACGCCTTTGCGCGTGTGGCCGGCTTCAAAATGAATATGAGCAAATCGGTGGCGTTGGATGTGTCCCTGGCGGCAGATACCAGAAGGGACCTTCAGCGCCTTTTCCCCATGCAGTGGTCCTAGTCTACGGTGCCATACCTGGGGATCCTGCTGGCACCCACACTGCCTGAGATGGTGACAGCCAATTACACTTCCCTCGGCAGGAAGATCAAAGAGGAACTTGGCCGCTGGAGCAAGGGCCTTCTGTCTTGGCTGGGTCGCATCGCGGCGGTTAAGATGACGGTGCTGCCCCAGATTCTACACCTCTTTCGCGCTCTGCCTCTCCAACCCCCTGTGGGTTGGATAAGACAAACGCAGGCTGACATCTCCCGCTTTGTTTGGCAAGGCCGCAAGCCGCGGATGAAGAGGGTCCTCTCCACACTTGCTCCGGAGGCAGGGGGTCTTGGTATCCCGGACCTCCGTTAATACTTTCAGGCGGCGCAGTTGCGGTACCTGGTGGAGTGGAGCAGGTGGGAGTCCGACAAACATTGGCTTTTTCAGGATCAGGCGGTGGCGGGCCGCACCCTCCAGGAGGTTCCGTTCTTACGCCGCGCGCATCGCCCTGCTAATCTCTATGCCTCTTTTGTTACACGGGTCCCCCTAAGGGCGTGGGATGCAGTTTGCGAGGTTCATGACCTGACTACCTTCCCCTCGCCGTTCACGCCCATAGTGGGTAACCCGAACTTCTCCCCGGGGATGGAGCCGGGAGCCTTCTCCCATTGGGTAAGCGCGGGCTGTAGGGCGCTTTTCCAGATCTACGGGCCGGAAGGCGTGATTCCTTTTCAACAACTTCGGCAGGACTTCGGCTTGACGGAGACGGACAGACTGCGCTATATGCAGGTCCGACACTGGGCTCTCCAACCCCAGGTGCGCGACGCCGCTGCTCGCCAAATCACATCGTATGAGCGGTGGTTGGTGGCTCGGGTCTCGGATGCCAAGCTGATTACCGATTTGTATAAATTCCTTCAGCCCCCGACGTTCCACTATTATAACCCGGGGAGAGAGCGCTGGCACAGAGAATTGGGTAGGACACTCAGCCATAAGGAGTGGGACAAAATTGCATATCGGGCGCGGCATTCTGCATATCACACGGGATTTACGGAGACCTTTACTAAGGTGTCTACTTACTGGTACTACACCCCGGAAAGGCTGTACGAAATGCATAGACACACTGACAAGGGGTGCTGGCGGGAGTGCGGACAGGAGGGCACCCTCTCACACATTCTTTGGGCTTGTCCGGTGCTGACCGCTTATTGGAAGGAGGTTTTGGATGAGGTGGATAAGCACTTTGAGATTGAGCTGCCGCGCTTCCCAGCGTATGTTTTGTTGGGCCTTCCCAATGACCTCATGTATCCGTTGAAGTCCCGATGGGGTAGACAGATTGCGATTGCGCTGGGCTCGGCGGTCCAGAACATTCTTGTCCACTGGCGCACCACCACTGTCCCCTCCATTACAGGCTGGCTGCATAGGCTCTGGCAGGTGTTGGGAATGGAGAAGATGTCGCTTACGGTGGCTGGGGATGTAGATCAATTTGAGGAGCTATGGCAACCCTTCCTAGCACTACTGTCCACGGAAGTCCGGGAGCTCACCTGCCCGAGGTACCTTAGACTTCTTAGGCTGACGCCACCGACAACCCCGGTGGATTAGACTGCACGAGGGACAGGATCTTAGGGGATGGGGTGTGGGCTGATTGGGGCGGGTAATACTAATACAGGGCAATTGGACGGGGGAGTTGTTTTCGTTCTCTTTCTTTTATTGGGGGTTGGGGGATCGAGGGGACTGGGTTGTGCTTTGCTGTGTCGCTGGTGATTATCCGCGCTTGGCTTTAGATGGGATGTTGAGGTGCATGCGAGGGTTACACAGAATGGTTATTTGCCTCACATTTGCTGTATTTTTCTTCTGGACCACCGGACTACTTTACGCCAACGCTCCTGAGCTGCACTCCTCCCTTTATTGCGCTGTATGTAACCGTAACCTCCTATTCCCCTCCCCCATGTTTTTCTTGTCTTAATAAAAATGCTTTAAACCTAAAAGCTAAAATCGCCAATATGAGCATGCGGAAAAAGTTCTCTAGTCTTCTGTGGGCAAAATTCAGCAATCCAAGTGGCATCCATAGGCAGGTATGGACATCACAAGTAGAAACCGCCAAGAACTTAAATTGAAAATACCATAGTTCACACCATTTCCGTTACAAGGAAAATACATATTCAAGCAAAACATATTCTTGAAGCCAAGTTGGATTTCACCAGTCTAAAGGCTTGATAATTGTTGAATGTATTGTTGAAATATAAACATTCTTACCTCAAGGCAGTCATTGAATAGAAACAGTGTAACCTGTTCGCCTCGATCACACAATTCATCGCCAAGAGCAATGGTTTCCATTCGCTGAACTAACAACCGGTGAGAGGACAGGAGATTAGCCTGCAAAGAAAACAAATGTAAAACTGTACAGAAAGACAAGGCAATGAATAATACTGTGCTGCAATGAAGATAATTCAACTGCAACTATTAATATAGCTAAAAAAATAGCATCTTTAGCCACATGATCCTCCACCAAAAAAATAATACCCAATAGTCAAGATATACTTATGGCATCATTCCCTTAACTGCAAACTTAATAGGGTCATCACAGTAGTGAATTTTGTAGAACAGGACATCCCAAACAAGGTAGGCAAATCACTGGTTTGAGATGGCACCACTGCTGTATGTGTTCCAGTGGATCCAATTTAACCGTGGAAGAGGGAGACTCTAAACCTAAACTTCAGCCTCATCATTAAATAAATAGGACGCTAATAAACACTGCAACAAAAATGTCAGGATGGCCCCCAACATATTGGCATGTCCAGGATATCAACAATCAACTCATGACCCAGAAGAACCAGCCTCCAAATCCAGGTTCCACAGCAATTACAGCACAAACGGCCCTTATCACAGCCACCAACTAGATCCAAACCCTCTTCGACCAAGGAGAAACAGCAGCTTATACCCTCCTCGACCGCTCGGCTGCCTTGAACACAGTATCCCTCCACACACTGATCGAAAGAGTCCACCACATGCGCATCCAAGGGGATGCGCTCCGATGGATCACCACCTTCCTTACCGGAACAAACCAGAGGATCCACCTCCCACCAAGTAAATCACCAGCGGTGTCCCCCAGGGCTCATCCATCAGACCCACGCTCTTCAACGCATATATAACCCCGCTGGCAAACTGTCAGATCCCGTGGTCTGGACATCATTTCTTACAGACTACACCCAAATCATCCTCTCATACACAGAAGCTGCCACTACCACCACCAGAACCAACTTCCACATTGGAATTGCAACATACCTTCTACAGAGACTTCACACCATACAGAACGCTGCAAAGTGTGGCCCTTGCAGCCGATTTACCTACCTGCAAACAGTGTGGCTTCAAGAACCCGCCGTCTCCATTAAAACCCATTGGGCTAAACTCAGATTTTTATCTCTGCACCCGGCCACCTCTGTGCTGCTGGCGGTGCAGTTTTGATACTCACCTGACCCTTGCCCAAAAAAAAATAATTTCATCCAATCTTGCGTGACGCTGGTTTTCTAAGTAAGACCTACCCTCATATTTACAAATGCTCAGTTCTGTCCAGATCTACAGCGTAGCCAGTTTTTTGGTGGCCGCTGCCCGGGTAAATAACAGAAGACTCCTTCAAATGTAATTAGCTATTTGGGTCAAAAGGGGCTTATGGTTTTAACTTGAAACACCTATTGATGCACTTTATACCGGATTTACTAACTGCTGGATAATGGGCCTTTTTATACCTTATATATAATGCTTTGCAGACAGTATACACATTAATTGTAACAATTGAATGCCTATTTTATCTTTTTATTCATTTTAAATGTGAGGAGGATTATTTTTCCTGTAATGTCTTTTATGATTTTAGTTAATCGAAATAAAGAGCTATTGACTGACTGACTAACACACAAAGCTCATTTTTATAAAATTGGTGTGAATCTCTTTTGAGTCGTGCGTCAGTCATTGGTCAGGTGTGTGCAATAAATGTCTCCCACTCCTCTGGTCTAGGCCCAAGGCTGCTCAACCACACTACCACTAATAGAACATGTTGTCATGGTCATACCCCACTTTTTGACACTGGTACAGAAGTCATTCGACTGATGTGCACTGGGTCCCTGCTAACCAGGCGCCAGTGCTCTTTAACTGAAACAAAGTAAAATGTTAAGTCACATACTTTAGCACCCCTGTAAAACCCTAGTAAGTAGTACCCCTGCTACCCAGGGCATGGATACGTAAAAGGGTCTCTAAGGGCTGCAGTATGTATTATGCCACCCGAAGGGACCCACACACAAAACTGCATGCAGACTGAGTTATAGTGCAAACCATAAGTGAAAACACTACATGGTACACTACTTGTTTACCATGCCAAAGTCACTGCATGTAGTATATGCAAGTCATATCTACAGCAGACCTCGTAGCCCTAAGGCAGGATGCAGTATATTACTTGTGAGGGCATATCTGCATGAAGAGATCTATCCCAGTGCCGTCTAGTTCAATTACTAGATGGCACAAGTGAACAGGGAAGCCATCGTAAGTACATGTACTAGGCACTGGTCATTACGTGTTTCTCAGTTACATGATGGCTTTAATTAACCCTATGGTGTTTGGTATCATACACCTTGTCTTAATAAATCCATACTGATCCGAGTATTGGACGTTTTTTGGCCTGCACCCAAAGGGCACCTTGTTGGTGCCAGGTGAAACCTACTAATCCTCTAGTGTGCTGGATAACTGGTATTGTCCACCCTGCCACCAGAGAAAAGTTTGAGCCCCCGTCAGGTGACTGCCCATGCTCAGAGGTCAAAATTAATGGTTGCTCTGGAGAAAGGTGTTTACACCTCCTCCAGAAGGATGGCTAGTGATTTGGAATTTCAAAGTCAGGGGTGTCAAAGCCACTGCACCTTTGAAATGAGACCCTGGCTTACCCCCACCCCCCCAGACCTGGGAGATATTACCCCGTTCCCTGAGTCCCATTTGGCATCAGGACAGGCGGGTATTCAGATATGCAGTAGGCATATTGCATCACCAGGCTAGTCGCATCCCTAAGGTGGGCTACCAGACATGCTCCATGAAAAAAGGATTCCACCATCTTGTTTTCTGTGGAATTCGGAACTCTAGGACAGGGTTATGCCAACTCCCCACAAGAAATGGTCACATGGGGAATGACTTCAAGGATAAGTAGCCCATTGGCTACTACATTTCTGTTACCCTTAATGCACCCCCCCCCCCCGACACTCAGAACTCAGATTCACCAAATTAAAAAAGAGAAAAGAAGAGCTAAATAACGCAAGAACTGTGGACTAGCTTTGGACTTGGCACCAAACCCTACTGGCTCATTATTTGGCAATTGCAAAGACCCGGCTCGTCCTGCATCGGTGTATCCTCCAAAAGCCTTGGAAGCTGCCAGCACCTCACTACCCAGCATCTTCCTTGAAGTGGAGGAGCCACTTCCCTGCAGCCACTGACCACATCAACCCAATACGCCAAAACCCCCCTAGTCCACCAAGTAAGCAGCATCCCGGAAAGAGGTCTCCACGCTCCAGGTCAGATCCGTCTCCCTAACAAGTTTGGAGAAGTCAGGACCCCCAGGAACCGCCCTGCACCAATGCCTGGGGTATAGGAGCCCTTGCAGCAGCCATGGCTTGTTTACTGTCCACCCCAACACAAACATCGCCAACACAAACCTACCGATGTTGGATGTCAGCATTACTGAGGCCAGCACTGAGAGTGGCCCTGCTGTCTTGTTTGGTCCCTATCACTTGGTCGACTTAAAAAAGGGAGAGCCTTTAACGCAAGCAATCAGACAGCAAAATACCTATGCATCAGAGCCCCACAGCCCAAGTCAGAGTCTATTGACAGTGTACCCTTGCTACAGAGAACCTCAAGAGCCAAGCCTCACTTTGGGTTATGCCAAACTGATTCCCCCAGTACCCACCTGAAGCCTTTTTAGGTCTCGCCAGTCGATGCGTATGCGCATCGAGCTTGCGAGACTATGGGGGCTTAAACAGTCTTTAACCAACTTGCAAGGAATCGTGGCGATTCCTTGCAGTGCCCGTGAAATTTAAGCTCAATGCGCATGGAGCTTAAAAGCGCGTGCACATGCCCCCAGCCGCCTGCCTTGCATGTATTTTCCCTCAGGCGCACTCCTCCCACACCCCCGCTCCGCCCCCTCCCCTGCCTGCCGTCTCGCATTTCGAATCGCCGTCTGTTCCCTCAGCCGCACTCCAGGCCCCTGCTGCTTTCACACCCTCTCCCCGCTCCGCACCCTCCCCTGCCCGCCGTGTCGCATTTCTCCTCCCCCCCTCCCCTTCTTTGCCTTCCCTCCGTCTTGTTTTTTTTTACCCGCTCCGCCCCCTCCCTTTTCCCCGGAGTCACTGACCAGAGGACTCTTCACCAAGTCTTCACCACTATGAACAAGGTACTGTTTTAAAAAATATATTTTACGGCACTGCTTGTTTGGTGTTTTATTTTCGTTTAACCACAAGCTGTAAAGTTCTTCAAGCACCACTTTAAAGCACTTTATTTTGCCTGTAATTGCAAGTACCTACTTTATGTAGGTGGTAAAACTGATTGCAGAGCTTCACTTACAAATGACGAATCCCTACTGTTGGATACAACACAAGTTTCCCGTTTTTTTATTCTTCTGCGCCGACTTCTAATTGAATCTGTAAAGGACAATTTGACCATATTATGTCTTGGCTCAAGCTGCACGTTGTTAATAGGAAGACTGTGTGCCTTATTACAAAAGGAAGCAAGGAAATCCCAGATTTCTACATAAACTGTGACTGGTCTCCATGATTACATATCTTTCTTTTGAACCTGCTTGATGTGCTTCTTACCCTGGCGATCGTACGTTTGCATTTTTTCCATGCGCTCCTGAGAAGGGACTTCCTTCCCTAGTCCTTCCACCGTTGTTTCTCTTTTTGTTGAACTCTGCTTAAAAAGCAAGCAGAGGCTTTGCTACAGGAAATGACAGTTGTTGCCACAGAAATCCCGCTCTGAACGGGACTTCGCGCTTAATTGTTTCGTAGCGGGGAGCAGGAAGGCAGAGGATGCCAAGAAATCCTCTTATCAACGTAGATGTGATTGGAAAGCCAGGCCTGCCAGCTGGAGGCCACTCCCTTGGCCTCGCCATCACGGCTGCTTGCTTAATTAAGATTGCGTCATTCTGAAGGTATGTCGCACTCAGACAATACAGAACAGCAGTTTTTGTTAAACTACAACTTCCCCTCTTGGTACCGAAAAACGAAATCGCTATGTTTAGTTCACTTTTTGTCTCGACAGCAGAATGACTCAAGTGGCTAAAGGGCCATACCAATACGCCATGATGGCTTGTCCAGGGAGATGGAGATGAATGTATAATCTCTCGTTAACTTGTGGCATTTATATTTCCTCAATGAATCTCAATCCTTACTGGCCGCCCGGAGGAGGTTAGGGAATTGAACATAGTTCTGATGTTACCCGGATAACTTGACATTTTGATGTCTTGGTGAGGTGTGGGAAGGAGATATAGGGCAGTATTTGTCTAGCACCGTGGTATTTATTGGCTGTAGACTCTTCAGTAAGGTTAAATTATTGCAATTGACAGGAGAACGTGTCATCGGCCCAGGAAAAGTGTTTGTATGTCTGGTCCATGAGGATAGATGCACATTTTGAGAATCATATTCTGCTCAAACCTGCATGCATTTTGTAAGATTAAATTTTAAGTTCTTGTTTCAAAACGTCGTATACAACCATGAGCTTGATGTCCTGTTACTGGTGATGTCTTCAGGACCATAAGATCTAATGCTGTTGTCTAGGGTGGAGATGCCCTATCCTCGGGTATGCTAGAGCTGTACAGCATCTTCACTAAATATATTTAATAAACTTTAAGCTATTAGCAATATAAAATAAAATCCATTTTATTTACGTATTATTAATTTTTTTTAAAGCCATTGATTTTTTTTATATCAATACATATAAGTCACATATAAGTCACGTTAATACAAAACATGCTGCTTTACAAATGCTAGAGGTGTCACATTTACAAAAATTATAACTATTGGCTTTGTAAAGAAGAAAGCTATTAATTTAGCTATTTAGAAAAAACACATAAATAAAAAACAAAAAAATAAATAACACCTATAGCTCTAACTTTCCTACTGCGAGACCTATTGCATTTCCAATGCTTGTTCTATTGAGATTTTCTACATAGGCTTCAGCTGTAGCGTTCCAGGCTACCCATGCGACCAGCAGCTCTTCACCCAGACACACCAGGGCAGGTAAAACGTAACTGCTTCTGGATCTAAGGGCCTTGGACCCTACTTACCTTAAGTCCGGAAGTACAACCCTGTAACTCGATTGCAAGTACCCCTACGCAGTGTATGCTTCTCACATAGGATAACATCACCTTGTTGGAAGCTCATGCCTCAAATCTTAAAGCTGTATTTCCTGTGTTTCTGAAAATCGCTAAAACGAATAGTTTACCTGTCGGTGTAGTTTTGCAGCTTGAAGATGTTTCTGGATTCACTATGATGTGCATTATTCTGCGGTCTAGTGGTTGGGTCCGGAATAGTAGTCTTTTTTCGTAGCCCAGATGGGCGTCGACATCCCACCTTCTGGTGTACTTCTTGTGACGTCTGGACACTTCCTGCGGAAGCTCCCACCTTTTGGGCGCCATCTTCGGATTCTTTTTTCTTGTTTTTGTGTTTTGTTCGTGAACCCTTGGCAATGTTTTCAACTTCTTCCTTAAAGTAAATGTATTTTCACTTTGTCTCCTAAAGTGTCTGTCTGTATTTTATTCCTTGTATTTCCCCCATTTCTCCTGCATCATCTTTCTGGCGGAGGTGGGTGGGTTCGCTAGTTAATCCAAAAAGATCTTCAAGCTGCAAAACTACACCGACAGGTAAGAAACGATTTGTTTTGCAGCGTGAATCTTTCTGGATTCACTGTGCTAAGCATAGACTTTGTAGCGGTTTGTTAGGTTTGTGGCAGCTGGGTGGAAGATGAGCGTTGGTTGTTGAATATATGTTGAAGCACTTGTTGTCCTACCTGTGCTTCCTTGTTCACGCAGTAGTGCTTAGTGAATGTGTGCAATGAAGCCCATGTTGCCGCCAGGCCTATGTCCTCAACGGGTGTGTTATCCTGGAAGGCTATTGTTGCTCCCTTTTTCCTGGTAGAATGGGCTTGTGCCCCCTCAGATAGCTCCTGCCCTGCCTGCTTGTGGCAGAGTTGTATAGTTTGTGCTATCCATCGTGCGATGGTTCCCTTTGTTACTGGTCTACCCAGGAAACTGGTTGCGAAGGACACAAAGAACTGCTTTGTTTTCCTGTGCTCCTTCGTTCGATGTAATGCATTACTGCCCTTCCAGCGTGTATAGTGCCCTCTCTGCCCTTGTGGACGGTTTCTGAAAGAAGCTCGGTATTTGTATTGTTTGGTTCATGTGGAACCTTGGCACAACCTTTGGCATGAAGTGTGGGTCCGTTCCCATTATCACCCTGTCATTGTGTATCTGGATGTAGGGTTCTCGCAGCGTTAGTGCTTGCAGCTCGCTTACCCTGCACAGCGAGGTGATTGGCACCAGAAAGGCGGTCTTCATTGTTAGCATTTGTACTGAGGCCTTATGGATGGGTTTAAAGGGCGCTTTCATGAGTTCTGTTAGGACTAAATTAAGGTTCCATGCCGGTGGCGGCATCCTCTTAGGTGGTGCGATCCTTCTTGCCCCTTCCAGGAATCTACTACTGGTGATGTAAAGAAACTCTTTCCTGTCTCTCCTCTTGTGTAGGCTACTAACCCTGCTAGGTGTACTCTTAGCGAGGATGAGCTTGGTTTTGATTTTAGCAGGTGTGTGAGATATCTTAGCACCTCTGATTCCCTTGTCATGCTGTGTAGTTTGTTCTTGCTGCACCATTGTGTGAACCTATTCCATTTTGCCACATAGCACCTCGATGTGGAAGGTCTCCTTGCCTCCCGTAGCACCCGCAGGGTGCTCTCCAGTAGCTTTAGGTGTGCAAACTGTCTTCAGGAGCCATGCAGCTAGGCTGAGGCTCTCCGGCTCTGTGTGTAGTACTTCTGTTTTGCATGGAGTGGAAGTCTTTTCTTTTACCCAACGTGTGGGGTGGTCCCTGTGCCATTTCAATTATTTGTGAGTACTAGGCCTGCCTTGCCCACTGTGGTGTGTCATGTTGCTGGTTCTGCACTTGAGTACCCTGTGTATGGGTGTAGTACCTCTGTTTTGCATGGAGTGGAAGTCTTTTCTTTTACCCAACGTGTGGGGTGGTCCTTGTGCCATTTCAATTATTTGTGAGTACCAGGCCTGCCTTGCCCACTGTGGTGCTACCAGGATCGGTGTCATGTGGATGGTTCTGCACTTGTTGAGTACCCTGTGTATCAGAGGTATCAGGGGAAAAGCATGGGCAAATGTTATTGACCAGCTTATCCATAGGGTATTGCCCTGGGATCGGTCCCCTGGTTGCCTGGATGCGAAGAATCCGCATTTTGCATTCTGGTGGGTTGCTAATAGGTCTATCGTCTGTGTTCCCCACTTCCTAAATAGCCTTTGCATTGAGCTCCCACTCGTGGGATGCGGATGTCTGTCTGCTGTACAAAAGGGGGTGGTGATGGACGGAGCATCTGAACCAATAAAACTCACACCCAGTCAACAGATATGGGTTTAATCCATCACCCTTCTTTAGCCCACTCTGCCACCCCAGTTCAGACATGGCCATATGCAAATCAGTCTGACCCTGTGCCTAATGGGAACAGTCCAGCCAGAACTGCCAAGCTATGCCTTCCCTGGACCGGAAACAAGCTTCCTAGGTACGGTTTCTGGCATTACAGCCGTCTTCAGCCAGGCTTGCTTGAATCCAGTGGCAAAGTGAGCAAGGGACTCACGTCTGAGCATACGCTGCCAACTTATGGCGAACAAAGCGGATGTCTGTCTGCTGAGCCAGTCTGCTTGCACATTGTCCTTCCCTGGTAGGTGTATGGCTAGCAGGTCTATTTTGAGTGGGATGGCCCATCTCCATATTTCCTGCGCTAGGTTGGATAGTGCGACTGATTGTGTTCCTCCCTGTTTGTTGATGTAGAACATCATTGTGTTGTCTGTATCAACACTCTGGTTGTACAGTTGTTTCTGGAAGTCCTTCATGGCGAGGAACACTGCCTTCAGGGCCAGGAACACGGTCTTCAGTTCCAGGTAGTGATGTGTCTTGACCGCATCTGCTGGAGTCCACAGACCCCTCACCTTGAGCTTGTTCATGTGTGCTCCCCATCCCATCTGGGATGCGTCTGTGGTGATGATCACTGTTTGGGTGGGTGGTGTTAAAGGCTTCCCTTTTGTTATGTTCTACTTGTTCCACCACGTTATCTCCTCCTGCACTGCGTGCGTTACAACCACTAGATCTTCCCAACTTCCTGTAGCTTGTGACCATTGTTGTTGCAGTCATTCCTGGAATGGTCTCATGTGGAGCCGCATATTGGGGACCAGGTGTATGCAGGACTCCATCATTCCCATGATCTTGCTCGCTGTCCTCACTGTCAGAGCGCGCCCCTTCTGGTAGCGGCGTGTCTCCCTCAGCAGGGCCAGTGTTCTCTTGTCGCTGGGGAACACCTTGCTCTGTATGGTGTTGAACTGTGCACACAGGAAGATCTTCACTTGCTCTGGTTCCATTGAGGATTTCCCCCAGTGAATGGAGAATCCCAGGTCTGCCAATGCTTCTGTGACCTGCTGTGCGTGTTCCTTGCATGTCCTGTGTGAACTTGCTTTTATTAGCCAGTATTCAAGGTAAGGGTATACATGAATGCCCTCCCTCCGCAGGTACGCTGCCACGGCCGCGAGGCATTTGGTGAAGACCCTTGGTGCGGATTTTAGTCCGAAGGCTAGGGCTGTAAACTGGTAGTGTTCTTTGTAAATCTTAGTAGATGTTTGTGCTGCCTGTTCATGGGAATGTGCAGGTAGGCATCTTTGAGGTCTATGGGGGACATGAAGTCTCGTCCCTTATCTGAGAAAGGACCTCTTGTAGGGATGTCATTTTGAATTTTTGTGTTTTTATGTATTTGTTTAGGAACCTTAGATCCAAGATGGGTCTTAACGTTTCGTCCACTTTTGGTACTAGGAAATAGTTTGAGTACACTCCCTTGTTCCTTTCTCTGAATGGAACTGGTTTGATGGCCTCCTTTTGGAGTAGTTCTTGTGCTTCTTATAGGAGTAGCGCCAGTTCTTTTCCTGAATGCGCCCTCCTTTTTGGTTTTCTGTTAGGTGGTTTCTTTTCCAGTTCTATGCAGTATCCAAACTGTATGATGTTAAGTATCCAGTTGTCGGGAGGAGGAGCTTCGCCGGCGATCAAGATGGCCGCGTGAGCTCGGAGCTCCGAAGACCTCCCGGTCCTCCGCAATAATCCTGTTATCTATCCTGTCCCACGATGGTGGGAATCGATTGCTGAGTGGGTCCTGATGCGGTGCCCGCTTTCGGAATGAAAATCGGACATTCCTGGACTTAGTTAGCTCGACGAGGCCCGGAGGCTCCTCCCGTGTCATTGCACATCATTGAGGGGTACAGCGGTGCTTCCGCACGGGCGCTTCTTTGCCTGAGCTTAGTTCCACTGGGGAGCAACTCTGATATCTGCATGCCCCGCTACTCGGCCAACGTACCGGACCCTGGTTTTATCATCGTGTGTGTGGCGCGCCTACCAAGAGGATCCTTACCCCTGCTGGCCGTCTGACCCGAGGTACCAACATGGCGGGCAAAGGAGACCTGGACAGAGGCAAGTCCCAGCGGGTCACCAAAAAACCGTCCCAGTCCCAGTCTACTATCCCGGAACGCTTTTCCCAGTCAAGAAGCTCGCCGGCGCAGGCGGGCTGCACTACTGACTCGAAACGGGATGGATCACCGGACGATTCTGCCATAACGCTTCGGGACGTTCTGGGTGCGATCACGGGAGTGCAGACGGAGATGCACGCACTCCGGGAGGAACTGTCCAGTAAGGTCGACTCCCTGAAGATCGATATGAACCTCATCAGGACGGACCTCGGGAAAACCAATGACCGGGTGAAGTCGTTGGATCTCAAGACGACTAGCCTGGTCACTGATGTGTCCGATATCCAGACGGAGGTACGTGGCCTGAAATTGGCGAACGGAATGCTGGCGCGCCGACTGGACGAGTTCGAAGGCCGTGCGCGGCGCCAGAACGTCCGTATTACTGGGGTACCGGAGAAGGCCGAGGAGGACTCGGCTGAACTTTTCGTGGAGGAGCTGGTGCTTAAGAACTTAGCGCCGGGGGGCCTGAGTAAGTTCTTCTCGGTGGAACGGGCACACAGGATACCGGGGGGACCACCCAAGTCTGGCACTTTCCCTCGCCCCATCATCGCACGGCTCTTTAACTTCAGGGACAGAGACGCTATCCTGCAGGCGTCGAGAGCCGCGGGTCCTTTGCGATTCCAGAACTCAGACGTGAACTTTTTTCCGGATTTCACCCAGGCGGTACAAAAACAGCGTCAGAGCTTTACCGGGGTGAAACGAAGACTGAGAGAAATGGGCCTGCGGTACTCCATGCTCTACCCGGCCAAGCTCCGCATCGAGCGGGACCACCGGACTTTGTTCTTTGACTATCCAGACGAGGTGGGGCACTGGCTGGATACCCTGCCACAGGAGCGACGCGAACCGGCTGACCAGACGGAGGATTCCACCGGGGGCGCGGAAGCGCAGGAATGAATATTTGTTGTTTGACGTTCTGTGAGCTGGGTAGCCGTATGGGACTTTCACTTCAGACACTGCTGCTATGGTTTGACTCGTTTTGTCAATAATATGGGGGATGACGGGGGGTGATAGGATGTCTCCTTTCTCCTCTGTGGGCTTTTTGTAGGTTAGTTAAGGGGCGACAGGCACACTGCTAGTTGGGGTGGATTTTAGTCTTATGCAGGGGTGCAGGGTGGTGGGTAGTTGGGGTGTGTTTTTTCTACTTCTTTTCTTGTCTTATTCTTTGTCCTGGCTGAGGTCTTATTGCACTGCTATGTTATTGCTGTGGGCGCCATTGCGGGCACGGGTGGGGGGAAGGGGGCGGAGCGTCCCTGATGATGGGGGGTAGAACTCTTAACTTGTTAAGCTGGAATGTAAACGGGTTGGGGGACCGTATTAAAAGGGGTGTGGTGTTGCAAATGCTCAAACGTTGTTCACCAGATGTGGTTTTCCTGCAGGAGACCCACCTAGTGGGGCACACTTGTAAAGCTCTGACCAGACGTGGTTTCAAAATGGTGGCACACTCAGGGTTCTCTTCGGGATCACGAGGGGTGGGCATCATGGTGCGCATGTCCCTCCCGCTGGAGGTGGAGTCGGTGCTTGCGGATGAGAGGGGCAGATATGTTGCTGTGGTGGGCAAATGGGAGGGCCGCACGCTAGTTTTAGTTTCGGTTTATGTTCCCCCGGGGCTACAAGAGACTACTTTCAGGGATCTAGCTGGCGCCATTTTGGGTCTCCCTGAGGGGCTGCTGCTCGTGGGTGGTGACTTTAATTCTGTCATTTCCGGGGACCTGGACCGCTTCCCATCCAGAGATCTGCGTCCTTCCCAGTCCTGGCTGTCTGACTTCTTAGATTCCATGGGGATGGTTGACTGCTGGCGTCTGTTGCACCCCTCCCAGAGACAGTACACGTTCCTCTCCGGCGCCCATGGTAGCCTTTCTAGACTGGATTACGTCCTCACTCCGGCTGCCCAGGCGCAGTCCGTGTCCACTGCGCGTCTCCTGGCTAGGGGCATTTCGGATCACTCCCCGGTTTGGGTCTCCTTTGACTTTCGAACCCCCGTGTCCTCGCGGGTGGCTCCCGTCAACCCTTGGTATTTTCGCGACCCGAAGACCAGGTTGCTCCTGGCTAAAGCTATGGATCGGTACTTCGTCGAGAATACAGGATCGGTTGCCTCGTCTGTTTCCCTTTGGGAGGCCTTCAAAACTGTGCTTCGCGGCGAGGCCTTCTCCCTGATTGCGGAGGTCCGCCGGCGGCGGGACGAGGACGTAGTTCGATTGGAATCTGACATTGCTGCATTAAACTCCCAGCTGGAGCTGGGCCCGTCTCCCGAGCTACTCCACGCTCTCTCCCTCAAACAGTCTGAGCTTCGGGCGACCGCCACTGACGCGGCGAAAGCCCTGAGCAGGGAACAGCAAGGCAGAATTTATGACGCGGGTGACAAGGCTGGCAAGCTCCTGGCGTGGCTAGATAGAAGGGAACTCGCGTCTCGGGTGGTCCCGGAGCTGACCAGTGCGGAGGGCCTGTCCCTCACGGACCCGGCGGCTATAGTTGGGTCCTTCGCGGACTACTTTGGGGAGGTTTACGCCTCGGCGGACCCCCTCCCGGAGTCTGCGTCGGCATCCTTCCTGGAGGACATTGAGCTTCCCTGCCTCTCGGACCTCGAGCGCGACGATATGGATAGGGACCTAACGGTGGATGAGACGGCCTTGGCTATTAAATCATTACGCTCGGGCAAAGCGCCGGGGCCAAACGGCATCCCGGTTGAGCTCTACAAACTCAGGGCCGACGCACTTGCGACACCTCTGTTAAACATGTTCCTTGAGGCCCGCGAGGTGGGAGAACTCCCCCCCGACCAGCGGCTGGCCACCATTGTGGTGATACATAAGGAGGGGAAGCCTCGCGATCTTTGTCGATCCTACCGACCCATCTCCCTCTTAAACGCCGAACCCAAAATTCTGGCCAAACTATTGGCTAATCGGTTGGTGGGAGTGATCTCGGACCTGGTGCACCCGGACCAGTCCGGTTTCATCCCGCATCGGAATACGGCGCTCAATCTGAGACGGCTTCACGCAGTAATGGCGCGTGTCCATCTGCTCCGAGAACCCGCTGTCCTCGCCTCCCTCGACGCCACTATGGCATTTGACTCGTTGGAGTGGAACTACCTGTGGGCAGTTCTGGCCAAGTTGGGGTTTGGCCCCGCTTTCATCGGCTGGGTCCGGCTGCTGTACTCCGCTCCAATGGCCAATGTGACGGTCAATGGTCGGTTGTCTGCCTCCTTTGCGCTGCACAGGGGCACTAGGCAAGGCTGCCCGCTTTCCCCGCTCCTATTTGCCTTAGCGCTTGAGCCACTGGCGGCCTGGATTAGAACGAACCCCGATATCTCTGGGATACCGTGGTCCCCGGGTTTCGAGGACCGGATATCGCTCTATGCGGACGACATCCTTCTGTACCTCTCCTCTCCATGCCACTCGCTCATAATGGCCTTTGAACTCTTGCGGACCTTCGGGACCCACTCGGGCCTGGCGATCAATTGGTCTAAATCCTCGTTGTACGTACTGTCCGGAGACACGCCGCGCCTCCCCCGTGGGTGCTCAATTCAAGTGGCCCAGCAGGGCTTTCGGTACTTGGGCATCTACGTGTCGCGGGACTCCCGAGCCCGGTACTCGCACAACCTCCTCCCGCCATTGGAGCGATTGCGCCGGGACGTCGAAGGCTGGAAGAAGTTGCCGATCTCCCTGATGGGTAGAGCCGCGCTTTTTAAGATGATGGCGCTGCCTCGCTTCTTATATGCCCTGCAGAATACACAGGATCCCGTACCGGCGAAATACTTTACTGATATCGTTTCACTGCAGCGGGCGTTGCTGTGGGATGGTAGGCCGAGAATCTCGTTGGCTAAGTTGACTATACCAAGTTATGACGGGGGCATTGCCCTACCTGACGTGAGGCGCTACTATTGGGCGTCCCAGCTGGCGGCAATCAATCATGGCCTCTACGGCCCGGCGGTCAACCCGGGCTATGCTATGGATCGGTGGCTAGTGGGAGATGGGAATTACTATAGAGCGTTGTACTCCGGATCTCTGGATCGGAAGCTGACAGGTCCCACTATGACGATGGTGCGTATATGGCGCACAATTACTAAAACTCTGGGCTGGCATAATAAGGTTACTATGGCCACCCCGCTGTTTGATTCGGACATACTGGGGAAGCTGTGGCATACTAAGGGCTTCGACAGGTGGGACACCATTGGGATTTCCAAGGTGGGGGACATGGTGGCCAGAGGACGGGTCAAGTCGTTTGAAGTGCTGCAGTCTGAACACCAACTGGCGGCGACGGAATACTTCCGACACGCCCAGCTTAGTCATGCCCTCTCTCCCTATGTAGTGGAAGGGGAGCCTATCCCTGAATCATCCCCCCTGGAGGATCGGGTGCTGGACGGCCATATGCCGGACAGCGCTATCTCCCTAACGTATAAAAAACTTATTAATGTACGAGTGGACTTGCTGGTGCGACTGAGAGAGCTGTGGGTGCATGACGGTATAGAGGTGGATGACGAGGAGTGGCAATCGGCGATCTCCTCCCCTAGGGAGGTGGCCATATCTGCACGGCTCCGCCTGGTGCAGCTGAAGATACTGCACAGAGTGTATGTCACCGGCCCAAGACTTCTACGTATGGGGCTTTCTACGGACGGCATGTGCCGGCGGGGGTGTGGTATGCTTGGGACCTTCCTGCACATCATATGGGAGTGTCCGGATGTGGCCCGTTATTGGAAACGTGTGCATGAGGTTATGGAAGAAGTGACTGGTGTGGCCCTGCCGGCAGAGGCCCGGAGATGCCTCCTTAACATCTGGGGCCCGACCGACTACAATGTCGCACAGACCCGTTGGGTCACCCTGGGCAATATGGTGGCTAAGAGAGACATCGCCCAGAAATGGGGTGTGCCTGCTCCTCCCTCGCTCAGCCTATGGGAAACTAATATGGACTGGTGCATGCTGCGTGAAAAGACGGTGTATGTAGCCAGGGGTAAACCTAAAATGTGGAGATCTGTTTGGGGTGCCTGGAACACTCATAGAGGTGATATTTGCGACCCCCCCGTTGAACTTGATCCCGAGATCCAGCTTTCCCCGTAGCGCCCCCTGCCTGTGGCTCCAGATTGTATATCCTGCGGTACTACTTCCCACATGCCTCATTGTTGTCATTGTCAGTGTGTTACCTTGGGTGTGCAGCCCCCGACCTCCTGCCGCCACGCAAGTCCGCTGAATCTGTATTGTCCTCAGCCTACCCTCTCTTCCCTTCTTTTTCTCCTGTGCCTCTTGCACACTTCTTTTTCTTGGCCTTCTGGGCCCTTTTATCTTATGGTTTATTAGTTTCAGCTTTGATGTTATTTAAAAATTAAACCTGATTGCTCCTGCTTCCGATATGGTACATGACCTATCCTATTGCCTTAATGCTGCCTGGCCTCCGGGATGTATGGCTGAATAGCGGTGTACTTTTTCCTATAAATAAAGGTTTTCCAAAAAAAAAAAAAAAAAAAAAAAAAAAGTATCCAGTTGTCTGTAGTCATCTTCTTCCACTCCTGGAAGAAATGTCTCAGCCTGCCTCCTACTGGTGTTACATGTTCGTTGATGTTTGGTCCGTGTAACCCTCTTGTTGACCTTATTGTGCTCCACCCTCGGAGGGGTCGTATGGGTGGGCACGCTTTGCGCGACGGAGTCACTGAGGTGGGGTGCAGTCCCCCTCTTCTTGTTTGCCCTCGTCCATTCTCCCTCCCGTGAAAGGACTGGCCCAGAGGCTAGTACTGCCAGTTTTGTTTTTGCTGTCCCTGCTGTGCTCGATTGTCACCCTGGTGGGCCTGCTGGAATGTCTGGTGTGACTGGCTTCCTCCCCTTCCGTTTGGTCTCCGTGTCAGGGTACCCCTTCTCATCCCCGTGAATTGTAAGGCCCGCATGGACCTTGTAGTTTCATTTTCTTTCTAGAGCTGGGAATGTTTTTCATCCACCGGTGCCCCGAACAGTGTTTCTCCATTGAAAGGGGTGCTCATAATGTTGTTCTGTACTTCCGGCTTGAAGCCTGAGATCCTGAGCCAGGCATGCCTTCTTTCTGTGATTCCCATCATCATAAGCCTGCTGGATGTGTCAGCCCCATCCAAGGCTGTTTTCAAGCAAGAATTTGCTATATTATTCTCCTTCCTCCACCAGGTGTGACGCTCTTTGCTCGTATTTCTCGGGGAGGTGCTTGAGCAGTTGTCCAACCTCGTCCCAATGCTGGTACTGGTGTCTGTTTAGTAGGGCATTGGAGTTCGCCATGCGCCAGTGTATCGCTGAATTCCACTCTATTTTGCTCCCAGTTAGGTCCATCCTCCTACTTTTTGTCTGGTGGTGGGCCTGATGTTGGGACGTTTGCCCTTTTCCTGGCTGTCGCTGCAATAATGGAGTCCGCCGTGACGGATCCCTGGATGAAGGGAGGGTCCTCCGAGGCGTGACAGACCTGCAGGTCGCTGGGTCTTTGAACGCCTCCCTCCCTTGGTCCATGACACTCAGGAGCATGGGGAGGAACTGGCTCTTAGTTTGAGTGGGGAGCAGGGTCTCTAGGAGGAATCATGGCTTTGGGTATTCCTCCTCCAGTTTGACTCCATAAGCCGCTGCCGCGTTCCTGATGACCATGTTATAGGCCCCAATGTCATCTGGCAGCGAAGGCCTCGAAGGTTACGCCTCCACAGGCTCTTCTGGGTTTTCGGCGTCGTTCTCTTACCACTCCAGGTCCTGTGCCATGGAGGATGCAGAGCTGAAACTCGTTCGCTGGTCATGGTCTAATTCTTCCTCGTAGTATAGGCCCTCTTCCTCTAGGTGTTCCTGGGGCTTGGGAGTTTTCAGAGGCTCTTCGGCGTCAAACTCCCTCTTCCATTTAGACGATAGTCGGCGGCGGTTTGACGGAATCGTGAACCTTTTAATTCTCTCGTCGAACTCTCTTCCTTTGCAGGATGGCTCGGCCTCGAGCCTTCTCTTTCTTCTCTCCATCTCAGCGGCATGTTTGGAGTAGAGCGTTTCGGTCGATCTCTTCGACATCGAAGCAACCTTTTGGGTCCTTCTCCTTCGAAGTCGAGCGGTCCTTTTCGGGGACGTGCTTCGACGACCTTGGCTTTCTGACTGTCTTCGCCGCCTGGGAGTCCTTTTCAAAGGATCCGCGGGGTTGTTTGTCATTGGATGCAGCTGCAGCCGTCGAGATTTTCTGCCTCAGTGCTCCTTCGAGGACTTAGACTCTGTTTTTCGAGAGTGACTCAGGCTTTCGAGAGTCTGTCGGGGTTTAGGGGTCGAGGTCTCTATCTCTTTAGAGGTCTTCTTATCGCTCTCTATGACCGTGTAGTCATCTGGTCCCTCGGCGATGTTGTCCTCTTAGTCGCTGGAGAGGCCCAGGTCCCGAAGCGACGGAGGTTGGCCTTTGCCTTGCATGGTGTAGTTGGCTCTCCTTTGTCTCTCTCTAACCCAGAGTGTCTTCGGGGTGAAGGCGGAGCAGACGCTGCAAACCTTGCTCTCGTGGTCGACCGGCAGGCATAGGTTGCAGACCGGGTGCTGGTCCTTTTGCGCGTATTTGTGGTGGCAGTTACAGCAGAATTTAAAAAGGTGTTTTGTCCATTCCTGCTCTCAGGGGGGGGCCCTGTGTGCGCATTCTCCGTTGGACGTCCAAGAACTCGAAGTTCTCCTTCTTCGTCATTCCAGCTTGGTGATCTTCATCCTCGGTATCTTTCTCCAATCTTTTCTGTGTTAAATTAGTCTTTTTCCTCTTCTTTCCTCCAGAAACTCTGGAGCCTCTCGGTGGCGATCTAGACCCAACAGCGGAAAAAAGAATCTGAAGATGGCGTTTAAAGGTAGGAGCTTCCGCAGGAAGCGTGCAGACGTCACAGGAAGTACACCAGACGGTGGGAAGTAGACGCCTACCTGGGCTACGAAAAAAAAAAAGAAAGAAAAGACTACGATTCCGGACCCAACCACTAGACCGTGGAACAATGCACAGCATAGTGAATCCAGAAAGATTCACGCTGCTAAACTGAAAGTTCAGATCTAATCTCTTAGATCATGAAAATGTATGTTATTTTTATAAATTGGTGTAGGATTTTTATTAATTGGTGTGGGATTTCCATACAGTGGTTCACATTTATTGATTTTGTGTGAAACAAATGAATGCCACTCCCCTCTGATAAGCCTAATGCTGCTCAACCATACTACCACAAATGGAGCACCTTGAGGTCGTTAAAGCAAGACCCTGTACACTAAGATACTCACTCTGTACAGTGCAGTTCATTTGGGTCACTATATAGAGAGCCAGCTACCTACATGCCCCAACTTGAACTTCAGCATGCATCAGAAAAACATTTTATGACAATGTTTACAAGCATTACTTACAGGACATCCATCTACTTCATAAACCACATCAAAGATTTGCCTTTGACTTTCCGTTTTTCTTTTATCTTCATTAATATGCCTACAGAGAAACCGTGAAACAAGGATTATAGTCAGCCATGCATTCTGCTCATTAAAACGAAAGCATTCCAAAGCATTCATTTTACAACTGTACATCACTAATGGAAGGTAAGCCAAATTCTATGTCTTAAACTCCTATTCCTCCATTCCTTCAGTAATTCAACACACATGAAGGCATCACATTCAGAAGTATTGCTTAAGCTCTGGAATTCTGCGTTAAATTGGTTAAGTAGTGGGTAAGAGGGGGAATACATTTTGAGAGTAGACTTTCAGGAGTTGTCCAAGAGGTACTATCTGAAATAAAGATATGTTAGTGGTTTAGGACATGGGGAAATACACAGGATACTTTTACCAAGTCATTCTATGCTGTTCATTCGAAATATGTGGCTCGAACACTGACAATTTCATATTCAATGGTTGCAGTGCTTTCAGGGTCCATATTATGCCTGAACGGGTTAATGACCGAGCTCACTATCACAGGTCTAAAGGAAAGTTGTGGTAAAGATTGCAGGACTACCTCCAGAAGCCCCACTTTTAAACATACCACTTCCATTTAAAGGAAAATGCCAGTGAATGTTTTTCTCCACCGGATCTGTGCCCAGGCCTGAATTCTGAATGAAAGTTGCCGGGGTTGGCTGTGCTCGTCCTCAAAAAAAGGGAGATCTGTGCTCCCAACAGTTTGAGATCTGGCAAAAAAATACTCGTTCTTAAAGGTTTTTTATTTCACCAAACTCACATTCAGCGGCCACTGGCGAGATGCATTTGTAGGTATACTCAGCCTTACTATTTAGTGCACAGTTAAAGCATAGCTAACAGACTGTTATATGTCCATCCACTTACAATGCACACATCCAGACAAACTGAGGGAACAAAGAAGCTCCTAATCCGAAGGTAAACTATAAGAGGCACAGAAATACCATAAGAAAATGTTATCTAAATGGCAAAGACCTGTAGAGCTGCTTTGAAAGTCCCTTTTCATATCTCACATTTTCTGTAAAAGAAACTTTACTTACGTCATAACCTCTTTTAAGGATTCAATTGCTTTTTCCAAAGTAACTTTATCAGGGTTGTCATCAGTTGTATGCTTCTTTAGGTCTAAATACACAAAATAGGTGTTTAAGTACAAATGAGAAAATATTCACTAAAATAAGCAGAGCAAGTGTGCTTTTCTCTTAACAGGACTATGTAGTTGTGAGGAAATACCCAAGCCTAGTTTTCATATAGTGTAACTTCTAGAGTTGAGATCCCAAAAAAATTAAGAAACCTTTTTCTAGTTGCCCTTGCTCCAAATGCATGAATTTTCTAAAAGCAAGCAAAGTCGCCAAAATATTATTCAACTGTTATGCATGCACATCACTGGTTGCAACCATCATGCAGCCAATGTGACTATTACACCAAATAGGTTTCTCCTCAATGACTAGTACAGAAGGCAGAAAATGGGAAACTTGGTCTGGAGGAAGAGCCACTATGAGACCACATGACTGCTTTTTAATTAAGGACATTTAGTTTACTTCATCCAATTCTCCAGCAGTGGCATCTTTTGTCCATACATAATTTTGAACATACCCAACCCCTACGCTGAAACACATCAATAAGCACACAATGAAGACTTAATTTTCCAAAGTTCATCTTAGATTAAGAGCATTAACCCAAGAGCAACCTTTTTCGGGAGGTAGTGTAAGTCACAAATTAAAGCATAAGAGTAAGAACCATATTTGATAGCAAGGTAACTTTCCACAAGTGTACTTCTTCCGTAATCACTTTTTATGTAATTAGATAGGAAGGAATAAAAACCAGGGAGATGGGCCAAGATCTCATCACTGGGCCAACTATTTCAGGGCTGCCTGTCCGACTCAAGGGTCTGCCAAGTGATCGATGTAAAGAGTGCAGGAATGGCAAACAAATCAACATTCGTATTGCTACCTTGAGGTTCTCCTATTTGAGTGTTTAACCAAGGATGCGGTTATGGCTTTCCTCTTACAGAATGTCCTGAAAATGGCCCTGTAATTGTTAGCTCTGGCATAGGTGAAAATAAGGCAGTCTGCAACCCATTCGTATACATCTTGGTTCTTGTCCATGGGATAAATTAATAACGACAACTAAGTAACCACCATGTTAATTTAACATAATAGGTTAAGGACTTCCCCCACCCTCGGTCTGTTGATTGAAACATCACTTCCAGCAGACTTGCTTGGGTTTTTCAAAAGACTAATTGTGTGAACCTGGATAGTATTAAATTCAAATGTTACGGGGGGCATACCTCAGAAGGCCCCGGAATAGCTTGATCAGTACAAACTTTCAGGAAGGGACTCCTCACAATGTTTGAATTTCACCTACACTTAGTGTCCTTTTTTAGTCCATTTGATTGCATGAACTTAAGGGATATAACATTCATCTTGAACAAACCACAGTCTCCATCCTGAAGCAAGCAGACCTCAATGAATTAAAAAATGTACCTTCTTAGGAAATCTCATTACGGATTTTAGCTAAAGATATCCATGTTTAATTTTCTTTGAAAATAGCCCTGCTGACACATGAACCATAATACGCGTGTTGCAGAACAATCAAAGCTAGATGAAAGAACTAGCTTAAATTGCAGAGGTGAAAGCACTAAAAATATTCTTTTTACAGTCAAAATGCTGTGTTGTCTAAACAGGCTCTGGACAGGAACCATAAATCCACCATAGACTATTCCAGTGGACCGCACTCTGGGACCAGACGTCTAATAATAAAGAGGCGGGGTCGAGATTAATTTGGTTGAGTCCCGAGAAGGGAGCTGCAACAATACATGTTTAGTAAGATAAGGAGTTTGATACCAGACACCACAGGTTTCAGTAAAGCCATCATGTAGCTAGGGGGCCCAATAACCAGTGCCCAGTACATATACTGAAAATGACTTCTCTATTCACTAGTACCATCCAGTAATTAGAGTTGACACCACAGGGTCGTATCTTCTCATGCAGATATGCCCTCACAATGCACCATGCCTTAGGGCTACAAGGCCTGCTGTAGGGGTGACTTATATTTACTACATGCAGTGACTTTGTCACGGCACACGGAGTGTGCTATGTGTTTTTACTCATGGTTTGTACTATGACATGCAGTCCGTTAGGGTGGCCTAATACATACTGCCGCTCTTAGGGACCTTCTTTGGTACCCAGGCTCTAAGTACCAGCGGTACCACTTACTTGGTCCTACAGGAGCACTAAAGTGTATGCCAATTGTTACAATTAGGCTATTTTACCTTGTTTTAGAAAAGCACTGGGGCCGGGTTAGCAGGGACCCAGGGCACAGTTAGAAAAACATCAGTATCTGTAGAAAACAAGTTTGGATGACCATGACAAAAAGGGGCCCTTTCCTACAGTGCCGCATAATTAGCATTTTCTGGATGCATAATTTAGCCAATACTGCAGCATAATTTGGCACTCCTCTGCTGCTAAATTCCAGTGGCCCTGCCAATGGAGTAGGTCTGTAAGGTCTATGGCAGGGTCCCTACAAAACTCACAGGGGATACACAAGAATCGTCCTGCCGTCCTGTTCTCCCACTTTCAAGTGCACCAAAGTGTTGAACATAGCTCAAACAGATATGACCGGTATAATTTGACAAATTGTCAACAGGATACGAACATCCCCCCCTCCCTGCACAGTCTGATGAGCTCAGATGAGTCATCTCTACCCAGTCAAATAAACCCCATACAGACCAAGTATTATGCCGGCAGATGCGGGGGACCCAAAGCACTTTTGTCTCCAGCAACTTCAGACAGAATAAAGGTAACTTTCTAAAGGTTAGATTGTCCATATATTTAAGAAAAGTTAGACTTCACCAATAGGATGGAGTTACATTAAATATAAAAATAAGTCTTTGAATGGAATCTTTGATTAGTACAGGTTAAAAACTGAAACTAACATATGTTCTACACTTTGACTTTTACCATGTGTCAGGTATAAACTAATGACTCATTTGGGCCTAGCCACTGAAGGAAAACCACATCTCCCACTCTTAAATATTATGCACCCCGCCTTGTGCAATCAGTGTTCTTACCTGTGAAAAAGGTCATTAACAGGTCTGCGCAGCAGGGATCAGGGCGCTGCCGTCAGACTACACTATCTACAGTGCTTGAGTACACAGTGGCAATTAACTATCTACGCCACTGGTGTACTTCTGCACCATAAACTGTGGCTTTATAGGAGACAAATGTCCCAATCTGGTTTTAAGACAATTTTGTCAAGTTTTAGGGGCAAGAGCACTTAAATTGTGTACTGGAAAGCAGTGTCCCCGATACAGATTACCAGCAGGCGGGTAAAAAAAAAACAAAAGAAAAATTAATAACTGCGGGCAACCACCAAGAAATGAATCACTTTGCAAAAAAGAGCTTCCTCAAAGTACATTAGTCACACTGCTGTTAAAAATAAAAGGCTGTGACCACTTTATTTTAAGAACGCTAAATCAAACAATAAATCCGTTTACCATTCAGAAGCAGTGCAACACTGGGTAACCTCTGAACTGGTCGAATGAGCAATTCTGCTAATGTCTGACGTCCACATTCTGATCTTGCTTGATTAATCTGTAAAAAACAAAACAAGTGTTATGAGTATTTGTGCAGTGCAATTCTGCCACTTCTGGATCATGTATTGCAGCAAGGCTCTACTAAGAATGCATACCAGAATTGCAAATGATGGCTAGTGGTGGTGGAGTAGAATGCTATACCAAAGACGGGGTGGGGAGGAGCCTAGGTGTAAAACAAGGCGTGCATGTTTGAGGAGTGCCCCTTTGATCTAGAAGATGGCCTGCTTCCAGCTTCATGCTTAATTGGTAAAAGGTGCTTACGCAACATGCTTCGCTACAGATATCTGGGTTCCGTTTTCAAGTTGTGCATCATACAGGTTGTGGTACATGTAAATCGCACAGCCAAAATGCATGTCCAGAAGTGGCAGAACCATGCTACACGTGCATGAAGCAATAATTATGTAAATAAGTTCCATCCTAACTATTTTAAGTACCTTTATTGAATGCACATATCCTAAAATATGGACCGACTGTGGCAGTGTAGAGAACTGTGCAGAGAAAATACAAACGCTAGAGGAAAGGCATGCTTATTAGGGAGGTGGGATAGGAGTAGTGAGTAATGTGGGCTTTGACAGTACAATGGAGTTCAGCTTTTCATTGGTTTATGCAAGAGGAGTCCTAGTTAAGAGGGTTGAAGAAAGAGCAACAATTCTCCTTTAGTTTAACAGAGTCCAGCAATAATGGAGGAAATTGGGAGAGGCGAGTGAAGTCAGGCTGACTACCACATGGATTTGAAGAATTATGTGCTGTCCCCACAACAGGGTGGCTTAGGGCATAGCTTATTGTAAAGTACATGCTGCACAAGTTACTACTTGTGTAACGATATATCTGTAAGAGACATTAGTGATAGATTCCTTACCTTAGAATATCCCCAGGCGTCCGACTGGATCCAGAAACTTTTGCGTAGCAGTACCCTTGCGCGTCGGTAGGAGTCATCTGCAGCTCCGCGTCAGTCGTCGGCGTCGTGAGCGCCGTGAAGTCGTCGTCGGAGTACTTGGACGCCGCCTCCGCGTGCTGACGTCAGTTCTTAGACACAGCTTTTCCGGGCGAGAAACGCAGAGCTATGCCAAAAACCAACACTGGTGCCATGAAACTAGGGCCCTGAAAGGGGATGACCTTTACCCTAGATATCGGTTCGCAGAACGGGGAGGATGGGTGGGTCGATAAGGAATCTATCACTAACTAATGTCTCTTAAAGATATATTGTTACACAAGTAGTAACTTGTGCATCTGAAAGAGACACGTTAGTGATAGATTCCTTACCTTAGAACAGATACCCCAGCAATACCAACCGCGGTAGTGGGTCTGCAAACCAATAATCACACCAGAAAGTCCTGGAGGACGGAACGGCCAAAGAAGCCATCCCTCCGGACTTGACTGTCCAGGCAATAATGTCGTGCAAACGTGTGCAGCGAGGCCCACGTAGCCGCCTGGCAAATGTCCTGCAAGGACACACCTCGGCCCAAAGCAGTTGTAGTCGCTGTGGCTCGAGTGGAATGAGCCCTCAGCCCCACAGGGGGTTCCTTCTTAGACAAGGAGTAACACGCCTGGATACACAAGATGATCCACCGCGAGATGGTCCGCTTGTGCACCGCTTTCCCCTTCTTAGCGCCCATGTAACCAACAACGAGTTGGTCATCCACCCGGAACTGCCATGTGCGATTCAAATAAAATGAGCGCACGTTTTGGGTCCAGACGGTGGAGCCTCTCTTCCTCTCTCGAGGGATGCGGAGGCGGAAAGAAGATGGGCAGGGTGATTGATTGCCCAATGTGGAAGGCCTTGACTACCTTGGGTAGGAAGGAGGGCCTTGTCCGTAACACAACCTTGTCCGGATTGACTGAAAGGAAGGGAGGTTTACAAGATGGAGCCTGGAGCTCACTCACTCTCCTGGCAGAGGTGATGGCTACCAGGAAGGCAGTCTTCAAATTAAGAAGGCGAAGAGGACAGTTGTGGAGCGGCTCGAAGGGAGCGCACATCAGAAATGTAAGAACCAAGTTCAAGTCCCACTGAGGCATCACAAAGGGCACAGGAGGGTACGTATGCGTGATGCCTTTCAGGAATCGATTAACGATAGGGGACTTTAACAAAGAAGGTTGATCAGGCAGCCTCAAAAAGGCTGAACGAGCAGAAAGGTAGCCCTTGATAGTGCCCAGAGCAGAGCCCTGCTGGGCAAGAGAGAGAACAAAGAGAAGAACCTCAGAAAGAAGGGCATTAAGGGTATCCACAGCCTTTGCTGTGCACCATGCCACAAATCTGTTCCACCTACAGGCGTATACCGACTTTATGGAGGGACGCCTGGCTGCCAGAATGATGTTACAAAATTCAGGAGGCAAGTCAAATGGCCTCAACTGTCGCCACTCAATCTCCAAGCATGAAGGTGGAGACAGGACAGGTTCGGGTGGAGGACCGTCCCCTGCTGCTGCGACAGAAGGTCCTCCTGAAGAGGCAGACGAACCGGGGGATCGACTGACATACTGAGTAGCTTGTGATACCAGTACCTTCGTGCCCAGTCCGGAGCCACAAGGATGACTTGTGCCCGGTCGCGCCTGATCTTCAGCACTCTGGGCAGAAGTGGTATAGGCGGAAAGGCGTACAACAGACCGCAACTCCACTCGCGACGAAAAGCGTCTCCAAGCGAGTGCCGCCTTGGAAATTCCAACACGCAGAACTGATGACATTGCGCGTTCACTTCGGTGGCGAATAGATCTAACCAAGGCTCTCCCCACTGCAGAAAGAGACCTTGCGCCACGTCCGAGTTCAGACGCCATTCGTGATCCATCATGCACAGGCAGTTGAGCTCGTCCACCCTGGCGTTCAGAGAACCTGCCAGGTGTTTAACCACCAGAGTCACGCCCTGATGTTCCAGCCATTGCCAGAGGCGCAGAGCCTCCTGGCAGAGGGTCCACGACCCCACCCCGCCCTGTGTTGCAGTACCACATGGCGGTGGTGTTGTCCGTGAACACCTGCACTACGCTCCGCCGGACAGAGGGGAGGGATGCCTTCAGTGCCAGACGAATCAACCGCAGCTCCAAAAGGTTGATATGGAGCCGGGACTCCGCCGGAGACCAGAGGCCTCTGATCTCCGCCTCTCCCATGTGGCCTCCCCAGCCCTGGAGGGACGCGTCTGTCACAACTACGTGCTACGGTTGGGGAAGGGAGAGGGATCTGCCGCTGACCCAATTACGGTCCGTGAGCCACCACTGCAGCTGTCTCGCAGTGCCCTCCGAGATCAGGACATGGTCGGACAGGTTGCCCGGATGCTGGGCCCACTGAAAACTCAGGTCCCACTGCAGAGCCCTCATCCGCCACCGGGCGTGATGCACCAGAAGGGTGCAGGAAGCCATCAGCCCCAGAAGCCGCAGCGTCAACCTGACCGAAACCCCGGATAAAGGCTGGAAGATTGTAATCGGAGCCTGTATATCCCGAACCCGCTGCTCGGGTGGGTAAACCCGAAACTGCGCCGAGTCGAGAAACGCTCTGATGAAAAGGAGCTTCTGAGAGGGGCACAGGTGTGACTTCGGCACATTGATGGAGAACCCCAGCTGGTGCAAGAGGTCTGCCGTCTGGAGGTGGTTGACGGCTGTCTGGGGCAAGTCCGCCTTCAACAACCAGTCGTCTAGGTAGGGGAAGACTGAGACCCCTAACCGGCGCAGATGAGCTGCGACCACCGCCATCACCTTCGTGAACACCCGTGGGGCGCTGGTAAGGCCGAAGGGGAGCACGGTAAACTGAAAGTGCTCGTGGCTCGGTGGGCCGGCAGGACGGGGATATGGAAATAAGCGTCCTGCAAGTCCAACGCTACCATCCAGTCTCCTGGGTCCAGGGCAGCTAAGACCTGAGCCAGAGTCAGCATCTTGAAGTTTTCCTTCCGGAGGAAGCAGTTGACGTTCCGTAGGTCCAGGATAGGGCGTAGGCCCCCTTTGCCCTTCTTGGGTACCAGAAAATAGTGGGAGTAGCAACCACGTTCTACTTCTGGCCCAGGAACGCACTTGATGGCCCCCTTGGCCAAGAGGGCTGAAACTTCCTCCTGCAGAAGCCGCAAGTGATCCCCCGATACGCGGTGGTGTTACGGTGGCATGGCTTGAGGGGGTCGTCTCCAAGGGGAGGGAATAGCCCCTCCAGACGATCTGCAGCACCCACCTGTCCGAAGTGACAGTGCACCAGTGAGAGTGGTGATGGAGAACCCTGCCCCCCCACTGGCATCACATGGGCCGAGAAGCACGGACTAGGAGGGTTTAGAGGCGGATGTTGCGGGGGAAGGTGTGGACTGGCCTCGCCGTTGTCCCCGACGCCTCCACGGCGATTTCCACGGCCGCAACTGCGCTGGATGTTAGTCTGCGGAGTGTGGCTGGCAGCACGAGTGGGGGCGCCCCTTCCTTGGCCACAAAAGAAGCGAAAGGCACCCGTTTGCTGGCGCGGGCCGAGAGGCCCAAGTACTTGGCCGTAGCCCTGGAGTCCTTAAAGCGCTCAAGCGCATGGTCTGCCTTGTCGCCAAAAAGGCGACGGCCATCGAACGGCATGTCCATCAGAGTGTTTTGGACATCTGCCGAAAAGTTGGCGGACCTCAACCAGGCGTGACAGCTCACCGCCACCGTCTTTGCCATCGCTCTGCCTAGCGAGTCGGTGGTATCCAGCCCACACCAGATAGAATACTTGGCTGCATCTCGGCCCTCCACAAGGCTTGGCCGAGTTTGGCACGTACCTCCAACGGACACTCTGGCAGCACTTCCGCAACCGTCTCCCACAGAGAGTGGGTGTAGCGGCCCAAGAGGCATGCGTGTTGGAAGACTGCAGTCCCAAACTAAGGGAGGAGAATATTTTCTTTCCATAATTCTCATACCTCTTGGATTCCCTGTCCGCCGGAGCAGACAGGAATGAGGTCTGGGAATTGGAGGCCTGGATGACCAGACTCTCGGGGGTGTGGTGGGTGGACTGGAAACATGGGTCGCCCGGGGCCGGGCTGTGGCGTCTGGCCAAGTTCCTATCTAAGGGCGAACCCGTAGCGGGCCTGGACCAAGTGCCCAAAAGAACGTCCGTCAAGGCCTCATTAAAAGGCAGCAGAGGCTCAGCCGAGCTTGACTGCGGTTTAAGGACCTCAATGAGGAGGTTAGTCCTCACGGCCGTGACGGGGAGCTCAAGGCCTTGGCAGCCCTCGTCAACACCACACTATATGTTGCCCCCTCCTCCGAAGCCACGGTAGGAGGGGAGACAAAACCAGTGTCTGGAGAGGTGTCCAGGCCACTGGCCTCCCCAAGGTCTCCTGCCCAGTCCTCATGAGACTGACACTCCTTGGTCAGAGGGTCCTCAGACCCCTCCCAATCCTCCTCATCACCCATCTCCTGATACTATGGGTTGTCAATCAATGGGGCCTGTTCGTAGAAGAGAAAATCTCCATACGGCGTCGAAAGCGGCGCCCAGCAGCGCCGTTCCGACGCCGGAATAGGAGCAAAGGAGGCATCGAAGACGGCGCCGCCCGAGGTCGGCGCCGGGGGTGACACCAGACGGACCAACGCCGGGGGGGTCTTAAGGTCCACCGGTGACGATCCAGAGCCCGAAGAAGGTCCAGTGGCGTCCTGTGACACCAGGCCCGAAGGCGCCGGCGGCGCCGGGACCGCTTGACTTGCGGCACCGGGCCCGAAGGCGCCGGCGGTGTCGGGACAGTGGGGCCCTGCGGCACCAGGCCCGAAGAGGTCGGCGGCGTCTGGGCCGAAGCACCAGACGGCATCGGGGCCGAAGCCCCTGACCCGCTAGGGGCCCCAGACTGGTCCGCTGGGCCCGAAGGCGCCACGGAGACAGTCAGAGGAGAAAGGGACCACATGGCCATGAGGAAGCGCTCGATCTCCTCCGGCGTCGCGTCTCGCCCAGGGACCGGAGGGTTTGGGGCGGGTCGCGACGCACGCGACTCCGAAGGAGCCGCGTGGGCGGCATCGAGCGAGCGTCAGGGGGAGTCAGAAGAGCGATGACGCCTCTTCGACTTCTTGTGCTACTTGTGCTGCTTACCCGAGTGGTGCAGACTCCCGAAGCTGTGGTGGCTCCGTCCGCGCGACCGGTCCCTCGACCTCCCTTGGGACCGGGACCTCAGGCAGCGCGGGGCCGACTGCCGGAGTTAGAGTCGCCTGTGGGACCGCTCCCGCCTGGCTTTCAAAGAGAGGGCCCAGCGGTCGGAGCAGGCCTCGTCGTTGTGGTCGACGCCAAGATAAGTTAGGCACAGGTGGTGAGAATCCGTGACCGATATCGTGCGGTCGCAATCCTCGCAGTGCTTGAAACCAGGCATCCCTTCGGCACCGATCGGAGTCGCAAGACTTCAAGAAATGATCAAACATGATTCCCAAAATGTAGTCAAAAATTGACTAGGGTTACTGTTTTTTCCAGATCTGCACTGCCTGGCGCGCAAAAAAGGAGAACTGACGTCAGCACGCGGAGGCGGCGTCTAAGTACTCACGCGACGTCATCACGGCGCCCACGATGCAGACGACGGACGCGGAGCCGCAGACTCCTCCTACCGACGCGCAAGGCCTTGTACTGCTACGCAAAAGTTTCCGGATCCAGTTTGACGCCTGGGGATATTCTAAGGTAAGGAATCTATCACTAACGTGTCTCTTTCAGATTTGACAGATGACAACTACCAGATTAACAGTCTGTCAGGTGTTATCAATCCAACCTTCATTAATGAAATATTACTACTGCAAGTGCTCCTTTCTGGACATTCTGCTCTTGGCAAATGGGAGGGGTAGGCTGGGGGAAGATTTTTTGGCCTTAAAGCTTACATGTTTGCTTCAGGGTCAAAGTAGAGTGAACCTAATACTGGGAAATAATCCCAATAATTGAAAGGCCAGGCAAATTCCTCTTGGACAACCTGTAACCTAATTTTAGAACAGAGACTACAGAATAATGAAAACAGTTGACATCAGAATAAGGTTTTTGTGATATTCGTCAGCCGGTTTTGTGGTCTGGTGCGTAAAAAACCTTTACAGTTTGTTTTTACAAGTTCAAAGCTGTGGGACACTTTCAGCTACTTGATTTTCTAATGGAGGCCTCTTAATTTGTTGTCAGAGCCCATTTACTGCCCTATCCTAACCATGCTTGTAACAGTTTGTGAAGAAATTTCTCTTAATTTAGTATTTGCGGAGGGTAGATCTCAGTGTCAATGAAGCAGTGCAGAAAACAGCATAGAAAGCTTCAAATTAGGTTTGTGCATTCAGGACTTTTCAGAAATTAGAGATGGACAGAGGCAAGATATACAGATTTTAGGGTTTACACAATGGAGCAATAGGAAATTTTACTTCAGCAGCATGAGAACTGGGGTGAGTATTTCAATAAGTAAGGTTTCTGGTTCTTTATTAAGGCAAGTGGGGCGGGGATTCAGGCGACAACTAAAGACCCACATAAAAGACAATCTCTAGTTTTTAGGTCTTTTTTATACATTTTTACACATGTTCAACTCCTTGCAGTGACAGATTATAGCCTTGTATTTTGCAGTTCTCCCCGAAGAGGAAGATACAGGTTTTCAGATACCTCTGAGGAATTGATGCGAGAGTCAGTGCTCCTTCTCAAAAGGATAATACTTTTTTTGGGTGTGTTTTTCACATGGGAATTTGTTTACATTTGTGGATTGTAGATATTAGTTTTCAAACCTTAGGCCAGTGATGAGCTGCTGTTTCCCACTGCAGGTTCAATCTCCCTTAAAATTAGAAACTGATTTTTTGCTATTTCAGTGCCAGTTTCGCATTTCTATAAATCAGTTTAAAATAGGAACAAATGCCACAAACTTCTTGAATGTTACATTTCATCTTGGCACTGACTACGGAAGCGTTTTCTACTCACAGTTGGTGCATGCTTACAGAACGAGCTTAAGGTCAACATTGTAATACTCAAGGCTGGCTCGAGACGTTAAAAGGACAAACTAAACAAGTTGCTAAACTTAAACTGGCAGATGTGTTTGTGTTGAGTTTTAATGTTATTTCATCGTATTTCAGGGAAGCCTACAGGTTCACAGTCTTCAAAGGCAGTCATAGTAACAAATTATTCTAATCTTATGCAGTCCTGGGATGGCTCTTGGCACTCTAATTATTAGCTCTTTAACACTCTTAATTGTTCCATCATGTTGATTGAGAATGGTTCATTGGGTAGGGATTGGTTTCCAAAAGTAGATTTGAATATTAGGGGCTCCCATGAAACATGATCGAGTGGAACGTGATTTAGAGTAATAGAAAACAATGCAACATGTGGGGCACGTCAAGGCAAATTATGCATATTTGGTTGGGTTACACCTCTAAGAACAATAGTTACTTACCTGTAATCTGTGGTTCTCCAGTATTGGTGTCTTTCATAGATTCACATGCCCGGAGTGGGAGTCTCACGTTATATAAAAAGCAATAATATGCAATAATCTCCTTAGAAAAACTTGGTAATAACCAACCAGGAAGCAAAGTAGACCAAGCTACAAGAGTAAAAACTTCCACACATGACTATCCTAGTCATTTTGTATAGTCCAAACTGCAGTTAATCAGGCGACAGCACCCACCAGCATGTTCTCCCCAGAGGCTCAGGTTCTCAGATTTTCTCGTACAGGAGTGAAGCTAAAAACATCCTAGCCTAAAGAGCCTCTGAGGGGAGGTGGGAGGGTTGCATGTGAATCTATGAAAGACACCAATACTGGAGAACCACAGTTTGCAGGTAACTATTGTTCTTCTCCAGTATTAGGGTGTCTTTCATAGATTCACATGCCTGAATCAGAGTAGAAAGCAGAAACAAAATAATGCTTGGAAGACGCTATTTGTACCATAAGTTTGCACATAGCAAGTATATACATTCACATAATAAAATGGCAACATTCATATATGCATGAAAAAACTTGTAATCATATGAGAATGCACTCAATATTAGGCATTGAATAAGCGTCTGGAAAGCAGTCCAGAGGAGGAGGGATACAGAGGCTCACCTTATCTGAAAAGATTGCGTAGAACCGCTTGACCCACTGAAAGTATGTCTGCTGGATTAAGTTGCTGCTCTATAGATTTGCTGAAGGGGAACTCCAGCAAAAAGAGCAGTCGAGGAAGAAACCACTCTTGTAGAGTGAGCTCTTGGCGTGGTCTGTAAAGGTCTTCCAGCTTGTATATGGCAAAAGTCAATAGCTGCAGAAATCCATCTAGCTATGGTTTATTTAGACACTGCTTGTCCTTGCCGTATCTTTCCATAGGCAACAAACAGTTGATCGGATTTGCGAATGACAGTGGTCCTTTGCAAATTCTGATGTCAGGGGTATGCAATGCCCTCTCTGCAGGGGATTGCGGATTAGGAAAAAAACGTCTTTAAGATGACTGGTTCGTTCAGGTGAAAATCCGAAGGCACCTTAGGCATAAACTTTGGGTTTGTACGTAGCACCACAGAATTGGACGTGAATTGTAAGAAAGGCGAATTGACAGTGAAAGCTTGAACATCACTGACTCTTCAAGATGAAGTCAATGCCTTCATCTTGAGAAACCTTCCATGTTAGGAATTTGAAATCCACCCTGTGAATTGGCTCAAACGAGTGGAGCATGAGCTGTGCAAACACTACATTAAGATGCCATGATGGAGGCTGGCGACGTACAGGAGGAAACATTCTGAATAGTCCCTTAAAGAACGGTTGTATTATTCTTGAAGAATAAAGGGCCATATGTATGAAGCTCAAATGGGTTCGCAAACGCCGAAATTCACAGAATTTCAGCATTTGAGAACTCATTTTTGCTAAATGGTATGTATGTAGCAAAATTTAGTGCAAAATAAGAAATCGCAAAATTTGCGATTCCTTATTTAGAGATTGCATTTAAGGAATCACAAATTTTGCGATTCCTTAAATTCAATGTAAGAAGCATTAAAAAAATGCAAATTGGCCTTAAGGAATCGCAAATTACCACCAACTTCAAGTTGGTGGTAATTTGCGAATTCCTTGAAAAATGCACTTTTTTTAATTTTTCAAAGTGCAATGTGAAGCACATACATGCCCTTAGGGCATGTATGTGCGCCACATGTGCACCCATGCTAATTTCAGGGGTGCAACAGGGTGTCCTTTGGACACCCCTGCACCCTTGAAATTATTCTCAATTTGGGATTCTCAAATTGCGAATCGCAAATTGAGAATACCTTCCCATTCATTCCTATGGGCCTCCTGGCCCATAGTAATGAATGGGAAATTATTCCTTAATTGTGATTCGCAATTTGCTAATCGCAATTAAGGAATTTTAAGAAATCGCAAAAAAATGCGATTTTCTACATACATACCAATTTGCAAATCTCAAATTGCGATTTCTTAAAAAAAATCGCTATTTGAGATTCACAAATCTGGATGTTGATACATATAGCCCAAAGAGAGGTGGACCCATCCTGACGGTACCTTGAAATGGCTGCCAAAAAGACCTTCAACGTTGCATGAGATCCTCCTAATCTTGCTAAGTGTAAGAAAAAAGGTCATATCTGTTCCGGCGTTGCATGAAATGGGTGAACCCCAGCATATTGACATCAAATGCAGAATTTTTTCCATTTACGTCTGTGTGTCTTTATTGTTCCAGGTGCTTGCGCGTTAGCCAGTACCTCCATACAATCCGCAGAGATATTCAGATGAGCGAATTCAAGGTGCTCGGGCGCAAAGCTGCTAATTTTAGAGAAGCCAGATGGCAAATTTGACCATTCTGAATTGAGAGGAGATTCGGTATTGCTCGAAACTGTATTGGATCGCACTCAGAGAAGAAGTTCGGTGAACCAGTATTGGCGAGGCCACCTGGGGGCGTTGAGAATCAGGCGACACAGCTCTTTCTCCATCTTCTGGAGAACTCTGGGAACCACCGGTATCGGAGGAAAGGCGTAAGCATATATTTGAGACCCGTTGATCGAAAACGCATTCCACTGAGAGTCCCTGTGGGGATGCCATCTTGCAAAGAACAGGAATTTGCTGTTCTTGGTCGCAAAGAGGTCCAGATCGGGATGACCCCACAGCTGGAAGATTCGATCCGCCATTGGATGATGCAGTTCCCATTCGTGGGTGGACACCGTTGACCTGCTGAGGGTGTCCGCCAGAACATTTGCAACTCCCGGCACATGAACAGCCAAGAGATTGATCCTGTGTCGTATCGCCCAAGCCCATATCTCTTGGGCTTCCTGAGATAGAAGAACCAACCTCGTTCCTCCCTGTTTAAGTAATGCATAATTGTAGTATTGTCTGTGCGAACCAATACTGTGGCCCCTTGAATGATTGCACGAAAGGACTTGAGGGCTTAGAAGATGGTTCTTAGCTCTAGCAGATTGATGTGCCAAGCCTTTTGTTGAGGGCTCCATTTCCCACTGACCTTCAGCCCTTGAAGATGTGCTCCCCAACCCTCGAGGGATACGTCTGTGGTGATTGTGTAATTTGGCGCGTCTTGAAGGAACGAACACCCCTTCTGCAAATTCCTTTCTTGGACCCACCAAAGAAAAGCCTCTCGCATCCGAAGAGTGATTTGAATGAGATCTTCGAATGAACCTGAGACTTGCAACCATTGCAGGTTGAGTTCTTCCTGAAGGGGCCTCATTCTGAGGCGGCAATTTGGTATCAACGGGATGAAAGAAGAAACGACTCCCAGAAAGGACCATAACTGTCGGAATGAAACTGACTTTGATAGTAACATCTGAGCCATGTTTTGTATCCACTCTTGCTTTTAGTCCGATATGAAAGATTGGACCAGTTGTGTGTCCAAGGTTACTCCTAAGAACGTTTGCCTTTGGGAAGGAACTAGGTGTGACTTGCTGAGATTGATAGAGAGACCCAGCGACTGGAAGAGAGACAGACACCGTTGGACATGGATGTTTGTGTCTAAGAAACAATTGGGCTTGATAAGGCAATCGTCCAGGTAAGGAAATATTTGAATCCCCTCCAGCCGGAGGTGTGCTGCTACTGGAGCTAGGACCTTCTTAAACACTGTGGGTGCCGATTGTAGCACTAAGGGGAGGCCCTTGAACTGAAAATCCCTGCCAGCCACACTGAATCGCAGGAACTTTCTGTGACAGGCTGAAATGGAACGTGGAAGTATGCATCTTGAAGGTCCAGGGTGGCCATGTGATTCCCTGCCGATAGAAGATGCAGTATTTCATGAAGCGATAACATCTGAAACAATAGTTCCTTCAAATACTTGTTGAGGAAACGAAGGTCTAGAATTGGACGCCATTTTCCGGATTTCTTCCTTATTAGAAAGAACCGTGAATAAAATCCTGTTCCTCTCTGCCCTTGAGGGACATTTTCGATCGCTCCTTTTTCTAACATCAGATTGATTTGGGAAAACAACTCCTTGATAAGAGCTGGAGGCGGGCCTTTTGGAGGGAAGTTTGGAGGAAACTTTTCGAATTGGAGAGCATGGCCCCTGGCCACGATGTCTAGGACCCACTTGTCCGATGTTATTGGGGATCAGTTACAGTAAAATTTTGAGATTCTTCCTCCAATCTTTACATGGGACTGCGGCAGTAGCAAGTGATGACTTATTGCCTTTTATTGGAATCTTTTCCGCGGTAGGCAGGCTTTTTGTTATAGGATTAGGATGTGTTACGCTGGCCATAAGATTGGTAACGTAGGGACTGGTAGCGCTGATTCCCTTGATAAGATCTGTAGGAAGATTGTTGGCTATAGCTTCCTCTATTAGAGGACGATCCACGTCCTCTCGCACCCCGAAAAGGCAGCTTCCGAAACTGTAAGGTGCCAAGAGATCTGGCTGTTTGTGTCCTCCTTAATGGTTTGTAAGGCTTCCTCTACCTGTGGGCCAAACAAAAACTCCCCATCGAAGGGCATGTCTAGAACCTTAGCTTGCACCTCCTGATGAAACAAAGTCGCCTTTAACCAGCCCTGGCTGCGTAGGACAGCAGCTACCGCTAGCTGTCTGAACCCAGTAGAAGCCACATCCACTGCAGAGTCTAAAATCTCGGCAGAGATCTGTTCTCCCTCTGCAAGGACCTTCAGAGCTTCCGATTTTGAAGGTTCCGGAAGCAGGTCGATGTACGGTGTGACAGCCGACAACATCTGTCGGTCGTACTGACCCAGAATGGCTAAAGAATTGGCCGCACGGACCGCTGTCGCTGCAATCGTAGAGACTAGATTCCCAATAGAGTCTAGACACCTACCGTCTCCATCAGGTGGGGTTGTGATCGGGTATGATGGATTTCTGGCCCGTTTTTGGGAAGCTTTCACGATCACAGAAACTGCCTTTGAGTGTCCTATAAGGCAAGCTGGAGATTTGTCAGGTGCCTTATATTTTTTGTCTAGACGTGGCAATACTGGAAGGATAGATGTAGGAGTTGACATCACCTTGAGTCCCTCCTTCCATACGAATTCAATAATTGTAATTGTCCGTATCCTTGGCTGGTCTTTAAAGTCATAGACAAAACATTCCTCCTTTGTATTTTCCATAGGAATAAGGAAACGTTGGGTTGCTCTCCATAAGAAGGTGAAAACCTCTAATGTCCACCGGAGGTAAATCGGCAGGATTCGGAGGTTAAGCAGAAGGCGTCTGGATTTGATATTCATCCCACACCGACAATAAGGATCTGTCATCAACTTCACCTTCCTCTTTTTTTTCATCCTCTGATGATTGTGCTTCCGCAGGATGATAGGAAATCACTGGCGAAAGAGGTCTTGGAGACCTGAATTCTGATGTGGAAGCCTGCACCACAGGTGTAGGAGGCACAGAATCCGGTGATTCAGAGGGCGGGAAACAACAGTAATAATTGTTAAGCATATGTTGAAGATTGGTTAACAATGCTACAGGCATTTGAGCTGTTGGAACATTCGTAGTAAGTGACGCAAAATGTTCAGGCGAAGGTTGATCATCCTGATCTTCCTCTTGGTATTTAATGAGCAGTTCTGACAGACTTGTAGCTGCGCCAAACCTACCATCCAAATCAGAATCTTCCTCACTGTCTTCTGAGTCCAACAATTTGTCAGGAACCTGTAGCGGTACCTTATGAAGAGATAGGCGCAATGGAGATAAAGGTTCCAACCCAGAACCGCGCCTTTGTAGCAAGGAAGGCTTCGCCGTAGACGGCGTAGAAGTTAAAGCCGTAGATGGTGACAGACCTGAATTTCTGTACATGTAGACAATGTTGGCGTCGACGGGAGAGCAGTCGACTGGCTCGTCGGAGGAATAAGTCCTGAAGATCGCGCCGACGAGGGCGTAGTCGTCGATAAAGGTGCCTTTGACGACGAGGAGGAGGAGGGTTTCGTCGACGAAGTCTTCATCGACGATGAAGTCTTCGTCGAAGATTTGGCCGTCGGCGATGTAGTTTGTCGACGAGCTCGTCGATTAGGAAGAGGTAGTCGACAACGATGGAGCGGCCGTCGACGAGGCAGTCGACTATTAAGTCATCGTCAACATTTTCTTGGACTTAGTCATAGACGGTGCGCAGATGATGGCAGATGTAGTTTCTCTCGTCGCCGATGTCGCCGGCGACATGATCATCTCAGGTTTGGGTGATAAAAAAGTTACCATTGATGTAGACGTTGCGTCGACTGAAATCTTAGTCGACGAATGGGTCGTCGACGACAGGGTCTTCTTCAGAGGTAAAATCTTCTCAGAAGTTGGTTTAGGAGGAAACATCTTGACCGCTCTTCTCGGGGCGTGGAAGGCAAAGGCTTGCTCTTGATAGGAGGAGGCAGTAGATGCATTTCTTGTGGGGATCTTCTGAGAAAAGCCAGAGCTTACCACAAGATTCACAAGGCCTGAATAATGATTTCTTTAAGGAAGACATCCTAAAAACAAGAAATTCTGAAAAATTTGAGAAGAACTGAGCAGAACTGCTCAGAGAGACTCACTTCACACGACGTGCGGTAGAAAATCTGAGAGCCTGAGCCTCTAGGGAGAACATTCTGGTGGGTGCTGGTGCCTGATTGGCTGCAGTTTGGACTATACAAAATGGCTAGGATAGTCATGTGTGGAAGTTTTTACTCTTGTAGCTTGGGCTACTTTACTTCCTGGTTGGTTATTACCAAGTTTTTCTAAGGATATTATTGCATATTATTGCTTTTTATATACCGTGAGACTCCCACTCCAACGACGGGGACTGAATCTATGCATGTGAATCTATGAAAGACTTCCTAATACTGGAGAACATGGGATACTTTTTTCTACATGGTGAATGTACCCACAAGCATTGGGGTGAAAAAACTCAATGTAAAGCACATTAGCTTCTTTTATCTGACACTCTATTAAAAACAATTAGACCATGAAATTAAATAGCAATTGCAAAATAAATAATAAAGGATTTCATTCAAGAAAGCAGATCCTAAACAAGACTTGTGTTGGGATTACCCCACCAATGAAAACTCTAAACATTCTGCACACAAATACATTGCCAAACTTAACTGGCAGCTGTTGGTGAACTTTTGATTCCCATATACACTGAAGGGAAATATGCCAACATGTAGATAATGCTATTTTCCATACTAGAATATTTATGGTACCATATGCCTACCCTGAAGCACAAGTTACTACTTGTGTAACGATATTTCTGTAAGAGACATTAGTTAGTGATAGATTCCTTACCTTAGAATATCCCCAGGCGTCAGACTGGATCCGGAAACTTTTGCGTAGCAGTACCCTTGCGCGTCGGTAGGCGTCGTCTGCGGCTCCGCGTTAGTCGTTGGCGTCGTGGGCGCCGTGATGACGTTGTCGTACTTAGACGCCGCCTCCGCGTGCTGACGTCAGTTCTTAGACACAGCTTTTCCGCGCCAGAAACGCAGAGCTATGCCAAAAACCAACACTGGTGCCATGAAACTAGGGCCCTGAAAGGGGATGACCTTAACCCTAGATATCGGTTCGCAGAACGGGGAGGATGGGTGGGTAAGGAATCTATCACTAACTAATGTCTCTTACAGATATATTGTTACACAAGTAGTAACTTGTGCATCTGAAAGAGACACGTTAGTGATAGATTCCTTACCTTAGAATAGATACCCCAGCAATACCAACCCCAGCAATACCAACCCCGTGGTGGTGGGTCTGCGAACCAATAATCACACCAGAAAGTCCTGGAGGACGGAACGGCCAAAGAAGCCATCCCTCCGGACTTGACTGTCCAGACAATAATGTCTTGCAAACGTGTGCAGCGAGGCCCACGTAGCCGCCTGGCAAATGTCCTGCAAGGGCACACCTCGGCCCAAAGCAGTTGTAGTGGCTGTGGCTCGAGTGGAATGAGCCCTCGGCCCCACAGGGGGTTCCTTCTTAGCCAAGGCGTAACACGCCTGGATACACAAGATGATCCACCGCGAGATGGTCTGCTTGTGCACCGCTTTCCCTTTCTTAGCGCCCATGTAACCAACAAAGAGTTGGTCATCCACCTGGAACTAGCGTGTGCGATCCACATAGAATGAGAGCGCACGTTTTGGGTCCAGACGGTGGAGCCTCTCTTCCTCTCTCGAGGGATGCGGAGGCGGAAAGAAGGTGGGCAAGGTGAAAGATTGCCCAATGTGGAAGGCCGTGACTACCTTGGGTAGGAAGGAGGGCCTTGTCCGTAACACATCCTTGTCCGGATGGACTGAAAGGAAAGGAGGTTTACATGATAGAGCCTGGAGCTCACTCACTCTCCTGGCAGAGGTGATGGCTAACAGGAAGGCAGTCTTCAAAGTGAGAAGGCGAAGAAGACAGTTGTGAAGTGGCTCAAAGGGCGCGCACATCAGAAACGTAAGAACCAGGTTCAAGTCCCACTGAGGCATCACGAAGGGAACAGGAGGGAACGTATGTGTGATGCCCTTCAGGAATCGGTTAACGATGGGGGACTTGAACAAAGAAGGTTGATCAGGCAGCCTTAGAAAGGCTGAAAGAGCTGAAAGATAGCCCTTGATAGTGCCCAGAGCAGAGCCCTGCTGGGCAAGAGAAAGAAGAAAGAGGAGAACCTCAGAAAGAGGGGCATTGAGGGGATCCACAGCCTTTGCTGTGCACCATGCCACAAATCTGAGTTCCTTCAACCATGGTGTTCAGAGAACCGGCCAGGTGTTGAACCACCAGAGTCACGCCCTGATGTTCCAGCCATTGCCAGAGGCGCAGAGCCTTCTGGCAGAGGGTCCACGACCCCACCCCGCCCTGTTTGTTGCAGTACCACATGGCAGTGGTGTTGTCCGTGAACACCTGCACTACACTCCCCCGGACAGAGGGGAGGAATGCCATCAGTGCTAGACGAATCGCCCGCAGCTCCAGAAAGTTGATATGGAGCCGGGACTCCGCCGGAGACCAGAGGCCTCTAATCTCCGCCTCTCCCATGTGGCCTCCCCAGCCCTGGAGGGACGCGTCCGTCACAACTACGTGCTCCGGTTGGGGAAGGGAGAGGGATCTGCCGCTGACCCAATCGCGGTTCGTGAGCCACCACTGCAGCGGTCTCGCAGTGCCCTCCGAGATCAGGACATGGTCGGACAGGTTGCCCCGATGCTGGGCCCACTGAAACTTCAGGTCCCACTGCAGAGCCCGCATCCGCCACCGGGCGTGATGCACCAGAAGGATGCAGGAGGCCATCAGCCCCAGAAGCCGCAGCGTCAACCTGACTGAAACCCGGGATAAAGGCCGGAAGATTGGAATCAGAGCCTGTATATCCCGAACCCTGCTCGGGTGGGTAAACCCGAAACTGCGCCGAGTTCAGAACCGCTCTGATGAAAAGGGGCTTCTGAGAGGGACACAGGTGTGACTTCGGCACATTGATCGAGAACCCCAGCTGGTGCAGGAGATCCGCCGTAGTCTGGAGGTGGCCGATGACTGTCTGGGGCGAGCCCGCCTTTAACAACCAGTCGTCGAGGTAGGGGAAGACGGAGACCCCTGACCTGTGCAGATGAGCTGCGACCACCGCCATCACCTTCGTGAACACCCGTGGGGCACTGGTAACTGAAAGTGCTTGTGGCCTACCGTGAACCGCAGGTAACGCCGGTGGGCCGGCAGGACGGGGATGTGGAAATACGCGTCCTGCAAGTCCAACGCTACCATCCAGTCTCCTGGGTCCAGGGCAGCTAAGACCTTTGCTAGAGTCAGCATTTTGAACTTCTCCTTCCGGAGGAAGCCGTTGACATTCCTTAGGTCCAAGATAGTGCGTAGGCCCCCTTTGCCAGTAGTGGGAGTAGCAACCACGTCCTACTTCTGGCCCAGGAACGCGCTCGATGGGCCCCTTGGCCAAGAGGGCCGAAACTTCTTCCTGGAGAAGCCGCAAATGATCCCCCGAAACGCGGTGGTTTTGCGGTGGCATGGCTTGAGGAGTCGTCTCGAAGGGGAGGGAGTAGCCCTCCGGACGATCTGCAGCACCCACCTGTCCGAAGTGACAGTGCGCCAGTGAGAGTGGTGATGGCGAATCCTGCCCCCCACTGGCGTCACATGGGCCGAAAAGCACGGACTAGGAGGGTTTAGAGGCGGATGCTGCGGGGAAGGTGTGGACTGACCTCGCCTCTGTCCCCGACCGCCTCCACGGCGGTTCCCACGGCCGCCACCGCGCTGGGTGTTAGTCTGCGGCGAGTGGCTGGCGGCACGCGTGGGGACGCCCCTTCCGTGGCCACGAAAGGAACGAAAAGCAGCCGTCTGCTGGCGCGGGGCCGAGAGGTCCAAGGACTTGGCCGTAGCCCTGGAGTCCTTAAAGCACTTAAGCGCGTGGTCTGCCTTGTCGCCGAAAAGGCGACTGCCATTGAACGGCATGTCCATCTGGACGTCTGCCGAGAAATTGGCGGACCTCAGCCAGGCGTGGAGTCTCACCGCCACTGTCGTTGCCATCGCTCTGCCCAGCGAGTCGGTGGTATCCAGTCCACACCGGATAGAATACTTGGCTGCACCCCGGCCCTCCACAAGGGCTTGGCAGAGTTTGGCCCGTACCTCCAACGGACACTCTGGCAGCACTTCCGCCACCATCTCCCACAGAGTGGGTGTAGCGGCCCAAGAGGCATGCGGTGTTGGAAGACCGCAGTCCCAAACTAAGGGAGGAGAACATTTTCTTACCAAAATTCTCATACCTCTTGGATTCCCTGTCCGGCGGAGCCGTCGGGAATGCCGTCTGGGAATTTGAGGCCTGGATGACCAGACTCTCGGGGGTGGGGTGGGAGGACAGGAAACATGGGTCGCCCGGGGCCGGGCGGTGGCATCTGGCCACGTTCCTATCTACGGGCGAACCCGTAGTGGGCTTGGACAAGGTGCCCAAAAGAACGTCGGTCAAGGCCTCATTAAAGGGCAGCAGAGGCTCGGCCGAGCATGACTGCGGTTTAAGGACCTCAGTGAGGAGGTTAGTCCTCACGGCCGCGACGGGGAGCTCAAGGGCCAAGGCCCTGGCCGCCCTCGTCAACACCACGCTATAGGTTGCCCCCTCCTCCGAAGCCACGGTAGGAGGAGAGACAAAACCAGTGGCTGGAGTGGTGTCCAGGCCACTGGCCTCCCCAAGGTCTCCTGCCCAGTCCGCTTGATACTGACACTCCCTGGTCAGAGGGTCTTCAGACCCCTCCCAATCCTCCTCATCACCCATCTCCTGGTACTCAGAGTTGTAATCCAATGGGGCCGGTTCGTAGAAGTGGAAATCTCCAAACGGCGTCGGATGCGGCGCCAAGCGGTGCCGCTCAGACGTCGGAACCGGAACGAAGGAGGAATCGGGGGCGGCGCCGCCCGAGGACGGCGCCGGAGGCGACACCTGACGGACCGACGCCGGGGGGGGGTCGTAAGGTCCACCGGTGACGATCCAGAGCCCGAGGAAGGCCCAGCGGCGTCCCGCTGCGCCGGGCCCGAAGGCTGGACCCTGCGGCGCCGGCGGTGTCAGACCGTGGGGGCCTGCGGCGCCGGGCCCGAAGGCGCCGGCGGCGTCGGGGCTAAAGCGCCCGACGGCGTCGGAGGCGAAGCCCCCGACCCGCTAGGGCCCCCAGACGGGTCCGCTGGGCCTGGAGGTGCAGCGGAGCCCGTCTGAGGAGAAAGGGACCTCATGGCCATGAGGAAGCGCTCGATCTCCTCCGGCGTCGCGTTCTGTCCAGGGACTGGAGGATGCGGGGCAGGCCGCGACTCCGGAGGAGCCGCGTGGGCGGTGTCACCCGAACCCCCGGCCGCATCGTGCGAGCGTCGGGCGGGGGGGGGGGGGGGGGGGGGGGGGGGGGGGATCAGACGAGCGATGACGCGTCTTTGACTTCTTGTGCTTCTTACCTGACGACGACTTCGACCCGGAGGAGTGGTGCCGACTACCGGAGCTTTGGTGGCTCCGTCCCCGCGACCTGTCCCCGCGACCTGTCCCTGCGACCTCCCGTGGGACCGGGGCCGACTACCGGAGTTCGAGTCGCCTGCGGGACCGCTCCCGTCTGGCTTTCAAAGATAGGGCCCGACAGTCGGAGCAAGCCTTGTCGTCGTGGTCGACGCCTAAACAGGTCAAACACAGATGGTGGGGGTCCGTGACCGACATCGTGCGGTCGCACTTCTCACAGTGTTTGAATCCGGGCATCCCTAAGGCACCGATCGGAGTCGTTAGACTTCGAAGAATGATCAAAACGATCAAAAAGTTAGTCAAAATTTGACTTGGGTAACTGCTCTTTCCAGAACTGCGCTGGCTGGTGCAGAAAAAAGAATAACTGACGTCATCACGGCGCCGACGACTGACGCGGAGCCGCAGACGACGCCTACCGACGCGCAAGGGTACTGCTACGCAAAATTTTCCGGATCCAGTCTGACGCCTGGGGATATTCTAAGGTAAGGAATCTATCACTAAAGTCTCTTTCAGATAATATAACTTAAATTAAAAATAGGGACAACAACTTTACAAACAATTGAAAGCTTTAAAAAAATCATTGTAGCATACCTTAAGGAAAGCATGGAATCTGGGTTTCTGCCTTTCACATTTGGCAATTGTTTCTTTGCTCATTTCAAAAAAGTTCACAAATGGAGGATATGTTTTGACCAAATCCTTCGACTAAAGGGAAAGCAATATGGAAAAAAAGACTATTTAATTGATAAACATTTTTATAAGGAACATCAGAAATTGTCAGTAAGGGTGGATTAGTTAACACAATATAATTAACAGCTGTTTCATGAGTTAATTGCACCGATAGTGTGATTGCACTTGGCAAAAAAAACACCTACATGAGGCTATGATTAACATTTCTTCATGCAAAATAACAAGTCTAACATGATCAGATCACAAGTATAGCCAAAAACATTAGGTTTGCAGGGCAAAAACTACTAAGTACTGGTCTTGAACCAGTACATTTGTTATGAAGTTTTAACTTCCATAGCCAGGACCCCAGAACCACCTTCTAAAAATGTTTAAATTAAGAAACTGAAGGACTTGGAGACGCCACTCTTAAAGACTTCAAACTATACAGCAAGCCATGTTCACTAACTATATTAAGTTTGTTTACAAATATTTATACATTAATACAAGTAGTTAATTGCAATGAAAATGCTATTTAAGCTGAAGTCTCTCTCCAAACACATTCATACATACTCTCAATTACCTCCTCCTTCCAATAATACGCACAGAAGAGTAAGTACAACACAAGAGGATGTATTCCACACCCGTATTTTAATTAAACTCCAACCATTGCCAAAAGTTTCCAACAGCAAGGGGCTGGATTAGGGTGGGAGTACAATAAAAGTTATACTTCAGACAATTGTGAAGTAATTGAGAGTGTACTGATGATACTGATACCAATAAAAACGGTTACTTAGACTCCAAGACAATTTTGAGTAGTGTCATCCACTACGCACCGCCCAAAGACTGTTTGATAGGTGCGTACATACATGAAAATCTACTCCAATGTCTAATATTTATTGACTCAAGACTGCTATATAAATTCAATCCCTTAGAGGATGACCGATTCTGGGGAGACATCTGTCAGACACATGATAAGGAAACAACCGCACGTGACTAGTCATATCTGGAATAGAGATAAAATTTATTTAAAGACAGATAGGTTGCACCATTTTCTTTTCTTCAAATACAGAACATTACAAAAGATTGAGCCACATAGGACAATATCTGGCATTCGCAGATTGTTTGCAGGTTTGGAAGGTAATGAAAACAAGGTGATCAGCAAGTAACGTTAGCCCATTCAGGGTTGTCAAATGTCAACAAAAATGGCCACTAAAGCAAAGTGAGACTTCTATCCAAACTCCTAATGCCTGTTGAGTGTAGCAACTTTAAAGAAGAAAGGCCATTTATCTTTCACATAATGCAGAAAGTAACATTTGTTTTTGTTCCTCATCTTCACCATGGAACTAATCTGTTGAAATTTCGGACAGGGTAATCTGGCTCATAGTATGTCTGACAAGCTGCCTCAGCCGAAGGCTGGTAGGGCTGTATTCGATATACGATTCCACCAACATCCCTCAGCAATGTTGTTCAAACTATTCCACCTCGAGAACCCAAATAGTTTGTTTTAGACAGATATTTACCAATAGCCAGTTACCACCATTACTTTTGCCACCAAATCGCTATGTAAGGAGTGAAGATGTTTCAGCAGAAGACGTGTATCATGGCTTTGTAATCATTGGAACTGGGGGAAAAAAGAAAAAAAAAACCCAGCTCAAACTAATGGAACTAAACTAGTATCTGCCAAAATGCCCTTTTATTTGATGTTCCAGTCCTGGACATGTCCATCTTTGATGTTTGTAATATTGAGGAACACCAATCGTAGAAAGTCAGGGGAGAAACCTCTTTCCAACGCTTGCATATTTCTCGTCGGGCCAACAACATGGAGTAGAATAGGTTATTATTTGGACTGCGCTTCTGCTCCACTACTCCAAATATTACTAACCGAAGATCTATTACCACGGTGGAGCCTATTAGAGATGTTAGTTTATTACCTATTGATTGCCAATATGATGTTAACTGTGGACATTCATAGAACATGTGTGTGTCCGAAGCCTCCACTAGGCCACACCGGACACACGCCAGAGGCTCCGCTCCTGAAAATTTAGACAATCTTTGAGGGGAGTAGTATGCCCGCTGAAGAGTATAAAGATGATTTCTGCGGAGCCAAGCCGGTTTCACTATATCCCAGAGAACGTTACAGGAGGTTAACCATAATTCATGTAGATTAACAAATGGCAGCAGGGAACCCCAAAGTTGATCTGGAAGATGGAAATCCCCGTCTATGTCCTCCAAGATTATGTTGTAGAAGAAAGAAACCTCCTTTGGTCCTGGTGTTCTCTCTAGTAGGGAAGATTCCAATTGACTGCTACCACCTATGGGTATATGGACGCGGCGAGACGCCCCCGAGGATAGCGCTTGTGCCCAGCTTCAGATTTGTAAATACTTCAATCTAGAAAGATTGGGGCCCACCTTACTTACTAAATGTTCCCAGGAAAGCATAACCCCTTCTACAAACAGGTCGCCCCCAGGTTGAGATGTTGGCATCTTTTAATGGATGTATCAATACGTCGTTAGCCCAACAGAGAGAAACAGGGAGGTCCCATATGGGAGATCTATTTGAGTAGTATCCTATTTCGGTGGTTACTGAGATTACACCAAGTTTTTGCTAGGCCTGACAACACCTTCAGTTTGATTTTTTTGAAAAATTTGGAGTCTCCAAACTTAAAAAGAAACCCCTTCTGCCCTATCCCTTTGCACTGTAATAGTGTTGTAAACATCGACCCGATGTCGTGATCTGATGGAGTATTTAAGAGCATTCGGGCATGCGACATTTGAAAGGCCCAGGTGTAAATCTGAAGGTCCGGGCCTGTCAAACCACCCTTCTCCCTGCGTCGCCTTAATTTCTTCCATGCTATTCTTACACTTTTCTTCTTCCAAATAAATGAAGAAATATCACTCTGCATCTTGGCTATTAGTGTGGTATCAAAAAATAGAGGGATACTATTAAAAATAAAAGTTAACTTGGGTAAAATGGTCATTTTCACTAGATTTGAGCGACCCAAAAGTGTCAAAGGGAGATGACTCCAAGAGCCCTTTAACTTCCTACATTCCTTAGCAACTAAGGTGAAGTTTGTAGAAGCGATCAGGTTTATATCTTTAACAATTCTTATGCCCAAGTATCTCATGCTACCACAAAGTTGCACAGGAAGCCCAGTTGTTACACTATTCCACTCCATAACCTCGGTCTTGGAGGCGTTTACTTCATAGCCGGAGATGTTACCAAATTCCAGTGCTAACTTGATAGCTAATGGAAATGCAGAGCTGATATCTGAGGTCATTATCATAATATCGTCCGCATATAGGGACACCTTTTCCCAGTCTCTATATTTAAAAGGTAAAATGTTGCTCTCATCACAAATTTTTTGAGCAAACGGCTCAATATAGAGATCGAAAAGCAGGGGCGAAAGAGGGCACCCCTGTCTAGTTCCCCTTGTTTTTTAATAGGTTCTGACAAACCGCCATTGACCAAAACAGAAGCAGATGGATTGTGATACAAGAGTTCTACTGCTCTGCAGAAGGCCCTACCCACCCCGAACTTTCCCAAGGCCTCCGACAAGTACAACCAATTGACCCTGTCGAAGGTCTTGGTCGCTTCTAACGTGAGAACCACCAGGGGCAATGAGGAGCTAGTAGCCATATCAATTGCTCCAATCAAGTCATACGTCAGCTCAAAGATCTTACTTTAAGGTCATTCCTTAGGTTTTGAATCTAACGCAGAGTAATCCCTCGGATATCTATACACCCCAGGTCATAGCTCCACACATAGTCACATCAGGGAATCAGCCCTCTTTGGGTGTAATACATTAAGTATGGAGGCGGTAACGGAGGTCCAAAATGGAATTCACCCCTGTGGGGCAGACTGCGTAAACACGGATGTTACTCCGGCAGATCTTAACTCAGTTTCCCCCCCTATAGATATATTGATAGAGGTAGGAATTGACAACAGTCAGAATGACCATAGTGACCCCTTAGCCATCAGCAAGAATATTGTTACTCCCACAACATCAATGGGCTTGGTAGGAACTGAAGTTAGTAGCTTTCCTGTAGAATATATGCATCAGAAAACAGGCATAAATTCTTAGTCAGAAGAAACAGAGGAGACAGTAATTGCAGAAGAGACAGAAGGGGCAGAAGGGACTGGTCATCAACGCCCTGAATGCCCTCTAAATGCAGATCAAAACATCCAGCCACAGCCTATATGCAATCTACCTTTATGCTTGGATACCACCATAGGTCTACCTACCTTACATACTAATATACACCCAGATCTCTCACTTTCCTCAATAGCATCCAAGTTTTCAAACTTATCGGCTGATATTAAACGTGGATTCGAGGAGTCTTCAAAAATTCAGAGAGAGATCAGGTCTTACTGTGAGTCGCTTGACACCAAAATAGATGGGCTTTTAGTTAGAACAGGGGTCTTGGAAGAAACAATAGCTGTAATGTCAGTGGAATTGGAAAACGTTAAGGAAGAGATAATCAAACTAAAAAGAGAGGACATTGCACTAACAGATAGAATGGAGGTCCTTGAGAACAATGCGCTGCGCTGTAATATTCGCATATTACATGTACCCGAAGGAATTGAGGGATCAGACATTAAGTCCTATATCATCCAACTTATTAAAAGGTCTCTTAATTTAACCCATACTGAAGAGTAATTGAAAGCGGACATCCAACGGGTTCACAGAGACCCTTATAGGCGAAATCCTCAGCGCACGAAGCCCCGGAAGATACTAGTTAATTTTCACACCTTCGTACTGAAGGACCAAATTCTCAATTTAGCTCTCAAACAAAAATCACTGTCTGGTGGTGACTTTACTTTTCAAATAAGATCTGATCTGTCAAGAACAACCTTAGATAGACCGTGGGAACTGGGGAGGAGAATAGAGGCCTTCAAGAACTTAGGTGCATCAGTTCAGATGAGTTTTCCCGCAGCCTTGAAGATCATGTTTAATAATAAAATGCATCATATCCGTACAGTTCAGGCCGCAGATGACCTATTGATGAGTTTAGGCACTCCTAAGAGATGAAGCCGGCAAGGTTAAGTAGGAGATGGGGATTGTGTAATGCCTATTCTCACTGCTTATAAGCTCGCAAGTTGCGAAGTTTGCGATATGAGCACTGTGTCTAAAAAGTTATTATTTAGATCACATGAAAAAAGGATCTAGAGGTATAGAGAAGAAAAAAAAAGGAAAAACTGAAAAAAATATATATAAAAAAAAGAGAAGGAAATTTTTATTGTAACCATAAAATAACTAGAATCCTGACAACTAATCTCAAAAGAAGAAAATAAAAAAAATAAAAACTAAAAAAAAAAACCACAATAGACACTAAATTTAACCACCTCACTTTTGAATAACTCAATCCAGTATATTGGAGTAGCCTTATAAACCGAAACGTAATATAGATCTGGCGAGTCCTCCATTTCTAGAATAAACACTCCGCGGAGCTTGGAATGGGTTAGGGGTACCAAACCGGACGCGTTCCGGTGGACAATCAAGGGTTCAAGGGAGGGTGGGTAGGGGTCACAGGGTGAGGGGTAGGGCAAAAAAGTATAAAATGTTACTCAGCTCTGAATTGGTAGGCATCTTTTTCTGTTAAAAAATGGACAGAATACAAACTTCGGATCTATATCATGGGCTATGCGTCAGAAAGATTTCGCCTTAATGGATACATCAACTATGAGTGTAATTAACCCCTTGTATGCTGGTGACGAACCCCAGCCGTCATGCACTACGGTGCTCGTGTGCTGATGACGGCTGGAGTTCGTCATGGCCCGCCACTGTTCATTTGTTTACCGCACAGCGGCGGAAACGGGCCAGCAGCGAAGGGGTTAAGATACTCTCCTGGAATGTTAATGGCCTGCGCACCAAAACTAGATCTAACAATAATACAATATCTACGTGACTTTGATGCGCAGGTCATTATACTTCAGGAGACCCATCTGGTTGAGGCTGAGGTTTATGACTTGGTAAAGAAAAACAACTGGATAGATTTAGCTGTTACTACATCGCAAACACTTAACATTAGAGGGGTTACCATTCTTTTTAAAAAAACAATCAATACTAGACTTTTAGAGCAGAAAACTGATCCCGCAGGCAGGTGGGCAATTGCTACAGTCGTGATAGGTGGCTCACGCCTTACAATTGTGGGATAATACGGGCCTAATAGGGATGATCCCTCTGCCTTAGTATAATTATTCTCTGAACTCCTGCACTTTTCAGAACCTGTTATAATAGCAGGAGATTTCAATATTGTACTCGATCCTTCACTAGATAAGACTAGTTCTAGTCGACAATACATCTTATCTAAATCCAGAGACTTGTTACTCAAAACCATGTCACAATATGGTATTATAGACATATGGAGGGCAAGATCTGGGCAGAAAATTGGTTTCTCTTTTCGAAATTATAAATAAATATCGCCATAGATCTAGGATAGATGTTTTTCTTGTAAGTAGAGTGATACTTAACTTAACAAAGAATGTTAGTTATCTCCCATCCCACCTCTCGGACCATTCGGCAGTACTTTTAGATCTTGAAGTACTTATTCAACCTCCAATTAGGTCATGGTCTATTGATAAGTCTTTCCTTACATCACTTGAAGATTTAGAGTATATAAGAGCAGAATCAAAAGAATTTTTTCTAAGAAATATTGGTTCTGCTAGCTCAAGTGCTGTATGGGGTACCTTCAAATGTTTCTTAAGAGGGATCATCAAAAACAAGATAACGTTCCCAAGGAGGGAGTATACCCAGGAAGTAACATCTATTGAGGCGAACTTACTGCTGGCTCAGAATGAACTAGATGCTTCTGAATCTGTAACATCAGCTAAACTAGAGGAAGTGTTGAAACTTAAAGGGCAATTTGACTTGGTACTTAACCAACGTGTACTTCAAAAGGTGGGAAGCAAGTAAACTTGCCCACTTTGAATTTGGAGAAGGGGCAAGTAAATGGCTTGCGTGGAAATCCAGAACCGATCGAACCCGTAATATAGGGGCTATAAAAACTAGTTTGGGTATCGAAACTTCGGACGTAGAAATAAGATCTGCTTTTAAAAACTTTTTTCAAAACATATCAGGAGGATAATAATATCCCATCTGATAGTATAAAGGAATGGCTGAGTAACATCTCCTTGCCATCTTTTTCCCCAGAGCAAACGGCCTTTTTAGATCAGACTATAAACGGAAGAAGAAGTAGTGATTGCTATACATAACAGCAAAAATGGCAAGGCGGCCGGGCCAGATGGCTTGCCCGCAGAGATATATAAACGTCTTGCGAAGATATTGCTCCTTTTCTAACAATATTATTTAATCAAATTTTGTTGGAAGGAGATTTACCACCTATATCTTGGAACAATGTGACAATCACACTTATCTTGAAACCAGGCAAGGCTTCCTCTGACTGTGGCTCTTATCGCCCTATTTCAATACTAAACACAGATTACAAGATTTTTACATCACTCCTGGCTAAGAGGTTGGGTCAGGTTGCTCCTTCAGTCCTGCATTCAAATCAAAAGGGCTTTGGCAGAAAGTAACATTGTGTTGCATAAAAGGGAAGGGACTTTACTACTGACCTTATTGCCAAATATGAACATCAACATGCATACTGTTAACAGGACTAAAAGCAGCTTTTATCCAAACTAATCTTTTAGTCATGCAGTGAATGCCACAGAAAGTGCACTTTCACACAGCTTGGATCTACGATTTATCAAGATAAGTAGTCACAAAGATCCTGTTCTGAAACACCCAATGCTTTAGCTCCAAGTAAAGCAACTTGCCCTAAGGATTTTACTTTGGCTGTAACTAGCATCTATATAAAATGTTCTCATAAATCTAACCTTTAAATAAAGCCATAAGGCATTCATTCCATCCTTAAATACAGCTCACCCCGAAACAGAAAACAACAAACTAACAGGCTAAATCCAACCATTGTCTGTGGCCATTTAACAATTTTCATTAACAAATACTCTAACCTTAGCAATGCTGGGGGGGCGCTAGAGGGCGCCGGGCAAGATGGCCGCACTCGTGTGAGGCTCCGCCGAGACCATTAAAAATCCTCACATTAATCCTGCTTTCCCCGGCGCCTTAACCCTGAACTCCGGCTGAGCTTGCTCCGTTCACATTGGGGGCCCCCTGGAGCGCTCTGTGCCGTGTTTGAGGCTGAGCTGTGGGCACCTGGAGCGGCCCGATCCCGGGCCGGGAAATTGAAGACTGCGGCCTCGGCTGAAGCGGAGCGGAGGTCCCGCTGTGATCCGGATCCTTGTCCCCGCTGCTGCCTGAGACATCGGCGCTTTGGAAGCGGCGCTTGTGGCTGCGGAGGCGGTGTAGCGGAGGCGGCGGCGGAATCTGTCTGGGGCGGCGTCGGAGCACCGGACGGCCTGGACTCGGCCCTGCTGGTCTCGGTGAGTGGGGCGGGGCGCTACGCGAGCCCGGGGCTGCGGAGGTGGTGCCGGGCCGCGATAGCCCGCGTCGCGCGAGCTTGGGCCGGGGGGGGGGCTGGGGAAGGGTCGGCTGGGGGGCGGAGAGGCTGGGACGGACGAGTGCTTCAGCGTGGCCACGACCTGGGCTGCAGGGGAGCGTTTTCTCCGCTACATACATTTCGCTGGGAGGCTTGCTGCACTGAACTGCTGGCCGGCGACGCGCCCGCCGTCTTGGACCTTCTTCTCTCCTGGCTGCTGACCATCGGGCTCCGGTGTTCGGCGCCTCTCCAGCGCTGCCTATCCTGACCTTCGGTGCTACCGGGGAGGGGCCCTGGTCCCGGAGTCCTTCTCAGGGCGGCCACTCCGTCCCTTTGGGACCTGCGTGTTCTGCATATAATTACACCACATAGCTGCACAGGGGCGTTGGTGTGGCTTTCCAGGGGTCAACAGGAATTCCTGATGCATCACGTTACTGCGGCTGAGTTTAGAGATGCAATTGCAGCCCTCCCAAATGGGAAGGCGGCTGGCACAGATGGCTTGCCCGCCGAATTCTATAAAACATATGCAGATTTGCTAATTCCGCAGTTGGCAATGGTCCTGGAAGAAGCTTTTGAATGCGGACGGCTTCCGGGGACTATGAGGGAGGCGCTCTTGGTGGCGCTCCCTAAGCCGGGGAAGCCTCTGAATAGGTGCGATTCATACCGTCCCCTTTCACTCATGAATACTGATGTCAAAATAATTGCCAAAGTGTTAGCCACAAGGCTACGTCTCCTCCTACCGGTTATGGTATTGCCGGATCAATCGGGGTTTATCCCTCTCCGGTCCACCACTCACAACCTGAGGACCTTATTTGCCGTCCTACATCTCCTTAAGCCAGAGCTAGCCGCGGTGGCGGTCATGCTGGATGCCGCCATGGCCTTTGACTCGGTAGCATGGAAGTATATGATGGCCGTTCTGCATCGGATGGGGGTGCCTTTCTTCTTCACGTCACTAATTTCCCTGTTGTATACTGCGCCCACTGCGAGAGTTAGGGTCAATGGTCATGTCTCTTCCTCCTTTCCGATTCAGAGGGGGACGAGGCAGGGTTGCCCCCTTTCGCCCCTGCTTTTTGCCATCATGATGGAGCCGCTGGCCTGTGTCTTGCGGCAGAGATATGCGGAAGCAGCATTGAAGTTCCCTCTCCGATCGTTGGCCGTGTCGATGTACGCTGACGACATGGTACTATATGTCAGGGATCCGGCGCTCCACCTGGAAAACATTCTCAGAGAGTTCATTAAATTTGGCCGTCACTCGGGACTGACCATAAATTGGGACAAGTCTGTGGTACTGCCCCTCACGGACGTCACTAATCCAGTCCCACTGGAGTTCCCGCTAGAATGGGCGGCGGAGTCGGTTAGATACCTGGGTGTTTGGGTGCATAGGGATTGTCAAGAAGTCATACGGGCCAACTACGGCGTTGCCATCTCCAAATTAGAGGACCAGGTGGCGAGATGGACTCGTCTCCCTCTGACCCTGGCTGACCGCGTGTCTTTGATCAAAATGGTAGTTCTACCAAAATTTCTCTATCTCTTCACAAACATTCCGGTCCCGCTGAGGTCACACTTCTTTGCGAGACTTAGATCCCTTTTGATATCACTCACCTGGGCTGGCAAGAAACCACGGGTGTCTTGGGAGGTGCTGATCAAGCCCTACGATCTGGGAGGGTTCGCCCTGCCGGATATGAGACTTTATTATCTTTGTGCACAGGCACACTTTGCGAGTTACTGGATCGCTGCTCCGCCATACACCCCGCACGTAGCTCTGGAAGCGAGCGCGGTTCTGCCGTATCCACTTAGGGCTATGATCGTAAATAAGCACTCGGTGTTTGAGAAAGGGGAGATCGATACTGTGAGGCTCACGGCGACTGCATGGGACAGCCTGGGTAAACGAGCTGGCAGATTACCGCTATATGCCCCGGCTATGCCACTGCTTTATCACTCAGATATCTCCGTGACGGGGGAACCTGGAGGGCTGCAGATCCTGCGGGAGGCTGGCTTACAGACTATGGGGGACCTCTTTCCGGGAGCATCGTTTCTCACATCTCGGGAGATGACGACCCGCTCGTCGAATGCTACTATGTCCACCTTTGTGTATGTCAGGCTTCGGGCAGCCGTGCGTGACTTATACCCAATGTATCCGGAGGAACCGATGGCCCTGGGAGCCTTGCAGTTGTTATATACGGCCAAGGACAGGACTAAATTATTATCTAAACTATATAAGGCTGCGCAGGAAGACGAGGGTGGAGGGGCGACCCTGGCTAGAGCGAGGTGGGATAGGAGTCTCCCGGAACCGCTAAGCGATGAGGATTGGAATGAGTGTTGTGCTATGACCGGGGGGTATGTGATCAATGGCAACTTCCGTCTTCTGCATTATAAATTTCTACAACAGTGGTACTATACGCCGGCTCAACTGGTACGTTACGGGCTCAGGTCAACTGCTCAATGTGTACGGTGTGGAGGTGAAGACGCTGACTTTGTACACCTGGCCTGGGGATGCTCACGCGTCTATGATTTTTGGAAGGAGGTGACTGAAAGGCTGACTGTCATGGTGTCGACTGAGGTAAAGCTGGATGTGCGCCTGTGCCTTTTGGGCATTGCTTCTGGGGTGGCTGCGACATCGCGGCGGCTGGTGGTGCTGGCGCTTCAATTGGCCAGGAGGAGGGTCGCTATGGTCTGGGGTGGGAGGAGAGCGCCAGAGGTGCAACTGTGGCTGAAGGATATGGCCTATTGCAGAGACCAATTGAACTGTTATTATGACGAATTACCCACGGCCTCTCGCCCAAGGGATGTGTGGGCTCCGTTTACACTTTATATGTTGTCCTTAGCGGACACCGACAGCGACGAGAGTGTGAATGCTGCTCTGTTGGACGGTGAGGATGGAGCTGCCTGAGATGTTCCTATGATTGACCTGTATTTGGTGTAGGGTAACTGTGCGGGGGACACAACAGGGGGAATGTCGTGGACTGCTTAGACTGGCGTGGAAATATTCACTTCCCTAGCCTCGCTCCTGCCTATGGTTGGTTACAAGAAAGGAGGGAAGGTTCCCTTCCTTGGGGATGCACTGTTGCACATTAGACATGTTGACTGCCCTGTTACACTATGGCTACTGGACTTGGACTACTCACTGAACCCAGGATCAGGAGGGGGGGGAGGGGTTGGGAGTTGTTGATGTTGCTTTTCTTTATGCAAAAATGAAAATTAGACCGAGATCACATGGGGGCGACACGGCCGCACTCTACGGGTGTGCTGTAAATATTGCATCTGGAACAACTGTTGTGCCTTCATGAGCCGAGACTTCTGGACTCCTGTAATGGTGTTGATGGCGTGTAATGGCAGGCTCGTATGATTTGTGTGGTGCACCGATTGCGGCCGGCCCCAGCAGTGGGTTGTAGGCACACCGCTGTGTATATGTACAATGTGCAATAAAGGTCTTCCAAAAAAAAAAAAAAAAAAAAAAAAAACCTTAGCAATGCTGTACCCTGAACAATTGAGGACACAGATGCTGTAAGCCATTTTCATCTTAGATGCAATAGAGCAAGTCACTCGCTCTGATAGGGACGCCCTCGCTTCCACCTTTAGATTTTAATTAATTTGGTTTTTTATAGAATTACCTTTAGATTTTAATTAATTTGTTTTTTTATAGAATTATGGTGTACTAGATAGATAAATCACAAACATTTGCAACGTACACAAAAGATTTCCAATATGGTACAGATGAGGTTACAACGCTAAGCATCCACACAATGCGTATAACTGGAAAGAACTTACATAATTAAGAATAATTGCACCAATACTCTTGTATTCTACCCAACTTCTCATCAGATTTTCTAGATCATCCTGTGGAAACAAAGGTTTTGATTAGGAATGTGGCATTCATGGAATTCAGGTTTTCTACACACAATCAAAGCAGACCCCAGGATAATTACAACACAGCAAATCAAAATGCTTGTCCCAACAGTAAATGCTGAAGTTGGTTGTAGTCCATTAATTGCTCAAAACTTCAGCTCTGGTGGTTATCCTCCGGTGTTACATGACCTAGAAATGGGTGCCCAAACAAATAATGGAGAGGCACGTCAAAACATTTACGGAAATGTAGAATAGAAAGAAATGTATGCGAGCTGTCCACCGTTTGCAGCCACAGTTGGTTCTCTAGTATTGTGAGCTGGCAGAAAAAACTGCAGTAAAAGAAAACAGCAAAGACAGCAGTGCAGGGATCCGAACAGGTCACCTGTGGGTTGTACAGCGATTTATTCAGGAAGTGCGCTATAAGAGCAATCCAGAGATTCTAAATTACAAAATCGGAAAGCCCATAGGTATGAACAGTAAAATACTGCACCGCTTAGAAGAGATTGTCCAGACCAACATTTCATTGTAGGTTTGAGTCGGACCTGAAAAAACCCAACTCAAGAATGATATAAATACAAGGATACAAATCAGAAAGCACTATACACCTTTGAATTCAATTTAAAAAAGCAACCACCTAGGCCACATTTGTAAAAGCGCTGTATTGATTTAGATGGCCCACCTTTAACGTTCATATTGCTCTAATGGTAATCTAGGTTTGTACATTTTTTAAATTGTTACTGCTCTTTCCACTATAATTCAAATGTGTGAATTGAATTTAAATCTCACAAAAATAAATCATGTTCAATCCAGAGTGAGTTTTAGAATACAAGCCATCTCATGAAGGTGTTAAAACAGATATGGTGAAATATGCAGTCACCTTAATTTTAGTGTGAACATCAAGAATGTCTGGAATACTACCAAAAATGGTTTTAATCTCTTCTTGTGCCAGAATCGGACCACCACACTGCTCCTCTTTTTCCAATGGCATCTGAAAAATCTAAAATAGAAATGTGTCAATTATGAATTTTCTGAAGGTTTTTCAAGTTTGATAAATAATTACATGTATAACCTGATGCTCAAAGGCTAATTTCAAAATGTGTCTAATTTAACAGATCTTTATGGAAAATATTTATTACTTCAATGAATTCTATATGCCATGTGTAGGTTTCATGTGTCATTACTTTGGCCTTACAAAAGTCAGGTAAGCCAAGAAAATTTAAAGATGCTTTTCAGAACTCAAAGATAGTGAAAACACGAAAAAAAGACAAAAAGGATGCTTGTGTCTTGAGAGACTGCTTTTGAACGAGTTACAGACAGATCTATTTAGCCATGGAAATAGGAGTACTGTAAATAGACTAAGAACAGCTATTAATTGTGCTGCCGAAAGTAATGCCCTCCCCTATAATTTTTAAAATAATTTGTGTTGAGCCTCTGGCCATGTGATGCGTCGTGATTACCGAAAACTTTCCTACAGAGATAGTCATTAGAAATCATTGTTAACCTGTTTGCAAATAATCTCCAAGACTCCTTGAAAAAAAACTACATGCACTGATTCTTAGGGGCATGGGTCAATTGCGGTTTTATTTCTTTGGATACATTTTAGTGGGCATTTCTAGAAGTCCAGAAAACACCAAAGACGTGATACCCAGTTTAAACTATCTGAAGTGATACTGAACAACCAATAAATGGTTTTAAATCCCACCCCAACTGGTGTGAAAACAATGTTGCAAAGGAAGATTGAGGCATGTCTCGCTCCAGTTCAACATCCAAGATGGCAATAAGCTACCTTGTAATACACTTGGCGGCCTGATGTCCATTTTGGAAACCTGGGTATCTGCAGACTGTTTGCATATTGCTGTTCAAAGTGGATAGGTATGCTATTTGAGGTAGCCTCTACAGGTATGAATATCTAATTCGGGACCTACAATGGACAATATAATCTGCCTAGTATGCAGAGTACATCTAACATTTAATAAAGGGCTGCAAATGTGTTCCTCATTCAATCCAAAGAAAATAGAGGCACCTGCATTCTTTGGACAGAGGAGGAGGTGGCCCAATTCCTTCAGGATCACTGGATATAGCAGATATGGACCCCTCTGGTTGACCAAGTAACCTCATCCTGTGTGCAGTGATTGTACTTTACAACTCTTGAGGATGGATAATTACTTGTAAATCTACTTATTCACCATAAGTAGTCAGAAATCATAATAGGGGAGTATCCTTGTGTGCGACAGCTTTCCTCAAACACTTTTCGAAGTCCAATTTAAAACGTAAAGCAAAGCTAAAAGAAAGCCTCTAGGCAATACTGGGTTAAAAACCAATAAAAAAAAAAAAAAGAAATTCCACTAATTCAGAAAACATCATAAAATGTTCCTTTCCAGGTAGGTTTTCAATACACTTCCATGTTCTTAAGCCCAGACCGGTCAAAAAAAGTCTAGAGTTTTTACTGTGCCACCTGTATACAAGTATTAATTTAAGGTAGGGGGCGCTAGAGGGCGCCAAGGAAGATGGCCGCACTGCTGTGAGGCTCTTGCAGCTCGAGGGAAATATCAGTCATTTATCCTGGCAATCCGGAACTAATGAGCAACTAAAAAGGTAAAATCTGTGCAGTGGAACTATACGGGAGTGTATGCAGGCGAGAAAATTGCTGATACCTGGCCGTAAAGCAAAGATCGCGACTGGACTGCAGCGTTGGTTGGAACCAACATGGTGGCGCTGAGGGATCGGCCGGTGGAATAGGAAGAACAGCCGCCGCGATCGCTGTGTCTGACCCAACTGTAGCTGGGAGTGCTGCGGGTCTCGATCGCTCGGGGGGCCCGCTGTTGAAGGTGGAGCGGAGGAGGGCTGACCCGACTGGTGACGGCACTCCGGTAGTGTGGAGGAGGAGGTGCGATTCTGCTGCCCGATTGGCGGGTATGAGACCTCTGCAGGACCGTGGGGGAGGCCTGGAGCGGAGGCCGAGCGCCGTGGGGCGTTAATTTGCCACCCCTCCTAGGCTGACTGCGCTCTGAACTAAGGGGGGGGGGGGGGGGGGCGGCGTGGACCTGCTACCGCCGAACGGAGTGTGCAAGGGGGAGGGCCTGCTGGCTCTGGGGCCTTCCGGACCCGGCGGCACGTTGGGACCCTGCGGGCCGGACTGAGATCACCTGGGAGGAGCTGGGACACAGTTGGTAAGGGATGCAGCGAGGCTGTGGAGCGCCGCGGGAATCTGTGCTGGTCCCATCCGTGGGAGAGGGGGAGTAGCCAGGAGGGTCGTCTTGCGACGGGCAGGGCCTTTTCTGTGTCTGCTGGGCCTGCTATTGTGCTGAGGAAACGTTGAGGACTGAACTCACCTGCGGGGCACCCGGCAGGCACTTCCCGCTTTGTCACCAAGGGGAGGCTGGAGCTGCGGGTGTCCTAGAGAGAGCAATCAGCCGACTGGCCGGAGGCCTGCTCAGGGAGACAACACACGCCTGCATTGCGGCCCTGTGATCATCGCCGATTGCACGTCCTGCGGAGGGGGACCCACCCCAGCCTTTTAGGTTGCGCAGGACTACAGCTGGAGCGCATGTAGGCTGCTGTGTTTGGTGACCGATGTAGGACCGGAGCAGGAGTGAAGGGATCCCATCCTGGATTGATAAAGGCACATTTGAGACATCATTTTGGACCCTTCTTCGCCCCCGTGGGGTAACCACAAAGTGAGGAGGTTTTGACCTCTCCTCCTGGATGCATCCTGAGCCTGCTGAAAAAGCGCTGATTATCAAAGGTGCGAGATGCGGTGTGGTGTTGTTCCTCCTCAATACCTGGCCTGGAAACAACGTGAAGGTTGGAGGACAGCTAATGTGGGCCGGTCAGCACTGCTGGGCACCATGGGTAAGCTAGACTGCCGCCAACCGAAGCTCAACCCTGAGGCGAGAAAAGGAACGCAATCACACGCGGACCCTGAAGAACAGGCGGAGACTCAGGCGCCCTCGACTGCTGACCTGAAGGATCTGCTGCTGACCATGCAGTCTAGCCTGACCTCTATAGAATCTAAGATGGACTCCATGTCTGCACGTTTAGATGGAGTATCGCATACAGTAGACAAACAAGAGGAGCGACTGGCGGAGACAGAGCGGCGGATCTGACATAGAAGGCACACATACCACAACTATATCCCAATTTCACCATGGCTGTCCAGGAACAGAGACGGAAAGTTCTACCGGTGAAAAAGAAACTATAGCAACTTAATATCACATATGCGATGCTCTTCCCAGCAAAACTTAAAGTGACTTATCAAAGTAAGCAGCATTTCTTCAACATTCTGCAGCTCGCACAGGACTTCCTAAGGACCTTTGAGGACGGCGGCAGGGCGGGCTTCGCCGGCTCATCGCCCTGAAGCTGGCGGCGGCACTTCAGATGTAGAATGATCTCCAACTTCTTGACTTTCGCTCACTGATGAGAACACATGCCATGTGGTCCTGACCCGGACGGTGAAGGTGAGAGGGGCAACTGAATATCGAGGAAGGGGAACTGGGGAGGGGTTGACAATCTCCCCCCCCCCTCACAGAGGTGATGCCAGTCTGCGTAATCAGACATGTTGGCTGATGCCATGGAGACATTGGCAGTTCTGAACGCTTTGGAAAGGACTTGACTATCTCCCTGTCCCCCTACCCACCTGCAATGCGATGGACAGTTATATTTTGCCCCCACTGCCACTGAAAGGGCAGATATATAAGGCAGTGTCACTAATACGTACTTCAGTTTCTAGATGACCATTTACACGATCACCTCTGCACCCTCGCTGTAGCGAGGAAGACCCCTGGACGCCCTCTGGACTCCACCTCACAGGTTACCCCTTACTGATATGAGCGTGGGTTTATTACCGCTAGTTGTGGATTAAGATGTTTTCCCTGTTGGGAGCCTGGTCTGGGAGGAAGGGGGGGGAGGGACGTGGGCCACAGCAGGTTTGGGCTGCTGATGTGGGAGGGGGGGTGGGAAAAGGTTGTATGTGAATCCAAGTAATGAACCATGTCATGACGTGCCACAGGCCAGTGACTGGTTTTGCAATGGATGAGCGCTCGGGTCCCCCTGCCTACCACTTCCTTACCTGGAAGGTACGAGGGATGGGAGAGTTTTAGGTCTCGCGTAGCGTGCACATGCGCAGTCGAGCTCGCAAAATTTTATGTTTTAGAGTGTACTTCACTAGCGAGGGTTAAGCCCCGCCTCTTCTCCATTGGCTGGCCTCCTAAACTGTGGCCAGCCATTCGAGAAGAGGTCCTAGTGACGTTCTTCTTTCTCTTTTAGCCCCGTCGTTTCCAGACTGGGTTCCTTGACTTACTGCTTAAGTAAAACGTTTCTTATCTTCTAAGATAAGGAACCTTTTAAGTCAGCAGGAAGTCCGGGAGCCCAGTCTGAAAAGGACAGGGCTAATAGAGAAACTTCTTACATGATTCAGACAAGAACAAAACGCAACTCCCACCGCCCGCCTCTCCCACAAAGAGGAAGGCAGCCTGCGAGAGCCAGCCTACCTCTCCTGTGCCAGCTTCCCCCACAGCTCACAAAAGTCAGCTCTGGGATCCCGCGCAGGGAGACCGCACCGGCGCTGCAAAGAGGACTGCCCTGCACACCGAGGTGAGGGACAGCAAGCGGGAGCTCGATAAATCCACCAAGAGGCTCGCGGTAGCCGCCTCCGAGGCTGCCAGGCAGAAGAGCAGCGCCGTCATCACCCCCAGGAACACTGTGACCAACAAACTCCACATGTAAGTCTGTACAGCCCGCTGTTGGGCATGCCGCCGTTTCTGTACAAGCCAAGGATGCCAGAGCTGGGCTCGTCGTGCCCTGGCAGCGCCCGGGGCTCTGAGCAACGGTGAGAGAGCCAAACATGCATGCAGGCTCATGCATGTTCCATTGCTTGCCACATGTATGTCATCTTTGGTGTGAGGGTGGGGGTTCAAGGACTGGCGATAAGGATATTGTTGGTAATAAGAGTCACAGGTCACAAAGGGCGTTTTACGGGCATGTCTCCAGCGAGTCACACTGAAAAACAAATATTAACAAAATATTACGCACACGCCTAAAACCCACATAGTCCGTGTGACCTCACGTTTAGGGTTGTATTTAATGCGGTTGATTAGACATCTTTTAACGAGAGGTGAAATAACTGCATTTTAGAGTTTGTCATCCTCATACGTAAAGATGGTATGTGATATTTCCACTCTGTCACGTTCAACATTTTTGGTTGTGGTGTTTCGGTCAGGTATGAGAACAGGGCATCTTATTTAGAGTTTGGCTGTATTTTATAAACATTGTGCAAAACAGTGCTAGACACCCTCAAAGAGTGTCTCGCTCTAACATGTGTAGTATTCGCAATTAATGAGCACCCGGACAGGACCGGACCGGACCGGACCAGACAGACAGACAGACAGACAGACAGACAGACAGACAGACAGACACAGACACAGACACACACACACACACACAGATAGGCTCAACATAGACAAGCACATACAGGCATACACAGACAAACACAGGCGCACACACAGACACACGGTAAATGAATGAGAATGCAAAGCTACAAGCAGGACGACCAGTGCCCCACACTTGAGAAGCCTCCTTTGTCATCAATGAAGCCCTGGCCCCTACATTAACAGGTACCCCCCCCCCCCTCCCCCCTCCGAGTCTGTTAATAGTCCAGGGCTCTGGACTGATCTGTGAGCCGAAATGAGAAATTTCAGACTAAACCCCAACGCAGCCATAAATGTGGGGTTTTGCCGTGCGCTTGTTTCTTGCGTGGAATGTTACCCACAATTTGCACCCTTGCCTGCGGTAATGCGGGCTGCCTTCCCCTCTACGAAGGGGTGAGACGAGGCTTGCCTACCCCTCTCCGGAGACGTGCTTTGGAGGGTCTGCTTTGCATATATGTCATAACATTGACAACATGAAAAGTAACCTCGGAATGTCTAAGCCTCGAGTTGTCGTCCACCTCACGAGACACCGTTCAGCCCAGGTTTTGGATGTTATGAGTGAGTGGAGACGCTAGCACTGTGAGTAAATCACAAACCACCCTTTCTGGGCACAGAAACAGGCACGCTAAATGTGTTCACTACTGGTATACACTCTGCCAGCGCTGACAATCTAACACACAGGGAATATAAAATATACCAAAGATCACACTAGGACAGACCAGGAGGACCTGGGAGACACAATGTAACACCATTTATATATGTGTGGATGCTATTTCAGAAGTAATATTTGAACTACATTGGCTCTTGGAATTATGCTCGGAGGGCTGTGCGCGTGTGTGGGGGTCTGCGCGCGTGCGGGGCTGTGTGCGCGCGGGGCTGTGTGCGCGTGCAAATGCATTTGCGAGATTAAGCTATTGGCATTGTAAATGACAAGGCCATTTATTTATCAGTTTTCTGGGTGCTCTGGGGTGCTTGTTCCGGGTGCTCTGGGGAAAGATACTGGAGATTGGGCCTATGCATCTTTTCCGCGGGGGGGGGGATCTCAATGTGACAGTCACTCCTGGTCTGGACCGCTCACACCCGCAACCACACCACTACTCCCGTTCACAAGCCACTCTCAAAGCACTACCTGAGGATTATGAACTGGTTGATGTTTGGCGGCACATGCACCCGACAAGGCGGGAGGGCACCTGTTACACCACAGCCCGGGCCTCTTAGTCGAGAATAGACGCATGAATTATTACTAGGGGCCTTGCCCCGTGGGTGACACATTCCTCCCATCTCCCTCGCACCTACTCAAACCATTCCCCAGTATTGGTCACTGTGACCCTCCCACAGACTGACTCCTTTTCAGTTTTGGCGCTTCAATCCACTCTCCTTATTAGATCCAGTATTCAAGCAGGAACTAGAGCAGGAGATCACCGATTTTGTTCCCAGGAAAGAGGGTTCAGTGGAGCACTACTCCACGCTATGGGACGCTTTCAAGGTTACTGTGCAAGGCATATGTATTGCAAAAAGTGGCGGAGTTTTGAGGGACATCCGGTCCACCTTACGTCGCCTGGAAACGGAGCTTGGAAACGGAGCTTGGGCATATCGAGGCAGAATTGCAGCAAAATCCCATTCCTGAACTGCAGGTTAAGCTACGCAGCGACCTTAGTGATTATCAAGAGACAGCGGAGAGAGAATGTAAAGAGAGGGAAATATCATAGGGCACGTCAATACGGAGAAGGGGGACAGACCCGGGAAGATGCTGGCAGCCTTGGATCGGCCTTCACGCTTCTCGAATACGGTGCTAGACATTGAGGGGGGGAGGATGAGCAAATGCATAGCGACGCAAGAGATTGTGGAGACCTTTAGGAAGTTTTACAGAAGGCTGTACAAAACTCTGCTCAGCCAGTAGACTTTGCCCCCTTCTTTGAGGATACGGCGATAGCCTGGCTGGGAGATAAGCCGAGGGAATTTCTCTTGCGGCATCATGAGGATGACGAAATCATAACAGCCATAATGCAGTTACAGTCCAGGAAGGCCCCGGGTCCAGACGGCCTCCTGGCTGTATTTTACAAAACCAAACAATCATCTCCTCTTCCCAGTGCTGAGGCACGTGTGTTTGAAGAGGCTCGAAAGAGTGGTATACTCCCCCCCCCCCCATCCCCCCCACCCCTTCCCCATGCGGGAAGTACGCATTATTTCCATACCTAAACCTGGTAAATTGCCTACCCCATGAGACTCGTATGACCTCGCTCTTTAATAAATGTCTATGCAAAAATCCTGCCCAAACTAATTGCTAATCGCATTAGTCCCCTTATGACAGCACTGGTGCTTCCGGATCAGTCCGGTTTTGTGCCCACTCGAGGCACATCACACAACTTGCGGACGTTATTTGCACTTCTCCATGACATCGACCCGGACGCCATTGCTGCAGCAGTATTTCTCGACGCCACTAAGGCGTTCGACTGCCTGGAGTGGGACTATCTTGCCTTCGTCCTTCAACGCATGGGGTTTCCGACCCCCTTTCTGGAGTGATCAACTTGCTCTACTCAGGGGTGCGAGCCAGAGTGGTGGTGAATGACATTCAGTCGGCACCCTTCTCGATCACACGGGGCACCCGGCAGGGATACCCCCTGTCACCGCTGCTCTTTGCCATAGCTATTGAGCCTCTAGCAGCGAAGGTTCAACAACACAATTGTGAATATGCACTAATATACCCTGAGAGGCAAATGTTGATCTCCATATATGCGGATGACTCACTCTTCCTGTGGGACCCGTGCAGTTAGTCTTAACCCCATTCTACGGTTGCTCATCCTATTCGGCCAGCTATCTGGAATAAATGTGAACTGTGGGAAATTTCAAATTTTCCCCCTCACACAGAGGTGTTCATGCTTGACTTTCTGCTGAAATGGTGCGAGACACCATTACTTATCTGGGTTTTCGGATTTCTTGATGTCCGGAGGAGTTGATGCGCTCCAATTACAGCCACACACTTGATAATTTCACAGACAAGATAGCTGGGTAGATTTCAATGCCTCTTTCATGGCGGCTAGGGTGCCATTGATCAAGATGATAATCCTACCCAAACTCCTTAACACCAACATCCCCTATGCTCCTAGTCATTTTTTTTAACTGCATCAAAACACAACTAATTAGACTAGCATGGGGGCAAAAACAGCCCAGACTAGCGTGGGAGATTCTGACTTGGCCCTTTGAGGACGGAGGATTCGAACTTTGTACTTTGTCTGCGCTCAGGCACACTGTGGCGTATTGGATCCATCCTCTTCCATATATGCCTCACCTGGCCATCGAAGATGGATATATGGCATCCACACCATGTACAGCATATCTTAGCACAACCACAGTACTTAGGCATTTGGCGGCCACCACTGTCCAATTCACGACTAGCGCCTGGCACGACCTAGCGCGTACACTTAAATGCCCTCTTCTTTACTCGCCGTTCGTGCCCTTGCAGGGGAGACAGGATATACCAATCACTACAGAGGGAGGGTGCAGACGCATGCTGCGAAAAATGTCATGTCTTACTTAGGGCCAATTATACAAAAACAGGAAGTTTAAAAATAGTGAGGAGTTTTTTGGTCCCAATACCCCCCACTCCACAGCGTTTTTATAATTTGAGGCTTAGGCAAGACATGCGCTCTGACTCAGGACTTACCGTCGGAGCCCCCTATCATGGTTCCTCTACATAATCTTTTGCAACAAACTCCCCCTGAGCATGTGGTATAGCGATTATCAACTCAAAAGGAATGGGAGAGGAGCCCTGCTCCGGCTAAGGGGAAGTGGGAGGAAGAGTTTAGTACTCCCATCACGGAGGAGCAATGGGTCTATTGCTATCATCAAACAGGGGTCATCTCTGCCAACAGCGGACTACGCCTGATACATTATAAATACATCCATCGATTATACTACACCCCTGCCCAGTTACACTGGCTACGTTTGCGAGACACTGACCGCTGCGACAGATGCGGGGCTGAGGACGCTGACTTTGGACACTTAGCCTGGGGCTGCTCGCTTGTCCAGGAATACTGGAGGGAAGTGCTGCATGACATGAATGAAATACACATGCCTGATGATCCCCTTACCGTCCTTTTAGGCTACACGGAACAAATAAGGTTCGCCTCCCTGGGTCACTTGTTGGCGAAACAGCGTACAGCCTGTCGCTGGGGGCGCGGCAGAGCCCCTAAATTTAAAGATTTGCTTAACGACATCATACACTGCCAGGAACAGCTGCACACTTATGCCACCTTCCTCACGCCGTAAGGATTTTTTGGGGGCCTATTTGGGCGTTCCTCCTGGCACATACTGACACTGGGGAGACAGAGCCGAGCCCGGAACGGGTGGGGATTGAGGGGGGGGGACGGAGGGGGTCCTGCAGAGACGGGGGATTCTCCGGATGTGGGCTCACACGAACCCTTTGTGGAGTAGTGGGGTGAAGGGCAAAGAACGTGGGCTGGTGACCCTTAGCTGTGTGCGATTGAGTAGGACCAGAATGGCAACTGGAATGTGTTTAGGTGACAGCTGTGGCCTAATTGTGACTAATAGATCTTGTTGGGGTTTTGTTTCGGGGGATACTGTTTTTGGAGACCTGAGTGGACCACTGCCTGATCGGATTGCCTGCCGCGGCCGGCCTAATGCGTTGCAGACGGCTTGCTGTGTTCGCACCCCTCACTGCCCCTAGCATTGAATGTAGAGTACTGCTGTGCTGGCCCGATGGGATGTAGGCACCTGGCTGTGTTAAGTTTAATGATTTCAATAAAGGTCGATTTAAAAAGCACAAAAAAAAATAAGAACCAGAGTTGTTGATTTAAATAAGTGAAAAGTAGTTTTTTAAAATAATTTTTTGTTTAGGCCCTGATTAAGTCCCTATACGGGATGAAACACATTTGCTGGGTCTGTTTTGAGTGTGTTGGAATGGGATACTTAATAAAAACAAGCATTTGCAATGCAATAGGTCTCGCATTAGGAAAGTGTGAGCTATTGGTATTGTATATGACATTTTTTAAATATGTGTTGGCTTTGAAAATATATGAATTAATAGCATTGTTAGCTATGGCAATACTTGTTCGTAGCAAGCAAGGACAGTGATGTGGTGGTGTCCCCCGAGTGAAGTGGAGGGCGGAGTCGGATTTGTAGGGCGGAGTCGGATTTGGAGGACCACTGTGTATAGAACAACAAACGCTGTACAACAAATGGAATAGCCTTCTAAGTTTTATGTTGCTGTATAGTTCTATTTGAAGACGTAAAAAAAGGACACTGATCAGTAAAACATAACATGGTCATCAAAACCAAAAATAGTATTCCCGTATTACACACAGACATACTCCCTCGCCTATATGAAAAAAAATCTACGTGCATGAAACAAATATATACATTAAATAGCAGTGCTTAATTAGAATAGATGCACAGCAACTTCATTAAAAAGCTACTGTAGTGCTTGCTTCGCAGCGAGTGTGTAAAGCAGATTAATATGATTCCATAATATGAGTGGATATAGTCATTGTACATTTAGTGTAGACAGTTTTAGTGTAGACAGTGTGTCATTACTTGGTGGTGTTTACAGGTTATTGGTGAGTTAATTGTCAGGAAGGTTGCATGTACACTTTTGTAGTTAATACATTTCCTTTTATGTAGAAGCTCTAGGGAGAGCGCGATGTCGCACTGGGCAGATTTCACGTTGGTTTTACTAATAGAATACACAGCACCGGATGTACACATCCCCGCCAACTAGCACATTATCCATCCCGCCATCTTCATAACATGTAAAGGCCTTCGTGTTTACAACGAACAGCATGCAAATTACTTTGTCATACCCAGTGGTGAAACTGGCTGCCTAATAAATAGAACTCAATAGCAATACAAGAAAAGTTTAGATACACGGCTGCGCGCCCGTGAAATTGAAGTGAAAAGCAATGACACGTGAGACGCACTCTGTGGTGGGGGAGGGGCAGTTGTGAGAGGTGCCATGAGTCATGACAAAAGGCAGGAATATAAATACAAATGACATAGATTACCTTATCCTTTTTTACATGCACTTTAAAAAAAAGTGTAAACCAGACAAAGTCGATGGACTGAATCACCTTCATTCCTCCACTGTAATTAGCTTGAATGAAAACAAAAAAAACGAGACTGGTCGGGTTTCAAGTACCCGCACAAAGTTGCTGCTATTTGCACGTTTTACTATGCTTTCATACCCCGGGCGATGGTGTGAATGCCAAACTGAAAATAGATTTTGATTTCAGCCCCAGCTGGCTACACATTAAAAACACTGAAAATGAAAGATGCCCGCGAAAACAAGTCGGAGCCACAACTGTATGGACATGACGTTTGTGAGTGCTTCAGGGATTGTAAGGCACTAACGGCGCGCGAGTGGCGCGCAAAAATGATTTTTAAAAAAGCCTTTGCATTGCGCAGAGGGGGGGGGGGGGAGCATTCCTTTGAAGTCTGAAGCTCTCTGCATTGCTATGGCGGGTCCGATGCGATGATGCGGCAAATGGTTTGGAACGTGGCTGGTGTGGCGGGTGGGGAGGGGGGGGGGGGGTGGCGGAAGGGATTCCTTTGAAGTCTGATGCTTCTGATGCCTGGCTCTGGTTTGAGGCTGATGGGTTTGACGTGCACGCGTCTCACACGAGTGCATCACATGAACTGGATGTAATCCGCACTTGGTAGAGATATTGTTTTGCCTACTATATACTCGCCTATTAATCCCTGCGGGTTATAATAGGTGAAACCTAATAAAGTTATGGAAAAAGAGGTAGTGTTTCATCCTACCTTTTGTTGATCTAGTTAGCTCGTATTAGTTTCTTCAAATAGTACTGAGTTCCCTTCACAGGAGCGCTCTAAAGTGGATAGTAGTCGACAAGAAAACACTTAAGTCTTACATTACTATGTAAAGTGTAAGAAAGTGCCCTCTTTTTGCATGGTTGCCCCCACTTTTTGCCAAACTGCTGATGTGCTTTGACTGAGTGCGCCCTGTGTTCATACCAAACCGGTACAGAGGACCTATGTTCTTTCCCTAAAACTGCATTAAGACAAAACCCAATTGGCACTCTTTGGCCACAGGTCAGTACCTTGTAAATGGTACCACAGGTACCAAGGGCACAGAGGCCAGGAAAGATCTCTAAGGGGTGCAGCACTTATTGTGCCACCCTTTAAGGCCCTGTTCACACCCCCCCCCATTGCAGACTGCGTGTTTTGTTTCAGAAGTGACGAGTTGACATGGCACACATCCCTGTGTGCTATGCCAACAATACACTACCCTCGCATAGGTCAGCCACCCTTCTAACTGGGTGCACTATACCAATGGTGGCAGTAGCCCTGTACCCTTACAGTGTCCAAACCAATTCTTAGATATTCTAAGTGCAGTAATGCCATTAAGTGTATATGGTGCTGGAAGTTTGTCATTCCGAACTCCACAGTACTATAATGGCTTTACTGAAAACTGGGATATTTGGTATCAAACTTCTCAGCACATTAAACCCACACGGATGTCAGAGTGGGATTTAATTAAAAATGCACTCCAAGGGCATCTTAGAGATGCCCCCTGAAAAACAACCCAACACAAGTGTCCAGGCTGAGTGGCTGCTCGCCAGCCGTCACCACCAGACATGTTTCTGGACCCCAGGGCTGGCAGCCTGCTGCTGTTGGGATCTGAAACAATGCACATCCTAGGCGAGGTACCAAGCCTCCTCCCTCAGGATGGGCAGGGTTCAAAAAGGGGAAGCTTCAAAGGCTTGCCGCCTTTGTGAGCTACCCCCAGGCCTCTGCTGCTTCCAGCAACTGGCCCCCACTAGTTCTGACCCCCACCTTGGGCGGGAGAATCGGCAGCAAAACCAAGTGAGGAAGGGAGGTGTGCCCATCCTTGCCAACACCACCCCACAGGTGGGGAGGCCGGGTGAAGCACAACTCAGTTACCATCTTGCAGATGGGGGGACCCAGCCAACCAGAGAGGCATATGGCCCCCTCCCACTGCAAGATGGCATAATTGGGGGGACCCACCCAAAGGAAGGGACCCATTGGTCCCAATCTTTACCGAGCGGTTATGCTCCTAAATCTAGTATTTAGGGTCAACCCAAAACCTTGCCTCCTCAGACAAGAATCCACAAGGAGAAGGACCGCAGAAGCCATGCTGAAACTAAGAAGGGGAGGATGCCCACTGACTTAGCCCAAGCCCTACCGGTCTGTCCCCACCTTGAACCTGCTCCAGCAAAATCTCGGTGTGACCTGCAGCCAGCAACCTCAAGAACCCAAAGGACCTGTCCTGCCTTCCAAGCCAAAGACTGTATCCTGCGAGCACCAGATTTGTTAAGCCCCAGCCAAAACCACGAGTCTGCACCAGACGCCCACGGCTCGGGTTAGAGTGGCTCAACACAATGAGAAGGTCTACCCGGCGATCCTGACCGGAGGCGGATCTCAGACCTGCCATGAATCGCCAGAGGACGCCTGCAGCCCTTTCTGGAGGATCCACCCCGACCGGAGCTGGTGGGAAAAACCAGGCTCCTAAAGACACCTCTGCACCAGACGTCTCACGGTCTTGGGTGGCCCGACCAACAGTATCCCAGCATCCCAAATTAGCTCTCCAACTGGTGGTTACCTCCAGAAGATCTTGGTCCCCGAGCCTGCAGTCTGTCGCAACCGGAGAACCCCAATTGAAAACAGGACGCACAACGTTAAAACAGCACACTGCTGCCAGCCGCCCCGCAGGCGTACTTTAGGTGCCAACTCGTATCTCCCTTTGCCCTGAGACTAACACCAGGAGCTTTACTCCCACAACCTTGTGGCCTGTTCGTGAGCAGCCACCAACCAACCTAGTGCCGCTGAGGGTGTTTCAGGGGTGCATCCTGGACCCTGTGGGAATCCTGGTTCTAACCCCAGAGTACCAATTTCCACAAACAAGTACTTACCTACAAACCATTAACTCAATTTTTCTCCATAGGAATATAGTGACAGTTTTTCCTTGAAAATTCTTCAAAGTGTGGAGTTGGTTTTGTTGAAAACTGCAAATATTTAAAAACTGCTTTACTTACCTTTTCTCTAGGAAATATCCCAGTGTGATATCTAGGCATATCACACTGAGTAGAAAAAGTAATCCATAAAGTAATCTGAAAAGTAATCCATTAGTAATTTCCACTGTATCATAAAAAGTATTTACATACCTGTAACAAAGTCATTTTCATTCAGCTTGCTTGTGTTCAACTTGCCTTGAAAAGTATCACTTACACTTACTTGTGCCAGGCCTGCTTGGTTCTAGAAAATAAATATGAGTAAATATTTTTATACAAATCAAATTGGTCTGAATTCAGTCTTTGAGTGCGTGACATTTGCTGTCTAAGTGTGTACAACAAATGCTTAATATTACCCTCTGATAAAGCCTTACTGCTTGCCCACACTACCACATATAGTAAGGTGCAATCTACTTTTACCTCTGCCTACCTTTGGGGTTCCACTGGACTCTGTGCACACTATACCTCATTTTGGTATAGTATATACAGAGCCAGCTTCCTACATAAATCCCCTCTAATATTCAGGGTAAGTAGCATGTATAGTTCCTTTTCTGCCAGAACCTGAAACTCATCACCAGTTTATTGCCCATCAAAAATGCACCCTTCCAAAATGTTGATTAAAAGATTGACCCGTCAAGTAAAAAAGGACAGTATTCAATTCCCATGGAGGAGGTTCCCTAAAGGAAGGAAATACATTCTTTGAACCATGAAGAAAATCTTTAAATCAAAGGAATGATGAAAGAAAAGATGTCCAATAAGAAGAATGAAGATACGCAGCAATAGGGTCACATACACTTTAATAGACGCGAACGAAGACCGCATCAGTCTGAAGAGGCAATGGCAGTACCATTTTTTCCTGGCATACTCTGGCCCAGCCATTTGCTGAATCTCTTCCACGAGAAGCAATGTGGTCTAGTGGAAAGCTGTTGCATTTCCTTCAAATCAGCCACTCACCAAGTAGTTCAAAGTGTGCATAGTGCACAAACCCAAGAGCCATGAGGTAAATTTCAGAGATAAAGGAATGGGTTGGATGAACCTGCTCTAAATGCAAGGTATAGCCGGTCCCTATGCAAGTCTGTTACATGGCAAAATGGACATATGAAGGACACTGATGTACCACCTTTGAAATGGCCAGATTGGTGCTACAAGAATCACCTGGAAATTGTTCTGCCTACTTTGTGATGACTGAGAAACATAGGGAATCTATAGGATAGGGTTATACTCACAGGAAGTGGTCATATAAGGGGTGTAGGGGCCCCAAGCGTAAGTAGCCCATTGGCCACTACCCGTTGCTCTTCTTAACACCCCTCAATTCAGTATTTAGGTGGCCCTGACAGGAATGGAGTTCACCTGAAAAAAGAAGGAAGAAGAAGCAAGAACTATGGACTACTGGTGGACTTTGGCGCAAAGTTCTACTTCCCTGCTCCTGTCAAGACAATTGCAACAACCCGACTCGTACTGCAGCTGTGTAACCTGCAAAAGTCTGAGTGCCACTAGCACTTCGCCAAGCGGTCATCATCTCCATTGACCTGTAGACACAAACTGCAAAGTTTGGTTCAAAATTCTTCTGACCACAAGTCAGACGCAGCAGCCACCCAGGAGGACGTCGCCGTGCTCCAGAGGGTCATATCTGTCTCCACAACAAGTTTAGAGACGCCGAACCCCCTGATGTCGCCCTGCACCAACATACGGGGTACTGGACCTCTCAACAAACCATGCTCGTTTGAAATCCAATCCAGACTCCAACACTGCAAAGACAGACCAGCAGACTAGGGTAGTCCGCATCGAAGAGTGGCACACCTGTCCTGTTTTTTTTTCCTCTGCTGGTCTGACCTAGAACAGTGAATGCCTTTGACGCAAGGGCTAGGCTGACCGAATCCCTCTGCACTGGAGCACCCAGGACTGAGTTCACGAATACAGACTGAGCCCCCGCTCTTAAAATCCTCACGAACTGAGCCCCCCACAAATGCTTAACACTACCCTCCGATCAACTGCTCATCCACTCTACCACAAAAGCGAGCATTTGGGATTATTCATCCAAGTTCTGTAAGCAAATAACGGTCGTCTGGACTTTATACATAGTGTACCTCATTTTGGTATACTCTATATAAAGCCAGCTTCCTAAACCTAGGAAACTGGTTCATGGCACTCGGACCAAAAGTGGCTAGCAGTCTGAAGATGCGGCTGGCGTAAGGATTTTGGGGCACAGGCTGTAAGACATGTTTTCCCCTTGACTGGTCCCACAACTCCGTTTTAGACTTACCTTACAACATCTGGAGAGAATCTGATCATGAGCGATGGGGACGGTCTTCAAGGGTGCATTTGTTGAATCACTTACATTCATGATTGGTGCTAGGGCACCAAAAACAGAAAACATTCTTATTCATGACCTGCATATTTTCAGCAGCTGCCACATATCTTACTGTAGAACATCTTTTTTCTAAACATCGAAGACACTGAGAAAAGTAGGGAGCATAGCAGGATGCAGACCACCACGAACAAACATCAGTGCTCAGTGGTGGTGCCTATGTGTAGTTGCTTGTCCCATTTGGAGACATTGAAAAGTTGACACAGACTCCAATAGCGCAGGAGATATTACAAATTTCCTAGATCCACAGGTGAGGATTCACCAATTATAACTGCCCATCAAAAATGCAAGTACACAAATAGTAATTTCTGGGTGCAGCAATATGAACTACAGCAATGTGATAAACATCTAATGAGAGGCATGGTGCTAATAGGCAAACCTGGAGATATGCTCTACAAAGCCAAAACAACATTTTTTTTTATCTAATAAAAACATGGCCTATCATTGATCACATACCTCAACAACTGTGCTAAGGATGTCAACATAATTGCGCTCAGTTTGATACAGCTCCATTGCAACCTGCCATCTTGCGGTTCTAGTCTGTGGTATTGAAGTGGAATTCCTGGAAGATTTTTTGTAACTTGTTGGGGTTGCTGATTAACGAAACGTTATTGAAAAAGAGGACATGTTAGCTGTGGACCTTCAAACAAAACCAGTAAAAATCTGTTTCAACAAAGTACAGTTAAACTAACATCAATTGTTCAGAAAACTAAAAACAGGAGATTTTTTTGAATAATTATCTACAATTCTTACTGCTGCTATTATGTGAAGTAAAAACACTTGAAAAAGTACAAAGTTGATTGACCTGGAGAAATCTGTGGACTATCACACCCCCATACACAATGGCACCCAGTTATGTAAAAATTTCCTATAAGGAGTTCAATTAGCTTTTGAAAATGTAAACCACAGTATAACATACTGCACAAAGGAGGTGGCTAATTCTTCTGAATGATACTTACAACAGTACATTCTACACTTTGTGAATGAATACCAAGTCAATGGCACCTGAAGGATGCACACCTACAAGACTGAGCAGGGAAAAAGACCCTCCCTGCTGACCTGAAAATCAATATTCGATTATCTGGAGAAAAGTATGGTTTGAGACCTACATGGCTAGCTGGCAGATGTAAAAAAACCGGAACACCCCCTCAAAGTATGGTTCTAGTTGCAACCTTTGCACTGGTGGAATTGGGTCCAATACCCCAAGCAAGCTCCTTCGTGGCCAAGGCATATGTTTGATGTAAATGGCAATCCATTGTGAGGTCAGTTTCTTCACATTGGCAAATCCAACGAAGTTCTGTCCATCTAGCACTCCTCCGTCGCTTGAGGAGAAGCCAAAGCCCTTCATGGACCGCTCCTCCTCCTCCTCAAAGGAACGTGGCTGAGAGAAAAATGCAAGCCAGTGTGAACTACCCCACTTGGGACACTTTCAGACGAATGGATGCACCAATACTAAGTGCCAGTTTGTCAGAAGGTATTGAGTTTTTGTATAGCGCATAGCTACCCGAAGAGTTTCCCAGTGATTGGGGACAGGTTATGCAGCCTCTAAAGTGACAGGTTTTTAGCTCCTTGCGAAAAGTGGACAAGGAGGTACAGCCTCAGAGTCAGGAAAAGCATTTCACACAGAGGGGCCAGAGAAGGAACAGCCACCCATTCAGGTGCATCTGACTTTGGGCACCTTGAAAAGGGAATGGTTGCTGGAGCACAGAGAGCATGGGGGGATGGTAGGGAATGCCTACAGAGGCTCACTGTATGCTTGTAGCTCACTAGCACAACATGCAAAAGAGATTGCAATTGCATTCTTCAGAAAAAGTAGTCTTTAGGTACTCATTAAAATGTGCGATTTGAATAAAACTAGCTGAACACGCCAACACAAGAAAGGTCCCAAGGGCTGCTCAAGTCTAAAGAGAACACAATAGAAAGAATATTAAACTTACACCATAAATGGTCAACTCGCTTTTCCACAAATAAGTCAACAAACATGGACCAATGGCTTGAGTAGACAGACTGGTATAAGCCGCCAAAATGGCATACCTCACCTACTGTGTAACACTGAAACCTCACAGTTGATTCGGCTTAATCTCCATGCCTGAAGATTGTGGTAGGAGATGCAGTGCTCTGCATGGACCAGCAGATCCTCCCGAAAAGGATGCCAAAAATGAGGGCAGATGCTGAAGTTTGGCAGTGGAAGAACGGACGTCTTAGCCCTATCCAGACTCAGAGAATCAGCTGCTCTAAGTCTTCACAGAATCAGAGGGAGAAGCGAAAATATGTATAGAAGGCCGGAAACTAATTGTAGACAATTGTGCCACCATAAAGAGGAGACTCTAGGGGGAGAAGGGGAGACATTGAGGGTTTTCGGAAGCAGCAAACACATCAACTGAAGGCACACTGTTGCAAACACCCATTTCCACAGCTAGGTTTAAACATCTATGATCGGCAAGGATACTCCTGCAGTTATTTTTCCAGATGTTAAACTTCAACATCATTATGGACTGCCTAGGAGTTCACATACATTTCAGACACTGCCAAAGCAAAGAGCCTTCAAAAAGAAGCCATGGTACAGTACTGTCTTGCTAGCTGGAGTACACCTTGTTGGTCATGTAGACTACACCTGTATCAAGTTGCCCTTTCTGAAAGTCACAAAGGCATAGAGGGCCAGGCAGATGGTGCACAGATTCAAAAGATAGATATTATAGCTATGTTCCACATAAAACAAGAGGTCACATCTCCAAGACGTCAAGCTGGAGTCCCAAAATCAAGAGTCCAAAGCTATATCCACAAGTGCAGCTTGGATGGCTTCAGAAAGAAAAATCGAGGCATGCGTCCGAGAGTGGTGTCCAATGGCAGCAGAGGGGTTATAGACTGGAAAAAAGAATCAATTTTAATCAGACCAGACTGCTAAAAAAAATTGTTGCATCCTGGTCATGATTTTACTGTACGAAGAATGATTTTGTAGGTCGGCAGGCACGCCTCACTCATGATCTAAAGGGCAAGTGTATAGTGACTGGTGACACAAATAAAGATCTAAGCACTAGGTTAGCGGATGAAGACTTGCCCATACCAAAGGTACCATCTTTTTCGATTCTGTCTAGAGGAGAAGTAGAACAGTTTGGAATGCCTTTGCTCACCAAAGCAGGGCTCGAAAATCAGAAAAACTGTACTAGTCCTGCAGGTTTAGCACCTTGAAAAATCTCCTCGGCCTAACTGCAACCTACTTGACCTCAGTCTCTGAAAGCAGAGCAAATGTGACAAGATAACGATTTAAAGGCATCTTTTTTGCTCATTCACTTTGTGAGCAATAAAAATGCCTTTAAATCTTGTTATCTTGTCACATTTGATCCGTTTTCAGAGACAGAGGATAAAAGTTAGTATGTCTTCCTACTTGCCAGAAAGGGAGAGTAGGACCTAAAAATAGCTTGTCATCATTAATTCTACCTCGAAAAATGTGAGTGGATTTTTCGAGCCCTGCAAAGCTCTCAGGAGTAGCCAACTGCATCAAGAAAGCTGGATCCTCTGATGAGGATTGTGCTGTCTTGCAACAGGGAGAGTCACTGGCTGGTTCGAGCAAGGCAAAGACCAGGTTGTTAACAGGAACTCAGTCAGGGCTCTGCTAAATGGTAGTAGGGGGCTTCAAAGACAAGGGACCGTGCTGCAAAATATCAGTTAGGCGTTCCGCTTAAGTATCCAATATAGAGAGCTGTATAAGCCCTAAAACATTCTTCAGAGTAGTGCTGCAGATCCAACTGCCAATAGGAATGTCTCTGATCCCTTTAGCCAGTTGTAGGTTTTTGTGGCAGTATCCTCCCCAGCTTTTGTATGGTGTTTAATGCAATTGTGCCACCCTAAGAGACAACTCAAACTCATGTAGGGCTGCTATTGCAACTTGCATGTTTTGGTGCAAGCAATTGTGAAAACACGAGCAGACATCCCTGTGAGTCACCTAGAACTTAGGTCACCCCTACAGCAGGTCTTACAGCCCTAAGGCAGGGTGCTTGGTATTACATGTGAGGGCAAACATGCACGAGCAGATATGCCCCTGTTCGGAAGTAGCCATCTTTGGAATAGCAAACTTATTTGTGACAGAGTTATGCCCACTTCCCACAGTAAGTGGTCATATAGGGGAATAGTGATCCAAAGTATCAGTAGTCCATTGGCTACTACCCTACACTCACCAAAATTCAGTATTTAGGGGAGCCCCTGGGAAAATAACAGATTCTGTTGACCTGAAAGACGAAGTACGAGAAGAGTAGCATCCTGCAAGAACAGAAGATCCAGCAACTGACTTGGCGCCAATCCTGCCTTCGCCAATTGCACCAGAAGTCGACTGTCCTACGGCGGTAGAGTCTAAAAAGCCTGAGAGGCATGTCGGCACTTCACCCAGGAACGAAGACCTCCCGAGAAGCAGCTGACCTGCTTCCCAGCATCCTGCAGGAATTCGAATACCTCTGGAAGGACTTCGTGACCACAGAAACCAGACACCTGAAGACAACATGGCATCCGTCACGGAAAAGCCAGAATGGAAGTGGGCCAAAAAGGTGTCAGCATGGTCCCACAGGCCTCCATAGACAGTCCAGTGTGGTAACACCACTCTGACGCCAGGGAGTCCACTGCAGCCTCTGCATGCAGGCCCTCTGTACCGAGACAGTTCCTGGTCAGAAAACCGGACACCTAAAGACACCTCTGCACCAACAACCCTGGGACATGGAAAATAGGACCGAAATAGAAAGACTACTTAATGTAGATTATAAGGCATCCATATTAATGTTAATCTTATCAAATCCTTAAATTATGAAGAACACGGTTGGTTCTTCAGAACACATCACAAGCCTACTAGCATTAGAAACACCATCTGCATTACAATAAATTGGGTTTTGTACTTTACTCTGCTATACCCTCTCCAAGAGACTATCAGTTAATTGTATTTTTGGTTACACAAAAAGTGACTTTAAATTCAGATTGTTGAGTTGATAAATTATTTCAAGGTAGCTACTTCCGGGAAAAAGCCACTGAGCCATCTTTATGAATGCAAACTTTCATATTCACACCTAAACTCTAATCTTCCTGAGCTAGGAGGTAGCTGTGTTTCCACTTAACAGGAATACATTTCAAACTAGAGACCTCATACAGATTATATACAATATCATACATCTCAGAAGCACATAGTATTAACGTCAAAAAAGCTATCCAACAGTGATTACATTTTGCAGAATTAAATTTCATTTTCCTTATGCTCCTCCTTGACTGACTACTTCTACAACTTTGATAGCAGATGACCTCTCTATCTCTGCATGCATTCCTGGTTTCTAAGCTGCCTCCTGCACAATTTGAAAAATAAAGTTAGTTACTTATACGAAACTGAAGCAAGGTAAAATCATTGGGCTACGGTCACTGTTACAGCTTTAAGCACAGGGCTACTGTATGTTCCAGGAAACTTACTACATGCTAGGCATGTCAGACATCAAAATACCTGAAAGGTTTACAGCATTTGGTGTGTTGGAGAGGTCCAATAATGACCCCATGGAAATGGAGAGTTCAGCTGATGGCCGTTTAAGGGGTGGAAAGGCTTCAGTGTCTCTGTTCAGCTGCGCAATTGTATCTTTCAAACGACGTTTCTTGCGGTTGCTGTTGGGTGTACTCAACGAAAGCAATGAGACAGACTTCTTAAGCGCTGGACTTTCAGCCTGCAATAACACATGAAACTCTTTACGACAAGACACATTTCAGGTAATGAACTAAACGAACATGTGGCGCATAAATCTGTACACATTCAGTAAAATCATTGAGAAAAGGAAGTGCAGTGTGTTGGAACCGGGGCTGTCGGCCCACTTAGGGTACCAAGACACTAGCTGAAAGGCTAAATCTAGAAGGCAATTGTGACATGCTTGCATTACACACACTACAACACCCCAGAGCAAACCCACCAAAAGTGACACCACACCGTCTTAGTTATGTAGAAAATCGTGAGGCTTTATCTCTGTATCTTAAAGAAAAGGGGTTTGAAGATTCCAATATGTGATAAACTAAGCCTTAGACATTTCACGTAGATTATTCAAACAGCATTTCACGTTTCCTCACAGGTATTGAACCACAAGATTCTGAATACATTCAGTGTGTCAGATTAACAGGTAAACTATCACTTGGAAATTAATAAAAACATGGGGTAGGTTACACCAGCTGGATCAGTACATCAATTTACTAAACCGGGTGCAGATTTCCACTTGGGGAGAGATTTTAGTACATAAATTTAGATTTTAGCAAGCCTTGGAATCAATCCGAATTAGGCTGGACAATATCTGAAGACTAAATTCATGACAGTTTCCATATGTTGGGCGTGCTGTTTCCTCCACACTCCTGTGCGCATAAGTATACACCAGGACTTTACTCCAGTGGGAGGGAAATGAAGGTCTGGGTCCTACTCTTAAAGCAGAAACCAGTCACAATATCTCCAGAAGGAGGGGGTAGGAGGTGCGGGGGGGGGGGGGGGTTCTTATGGCAAACTTGGGGCACCCCTCCTTGCTTGTCCTTCTCCTTCAGTCCCTTCCTCCCGTTCTTATTTCCCCGAGGTACACGAGGACTTAAATGGTGCCTTTGGATTATCTTCACTGAGGCAGTGTCTGAGGCCGCACTGATGGAGCAGATTTAATCTGCAGTCAGGCATTGTTTTATTTTTGTGCTTCAGTCAGACTGCATTTAAATTGAATTAACATGTGTTTTTGCAATGTAGAGAAAAGTGGCCTTTTTAGCTTTGAAGATTAATAGAATATGTTTCTCTCTTCCCAGCTCATCCCTTGCAGTCTAAATTTACAATTCCTGTCTTAAAAGACTTTGACTTGTTGCATATTTTGATAAATATTTTCAGTTAATAACACCTCTTTTTCTTTGGTGCACATTGATTTTGCATGTTGTCATAAATAATAGAAAAGCTGCTTTACACTAGTAGCTTGGCTAGGTAAACATTTATAAGGGGTATTAGTATAGAGTTGGGAAACATAATGGGCTGATTTATATGAAATTAATGTTATCTTTGTGTTTGTTTTATTTTTGGGGCCTACCATTAAATGGCTGCCTGTGAAACCAGCAAGGCTATGGCTTGCTTTGAAAGAAGAGAGCATGCGCAGACTGTGGCAGCTTGACTCAAACTGCGGAAGGAGTCAAGGACATCTTGAACTGTACATTCTTGTGACTGTGCCAATGTACCAGTTAGTTAAAAGTATCCATCTGACTGCACTGTGACAGGAAGGATGGAAAACTATAGAAACATTTTTCCTAGTAAATGTTGCAAATGTTTATAAATGTATTATTCATGTATGCTTCTTTTGTTAAAACTGTTTTTTTAGAATGAGTCAGGGTAGTGAGAACTCATGCCATCATGACTGACCAATCACGTACAGGTTATCCTGATGAAACATTTTGTGTAGTCTGCCAAAATTTAGTGTATAAATAATAAGTTCTCTAGATGGGGGTTGGCTTTCTCAGCTCAGCTAGCTTCTAGGCTCATTAGGGGGGTGTGTGAGCTCTTGAGAGAAGGAACAGATTAGGCCAGACATCCTATGGGTTAGGTACGAGATCGTCACGGGTGCATGGGCGTCCGAGGAGAGTCAGGGGGAGGTTTCTTGCTTCCAAGTCATATCTTGGCACTGCAGGCCACATTCCTTTGAGGTCTGGTGAAGGGCGGGCTGTCTCCCTCTCGGCTTGCTCTTTAGACACAGACAGATGCAGAAGAACAGCAACAGATAGAAAGGCTTTTTAGATTTAGATGCTAAACTTTAGGTTATGCTTTGACTAATTAATTAGGTCTGAAAAGATTTATTTGACTTATGCATTTATTTCTCTTAATGGGAGATTTTTTGCAAACTATTTGATTTGATTAACCTTGCAGGACTATTTTTCTTAGAAACAGAGTTTTGACTGAAATTCTGCGCCACATTTTCCATCCTATATGTAATGTTTATATGCAGACTGTAATGTGTTCTGTATTAATGCTATTTTTCCTATTTTCCAAATTCTTTAACCTGATTGATATTTTACTAATGAATAAAGGGTCAAAGAAAAACTTAACTTTGGACTAGAAAATAAAACCCTTTAAATACTCAACAACTCTTTATAGGCTTAAATATAATAATTGCATTTATGACTGTTCATGATTATTAAAAGTCTCCTGAAGGTAATACATGGTGTGAAGGGCCCAACACCTTCTGAGCGGTAAATTAGAGGTAGCAGGAAGGTTTTGCATTGAGAAATTACCAGAAGAAATTACCGCTCCATCAGCACTACCCCCCCGGTTTCCCGCTCTGTCTTTGCCGATTAACCGGAAGCAGAGCGGAGCCGCACAGCGAGGAATCCTGAGGCCCCAATGCGGAGGGCCTACGGGCACCCTCACCCGTCCACAGGAACAACAGACTGAAGGGATCCGGCCTTCGGAGGGCCACAGCAGCTTCCGCTCCGGAGAGAAGCTCCGTTATGACGAGTGAGGTGTCACGCTGGCAGGAGTCCGATTACCCAGCGACTACGCCCAGCGTCTCCCACAGGGCCTTGCGATGCCTCCCTTGTCACCGGGATCTTTGTCTTATTCAGCACCTAGGCCAGCGGTGCAGGAGCGCCTCAGAAAGGCAGAAGAGCCGGGAAGGGGTGAGGGGCTCTGCTTAATATCACGCTGGAAGTTTAAAGCGACAGACGGCACAGATACCTTCCGCTCACCTTAGCACTGTCAGTAGGGTAAGGACTAAGGTGGGAAGCCCGCTTCACTTCAGAGTATGAAACGCAGGCCCCTGGATCGGTGTTGCCCTTTTAACCCACAGTGCCCCCCCCACCCCTTCAAGGTTCCCTGGGGCTGGAGAAAAGTCACTCTCACCAGCAGTTCAAATAAGTTAGTTTACTTGAAGAGTGGCCACTCTGGGATGGGATATTCAAAGTTCTTCGCTCATAAGCCAGGCCAGATCAACTGGCAGGAGGGCAGCCCTCACAACCAACCCGCAGTCCCTGGGAACAGTCAGAGTAGCCTGTAGTGTAGTTCCTAGTTTCCCACTAGGCCCTGCGCATTGGAATAACATAAACAGTAGTATCGACGTGGAACTGCGGATATTCCAGGCCTCCACTGACTATGCTAAACTTAATTGGGTGTGTTACCAACTAGCTCAGAGGTCACTGGAAACTTTCTTCTCTGCATAGGAGGTGATCAGCTTCCTTGGCACAGACAAGAAGGGATTCAGTTTTCCAACAACCGTGCAACATGACAACTTTGCTCCTCAGATCAAGAGTCAACCTCTAGGGTCGTGTGAAACAATAGACATGTATTTCACTCAGTCAGTCTAGTGCAGTTTACTTTCACGAGATGTAGAGAATAGAGAGACGGGTGTTTGTCAATAAAGGGTTAACATTTATTGAACAGTCTTTCTTCTCGTACAAGAGAAATGTATTGCCACAATTGCAAGACTTGTTATTATAAAAAGTACGTACAGTAAGATAAGGATTGCGAAATAGAACTGTAAAAGCATTGATATGGTTTCTTAGCCATACAATGGTTTAAAAGTAATAAAACATATATACAGTCATATATACATTAGGCTAAAATACTCAACTGGTTCTTCTAACTAAGCCTACCCCAGTGTGCCTGACCTAAGCCTAACACGTGGAAGGGGAGTAAGTAAGTAGCTTTAAGTTAAGTTGGTTTTGCCAAGGTTTGCTTCAAGAATTCTCGTCTAAGGGTTTAGTCAACACCATACCTCTGAATAGAATGATGGAGGATTGGTATCTCCTTCAGGGGTCACTCTCGATATCCCAGTCACCCGCAAGGGTAGACCAAAAAAACGCTGGAGCTGGATTTCTCTGCACGAGAAAGGCAGCGGCTCTCTTCAGCGCGTCGAGGAAGGAGGGGGGACAGCGTCCGCGGGCAGCTGGAATCTGCTGGATGTCTTCGCAGAGGGACGGCTGTTCAGCTCCTAAGCGTACTGCACCATCGTTCGCGCTTTAGCAGCGATAATGGTATCAGCAGCTTCACCACCACAGGGACAGCAGGCTGCAGCGACAGGGTGCTAGCTTCACCAACACAGGGTCTTGCAGGCAGCTAGTATCAGCAACAGTAGCTCATTGCTTAAGGCAACGTTGGTAATATTTATACCTGACAGGTGCTGGGTTTGACGCAAGTTTGCTGGACATAAGACGTCAATTAAAGATGTAACTAGGAAGTGATAGTTATCAGTTGCTCATTAGAGTTCCATTACTAATCAAAACACAGCAAGCGGGGATTTCCAGGTTTGCTGAGTTTTTATCTTGTTGAAGAACTCGGAGTGTTAATCTAGGAATATCAGATAGTGACTTCTGCTCTGTCATTGCACTAATTGGTCGCAAAGGAAGTGGCAGAGAGTTATGCTGGAATGTGGCTCTGTTCGTGTGAGGCCAGAGATGACATTTCTGAAAATCGCACTTGAACGGTTATGCCAATATAGGGAATAAATGGATTTATAGCCGAATAGGGGCATAAGGTCACAGTATCGATCAGGAACCTAGATAAACACATAACAAGCCCAACGCAGCTGTCTATACTCCGGCCAGCCTAGCAGTGACAAAATGGCTGCCCATTGTCCTTCCTTATATAACCTGGGCCCAGGTCACTAGAGTGGACTGGAAGGTTCTGGAACCCTCTAATGTAATCCTATGGGCCAGAGCTCTGAGGTAATTCCTATCAGGCGTCCATTTTAGGAACTCTGTATCCACCATTTTAGGAAGGCGCACCTGTACCTCAGCACTGGTTAGCAGTAGGGGGGCACCCGGAGGCCTAAGGCCACACAAAAAAGGGTTGGTGGAAAAAATAATGAGAGGCAGAAAGGGACAAAAATAAGGGGAGACCATCCAAAAAGCTGACAGGTCTAACAGTGCACATCACTTTTTTAAACAGTAAGCTTCCAGGGTATACTATAGTAAGAAGCACTCCTTTCATGCTCCTTCAGAGGCAGAAAGCTGTACTAAACTTAAATCTCAAGTAAATCCTAAAATTACTGTTGCCAGGGAGTGTCAAGGTTGCATTTAGGAATACATTTACTGGACTGGCAAAGGGTGTTGAAATCCAAGACTATCTGTTTCCTTCTTGTACAGTTACTTAAAGCTTAAACTGAGGCAGCAGATATAAAGGAGCCCAAAAAAACTTTAGGCTTGGCATTAGCCAAGTCCTATTAATGGTATTAAAATTATATATGTGATGTACTTAATAGGGATTTTCAGCTAGCTCTTCATCCATTAGTCTGTTATTGTGTAATTAATAACTACAGCATGAAGCACAGGGCAAAGGCACTAAGAATCAGTACGCCGTTTATACTAGTCTTTCCAATTTTGACTGACAACCCATCATCCTTTGTTCTAAACCTGTTCAGATTGGGCTATCTGCTGAGCCTCTGGTCCATCATTTTACACCAATAGAACGGCAGATGACTCCACTAATAACTCTACTATCAACAACAGTCTCTTTATCGGTAAGGTGAACTTTGGCACTAAATATATTGTACCAACTGGTCCCAATTCCAGGACTATAAATGGCAGTCCCCCTATTGGCAAGGAAGTTTGGTCATAGAATGCATTTTTCCAACTGGTTCGAATTATGTGCCTCACACAAAATCAGTTCAAAGCCCATGCTGAAACTTTTAAAAGTGGAGAGGACTTTATGGGCTCCTTAGCTGCCCTACCATTCTTTTTTTTAGGTCCCAACAGGCATAAAACCCTACTGATTGCACATTGGTCAAATCTCAATACTACTGGTTTTCCTCCGCCCTTCCCGCTTAACCGTAGTTGTCGCCCAGCCGTCCTCAACCATGTTATTTCATGTTATGTGGCCAATCTTAGGATCAAGTTGTTATTCCCAGATAGGCATAACGTAGCTTCAAGCCCAAATAATTCATTCAAAAGAAACATGGGCCCTTAAGGATATTAACGAACAAGTTACTTACCTTCAGTAACTATCTGGTAGAGACAGGATCTATCCGAAGGTTCCGTATCTTTGATCCAGTAAGTTTTTCAGCAGTACTTCCGCGCATCAGTAGAGGGCATAGGGGAGTTTGTAGAGACACCAGATCTGACGTCAGTCCATTAATGCCCCTTCCCGACACGCTGACGTCCGTTTCTTCGCTGACTACAGTCAGTGCAAAACAGCCCACTTGCAGAAACTGGCCAAGGCAACTGTGTGCCAATAAAGAGATCGTCAATACAGACCTATCTGCAAGTAGGAGTATTCCAATATCAAGCCAGAAGAATATCCCAATATCAAGCAGGATATTAAAAAGGTAGGAATAAATCAATTCACAGAGCAGGGAAGATCGGAAAATAATCTGCGTCTAGATCCAGTCTCTACCAGACAAGGGGTTACCAAAGGTAAGTAACTTGTTCATCTGATAGAGTCATCTAGCCACATATTCCTTACCTTTGAAGTAGATAAAAAAAACATCCCCGGAGTCCAGGGACCAGCGTCGACAGGAGACAGGAAACAGAAAAAAGTGCAGGTAGTATAAATCAGTTGGAAGAAAATCCAGCAGAACGGTAGGTATAAAAAGGTCAGTATACACCTGTACATGAACAAGAAAAAAAATCCACAGCTCTCAAAGGGAGCTGAAGAAAACACGAGAAAAAAACTCAATAAGAAAGATCAAAACAATTAAAGAAGAACTAAAACAACTAACCCTGAATGGCCTACAGGCACACACATGCTCAGTGTAGGAAATAAGAGAAACCTTAGAAGGAGAGAAAATGGCCGAGAAGGGGAACCAAGTTACTAACGAACCACCCAAGCAGAAAAGGAAAACAAAGGGTCCAGGATCCTCGCTAAAAGAGTTAAATAGCCAGCACACAGAAGAAGGAGACTAAGGTGAAGACTGAAGAATGAAGAATAAAGGGATAGAGAGGTAGAAGCCATGGCGATAGCAGACCATGAATAGTGGTGCATGTGGTTACAAGAAGGGATGAGGATGGTGCCCAAAGCGACAAGACAGACAGACATCGGTCTGCAAAGATGAAGCAGCCAAACAGACCAAGGGCGGCGGGTTAAGTGAGCTGGTCCTTGAATCGCTGGGCTCACAGGAGTCAGAGCAACTTGCACAACCCGAAATCAAACCAGCAGGAAATAGGGGAGGACGAAAACGCTGTCCCAGATCCACAAATGAAATGACATATATAAAATGTACTATATATGCACACACATATATCATATCACATTTGATATATATATATATATATAAAGTCCTGTTTATACATTTTTTTATCCAAACAAGCACTACAGGTGCCAAAGAAAGAAACGGCAAGCCCATCACATCCAGAATATCAATATCAGCCCGTTAAAGCAGTGGAAGACGTATTGATATGGGCACAAGACAACGCAGGGAGGGAACCATACCTCGAGTCCCAAAAAACTGCTAGAGAAAGAAGAGCGTGTCCGGAACACTGATTAACGCTATAAGAAAGCATAAACAATACTTCATGGAAAAAGGGAGCTGTACGAGAGAAACACCCTAATAGGGCAAACCTGCAAGGCGGAAAGCAGTGTGCACAATGTTTAGTGTACAAGGGAAAATTCCCTATAAGGGATAATAAAATACCATAAGTTCACCCGGGAACGACAAAGGCTTACAGAAGATGTTCCACGAGAAAGAGGTAGCAAGGCAATAGTGAATCCACACAAAATGCCATAATGATGACTTGCATGAAGTATGGAAAGAAGAAATACCACTATACCATAGTGATTGAAACCCACCCAGGGCCACAAAAACAAAAAAGCCCGACTCCAATCGGCCTTGATGGTGAAGAAGAAATAAAATAGCACATGCTAAGGCAGAAAAACTTCACCGGGTGCCACCTGCAGGACAAATTAAAAAAAAAAAAAAAAAAAAAAAAAAAAAAAGGAGCATGCCAATGGCTCAATAGAAATAAAATACATTTTAAAAAATCCAGAAGTCAGTCTGTGGGGAGTTAGGGAAGTAAGTCATCTGGGAAGGCAGACTTGGAGAGTAAACCAAATTAAGATGCTTCACTGAGCAGACTGTCCCGAAATCACTGTAATGCAGAGTCTGCATGGGTGCGGAATAGACAGGCGCCAAAGGCCTCCGAAAACCCAGAGGAGCACAACCAGGCATGCTGACATAGTGCCACCGAGGAGGTCATTGCCTGACCTATGGAGTCAATGGTATCCACTCCACATTGAATAATTAGTTTATCTAATTGTTGCCCATCCCGGATTAATGGACCAAGATCTTTAAGGCTCTAATCCAAAATGGAGGACATGAGATGTGCCAGTAAGTCCCACAATGTATGGGAAAAGCATCCAAGGATGCAAGTAGTATTAAGGTATCACAGTACAGAACTTCTGGAAGAGAAAACATGACTGCCACAAGCCTCTAGCTCTATAGACTATCCGGAGGGACAGTAGGAAGAGTGTTGATATTCTGGGCAGCCGAAGCGGCCTTTACCACAAAACTGAGGAGTAGGATGGTGAAAGACGGGACAGATCACCTGGACCCAGACAGTGTGCAGGAAATGGAGCAATCCAGAGGGGCCCCTTATTGGGTTTAGCCCAAGACCATAACAAAAAGTCAACTAGAGCGTCACTATTCGGGAGCACAGGCTCTACCAGTTTGGCCTCGATGGAGGACGCCAAATAAGGGATCAGTCGTCATTTCTACAAAAGGAAGGGTCATATCCAAAATAGAAACTTGTCTGAGCAAGTCACCTAGAGAGGAGCTTGCCTGTGTAGCAAGGCTAGGAGGGGGAAGGAGGTTAGAGGCTGGGGAAGATTCCAAGCCACTAGTGTCACCCAACTCAGCCAGCTGTCCTCCATAGGAGGATGGCCAGTGTCAGAGATTGGGTGGGGAAACTACATATTGGCTCAATCACCTGAATAATAGTGTTCCTTGGAAGAAAAAACAGGAGGGAGCCCATTGAGAACGGAGAAAAAGTGCTTGAGACAAGCAGCTCCACCAGCACAGCATCAGATGCCGTCTGGCATCAAAGCGGCAACGCCTCGGCGTCAGAAGGGGTGGGTGTGTTGTGTTGATCAGCACCACCAGCGTCATTGTCAGAGGTGGCCTATTTGACCCAGGCGCTGAAGGTGAAAACCCAAAAGGGCTGTGCACAGACATCGAAACGGATTTGAAATCAGAAGGCAGAACTGAGACGGAGGACAAACCCACTAGCATGGACACAAAGTTCCCTGCATCTCATTAAGGCCAGAGGGCTTCAGGGGAAGGTGAAGACCAAAAGATTATATGAAGAGATTTGTAATATTCTTGCATCTGGGTCAGGGTCGCCCCAGCTGCAGGGTAGGTTGGGAGGCGCGGGGTAGACTCGTGCATAGACTCTTCAACCGAAGATCGGTAACAGGTTTTATGTGGCAAAGTCAGGGGTGCCACAACTTCGATCACCTGCGTCGTGACTCACCTTGTGATATCAAAGAGAACAGAGTCTAGAGTTTCCCCGTGTCCGGTCCTTGGGGCGCAAAGGGGATGGAGGTAGACAGAAAGTCTTGGAAGACTGCAACATCCTTCCACTAGGAGCTTTACTCTATGTACCCTCAGCACCTGCGGGCGATGTTGGCGACAGGAGTCGCACTCCTCAGAGTCCTGGGACTCCCCCAGGCCCCACATACTTCTAGAGTGAGGGAGAACACAAAGGCTGTGAATCCATAGGTCACAGCAATAGGCGGTGCACTGAACACAAACAAGTAGTCCGTTATTTCTTTTAATCTTTTATTTCACAAAAGTTCATAAAAACAGCCAACGTGTTTCATTCCCCAAAAATAGAAGCTTTTGGGACTTCATCAGGGCTCACTTGACAGATAGTATATTTCCAATGTAGCAAAAAAAATCTAAATGGTGCAAATTTTAAGGGGCTCCAAGATCGTAATAACAAGGATATGAACCTTTTAAATGGAATAAATATCAGAATATTGCACGATAGTGCAGGTCAAGATTTTTAGGGTTACGAGTATTGGATGTAGCCACCTTTTATCAAGATGAAGAGCGTATCCGAGAAATATTGATTCAGACACAATAGTCCCTACGCAGAGGATAGTCCCCAACGAATGGAAGATCAGCCACCATGATAAGAGGCAGCGTCTACTGCCGAAATCGCTATAGGTTGATCCTATTTTGTAGTTTTTATACGGATCTAAGGAATTGTAACTTTAAACCTTAATTTATTGCACAAAAACAAGAAGGCATCCTTATGCGTCCGGATATGTTCTTTGGGGGAATCAAATACAAAAACAAGTTACTTACCTGTAACTTTGGTTCCCCAGTATTGGTAACTTTCATATATTCCCATGCTTTGTATCATTCCCGTCGTCGGAATGGGAGCCTCGGTAGTATCGCAACCATAGAAACAAAAGAGAAACATAGGCCTAGGCCTCATCTCATTTTGTATCCTATCACTCTTTGTGTTAAAGAGACCAAACTTTTGCCAGGACCAATCAGAGCAGCCTCACCCATAGAACCTTCCTGAGAGAGCTCAGAGCCTCAGATTTTCGTAGCCGTTGTGCAAACCGCCACTAACTCTGTAAAAAGACCGAGCTTTCCCAGGGGAGGAGGGTGGGCGCATGGGAATCTATGAAAGTTACCAATACTGGGGAACCAAAGTTACAGGTAAGTAACTTGTTTTCTTGCCCCAGTATTGGAACTTTCATAGATTCCCATGCTTTGTATCAGAGTAGCTAGCAGTAAATTACCAAGACACATTTTGTAAATACATGGTATCACCTAACCACATAGCAATACTTATAGCATAGCAAAAAACAAGAAACAAAATGTGCTCACCAGGAAGGAGGGACGGTAGGGAAAGCTCACCTCAATGAAAAAGATTCCACATAACTGCTTGACCAACAGCCGCATCGTCCTGCAGATTCCAGGCAGTAGTGTTTCGTGAATGTATGAGTACTGCTCCACATTGCTGCCCTACATATGTCCTTAATGGCGACTCCAGAGAAAAGAGCCACAGACGATGCCACAGACCTTGTGGAATGTGCACGGACCTTTCTGTCCAGTGGCTTGCCCGCCTCCTGATGGCAGAATTGAATCGCACTTGAGATCCAGCGGGAAATGCCACTCTTTGCCAAAGGAAACCCCTTCCGTGGTGCGCTGTAGGACATAAACAATTGGGATGATTTTCGAAAGGGTTGTGTGCGTTCTAAGTAGAATTTCAAGCATCTTTGAACGTCCAAAGAATGTAATGTGCGTTCCGCAGGCGTAGAAGGGCGCGGAAAGAAAGACTTTAAAATCAAAGGTTCATTCAAGTGGAACTCAGATGGCACCTCCGGAATAAATTTTGGATTGGTGCGAAGAATAAGCACATCCTTTTTGAATTGAAGGAATGGATGCACTATGGATAGGGCTTGAAGCTCACTAACTCTTCTCGCTGATGTTAGAGCTAAAAGGAGGGCAAGTTTCCAAGACCGGTATTTCAAGTCCGCCTTTTGCACCAGCTCAAACGGAGCTTTCATGAGTTGAGCCAGGAAAAGATTGAGCTGCCAAACTGGCGGAGGACGAACAGGAGGATACATCCGAAACAAGCCTTTCAAGAATTGTTTAACAATCCTAGAGGACCATAAGAACGGGCCTGAAGAACTGCGCCGAAACCTCGATATGGCTGCAAGATGTACCTTCATAGACGAATGCGCCAAACCAGACTTAGCCAATGATAGTATATATGGCAAAAGTTGATGCGGCAGAGATTTGCAAGGATGGAGACCTTGTTTTGGACACCACAGGCAGAACCTCTTCCATTTCGCCTTGTAAGTTTTATGAGTGCTTGGTGCCCGAGCCTGGGATAACACTTCTCTACACTCCTTGGGGAGATTCAGATGACGGAACTCTGTGTTCAGGAGCCACGCTGTCAAGTGCAGCGATTTCGGATCTGGATGGAACACCTGCCCCGGATTCCTCGATAATAGGGATGGAATTGGTCTCAAGCGAATTGGATGATCCTGGGAGAGTAGAAGGAGTTCTGTGTACCAGAATTGCCGGGGCCACGCCGGTGCAATGAGAATCATCTTGCAAGCTTCCGCCTTCATCTTCCTGAGTACTCGTGGGATGAGGGGAATTGGCGGAAAAGCATAAAAGAACGCGCCGTACCAGGCAATCGAAAGAGCGTTGCCCAGAGATCCCTGATGGTGAACTTTGCTTGCGTAGAACCGGCATTTGCCGTTCACCGGAGAGGCAAAAAGGTCAATGGTCGGTGTCCCCCAGACCGAGAACACACTCTCCAGAATGGACTGATTCAATTCCCATTTGTGATTCGCCTCTGTCTGGCGACTCAGGGCATCCGCAGTGATATTGAGAGAACCTGCCAGGTGTTCGACCTTCAAATTGATCCCGTGCAGAATCGCATATCCCAGATTCTCTGAGCCTCCTTGGACAGAGTTTGTGACTTCGTTCCTCCTTGCTTGTTGATGTAGTGCATGGCCGTCGTATTGTCCGTCCAGACCAGCACTGTTTGATTTTGAACTCTGGGAAGGAAAGCCTGCAAAGCCAACCGAATGGCCGTTAGCTCCAAAAAATGTATATGGCAGTGGCGCTGGTCTGGACTCCAGTGTCTGCTGACTTGAAGCTCTGAGCACTGCTCCCCAGCCTTCCAGAGAGGCATCTGTAGTCATAATCAGGGGGGATGGTGAAATCCTGAATGTCAGACCTTCCGCGATATGGTCTTTTACTAGCCACCACTCGCATGCTATTCTCATTTGTGGCGTCACAAACACCTTGTCGTTGAATGATCCCTCTGCCTGGCACCATTGCTTGTCTAGCTCTTCTTTCAGAGGACGCATTCGCAACCTGCAATGCAGTATTAATGGTATGCAGGATGACATCGACCCGAGCAGGGACTTGTATTGTCTGACTGAAAGGCATTTCTTGTTGAGCACCTGGAGAGCCGAGACGATCAACTTTTGTTGACGTTCTTCCGAAGGACGAGCTGTGCATTGCGTTGTGTCCAAAATGGCCCCAAGGAACCTTGTGGATCTTGAGGGCTGCAGAACTGACTTGTGTTTGTTTAGCTGGAGGCCCAGGTGATTTAACAACTGGATGCAAGTAGAAAAGGCTTGAGAAGTTTCCTTGAAAGATGGGGCTTTGACGAGCCAGTCGTCCAAGTAAGGGAAAACTTCCAGGGATTGTTTTCGTAGGAATGCTGCTACTGGTGCTAACACTTTGATGAAGACCCGTGGTGCAGACCGAAGGCCAAACGGAAGCACCTTGAATTGGAAATGGCTCTTGCCCACTGTAAAGCGTAGATATTGTCTGTGAGCTGGGTGTATTGGTATGTGGAAATACGCATCTTCTAAATCCAGAGACGCCAAAAAAATCGCCTGGGTTCAACAGAGGAAAAATATCTTGGAGAGTGACCATCCTGAAAGAGAGTTTGATTAGATAAGTGTTGAGCTCTCGCAGGTCTAGTATAGGACGCCAAGACTCTGCTGTCCTCTGAACCAGGAAGAACCTGGAATAAAAACATCTGCCCCTCTGAGAGAGAGGTACCGGTTCTATTGCCCCCTTGATGAACAATTGGTGGGCTTCGAGATAGAGCAGACTCCGATGTTTTGTGCGGGTGGTGCCGGAGCTCTTGTTGGAGGAAGATCTTGGAATTCCAACGTATGGCCACTCTGAACAATATTCAGGACCCACTGGTCCGATGTTATACACTTCCAGCTGTTCAGACAAAAGGATATCCTGCCCCCCACTGATGTTACTGGGAGGGAAAGAACAGTAGGCAGAGCCAAGAGGCCGCTATTGCCTCTTGGCATTGTCACGTCCCTGGCGGTTCGGACGCCCTCGCTGTGGCTGGCGAGAGAAAGACGCTGATTGTCCCTGCCGTTGACTTGAATATTGAGTCTTGTAAGACTGTGAGGAATCTCTCTGCTGGGAGTTTCCTCTATAAGAGAAGCCTCTGCCTTGTGCACCTCTAAATGGGACTTTACGATAGTTCAGAGATCCCAATGACTTCGCCGTGTCCGTATCTTTCTTTGTACTTTGCAGGGCATCATCAACATGCTTACCAAAAAGCATCTCCCCATCAAATGGGAGGTCCAGGATCTTATTTTGGACCTCCTGACGAAACCAGGTGGCTCTCAGCCAGCCCTGACGACGTAGTACCGCTGACCCTGCTAAGGCACAAAAAGCCGTGGAAGCAATATCCATCGCACAGTCGATTACTTCGGAGGAAGATTTTTCTCCCTCCATAAGGACTCTCCTAGCCTCTTCCTTTGCGGAGTCTGGCAGTTGTTCCACAAATGGCTCCATGTCACAACACATCTGGCGATAGTATATGCCTAGAATGGTGAGAGCATTTGCTGCTTGAACAAGCAAGCTGGCCATGGAAGAAAACCTCTTTCCCACCTTATCCAGGCGCCTACCGTCCCTGCGCCTACCGTGTCCGGAGGCGCAGTCAACGGCGTTGATGGGTTTTTGGATTTACTTTGAGCAGCCTGGGAGATCACCGAATCAGGCTTCGGCTGCCCTCTGGAGCCTTATATTTCTTTTCCTGCCTAGGAGGAACTGGGATAACAGTGGCTGGATGTTGCATGATTTTTATCCCTTCATCCCACACATGCTCAATTATGGGAATGGATTTGACTGATCTTTTGTATTGTTCTTTGAAGTCATACAGGAAACATTCAGACTCTTCCCTTATAATTGGTAGTCCAAACCTCTTTGCCGCTCTCTCCATGAGGTTATGGAATCCCCCTATATCGACTGGAGGGGAAATAGAAGTATCTCGACCAGTGGCGTCTGGATCTTCTAGTCCACAGTCACCGGGATCCAAGTCTGGGTCCTGCAATGGATCAGTCAAAGGATCCACTTGCACTTCATCATCAGAAGAGGAATCCTGCTGAATGGTATTGGCGGGCTCGGGATCCGATGTCCGGGAAAGGACCGTTGGTATGACCACTGGTGTGAGAGGTACCGCTTGCGAAGTAGGCTGCACAACCACTGGTTGTGCTTGCGGCAACACCTGAGGCGGAGGTTGCGCAGGCTGCAATAAAGGTTCCGAAGGAAACCTGGATCTATAGTCTTGCGGCATCATATGTAGATCAGAGAGTAGACAGGCCGGCATGGCCACCATGTCCTGTCCAAAAGCAGGTGGACGTCGCTCCTGAGGAACATAGCGATGAGCCTCTTGATCATATACCTGCTCATAATATTCCTCCGTGTCAGTCTCTTGCAATTGGACATGTAAATCTGAGGGGACTGTAGGCATCCCCATATTGGCCTCCATCATCCTGTTCCTCATCCAAATCGTCATCCAGAAGCAGTGTAGGTGGAAGCGTTGAAACCCGCCTAGGAGACGTCATTTCAGGTGTAATCTTCAGCTTTTGAATAGGAAATTGCAATTTCTGACCAGTCGACGACCTTGTCGACGGAGCAGTTGTCAACGGTGCGGTAGTCGTCAACGCTATCGTCGATGGAATCGACGGTACAGTGGACCTAGTCGACGGAGCCTTGGACGTCGTCGACGGTATTATCGTCGACTGTTTCGTTGACGAACTCATCGTCATCACCATAAGCGTCGTCGTCGTCGTCATCGTCGAGGCCACCTTACCGGAGTTCTTCATAGTCGCCGATGAGGAAGAAATCATCTTTGACGAACCTGGTACCTTAAACGACGATGAAGTCGTCGACGTCGAAACCGCCACCGACGACGATCCCGTCGACAGGGCCAAGGAAACAGCGGGAATTTTCACAGAAGCACTCGTCGTCGGCGTACCTGATGTTTTTGTCCTCGACGGACGCTGTTTTCTCTCAGGAACAGTCCCTGCAATGACTGTAGAGTATTTTTCACCAGTCTTTTCCTTTTTGGACGAAGGAGAAGAGATCGTAACCTCCTTTTTGTCCTTAGTGGCTGTAACCAATCCAGCAGCCTGTCCCTGCCTCTCCTTTTCACTTCCGTGAGGAGATTTAATGGGACTAGCCCTCTCAGACCTGTCAGATATTATGAGGGGCCTTGATAGGGGGCTCGGCTGAAGGAGACCTACCCCTCTTCTTGGATCTGTGAGAGGAAGCCATAGATGTCGAATCCTCTTCATCTGATGAAAGCACCTCCTTCCGAGTCTTCATTTTTTTAAGCCAGGTCAATAGCCGGCCCGCTCTGTCCGGAAGCGTTTTTGTAGAGAAGGTTCTACAAATCTTGCAGTCAGTGGCCTTGTGGTCCGGGTATAAGCAATATATACAGTTTTCATGCTTATCTTCCACAAAAAGTCGTTTTTTCCCCACAAGAGGCACAGGACCTCAATAAGGTCTTCTTCTCCTTGTCAGACATGTCTTGATTGAAGCAGAAAAGTTGTAGAAATAACTTGTAAGAATGAAAAAACTGAGCAGAGCTCAGTGGAGACTCCCTAGCACAACGTGCGGTAGAAAAATCTGAGGCTCTGAGCTCTCTCAGGAAGGTTCTATGGGGTGAGGCTGCTCTGATTGGTCCTGGCAAAAGTTTGGTCTCCTTTACACAGAGAGTGATAGGATACAAAATGAGATGAGGCCTAGGCCTATGTTTCTCTTTTGTTTCTATGGTCGTGATACTACTGAGGCTCCCATTCCGACGACGGGGAATGATACAAAGCATGGGAATCCATGAAAGTTCCAATACTGGGGCAATCAGAGTTTCCCTATCATATGGATAGCAGACCACATCAGGAGAACACATCAGCCCTATGTGCTGACATTTCTAGCCATGAGTGACCTATGGATTCACAGTCTTTGTGTTCACCTTCAGTTATTTTAATTGCAGGCTAATCAGCATGTTTCACCTCAACTTAGCAAGCCCTAGTTAGAGGTTTTAGCTGTGGGAATTTGAAGGCTTTCCTGCCCCTTTTCAGGAAGGTAGTTACCAGATCATCTGCTACACAGGTTGTAAAGCAGTTTGCACCTTATGGTGGCCTTCACTAACAACCTGGAACACCAGCTGGGTTGTGCACAACAAGCGTTGACTCAAATCAAATCTTGCGCTTAAGTCACTTCACATTGTATTAAATACTAAGCATATCATTTTATTATCTTCAAGGCAACCAATTTCTTTTAGTCGCCATAGATAGTCGTGTTGACTATATCATAGTTTTCAGTCATTGTGTGTTTATTAGGAACTACCATTGCTGATAATTACACACTGGCTTGTACAGCTATTAAAGACATTCCTAGGCTTGCATAGTCGGAAATAGCCTTTACCACAAAGTTTTCACCACGAAATGCAATTACAATGCATGTTTTACATCTCAATTACTTTTACCATGCAAGTCTTTATCACACAGGTATTTACAACACCTATTTGTATTGATGAGTAGGTGGTAAGTAGCTTATTTATTTTTGGGAAATTAAAAAAAAAAAAAAAAGGGTTTGCAGGGCTTCCCCTCCCCCCAAAAAATTCACATTTAAAAATAGTAGTAGACTTGTAAATCGACAAATGTCATTTAAAAAAAAAAAATTATATATATATATACACACATACATACATATACATATACATATATATTTTGTTCACAGTAACATTAAGATTTATTGGATAATTTTTTTAACAGCATGTAACAGTGTTACACTGACTGGATTTTTTCTGTAAGCGTGGTAAAGTATGCGCTGTAGTGGATTCTGTAGTAAAGATTTCTCATGTGAGTGAAAGTAAATGCATGGTAGTGATATGCGTTGTAAAATCAGCATTGTAAAAACGCGAGTGGTAATGTCATACAACCGTATATATCTTCTGTTGAATAGTATTGTACTGTTGCTGTCTTAAGTTGTTTTATTACTGTTCTAATTTTTATGATTGTGAATTTGTTTTATGTATTCATAGATTGCTTGCTTTGGCCTTGTTATAGGCATTTGCTTTTATGTCCTTTTGGCGGAATGAAGTTATTGTCGTATCATAATTTTGACTGACAGACAGACTTAAGAGTGCCAAAGAACCACAGAGGACGAAACAGATGCCGGATTTAATTCAAATTGCTTAACGTAGTCTGATTTGTTCCCTGAATACCAAGTCTAATAAAGGCAAGTAACAGGGCAGAAGAAAGACGGTCGCTGGGTGGGAATCACCAAAAGGAATGGGGAGTTGTTGTAATAAGTCCTGGAAAGATACTGGGTCTTTTGTGCCCGTCCCATCGCATCTCTGGTGCCTTGCCAGAAATGGATAAAAGAGGAATTGCTGTGAACAGTGAAGGACTGGGTAAACATTAGCATGCAAGCGTCTTCAAAGCCATGGGACAACTATGATTTTCCGTTCCAGAACTGCAATGAGGGCAGATCTGGCACCTTGGTGTGAATAATGGGCTTGACCAGCAGATCAGTCCCTTCAATCTTGAAGATGAGGGGGCTCCTCCAATCAGAGCTAGGACTATGCCCACTCCCACTGGAGGGTGGCATAGAGGGTCTAATTACACCAGGTGAGGTGCTCGATGGCTCTACCCGATAATCCCTTAAAACGTCCTCTGAATCCAGTATTTAGGAGGCTCCATCAGACATTTAAACTAGTTACCTGCAACCTAAGGAGGACAAAGACACCGCTGTGCAGTGAAGTCTGAAGACTAATACGGACTTGGCCCCAGCCCTACCGGCTTAAAAGACCCTCTGAGAATATGATACCTGTCCTGCAGTCAGCAAATTCCAGAAACCAGAGGAAGACTGCCTTAACTTTGACAAAGACCAGAACCATTGAATGGATAAATGAGTTAAAAAATACCTGGCATGTGAGGGCTAAAAATAATTTTAATATACCTCTGTACTGGTATTGTTAAATAGTGTGGTGGAGGTTGTGTATTTAATGTACATAACCTCCGGTGTGCGTCGAAATGTTTCGAAGCCTAAAGCTTCTTCTTTAGGACAGGTGCACAGATCCCTACCCTACTCACATGCAACAGTCTAATACCATCTCTACATAAATATTATGTGTCGAACATAGCCAAATGTGCCTACTATGGTAAATGGCCTGGAACAAGGTAATGCCTTCAATGTCAATCTGAAAAAGAACACAAAAATACACACAGGATATTAAATGGAGACCTTCCTGATGTGGAGATCGTGACCTTCAGACTCCTCAAACACCACGGAGCCGCGGAAGGGACGTTAGTAGCAGAAACTAACACTACTCATGTAAGTACGGCACAGACGTTTTTTCAACATGATCACCGCCACCTCAACCCAGTGAGCACCTCTCACAGTGCTGAGTGTTTTTAACCTTTCAGAGAGCTAGTTAGCACAAGGTCCCCTCCGTTTTCGCAGGCTCAGGATGCCACTGGCTTCATTTTAGCAAGTATGCATTCCATCTACTACCTTTTCCCACCCACTATTCTGGTTTGTAATATCCCTAGGGGATTACTACAGCGACCATTGGAATTCATGCACAAGTTACTACTTATGTAACAATATATCTGTAAGAGACATTAGTTAGTGATTGATTCCTTACCTTAGAATATCCCCAGGTGTCCGACTGGATCCGGAAAGTTTTGTTTAGCAGTACCCTGCGCGCCAGTCACTGGCGTCGCACGCGCAGAGGTGACGTCATTGAGACTACTTAGGCACCACCCATGCGCGCGGACGTCAGATTCCTTACCTTAGAATAGATATCCCAGCAATACCAACCCCGGAGGTGGGTCTGCGAACAGAAGTACACCAGGAAGTCACAGAGAACAGAATGGCCAAAGAAGCAGTCTCTCCGGACTTGACTGTCAAGGCAGTAGAGCTTGGTAAACGTGTACAACGAGGCCCACATAGCTGCCTGCCAAATGTCCTGCAAGGGAACACCGCATCCCAAGGCAGTAGTGGCTGCATTTGCCCTGGTCGAATGGGCATGCAGCGCCACAGGAGGATCCTTCTTGGCCAAGGAGTAACATGCTTTGATGAACAAAACGACCCACCGGGAAATGGTCTGTTTGTGCACAGCCCAACCTTTTTGGGCGCCCACGTAGCCAACAAAGAGCTGATCATCCACCTGGAACTGTTGTGCACGCTGCAGATAGAATGCAAGCGCACGTTTTGGGTCCAGACGGTGGAGCCTCTCCTCTTCCCTTTAAAGCTGCCGAAAGAAAGTGGGTAAAATGATGTCTGCCCGATGTGGAAGGGCGTGACAACCTTTGGCAAGAAAGGAGGACGGGTCCTTAGAACCACCTTGTCCAGATGAACCGAAAGGAGGTTTGGAAGAAAGAGCCTGGAGCTCACTCACTCTTCTGGCAGAGGGGATAGCTACCAGGAAAGCAGTCTTTAAGGTGAGAAGACGTAAAGGACAGTTGTGAAGCTGCTCAAAGGGACCGCACATCAAATAAGTCAATACAAGATTTAAGTCCCACTGAGCCATTATGAAAGGCACGGGTGGAAACGTGTGTGTAATGCCTTTGAGAAAACGGTTAACAACCGGGGAATTAAACAGAGAAGGCTGATCAGGAAGCCGTAGAAAGGCAGAGATGGCAGAAAGATAACCTTTGATAGTGCCCAGAGCAGAGCCCTGATGGGCCAAAGACAAAAGAAACAAAAGAACCTCAGAAAGAGGGGCCGAAAGGGAATCCACAGCCTTTGCTGTGCACCGTGCCACAAACTTGTTCCAACTTAAGGCGTATACCGATTTAGTGGAGGGACGCCTGGCTGCCAGAATGACATTACAGACTTCGGGAGAAAGGTCAAAAGCTGTCAACGGTCGCCGCTCAATCTCCACGCATGGAGGTGGAGGCTGGACAGGTTCTGGTGGAGGACCATCCCCTGCTGCTGCGACAGAAGATCCTCCTGAAGACAGACGGATCGGGGGGGAATCGATGCTCATACGGAGTAGCTCAGGATACCAAAATCTTCGAGCCCAGTCCAGAGCCACCAGAATGACTTGGGCCCGGTCACGCCTGATTTTCAGCCTTCTGGGCAGAAGATCAGGCGTGACCGCAACTCCACTCGCGACGAAAAGCGTCTCAGAGCGAGCTCCGCCTTGGAAATTCCAACACGCAGAACTGATGATATTGCTCGTTCTCTTCGGTGGCGAATAGTTCTAACCAAGGTTCTCCCCACTGCAGAAAGAGACCTTGTGCCACGTCAGAGTTCAGATGCCATTCATGATCCATTAAGCACCAGCGGCTGAGTTTGTCCACCCTGGCGTGCAGAGAACCTGCCAGGTGTTGAACCACCAATGCCTTGATGATCCAGCCATGTCCAGAGGCGTAGAGCCTCTAGACATAGGGTCGAGGACCCCACCCCGCTTAGTTTGTTGCAATACCACATGACGGTGGTGTCGACAGTGAACACCTGCACTACACTTCCCTGGAAAGAGGGAATTAATGCCGTCAGTGCAAGTCTGATCGCCCGCAGCTCCAAAACGTTGATATGGAGCCGGGACTCCGCCGGAGACCAGAGCCCTCTGATATCCGCCTCTCCCAAGTGGCCTCCCCACCCCAGGAGGGACGCATCCGTCACCACCATGTGCGTCGGTTCGGTAAGGGAGAGGGATCTGCCATTGACCCAATCGAGATCGGTGAACCACCACTGCAATTGTCGTGCAGTGCCCTCAGATATCTTAACATGATCGGACTTGTTGCCCGGATGTTGCGCCCATTGGAACTTCAGGTCTCACTGCAGAGCCCGCATATGCCATCTGGCATGTGTCACCAGCAGGAGGCCATCAGGCCTAGAAGCCAGAGGGTCATCTTGACCAAAGCCCGGGATAGAGGCTGAAAGATCGGAAAGATCGGAATCATAGCCTGAATATCCCAGACTCGTTGCTCGGGAGGGTAGATCTGAAACATCGAATCCAGAACCGCTCCGATTAAGGGGAGCTCCTGAGAGGGACTCCGGTGCGACTTCGGCACGTTGATGGAGAACCCCAGCAAGTGCAAGAGGTCGGCCGTGGTCTGGAGGTGGTTGACGACTGCCTGGGGCGAGCCCACCTTCAACAACGAGTTGTCGAGGTAGGAGGAAGACAGACACCCCGGACCTGCATAGATAAGCTGTAACCACCCCCCATCACCTTCGTGAACACCTGAGGTGCACTGTAAGACCAAAGGGGAGCACGGCAAACTGAAAAAGCTCCTGGTCTACTGCGAACCGCAGGTAGCGCTGCCAGGTCGGGGATGTGAAAATAAGCGTCCTGCAAGTCAACGCCACCATCCAGTCTCCAGGGTCGATGGCAGTCAGGACCTGAGCCCGCGTTAGCATTTTGAACTTCTCCTTCCGGAGGAAGCGATTGACGTCCCGGAGGTCCAAGATGGGGTGCAGGCTCACCTTGTCCTTCTTGGGGACCAGAAAGTAGTGGGAATAAGTACCACTCCCTACTTCCTATACAGGAACGCACTCGATTGGCCAGGAGGGACGCAACTTCCTGTTGGAGAAGAACCAAATGATCCCCCGACATGCGGTGGCACCGAGCTGGCATGGCTGGAGGGGAAGACTGAAAAGAAAGGGAGTAACCTTTGCATATTATGTGCAGCACCCACTTGTCTGATGTAATCTTGCGCCAGTGTGGGAGGTGGTGGTGGATCCTGCCACCCACGGCGTGGGGTGCTCCCCGAAGCTCTGATTAGAAAGGTTTGGAGGTGGAAGCAGCGGGGGTGGAGGTGGAATTACCCGCACGCTGGTTCACCGCCCCGCCCCTGCGGAAGCTGCGACCACGGCCGCGCTGAGGTTGGTTCGGCACAAGCTTGTTAAATGAGCGTGCCTGGGTGCCTCTACCTTGGACGCGAAAGGAACGAAAACCAGGAGTGTCAGTCTTAGCGGAAAGACCCAAGGACTTGGCCGTAGCCCACGAGTCCTTAAAGCGCTCCAGTGCACTGTCAGCCTTGTGCCCTAACAGGCGGGTGCCATCAAAAGGCATGTCCATTAGCGAGCTCTGGACATCGGCAAGAACCCAGTCGAACGCAACCAGGTGTGGCACTGCAACGCCACAGCCGTAGAACTCGCCCTGCCCAATGAGTCAGCTGTGTCCAGCCCTCACTGAATGGCGAACTTAGCCGCATCCTTACCCTGTGCAATCGCCTGAGAAAGGACAGCCTGGACATCCTCAGGACACTGCGGCAACACCTGAGCAACGGTATCCCACACCGCGTTGGAGTAGTGGCCCAACAAGCAGGTGGTGGTCACAGACCACAGCTCCAAGCTGGCCGAAGAGAACAACTGCGTACCAAACTTTTCCAGTTTTTTTTAGAGACCTTATCCGTGTGAAAGGCACTCTGAGACGTCAAGGCCTGAATGACCAGGCTCTCAGGCGTAGGGTGAGTGGTCAAGAAGGCGGGGTCACCGGGCACCGGTCGGTGGCGTCTGGCGACGTTTTTATCCACAGGGTCCCCCGTGGCTGGCCTCGACCAAGTGCCCAAGAGGACCTCTGTAAGGGTGTCAATGAAGGGAAGCAACGGCTCGGCTAAGTAGATGCCATCTGGAGCACCTCAGTGAGGAGGTTGGTCTTGAGGACCACTGTGGGGAGGTTGAGGGCCTCAGCAGCCCGACAGAGTACCATTGTGTAGGAGGCACCCTCCTCCATCGTAGGAGGGGGAGGGGCGAACCCCGGGTCAGAGGAGACAGTTCGCATGCATCCTCCAGGTCGTCCACCCAATCTTGTTCGGAGTCACATTGCCGGGCAAAAGGGTCCTAGGACCCTTCCAATCCTTCATCCGCCTCTGGCGTAGAGGGGGGCGGTCGCGGCGGAAGAGCCGGAGAAGGGACCAACGGCACCGGTGCCACCTCCCAATGCGGATCCCAGGTCGGAACAAAATGGTCCTGGAACCGGGGCATGGGTGGGATAGACGGCACCAGTGTGGCGCCAAGGGCGGCACCGGATCCAGCAACGCTTCACCTTGTGGCACCGGAGCCAGCAGCGTAGGATCTTTTGGCGCCGGGGCCGGAGCCTCTGGCGGAGCCGCTGGGCCAACAGGATCTAAACATGGGGCCCGAAGGTGCGCCGGCGGGAGCCTGAGGCTTGAAAATGGCAGCAAGAAACTATTGAACCTGTTCAGGAGTCGACGACGGACCCGGGTATGGCGGGTAGGCCGCGGGACTCCCAGGCTCCAGAGAAGCCGCAGGGTGGAGCCCCTATCTGCCTCCGAGGAGCGACGGGGAGACGCTCCTCGGAGAAAAAAGGGAAGGGAGTGGAGACAAGTGTCTCAAAAGAGTAGTCAAAAAGTGACTAAGGTACATGGATCTGCGCTTGCTGGCGTAGACAAAGAAAGAACTGACATCAGCGCGCAAGGGTGGCGCCCAAGTAGTCTCCATGACGTCACCTCGGCATGTGAGACGCCAGTGACTGGCGTGGAGCCGCAGAACGCCACCTACTGGGGCGCAGGGGTACTGCTAAGCAAAACTTTCCAGATCCAGTCAAACGTCTGGGGATATTCTAAGGCAGGGGTCTTCAAACCAGTCCTGGAGGGCCGGATCCATGCCAGATTTTTAAAATAACTATATGTATCTCAATGGGGATATCCCAAAAATCTGGCATGGATCCTGCCCTCCAGGACCGGTTTGGAGACCCCTGTTCTAAGGTAAGGAATCCATCACTAACGTGTCTTTCAGATATAGAGTGTGTATTTTATGTTAAGTGTTGGTTGTCCGGTATTTGTCCCTTTTTTTCAGGGCGCTTCACTGATAGTTAAACTATCACGTCTAGACACAGTAAATTCACCTGTACAGGTCACGATCTCCACATCAGGAGTGTCTCCATTTAATATCCTGTGTGTACTTTTGTGTTCTTTTTCAGATTGACATTGAAGGCATTACCTTGTTCCAGGCCATTTACCATAGTAGGCACATTTGGCTATGTTCAACACATAATATTTATGTAGAGACGGTATTAGACTGTCGCATGCGAGTAGGGTAGGGATCTGTGCACCCGTCCTGAAGCAGCATTAGGCTTTGAAACATGTCGACGCACACAGGAGGTTATGTACATTAAGTACACAAAAACCTCCACCACACTATTTTAACAATACCAGCACGGAGGTATATTAAAATTCTTTTTAGCCCTCACATGCCAGGTATTTTTTAACACTCACTTATCCATTCACTCACTACCCTCGCACACCACACATGGTGATTACATCAGTGCTCCCGTGTATCCGCTGGTTAGTAGCACGCCGTGTTCTGTAGAGGGACACAAACAACTCTATGATGAAGCATGACACCAAGGGCCCTTTTGGTGTGTGAGGGGTATTTAAAGAACACCGCGGGCTTCCCGCCATTATAGGAAACACTTCCAACTCCGATTCTATTTGTTCATTAACTATAGCTATGGAGACTGCATCCGCCCCAAGAGTCCATGTGGACACGTTCCCTCTCCCTCCTTTGATCTGTATGGTACACAGGGATGTGTGCCATGTAGACTTCACTTGTAGCTGCACCACAACACCCAGACTGCACTGGCAGTGGGGCATGTTTTTAGTGAGAGGTCCCGGAGGGTGACATAATACATGCTGCAGCCCTCAGGCCTTTCCCTGGCTACCATGCCCTTGGTACCATAGGCACCCCTTACAAGGAACTTACAGGTAACCCAGAGTGGTTCCAATTGTGGAAACAATGGCACAGGTTTAGGGAAAGAACACAGGCCCTTGGTACCCGATTGGCAGGGACCCGGGGCCTACTCAAAGTGGATCAGAAATCTGGCCCAAAAAAAAAAAAAGGGTGACTGCAACAGAAACCCATTTTCCTACAATATTTTATTAAATATCAGTTGATCTGATGTGAATAAAGTAGACATGATTTCAGAGGAAGGAAAAGACCCGAGTGACTACCTTTATTGTTGGTGCTGATGGGAACTAAAGGCAGCGAAATGGAGTCATGCTGAATTTATTAAATTGGTCTTTGCAGTAGTAGAATGAAAAATATACGTGCACGGGGTATACGCCATGTTTCCAGAAAACACATTCCAGATTTATTGTGCTTAAGCACTGTGGTTTACTAAGCCCAATTCTAGCATTATGAGTGGAGCCCTCACTTAAAGTCTAAAACCTTAGTACCACTATACAAGTAGACTTGCAAAGAAACCTAAAACAAATAGTTTACCTATCAGTGTAGTTTTGCAGCTTGATGAATTTTCTAGATTCAGATGATGTGCACTATACCGCCATTTAGTGGTTGGGTCCAGAAATGTAGTATTTCTTTCCTTTTTAGGTCTCTCCTACGCAGCGCGCATGCGCTGCATAGGACACCATCTGTCGTTTTGCTTTTTCGAAGCAGACACTCGCGCTTGTAGCGGCATCCAAACTGCAGGAGCGAGCAGAAGCGCACCATGAGTATGTGCTTCAAAAAAAGAATAACGATTCAGAAAAGGGGGTGGTGATGAACAGAGTGTCTGAATTAAGCAGACCACTCTTACCCAGTCCAAAGATCAGGGCTTGATCCATCACCGTTGTTTAGCTCACTGCACCATCCCAGCTCAGAACCTGGCTATATGCAAATCAGTCTGTCCCTGGCCCAGTGCATCATGGGAACAGGGCAGACTAAACTACCAAGCCAATTCTTCACCAGAAAGGATACCAGCTTCCAGGGACCGGTTTTTGGCATTTCAGCCGTCGTCGGCCCGGCTTGCTTGAATCCTGATGGTGCAGTGAGCAAGTTTGGTTTGGGGACAGGGACAGACTAATTTGCATGTAGCCAGGTTCTGAGCTGGGATGGTGCAGTGAGCTAAAAAACGGTGATGGATCAAGCCCTGATCTGTTGACTGGGTAGGAGTATTCTGCTTAATTCAGAAACTCTGTCCATCACCACCCCCTTTTCTGAATCGTTTTTGTCCACCATAAGCGTGGAAGGGTATACTCAGATGTGAGTCCCTTGCTCATTGCACCATCAGGATTCAAGCAAGCCGGGCCGATGACGGCTGTAATGCCAGAAACCGGTCCCCGGAAGCTTGTTTCCTTCCCAGTGAAAGAATTGGCTTGGTAGTTTGGTTTGCCCTGTTCCTATGATGCACTGGGACAGGGACAGACTAATTTGCATGTAGCCAGGTTCTGAGCTGGGATGGTGCAGTGAGCTAAAAAACGGTGTTGGATCAAGCCCTGATCTGTTGACTGGGTAGGAGTATTCTGCCTAATTCAGAAACTCTGTCCATCACCACCCCCTTTTCGGAATCGTCAAAAAAAGAATAGACTGCACGCTCTACTCCCGGGATCACTTCTCCCTCCCATCGTCATTTGACTCTTCCTTTCTCTCCGCCCCTTTTCCTGCACCACTTCTTTGGTAACCCCACCCCAACTATTTAATTCCATTGACAAACATCTCTCAAATTTCCCTGGCCCGTTTGAGCAGCACAGCAAGGCCGGTTTTTGATTTGCATTTTTTTTTATATGTAGCTTGAATAGGATCCAGAGGTATTGGAGCACTTTACAGGAGCATCAGTTGCATGACAAATTAAAAAGAAATTTATAGGCACGGGGAGATTAAATGATGTGCCCAGAATCCTCGAACATGGTTCCACAGATCAAAAGTAGGCAGCTCTGGTCCCAACGCCACATCCTCTCCTGAGAGATCTGCATTCTGGGGCAGGTAGTCCTGTTATTCCATTGTAAAAGCAGGACAACTCCCAGAATATAAAGTACCACAAGGCTTTGGTGGAGTACACGCGCATTGACATGGGAAACGTGACCACTCCGAGAGATCTCTTTAAACACAGCCATCAATTTTGCATTGTTCGCCTCTTTGAAAAAAGTGTTTTTGATCAAATGCTCAGCTTTTCATTAAAACACTCAAATTTTACAAAGACATGAGGAACGATCGAGACATTTGCTCAGCATCACACCACTTGACAGGATTCGGCAAATCCCCTTGCTACTAGTAATCCTAATCCTAAAGCCAGCATTTTCTTTCAGCAGCTTCTTTTTTCTGAATATCTGGCTTGTTTTCTGCCTGGCTTCCTTTGGCACGCAGAGCTTTGGACACAGATGAAAAATACTTCAAAGACCTAAACAAACACATCCTGCCCAGACTGCTGAACTAGAGGCCCAGTGGGGTAAAGCCGCTTGGGGGACAGTCCGTAATACTCTGTAAATGGACTTCTGTTGAAGTCATTTCCCTATACCTTATAAGAGAAAGGAGCCTTGGCAGACCACCGATAAGTAGAAAATAGATGTCAGGAACAGACATGGGCTATGCTGGACACCCTAAGAGAGTCCAAGCTTCTTAGCCAACTGTTGCATTCTGGTACTTGTAGTTTCAATTTTAACATGGGCTCAAAATTCTCACCTTGCAAAGTCACCTAAAGAAGCTGTTGCCAGAGACCAGACTGCACCGAAGCCTGTTGTGTGGCTTGAGTCATTGCTAGGCCACTTTCTCTTTTTAGACTACAACTCCCAGAGTGCATTCGCCCAGGACTGGAAATACTGCCTATCCAGGCTCTCGTGAGGTGGCCACGAAGGCTAAGGTAGACCTTTTCATGACAGCCTTCCATGCCAAGGAGAACAGCCAGAAAATTCTGGACAGGGAATCACCCCTAGCACCGGATTCTACACTAACCTGATTCCAGCCAATTTAACTCCTGTGACTGAACGCAGAGGACGACAATATTTAGCTGCCTCTTATCAGAACGCCATTTAGTTAAAACAGATTATGCCATGTTTAAAAAAAATAATGTAACTCCTCTTCGTACTGCTGCTGTCAATGAAGTCATTTTGTGCTCCTCTGTGGATGAACATATTAGTCCTACTTCTAGATTTGTGGTAAATCCCCATTTTTGTATTCATGCTCTGGTCAGTTAGTCTTGTGTCCCAGAGAATGCACCTTTACACAGTGTCATGGAGCTTCAACTGTGGCTGATCTCCTTCAGGTTCATGAGGAACAACCTTTGGTTCAACATCAGCTCAGGGAATAATCTTACAGAGAGTCCGGGCAATTGGCTGTAATAAGCTACCCATGTTCAAATAAATTATCCGGAGCTACTAATATTAGAGTGATAGTAGTGACTACATTAGACAGGATGTTAGTGCCACCCTATGTAAGAACACAAGCAGAAGACACCTCAGTGAATCAAGCAGGGTTGCCAGAAGAAATGTAAACAAGCATTGGAATAGCAAATAGGTCTTGCCATTGGGACCTTAGAAGTGTTTAGTTATCCAGCACAATATCCTTGGTGCAACATCAAGAGTTGCATGGCTAAACACATAATGACCCAAAGGCGAGATTATTGGCTATGCAATGCTCGTTTTGTTGTTGGTGGTGGTGGTTATTGACATAAGACCATTTGGTGCCCTCCTGTGACGTCGGCTGGCTTCCTCCGGAAGCTTCCACCTTCTCTCGCCATCTTCGGATTCTTTTTTTTTTCTTCTCCTATTCTCATCCTTCCTGGCGGCGGAGGGTGGGTTTGTTAGTGAATCCAGAAATTTCTTCAAGCTGCAAAAGTACACGACAGGTAGGAACCTATTAGTTTAGCAGCATGAATCTTTCCTGGATTTACATGGTGTGCATAGACTTTGTAGCGGTTTGCTACTCTTGTGGTGGCTGGGTGGAAGATGAGCTTTGGTTTGTGAATAGATGTTGCAAGATGTTTTGTCCTACTTGTGCTTCTTTATTCATCTGAATGTCCACACAGTAATGTTTTATGAATGTGTGCAACGAAGACCATGTTGCAGCCATGCAGATGTCTTGAATTGGAGTATTAACCCCTTCCAGGCTCATGACGAGCTGGGCTCGTCATGGTGTAGCCTCCTCAAACACTGATGACGAGCCCAGCTCGTCATGAACAATGGGTTTTTAAAAATATCAGCATGGGTGCAGAATTCCACTAGCACGCATGTGGTTAACTAGAAAAGCAATAGTTGCTCCTTTCTTGTTGTGTGTACCCCCAGGGCACCTTGTAAGGCCTATCCTGCTTGCCTGTGACATAACTGTATGGCTTGTGCTACCCATCTTGCACTGGTGTTTTTGGTTACTGGTCTTCCCAGAAAACTGTTTGCAAAGGATACAAAGAACTGTTTTGTTTCCCTCTATTCCTTGGTTCTTTCAATGTAGTACAATACTGCCCTTCTTGCGTCAAGTGTGTGCAAAGTTCTTTCTGCTTTGGTCTTTGGGTTTTGACAGAAACTTGGTATTTGTATACTCTGATCTATGTGGAATCTTGACACCACTTTTGGTATGAAATGAGGATCTGTCCTCCTGTTACTAGCCATTTGGAAGAAAGGTTCCTGTAATGTTAGAGCCTGTAGTTCATTAACTCTATGTAAAGGTTGTTATTGCCACTAAAAGGGCAGTTTTTAGTGTAAGTAATTGTGGCATTGCTTTGTGCAGTGGTTCGAATGGTGCTTTCATCAGTTGTGCTAGAACTATGTTCGGGTTCCATGTGGGTGCTGGCACCATCTTTGGAGGTGCAATTCTTTTTGCTTCTTCTAGAAACATTTTGACATGTGAAGTGAATAAACTTTTCCCTATTTCCCCTCTGGTATACGCTCCAATTGCTGCTAGGTGCACTTTTCAACGATGCATTGCATAATTTACTTTCTAGTAAGTGTCAAGTACATTAGCACTGTACTCTCCTTTGTAATCTTTTTTGAAAGATGTTTAAGGCACCATTTTTTATATCACTTCCACTTCGCTATATAAAAATTCCTTGTTGTTGGATTTCTAGCTTCTCTTAGAACAGCCGTTGTACTTTCTGGTAGTTTGAGATGTGCAAATTCTAAGTCCTCAGGAGCCATGCCGCTAGGCTTAAGCTCTCTGGTTCTGGGTGAAGTACTTTTCCATTTTGCATTGTTAGCAAATCTTTCTTTTTTGGCAGTTTGTGCACGGTTCCTTGCGACATCCCAATTATTTCTGAGAACCAAGTTGGACTGGCCCACTGTGGTGCGATGAGAATCATCATCATTTGGCTGATCCTGCATTAGCCGATTTCCTTGATCAGTAATGGTATTTGGGGGGGGGACGGACATTAACAAATATCCCTGATCAGTCTATCCATAGCGCAATCCCTAGGGACTGAATAAGGTCGCCTGGATGCAAATGTTTAGCATTTTGCATTGTGGGGTGTTGCAAATAAGTATTTGTGGTGTCCCCCATTTCCTGAAAATGCTTTGGCGTTCTGCTGGATTTATTTCCCACTTGTGGGATGAGGTCTGTCTGCTTCTACATGGTCCTTTCCTGGTAGGTATATTGATACAATGTCTATTCCTCTTGGAATTGCCCATCTCCAAATATCTTGAGCTAACGTGGAGTGCGACTGAGAGTTACTCCTTGCTTGTTTAGGTAAAACATTGTGGTTGGGTTGTCCATTTGTATCAACACCTTTTCCCATGTAGGCCTTTCTGAAAGGCTTTTAAAGGTTAAGAAGACTGTATGCAACTCCAACATATTGATATGTTTCACTGCATTCTGCTGTGTCCAAAATCCCCTCACGTTGAGGTTGTTCATGTGTGCTCTCCATCCCATTAGGGATGCATTTGTTATGGTCACTGTAGGAGTTGGTGGTGTCAATCAATCAAGCACTTGTTAAGCGCAACTACTCACCCTTAAGGGTCTTAAGGCGCTGGGGGAGGGGTGGATGCAGGCTCCGGTCCGGGTGCGTGGGACCACAACGTAGGAGAGCTGGGCTGATCGTAGGGTCCTTTGGGGTGTGTGGAAATGGAGTCTGCTGTTAAGGTATGCTGGTCCGGTGTCGTGGAGGGCCTGGTGTGCGTGGGTGAGCATCTTGAAGGTGACTCTTGCCTCGATGGGGAGCCAATGGAGTGTGCGCAGGTGCTGAGAGATGTGGCAGTGTTGGCAGGTTGAGGATTAGTCTTGCTGCTGCGTTTTGGATGTTCTGTAGCTTACAGGTGAGGTTTTTGTTCATTCCGGCGTAGAATGTTTTTGCCGTAGTAGAGTCTGCTAGTGAAGAGGGCATGAGTGTCAGTCTTTGTGTTAGAGGGGGATCCATTTGAAGGTCTTACGTAGGAGGCAGAGGATGTGGAAGAATGAGGAGGAGATTGCGTTAATCTGGCAGTCAATTTTGAGCTCGAAGCCCAGGATGATTCCCAGGTTGAGTGCATGGTCAGTGGGGGCGGGCGGGTTTCTGAGGGCAGGGGGCCACCAGGTGTAGTTCCAGGCTTCAGGGTTTGGGCCCATGATGAGTACGTCTGTCTTGTTGGTGTTAAGTTGTAGGCAGCTGTTTTCCATCCATATGGCGAAGACTTCCATGCTGTCCAGTAAAGTGTGGATGTCGTCTGTTGCGGGGAGGAGGGCAGTTTCCGTACTGTGGTTTTTCCTGAAGCCGGATTGGGAGGAGTCGAGGATGTGGTTATCTTCAATGAATGAGGAGAGTTGGCTGTTGATTGCTTTCTCTGACTTTCGCAGGGAACAGGAGCAGGGAGATGGGTCTGTAGATTGAGGTCGTTGGGGTCTGCTGAGGGTTTCTTAAGGAGGGGGCTGAACTCTGCGTGTTTCCAGTCATCGGGGAAGGAGGCGGGTGCCAGGGAGCGGTTGATGGTGTTGGCGGCTCTGTTGAAGATGCGGTGGGGCAGGGGTCTGAGGGCCCCCCACCCCGAGTGGATTGACTTCATAGTCTTCAGTGTCTTAGGTGGTGAGGGCTGTTCAGCTGTCAGTTTTTTTGAGGGAGGGATGTCAGTCCGCTCACTGGCAAGTTGGGCGAACTCCTTGATGATGTTGAAGAGCTCTTTGCTGTTGTGTGCGTGTGTGGAGATTCTATGTTCAATTGCTTTTTTCCTCGTTTCTCTGAGGAGTTGGTGGTGTGAAAAGTCTGCCCTGGGATAGGTTTGTTTTGTTCCACCATGCCATCTCTTGATGAACTTTGTGTGACAACTACTTGATCGTCCCAACTACCTGTTGCCTGTGACCATCGTGTCTGGAGCCATTCTTGAAAGTGTCTGATGTGCAGCAGAATGTTGGGAATTAAATGAATGCAGTAGGCCAACATTCCCAGTAATTTCCCCATTGTTTTCAATGTCAGATGTTGTCCCTTCTGGTATAGATGAGTCTCCTTTAATAAGGCTCATCTCTTTTCGCTTGGGAATGCTCTCCCTAGCACTGTGTTTATTTCTCCTCCCAAGAACACCTACATGAGTTTGGGATCTGGTGAGGATTTCTCCCAATGTATTGAGAAACACAGTTGGACTAGTGTCTCTTACCTGTTGTATATGCTGTTTGCAGAGACTGTACGAGTTTGCTCTTGCTAACCAATCTTCCAAGTAGGGGTGAACTTAAATCCCCTGCCTCCAGATTTGTGCTGCTACTGCTGCTAGGCACTTTGTGAACACTCTTTGTGCAGATTTTAGACCAAAAGCCAGTACTTTGAATTAGTAGTGTCTTTTGTGGACCACAAATCTTAACAGCCTCTTGTGTTTTTTGTTCATAGGGATGTCGTAAGTATGCATCATTTAGGTCTATGGTGGCCATGTAATCTACTTGCAATTGAGGTATCACGTCTTGCAGTGTAGTCATTTTGAATCTTTGTGTCTTTATAAATTTGTTCAAAAACCGGACGTCTAATATTGGATGTAATGTTTAGTCTACTTTTGGAATTAGGAAGTATGTAGAATATACTCTGTTCTCTTCTTTGTGTGGTACGTGCTCCATTGCATCTTCTCCCTGAACATCCTGCACCTCTGACTAGCTGAGATAATTCTGCTTTTGAAAGTATCTTTTGTTTTGGTCTCCTGTTTGGAGGTGGTTTAATTAGTTCTATGCAGTAGCCCTACTGTATTATGTTTAAAATAAATTTGTCTTATGTTATTTCCTTCCAACTTTGTAGGTATTTTGTTAGCTGCCTCCTACTGGTGTGGTATGCTGGAGGAACTGTAAACTTACAGGTTTGTTTTTGTATAGGTTGTTTTTCTGTGTGTACACTCACTGGTGTTCTTAGTGAGTGGACCTTCTTTTGAATGCAGTCACTTAGTAGTGGTCTATTATCCACCTCTTTGTGGCTGTCATCTGCCGCGGGGACGCCCTTGAAAGGATTGTGTTCTTAGTTGATCTTGCCAGTTCTGCTGCTGTCCCTGGCTCTTGGTATGCTTGCTGGTAGGTTTGATGAGAGGAAACTGTTGGTGAGTACCTCGAACTGCTGGTCTCCTTGAGGGTGTGCCTCTAAGCATGCCTCTGAATTGTAGACAGCCCATGGACCTGGCGGTCTCATCCTTTTTTAATTGATTGAGTTTGTCATCAACCACAATTCCAAACAGTTGTTACCCATTGAACGGCAAGTTAATGATATTACTCTGCACTTCTGGCTTGCAGCCAGATATTGCAAAAAACACAGTTGATGGACAGAATGTAGAACAATGTCATACATTCACCCCAGTACAAAGATCTGGGCCTAAATCCATCGGTTTTTTTGCACTCCACACCACCCTGGCTATATGCAAATCATCTCTGACCCTGTGCCTCATGGGAACAGTCCAGTCCGAACTACCAAGCCATGTCTTTCCCAGACCGGAATCAAGCATCCAAGGACCGGTTTCTGGCTATCAGCCTTCATCAGCCTGGATAGCAACTGTGGTTTTTGCATTTGCCACCCCGAGTGGGATGGGTATGCTCAGACGTGAGTCCCATGCTCTCCACACCACTGGATTCAAGCAAGCTGGGCTGAAGACTGCTGGAATGCCAGAAACCGGTCCTCGGAAGCTTGTTTCCGGTCCAGGGAAGGCATGGCTTGGCAGTTCGGGCTGGACTGTTCCCATGAGGCACAGTATCAGACTGATTTGCATATTGCCATGTCTGAACTGGGGTGGTATGGAGTGCAAAAAAACGATGGATTTAGGCCCAGATCTCTGTATTGGGGTGAATGTATGGCATTGTTCTGCATTCTGTCCATCAACTGTGGTTTTTGCATTTGCAGCCAGATATTCTCAACCATGCATGCCTCCTTTCTGTGATACCAATCATCATTGGTCTGCTTGATGTTTCTGCAGCATGGAGGGCGGACTTCAAAGTGTTAGCGATGTTTATACCCTCTTCCACCAAGTGGCTAGCTCTTCTTTGGAATTGTTCAGGTAGGTTCTTTAACAGTTCTCCTATCTCCTCCCAGAATTGATAAGTATGTCTGTTTAGCAATGCATTGGAATTAGCAATACGCCATTGATTTGCTGCACTTCTTTCTACTTTCCTCTCTACAAGGGCCATTCTCTTGCTTTCTTTGTCTGGAGGTGGACCCACTGTTGCTGGTGCATTTGCTCTTTTCCTAGCTGTAAAAGTAATAGAGAAAGCTGGTACAGACCCTACCCTCTGATGTATATAGGGTCCTTAGAGGAGTGTTTATATTTCTTTTCTGCTCTTGGTGTGATAGCCTTGCATGTTGCAGGCTCTTTGAATGCCTCTTTTCCCTGATTCAATACACTTGGCAGCATTGGAAGGAATGGATTTCTTGATTGTGTTGGCATCAAAGTCCTCTAGCTGCATCACATCGGTTTCTGCTCATTTCTAAATCACCTGATTTTACATGCCAAGGTCATCTGGGGGCGATGGCTTCGAAGGATAGGTTTCTACAGCGTCCTCAGGCGATTTGGCGTCGAGATTTTGCCATTTTAGGTCTGGAGTCTCAGAGACTGCAGATCCTGCATCTATTTGTTAATCTTGTTAAACGCCATCTCTGAAGATCTCTTCTTCCGCGAGCGTGTCAGGTGTTGTCAGAGCCATTACTTCCTCGGCGACCTTTTAAACTTCGGGTGTTTTCAGTGGTATCTTGAATAGTTTTCAAGCTGTAGTCAAAATCTTTTACGTTGTAAAATAGTTGCCATTTCTGCTTCGAGTCTCTTCCTTTTCTTCTCCATCTCGACCACGTGTGTTTCGTCGTCGAGATGGTTGGCTTTTTGTTTTGTGCTGGTTGACGCTGAACCGGTCATCGGAGCTTTTTTGGATCGCTCCTTTTTCAACACAGAGGCGTCCTTTTCTGACTGTCTTTCAACGTCTTTGGCTTTGAGGGTCTTTGTCGTTATGGCATCCTTATCCAAGGATCCCACGGTGTTTTTTTGTTTGGATGCAACTGCAGTCGTCGAGTGATTCGACGCAGAGGCTCCCTTTGTAATTCCACATTCTGTTTTTCGAGAATCATCTAGTTTTTGAGGTAGACGAGTTTCACCTCCTACGAAGTCTTCTCAAACTCCACGACTAACATTGCTTTCCTAGTCGCCTTCTGGCCCTTCGATAACGTGGTCCTCCACCTCACTGGAGAGGCCCAGGTCTTGCAGTGATGGCGGCGGTCCTTGGCCTTGCTTGTTGTAGTTGGCAATTTATTGTCTCTCTCACCCTCTACGTCTTCGGGGTGAAGTCGAAGCACGTGTTACAGTCCTCGCTTTGGTGATCTAACAGTAGGCAAAAGTGGCAGACCAGATACTGATCTTTCTGAGCATATTTGTCGTGATAATCCTTGCAAAACGAATGGTGTCTTGTCCATTACTGCAAACAGCGAGCCCCCAGCATGCGCATTCGCTGATCGGCGAAGTTTCAGTTTGTCACCTTTCGTCAAACTCCGGTCGTTCGTATTGAAATCTTGAAAGTCTAAACGTTCTACTGCAGTTCTTCTGAAGTTCTTTTCCTTATTTTCATTAATTCTGCTCTCCAATCTTTAGGAGCTCCTTCCGTATCGATCCAGACCCAACGGAGGGAAAAAAATAACCTGAAAATGGCAACCAAAGGTGGGCGCTTCCAGAGGAGCCCATCAATGTCATAGGACACCAAATGGTGGTATGTGGACACCCACCAAAAAATAAAAAAACTGAAAGAAATACAATTCCGGACCCAAACACTAGACGGCGGAATAATGCACAGCATGTGAATCCAGAAAAGATTCACGCTGCAAAGAAATGTAATTTCCAATGTTCTTAGATTCAATTTGAGCTTTAAAGGAACTTCCCAAGACTACATCAAACGGATCATTAGACCTTTTGTTGCTGGAATGCATATTTATCAGTTGCTTTTTAGAAACCATTCAAACAAAGGCTCTTCGCTTGCTATGCCATTATAGTGGTCAGCTGATCAGAGTGTTGCTGTGCTGCATGGCATCCGAAAATGTGTCAGAAATCACCCAGTAAGACCTCGAAACCAGATGCCCAGCTGGAATTAAATCCAGAACATACAGCATAAGTACAAGAACAGTAGAGCAGGAGACATTTAGGTAAGAGGATGGATGGCTGTTCAGCAACCCCAAGCACCACGTTAAGATTTCTAAGCACCTCAGATGTGTGTTTAGTCTTCGGCCAAGTCAATCTATGGGGCAAACCCCAATTATCGCTATCATAATTATGAATAAATCGATTGCGCAATAAATGAGTTTTCAACCTAAAAGTTGCAGTGCTAGGCATTAAATGAAACAAAGGCGCTCAGCTCAAACTGGTAAGGCAGTTATATGGTAGCTTTATACAGTGCTCTGTTACACACACAGACATCAAGGCACTGGACAGAAACTACATAGACATGAGCCAAATTCATGTTCCTCAAGTAACAGCCAAGCCCTAATGGCTACACCTTACTGAAGGTTAGGAAAGCGTTTGAGAAGTGTATACCAGAGACTAGCTTCAAAGGAAAATGCATGCTCAAATCAGAATTTTTCAAATGTAGGCAATAAACCTAAGCTACACACACTCAACTTAACTCCAGTGGCTCCCATTAGCCACACTAATGCACCTTCATGGATATTGATCCTTCATCAAGAACTGTCTTGTGACAGTAAGCCAATTCCCCTGCATCCAATCAGCAACAGAGAATAGTAATTCTTTAACATTCTCTTACTTCAAGTTGCATACTCACTCCGGTCTAAGGATGATTTGTGTACGTCAAACAAACAAGGTAGGGTGCAGTGACCAAGTTCTGAGGAACTACTCTAGTCATGTCCTTAAACTGAGAGATGAAAAGTGGAGTTAGGACAACATTCCTGTCAAATAGGACAGGAGTTTGTAGTGTGCTTTGCCCATGATGTGTGCCCCTAAAAGACAAGAGGTTATCAGGGTATTAGATCCCATATGAATAGAGCATACAGAATAAACAGGATGAAGGTGGCAACACACACACACACCTACATACTGTACCATCCACGGCATCACTTAGATCAATGAAGTCTTCCTACAGAGGTGGCAAAAGCAGCTTGTATTAAAGCCAACATGGAGAGATGTTTTTATGGGTTGTTAGGTCTGATTCTAACAGTGGTGAGGTATTTTCTAAATCAGAAGAGACCCTAGATAAAGTTTCTTGTAACAAGCTTGCGACTTCTTGTGGCCATTCTGAAATCTACCTGGGAATGCATTTCACCTATTGCTTATAGTTGGCGTTGAGGTTTGTAACTCACAGTTGCTTGCTTTCTACATGCAGGATTTATTTGCTGTACCGCTTGAGTTTGTCCCTCCTGTGAACATCCCTGTGTGTATTCTTCTGAGTGCTTACTATCTGTAAACCGGCCTTTAAATCATGTTTTTGTCACATTTGTGTACATTCAAAGGCAAATTTCAAGCTCTGTCTTCCGAGAGAGCTTGTGTTTACTTTCCTTTGTCCAACTTCAAAGTATAAGAATGTATGAGACAACCCTGCTGGTTAGCCATGAAAGAGGGGGAGGTATAGAGTGGTATTTTTTCCAGTACACAACAAAATGAACTTTGCTGATGTTCCAGAATATATCAGAATTAGGAAAAGTGCAAACAGCACTTTTATTGTAATTCTGACGTGTGGTAAAGACAAATAATTGAACGCGATCAAAACGCGTCAATACACCAGGTGATGACATTTACACACATTATCGTCTGTGCACACTAAAACTAGGTTGGTGCATATGTAATGGTCATTTCAATAGAAAAAGGTGTCAGTAGTGGCACAGTGCTAATAGCCATGCATACACTACAAGCCACTCCCGCCTATGCCCCTCCAAACCACTCAACCATACACCACTCAACCACACCAATTCACCCCTTCACACTAACCCAATCTACCCTACTCCACTGTACCCTCCAATCCACTCTACACACCCCCAATCCACTTCACTAACTTTTAGTTAGCCTGAACAGCTGCCACACTGGTGTAAACATGGCTAAAACATGGACAAGGCCAATAGCTCAAAGAGCTTTACCAATGCTTGTTTAGATTGAATGAGGTTACTATTGAGGCCAGAGTAGTCACAGAAAACTCAGGGAATGATCAGATCAGCACACTGGCCTGTGCTTAAAGTGAGATATAAAGCCATTTTTCACAATTAAAACATTCAGGCAATAGCCTGCTCCTATGTGTGGAGAAATGGCCTTACGTTGATGGTACAACATAATCAGTGAAGCTCTTAGTAACTAAGAAAACTTTTCATCTCATTTAATTCTAAAACTGCCAATAATGAAGATGCATTAATTGCCAAAGAACAGCTGGTGAATAAATTCAAATCAGAAATATGCAGCATAAACCCAACGCCCCTGTAAATAAAGAGGTAGAGCAAGAACTAAAAATAACCTGCCATATGCAAGGTCGATAAGAGATATTTATATTCTCCAGAAAACTAATCACCACTTCTCTCTGCACCTCCCTATCCATATGTAAAATTGTACATCTCAAGGGTTCATAGGAGTGGTTACCTCACTCAATGTAAGCATGCTTTTCTCTAAAGTGGTTTAATAGAAGAGAATGTCAAACAAAAATCGACTTAAAAAACAAAAACACAAAGAAAAACACACCGAAATACTAATACTACTAATTACAATCTGAGAGCATAAGTTGCGGTCCTGGACAAAAATGGGGTAGCCCTAGGTCTAGAGAAATATTACAGTTGAGAAGAAAGTTCATGCGGTACGTTAGGGATTTTTGTATACAAAACGTCCACCAAAGCTTTGGTCAGTTGTCAAGGATTAAAACACATAGAAAGTGAGACAACTGCAGAATAAAATGCTAAATGGCATTGGCTAAAATGCCACCTTTTCAAATCCCTGCAAAAGGCACAGTCGGAGGGCAATAGGACCCCAAATTTCTAACAGGTGGTGGGACCATGGGGGTGGAGGGATGGTGCACTCTCCTGAAACACAGAAAAAGTATCTAAGTCAGACATTGGGAATGTTAGCAGGTGTCGACATGCACGATGCACTAGGGAGAATATAGTTGTAATTGTGTAGCAATGAAATAAGGGGTTGTGCTATGGCGTGTGCAATATTCTACTACAAAGAATCTAAATAGTATAATTTTCCTGATGGCCAGTCATGGTAGGGATGTTAAGACACATGTGATATGAGCACAGCATCTGGTGCGTGTGACAAATCTGTTACTGACATATCTAAGTGTTTACCAGAGCTATGACTTTCGAATTAATTTCACCTCCTGTGACACAAATATGCAGATTGTCTAATAGAAAGCAACTCGGACACAATAGAACAAAAAACAACTTCCTGGCCAAATATTTCAACTATCCCTTTATTTACACATGCCCTGTTCAGTTCCAACTGTTCACAGGAGGTGCAGAAAGAACATCCACTCCACAAAAGCTAACCATCAAATCACAAACTGATTTCAGTAATACAACAGCACTATAAATTGTGATGTGATTTCATTTCTTAAAAACAATTGAAGAGGTCACCATGCAAGCACATGACCGTCCATGGAACATGCAATAGCAAATGGAATGGGGGTAACAAAGGATCGGATTATAAAGAAACAGATTAGATAAAAGTCGAAAAGGGGAGTTCAAGCTTTTCTAACCCAAGGTTGAGACAAAGGAGGGAAACAAATACAGTGGCATGAAGAAACAAGTTCATGCAGACCAAAAGTTTGCAAGAATGATATAAAAGCAAATGACAACAGTACTAAACGATGAACAGAGAAAAAACAAGAGGAATTGAAAAATAAGTAGAACAGTGGGAGCTTAAAGGAAGATTAAAGAAATTAAAACATTTTAAATGACAAACATATTTATTAATAATAAAATGTAGTGAAATATTGTAGAATTAAATTAAGGATTTACAACCCAGTACTGCTGGACAAAAAACAATGTTTCTAGCTTTTTCTAAAACCTATTACCTTGGGTATCAGAGGTAATACTTAAAAAGTGTGGAATAATTGGCCATTTAGAAGGATACCATAACAAATGACAAATACAAAAAAGTCAATGCAAAATGCAATATTCTAAAATCATGCCTCATTCTTTTCTAGCTCCAGCAACAAAACTAAATGTTCTCTCCAATTCGTACAAAACCTGCATTCAGCAACTCACAAAATAAATTTGAGAAAAAAATTGGTTATCTCCCAGCAGCTTAAAGCAAATTCATTAAATGCGGCCTCCGCATGCACCACCCTCAACGTTGTCGTATCTGTACAGCACCCCACATTTTACAATGACACATTCTGAACTTGTGTTGTTTCTTGAAGAACAATCAATTCCCCTTCTTTAAATGATTCCAGCTAGGGCTCACCATTATCTTAACAGAGTTTCTGGATTCTTACATTGTCCAGTGACAGTGGTTTGTTAAGTAAATGATACAAGTGTTTAGTCGGCCATGTGAAAAATACCGCTGCAATTCTGTGCCAGGTATTAGCAGCAATGACAGAAACAAGAGCTTCTGCTTTTGTTATGGGTGGTCAAAAGGAAAGAAAATGTTTGTTCATAAAGTCTAACCTTCTCAAACGAATACATAGTTTCTCCTGCTCTGGCATCCATCTGAATGCTTCCCCAGAACCACTAAGAAAAAGAAAAGCACACATCAAAATATGTTAGATGGACAAAGAAACCTCACCAACCTTTCCTACTCACATTAGCAACATGTTGAAATAAAATCAGTCTTAAAACATACCTCTTGCTTTACAATATAAAGCTTTTTTGAAGGCTCAAAAGGAAGTTGTTTCACTGTATTTTCTTCCACAACAAGATGAGAGCAATTTTCATCTCCAACTGGTAAACACTGGCCACCTAATGGAAAACAAAATCCCAAATAAATCTATGTAAATCTGGCTGCATTAATAATTAATAGTCATTTGCATTTATCTACAAGATCAGATAGTAGCAAAAGATTCCCAAAGTGTTGGATAATTTAACAGGTGTGAGAATTTACAGTAGAATCCACACCCAGAGTTTAGTTGCCAAACTGACTGAACAAGCAGCAAGATCAGATGACCCTACTGAATAAATAAACCGGTTGCCACGCTGAGGGTTTCAGTTATTAAGATTGCAGTGAAAAATGTTAGTACTAATTTCTATATGAACAGTAGTGGATCGCTATCACTATGTCAGGTAGGCACGATCACTTCTATACTTCAACATGGGAGTCCACTGGATGTACGTGGGGTGTAAAAAAAAACGAAGTATAGTGGTAATTAGAAAGTATTGCCACTCATGCTGGCGATACCTTGTCCTCCATTTACTAGCTATTGTTGGCTAAATGTTGTCGACCTACTCTTGGTATAAAAAATTTGCAAACTAGCAACATAAACAAATCAGATCCTCTTGTTCATCCGACAAGAAAAGAAGAGCACAGCACCCGCCACAGCTGGTTGAAGGATTGTCTGGGGAAAGGTATAAGCCCAGTGGAAAATACTGCATGGCTTGCATCACCAGGAAAGAGTGGTCATTTTGGGGTGCTTGTTTCCATAATCCCACTGCACATAGTACTGATCGGATTTTGCCAAATATTTAAATGCAACTATAAAATACTAGCAACAAGATGGGCCAAAGCCCATTCCCACTTTATATATCAACTGCACTGTAAACCAGGTACGCAAGTTCTCCTTTTGACTTCAAGGAGCGGTGCACCTTCATGGAGGAAAGAAATGAAATGGAGGAAAGAAATGAAATGAAAGCGGAAAGCTTTGTTTTTCTCTCTCGATGGGCATATTTGAAGTCCAAGTAAAAGAGATCCTGCTAAGACAGAAGAGGTAGAGGGCCTGGCATGGTGAGAGTAGCCTCGTGCGGCTAAGAGTGAGCAGTGCAGATCAATGTGCTGCTTTGATTACCTTTGTATGCAAACAGTTTCAGTGATATGGCCTGCTCTTACCCAGTCTAATATAATCAGCCACAAACTCCTCTTTTATCCGCTGCACATACCAAGTACTGAACCCAGTGTACACCCACTGACGAATGAGCAGGAGGGACGAGAAAAACCTGTAGAAAGGACAGTAGCGCTTGTGTTGCTACTACAGGCTAAGACTACAATGATTCACAGAAACAGTCGGCCATAGCCCCCATATCACACGGTTGCAACAAATAACTACCACTCAATGGGTGCCAGCATCATGCCACCTCCCCTCTTCAAAGAAAATAGAAACAAAAGCAAACATCCACTGATCATACCCAACTTAGAGCACAAGTCCTCAACTTCCAAATACAAAGAAAAGATGTGTACCAAAATATTCCCAGGGATCAGGGCAATTGGAGTGCACATATAGATCTACTTAGTCCATTAAAAGCCTCGCTTTGCCGGTCAGGGGCAAACGATTTTCTAGAAGGCTCGAGAGGATGAAATCTAATGCTTTAGTATCCATAGAGATAGGATTAAAAAAAACAGAACAGTTTGATTTCAGCTTTGTTGTGGAAATGATTATATTTTTTATACTGATTGTTCCAGACAATATTTGCAGTTAGCCTGGTACATAACAGGAGTAACAATGATACAAACTTAAAAAATGTTTATTATCCTCTGAATGCTCAAACCTACCCCCTTCAGAAACTGGATTCATGACCCGTCAGTATGATAAAAAGCTGTAACTTTACAAGTGAACTTTCCAGAAACTGCATTTTAAGAGTTGAAACTCAATTCTTTACTAAAATCGATAACATCTCAATTGTCAATTCACTCAAGAAGAAATAGGAAGGGTGTAGAAGAATGGTCTAAGAAGGGGAAGTGTGCAGACAAACGTTTCAAACAGTAGGCACAAAAAGAAAGTAGGAATTGGGATACCAAGAAGAGAAACTTTAAGAAAAAAAAAGGGAGAACACCGACTAGATTAAAACATTCACAAAAAGCCCGGGAAAAAAAGCAGGAATTCTGAAAACCAAAGAAAATGGAAAGCTGAGAAACACCATAAGTAGCAGAGCAGTAAGGAGATAAGGACACATAGGTCTGGTATAGAAGCAAACATTCATCTAGGCCTCCCCCTCCCCACCTCCACTGTCACCCCTGCTCCCCCCCACCCCAAAAGTCAGACATATCATTCCAAAATAACGTTCCCCACTTACAAGATAAAAACCAGAAAATATTCATGTTTGGCTAGGACCACTATATTTTAGTCATTCCTTCCTTGACCACTAAATTCCTTAATCATTCCCTTCTGGTCACTGATGTTTAGTGGTAGCAACAAGGATGTCATTCTTCATGGAGCTGTCCCAGTTTTGATAATAGTGCAAAGTTATAGCCACTCGCTCCTCTGAGCCATGAAACCATACATTATCATGTTATGTTATGTTACTTTGGTTTGTATAGCGCCAGCTCACCTACAGGTCTCGAGGCGCTTTTGTTGTTCCCAGGCCAGCTCACTCAAGTCTGGGTTGAGGTCAGCTATATGGTGGAACAATGGGTACTGTAGGAAAATCGCTCTGTATTGGTTATGGCCAAAAGATCCAGGGGTTCCCCAAAAGTGTACACCGTTCAGTGTAAAACCCAAAGTGCTCTATTAGTGGTAGTGTGGGCGAGCAGCCTTACCCCCAACACAGAGGCGTGTAAGACATTTATTGCACAACAGACATCAATAATTGATAATGCTCCAAGAGATAGTCCAATTTTAGAAAAATACACTTTAAGACCAAGATCTTCGCAATAAGATAAGTACGTTTTTAATTAAAAATACTTTTCAATTTTAAAAACTGACAATTAGAATCTTTTCAGCACAGTCCAATGTTAACTTATGAGGAAAACAATATTGTGGTTAAACAGTTAAGTACTGCACTTAAAATCCCAGTCTTCAGAGACAAAAGTCAGCAAGGGCCAGGTCAGGTGAGTACCAAAACTGCACCATCAGTACAAGGGTGCAGAGATAAAAATCGGAGTTCGGCCCTATGCTTGCCAAAGGAGACAGAGTGCCGAGAGCCACACTTCTTGCAGGTAAGTAGATCGGTTGCAGAGGCCAAGCTTGGGGGGTTAGGTTAAACACTGGGTCACAAACAAGCAACAAAGATATCACCATGGCGCCCCATGCTTTTCAAAGGAGATTCTTTTTCAGCAAAGAGGCTTCAGGAATGGCACCAGAGGTTGCAGGAGGGAGAAAAACGATAACGGAGGTAAATAGAGGTGTAGGGGGTCATAGGGGCACGGTCTGTTCATCTCAACAAGGCTCAGGGGCTTCGGGTTCAGGGGTGCTTTTCGAGGTCAGTCTTACTGGAGCCGTTTGGGTGGGGGAGCCACTGGATTCATAGTGCCGGAGCGATGGTGGAGGTCAGGAGTGGTGAGTAAATGTTGGATATAAGGTCAGGATCTCTGGGGAGCCTTCACTGCACAGGTGAGCCACTCCGACCTTGGGTGCAGAGTTAGGAGGCGGCGGGGATCCTCCTGAATCCAGAGTACTTGGAGTAGGTCTCTTCTGGACAGGTCTGCTGTCCAGGGAAGATTGGAGTCTTTTTTGAAGGCAGCAGTCCCCCCCCAGGGTTTCAGAGGTCCCTGGCTGCATGACTGGTCGCAGGTTCGCAGAAGCTGGAGACAGGCCAGCAGGGCTGGGGCCAAGGCAGTCTTTAGTCATCTCTGCAGGATCATCTTTCTTTGTGAGTCATCGCAAGTCTAACTTCCTGGTCTGGGGGAGTCACCTAAATACTATATTTAAGGATATTTTAGGGGACTAGCAGGTTGGGCCAGGGCACCTTACCGGTGGCGACTACACCCTCTTATGCCACCCTCCTTTGGAAGGGGAGCATAGACCTAGTTCTGATTGGAGGGGTGTCCCATCTTCAAGATGGAAAGAACTGAAAGATGTGCATCAGCTCTCCTCCTCCCCCACCTTAGGGGTGGAGTTAGCAGAGGTAGGCACACCCTATTCTTCTTAAGTTGCCCCACGCAAAGTGAGGGTGTAAACTGAGGGCTGTCCGCATTACAAAGGCGCACAGGACTTTGAAGCTCTCCTCTTCGAACACTGGCCCATTTTGGGGAGGAGGCAAGACACCAGAATGTCCATTGTTCTGTTCACAGAGAGCAGCGGCTCTCTACCCAGAAGGTCAGTACCACATCTAAGGTGGGCTAAACAGAGATGGATATGACTGAAGTAGCCATCTTTGTTATAGCATACATAGGAATGTTGGGGCAGGGTTATGGTAACTTCCCACAGGAAGTGGTCATATAGGGGGCATACAGACCTAAAGGGTCAGGAGCCCATTGGCTACTACCCTACACTCCCCTAATTCAGTATTTAGGGGAGCTTCTGGAACCAGAAGAGAACATCCTACTGACCTGAAAGACTAAGAAGGGCAAAAAGATTTGCATCCTGCAAAAACAGAAGATCCAGCAACTGACTTGACGCCAACCCCGACAGTCTGCCTGCTGACTTCCCCAATTGCAATACAAATGGATTGTCCTCACCCAGGAACAAAGACCTCCCACGAAGTAGTAGACCTGCTTCCTTGCAAGCAACCAAAGATCCCTGGTAAGACTCAGTGAACCCAGAAACTAGAATTCTGAAGACACTACTGCACCCATCGCTCCAAGCCAGAGTTGAAGTGGGCCAACAGTGTCAGCGTAGTCACCCCACCCCAAGCTCTCCAGAGACCGAGACCAGGGTGTTGACACCTCTGGTGGACTCTGAGACGTACTATTTGAAAAACAGGGGACCCCTACAATACTAGGTTTGCTATACGTAGGGAAATAAGCAATGTAAGAAAAGTACAATTAAAGCAAAAATTCAATTAATAAGTGCCATATCTCTCAAACCGAAAAACATTTATACTATATGAAAAAGGAGAAAAGCAACCTAGCTGTTATTTATATAATTATTGCAACACAAATTGCTTTGATATAAACATTTTATTTCATAGTTTTAAGTCAGACATAATTTATTCACATGTTTTTTCATTTTATAGTTCATTAAATTGTGAAATCTATAAGCATAATAAACAATTCACACATTACATGACAGGGGACTCAAAAAACACACAGAAATTACAAAAATGTCACACTGGGCCCGTCTATATTGTATTGTTGTAGGCAAAGCGGTTGGACTGTACTCTTGTAAAAGAGCTAGATTCTATGATCGCCAGCATTTACTACTTGGAAAGACATCGAAACAAGAAACTAACCTGGTGTTTGTCTCCAGACACTCCATTGTAAACAATCAAGGACGGCAAATTCTGTATTCAAATTAGCACATTCTAAATGTCAACAAGACAAAGACCGTTTTCCTAAACCTCTTTTTGCATACCGGAAAAATAGAAATATTAAGGATCTGGTAGTTAGATCCCGCATGCCTGCAACCATAGAATGTACTCAAAGAAGCATTACTACTCAGAATCCTGTTGGCAACTATAAATGTGGAGGTTGCAAGGTCTGTCCTCAAGCTATTGAAGAGAAAGAAGTGACACACAATGGTGTAAAAATTCAGATTAAAGGTATGAATAATTGCAAAACCAACAAGCATTGGAAATGCAATAGGTCACGCATTAGAAAAGTTGGAGCTGTTGATCTTGTAAATGACAAATATTTTATTTATGTGTTGGTTTTTAAAATAGCTAAATTGATAGCTTTGTCATTTACAATGCCAATAGTTATAACTTTCGCGAATGTGACACCTATAGCCTTTGTAATGCAACATGTTTTGTATTTACGTGACTTAGATGGCAGCTCTGGTCCTTAGGCCACATCTCTAGAGAGATGTACGAACTACTGATGAAGACAAGATAAACTGCACTTCGATAATGATGTCGAAATTAAGTTAGTACCTCTTTGATCGTTTTACTGCAAAATTTTGAAAATTATGAGACTCTAGTTCAGAACAGTTTGAATTTAGTTGTAGGACAAGAAGTGCCAGTGCAAAGTGTTGGAACTAACTGTGGCCAAGCATCTACTGTAAACAGAGGCCACGTTGTCAGTAAACTTGGGAAAATATGTAGCCTGGCCCAACATTAAAAGTGTTGCAGTCACTGGGTGTAGGCCGTTAAAAAAACAAGAACAGAACATCTTTTTGTGACATTTGTAATAAAGCTTGAAAAACATTGAGAGAACATATTTGAACCAGTTGTTGAAGGGAGGGCGATAGAGTGAGGGCGATAGATAGACAGAGTGAGGGTGATAGATAGATCGATAGATGGTTGTGTGGGGGGGGTTGTGTGTGGGGGGTTGTGTGTGTGTGGGGGGGTTGTGTGTGTGTGGGGGGGTGGGAGTTCTGTGTGTGGGGTCTGTGTGTGGGGGTGTGTGCAGGGGGGTGTGTGTGTGGGGTTGTGTGTGTGTGTGTGTGTGTGGGGATGTGTTTAAGGGGTTGTGTGTGGGGGTGGACGATCAACAGATGAGAAAGGAGAGAGCGAGAAAGAGAGAGAGAAAGGGGGGAGTGAGAGGAGAGGTATAAAGGGAGGGAGGGAAATAGAAGGAGGGGGAAGAGAGAGTGGGAGAGAGAAAGAGATAGGAGAGAGACAGAAAGAGAGTGAGGAGAGAAAGAGAGAGAGGGAGGGAGAGAAATGGAAAGACTGAGAAAGAGACTGGGGAGGGAGAGCGAGAGAGGGGAGTAGAGAGAGCCAGAGAGGGGGAGAGAGAGCCAAAGAGAAAGAGAGCGGGAGAGACAGAAAGTGTGAGGAGAGATAAAGAGAGAGAGAGAGGGAGGTAGAGAAAGAGATAGAAAGGGGAAGAGTGAGAGAGAGAGGGGGAGAGAGAGAGAGAGAGAGGGGGGGAGAGAGAGAGAGAAAGAGTTGGAGAGAGAGAAAGAAAGAGACTATGCGCCCTGGTGGGAGCTGTGGGAAACAGGTTCAAACAAATTCTGTTGGAAAGAAAGGGTGACATACGTAACATTATTAGATGGATTCTTGAAAAGCACCCCGGCTTCTTGCCTGGGCTCTCAGCAGGCATCAGCTTTACACAGCGTGTTTTTTTTTAGCCTTCCTAACACAGAGCACATAAGGTGTTCAAATGGGGGAGGTGATGTTGTTTAAAGGGGAAAACTGCCAATGAACGAGTTTGAAAACTAGATTTTAATGTCTGATTATGCTTAATAGCCTGTGATTGTGGACGTATTCTTATACACAGCAAAAATAAATATGACCTAAAGTGGAGCTACGCTACTAATTTTATTTGTGTATAGCTGCAAACACGCAGTGACAGCCGCCGTTCTAGTGCTTAATTTGTAACAAAGGAAGTGCCGGTGTTGTGAGCAGGCAGCAGCTTCATACTCTATAATTCTTTTGTTAGTTTGCGTAACAGGGAGAGCGCACATAAACTGAAATTTAATAATGACTTGGCTACAGCCGCTTTCAAGTGGCTGTAGCCAAATTACTAGTAAAATTCGGTTTATGTGCTCTCTGTTACGCAAATTAAAAACGGAAGATGGGGGGGGGGGGGGGCGGTTAGAGAGATGCGTGCGAGAAAAGATGCCGGGAAACAGAAGGAAAGAGGGAGGATGGTAGAAAGGAGGAGTCGAGGGAGACATGAGCGCCTGGAGCGGGGCGGCGAGGCAGACATGCACGAGGGGCACGGGAAGAGGAGACGAGGGGTCAGAGAGAAGTTAAAAGTAAAATTAGAGATAGGGTGAGGGTGGGAAGAGAGGGCGAGGGTGGGAAGAGAGGGTGAGTGGGGGGAGGGCGAAGGAGACGTACACAGAGCACATAAGGTGTTCAAATGGGGGAGGCGATGTTGTTTAAAGGGGAAAACTGCCAATGAACGAGTTTGGAAACTAGGTTTTAATGTCGGATTGTGCTTAATAGCCTGTGATTGTGGACATAGTTATACACACACCAAAAATAAATATGACCTAAAGTGGAGCTACACTGCTAATTCTATTAGTGTATAGCTGCAAACACGGAGTGACAGCCGCCCTACTAGTGCTTAATTTGTAACAAAGGAAGTGCCAGTGTTGTGATCAGGCAGCAGCTTCGTACTCTATAATTATTTTGTTAGTTTGCGTTACAGGGAGAGAGCACTTAAACTGAAATGTAATAATGGCTTGGCTACAGCCGCTTTCAAGACTTATCTGCTGCCTTAATGCCTTCTAGTATACTGATGCCAATATCCAAGTTTCGTTGTTGGAATAGATGCAAGTTCAACAAGTGAATTAACAGGCAAACTTCTGTGTTCTGCGACACGGCGGGCAGGGGAGGGGAGGGGGCGGAGCGGGGAGAGGTGCGACACGGCAGGCAGGGGAGGAGAGTAGGAGGAGGAGGGGGGAGGAGAGTAGTAGGAGGAGGGGGGAGGAGAGTAGGGGAGGCACGGCCTAGCGGCCGTGCAACCAAGAAGTGAGGGGGCGGAGCTGGGGGAGGCTGTGAGAGAGCGAGTGGGCAAGGCAGGCGGCTGGGGGCATGTGCACGCGCTTTAAAGCTCAATGCGCATGCGCATTGAGCTTAAATTTCACGGGCACTGCAAGGAATCGCCAAGATTCCTTGCAAGTTGGATAAAGACTGTTTAAGCCCCCATAGTCTCGCAAGCTCGATGCGCATGCGCATCGAATAGCGAGACCTAAAAATGTCGTATATCTATTGATATGCCCATGCAATTTGGGCTATGTTGGTGAATCATTCAGGTCCCTTAACACTAGGGTAACTGAACACAAATCTGCAATAAGTCCCAAAAAACTCAATGCACCTATGGTATCCCATTATATAGAATGCAATCACAAACCAGAAGATATCCGTTGGATAATTCTGGAAAGAATCCAAGTAAGAGATGGTCTGTGTCCTGACAAGATCCGTAGGAAACGGGAAGTATTCTGGATACGGTAAACAGAGGTCTAAATTTGGACATTGCAATAAATATATAAATAACAGCTAGGTTGCTTTTCTCCTTTTTCATATAGTATAAATGTTTTTCGGTTTGAGAGATATGGCACTTATTAATTGAATGTTTGCTATAATTGTACTTTTCTTACAGGACTGAGACGTAGCCTGCAGCCTCTGCACGCAGACCTCCTCCACCAAGACTGCTCCTTGTAAGAAAATCAGATGCCCAAGGACAACTCTGCCCGTCACCCCGGGCCGTGGAGAAGAGCACCAAAGATGTCCCTACGTCCCAGAATTTCATGAGGCCCGAGTCACCCCCACAAGTGAAAGCTGGCATCCTCTTTCCACCGAGACTGTTGTCTATAGCGTAACATTGGCCACAGCGCTGTTTTGCACCTCAGCACCCGGCCGCCCTAGTTCCGGTGGGGGGTTCTGCTGGTGTGGCCTTTGATCTTGCCCACCACTACCGTTATTTGCTGGAGAAGGGTCCCGTAAGTCACTGTACTCTTCTGGAATGCCGCATTATTATTATTATTATTATTATGTTTCTTATATAGCGCCTGAATCGACCCCCGAAGGGGTATCTCCGCGCTTGCCTTGGGAACCCGTCCTGGCTTTTTCCCCATGTAAGATAGCCCCTACAGGGCATCCCCAAGGTGAAAGCCAGGCATCCCGCCGCGGGGGGCAGTTGTGGAGATTAAGCAAGCTTAATGCCCAGAGTTGCTGAGTGTGAACCCATGATTAGGTCAGGCACCGAAGCGAGAATTATCGAGTCCATGGACATTTGAGCTCAAGACCCTGCCGCGTCGGGAATTGAACCCTGGTCCCGGGTCTGACCTCTGCTTCAGGGTCTGCCTGCTCTAACCAGTGAGCCACACTTCTCCATTGACTTTACCTCCCATAGGATAACATTGCAGCCTCCAAAAGATGCATTAGGTGTCAACTTTTCGAACTAAAAAGAATTCATATTTACAAGCATACTTTCTGATGCCTTAAGCTATATAAATATACTTGCAATGTTTATAAACTCATTTCTATCTCGGACTTGTGTTGTGGGTCATTCGTTGACCATGATGTGCATTTTCAAATGTCTAGCACTCCTCTTTGATAAGTCCAAGGCTGATAGAGCACACTACCCCACCCCTCCCCAAGCAAAGCACCTTGGGATGGTCATAGAAAGCACTCGGATAAGGGAACCCTTGGACTCTTTATACGATATATCTCATTTTGATACATCATATGAAGAACTAGCTTCCTACAAAATGTATATGTAAACCATTAACATACATGTTTTTGAAAGTGAATACGTCGCGAAGCTACACCATCAATCAATGGCTTCTTAAAAATACTGTATTCCATACCATGTGATACCGCCATTTCCTCCATGCTGGCCTGCTCCTCGTCGGAAAAACCAAGAAAACTTAAGATGCAGTCCTGGAAAGGTGGAACTTTGAACTCGTTCCTAAATTCCTCATTGGCTGCAGAAAATCCCCTGAAAATGAAGTTGTCAATTTTTTTTTTTTTACTGAAATGAGGAAAATAAAAAATTCTAAAAATATAGAGGCTGAAAAAAGCTCCTAACAACAAACTAAACATGCAATTTATACAAACAAAGAAGAGGACAATGGTAAAACAACGATGCAAGCACATACACAAATTCAGGAAAGTGCAATATACTCTTAGAGTAGGTGTGCTAAATGGAAACGACACCATGTCATCCCTATAGTGTTCTTCCCCTGTACTGGAGCCAATCCATACAAACAAATTTCAAGAAAATGTCCAGAGCACCACCTAAAAAGACAATTTGAAGGTCCGTCACTAACAGGTCCATATAAGTAAGCTCAAAAGCATTCAGCAAAAAGGTACACATAGACAGTTGTTTGGTTCCATTCATTTTATTCCAGATGATCGATTAAAGACAGCCGATGCATGTTTTATCGCACTCTGACTTTTTCAAGGCTTATATAAGTCAGTCCAAGCGAAACATCGAGTGGTGTCAAGATTTCAGTCCCAATAGCAGCCCCAATTTATGGAACCATAGAAAAACGTAGCTCTCAGACCCAGCCAGAGGTCATGAGAAGTCTAAGGTAAATAAAGTGTAAACAAAGGAGTTCATGACCTTGATAAGTCACGAGCACTAGAACATTGAAAACAGAAAGCTCAGTAATCAGCCAAACAGAACCTAAATACAGCAATGAAAATCCACGCAGTAGACATATAAACCCTAAAAGCAAAAGCACCAACTCCTGAGTCCCAATCCATGACGCTCCCGCAAGAAACTCACCCAAACAGTTATCCTGTAGCCGCCTCTACAGCGTGCATGTCCATGTGTTCGAGTAAAGCAAAATCAGCCCCCTACATATAGCCTGAAGGCTCCTAGTGAAGTGGTGTCAACAGATTATCAACCGAAAATATCTTTCATCGAATCCAAACATAATGTCCATCAACTTAGAACCAAAAAGGAACACTCCTATTCGGTGCCTAGCTAATTCACAAGTCCACTAAATACGGACCGCCTCTGTTTACACTTTTACCATGGACTTCAAATGACTCCCGGCTGGGTCTGAGCGCTACTTTTTCTACTGTTCCATACATTTGGATTGCTGTTGGGAATGAAATCTTGACACCACTCGATGTTTCACTTGGACAGACTTCTACAAGCCTTGATGAAACATGTGTCGGCTGTCTTTAAATCTATCATTTGGAATAAAATTAATGGAACTAAACATATGCTGAATGCTTTTGAACTTACTTATATGGACCTGTTAGAGGGACGTACCTTCAAATTGTATTTTTGGATGGTGCTCTGGACATTTTCTTTAAACATGCAATTCGTTCAGAAATGTGAATGGAAACATAAAAAATGGGTAGAGTGGATAGAGGTATTCAGCAAAATCTTTACAAGAATATTGGGTTGAAGGACCACACAAGCAAAGCAAAAAGGTAGTATATACAAACCGTACAATATTAACTTCAGAAAATATTTATTCGAATCAATGATAAATGCTTGGGAACACAAAAGTATTTTTCATAATTATTAATATAAACATTTACTGAAAAGTAATGATCTCACCTTTCCATTTCTATTTCTAAATTGTACAAAATTAGAACGTGCAAACCAAGAAAGCAAAAAGCATGTCCAGTAGTGTTTAGTATGCTTTTGAAACTAAGGAAGGGTGGGTGGTGCCATACGTACAATTCATTTCTTTTCTCCCAGGCTTTCAGAATCCAATCAGTTTTCATGATGGGAGTGCCTAGACTCACGGCGACCTTAAAACAAAGGCACAATAGGCAATGTTAAACACATGAACACAGAATACTACTTGCATCGCAATCATTACAGGATAGGCAAAGTAGAATGGTGAGGCACGTGCTGTCAATTTGAATTAGGAAATACAAAGTCAGAGCTACATTGCATCAGGAGCTCTGAATAGGAAGGGAAGATACAAGGGAGATACAAGATGTGTTCCCACAAATCTTCATTTGCACAGGTAGTGCTGGAAAGGGTTACCTGAAACAAATGCAATTATGCATTCTCCTTTCAAATGCAAAATGCAAGCTGTAGAGGGAGTGAGACTTGCTTATGAATATTTGGGAAGATACTTTTAAGTGGGGGGAGGGGGGACTTTCATTCTCCCACAATAGACGGTTTGGAACATAAGCTTTATAACAGATGCTGTAGATAGGACAACAGAAGTGGTTTACCCACATTGTGGTGATTTGTGTGGCCAGCTTAACTCCAAAGAATGAAATGTAGGAAACTGGGCTTTTGTTGCAGTTGTGCCCCACGTTTTGCCCCATTTTTAGCTGCTGGATGCAGATTTTAGATGGACAGTGCACTGAGGCCTGCTAACCTGACCTCAGCCCCAGTGCTCTTTCCTTAAAACAAAGTGATGTTGGATTGTTTCGCTATTGGCTAAGGACTTTAGCACCACTTTAAGTCACTAGTAAATGGTACCCCAGGTACCAAGGGTATGAGTAATAAAGAGGGTTCCTATAGCCTGAAACAGATCCCTCAAGGACCCACACAAACTGCCATTGCTGGCTGCATGACATGGTGCAAACCAGGTTTGAAAACAGGATATGGCGCACTCCTGTGTGCCTTGCCAAATACATTGCATGTGCATATAGCACATGCAATGTATGTATGTATTTGGTCCCCCCTACAGCAGCCCTCAGAGCCCTAAGGGAAGGTGCATTAAAGCACATGTGAGGACATATCTGCATGAGCTGATATGCCCCTTTAATGTCTAGTCAATCACTAGATATTGCACATGAACAGGGAAGCCATATCAAGGTATATACTGGGCAAAACTTGTTTCCCGCTTCATAATGGAGTCACTGAAAACCAAGGTGCTTGGTATCAAACAACTTGGATTAAAAAACCATCACTGATTCCAGTGTTGACTGGTCCTGTCCAGTCCAGCCTGCCACCACATCCTAGTTTCTGACCGCCTAGGATGCAAGAGCGCTACTGATGTCAGAAAGCATGCCTGCTCTGGCCAGAGCTTCATAGAGCCCATTATTTATTTATTTTATTTTGATGGTTTTATATAGCGCGAACAAGACTCTTGCGAGTAACAGAGCGCTTTACAGGCCATACATGGAAAGAACAAAATAACACATGATCTAAGAAAACTGTAAAACAAAGCTAATAGTTGAACAGACCAAGTTGACGAAGGTAGACTACGGTGCGTTGAAAATTTACGAATACAATACAGTAGACCACAGCTTTCCAAACTGTGTGGCGCGACACGTTACTGTGTCGCGCCCCATGCGTAGGTGTGTCGCGCTGGTTAGGGCTGCAGGGAAGGGGGGGGGGGGTTGTTTTAAAGCATGAATGCGCTGTTTATCTGCCTATTGACATGCTGATGTTTCCTTTAGCACGTGTTTGGCGCTCACGCTGCGGTTGTAATCACTGTAATCGAGAACAATCATTTGACATAGCCGAGAGGGTGGCGGGGCGCTGTCTGCTTCAACACTGGCGATCTGTCTTGTTTGGGCCCTGGACAGGACAAACAGAAGAGGAGCTTAAACCAGGCTGGTCATCGCAAAGATTTCCTCTTTACAGAAATAATGCCTTGGCCTTCGGTATTACAAGTTACGGGAACAAATCCATATGTATTTGTCACGGTTTGGCATGAGCAAGTTTTAGTTTCCGGTTTACCTACCATTTCCATGTTTACTGCCGAGCTTTCTTATTTTGAACTGGGATGCTTGACATTTAACGGATTGGTGAGAAGTGATCTCTTTAGAAACCGGCACCAGACGGCACTTAGCTTCAGTTACAGCTTGCTTTTTCATTTTTGTTAAGAATAGACTTTTATGTAAAAAGAAAAACATTCTGAACTGAAGGCAAATGAGGTCAGTTTTAAGTAGTGTCTACCTTTTCCTAATGAAGTAATATTTAAATGTCTAATTCCGTTCCCTGGCTGCCCAACTTTAAAGTGAGTAAGCCCAATTATACATGACCCCGACGTCTGAAGTCCAATAGTTTTAGTCTATCTAATTTGAGTGCTGTATTTTGGACTTTTTTTAAATGTCACTGGTTGGTCGGGCTACTTGGACATGGTGTGAAACAGTGGCTAAAGGGAAACAATATATCTGCTGTGAGATCACATGTGAATCTCATCCGCTCTTTCTTCCGGTTTTATATTATCAGTAGGATTTAAGACATAATATTCTACCATCTGAGATCACGTCCTCATTCTACCCTTGACCTAGGACCTCTATTGTCACATATTCTTGTGTATTGGAACAGGAACACAGTCAAGCCCTTGTAGCTATATGTCCCAAACATCCATTATGCTTTTTGTTACGAAGTAGATGTACAGATTATATGGTCTCTGGACTTTTTTCACTTTTTCATCCAAGTTCGATCCCACATCTTTTTTTCCATCGATTCCTTGAGCCACGAAGCCCCGTTTTTCATCAGGGCACTTGGAGCATTCGGGTACGATTCTAAAATCGGACTGCTTCACAGTATTTTAACAAGTCAGTCCCACTCAGCCTGGACTTTTCCTGGCATTAGTGTTTTCCTGGACAACCTTAGCCACCTCTGCAAATGTTGCCAATAAACTGGAGAAATCAGGTGCTCTGGAACTTTTGGTTTTAATTCCAGCTCTGGCACTTGACTTTAAAATGTGTGATTCTGGGCAAATGAGTTGCCCTTACTGTGCATAAAATTGTGTGTGTGAGGGGGGATGTGTGTGCGAGGGGGGATGTGCGTGCGAGGGGGGGATGTGCGTGCGAGGGGGGGATGTGCGTGCGAGGGGGGGATGTGCGTGCGAGGGGGGGGATGTGCGTGCGTGGGGGGGGATGTGCGTGCGAGGGGGGGATGTGCGTGCGATGTGCGTGCGTGCGATGTGCGTGCGTGTTGGGTTGCGTGCGTGTTGGGTTGCGTGCGTGTTGGGTTGCGTGCGTGTTGGGTTGCGTGCGTGTTGGGTTGCGTGCGTGTTGGGTTGCGTGCCTGTTGGGTTGCGTGCGTGTTGGGTTGCGTGCGTGTTGGGTTGCGTGCGTGTTGGGTTGCGTGCGTGTTGGGTTGCGTGCGTGTTGGGTTGCGTGCGTGTTGGGTTGCGTGCGTGTTGGGTTGCGTGCGTGTTGGGTTGCGTGCGTGTTGGGTTGCGTGCGTGTTGGGTTGCGTGTGTGTTGGGTTGGGTGTGTGTTGGGTTGCGTGTGTGTTGGGTTGCGTGTGTGTTGGGTTGTGTGTGGGGTTGTGGGTGGTTCGGTCTAGCGCGCTGCGCTCGCGTTACCGTGTCCCTGGAAAAAAAATCACAAAAAGGTGTGTCACCAACATGAAAAGTTTGGAAAGCTGTGCAGTAGACAGTTAAAGAGTTCAAGTGAATTTAGCCATGAGGATCGCTTTCACTTCTAATTTGAATGAGGCAAAGGAAGGGTTCATTCTTCTTTCACTGGGCAAAGCATTCCAGATTCTAGGAGCCATACCAGAGAAGGATCGGTAATAGGTTCTTTTCTTGGCAAATTGTTGGGGTTTAATAAGAAGAGTCTTGGCACTCCGTGAGGCTCTGCTGCCCACAGAGAGCACTAGTTTCTGAGCTAGATAGAGAGGGGCGTTGTGGTAGAGGGCCTTGTGCGTCATACATGCTATTTTCAGATGGATTCTGGCTTCCAATAGTAGCCAGTTGAGGGCTGTCAAGCCTAGGGATATGTGTGAGTTTCTCTTGGAGCCAGTGAGGAGTCTTGCAGCGGAGTTGATTCGTGGCTTCCCTCAGACCTGGGAGATGCCCCACACGTCCTATATGGCACCAGGACGAGCATAACTTAGCAATGCAAGGAGGCGTGTTGCACCTCCAGGCTACTCATACTCCTAAGGTGGGCAGTCAGAAGTGAACACGAAAGCAAGAATTCCAACAGTTTTTGTGTGCTGAAACTAGGAACTCGGGGACAGGGTGATGCCCACTCACCACAGGAAGTGGTCTTCTAGTGGGTATAGTGGCCACAGAGGTACATAGCCCATTGGTTACTACCCTTCACTCCCCTTAATACCCCTAATGGAGATTTATGTGGACCCCTGACATCAGGAAATCAGATTGGTCATTTATTCCTCGGTTCACAGTAGTCTAAACAGAGCAAGAAATGAAGTTCTGCACCAAAGATTGGCACAAAACCCTGCCAGGCTGCTTATACTTTAACCACTGCTGGGACAGACTTCGTCAAGCGCTGGATACCCTCCCCAAAATCCTTGGTTGACTGCCCAGCACCTCAACAACCAGTAAAGATTTACCTTGTAGTAGAGGAGCTCCTCCCCTCCAGGAGACCCCAAGCACTAATACCTTGGGAACCGGAGCAGTTGCTGCAACAAGGCCTGTTGGTGGTTTAGTCCCGACTCCAACAGAACAAATCAAGACCTCCCATCGAGGGACATCAGGATCCAGCAGACTAGGACCAAGAGTGGCTCTGCTGTTCCCTTTCCCTATTCACTAAGTCCCCAAGATAGACAATGTGAACCAATGACTCATAGCACCCTCAAGCATGCCCAAGTGTCCGTTTCACAGCCTGTGTTCTAATTGTGAAAAGGCAGGCTTGATAGAGGTTCCTTGGAGCAACCTTAGAGTAAAGAAGCGATTGACTCAAATGCTTTATCCCGGTTTAACAAAATGTTTATATACTAAAAGTTCCTAAAGGTCACTCATCCTCCCTATTAGGGCAATGGTTACTAGAAGGCAAACACCATATGTTCAAGACAGAACAAACCTCTGACTGCACAATCAATTTATACACATTGCAGTCTGCTTAGTAAGTCTGCATTTTCCTCTCACTCACAGGAAAACCACAACAATATCCCATGAGGACTTGGCAATTCAAGAGAAGTTGAACTTCGGTATAGAGGGTCAATCAACATGTTTTTTCTGCAATAGGACATGTCAACACTAAGATGTATGGGTTAATAGAATACTTTTGAACAGCAACATATCTGTCACATGCTGGTGGGAGAGGAGAGCACAGATAACTATGTTCAAGAAACAATTTAATGAACCGCAGATTGTCCAAATGCTTTTCCATCTTGTCTGAGGCATTATACCGACTAACATATTAAGACACAATGTATGTGAAGACAGTATGTCTAAGAGGGAAGTGAGCATCAACAGTTTCCCTCAAATTTGATGTAGGAAACGGTCTCTTTAAATAGAAGAGATGCAAAGTGTAGAGTCCAGGCAAACCGCAATTGTTTTGCAGAGGCACAAATGAGAACCCAAATGCTTTCTTTTGCGGTAGTGTGGGCGAGCAGTTAGGCCCATCAGAAGGTAGTGCTAAGCATTTATTTCACACACAAAAGGCAGCAAGTAAGACACGCAGTAAAGAAATCCAACATACATTTATTAAAATAACATACTTTTATATGCATTTAAATACCAAGATCACTGGAATCAGGCAAGTACTTGAGTTAGGACTTACAGTTTTCAAAAGTGCTATGTTTTTAAACTTTTTTTTAACTTGCTCATAATGTGTAATAAACTCGTGTTTAATTTTTAATCTCGTTGTAGTGTCTTAACCGGTCACAAATTTTTATGAAATTGTCACTGAGTGCTCGATATTACTGCATGCGGTTGTCCAATAATAAAATTGATAGACATAGGATTTGATGTAATTTAGACAACATTATCTGAGATACCTGGTGGTTGTGTCTAGGAATCATTAGTGCAGTGGGTACCAAATCCCGGGTGATCACTCCTACGAGTATCCTTGTTTTTAGGTATATGTCTTTCCTCCATAGGACATTACTGCTACAGAAATAGCAAAAGTGAGGACTTTTAAAAACTGTAAATATTTCTAACTCGAAATGCAATGACCTGATTTTGATGATCTTAGTGTCAAAAATTGTATAAATATAGGTGTTCTTTTTTAAACATTGATGTGGATCTTAGAGTTGTGTGTATCATTTGACTGTGTGCATCCAGTAGAAGTCGAACACTCCTCTCTGAAAAGCCTACAGCTGTTCGACTACACTACCCCCATAAGAGCACCTTGGGATTGCTAGAGCATGACCCAGCTCCACATAAGAGATACCTAGGCTATTTATCAAAAAGAGGTATACTGTGCATACTATATAAAGAGCCAGCTTCCTACAAGGGAGTCTCCTAAATGCTCAATTCAGAGGTGTTAATGGGAGTGAGAGGTAGTAATCAATATGCTACTTAGCCCTGGGGTCACTACACCTCCTAGATGACCACTTCCTTTGGGGAGTGGGCATCACCCTGTCCCAGAATGCCACATTTCCACCTAAAACCAAGATGGTGGAATTTTACCAATTGTCGTGTTCACTTCAGGGATAACACCTTAGGGTTGGTACTAGCCAGACGGTTCACAAGCCTCCTCACTAGCTAATTTTCCCTCCTGGCCTGGTGCCAAATGGGCTCTGGAAAGGTGGTGGGTGCCATTTCCCCTGTGTGGAGGGAGCCATGATCACATATCAAAGGAGGTGGAGGCCTTTGAAGCCTGGATATGCGGATTACTAGTCATCCTGCCTGGAAATGATTTCTAGAATAGGAAACAAAACGGCACCTGGAATAAGTCTTCACCCATTAATCATTGCTCCCAGTACAGAAAGATTCGCAAACTGAAGGAGCTTGGCAGCCATAAGTCTTTCTTGAACCATACAAGGATGGTCAGATGAAACTTAATTTTTGTTTCAATTAGACAGCTACCAAAGTTCAATATTTAGGGAATAATGCAGCTGCTAAATATAGGTCAGCACAAGGACCTATTTTGTAGCGTTTTCTGCCTCCTATGACGCACCTACAAAATGTTAGCACTCCTATAGATTTAGAACTGTTTCCATAGTGAAATGTTTCTCTTGCTGCACATAATTCCATATTGAATGGAGTCAAATGAGTGACCATTACCCCCCAAATCTCCTTTAAACCCTAGATTCAAAAACAAGTTTTGCCATAAGCGGGCTAACTTATACCAGCACATATGCTGGCCTCTCGAAATTAAGGAACTTCAGGTAATAGCAGCTCATCAGAGGAGATTAAATTGGGTTTTGAAAAAAGAAAAAAAAAAAAGGAAAGGGAGCTATTCATTAATCTGTCACTCAAGAAGATGCCTTGATAGAAACTCAAAATGTCCTTCATTTTTTTTAAGCTAGCCTTAGATTCAAGGACCTTGGTGTCCTAGAGGGAGTGTAGGGTGGAATCAAGTGTCAGTTACGTGGCCGTATTAGTGAAGACACGAAAAGCTAAACAAGGAGCCTTAAATTTAATACGGTTATCCACTGGCAGCCCAAAAAAGATTAGATGAGTGAGAAAAGATGAATGGAGCACCTGCAGAAGCAGACATACCACTGTGTTTTGTAATTATCTGGAGCTATTTTAATAAAGTCAATGAGATGCCTAGATGCATTATGTTCCCATTCTCCAGGTGTGATGCAATAGCCTGGACCACTTTTTTTTTAGTCTAAGGAGGTAGGGCCCATTGCACTTTATGGAACCTTAAAAGATCAAAATAAGTTTATTGGATTCTTTATTTGGTGTTCTAGAGGGGTTACCATTGAGCTATGCAAACAGATTTTTTTACTACTGATTAAGGGGCTGGGAAGGGGTCAAGGACATATGGCCACCAAACCAGGGTAAGAGATGGAGCTGATTTCTCATTACCATTACTTCGGTCTTTCCGCTGCACCATTTCAAACACTTTAGGCCCGTCCAATTGGCCACAGCTGATAGGCCATTTTAGATGCAAGTACACTTCATGTCTAACTCCAGATTTTATCAGGAACATATATTAAGACATTAACATACTTAACCAATCTTGACCCTTAACATGCTACTGCATAAAGTTGCTACCCAAAAAAAGTTGGGCAGGCATTAAATTATGCTGATCTCTATTGGCAAGTCTTTGAAAAATAGTAAATCATTGATTAAGAGTCTAAAACTTGGGTGAGATGATGCACGTCGGTAACACACAGATTCAGCTAGATAAATATCTAGGTGTGCAGCTCAAAGCTATGAGAAGACTGTGCTTATGCTAGACTACTAAGCGCTGTGCTTGGAACTGAACTTTGGAAATTGAAAAAGGTAGGCTGTCATTGCTTCCACTGATAAGTGTCAACAACGGCTAGGTTTAATGTGAGAAAAAAATCAAATAATGGCTCCCAAAGTTATCCAGGCTAGTCAACAAAATAGATTCCAGGACATAGTGCCATTACTTTATTTAAGGCCACTGACACTTAGAAATGGTCATACTGGAGCTCATTTAAGTTTTTTGCTAACATTAATCACCACCGTAAGCTGATCCCATAAACTGTGAGCAGCAAGTTTCACGTTTTAATTTGTGTGGCTTCAACTCCTAGCGCTCTCAGCCAATACCCATAGCAATTTTGGAGTTGATGCAATTGATTATATTTACTTTACTTCAAGGACGACAATAATACCCTGCAAAGTCTAACATACAACTAAGTAAAAGGTAACAAATTGTTACGGGCAGACAATTTTGCTACAGTCCTGGAAAGCAAATCTGTTGGTGTACACACATTCTATTATGCCGTCAACCATTTTTGACCAACTGTGATCACTTTAGTTATCAAGAGGGTGCGGCAACAAAAGCTTGGACAACTACTGATTTGACCAACTTGACCCTGGACAAAAGTTCTAGGAGGCAACACAGTGCCACTATAACAGAATTTTTTTTCCCTCTGTGAGGAAGCGGTTCAACAGATGCTATTCTTCTGACTGCTGAGAATCAAACATTAGGTTTATAGACTTTGGCTTGAAAGCTGATTTGTTAAAGTTTAGAAGATTTATTATTTCATGTTTAGTAAATTTTTTTATTATAGGAGGTTTTACATTTGTTGTTTTTTTACACACACTTAAAAAGCTGAAGAGAAAAAAACAGGTCCAAGCCAACAGGGACCACATTTTGTTTTTTAAAAGTGGCTGGATAGATAATGAACTGGCCACATGACAGTAGATACCAAGGGCAAAGTTTAAAGAAAGGACAATTTTTTTAGAACTGTTGAAGAAAAAATAATCTAAAATATATTGTTTGAAGGATATACAACATTGCTTGTTAATTAAGTCAGATGAGGAGAAGGTGCATACTGTGAAACGGTTTGAATTATCTGGCGCTTGGTTAAATTAAAAAAAAAAAAAACACACACACACTATGTTGTACTATTTCAATGAGTGTGTACATGTTTGTTACGATAAGTCTTCACTGAGACCGGACAGGAAACAAAGACAATACAGGTGAGCTAGAAAGAAAGGGAAGAGCAATGAGTAATTGGCCTTTGTATGAAACATCTGCTTATTTGGAAAAATGGAGTCATGTTTTCAAAGTAAGTGGCATTACAGGCCTTGAATTTGCTAGAAGGTTGGAAACGTACTGGTTCGAAAGGAGGTGGAAAAGGTAAGCACTTGCCGTACATAGTTCGTAGAAAACATTGTTTACCATTAAAAGATAAATCCAAGATTACATTAATTCAATTATGAAAGTCTGGCAATTGCAACAAGACATCCTTGTGCATACATCCTGCCACTCAAGGTGAAAGCATCAGTCAGTTCTTCATTAACGAATAGTTTCTTACCTGTCGGTGTAGTTTTGCAGCTTGAAGATATTTCATGATTCACTATGCTGTGCATTATTCCGCAGTCTAGTGGTTGGGTCTGGAATGTCTTTTCACTTTTTTTTTCGTAGCCCAGGTGGGCGTAGACGTCTCACCTTTTAGTGTCCTTCCCGTGACATTGGCACGCTTCCTGCGGAAGTTCCCACCCTTGGGTGCCATCTTCGGATTCTTTTTTCTCATGTGTTCTGCTTGCGAATCCTTGGCAAAGTTCAAGTAAGTGATTAACCCGCTTTGTCCTTCAAGGTGACTGTTTTCAGTTTGGTCCTTGTTTTACCACCTGCTTCTCCAGCCTCATCTTTCTGGCAGAGGTGGGTGGGTTCGCTAGTGAATCCAGAAAGATCTTCAAGCTGCAAAACTACGCCGATCATTAAGAAACTATTCGTTTTGCAGCGTGAATCTTTCTGGATTCACTATGCTGTACATCGACTTTGTAGCAGTTTGTTATGTTTGTGGCGGCTGGGTGGAAGATGAGCATTGGTTGTTGAATATATGTTGAAGCACCTTCTGTCCTACTTGTGCTTCCTTGTTTATTTGTATATCCACACAGTAGTGCTTAGTCAACGTGTGCACTGAAGCCCATGTTGCTGCCAGGCATAGGTCTTAAATGGGTGTGTTAGCCAGGAAGGCTATCGTTGCTCCCTTTTTCCTAGTAGAGTGGGCCCGTGCTCCCTCTGCTAGTTCTTGGTGTGCTTGTTTGTGGCAGAATTGTATAGTTTGCGCGATCCATCGTGTAATGGTTCCCTTTGTTACTGGTGTACCCAGGAAACTGCTTACGAAGGACACAAAAAACTGCTTGGTCTTCCTGTGTTCCTTGGTTCTTTCTATGTAGTGCATTACTGCCCTTCTAGCGTCCAGAGTGGCAGGGCCCTCTCTGCACTTGTAGCCGGTTTCTGCCTGTCCGGTTGATGTGGAACCTCGACACCACCTTTGGCATAAAGTGTGGGTCCGTTCTCATCACCACCCTATCATTGTGTATCTGGATGTAGGGTTCTTGTAGCATTAGCGCCTGTAGTTTGCTCACCCTGCGCAGCGAGGTGATTGCCACCAAGAAGGCTGTTTTCATTGCTAGCATTTGTAGGGAGGCCATATGAATGGGCTCAAAAGGTGCTTTCATGAGCTCCGTTAGGACTAAATTAAGGTTCCACGACGACGGCGGCATCCTCTTTGGTGGTGTGATCTTTTTTGCCCCTTCCAGGAATCTCTTCACTATCTGTGATGTAAAGAAACTCTTCCCCGTTTCTCCTCTTGTGTAGGCTACTATGGCTGCCAGGTGTACTCTCAGCGAGGATAAGCTTAGCTTTTCCTTCAGCAGGTGCGCGAGATACCTTAGCACCGTTGATTCTCTTGTCATCTTCTTGAGTACATAGCACCTTCGTGTGCTAAGTCTCCTTGCCTCTCGTAGTACCCGCAGGGTGCTCTCAAGTAACCTTAGGTGCGCGAACTCTGTCTTCAGGAGCCATGCTGCTAGGCTGAGGCTCTCTGGCTCTGGATGTAGTGGCTCTCCGTCTTGCATGGAGAGTAGGTCTTTCCTTTTCCTGAACTTGTGGGGAGCACCTTGTGCCATTTCCATTATCTGTGAGTACCAGGTCTGCCTGGCCCACTGTAGTGCCACCAGGATCAGAGTCATGTTGCTGGTTCTGCACTTGTTAAGTACTCTGTATCAGTGGGATCGGGGGAAAAAGCGTAAGCAAATGTTTTCGACCAGCTTATCCATAGGGCATTCCCCAGGGATCCTTCCCCTGGTTGCCAAGCTTTGGCATTTTGCATTCAGGTGTGTTGCAAACAGGTCTATTGTCGGTGTTCCCCACCTTCTGAATAGCCTTAGCGTTTCCGGAGTATTGAGCTCCCACTCGTGGGATGCCGATGTCTGTCTGCTGAGCCAGTCGGCTTCCACATTGTCTTTCCCTGGTAGGTGTATGGCTAGCAGGTCTCTCTTTAGTGGGATGGCCATATCTCCTGTGCTAGGTACGATAGCGGAGTGGATGGTGTTCCTCCCTGTTTGATGATTTAGAACATCGTTGTTGTTTTGTCTGTTTGGATCAACACTCTGGTTGTACAATTTTGTCTGGAAGGCTTTCAGGGCGAGGAACACAGTCTTTAGTTCCAGGTAGTTGATGTGTTTGACCCCATCCGCTAGAGTCCACAGACCCCTCACCCTGAGCTTGCTCACGTGTGCTCCCCATCTCTTTTGGGATGAGTCTGTGATGATGGTCACCGTTGGAGTCAGTGGTGTTAGAGGCTTCCCTTCTGTTATGTTCTCCTTGCTCCACCACAACATCTCCTCCTGCACTGCGCGAGTTACAACCACTAGATCTTCCCAATTTCCTGTAGCTTGTGACCATTGTTCTTGCAGCCATTCTTAGAATGGTCTCATGTGGAGGTGTACATTTGGTACCAAATGTATGCAGGAGGCCATCATGCCCATGACCTTACTCGCTGTCCTCACAGTCAGAGCTCGCCCCTTCTGCTAGAGGCGGGTCTCCTTCAGCAGTGCCAGTGTCTTCTTGTCGCTGGGGGAACACCTTGCTCTGTATGGTGTTGATCTGTGCTTCTAGGAAGATTTTTACTTGCTCTGGTTCCATAGAGTATTTCCCCCCAGTAAATGGAGAATCCCAGGTACATCAGTGCATTTGTCACGCGGTGAGCGTGCTCCTTGCATGTCCTGTGTGAACTTGCCTTTATTAGCCAGTTGTCCAAGTAAGGGTATAAATGTATCCCTTCCCTTCTTAGGTGCGCTGCCACTGCTGCGAGGCACTTGGTGAAGACCCTAGGTGCGGATTTTAGTCCAAACGCTAGGGCTGTGAACGGGTAGTGATCTTTGTTAATGGTAAATCTAAGTAGTTAAAATCTCAGAAATTAAAAGGGGTGTTGTCCATTTTGTGCACTCAGGGGGGCCCCCTGTGTGCGCATCCTCCGTTGGACGTCGAAGTTTTCTAAGTTCTCCTTCTTTGTCGTCCCAGCTCGATGGTGTTATCCCTAGTCTTCTTCAGTCTTTTCAGTACAAAATCGAGTTTCCTGTGTCTTCTTTTCCTCCAAAACTCTGGAGCAACTCGGGAACGATCCAGACCCAAAGGCAGAAAAAAATAATCTGAAGATGGTGCCCAAGGGTGGGAGCTTCCACAGGAAGTGTGCCGACGTCAGGGAAGGACACCAAAAGGTGGGACGTAGATGCCCACCTGGGCTACGAGGAAAAAAAAAAAAAAAGAAAAAAAAAAAAAAAGAGAAAAGACTACGATTCCGGACCCAACCACTAGACCGCGGAATAATGCACAGCATAGTGAATCCAGAAAGATTCACGCTGCAAAACTTGTGGTAAGCAATCTTTGCCTTCCAGGAGGCACATTAGAAATTAACACCTCCATCATGACGTAGCTCAAACACGGTCAATGAAAGATGCAAACATGATTAGTGCAGTAAAAGTGGTGTCCGTGACATTCAGAAACTAAAAGCTATGAAAATATGGGTATCATTTGTTCCAGGAAGGTGAAAGTTAACAATAAATGGGAATTCTATCTTGCAAGCAAGTTAGAGAGATAGGGACCGCAGGGGGAAATTATATTGTAGACCTACACCACACTTATTGCTGCAAATGTCAGTTTTGTAGGGCCAAAACAGTCGAGTATTAGCTTATTCTGAGCTAGTAGCAATATTTCTTCTCCTCTTTCTGGGATGGACCTTTTCCTGTAGCTCTGAAAGAGGGCCCATTGTTTGTTTATTTGCCTGAACAATCAAGAAGTTACCTGAGTTGGGGCACGAGTAATCACCTTAATCGGAAGTAGCAAGAGAGGCCTGGCGTTCAAATTGCACTTATTGATTAAGTCTTAAGGATGCAGAAAAAGAACAGCGAACCAGGTATTCTGTAAACAGTCAGGACCACATCTCTAGCAAACTTGATGCTTGTATGGAACAGAAGATAAAGTCCAAAAGATTTTATATAGAAGAGAATTGTAGAAGTAGAACCCTAGAATTGTAACGTTCAACTTAGTCAACTGAGTTAGAGAAAAAAAGAAAACCCAAATTAAATGAATAAATTCCCCGACTAGCATCTGACAGACTTAGCAACTTGAATAGGTGGACTCATTTCAATTGTTCTGCATTGGAAAGGGACTTACAAATGTGCTAACAGTATGCTTTTCTCCAATTTGTTCTGATTATGTAGAAAACAAGAAGGCTATTAAAGTACATTCTGGAGCATATAGCAATTAAGCAGTCATCCTGGTCTCACACTATTGAATATGTTCTTTGAAAGGCAGAGTGTTTATAACTTACACTGGTACAGATACAGAGGACACAGTTAAATACCAATGTTATATTTTTGGGGTACTAAACACAGACTGGTACAACCTCTGACCAAAGGGATCTAGACTAAAATATCCACTGAAAAATTTGGCAAACGCCAGATGGAAACCAGATAAAGGACCGAGGCATTGCACTGGCAGCAACCCTGTCAAAATGACCAAACACACCCTTCTGCACTAGAGTGGAGTACTGAGGGATATTTGGCAGGCACCATCTCTATTGGAAATAGGAGACCGGCATAGTATTGAATTTGATTCATAGTCCTTGCGAAGTGCTTGCTACTCTTTACAATTAACAAAATTGTGTAGTAGACAAATGAAGGGCAGATAAGAGTAGTATTTCAACATTGTAATGTATGAAAGTGGTCGGGATCAAACCAAGCAGAGTTACAAGTCTTCTGTGTGGGGTTTGCGATGTTTCTAGGTAGGCAACCTCGGAATGGAGTAGGGGTCGCAGATGGGTTTACGGTCATCATTTTCATCATCTACTGCATATAGTAGATGTTGGTTAGGTATTTCCTCATTTTCCCAGGATATTCTTGCATTCTCACCAACTTTGTGGAGCTATAGTTCGTTCACAGGGATATTTGGCAGGCACCATCTCTATTGGAAATAGGAGACCGGCATAGTATTGAATTGGTTTCATTGTCATTGCTAAGTGCTTGCTACTCTTTACAAGTAAAGAAATTGTGTAGTAGACAAATGGAGGGCAGATAAAAGTAGTGTAAAGGGGAAATCAGACTACTAACCAAGTTATTGTGCAATAAAATGAAAATGGAAAATGTTTACCAAAAAGAAAAAAGAAAAAGCTTTGCAATAAAAATATTAACATACCCTGAATTTGTCTCCATGCGTAGAACTGGCAACAAGGTGAGTAACTTTAGAATTGAAATCTCTTTTAATGGTTCCTCCCATGTGATGCACCAAATTAACAAGTCTTACCTGAACAGAAAAGGAAATGGGTTCATGTATAATAAGAAACATTTTACTGAAATGCAACACATTTTATATTGAACTATGCTTTTAACACATTTCATTTGGTTAACTTGGGCTTGAAAAGTACACCATAGAAGCTAATAGGCCATTGGCAAATGTGCTTCAACTGCAAAACTTTGTTGCAGCCTATAAAAACCATTGAAATCCATTTGAACGTGATAAAAAAATGCCAAATAAATCTGCATTGCACCCGACCCAGCCACCTGTCCCAGTTGCTTTAATAAACATTAAAACACAGACAAAAGCCAAGTTGGTGTTGCAAGTTGCATCATCATAGAGGCTAAATGGCCATTGGCAGATTGGAATATGCTGTGACTATCATGCGGATTGATTAGGACCAGGCCATAGACCTATAACAATAGTGCTGAAACCCAGAATGTGTAAGAGGAAAAGAGAGTAAGTCCATAGCAAAAACAAATGTCAACAAATATCTAATCAACATTAAATGCCACAGTTTTTCATTGCCTATATATGGAACTTGGGGAAACCCAATAAACCTAGGCTTGGGCAAGGTAAAGTGATTTAAGTAGAGGGTGTCTACAAGGGATTTTGTTTTTTAAAAACTCAGTATATGTGATTCAGAAGAATTACATACAGGATTCGTGAGTCAATTGAACCTGACTGTATCCCTAGGATAACCAATATATTTCAATGTTGTTCAAAGTCATACATTCAATGAGGTAACAAAGGAGGAGAATGTGAATTTTTAAAAAGCACACAAATTAATTATATTCCAAAAAAACTTGTATTTTGAACAAATCATGGGGATAAATAGAAATTATTCGATATACAAGTCATGAAAAGGCTGTACATATGAATTCACAGATCAGTTCATAACACGACATCAACTCCGTAAATTAATAAGGAAAAACCAGTTCATAAATGCAAAAAAGGTTTCTTCCAATGCACAAAGGCTGTGGAGATGATGTTAGTGGTCGACGTTTCGGTCTGCCTTGTCAACGGAACGAATATTTTCTCTTGGATCTGGGAGATCTGAAACGAAGTCTAATCGCTACTGCGAAGGTCTTTACTGCTGATCGTGAGACTCATACCACGGTGTTAGCTGGTTCAATTGCGGCTACCTTTGGAGTTCATATTTCTGCAATACTAAGTGACCAGTATTCCCGTTTCAGATCTCCCAGATCCAAGAGAAAATAATCGTTCCGTTCGTAGACCAGTGGCAACTTGTACTCAGTTATCTCAAGGGGCTTTCTTCTTATTTTGAAAAACATTAGTCCTGATGATGGTCTCCTAGATGACAACAAGGAAGACCGAAACGTCGACCACTAACATCATCTCCACAGCCTTTGTGCATTGGAAGAAACCTTTTTTGCATTTATGAACTGGTTTTTCCTTATTAATTTACGGAGTTGATGTCTTGTTATGAACTGATCTGTGAATTCATATGTACAGCCTTTTCATGACTTTTATATCTTGATTACTTTCTATTTATCCCCATGATTTGTTAAAAATACAAGTTTTTTTGGAATATAATTAATTTGTTGTGTGCTTTTTAAATTCACATTCTCCTCCTTTGTTACCTCATTGAATGTATGACTTTGAACAACATTGAAATATATTGGTTATCCTAGGGATACCGTCAGGTTCAATTGACTCACGAATCCTGTAAGTAATTCTTCTGAATCACATATACTGAGTTTTTAAAAAACAAAATCCTTTGTAGACACCCTTTATATGGAAATAGCATGTTTTTTTAAGTGCTAGAGATTGGTAATCTTTCACGCAAACATGACATCCTATACAAGCACATGGGTCCAAAATGCATCAATATACAAGTTTAGAAACAAGTGGATTCTTGAGACAGATCTTCACTCTGAGCTTGTGAACTTGTCCTTCATCTATCCTACGTTGTTTCTATTCTACTCCCCACTGTAATGTACAGGCTTTATATAGTACATTGACCATTTATTTAGGTGGGTACAAAAGATGCACTCCACCATCAGGACACAAAATTTAAACCGTAGTACACAATTTGTATATTATCTGGTAAAATACAGAGGATTTTTCTAACCTTCATATCGTGCCAGAGTATCACAGCACAAAATTTAGTGCTGCTCCCTAAGGAAATTTCCTCTCAAAGTACTTTGCATGAATTGTACCCATGTCTTGCCTGGCCAGAAAAAGAAAGAGCCACAAGTCATTCCTCTCACTAAAAACAAAAGGGGAGAGGGGGGGGGGGGGGGGGGGGGGGGGGGAGACCTTCCAGTAGAGATCAATTTTATGATCATTTTGTGTGTAGCATGTCTTGTATGATCAAGCATGTTACATGCTAGACACCCGATTTTATGTAAACAAAAAAAAGTGCCTTTTATGAAGCAATGCATGCAATACCTGTGGTGCCTAATAAAAGCTGTACGACTAAAACAGTAGCACTACTAAATGCGTGCTCGAACCCCAAATTTTCCATTAAAAAACTCCATGCTTTCTAACTGGTGCATGCCTTGCCACCATGGCTGCAAGGGAGGGTGAACCTGTTGAGATAAATCTTGGAAGGAAAAAGCAGACTAACTTTCTTTATATGCCATGTGCTTAGGCAAAGGGGCATAATCACATTTTTCTATCAAGGTAGGAGCCGAGCACAAGTGACCACTCCTTGCTCCTTTAGGCAACATTAGCCTAAGGTATATAAATAAAAAGGGGGGGAGGGGGTGTTGAAAATAGAATCGACAAACGTGAACATCACCGTCGCCATCTTGCCTAACAAGAAGCCATCGCCCACACGTAAACGGCATCCATTTTAGGTGCCACGGCCATCTCGCAAGTCACCCATGATTCACCCTGACCCTGCAACCATCCCTGGTGCCCCGATTCAGCATGACCAAATACACTAAGGTCATAAAACCTTGTCAGCCTGACAAAGCCCCGGAGCCACTTCCCACCCTAAAACACATTCGTACTTTCATCCTCCCCGCTCGGGCAGGCCCTTGTGATAACCCCCAACTGCACCCGGCCACTTGATCCGGTCCCAGGCTGTAAACCAAGCCTTACGGACGTACTTTATTGCCCCCACACAGCAAGACATTGTTGCACATACAGAAATGCGTGATCTTATCACTTGCACAACCTTTAGATCGGATAAATCCCACACACTTTTATGTCCTGCTGGAATGTCCAGCTGCAAGATGGCAATCATCTGTTAGATTTGGGAGGGGGAACGATAGCTGGTGGGTCTGTGTGGAAACCAGCTGGAGGCAGGAATTCCTAGGATGTTTGACCACCAAAAAACTGGCTGAAATGTGTATAAAAGACTGAGCAGCGGAGAAGTTGTCAGAACACCTCCTGAAGACATTGGCTTGTGTCCGGCCTGATGTGTTCTCCTCTGGAGTGAATAAACCTGTTCTTTCCCGTCCCATTTCCAGCGCTTGTCTTCATTTTGGGGACTATTGATATTGGGAATTAGAGGCGTCATGCGCCAAACAGTCTTGTTATTGGTTAAAGATTAGCTGTTTTTCCACAGGGGGGGGGGGGGGGGGCGAGACCGTCTGCAAAGGGGAGATTGAGTTGGACTGTATTCCCATTGCTGAACTGATTACAACACAAGTTTTGAGGAGAAAATAAATGCCAATTAGGACTTTGTAAACCAATCGAGTCCTACAAGTTAGATGAATGACAACATTAAGAGATTCGGATTCTGGATAGGGAACACAATAGGTTAGGGATGTGTGATAATTTGATTGAGGGACATCGAACTTTTTCTGCAGAGTCATTTATAATAATTATGATTAGTCTGATATACAGGATAGGAAGACAAACGCTGCATAACTATAGAACTTCAGGAAAAAAAAAAAAACAATGAGACGAGGGTCAGGTTTCAATTTTACACACACCTGCAGATAATATTCTGATGGGTTTGCCTGACTGTCACTGCTTGTTTTACTCATTCGAAAATGAGTGGGAAGCTTGCCAGTTCTTTTCCCAGAAAAGGCATGCATTCCCTTTTTGAACCGAGGAGGTCTACCAGATGTTACACCAGTAAAGCTGAAGTGAACCAAAAACCCCTTTGCTTTCTTTTACAGTATCGGAATGAGAGCCAGCTTATCCGTCTTAAAGACGGGTCAAATTTTACGCAAATACTTCAAAATACTGTCCTATTTCAAAGCAAGTCAGTTTGAAGATACACTGACAATGCAGGTTTAGTCCATGAGGCAGAATTCAAATCTCTCCTTGAACAGGTAGGTCTTCAAGGTTTTCTTGAAAAACTTAAAATCAAGGGAATTCCTTAGTACAGGATTCAGTTTGTTCCAGAGTCTAATTAATAACACGCCAGTGGTTTCTGTATTTGAAGCTTGAAGTTCATCTGGACCACTTGTTTATTGCAGCCTGATATCGAACAATATTAGTCATATCGGTAACGTTTAACCATATGCAGATATTCCAGAGATTGTACACCAAATTGCCTGCAGGCAAATGCAATAAATTCTAGGAAAGTCACAATCTGGGTCAAAACAATGCTCTAGTGCCTCATAGCCAGGTTTGTGCTATACAACTGCAGAAAAAATTAGATTACAAAAAATCCTCCAGACAGCCATAGTAGTGCTCGCAAAACAAGTCTGACTTCAGGTTAAGTTCAATTTGAACTTTTGTTGGGGAGAGTGAGAGAATCGGTTTCAACATTGTAATGTATATAAGTGGTCAGGATTGAACCAAGCAGAGTTACATGCCTTCTGTGTGGGGTTAACGCTGTATCTAGGTAGGCAAACTCTGAATGGAATAGGGGTCGCAGATGGGTTTACGGTCATCATTTTCATCATCTATTGCATATTGTAGATGTTCTTTAGGTATTTCCTCATTTTCCCAGGATATTCTTGCATTCTCACCAATTTTGTGAAGCTATATTTCGTTCACATCATTCTGTTTTGTGACTAGTATTGGCAGAGAATGTTCACCAAGGAACGTATATTGAACAGTTGAGGTAATAAAATGACTTTGGTGGTCTGCAGGTACCCCATTACCAAAAATCGAATTTACATTTCATATTTTAATCAAATGGCCTGATTCTTAACCCCTTGCGTGCAGGGTGTGTGCTCAGGACGGCCGGGGGCCCTCCGAACGCCGCCGATTCCCCAGAATGGTGCGCATTCTGCGCCTGCGCTGGGCAATTAATTACTGGATGGAGTTCGGACGGCCGGGGGCCGACCTGTGCACACGCCCAGCGTGACAAAGGACGGCCGGTGGCCGTCCTGAGCACGCAAGGGGTTACGCCCCCTAATTCAATCCCCGCACTGCGGCAAAATTATCACCGCAGAGAAGGGGTTAAAGTGAACACAGACATTTTAGGCCCCAGCCAGTTTAGAGCAGTCAATCTGTCCAGAATCCAGACTCCTGGTTATTGAGCAACTTAGTAGTTACACTGTAGTCCTCAATCGCCTTTTATAGGTTATGCTCAATGGCAACTTAAGGCCAGAGAAGCACAGGAGGATTTCCCACCATGAAGCCAAGTTATTAGAGAGCAAGGGTTGTTAGCTTAGATTGACCATGAAATGTTGTACTTTATGGGACTAGTGCTCACCCACCTCCTCTTTAAGAAATGCTTCAAGTTGAACTTAGGACAGTCTGTACCTACACAGAGGTAACAAGCCAGAAGTTAAATGTCGCGAAAAACAATCCAAAGGGTTGCAGCACAATACATATGGGACACTCTTGAGTACTTGGGGCTAGATGTTGAAAATTAACTTACAAGGGTGGGCATGCCTCAAAGACAATATTGAAGAACGGCTTCTTAGAAGCCAACATTTAATTAGGTAAAGGGGCCTTTTAAAACAGCTCATGGATAACACTGAGTGGGCAAACAAAGCAATATATATATTATTGCTTATTCCCTAAAACACGGGACCGCGGCGGGAGCCACACTTCTGGAAACAGTATTCCAGTGGGACAACTCAGACAACGGAAATAAACACCACAATCACTCTCTCCAACCCGAACCCGAGAAATGAAGACTACAGAGACCATGCCAGGCGCAGTTTGACATCGAATCAACCACCAGGGGGCCGGCATGAACTATTAAAAGTTAACATTACCTGCAGCTCACACTCAGCTCCCGAGGATTGTGGCAACCTTTGAGAAAGTTCGGAGCGACGACCGAAACGAGTCAGGACTTCCAGTAATGAATTGCCCATTAAATGCTTCAGCATAAGTGTGCAGCTCAAATTTCTTCCGGATAGATTATATATATATATATATATATATATATATATATATATATATATATATATATATACACACACACACACACACTTTTACTGCTGGCAAGCTTTCCTAATGCACTAAGGTGATCACTGCAGACAATCTTGCATGGGGGCAGCACTAAAGTAATTTTTTTTTTTTCATGGAACATAAGTAGCTCCCATTATAGCAAAGGTTGGAGACCCCTAGTTTAAATGGTAAAAGTTAATAATTCAAGCAGACCAATTGAGAACCCTCTTCAAAACAAAAAAAAATCAACCTCTCCTGTAGCTGCAAAAGCTAACAAAAGACTGAACGCAAGGCCAATTGTTCATATTGCAAAAGAAAGGCACTACTTTTGTTGTGTACCCTTTGGTACATGTTGAAACATCCATAAAAGTAGAGTAAATTCACTTGCCAATAATAACTTTGAGATTTATAAAGTGGGGTTTATTTTCAATAGGTATAATCCCTCAAAGGGAATATAGTAGCTCATATTTAAACACTCAAAGTTAATTTATACCCAACAACGGTTTGAAAATCTCTTACCAGTTCCTCTTTCCTTCTGAAACCGGTGAAGCACAGCACAAGGTTTAGCATGCTTGGGGAGTACAATGGGCGAGAAGTGAAAGGCAAAGGCTGAAAAAAAGAATAAATAGAACGTAAGAAGAAACCAGCTAGAAAGAAGTATTCAACCCATTGAAGGTTACAAAGAAGCATTAAAAGATATGCGACAAAGTGCAGCTATACAAACCCTATATTCTAGATCACAAATCGGTTTATACTACACAACTGCATTATAATTAGCTGAAAAAAGGATAACAGACGGCCTGTGTACAAAGACACAACTAATACATTTTTGACCAATGTGGCTTTATGATGCTGTTATAGGGGGAAAGGGGGGTGGGAGGGGGGCAGTCTGTGTATCGGTTCGAAAATTACTTACACAAAAAAAGCCTTCTATTACGTTTCTTCACAAAGCATTTGGTTGATTTGCCAGAGGATGGTGGCAAAAGGATATTTGTAATGATAGCGTCAGCAGTAACAAGGACACTTCATTGTTGAATCATTGCACTTTTTAATATTACTAGTTTTGCTCTTAGTTATACTACTTAGAGGCAAATAGGCCTCAGTGGTATTTTAGAAGCCAACCATGAAATCCGATTTCTGTAAAGCCATAAAACCGCACTAAACAGCTCACTCATCACCAGACTAGAAATCCACAAGCACTTCAGCGGTCAAAATCAGCTTCGCAAGAGCCAATTAAAATGCGCTCCCACGCTACTGCACCGTATCTCGCTGGTCCTGATCAGCTGGAGTACATTCAAATACACAGATACACTTCAGAAGTTTACTTGTGTTTTGATGTTCAGGTAATGCATGTAAAATTCTCCATCACAGCCTACTATAGTTTTAAATCTTACGGTGTCTCCACACCCAGGGCTCAGTATCTCCTAAAACATTTCAACTGAAGTCCAACTTCGGAGAGACTTCTTTCATAAAAGCATATGGATTTTGGAACACCCACATTTTGAATACATTAACTGGTGGATATAGATTTCTTTCAGTAGACTTTATAACCATCTTAATTAGAGCAAAACTCATTTTCCCCTCAGCAATAGCTCTGAGTAAAGGTGCCAGACGGCATATGGAGAAGACCAAAGAGGAACAATAATAGTACGCAACACATTACATCCCTTGTGGTTTTATTTTTCCTTTTTTGAGGGGCCTAACTTGCAGGGCATTAAGGAGGGAGTGAGGAATATTCCAAATACACAATATCGACTTCACCAATTATATTACTGAAGACAAGTAACCTTTTCTTCTACTTGAGGAGTCTTCCTTCACAATGACTCCTTATGAATTGCATTAAGTAGTGTGAACTAAGGAAGTCATGCAATACAGAGCTGGCAAAGTATTTATCACGGTGTGCCTGCAGGGGAAACTTTGCTAATGTAAGCCACTGGGACAGCCCATGGAGTTGGCATGAACGCTATTCGGAGAGTCTGTCTTGGCCGCGACCTAGCAGACCGTGATGTAAAGTGGATCCACAACTTGAGGCTATGCACTTGGTAACCATTTTACATCACATGGCTTCGGAAAGCCCAGAGCATGCAGATCATCCACCTAATGTGGTCAGTCGATAGGAGACCCTGCACTCCTGGGATCCAGTCCATGCAGTCGCTTCTCCCCTTAAATGAGGAAAAGTAAAAAAGGTCAGAGAACCGACAGGTTAGCCATGCCTAAGGACAACAAACTGATGCGTTGAACCTGCGGTGCATTTCTGCCTACGTTTTATCTGGATAGACAGTGAAAAGTGGCCAAAGCCTTCAGTTCAACAACCCTGTCCTCCTTCAAAAAAATACAGTCACCAAGAAAACTGCAGTATTGGTTAAATCACCAGGCAAACATGGTTTGAATCTACACACCATGAAGAACGCTAACAGTAAATCCAATAAAGGGGAAAAAAATAACACACAAGTATAGCAACCTTCCAGAAAATATACCATTGAAGAGCTAAATGAAGAGTACCATTCAGGTAAGCACATGGGAGTTAATAGTAGTTTGTAGGTTACTTGGTTGCCTTAAGAAACCATGTTGGGCAAATCTAGGGTGATCAGGGTTAATTGTGTTTGATCCTCCTGCACTCTGACATTATGGCCAAAGTAATAAGAGCCAAGAACGTTCAACCTAAAAGCAACAGCTCAAAGTATCAAACACAAAGTACATAGGAGTTTTTATACAGACCTCTCCTTTTTGTGAGCAATACAGTACGATGGGAGGTCCAAGGATGCGGCATTCTGCTTTGTACAAGTGATTGAAGACAGGATTCTGGAAGTCTGACAGCACAAACACCGTCTCGAATTCAGGGCTATCTGCATCTCCAAATCCTTCCACCGTTTCAGTTTTGATGTATGACACACTAATTTCCTTAATTTATTTCACAATAAAGAGTAATTATCAGGTTATGCAGGACATTTAATATTTCTGAATCCCTCTCACACTCAGTTGACATTCATACAAAGGATGTCTACCTTGATTACAACTAAGAAAAAAAAACCTATAAAAGCGGTCTCAATTTTTCTAAGCATTTATAGGTTTAAGGTTAATTCACATTGCAAACCCAATTAATTGATTGATATACCTCCTTAAATTTTATTTAGCAAAGACGGAGATCCCTGCACCGAAAATCAAAGATTATAATACAAGACAAAAAAAAAAGCCAAGTGAATTCCTCCAAGCATGTGAATAAATTAGTATGGTTAAAATAGCACGACATTGGTGTCCCAATTTCAATCTATGACCTCTTAAATAAATCAATGCCCCACTTCATCAAAACACTCACTCTGTTGCGTACGATTACCATGCACCCAATTTCACAATAGAAACCTTAATCTGAAGTACTGTCAGATTGGCTTTACGCCAGGTAGAACGCTGGTAATTACCGACAAGAGATATCAAATGTAATTTAAACTTAGTAAAGCTTACAAGCAAGAATTCTCTTCTTGGGGTAAAGGCTCTGATTATACACAATAGTAATCAGAAAGCCAGATTAATTAATGTAGGGGCCATATACTGGCTCATACGGTCAGTTCAGTCTAAGGAGGTTGATAAAAGATTTTTTTAAACTAATACCTGGTGGAATGTGTGACCCAAGGCCAGAGTTTTTCCAATGGTATCCATGAAATGTCTGTCTCTAGTAGGGATTGTTGTACTTAATGTACGATACCCAGCTCATTACTTTTTACAAGCAAGGTCAAATCCAAAACAATGCGAATTGCTTTAACTACACTAGGGTTGCAGTTGATAGCCTGAAATCCACATTTATACAGAGAGAACCAAACACCATTATGCATTGGAATGTTAGTTGTGCACTTCGATCAAGTCATCCAGTGAATTGCTGCATGCTCCATGCAAGTCCAGTGTGCAGAAGAAATGGACATACCATATTCACAATACTTTTAATAAACTTTTCACTTGGCTTTCCAGGACACTGTTCCTTTAGCTTTACAACTGGAACTTCCATTATTTTAACTGTCTGAAAAAGGAAGACTTCTATAAATCACAAACGACTGAGAAGCAAGGATTATGGGAGTCGTGGCTGTAGATAGATCATTTCAAAAACATAAGTGTCCCTTACCTCCAAGGCTTTCAACAGCTCTGCATTTTGTCCAGCGTCCTGCACCAAGACAACCCTAGTTTCAATTTGTGGCATTTCCTCTGTCGGGAAAAACATGGGTATTTGCTTAGTTTTTTTTAGTTTTTTGACTGGTCATCCAAATAAATTTAAATAAATAAAATCCCACCCCAAAAAAAAACCACATTAGGCTGTAGTAGAGGAACATCCCTGTTTCAAGATCAAACACAAAAAAAACGAACAATTCAGTGTTTAAGCGATATAAAAAAAGAAATATGGGGTACAAAAGTATACATTATCCACTCTTCCACTGAATGTATTAGTGGACATTAAAGACTGCACTGACTTGTTTATATTTAAAACAAACTACGATCATTTGTGTGAAAAACCAAGGGACTGATTTATAGTAGAAAGTTTCTTAAACATGGTAAATATTGTTATCCAGCACACTATTAAATCATGCTTACAAGAGCTGAGTGTTATTAAGTCTGCATATCAAATGTAAATGGAGTCCTAGGAAAAAAACTGTTCTGAGTCGAATGGGGGTGTTTAGGTTCCAGCAACAGAAGCTGGTACTAGGAAAGTTGAGACGATGGGGTTCTGGAAAAGTTGGTTGCTTCCGACTGAGGAAACTGTTGGATGTTACTAACTTGCAGTCACAATAACTAAATAAGATGACCAGTAAATATATATGCATGTGGCAAAAAGTTATTTGTTACCACCTTGTTTTGAAGAAAAGGCACTTCTACTAAAAGTGAAACCGATCAAAATCTTCATTGTAGTATGATCAATTTACTGCTAGGGTCTCTCTGCATTTTATAGGACTCATTTAAGCATCCCAGGCAGTGAATGGGCTACAGTGGCGCACACCTAGAATGTGATAAAGATACTGGTGTACGCAGCTGTTCATAAACTAGACTAGATCACATGAAAGCCCACTATCCTGGTGCTGATACGCCTGATGTTCTTCTACCCAACCACAATAAGAATGCATGCCTCGATAACATCATCAAGAGAAAAGTGAGCCCCTTATCCAAGGGTACAAAACAAACTACTTCTTGAACATAGATTACAAATAAAAGAAAGAAAAATAGTTCATAGTTACCATCAATTTCTGAACCATTGAATAGGTTCTCCTTGGAAGTTTCTGCTATAAAAACAGAAGTATCACTCAACAGGCTCCTGCCGGTTACAGAGGACATGACACTCTGGTCGCACATGGTGTCCATCATTCAGACACTACAAAATAATGCATTAATTAGAACATTAAATGGCCTAAAAGAATAAATCTAACGTGTTAAAAAGTCATAACAAGAGGGAATCAAATACTGTGGTCCCTGACAATCACTTTTCAAAAAGTACACATTTTCATAATACCCTACACACTACTTTAGAAGCACAAGCCTCTACGTACCCTTGAAAAACATGGAGTGGGCTTATTATTGTGAATGCCTGACGTGGATGTCTTTTTTCTTTAAGTTTACCGGTCATAGATGGTTAGGTAAATTAAATCTTGTGAAAGAGCTTTTACTTTTTTTTAATTTACATTTTTTAGGCCGAAGGGCTGGAAGCAATTTGTTGTCTGTTACTCCCATTGAAAATATATATGTTTTAAAAAAAAAAAACACAAGTAGGCAACAGGAATCACGGGAGTTGGAGATGGGAGAAGCACACAAGGGAAACTGGAACAGCAGATTTTTGGAAAGTGGAGTAGAAGAGCGTTACAGCGGAGAGAAGCAAGCACTTTCATGCAGGGCATAAGGGAAAAAGAAAAAAAGTAGTTCCCTAAAGTGGTGAGCAGTGGAAGGATGAAAGTCATTAAGCCAGGATATTAAAGAGTATATGCTTCAGGGAAGGGACAAACAAGCTAGAACAAGATTGAGAAGAAACACCACCAAATAAACAAGCAAATGAGAGGGACAATAAAGCCAACCAATGAACCATCTATTGCCCATGGGCTCACCATCACGTCTTGCCGGTCCTCTCCGCCAACCCTCAGGGTGGATTACCCCAAAGAGAGCAATGGGGGGGGGGGTGAAAGAAGACCGCAAGAGGAGATGGGAAGCACACAACTAAAGATAAAAACAAAAAGCATTATGAAGATGTGATATTCAATGCTACCTTTACTGCAATTTGCTAATTGTGTATGAATTAAAATGCAATAACTATTGGAAGCTACTCATTTGTTGATTGTATCATATGGGTCCAGAAGTAGGCACGAGTCCTGGCAAATGCCTCTGCTCTAAGAAATTAATAAACATAATATAAATAGGTGAAATCTGGCAAGCATGGGTGTCAGGAGAGATCAACTGCAGGAGGAAGTGGCATCTGTTAAAGTCAGTAAGAGGAAACAAGCATTGGAAATGCAATAGGTCTCGCACCATTAGAGTTAGTGCTTTTAGAATTGTTTATGGGTTTTTTTTGTAAATTAGCATTTTTGTTTCCTGTAGCCAATGCTAAAGTATTACAAATAAAAAAAGCCATAAACATTTCTAAAAGCTCTAACTGAAATGGTCTGAGAACTATTGCACTGAGTGAGGGTGAGTGAGGGTGAGTGAGGGTGAGTGAGGGTGAGTGAGGGTGAGTGAGGGTGAGTGAGGGTGAGTGAGGGTGAGTGAGGGTGAGTGAGGGTGAGTGAGGGTGAGTGAGGGTGAGTGAGGGTGAGTGAGGGTGAGTGAGGGTGAGTGAGGGTGAGTGAGGGTGAGTGAGGGTGAGTGAGGGTGAGTGAGGGTGAGTGAGGGTGAGTGAGGGTGAGTGAGGGTGAGTGAGGGTGAGTGAGGGTGAGTGAGGGTGAGTGAGGGTGAGTGAGGGTGAGTGAGGGTGAGTGAGGGTGAGTGAGGGTGAGTGAGGGTGAGTGAGGGTGAGTGAGGGTGAGTGAGGGTGAGTGAGGGTGAGTGAGGGTGAGGGTGAGTGAGGGTGAGGGTGAGTGAGGGTGAGGGTGAGAGAGTGAGGGTGAGTGAGGGTGAGGGTGAGTGAGGGTGAGGGTGAGAGAGTGAGGGTGAGAGAGTGAGGGTGAGAGAGTGAGGGTGAGAGAGTGAGGGTGAGAGAGTGAGGGTGAGTGAGGGTGAGTGAGGGTGAGTGAGGGTGAGAGAGTGAGGGTGAGAGAGTGAGGGTGAGAGAGTGAGGGTGAGTGAGGGTGAGTGAGGGTGAGTGAGGGTGAGAGAGTGAGGGTGAGAGAGTGAGGGTGAGAGAGTGAGGGTGAGAGAGTGAGGGTGAGAGAGTGAGGGTGAGAGAGTGAGGGTGAGAGAGTGAGGGTGAGAGAGTGAGGGTGAGAGAGTGAGGGTGAGAGAGTGAGGGTGAGAGAGTGAGGGTGAGAGAGTGAGGGTGAGAGAGTGAGGGTGAGAGAGTGAGGGTGAGAGAGTGAGGGTGAGAGAGTGAGGGTGAGTGAGGGTGAGGGTGAGTGAGGGTGAGTGAGAGTGAGGGTGAGTGAGGGTGAGGGTGAGTGAGAGTGAGGGTGAGTGAGGGTGAGTGAGGGTGAGTGAGGGTGAGTGAGGGTGAGTGAGGGTGAGTGAGGGTGAGTGAGGGTGAGTGAGGGTGAGTGAGGGTGAGTGAGGGTGAGTGAGGGTGAGTGAGGGTGAGTGAGGGTGAGTGAGGGTGAGAGAGTGAGGGTGAGTGAGTGAGGGTGAGAGAGTGAGGGTGAGTGAGGGTGAGGGTGAGTGAGGGTGAGGGTGAGTGAGGGTGAGGGTGAGTGAGGGTGAGGGTGAGAGAGTGAGGGTGAGAGAGTGAGGGTGAGTGAGGGTGAGGGTGAGTGAGAGTGAGGGTGAGTGAGGGTGAGTGAGGGTGAGTGAGGGTGAGTGAGGGTGAGTGAGGGTGAGTGAGGGTGAGTGAGGGTGAGTGAGGGTGAGTGAGGGTGAGTGAGGGTGAGTGAGGGTGAGTGAGGGTGAGTGAGGGTGAGTGAGGGTGAGTGAGGGTGAGTGAGGGTGAGTGAGGGTGAGTGAGGGTGAGTGAGGGTGAGTGAGGGTGAGTGAGGGTGAGTGAGGGTGAGTGAGGGTGAGTGAGGGTGAGTGAGGGTGAGTGAGGGTGAGTGAGGGTGAGTGAGGGTGAGTGAGGGTGAGTGAGGGTGAGTGAGGGTGAGTGAGGGTGAGTGAGGGTGAGTGAGGGTGAGTGAGGGTGAGTGAGGGTGAGTGAGGGTGAGTGAGGGTGAGTGAGGGTGAGTGAGGGTGAGTGAGGGTGAGTGAGGGTGAGTGAGGGTGAGTGAGGGTGAGTGAGGGTGAGTGAGGGTGAGTGAGGGTGAGTGAGGGTGAGTGAGGGTGAGTGAGGGTGAGTGAGGGTGAGTGAGGGTGAGTGAGGGTGAGTGAGGGTGAGTGAGGGTGAGTGAGGGTGAGTGAGGGTGAGTGAGGGTGAGTGAGGGTGAGTGAGGGTGAGTGAGGGTGAGTGAGGGTGAGTGAGGGTGAGTGAGGGTGAGTGAGGGTGAGTGAGGGTGAGTGAGGGTGAGTGAGGGTGAGTGAGGGTGAGTGAGGGTGAGTGAGGGTGAGTGAGGGTGAGTGAGGGTGAGTGAGGGTGAGTGAGGGTGAGTGAGGGTGAGTGAGGGTGAGTGAGGGTGAGTGAGGGTGAGTGAGGGTGAGTGAGGGTGAGTGAGGGGTTGAGGGTGAGTGAGGGGTTGAGGGTGAGTGAGGGGTTGAGGGTGAGTGAGGGGTTGAGGGTGAGTGAGGGGTTGAGGGTGAGTGAGGGGTTGAGGGTGAGTGAGGGGTTGAGGGTGAGTGAGGGGTTGAGGGTGAGTGATGGTCAGGGTGAGGGTGGGTGAGGGGTGGAGGGTGAGGGGTTGAGGGTGAGTGAGGGGTTGAGGGTGAGTGAGGGTGAGTGAGGGTGAGTGTGAGGGGTTGAGGGGGAGAGGTCAAGCGGGAGGGGTTGAGGGTGAGTGAGGGTGAGTGGGTGAGGGGTTGAGGGTGGGTGAGTGAGGGTGAGGGTTTTCTCACGCGCACTGAAGTGCCGAAGGGTATTATAGGCTCCTTTTTGCCAGTCCAAGACCGAGGGGTGAAAATTGTTCCGGGACTATTAGTGTGAAGGAAGGGAGAGCTGGCAAACGGCGAGTTTCAGGAGCTGTCACAGAGGAGTGCGAGCAGCGTGAATGAGGCAGACAGGCAGGCAGCATTGAGGGCCGGTGACCCAAAACAGGCCCAGGGCAGCGCATGCGCACTGCATGCCATTCACCGGACTACAGAACCGCGCGCCAGTAATGAAAGCACGAGCGTGCCGTCAGTCAGCAGCAGCAGCCTGCATAACACGGCCTCGGCGTAAGGCAGCCTTCACACAGCATACGGTTCACTAAACTGCCGAACTGCATGATAGTTATGCATGCACAGTGCCTGCCAGTCAGCATTCCGCAGAAGAGCCACAGAGTAATGCTGCCTACACACAGCATACTGTTCACTAAACTGCAGAAATGCACTCCGGAGCTCCGTCCGCAGCTTCCCCCCAATCGCAATGATCCTGCGATTCTAAGGTGGCCCCTTACTGCAAAACTGGTTGCGGAAATCCTGGTGCATGAGCTGGACTGCTGCTGGGGCGCATTGGTGCTGTTACAAGGGTGTAAGTGCAGCAAAATCACCCGATTGAGCGCTGGGCGCTGCGCATCTAAAATGACGGCAGCGCACTGAGGGGGAGACTTCCACCGGCTGCGGCAACGGGAGATGTGCACTCTGTTTGTGAGCGGCTGGGAGGCGATTCGGCGTGCAGACTCACAGCGGAAAACTGCGGAGGCGGCAGTCCTGGGGGAGAAGTCTGGAGGGCGAGATCGCCTTAACCTTCCTGTGGTGCACTACGCTCCCAAGATGGCAGTTATGGGATGCGGGCGGAGGCCTGATGCCGGCGAAGGTGAGAGGCAGACCGAGGTGAGGAGGTGCTGAATGCTGGAGTGGCCGCTGGGACACGCACCTTGCGCCCTGACCTACAGCATTGAGAGGTGAGGTGGCAGCGCTGTACCGATCCTGCTACGCAGCAACAATGGTGTGGAGGCACCGAGGACGGAGGCTGACTGGTGGCTGTGAGGCGTGAGACTGCTGACCAGCGCTGGGTGCTGGTTGAGGAAATCGCAGGCGGCGCAAGATTAACTGAGACACGCCGTCTGACTCTCTGAGGCTCCTTACTGCAGAGCAATACTTGTGGGAAAATAGAAGTGTTTCCCTTTCATAACGGACTTGCTGGGGCTGTATGGCAGAGGGGGAGAGACCACAAAGGCTATGGCGGAGGGAAGAGAGGGGAGGGGGGAGGAGAAATGCGACACGGCGGGAAGGGGAGGGGGCGGAGCGGGTTAAATTAAACAAACGAGACGGACGGAGGAGAGGGGAGGGGGGAGGAGAAATGCGACACGGCGGGAAGGGGAGGGGGCGGAGCGGGTTAAATGAAACAAACAAGACGGACGGAGGAGAGGGGAGGGGGGAGGAGAAATGCGACACGGCGGGAAGGGGAGGGGGCGGAGCGGGTAAAACAAGACGGACGTGCACGCGCTTTTAAGCTCAATGCGCATGCGCATTGAGCTTAAAAGTCACGGGCACTGCAAGGAATCGCCACGATTCCTTGCAGTGTGGATAAAGAGTGGATAAGCCCCCATAGTCTCGCTTGCTCGATGCGCATGCGCATCGACAGGCGAGACCTAAAAATATTTTCTGTACATCTCCTGCAAAAAAGCAAGGATCAAGGGAGAACTACAAGATTAACGACTAGTACACAGCCGCAAGTGTGCTTACTAGAGTCAGAACCTGTGGGATCTTGAGTGCCAGTCACCCCAACCAGTCAGCAAAGTACGACGAGGTTTACTAAATGAAGTTCAACTTACAAATGATCAGTGGCCAGGCAAGAAGGCCACCTAGATGTGCTCCTCCGGAGCTCCCGGTGACGCTCAGAATATCCAACATAATACTGTGATTCTACTGGGAGAACTGTCACATAACGTGGCTGGATTGACCCCTCTGGCTTACTCCTACCCAGAAAGGCATTTCAGAGGCTTCCAACTCGTCTAGCAGTGTGAACCAGCTGGAGATGGCTTAATTGGCAAGCCCGGCTGGGTCTTGCGGCCCGTGCTGGGTGCAAAGGCGTGGTGGAGGGCTGTTATGGCGTCTTTGACGTGGAGCCCCTGCAGGTACCCTCTTTTGCAGACCTTAGGGCACCTGCTGCCCGTGAGACGGCCAGAGTGCACCTTTGAATGGAAGATGCAGCGGCGCTAAGCTGAATACGAAGGTGGATCCCAGGTAGAGGAACAGCAGCTGCGGCTCACTCAAATTGCCTCCCAATTGCTTCCTGGCTGGTGGGCCCTGTATTTTTGAATCAGTGGCATTCTGCGTTAGACTGTAGCAGGGACAGCAGCCGAGGAGATGCAAGGTGCTGCCGCACTGACCTGCATTCTATTTGACCTAGGGCCATTCTTGTAGATCCTACCCTGGCGTCCCAGTCGCCTTCCTTGAGATGCCCCGGAGCCTGAGCCTACCGCCTTGACAGACTATTGGGGCAGTATGCAAGAGGCTGCAGCCATTGAACTGTGGGCATTTGCTGGGACACAGTCGAATTCTTGACGTTTGGTGACCCATCTGGGCCTCCATCCATGCCTGCATCTTCCTCCTGTGGTCCCTGGATAGTCTATGTGGGGACTGCTCTTGGGCTTGTGGGGCTGTGGAAGGCTTCAGCTGTGCTCGACAATTGGGTCTGTGGAGACGATTGCAGAGGACACTCATAAGGATGCAAATGGGAAAATATAAGCCAGTCAAACAGGCACTGTCCAACAAAATTGACGACTACGCTCCTTCACTGCATCCGGATGGCGCTACAGACAATCAGTCAAAGCCATCCCCTCCGATGGAACAGGAGGTACCTACTATGGCAGACATTATGCCCGAGATTAAGAGCTTCAGAGAGGACATGTTTGTAAAGGTCGACACGTGGCCCTGGAGTTGGGCTTGCTCCTTGCAGATTTCCGCAAAATCTTTGAGTGTCTTGGAGGCTGAGGAACAGGTTACATCTCTCCAGCAGGAGGTGGTATCCCTCAAGATGCTTGTGGCCGACCTCCAAACACTCAAATTGCATGGAGGACAGGTTTGAAGATGCAGCAGGCCCCTTGAGGAGAAATAATCTTAATTGGTGGGCTTTTCTGAGAAAGCAGAGGGGCCCTCTGTAGAGCTCTTCCTGGAGGACTGGATCACGAAAGCCCCAAAACCTAAACAAACCAAATTTGTTACTATCGAACGGCCCCACTAGGTGCTGGCGCCGTGAGCCATTATTGCCAGACTGTTTAACGGCAGGGATAGAGACAGGATCCTACAATAGGTCTGAATTCAAAGCACCCCCAAGTTTGAAGGTAGGAACATGATACACCCAGACTACAACCATAAGGTGGCTGACCTTTGCATAGACTACATGCCCATAAAAGCCCAGTTGTGGGAGCCAAAGCAACGCTATAGCCTCATGTTCCCTCCGAAATGCAGAGTACAACAGTATGAAAGGAACGCCTACTTTTTTGTAACTCCTGGAGAGGCCAATGACTATCTGGATACAGGGGGTAAGGGGTAACCGTAAGGGAGTACAGCTGGCCGTAGAGTAACCAGATCGCAGCGCCATTCTGCAGATTTGACCCCTCAATTCCGTATCTGTAGCACTCGAAAAATCCTGGTATGCCCAGATGGAATTTAGAAGGTTACAACTTTGTGCCCGATAATCTGGAATTCTTTCAGATGCACAGAGGGCCTAGAGACTATCATAGCGAGGACACACATCAAGAGTGAGTGACTTCTGTGTAGGATCATTCTGTGTCTACCTAAATTTGTCATGCATGTGTCTGAATGATCCCCTATTATGCTCTCTCCCCTCCTGTTCACCTTTTTACTTTGCAAAGATGGATCTAGGATGATGGACACTGGTCTGGCGCTTGCTCCTCTAAACTTGATGTGGGGATGTGATGGTTGGTGGGCGGAGAGGGCGGGCAATGCTTGCTAATTGGACTATGTCACAGTATCCTTCTTTTGACAGTTACTGGTAGACACCAACTACTGCTGGTGTGGGGGTTTTGTTGAGAGCAATTAGCCTCGCCGCCCTGAAAGCTCAATACTTTTGTTTGTTGAGGCTACAACCTGTACTAGGAGGGAGGTGGGACCTGTTTTGGCCTGAATCGGTGTGACAGCTGTCGTTTGAACTAGCTGCTCATGGGTGGGTGGGGGCGTTTTGCCTTTTTTTTGTTTCAATTGCGATAGTCTATGATTGTGGAGACCTAGTTCTATGATACTCTATCAAAGTTTGTATTGAATTATATGTTTGAGGAGGTGGGAACAGCATGACTGTGGGGCATGGTGACAGGGATTTCCTGAGATTCACAGTGCCATGACAACTGCCTGTAAGTTAGTCACTTGGAATGTTCAAGGCCTGGGGCAGGAAGTAAGCAGCACAGAATATACTCTTACCCGAAACGCTATGAGGGTCTGTGGCCATTCTAGAAGAGATGAACACTTGGGAAGCACAAGTTACAACTACAGCGCAGAAGGAGGGGCAAATATTTGCTACCTCGTACTCCAGTTATGTTAGGGGAACCCCAATCTGGGTTGTGCCTGAAGTCACATTTGTGGCTAAAGAGGTTGGAATAGACCCCAAGGCTTGATATCAGGGCAATGGATGCAGAAGGCATCTGTTTGGTAAACGTGTATACCCTCAATATAGATGCTGGATTATCTGGGTCTGTGATTAGCGCGGCCGCAGAGTATGTGGGGCCTCGGGTGATCCTGGCTGGGGACTTCAATTGTGTGCTGAATTAAGGGCTGGTCCAGTTGCCTCCACAATGGGAAACTAAGCCGGAATTGGCAGGCGCCCTCAGGGAGGCTATGTTGGGACTGGGACTGCAGGATAAATGGAGACTTCACTTCCCCCAAACTAGAGCGTATTAGTGCTATGTGCCTGTCACGGGACTCATAGCTGCATTTACTGTTGGTGTCCTGTTGCAGTGTGTGGCAGAGGTTTATCTACAAAGAGGCATATGAGAAGAGACTGCTCCCTGTCTCTATGAGAGAGGAGCTTTTAGTCATGATCCCCAAGCCCAATAGGGACGCTACGATGGTCTCCTCCTACCACCCTCTATCGATGCTCAATGTGGACGTGAAAATTCTTAGCAAGGTATTGACAATTAGGGTAATGGTGCACCTCCCAAAACTGGTCTTCCTGGATCAATGCGGGTCTTTACCCCGTAGCAACAGCCTGTACAACTTAAGGAGTTTGCCCATGGTTATGCATGCTGCAAGTGTGGCAGGGGACCAGTGTGCGTAAGCACTGCTAGACACAGAACAAGCGTTTGACTTCCTGTCACAGTATTTCTTGTGGATGGTCCAACAGAAAGTGGCCGGAGAGACTTACGTTAGTTTAGTGCAATTACTCTACAGAGCCCATGTTGCAAAGATGGGTGGGGGTGGGGGGGGGGAGGGGTGTCAACAGTGATACTGCACTTCACCCTCCACAGAGGGACCAGACAGGGCTGCCCCCTGTCACCCCTGCTCTTCACTTTAGCGATTGAACCACTGGAATGCAGATCACCAGACGTTGGGAGGATAGGGGCTGCGGATAGGGGAGAATGACCATGTGGTCTGTCTAGCTGGATGAAGTGTTATTCTATTTACGCAACTAATATATTTGGTCCCCATAATGCTCACGGTCCTTGACAAGTTCAGTGAAGTTTCTGGGTTACATTTTAATAGATCCAAATCAAAGTTGTTCCCATTGGAGAAGTTGGTTGGTACATGGGAACAGGACCTGCAGAGATTAGATCTCCAGTGGGAAACTATGGTGGTCAGACACCTCGAGATACGGCTTTCTTAAGAACAGCATAATTTGACACAGTACATTTTAGTCAGTGTTGGAGAGAATGAAACCTGCAGTTATATTCTGGAACACTCCATATCTCCTTGATAGGAAAAATTATGTAAAAATGATAATACTGCCTTGATGCCAGTATGCATTTTAAGGAACCCTCTATGAGGTCCATAAAACAAAATTTGTGGAGCTGGTGGTTGAGCTTTCGTGGGCATCAGGAAGAAAGAGGGTTAGTCTAATTCCCCTTAACCACACCTGCGACCATGGGAGGTCTTGAACTGCAGAACCTAGAACTAGATTACCTGGTCGCACCACTGAAGCACATGGTCCATTGGCTTGAAGAGCATGCTACTGAGGGGTACCTGTGAAGATGTCCTGCCCCAACTCTAAATGATGGGGCGAGAGTCCCAGAAACGCTGCCTTCTGTTGCCCGGCAGGTGTTTGGATCTTGGAAAAGGACGGTCAGGATTTCCCTGAAAGAAGTCCTCTACATGTCGGATATGCCTCTCTGGAAGCTGCATCCGTTTAAACCCATTGCTCGAACTATGGTGATCAACAAATGGTGAGACTATGGATTGGAGCACCTACGAGACCTCTACCCAAATAACATGTTCATTACATTGACCAAATGGTATAGAAACATTCCAGCTAGGAACAGGACAGTTCCTACAGTTTGCAAAAATTGCGGCGACGGCTCCAGAGAAATGGCTGCCCTTCCCTGAGGTCCCCAGGGAGTCTCAGACCTTGAAAACATTGTTAAACATGGCTGGTGGACGGAGACTGATCTCACACATTTAATGGGATTTGGGGGTTGGATATGCTTACGGGTGTGCTGCGGTGCAGGCCAAGTGGGGGGGGAACATATTGGAGGAGCCTCTCTCAACTAAAGGCTGAGAGAAGATCCACAAGGGGGTGAAAAACACTAATGATCAGTTTAAACTACTTCAGGTTAATGCAGTGCACCAGATTTACCTCACCCTGGGCATGCTTCATGCAAAATACCGGGCATGACCCCCCCCCCCCCCATCCTGTCCCTGCTGTCCTGGGAACAGGGCAGGCTTCCTGCATACATTTTAGGGGTGCTCGAAGCTTGCTGATAACAGGGAGGCGATCATCAAGTCTCTGAACACCACCATCTGGTGGGCTATTCCTAGGGAGGAGAGTCAATGCTGGTTAGAGCGGATCTATAATTTAAAAGAAGAAACTTAGTTGAGGGTTCCTTCGGCTGTGCCTGGTTGGCAAAGTGTAGAATCGCTATCCGCTCGTTGTGTCCAGTCGTACCAGACATAAAAAGTCTGGATGAGAGATATGGCCGGATGGGCAAATGCTGAAGAGAGCCACATGCGCAAAACAAGCATAGACAACCTTGGACAAATTATAGGCATGGCTGGCAATGCTCACCATACTCTTAGAGCCCCCAGATGCACTACCACTGTAGATGAACGTGCTGTTATGAGTTGCTGATGCTACCCAAAAGCCCTGAAGAGAGGCAGATGGGGATCCTGGGGTGGTACCACAGTTTAAGGCAGTCATTCCCTCATGCTGAACGCAATTGAAATATACAGTGCCAATTATAGCCTATGATGCACTAGAGCCAAGGAGGAAGGAGGGATACGGTTACAAATACTAGTTGAAATTTATTGTATTGTTCACATAGAAGATGGAAAAAAGCTTATTAAAATGTATACCACAAAAACAGCACAGGGAGAAATTCCTAGCAGGTTCAGAGCATGGATGGGCGTGTACCTCTGAAAATGGCATATTTTAAAGGACCATTTGCCATCTCACCACCCATAAACAATCAGATGCGACACTGTTAAAAGTAACGAGAGCACAAACAATGTGTGGAAATATCACCCAGTGTATTCATTTGTTTTGGTGCTTTTAAAATATTTGTTTGCACCACACACAAAGAAAGAAAAAAACACAAACTATCACCATGGTGTCCCAGGGTTAGTGCTCCTATACAACTCGGCCACTGGCTAATTGAATGAAAATCCCTACAATGAGACCGCTGAAAGTGGCAGCACATGGATATCACAGTGCGGCTCGCTTGTGGTTAGAGAAAATTGGCAGTAGAACACCGTACCATAGTTCAATACATTGGTCTTTTAAAAAAAAAAAATAGGATAAGCTTTTCAAATGCAGCTGGTTACTTAATAAACTAGGTATGTAGATGTAGGTAGGTAGAGTTCAAGATGTTGCACTTTTATTACCCAACAGTTAGAGTTTGACTGCAGGACAATATTAGGGTAATAACAAATGCCTGTTTATTTCATCTGCTGTTGAGGAAACACCGGTCGTTTCCACAGGAATATTGAAGTAGATAGGATACCCTCAAATGGGACCAGGTACCGGAGACAAAGCAGAGCTGCAGTTACAAAGAATCTGTAAGCAATGTAAAACCCCCCTTGGTCATTGTAGGGCCTGCAATTGCCCTCCAATAACATATGCTAAATGTACAGCAACAGTCACAAAAAGCCTTGAAGAATCTGGCATGGCAGGACTAGTCCACTTTTTTGTGGAACACAAATTAGTTAAGTCATTCCCACTTCCTTGGCCACAATGAAAAGACTTTGTCAGAGCGGTTTGAGGATTCCTGGAGTTAGCCAGATTCCCTAAAGAGAATGTCACCTGAAGACCCCAAACCGAAAGTATTAGGGTGTCCAATTTTCTTAATCGACAAAGAGCTCCTGGCTATCATGTGCTTTCAAAGAATGAACAGTTTCCAGGATAAAGAGAGCCTGCACCGTGACCAGGACCGAGCAATCTTCCTCTGCAGTATCATTAGACATGTAGCAGATTGGTAAAAGAGAGCCATCCAGGACATGCAGTTCCTGACATCCACATTGTATCCTACCCCATCTGGTTAAGAAGTGATGTGAAAGATCACCAACTCCTCTCATGAGGATCAGTGGAAAGTTTCTTGCGCTGCTCCAGCAAGCCTGGAATCGTACACCTAATAGTTATTTGCAAAAATATGACAACGAGCACCATTTTTTTTTTTTGTTTTTTTTTAAACCTTTATTCAAAAAGTAAGGAGATACATGCGCAGGCCCACAACCAGCATGGCCGGCCGCAAAGACAGTAAATAGGAACAGGAGAAACGTAGGCCAATCAAAAATCAGGATATTTCAAGTTATTCCAGACGTGGCTGTGAGATTCGCAACACAGGATAGGAGGTTTTCATTTTTAAATTTTAAGAGAAGAGTGGGGGCTGCAACAACAAGGACATCACACCTTACATGAAAAATACACAAAAGAGACGAGGAGGGACGTACCCCATTTTCAGTCGGAGATAGGCTATGACTACAGCAACTATGAAATCTAGGCAGCCGCGGCGGTCGAACTGGGCAGTAAGCAATACTACAGAAAGCAACATTACCAAGTATCATCCCATAAAGCCCCCCCCCCCCCCCAAGAGCAGAGAAACAGAGGCTTGTTGAGATGCCAGAAAAAGAAAAGGTGCACGACCAAGAGACAGCCAACCCTACTAAAGAGGAAAGAGCCCTCCCAAAGCCGGAAAAGAGTGATAGGGACCATAGAACAAAAACTAAAATAACAACCCCCCCCCCCGCACCCCTGTAATGGCTACGGCCTAACCCACTAACAGCGTGCCTGTCGGCCCGGAACTGCCCCACAGAAGGGAAAAGTAAAAGAAGTGGAGGAGGAGAGAAACAGACACACTCCCGGACACCCGGTACCCCCCGCCAGCAGTGACCTCCCCAAGGCACAATCATCGTCAATCAAAGCAAACATTTGGCGATATAACGGGGAGGACAGTCACCAATAAGAAACCCCCCCACCCCACCCAAGGCCCGGTGAGATATTCGGTGCAATCCCGGCAAAAAAGAACTGAGCAATCCCAGGAAAGTAAAAGTCAACCCTGCAAGTATCACGGGGAGATCCATCGCCAAAACCACAGCAAATGCGATCAGGAAGAGCGTCTCAGGCAGTCCAAAGCAGTGGCGAGGAGCAAGAACAACTCAAATCCGGGATCAGCCCTGACCAGTGCGAATCCTTCCCGAAGCACGCGCCAACCAAGCCACAGCCGACCAGAGGCAGACAAAGCGTCCACGGCAGTCCGAGGCACTGAAGATGGAACAAAGTCCGAACACAAAATGGCGGCCTCCGTTATACAGCCGGGCCAGGACGAGGAAGAATTGCAGTCCCCTTCGACAGGACCCTGAAACTCGGCATAGACGATCAGAACCTCCAGCGACGATACTCCATCGGATAGGAAACGTGAAGGGAAGACCAGGCACTGTAACGGGTGAAGGAGGAGTGGGGCAGACTCCCAAATGAGCGAAGTCGGGCTGCCGCTCGGGCACCTTAAGATGGCGGGCCAAATCGCTCGGCGGGTCCACAAAATGCTGTTCAGGTGTCGCAGCATCAATGGCCGGTCTTGAGCAAACATCGTCCAGCTTTGCCGCCAGGGAGACATACGTGACGGTGAATTGTGAGCGGAGCGCCCCAATCGCTGCCATTACGGAGCTCAATAAATGTGCGCTATCCGTCCCCTCCATCCCGGGGCCCAGAGGACGGAGGGGGGCACAATCTCCAGCCCACATCGCCGGGCTCCGGGCACACATGCAGGCGATCTCAACAACAGGGGCGCCCCAAACTAGCACGCTCAATACAGTCACCGGCCGTGGGTGCAGCCAGTCAGCCCCCGGACCGGGAAACGAGGGTCAGGCACACAGCCCCCAGCCACGGTTCAGGAGGATCACAGCACGTCACGATGTCTCTTCACCGGCACTCTCCATCGACGAGGTCACAAGTCGAAAGTGCAAAGAATTATTCGAATCCGGAAGACCGGCCACGATCTTGGTCACACAGCCGATGTTGACCAGCTCCCACTCGGACAGTTTAGGAATCGAGGTCCCGGCGGCAGCCCTGGAGTAGGCCGAAGATGGGACACGACATAACTCAGTCGCCGAATAAGGTAGGAAGTCCGGGACGGCACCGTTGGCATCAGGCAACCTTCATACGTCCAGGCATAGGGCGTGGGTAGAGGATAGACAACAGGATAGACGAGCCGCCGGCGGAGGTAGACGGAGCCGGGAGCTTATGCGGCCATTTTGGTTCGCAGCGTAGCTCCTAATTCCATGTTTCTTGATAAAGATAGTCACTTCTTGAGAGCCACAGTACATGGAAACATGTTTAGACTCCAGGCTCTTTTTTGGTATTACAAAAGTACATGAACAGGTTGCTCTTAAACTAGGTTACACAATTTCAACTACGCTCTTGAAAACATGGCATTGTAGCACCCCCGCCTCCTTCATGTCTATTCAGAGATTTTAAATACATTAAGGATTCAGGTAAAGACAGTGTACCCACAGAAGAATACCTAGAACACAGCGAGAGTTGTGCAGCATTTTACAAAAATTACGAGTTTCGCTACTTTCGCGATAACAAGAGACAGCCTCAGTGAGAGGGCTTCCATTCCCAGTCCTTCCCCTTACACAGAGAGCACAGTAGAATGCAGAGAACCAGCAACCTGAGACGGCGGAATCCACTTGTAAAATATTAATAGCATGCGTTCAACTCTACCGCCAACTCCATACCAGCTTTCCAATACCAAATACATATGAGGGTCTTGAAAAAACTTCCATGCACTTGCTGCTATGCATAAGCAACATCCTGGTAGCTACCCAACCACAGTCTACAACAATTGTTCTTTGAAAAGTATGTTCTGAACTTTGAGTATTTGTCAAATGGAACCAAAGTTAATAGCAAACTAATGTCATTTCTAATAGAAAGTGCATCTGAACGTAACAGTTCCCACCTCATGCCATGAACCCAAAAATTTGTTACAACATATAGATGGTGTGTTTAAGTAAACAGCACTCACATAAAAAATAAATAAATATGGTTGTAAGAGACTCTAGAACTCCGGGTAGCTGATCAGGGCACGGCATAGAGTATGTTAGTAGTGGGTGGAAGATATATTACTCGCATAACAGTCATGAGGCACAAAGCAAGCGTGTGGCAAGGTTTACTTGATGAGCCTCAACATGATTAGAGTACTCTAAGTTATAAGTAGTGCTTACCCGGAACTGGCAATGTGGATGGGGGCTTCTTTGAGTCCTCTGTTTAATGTATATATGGCCCCTCTCGTCTCACTGATATCCAAGTATGGTGATAGAATTCACTTTCCAATGCTCTAATTACCCTATGATGACGTGTGAGTTAGCATCATATGACTAACTAATGCATTTACGTAAACGCACTTATGCTGAATTCATATACTTACCTATTACTTATACTCGAATGTACGTGTGACCATATTAGTTTCTTAGCTTAGCCTGTGTGCCACCATTTTGTGTAACTCTCTGAGCCCGCGGGCTCTGCTCGCTCATGCCCCTCCCGCAGGAATACAGAAATATACTAAGACAGCAGTTTTCGTTTCTCGGCTCACTGTGACCGAAACTAATAACGTATGTTATCTGCAATGTTCTCATGCCCAGAGACGCCGAAGCCTAGCTCCCTGGCCTTGAGCAGAGATAATAATGTATCCCTTGCAGGTGCAGATGCCTGCTATATGAGAGCATTGTTCACTGGTCTGGGGCTCAGTAGTTTTCCACAAGGGGCGTACCCCATTTACTGTGTTGCATTATAATGTATTGCTGTGATGCAGAGAGTCAGTCCTCTCGTTCGCACTCCTAGGAGTGAGGTCGGACAGGGCCCTCTCATATGAGTGTTGTTTGGCCTAATAAAGACTTTTGTTTTTACTTCTCCACTGTCCGGCTGACTTCCTATAAGGTAATTATAGGTGAGTGCTGTAAGTCACTCCAGTGGATTTGAGCCACGCTTATCAATGGGATCGGGATAACATTGTGCGCCGACGACACCTCTCCCTGGATAAGACCAGCACCAAGGCAGAGGGAAATTTTAAAAACTGTCTGACGGCAGTGTTACAATGGATGAGGGAAAACCATCTCTGTTGCAATACCAGCAAGACAGAAATCTTACCAATTGGGAAAGACAATCTTTTTCATCCAAAGGATTGGTGGCCAGATGACACCACAGCACCGCCATCAACTGTGGAAGTGGCCAGAAACCTAGGCGTCTGGTTTGACTCCGGCGTTTCCTTTAAGCCCCATGTCCTGAAATTGACCAGAACCGGTTTCGGGTTTATAAAAACCTTGGGAAAGTTTTTCAACCCGATTCCCCTGGTGGCCGTGGCCAAAAAGATAGTGGCAGTGGCCCGAATATCATCGAGACTGGACTACTGTAAAAGTCTCCTTGTGGGAACCAATAAAATCATCCTAAAGAGACTACAGGTAGTGCAGAATGCAGCAGCCAGATTGGTGTTGGGCCTTCCACGCAGGGCTTCGGCCACCCCTGCATTGAAGACCCTCCATTGGCCACCGGTCTGCAAGAGAATTCTGTTCAAACTGCTTCTAATAACATTCAGAGCCTTTCATCAGGTAGGTTCCGGACATCTTTCAGCAAGATTCAAGCCATACACCACGACAAGAATATTAAGGTCAACTACGGCTAATCTGCTGGGCGTCCCAGCGTTTAGGCTAGTCACCCGAGGCGGAAGGTCAGCGACCGTCCTGGGAGCCAAAGCTTGGAACAGCATGCCCAATGAACTGAGGGCCACTTAACAAGAGGGGCAATTCAGAAAACAGTCAAAAACGTGGATCTTTGAGCTATCAGTGGATTGCTGCCAAAAGCTTATTTAGGCTTATGTCACCTTTCTGATCTGTTGTTGACAGCGCCAGGAGACTCCGTTAGGAGTGACAGTTCGCACTTTATAAATTTTCATTTCATTGGTTTGCTCACTGGGAGATAGGGTTTAAGGTAGTGAATAGGATAGGTTTGCAAGTATACAGCTTTTGATGGGGGTGAATTTACTTACTGATACTCAACTGGGAGCAGGGGTCTTCTAAGTTGGAAAAGGTACTTTAAATTTTTTCTTTTTTTTGTAGGATGGTCATGGATATTTTTTTACGGTCATAGTCCGGCTTAACAGCATTCCACACACTGATCGTGCTACTCGCAGAGAGCAGGTAAATGCTTAATCCTACTGTGTTTCGAATATAGAAAATCAAATAGATATATAGTTGGGACCAATCCAGTTATAAACTTCATTCAATCTAATTTGGAAAACATAGATCAAAGTATGCATGTTTAAAATACAATATTCATCTTAATACAATAAACATTTATAAGAATTACCAATTAAAAACAGCAGATTTCATATAACAACCGTCAAAACAATGAGGGTATAGGGTTAGACAATGCAAAAATGTGCAATTCAAGGTCTATAGCTTGTGTAATGAACACAGTAAGCGGTCGAATAAAGTGCAGCATAATGCCAGTTAACAAATTAATTTGTAAATAAATAATTAAAAAAACAGTTGACTTATATTAAAAGAGACATCCTTTAGAAGTTATAAAACTTAAAATTATAAATACATTTTACAGGACCTGTGTAGCATCAAACCGGATTTAAATTGTAGTAGTAATGTGGAGCTAAGGATTAACAAGGCTTACGAAATTCTAATGAATGTCTCCTTTGCTTACAAGCTCAGTTTTTGCCTTCTGGGATTCCTTCCTTTCATAGTATAGCTTCGCCAAGAATGCCTCTAGCCTCTTTTTTGGGAACCTGGAGCATGAACTGGGATTTTCGTACAATTCGGGGACCCCTAGCGAGTAGAGGGCCAGTTTAACGTACTCTAGCCAGGGGATTGTGTGTGCATTATCCAATAAAAGACAGTTGTGTATGATAGTCTGATTAAGGTCCACTGTATCCCCTGCTTCAGATTGGGTGCCAGGTCATGATCAGGTATTCTCTGGCTATGCCAGACACATAGGGCAAATGCAGCTCTAAGTGAGTGACAGTTTGAAAATGAGGGAGGGAGCGAAGCGATCCTCTTGAAGAACCCATTCTCTATCTTCTGTAGGGAGTCGGTTGATACAATGCCCCTTTCCCCTGCTTAGTTTATCATTGCAGAGATAGCTTTGGCAATATAAAAAGTTATTAGTGTTAGGGGCTTTGGGCCCAATTTCTAAATGAAACTGGAAACTACAGCCAGAGAGAACCCCATTGTTTGTGCCCTGCTTCCCACCATGTGTGACCAGGTTTGTTTAGTATTGAAAACAACTCCTATATAGGAGACGGTCTTCCCAACGGCTAGTTTGCAAGTCCCAATATGGAACAATGGAATATTTTTAGGGGGGGGGGGGGGGGGGGGGGGGAGTAGTCGTGAAACTAAAATAAAAGTTTTTGATTAGTTTATTTCGAGATCCATGGATAACGTAAAGCTCACATAGGTGTCAATTAGGTGTTGAAGTGATACGCTTGTCCTTGCTATCAGGACAGTGTTGTCTGCTTATTACAGAGCTGGGAGTGTAAGCTATAGTTAGCTATAACTGCTGAATTTCCTTGGTTTTGTACGAGTGAAATCATACCCCAACTAGAACGACCCTTTAACCTTTGGTTATTATATATATTGCATGTGCTCTGCTGACAGTGTTCTTTGCCATTAAACAAAAATGAACAAGCTCACACAGCACACTGGGCATCGGGTTCTGCGTGTACAGATGGAACTATGCTCATGGCATGGTAACCTACCTCACTATGTCCAGCTCTTACAGTGACTGACTGCTGTGGACCATATACATAAAACAACTTGGGTCATTCACAATAGGGTCTGGGAATATGGCATGGCTTTTGGTCAAGCTGCCCTCATTCTCAGAGGCCATCAAAAGAGCTGCATGCCACAGCCATTGCAGTTAGTTTTGTAGATATGCCCCTCCTCATACCCAAAGATTCCCGTGGGACTTAAATCCATAAACTCTCAAGTGAACCAATTGTCCTAGTACTATGCTAAATTTCGTGCATTTGATCAAACTGTGCTAGTGGTATTAGCAGATCTAAAATTCCCTGTGTCACCAGCATTGTCAAATCTGCACAAAAACAAGAAAAAGAAAAAAAAAAAATTACAGTTGTATGCCAGATTTTGTTCAGATATGTCAAACTGTGTTTAGGCGAAGCAAATCGTGTCAAATATGTTATGGAAACTCAGTCATAACCTAACCTCTGTATAATTGAGAGCAAAAATTGCAATTTTGCTTTAGACTTGCAGTCTTATTCGGTTCTAGACATTTTACCTGATTTTTCTGTCCGACTATGCAGAAATCTTGTCAATAAAAAGAAATACATTTCTGGATGGTCGTGAAAATTTTTTTCTCACTCTCTAGTGAGACATATCGCAGGCAATTATTCTTGAACTCTTCTTGCTAACATGCATGTTTTACTGTTGCGGACCATGTAGAAAGTAGGCTACAGGGGTGGCACCTCCTATATGGCGGAGGAGCGTTGCCCCACTAGCTAAAATGCCCTCAGAGGAAAATTAAAATGGTAATAGACAGGACCATCATTTCCATTGACTCTGCAAACCTCCATCGAGAGCAGAGTCTCAGGACAGCCGCAGGGCCACTGCTGATCGGCAGCAGCAGAGAGGAGTGATAGGCTGGGCACTTTAAACCGCTCAACTATCTTGGACAGCTGGGTTAGACCGAGCAAAGGCCTCCAGTACCCTTGGAGCGCTGAGAGTCTGCTCCATGCAATCCTTGCACTGCGCTTGTGCTGGTTAACAGCTTGAGAGCAGCGCAAGGGTTGGTTAGGGGAGTTGGCTGAGTCCAAGGAGAGCAGACCACAGACATAGCGAGGACATGCAGAAAAGGAAGTAAGTTTTATTTCATTTTATTGTTTACCCCCTCCACAGAAGGTACGACTCACTTGGAGAACCTAACACTCAAGTGAGAGGCCTAATGACAAGAAAATCCAAAACATTGCTCAAACTGAGATAATATACGCGGGTTGGCTGTGATAACACGATTCAGGGTGTCTGAGGCAATCTCTTTGAGATCTTGGAACAAGATGGGTAGACTGGACTATATGGGATTGTCCCTTTCAACCATTCACTTTCTTCAGTCAGTATTCCACCAAAAGCCACAATATTTCAACTATGACTCTTGTTCACGGTGGCTAAGTCTAATCAATTTAAGTTCATACCTTTTAAACATTGATGGGCATTCTAGGACTTGTGGTTCAACTGATATTAAGTCTGAAGAGAATTGCTGGATTCACACAATTTGTAAACTGCGTGGTACAAACGCAAGTCCTACAGGTCTTAAGTTGAGATTCAAAGGAGTGCCTTGATATTCATTTTAGCACAGTGATAGGCCCTTGCACAGTTTGTGCGGCAACAATCACCCACATTTGCTTAAACCAACCGAGTTTGCATTCCAAAATAAAGAAATGTGCATTAATTTTGTAACCAGCAATGCTTCTGTTCACCAATATTTCACAGTTCCAGATCACTCTTGGTTGGCGTTTTATAAATTCTCTATCAACATTGGTGCGCAGGGTCCTCGGACCCTACTTTGCTGCATATTATTTCGGTGGAAGGGTCGCATCGATCTGAAAGCCATTTAACACTGGTCATGTGCTCATAGTCTTCAATGAGGTTGTCCTTGGTATACACCACCACAGTATCTCCCAAGGCGTTTTTGAAGTAGAACCTTTCGGGTTATACAGGTTTAAAATCTGTAGCCCAAACGCAAGAGATCATTTTCTTTCAGCTCTGAAGCAGTTTAGAGTCTTTTACAAGTTCCTTTGATTCTGGGCACCACCACTTTTGTTCAATCCTGAATCAAAATGGTCAGGGAAAATGGTACACTCCAACTGCTGGTGCAGTCGAGGGGGTATGACCCCAATATATTGCAAATAAAAAAATGGATGCTGCCCAATTTTCTATAGATTTGCTTCAAATTCTGGACTTAGACTATTTAAGATTTGGCTCATGCGTCACCTATTTGACTTTATTTTTTTGCTTTATGCTTATGACTAATATTATGCACTTAATTTACTTGAGATTGCTGTAATTTTGCCTGTATTGCACTTTATTTTGGAAACTGTCGGTTTATTAAAATATTACTCATCTTCAGTCTCTCTGAATCAAGACTAATTCATATTGGTAGTTATCGAAATGCTCTTCGAATCTCATCTTTAGGGACACATTTCTCCATCTATTCTTGAGGTTAGCACGGGTCCCACCCAAACATAAGGCACTTTGTTTTTAACATGTCAGACTATCAGAACTAGTGGCAGCAATAGTTTTATTGTACTATTTGTGCCATTCATTGTAAAGCTGAATGTGCTGTAAAGCTTGTATCATGTTGTCCAGCTCCAGTCAAAGAGCAGCATAATCCTTGGGGAGGATTAACACCGCTCCCAGTTTTCAGAGTCAGTATAAAATGTACATATAAGTAAAAAAATCACCATCACCCAGGAAAGTTTAGCAGCTAATCTCTGTACCAAGACGTTTGACAAACCCATAATGGCGGATTAGACAGCACAGATAATAGGGATTTGACACAGGATAAGACATTACTGTCATGTCAGAACATGGGACACAGAGCAAATATTTTTGCCTCCACACAGTTTAGATGGCAGATCATAAAATCTATATCCCCACCCACTCTCAGCCCTTTGGAAAAGGGCCTTAAGAAACTGAGCATTCAACACAAGATGTTGCCTGTCCTTGGACACCACCATAGAACACCCCTCTGGGCACAGACACATTCCTCCTACTAAAAGTGTGAAGGGCCAAGAAACAAGCACGCTGGTGCTACAGAAAAACAAAATTATAACATGTGTAAGAGGGCACTCTGGTATAAATTGTGTTAATCTACACGTCAAATGCATTCCTAAATGTGGTTCCAAAGGTTCTACGATGGAAAAAGCCACTTACACACCTAACCAAGTAGAGTTGCACTTGGGGAAAAAATTAAACATTGTAATAAATCTATATACAAAATAGAATGGTGTATACAAGATCTACTTATAGAACACTAAACTTGCAATTTTATTAGCAAATGCTTCTATGTTGAGGACGCAACAAATTTTAACACTACCCGAGAAAACGTCTTCTGGGAAATAAAAGGTAACCGAGGTACCTGGAACAACTGGAAGAAAAGGCCAGGTAACCTCTCTTGAAACTGGAGACATTAAATAACCTTTGCGGACAAAAAACAGCAACTAATCTCTACATTTAATAGAACAAACCAGCCAGTTAATCCTGTGTACCCAGTACTTCCTTAAGACACTCCTTTTTCATGGGAACAGGTTTTCCGGTTAAGTGTCCCCTTTATTATTTGTACAAATACCAGAGGAAATTTCTCGCAAAGAAATGTAGACATAAGCATTCAAGTGGGTAATATCAAAACCCAAAGTTCAGATGATTAAATATAGTCAAAGACCTGCCCCTCTCCACCAACCAACCACTACAAGCCCACACCCAACATCTAGGAGAACTTTTAAAATATGTATTTTTATTTTTAAACTGTCTCGACACTTCTAGATGCAATGAGATACTAACTATCGCACTGCACCTTAACAGCTGTTCCCCGGGAGGCAAAAAGTATGAAGAAACGCGCTCCCAACTGAGAGAACCCAACCTATATATACGATACACAGGTGTATGTATACAGTAGGTAGCAAAAAAGCCCTTCCGCCTCCCCCGTAAATGCACACAACCACACCGGGGTTAGAAGACACCCCTTCCTAGAGACACGCGGGTAACCCCACATCATCAGTACAGCTGTGTTACTAAGAGACTAAAGATCAACTACATATAAACTGCATCACAACATTTCCCTACGGGTCCTCCTAGGTCAGCATTACAGACCGGTTGCTTAAAAACACCCACAATAAAAACTTCACAATTCTGGTCGGGCCATTTAGAGAGCAGAGATCAGCAGTGTCTTAAATGGTTACAGTACCCATTTGAGGTTAGGTGACCTTTGATCCTGTACACTGTACACCAGCAAAAGGAAACAATTATCCAAACCGGATATGACCGATTACTTAAACACGTGCAGGTACAATTTTACAGATTAGTGGCAAACCTAGGAAATGAATCAGGCTTTCTTCTAGGGCACAGCAAAAGCGTGTTTGCAGGCATTTATATTTTAGCTACGAGGCAACGTTTGGCACCAAAAAGAGCATGCCAATGGCCCCTTGTGAAATCTCGAGTTCAGGTGCCTCAGAAGTTTGGAATTTGAAAATGCAAACATGGCCTCTGCTTTTTTGTTTGCAGATTGGTAACACGATAACAATCGCACAATGCGCTGCGTGTACCTGGGAAACCGAGTGCGAGAACCTACACCACTGTTTGCAAAAAGCACTGACAAGATGTCGTTTTCTATAGAATATTCACTCCACATACGGGTACACAGAGCATAAAACACGCATTTTTTCTAGGATAGTCAAAGACCTGCAATCATCCATGCACACAGACCAACATAATGCACAAGGATGGCACGTGTTGATGTGCAGTAGGCAGGCACAGGGTCTTTTAGAAAGGTCTCATGGCTTTGTACGTGAGGCACGAGCCGCAAGTCCGTCCTACTTTTTCCTTATCATTTTTGGAGTAATTCCTGACCGGGATACCAGCCGCTCAACTAATCGTAAAGCCAAACAAGCACTGGTAAATGCATTCAGTTTTGCCTACTGATTAATAATAAGCTGTTTTTGTTTTAAGTTGCAGCTTGCCGAGTAGTTGTACAATATAAGTTACAGTAAGTCTGTTAAAGTGTTATGACTATGTACAAAAAGGCAATATATTGTGCTGTTACTAGTGGTATAGTGTGGGTAAGAAATAGCAACATTTTGAAAAATGTAAGTGGGAAACAGAATTAATTGATTTAACAGCAATATTTTACTGGACAACGGCGAGACGGCGGCACTCATCCTTCTGGACCTCTCTGCCACCTTCAACACCGTCATCCACGGCACACGACTCCACGACGCAGGGACCCGAGACAAGGCCATGGACTGGACCTCTTCCTGCCTCTCCGGCAGAGTCCGCCTCCCCCTGTTCTGATCCAAAGCCTTGGAGATAATCTGTGGCGTCCCACAGGGATCCTCCCTCAACCAGACGCTGTTCAACATCTACATGGCGCCTCTCGCACGCATCGGCCGACACCACGACTTCAACTTAAACTCCTACACCAACGACACGCAACTGATCCTCTCCCTCACCAAGGACCCCCTCACCGCCAAATCCAACCTCCACCATGGAATGAAGGCTGTCGCCGACTGGGAGGATAGCGGCCTTAAACTGAACACAGACAAGACTGAGATACTCGTCCTCGGGCCCAACCTCTCAGCATGGGACAACTCCTGGTGGCCCGCATCGCTGGGGACACCCCCTGCACCTACCAACCACGCACGCAACCTAGGAGTCATCCTCAACTCAAAACTCACCATGACCAAACAAGTCAACGCTGTCTCCTCCACTTGCTTCAACACCCTCCGTATGCTCCGCAAGATCTACAGATGGATCCCGACAAACAAAAGGAAAACAGTCACCCAAGTCCCTAGTCAGCAGCAGACTAGACTACGGAAATGCCCTCTACGCTGGAGCTCCGAACAAGCTCATCAACAGACTGCAAAGAATCCAGAACGCCTCTGCACGCCTGATCCTCGACGTCCTGCGCCGCGACCACCATACCCCCCACCTGAGGAACCTGCACTGGCTCCCTGTCAACAAAATAATCTCCTTCAAGGCACTCCACAAGACCGGCCCAGCCCATCTCAACAGTCGACTCTCCTACGTACCCAACAGGAAACTTCACTCTGCAGACCTCTCGCTGGCTACCGTCCCACGCATCCGTAGAACCACAGCCAGAGATAGGTCCTACTCCCACCGTGCCACCAAGACCTGGAACACCCTCCCCCTCCGAAGACCTAACTTTCAGGAGATGACTCGACCTGGCTGTTTGACCAGTAGCAACAGCGACCCCCCCCCCCCCCTCCCCCCCTCCCCCCCCCCCTCCCCTCCTCAGCACCTTGAAACCCTGGCAAGTATGTAGTGTGCTTTACAAATTATTTGATTGATTGAATATTGTGTTTAGAGGAGTACCGACAACTTATGGCCTTGGCACCACTGCACCACCATTGAAATCATGGTCCTAGTGCCCGCTAGATAACTGCACTTGTGACTGTTTAGCAGAAAAGTTTAGCAAAATTCTGTGTTTAGTGGGGTGCTAGAGCTTTTGGCCCCAGTGCCAATGCACCTGCTGCACTATTCAAATCATGACCGTAGTGCTCGCTAGATAATTGCACTTGTGACTGCCTGTTTAGAAGTCAAATATAGGAATATTATGTGTTTAGAAGCGTTCAACAACTTTTGGAACCGGTGCCACTGCAACAGCTGCACCATTCAAATCATAACCCTGTTGTCTGCAAGGTAACAGCACTTGTACCTGCCCGTTCAGTAGGAAAATATAGTATAGCTCTTGTATATTAACTTTATTTTTAACGTGCAATGTTTATTACACCATTCAGAATTTGATGATAATGAGCAAAAAGATTACGTTGAAAATATCAATCTAATAATGCCTGCAAAGAAAAGCCCTGAGGCTATATAATCTGCTTTACACAATTAAATGAGAAAAAGCAAGCATTCCAGCATACTGTTAGAAGCGGTCTGCCTTTTCCATGGGAAAAGATCTTATCTTGACAGTGAAAGGGCCTTAAACAATCTGAACAGCTTTAGCAGAAGTATAGTAAATGCGTGCAGCCGGGGGAAATAATATAAAAAAACATTAAACTTTTTTAAATTCTACACAAAAGCGAATGAACACAGTAATTCAGCTGGGGGGGGGGGGGGGGGGGGGGGGGGCACTGATAAGAGCCCCCTTTCAAAATATATTAAAAACAAAAGAGATTTCACAAGCACAGCACAAGTAAAAACTAAAAATTACACATTTTGCTCAAAAGCTCCTAATACACAATAGTTTAAGGCCTATGACAGACTACTTAATTACAGCATTTATATCTGAAGTGGCACGCACTGTGGTATGTAAGATTCAGATGCTATCCATCATTTGCAACCAAAAGGGCGCCTGTTCCACACCACGTACCTATAAGCATATGGTGTGCGCTTTTACCTGCCCAGGTTTTAAGGGATAGTACGTTTCAAAACAAGTAAACATTCGGTGCACATACCCCAATTGCGCACAAACGCCGGAAGAACTTTATAGAATTTTTTTTTTATAAAATAAAAAAAACCACCACACACACCCAACTGTTAACAATATTTCACCCTAATCAGAGGGGACTAAGGACTTGAATGAAAGCGATATCATGCCGCAGACCAATCATTGTGGCGACCACAAGCTTTCCCAGATTAGGTTTCAGCCCCGTTTTAATGGCATGTTGGTATACTATTTACTAAATACATGAAAAAAATCAAGAGCATCAAAGTCGGAAGACCATGAAAAAAAAAAAAAAGATTAAATGAACTATTTGCCGCCGCAGATATACGAAATGTCAGACTTGGCATGCTGGCACCTGGAAAGATTCGGGGTTAGGGAACCATGGACAAGCACCGCCACCTCCTCGACCAGCCCCACTGGTCACATTCAAGTTCAATCCAACACAAAAGGAGGTGTAAAGTATGCCTTAATTCTAGCTCATCAGATTTCCTTATGGTTATACATAATCTCAAAATGTACTCGCATCATCTTCCACCTGGGCAAAAACAGTCTAAAACGTGGCCGCGACTTGCCAATGGAGCCGAGACTAGGTTGCAAGGAGCTGAAGGCTAGGAGTGCCATTCCACCCAAGTGCCCGTTGCTAGGATCCACCATAAAAAAAACATGAAGAGGCTTTGTTCCCTCAAAACATGTGATGGCTGGCTGTCTTCTTTTCAGTAAATGAATAAAGATGGATTTGTATAACATGACAAAGAAGGTGTAATGTGAATTCATTTTAAGATTAAATATTGCCTTAAGGAAATCGGATGATCTAGAATTAAGGTATGCTTTATACCTTCTTTCATGTTGGATTAAATTTAAAAGGAGTTGCAAGAAGCAGTTGCAGAAGGAGTTGCAGTTAAGAGTAATCGCCGAGTTCAGATAATGTTCCACCGAGGCCAACTACTACAATAGAAGAAACATGGGCCTTCCCCAAGTAGAGAAACTCACATGGTTGCTAGCCCCAACAGGTAGCAGCCCCATTACGCCACCCACCTACTGATTCTACCTTCTGGTGTTCACGAGGAAGTTAGACGATCAATTCTGTTGCAAGCTCCAATTATATGCATCAACACAAGTCTGCATTGATTTTAACATGCTAAATCAGCTGCACCAAGTTGTACAAGTCAAAGGCTGGGCAGGGGTAACCTCCCAAAAAGTGGGGGCTCTATTCTAATGACTCCTACCGTAGACTAGGTGTATTCGTAAAGAGATTAATCTTTAGCTGCTTCCTGAAAAGGGGGGTGGGTGGCAGGATGTTCGTCAGATAGGAGGTGGATAGCATGAGGATGGACAGTTTTTGGTCTATTACTTCCTAGTTTCAAGGCTGGCTATGTTCCTTTCTCCAGCACATATCTTGTTCTGGGCAGTCAGGTGGGGAAGCAGCGGAGGCAACTGCTGAGGATTTTGAAAAATATTCAGCAGGTAATATGGCTGGGCAAAGTGAGCAAGAGAAGTAACTGAAGCATTTGCACGATATGGGATTACTTATTCAAGCCCTTGAGGAGTCACATGGAGGACATTTCTTTTTAATGCTAGGTGGCTATTGTGAATGGCAGCAAGCAAAGCCTTGCCGCCATCGAGACGGGATAGGACCATTGCCAAAATGAAAGTATTGGTTCTAAGAGACATAGCTGGACTTTTCCAACGCAACTACTGGTCCAGGGGGTTTAAGAATTTTTTTTTGTGGAGAGTTGCAATCCTTACAGAAGTGACTACCAACATAGAACCAAGGGCACCTGGTGCAGGTTGAGGGGTGAAATATTTCCAGTTCATTGCTGTAAACCATTTTTGAGCATTAGTATGCAGACAATGGAAAATGAGAAAGTTTAATGGATGTGCGCTCTACAGGTCAACTATAGGCTTTAAACTGCACTCGCAGTGTACATACTTTTGTATTAATCTAGTAGAAGAATCACAATAATCTGTTGTGTAAATGGCCATCTAGGCTGTCAGTTGGTCCCGTCTTTTGTTTCTAAGGTATAGGAGACTCCTTCAACCTGTGGGGCCACTACAACGCCGACGAGTCCCTTACCTTGCCACCAGCAGGTCTCCTCTCAGTCCCCAGCACTGGTCTCCCCTTGCCCCCGTAGCCTCGTCCACCTCGGCGCGGCCGCTGTTGAGGGAGAGACCACAAGTTCCAGGGGGCTTTGCGGCAGGAAGCCGTGCGACCAGACTTCCGCGCCTGGAGGCGCTTTAAAGATCAATCCAGACTCCGGGACGCGTGCGGGAGAAGCCCGGGACAAGGGCGGGACAGTCTGTGGCAGTCCGGGGCAGGGCTGGGCCACAGATTTTGGTCTTGCTACTGAGCCCATTCATCCCCCTCAAGTGAGAGACTTTTATTCTATTGACTGTGGACATTGTCCAGTTTTAATTACCATATTTGGCCTCAGGTCTGTGTGCCAATTCTGGTACTAGTATATCTTGACATTCATGATAGTCTTTGTCCTTTTAAACTTATTCAAACATTTAAGGGTTTGTCGCCAGATTTGACAAGGTCTAAACAGAAACCCGATAAAACCACACCTGTGTTAGCTACTTTAGATAACTACCTAGTGAAAGTCGTTAATAAAATCAATAAGTACCGGAGAGCTTCGCTAGGACGGGGGAGTCCTCCTGCCATACACCCAGCCTCTCCCTCTCCACCGGCTGCACTAGTAAATGATGACAGTATAGAACTGGATAATAGGTTAGTTGTCACGACCGGAGCTCAGGTTCACTCCGATTCTCATCAGGACACCCTGGATGTATCGATTGAGGCAATGGAGCAATGCCCACGGGCCCCTAGAGCGGTGAGGGCATGTAGGAAGCTACAAATCAAACGTGGGGGAAATCGTACCAAAAAATAAAAATAAAAAAAGGAAGAGTAGAAACACCCCCAAAAAGCCATTTGGGTGTTCCTGAACTTTTGGAAAGATAAGGCGCAGTTAAAATTAATTCTGAGCAACTTGATCTTCTAGCTAGAGTTATTGAAACGAAGATGGAAGAGATCATTAAACCCCTAGTGCTTAAATTGGATATTATCTACCTAGAAGTCAAAAGACTAGAGGGTCTTCTGGAAACACATTTGGCCGCGGCCGAAAGATCTAAGGTTGCTGCCATGGGTCCAGCTGAAGAGGGTCATGGAACCAGTAAAAGCATATCTAACCCACCTAGAGGGAGAATAAGCGCAACACAAACTGCTATGCCTGATCCAACACCAACTAATTGTCTGAATAAACAGGCTATAGCATCATCAGAGAGCAAATTGGGTTTTAGAGAAGTAAAGAAAAGCTGTTTTATTAATCTCCCCCCGACTGTGCACTCTATGTGGTCGTTCTGACCAATGTTCCGCCTAATGATCCTCATACCAAACAGTCCCACCAGGAATCTCATGAATCGCTAAAAAATAAAACAGTTTCATGGCTGAATAAGCATTGTGGCTTTCCAATTGCCTACTCTGATCAAATATTATCCACCTGAAGGGTAAATTGGATTGGCCCGTCTTGAAAGAGCTGTAGGGGTGACTGAGTTATTATTAATTTCAAACACCCCCAACACGTTGCTACAGCCTTGTTAAGAGCAGCCTCCCTAGTATATGATGCGAATAGTGTATATGTGCGCCCACTCCGCTATTTCTATAGTCACCTTACTGCAGCATCTCCCGATACGAGTAGAAGCAGACCCTTTTTACCTATTGTCCGCCCTGTCTTTGAATTAACTATGCAGAACAGGTTACAAGCTTTAAGGTCCTTGGACACAAACGACTGATATCTACAGGGTTGTGGGTCACCTGTAAGGGCGATCATAAATAGTCAGACAACTGAACCAAATGTCCTGCATACAGTCCCAGAGCAAATCTTGACGGTGGTCTAATAGTGAATAATGACTGTGGGGATGCATCAAATGTTAACTCAAAGGCAGGGGGACGGTACACATACTATTGTTGCATCGGATGCTATAAGTACTACGCATGTTAATGGTATTTCAATTGTTAGTTGGAATATTGCTGGACTTAAATCTAAGGGGAATGTTCTGGGCTGAATAGTCATGATATTCTATGCTTCCAGGAAACTTGATGTAGGGAAGATGTAAATTATGAGGGGTTTGTTACTTATAGTTTGGTGGCACAAGGTTCAACCTCACGGAGAGGTAAAGGTGGTCTTCTGATTTTGGTCTCTATTAAACGACAAACTGTAGTAAAAAGGTACTTGACCGTGGGTGCACACTTACAGCTTTTGTGGCTTATCGCGGACCAAGGGCGCAATATATTACTTGTTAATTACTACAATGATGTGTTTGATAACTCTAGGATGACAGCAGTCAATGATCTAGTGAGTGTAATTGATAATTTCAGCACAGAATTAAACGTTTTATTTGATTTTATTTGGGTGGGCGATTTTAACTTACCGCTGTGTGAACTGTCAACCCAAAAGGTCTGTGGGGTTATTAATAATGTTGGTTCAGATGACGTGCATTTCAAACATAACAGCTACGGTGAATCATTACACAAGCTTATGGGCCGCCATGACCTAGAAATCTTAGATTTTGCTAAAGATGATCTGGGTCAGACTATTCCTAACTATAAGAACAAGCAGAGCAGTTCAGTAATTGACCATGTGATTGTCTCATCGAATATTACCCCATACGGTACCCCCCCCCCCAGGATCGAGGCCTTATCTTTAAGAGACCACAACTGTATAATTTTGGTATGTACTTTGTGGGGAGGATGCGGGTACTACAATTACTAATGTGGAGCCACACAGACCTAATGGTGTAAGAATAGGATGGGTAGGGGAGAAGGCTAAAGATTTGTTAAGTTCTATTGGCAAAGAAAGTTTGATTGACATCACCCTTATTCTGGATACAGATACAGATCACGAGCGGGTTTTAACTGCTTTTACGACATCAATAAATCCATTGATGCCAGGTTCACTAGACCTAAAAAAACACAATGTTGAAATGGACCGGGTTGGTTTGACCATATGTGTACCAGTTTATTAACTAAGCTAAAACACGCTCTGGCAAAAAAGCCTAGGGTCCCCGGTGAAATCGTCAATTTAAGACTAGAGTACAAGCAAGCACTAAAGAGGAGGAAGGGTGAGATGCAGCAGCAGGCCTGGGATTCACTTAATAAAGCTGCAGAGTTATCTAATAACACATTGTTTTGGGCAACAGTTAACTCAGCTTTTCTTAAGGAGGAAAACACGCCTGAGCTAACTTCCAACGTATCTAGAGATGACGGTCTCGCATTTCTCCCAAATATTTGGTTTGTCTAACTTTGTCGATAACAACCCTAGTAGATGACCCACTATTCCATTGGGCATAACTGCTAAAGAGGTCGAGCTTGGCATCGGTGCTAGTAAGGGGGGCAAAGCTCAGGGACCTGATGGGGTCCCTATACATGTTTATAAAAGCAGCCCCAGAGTTGTAGAGCCCTCTTTTGGCCACTGTTTTTAATGCTGCTATGTACTGTGGCACCAAAAACCTGGGGGGGAATCCATCATAATCCCGATTCACATAAAGGGCAATAGAGCTAATGTAAGAAATTATCAGCCCGTCTCTCTTCTAGACTCCTCAGTTAAGATCATGAGTAGAGTTATGTTGGTTAGACTAGAAGAGTGGGTGGAGCAAGAGGGCGTCCTAGCCGACAGTCAGTTCGGGTTTAGAAAGGGTCGGGGCCACTCGACCAGAGTATTAACCTTGATTTATTGATAGGCAAATACAGGGAAGCTAAACAGGGCTCATTACACCTCCGCTTTGCAGACCTCAGTAGTGCTTTCGATATGGTCGACCACACTATATTGTGGCCGACCCTGTTACAGCTAGGAGCACTAGAGGGAATAATTTTCTTTCTCACCAGATTATACGAATAGTTAGAAACATGTGTGCGCTATGGCACCAAAGGTGAATGCACCCCGAAATTCAGGGTTAAACGAGGGATTAGGCAGGGCTGCGTAGTAGCCCCCCTACTTTTTATATTGTTTATTAATGAAATTGACTCCATTTTAAAAGATGTAAATGCTGATGCCCCTAAAATTAAAGGGTTTCTGTACCAGTGTTATTATATGCTGATGACGCTGTCCTGCTTTCAAAAACACCCCTCGGACTACAGCGTCTGATCGATAGATTTTCTAACTTTATCAAGGATAGAAAACGGTCTATCAATAAGGGGAAAACACATACAATGACTTATGGGGCTAGACGAAAAACCTCTAATGCCTTTTTTTATTGAGGGTGAAAAGGTGCTATAAGTAGATAAATTCAATTCTGCTATCTCGGTATAACCTTCTCGAAAAACAGAATGTGGACTAATGAATTCAATAATGTTAGTAACAAAAATGGCAAAAAATGCACATGGTGTTTTTAGATTTGCGGCAAAAGTTGGTGACAGATGCACAAGGGATATGCTCCACATTTATCATGCCAGATGTGTCACCATTGCAATGTACGGTGCAGGGGTATAGGGACACGTGCTCCCATAATCTGCAATTGGAGGAGAACTCTTTTAAAAAAAAAAAAAAAAACTTATGTTTACCTTCCTCCAACTGAGTTGATCCATCGGGAATTGGATATCCATTTTTTAGAGGATCCATTATTAATGAGGCCATTAATGCTATGGCGGTCGATATGGCTTAAGGAAGAAAAGGCTTTTAATAGATTATAGAGGATTGTTTATCAATGGATAAATTCCGCAATATCCTGTGGTTAAAATATGTTGCCGACTGTTATTTAGAAATATTTAATATTAATGTATTGATTGACCCTAGTGCCGCATCTAAGATATCCAAAGTAGAGCTGAAAACTACATTCCTAGCCCAAAAAACAAGGAAACGGGTCTCCGCTTTTGGATCTATGTCCACAGTCATGTTTTACAGTAAATACAACATGAATGAAGGTTTTCCAGGTTACTTAGCTATGGTGACTAGGCCATCCCATAAGTTTGTGCCAACTAGGCTGAGGTTTGGCGTAGCACATCACTTAGTGGCCCTGCCAAACCTTAAGAAACATCCAACTGGGCCTTGCCCGTGTGATGGCGTTACCAAACAAAGCATTTTGCACTTTTTATTGATTTGTAAACTGTACATGAATTTTCGATTAGTCCATTTGAAACCCATGTTTGTCAAATATGGCGTATGTACTGTTAATCAGGCGATTAATTTGCTATTTAACATGGAGTCTGCCGATATCTGCTTTTTTACTGCCACCTTTTTAAATTGCTCGATTAAGGCACGTAAAAGTATGCTATTTTAGGAACACTGTCTGTATTTTTATGATATTTTTTTATAATCCGTATTCTGTAATATTGATATTATATATGCTTTGTCCTTTTATGGTCATTTGTTATGTGCCAAATAAAGCTTCATGAATTGAATTGACTCCTTCCCAATCCTAATAAGTATTGAGTAGTACTGGCATCAAGAGATCCAACAGGAATGACATTGATCATTCACCCTCCTGGTGCATAAAACCATTGCTTGGTCAGCTCATTGGTGTCCCTTTCAACGTTCAGGATTATTAATAAAAGCTTCATTAATACTATAACCTGCCACATTACAACTTGAAGTAAACAAAGACCTTATTCCACAAAACACATTAGGCTGTTTCAATTAATTTTTATCCGGATTTGAATGGCAAATTAAAAGAAAATTCTTCTAGAAAAAAAGTCTAAGTTTACACTTTTTGCTTAACCAAAGACCACAAACAAGCATTGGGAAAGCTAATAGGTGTACGTTGGCCTCCAAAAGTTGGTGCTGTCAATGCTAATTTTGAGATGGTTTTTGAAAACTCTATTGTAGGGTAATCTTCTTGGCACCTCAATCAAACAAATCATAGCCCCCGGCACAGGGAACTATTTTGTATGTGCACTCCTTGTGAAAGGGAAAAATATTGTCACTCACAGAATGACAATAATGGCAAAAGGATGAAAACGGTTGACTGGAATACATATAACTTTAGTAACATTGTAAAGTCTTTGTTAACACCAGTGCCACAGAGAAGTATTTAACTTAAGTGGCCTGATACAGTTCTGCAGATTTATAATGCACCATTTGACTGTTGCAGCGGAGCAGGCACGACTCACAATCTCCGTGTTTAGAACTGTAACGCTGATTGCAGACGGAGATATAGAACGATACCACTGCGCAGGTGGGAGAACTAAAGTCTGGTATGTTGGAAGAAGTAATACTGATAGTGCACCATGACTGCTTTCCAATAGAGCAACCCTTCGTAACACAATGAATCTGTTCTGGGCCTTAGTTTTCTAGATGGCTTCGTTTTACATTTAATGTTGAGATGATGAAGGGCCTTCAAGTGCCAGCATGCAAAGCCAGGCATGGATTGATCGCCGGTCACAAGAAGGTTAAAGTTACTAAAGGGGAGCACTTGTGATGGCAAACTAGTTGCCAAAACTTATTTTGCATACAGGTCAGTGCTCCAAGATTCAGATGTACACTTCCACAATGGGTGAATGGAAAAGCCTCGGGTTACGCTCACAAAGCCTCCACTGTTTTCACAAACGTCAGCCTGTGCATGCACAAGACATGGTTTATGGGCATCACTAAGAAGCTATACGAAAGCCCAGAGCTGCGCACTAAATAAATGCAGACCTCGGGTTTCTGAGGTTACTTGACCTTCCATTATAGGAAATTCTATTCTCCATGACTATGGAAGTGCCTTCCCAGTGTGTTCTTGTGGTTTGAGTGTCTGCCATTTATGGCAGTATTATCCTACTTGTGTTTGGTACTCTTTTGTAACATGCACACGTCACTTTTCTCTTGTAACACACTGTTTGCTACCTCTTACATTTTGTTTGCTTTAGATACTTGCACAAGTACCACCATTGCCTACATAATGTTGGTTCTTGTGTTTGAGTGTCTGCCATTTATAGCAGTACTATACCTCTACTTGTACTTTGTAGGCTTGTGTAACCTGCACACGTGTCACGTTTTCCTCCTGTAATGTACCGTTTGCTACCTCTTGTATTTGTTTGCTCACGATTGTCACTTTTGTCTCAAGTAACCCAACGTTTGCTCTTGTAATTTGTTCACTTGTAATTTTCTCCTCATGTAGCAGTACTGTTCCTACTGTGAAGCGCTCTGACAACTTCGGGTAAAGTCTGCGCTATATAAAAACTCATAATATAAACCTCTTTCCCAGCCCATCTTTTGCAGTATGCGAGTTGTCCTGTCTATTCTATTATAGCAAGGACTACAAGTCCCAGAGTGCAAAGCCCTGAACTGAACCTACTACTTGCGCACCGAGCTAGAAAACGGAAATATCTGTAAACACTATAACATACACCAAAATACAGTGATATACTCACGAGTGCAACAATTCGATGAGAAGGCACCGAGCAGCACAACTGGACCAGGCCTCCGGGAAGGCTGCCGGGAGCGGGTCAGAGCTCCCGGTGAACTCTGCGAGTTCTCGACGGCAGTTCTTGACAACACCAGTAGTCACTCCTTAGCCCAAACACTAAACAAAACAAGGCTCTCCTCCATTCACTTCCACAACTCAGCGTCTTCCCTTACCCGCGGCAGCCATTTCAAAAATCAGGAGGGCTGAAGCAGGGGATTGGTCAGCCTGCAATGAGAGCCTGCAGGAAAATGAAAGCGGACTTCTGATTGGATGCTTTTGAAACGATTACACTTACTTCCCTTCACGATTGGAGGACGAGCCGGGCCACCTGCATCCTTAACCCGCCCCACGCTACCGCTGATTGGAGGAATTCCTTTTGAATCTAACTCTGTCTACTCAATGGGTTGACAGCAGGTCCCCGGGGCTTGCTCTACAATGCTGGATTTGTGTATGTGCGGCATAAGTCTGCCACCGGCTACTTACCCGTATATTTTGCATTGCAATTGACCATGACATTTTAAAAAAATGTACATCGTTTTTACAGAATTAGGAGAGTCGGAAATAACTAAACGTATTGTGACAGGTCATATTTCACATCACACTATAAATGTCAAGTTGTATTAACCAGCTCTTTCACAACTAATATATAAAATGTGGTTTCATGCATAACAACAAGGCTAACAAGTGCAAATTCAGTGAAACTAATAGATGAAAGTGAATCGTGTTAGAATTATTTCACCAGTGTTGCTTTCCATTTACACAATTCTTTTGAAGAAAGGCTCGACCACAATAATAACCACTTGTTCGATGGTTTGCATACATAACATAATCTAGTTGGTGTAACAACAATCACATAGACTCCGTTTCATACATAGGCCCACATAGGACAGGGCATACAAACATCATCTAATGGATGTTGATTGCTTGAACTGCCAGGGCTGACCTCTCAGGTCACAACAAAATCGGAGTCCGCGAGACTCTGCCTTCTTAAAGGGACCCGCTGTCCCTAATTGCTGCACAATATCCCTTCCCCATATAATGACACACACCTTGGCAAACCCAATAATCATTTGTTTTATTAGTGAAATTGCTTCTTCGTCGGTTGTTTTGATGGATGGAGGATGGATGGGTTATTGGGACAATAATTCAAATGAGAGATGAAGACTAGATAGATACGCACATGTATGGATGAATGTGTGTGTGGAAAGAAGGCGAGATGGATGCACACACCTTTATGTGTTTTTATGTACCACGTGTTACCCTGATTTGCAATTTACTGGCAATGTTAACTCTCTGGTTATGTCTATCCAGGAACTCTCAGGCTACTATACCTTAGCTGTAGAGGGGGCGGTGAGATGCACTGTGTGTGTGCGTGTGTAAGAGAGAGAGAGATGAGTTGCTCAGAGGTTTAAATACTCATAATATGTGGGGGCGGAAAACGTTGCTGCTGAAAATAGATGTGCTTAAAATGCTGATCAAAATTTCGAATTATAATAAAGTAGCACAGTGGGTTTCAGTGTTTTAAGCTGATATTTCTGTGTAACCTCCCGGTTACAAGTTGCTATTCTGATATATAGGTCTGCTGCAAAAAGAATATTACCAACAAGGCATAAGTATAAATGTTTGGTGGGCCAACTGAAACTTTTGTTCTCATGAGGTCAGAAAAATGAGTGTAAATTATTTGAGGAGCTGTTTACAACAATTATTATGTGCCAAACATAACTCACTCTGAAGTGTGTACTACATAAAAAGTTAAGATCAATATTATTATAAACCCTCGCATACACTGAGTGCAGTATATTAAATGCATTGCATATCTATTTCATTTTGTCTTAGTAAAAAGAAATGCTGTAAAAATTGCAGCAAGTAATAAGAGCTTTTTCTCAGTGTTCTGTTATCATCACACACACTTTCTTTATAAAATCTTCTTTACTATTTACATAGCTTGAAACACTGTGATCCATTGATATGAGTCGATTTCCTCGCCAACGTTTGCTTCTTTGTTTTCCTCTAACGGCTTGCTCATTGAGGTCCAGAGACGCAGAAACGTGACACTTGTTTCAGGAGCTATTTCTGGAGCCTAATCTTGACAAAAGGCGTTACAGATTTCCCTTCAGGAGTGAGGCCCGGTGGGCCTGCAGCTCTGGTTCTCGACTTTCAAAAGTCACTCAACTCTAGCATCACTGACAGGGACATTTTAAGGATTGTTGGGGGCTTTGGTACAAACATATTCTGGAAGACCCTGTTCCGAACAGCTTTGGATTTATGATCCATTTTCAGCTCTTTCATGCCCTCTTTGTCCAGGTCACTGACAGTGCACAGACACACTCGTCCAAGTTCTAAATATGTTTAAATGTAATATTCAGGGATAATGACATGTATTTTCAATATTGTAACACAGTAGCAGTTCACAAATATTACTACAAACAATCTTTATGACTCCCTCCCATTTCTCATTCCTGAGGTCCTGCTTTGATCTAAAAGAAACTTTTTTATGGATGTTGCTTTAAACATAATCACAAAATGTCAAAATCATGCCTCTTTAAGTACCTGTGAATTAAAAACAATATGCGAGCCTTTGTTTCCCCTCCATTGCCTTTACATTGTAGTGTGAGGCTCCAGACAGCTCCCAGCCAGGTTAGAACAAAAAATCTGAGCACACGCAGTCTTTAGTCCAAATGAAAGTACTCCAATTGTCTTCAAGAATATCAAATCTTCTCTTTAATAGCAAATTTCACACCAGCCTCGCACCAGCCATCACATTTTCCGTCTTCGAGTTTAGGACCCTACAACTTCCTCAGGGCTGTAGAATACTTCTTTATTCTTCACAAGGTATGTCAATGACTACACTGTGTCCAATCCTTATCAGTTGTGACCAACATATCATCAACAGTTACAGTATCTGAGCGTCTTGATGTCCACGGAAGAGTGCCGCCTTCCGAATACGGGCTGGCATTTCCGATATCTCAGCACAGAATTTCGGTCCATGACAGTTACTCTAAACCAGATTGTGTTGCGTGCTGAGATATCGGAAACGCTGTTACAGGAAAGTTATAGTTCGGAAATAGAATTTAAAAAAACCTAGAAATTCACTGGAAAAAACATTATAGTTATAGTTAGGTTCAGATTTTGCACACACAAAACCATAGAAATTCAGCAGTTATAGTTACCTGAGCTAACTATTACTTACGCCCCCTCAGTGCACTGCTTATGACCTCACATATTACATCACTCATGACATGGTTAGTGACATCACTGATGACATCAAATGACATCACTGATGACATCACTGGTGACATCATCCAGTGAGTGGGAGTGTTTTGAAAAAGCTTCTGAAACTTAAAGAAATATAGTAAGCTACTGTTTAAGTTAAAGTACTACTCTTTTTGTTCTACTAACGAGTGATACTGTGTCCAATATCTGTCTTCTGAGTGGGTGTGTGAGTGGCTATATGGGTGTGAGAGTGGCTGTATGGGTGAATACGTGGGTGTGTGAGTGGCTGTATGTGTCAGTGAGTGGCTATCTGAATGGCTGTATTGGTGTGTGAGTGGCTGAAGCAGTGACCGAGTGGCTACCTGAATGGCTGTATTGCTGTGCAAGTGGCTGTATGAGTATTTGAGTGGCTGATTCAGTGACTGAGTGGCTGTGTGAGTGGCTCTATGGGTGGATGAGTTGGTGCTTCAGTGGCTGTATGGGCGGGTGGGTGAGTGTATGAGTGGGTGTATGGGTGAGTGAGTGGCTGTTTAATGGGTTTTTGATTAAGTAGGTTGGTGTGTGAATGGCTGTATTAGAGAGTGTCTATGTGAATAGTTATATGGATAAGTGAGTGTGTAAGTGGTTGTATGGATGAGTGAATGGGCATGTGCATGAGTGTGTGGATGTGTGAGTTGGTGTGTTACTAGTTGTATGGGTGAGTGTATGGCTGTGTTAAAAGGTTGTATGGTTGAGTGAATGGCTGCATGAGCATTGTATGGTAGAATAAGTGGGTGTGTGAGTAGCTGTATGGATGAGTGTGTGGCTATGTGAGTGCCTCTATATGTGAGTGAGTGAGTGAGTGGGTTCGACGCTTCAACAGCTTCGACGTACAGACCACGCACCCCACCACAGAATCGACGCCCCCCCACCACCACCCTCCGCGACTGGACTCCAGTCAACACCGAAGACACCATCCACAAGATGAACACCATCCACTCCGGATCACCAACCGACCCATGCCCTCACCATGTCTTCAACAAGGCCGACTCCGTCATCGCACCCCAACTCCGGGACATCATAAACTGCTCCTTCAACACCGCCACCTTCCCGGAGAGCTGGAAACATGCCGAACTCAGCGCCCTCCTGAAGAAACCATCAGCTGACCCCACCGACCCCAAGAACTACCGCCCCATCTCGCTCCTCCCGTTTCCTGCTAAAGTCATCGAGAAGACCGTCAACAGACAGCTGGCCGCCTTCCTCGAGACAAACGGATCCCTCGACCACTCACAGTCCGGCTTCCGAGCCAATCACAGCACCGAGACCGCCCTCATCGCAGCCACCGACGACATCCGAACCCTGCTCGACAATGGGGAAACAGCGTCCCTCATCCTCCTGGTCCTCTCCGCAGCGTTCGATACTGTCTGCCACCGCACCCTAGTACAACGCCTCAGCAACGTCGGAATCCAAGAGAAGGCACTGAAGTGGATCATCTCGTACCTCGCCAGATGAACCCAGAGAGTCCGCCTCCCCCCGTTCAGATCTGAGGCCACCGAAGTCATCTGCGGCGTACCACAAGGATCATCACTCAGCCCCACCCTCTTCAACGTGTACATGAGCCCCCTCGCAGCCATCACACGCCAACACAGCCTCAACATCATCTCCTACGCCGACGACACCCAGCTGACCCTCTCCCTCTCCAACGACCCCGCCACCGCCAGAACCAACCTGCACGAAGGGATGAAAGAAGTAGCTGAGTGGATGAAGAACAGCCGCTTGAAACTGAACTCAGACAAGACAGAAGTCCTCATCCTTGGATCATCACCATCTGCCTGGGACGACTCCTGATGGCCCCCGGCCCTAGGCAGCGCATCCAAACCAATGAACCACGCATGCAACCTGGGCTTCCTCCTGGACTCCTCCCTGTCAATGACTAGACAAGTCAACGCCGTCTCGTCCTCATGTTTCAACATCCTACGCATGCTCCGAAAGATCTTCCGATGTATCCCCACCGAAACCAGGAAGACGGTCACCCAGGCACTTGTCACCAGCCGACTGGACTACGGAAACACCCTCTACACCGGAACCACAGCCAGACTGCAGAAAAGACTCCAACGCATCCAGAACGCCTCCGCACGACTCATCCTGGACATCCCCCGCCACAGCCACATCTCCGGACACCTGAAAGACCTGCACTGGCTCCCCGTCAGCAAAACAATCACGTTCCGCCTCCTCACCCACGCACACAAAGCCCTCCATGACCTAGGCCCCAGGTACCTCAACAACAGCCTGACCTTCTATACTCCCACCCGCCAACTACGATCGACCAGCCACGCCCTCACCGTCTTTCCACACATCCGAAGAGCCACCATGGGAGGAAGATCCTTCTCCTACCTGGCAGCCAAGACCTGGAACTCCCTCCCCATCCACCTCCGTCTTACCCAAGACCACCTCTCCTTCAGGAAGCAACTCAAGACCTGGCTGTTCGATCAGTAACGGACCCACAGCCCCCCCCCCCCCCCCCCCCAGGACGCCTTGAGACCCTCCGGGTGAGTAGCGCGCTATACAAATTTCCTGATTGATTGATTGATTGATTGATTGGGTGTGTGAGTGGCTGTATGGTTGAGTGGCTAGGTGTGTGTGTGGCTGTATGTGTCTGTGAATGAGTATATGAGTAATAGGGTGCCTATGTGAATGGGTGTATGAGACATTATATGGGAGTGTGAGTGGGTGTGTGAGTTGTTCTATGGATGATGTCATTAGGGATATCATCAGTGATGCCATTTAAGATGTCATCAGTGATGTCATTGATTTCACCGACCATGTCAAGACTGATTTAATAAGATCATAAGCAGAGATCATAAGCAGTGCATTGAAGGGGCGTAAGGTATAGTAAGCTCAGGTAACTATAGCAGCTGAATTTCTATGGTTTTGTGGGTGTATAATTTGAGTCCAACTATAACTTTACTGTAACCTTTGTTTTTATCAGTGAATTTCTAAGGTTTTTCAAATGTAATTTTCTTAAGTATAACAACCATGTAACCTTTGGATTTTTCAGAAATGTTCTAATGTTTTTTAAGTTCATATATTGTAACTTGTATTTAATTTTTGGGGGAGAACTCGTAATGTTTATTTCAAGTTAATATGTACATATTATAAGATGTTTATGGAGGTTACATTTTTCTTGGATTTTATTTAATTGTAACTTTTTTGGTTATTTAAATTTGAATTTTCTTTTTCATTTACGCTTTGTAATTTGTTTCTTATTTTGTAATTTTTTTATTTTAAAATATTTTAAAGAACATTTGCTTTCTCAAATGAAAAGAACATTTCTAAATCTTTTATGAGAAATACGCAGTCATTTTTTTACTATTGTTTTAAAAAAAAATGTGACCCAAAATTTTTAGGACGGTGGTACATCCGAGGTAACAAAACTCCTATTCCAATCACATGATCGCAATGTATCTGCAATTTCCGAGCCGCACATCCGTAAAAAAAAAAAAGATTTTCTAAATATATATATAGTTTACTATTTTGATGTTTAAAGTTAGTGTAGATATATTTGAGGCCAGCAACTTCGGAGTATATATTTTTATATACGATTACCCACACGGTTTACATTTTGTATGGCCTCGCTAATCTGGTGAGGGGCACTGCGGATTTGCACCATGACACAACAAAACCTGCTCATTTCATTGGCCACATACGAAACACACTTTTATTTGAATGATACCCCACCCAAGACCTGCTATTTCTTGTTGGACAGTGAAGGCACATCACATAGTTATTAGTAGCCGTTGTTTTTTAACTTTCCACCTGCTGTGAAGTGTTGGTTTATCCAAATGGCTGCAGCAAAACCATCTATGCAGAAAGAAGAGCTTGTTGTTGTGGAGGAGAAGAGAAAACAGGATGCACCACCTCAAAAAAAAGTGAGGTATGGAAGTTCTTCTTCATTCCTTCTGGTGAAAAGAAGGTGACAGCCAGGAAAGTGAAGTGCATCATCTGTTGGAAAGAACTGTTTCAAGGAACAAACAAGATATACAACCATTGGACGTCTTCAATGTGGAAACATCTGAAGACTAAAAATGAAAAATCATATCAAAGAATGATCCACAAGAGAAAATCCAGTGCTCATCCTTCTGTAACAGGAGCAAATCTGCCAGCACTCTCCACCTCAGCTACAATAACAGTGTCAGCTGTGTTTCCTAATTTGGGGGCACATGACTACCCACTATTGTCTTAAACACTACATCTGTAGTATGAGTATTTGGATGTTATGAACAATCATCCCTAATAATTTTTTTGGGTTATGGCATCCACATTTGTTGGCTGTAATTTCCAGTTAGAAAGCATGTAGGTTTTCATACTTGTTGTTTTAGAACACTAGACCTTACATTAATGATCAGTCTTTATCAGGCGTCTTGTTTGGCTGCCATGATGAAAAAGTGAAACGGTGTGTTTAGTTTATAAGCCCATGTAGTTAAGTACAAATCGTAATAATGAAGGAAGGACCAAACTACTAATGTCTGGCTAGTTAGCTCCATAGTTAAACAGTGTCTGTAGAAAATACACCTGTAAAAGACTTCTTACGGTGTGGCTGCAACTATAAATTCTACGAACATTCGTGGGGAATATATAAGGTGAAAATAATGTGAATGCTCAACATAGCAAATAAAATTAATTCGGAAAATAAGTTCTGTTGGACCCGGCCCTTTTTGGCAGGTTCACCCCGAAACTTTTTGCTTTTTCCTAGCATGTTTCTGTGACCTGGTGTTGGTGATTTTAGGCCTCTGCGCACTTTTTCACTGTGCTACAGTGTAAAGTGCGTGAGCTCTCTGTGTGTATGGTGAGAGTGACCTGCCCTTCCATAGGAATTAATGCGGAATATGTATGACCATGGTAGTACCTGATGTGTGGGGAGTGCCGGGTCGAGTTTGGTATGTGCGAACTCGTGAGATTGAATGATGTGCAATGATGTATGCGGCATGAATGTGTCTAGTATGGAAGTGCCACTTCTAGACATGGGTGTGCGTGTTTAGTGAGTGTACTGGCACGTGATTGGCTGGAGATGGCTGGTGAGCCTGGCTCCAAGAGTCTGGATGGGTCTGCCCGGTGGTGAGTGGGGAGATTAGCATGCTGATGTGAGGGCAGGGGTACACCTGGGACCTGAATAGAGCTGGGTTTTTCCTCCACAATGCTGGCTCCACCCCCTGTGGTGCGTCTGATGTCCCTAACCTGACCAGTGAAAGGAGTTCCCCATAACCAGTTGTAGCTGGTTCTCACAATGCCTACACCCTGCTAGACAAAGGTTTGGACTGCATAAAAAGGGACTGTGACCCCTTACAAAACGTTCTTTTTTCTTACTGGAATCTGCCAGGAGCGTGCTGCTGCTTGGGCCCGGGGGAAGGCTTGCCTCCCTGGGCCCTGCCCAGCCCCTGGATGTCCTACCCCTGGATGCTGGAGGATTTTTCTTATGGGGAGCTGTGTTGCTCCATATTTATTCTTCCAGGACTGCTTGGACTTCTTTTTGCTGGCTCTTAATGATGCCTTGACCTTGAGCAGCCCCCCAGCGCCTTATTTTGTGCAGGAAGCGCTTTATTTTGGTCTTTAGCGCTTGGGAGCGCTTTATTTGTATTCCAAGTGCCTGGGAGCGCTTTATATCGCTCTAGCTCCGTGGGAGCGCTTCATTTGTTTCTAGCGCACCAGCGCTCTATTTACTATAGCGCTTAGGAGCGCTGCCGTCGCTATGGCAGGTGGCCACCCTGCATTTTGGCCGTGCTGTGTTGTTTAAATTGCGGGTGCCGTCCCGCGTCATGGCCGCCTACATTTGTATTTGATTCCGAGGGAGCCTACCCCTCATTTTCCGTCCCGATGGCCGCCGCCGTCCGCGGCCCGCCTGATTGTGGGCGGGCCGCGGGACGGAAGCGGAAAGGACGCCGCAGCCGGGCCGGAGATGGCGTATGGTTGGTGCGGGGCTCCCCTGAGCGAAAGGGAGCCCGAGATGGACGACGCGGGAGGTCGGGAGCCCACCCCGCCTCCCGAAGCATGGCAGTCGAGTCCCGGGTCCTGAGAGGGGGCCCGGGTGAGGAGGAGGGTGGGGCGCTCCTCCTGAGAGAGAGAGCTGCTCAAGCAGAGTGCTTCCAGAAGAGACGGGTGTGGAAATTGGGCATGTGCAGTCAAGTAAGAAAGATGCCACAGATGAAACGTGGCCTGTAAGGCAGAGAAGAAGGAACTTGAGACTTGCATCTGAAAGAGAACTTGCACCAATAAGCGAATCATCTGAGTCTGATCTGAGTGAGTCTGAGCAAGCCCCAGGAAGTATAAGAAGATCAGGGAGAGCAAGAGTGCCGTGTCGGAGATATTCCTCTCCCGTGTGGACCTACCTGGTTACCAATGCCAGGGAGAGCGAGGTCTGAGTTCTTGATACTGATTGTAGAGATTTTCCGGAGAGTTCCTAGATTAGAGGCTAATGCAAATCCTGTCATTGACTGTGCCTTATTCACCAAGGTTGAGTGGTTTACGGACTCTGATTCTGGAAGACATTGAATTTCCAAGCTTCGGAATTCCACCATCTCCTCAAGAGATCGCAGCATTTAGAGCTGAACTGTTACAATAAATCATTGAGGAGATTGGCTCTGATCCCATAAGGGATGTAAGTTGAACTTTTTGAACTGTAAATAATTTGCTTGAAAGAAGATAACCTAGGCCCGAGTGGAAGAGGAATAAAAATAGGCATATTCCATTTAGAAGAAGAAAGAGGGCTAGGAAAGTCTTCCAAGCGGTGTAAATACTGTGCCAAAGACTATTTAAGAACTTCCAAGATCCAAGTGAAAGCTGCTCACAGCCTTTTGGTGTACAAAAATACAAGGCAGAGAAAAGAGACTCAGGGACATATTCTCAAGGACTTATCGCAGATTCATTGACACTTTAGAGCTGCAAAAGTGGCAATAGATATATCCCCCCTATTCTCAAGCTTGTGCAAACTGCTGATATCGCCATTTTTCCTGCGATAGCTGCTGCAAAAAACATCACCACAGATGAGAGCGTCAACGAACGCTAATGATATGCAGAGTAGGCGTTACTGTACAAAAACACACGAAAAAACCACTTCGCGCTATTCTCAACGATCAGCCAGATCTGCGATGTGATCCATAAACAGGCCATAAGGCAAGTTAGCAGCACGGATTTAACACCTGCCTTCTACTGATGTTAAGTAGGACACCAACCCGCAGTATAAAAAGGGAGCCCAGACTAGAGCAACATATGAACACCAACACATGTCGTGGAGCTACAAGAGGGCCACAACACCCACCACCTTCACCCCCAGCCCCCCGACAACCAACGAGGCAGCGCAGAACAAGAGAGCGGACCTTCCAAAAATGCACCAGCCTCACAGACTTAACACCAGAGGATGTCATTGCCCACTACAGGCTCAAAAGGACAACCATCCTCCAAATCCTGACCCACATTGCCCACAGGCTGACGGTACCAACACAGCGGAGAACCAACATCTCTCTGCAGACAATGCTGTTTGCTGTGCTGCACCTGTTGGCCTCTGGTACCTTCCAACCAACAACTGCTAGAGTCAGAGGAGTCTCACAGCCAGCCCTCACACCTGTCTTGGATCACATCATCACCTTGGTACCCCAGCACCTTAACTTGCGCCACACTGCACAGGAACAGCTGTAGACCAAGCAAGGCTTCTACGCCATAGCTGGCTTCCCGCATGTGTTGGGGGCGATTGACTGCACACATGTCCTACTTGTGCCCCCTGCCGACACTGCACATAATTACCGCAACAGAAAGCACACACATTCCATCAATGTGCAGGCAATAGTGGACCACCGGGGCTCTTCACCAACGTCGTCGCCAACTAACCAGGCATTGTGCATGAATCCTACATGTTCCTATAGTCCATCATCAACCAGCGCTTCCAGGATGGCACCTATGGAAATGCACTGCTCATTGGCAAGTACCAAATGAACACACCACACACCTCAACTCCACAATCATGAAACACACAACTGTGGGAATCCACATGTTACAAAATCACATATAACATGCCAAACAACATGCCCACCTACCAGACACTACAATACAAGTAACTGTGGTAATCATGGCCAGCAATGTAGACAAACCGTCCACATCATGGCACCTCTGCCACACATTTGCTGAATGTGGGCAGAGGTGGGAACCAAGTCTGTGCGATGGAGGCAAGTGACCCACGAATAAGATTGTACACAATGCCAAGTGTGGCGGTGATGTGCTGGACAGACTTCAGTATGCAGAGCACGGACATGTCCATGTAGACATAAACTGCTGGTGTTTGTAGTGTTGTGGACAGTGGACACAACCATGTTACCTAAGGCAGTGGGGAAGACCTTGGACATGTAGCTATGTTGTCCCCCCTGTAAGCATAAGCAGAGTGGGCTGGGCCGGTGTACACCAGTCCAGCGTAGGAGTGGGAATCAATAACCCTGGGCTCTGGGCATGGTAATCTTCTGGGATGGCCAACAAAGTAAATTCTGTGTGTGTCTGTGTCCGCCATATCCTGAACATAGGCCTACACACATGTGGTCGACCACCTTCAACGGCCAATATCACAGTGTCATTGTCAGGCTTGTGGACATGCGCAGACAGTCATGACAATGGTGTGTCTTAGGAGTGCAAGTGATGCAAGCGTACAGTGCACACAAGTAAATAGGCTCGGGGGAGTTAGGAGCAGCTGGAAGGCAACGTAATACGCATGGATGCCGCTCATTTGCCACAAGCTATACATGTCAAACATGAATCACATAGTCGTACACATCACACACCACTAAACGAATAAAAGCCTGCCAACACAGAATGCAGAACCACAGATTGACACATATCTCTCTCCCCTGTCACAGGTGATCAAGGATATACACTCTGCCCGTGGATGATGACACCCCTCAGAGATACGAACACCCAGGCCCAGAGGCAGTACAATGTGGATCGCAAACACACAAGGGGCATTGTGGAGCGCTCATTTGGCGTTTTAAAGTCACGTTTCAGGTGCCTGGACATCACAGGTGGAAGAAACCTGTACAGCCCGGAAATAGTGTGCAAGATGATCAGTGAATGTTGTGTTTTGCACAACATATGTGTACCCACCAATGCCCGATGGATCCAAGTGCCAGATGCACCGGACGATGATGGTGAAGATGAGGCAGGTGGACCACACCCCAGTGCAGCTGCAGAAGGAATAGCCCGAAGGAACACAATCATCAACAATTTCTTCACATGAGCACATCACATTGTGACTGTCCTCAGCAATCATGGGACAGGACAAAATGACCACAGGCACAGCATGTGCAAATAAATTCATTCCAACACACATTCCCTGTGTGCATGTCACTCCTCTGCATAAGCACATCACTCTGACAAGTGTAAGTGCAACATTTAGCACTAACAATCTCACAAATGGCAACTAGATGGTGGGTGTGTCACCTCTGTACAGAGAGCCTGTTTAGGGTGTCACATATTCAAAATGCCATTTCAGGGTGTCAAAGATAGTACGTAATCCCAGCGTATCACATGTGTCCAAATTCATGACATAACGGCTGTCATTTGTGACCAAGAAAAGACAACAGGGCATCATTTGGGCTCAAATATGTACCACCATGATGCAGTGAGTTGCACCCTGTGACTCAAGTCCCACAAAATTAGCAACATGGACGTGAGAGGGAATCACTGCCCCCACATTCATCCATACTTTCATACTTGATTGATCATAGACATGACACATCTGTGTGAATCAGAATGTTTTGTTCACATTCGGTGGAGTGTTGAGGCTGGAGCAGTATAGGGCCATGCAAACCCCACTTTACATTGTTGCCCCGTAGTGGGCCAGCCAGAGTCCTTTAGGGATTGACAAGTTCATCGGTTGAGGAAGAGTTCAGTCCGCAGTCTGATTGCTGTGTCCTTGGTAACCAAACAGAATATGGCAGTCCATGTCAAGGTGAGTGTCGCAGAGTGTATCGGGGGACAGTGGAAGGTGATGATGAAGAGGTCAGAACCAAGCAGAATCAGGCCATATGGCAGAGATGAAGGCTACTGCTTCCTTCTTACCACTAAGGCAAAATCATCCGCATCTTCGTCCTCTGATGTATCAAGTACCTCACATGTCGGTGGTGTTGTTTTGTCTGCAGCACTGTGTGGCAGTGACACATCAGGGGCTGTAGTTGGAATGTCTAAAGCACTGTGTGGCACTGACACTTTAGGGGGCGGAGATGTGGATGGAGCAGTAGCAGCAGCATTCATCGCGCAAGGTCTTGTGGCAGCAATGCCATGAGGAGGGTCTGCATGGCATGGATGAACCCAGCTACCTCTTGCTGGTGTTCAGCCGTGGCAGCCAGGTTTTCCGTCTGCGTCCTCTCTATGTTCTCCATGATCCTGCGCGTGTGTCCCAACTCCCGGCTGACATCGCTGGAGCAACGCTTACTAGATGTGAGAAGTTGGCCTGATATGTAGTGTTTCCAATTCTGGAACCACTGGGTATCAGTCCAAACAAACCCCAAAGATGTCAGGTTGTAAGTCAACCTTGTAGACAAGCTATCCTAGTGGTAGCATGGACTAAGCAGCCTTAAAGGCTTAACTTAAGAGGTCGTGTTAAGCGAGCTGTTTTACCACATACAATCCTGTAATCAAATGAAAGGACACCACACAAGTATATATTGTAAAAATATATGTATTTATTTCTAAATTACTCCCCAGTACTCTTTATGAGGAAAGGGGCACAAGCGTTAAATCAAAAGCACTGTTAAACATATAAAGTTGGCACAATTATGGCTGAGGGCGGGGGGCCACTCAGACCATATACTAAAAAAATGGTATAAGTAACACTTATCGAGCAATGGTTAGGCCTAGGGCCTAGAGATTCGCTGGGAGCAGTCAGGACAAGCAATGAAGAAGTCGGGAGTAGCCCACAGGATACGGGTGCAGCACGGAAAGTGCGGCGCGCACCAATGTAATGTCAATGGTGCGTAAAAGTTAGTTAAAGTGAATTAAATGATACTTCCGCTGAACCTAGGAACACAAAACTTTAGACACAGACCCTAGAGGTGTGTACCAGTGTAAAGACACCGGCGTTGCAAAGTTACCTCACCCACAGGCCGTGGGTGCACAGGGTCGAAGTGGCGTCGGGTTCTGTCACGCAGGTTCTTGGTGCTTGGAGCTGTTGCAGCTGCAGGCGCTGTGAAGCAGAAGTGTCCGGTGCGATCCGAGGGTGGATCGAAGTAGAAAAGTACCTGAAAGCAGAGGGGACAGAGTCTGGGTCACTCAGCAGTGACCAGGGTGGAACCAGGACGGAACCAGGCAATGTCGGGCGCAATCAGGCGGTTGTCGATAGGCTTCTCTCCGCTGTCACGTGGGCTCTGGGGCATCTGCGACGTCCAGGAGCAGGTCACGATCTGTCCCACGTAGGCTCTCGCCGTCAGCACCGTCGGCTTCAAGATTGCAGCAAACAGCACTTGGCAAAAGCAATCCACGCGGAACCGGGAGATTGCTTATCACTCGAACCAGGAGGGTCAGAGTGGGTGCTCCTTTTCACAGGAGCTGGTGCAGATCTGGAGCAACCAGAAAAGCAAGTCGGATTTCAAGTTTCGTCGGCACAGGGGCCACAAGCCAGCTGGCAAGTGACCGGGCCAACGCGTCGAGACCACACAAGCAGAAGGGCCCCACGCAGCACTCGTCAAGTGTGGAGGGGTGAGCTTTGGTGCAAGTGGAGCTCGGGGCTGGGGCTTCTCAAACCCCGGTGCACAGCTTCGAGGATCACTCATGGGCTGCACGGTCAGCGTCTCGTGGCCTTTTCAAGATGGCGTGCCCCACGCTTCCGGTCGCCTCCACGGGTCTCAGCTCTGCAGGGACTGTGGATCGGGCAGGTAGAAGGCAGGCAAGCTTAATCTCGTCGATCTCTGTCGCTCGAGTTCCGGCGGGAACTGCAACAAAGCAAGGGTCGAGGGCTGGATGGTGCCTGTTTGCACAGGGTGGTCACTCCTTGACCACAAGGGAGATTCTTCAGTCTTCTCACGTCGTGTAGAAAGTCGAAGGGTCCAGATTTCGTTTCTTATGTTTCTTCAGGATGATCTGAAGTCCGTTGGGACTGCTCCCCCTCTTATTCGAATCTAGGGGGTTGGACATCCTGCTAGGTCCCCTCCTATGGGTGGGACCCAGGAAGGGGGTGGTTACACCCCTCTCCTTTGATCCTGGCCGCGCTGGGACAGGGGCTGGGAGGCCCCAGAACCGGTTTGGCCGGATCCTGCAAGGGGCAGCCTTGTGCTCCCCAGGCAGTGTCTGGTTTCTTTGAAACCTCCCTACTCCAATCCACTATCTCCTGTCTGGGGTGGTTTGACACCGCCCTGTGACAGGAAACTCTTTGTCCAGGCCTCCTCTGCCGGGTTTCGGTCAGCAGCAGGAGGCCAGACCCGTGTCTGTGGCAGGGGCATCCATTTTGTGGATCTGAGGCTCATTTTAAATCAACCGCGTTTCAGTAAAGTAACATGTCTTCTCCCTCTAGAAGGGTGGAATGCTACCCCCGTCGCCAGAACTGGCGAGGGGGTAGTATTCCAATTCGTATGACACCTTACACGACATGTTTTGATAAAGCCAAACCAAAGTTGCTATATAACCGCGAGGATTATAAGGCGCTTAAGAGTATATGGTATGGCATTATCCCGGATCAGCTTAGGGAGTTGTTCCCGACAGCTGCAGACAGGCTCAGCTCATGCCAGAGCTCCATCTCACATAAAACCACGCACTCTGCCTCCAGGATTGATGAGGCCTTCCATAGGAGTGGCTCACAGGTTATATATGTGTCCAGATATAGGGTTAGATATAGGTATACTATATCTAAGCAAGGGGTGATTACACCCACTTGCCCCAGCTGAGTGATCAGCCAGTTGTGTCAATTTAAGAACCAGCCAGGGGTGGCAAAAGCTATGCTTCAGCCCCTGGTAGGCCTTGGTGGCACCTATGCCCTGAGCACCTATAGTGCATGGTACAGGGGCTGACAAGGAGTCCATTTCCAATTGTGGTATGTACCTATAGCACATGTATTATAAATTTAGAGAGAGAACAGCAGGCTGGGGGTCTGATTAGCAGACCCACAGCCTCAGTAAGTCGAAAACCAGTGAAGCAAAAAGCAAAAATTGGGGTGACCATAGGATAGCAGACCCTACTCTCCTACATAACCCCCCCCCAAACGCAGGGACATTAAACTTAACCATGACCAGATAAGTCTTCATGTTCTAAGTGGAAGTACCTGGAGAGACCATCTGCATTACCATGGTCAGTCCCTGGGCGGTGCTCCACTGTAAAGTCCATCCCCTGTAGGGAAATGGACCACCTGAGCAGTTTGGGATTTTCACCCTTCATCTGATTTAGCCACAAGAGGGGCTTATGGTCTGTCTGAATTAGGAAGTGAGTACCAAACAAGTATGGCCTCAACTTCTTCAGGGCCCAAACCACAGCAAAGGCCTCCCTCTCAATAGCTGACCAACGTTTCTCCCTGGGGGTCAGCCTTCTGCTAATAAAAGCAATGGGCTGGTCTTGACCATCTTGATTAAGTTGTGAAAGCACAGCTCCCACCCCCAACTCAGAAGCATCTGTCTGTACAATGAACTGTTTGGAGTAGTCAGGACTCTTCAGGATAGGTGCAGAGCACATGGCCTTCTTCAGGTCATCAAATGCCTTTTGACAGCTAACTGTCCACTGAACCTTTTTGGGCATCTTCTTGGATGTCAAGTCATTCAATGGTGTCACAATGGACCCATAGTTCTTTACAAATTTTCTGTAATACCCAGTCAGGCCCAAGAAGGCTCTGACTTGTGTCTGGGTAGTTGGAGGAGCCCAGTCCTGTATGGTCTGGATCTTGCTCTCCAGTGGTTGAACTTGACCCCCACCTACTAGGTGGCCCAAGTACACAACCTTGCTCTGCCCTATCTGGCACTTAGTAGCCTTGATAGTCAGGCCTGCCTTTTGCAGGGCCTCCAGAACCTTCTTCAGGTGGATCAGGTGATCCTCCCAGGTGGAGCTAAAGACAGCAATATCATCTAGATATGCTGCACAAAAGTCATCCAACCCAGCAAGGACTTGGTTCACCAACCTTTGGAAAGTGGCAGGTGCATTCTTCAAGCCAAAGGGCATTACCACAAATTGATAATGTCCACTAGGGGTCGAAAATGCTGTTTTGGCTTTTGACTCCTCAGCTAGTCTGATTTGCCAGTAGCCAGCTGTCAAATCAAATGTGCTCAGAAATTTGGCAGAAGCCAATTTATCAATGAGCTCATCTGCTCTTGGAATGGGATGAGCATCTGTCCTAGTGACAGCATTGAGACCTCTGTAGTCCACACAAAACCTCATTTCTCTCTTCCCATCTTTGGTATGAGGTTTTGGCACAAGGACCACTGGGCTAGCCCATGGGCTCTCTGATGGCTCAATCACTCCAAGCTCCAACATCTTTTGCACCTCAGCCTTTATACAATCCCTGACATGGTCAGGTTGCCTGTAGATCTTATTCTTCACAGGCAGATTGTCACCAGTGTCCACCTCATGGGTGCACCAGTTAGTCTGACTGGGTGTGAGTGAAAACAATTGTCTGTGGGCCTGCAACACCTGTCTGCAGTCCACCTGTTGCTGCTCAGTGAGGCTGCCTGCCAAGGCTACTCCATCAACTGAACCATCATCAGGGTTCTGGGAAAGCAGGTCTGGGAGAGGGTCACTCTCTTCCTCCTGTTCCCCATCTGTGGCCATGAGGAGACTCATGTCCTCCCTGTCAACAAATGCTTTCAATCTGTTCACATGGAGCACCCTGTGGGGGCTCCTAGGGGTACCAAAGTCAACCAAGTAGGTGACTTCTCCCTTCTTTTCAATGATAGGGTAGGGTCCAGTCCATTTGTCCTGGAGAGCTGCTGGCCCCACTGGGTCCAACACCCACACCTTCTGTCCTGGCTGGAACTCAACCATAACAGCCTTTTGGTCATGCCAGGCTTTCTGTAATTCCTGACTTGCCTCAAGGTTTTTGGATGCTCTCTCCATGTATTCAGCCATCCTGGAGCGGAGACCAAGTACATAGTCCACAATGTCTAGTTTAGGCTTTTTGAGAGGTAACTCCCATCCTTCCTTCACCAAACTCAATGGACCTCTTACAGGGTGGCCAAACAAAAGTTCAAAAGGGCTGTAGCCAACCCCCTTCTGTGGGACCTCTCTGTAAGCAAAGAGCAAGCAGGGTAAAAGGATGTCCCATTTCCGCCTAAGCTTCTCTGGTAAACCTTTTATCATTCCCTTTAGGGTCTTGTTGAACCTTTCCACAAGCCCATTGCACTGTGGATGGTAGGGTGTGGTAAACTTATAGTTTACTCCACACTCTTTCCACATTGCTTTTAAGTATCCAGACATAAAGTTAGTACCTCTGTCTGAAAGAACCTCCTTTGGAAAGCCCACTCTTGAGAAAACTGCAATGAGGGCTTTTGCCACCACAGGAGCTGTGGTGGTCCTCAGGGGAATTGCCTCTGGGTACCTGGTGGCATGATCCACTACCACCAGTATAAATCTGTGCCCAGATGCTGTTTGAGGATCCATGGGACCCACAATGTCTATTCCAACTCTTTCAAAGGGTACCCCCACCACATGTAGTGGTATCAGGGGGGCCTTTGTTGTGCCACCTGACTTGCCACTGGCTTGGCAAGTGACACAGGAGCGACAAAACTCCTTGACATTTTCTGACATGTGAGGCCAGTGAAAGTGTGGAACAAGCCTGTCCCAAGTCTTATTCTGGCCTAAGTGTCCTGCAAGGGGAATATCATGGGCCAAGGTAAGAAGGAAGCCCCTAAACTTCAAAGGTATAACCAACCTCCTGGTGGTGCCAGGCTTGGGGTCTCTAGCCTCTGAATAAAGGAGCCCTTCATCCCAATACACCTTATGGGTACCTTGAGCATTCCCTGCAGCCTCAGCAGCAGCTTGCTGTCTGAGGGGTTCAAGTGAAGGGCAATCTAATTGGGCCTGCCCCAGGTCTGCCCTTGAGGGTCCCCCTGTCCCCAGAAACTCAACCTGTTCAGGTTCAAGCTCATCTGAGACAGTCTCCTCTTGGACTGCAGAATCAGTTTCCTGTGAAACTTGATCCTCAACCTGGGGCAAGTGGGAAGGCACAGCCTTAACCCTCTTGCTCCTCCTCTTGGGTTGTGGTTGGTCTATTGTTTCAAGATCCACCACTGGTTCAGGAAGGCACTTCTTAGCCTGAGACCTTGTCACTGCAAGGACATGAGCTGAAATCCCTAGCATTTCTGCATGAGTCCTGTACTCCACTTCTGACCAAACTGAGCTTTCAAGATCATTGCCTAACAGACAGTCTACTGGGAGGTCTGCACTCACAACAACTTTCTTTAGGCCATCTACCCCTCCCCAGGAGAAGTTCACAACAGCCACACTATGGGAAGTAGTGGAGTTGCTTGCATTGGTCACTAGGTAACTTTCACCTAGTACAATCTGTCCAGGGTCCACAAAGCCAGGTGTCACCATTGTGACACTGGCACAAGTGTCCCTGTAGGCCTGAGCCAGTTTCTCATTAATTAAGGGAGTCTGCCTATATTTGCCCAGGTTACTGGGGCTTACTGCAGTGGGCAAAGATAAGTCCACATCATATAGGAGAACTGCCTGTGTGGGGATTCTGACTAGGCCAGATTCCACCTCAGTACCCAGGGTCAACCCTACTAAACCCTTTGGCTGTGTACCACCACTGCTGACTGTACTAGGGGGTGCAGTTGCTTTAGGAGCTGCAGTGGTGGGGACTGGATTTTTCTTAGTGCATTCACTGCCCCAGTGTGAAACTGATTTGCAGGTATTACACCAAGGTTTCTTTGGGCCATCATTCTTCTTTTTCTTGTTTCCATTTTGGGAACCCCCCTCCTTATTGCTAGTTTGGGGGCCTGAAGACTTCTGGTCCTTTTCTTTATCTTTCTGATTCCCACCCTTCTGGTCTGTTTTCTTCTGGTCACCTTGGTTCTGGTTTTTCTGCTTAATCCTTGTTCTGACCCATTTGTCTGCCTTCTTTCCCAATTCTTGGGGAGAGGTCAAATCAGAGTCAACAAGGTATTGATGCAACAGCTGGTTCTGACAGTTATTAAGGATCTGTTCTCTCATCATAAGATTGTACAATCCTGTATAGTCTGAAACTTTACTTCCCTGCAGCCAACCCTCCAGAGCCTTAGTGGCACAATCTACAAAATCAGTCCAGTCCTGAGTCTGTGCTTTTTGGGTGTCTCTGAACAACAACCTGTATTGCTCAGTGGTTAGGCCAAACCCTTCAATAAGAGCACTCTTCAGAACAGAGTAGTTTTTGGCATCCTCAGGTCTAACAGTGAGGAGCCTGTCCCTCCCTTTCTCAGAAAAGGAGTACCATAAAATTGCTGCCCACTGATCCTCAGGGACCTGCTGTACCATGCAGGCCCTCTCAAGAGCAGTCATCCATTTGTGGATATCATCCCCTTCCTTGTAGGGGGGCACAATTTTTGTCAGGTTTCTATTGTCATAGGCCCTGTCTTTTTCTTTAGGAACTTTGCTGCCACCAGTGGCATCTAAGCCACACAATTTTCTCTCTCTTGCTAAAGCAAGTTTAGCTTGAGCCAAGGCTACCTCTTCCCTTTCTATTTGGAGTTGGACAGCCCTCATCCTGGCCCTATGCTCTTTTCTCTGGGAGGAAGTCATTCCTCTTTGAGATTCTCTTGAGGCACTAGAAAGGTGAGAGTCCCCTGATAGAGATCTCTCCCTCCTATTACCTGGGAGAATTTGGTTATGAGATCTGGGGTGGTGCTGGCCCCCCCCATTCCCATGTAGGTCCAAGTTGGCCTGGTTAAGGCTGGCAACCTGTACCTGGTTTCCCCTCTGATCCTGATCTTCAGGCTCTTCTAAATCAGAGCCTTCCTCTTCCTCCTCCACTACATCATCATCTGGAAGATCCTCATTCTCAGGGGAGTTTATCCCTTCACCTGCACCTAAGGGAGCCTGACTCACCTTATCTAGATCATCCTTTTCTAGGAGAGCTATTAGGGAAGGAATGGTAGGGCCTCTGCCCTTTTTTAGCCCCCTGGCTGTGCACAAGGCACTCAGGTCTTTGTGGCTAAGGTTGTCATATCTGGATGTTGTCCCTATAGGATCAACTTCTACAGGAGCAGAGCCTGAGGCTCTATCTGCATCAGACATGACTGCTAGTGAGGTGTAAGTGGTGCACTTACCTACACTAAGTGGTTTCCTACTGTACCTTGCTAGTGAGTTGTAGTCAGGGTGTGCTAATCCCTTTAATCTACAACTACTAAGTTCAGTAGAACTTAATATGCTAAGCTTTTGATTTATATGTACCTAGAGGTACTTGATGTGATCTTTCAATTTGATAAAGATTGCAATGGTAAAACAAACAGCAAGCTCAAATCCGCACCGCTGCACACCAATGTGAGAAGTTGGCCTGATATGTAGTGTTTCCAATTCTGGAACCACTGGGTATCAGTCCAAACAAACCCCAAAGATGTCAGGTTGTAAGTCAACCTTGTAGACAAGCTATCCTAGTGGTAGCATGGACTAAGCAGCCTTAAAGGCTTAACTTAAGAGGTCGTGTTAAGCGAGCTGTTTTACCACATACAATCCTGTAATCAAATGAAAGGACACCACACAAGTATATATTGTAAAAATATATGTATTTATTTCTAAATTACTCCCCAGTACTCTTTATGAGGAAAGGGGCACAAGCGTTAAATCAAAAGCACTGTTAAACATATAAAGTTGGCACAATTATGGCTGAGGGCGGGGGGCCACTCAGACCATATACTAAAAAAATGGTATAAGTAACACTTATCGAGCAATGGTTAGGCCTAGGGCCTAGAGATTCGCTGGGAGCAGTCAGGACAAGCAATGAAGAAGTCGGGAGTAGCCCACAGGATACGGGTGCAGCACGGAAAGTGCGGCGCGCACCAATGTAATGTCAATGGTGCGTAAAAGTTAGTTAAAGTGAATTAAATGATACTTCCGCTGAACCTAGGAACACAAAACTTTAGACACAGACCCTAGAGGTGTGTACCAGTGTAAAGACACCGGCGTTGCAAAGTTACCTCACCCACAGGCCGTGGGTGCACAGGGTCGAAGTGGCGTCGGGTTCTGTCACGCAGGTTCTTGGTGCTTGGAGCTGTTGCAGCTGCAGGCGCTGTGAAGCAGAAGTGTCCGGTGCGATCCGAGGGTGGATCGAAGTAGAAAAGTACCTGAAAGCAGAGGGGACAGAGTCTGGGTCACTCAGCAGTGACCAGGGTGGAACCAGGACGGAACCAGGCAATGTCGGGCGCAATCAGGCGGTTGTCGATAGGCTTCTCTCCGCTGTCACGTGGGCTCTGGGGCATCTGCGACGTCCAGGAGCAGGTCACGATCTGTCCCACGTAGGCTCTCGCCGTCAGCACCGTCGGCTTCAAGATTGCAGCAAACAGCACTTGGCAAAAGCAATCCACGCGGAACCGGGAGATTGCTTATCACTCGAACCAGGAGGGTCAGAGTGGGTGCTCCTTTTCACAGGAGCTGGTGCAGATCTGGAGCAACCAGAAAAGCAAGTCGGATTTCAAGTTTCGTCGGCACAGGGGCCACAAGCCAGCTGGCAAGTGACCGGGCCAACGCGTCGAGACCACACAAGCAGAAGGGCCCCACGCAGCACTCGTCGAGTGTGGAGGGGTGAGCTTTGGTGCAAGTGGAGCTCGGGGCTGGGGCTTCTCAAACCCCGGTGCACAGCTTCGAGGATCACTCGTGGGCTGCACGGTCAGCGTCTCGTGGCCTTTTCAAGATGGCGTGCCCCACGCTTCCGGTCGCCTCCACGGGTCTCAGCTCTGCAGGGACTGTGGATCGGGCAGGTAGAAGGCAGGCAAGCTTGATCTCGTCGATCTCTGTCGCTCGAGTTCCGGCGGGAACTGCAACAAAGCAAGGGTCGAGGGCTGGATGGTGCCTGTTTGCACAGGGTGGTCACTCCTTGACCACAAGGGAGATTCTTCAGTCTTCTCACGTCGTGTAGAAAGTCGAAGGGTCCAGATTTCGTTTCTTATGTTTCTTCAGGATGATCTGAAGTCCGTTGGGACTGCTCCCCCTCTTATTCGAATCTAGGGGGTTGGACATCCTGCTAGGTCCCCTCCTATGGGTGGGACCCAGGAAGGGGGTGGTTACACCCCTCTCCTTTGATCCTGGCCGCGCTGGGACAGGGGCTGGGAGGCCCCAGAACCGGTTTGGCCGGATCCTGCAAGGGGCAGCCTTGTGCTCCCCAGGCAGTGTCTGGTTTCTTTGAAACCTCCCTACTCCAATCCACTATCTCCTGTCTGGGGTGGTTTGACACCGCCCTGTGACAGGAAACTCTTTGTCCAGGCCTCCTCTGCCGGGTTTCGGTCAGCAGCAGGAGGCCAGACCCGTGTCTGTGGCAGGGGCATCCATTTTGTGGATCTGAGGCTCATTTTAAATCAACCGCGTTTCAGTAAAGTAACATGTCTTCTCCCTCTAGAAGGGTGGAATGCTACCCCCGTCGCCAGAACTGGCGAGGGGGTAGTATTCCAATTCGTATGACACCTTACACGACATGTTTTGATAAAGCCAAACCAAAGTTGCTATATAACCGCGAGGATTATAAGGCGCTTAAGAGTATATGGTATGGCATTATCCCGGATCAGCTTAGGGAGTTGTTCCCGACAGCTGCAGACAGGCTCAGCTCATGCCAGAGCTCCATCTCACATAAAACCACGCACTCTGCCTCCAGGATTGATGAGGCCTTCCATAGGAGTGGCTCACAGGTTATATATGTGTCCAGATATAGGGTTAGATATAGGTTTACTATATCTAAGCAAGGGGTGATTACACCCACTTGCCCCAGCTGAGTGATCAGCCAGTTGTGTCAATTTAAGAACCAGCCAGGGGTGGCAAAAGCTATGCTTCAGCCCCTGGTAGGCCTTGGTGGCACCTATGCCCTGAGCACCTATAGTGCATGGTACAGGGGCTGACAAGGAGTCCATTTCCAATTGTGGTATGTACCTATAGCACATGTATTATAAATTTAGAGAGAGAACAGCAGGCTGGGGGTCTGATTAGCAGACCCACAGCCTCAGTAAGTCGAAAACCAGTGAAGCAAAAAGCAAAAATTGGGGTGACCATAGGATAGCAGACCCTACTCTCCTACACTAGACAGTTGTTCTTATCTCAGAGTCAGGACTCCAGCAATGTCAGCCATGGATTGTCGGAGAGCCAGGAGCGGACTGTGGGTGTCCGTTAGGGACTGTGAGTGGTCCCTGATGGGACTTAGACACCCACATATGGAATTTAGTTTGGATGCCATGAGGTCGAATCCCACGCGCACCTGATCAGCCAACTTTTCCTGGCACCCCAACATAAGGCATTGGAAGGCCATGTGCTGTTCGGGGGGTCCTGGGAGACAGCTGTGGTGGTGTGTGTTCCTGCTGTATGGTCTGTGCAGGGGTCGGGGTCTCCTCGATGTAGCTGGGCTGCCCTGCTCCTGGAGGTGGGGTGCTGAAGGTGTCCATGAGCTGTTGGAGGGCGTCGGTGGCTATGTCAGGTAGGTCCTCGTCATCATCAGTGAAGAGATGTTCGGTCTGCTCTGCAGGAGGTATTGCTTTTCTCTCTGCAATGTGAAGGGGGGATGCAGTTTAACATTGTGTTCACATGTATGTTGACGCATTGTACAAGTTTACATACAGACTACAGGACAATGTACATTGTGACTGTTTGGGAGGAGCTGCCTATTTGATGCGGGACAGTAGACATTTCGGCAACATCACAGATGTGTGTTTGTACTTGTACATTATCAACTCACATTTCTCTGCTATGCCAAATGTGATTGGCCAGTTTCTACACACAAGCGGCACCAGTTGTGTCCTCTGTTCTGTTGTGAACGTGTTGCAGTTTGTACCACATTGTAGTCAATGTTGATGTGCTCTGAATGTTATGTGTGTGTGCTGCATTTTGAGAGAGTCGCCCCTGTAGCTCTGATTTTGCTGCCCCTGATCACTTTCAGGCGGTGTGCCTTTGACTTCTGTGCTTATACAGTGCTGAGATGTTGCATACTTGGGTAAATTGGGCTCTTTGTGGGAGTTGGGAGTCTGGGGCACGGTTTGTCCACAGATGTGTTGTTGACGTCAGAGGTTGTTTGTGCAAGTGGATGTGTCAGAGTGTGACCTGCTTCTTTACGAATGTGCTCCACACTCAGCCACCTCAGTGTCGTGGCATGCAGCATGTCATGATATATTGACTGCAGCCATGCTATCTGTCATGCAGTGTCACTTTCATTGCAGTGTGGCTCACAGACACGCCGGTTTGCTGGGTTTGGCACATGTGCATGAGTTGGTTGTGAGATTGGTGATGTGTGGGAAGGGCCCCCTCTGGGCACATAGTCAATGGGGACCTACTTGCTGTTTCTATGTGTGCTGCAGTGTGCCAAGAGGATCAGGGACATGATCCAGAGTCATTGTGGGTGTGCACTGCGCTATACCTAGTTGTGCATGTGTGCCTTTGTGCCCATCTCCCCACGTCCCCCCAGTCCCTGGTCATTACTCACCCTGTTGCTGTTGTGTCAGGTCATGTTGAGCAGTGTCCGGTCCCCCAACTCCTGCCACAGTCTCCACAGTAATGACTGTGGACACCATTTCCTCCATCTTATCCAGCTCCTCCTGTGGCGCTTGACTCCCACCTCCAGTCTGCATTGCTGCTTCTGGTTGTTGCAGAGTTTCTGCTTGGTTTTGCGCTTCACATCATTCCAGTGCCTCTTGACCTCTTCCATTGTCATCCTCAGCACTCCGACTGCATTCACCTTGTCCACGATGGACTGCCATATTCCATTTTTTGTTGCCAGTGACACATTGGAGGTGACGATCAGTAGTTGATGGTGTTCTACCACCTCTGTTATCAGGATTCTCTTTTCCTGCCGACTGAACCACGTCTTCCTCATCTTCTTCTCTTTATCCTTCCCTGACCCCGAGGTACCAGACTGGTCATCGGTGGGGCTTGTGGGGTTCTGGTTGTCCTCTGTACTTGCTCCAGCTACCTCCATTGTGCTTCACAGTTGTTTTTTTTCTTTTTCTTTTCTGCTTTTATAATGATTTTTGCTGGCTGACGTGTGTGAATTGCAGGCCTGCCGCAGATTATCGCAGATTTTTTTAAGCGGTTTGGCCCATCGGCACTTTTTTCACGTTCTGCTTTGGATTTTTATCGCCGTCAGGGTAATTTGATCGCGTTATCGGCAAATTATCGCATGTTACTGCTGTGTTGTGAATACGACGTTAACACAGCGTTATTTTCCTGCAATAGAAGGCAGTATGAAAAATTGCGTTAGCCTATTTTGGCAATGATTATTGCACGTTCTTGAGAATATCCCCCTCAGTGTGTTGATCCTCTTATAGCTAATATCCAAGCCACTTTTAAAATGGAGTCTGGAGATTCGAATCGTAGCACAAATGTATTTCTAATCATAGGGGTAATCACAGTAATAGCTGTAGTCATTGTTGAGTCCATTTTAGGTGCACACAAGGTTGAGGAACAGTGAGTGGGGGTACATGGGACATCCACACATAGCACTGCTACCTGAAAAGAGGGTACATTAGGATCGGATAAAGGCTTAATTGAGCAAACTAATCATTTTCTACATGTAGATTTGTGTAAGCTGTTGTATGAATATGTGAACACTATGGATGTGAGAAGGGATCAGGTATCATCATTTACCTCTGACGTATGGCATTACATGTAGTTTGCTTCTTAGCATGTTTTATGGAAAGGGTCATTATGAGTACTGCTCTCAGAGATACCAGTCTATAAACACCTGACCAAATATGATTATTGCAAGCAAGAAGAGAGAATGGGAAAATATTTTGTATGCACAGTAACCTAGATACTGCTTATGTGCATAGACATACTCCAACTTGCACACATAAAATAAATTTGTAGATAAAGTAGAGGATAGACATAGAGGTTTAACTGTTACACTTAACAATAGGGAGGGAAACTTTGAATGGATCAAGGAGGAGTTGGCTCACAAGCCTAAGGGAAGCTATGGTCCAATAGCTCTAGATTGGGAACAAGCTTTGCATACGACAGGGACAGACCCATTATGATACTATTTTTGTGGGACAGAGTGTGTGTAATCACATCTTCCTAATTGATGCTTCTTTGAAGAAGGTCCTCCAAGACGCAGTGCAAGGGGTGCCAGGAGTAAATTTTGGGTGTGGGAAGAATGCATAGGTTCAGCTTCCGAATAATTGGCATGGTACTTGTTATGTAACAGTTGTGTTTCCAAAGATGTATCATGTGGAGGATTTGGAGAGTTTTTAGGCAAAATTGAACCATAGGGAAAAACGTGGACTGAGTGCTGGCGAAGTTGTGGGAGACATATTTGAAGCAATGATACCTAGTATGGGAGTAGTGTTATATGACATCGAGCTTAGAAGGTTGGCTATCATTTTGGATAAGTTGTCGGTTAACACAGCTCAGTCGTTGTTACTCATAGATGGAGAAATGGTTTCGATAAGGGCAATGGTGATGCTAAACCGTCTTGCTTTAGATGTCTTATTTCGAAAAGAAGGTGGAGGTGGAGTCTGTCGGATGCTGAAGGTTCAACGGTGTTGTACTTACATTCCTGATAAAAGTAAAGATCTTAGGGAATATATAAGTAACATCACTGAGATACATCATGAGATTCATGAATTGGCAATCGAGGGAGTCTGGGACAAGATTGGAAAGGGATTTGGTACAGCTGGAAGTTGGTTTGCTAACCTAGGTAAGGGAATTCTTAGATATATCTTTCAACCAATTATAAGTGTTGTGACCTGTGTTATCATCTTGCTATGATAAGGATAGAGAAATGGCATAAGGTCAGGAAATTGGAGAAGTACTTTACAGAAAGAGAGAGAAGGGTGGAAAGACTGCAGGATAACCATTATGAGAAACTGAAGGGGAGTTCAGACAGACGAGCCTAGCTATAACATCTGTTTAGATGGGTCCACTCTACAGGGTTTGAAAGGTTTTGTGATGACCCAACGTCATCGGAGAGGGACAACTGATGTAGTGAAAATCAATTCATAAGTGTAGGGGTGCATTATAACCACATGTGTGGAGCACACACATCTTGAAATGTATGAACTTATGTGTTTAGGCCATTGAAAAGTAGCATGAAGAATTAACGTAAGAAAGTGAATGTAACTAGCAGAAAACATTAACATGAAGAAACGTGTGTTGTGTAACTGACAATTATTCATTTATTAAATGTGTTCGCCAAATTGTCGTTTACATGTAGATAGAAATATTAACTGAATGTGCCTACACAATTTTGTAAAGCTCCCAAGCCATTTTCTTATGTTAGCTGTATTTTTTAGGCCTGAAATGCAATTTCCCTGGAAGCTCTGCCTTTAGAATTAACAGTTTGAATTTCATGTCTGCTGCTTGAATTTTTTCTTTCTCACTTTTTGTGTTGCAGGTGAAAGGAGCGTAGGGAAAGTGCCCACTTCTGAGAGATAGCACTTTAGAACAAGCTCTGTCTAAATAGCTTTATGTTATCTGACCCATCAATGCTGGAGAGACTTCTTAGGAAGATGCCACATGCTGACATCTTTTAGTCCCTTTCCTGAAGATACTTAAGTAGGGATATCATCTTAGCATTTGTGTAGGGATAGATTAATGCTTAGTATTCATCTACCCTCAATGCCGGGAAATTTGTACTCATGCTTTCTGATCCTCTGCATCTTATTTCTGTTAATTAATTATTTTGCTTATGTTCCATAGCCTCAACTGCTACAGTCCGATTTGGCTTTATTCTGATTCCAATGTATTTCTACACTCATCTTGAGGTCTCTTTACGTCAAGCTATTTTTGGGTTTGTAATAAACTAACTAACCTTACAAAATTGACTGTGGTTACTATGTGTCTATAGAAATTCCTCTTGAATTAATTGTCAATAATAAAAAATATGTCCCCCTCTACGCTTACATGCTGCTAAAATGAACCGTCGGATTGTGATTCTGGAATAGGTCCAGAACTTATAGCCCGGCTTTTTCAATCGCCTGCATTTTTGTTTCTCAGTATCAGTTTGAATATCTTCCAATAGAAAGTACACAAAAACAACACCCAATAATGGTACACTACTCTCATACAAGGGAACCATTAATGGCGCAATCTTTTCAACTTTGCCTTCAAGGTTATACAGCCTGCAAACAATTCACAACATTGCTTTAATAATTTACTAATAATACACCCAGAATTGTTAGCCCATTCCTAGACTCCTTCAAAGAAAGCCCAATTTGGTAGGGTATTTTGGGGGGATTCGCTAAGCATGGTCCCCTCCACCCCCCGAGTAACTTCGTGCTGGATTCACAGCTCTGCGTGGGACGACAATTTCTTTATTTAGATAGTTTGACTCTGGAAGTAAGAAAATCCCGCGATATACAGAAACTCTTATTATAAGGAGCAAAGTCACAGAATAAGTTGGGCTAGCGATATCCCAGCCGACTTCCTAATGAAGTTGGTGGTAACGTGCAGCAATGATTTTGAAGCCTGCCTACAGGTAGATGCTGCTCAGCAAGTCATTATGGGCTCATTTTCTAATATCTGCTCAGCAGTTCGATCAGTTCTCACCAGGTGATGAAAATTGCTATAAAGCTCATAAAGACCTATTGACTGTCTAACATCAGAAACTGTGATCTAAAGAAGCAGTGAAGGAGGCCAGGAGACTATATAACACTGCATTCCTGACCCTGAAAAACATGCTTCAAAGGGAGGCTTCGGAACAGTTAGAGGAAGCATACTCTCTCAGGGATAGCTCGGCCTTTTGGAGAATGGTGAACCAGCTGCATTTTCATGAGGTGTCTTTACTGGACATGGCTCAAACGATTTTCGCACCGGCTTTGTTTCCCACTAAGAGTCCATTTACTCCATTGAAAGTTCACTCTCGTTTAACATGTCTATTCTGGAGAGAGGTGTACTTTATTTCACTTGAGAAGAACTAGCAGAAACCATAGTGACCCTTCCAGCTGGGAAAGCTCCTGGCCCAGATGGTGTGCCTGGGGACCTCTTTAAATCTTGCGTAGATCGCTTGGCACCTTTAATATACTTAAATTTAAATGCAGCAGCACGTGGGAATATCCTTCCTTCCTGGCAAGAACCTATGATGGTCCAAATGTTTTAAAAAGGGAACAGAGCTGACCCAGCTTGCTATAGGCCTATTTCCTTAATAGACGCTGAAGTGAAAGTCCTTGGTCATGCGTTGTTAATAACCGTCTGACATATATTGCATACCGTTTTTAGACAAGCTAGGGGGACAATTGAACAGAATTTGAACCTGTATTTACTGATCAATAAATACTCTTCAGTTAAAGGAGGTTCTATTCATTTTACTTTCATGGACCTTAGCACGGCCTTTGACCCGGTCAATAGATCAATGCTCTGGGCTGTGCTGGAGTCCATGGGGGGGGGGGGGGGATGGTGCACTTGTCACTTTCTTGCATGATTTGCACGCCAGGCTTGCAGCTTTGGTAAGATATGGCCCTAACGGGGAGAGCACACCGCACCTTAAATTGGGAAGAGGTGTCCATCAGGGCCCCTTTGTTATTTATTTTATACATTATCCAGCTACAGTCCTTTTTTGTGGACAGTGCTCTGATGTCCAGAAGGTTTGGGACAGGATGGTGCCTGCATGGCTACACGGGGACAATACCTTATCATGCGTACAGTCTGGGCTTGAAAACTAATTTTGCTAAATCATATATTATGGTCATAGGCCTGAAGAATATTAAAAGTAAAACTCAATTTATGGGCACGGTATTGAAAAAACAGATACATTCTGTTACCTGGGACTTCTGTTAGATTATAAACTGAATTGGCATGCTCAGTTCAACTCCCATGTACAGTTGTTCAACAGAGTAGCCCATAGTTTAGACGCCTTTTCTAGGCGGCTTGGTCGCACTCATATCAAATCCCTTATGGATCTTTATAAAGCTAAATGCATTCCCACAGTGTCTTATGGCTCTGAGATTTGGGGATAGAAGAACTCCACCCCTATTAAGGTGGCAAAAAACAAATTCTTCAGGGCTGTCCTGAGGATCCCCCATAGTGTTACCTCCTGTAAGTCTACATGAGGACTAGGTGTGGGCTATATTTCTGACTATATTCATATTCGTCCCCTGATACGGTGGTTGTATTTGGTTGAAAAGTGACCTTGCTTTCAACTGAAGGATTTTAAAGGATTGCCTGAGCTTGGATCATTTGCACCATATCCCCTGTCCGCAATACATTAAAAACACTCTGAGCAGCCCGTGGAGATCCGATCTCTTCTTTGACCCAGATCATATCTCTAAGGCAGATGTTTTGTGGTTCAAACATGTTTTTCTCTCCAATGCCCAAGAGCAAAGTGTTGACAAAGAATTAAATAGAAGGTCTTATGTTCATTATTCCATGGTTTAAATCTTTGTGTAAGACTGAGATGTATTTGTCACTCATTGTGCCTGTTTTTCATAGAAGCCTTCTGACTTATTTCCATTTGAACCTGTTCCCCCTTTGTATTTCTGACTGGCCTAAACCCTCTGAGCCTCCGACTTGCGAATATATGGCGTTACAGCGCAAACCATTACAACACATGCTTTTACATTGTGGTTTTTACATCGCAACTACCATAACATCGCATGATTTTACAATGCATGCCATCACTATGCCTTTGTAAAAACCACCATTACAACGCATTCCATTACAATTCATGCCATTAAAATGCATAATACTTTTAGGGCAACAGTAGGGTAAGTGTTGGATAGGGTGGGGTAAAAATTACTATTCCCACTCCAGTGTGTGCAATAGTAGGGAAAGTGTTGGATAGTGTGGGGGTAAAAATTACTATTCCCACTCCAGTGTGTGCAATAGTAGGGAAAGTGTTGGATAGTTTGGGGGTAAAAATTACTATTTCCATCTACCCCAAAACGCATACCCACCCAAAAATGAAAAAAATCTCTATACTTACCTTATAATACGATGTAATGGCATGCGTTGCAATGGTATGCCTGTTATTGGTATGCGTTGTAGTGACATGTGTTGTAATGCCTGCGTTGTAATGGCATGCAATGTAATCACTGTGTTGTAATGGATGTTTCCCCCAACTTACAGGTGTGAAATCGCCATGGCACTAGACACTTTACACAATATTTTTATTTGTCCTAGGTTTACCAGATTGCTTCAAAAGTTTATAGGTCCCTCTTCCTGTCAATTAATTTTACTCAGGCAAGAGGAACTTTATTGTATCTTCAACTTTAATCCTACTTGTAATGTCTGTTTTTATTTATTTTGGTTTTTAGCGGGGTATTTTATTCCTCCACATGGAATGTGGTGTTTTAGTTGTTTTATATGTACTGCTTTTGGTCTATTTTATTGAACTGTTTGCATATATGTACTTTTATGATATGCTCTGCTCAAATTAAATAAAGATTGATGATGATGATGATGACGACTATGACATTGATGATGAAAAAGCCTAAACTTTGGCTGGATTGGAGTCATCCTCATCAGAGAAAATGCACCCAACAGCTACGTAAGCACAACCCTGGTGCATTTACTTGGGTCAGTACACCCGAACCAATATCAGATGACTCTCTTTACTCTGGTTCTGGTGAGTGAAATTGTATTTTATGTATTTAAGGCACGTTATGCTTGACATTTCTTTTTGCTTTCCAACACTTGGTTGGTCTCTGCCTTTTAGCGCTTCTTTGCTTTTATTGACTCCTGATCAAAGCATTATTTTGCACTTTGCTGTCGCTCTTGGTTTCGCATTCTGTACCTGGTTATCACTGCCTTTAGCGTTATCCTGTTGTATGAATAATGGCTCTGTGTTAGACTGTGGCTTTGTACCTCTTATTTCTGTAGAAATTAGCAATGTTCTGATTGACGATAAATGAAATTTTCCCTAGGGCCTTCACTTTCCTTGACGGACTTGCAATAGCTGGAGTTCTGTTTTGATTCCATATATGCCATCTGTTGATTGTCACTTCGACTGAGGCCCTTGTGGCATGCACAAGCAGTTTGCTGGACCTCAGCAAACTCTCCGGGCGAACACTCAGGAATCTGCAGGTTGTGAGGTTTATGTGTCCCCTATCGTGTCGCCAGATGTAGCGTCCTCCCCAGCCTGGTAGCATGCAAATGAATCACAGCACACACAGAGCTCGATATTACACGTCTTTATTCTCTAGAGTGTACCTGTTCACTGAAACGTTCTGCGTCATGAATTTTATTAAACACACCAATCACTTACATCAGTAGACTAGGGGGTCAGTTAGGGACCAGAGGGGTTCCACACTCTATAATACACAAGACAGTACATTCTCCCTTAAATGTTTTGTTGGGTTTGTGATAGGAAAGCTTCTGCAGCAGAGCAGGAGGTAAGGGTAAATATAACTCTCCACTAGATGGCAATATTAGCCTTGGAACTGTTCAATCATCACTACAATTTTCCTGCAAAATTCACATCCTCCAGTATAGTTTTGATGATACTGAGAGAAGTCAATTGCCATAAAATGCAAATTCACTAAGTTGCTGCTGCATAGGCACTGAAAGTAAGGGGGGCGTTGCTCCACTTCCTAAATAACCATGCTGGAGATAAATGAGCCATAAATGTGCCTTTGTATTTTGTGTTTATTATGTCATATTTGATTTGAATTCAGTGACAGGGGTCAAATGGCAGACTATGTCTTATGAAAAAAATTGCTGCTTATTCGGAAACCGGTGTGTAATTTTATTTGGCGACCTGGATTTAGCTAAAGTCACCTATTAATATGTAAAATGAAATATGTGCCAGGCTTCTCGAACAGGAGGCCACTGCAGCCTGCAGCACACATTGCACCTGCCATGCTTCCAATGATACTAACAACACAACTACTAACCATCACACTCCTACGATTGTGACAATTCAGACTATTTCAGGCCCCCAAAGCTATAAGAATGGCTTGAACAGCAGGTAATAGTCATTTTTAAAGTATAATCAGTGCTTTAAATGGGCCGGTACTGTCAGGTATGGAGTACCGGCACTTTTTAATTTTGAGAGGGAGAGTACTGGCACTTCAAGAGAAATGCTATACTTTTAATTGGAGAGTACGGGCACTTCTCAGAAACAAGCAGGTTGTAGGTGAAAGGACAGTATAAGGTGGGGGGCCCTGGGGCAGCGCGGAACCACACCCAGAGCCATGGAGGAGTTACAGGGCGATCCAAAGGCTGGAAGGTACAGAACGGTACCCTCTACAGGAGCACAGTAAGGGTGCGAAAGCCAATTATCCCCAGGGAGGTCCTCGCATGGGACCCTGGAGGAGCGACGGCGCCCCGTTAGTCCTGCAGGCGGTTGTGACCTTGAACAACTGGTGGCTGCCTGCAACGCTCCGCCCCCCGTAGTGGGGAGGGGTGTGAGTAAAGAGTGGACTGGATGTGCGCCGCTGGGAGGGGTTATCCCTTCCCCCAAATTGATAACTCCCCAGCGGTTAATACCATTGGGGTTTATGGCTCATCAGGTGGGAAGGTGGCGAGGGGCTGCCTGACCCTGGATTCGCCCGTAAGATAACCCGACATGTTGGCATTTTGTTATGCAAATAAATCTGCAACAACTTTCTCCACCAAACAATTGTGTTGTGTCGGTTATTCAGATAATTGTTGTAGTAGGGCTGGGGCATGGGCCGATGTTGGCAGTATGCAAGGCTGCCCCGGGCCACCGAAGGGGGCCCCTAAGAGGGCAGCCACCCTTAGTGCCACATGATGGCACAGGCCCCCAGCAGCGGTCTAGTGTCAGAGACCTGTCGGGTCCCCGGATGACGTCACTTCCGGTGGGGGAGGAGGGGAGTGGCGAGGCGAGAGGTATTTATACCATCGTCGCCTACCCAGTGCCCTCTTTTGTCCTGGTCGCATCGAGGACGGTTCCCCTCCTCCCGCTGTGCAGAGCTGCCCGATCGCTGTTTTCCCTCCCTACCGCGAACCCGGCGGTCGGGCAGCGTTGGGGGGAGGGTTTCATCTAATACTATTTTCTTTGTGTTGCAGGCAGAGTTACAGGGCGATCCAAAGGCAGGAAGGTACAGAAGGGTACCCTCTACAGGAGCACAGTAAGGGTGCGAAAGCCAATTATCCCCAGGGAGGTCCTTGCGTGGGACACTGGAGGAGCGACGGCGCCCCGTTAGTCCTACGAGCGGTTGTGGACCTGAGCAACCGGGGGTTGCCTGCAACTCTCCGCCCCCCGTAGTGGGGAGGGGCGGAAGTAAAGGGTGGACTGGAGGTCCGCCGGTTGGAGGGGCTATCCCTTCCCCCAAATTGACAACACCCCCGCGGTTAATACCACTGGGGTTTATGGCTCATCAGGTGGGCAGGTGGCGAGGGGCTGCCTGACCCTGGATTCGCCCGCAAGATAACCCAACATGTTGGCATATTGTTACGCAAATAAATCTGCAACAACTTTCTCCACCAAACAATTGTGTTGTGTCTGTTATTCAGATAATTGTTGTAGGAGGGCTGGGGCATGGGCCGATGTTGGGACTATGGGCATTAAGTTCTTGCTGCCCTACAAGGAACTTTTGGACAGGCTCCCAATGTAGTTTTTCATGCTGTCCTACGACAAGAAAATCATTTAACTGCCTACTCCTCAGTGAAGCATTGGCTGCCAGCTCAATGAAGCATTGGCAGTCGCAAAAAGTTTGGCAATTAAATAAAAAAAGATGTTGAGACGTTTAACAATACACGGAAATGGGTGCCATTAGCACATCTTTATTACCACATACAGAACATCGTGCACTCTGGTTACACATGTTGTAATACACTGCTTCCTGTCGTGTCCTTCAAATGTTTTGTTGGGTTTGTTTTAGGAAAGCTTGTGCAACAGAACAGGAGGCAAGGAAAGAGTCAGAGGAGGTTCGCGGGGTGGGAGACATCCAGTGCCAGGGAGGGTAGTAGAGCAGTGTGCAGGGTGATGAGCAGAAAAGGGTGCTATGGATCAGCACTGGATTGATTCCAGGGGGTGTAGTGTGGGGTGTCTGAGGAGCAGCACATGATGCAAGGGAAGAATCACAATGTGCCTGGGCCAGGGGAGAGAGCAGTCCAGGGAGGAGCTGTACCGTGTGTAGGGAAATGAGCAACACAGGGTGTGGGGAGGGAGTAGCATAAGTTACAATAAGAGCAGGGTACAGGGGACGGAACTCGGAGAGTGCAGTGCCTTGGACAGAGGGACCAGCAGCACAGATTGCCCAATACCATCAGTGCAAGATGCACTGGTGAGCCACTCAGGGTGCGGCGGGGGCGGGACAAGGATCATGGAAACTAGAAGACGGGAAGCTAAAAGGGCAGTGAAAGGACTGCGCGAGATGCTCATGTTTCAAGTGTGAGGTGCACATGGTGCAAACCAGGATAATAAGGTACAAAACAGCAGAATGGGGTGCAAGAGTGGTGCCGCGCAAGATTCTGGCACTCAGTGCAGGGTGTGAGTCAGAGCAGCATCTGGGTTTATGGGGAGCTACACAGATATCAAGGAGAGAACAGTGCAGTGGATGGTACAGCATGAGGTGCACGGCAAAAGCATCACCTGAGGAGTACGGCAGAATGGCAGGGAGCAATAGTGTTATCCAGTGGCGGCTGGTGGAATTTTGAAAGGGGTGGGCGCCTCTTGTATGCTTTTAACATGTGGGAGCATTTCACTTTTGCTGGCGCACAAAGGACTATCCTGATGCTTCAGATCTTTACATACACCCACTTACAAATAGCACCATAGGGAATCCTCCAGGCTCTGGAGACGTCAATGGACCCTTTCCACTGCGCTCGGAATGAGAGTTCTCTGGGAAATAAAGTCATTAAAACATCATAGTCTTTGATATTTTTTGATGAGTCAATGACGACAGGTTAAGATAGTTTTAAAGGATTTTATTATCAATAAGGTAAGAATATCATCTCTTTATTCTGTTTAGTAATTAACAGAAATAATAAAAGAAAGATTAGAAATCATCAATTAAAATTTGCGTTCCATAAAGAAACGCAAATAAGCTAAATAAGAACCCATAAAGAGTCCTGTTGGAAAAGAGCAATGAATGAAAATAGAACTTCTCATAAAGAGTGGTTCTTTGAAAAGTCAGCTGAGTTCCACACCATTGCAGTATCAACTGTTTTAGAATAGCAACCTGTGCTGTAGCATCAATCACAAATTAATATAGGAATCATCTCAAATATCTAAAAGGAAATCAACTCTTTATGAAGAAGAGTCTCGGGCAGAGGAGAAATCCAGTAGCAAGACTACCGGACGGGAAAAAGGGAAGCAGAGTTGTCTAACTAGCTAGGAACACTTGTTATTATAACCTTTCAATACATGCATTGAATCCTTAATGATGCGTTTACTCGATATCCAATCAGAGCAGCTCGCAAGGTGGTGTTGTCAGTCATATGATACCTCTTCATCCGATTCCCACTGTCTGCATTCTCCTCATCTAGCTTGTTACAGTTTTTTTATCAAAATAATTGTTACATGAGGGAAGTTTCCCATGAAAACTCTCTTACCAAAGCTAAAGACGCATTTCGAGTTTCAATGCAGAAATAAAGGTTAGTCAGCAAATATGAAAACATATATCAAGTTAATGTTGAAGCAACATTTATAAGTCTACATCACCATTTCTTCTTATGATTTCAATAAGTCTGTTATTCTTAGGGAAAATGATCTAACAATGGGGTCGAGGAGAACTAAATAAACATAATAATAAAGTTGGCATATTGCTGGGATTACATCTGTGTGCAGCCGGTGAGCAGTGTACTTTACTATGAGCAAAGGTTGAAATGAAAGCCTCTGGCCTAGTCAGTGCACAGGCTAATGTATAGTTCCTTGGTGAATTTCTTTCAAAAACATGATTATAAATGAAGCATTTCTCATAATGTTTTCATGTCTACCACTGTCGCTCTACAATATTTTTCAGTTTTAATTAATGGTCTTACTAAAGGTAATCACACAAATTCTAAGTCACTTCTAAACATGCATTTCATTCATTTTTTAACGTTTTAAATTGCATTTCTAATGTGCTAATATATGTTGAATTCATTCATTTTTCTCACTTTAGTCCACCAGTTTATATCAGTATCTTGAGAGGCATTTATTAACAGTGTTAATAGACGCCTCTCAATACAGTGATATCTGTTGATGTACTAAAGTAACACCCCCCCCCCCCCATGATAAAAGCACACCAAGCCAGCATTTTCAAATAACCTCTTAAGCGCTGCTGACGGCCAACGGTCGTCACGAGCGCTGCCTCCCCAGTGCTGCGCACGACCATTGGACGTCCATTCAGCACTAGTTCCAATGGACAGCGCAGCACTGGGGAGGGATATTTGCGAAGCAGCTATGGTGCTAGGGGAGCTCGGGATGTGTGCTCTGCTGTGCCAGCCTGCAGTTTGTTGTTATTTGTTTCAAAACAGTAAATGCGAAACACAGGTTGGCAGCCATGATAGAAGGTCTGCGGTCCCACTTATCTGGCAAATGCTGCTCTGGAACACGCACGCGGCCCTCAACAGGGTCTGCTGCTCCAGTCCAGGATGGGAGGCTGAGCGTGCCAAGCGTGCCCTCTCGGCCTCTGACGCAATTACGTGATATACGTAGATACTCTGCGAGTGCTACAGCGTGCACAGTGTATCTGTTTACAGCATGCACGCGGCTTGAGGACCCAGAGTCTGTTGATTCTGTGACCTCGAGTCAGATGCCCTCAATCCTTCACAGACTGCAAGCAACGCCCTTTCCCAACACGTCACAGGTGACGAGTTGGGAAAGGGTGTTGCTTGCAGCCTGTTAAAGTGATTGACAGGTAGACACCTGAATACAGGGTTTAGGGCCAGATGTACAGCCAATTTTGTGGTCGCAAAGGGGCATTTACCACGGGTGCGGCTGCAAAAAACGGATGCACAATGTAATCCTATTTTGCAAGTCGCTAATCGATTAGTGACTCACAACATAGGGTTAGCGACTCGCTGTAAGGAAGGGGTGTGCCAAGATCGTCCCTTTCTAATAGCGAATGCAAATGCCACGTCGTATGAGTGTTTTGCAACTGCATTTGCAGTCACAAAAAACTCAGAGTTTATCACCTACTTCAAGTAGGTGGTAAACCATTTGCAAACGGGAAGGGGTCCCCAGGGTACCCCTTACCCTTTCTGAATGGGTGCGCAAATATTTTTCAAGAGCAGGCAATGGTCCCAGGGACCACTGCCTGTCCTTAAAAAATTCAACTGAACAGTTTCATTTCTAATTTTTTTTAAAATGCATCCCGATTTCCTGTAAGGAAAACAGGCTGCATTAAAAAAACCTGCTTTATTGACAAAGCAGTCCCAGACATGGTGGTCTGCTGACCCCAGCACGCCACCATCCCTGGGAGTGCTAGCCATTCCCAAAGGGGTCGCAAATTGCAACAGCCTCATTAATATTCATGAGGCATGCAATTTGCGACCCCATTGAGAAATGCAAACAGTGTCTGAGACACTGTTGTACATTGAATTTTGCAGCTCGCAAAATTCAATGGTCGTACATCTGGCCCTTAAAACCTAGACACCCAAGACTGCTTGTAAATATGACGCTGCTGGTGTCATGAATGGGAGGTCTCTTCAGACACCCAAACATTGCAGACCAGGGCTGGTGCTAGGTCAGACGTAGCCTGCATGGGATTTTTTGTTTCCTTTTTTAAGGGCAATGCTAAGGGACACAGCATCTCTAGAGCATGTGTCCCTCTAGAAAGTGCCTGGCTGCCTGACTCATCACAGCAAGTGTGATAGGCAGTCAGGCATTTAAGCAGCAAAGACTTAAAGCCTTTAATTAAAAGTACAAACCCCCCACTTATTTAGATGGTGATTGCTCTTTGCAATTACCATCACATAACTGGAAAAACAAGGTGGGTGGCACCCTCTAGTGGGAGCCTCTCCGGGCCTATCACAGAAATGCTCACAGGTCTTGGGTTGAATATATGGCCCTCTGATAGAAAGGGGCAACCGAAGCCACAGAGGCTGTATGCGCCTATATTACAGCGGAGCAAGGCATGGTGATAGAAGAAGCAGGACAAGCTACTGGTGGAAGTACACAGTCTGCGAGGGGAAGGCAATGCAAGATGCAAGAAGGAGCACGACAAAGTGCAGAGGAGAGTGCAGGATGTCACAGTGGTGGAGCAGCAGAGATTCAAGGAGAGGCATCACCCAGTGCTTAATTTGAGCCAGTGGTTTCCAGTAATCAGCACCGGCACCTAATCATCAACACCAGTGCTTTTCATGAGCACCAGTTAAGGACAGCACAGGGAGATTAAGTGATTTGCCCAGAATCACAGGATGTTGAGCAATGCCGAGACTCGAACCTGATTCCCCAGCTCTGAAGTCGGCAGCTCTGACTATTACACCCCATCCTCTCCCCACTTTCATGCTTCTGTTCTGTTTTAGGTGGCACTAACAGGAGAAATGGGCTGGTGCAAGTTGCCTCCTGACGAGAGCCCCAGCACTTTTTTTTTTACAAATTAACCACTGGCATTACCTGGCGTAAGAGTGGAGTATGGCAGGGTGCTCAGGAGCATAGCATGATGTAAAACGATGGGTTCCCATTCAGCATGCTTTGAGGGACCACTAAGACTCCCAGTCAGCTGCTCCAGCTAGTCCAAGGTCCCACCCACTCTGCTGGCCACCTACTCGATCCAGTTTTCTCCAACCTTTCATGTCTCTCTGTCTCTAACCCCATTCCGTTATGCTGGTCTGAACATTATTTGATCCCCATGATGCTTTCTGGGATTGTGCCCTCTCGAAAGTTGCCTCAGATACTCTCGCTCTGACGCCCCTGGCATGAACTAAACCTTGATCATCTTAGTACCATTCTTACCTCGAGTGTGCCTAGCTGGCCGGAAGATCCAGATGCTGCCAGTGAAGCACTATCTGATTGGCTGCTGCACCCTCTGGATGAATAAATTCCTGCCAAACAATCTAAGTGTCGTAGTACTAAATCCAATCTATGGTACAATAGTAATCTTGCCAATATGCGTAAAGCTTGTAAGCGGATAGAGCGGGCGTGGGGGCAAGACTTCGATCCTATATTGAATGGATGGTATCAGTCAGCCATTAAGAAATATCACAGCGCTGTTTAGAAAGCACGGGCAGCATATTTTGCTGATGAGATCAGAAACAGCAATAATCCCTCCAAGAGGATATTTTCCATTCTTAAAAATATTTAAAATGCTGGGGCACCCATTGCGTCCTCCATCATGTCAGACGAACAATGTGAGAATCTTGCCACCTTCTTTATAATTAAGGTGGATAACATCTACAAGACCTTCCCTCAGGTGGCTATGGGCTCTGACCTTGGGGTCCACCCCCATCTGCCCATATTCTGGCCACCTTCCCGCCAATTACTGAGGATGCACCATGTGTACTATGCAGAAAGGTTAAATCTGGCTCCCCTGCTGACCCCATGAAGCCTGACCATCTGATGAGACTGCTACCTGTGCTTCTTAGAGCCATGGGCCAGGTTATTAACATGTTGTTGTCCATGGATATGGTTCCCAGGACATGGAAGCAGGCTAGGGTAATGCCTTTATTAAAGAAACCCACCCTCGATCAAGCTAAACCGGAGAACTTTCGCCCTATCTCCCAGTTGACTTGGGCCTCTAAGATCTCCGAAGCCTATATTAATTCCATCTTGTCAGGCTTTCTGGAGGAGAATAATATACTCGACTCCTCCCAGTGTGGCTTCCGCCCGGGCCATAGCACGGAGTCTGCCGTCCTAGCTGTGACTGAACATCTGAGAGCAGCACTGGATGAGTAATGCACCTCTGCACTGATTCTATTGGATCTCAGTGCCGCATTTGATACAGTCTCTCACCAGATCTTGATACGGAAGTTGAAGGAGGCTGGCATCATGGGCCTCGCCCAGATCTGGTTCACCTCCTTTCTTTCGGGTAGGTCCTTTCAGGTGTCGGCCCCCCCTTTCACCTCCAGGGTCTATTCCATCAAACAGGGAGTGCCGCAGGGCTCAGCGTTAAGTCCAATGCTTTTCAACTTGTATCTTCAACCTTTAGCTGCAGTAGCCAAGAGCAGAGGGCTGACTATTGTATCATATGCTGATGATACACAATTGGTAGTCGCCCTCTCTGATGACTGTCTGAATGATGCTGCTAAGTTTCGGAGCGGTCCTGCTGACGTTTCAGGGAAGATGACTGCCAACTGTCTCCAGCTTATTTGCAGCAAGTCTGAGATCTTGCTGGTAGGGAAAGATCTTGAGCTATGGAGTGAACAGAGGTGGCCGCCACCTTGGGCTGTGCACCAGCCACCAAACAGATGATGAAAAACCTTGGTGTTTGGGGTGATTCTGCTCTTAGTTTCCAAACCCAAACTAAGAAGGTGGCAGCAACATGCTTTGGTATTCTTCGCGGGCTCAAACCTTTGCTGGGCTTTTTTGACCCTTTCATCCGACAGATGATCGTCCAAGCATCTGTGCTGTTGAGACTGGATTATGCCAGGTCGCTTTACTTGGGGACCAACAAGACTGAGATTTTGAGAGTCCAAAATGTAGCCGCGGGAACTCTTCTCGGCATGCCTAGACGCTGTTCCACCTTCAGTGTCATTCGCAAGCTACATAGGCTACCGGTGGTGAGATGTGTGGAGCTCTAACGTGCCTGCTTTACTCCTAATCTCCCACTCGCCTTCTTCGTTCGGTGGGTCAACATCTGGTAGTTATCCCCCGGGTCAAGAGGGCTCGCGCTGGGGGGTGCTCCTTTCGCTCACTGGCAGCTAAACTTTGGAATGCCCACCCAATACATATCCGGAGTATGGATAATTATCTGGCATTTCGTAAAGCACCGACACATCTTTTTCATTCAATTTAGGACTTTTTTGCAGTTCACGCCCTTCTGTCTGCCTCTGTGGCTTGTAACAGCCCATTGGTCTTTTTTTTCTTTTGTCATGATAGGTTGCCTTCGTCGTCAGCTGCCTTTATGGCTATTAGTGCCGGGACGCCCCTTTGCTGGGGCAGCTGCGTGCTCAAGACATCCTAACATAATATAACACAACATATCACCGAAATATTTATAGGTCTGCCCCAACATCCCCCACGGACCCAGTCAGGATCTCTCAGTCCAGGGGCCTACCACCAGTGTAGAGTACCGGAGGAGGCCCAGTGGAACTCAGGGGCACCCCGCACCATGGGGGCTAATGTTACGCCACTGAGTCGCAGGGTCTGTAGGCACCTATTTTACACTGCCGCTGAGGAGCAAGGCATGGTGGTAGAAGAACCAGGACAAGCCACTGGAAGTAACACCTTCTGTGAGGGGAAGGCTGTGCAGGGTGCAAGGATGCCACCGCGGTGGAGCAGCAGAGATTCAAGGAGTGCAGCAAGATGAAAGGGGGAAGGAGTACTGGATGAAAGCAGTGGCATAACAAAGGTCCCCGCAGTTCGGGAGGGCCGAGTTCCAGGGGACCCCCTCAGCACAGTACCCTGGCCTGAGAGCTCCTGAGTGAGACCGGAGGTGGGCCCTCAATGTACTTTGCAGGGAGGGGGTCAACTTTTTTTACGTCACTGGATGAAAGTTGCTAGAGTGTATCTGAGGCAGGGAGAAACTGGTATTGTCAAAAAGTAGGCAATAATAAGAAACTAAGCTCAAATGGAACGGTGGAGGGTAGACCAGGAGAGGCTGGGTATGATTAAAGCTCCCTGTTTTCCATTCTTACTGATTGTTACAGATACAAACAGGCAGAAATCCATATATTACCATGTCTATATTTTCTGTTAAGTATGGATAAAACGTGAATAATATGTTTTTTTGTTTTTGTTTTGTAATTCTTTATTATAATTGTTTTTGAATGATTCTTAGAGCTGTTAAAAATCTGCAATGCTAATATCTGTGCAGACTGAGAGCTAATTAACATTAACGATCTCTCAACATAAACACTTATAATCCACAATGCTCATGTTTTGGTCTGAGTGTATTCATATCATATATGGATACATGTAGAATCAAAACCCATTAGGCATTCAGGTATGAACGTATATGTATCTATTCAATATATGCAGAAATATACCAGTTGCAGCTTCCCTTTTACACAAATTCCTAAATAAGTGTGACATTGTAAACAGCTCCCTGGCCACAGCCAATGTCCCCTCAGAGTGGAAAATAGCGGCAGTGAGACCCCTTCAAAAGAAACAGCTCCCTGACCCTACCACATTATCTAATTTGCGTCCCATTTCTTTACTTCCTGCTCTTTGCAAAATCACTGAATCCATGGTCAATCAACAACTGACCAGATTCTTAGAAGAGAGTGAAGCATGGCATCCTAACCAGGCAGGTTTTAGAGCACAGCATTCAACGGAGTCTGCCCTCTTGTATACTGCAGATACCATCCGCACAGCCCTAGACCAAGGGAAGAAGGCCGTCCTGATTTTACTAGACCTATCGGCGGCCTTCGATACGGTCTCACATATCATTCTGATAGACCGTCTGAAATCCCTTGGCATCACTGGCGTGGCGCTTGAATGGCTCAAGAACTTCCTGAGTGGAAGGAGACAAGTAGTGACGTTAGGAGAATTTCAATCTAGGGAGAGAAGACTCACGACAGGAGTACCTCAGGGCTCTAGCCTTAGCCCGACACTGTTTAATGTCTACACCGCACCCCTAATTAGCCTGATTGCTTCGTTTGGCATAGAAGCCATAGCCTATGCCGACGACACGCAATTGATCCTGACCATGGACAAAGACAACCAAGACTGGGAAGAGAAGCTCAAAGGCTGCCTTACGGCGACCTTTGACTGGATGCGAACTAATCATTTGAAATGTAACACCGGGAAGACAGAGATAATACCGATGGGCTCAAACAACGAATTCATACCCAGACTGTGGTGGCCTGAGAAAGCAGAAATTCCACCTAATACTGCCACCACGGCCCGCAACCTGGGAGTGACTTTTGATAGTAATCTGTCCTTTAAACAGCAAGCACTGAAAGTGGCAGGTACGTGCTTTGGTGTTATAAAGAGTCTGAGAAAGTTCTTCGATCTCCTCCCCTTGGAAGCCAGGAAAACAGTGGTGGTCGCACTTGTTACATCTCATCTAGATTACTGTAACGGACTATATGCAGGCACCAATAAGGAGGTCACCCACAGGCTCCAAATGGTCCAGAATTCGGCGGCTAAACTCATATTAAAGTGGCCCAGAAGATCATCAGCGACAGAAGCCCTTAAAACTCTACACTGGCTACCTATCATTAAAAGAATTCTATTCAAAATATTGCTCATCACCTTCAGAGCATTTCATCAACGTGGACCACTGTATCTGCGGAAAAAATTCACCAGATATCATCCAACTCGAATTCTCCGCTCGTCCAATGCCAATCTTCTGGCAGTTCAACCATTCAGGCTTAAGACTCGTGGAGGCAAGTCCTTTGCGATATTAGGTGCAAAAGCATGGAACACCCTTCCTCCCCGTATAAGAGCACTGGACAAAGAAACTGAATTCAGGAAACAACTAAAAACCTGGATCTTCACTCTTCCAGACACTATTGCCAGATCCCTAGTGTAAGATAGTTATCAGCTACACAAGTGGGCGCCAAGATGCTCTTTGGAGCGATAGTTGCGCGGTACAAATAAATCCTTAACATAACATAACATAACATAAATGCAGAAAAATATGCAAAAAATTAATATGTCTAAATACAGGCAGAAATGTAAAACTAAATTCCATAAAACTAGGATCCCTGGTTATGATGAAATGGACTGCAGAAGAGCAAGGGTGAAACAAAGATAAGGAGAAGCATGAAAGAGCCTGGACCATTAGGTGTGAAAATAAGTTTGTGATACAGGGCGGCGGGGTGCAGGCGTTAGATGGGATTCGAGAGGTAGGTGTGAGTTGTGGAGGGTTATATTTTATGTTTCCAATTGTAATTTATTAAATGCAGTGACCAGGCATAGAGATAACAGTTTCAGGTGCACCCAGATCACTTACCTGGACAATCAATCAATTAATCCGGGGCTTATAAAGTGCAACTACTCATCTGTCAGGGTTTCAAGGCGCTGGGGGTGGGGGAGGGGGGCTGTTAGTAGAACTATGTGGAGGATGATTCGAAGAGCCAGATCTTGAGGTCTTTTCTGAATTGGGTCAGTGACGATGATTGCCTGAGTATAGGGGCAGGGAGTTCCATGTTTTGGCGGCGAGGTAGGAGAACGATCTTCCTCCAGTTCTGTTCTTGAGGATCCTGGGGACAAGGAGGAAGAACAATGACGTCACTTCCCAACTTCTCTGAATTGAGTGGTCTGCTGCACGATTTTCCAAACAATGGCTGTGTTGGTAGCTAGTTTTCCCGCTCATTCATTTGGATTTCTTTCATAAGATCTTTCCTCTGGAACCTCAGTACAGTTTGCTCCAGGACTGGTCCCTTTAGCCCTGTATTATCTAGTTAAATGCTGACATGTTTGGTGGTAGAAACAGTCATTCTTGCTACATTAATAACCATTGGAGATTCTGGTTATTTCTGCCATTGGATTGTTTTCCAAATAAAAGTCAACCTTTACCCTAGCATCCTCTGCTGAAAGACAAAGTACATTTAATTTCTGATATTGGCCGGCCTTTTTCCATATTGTAGTACAGGGAATCCTGCTTTTTCCCAAATCATACTGTTGGACAGACCCAGTAAAGGGGGGAGTATCAGCTGGCAATAGGTGATATGTGGTCCCAGCAGAAAAAAAAATCCTTCTTGGAAATTGATAGAACTGGATGACTCACCCAATGCATTTCGATTTGTATTTCAATCGTATTCACTCTAGGCACTGAAACAGGATAAACACCACAGTTCTGCAGAGTTCCTGTGATAATTCTCAGAGGAAGTTCATTATCTTCTTCACGATCAAGACTGAGTTGATGGAATAATTATTTTGAGATTGATAGTGCATCACTTCCTGTGACCAGCAACGCCGAAGTTTGAACTCCCTCTTCCAGGCGAAAAGTGTCTTGAACCTGCTTTTTGCTCAGGGTCAAAATAGACCAAAAGTGCACATTTTTCAAAACCCATCTCTTTTGTCATTTTTCTTTGAACAAAAACTTTGATTCTTTTTAGCATTTGCTTCAGGACCAATTTTCGCACTGATGGATATCAACAGTATCTTGATCCAAAACATTATTGTCAAGGTCAAAAGACCATGATCTAATAATTTCCCTTCAGGTAGGTGTGATATGTGATATCACCTCTTCCATGTACAGTTCCCACTTTTCATGAACCTGCTTTACAACTATTAGCAATGGGGGCCCATCCAGCCAGTTAGCCCAATTACTACAATTAATAAGAAAAATCTTAAAACACTGAACAAAAATGACCCGACATGCTATGGAAGCTACTGGTCACAGTTGTGACGTGTTATTAGCTCAAACACTACCTCGCAGATCAATTACCTTGGCACAAATTTGAAAGATGGGAATAGGCAGCAAAGTAGTCCACAGAAAGCATGTGTGACATGTTAAACCCACCAGCACAACAATACATTATTGGAAATAACAAAAACCCTGAACGTCCACTGCACATGTAAGTAAAAGGTGAAAAACATGATACCAATAAATCAAACAAAAAAGTGATTGGTCAAGGGGTTCAAAACTGTAGAAAGTAATACAAACACCCCAAATGCAATAAGAAACAGTGGCAAAAATAATCTAATGTTAGTTAATGGGAACAGAGAGAAAACCTCCAAAAATATTTCTCTCTCTGGGGTTCTATGTGGAAGTCTGACATGGAACCACACGAGATTAAGTAGCAAGAGCCGGTAGTTTACCTTGGTGTAAAATTGAGAGGGCTGTCCATAGAAACATATCTATCAGGCCAATATGTGGTCATCCTCTGCAATCCAGTAATTTAACCTCAATCTTGAAGATGGCGAAACTCCAGGTTAATGGTGTTGGGGGTCAAGGAGTTAAGAGGCTGTGAGTCAAACCACAATAGAAACAAATCGGGGTGAGGTGAACTTATGATTAGGGCTCCTGGTTTTATGGTATGGTATTGTATTTTTTTTGACATTTCCATCTATATTTTCCATAATCATTTTTTGGCCATTTTATTTGTATTTACCCATATTTATGATATGTTTTGAGCATAAATGGAGCCTAAAATTGTATAACTCCACATGTATTTACCTGATACTTTGCACTCATACTTTTATGTCTGTCACATTTAAGCAAATTAAGCATCCAAACATAACAAAACACTGCACCGACAGGTAAATATTAGCATTATATATAAATATATGTTAGCACCTTAGCTGCTTCGCAAATATCCCTCCCCAGTGCTGCGCTGTCCATTGGAACTAGTGCTGAATGGACGTCCAATGGTCGTACGCAGCACTGGGGAGGTAGCGCTCGTGACGACCGTTGGCCGTCAGCGGCGCTTAAGAGGATAACATATGCCTGTATTTAGGGGAATCTGATCCCTTTTTTTTTTTAAATCTCCATGGTGTCTATCTGCTTAGCAGTTGGTCTGGAATTCAAGAAAAACAACAAGAGACTCACTAACAAGAAGCACACTTTTCTGTATTTTTCCACTTTTAAAAATGAAGTCAGACAGATAGTAGATTGTTTTCGGACTCTATTTATCTGTAAAAAATCAGTAAAAATGAAAACTGGAAGCCTTACTATGATGCCCCAAGCTGAAGGCGACATAGAACCAGGGGTATCGGCGTCATGAAGTGTTGTCAAGGCAAGAGGGCGTGGTCAATGTGGACTCAATGTCTGGTGAGTCAATCCTCGTTGACATGATGATAACTGAACTAGAGGCTTCTCTTTGTTTATTGGTGTGATGATACTAAATACCGGGGAGAATTATTGAAATAAACAAGGTGCTTATAATTGTGTAGATTATGTCACATATATTCTAAATAGGTGCAAAACCATCACATGTGTATGCACGCAATTGTCTGTATCTATGTTGTCTTTATGTAATAACTGGACTAAATTCCTAAAAAGTCTGAGAATTATTCAATTTCACCTAAGAGTGTGAAGGAAAAACGATAACCCACGTGTTTTGTAAGGGCTTGAATTGGCTGCTGGTTGTTGCATTGCGTGTATTTACTTTGAATTGACACGTGTATTGACTGTTGCACATACAAATATGGGAATGACAATTGATCCCTGTGATGGTTACTGCTTGTTACAACTATTAAGTATATTTCAAATATGTTAGGAACCTGCTACTGCACCTCAAGTCTTGGATGCTAATGCTACTCTAAACATAGAAGGAAAATGTAAATAAGTAAGCCCAAACTTGATATGATTGCAATCTGATCTACAAAACAAACTTCCAAAGTACCTCTCACCTAGAGCTGAGCTGCACTACAGAACTTTAAAAAACACATCAAGCAGCAGCATGCTAGTTCACATAACCACAGACAACCAATCCCCTATTAGCTGATGTGACACGATTCGTCAGCATTGACCCAGCTATGAAGAGGATGGGGGCCAATCCACGTCCTAGGATCACAACTTCAACATTTTGACACAGTTTATGGCAGCCCCAGCACAGGACTGAGACTGAATGTGCATAAAGTGTTACCCACTTTCAATCAATCAATCGTGGTTCTTCTAAAGTGTGGCTAATCACCCGTTAGGGTCTCAAGGCGCTTGGGGCAGAGGTGGGGAAAGGGGGTGACGGTGGAGGGGGATTGTTCTGTAGTTCAGTGAAGAGCCAGGTCGTTCTCATTCATCAGATAGGGCTTGAGGTACGAATATGGGTACAAGGTGAAAGTCTATGTTGGTAACAAGGCTTTCTAAAGGCAGATACAATAAATAATTAAACACAACTTAATTTGCAAAATTGTCTAGAGATGATTCTACTTATGTAACTTGCAAGACAGTCCTGCACTAGTCATGACCTCATGCATGACGTCACTGTACTATCTCAAATGGCATCATCAAAGACATCACCGATGAGAACATATGACACTGCAATTGGGTGCACGTGATTTCATAAAACAGCTCCACCTTGACATAACCACATAAAAGAAAAGAATTTTGAAGACCAAATTTATATACTTTTATTTGTTCGCACTACCTACTAGTATTACCAATCTATGGTGTTATCTTCGCCCCCAGAAAACTGGTATCTGGGAGTAAGGCCGATGCTGTGGACTTTTTTCAACCCAGGCAAGTGCTCTCAAAATAAGTGGTCTTTGCACATCAACAGCCTAAATGTGTAAATTTAGATACATCGGTGAACCCTAGCTCCTCTGAGACCCTGTCCTCTCTCCCGCAACAGCATTTCCCTCTCTGTCCTGTGGAACTCCTGGGTCCGAAGCCCACAGGCCCCTCCATTTGGCACCCTTGGATGTTGGCCAATCCAGACACATCAGGGCCCATACCTAGCCAAAGAAGATTTAACTTTAGCATGCTGCTGCCCATGGGCCAGAGTGCCCTCACCCGCTAGTGTGTGTTGTCGCTACTGGGGCTACACATGGCATATGCAACGGGGGCCAACTGAATAGCCAAGCAGGACACCATTATATTACCAACGCCTGCATATGCTCAAGAATGAATGTGCTGGGGACTCCTGTGAATGCACAGCTGCTGCTGGGGGCCTTGCGTCATGAGCTTGCCCACTGGCTCTGAGACAAAACCTGAGGAAGGTTGCAGAAAGACAGCTACATCAAAACTATGCTCCAGCACATCTCTGCATGGAAGCCTTCACTGGACTTGTCGCAGGACAGAGTCCCCAAATTGAGCCAGCAGTCACGATCCATGTGTGATGGACCAAGGCATTGACATGGACTTCCTCTTGGCATCCTTCCTGGTTCTTACTATCAAAATCGGCTTGCCCGGTGAGTTCCAGGAGGTCCGTTAGGATGTGTCAGAGTTGGGCCTCAGCCTAGAGGAGGTTGGGAAGGGACAACACAAGAGGGCAGACGACTGACCAGCTCCAACAATGGATACAGGCCCTTGAGCAGGAGCATGCATGACTTCAAAACAAGTGTGAATTCTTGGAGAACAGATCACACCAGAAGAAGTTTGCATTATTGGTATCCTATTGGAAGTCTGGGCTGCGGACCTCACCTCCTATGCCCAGGACTTATTCGAGGTACTCTTTGATGTCCTGGAACACCTGCGGATCTGCCTTGATAGAACACACAGGGTGGCCCCTAAACGCTCAACCGAGGGTCTACCCCATTTGTTCTCACAATAATTCACTTTTTCAAGGCCAAGATTCGAGAAGGGAGCCAGATCGCCTTCGACAGAGCCTCGCTATCACTATTTCAAGATCTGTCGCTGTTTACCCTGGAGAAACACTGGTCTTTCAGACCCATCACGGACTTTCTGAGACCGGAAACTAAGGGAACTGGAAACATATCCAGGGCTCCTGGAGACTAAATGACTTCCTTTTACAAGACCCAGGGGTGCGGCATGAGGTGACAACCACAGTGCAGGCATATGTACAACTCTTCCATACCAGAGCGGTAAGCCCACCTGTAGCATAAGATGCCTTGAAGGCAGTTATAAGAGAAGACTTCATCAAGGAGGCAAGCCACCTCAAGCAGATGCGGGAAGTATAAATGCTCTGACTGAAGAAGGATCTACTTTGCGTGGAGCGAGACCATAAGGCCCACTCCTCAAAGAAACTCGGGCAGAGCTTACAAGCACTACACTACCAGTTCCGTGCCTTAGAATGTGACAGAGCCAATTTATATATTGGCCTGCTAGAGTGCCCGATTCTACAAAGGCATTTCTTCAGAAACCTCAACTAGATTCCCCCTTCCAGTGGGCTGTAGACTCTCTGCCAAATTCAAACATTTAGTGTGGTCACTCAGCGTTCTAACTGACTTCTGGTGTCTACAACGCTATCGTCGGTAGGGAGAATAGCTTCCTTCAAAATGTCTGCCTTTACCAACATCTTATAAATGTTTCAGGCCCTCTCTCGCCCCTTCATGAATCGGACTTGAGCAGCTAACAGATACTTGCAAGGCCTTCATTTGGGCTGGCAGACACACCAGACTTGGATATTAAACTAGAACATGCCACCTGAAACATGGACGTTTGTGCATCCGTTTTTCCCTACCTCCACTGGGTTTTGAAGACGGACTCACCAAAGTCAATCGTTGATCACCTCTAGACAACTGCAAACCTCCTAACAGTGTAGGGGCTTGCGATCAAAGGCACACCGCTTTGCAGAGACTTCCTTTCATTAGTGCTGTCCTGGATACTGTAGAGTTTAGGACTTTCCTTCAATTTCAATGAGTTGAAGACATGTTGGCTTTGATCTTGATAGTTCAACCTCAATGCTGGGTCTCTGTGAGTATAGCTGTGAGGCTTCTAGACCTTTTAACCTCCATTCTAGTCAGTTGGGCCCAGCACCAAGGAAACCTATCACAGATCATTCAGATCGCGAAGGAGATGGCAAACTAACTGCAATGGTATTGCTCGACTGCAATTGGCCCAACAGCAAGCCCCTCTTCCTTCCTAAACCAGAGCTGATGCTGCTGACTGATCCATCACAGCTGGGTTGTGGAGGTAATTTGTGAGAGTTGGAGATTAGGGGACTCTGGTCCAGTTGGACGCCAGACTCCATATTAAGTTGTTGGTGTTATGAGCCATTTGCTTGGCCGTAAGGGCATTCCTATAGTCCACTAAAGGGAGGCTGGTGCAGGTTCTCATGGACAGCACCTCTCCAATAAGGTATTCAAAAGAATCAGGGTAGAGAGGGATCCTGTGGCAGGATGCTCTACGCTTCTGGGGTTGGTTGGAGCGCCATGGCATCTTCCTGATCATGAACCACCTGGCAGTGTCTTTGAAAGTCTGAATGGACAAGCTCAGCAGATGGGATCTGGCAGAACACAAATGACAACTAGAGACAATGAACGCCGGAGCAAAGTAACTTCCAGCACTGGGGAGAACCCTGGCTAAATCTTTTTGCCCCATTGAGAATGCAAGCTATCAAATGTTATGTATTCTGGGCATTCATTAGGGTGGAATAGAACTCTGGATTCCTGTACACCTTCCCGCCTTTGCCTTGCCTACCCCGAGGTCTGAAAGTCAGGAATGACCAGGTTGAGGACATTCTAGTTACTCTGGATTAGTTCACGAGAGTTTGTTTCCCTGGAGCTTCTAAGCATAAGCAGTGTCCTCTGGTCAGGCTCCACCTTGCAAAGACCTCTTGTATCGGCAGCAGAGCAGGATCGTCCACTCTACACTTCTATTCCTGGAGCTTGAGCGGTGGCAATTGAATGCATTTGATCTACTGCTGTAAGTGTTGGTTTTCTGCCTTGCCCCAGACGCCCTTCCATGATGTCCATCTAGGCAGGGATATGGGACAGGTTTGTGACTTTGTGGTACCCGCAAGATTGACCTGTTGAAATCCAAACTGTAAGATGTTCTTTAATTTATTTTTGTCTTTGTCCCAGCAAGGCCTTGCAGTGGGCTCTATTAATGATTTATCATCCCTTCCAGCCTGTATACGTTTGTCGGACCAACCGTTTGTGTGTCTTTTGGTGTGAGCTGTAGCACTTTTGTGGTGGTTGTTGTTATAGGACAGACCGAAAGCATACCACATGGATAGTGTCTGGTGATTGGCGGAAGACCAAGCATTGTTGAAATTGTTTACTGCCTTGTAACTTTCTTCTTTGGTCGAGTATGAATTAAGTGAATCGTAAGATTCTTTTGTCTTCTATGGGCAAAGCGTGTTGCAGGCCAATTCAAGCTACCAGAATTTACAATTCTCCAATTCTTTTCATGAGACTAGATTTCACATTAAAGGTTGTCACACATGTTAGTGTTTCTTGTTCCTGTGGTTTTTCTATATTGTGCAGGGGCACGTCTCTATGTTGGTTCTTTACCCTTTTATAGTTCTTTGTTAGGATCGGTTTAGGGTAGTTTGTCAATACCAATTTTTCAGTGATGACCTTCGCTCGATATTGGAAATCAGCCTTGTTGGTACAATTCTATCTCAGGCAGAGATATTGTCTGTAAGGTAGGTTTTCTTTTAGGAAGTGAGGGTGAAAACTGTTATACAGTAACAGGGTGTCCTGGTCTGTTGGTTTGTAATGTCTTGGTGCCTATCTGGTAACTAAAACTACCACAGCTTTCCAGGAGTATTCCTAGAATTCTCTATGAAAGCCAAAAAAGTCAGCTATTTACTCCAAATGGAATCTTGCACCAAGAGGAATCCAAAAGGGGCCCTATGTATTTATCAAAAATACTATTAGAAAATAATTTAAAGGAATTCCCTCTTTAAAAAAATGTATTTAATTTTGGTTTACATTACCATTGCATGTTCCACTATGGTAATTGTGTTGCAACAAATTCTATTGAGGAGAACACACATTGTGTCTCCCCTACCCAAATGCAACTGGAAACTAGGTTTTTTAAATAACAACCTACAGTGTTCTTTAGCCTCTGTATTAAGGGCCTGTTATTGAAATTGTATGATATACCTGATTTTTTTTTAAACTGGTTAACTCTTTTACCTATTGAAGTTATCTAGTTCTTATGTTTTAAAGTGATCAGCACTAAAGTGTAACTGGCTACCATGATACTAATCATGATCCTCGCCTTATTATTAGTAACCCAAAACCCAATCTTACTCCTAACTGAGGACCATGCTTTGAATTGTACTATAATCCTATGAATCTCTGTTTACACACCCTTATCCCTATTCCATACACCAACTCTAACCCTAATCCCTACTCTAACATTTCTGAATTGCTACTACCACAAAGGCTTGCAGCTGGCCAATTGTTCAGTTTATATTTGAGGTTTCTCAGGGATTTTTAGGTCTGGCTGGGGCCATGTTTCGGTGGCAGCCTGTTTTTCTTCTAATTTAAATCTGGGAGTTGACATGGTTGCTCTCAAACAGACTTATAGCTAACACTAAACAGAGTGGGCTTTGAATGTATCCCTCTAAATCATTGGCTATTTTCAAACAGCCTCTTTCAGTGATTGGCTGGAGACCCTGTAAATGACCTCTCATCTAATGCTAATGGCTGTTTGAGTGTATCATTCTGCCTCCATTCAAGTGCTTGCCCTGAACTGCAAGAGGGGCTGCTTTACAACCATAGCACTCCCTGTTGGCGCCCTACCGTCTGTCTCACTCTAATGTGCTAACACTGCATGTGTTAACAAATTAAACGTCGACCTATTAGTTTCGTAATGCTGTTTATAGTGTTGTGGCATAGATTGCAAAAAAAAAAAAAAAAATGACAAAAACATTAAGCCACAAACACTGGTTCTGCCAGTGCTTGTTTTTTAAAGTCACCACAAACTTTTCAGAGATTACAAAGCACAACATGAGGATTAGAACAAGTTTTATTTTTCACATTTCAAAACACCAGGCATTAAACATAAAATGCATTTCAGGTTGCACCTTATTGGAAAACTCAAGACAGCATATAACATAAAACATGTTCACAGAAACTTTTTTTAATAATTGTTGCATATTAAAAAAAAATAACGAATAAAACAAACATAAAGGACAAGTACATTACTGGACAGAAAAAAAAGAAGTATAAATAAAAACACCAGGGATATATCAACAGTTTACAACAAACCTTAACATAGCAATCCATTTTAAATCTGTATGGATATTTGAAGTGGTTACCTATTGCACACAAAGTTAGTATAAAATATGTGATGATGAATTTAACTTAACTTTTGAATGCTTGCAGTGCTTCTCCATTATTGACTTCAACAGCGGCTTACATGGAACAAACAAATATGCAATAAAATATGATGGTTTGCGACAGTATTCTGAATAATTCAGACTGTCCCACCCCAACACACAACCACACTCTTTAGTTTTTTCAGAAAGCAACAGCCACAAATCGATCAATGCAATCCAATGATATAAACAGAAAAATATTTTTTCAATGTCTTAATTGTTTGGTAACTTAGTGGAATCATCACCTTCTTCCAGGATGTGCATGCAACCCAGAATGCAATCCTTTTAATGGCAACTTTGACTGACATCATTCAGTCCAATAATAACTTAATTGTATATCAGCGACATCTGTAGTTAGGAGACAATTCAGTTTTAATTAATAGAACAATGTTATCTTCATATTGGCTTTTGACACAACATGCCCCCAGTCACCCAATTGTGGGTGAGGGAAAGATGGAGGCTTCAAGTTACAGGAGAATTAGTTGACTGCCATCTTAAACAAAATTCGATTTCAATGTAGCTTTTTTAATGTAGTTTCCACACACCTCACTGCAAATGTTCACCCCTTTCCGATTTTAAAACATACAGGTGATAACATTTATTTCGGATTTATTTTATTTTGTATCACATGCCCAATTTAGCAACTATGTTGTCACCCCAGTTAGAGTATTGCTGCTAAGAATGGTTGTCCATTGTGATGTGGTGAAACGTGGCTATTGTGAACTGCAACAAAGATTGGCGAAGCCAATAGGTCTGTTTATTAAAAGAGGAGAGCCAAATTACTGGTTTTGCCAGTGTTTGTTGCACCCACTTTTCCACGCACTTTATCTTTTATTTTTATTTTATTGTTCTAAAATTGTCATCAGCCATGTTGGAATGCTAAAGTAAAAAAAGCGAAAATGGCTACCAGTAAGACCTAATGCATGCAACGAATATGGTAGCCATCTTGAAATGTTTTTTTCTTTTAGGAAAGACCATTCCAAGATGGCCACTATGAGGACTCCGCATCACATCATGCGTTGCATACATTGTAATTTACCAGCTGCCATTTTACTTTTCCTTAGAATGTTGTCCATAGCCATCAAAGAAAAGTAAAGTAAAAATAAAAAATAAAGCGCTCAGGAGTGCAAAACAAGAAGTGAGCAGCAATTCAATTACAATCTTAGCTTCACTCAAGACAGCTTTGCCATGTGGCGTGCAATAGAAATGTTATTTCACAGATACCTCATAATTTAACATTTTTGTGTGCTTGATCTGCCACACACTCAAAGACTGAAATGTCTCATAAAAGGGGTGTGTTCCTAGACTACTTCCCTGCAGGATAAATCCCATTTATAAAAAAAAACAAAGACATAACTTGCTAAAGCTTTACATTTCTAACTCTTTGCTTTATCATTTATTTTGTAGATTTTCAATTTTTGTCTAGCTGAGATCATTGCCTACTTTCCATATATTGTTCCCCATAATCTTTGGATATTATTGGATATAGTAACATTGGCCAGACACGAGGACATCATTGGTCCAAGATAATAACTTCTAGGAAGTCATTTGGACTTTGGTGGTAAATCTGGACACAACTCCCCAGTACAAAATTGTTTTGTGCCGGTTGATTGACATATTCTGCAGCACAAGGTACGCTTTAGTGGAAAGATGGGACATTTGACAAAAGTAATTTTTCATCAAGTTTGGAGTATGGTATTATCACTTTTTCCATATTCTTAACTTGGAACTAATATAAAACCTGTATGTCACTTTCCAAAAACGTTACTAGCAGAATTACAATTTTGCCAACTCCTGTCCCTAGTCGATCACGCATGGACATTTGAGACAAGGTTGCCTAAAAAGCCTCCAGAGATTCATCCTGTGAATCACTCTACTGCGCAACATGATGGCGTGTTCATTACTCATTCAATTTAGTCACCACGAGATTGAAACTATTTAGTGACTAATACAAAACCGATACGTGCCCAGAAAAACAAATAAAGTACTGGGGCATTCATGAGAAAAGAAAGCATAACTGCAGCACTTTAAAGTAGATTTTCATAAATCGCATTACTCCTATTCCTGCCAAATGCTAGCAAAACAAAGGACAAACATGGGCAAAAGTAATAGGTATCGCCTTTGGGACTTATTGACTTTACCAATGCCTGTTGGGACTGCAGTGCATGCATCAGAATGCATGCTTGATTTAGAAATGATGCAGGCACACATTTTTATTTATCAATCTGAGATGGATTGCCAAGAATAAATAATGGGAAACTGAAGCATTGCGAAAGCACTTTAAGATGGAGAGACTGGAAGCAAGATTTTTCTTTTCACCCCTTAACCGCGGGGCTTATTCGCCTCTTGTGCGGGGGAGGGGGGCGGTGCCGCGGTGCTCATTACGAGCCCAGCTCATGACTTCGCCCACTCCCATAGAACGTCCGCACAGGTGTGAAATTCACCTCGCAGGGGAGTGGCGCGGCCATTATGACGAGCCCAGCTCATCATGAGCACAGCTCCACTGTGCTTTATGACGAGCTGGGCTAGTCATAAGCAGGCAAGGGGTTAAAGGACTGAGCGAGATGGAAAGGAGCTGTGGGAGGGGGATACCACAGAGAGTAGGCAGGATAGGAAGAAATGTGGAGTGGATGAGGGGAGGGTAAAATCAGCAAACGAGGTAGAAGCAGCATAGACGGTGGGGGATAAGCACATGGGGAGAAAGCAACTCAGAACACAGGGCATTTTGTCAAGGGCAAGAAGCACACAAGACAGTTTACAGCATATGTGGGAGACAGCACCACGAGGTGCGGATAATTAAGAGTCAGACACGCAAGAGGGAGAGCTGGAAAACACATATACTCTCACGCAGGGCAAATTCAGAAAGAATTAAGCTTTGGCAAAGACAATGGGTATCACCTTTGATCTTTAACCATGCTGCATAGCATATCCAACAAAAGAATACAAAACTAAAAAAATGTTTTTCTTTAAGCGCTGGGGGCAAGTAAAATGGAGGGCAAAAGCAACAGATGGCTGATGAAAAATGGGGGCATGGGTGGTGGGCAGAAGCAGCACGGGTAGAGGGGCGGGCACAAGACAGGGGACACAAGTGCATAGGTAGAAGCAAAACAGGCAAGTCAATGGGGAAAGAAACACTGAGGGCACAGATGCAGTGCCCACGGGCAGAAAAACTCAATGGGAAGCTGGCAGGGAGAAGCACAAAGGTGAGGAAGCAATGCAAGTAATGAAGCAATTGGTGAGAGAGGAATACGGAGCAGAGGGAGGGGAGTGATGTACATAGGGAGACAACTGGAAATATTGCACTCAAGGGGGGTGCTTAAACTAAAAGATAAAAGTAGCAATTGTAAAGCAAACATTGGAAGGAACCAAGTAAGGAGCCCATGCTCCAGGGGAGGGATAAATGCACAAAGATGAAGGAAAGGACACACAATCTAACGAATAAGAAGCAAGCAAATAAGAGTGACAATAAAGCCAATCAATGGTAAGCAATGAGCAGGATATATGCCCACTGATAGCTAAAAATACATGTCGCAATAGACAGCGCATGTGCTGTCCAGAAGTCGACTTAAAAAGTAGTTCCTAAGACTGAGCAGTGGAAGGATAGAAGTCAACCAATCAGCAAGATGTAAGCAGGCTATGCTCCACTGGAGGGACAAACACAAGATGGCCAAACTGGGACAAGGAAACCCATCCCATAAGAAGCAAGCAAATGAAAGAGGCAACAAATCCAACCCATGTTAAGCAATGGGAATGCTGTAAGCCTTTGTAAGCTCCTGCTAAGCCCACTAGAGACCTTCAGCTAAACAAAAGGGGAAAAGGGAGTTGTCAGTACAGTCTTTTAGACAACATAATCATCTATGATTTTACTCTGCTGCAATGGTTCCAGTGTATTTCAAGCTACATGTGTGTCCAGTTTGGTTCTAGCTTTCCGAGCTTTGGTCGTACTGTTGAAGACATACACTATAATCACACACAAAGTTATACCAAACCGTTAGGTGAATGTAATAGTTGCAGTGGCCAGTAAGTAATCTTGCTTCTTGAGAGTTACAATATTGCACAATAAATTCACAATCCCCATGAATATCACCCGTATAATACAAAGGTTGGGGTTGTCAATCTCACAAAGACTTGACCTATAGCAAAGTCATATATCAAGTCTAAAATCAAACAAACAAAATATGCTAAGAATATTACACAAAAACTAAGAAAAATCACTCAGAATCGTATCAACTGAAAGAAGGCCAATCACACTTCGTTGCACTCCTTAATTTATAAAAGGCAAAAATTATGCACATTTTTTGGGAGGATATACCCAAGTGGTATTTAGTGCAAAAGGTCCTTGCATCCATCAGCATGGACCGCTTCAGTGTATGGCGTTTATATGCATAGCTGAATACAAGAAAACAACATAGTTATATCTATATATATATATATATATATATATATATATATATATATATATATATATATATATATATATATATATATATATATACACATATACTCACACACACACATATATACACATACACATATATATATATATATATATATATATATATATATACACACACATTTTCAAATTATTTGTCCTGTTGGGAAATTATTTTGATCAAACACAAACTTAAAATTTATATAAAATGGATAAAAAAAATATTTTTTCTTAAAAGGCAACTTTTAATAATTGCATTGCTTTTTTGCTTAAAATAATGAAATGGGATACAAAATCCCACCCATCAGAGTAACATACCATCCTCCTTGGATTCATTTTTCCACATTTTCTTTCTTTAAAATACATCTTTTTTAAAGGAAAAAAAGAATTCCCCACAGAATGCTCATCTGCTATCATTCCCCTTTCCATCCTGATTCAGTGGAGTTGAGTTCAGCTTCTAGTTGGATTCCGCAGATGGGGAAAAAAGTCCTTATTCAGTGATTTTTTTGAACGCATGCTTACATCAATAAGATGGCGTACCACTCAATGAAAAGGCAACTGGTTTTATAAAGAAAATTAGAATATGATGACTGTGAACAGTGTTTGATTCATTTAACTAGAAGATCTACCGTCACACTCACGCGGGACTACATGTAATGGACCCATCTCACAAAGCAATTTACGCAACTAATATTCAGCGTAGGTGTGCACATGTAATTTATAAGTATAAATTAACATTTGGAAAGCACGGTATGCGAGTTTTCATCCATAAATTGATTTACTCCCACATAAATTTGTGTCATTTTATATTAGAGAAAAATTGACTTCCAGGTGTTCTAGGGTGGCGACACCATGAAAAGTGGATGCACATCGAAAAAGGTGTTCGTTTTTTGCATTCACAAACTTCCACATTCCTGTCCCACCCTGAATACTGTCCGAGACTTACATGCATCAAGCAATCAAGCACATGAATAAAGTCTTATGCAGGGTCAGAATGGAGAGGATTCTTCCCCAAAATTGGTGCAGTGAGAAAAAAAGAGCTTGCACACAGGAAAAAAAACCTTCCCTACAGAGAAAAATAAAAAAATAAATTAGCAAATGCACTTGTGCAAACTATTTATGCGTGGATATATGTACACTACGTACACTTATGCATGTGGAAATGCTTCTATTTATGAGAACTTCTGGAATTAAGAATTCCTCCACAAAATACTGTGAATGTAGGCCAAACGAAGTTGCAAATCTACATAAAGTATCCTGAGCCCTTTTAGTCTGATGCTACATAGCATGGAAATCCAGGAAGACTGTCACTAGGAAGCTTTTGTGCCATAATCCAAAAACAATGTCCCTGTTTGCTTGTTAAGCACAATCCTTGCATACATGTTTTCTATAATGTACTTTCTGAATCCAAATTGAAATTTGCTTCTAATGCGTGTCCTACTCACTTAAATAATGCAACATACACCACCATGCAACCAAACTGTCTAACGAACCCATTGTCATGCAGCACATTGTGACTGCTCCATGGCCCAGGATATTTCTGCTCAACTTCATAGGTTTTTTTCAAGCCATTTGATGTAATTGTCTCTTGTTCGAACTCCAACAGAGAAATAAGTCGGCCATGTGGCGAATATCATGCAGCCATGGAAGCCGTCATCATAGTGATCGTGTGCCACCTCGATGCCGGCGTCCTGTAAGCGTTTCAGGTACATGATCCCATCATCTCTGAGAACGTCATGTTCACAGGTCAGGATGTACGTCTTCGGCATCAACTGTAGAGTCTCCATGGGTGCCGCCAATGGAGAAGCACGGACATCAAGTAATGCAGGTATTTCCTGAGCAATGTGTGGGGTACCAGTGCTTTGCATCACTGGCTGGTACTGTTTTTTGATTGCAGGCGGCAAGAGTGAATTCCAGTCGAGGCGAGCTCTGAGGGCCCCAGCTTGGCCTTGGTCCAGAGCTGTATGATTGTTCACCAGCATTGCATGGGCAAAGTTGTGATTGCCATTTAAGTAGTCCAACCAGAACTTCACCATCACAAACCGCGGAAGGATGGGCATATTCTTGTTCCCTTGATACGACGGCGTATTGAAATCCAGCACCTGAAGAACTGGATAGATCAGTGCTTGGAGTTTGAATTTATTTACTACACTCTGGTCTTGTGCAATCTGCCAAGAAAAAACATAAAAACACAAAGTAGAGTTACACAAATTGTCCTTACACATGGGTACAATATTATTTACAAAAATGAAAAATTACTTGACACATTCACTGCTGGGACTGTCTGAGGAACCTCTGTACTGGAGGTTTTAAGGCACTAAGGGCCATATATATCAAGCAAATTAGCATTCGCAAAGGCCGAAATTCTTAGAATTTCGGCCTTTGCGAATGCTAATTTGCTAAATGAAATGTATGAAACATTTTCACAGCAAAATAAGGAATCGCAAAATTTGCCATTCCTTATTTTGCGATTGCACTTAAGGAATCGCAAATTTAGCGATTCCTTAAATGCAATGTATCAAATAAAAATGTATGCAAAAATGCCCATAAGGAATCGCAAATTACCACCAACTTCTAGTTGGTGGTAAGTTGCGAATTCTTTTGAAAAAGCAATTGATTTAAAATCCAAAGGTGGCATATGACGCTCATACATGCCCTTAGGGCATGTATGTGCGCCATATGCCCACACATGTCATTTTCAGGGGTGCAGCAGGGTGTTCTTGTGACACCCCTGCACCCTTGAAAATATTCCTAAATTGCGATTAGCAAATTGCTAATCGCAAATTTCCCCTTCATTCCAATGGGCCTCCTGGCCCATAGAAATGAATGGGAAATTTGCGATTAGCAATTTGCTAATCGCAATTTAGGAATGTTAAGGAATCGTTAAAAAGAAGCCATTTCCTACATACATACCATTTTGCGATTTCTAAATAGCGATTCCTTAAAAATCGCTATTTAGAAATCGCAAATTGGCATGATGATACATATGGCCCTAAGATGTTCAAAAGTAAGAACCACTTTGTATGTTCATATAAAGTGTATGTTTTTATTTCAGCACATTTCAGGCTAGATATTGGTGCACATGGTCTATTAATATTTCATTGCAGCCTGAATATATAAGGATTACATAATGAAAAATGTGGAGATATTTTCAAATTCTTTTTATAGCATTACTCAAATGGGCAAACATAAACTTAGGAAAACTAACCAAGAAAATGTTGTCTAGAATATCTGGAGTGCGTCTATCCTAAATATATGTGGGCTTTCCTAGGGAATGTCTGCAAAATGAATTATGTAATATTAGTACAGATCACACAATTGTGGCAGAATTACGGTTTATGGTGCACTGTTGAATAGTTTTGGGGTGTCCACAAGAGATTAACTGGGTACAGTACACATGTGAAGTTCGGAAAGCACCTGAAAATGCAATGCCGGCTAGGGTAGCTGTGATTGGTTGCAGGTATTACGCCGGGGCTGTAAGGAAACTACCACTTCCACGTATTTACAACATGTACACATTATAACGTTACTATTGCTGGGTGCCAGACCTCCCTCACCCTGACTGTGAGAAAGTGGTTGACATGGCATTTGCCAGAATTTTAACTTTGTTTTCCAAACCATATTAATTCCCTATAGTCTCCCCCGTGCAGGAATATTCCACTGCCTCGCTGTTCCTCTGGGTTTCTTGACTATGGGGTATATCACAGATGTATGGGCATTCTATAGGTTTGAAGTGCCACAAGTGATAAACTGGGTTCAGTCCATTTGTGAAATATTTACACCAATTGAAGGCAAAATGACGGTTTGGGCTTTTGGTCAAAGTTACCAATCTTGGGCATACAACAGTCATGTATTTTTAACATTTACACATCTTAAGGTTTCTAATGCTGGGTGCGACCCCTACCTTAACCCGAGAGACTAGTTGGAGCAAGAAGTCAAACGTGACATGTGCCAGGGTATCCAGGGAATTTGTTTTCCAAAATGTGATAATTCCCTTCTGACGTCTTCACTCTGGAAGATTTCCCAGCCAAGGCTGGACCCACAAATGTGTTTCACCCAGTCTCCTGAGAGTGGACGCATGAGACAAGTGGGTTTAAATTGATTTACGCAGGGATCGAAACACTAGAATAGATACATTTCTATACCGAAAGCGAGTGGAGCAAATGCAGATTGTTGTAGGAATGGACATGGCATGGAAAATTGAGTAGCAAACAAACAGCGCATTTCTGCACCATCTAGAACCGATGAAGTTGGCAGGTGTGGAGACTCCGATGTAAAGCACTGGTGTAGGTCAACTGGGAACACATCAGTGCCTGAATGATGAGGAAAAGGACAAAAGTAGGGCGAAAAGGTACATTTTTATCAGGATCTTAAGTTGACAAAAGCAAGAAGCAGGCACTTTATCAATTTGTGCAGTGAATGACCGGGTGTCACAGACAATTCTCAGATTTCTAACGGTGTGGACTAGGGAGGGCATGTGCCAAGCTCAGCAGACCACCAACTACCAGTCTAGGGTGAAGGGGCGTCATCAAGGAATGAGCACCTCCGTCTTGCCTGTGTTCAGCTTCAAGCAGTAAGAAGACATTCAGACTTCCACTGTTTTCAACCCTGATACATAATAGGCCTTCATAAAATGTCTGTTAACATCATTTCACAATATCATTTTCATATCATCTGCATAGTAAATACATGGTAACTGGTCGTTCCTGTTAAGCTCTGCCAGTGGGGTCACATACAAATTGAAGAGAGTTTAACTCAATAGGCGATCACCCGAAGGACACCACAGTCTAAAGTTGGGGTGAATTATCTGAAACATGCCGTGGTTATCATTTGGCTCCTCCAGGTAAGGAAGGAGATTAACCTAGGAAGAGTAAGCTCACTAATTCCAATCTCCTTCAGCCTTTTTAACAGCAAAGCAAGAAAGAGGTGTCAAAGGCTGCGAAGAGATTGAGTAAAATTAGAGCGATCACAGCACCCTGATCAAGAAGTATTCGAAGTTCATATTGGAGAACAGCCAATGGAACTTCTGTGAAATAATGACAAACAATCAGCAGGAGGTTCTAGGTCTGCAGGTGATGTGTGGTGGTATTAGGATTATCGCAGAGTTGAGTTATCCCTTAAATCTTATCAATGAAGAAGGTTGGGAGGGAATGAACTAGCTTCTGGGAAGGCAATGCCTCAATCCAGGTCCGATTGTCACTTGAGAACGTATTCACAATTTTAAAGAATACTCAGACAGTATTGCTTGTTAGAATGTGACTAGCATAATATCCTCTGCAGGTGTTCCTCAATTAAAACTTTATTTTTTTTTAAACTTCTTTATATTTTTAATTGAATCAATTATTGGGAGAATATCCCTAATGCCAAATTCCATCCAAGGCTTTGCAGGCATGTTTGGCCATGGCTAATTCTAAAGAAAACTAGGGAGCCGAGAGAACCCTGCGATGAGACGCAGAAGTAACTTCAGATGCACTGCATTTAATACAGAGATAATCCAATTATTAAAATTGGTATCATTTATCTGAGAACCATTACCGACAAAACAAGGACTTTCTGTTAGCAGAGGTCATTTTAGCAGGCAACATATTGCCCATCATGTGTTTAGGCCTGCAGGAGAGATGTATAGAGGTTGTACCAAGGTCTTAATCATTATATTATGCTGAACATAGGTGCTGGCTGATTAGACCACATAAGATAATCCATCTTTCTTTTGCTCACTATGCCACCTCAGCTTGGACCAAGCCAAATGCAAATCAGTCTCGACCCGGCGCCCAATGGGAACAGTCCAGCCCGAACTGCCAAGCCAGGTCCTCCCTGGACCGGAAACAAGCATACAGGGACCAGTTTAGGGGTATTACCCCATATCAGCCAGGCTAGCTTGAATCCAGTGGCACAGTGAGCAAGGGACCCACGTCTGGGCATACCTATCCCACTTAGGGCAAAAAGTGATACGCAAACAAATGAGGGACGGAATGCTGAATAATTCATATGTTCACACCCAGTCAAGGTAGCGAAGTGAGCTAAAGAACAATGATGGATTCAACCCAGATTTGTGACTGGGGGTTAGTGTCAGAAAGGTTTTAGCACTCCATCCATTATCTCTGTGTGTTTGCCTTGTTCTCCCTAAGTTGGCAGGGTATTCCCAGATGTGGGTCCAGGCTCACTTTGCCACTGGATTCAAGCTAGTCTGGTTGATGAAGAGTGTTACCCCGAAACCAGTCCCAGAATGCTCGTTTCCAGTCCAGGGAAAGGCCTGGCTTGGCAGATTGGACTAGACTGTTCCAATGAGGAAGAGGGAAAAGACTCAGTTGCAAATGGCTGGTTCTGAACTGGGGTGGCGAAGTGAGCTAAAGAACGATGATGGATTCAACCCAGATCTGTGACTGGGGGTGAGTGTCTGAAAAGTTTAAGTGCTCCGAATTAAATGTTTTGCTTCGGATTAAATGTGTCATGTTTTAATTCAATTATATAGTTTATATTCTTAGTTGTACGTGCAACGTCAACATTTAAATTGTTTTGGAATGTTGGTTGTTTTATAATTAAACTAAACTAACAAAGGTAAGAGGATGAGTTTTTTAATTTTTAATGTTTTTTCTTAATTTATTTGTTTTTAACTTTCTATTTTACGGAGTATTATATAGCGCAAACTGGACACGTATTGGGTATCAGAGCGCTTTACAAAGCACCAGGTGCGTTACATGAGGACACAAATGGCTGCTTTCTGATCATTCTTCCTCTTTTTGAAATAAAAATAACATCTTAATGCTGTTGAAAGATCATCAATCCACTCATCCTATCTCCTAGGTATGCATTCAGATGGCTGCATATTCAGCATAGCTTATGCAGATATTAACATTGCTAAAGCCTTTTGCACTTCACAGGGTCAAAGACTAGTATTACTAAAAGAATTGCAACTGGTGCGTCAGGGATCCTACTAACTTCCAATCAACAAGTCCTTCACGCCAACTCGTCTAACTCCAATAGAATTTCCACATTATCTGCGAAAAACTGTAATGAAGAGTGAATACTTTAAGTAGAAAAATCCATCTTTTTGAATGTGATTCCACATTTTGCTCACCTTTATGGACCTTGGTAGTCAGTGTACTCAACAAGCCCTCTCTGCATTTCCCTAAACATGGAAACTGTTTTGTTGAACTTCATTGGCATATTTGATTTTTCTTCAAATCCAACATAGGTGCATCTAAACACTGCAGGATGCAGGTCATATGCTCCCGGTGGGCTGTAGCAGTTTCACCATCCATGTATGCATGGGGTAAAAACCTAGCAATTGGACACAGAATCAGCCCTGTGGCACTACAAGACTGACTTTTGATAAGGTTTATAAATTACTGCCTCTCCAGAACTTGCTCAAAGTCTGTTGGTTGACACCGATTCCGGTTTGCTTCCCTGCAGTTAAGTCCTAATGAGTTTATCTCACATGCTCCCTTCAATTAGAAGGGGCCTGAAAAGATGTGAATGGTTTCCAGATGTTAGGCTCTAGCTTCTCTGCTCAGCCCTCTTCAGAGTATGGACAACCTCTGTCAAAAGGAGAACAACACTGTTGAAAGATGTAGGAGGAAAAGTAATGGACAGCCTTCTGTTTAGAGATCCCCATGTCAAAGGATTCTCAACCAGGTCTTCTCTCAGAGAGGGTCCTGCCTTTTGTGTTAACATCTGTTAAGAGCCACAGTAAATCCTTCTGAATTGAACTGACAACCAGAAACCTTGCTCCATAAGGAAGATAACGCATGAGTCAGGACCCGCGGAGGTGCCTAACATGCAGACAGGTCAGCACTGAAGCAGCACGCAGCCGTCCTCACAGTTTTATTCAGAGAAAGTCTGCTCGGCTGTTCACTTGTTAGAGCATCTCCTTTCGCTTTCTGCAGCTCGGGCACTACCAGACGGAAGCACTGCGTCCGTCAAGTACGAAACAGACGCCCCGGTGCCTGCAGCACTGAGGCGCGCCAGCGAGCTCAGAGCAGCCCTGCGTTTGAACCAGACGCCCCTCCATCTCCCGCCCGGCCCGTGTACTCACCGACTTCCACCAACAGTGGCCGGGAAATGGCGTCCTGGGGGTCACTCTCCTGGCCCCGGGCGTGCCACCTTGTCCCGCACGGCCTATGCGGGGGTTAGAGGGACCCTTTGGCTCAGCAGCAGCGGGGGCATGGTGAGCTGCATCAGTGTGGTGTGACTTCCATCAGGCTCCAGACTGCACATCACCGGGAGGAGGCGCGCCAGGAGACACATTTTCCGCACACGCCGCTGCACCTTGAATCGCATGCACATGGGAGAGCTTCCCAGCAAGGATAAGATCAAGGTAATGTGCCTGGACACTCCATAATGTTCAGGTTGCACCCCCAAAATAAGTACTCAGCGGTTATTCATAGCACAGCCTGCATGAGTCTCATTGTGTAGTTTGAACTTCTGGGCAGGTCGAACTCGCATGGGGCCCAGGTGGTCAGTCACAACTCTCCCCCTCTGCTGAGAGCGTGAAGTACACACGCTGCCGCTTTACGTGCTGTCTATGGTCCCCGCTTAGTCTTTCTGATCTCACACAGCCAATCGTGCGCAAGACTTTAATCCAGGACTACCCAAGTTATTCGGCAGAGAAGGATAGGATGATGCTCAGGCGACTAGATCGAGGACGGAACTGAGACCCTGGATTAAGACTTGAGAGCAAGGCCATTGGACTGGAGTGATTTTGTAGGAGGGGCTTTTCCACATAACTAATGATTTGACTTATTTACCACATAATCCATCAGCTGCAGCATAATCTGCATATTTTTGCGAAAAATATTTTGTTTATAGCTCAAACATTAGTATGAAACGGGTGATATGTTGCAGCGCAGTGGAAGGCAGTTTGTAAACGTTGACTGGTGAGTGGTCACCCTTCTGTTGCTTATTGTTGCATTTGGGTGTATACTAATTGGGTGAAACCTTCGCTCTGAAAATGTTAATATGTGTAAGCATTTCAAGATAATCAAGTAATACTACCTCAAAATACTCTACATTCTCCCGCATAATTTGCCTTTTTTGCTGCATAATTTAGTCGAGGATTCAGGAAGATTAAAAGTATAAAAACAGGAACTTTTCATGTTGAACTCCAATTTGCAAGGCATCATTCTTAACGCTAACCAAGAGGAGGTCAACATATTGTAATGTCTACACCATGGCAAGTTCATGCAAATCAACAACACGTGGCAGGAAGTTCCCTTGTGAGGCTCGAGCTAACAGGAGGTTTTCAGACTGGTCTCACCTGCTGACAGACTGTCGCTGCCAGGTTTCCTCCGGCGCTGTCTCCAGAAATCGCTATTCGCTTGGGATCAACAGAGTACTTGGCAAGAATATCAGAGCGGAGGAAGTGCTTGGTGGCCTGCAAGGCGTCATTTAACTGCTCAGGGAAATGGACATCGGGTACCAATCTGTACCTGCAACGCAATGGTGACATTTTATGAATGCTCTGTTCTCATCATTATCACCTTGCGTGCTGCCCCGATTTCCCCCCTGTGCTGGACATTCCATAACTGCGTGTGGTCGTGACGGAACCATTCCGTCATTAGCACAGCTCAACCGTGACTGATGACGGAATGGTTCCATCACAAGCATCAAAGGGGTTAACTAAGCCTTTGCAAACTGTACACAAATTCTATCCAAATACAATATGATTTATTATGTAGAACACATTCAATTACAGAGATGCAACAAAATAAAATATATATATATATATATATATATATATATATATATATATATATATAAAGGCTATACCACAAAAGATTAAAACACAGCCTGCAAACCTTAGGAAACAAAAACAACATTTTAACTGAGGAATCTGGACTGCTGCAGCTAGGCAAATAGACTAGAAAAGGTATTACCAAAGATCACCAAACCAGCACAAATGGGATTTATTAAATAATGCTACTTCAGTGAAACTTCGGTCAGGATATTGAAAAAGCCAATTTGACTTCCTCACCAATAGCACAGGATGTTGAATTACCATTTGGAGAGTTTCTTGGTCAGTCGAACAACCAGTGCACGGGCCGCGGCTGCACAGAATAACTTACTCAGATGGAGTGGAGAGGTAATGTGTCCGGCCGAAGACAGGGAGTGGATTCAATCTCCCCTGACAATTGTTTTAAACAAAATGGAATCCACCCACAGGGAATAGGTGAAACAAAATGTATAATCTTGGGTCGGTGTGTTTCCTACTTTGGTGGGAAGCACATTGTGTTTTTTAAGATACCCCCCCCCACACACCAAAAGGGCCCTTGGTGTCATGCTTCATCATAGGGTGCTTCGCGCCCCTCTACGGAGCGTGGCGTGCTATTGACCAGCGGATACGCGGGAACCCTTGATGTTTACCTCTATGAGTAGTGTGTGAGTGGTAGGGTCAGGAGTGGATGAATAGTGAGTGTTAAAAAATACCTGGCAAGTGAGAACTACAAGAATTTTAATAAACCTCCCTGCTGGCATTATTAAAAACTGTGAGGTGGAGGTTCGATGTAATTAATGTACAAATCCTCCAGTGTGTATTTGTGTCAACATGTTTCGAAGTGTGCTGCTTCTTCTTCAGGACGAGTACACAGATCCCTACCCTACTCACATAAGACAGTCTAATACCGTCATAACATAGGATAGCTTGCTTAGTCTCCACTCCGGCCCCATCACCGCCGGGGATGCCTGGCTGCACCTTGGGGATGCCCAGTAAAGGGACAATCTCACAGGGAAAGCCAGGACGGGTTCCCCAGTGGTATAGCGCTGGGATGCTCCAGGGTAACCACGCGCTCTATAAATTCAACATTCCAACATTCATTACTGTGTGTAGCAGTGTACGTGTAAGATATGCCCATTATGGTCAATATAGATTGCGACATGGTAATACCTTATTGTAAATTCATTATCCAGAAATCCAAGGCCTCATGAGCCTTCAGAAACACAGGGGACCTCCGTGCTAATTGCACTATGTGTGGGGATGTTACCTCACTCGATCGTCCCCTCCGCGGCTCCGTCGTTAGGGCCTAGCGAGGTATTACCTTGTCGCAATCTATATTGACCTAATAGGCATATCACACACGTACATTACTATCCGCTGGTCAGTAGCATGCTTCGCTCCGTAGAGGGGCGTGAAGACCCCTATGATGAAGCATGACACCAATGGCCCTTTTGGTGTGTGAGGGGTATCTTAAAACACACAATGTGCTTCCCACCAAAGTAGGAAACACACCGACCTAAGACTATACATTTTGTTTCACCTATTCCCTGAGGGTGGATTCCATTGTGTTTATAACAGAATAACTTACTGCCTAAGGAATTTGGCCCCAATAAATTTGCAGCAATCGTTCCTACAACTATGCTTACTTTGTGAAAGAAAGGGAACTCCTTCCCAGCCATTAAAGGATTAAAATATCATTCCCATAACACAATGTGTGTAATTTGTAGGCCGCAAGCGTTACAGAGGAGGGATTAACCAGAGAAAATCCATTCCCCTTGGGACAATCTGTACAGATTTACAGAAATATTAACAAAATAAAACAGGGCTACAAGGACTCACTCTTTCAACAGGGTTGGGGCGGGACAGTTTCCAGTGGCGAAACTACAACCAAGTAGCTTAATGCAGTAGGCCTGTGCCAAGTAAACAGTCTGGCTTGGTGAGGGCGTGTGAGGGCAATCATGAATCGAAACACATGCACATGCGTCCAAGATGTGGCCGCACCCCATTTTGTTTGAAGGCAATCAGGAAAACAAGTTTTGCAGGAACTAAATCATGCATGCACGTTGAAATATATAACTTATATTGTTTTTTTCGAGTTTTATACAGCGCGACCTAGGCCTGCCAGCAATAAAGCACTTTGCATGAGCATCAGATTGCATTAAACTGAAACATCCACCATTTAGCGGCATCAATAAAACTGGAATTAATAACTGAATGCCTTTGAAGAACAGTCGTTTCAATCACAGATTATTATTTTTTTTATTTACAGGCCCAGGGTGAAATATTGATTTGCCCTGGATCACAGGCTGTCGAACCGATAGAGGGATTCGAACCATCATTGTTGCCGTTTGCGATTCCTTAATTGCGAAAAATAAGCAATCGCAATTATGGAATCGAAAACGGCAATGCATCAAAAAAAAATCGCTATTTAATTAGCGATTCCTTAATTTTCCTTAATTGCGATTCACAATTTGCGAATCGCAATTAAGGAATCCCTTTCAATTGATTCCTATGGGCCAAAAGGCCCATAGGAATGAATGAGAAGACAATCTCAATTTGCGATTCGCAATTAGCTAATCACAAATTGAGATTGCGATTTCAAGGGTGCAGGGGCGTCCAAAGGACACCCTGTTGCACCCCTGAAATCGATATATGCACATATGTTGTGCACACACATGCCCTAAGGGCATGTGTGTGCACAACATGACAGTTAGAAAAATGCACAAAATTGCATTTTTTAGATAATTCGCAAATTACCATGAGGTCCAACCTCATGGTAATTTTTTCCTTCTAGTTGCGATTTCGCAATTCTTTTTGGGAGTCATGCATTGCATTTAAGGAATCGCAAATTGCGATTCCTTAAATGCAATCGCATAAAATAGCGATTTCTTGTAGTTTTGGATTGATGCATCCCAAATAGTGATTTGGGAATCGCAAACGGCCGAATTTTGCGATTCGCACCGTTTGCGATTCCTAAATCACTTGATGCATGTGGCTGCATATTCTCCATTTCCAAGGTGGGCAGCTCCGGTCGTTTGGCCACATCTCCTATCTTTGGAAGCCCAGCATTTCAAATAGGCAAGGGCTGCAGGGATGGGAAGATGGGAGGAATGGAATACAAGAATGCAGTTTCTGGAGGTCACGAAGGAAATCGGGAACTCCGCGTCGTACAAGAGTAGGTGTGCCGGCAGGATACTTGCAATGGCGATGTAGAGCCTAGAGGCACCTACAAAGCGCCAGCATCAAAAAATACGCATGGGTAAGTACAACTGAAGGTGGCTAAAGTGGGCGATACAGAGGGTGTAGTACGGCACAAGCAAGCCAGGGGCCTGAGGGAAGCCACGTAATTCCCTTTAGGTTTAGGGCTTTAGTTTGTAAGTTATTTTGGCAAAGAAAATGCAACATTTTAGCCACATGCGAACAAGAATAGCCACAACAGCACTATACTAATCTTTGCAAGTTACTAGGATAAATAAAAAACAGAACTCAGTGGCGCTTCACGTAAATACAAGAGCTACTTTGTGGGCTCTTCGGCAGCACAAAAGCTCTGTGTCCACCATTTTGTTTGATGTAGCCTTGATACTTTATTTTTTCAGTTTTGCGGCACAGAGGCTTAACCCCTTTCTCTGCGGTCGTCGGCCGACAGCCGTCACGAGCAGTACCTCCGTAGTACTGCGCACGTCCGTTGGCCTCCGTGGCCCCGCCCACTCCATTAAACCACCGCACCGTGGCAGAATTGCAGCCGCGGTTCAGCGGTTAGAGATTCTACTATTTCCGCAATGACTTGCACTCAAGTTTGCTGACCTCGGAAGCATGAGTGTCTTTGTTGACCCTGGAGGATTCTAACCTTTGATGCCCAGGGCGCTCGGATGTCTCATTAGTAAGTGCTTAACTCACTAAGCTACCTTAATAATAATAATAATGCCAGTATTTGTAAAGCGCGAACAATTACCCGAGGGTGTCAAGTCGCTGGGGGCCATTGGGAAGATTAAACAAGCTATTGCCCAGAGTCACATGGTGCTGGGCTAACTTGCCGCTGGCGCCGGGGATGGAACCGCGAGCCCCCGTGTTCCGGAATCAGCCACCGGGGATCGAACAGTGAGCCCCCGTGTTCCGGAGTCAGCCGCTCTGGCCGCTGTGCTACACCTCTACCCACCAGGCCTAGTTTTCATGGAACAGTACAGTTCTGACTATGAAGCCATAAAAAACAACTACCATGTAAAATAAATAAATATTTGTTCCAGGAGGCTAGCCCGTCTGGCCCTAGAGAGCATTTTCATAGCCTGGGTACAAGCGTTAGCAAGATCCGTGGCCCCAGTCCTTCTCTAGCCGGTTACACACAAAGGTTCCCTCCTGGTGCTTCTGATCTCTTCCAAGTCCAGTTGGGTGGTTGTGAGCTTCTGGTGGTGGGAAGCTTTTCTTACAGTAGTCATTAGCAGGTGATTGGTGACAACTTACAAGCTTATGATGAGAAAATTTCCAGAGCCAAGTCAACCTTAACTGAAGCACTTCCTGGTGTACTGTAAACACCAGTTAAAAGTCAGCCCAGGCTAGTTCTGAGGCCTGGTCCCCTCCTGTTGAGAGCAGGGATGAGCTGCTGCTAACAGATCACCAGTGCTTAATTTGAGCCAGTGGTTTCCGGTGCTCGGCACTGGCACTGAATTGTCAGCATCGGTGCTTGTGACAGTCGGCCAAAAAGTGGCGCTGTCTGACAAATTTAAAGATGATCACACCAACAGGTAAGTATTCATTCAATATACATAAAAAATGACAATTACTTGCCGCCCAAGCCATTCTTATAGCTTCGGGGGTCTTAAATAGTCTAAGGGCTAGATGTAGGTAAAATAGATTTACCGATTTTTAATTACCAAATTTTACCGATTCGGTCATTAAAAATCGGTAAATCTAAGCTGTGGACATGTAGGTATTCCAGATGTGCTGGAATACCGAATCGGGAACAATCGGTATTTACCGATTCGGTAAATACCGAATCGGTAATGCCCATTCATTCCTATGGGCTTTGAAGCCCATAGGAATGAATGGGCATTAGCGAATCGGTATTTACCGAATCGGTAAATACCGATTTTCACAAGGGTGCAGGGGGTGTCACTTTGACACCCTCTGGCACCCCCAAAACAGGCTCGGGTGCCATGTGGCAGGCATACATGCCCTAAGGGTAGGTCTGAATGTCACATGGCATAGGTGTGCATGCACACATGTGCATGCACACCGGAATCGGTATTTTACCATCAAATTGGATTTGATGGTAAAATACCGATTGGGTAAGGCCTCTGGGACTCAGAAGAGTCCCACCTACATCTGGGTGCCTCAGAATCGGTATAATGACCGAATTCTTATTTTACCGAATTGGTAAAATTACCGATTCGGTAATTTTACCGATTCGGTAAAATAATGCCCCCTACATACCGGTCACACTTTTACCGATCGGTAACGGCCGAAAATACCGATTTTCGGCCGTTACCGACCGACCTACATCGGGCCCTAAATTGTCACACTTGTAGGAGTGTGATGTTTAGTTTAGTAGTTGTGTTGTTACCATCATTGGCACTGCTGGCAGGGGCAATCTGTGGTGCAAGATGCAGTAGCCTCCTCACGAGAGCCCTGGCACTTAATATTTTACAAATAAAGCACTGAAGATCACCATCAAGGGCCAAATGTCCATGCCCAAGGCTGGTATTTTTGATTCCAAGCTAACCATTTTTGGAGAGACTGCAATAATACAATTCTGCATTTGTGGCAGTTGTTTTCTCCCCTATTTCACACCTCATTAAAAAGTTAATTATATCCATTGCATAGGGGAAAGCATTGGCAGAACTGAACTAACTACAGATGTTCCGCACCAGGATTGACGCACAGAGCTTATCCAGTCTGACTGACCATCCTTCTGCATGGGATCTTTGGGGGAAATTTCATGACCTCAATCTATTTCAACTTTACAAACAAGCAATACTTCTAAGAATTAACATGTGAGCTCCCTTGATCCTGGTCCTATTGATTTTAATTGACTTGCAGAGAAGTTCACTTTGAGAGATTAGCTGTTTCATGTCACTATCAAGGAGGCCCTATGGAGTTTCCAATTGTTTGTTTAACACCACCTTATATACCTTCAAGCCTTTGCAATAACGGATCCTGCAATAGTTACTGATGCTCTTAGTTCAGTGAATCAATGGGTAGATTAAGACCGTATGCAGATTATGAAGCTAACAAGAAGCTTGATGACTGCATAAGATCTTCTGTATTCCAACAGGTACAAACATGACTCTTGCTGTTCAAGTAAAAACACATCAATCACTGTTGAGTTGCATACTGGTGAACGCGTAGTACTTACTCAATGGAAATGATGGCGGCACCTACATCTTCAGCCACTTTCCTGCAAAGGTGGTCGTAGGATCTCAATCCTGAAAAATGAAAACATTTAAGAGGGCTTTCACTGGGGTTAAGAATCACAGACACAAAAGGGCACACACAGGTATTTTATGCACAATCTGAGGAAATGCGTAATCCCTGCCGGTACGAGTATTCTAGCATTTTCCCCTAAAAATACAAAGATTGTCTAAGAAAAGCAGAGTGTGCCCTCTTATAATTTATGTATTTCTTCCTGGAGTCAAAGAAGAGCAAAACAAACCTGGTCTTTTGAGAGGCTGTAAGTGGGTGGCACACAACAGGTCCCCCCTTTAAGGGTATCAATCCCTTGTGCGAGAAGGGACCACGCACATCCTCCTTGCAAATCCATGGCGGAGGGTCATGCTGGGAATGTACAAGATGGCAAGTTGGGGTGCACATTGCTGATGCATAGATATCCCAGGGAGGCTGTTCCGCACTCCCTGCTCTTGAAACCATGGGGAGGTATTTGAGAGCTTTTAGGCAAGCTCAAAAGGCTAGACGTGACCACGTCCCGAAGTTAGTTTCCACACAACAGCAGAATGCAGTAGTCACTAGGGGCATGTGTGAGAGTTAGGGATCCTAGAGCAACGGGCCAGTGCCTACAAGTGAGTGTTTTTTCCTGAGTGAATGAGTCCCCTATATGTTTACACAGCTCCCACAAAACCATAGCATTATGATCCCTTTGAAACACTCATTAGTTATTCCTGGTTAACAGAGAGATGGCATTTGTCTCCCTCCTCTGTACTAGGGAGAGTTGTTTTTTGTTTACTTAACCCGTGCCGTGCTGGCCGACGGGAGCAAGCCCTCCTCAGTGCTGCGAACGACCGTTGGCCGTCGCAGCCCTGCCCACCCTTCAGAACGCCCGCACTGTGCCGACATAACAGCCGCAGTTAAGGCGTTAAGTACCAATGTGTGTTGGAAGGCTCCTAGGACATGAACCCTGATGGAAGTGCAAAATAAGAAATGTTTTATGTAAATGTTCACATTGCTAACGGGTGTCCTTAACCCACCAGGGATGGAATTAGAGTATTATCTATCTATCTATCTAACTCTGGGTAGTTCCCTAGTTTAGGTGGAGAGCAGGTCCCATACAGAGCACCTACACATCAGCGACACTCTGAGTTTGCTCACCTGAAACATCTGCTTTTCTATCAAAGTTTTTAAGCATAGGATTAGCACATTGCTACGTGGGCACATCCCATGCCACAGGGTACGTCCACAATATTGCTACTTCAAGCAGCAAAATTCTAAAATCAACATAACTCTCTCCCGACAGCTAACCGGCAATCCTCAGCATTGGTCAACCAGTTCAAGTCAAGCAAAACTACAGCAATAATTACAAAACAGCCGAGTACGTCACCAGTGGCACATTCCAACATGGTAGTGCACCCAGCTTACTAATAGATTAATAGTGCCCCCATTCTTACAGCTGAATCAAACTCAGGACCTGGGAAATACAATACTTATTTACATGGACCGACCTCAACCGTGACTCCTGTTGACATGGTCTCATTATCTAGTAATACTCCTCAAGACACTTTAGCACCAACGACTATTTCCCACCATGTATATATTTATCACAGGGCAACAGCAACATCTTGAATTTAGGTAACATAGCCAAACTTCGGTCTCAACACTCAAAACTTTGCCATCCAAAAACCAATAATATTGCTGCTATACAATTCATACCATCAAATATTTTTGCACATAAGGAAGCCACGGCAGTGACATGGTCAACACAACCCGCATTCAACACAATCTGCGAAAACTGGAAGATACTAGAAGGACGAGGATTTCTGATAACCCTTCTGAAAAGGCCTCAATATCCAACTGCTCTCTTGAAGAGAGAGCACGACTAAGATCCCAAACTGCCCCCATTTAATCAAGAAAGCACCCACAGACACCTGGGCACAGATCATCTCCAAAGGTCACTATTGCTCTTAGGAAATGCGGCTCACCCTCTTAAATCAATTGCACATGCTAAACTTCAAGCATTATGCGTCTCCATGCATAATCAGGCAGGTAGACATTGCAAATTTGCCGGACCACCAGCTGAAAAAACTCAGGGTAACTGGGGCTGGCTCTCTTCAACTGTAGCCAGACCAAAAACAAACTGGCTTGCACCCAAGGATCTTTTTAAGCTTAAATTAAGTTTTGATAACATGGCCACCCACAATTATATTTCTAGTTTCTTGAAATGTGGCAGGACTGGAAAACCTCCTAAAAGACTTCGGCGCAATGGCCTTCTTAACATCACATGACATCAAATATTCAAAAATCTTGGTGCGACACTGTCACCCCGATTGAAGGCAACAGTGAGTTATTATCCCCTGCAACTAGATTGCATACAAAGGGTCATGCAATAGGAGGGTCTTTCCATTTTTCTATCCCCCGCAGGGATTTTGCTGCCACCGAGTACACATCCGGATTTTTGATGCATTTAAATTAAAAACTGCCAACACAAGAAAAAAGAGCAATTTATTTTTGTTAAACGTACACATTCATCGAGCATCTTCAGGGAAACACCAGAAGGTGAAGAAGTTGGAGCAGTTAATCTCAGGCATGATTATGCTAATGCCCATCTCATCTTATTGGGAGATTTCAAATTAAATCTGCTTCATAACTCGCATTGCAGAAAAAAACTGTGGATTTCCAGAGGCTGATCCCATCACAGTTTGCAAGACCACAAAGTACAGACCCTATTGGACATACACAGTCAGGTACCCCAGAGGGACTGTCCCTGCAAGTCCTGAACAGGCGTTTTCTGGAAGATCGACCTTCTCAGCCCACCTATTTCCCCTCAAAAAGATCAGCTGTGTTGGCCTACAAGTTTAGTTCAATCACATTGTTCAACGCCATCACGTTATATTCCATCCGTTTCTGGCGCAAAAGTGATCACATGCCCCAGACTCTATCAATGCCAAACCTACCCGAAGTCTTATTAGTTCAAATGGCTCGCATCAAAATTGGAAATGGGTCAAGTGGAGCTCAAAGTTGCCGTAAAGTATAACTGGAAAGAAATGTTACTCAATCAAGACAGGTCTTCAATCTAAACAATCAATGACTGGGATCTCCTCGTTCAAAGGCGATCTCCTCTTGCTGGTAGCCAACAAGCTAATTTTACCATAAGATCTACAAAAGACCTAAGGATTCGGAAAAGAACCCAGAGCAAGAAGCTACAAATCCAAATGAAAAACCACAAGGAGGAATCCGTACTGAACTCTTTCTGACATGCCGAAATAAAAACCCAAAGGTCTTCTGGATGATAATCAACTGCCTAAACAGGGGATCAGAACCAATTAATAATAAAAAACGGGAGTAACGTTTCCCCAGAAAATTTGATCAAACATGTTACCACTCTGTACAAAGCAACAATAGAAGGGTCTTACCAACAACTCAGCCCGAGCAAGCAAAACTCTGGGTAACAAAGAACTGCAGCAACAGAAGTGCAACTTCATCAGTATGCAACAACTTTTTCTACCACAAAAATAACAAATCTAATTCAGAAAACAGACCGGACGGTGCCCCTGGCGCGAACGGCATTCCAGCATCAGTACACAAACAAGCTATTGAGTTTTGGTCCGTTTCTCTGGAAAATCTGTTTAACATCTGCATAATCACTGAATACATCCCACCCTCCTGGTTAACGTCATACTGCACTCCTGACTGTTGAGGCCAAATACTTTGCTGTGCTCCTGCTGGAAGACCTAGAAGAATGGGCAGGTGCAAATAACCTGTTGCCTTTCAACCAAACTGGCTTTAGACCATTCTCAGATACTATTGACATTCGTGTGGCCATAAAGATGCTCCCAGCAAAACTGATAGGAAAAAAAGGAGTTTCTCTACTGCTGCTCTATAGACTAGGAATGGTTTTGACCACATTAATCACCAACTACTCTGGGCTGAGCTAAAAGTCTGGCAAATCCCAGAACCATTATTCTGGGACATCTTGCTCCTTTACTCTGACAAATGGGCCAGAGTGAAACTAGGATGTAACAGCGCAGTCTCTGATACGATTAACATCGAATAAAGCGTCAAGCAGGGATGTGTATTAGCTACGAATCTTTTAAATTTGTGTGTGATTTGGTACCGGCACTAAACTCAGTAATCAAGCACGCACCAAAATTGGCGAACCATCACATTACTTCGCTCCTATATGCAGAAGATGTAGTTCTTTTTAGGCAAACACCGATGATGCTCCAAAGACTGCTTGACGTCTTGTGCAATCGTTTAAATCAGATGACGATAAACTTCAAAACAAATATTGTGATTTTTGGCAGAAAAAAAAGAAAAATAGAGCGTGGCAAATAAATAACCTTCGCCTGCCCATAACAACAATATATAAATATCTGAGGTGTGGGGGGAAAATGTATATATCAATACATATTTTGTATGTATGCGCTACAAAGATATCATGCTTAGATATATGACACTGACAAGCAGCCCATAGCTGCAGAGGCTTCCAAATCTGACCTTGCCTGGACAAGCTTCTACCGCTGTTCAGAACCAACTCAGAGGTCTCTCTGCTTTGCCCGACGTCCATGTTAGTTTTCTCACCATTTTGCTTACACTCTATACCTGTATTATAATTGGCACAGCAGTTATATTATGATCAATGGCTGCTGTGCGCAGTATATATAATGGTGTGTGGAGTCGGCTGTGGCTCAATTAATTATCCATGGCCATTGGAAATATGCGGCAGTGGAGGAGTAAAATAGGAATCAGGGTTGACCAAATTATACGGCAGCAAAAGGCAAATTATGCAACGTAATACTGCACATTTTGTAATAGCATTACTCCATTATTTTGTCATTTTACACTTGTTAACACTGCTGGGTATATGGTGTACCTCATCAGTACCAGTTTAACATCCACAAACAGCAATAAGCAACAAACTTACTGAAGGGCTTTCCATTGAGCGGCAGAAAGTGTCCCTGCATATTTACTACATTTTGACCCATTTGACCAGGATTTTTTTTTTCTGTTTACCATCTCTAGATTATATGGCAGACGAGGGATTATGTGGCAAATCTATAACTAAGCAGAAATCACAGAAGCTGCAAAAATCACATAATTCCAGTGGCCCTGATTATAGGGACTGGGTCCAAATCACTCGTTAAACCATTATGGTCTTTCCAAAATCGACTTCACCTCAGATTAGAGATGCGAGTGTGAAAGTAAACACGGATGAAACTCATCTAAACCACACACAAAACAAGCATTTGCAATGCAATAGGTCTCGCATTTGCGAGAGTTTAAGCTATTGCGATTGTTAATTGCAATGCCTTTTATTTATCAGCTTTGATAATTAACACATAAATAAAAGGCATTGTCTTTACAATGCCAATAGCTCAAACTCTTGTAAATGTGACACCTATTTCATTTCAAAGAAGCAGACACTATTGTCCCTGGCTGCTTAGAAAGTGTAAGCGTGCATAGTGCGCTGAATGCTACAGGAAAGCATGTAGTGCCTGCAGTAGAAGAAACTTGTTAAAGAAAATAGTGCTTACAGACTAAATACGACGTATCCTGTAACAGAAGTAAAAGGGCCCGTCCTCATGGGAGGTTACAAATGAAGACAAGGCGGTACTAAGGAGGGACTAACCAGCCCATTAACGAATCAGAAGCCAGCATTTACGAAGGACAATGAAGCATACCAATGACAAATATGGACGGAGAGTTGGGTGGGGCTTCAAGTCTACACTTTAATACAGCATGCCTCGCAGAGCAGCGCATGTGCTGCCCATGCTCGACCTAAAAACAGCAAATACTACCGTATGAGGCAAGTTTCAGCTCTGCACAAAAACAGTGTTCAGGTGAAGACAAAAGCTAGTGCCATACATAACAGGTGAAAGCACTATACAAATATCAAGAACACAAGACCGTGTTCTGTTCTTAGATCTAATCTACAGCAGTGTTCGTTCATTCTCATCTCTGATACTGAGAAGGGCATGGCAGCTGAACCTGAATGCACTCCAAGCAGTCTCTCTCCAATGACGGACATGCGCAGGGCGGGAGTTCCAGCAGGAAAGACATTCCTCGAATTCCTGCAGGTTTAACAAGCATCTGCAAAAGCGATAGGCAAGCCTTGCTTTTGTGCCTTCTAAAATATTTTATTTTTTAAAGCTTGCACGTTTGGGGGGAAAAAACAAAAATGGACTAGTGTCTGTATTCAATCCTTGGATGAGAAAGAATTTATGGGTTATTGATTCAGCTCACCTTTGTGATGTACAACAGACACACTCTATGCACTAAATGTAAACAAATGTTAACGGGGAGGGGCAGACAGCTTCCATGCAGACAAGCTGACAGAGAGAGAGGACACTGCTGTAGCACTTAAACATTCTTTATGTAAGGAGACAAAAAAACATAATTATTTAAAAAAAGATTACAAGGTGTGGGCTGGGCTCTTAGCTCTGCTCCAGTGGATCACCCAGAATTGCAGATGGCAGGTTTTTTTTTTTGGGTCACCTGAGCACATTGACTCCTAGCTCACTTACTCCTCCCTTGAACCAGTGATCATAATAATAATAATAATAATAATAAAGACATTTATAAAGCGCACAGCTACCTCAGCTGAGGTGTCCCGGCGCTAGGGCGGTAAACAGCAGAGCAGAGCGAGCAAGTGCTAATCCCTATGCTTGAACAGCCAGGTCCTCAAGGCATATTTGAACTCCAGTTCAGAGGTCAGAACACGTAGATGAAGAGGCAAGTCATTCCAGTGTTTGGAGGCTCCAACCTCAAACGATCTGCTCCTAGCCTTGTTTTGGCGAAGCGAGGGACGGCTAGGTTGCGTTTATGGTTGGACCTTAAAGACCTACCCTGCTGGTAAGGGCGAAGTCTCTTCCTCAGGTAGTTCGAGCCTCTACCCTGGTAGGCCCGAAATGGGAACGTGAAGGCCTTGAATTAAATTCTCTGGGCAACTGGGAGGCAATGTAGTTGTCGGAGGTGAGGTGAGATATGCTGGTGGAGTGGAACCTTAAGGACCATCCACGCTGCATCATTCTGCACTATCTGGAGCCTTCTGATCAAGCCGCTAGGTAGGCCCAGGTAGAGTCTGTTGGCATGGTCGATAAGCGAGGTGAGCAAGGCATGCACAACAGTTCCACGGGATTCCTCCGGCAGAAAGTCAATACATTTTTTAATAGTTTTCATCTTTCCAAAGCAGGCCGCAGACACTTGCTGGACATGGGCCGAAAGGAACAGGTGTTTGGCCCAATGGACACCAAGGTTCTTAACCGAATGCTTAGGCATCGGAGGGGCACCGAAGATCTGCAGGCAACCACAGGACTGGGGGTGGGGGGAGGGGCGCAGCTTGGTTGCAAATTAGGACCTCAGTTTTATCGGCATTGAGCTTTAAAAAGTTATTGTTCATCCAGATGGCAATGCTTTTAAGACAGTCTGAAAGAGTCGAAGACTGACGACGACACATCTCTGAAGGAAAACATCAGCTGGGTGTCATCCGCGTAGGATATCACCTTGACCCCCATTTTTGCAATGAGATCCGCCAATGGTGTCAGATAGATGTTGAAGAGTAGCGGAGCCCTGAGGCACCCCCCATCTGAGTGGTTTCGTGGCGGAAGTGAAGGGGTTGGGAAAGACTTGTTGGTCTCAGCTGTGGAGGTAGGAAGCGATCCATTCCAGTGTAGTCCCACATATGCTTATTTGCTTAAGTCTGTCAAGCAGGATGGGGAGAGACACTGTGTCAAACGCTGCAGACAAATCGAGAAGTACCAGTGTTAGAAACGGGATCCTGGCTGGCCAAGACTCGCGTCGAGGTCAGTCAGGGATCACCATTCCTAAGGTCAGGGCAAGGGAGTTACACGCCAAGATAACCCCTACTCGCCCTCTAGGTAACGTGGCGCGAGCAGCAAGGCTAAACTTGGAGGCGATATGAGTTAAGTATTTGCGCACGCACCCCAGCAACAACACCCAAGGCCCACCACAAAGGAAACTCCACACAAGGTTATATATAAAAATAGCCTTGGTATTCCAATAAACATACATTAGATAAAACACACACTTTACATTGTGCCAGAGGCACGGGCAGAATTTACAAGGGATATGTACAAGACAGGGCCACCTTGACCACTGTCAGGAATCAGCACTTTTAGAACTTAGAATACAATACTTGTAGGCCTAGAACTTAAACATAGAGCCTAACGGACAGTACCTCCCGACCTGGTTGCAAGGATAATGCGAGTGACCTTCTTAGTAAACTTGAGCGGGCGGCCCAGCGAAGCGGCACGACTCAGGGGAGAGTGGTGCGGCTCGAGGCTTGAGCGGGCCACCGGCAAGGTACAAGCGTTTCTCTGGGGCGACCAATGTGTGCGGCTCAGAAGAGGAGGGGAAGGCAGGATGCAGGCGACCCAGCGAAGCGGCGCGGCTCAGTGTAGAGCGGCGCGGCTCGAGGCTTGGACGGGCTGCCGTGCACGAGCTGCCAAGGGGAATGAGCGAGGCACATTTTAGCGAGGCCCCAGGGGCCCAAGAGAGATCAGACAAGTCCCAGCAATTTGTCAGGGCAGGCACAATAGAGTCCACTGTTCCTGGGACTCTGGTCAGGGGGCGAGCTCAGTACCACGCCCTTGGAATAGCACTTAGAATATAACAGAAAATCACTGTAGCTCAATACAAGTAACTACTGGTAATCAGGTAAGTACCACCTACGCAATCCTAACCACCCTAGGAACAGGTCACGCAGGGAACCAGGACCTTACTAGCACCACCTGCACTAGCAAGAACAACCAACTAAATATCAACATACATTTAGGGGTATAGACCTGGGGACACATGACGCATCAACATACGTTCAGCGGTGTAAGGAACAAGGCACATGATGCATCAACAACACATTCAGAGGTGCAGAACACAGGGTGCGCAAAACATACTACACATTGTACATTTCCTAGCACCCAAAAGCAATAGGACATAGATCATAACAGCATCTAAACCTCAGTTAGCGCATTAATCACCTTTAGCGCAGAACTCACAAAGTCCAGGTTGCGCCACTTGCGCCAGAACCTAAACGTAGCAGCTGCCCACAAAGTGCTGGGCAGCTGAGGGACAGAACAGGGGGCCTAAACGCTGCAGCTGGCACTAAGTGCTGCGCAGCTGGGGAAAGGCCAGGGATGAAGGAGTGCGCCTCACTCCTAAAGTCCATAGAACACATGTCCCTAGGAAGGAAAACCTAAACGGTGCAGCTGCCCACTACTTGCTGGGCAGCTGGAAAACAAATCTGCGACAGGGGCTCTCACTAGCCCCTCAGGAAGCAAAACTGCGCAATAGGTTGGAGCCCTCTGGCTCTGAACACATTCAGGTGTCCCCTGGAGCACTCTGGCTCCTCCAATAAGGAACTCTCCCCCAACAATGGAGCCCTCTGGCTCTGGGAAGAATGGGGCCAAAACAGGTGGGGGCCACTCGGGCTCTAGGCATCACTCTGCCCCTGAAGACAGGTATGGCCACATCGTGGGAGCGGCCCGCTATCATGTGGGGCCGCTCAAAGAACAATCAGGACAGCCCCGAGGCCCCTCTCCTTACCGGGCTCCGGGCGTCCATTCTCTCTGTGTCCCCTCACCGGGGGCAGCGCAGGACTTCACCTCTGGGGCTCCCCTCACTCCTGGGAGCCCCAACACGCAACATCCGGCTCCAGGAGGGAAGGGGGGCATCTTCACCCGGTCCCCCATCTCGGGACCGGGACTTGGAAAGTGGAGCCCTCAAGGCTCCGGGCTCCTCTTCTCCGGCCGGGCGCCCTGGCCAATCACAGCGCGGCGGCGGGCGGGACTTCCTCCGGCAAACCGGAAGTCCCGCCTACAGTCAGGCGCGATGCTGCCTGACTTCCTGGTTTTGCCCGCGGTTTGCGGCGGTGAATCTCGGGGCACTGAGAGGGGTAGGCACCCTCGAAATACAACGTGGATAGCGGGGTGAGCACCCACGAGGCACTGATAGCGGGGTGGCACCCGTGAATGAATGTAATGAAAATCGGGGCAAAAGTCAAAATAAAGCGCTCCGAGCGCTAAGGAACAACACAGCGCTTTCAAGCGCTATAAGGCAAATAAAGCGCTCGCCCAGCGCTAGGCACACAGAATAAAGCTCTCATGCACCAGGGGTCAAAGGAGAGCGCTCCCAAGCGCTAGGAAGGAAAATATAGCGCTCCCAGCGCTATGAAGGCACAAAAAGCCACAAAGTCCTTCAGGAGGTGGTCATCAGAAGTCCAGGGGCTGGGCAGGGCTCAGGGAGGCAAGCCATCCCTGAGCCCAAGCAGCAGCACGCCCCTGGCAAGATTCAAGCAGCAAACAAGAACCTTTTCATGGGGTCACAGCCCCTCTTTTATACACCTTTTCCTTTGTCTGTAGGTGCAGGGTGGGGGCAGAACCAGTCGCAGCTGGTCTGTGAGCACTGTTGATGGCTCAACCACCCCTTTCATTCATCAGGCAGGCTAGGGTCATCAGTCACACCACAGGGGGCGGAGCCAGCATTGTGTGGGGGGAACCCAGCCTCATTCAGGACACAGGCGCAGCCCCTCCCTCACATCAGCATGCTAATCTCTCCATTCACCACCGGGGCAGACCCACACAGACTTCCTGGAGCCTGGCATCCCAGCCAGCTCCAGCCAATCACACGCCAGCACCTTCACAGCACATACACAGTCATGTCTAGAAGTAGCACTTCCGCACAAGACACAACCATGTCACATACATCGTTGCGAAGCATTCACTCTCCCGAGTTCGCACATACCAGACTTGACCATGCACGCCTCACGCATCCGGAACTACCAGGGACACAGACATTCCCCATGCATTCCTATGGGAGAGCAGGCCAATCTCACACACACACTCAGGGAGAGGACGCACTTTACACTGCGCCACAGTGTCAAAGTGCGCAAAGACCAGAAATCACTAGGCAAAAAGTTCAGGGGTGAACCTGCCAGAAGGGCCAAGTCCAACAACCAGCATGGCCACAGAGCCCCTTTCAACCGCCCAGCGGATGGAATCAGCAACTTCAAATAGTGCTGATTCCGTGCTGTAGCCAGTGCGGAAGCCGAACTGCGAGTCATGCAGCAGCTCATTTGTTTCAACAAAGGCAGCCAATGCTGATGATCCAGTTTCTCCATGATTTTTGCAGGGGCTAGGAGAAGAGAGTTGGGCCTAAAATTACTGGCAACTTCGGGGTCGGCATTGAGCTTCTTCAGGATAGGAAGTAGGAAATCATGTTTCCAGGCAGAGGGAAAAATCCATAACCTAAGTGAGGAATCCCAGATGGAGTTGAGGGTCGGGTTGCGCCACTAATAAGCTATTCCGACGAGCTGGCCAGGGATCTCCTGGTGACCCGGATTTGCATTTCCGAAGTTCCGCAAGTGATGCCTCGACGGGTACCATGGAAAATTCGGTGAGCATCGGCTGGTTCTGGGCAAGGCTGCGAGAATCGTCCTCCACACTAAGGCAGGGAGACGCAGGGAAGGAGGCATAGATCTGTGAGATTTAAGTCTGCAAAAAGTTCGAAAGGCTGTTGCACAGTTCCAGAGAAGGAATAGCTGGGTGTATCAGCGCCATGGGGTTAGTAAAGGATTTCACAATCCTAAATACTTCCCTGGAGGAGTTACTAGCACCCGCAATGTGGGCAGCCAGGAAATCTCTTTTGTTGTTGAGCAGTTTAGGATATTCTTTCGGAGATACTCTGTAAACAATTTTGGCCTCAAGTGCATATGACTTTCTCCACTCACACTCCAGTTTTTTGCAGTCACTTTTTTTATTAGAACTGATGTCCTCGGAGAACCAAGGAGCGGAGTGGATAGCTCTGGAAGAGCTGACTGGTCTCTGTGGAGTGATTTTGTCGAGGGCCTCCGCGACTCAAGCATTCAGGTTTGCAATGCTGTCATCAGAGTTATTCGAAAGGGGTGGCTGAGAGTCCTTCAGGGGAGGGGCTAAAGACTCCGGTGAAACCATAGGGAAGCAAGCCAACAAAACGTTACTTCCCCTTGCAAGATACTGGCTGGTCTCTGGACGCTGATGGAATGTCATAACCCAACTATCTGGTGCTTGTTCTCTCAACTTCCGCTCCAGTGAAACCATTGGTCAACAGAGTGCTTTTAAGCACCAGAGTTCTAATGTTGTGTTTTTTTGGTCGAGCCTGGGCAGCGCATGCGCTGCGAGGCATGCTGTATTCAAGTATGGACTTGAAGCTCCGCCCACTCTCCGCACATATTTTTCATTGGCTTGTGTCACTGTCCATTGCAAACTGTGGCTGTTCATTGGTCAATACGCTTAGTAGTCACTCCTTAGTACCACCGTGTCCCATTCTGTAACCTCCCATGATGACATCCCCTGATAAGTGTGTTGCTACTCGGTAGGCTTCAATTACAGCCTCAAAGCACTATTTTCTCAAACTGCTTAGTCCTGCCTGCTGCTCTCTCCTAATGCTTTTAAAAAAACAAAATCAATATAGCACGGGCAGAGAACGCATTTGTAATGCAATAGGTCTTGCATTTGCGAGAGTTTAAGCTACTGGCATTGTGAATGACAATGCTTTTTGTTGATCTGTTTTAAAAACAACACATAAATAAAAGGCATTGTCATTTACAATGCCAATAGCTCAAACTCTCATAAATGCGAGACCTATTGCATTGCAAATGCTTGTCTTTACAATGTTATGCACTTCTGTGAGTGCTAAGAAGCAGACAGTTGTAATTACTGCTGTAAGGTGGTGTGGTTGTGAACAGGCATTATTTTTATGTACTACTGCTGTGGACTTTAACCATCCAATATCTCGGGGGACCCCATAGAGTGTAGTATCTGTTGTTTTGGGAAACCATTGTGTACACAGCACCACCCAAATATTTTCAAATGTGCTACCCATGAATTTCAGGCACAGAATCATCCGTGAAAGAAGCATCTGACAAGGGCATCAGAGTTGCAACAATGTAACTTGTTCTTTCGAAGTATTTGCAATTTACCGTGGGGGTGATATGAAACTGTGGAGAACTGATAAAAAAAACAGTAATGCAGAATTTCGAAAGGACAAAGTCAGCTGCTTACATATTTTTAACCTTTGACATACTTCTGGCAACAGAAACAAAACAGATGATTTATTTTCTTCCTGGGGACTTGTTGGGGTGGTGAAATCATATTTTAGTTTCTCAACTTCAGGAAAAGGCCAGTGCGTGTCGTTAAAAAAAATAAACACAGACCAAGTGAGGTTAAAATCACACTGTGTACTGTTTCTCGAAATTCGTAAACAACCCACCAGAAATGCCATTTCCAAGAACAAGCAATGGGAAAGCCAATCGGTCTCGCCTACAAGAGCTACTGGCTTTCTGCAATGTTTTGAAGCCATGCTGTAGAGCAGTTCAGAAGCTTTGCAATGTGGCTACTACTATTTTTTTTTTAAGCGCTATGAAGCTGCCAGGGGTAATGGGCCTTTTTTTTTTAAATAAAATGCATTAGCGCTGGATGCATTATAGTCCTTTTTTGATTATTATTATTTTTATCCATGCTGCACAGCAGGCACACTGCTATTGAGCATGGCTACAAATCATTGCCAAAGTGGGTAATGCCCATGCTGTACACATGAACCAAAGACAATGCCACAGCCAATAGTTTCATTGGGTTTGTTAATGCGTGTAAGGTCTCAGCACAACACCCCTGTGATTCTGAGCAAATCAGTTAATCTCCCCAAGTGTGAAAAAGGAAAAAATATGACAATTGGCAAAAAAAGCTAGCGCTTAAAGAAAGCAATTGCACTCATGCCCATGTCTTTCTGAAAATATATTTGGAAGCAGGTAACATCTTTTGTCAAAATTAAAGCTGATAACATCTGTTATAATAAACATCCATGTCAAAAGAGAATGGGGATTATTTGAAGCATGTGTGGCACGGCAAAACACAGCTACAAAAGGCAAGAGGTTCAGCAATGTTGACCGGAAAGAAGAAAAGAAATAAAAGCAGCGCCTCAACCACAGCGTCATCGGGGGAAGGACAGCAACCAAGATGAAGCAATCAGCACTTGTGGTCCATGCTCCAGCCAAAAGAAGAGGAAGTAAAGCCAGCACACGCTGGCAGTAAACAAGAGCGACAGCGAACTAACAAATGTTAAGCAATGAACGGACTTCAAGCGCCTTATTGTATACAATATATCTCACAAGCGTGAGAACATGCAGTGGATGATCTGTTGAAGGAGAGACCTCAAAACTGCAAGATTATCAGACAAACGTGTTATTTTATCCCCTACCACGCTGGTGACGGAACCGCTCCGTCACGAGACTCGGGTGGGCTGTGCTGGTGACGGAGCGGTTCTGTCACGGCCCGCTCGGAACGCCTGCGCGGCAGCGATTTCGCGCCTGCGATGAGCATTCTATTGAGCGGGCGGGGCTGTGACGGAACCACTCCGTCACAAGCACAGCCCACCCGAGGTTTGTGACTGAGCGGTTCCGTCACCAGCATGGGAGCGCCGCGAGGCCTCCCCGCCCCCTAGCGCTGCGGCGGAATTGCCGCCGCAGCGAAATGTTAAAAAACTTCCAACATGTGAAATATATTTATGTCTTTGTAATTGAAAAGTGAATATGAAATCTAAAAGCCAAGTGTAGAAAAGATGTCTCTCCTGTCCACAACTGACAGAGTAACTTTAGAAACACAAAATAAATGTGTCAAGAGAAGTAGAGGCTGTGGCTGGTGCCCATCTTCGACAATGTAAATTCCCACTGGTGTGCCATGATGTCTAAAAAACTTGATCTGATCCCATGGATTATATAAACTGCTGACTATGCTATCAAATATATGAGGGGAAAATACTTTGTACCTGTTGAGCCCTTTCACTAACCCCTGCCACAGAGGAAAGCTTAAGTAATCAGAGGATGAATGGAGGTTTCCCATCCCTCAGGCTAAAGAGGGGCAGTGGTAGGGGCCAACTGCAATAGAGAAGCCTGTGTGTAACCTGTGTCAATGAAAAGGCAACAGAAGAGTCACAGAAATCCTGCTCACGCTGCCGTGCCATATTGAGGGTCATGGGAGAAGCAGCATGATTGGCCTCAGTAGCCTCAGACGGCATTTACTCCTAAGCAGAGGTACCAAAGCAGACCTGTGTGATCATGCATAAGGGGATGCAACTGGGTCAAACAGTTCAAGAGATAGCTAAGCGTACTGCAGCTTACCTCTCCGCTACAAGGTGTCACCCTGTGTATGCTAAGAGTCTGTGAGGGTCGGTGATTGGCACTGATGCTGAGGTAGGACTGCTGATCGGCTTAACTTGTACACATACCGTCTGAGTGCCTTTCCACCCTCCGTGTACCTTACTATACTCCTTCCATTTACTCTTCAGGTATCGTGCTGGGTGATATCTTCAGCTTTGGCCTCCAGGTTGTGTACTTCATTCACCGCCCCATTTTGGCCTTCTGCTGTACTGATCTTTGGCACTGAGCAACTTAGGAACAACCTTGTTGCACCGACTATGGATCTGGAAGCCTACATACTGGGGAACTGTTTATCTGGTACCAAACTTAAACACAGACACAATACTGGTACACCCAAGCCATGTTAAGTTGTTACTTCATATGCTAAGGCAGACAACTGTTAGAGAATTCCGGGGAAACTTGTCATCCAGCAGCATTGCGAACCCCACAATCTTGTAGCTTTGTGCTTTAGTTGCTCATATAGTGAACATAGTGAACGAACACAATACACTCTGTAAGGATAACACATGGTCATTGAAATGTTGACTACATTTTATTTAATGTGGAATGTGGGGTGCCTTAAATTTCCATTAATAGGGCAAAAAATACTCTCCATCTTTCTCTGATTTCCTGCAGGCCTATCCCTTTGCAGGACGCCAATGTAACCACTCAAGAATGTACCCATTAGTGGAAGCAATGGACATAGCTGGAGCCTCTCTTTAAAGACAAGACAGTATCATTCACTCAGGAATTTATTTTTGGAGTTGTCCTAGGTAGTTATCTCCTTGCAGTGGGTACATTATTCTACGTCAATTTTGGTACATGAATTTTAATTGTTTCTATAGTGGCAACAGGTAATTCAATGAACATTTCCATATCCATGCTTGATATGTTTTATTTTGGGCATCTCTTAAAAGTTCTAAACCACCCAAATTTGTGAACTCTGAGCACTTCTGCAATTCTGTAAATCAAAGAGGATTGATTTCTACTGGAGGCAAGACTTTCAATTTTTCGGTTTCTATAGAACTCTGTTAATGTGTTTATTTAATTTGATGAAATTGGTTGGTATTGTTTTTTTCCACTGGTTATATATTTTTTTCTGTGTGGTTTTGTCTGTAATGTGGAAAGAAATTTAAGAAAATAATCATAATGACAATTTGGAGGTCAAAGAAAACAAGAAATTGCATCTCACATGTAATCATGTGTCCCACTTTTATTCTTGAACAATTGATGAAATGGAGAAAGACTAATTACTAAATTCAGTACCAATAATTCCAAAATCAAGTTTGAAATTCCAGAGAAATTCAATAAATCAAAGACGAAATCAATGGGAGACAGCAAACTAAACCCGATTACAAAATATAGTACAATATGTAAAACATATAAAGATAAACATACTTGCTCCTCCCAGGGCCCAGCCGCCTCCATGGATGAAGACAATGCTTGGCTTCAGGGCCCCATCATGCTTCACAGGGTCAAAGATTCGAACTTGCACACCATCAAAAACTGTGTCCATTACAGTAACTGTGTCCGATGAGGCTGCGTCCTGCTTGTCAAAATAGGTGGAAATAAAATACAGTACTCGGAGGTGATGGCCTAATCCCAAGTAATGGGCGAAGTTGCTCTATTGAAAAAAGAAAAAAATTGCAAAAAAATTAAATTGAGTAAAGAAGAAACAAAATAGATCTGGGTGTTAACATTATAGATCGCTCAGCATGAACAGGGCGAATCACTTAACTATTAAGGCTTGGAAAAGCTTTTTAATGGAATAGATATCACATTAAAATTAGGTATTTTCAATGTATCTGAAAATAGTAACCTATGAATTTACATAAAAGTTCATAACTTATTAAATATTGGAAAATAGTTTTTTTTTTGTGAAAACCTTTATTGAACATTCTCAACCAGATACAAACACAGGCCTACAACCCCCAGGGCTGGCCGCTAAGCAATTGCAACACAGTACTACGGTGAAAACTTCAGACCCAGCCTCCCGGGGGCATAATCGTTACTTCCACAGTACTTACTGGTTGGAAGACCTACCAAATTGGAAACAGGATACAAAAGGATTCATTTTATAATATAAGATAAAAGGATCAGGTGCCATACAATTTCTCAAGCTACGAAGTGGGGGCGGGCGAAATAGCAATGTGTCCATAAGTAATCCATTTTCATGTAGGGCAGTGGCGTTTAAGCAAACGACACCCAGGATAAACAAACATACTAATACGATCCGCGCCAGCAATTATGCCCGCCCCCTGGCCCTAAAACATCGCGAGAGTTGAGGCACAGATGTGAAAACAGAGATGGACCTAACAAGGAACCCACTACACTGACCCGAAAAAGGAGAGAAGAAAAGGCCTAGGAAAGATAAGAAGAGAAAAAGGCCATAGAAACAAAGAAAAACAAAACTCCCATCCCCCACCCCCCCTCCCTGCAGATGACTACGGCCTACCCCCCTAGCAGCGTGCCTGTCGCCCAAAAACCGAAACCCGAAATATAGAAGAAACAGAGCAAAAAAGGAGAAGAAAGTAAACCCCACCCGAAGAGGGGAAATGGAGGAGGGCTTTATACAACGCACTCCCAGTCTCCCGCCCCGACCTAACCAACCCCGCCCCGGACTCCGTTAATTCAATAAAACAATCCCGTTAACCATAATACCACAGTGAACCACCCAGAAAACAGTCTCAGCCTTGGCCCCGTCGATGAAATTTGCTAAGTTTGTAAGGGGAAGAAAGCCCCGCGCTCAAAATGTCGAATAGTACACAAAAAATGGTAGAACAGGGGTCCACAGATGAAAAAAGGACTGCAGGTCCCAAGGTAGTCGGCTGGTACCAACGATGCCCCTCCCCGTCTCCGAAGCCAGTCTTCATCCCATCCGCCATCTTGATAGACCGACTGGGGAGGGGGGGGTCGACACAGTCAAACAGTTCAAAGTCCCAATTAAAAGGAACCGAAGTGTGGGCAGCATTCAAGTGTTCCGACAGTTGCAAAACCGGGGATCCCAACGGATTATTTAAATCACAAAGCACAGTATTTTCGGGTAGCTCCACTGCGATGGGGGCAAATACAGCTTCCAGCGCCGGGGCTAAGTACGCCACCGGGGCGTCAATCGAAAAGCGAGCTGGCCGCCGGGTCTCGGGCGTCAAGTCAGGATCCGGTCTCAATCCTTTGATTCCATCCGCCGCCGCCAACAACAGGCTGCAGGTCTGAGCTTTAACCGTCTCCTGAAGTGTCACAAGGGCCTCTAGCACCATCCGCAATGACGGGCCACTTTGAGCCTGCTCCGTCAGCCCCCATTTTCCTTCGGGCATGGTGGTCCCCACGGAGAGGCGCCTTCTCCGGGGCAAGATTAGGCGGAGCAGGTATTAGCCATGAGGGACAGACTGTTAGCGTGCAGTAGCGCGTAGCGAGATTCCAACCCAAGGGGCACCGGCGGTATGAATGCCGGATCCCCGGACTGGGACCCCCGCAACCCAGCACCGTGCGTCCTCGTCACCTCACCTCCTATAGAGCACCAGGCAGCAGATGGTAGTAAAGCAATTCCGAAATTTCGGATGTTCCAAGGACCGGACCCAACCGCTTCCAGCAGTCCGTTGTTGTTCAACTCGGACCCGGCAAGGCCAGCACTCGAGACCCCGGCTTCTCGGCTGGGTTAGGCCTCAAATCAATCCTCGATGTTACTTCGCTCCACGATGTCGGAGAAACTCCGGGAGCACCTCATTGGAGTGCAAATCGGGTCACACACACGGATCCGGGGCAGGAAATCAGGATAGGTGGCAGGATATTAGAGCGTAGGACGGAGGTCAGCGGAGCCGGGAGACTATGCGGCCATCTTGGTTGGTGTTGTGGCTCCTCCCCAGGAAAATAGTTTAAGTGTAAAGATACAGGGTACGAATATCAAAACATATGAATAAATCTAGAAGTGTTCATAACACAGACTAACTGTACATCAGGATAACGAAACTAACAAATATTTACAGGTTAACATAAAATAGCATTACAACAACTGAAGACCAAAAAACAGAAGTCTCAAATCAATTGTAAAATCATGCTGACCTGGCTCTTTGGCTAGACAGGTCTGCGGACCTCACCCCTCAGCGCCTTGAGACCCTCACAGGTGAGTAGCGCGCTTACAATTCCCTTGATTGATTGATTGATGTGAGCTCCACAAAACTTTGCTCCCTCAAATACTTTGGTGTCCTCACAGGTCCCTGTTAGTTTGCGTCTACACCTGTATTTTTTATTTTAATTTTTTAACATCCATGCTGCATACTTATTCCAGTCTTTGGTGGGACTAAAATTGTGTTTGCAAATTTGGTGGGAAAATCCTGAGAAAGGTTTAAGAATATCCACAAACTTACAACGTTGTATGTGTCCAACAGATTCCCAATGGTCCCTCTTAACCACAGCTGGAAATCCCTGCCTTAACTGCCATAATATTGTTGGCTATGGCATTCGAAGGTGTTACAGTTCTCAACTTGTGAATCACGATTTGTAATTTCGGACCACAAACTCGCGCTTTTGCACACTTGGGGCTCTACTAAAGTTGAGAAAAATTGAAAAATCAATCTGAAGAAGCACATTGGTGCTAAAGACAATTTGAGAGAAGCTAGAAAATTGCTCCCATATAGTGGACAAAGATTTGGATGCAAGAGAGTGCTTCAACTGTGACAAGATGGCCTGGGGGCTGTTCCCAGACCCTCCCTGAGATTGAAAGGATGCCTATTGTGTCACTGGCAGATGAAGCTCACACCTAGGCCTGCCTCCATTTTGTCTCTCTAGGAAAGCTTGCTCCAAACCCAGGGAGAGGGGAGGAACTAAGGAGAACTGGTTTAGGATGTGGATAAATGCTGGTCCTTCACCCACGGGTTGGCGCTTGGCATAAAACTGCCTTCCAAAGACCTTTATTCTCAGAACACTCTTAGGCCTATGAAGAATATGAGGACTTGCTGCCTGAAGAATCTGAAGGAAGACTTGGCCTGCTTACCTTGAAGACAGGGCCCCACGGAATCGACTACAAAGGTCGATTGGTGGACCTCCTGTGTGATCTACAGGGACACAACACGCTTCCAGAGGCCTCTCACCCTGCCCAGCTGATCAGTTGCAACTGGACCTGCCTGAAACCTCCTGTTGGCCAGGGGCCTAGCTTCAGGGAGATGTTAGGGTGGTACACCGTCCTAATAAATGTATTTTCTGCTAAATAATTGGGTACATGAGCTTTCAATGGGTATGGTGATGTGTCAGTCGGATTTCACCAGACATCTTGACATGCACACAGATAAAAACGCACACTCACTCTCTTTTGAAAGTCTAAAAAAATGTTGGTTAGTTTACAAAATATTGTTTTCCTTCAGTACCCTACCAATCTGCATTCCTCTTCCTTTCCATTGTCCCTTTAACCCCTCTCATGCGCCCTGCTTATCGTATAATGTTAACATGAAATTAATATAGGATTGTTGCAAATCCTGAAGCTGACTCTCGCTTCAATCTAACTGACCAAGCGACGCCCCTGCTGCTGGCCTCTGCTGGAGTCAGTCGTAACTCCCAAGTGGTGCCCCCTAGGTCCTGGACCCTTGGCTGGTGTTAGAGGGGGCTCCTCCTGCCCCAAACTAAGGAGTGGGGCTTAGAAATGTTTTGCAAAATTTCTGCCTGGAGAACTGATGGAGATTGGGGCCGCCGAAGCCGTAACAATCAAATCCCCAGTCAGTGTCAACTTGCTGACTTCCAGAAAAGTTTCTAAGTTCAAATGCAAAGGGCTTTCTGTTGATAGACGACATGCAGCATCTGATCGGTGTTGAGGCAGTCCTGGGCATGGACTCTGGCCGCTAAGCACTATCACATGTTCATCGACGTCCGCACCAGGACCACTCTATACAGCAGACGACCACTGCTGAGCACTGTAACGAATCCAGCTTGCAACCAGGGCAATTTTTAATCCAAATTTTTAAAAATTCATATCTCTGGTTCTACTGATTGGATTTTTTGTCATTATGGTGTCATTTTATTTCATAAAATATTCTCTATTTTTCTAACTTGGTTACGGATATTGAATTCTGTTTTCTCTTTATTACTGTTTAAATGCAGCAAACATATTTTACATGTTGCCTCTAAATTATGCCAGACTGTTTTGTGTAAAGGTACCAGAGTGTTAAAGACAAGTTTATTTAGTTACTTAAGTGGTTCGCCCTGATGAGGACTATGATTATAATCTTAAGTGTATTTTCACCCCCTTCAACTAATACTCCATTTTCCTACAGGTACCAATTTTCAGCGGTCATAGGAATTCTAGTAGTTTTCTTAGTTTGAGTCGAATAAGTTAAACCCCAAACTCTGCACTGCTGACAGCAAGAAACAGATGTAAGCGGATGGGGGCGGGGTTACTGCCGCACAAGGTGTCCCTGAGGTTGCACTAGAGTTGGCAATCTGGGCCTTTTATTAGAGGATGTTCAAACAGAGCCACGAATTGAAAAGTACAGGAACTCCTATGGAAACAAAGGAAAAATGCTGGTTGTGACATCTTATATAAACCTCTGTCGATTTTCATCCTTACACCGTGCTTCTAAGAACACAGGACCAAGAGAATAGACCATCGTTTTCTTCTTAGATAAGCCTGACCTTCTACACTCCCACCCGCCAGCTACGATCGACCAGCCACGCCCTCGCCGCCGTCCCCCGCATCCGACGAGCCACAACGGGAGGAAGATCCTTCTCCTACCTCGCTGCCAAGACGTGGAACTCCCTCCCCATCCACCTCCGCCTGACCCAAGACCACCTCTCCTTCAGGAAGCAACTCAAGACCTGGCTGTTCGAGCAGTAGCGGACCCCCCTCCCCCAAGCGCCTTGAGACCCTCCGGGTGAGTAGTGCGCTATACAAATGTTTTGATTGATTGATTGATTGAGACACAATCAGACAAGTGAGTGAAAGGATGGATGAGTGAGTGAAAGGGTAAATGGACGGACGAGTGAAAGGATGGATGAGTGAAAGTATGGATGTAAGGATGGATGAGTGTAAGAATACAAGGATGAGTGAAAGGGATGGTAGATGATGGCTGGATGGAGGGGATAAGGAATGGATGAGTGAAAGGGTGAATTGATGGACGGTTGAGTGAAAGGAGGGATGAATAATTAGTGAAAGGATGGATGGACGGGCGAGGGAAAGGATGGATGAGTGAAAGTTAAATGAATGGATGAGGGAAAGAAAGGATGAATGAATGGATAAAAGGGGATAGATAGGTGAAAGAATGGATGACTGAGGGAAAATGGATGGATAGGTTTGAAGATGGAGAGATAGGCTTGGATATGGATTGGAAGGATGGATGGACAGACAGAATGGAGACAACTGACTGGTGGATGAAAGATTGAATGGATGACAGAAAAAAGTGAAACGGTGGCTATCAACGGGTGGATGGAAGGATGAAAGGTTGAATGGATTGATACTTGGATTGAAGAGACAAGCAAGCTCTTCTGTGGGGTGGATTTTGAGGACTTTCTTAGCTTACTCTGTACCATACCAGCTTGGGTTCAAAGTGGGGGGTATTTACATTTTCTAGGTACTTCTTTGACTTCAAGCTTCTCAACAATGCAAGAATCCCAACAAACCCCACCTACACGTGGTGGTGTGTACAGCACAAATGCATATGCACGGCAGATACAAACTAGTCAAATCTTGCCACACTAGTCAAAACTAGCCATCTTGTCCATTCTCTTGTCCTTTACCCTTTTCCCTTGTTTCCCCATTGACGATCCTCAAATGTTTCTTCCCTTTTCTGATTTGCCTTTTCTCCATACCCTTGTATCCCTCCCACCCTCCCTTGGTGCTGTGACTGCGTCCCCCCTCCGACCCCACTTAATGGAACTCTGCTCTTCTGTTTTTTTGGGGGTCTTGACCTGGGAACATCTATATATATATATATATATATATATATATATATATATATATATATATATATATATATATATATATATATATATATATATATATCCTGAACTCCGTTTTCACACAAGCTCGCGCTGCTTCCTCAGCCAGCAAGTAGACACCGGACACGGACCTCGAGGTGCTTTACAGATTTATTTAGCAGAAAGAGTCACAATATATATATGTATATAGAGATAACTCTAATCACTAGTATATGCAGTAGACCTTTGTACTCTCTACCATTCCTATGTGACTCTTAGAGTATATCCATTTGTATCTCTTCCTTGAGTGACTTTACTATTTGTACATTTGCAATTTTTCTTTCTGTTTGTATCTCTTCCTTGTGTGACTTTACATCTTGTACATTTGCAATTTTTTCTGTTTGTATCTTTTATGTAACGCATGTAACCCTTATGTTTTGCAACTGGTTCTTATGTGCAGCGTTCTGACACCTTGGGGTACGGTTCGCGCTATATAAAATCATAAATTAAATAAATAAAAAATAAATTGTTACCCCACAAGTCTCATAAAAAACATATATATATATATCCTGCAAATCGATTGATCACATCATCTTCAGAATATTGCACAAACGTAAACAAAGAAACAATCACGGTTACTGCTGGTTTCACCTCATTCAAGTGTAGGAAGTTACACAAGACTGCACGTTTAGGTAATAGTGCTCTCAAGAAGATGAACTTGGTAAATATGTGGCAACCGAATTACAACACTTTCAACACAGCAGAACAACTTCAGTAGGGTATTGCTCTGCAGTAAAATCCAGGTATTTGAGACCGTGTATAAATTAAATTATCCAAGAAAGTCGAACACAAAACCAGATAAAAGTGTCTGAAAATGTTCTTCCCTTCCTGTGCACAGGAGAGAGAGGGAGGGTGGGGGTGGGGGTGGGGGGGGAGGTTTGTGGGGGGAGGGGTAATACTTCACTGAAGAAGGCTTCAGACTTGTGAGTCACTAGGAAGTAGGTGAAAGTTCAGTCAGGAGGCTACAGGCAGCTAAGTAAAGCCCTATCACTGCACGTGAGGAGGGGAAAGGGTGGCGAGGAGGGGAAAGGGTGGCGAGGAGGGGAAAGGGTGTCGTGGAGGGGGAGGCTGGTGCCCTCTTCAAAGCGTGTGACCTTGTGCTAATCTGATAGGCGGAGCGCTGGGATCAGCCTATTGTTGTATCGCGGCCAAGTGCCTACAAACGTGAAGAACACAAGTAAAAATAAATCCAAACACAACTACCAGCCTTGGACATTTTAGGAGTTGTTTTTCGTCAACATATCTGATAATTTAATACTTTTAGGCATTTGCTGCAGCGCAGAAACAGTGTCTCAAACATGGGATAATGTACAAAGTGTGGTGTGGAAATATGTAATTGGGATTTTATTATAAAACTCAAATTTGTGCATTAAACAATAACACATTAACAAATGGTGTACCTAGAATTTAAAGCGCACGTACGTTAAAGGGTTTACCTAATATATTGTTTTTATTTTGGTTAAATTTGCATGGGGATGTCCCAATATCCTTTCCCTGCAGTAACAACATTTGCATAAAGCGCCTAAACTGCTCCGGGGGATCCAAGCGCTGTAAACATCCGATTAACCAACGCAACATGCAACATTCATCTTTCTCACAGTGCAAGGCGGAACCTGAACCGGAAGTGATTTGAAACATTGGTATTTTGGCTCCACTCACATAGTTATCTGCAGCAGGCAATTTAATCCACTAAGCTACGTTATCAGCTTATCAGTCTAAAGGGCCTTAAAAGCTCTATCTGCATCTCTGAGTGCTTTAAAATACTACACCAGAGACTAAGATAAAGTTTTATTGTCCTCCTATGTCATAGTTTTATGCGACAAGGCTAATTACTAGGGATGCGCGATTCATTCCTCTCTGCTGGCGGAGTTTGCAGAGTTATAAACACTCCACATTACGCTTGTAACGCAGACTTCAGGCAAAACTCCACCAACCACCACTTGGCGGAGGTTTTTTTCATGCGTGGCGTAAATTGGCGTCCTTTAGATGGCACCCAGAAAGATTTTCCCAAAGCGGGCGGTCGCAACCATTCACAGTAAGAAAGCTGCCACTCGCGGTAAGAAATCGGCCACTCGCGGTAAGAAAGCGGCCACTCGCGGTAAGAGAGCTGCCGCTGGAAAATCTACTCGACCCGCAGCAAAGAAGCTTCGCCCTGTGGCTTGTCACGTGGCGTCCTTCACGCTGCAAGACAAGCTTCTGGCGCTAAAAATCAGAGCGACGTGCAGACTCTGTCCACTCGCGAAGCTCCGCAGCATCTCTGAGTTTTTATGCAACTCTGTTGAATTCCGCAGAGTAAAAGTCCACAAGTTCAGCCCACCCCACCCCTACTAATAACCTCTGTGGGTTTGAAAGGGAACAGCAAAAATGGCACTCGGAGGGAAGTGTTTGCAGAAGGGCCAAATATTTGTTAAAGGCAAAACCCCTTACCCGGTAGCTGAGTACACGTGAGCATACAAAATGACCCCACTCCCAGCTCAGGATAGCCAATGGGTGTAGTGGACTTTCCAAATACGCCATTCTGTATACTTTGGTGGGCGTAAGTAAAATGTGAATAACACTCGAACAGACCAATGGATGAAGAAGTCTGACCAAAAGCCCCTGTATGTTTATTTATTTCCATTATGAGTCTTTCGAAAACATGAGGCAGTGCAAACAACTGAAGCGGTCTCCAAAACAGGCCTAAAATACGGAAACCTCATCAAATGCAAAGTTAAAGATTAGTGGGTTCGAGAGAAGCTACAGAAACACAAACGAAAGAGGAGGAAAGTACAATCATCAACAGAATAACAATGAGATTTGGTATGAGCATAAAACAAATATATTCATACTTAACATCTTTTTTTAAGATTTTCAGACTGTACACATTGATATATTCAACAAAGAATAGAGGAAACATATGGAGTAGCAAATAATACCTGAACGGAAAAATACATTTGGATATATGTATTTCTTTTTAAAGATAGAATGGATGTAAATGTACAGGAATTTATATAGCGCAAATCACCGAGCGGTTTCTAAGCGCTTGCTTAGGGAACCCGTCCTGGTATTCCCCTATGAGATAACCCCGGCAGGGTATCTGCAAGGTGAAAGCCAGGCATCCCGCCACGAGGGGCCGTTGTGGAGATTAAGCAAGCTATTGCCCAGAGTCGCAGAGTGTGAACCCGTGAATCGAGTAGGCACCGGAGCGAGAATTGTCGAGTCCATGGACATTTTAGAACTCAAGACCCCGCCGAGCCGGGAATTGAACCCTGGTCCCGGGCTGACCTCTGCTTTCAGGTCTGCCTCCTCTAACCAGTGAGCCACACTTCTCCACTAATTCTTGTTTAGGTTAGATCGAGTTATTTAATAATGTTTAATACCAAAGAAATGCTAAATCTGCAAAAGTCACCAGTGAAAGTGACTCCTGGGTACATCTGGGAGTGAACAGAGGAAATAAAAGGGCAGAAAGTGGGACAGAGTTTAACTACTGAAATAGCTGGCTTCAAAACCCTCTGCCCTATTAATAATAAACCTGGGCTTTCTGTGAGAGGAGACCTTTCACACATATCCTTTCAACACAGCTGAGAACACACTGTGGGGCTGTAGAAGGGATATTTTCTCGGAATGTGCAAATAGGATCTAAAGAAATCCAAAAGAGTAAATGTTGCAATACAGTTTAGAACAATAAACAAAATTAATGGCACAAAGTGAATAAACAAATGGTCTGCCACAACACACTTACACAAGGCAAACCACTAATAAATGGGAACTCATAGGTATCTACGGTTGGAGATATGAGGATAGAGGGGAAATTAGCCACCTTTGCGGATCTCCAACAGAAATATCACCTTGTACAGGCCGAAACATTTCAATATATACAAATCAGCCACGCAATCAAAGCAGTGCTCCCTAAACATGGCCGTCTACCCGACGCCTCTCCGCTAGAAGACAGATTGGTGCTAGATCCAATGAATAAAAAAGCCACATCGCTCACGTACAAAAAGCTATTGAATAGTCGCCCATACCCCTTAATATGCCTGCGGCAGTATTGGGAGATGGACCTAGGAGACCTCGCAGACGAGGACTGGCGGGACGGGCTTGCCTCTCCCAGAGAAGTGGCCATCCCCATGAGACTACGTTTGGTCCAACGGAAGATCCTCCATCGCATCTACTTAGATGCGGGGATCTTGGTCAAGATGGGCAGGAGAGAGGTCCCTTTGTGTCTCAGACAATGTCATCAAACAGGGACCTTTTTCCACATCCTCTGGGACTGCCCCAAAATGGTGCGGGCACCTTGAACCAACCTCCCAAAGTGTCCAGAACATAAATGTTTGGCCAATCAGCTAGGCGAGAACACTCCTGTGCCCTTTACATGCCTAGGAACAATACATAGCTAACACAAGGAAATGATGGACGGAGCACTGAAACTTTTCAAACACTCGCCCCCAGTCACAGATCTGAATTAAATCCATCATTGTTCTTTAGCTCACTTCGCCACCTCAGTTCAGACTCAGCTATATGCAAATCAGATCAGTCTTGAACCTCATGGGAACCTCATGGGAACAGTCCAGCCCGAACTGCCAAGCCAGGTCTTCACAGAACCAGAAACAAGCATCCTGGGATCGGTTTCGGGGTAACACCCCTCATCAGCCAGGCTAGCTTGAATACAGTGGCAAAGTGAGCAAGGGACCCACGTCTGGGCATACCCTGCCAACTTAAGGCGAGCAAAGCAAACACAAGGAGATGATGGACAGAGCGCTGAATCTTTTCAGACACTCATCCCCAGTCATAGATCTGAGTTGAATTCTTTAGCTCACTTTGCCACCTCAGTTCAGACCCAGCTATATGCAAATCAGTCTTGACCTGGTGCCTCATGGGAACAGTCCAGCCCGAACTGCAAGCCAGGTCTTCCCTGAACCAGAAACAAGCATCCTGGGACCGGTTTCAGTAACAATACATGGTATCAGAGGTGGGACAATGGATGGGTGCAGCAACCTCAATAGGCTGGGGGTACACGGTCTAAATGTTCATGGACAGTCCATAGTTCATCATAGGTTAAACTACGTGAAGAATCAACAGCAGTGCATTTGAAGAAGGATGTCACCAGGTCAGCCGCGACCCATGCAGGTAAGAGCGGTGGGGCTGGGTGGAGGGGGGATTGAAGGACGATGACGAGGGAAAATTAAATAAATAAATACATTTTCCCACATCGTATGTTGAAATCCCCACCCTCCCGGCGGCACCGCTCTTACCTGTATGGGCCGCGGCTGCACCAGGTTTAGGTGCCACAAGCCTAGACGATTTTATGAAGAGTGCAGATTCTTCACATAAAGGTATACAGCTAAGTAATTCAGGAACAGGTCAACCCACCCTCTTTTCAGCAGCGTGGACAGAATTGTTGGTTCTAATGTTGGCCCAATGCCAGAGTAGCTGAGAAAAGTAAGCGAATATTTAAAAACAACTATAATCAGTTTCCGGGAAAACTCGTTATTTTGTTGCTTTGTAGTAGATATTTCAGTTCAGGTTAAACAAAGCTGGGTTGACTCCATCCTGCTCTTTGAAGGCCCCAGTTGGCATGTTGCGTGTATTCACTTTAATGCAGATTGAGGCACACATTGATTGCATTTTGGTTTATTAGGAGTCAACAGTAATTTAGTTTACAACTGCCTGCAGATAGTTTTAAAAATGTTTCAAGTCTGGAAAGAAAGTTATTATTTTCACACAGTTTTGTTCTTTAGATATTTACAGATCAAGGGCCTGATGTACAGTATGGCATACAGGGTACTTATTCTCAAACACGACAGAGTTCCCTGAATGCCAAAAAAGCAGTCTTCTGCCTCCTTTAGAGAGTATGTGCCTTCGATCTTCACTAGTTGGATAAGATTTTGACAGCATCTCACTGGGTAGGAATCTTGATTCAGGCTAGCTTCCCCTAACCAAGAGAAGGCCCTGGACTGACCACCTCCTTCCTCTCCGGGAGAATCCAGAGCGTCCGCCTCGGTAAACACCCTTTACAACGAAACTTTTACAATGCACTACCGTTACAACGCAGTCATTACAACGCAAACCATTACAACGCATTGCGCTGGGCGGCGCTCTAGGATAGGGAATACGTTTAATTTTCTATCCAACACCTTCGCTAGTGTCCACGGGGACTGGAGTTGGAATAGAAAATTAAACTTTTCACTATCCAGCACCTCTAAGCGCTATGCGTTGTAAAGGTATGCGATGTAAAAACCGTGTTGTAAAGGCAGGCGTTGTAATAGCCTGCATTGTAACGTCATACATCCGTCCGCCTCCCCCCCTTCGGCTCCGAAGCCACCGAGATCATCTGCGGATCTTTCAGCCCAAAGTTGTTCAACATCTACATGGCACCACTCGCCCACATCACCCGACGGCACAACCTACACATCATCTCCTACGCCGACACCCAGCTGATCCTCGCGCTCACCAAGGACCCCCCACACTGCCAAAACCAACCTCCACAAAGGAATGAAGGCCGTCACCGACTGGATGAGGAACAGCCGACTGAAGCTGAACTCCGACAAGACGGAGGTCCTCATCCTCGGTTCCACCCCCTCGGCCTGGTACGACTCCTGGTGGGCGACGGCACTAGGGGCACCCGCTACACCCACCGACCACGCACGAAACCTAGGGGTCAACCTCGACTCCACACTCTCCATGAAAAAGCAGGTCAACGCCTCATCCTCCTGCTTTAACAGCCTCCGCATGCTTCGCAGGATCGTCAAGTGGATCCCCACCGAAACTAGAAGGACGGTCACCTCATCGACGGGACTACGGCAACGCACTCTACGAAGGAGCCCCGGCCAAACTCCTGAAACGGCTCCAACGCATCCAGAACGCCTCAGCACGCCTGATCCTGGACATCCCCCGCCGCTGCCACATCACACCCCACCTGAGAGACCTGCACTGGCTCCCCATCAACAAGAGGATAACCTTCAAGCTCCTCACCCACGCACAGAAGGCACTCCAAGACACCGGACCTGCGTACCTCAACAGCCAACTCAGCCTCTACAGCCCACCAGCCACCTCCGCAGACAGCGCCCTCGCCACCATCCCCCGCATCTGAAGAGTTACCACCGGCGGCAGATCATTCTCCCACCTCGCCGCTAAGACGTGGAACACCCTACCCATCTGCCTATGGCAGACCGAAGACCTCCTAACCTTCAGAAGACTCCTCAAGACCTGGCTCTTCAAACAGTAGCAGCGTTCCCCCCTAGCGTCCCGAGACCCTCACGAGTATGTAGTGCGCTTTACAAATGTTATGATTGATTGAGAACTTGTGCCCGGTGTTGTGTCTGGCTAGCAGCTCTTTCTGCACCATCTCACTACCAAGCACCAGGCTTCATAATTTTTTACCCTAAAACCAGATCAGACTTTGATTTGGGTCTGCAACTGGTCAGTAAGTGACCTCCATCACATTTTCAGAAGAGAATGAGGCCAGGCACAGCGGCGGCTCCTCCGTTAATGGGAGGAGCGTCACACCACTCCCTCAGCCAGCAGATGAAAATATGTAAAAATAAAATGGTAATAAAGCATTTTTATTTCCATTCTATTTTTAATGACGGAGCGGAGTCTTGAGGGTGGGGCCATTCTCCGAAAGCCTACCTCCCCAAGAGGTGTGGTGGGCACTGCAAGTGCACATAACAGTTTGGCCGGCTGTCCTACGACGGCCAAACCATCATGCACACTTAGATATCTTGAGGCTATAGCATTTGAGAACAGCAGGCACAGGCTCCCAGTCCATATGGGAGCGTAAACCAGCCCACTCCGCCCAATCACAGCGCTTCTCTCATGCTGGATGATAGTATTACCAGCATGAGAGCAGCTTCTTGATTGGCACAGAGGAGTCTGGGAGCCTGTGATCAGGCGCAGAAGTGCACCGAGGCGGCAGGTCGGTTTTCATTTTATTTATTTATTACTGTTCCCCATGCTGCCTCACCACTTTTTCCAGCTGGCGGCCGCCCCAGGCCAGGCCCACAAAAATGTAAACACAATCAGCTGTAGCTTTTTGTTAGGATTTTTCAGTGACGCCTACATATTCTTTCTAATTCTGGCACCCAGCCTTTAAGGTACGAGAGTTATTCACTGCAAGATGCCATTTCCCTAAAGGCAGGGGCAAGTAGAAAAATGCAATCCTGGCTACTGCCACAAAAGAGCAAATCATTCTAACTTCTAGAACAGTGAGCTAGCTCACTCAAAAGAAAAAAACATCTGGAAACGTGGGCAGATACCAGGGCTCCAGTCTAACTTTTGGAAGCCTATGTCATGAAAAAAGTACCCAAAACATGTGGAAACCATCCATTTCTAGTCAATCAATCAAATGGTATTTGTATAGCACAGCACAGCCACCCCTAAGGGTATCTGGACGCTGAGGGTGCTATGTCTCCATTGAAAAGCCAGGTCTCGAGCTTCTTTCTGAAGTCGACCAGGGAGGGTGCTGTTCGGAGGTGGAGGGGCAGGCTGTTCGAGGTCATGGCCACGATGTAGGAGATGGAGCGGCCCTGCTGAGGCTGCAGTGGATGGGGGGTTGTGTGGGAGGTTCAGCGAGGCTGACAGCAGGTGTCTTATGGGCAGGTGGAAGCTTAGTCGATGGTTGATGTAAGATGGTTTTGGTTGTGCAGATCTTTGTATGCGTGTGTGTGGATCTTGAACTGGCACCTCTTCTGAATTGGGAGCCAGTGGAGGTTTGGGATGTGAGGGGTGATGCTGGTCCATTTGGGGAGGCTCAGCATGACTCTAGCTCCAGTATTCTGTATGGTCTGGAGTCTTTATAGGAGCTGGGTGGAACATCTGCCATTAACAGCGTTGCCATAGTCGAGGAGTCTGGTAACGAGGGCAGGTAGAACGGTAGCTAGAATGGTCTTTCTTGTGTTGGTTGGGATCCATCACATGATTCAGTGGAGCATGTAGCGGGTGTGGAAGCAACTGCATTGACTTGTCATTTCATGGTCAGTTGGCTGTCCATGATGATGCTTAGGTTGCGTGCAAGGTCTGTTGGAGCGGGTGTGGGTCCAGGTTCTGCTAGTCACCAGCTGTGGTCCCATGCAGAGGGGTTCTTCCCCAAGATCAGTACTTTGGTTTTGCCCGACTTGAGTTTGATGCAGGCTAAATACACTGATGTTCAACTGCACTATCATGGCCAAAAGCGGCCCGTCCCCATCAGCTCATTCCGCCCCCACATAAACACTGTATTTCATCCAAAATAATGAAACAGAAGGCACAGCACCCCTTTGTATTTGAAAAATACCAATCAGGGCATACAACACCAAGGGAGACACTTGGAGAGAATTTCAAGGCAAAACTCTGCTACAGCCAGTTTAGGAATACGTGCACCAATAGAAATGATGTATCAAACACATTGCAACTGTACAAACGACTTCCAGTCTTTAGATTTATATTTTAAGGGACTTTTCTGGATTTGAAACATCTGTCATGCCACTCTCAGTTCAAGAATTTGAAAAATGCTCCCTTTCCTGGAAATGACTGACACACTCCAGCAGCATTTCCACCCCCCTCTTTTCTCCATGAATAAAATGATCATTGTACCACTTATAATAGTTTCCCATAAGAATCTCTTTCTGTCTCCATTTCCTGTCCCTCAAAACCAGAATAACTGTTTGTTTTTCAGATTCAATTTATGTTGGAAAATGCATCAACAAATGTTTGTTAATTCCCACTAAGCTACACATGTATGGATGCTAACCACATTACACTGGACTTCTTTGGCTAGAGACTATGCAAATGTGTACATTAGATGAACAGATTATGCCTTTTTAATGTAATGACTTAACCTAGTTCTGCTTTTACACTTTTGTGATATATTGCAACTCACAGAAGCACATATGCAAAATGTTTTGTAGCAGAAGGGTAACCTCTAAGGCCTTTCCTTAATCCTGGTTTACTTTGTAGTATACAACCCCAGAGATTCATGCAGACATCTTTACCCCTCTCCTTTGATTCGTCATTTTGTTCCTTCGTCATTATTTAATTGACTCACATTGTAAAGCGCTCTGATATCCTTCGAGATCAAGTTCCCGCTATATAAAACTTTATAAATAAAAATAAAATAACTAAATAGATTATGCCCTTAAACTGAAATCAAAAGACTTGGGAAATACTGAAAAGATGGGGCCCACGTATATTGAGTATTTTCTCTATGTAGAAGTCATTTTATTCATCTGCTGCTTGTGTAGCATATAGAGAGATCCAAGAACTTCTACAGACTGCAAGTATTCCTTTTGGAGGGCTAAATCATGAACAAGTTGATAAAGTTTTTATTTTGGAAGACTAAATTCCAGTAAGACATATGACTAAAATAAGGGTTTGATCATTGGTCAACATTAAAAGGTATCTACCACCGGGCCACTAAATTTAGGTGCACTTTTCTGTCCGGTTACATCTTTCACAAATTTACAGCAGTGAACTCCTAATTTTGGCTCGTACAGATTAGACTTTTTTCTTATAGTCACTCTAGTAAGGACCATTATTTTAGAGAACAAGTATACAAAGGACTACCAGATTTGAGATTTTTTTTATGCATCCCATTCCAACTTCAAGATTCTTGCTATTGCTCCTGATTTTTCTGAATATCTGGTGGAACTGGTAGTAACAGTGAGTCATAAGCGTAAGTTTGAAATATATGTGATAAATAGAAATGGAAGACAGACTTACAAGAGTATTATACAGAGGGCAATAGTAATTGGGAAATACATTTGGAAATTGAGGATTGTCTCATGTGCAACGCAGATCACTGTATTTAAATATTTGTGGGGTTTCTGATGTGTATAATGATATAGAGTACGAGTGATGGAGAAGATAAATGAGAATGTACGGCATCAAACCTATTGCGTAGTTTGAAGAATTAATGAAAATAGGAGAAACAGGGGTCGATAGGACTTAAGTCTTCATTTAGAACACAGGGGCGTATTTACAAGAGGATTGCGCCACCAGAACGTCACTTTTTGATGGTCCGGTGGCGCAATGCCCTGAACCATATACAGAAAGCATAGAAGTTGCAAATCATCATTATTTAATGATTGCTTATGTGCAGGAAGGGACACCTTCCTGCACATAAACAATAATTCATGGTGTTTTGCTCTTTCTATGTGTGCTGCAGAATGTGGTAGACAGAAAAAGCAAAGAGATTTACCTGTCCTTGTAAATCTCGGGCAGCATCAAAAAGCAATGGGTGTTGCAGTGGAACACCCACAGCAACCCCCATTGCACGCCCTTTTCACGCAGATACCTGCGTGAAAGAGAACAATATTTACAAAGCGGCGTTAAGCCACAAAAAGTGGCTTAACGCCGCTTTGTAAATATTGTTCTCTTTCACGCAGGTATCTGCGTGAAAGGGGCGTGCAATGGGGGTTGCTGTGGGTGTTCCACTGCAACACCCATTGCTTTTTGATGCTGCCCGAGATTTACAAGGACAGGTAAATCTCTTTGCTTTTTCTGTCTACCACATTCTGCAGCACACATAGAAAGAGCAAAACACCATGAATTATTGTTTATGTGCAGGAAGGTGTCCCTTCCTGCACATAAGCAATCATTAAATAATGATGATTTGCAACTTCTATGTGTGCTGCATTCTGCAGCAGACATAGAAATAACACACCACCATTATGGGTTGTTTATGTGCAGCAGTCCTGTTTATTATCCTTAAGCAGAAGGGGCTGTATGGTGGCTTAGTGTCCCTAGGGTGTGGCACACAGCATTGGTGTGCTGTATGTTAGAATACAAAGGATACTTACTTTATATATGCATTTTGATAATAAAGTAAAGCTCTTTTCAAGCAGATCTACATTACCAGCAATAAGAATCAAATAACAACTCTTGGCATATATATGGAAAAAATTGAGGGGTGGGGGTACTGAGTTAGAGCTTTCCAGTGTGGTTATGTTACTGTCCCTCAATTTACCAAAATGGAAGTCCAAAAAATACTGTATGAGGCACTTCCGTATATACAACATTCTTGGTTTATATACAAATATTATCGCAACAAAAGAATCTAAAATATTCTTTGCATTATATGGTAGCAACTCATGCCATTAAGTGTCATAATGTGTTTCGATACTCAATTATGTTGCTTCATCGGTGCAAATGAGGAGCATAATTTACATTAGCTGCATAATCTTGCAATCGCTGGATGTGCTCGAGTTATTGCCGATGCATTTGCATACAGAGCTAAAGTCACTTTCGGACAAACCTGAAACCAGCTGATAAAACAATGACTAACTGCATTATGCACAGTCAGCAAGGGCTAAAAAAAATCCTCATGCCGCAGACTTCAGTTGTGTGACAAAATGCCTTGACGTGACTGTTTCAGGCTTGTGGTTTCTGAAAACAGTTGGACTTCACAGGGGAGCTTGGAAAGGACAAGGGCTGATTTAGTTAATATATAGTTAATGAAGGCAGAATTTAAAACCTGGCTTTTTTTGAGTTGAGAGCATTATGTCTCCACAAGAACTTAGTCGACAGATATCTGCATTCAAATTGTGAAGATGCCGTTTTCACTGTTTCGGATTATTCATTTGATGGAGAAATGAATGAATGAATGAAGCAGTTTTTATATTGCGCAAACTTAGCCCAATGGGCGTCAAGGCGCCTAAATCAAATGTGGAGGTTAAGACCCCTCTCTGCAGCATTATCTCATAGGTAAGCCCTCTTGAAGAAGAAAGTTTTAAGAGCCTTTTTAAATGACTCTATTGAGGGAAGTTTTTATTTCAATAGGGATGGAATTCCAAAGCTGAGGGGCAACCACGGAGAAGGCTCTGGCTCCCCATCTAGCAAGTTTAAAACGGGGCACAACAAGTTGACAGAGTTCCGCAGAGCGAAGGTCACTTGTAGGAACATAGCGCAAAAGAAGAGAGCCCATGGCACTTGAGGGGCCTTCTGTCAATGCTCTGTAGGCCAGACACAGAATTTTAAAGGAAATTCTGTGCTGGACAGGAAGCCAATGAAGGTCTTTCCTGGCCACAGTAGCGGAAGAGGATTTGGGGAGGGCCAGGACAAAGCGCGCTGCAGAATTCTGCACAATCTGCAGTCGGTGTATAAGGCTTTTATTGGCTTCCATATACAGGGAGTTGCAGTAATCTAACCTTGAGCCCACCAGGGCGACTGCAACCTGTTTGCGAGCCTGGGGGGAAAGATATCCGCAGATTCTGTTAAGTATCCTGCTCACACCCAAGCAGGTGGCCACGGTCCTGTTGACTTGTAGGGACAGGGAGAGTGAGGTGTCAAATATTACACCAAGGTTTCTGGCAGATTGGGAGGGAGTGGGGCAGATGCCAAGAGAGGAGGGCCACCACTCACTCGACCAAACATCTTGGTTTTTCCCAAAGATCAGCACCTCAGTCTTTTCGCCGTTAAGTTTGAGGGAATTTATAGTCATCCAGTCTGCCACATACTGCATGCATACCCTGAAACTGGCGGAAGATGTCCTGACAGAGGAGTGAGCCAGTGACACCATGATCTGGGTGTCATCTGCGTAGGATACCACCTCCATCCCCTGTGATCTAACTAGTCTTGCCAGGGGAGCCACATAGATGTTGAATAGGGTCGGACTTAAGGCCGACCCTTGTGGCACCCCACACTGCAGTGACTTAGCAGGGGAGAGGTGATTCCCAAGCATCACTCTCTGCTCCCTATCCAGCAAAAAGGAATTGAGGAGGCTCAGGGCCGGTCCCATAACACCAGCTTCCCTAAGCCGAGATGTAAGAATGGCGGGGGACAGGGTGTCGAACGCGGCCGTGAGGTCTAACAGAACCAAAACCGTAGTTTGGCCAGCGTCCACTTTGCGTCGGATGTTATCGACCACACAAGTGAGAGCGGACTCAGTGCTGTGATGTTTTCTGAAACCATGTTGCGTGTTATCAAGGTATTCAGATGAGTCAAGGAAGGAAGACAGATGAAGGTTCAGATGCGCCTCGAGCATCTTAGCGGGAGCGGGAAGGAGGGAGATCGGTCTAAAGTTTTTCAAAAGGGCCGGATCGAGGGACGGCTTCTTAAGAAGAGGTTTAACAATCGCCTTCTTCCATACAGGAGGAAAAGAACCCGGAGTGATAGCTTTGTTCATAACCTCAAGCATGGGAGGAAGAAGGCTATTTCTACATTCCTTCAGTTTTTCAGTGGAAGAGGATCCTGGGGGGAGGCAGATTTGGTCCTGTCAAGTAACAGATTCAATCCTTCCAGGGATAAAGATGGAAATTCCATGAGTAGGCGGGAAGGATCTTTGCCTAACGAGTCGAGACTGGATATGACAGGCGGGATGCTTTGATCCAGAGCATGGCACTGGGCTTCTCAGGAGACATGTATATCAAGAATTTTCTTATGAAAGAAGTCAGAAATATTATTGCAAAGCTCTTGCGAACTAACTACGGGATCTGGGATTTGTAGGGAGCATAAGGTGTCGGCGATTTTAAAGAGCTCCCTAGAAGAGGAGAGAGAACTGGTGAGATTGGAGAAGTACTCCTGCTTCTCTATTACCACTCTTCGTTTGTATTCCAGCAGTGCAGACTTGTGAGCCTCTCGATCACTAGGGTCCCAGGATTTCCTCCAGATTCTTTCACTACTCCTACATCCCTGTCTCAGGAGTCTCAGCTGATCAGAAAACCAAGGTGCCGTGGGTTTTCGGCGAGCTACATAGCGCAGAGATAAGGGGGCAAGTTGTTCAACTGCATTGGAAATGGAGTCCGTAAGATCTTGAGCTGCCTCGGCTGCGTCTTTTAAAGATAAAGATTCGGGGGTGGAGACAAGAGGGACAAGAGCCTCATCAGAGATAATCCTAAGGTTTCTCCTGAGGGTGAATGGCGAAGTTACCAAGTTAGTAGGGCATGAGGCAGGGACGGAGAATTCCAATGGTACGGCAAGGTGATCTGTCCAGACCAAAGATAACGGGGGGGCCAGTAGAAAGCCTAGTGTCATTAGAAAATACCCCGTAAAGTATATGCCCAGCTTTGTGGGTAGGACTGTTCACAAGTTGGGCGAAGTCACATGCTTCTAGCGAATCGACCAATGATATTGTGTCCTTAGAATGGACCTCATCAAGATGAAAGTTAAAATCACCCAAAATAGTAAAGGCTGTTTTTCCGAAGTAAGGTTCCAGGATAGTTAATAATTCTGAAGAAAAGCTGGCCCTAGGACCAGGGGGCCTATATACCAGAATCCCAGTACAGGAAACCGATGGAGAAAAAGTGATGCAAAAGTATAACGATTCAAAACGATCTGGAGGCATTGATAGTGTTTTAATCACACAGGAAAAGGAGGATTTAAGCAGAATGGCGATGCCACCTCCTCTACGCAGGGGTCTATCCTGCCTGTAGAGAGAATAGCCGTCCGGAATGGCCAAAACCAGATCGTGTCCTGAGGTATCTGAGGCCCAGGTCTCCGTAATGAACACCCAATCCGGCTGTCGGTCATTCACGAAATCGTAGAAGGCGACGTTATGCCTAATAAGCGACCGAACGTTAATTAGGAAGCCAGTTCTTCGGGGCGCATCACGCTGTTTAGGCGGGAGATGTGATCTTACTACTCCGGTACAGGAGAATACAAAAGGGGGCCATACAAGCCCAACATCTATAAGAATGCAGGATCCCTTCAGGAGAATAGCGATGAAGACAAGGCTGGGATAAAGGCCTCAGCGCGAGGAATTCTGACTTGGAATATAACCCAGTTATTTCAGCAGGAGGGGAAGGAGTATCAGCTGAGTCCAGCCCGGCCTGCAGCCCGTCCTCAGCGCGGACGGACGGGCGCAGACGGGCTGGACTCTGGCGTGACTCCGGCGGGCATCCGGCGCGTCCGCAGACGCGTCCGCTATGCGGAGAAGCCTGTCCCCTTTTAAAGGCAGCTAGAGCGCGTCAGGGCGGACCCACACCCAATATGGCCGCTGTCGCACCCTCGCCTCCCCGGGACCAACTCTCAGAGTCGATACTCAGCTGAGAGTGGCCCAGGCGGTAGAGGGAGGTAGGAGGAGTCCAATCCGAGTTCTAGCGCTTTTTAAAATCAAGCGCGAGTAATTACTAAAGAAAGAAATTTACAAAATATTATTATTATTATTATTATTAAGCTTGTAGAGCGCCTGGTTACTCCAACGGAGTGTCCCCGTGCTAGAACACCATAAAACCAATACTGAATAGTCCTCAGTTTGTGGGATTTTATTATTTTCCGGATTCCGAGACAGTCACTCGTACCTAGGAGGTGTTCAAACGGGTGGGTGTCTTTAGCTCTAATGTCATTGAGCCTTGTGTACTACCTAACTGATCAAAAGTTGGAAAGGGTCAACCCTATTCGACTCGCTTGTAGCACAGTTGAGGAGATATGGGGAATCTAGGAAAAGGTTATGGGCTTGGAAAGCAGATACTGTAGGAAACAGTCTACTTACACTCACAGGTAAAATATCCAACTAGGTCTGGGTGAAATTTAAATGGGGCAGGTATTACTCAAAATGTTATATTGCCGTAATTTTCACCAGAGAGAATCTTGTCTGTAAAGAAAATGCATCACAGAAAAATGTTCTGCTCAGTTCAGTTTCCTGTTGCTATCACCAACGACTTTAAGTGAGGTGTGCCCTTGCGGATAAACAAGTCAAGCAAAGTGCCAGTAAACCGCATTTTGTGCAAAAGCATCCCTCGGGTGGTCAGGGATGCAAGAGAGAACACCTGAAGCCAAAGCATCAGGTAGAGTCTTCTGATTGGCTGTGGGAGACAACTCATACAAATAACCTCTTGCACTCACCCACTGTTGGTACGTGACAGTAAATTAATATTCTAGCAACAGATCGTTGATCTCAAATCCATGCGTATACACAGACAGTAGTGGGGAGCCGGCTCATCAAGCAAGCCTCGTCCACTATCTGGTACTCTGCGGGTCTGGGGCACAGAGAAAACTCAGTTGCTAGCCCAATGTGCAGACAAGAGGATCTTAATAACTCTTTGAGGTTCAGTCCACACGTAGTCCATGTCCGGATAGCCAAGATGGAAATCCACATATTGATCCCAGAGCAATGTTGATGCTGTTATCTGATCAGAGTTTGTAAGCAAAGAGGTTTATCCAGAGTCTAAGCTAAGAAAGGAATTTAATAGACCAGGTATCAGGTCAACCTAATCATAATAGATTTGACATCTGGATCATTCCTGGCACTGCCAGGAATAAATTAAAGAGATTCCTAAGGAGGCTTCACACGAGAAACCACACCCCTTTAAACGGCGATGATGCTAGTGACCGGATTCAGGCAAGCTAGCTCTCTCCAGTACAGTCTTAGGCCAAATATTTATTAGCTCCCACTTGTACAATTTGACCGGTTTTGTTAGATTTAACCCCTTCGAGGCTGATGACGAGCTGGGCTCGTCATGGTGTAGCCTCCTCAAACACTGATGACGAGCCCAGCTCGTCATGAAGGATGGGATTTTTAAAATGTCAGCATACCAGCAGAATAAGCACAGCGCGCATGTGGTTAAGAAGAAGAACAGGGACAATATCAGTATTAATAGAACAATAAGAAGACTGAGCATCAAATCAAATAAGATTATTTTAGTGACCCTTGTGGTCACAATAGGACATTCTAAATAAAAAAACATCCCTTTAGCCGCTGGAAGCCTCCAGCGTCACCTCACACCACTCCTCTTCCTGCCTGGTCCCAGCAGCTCCTGGGACAGACTCCCATCCAATCCCCATGCTGCAGAGCAGCGCAGGGTTTGGCCTAATCAGGCTAGAAAGACACTCCGCTCAAGCCAGGGAGTCTGTGGGGGTTCTCCATCCCGGCTGCTCAGTGCAGCTGGGCTGGAAAAAACCTAAGTGCGCATGTGAGTTTTGATCAGCCTGAGACAGCTGGCTAAACACACATGAGCACTTAGGGAGTGCACGTAGCTCTCATCCTCCCCCCTCCCATACCTCGGCCCTGCCCCTCACTACAACGCTGGCTTAGCGGCTGCAAATGAAAAATTAAACAATGCAAGAACATTGCTTTATTTTTCATATGCTGGCTCCGAGTCAGGCAGTGGGGTGACGCTCCTCCGCTACTGGTGGTACTTGTCGTGTTATAGACAAACTATGTGTATATCGTGTCACAAATCAGACAACAAAACAATATTGCAGATCGATAACAAGGTCTCCGAGGATGCAAATGGGGCAGCATCAGGTTAGTAACACATTCTAGGAGAGAAAGAGTCAGGAAAGCCTTTGTTCCCTTTATTGGGCCCTTCTTTTCATTCATATCAAAGTGATCATGTTACTCAGAAATGGCACAGCCAAACCATTACCACAAATAACACTGAACTTCCCAACAATCTGAAAACAGCAAAGGGTTTCAATTATGAAAGACCAATCATATGTTTACGAACGGCAAGTGGGATTGTTAAAAAAGGGTACAGGAAAAAAGGTGTACAAACTGCAATCAAGAAAAAGAGGCCACAAAATGTCAGTCCCTCATTAGCATGGTTAAGGGGGCAGAGATAACACTCCACTTTGGGTGAGGTGCTATACATTAATCTAGGATTCTTATACAAAGAGAACATGCAGTAAGAGCATGGAACGCAAGGGTTAAGACAAAAAAAGCCCAATGGTCAGGAAAGGAACCAGATCCCATAGAAAGCACTGCATAAAGTTGATTTAGTGCACTTTGACATCCAGTACATTTGACCAGACAATTAGCTGAAGCCCCTAAAGTCCGACTCCATCTTATGTAGGCCCAACTCCATCTTGGCTAATGGAAGCACCCTATGTTTCCCGATCCATGCAGAACATATCAAGCAAGGAAAATGCAGATTTTCCATATTTTTAATGGGAAGAAAATCATGATTTTATTAAAAGCACAGAAGCGAAGATTATGTATCATCGCTTTTATTGCCTCATACATATCAACAACAAGAATTTCGAATTAGAACAATAATCAACATTACAGAACTACAGAACATGCATATAACCACTGAATGCGCAGTCATCTTCCTTCTTTTCTTGCTCTGAATAAATTGTAAGCATATCCAAAAATAACCGTAAACCCACCAAAAACAATTTGCTAAAATGCGTGAACTTCTTCCGCATTTTCACTGAAGCCGCTGTCTCGGCTTTGTCCTAAAACCCAAAATCAAACACATCAGACGGGCTGGACACAATTCCGGGAGGGATAATATTAGCCTCCGTACCATTAATATAATCATGATTTTCATCCCATTAAAACTGTGAAAAATCTGCATTTTATGGCAAGGCCCGGAGACCAAAATTATGCATGTTCAAAGCTGATCCAATACCCTTTATACAGAATTTTCCACAGGTTTAAAATAGAAAGTTTGAAACACTGAATCACTAAACCAATCTGCAGCTTTCATGATAGTACTTAAACTGGAACCAGATTAAAAAAAAAGGCTTACCAGATATTGATGCTCTGGCTGAATGAGCTTCAAAAACACCCACATCAACAATACATGCCATTTTCATCACCTCCTTGACCCACCTAGCCAGTGTAGGTGCCGCCACGTGTCTAAAAGGTTGTTTGAAAGAAATCAACAACTGCGAACAACCTTTCTCTCTCAATTTCTCTGTCCTTTTATCATATTCCTTCAAACAACGCCCCACCCACAAATCATCATGCCTCTCCATCTTTGGATAAAAAATTGTTCTAGACATTGTCTTAATCCTTTTCTGTAACTCAAAACACACACTATCTGGTTGAAAAAACGCCTTGAGGTCACCTCCAAAGCCCTAATATCAGAAACTCTTCTAAAAGGCACCAAACATTGTAAAATAGCCCTCTTTCAAGACAACATCTTTAACGCCAAAGATCAATTTTCTCTTCTACTTTCAACTTCCCTTAACACTTGAGTGACATCCCATAAAGTAGCATACTTAGCTTTGGGAGGAAGCTTCATACGCACAAAATGCTAAAACATGCTGTCCTACCGACATTCCATCCAACTCATGCTCTGCTGAAATTGCAGATCTACTTAAATTCAAAGAGTTATAAGAGAATCCGTTCTTGGACAATTCTGTCAAATGATTCACCACCTCTACTAAAGGAGCTGAAACAGGATCCAAAGACCTTGCCACACACCAACTACACCATCTCCCCCATACTGACCGATACGCCTTAGTCGTCCGTGGGGCTCAGGACTCCTCAACAAGATCTGTAACTTCCTTTGATAACCCATACACTTGCCACAATTTCCTGAAAATTAACCAACTTATCTATTTCAATTGCCCTGCAACAACCATCTCATGACAATTCCCCAGGGCATCCATCAGTATTTGAGGACAACATGGTAACTAACGTCAATGGGTCGTCCCACAACAAACTCCAAACTCATTACATCCAGAAACCACACCTGAGATTGCAAAATCGGTGTGATCATCACCAACTACGTACCTTCTCTCCCGACCTTCATGAGTACCCTCTGTATCATTGAAAACAAGGGAAAGGCATACATCCTTCCTTTCCTCCAATCTTGCAGAAAAGCATCCATTCCCAATGCCTCCGGATCCAGTCTCCAACTGTAAAAATTTGTCAACTGTGCATTCAAATTGTCCGCAAACAGATCCACCTCCAAAAGTCCCCACCTTATCTCCAAGCTCCTGAATACTTCTCTGTCCAACCTCAAATTGCTTGAATCTGTTAGCTTTCTTGAATTCCAAAACACCTCCAAATTGCTCCTCCCGGAATAGATTGTGCTAGCACCATGATCTCTCTCTCTCTAAGCAAAACCTCCACAACCCTTTTGCCATTTCTGCCAACCCTCTCGAACGAAGACCCTCCCCAACCTGTTGACATACCACACTGCTGACACATTGTCCGTCGTCAACAGCACACAACATTTCACTGGTTCCTTCACAAAACTCCTCACTGCAAAGGAACCCGCCAGGAGTTCCAGGCAATTGACATGCATCTCCCGTTCTGCAGTTAACCATTGACCTCCTGTTGTCACCAACCCACACCTTGCTCCCCATCCGTGCATACTTGCATCCGATTCTATCACCATCTCTGGAACCTCGGCGAAAATAGGCATTCCATTCCGTGCCTCTATGTTCATCAGCCACCAATCCAACTCCTCCAGCGTTTCTTTATTCATTATCACTTTCTGGGAATATTTTGCCTCTAAACGCAAATGAGAACCCTTCAATCTTTGCAGAGCCCTGTAATGCAGTGAAGCCGGAAATATTGCCCATATGGAGGCCAACAGCAAAGCCAAAAACCTCACTAACTGATGCAATGAAATCCATTGTGAATCTTTCACTCTTCTCAACTTCTTGTGTATCCTCTTCACCTTCTCCATCGGTAATCTCAACACGCCCTCCAAGGTCTGAATCTAGAAACCTAAGCATTTTATCTCCTGTGCTGGTACAAGGCAAGAATTGCCCCTATTTCCCACAAAACATAAATCTTCCAACATCTGCACAGCCAATTCGGTCTGTCCCAAGGCCAAGGTCTTCTTCTCTGCCTTAATCAGCACATTGTCCAGATACACGATCAATCGGACCCCCCTTGACCGCAACCATGCCATCACTGGCACTTTGTAAAGCTCCATGGTGCTGCTGTTAGACCGGATGGAAGACTTTTGAACCGCCAATGGTACCCATCCCATCTGAATTGAAGAGAATCCCACTGCTCCAGACACATAGGAATCATCAAATAAGCATCCTTAAAGTCCAACCTCATTAACCAGTCTCTCTTCCTTAACAAATCTCTCAACATCTGTTTCCTCTAAATTTTGAAATTATTGGAACACACCCAATCCTTCAACTCTCTTAGATTGGTTACAGCTCTCATCCTCTTATCATTTTCTCGATCAAGAAAACGTTGCTTTCAAAACAACCTGGGCACTCCACAGCCCTTTCTTTCTATTGCATCCTTTTCCATAAGCGCTTTTACCTCCAGAGTAACCAATTCTACCAGATGTTTGCAAACCGTAGAACTCTTGGACATCCCTCCTGTTTTGGGATTCCCACAAAATCTATATGATACCCTTGCACCATCCTCAACACCTATGGATCTTGTGTAATTTCTTTCCACCCTGTAACAAACTGAGCTAGTCTGCAGACCAGCTTTACATGAGTACATGAAAGGCTTTTCCTAAAGTCACCTGTTGCTCCTCTTCTCTCATTCCGAGATGCGCATGACCTTGCCCTTAGTGGATAAAATCCACCCTGCTCTGACCTATAACCATACCCATATCAATATCGATAGGGTCTGTTTCCCCATGAGAAAGATCCACGAGTAATTCCGTGCCCACTGCCGGGAAGTCAACCCTGCATTCTCCCGGCCCCTCCGAAAGCCTTTCACATATCCTTTTGGAGGGAATTAAAAGTGCCTACATATCTCTGACGAATTCTTCGCCGAACAGACCTCCATTGCTCTCCACCTCAAACTCTTTGCTTGACAGCTCCACCAGCTAGGGGTCAATTTTCATTAATATACTCATATGTCTCGCCATGCACAAAGCAGTATTTGCATTTCCCAAAAGGCATATTGTTCTCTGGACCCACTGGCGTAACTCTGACATGTCCACCAGAGTAATATTCGAATGCTCCTCCTCGAACAAATCAAACAGCTTTGTAAGGAGTCCAAGGATATCTAGTAATATGTCCTGACACCATTTCAATCCCTTGTCTAAGCCCCTGTTAGGGTCACTACCAGACCTATTGAGGGAGCTCATCATCTTAGGGTCTAACTCAAGGGTGTAAGGAACTTTTGACTCAGGCAAGGGTCTAGGACATTCTGAGTGCACACGTGTAAACACTTCTTTGGGTATTTCTCTTCTGATCCAATATGAAATATACTGAGCCACATGCTCTGCTGGCGACCACTGAGGTGATAGCGGATGCTGAATTAATAGGGGATCAAAGATCCCCACCTCTAATGGGTTGACAAAGTCAATCTGTTCCAACTTAATCCTTTTATAACCTTTCCTGCTTACGCGATCCTTCTCGCCTTCCTTTTCAGATGCATCGAATTCCGAAGAGCAGGCCAACTCCACATCCCCACTAGTGGAGAAAACCATACGTTTTGCCATGAGCCTTTATAGCTCCTTTCTTTGCCCTTATAGCCTCATACAGCTCATGTCCTAAGCCTTTACTTCCTTTATGCCCTTCAGAAGGCTTTCTTTTATATGTCCTCTTTTTCCCCCATCCTTTGAATCACTAGTGATCAGTTCCACCTCCTCAACAGACCAATAACTTTCGTCCTCAACCACCTTGATAGCACTCTTATCCTGAATGTGTGTTCTGAACACTAACTGTTAATTTTTTGCCACATATTTGAGTCGACGACGTTTCGACCATTGTAGAAATACACGGTCATCATCAGGACAGAGCAATAGTTATCTGAGCGTCCAAAATAATTGAATAAAAACATCTATTCATGAAAAAGAATCCAACCAAAAATTCCACAATTGTGTTGGATCCACCAAGGAATTGGATCAAGAATGTTTACAGATGTGCTGAACACCTTGACACCCAATAAGATAAATACATGCTGTATTCATTTGGGACAATGTAATGCAAGAGTTTTTAGTTTCAAAAGAGATACTACATTTTAATTAAGTTCCTTTGGGGTGAGGGGGGGTTCCTGTCTACTTTTAGTATATCCAGTTAATGTATGTTGTTACACTGTCATGCCCGTCACTGAAGGCACAAAATGAATTAAGATGTTTTATTGTTGTGTGGGCCCCCAACCCCAATAATTAATTGGACCCCCAATAATTAATTGGACCCCCAATAATTTCAGACACCCCAAAATGTACCTTGCTGATTCTGCGCGGCATCTCCAGCTGATCTAGTGAATAGAGTTACTACTCTCTTTCCTAACCCCTTCAAATTAGCAGAGTATAACAAATAAGAGGAAATAGTGACTGGGACCACTCAACACTTGAGTTCAAATTCAGAAATAAGTTTAAAGGATTTATAACAGAAACTCTTGCTGGGCATTACAGAAAATAAGTGGAAAATGTAATGAAGACTCAGTTACAGAAATACAAAATCAGCACTTTAAATTATAAATCCTAGTAAAAGCTATTTCCTTAGTTTAAAAGTCATACACATAAAGAGTTTAAAAGTCATACACATAAAGAGTTTAAAAGTCATACACATAAAGAGTTATGGCAGCACTCTATGTGAGGAAAACCTTATCAAAATCGGACAGAATTTCAGGAATAAAATAAGAAGTCACCCGCGAACCTTCAAAATCAGAGGTTTTCATACACAATTTATGCAAAACAATTAGAAATACTGCAGATTCAGAATATTATGATCATGGTTACCTTACTTTAGGTAAATCGGATTAAACAGCATCACAAACATTAATCCTTAATAATAACCACTTCTTAAGGTATGATAAATCTACTCCCACTCTCTCCGCAACAACAGTCCAGAGTTGCAGTAACACAATGTGAAACATTTTCTAGGCAAACTCATTTATAAATCATGCCTTTAGCAGGCCCACATCGGACCTTCCAGCAGAAGTCCTTCAAAATGATACATTGGGAACACGAGGAAAGTTTTAATCACAATACACGCTGCCTAACAGTACATCGCGTCATACTTGTTATGGGCTGCAAAAACTGAGGTGAGAAGGTTTGCAGTCGGTCTCTGCCAGGGAGCGGACAGGAGCAGGATAAATTAGAAAGCATAATTTTCATCCCTTTCTAATAAAATTGTGTCTCACTCAAAAACAAGACTAAACTAAATTAGTATTTAAAAACACTGCTGGATCTAATTTCTTTTTCATTTAAAGTGCATAATTATCCGTTTGCTTATTACCACTACATGCAACCTTAAAATTAAGAATTCCCACAAATAATTTGTCACACAAAATTTGCATGTTACAAACATCTTTCACAGTTGTCGCCTTGAGGAAAGTAAACCAGAGAATCTCTCATATTTATTTTACCTGTTTGCAGTCTGGGGAGTTTTACTTGTGCCAACATGACTCTCCTGGGTTTTAGGTCTATAAACGAATGAACAGGTGCACATGAAACTAATAGGTTTACTTACCTCCAAAGCTCCGGTGTGTACACACCTGAAGATCCTGCTGGTGACATTCCCAGACTATAAGTGAATGTATATATCTCACTTATTTCTCTTTTCCTCATCTTCCTGGTGCGTGTGCCTTCACTCTGCCTCTTCTCTCTGCTACTATTAAAAAGTGTTGTATCTATGGTTTTCCAAGTCCTACTGGTAGTTTGATAGATCACTTACTGAAAGGGTATACCAAGAAAGTACCATTCAGTGTAAATTTGTGGATAGTGACAAACTCCAAGGAGTAGTTTTGACAAGGTGACTATTTGACAGAAACAAGAGAGGGCTTAAAAGGCTTTCTTTAGCAAAATAAAAGTCCTTTTAAATGCAAACCAGGGGTTAAGCAATGTCTTGCTTGCCACCTTCAAAATGTTCCAGTGCTTAGTTTAAAAAAAAAAGAAATTCTTCAATTGAATTGATAAAATGTTATTTGTTGTCATGCATGGGGGGGGGGGGTTTCTTCTCATGGTCACTCATTTTTTTCAGGCTTTTGCACAGCACATTCCTAGCGTGCTTTCTCCCATTTCCACCAGTTTATGCAGTTTGACTTTAGCATATCATTCCATGGACAGACAGCATTTCTTTTTGTTTCCGATAGTCTGATCTTTTAGAGGTTTCACTCCTCAATCTTAAAAAAAAATTTACTTGAAAGGGAAAATTCCACCGATAGCTATTGGTTGAAATTTGCCTTGCCTTAACAGCAAGCCTAACACACCACTGCATCTGAAGAGCTTTGTCCCTTAAAATGCATAGGTCTAAGAAGTGTACTTGTTTGTTGCTACCGTTTCCTGTCAATTAAGCTTAAGCTGTTCACCCAAGTAACAAATTGTGTCTGAAATCTGCTTAGATATTGATTATTTTTAATAAGAGATCCATGTACGTGCGTAGACAAAGGCAGTGCGATGAACCCTCACCCACCGCTAATGTCAAGCTTCATCACTGGTCCCACCCTCATCAAGGGCTGGAAGACACCCAAGTTTGACCATAATGACTTTGCAGGTCTCTTTTTAGCCTAGATCTTCTGGCTTTAATATATCATGTATGTATAGCTACTTAGAGCCAGCCATCTTTATCCATTGGTCTGTCAGCACAAACCAGCATACAGCAGGGGTCAGCCTACTTCAGCCATTGGTGTTCCTCTCTCTCTGTGACGGCAATCTGCCCTTGCACAATGTGCACTTACACAGAAAAAGAAGTCCCCTTGTACAGTCTTACAAAAAACATTCACAAACAGTGGCAAAACCAAACGTCCACCTCAGACACCAGCCTAACAGCTTTGCAAATGTTTGTCGTGGAAGGTATGCTGTATGTCGTGGGGACGTGTAATAAATTTGTATGTGTAAAAGGAAAACCTAAGTATTAATACTCTGTGTACCAATATTTTATCTGTATAGTGAGTGCATAGCCATAAGACAGTAGCTCAATATTCAGGGGCATCTGTTTATTTTCCACATAAAATGGGCATCAACATTGATCAATGATAAATAGACAAGACTATAGAGGGAAAAAAATATTGTGTGAATGTATTCAAGAGTCTCTGGCATGGAAATATCTAACGGTTTTGTTGATCAGGCATACTGAAATTCTTTTCTGCTTTTTATCTGGGTCATGAAATACAACATTGCTAAACGCGAACACAAGGCACAGAAATGAACTAAATTGTAGCTTAATATGATATGATGAGCAATAAACAGACTTAATGATGGTGCAAATACTTGGACTAAAGCTTCTTCCTAAAACGGACATACAATGGAATGCTGAAGGACATACCCCCTCAACAAAAATACTGATAATAATAAATTGGGGAATTTATTGCAAATTCTGCCCCAAAACGAATCCTCTTACTACATGCCAAAAAAAAGTCCGCAATAGATTTTTTAAACACTTGATGCAGGAGGTTTCTAGCTGTACAATTTTTGACTGGATATTTTATTTTAAACAGTTTCTGAAGGACTGGGGAAACAAAAATGTAAAAATACACAGAATTATTTCCCACACAACCAATTACATAAATTAGGTGGGAACAATGAGACACGTGTGGGTATTAATGCCACAGTCAAAATAATATCAAGCTTTGGAAAAGCCAAATCTGTCTCAACTTTGGGATCTACTGGCTTTGCCAAGGCTTTTTAACGGTGCTGAACAGCATGTGTAAAAAACGCAACGCTTTTTGCCAATGTGGTAGTACTGGTAAAAAAAAACTAGCACTGACAAAGTGAATAGTTTTCGCCTTGTTGACCTATGGATTTTGCCACTCCCTTTTGCTGTGCAGCATTGTGAAAAAGCAAAATGTTTTTGCCGATGCTTTGCTGGACGAGTAAAAAAAAAAGCAAAAGATAAAACGGTGCCTAGACAATGAGAGCCAGGTCTTTAGCCGTTTTCTGAACCACAGATAGTCTTCCTCAAGCCTGAGGAAAGCAGGGAAAGCATTCCAGATCATGGGACCCAAGAAATAAAGAAAGAATAAAGAAAGAAGAAATATGCTTGGTGGTGCTGTAGCAGCAACGTCAACATACTGTAGACTCTGACCGCTGCACCACTGCCGCACTGCGGAAGCTGACCGCTGCACCACTGCCGCGGGATCACGGATCCAGTCCTGTGGCAGTCCCTCCACTGCACTTGTAATTTGACGGTCGGACTGCCAGTGCGGCGGTGTGCAGGCAGCCACAGCGAACACAGCGGACTTATCGACTGCCGTAATAGTAATCGGGCCCATAGTCTTTGTGTGCGCTACTGGGGATCATGAGATGACAGCAGTGATTTGCAACAGATTTCGATATTTTCAGTAGGTTTCCCCTTCCCCGAAACCATGGGTTTATGTGGTAAATGAGCTTGGCGGGTTGGCGCACCACTTTCATAGACTGAGTGCATACTGCAGCTGGCTTGGTCTTTAACCCCTTCACTGCGGCAGCTATTCCGCCGCAGTGCTAAGGGGGTGGGGGGCCGCTCCGTCACGGCACGCGGGTGAGCTGTGCTTGTGACGGAACGGTTCCGTCACGGCCCCGCCCGTGCTGCAGAACATTAGCGCAGGCGCAGAATTCGCGCCGCGCAGGCGCGGCGAGAGGCCGTGACAGAACCGTTCCGTCACCAGCACAGCCCACCCGAAGCTCGCGACGGAACAGTTCCGTCACGAGCATGGGAGGGGTTAATCTTCCAAGGATTTAGAGAGTGCCTTAGAGTTAAATTATGGTCCCTGGAATCCGCGCTTTAAAGTTGCTTTTCTATGAACATTCCAATGGTCTAAAGCTCAGAATGCAGATAACAGGCACAATGCTAGAAAGTTTTGCTCATTCATCGTATCAATGGAACCTAGAATCAGTCAACTGGTGAGTCTTCTTAGAGATACCCATTGCCCTTTTATCTCCCAACACTTAGCACCACGAATGAAGCTCTGCTCCAAGGGAGGGACAAACACAAGATGGTCAAAGAAAGCCACTGAATAAGAAGCAGGTAAATGAGAGTAACAATTAAGTCAACCAATGGTAAACAATGGGCGGGCTGTAAGCCCCTGTAAGTTCTTGGTAAACCCTGCGCTGTCTGGTAGGCAAGACTTACAATTTATAATGTGAGAAAAGAGGAAGCAGTGTTAGCCGCTTTCTAAACGGTACAGTTAATTTAGCTCAAACCTGAACTCCAGAAAAAAGATTGGTGATGGTATTTTAAGGGCCTATTCCAAGAATGCGCAAATGTTGGGATATGTTACTCTGTGTGGTAATGAGAGTACAAAGTCGAATGGGCACCTTTTTTGCTCGCACAAATATCTCAGGTATAAGGCGTGGGTGAGTGTAAACGAACCCGGTAATCCAAAGTTAACAAACCACAGTATACAAGGTGAAATATATGACAGAAAATAAACCATTAACTGCATAACCCACTCAAGGCAGGCTGCAAAATAAAGGCAGCTTTAAACAAGCATTTGCAATGCAATAGGTCTCGCATTAATTAAGTTTGAACTATTGGCATTGCTAAATATTGCAACACCAATTGCAACAAAAGTCTATAAATTGTAGGCCAAAAAAATGTAGATTTATTTTTGTAGCAATGGTGGCATGCTGCACTTAGATGAATAGGTTTAAAAGTAAAGCGCGCCATACTGCTATTGTTACAATAGAATGAATGAATGAATACTTTATTGTTTGGTTACTCAAAACCATTACATTAAAATACAATAGTTAATTGTGGATGCATTAACAATTGATGTGTGCACTGGCGGCTGGTGGTGTGTGTGTAGAAATTGTGTACGGATGGCTGGTAGTGTGTGTGCCTGGGGGAAGCGTGCACTGATGGCTGGTGGTGTTTGTACCTGGTCAAAGCGTGCACTGACGGCTGGTGGTGTTTGTGCCCGGTGAAAGCGTGCACTGACGACTAATGGTGTTTGTGCCTGGTGAAAATGTGGACTGACTGTGTGTTTGTGTGTGTGTGGTTGTGTGTGTGTGTGTGTGTGCAGTTGTGTGTGCGGTTGTGTGTGTGGTTGTGTGTGTGGTTGTGTGTGTGTGCAATTGTGTGTGTGGTTGTGTGTAGGGTTGTGTGTGTCCTCCCATTTGCTGCTTTAACAAAACTGTCTTCCTATTGGCTGCTCCGGTTACTAAACTGAGGAGAAATTCGAAGAGGTCGGGCTGGTCCCTTTTGAAAACAAGAGACAATGGGATGACCTTTCACACAGTAGCAGCAGGAGACTGACATTGGCTGAAAGGAGAGCCAATAGCCTATGGCAATTCTTCAGCACAGAACACAATACCATGGACCAGGTATTGTTAACATGCGGGAAGCCAGGGTCCATTCACGATAAATTAAAGTAATGGTTGGGAAAGAGAATGCAAAAGGAAATCATCCAACCATCATTCACGCAGGCCTCATTCTGCTGCCGCTACAGACAGCAAACATTAGCCATCAATACTCAAGGCCCCCAATTTCATGAGTTACAATTTTATTTATTTTGTGTATTTTTTATAAAGCGCGGACATTATCCGAAGGTGTCAGAGCGCTGTAAATCGGACGTCAACGAGGCAAAAATGCACCCCTCCCCCCATGAATTTATGTTCAAAATACTTTCTCAAAGTCTCCCTCTGGCCTGCTTCCACATAGTGCATGTGCGTTTTAGTGGTGTAAAAGACAGACCCTTCACTGTCGAGTCATCGCACTGCATCAATCATCCCCCCCCCCCACCCCTCCCCCCCTCATCCCTGGGTGCGGTACTAGCCACTTGGGGAGGATTAACGATCCCATCCATGGCAGTGAAGTCTACAGCTGTGTGTGGGGGTGTAATACTGTATTACACCCCCACACACAGCTGTAGACTTCACTGCCATACTAATAAACGGGGTGTTTTAATGGTGCCCATTACATCCAATGGGCAAGTCCTGATGATTGTCACTGTAGTGAAAGGTCAGCCCGGATTACTCACAGGAAGTGCGGTAATTAGCACTCGGCATCAAAGTGAATGGAGTGGGAGCTCTGCCCCTGCCTGTCGGTGCATTGCGGGAAAGGGGGGGTGGGGGTGGGGTTAATCTATCAGGTCATTATAGGAAGTACTTCAGGGTGTGATGGGGGTTGGAGGTGATGCAATCACTCTGGCGTAAACAGATGACTTTCCGGGTGTCTCACGGTGAGTCAGTGTTAATGTTGTGAAGGGTTGGGGGTGCGGACCGGCAGGTGCGCTACTCAAGTTGGGACGGCGTTTCCTGCGTGAAAAGCGCTGTGACCCGATGGGTTACCCATGGACATGCGAGGCAGTGCAAGAGTCAAAGTATCGGCCCCGGTGCCACTGCGCCTGCTGAACTCTTGACAGCACCTTCTCCGGCTCACACCTCACTCGGTTTTTCAGGGCTGGGCTCATGCACAGGGACTTACCTTACTCAAGTGTTTCAGGACGAGGTGGGCGCAGGATCAGGATTCCCTAAAGATGTCCAGGGCGCGCACACACGAAGATCAGTCACTGGGTGGGGTGGGGTGAACAGACAGGGAGCGCCAAGAGGGCCCATCCTCACCCTTCCAGGCACTCTGCTCATGGCAACTCACGTGTCATTAAAAAGAAAGAAGAAGCGCATTCCAAACAGCAAAGTACAAATTGGGCGGCACACTATGCTAAACACAGATTTTTGGCTTAGGTGTTTTTTTATGGCACAGCCCTTATTACATTGGCTACACCCCTTTGAGAGACCCCCTAGTTTTTTCATCCCACTTAAAGCCCTGCTAGGGAGACACTTGGAACCCAGCCTGCTTCAGCTTCTAGCGTGTTCTCTGTGGTGGTCTTAAACACTTTCATGTGTCACATCTTTATTCACATGGTTATTAAAAACCATTACAATTATAGAACAAGTGTGTTCGTATTACCATGGCGACCAACTCCTGAGTCATGCTGCGAGCTATGCACGGGCACTAGTGATGACGCTTAAGAACTAGTCCCATCTCCCCAGCACCCGCCCAAAATTGCCGTACCTTGGATGTAGGCGCACTTGCTCTCGTCCAGCTGGCTGCATGATGACCCGCCCATGGTGCCTCTGGGAAGGGGTGCTCGCGGGTGCCCGGGTCAGAGCGATCAGTGGCCGGCGTTGGCTGCTCAGGGAGGGACTCCACGCGGATGAAAACTTCCTGCCAGAGGCTGTGATGTCGGGATGTGCAGCCTTGAGCGTGCACATCCCGAAACCGGAAGTTCGGGTGAGTCACGCCTGTCCTGGGGCCGGACTTGAGTCTTCTATGGGAAGCCCGCGCCCACGGAGTGGCTGGCCCAGAGAAGCAGTACTGACGCGGGGCTCCCATGCCTGAGGGAGAGCCCCGCGGTGGCTGCAGAAGTCAAGAGTGGCGGCTGAGGCCGCCGATGCGGTGAGGGGGGCGGGGGGAAGGCAATGCGTGTCTGCGTGTATGTGTGCGTGTGTGTATTTATTTATTTATTTTATTTAGAAGTTTTCTATAGCGCTAACAAGACCCGAAGGTATCAGAGCGCTTCACAGTAGTGGGCATGAAAAAGAGAACAACATGAAACAAACCCAATAAAAGCAATCGGCGGCAGACAATTTGGAAAGAAGAAAAGTTCGGACAGCAGGGCTTCTCAGTACTGGATTCAACAATACCGCATGGATTCTGAGACGTTTGCAGCTCCAAGTTATCCATAACCAAGGGAGCGGATCAGGCACAAGGATTGAAGTTGGCTCTTGAATTCTGCATAGGACGGTAGAGTTCTGATGTGCGGGGGGATGGCGTTCCATATTTTGGGGGCATTTCCTGAGAAAGAGCAGTCCGCAGTTCTCTTCCTTCTGGTTTTTGGTAGGATGAGCAGTAGGGAATTAGAGCTTCTCAAATTTCTGGCTTGGCCTGCTTTTTTGAGCTTGTTAGCCAGGTATTCCGGTTTGCCGGTGTGGAGGGCCTTGTGGGTTAGGCAGGCCGTTCTGAAGGTACTTCGCATTTCCACAGGGAGCCATTCGAGTTCTTTAAGAGCCGGGGAGATGCGATCATATTTTTTGCAGCCTGTGATCATTCTTGCTGCCGCGTGAAGTGTTGTTTTTAGTGGAGCCAGGTGGGATTTGGGGATGCCTGTTAGGATTGAGTTCCCATAGTCCAGTCTTGATAGAACTAGAGATTGCGTGGCTAGTTTGAGGTCCTTGTTGGGAATGTAAGGTTTAATTTTGTTCAAAAGTCTGAGGTTGAAGAATGCGCTTTTCGCCGAGTTCTTAATGTGATTTGTCAGGGTTAGTTTAGGGTCTAAGGTGAAGCCCAGGGATTTAACGGAGTCGGCTAGCGTGAGGTTACCCTTGAGAGCATCGATCGACTTTAGCCACTCGGTGATTTGAGGGTTATCTTCTTTGTTTGAGATGAGGAGTGTTTCTGTCTTATCGGGGTTGAGTTTCAGGTGATTCTTTGTCAGCCAGTCTTGAACTTCATTTAGGATATCGTTGAGTCTCTGGATGTCTTTAAGAGAGGAGATTTCCAGGTAAATCTGCGTGTCGTCCGCGTAGAGGTGGAAGTTGATGTTGGCGTTCCTGAGTAACTTAGCGAGTGGCTCCATGTAGATGTTAAAGAGCTGGGGGGAGAGCACCGATCCTTGAGGGACACCCTTGTTGACTTGCTGGGTATCGGAGGTGAAGTTCTTGATTTTTATTAGTTGCGAACGGTTGTGTAAAAAGGAGGAAAACCACTTGAGAACTACCTCGCCAAGGCCGGCTCTTTCTTGGAGAGTCGTGATGAGGAGCTTGTGGTCCACCGTGTCGAACGCTGCTGAGAGATCAAGGAGTATGAGGAGGCAGCACTTGTCAGCGTCAAGAGATCCATGGATGTCATCTATGATGTTCAACATCGCGGTTTCAGTGCTGCGGCCTTGTCTGAAGCCAGATTGGAGGGGGTCCAGGAGATTGATGTTGTCCAGGTGTTGCGTCAGTTGCAGGAGTACACAGCGTTCAAGTGTTTTCGAGAGTAAAGGGAGGTTAGATATTGGTCTGAAATTGTTCAGGTCAGTTGAGTCGAGACCGGGTTTTTTCAGGAGGGGAGTGACTTGTCCCATTTTTAGACAATCGGGGACCACACCGCTTTGTAAGGAGCTGTTTATGATTCTTCCCCAGATAGGCGCTAAGGTAAGCTTCATTTGTTTGATTAAAGATGGGGGGATGGGGTCTGAGATGTGTGCTGAAGGTTTGGAGGTCGAGATCAGCGCGATTATCTCAGTTTCCTGGACGGGGCGAAAGCTTAGCCAGGGGGAGGGAAAGGAGTCGGATGGGAGTGCCACTGGGGAGGTCGAGTAGCTCTTCTGGAGGTGTGGGTTGTTGATGTCTAGAGATAGTTCGATTTTTTGGACTTTGACGTTGAAGAAGTTGGCAAAGTTGTCACAGAGTTCTTTGGAAGCCTGTAGGGTTGAGGGCAGGGGCTTTGTTGTTTGTTGTCTGATTATGTTTTAGAGTTCTTTGGGTCTGTTTTTGGATTTGACCAATGCCTCACGGAAGAAGCTGGATTTCTTGTTTTTGATATGGTTGTTGTACTTTCTACGGGCTGATTTTAGTTGAAGGCGGAGAATGGCGGTTGGGTTGTTTCTCCACTTTCTTTCTTTGGTTCTCAGGTTTCTTCTTTCTGCGTTGAGTTCCGCAGTGAACCAGGTTCTGGATGGAGTGGCTCGGCTTCTTTTGAGTTTAAGAGGAGCTAGATTGTCAAGTATGGCGACTACCCCCGAGTTATAGTGGTCGACGAGGTCGTTGGTCGAGAGGTGCATAGTGTTATTTGAAAGAAGAGCGCTTAGTTGACCTTCCAAGATGTCTTGGGGTACTTGGGAGAGGTTTCTCGACCATTTAGGCGGGTCTTGCGGAGGTTTAAGCGAGAAGATGGGGTGATTGATGTGGAATAAGATCATGTGGTGATCTGACCAGTCAACTGGTAGTATGTGGTTGACCGTGATAGAATTCTTTTGGGCAATGATGGCGTCCAGTGTGGCTCCTTTGTAGTGAGTCTCCTCAGTACAATGTTGGGTGAGGTTGTTCTCATCAAGGAGGCTAGATAGCGATTTGATTAGAGGGTTGTGGGTCTCATTCCACCGGATGTTCAGGTCGCCAAGAATTAAGTTTTTGGAGTCGCCCAGTGTGTCTTGTGCAATCAGGTTTGATAATTGGTCTCCGAACTCGTTATTTCTGTATGCATGTGTGCGTGTGTGTGTATGTGTGTGCGTGTATGTGTGTATGTGTGTATGTGTGTGCGCGTGTGTGTGTGCGCACGTGTCTGTGTGTGTGTGTGTTCAAGGAAGGGGGGGCTGGCTGTGTGTGTGTGTGCATCATTAGTGCATGCTAGCCTAGCGAAAGCAGGGGCTGTGAGTGTATATGGAAGCGCGTCTGCGCAAGCGCGTCCACAGACATCAATTGGCACGTGTGCCAGTCTGTACCACTTGGCAGGCAAGACGACCACAATAGATCTCGCTGGCGACAGAGCTTTTGCGTTGCATCACCAGCGAGACCTAAAAAAGGTTGAATATCCCTAAGAAACATTCTGGAGGGATTGAAGGTCTAATGTAAAAATGAACATCAGTTCTTCATCAGTGAAAGATTTTGAGCTAATTAATATATACAGAAAATGCCATACAAATAATTTTGAATATTTATAGTAAAGTCATTTACACGCACAATATTTAAAAATACATTTGATGTTGGTTTCAAATTTTATTGTAGATGGGTTTAAATGTCGCGCCAGGGTTATCAATATCTGACATTAAAAAGCAGACATAAGGCAATTTGTCAGCTCTGTAAATAATCTGGCAGAGAGTCAGTAAACTGTCACGAGAAACTTGCTTGATCAAAGTTGAATGAAAGCAACAGTAAAGTGCTGGGACATATCCTGGAGGTTTGCGTGCTATCGGCCTCAGTTCCAATTATTTGGGGTTTTCGGCAATTGTTAAGATTAACTTTGTGAGAAATTGGATAATTAAACAGAAATTAAAATTGCCCTTTCAATCGCATGCTATTTATTTATGCATATATATGTACATTGATTAAAATGTGCATAGACAACAATACCGGATATTTTGCTTCCTATCAAATAGAATGTATTTCTCTTTCAGTGATTGTAGTTTTCAAAATAAAATGAATGCTCTATGTAGCAGTAATTGATTTGAGGAGCTTTATAGCTGAACGTAGTTTTGGTGGTTATTTAAACGGGTATTTTCTGGAAGCTCAACCTGTGACATTACATAAACTACATTAGAAATTGTCCATGGTGTGTTCAGCTACATTTTCAATGCTCAAACGTCCTGCCGCCCCCCGTCACATTAAGCCACACGGGGTCAGAGCGGCCTCCACTCGGAAGTATGAAGCTGCTTCACAGGGGCGTGACCTGACAGTCGAGGTGGAGGAGGCTCACCTTGTTCGCAGAGAGCGCTTCGGGGGCAGGGATTGCTGTTGGTGAGCGGCTTCAGATGCATAAGGCTCGATACCCGCCTATAAACATGAGTGGCGTCGCTTCTCCCTGATAACAACTTGGAGGCGTGGCTCTCAGCTGGGGACAACAGGCTTGTGGGCCAATGAGAGCGGCGCGGTGCGTGGCCTTCGGCTCGTGCTGCTTTCAGAGGCGCGCGCCCAGGCCACTGCGCAGCATGAGCGGCTCCATGGCCGAGGGCCTCGGACCACTTCAAGGCCGCCTTCCTGGAGTACGGAGCGGGCACCCCCTCACCGCAGGGCCACTACCCCCTGCACAGCTTCCACCCCCCTGCCGAGGGGCCCTACTGGGGCTCCGCCTACGGGGGCCTAGCACTGGGCTACCCCTAAAGCCCGAACGGACACCCGCAGCACCATGAAAGCCCTTACCTGCCCTACCACCAGAGCCAGCACGGGGGGAGCCTGGGGCAGGAGGCTGGAGAAGGATACTGGTGAGTGCCGAGCCCACCGCACACCTGATTGTAGTCACTCTCAGCAGGCCTCATCTCTGCAACTGTGCCCTGCCTGTCATGTGTGCACGCATGCAGCTCACCTGTACGCATCCCTCTCACAACACCTCTCCTGTATGCGCACCCCTTGTCCAGCAGACGTCCTAAAGTCCTTTTCGCCTCCGGTCTCACGTGCAAACATCCCACACCTCAGATGTGGCACTCTGTGCACCTTTTCCACAAGGGTGTACACATCTGTGCATCTTCACGTGTGCACGGCAACCACCTGAGTGTGCGCTCTCTTTGATCTCTCACAATACGGTGAGTGGGGTGGGGGCAGTGTGTGTGCGCGTGTGTGTGTGTTCAAGGAAGGGGGGCTGGCTGTGTGTGTGTGTGTGTGTGTGTGCAGTTAATGCATGCTAGCCTAGCAAAAGCAGGGGCTGTGTGCGTCTATGGAAGCGCATCTGCGCAAGCACGACTCTTTAGAAGCGCGTCCACAGACCACAATCTGCGCGTGCCCCGGTCTGTCTCCCTTGAGAGGCATCTCAACAACAATAGGTCTCGAGAGCGAGACCTACAAAGGGGTCTGGCCAGCCCAAACTTTGGAGCAGATTTTACGTCATTGGAATGAACGTGCAATTAGAGGTATTTACATTTTTGGGTGAATATCTAATCTTATTAATATAACGAAATTCCGCGGCAGCCTTGATAATCTCCTAGTATCTAACCCTCCCCTTTCTCTCCCAGCTGCTACCCTGTTTAACACTGAGCTACATTATATGTACATTAGATGCGTTCACATTCAATGTGTCTCTCAATCCTTTTGTCCATCAAACTAATTCTATTTCTAACAAGGTCATTTTAACTGGACGCCCCCTACTGTACAAGGTCACAGCTTTGAATTAGGAAAAATGTCAGCAGTAAAACAATATATGTTATGAAGAGCCATAGAATGTTTCAACTCGTATTGTGTAGTATATAAACTGCCAGCTTTACATCACCCTGATCCTTTATAAACCGGTCATTGAGTACAAAGAATCTTTTTGCCACATGGGTAAGCTTGCAAAAAGGAGATGTTTATACTAAGGGAACAGCAGGGGAACTTTGGTAGTTCACAACGTGTGTATTTGTATAGTGCATGTTCACCACTCTGGTTAGTCACAACATGTGTATTTGTACACTGCATTTTCACCATTCTCGGTAGTCACAACTTGTGTATTAGTATAGTGCTTGTTCACCACTCAGGGTAGATCATAACTTGTGTATTTTTGTAGGACATGTCCACAACTCTGGGTAGTTCGTAACTTGTGTATTTGTGTAGTGCATGTCACCACTCTGGGTAGTGAGTAACGTGTGTATTTGTACAGTGCATGTTCACCACTCTGGGTAGTTCGTAACATGTGTATTTGTGTAGTGCATGTCACCACTCTGGGTAGTTCGCAACGTATGTATTTGTACAGTGCATGTTCACCACTCTGGGTAGTTCGTAACATGTGTATTTGTGTAGTGCATGTCACCACTCTGGGTAGTTTGCAACGTATGTATTTGTACAGTGCATGTTCACCACTCTGGGTAGTTCGTAACGTGTGTATTTGTGTAGTGCATGTCACCACTCTGGGTAGTTTGTATCGTCTGTAATTGTATAGTGCATGTCACCACTCTGGGTAGTTCGTAGCGTGTGTAATTGTATAGTGCATGTCACCACTCTGGGTAGTTCATAACGTGTGTATTTGTACAGTGCAGGTTCACAACTCTGGGTAGTTCATAACGTGTGTATTTGTACAGTGCGTGTTCACCACTCTGGGTAGTTCGTATCGTGTGTATTTGTACAGTGCATGTTCACCACTCTGGGTTGTTTGTAACGTGTGTATTTCTGTAGTGCATGTCACCACTCTGGGTCGTTCGAAACGTGCGTATTTGTATAGTGCATGTCACCACTCTGGGTAGTTCATAACATGTGTATTTGTACAGTGCAGGTTCACAACTCTGGGTAGTTCATTACGTGTGTATTTGTACAGTGCGTGTTCACCACTCTGGGTTGTTTGTAACGTGTGTATTTATGTAGTGCATGTCACCACTCTGGGTAGTTCGTAACGTGCGTATTTGTATAGTGCATGTTCACCACTCTGGATAGTTTGTACCGTGTATATTTGCGTAGTGCATGTCACCACTCTGGGTGGTTCAGAACGTGTGTATTTGTAAGTGAATGTTCACTTCAGGTAGTTCGTAACGTGTCTATTTGTACAGTGCATGTTCACCTCTCTGGGTAGTTCTTAACATGTGTATTTGTATAGTGCATGTCACCACTCTGGGTAGTTCGTTACATGTGTATTTGTATAGTGCATGTTCACCACTCTGGGTAGTTCATAACATGTGTATTTGTACAGTGCATGTTCACCACTCTGGGTAGTTCGTAACGTGAGTATTTGTACAGTGCATGTCACCACTCTGGGTAGTTCGTTACATGTGTATTTGTATAGTGCATGTTCACCACTCTGGGTAGTTCTTAACATGTGTATTTGTATAGTGCATGTCACCACTCTGGGTAGTTCGTTCATAACGTGTGTATTTGTATAGTGCATGTTTACCACTTTGGGTCGTTCATAACGTGTGTATGTGTGTGGTGCATGTTCTGTCCGGTCGGGAACAACCGGTCTGGGTCGTTCTTAATATGTGCATTTGTAAAGTGCCTGTTCACCACTCTGGGAATCATAACATGTATTTGCATAGTGCACGTCACCACTATGTGTAGTTCATAACGTCAATATGTATACTGCAAATTCGCCATTTGAAGAGTCTTGGCGCTGAATAACAGGTGTTTCAGGTTTATTAAAAGATTGATTTAGACGTCAAAGATCAACAACTATGTCCTTAATAGTCAATCATATAAAATTCATAGCAAGACAAGCAATCCTCCAATAATAAAAACATAGCAATTCAGGGGCATTACAATATAGATAAAAACTCTTCAAAAATGTAATCACTATAAAACATACTTGTTAAATGGGTTAATAAGTTGTAATAATTCATAATGTGTAGTAATTTTAAAGTGCTCTATTAAAGGAAGTAAAAAACGCATTTTATTATTCCCCCAATAGTTTGCTGTGGAGTTGGTTGACCTAAACAAATGTTCTCATTATTAATCGACCTTTGAATGATGAAAGGCTATGTGAACCAACCAGGATTCGTGTATGTTGCCATGAGGTCAACCGCAGAAATAAGGACTGCATACGAAGCGCACTGAGCCACCAGACCAACTCTTCAATATTACAAGGGGGTCACCAAGGGCGGGATCCAAAGGGTGGATACTTGGATACCTTGCATCTTTCCTCAAAACCCCTAAACTATTCTTTGGGGGAGCGAGTTACCACATTGAGGTTGAAAACATCTTTGTCCAACTCAAGGTACAAATGGAACCCTCCCTCGGAGGTCAACTTTCTTCAGGCTGCCCCTCTACTCTGCACTTAATTTGTGCAGGTGCTAGACATAAGAGTCACTATGGGGAGGGCATATATATATTTTTTTATTTCATAGTATTTTATTAGGAATTTTACACATACATTTAAACATCGCTTTCCCTTCACGGGGTATCATCCCCAACTTGGTCGTACCTGATTGAGGTACACGATATGGTGTACATGATCGGATGGCCCCCTCAGTACTGTCCTGCTATAGGAGTGAAGGTGAGTGAAAAGATGGGAAAAAAAAGTGCGTGTAGGAAAGGGAAAGAAGGGTGTGCGCGTAGGTAATATGCTCGCATTTCTATCTTTGTGTGTGGAAAAGGCCTTTTTGGTAGGTCTCTCTATGATCCTGGTGGTCACGGGGGTTCGTAGTCTTTGACTGACAGCAAGGAAGAGGAAGAAAGAGGAATACAAAAGTAGTAAAATGGCGGCGACAAAGGGATAAAGCAGGGATGAAAAAGAATGATACAACCAAGTAGAGAAATTTAGGATGGTGGAAGAAAGTAGCAAGATATAGAAACAGCCTCAGAATTCAGAAACCCGGCATTCGAAGTGGTCCCCTATAATAAACCATAGGCCCCGTGTTGTAACTTCCCCATGGTCTCACCCACCCTTCCTGTCTCCCCTACTCTTTCCCCACCATGGTTTAGCCCGTGCTATCAGCTGAAGCCAGCGATAGAATGTTGAGAGTGTGACTGAGATGATACTCGACAAGCTGGGAGCACCTGGACTGAATATACTTTAATAAACTACCTTTGAACCCATTGGTCTGGAGGTGCCTTCTTACCACATTTTTGGCGACGTTGGAAGGAGGCTGAGCCAGGGTCAGCAAGGTGTTTCCCCCCTGGAGCTGAATAGGAAGCTTGGTCGGAGTATAGAAAATAAATAGACACTTACCCATCCCAAGGTGTGTCTTCTCTGAAGTCTCTTGTGTGCTTATCTGAGGGAGCTGACGGAGAAGGCAAGGAGTGCAGACTTTTACGATCGGCGGCAGCTGGAAGGAAGCCAAGATGGTGAACTGTTGCTTGCTTCATCTGGCTGGGGAACAGCATCTGTGACAAATAGGCACCTCTGCCCGAGGAGGATCCGGAGGAAGAAAAGCGGGAGGTGAGCCTGTGGTGAGGGAGTGGAAAAGCCGCCCAGTTTGCTGTTGTGATCTCCTGCCAGCGGTGACTGGCGAAGGATGGTGAGCGGAGTCGATTTCGCAGGAGGAATGTCCTGCGAGTGGGATGAGGAGATGAGCGAGGATCCACTGCTGTTTACCGCGGAGATCTCCATACTGTGACTGATGCAGAGGGGTGAGCGAGGCGTCTTCCTTTGAAGTTTGGCGGTGGACGCCGTGTGGGAACTGCCTCGGAGTGTCGTTTATCGTCGACAATTGTGTGGAAAGTGGTGCCGTGTGGCGTTTTGAGCGGCGGACTGGGAAGCAAGAGGAACGTAGGCGATCCGGATGCCAAACTGACTTTCCCCGTCCAGCCTGCGACGTTCCTCACAGGAAGTTCCCGCCTTTGATTGTAGTATCGTTTTGCTATTGGTTTGGTGAGGGAAATTCAGTGAGGAAGAAAGAGGACTAATTCCTTTTTCAATACAGGTCGTTTATGAGCAAAATATTATAAATTAAGGGTGAATAAAGGGGGAAAGTAGAAACACACTCTGATAGTAGGTGATTTTCACCTCCCTGGTAATACCATTATCTTTCCCTCCAACTTACCCTTCTCATGTATTTACTAGCATTTGGCAAATAGGGCTCTGATTCGGGAAGCATTAAGTGACAGTTACAGGTTTCCTTAGGGAGGGATCCTATCTTTATGGCCATGGCAGGGGCAGGAATGAGTCAGCCCCCACCTTTCTTAAATGATCTGGGAGAGCCTGACATCCCATGGAAGAGGTGGGAAGGTATTTTCAAGTCATACCTCATAGCAATAGGGGGAGGTACTTACAACAATGTGAGAAAACAACACATATTACTGCACAACTTGGGGATTCATGGCAGGAAGGTTTTTGAGGACATAACAGGCAGGCAGGTTGACGATGAACAGGAAGAGGTAGAAGGGACTAATGTGTATGAATATACGTTGAGGAAATTGGAGGAACATTTTAAAGTTAAACTGAATGTAGTACTAGAGAGGCACAAATTTTACAAAAGAGCGCAGAAGAAAGATGAAAAAGTCACTAACTATGTTGCAGTCCTGAGGGGTTTATCTGCCACGTGTGAATTTGGGGCATTGACGGATTCTATGATAAGAGACCAGATTGTAAGATGTACAAATGATCCTAGGATCTAGGAGGAACTCCTCACTAGAAATCCTGACCTAGAGGAAGCATTAAATATTGCTAAAGGTTTGGAGCACACTGCGTTGTGCATGAAGGAGATGAAAATACATGAGGGGGTTTCCAGAGACAAAAATTAGAGCAAGGTGGTACATGAGGGGGAGACAGTGTGTAAAGTGGGTAAAAAGCAAAGAGCAATCAACGCAGCAACACACAAGGGTTATTATGCTACAAATGCGGTAGTCCAAACCATCTGGCAAACAACTGGAAGTGTCCAGCCAGGGATGTGTTATGTAGGAAATGCAACAGGAGAGGGCATTTTTCAAAAGTTTGTAAGAATATCAATTCAAAAGTACACATGGTGGAAAATGCAGAAATTGGAGAAGGGGGTGGGAAAACCTTTATATTTCAAGTGGGGCATGATGAGGAGAAGGAAAGTAATGAGTATCCAAAATGTGAAATTACCCTTGATGGAGAGAAATTTGAAGTTTATGCTGATTCGTGCTCTCCTTATACTTTGATTGACAAAAGTGTGTTTGAAGAAAAGTTTTCAAAACATGGTGTGGAACTAGAGAAAGCTGACATTAGTCCAGTAGGTTACTACAAGGAACGTATACCATTAGAGGGGATGGCGAAAATGAGGATTACATTTAAGGACAGGCACACGGTGGGAAAAGTATATGTGGCCACAAGGGTTCTAGCCTTCTTGGGTGGAAGCACCAGAAAGAATTAGGGATTAAGCTAGATCCCAACAACAGAGAGCAAGTGCTTTTAGTGGAACCACCTAGTATTGCTGAAAATTTAACCATGGAATTTAAGGATGTGTTTAATGAAAAACTGGGGGTGTTGAAGAATTATATGCACAGAATAACTCTCAAGGAAGGAGCTGTACCCGTGGTACATAAAACACGATCCATTCCCCTGCGCATGAAGGAGCCATTAAAAAACTAATTGGAAAAACTGGCCAGCCAAGGGGTGATCAAGGAGATTGAAAGTTCTGCATGGTTGGCTCCGGTCGTCATCACGACCAAGGATGGTGGAAAGAACATTAGGCTATGTGTAGACTTGAGAGGCTTGAATGCAAACATTCAAGTAGATAGATATCCCCTCCCAAGAATCGGGGAGATGCTGAGCACCATTCAATGGGACAAATTCTTCAGTGTCTTGGACTTGTCCTCGGCCTATTATCAGATAGAGCTACATCCGGAGTCACAGTCCTTGACTGCCTTCACAACCCCTTTTGGAAATTTTTAATTTCTGCGGATGCGGTTTGGTTTGGCGTCTGCGGCTGCAGCCTTCTAATGGGTAATGCAGCACATTCTGAAAGACTGCGAAAAAGCAATGTGCTTCCAGGATGATATCCTGATATATGGATCAAATGAGAAGGAACATAATGAGAACATCAAAGAAGTGTTAAGGAAATTAAGAGACGTAGGTTCCACTACCAGAGTGAGCAAGAGTAAGTTGGGTGTGAGCTCGGTGGACTATTTGGACCACACTATTTCGGAAGAAGGCATCAAACCAAAGTGCGATCTTGTCAATGCAGTTAGAGATGCTTCCACGCCAAGGAACAGAGAAGAGGTAGTGTCATTTCTGGGACTGGCGGAGTACATGGCGAAATTCATCAAAGATTTTGCCACCAGATCTTATTCTTTGAGAGAGTTGGTAAAGAAAGACAGCATCTTCAACTGGGGAGAAGACCAAGAGACGGCGTTCAAAGATATAAAGAATTCTATCATACAGGCACCCTTTATAGGAAAATTTGATTCTGAAAGAGACATCTTAATTTCTACAGATGCCAGCAACCATGGTATAAGCGCTACCTTAGCTCAGCGAGTGGAGAAGGAGTTAAAAGTCGTAGCTTTTGCGTCAAGAACCCTCACCGCTCCTGAAGCCAACTATTCCACGGTGGAGAAGGAGGCCCTAGCCGTATATTGGGCAATCAAACATTTCAAGTATTACGTGTGGGGAGTACAATTCGAGGTGCATACAGACCACAAGCCTTTGGTGCCTTTGTTCACAAAAATAAATATGGAGGAAATTACCCCGCGCATAGCGAAGTGGGTGTTGGGCTTGCAAGGTTTTAATTTCAGAGCGGTATACATTCCGGGGCAGCAAAACAGGGTGGCAGATTTCCTCTCAAGGGCTCCAATATGCTGCGATGCTGAGGAGGAAAAAGTAGATGACACTATTCTGGAAGTCAGCGTGGCGGCAGTGGCGAAGGAAGAATGGGAAAACCAGATGGATAAGGATGAAACTTTGAAGAGGGTAAAGAAGTATATCGTGTCAGGATGGCCAAACAGGTGCAAGGAATTGGACACTAAAATTCAACCCTACTAGAATGTCAGGGAAGACCTATCGGTGGAGGGTAACTTCATCTTGAAGTCAGGAAAACTTGTTCCTCCTGAGGGGATGAGGGGTCAAGTGATCTCTCTGGCCCATGAAGGTCATTTGGGCAGAAGTCTATGCAAGTCAAGGTTACGAGCAGACCACTGGTTCCCAGAAATGGATTGAGAAATGGAGGAAAAAGTACGCGATTGTTACGCATGTAGCTTAAGTGACAAATCAAAAGTAACTAAACATTCTCCCTTAATCCCGGTTGAAGTACCTATGGCACCTTGGCAAAAACTGGGTTTTGATATTACAGGCCCCATTCATGGTAGAGGCTCCCAAGACTGGTACCTGTTGGTATTGATTGACTATTACTCAAACTGGATAACTCACAAGATGGTATGTAATATCAATACCAAGTCTTTGATACACTTCTTGAAAGAGGTGTTTGCAAGAGAGGGAATTCCAACAACGTTGATAACAGACAATGGAGTGCAACTGATCTCGGAGGAGATGAAGGAGTTTCTAAAAGACTGCTCAATTACCTATGTCTGTACACTGTTGTATTGTCCAAAGGCGAATGGAAAAGTGGAAAGAGCAAACCGTCTGCTGAAGGACTGCATGAATCTGGCCAGCAAGTCGGGGAAAAACGTGGAGGTTGCCATCATGGAAACGCTGTGGGCATATCATACCACCCCCAACTCCACCTCAGGACACTCACCGTTTGAGCTGTTGAGAGGACGGAAGGCTGGAACCAAGCTTTCCCCGAATTGGATAGGCAAAAATGTTAATGTGGAAATTGATCAGGAGGAGATGAGGAAGAAAATTGAAGACAAGCAAAGCAAATACAAAGAGTGGTACGAGGACAGATGGTGTATATCAGGAAGCCTGACAAATTAGGGAAAAGAGGAGACGGGTTCTACGCCCCAGGGAAAATAAAGGAAGTTAAGAGCAATGTGGTAGTCATGGAGGATGGGAAAATGTGGAGCCAAGACCAGGTAGTTCCGGTTACCATGAGAGGCAACCAATTAAGTGAGGGGAATGCGGAGTCAGGTGACAGAGGGCAGGAAAAGGGGCAGAGAAGAGAAAGTTGCAGACAAAAAACCACCCCGTTCTGGCATAGACAGTACAACATGAGGTAATGGTCAGGGATGCCATTGTCTAGGGGTGCTCATTATACTCCCACCTTTTAAACCCATGTAGGGAACCGAATAAGTGGTCTTCTGCGCAAGACCCTATGTTTTGGCATTATTGTAATGTTTAGTTTTGTGGTTCTGCACCCCCTCCTTTTCCACCCGCTACCCCCAATCCACTTCTATCTTTCTCTCCCTCTCACTCTCGGGCTCTTCGCTCCTTGCTTTTCCTTCCTTGGCGTTCTCCCTAGGGAGGATGATGTGTTGTAACTTCCCCATGGTCTCACCCACCCTTCCTGTTCCCCCCCCCACTACTCTTTCCCCACCTTGGTTTAGCCCGTGCAATCAGCTGAAGCCAGCGATAGAATGTTGAGAGTGTGACTGAGATGATACTCGACAAACTGGGAGCACCTGGACTGAATATACTTTAATAAACTACCTTTGAACCCATTGGTCTGGAGGTGCCTTCTTACCACACCCCGGCTCTTAGTTATTTGACAAGTTAAGCAGGGGCAATACCAGGAAGTAGAGCTACAGGAGTGTTCCGACTTCCTCGGTTCTATTCCAGACTCTTGCACCCACGCCACTGCCCTGCACCAGAAACTGAGAAATGTGCCCCACCGCCCACACTCAAGAAGGTCAAACCTTGCCAGAAGGTCAATGCTGCCAACTGATGTGCAACAGCACACTGTGTTCTCTTATATGCACTGGCCGAGATAACCTTGCCCCACTGCTCTGATTTCTTGTATGCCAACACACAGTGTTGCAATGTGTGTACTTGGTCATTTCTCAAACCCAAGGGGCGAGAAGCCAGCGTGGCTGGTCGAAACCTGTTGGGGGCTCTGTGTAGGGCCAGGTCAAGCGATTACGAATCATAACATACTCCGTAATGCTCAAAATGGATGTACATTAGTGAGGCAGCTACAGATGGGTTAATTAAACGTGTCTCGAGCTGAATGTCTGGCTCGGGCCCGGCCCTTCTCCCGTGGGCCTGTCAAGCCGTAGTAGAGCCGAGCCCCGTCTCCCTGCCACTTCCCTTTCCACTAAATAATTACGTTTTTTAAAAGACATGAGGGTTAATTGGCAGGACAGCTGGAAATTATATTCTAAAAGGGAAAATATCAAATATAATACGGTGCTCTTTTGTTTGAACTTTTTTCATTGACAGATTTTAAATGTTGAAGATGTTAGTGACCGCCTAGGGGTTTCAAAGCCTCGTCGGGGGTAGTAAGCGCTATATAAATGCAAATACAATCCAATGCCTGGACTTCATACATGTCCCACTCGTGGTGTGATCCCAAGAACAAACTCTGGAATCTCTTAGGTTTGCCAATCCACTAACTTCTGCTAATCTGTTTAATTATCTCTATTTGGGATGTGGCACCGGCTGGCACAGTTTAATGGGTAGTTCGGGGGATCCCAGTGTTTCTAACAGAGCGCCTTGTCCTTACACTTACCTTGTACAATGGACAGCAACTTAGATGCACTTTACTCGGGTGTTACAACTTCTATTTGTTTGCAGCTTTGTGCAGCGCAAACTGGGTCCAAGGACATTAAAGTTACATTCACGTGGTCAGATTCATTTTTTAGGAGATTAACTGAGTTGCCCAGAATCACGGGTTGTGCTGAGCTGACGCTGGGACTCACACGTAATTCTCCAGTTCTAAAGTAGGCCCCATCCCCTAGCCGTTCTCTTTTCTGATTAACCCCTTCTGTGTAACCAATCACGCAAACAACGTTGTCTAGATAGATTCCCCGTAGAGCGTCAGAGTGGTGGAACACGTAACAAATATATTTAGCAAGTTGCCTTTATTTAACTCCCGGGACAAACATGGAGCAGCAATTTATTTAAAAAAAAATAACGTATGCTTTGGCCTTAAACTAGAAGGAAGGGATTGTATATTCAATGACCGAATTGCACAATCGGGCGATTCAGGCGTTTTACAAATTATATTAACATAACATAATACTTACTACCTGCCTGCGTTTCCTCAGTAGCGCCGCGCGGAGATACCCCATCGGGGATTCAGGCGCTTTACAACTCATATTAACATAACTTGATGTGTTAACTGGAAACCTGAGCTCAAATCCTGGCTTCTCGCTGTACACACTTTTGATCTTGTGCAAATCGGTTTAATTCACTGTAGCTCGTCTTCCCCGACAGTCCAATTAGGAGCAGCTTTAAGTAAGTTGGGGCAGGATGTGCACCATACAAAACCCTCATTCAGATACTGAATCACAAAGTACATATTTGATCCCTGTATAATAGATACATTGGCCATATATATATTTCAAAACTGACCTGACTCTTGGCGCTTGGTTCACTCATGGAAACATCGCAGGGGGGAGGGGATGTTCGTAAATTCATGTTTAGAAAATATTACTTTAAAAACGTCACTCAATGTAGTGATGACTGATGTAATCTTGTGCGCTCATTGAAACATGTTAAAGAGGGCAACTAAGGTTTCCAATTTAAGTGTATTTATCACGTTTACAGGACTCGCTGTGCGTGTCTCGGCTGTCAGAATTGCCTGGCTCGGTTCTCTGTGAATTTCTTGGCTCGCCCGCCTCCAGGAGGTCATGTTATTACAAATGGGGCGGTGGTGGTTTCATTCACCCCTTTATGTTACTATCAGTGTGTTTACATTCTTCAGTTATTTCGAGTTTTGCTCGTCACAGCTGGGCCTAATGTCTGTTTATGACTCAGTGATAATTTGCATTTCTGTGTAATCGGTGTGTGTGTGTGGTGGGGGGGGGGGTGATCTTGTGACTTTATGACTCGTGCTGGGTGTTATAGAAATTCTGATTACACATATGTGGCAGGTGTTTGCTTTAAACATCGGTCTAGCTAAGGCGTTCTATGGCACTGGTGGCTTTCTATGGTGCATGATATAGACTGTGTCAGAGGTCAAGCCCCCCCATCAGTGGTCTTACCAGGTCCTGCGCCCCCCTGAAGGTGGCGTCCAGCAGCAGCAGCTTCCAGGGCTCGCAGATGGTGTCCGGCAGCGGGTTGTAGACGTAGTACGAGGCCAGAGCCATGCAGGCGGCCAGCACGGCGTGGCTGGGCTTCATCCTTGCGGTGCAGCGCTAGCCCGCGGGGCGAAGGGCTTCCAGGAGCCTCGCAGGCGCTGTGATACCAAATACACCCTCCTTACAGGGATGTCGAGACGCCTCAACCCGGTGTTAGCAGCAGGCAAATAATCCTCATAGCAGCGCCCGGCGCTGGAGCTTCATTCAAGGTTTCCGGACTCTGCCAGCCAATGGGAAAGGCAGAGGGAGGATGTCCGGGTGGATGCGCCTAACTCCCCCCTCCTTCCCATGGGTGCTGTTGCAGCCTCCACCAAGGACCGCAACAATGAGCCTGGGAGCCGCTGTTCACAGCGCCACCTCCTGGACGCGGTCCTCAGTGCAGGCAAAAATGAAAACCTGCATGAAACGTCAGTGTGTGACAGCTGAACTTTCACCCCCTAATAAATTTATTATTTCATACATTTTTGGGTACAGGAGTTTTCAATGTACTCGGATTTCACCTTGGATTTTTAAACACTCACTCCGACAAAACACACTCTCTCTCTCACCTTTGTTTTGAAGGTCTTAAAACAAGGTTATTTTTTACAAAATACTGTTTTTTAGGTACACCTCAAAATAGGCACTCCTTTCCATTTCTACTGGCCTTTAAGTCAGGATCATCTTAAGAATTTTGGGGCCGCGAGCCAAACGTATTCTGGGCCCGTTCGGAACAGCTTTGTATTTATGATTCAGTTTTAGCTCTTTCATGCCCTCTTTGGCAGGTTACTGACACTCGTCCAAATTATAAATGTGTTTACATGCAATATACAGGGGTAGTGATGGTTGTTTTCAATATTGTAGCACAGCAGCCCCTCAATAATGTTACTGTAAATAATCTCAATGACATCCTTAAATTTCTCAAATGTGAGGCCCTGTTTTGATCCCCCAAACTTTTTTTTTAAGGAAATTGCATGAAGCATATACACACCATTGTTTATGCAAAAGACTCGCACAAATCACCACATTAAAAACAAGTTAAAGGGAAAGGGTATTTCAAACACTCTGTTTAAGAATAGTTTAAGGCCATTAGAGCAAGGCTTTTGAGAACAAAGCTGACTATTAGGGCCCCCTGAAAGGCTGGGGCCCTGGCCCAGAGCCCACTTTGCCCATGCCTTAAAATATCTCTGCCTTAAGTCCCCATGCGCGGCTTCTCATATACTGATTAATATGAGATGCCAGCGTGATAGTTGAAAATCACGCTGGCATATCCTTCAGTCTTTTAAAAAATATATATATATTTATTAAATAAAGAACTGACAAAACAATAAATAAGGCATCAGGTGAGCAAATCATAACAACATTGCAAGGTTAGAACTGTCATTCGTACAAAATTGCAATTACATTATAAAAGATTCTCGGGATCACAGGGACTCCAGTGCTTCAGCTCATCGGGGGTGTACACAAATCACCACAATAAGTATTCCAAGCCCCCCAAATCTTCCCCCACTTCTCCGGACAACCCCTAGCCACATATACCGCCCTCCCTCTAAACATACACCAGTCTAAATCCTGGGTCCACTTGGTGAGCTGAGGTGATTGGCTGGCTCCCCATAGTTGAGCAATGTTATGCTTCGCCACCATATACGCCAGTGTCACCCACTGTTTCTGATATCCATTCAAATCCGTGGGTTCCCATATGTTCAATATACATCTGCGGGCCTCCGGTCGCATCACCTCCCCTGGCACATCTTTAATCACATCATGAATTTTCATCCAATAGGTTTGTATCTCCTGACAGTGCCATAGGATATGTATGAACGTGCCCACCTCACCACACCCCCTCCTACAGTTTCCGTTTGTCGCTTTCCCCATGTGTACCAGTCTAGGCCCTGTGACATATGATCTATGTAAGATTTTAAGTTGCACCAATCTAAGCCTCATCTGAATTGCGACTACCTCGGGGGAGGAGACCGCCTCATCATCCAGCTCCAATCCATCCACCCCCACGCTGTTCTAATGCTCCCAAGCGGATCTTCCATATTATTATTTAGTTTCTTATAGATCATGGAAATGTTTTTTTCTGGGAGATGACCGTCGAACACTCGGTCCTCAAGGGGGGAGGCCTCCAGTAATTCCGTGCCTAGGGGTATTTGAACTAGGAGGGAATGTCTAATCTGTCGATAGCGGAAGTGTTCATTTTTATGTAGGCTGTATTGTTTTTGAAAAGACTCGAAAGTCTGCACACAGCCCTTCCCCCATACGTCCTTGATCTGACTAATTCCAATGAGGTCCCATTTGTCAAATCGTTTAGTCCTCCACAGGCTCCCAAGCTTCTCTGAATTAAACAGGGGGGTTGCCATTGTCAGCTTCCCTTCCCATCTCAAACTTTTGGTATCCACATGCCAGACGTGTACCGCATGTGCCGTTGGACCCGGTCTGGCATACAATGCTCTGACAATATCTCCACCCGGAGCCTGCCCACGATCCATGGCAAAGCCAGGGTCCCCCAGGGGGCCATAAATTACATGATTCACTGCCGCCAGATGAGCAGCCCAGTAATATTTCTTCAAATCTGGGAGACCAATTCCCCCATCATACCAAGGAAGAGTCAGCTTGACAAAGGCTATGTGGGCCCTACCATCACAAAGAAGCTGCCTTTGGAGTGTCTCAATCTCCCTGAAATAGGTAACAGGCACTGGGTCCATGGTATTTTGGACTACGTATAGGAACCGAGGTAAGGCCATCATCTTGAACAACACCGCTCTTCCAAGCAACGACAGCGGGAGGGCCCTCCAACGTTCCACATCTCTTCTAAGCCGGTTCAAGGGGGGCTCTAAATTATTAGCATATCTTACTTTGGAAACAAGTGTTATGTATATGCCAAGGTATTTAAATCCCACCAGCTCGATCTTTATAGGGGATGACTGCGGGACCACGGGCGGATCACCTGATACAACAAACAATACCGACTTCGTCCAATTTATTGCAAATCCAGTGTATCTACTAAATATCGTCAGGACATCTAAGAAGTTACTCAGGGATGTTCTAGGGTTAGTGAGATATAACAGGATAACGTCAGCATAGAGCGAAATTTTATCCTCCCATTCCAATGTCCACCGCAATCCCCGTATCGATAGGTCCCACCGGACCAATGCCGCCAGCGGCTCTAGCGCCAGTGCGAAAAAGAAGTGGGGACAGCGGACATCCCTGTCTCGTGCCCCTTCCAAGGGCGAAGTCAACTGATTTACAATTATTTATGATCACTCTAGCCAAAGGAGTGGCATACAACAATCGAACCCACCTGATAAATTTTGAGCCAAAGCCCATTTTGGCCAGAGCCGCAAATAGATAAGCCCATACAACCCGATCAAATGCCATGGTGGCATCCAGGTACACCAAGACCGCCGGTTCCAATATCTTAGGGGAGCCACCCAAAATCCAGTGAAGTCTCCGCAGGTTCAGGGCTGTAGTACGACGTGGCATGAAACCAGATTGGTCAGGGTGTATAAGGGTTGTGATGACTTTGACCAATCTAGTGGCGAGTAACTTCGCCAATATCTTGGGCTCTGCATTAAGAAGTGAGATAGGCCGGTACAAGGAAGGGGATGTCCTAGCTCTGCCCGCTTTATGAATGACTACTATATTTGCCGCCCGTTGATCATACGGGAGTTGCCCCGAGTTTCTGCTTTCCAGAAACATGGCACGGATATGTGGAGCGATTTTATGGGCATTTAGTTTATATAATTCTATAGACAATCCATTAGGACCAGTCGCCTTCCCGGACTTTATGCTTCTAATTGCTTGCGCAATTTCATCATCTGTAATAGATGAGTCCAAATATTCCCTATTTTCTTCTGAGATACTCGGCATGGCTATATCTCTTATCATTTCACTATTTTCGATCTCTGTAAAACTATTCGCTGAGGTATATACTGCTTTATAATACTTGGAGTAGGCGTCTGCCACTGCCTGCGGGTCCGTGATGTTATCGGGTCCCGACCCCTCTAGCTCAGGCACCAGACGAGAGGCACGCTCTCCACGTTCCAACCAAGCAATCAGCTTACCGGCCTTATCCCAGTGTTCATATTCCTGGCTCTGCACGTCGTTATAATGTGAAATTGCCCTTTCTCCAGAGAGGCCTTTGTATTCATCTTGTTTCAGCTTCAACAAATGCACATCTCCTTGAGAGACGCGCGAGTGCGTTACCCAAGATGGCCGCCGCCACCGGAGCTCCGTGATTCCCGGAGCTTTCAGCCCTAATTAACGACGAAATACCGGCAAGAACCCAGCGAAAATACCGGCGCTTGCCTCCTGAACCTTCCACCTACCTGTGAGTCCGTTTTTGAGCATTTTGGACGACGGAGTTATTTTTCTTCACCTCACAGACTTCTGCTCCATGCTCTCCATCGAGGTACTGCCGAGAATGTGAGCCTGGGGGCGGAGTGTCATTTAAGAAAGAGGCTGGCTTGGGCCTAGCTCCGCCTACAGTCCTGTTTAGCTGCTGCACCTGGGTTTTCTCAGTGTTATTTGACGCAATTGTCTATATTTACAATACTTTTCCTCATATTTTTAGGTTATTTGTTTCAATCTATTTTTCTTCATATTCAGTCATATTTTTTCACCTCAAAATGGATTCAAAAAATCCTTCCGCTAATAAAAGGAAGCAGCAGGTTTCTCCTCCTCCCACAAAATCTAAAGTGGTGGAATCCTCAGAGCTTTCTTTGTCTTTGATTTTGGAGGAAATTAAAGCCTTGCGTTTGAATACTGACTCCATTGCTTCAGAGGTTAAAAATGTTCGTAAAGATATGGCTTCTATGTCCATGAAGGTGTCAGACAATACCATTAAAATCCAAGATAATAAGAATAAATTGGATGCTTTTACACCTTTAATGACTAGAATTATGCCAATGCATACTCAGCTGTTGGACTTAGAAAATCGCAATAGGCAATACAATCTGCGCATCTTTAATTTGCCTGAAGAAATTGAAGGGACCAATTGTCGCCTTTATCTTGAATCTCTTTTGCCTGGTCTCCTGAATATCAAGTTTGCAGAAAAATTTGAAATTGATAAAGCTCATAGAGTTCCGTCACATCGTAATCCTCGTCATTCAAAGCCAAGGCAGATGATATTTAAGGTCCTGCGCCATCATCACCTGGTCCTTATTCGGAAAGCTGTTCGTGAAATACCATCTTTGGTGGTGAATGGAACCAAAATCTTCATCCATCAGGATTTTGCGAAAGAAACTGTGGCTATTCGTAAAGAATTTTCATCTCTTCGTCCGCATCTGAGGAGCCTTGGCTTCAAGTATGGACTATTTGATCCTTTTACAATGCGAATCTGGAAAGACAATGTCTCTAAATCTTTTCAACGTCCTGAAGATCTTCGTCTCTTCCTTGAACAGCAGGCTCCTCCATCAATGGATACACAAGACCCTAATTCTTGACTTCATCTCGCTGGTTTCTTGTGACAGGTCTATTACTAAATTTCTTCATGGGCTCCAACGGTAACTGGCCATGCTTGAGGAACGGGTGTGCGTTTCCTTGTCTTTATTTATGTGGCATGTTCGTACCTTACTCTCTCTTTTTTGTTTCTCCCTTTCCTATCTTTCGATCAGAGTTACTCTATTAATCTGTCTTATCCTACCTTCTTCTTGTTCCTATTCCTGTCTTTTTCTTCTCTTATATCCTAATGGCTAACATTCATAATATAAAAATTGTTTCTCTTAATGTGAAAGGTTTACGACATCCAGTGAAACGTTTAAAAATTTTGGATTATTTAGGTAATTCTAAGGCTGACATCTGTTTTGTCCAAGAGACTCATATTGATGATAAAGTTTTAAGTTATATGAACAAAATGTGGGTGGATTCTATTGTTTCTTCACCTGCTGCAGGTAAAAAAAAATGGGGTCGCTATTTTCTTTGCCAAAAGGTTACATTGTCAGGTCTTGCATAAGATCTCAGACTCTGATGGAAGATATATTATAGCTAAAGTTAAAATTCATGATTCTATTTTCTTTTTGATGAATGTTTATGGTCCTACGTCAGAGGATCCTGTTTTTTGGACAACTGTTACGTCAGAAGTTTTAAAGTTGGGAAATGCTCCATTGATTTTTGGTGGTGATTTAAATATTTTTGTAGACCCCTTGTTGGATAGATTGTCTACATCTCGATTTCGACCGTACAAGACTTTTCATGCCTTTAAGACCTTTCTTCAAACTACTAAATTAGCTGACATTTGGCGATTACACTATCCAACTGGTAAAGAGTTTTCTTTTTTCTCCAACCCACACAACTCCCATTCCAGAATAGACTATTTTTTCCTTTCCCCTTCCCTTATTCAATTTGCTAATGATCCTATCATTGGTACCATCGACATTTCAGATCATGCTATGATTTCCTTTGTATTAAATGTATCATCTTCATTTTCTAAGCAGTCAAGATGGCGTATGAATTCTGACATTGTCCTTAACGATACTCATAAGCCTAAGTTACTCCAGGCTATTCAGGAATATTTTACTTTTAATTCAGAAGGGTCTGCCTCCATTACCACTCGCTGGGATGCATTTAAAGCTTATATTAGGGGTACCACTATTTCTATTATGGCTCATGAAAATAAGAAGTTTAATTCACATATCAAATCTCTAGAAAAACAAATTGCTCATTTTGAGCATTTATTTGTTTCATCTAGTGATCTCCAATATAAAGTAAAATTGCAAAAGCTGCGGTATGAATTCAATGCAATCCTCAGTACTAGAGCTGGAATACAACTCTCTAAATCCAATGCCAAATTTCGTTTTAATACCAATAGGTCTGGTAGACTTCTGGCTAATTATTTGCGTATCAAACGAGATAAAACTCAGATTACATCCATCAAATGTCCTCAAGGTAAAATTGCTTTTTCTCATAATGAGATTGTCAATGAGTTTTTGAATTTTTATTCTACTTTATATAATAAGCCTGATTATTGTGATGTTTCTTTAATTGATTCCTTTTTACAACATTCTGATTTACCTCACATTTCTGCCTCTGATAAAATTAAATTAGATTTACCCATTACTAATGAGGAAATTCTCTCAGCCATTAAATTGCTTCCGAAGAAAAAATCCCCTGGTCCTGATGGTATCCCCGCAGAATTTTATAAAGAGTTCCAACATCACCTTTTACCTTTTTTGAATCAGATTTTTTCTCATTTTTCCTCATCAGGTACTATTTCAGGTTCTTTTTCTGAAGCCTTAATTGTTGTACTTCCCAAACCTGATAAAGACCCTACCCTTGTTGCTAATTACCGTCCCATTTCCTTAATCAATCAAGATTGTAAACTATATGCTAAAATTATCGCTTCCAGGTTAGCCCCTATCCTTCATTCAATTATTCACCCTGATCAATCTGGTTTTATGAAAAATCGATATTCTGCTAATAATACGAGAACGTTATTACATGTTATTGAGCAAAGTTCCTCTATCCTTAACCCTGCTGGTGTTATGGCATTAGATGCTGAAAAAGCTTTTGACAAAATCCATTGGCAATTTTTATTTAAAACTTTGTTATCCTTTAATTTTGGGCCTTCCTTTATTCGTACGATTTCTGCTTTATACTATGCTCCCACAGCTCGACTATTTATTAATGGTCAGATTTCTAACCAATTTTCTCTTTTCAGAGGAACTCGACAGGGTTGTCCCCTTTCCCCTCTTTTGTTTTTACTTGGTATAGAACCATTTGTTAATTACATTCGAAAATGCGAAAACATTCAAGGGATTACTGTCTGTGATATTACTGTTAAAACTCTAGCATATGCTGATGATGTGTTATTATTTATTAGTAATCCTGATTCCTCTGTTCCTTTTCTGCTTGATATTATTTCTAAATGCTCTATTGTGTCAGGTTATAAGTTAAATGTTACTAAAACTGAATTTTTTCCACTCAATATGTTGTGTACTCCTGATATGCTACCCTCACCAGATATAGTTTGGCAAAAGAGCAAATTGAAATACCTTGGTATTTTATTTTCATCATCCCTTCATGCTACCCTAAAATTAAATTCTGATTTCATTCTAGAACATATCAAACAAAAAACTTCCAAATGGTCCTCCCTTCATCTTTCCTGGTGGGGGAGAATGGAATCTATTAAAATGACTATTGCACCTAAAATATTCTATTCCCTTGCAATGATCCCAACTCAATTTCCACTCAAATTTTATAAAGATGTTGACAAACTTTTATCAAAATTTTTATGGAATAACAAGCCTTCCCGTATTGCTTATAAAAAAATAAAAATTCCCAAATGTAATATTGGTTTTGCCCTACCTGATTTTCTTCTATATCATAAGGCATTTATCCTTAAACAGAGTTCGTTATGGTTTAATATATCTCCTATGCTTAATCCCCCTATTTGGTATCATATCGAGACTTCCCTTGTTAAACCTTTTCCTTTATTATCCCTATTAACCATGTCTCCCGTATCTAAAATTGTACACTCTTCTTCCATAATTAAATCATCAAGATTAATTTTTAACGATTTGGACTCCAATTTTGAATCCCCTCTACTTTCAACGGTACATTTGTCCTTATGGCATAGTGCCTTGTTAAAATTAAATAAGAATATTTCGTTTTGGTCTTCATGGATTGCTAAAGGTATTTTTTATCTTGGAGATGTTTTCATGGATGATGCGTTTATTCCATTTATTCAACTCCAATCAAAATTTAATCTGCCTTTAACTGATCTGTCTAAATATCAATTCCTTTGTAATTCTATTTTAGATTCTTTCCCACATGGCATTCCTTCTAAAATGACAGCTGATTTTATGCTATATGTGTTAATACTGTGTCTTTATCCCCTAAAGCGGTGTCTGTATTTTATAAGAAGCTCACTGTATCCTTAGGTTCCAATATTGATACAATCTCTACCTTTTGGAACAATGAGTTATCTTTATCTTTGCCAAGTGATTCCTGGTCATTAATATGGACTCTTTCTATTTCTGGTTGTTTACCAGTGTCAATTTATCAAACTAATGCTTATATTTTATTTAATTCCTTATGGACACCACTGCGTTTATTTAAAGCTCATTTATTACCATCTTAAGGAATGCTGGCATTGCAATTTGCAGCCTGGTTCCTTACGTCATATGTTATTTGAATGTCCGCTTATTTTGAAATTTTGGTCTGAAGTATGGACTGTAATACAGAAAATTCTACCTATTTCTGATTCACCCTCTTATACTTTAATCATATGCAAATCTGTTGTGTTGAGTGTACCCCTTGAGGATAATGAAGCTAAACTATTTAACTTTTTGGTATCGGCTGCATTGAAATCCATCACATTTTGTTGGAAGGATGTTACTTCCCTTTCAGTCCATGCTTGGTGGTCTTGGATTATCTTTACAAGAAGAGGTGCTCAATTGTCACTACAAGGTGTTCATCATAATTCTTCTACTTTTCAATCTTTCTGGTCTCCTATAGATTCATATGTACAGTTATAACTATTGTTGTTCTTTCCTTAATACTGTATTGTATTGGTAACTCTACTTGTATAAGTATTTATGCTATGAAATGTATATTTCCCTTTCCCTGCGCCCTTCTCCTCCTTATTTTCTCTTTAGAATGTCTAATTTTTTCTTGCGATGTATTTTATTAATGACTGTATATCTTATGATTAGTCTTTTTTCGCTTCTTTGTATTTTAATGAAATCCTTCTTCACTTTTTTGTATGTATTTATGTGCTTCATCATTCTTAAAATTTCAATAAAGTCTTACTGAACAGAAAAAAAACAAATGCACATCTCCCTGAGCTGCCATGTCAGCCACTCTCTTCTCCAAGTCGACACTTCCGCCTCTACTCTGACCACATCTGCCTGGTGTGTCTTCTTTTTACCTACAATCAAGGAGTGGACAGCACCTCTTAATACCACTTTATATGCCTCCCACAGGGTCTGTGCAGAATCGACTGTGCCCAAATTCTCCAGAAAATAATGTTCCGAGATTTGGCATACCTCTTTCTTTGTGGCCGGGTCTTTCAAGTGCCATGCATTGATCGGGCGATTCTACCATCCGCTGACTGCCCAATATCAACTGGAAACTACATCGGGGAATGGTCCGAAATACCCCTCCCAGGTACCTTGCCTCTCTAATCGTGTGTGCCATGGCTGCTGAAACCAGTATGTAGTCTAATCTGGGCATACTATTGTGTGCGGCGGATACATGAGTGAAGCATCTCTGAGTCGGGTTACGTACTCTCTAGCATTCTACCAATCCCAGGGATTCAAGAAAGTCAGGGAGCCACCTCTGTGCATTCGCATGTGGACGTGGCGGGAGTCTATCCACCCCACCATCTAGTACGGCATTAAAATCTCCCCCCAGTACCAGAAGACCCAGGGGCAGGGTTAGAAAGATAGCACTTAGATCTTTAAAGGTGTCGGACGGAAGGCCAGGCGGCACATATATGGTTAAGAAGGTAACCGTCCTACCCCCTAGCTGCCCTGAAATACCAACATATCTGTCCCTCTGGTCTGACCATGTGGCCTGTAGATCGAACAGGACAGAATTTTTTAGAAGGATACCAACCCCTCAAGACCCAGATGTAAATCCAGCATGCGCAACTTATTTATACCCCCTCTATGGAGAGCCATACACAGATTCCCAACAAGATGTGTCTCCTGTAACAAAGCAACCTCCGGGGAGTGTCTCCTGATCAGCTGATTCACCATCCCTCTTTTAATCTTGTCGCCCAGCCCATTAACATTCCAGCGTCTTATTTTGCGGACAGAGTTGCCCATTACCTTTTGCCCTGTGCTTCTGGGTCCGAGCGATCCTCCAGCCCCGCCATTCCCTCCATTCCCGCCATTGCCGCCGCTGCCAGGACATCGCAGCGCGGCGGCCGGGAGAGGGAACTACATCCCCCAAGATCCCTAGCGGCTGGACGCCGCCACAGCCAATCAGTGTGCGCCCGGAGGTGCTAATAAGGACGGACTGCCCTTACAGAAGCGGGAGGCGTCTTATTTTGCGGACAGAGTTGCCCATTACCTTTTGCCCTGTGCTCCTGGGTCCGAGCGATCCTCCTGCCCCGCCATTCCCGCCATTGCCGCCGCTGCCAGGACATCGCAGCGTGGCCGCCGGGAGAGGGAACTACATCCCCCAAGATCCCTAGCGGCTGGACGCCGCCACAGCCAATCAGTGTGCGCCTGTAGGCGCTGATAAGGACGGACTGCCCTTCCAGAAGCGGGAGGCGTCTTATTTTGCGGACAGAGTTGCCCATTACCTTTTGCCCTGTGCTCCTGGGTCCGAGCGATCCTCCAGCCCCGCCATTTCCGCCATTGCCGCCGCTGCCAGGACATCGCAGCGCGGCCGCCGGGAGAGGGAACTACATCCCCCAAGATCGCTAGCGGCTGGACGCCGCCACAGTCAATCAGTGTGCGCCCGGAGGCGCTGATAAGGAAGGACTACCCCCCGCAACGCGGGAGCGCGCGGGCCGCGCCGGGCGAAGCCCGGGCAAAGGGCGGGCCCTCTACGGCCCTCAGAGGCCTGAGGAGGCCGGGACGGGCCACCCCCCTTGGCTCGCACGAAAGAGGAGGTAGATAAATTTATACTCTTATATTTTCTATACCCACCTATTGACCTTACCAACGGACCTGAACTTTCTTGTATAAATACTCAGACTGTGTTATTACGCCATATTCTCTATATACAGCTAAGTCATAACTAAATTACAACATGACTCAGAAAGGGGTCACCAAAAAAGCTACCTCACAGAGGGGATCTTGCAAAGGGACACTAGACTATCACTTTAATAGGACAACAGTCCTTACTCCTGATGAAACAGAAGAAAATGATTCTCGCCTGTCCATCGTTAGCACACCCACCACACCCAGCATACAATCTACTTCACAAACAGCCGGCACTGCGCAATGCCTCGCACTGTGGGAGGAATTAAATAATCTGTGTAAATCCAGGTACGTCCCATTGGAACCGTTAAACGAACAAAACAGTGCTCCATCCTGTACCATTATTTATTATTATTATTATTATTATTATGTTTGACATTTATTAAGCGCACAGCTACCCCCAACGGGGGTGTCCCGGCGCTAAGGATTGCAGACAGTAGGGGAAAGGAATTAGTGTCCAGCGAATAGAAAGGTCTTTAATTTGATCCTGAATTGAGATTCAGTGTCCATAAGACGGAGGCTGATGGGAAGAGAGTTCCAGAATTTGGAAACCACCACTGCAAAAGCTCTGCCTCCCTTCCTTGCAAGACGGAATCTGGGTGTGAGAAGGAGCCGGAGGTGGTTAGATCTGAGGTTGAGAGCTGATTTTACTAGTTTTAGTCTATGTCTAAGGTATGTGGGGCCATTTCCATTCAGCGCCCTAAAGACTAATACGAGGGCCTTGAATTTAATACGAGCCGTGATAGGAAGCCAATGCAGCTTTCTCAAGTGGGGTAAGATGGAATGGCGGTAGGGGACTTTACAGATCAGCCTGGCTGTGGCGTTCTGCACGATCTGTAGCCTGTGCTGTTGGTAGGCAGGCAATCCCACATACAGACTATTCGCATAGTCTAGGTGCGAAGTGATTAAGGCGTACGTCACTGTTTTTAGAGACTCAGTGGGGAGAAAGGGAGAGATTTTTCTTAACATGCAGAGTTTGCCGAAACACAAGGAGGTGACTTTCTGAATCTGGGTCTTAAAAGATAGTTCGTTATCAATTTGGACTCCGAGATTGCATGCCGTTTTTACCGGGGGGGTCGGTGGGTTAAGCTCCGCTGGCCACCAGATGGTGGGTGTCAGGGGGATGGCTTGGTTAAAAAACAGCACCTCCGTTTTGTCTGTATTCAATTTTAGTGTGTTCGAAGTCATCCAGGCTACAATATTGGATAGACAGGTTCTGAAATTTATAAAACCCAGGGGTGAGTGATCTCTGATGGAAAAGATCAGCTGAGTATCATCAGCGTATGAGATCACTCTGACCCCGGATGTCTCAATCACCTTGGCCAAGGGTGCGAGATACACGTTAAAGAAAAGGGGACTGAGAGCGGGTCCCTGGGGTACCCCGCAGCTCAGCGGCTTCTTATCTTTAGACCAGAATGGTCGACACCATACTTGTTGAGTGCGGTCTTTTAAGAAAGAGGTGACCCAGGCTAGAGGAATGTCGCAGATCCCTATTTCCCGGAGTCTATCTAAAAGGATGTCGTGGGAGCCATAATTAGTGGCTGTACATTACCTATTAATGACTGCCCGCAGGAATCCCCCCTCTCACCTAAAAAAGTTAACACTCATAGCACAGTACTACCACAGATCTCTTGTGTTAAAGGGAAGCGCGATGGGGTTAAACAAAATGGGAACCACCCAAAGCTACAAAAACTGTGCCTAAGCCCCTCTTCATCTTCATTGTCTTCTAATAATCCTCCCTTAACCATAGAAACAGCAGCAAAGTTTGACCAGACAGTGCCTCCTTCCCAGCAGGCTTTACTGTCCCAGATTGAACTACTGGTCAAATCCCTTTTATCACCATTGTTGGAAAAAATTAACACTCTAGGGGATAGGCAGACGGGAATAGAAGAAATGATTAAGGATAGCTTCCCACCCACCAAAATGATCAAAACATCTAACCGCTCTCAGCCATCAGCTGCCTTTAAAGAGACTAAGTCACCTACAATAAGCAAAAGTGCTCAATTTCAGTTGCTAGCCTCTGATACAATAGTCACAAAAGCTCCAAAGGTCGCTTCCAAACCCATATCAACGCAGCACAACCTTGCTAGAACAGAGACTACAAAGGTACCCCACATACACCTACCCCCGGAGGCTGCCCCATTTGCGTCTGTCCTGGCGGGAGTACCAGCACTCCCATATGGTAAACCCGAAAGACAGCAAGACTTACTCAACAAGGTTACGTTTTGGCTAGCAAATAATAAACCCCTGCCACCTGACCTTGATGGACGAATATTGAGTGCTAGAAGGGTGGGCTGGTTAGGCTCCTTCCCAAAAGACATTCCCGGTGATCTAGTGTTAGTAAAATTTAGGAACAGGCACGTTGTCCCGTATTTACAAACTTGGCAGCCTCAAGAAGGAGACGGCCCTATATCCACCTGGGACTTACATGACTTTTACCCTAGTGCGCAATACATCTCCCCTTCAAGACCAAAGGCAAGGTACAACTATCTGATGGGTAGAAGCGCCTGTGTATGTAATGGTAGTAGCCCTTCCGCCTTCAACAGGCTGGAACCACTGTACAATAGTTATAAGCGTGGAAAGCGCTATTAATTTGCTTATATTATGCGACAATTTCTTCTTTTTTTTTTGTAACAATAGAACTATGAATGCTAATCTTTTGAAATATGTGAAATTAACAAGTAAATTACCCACACAGGCTGGGTGTATGTTTTTTAACTTACAGATATTGTGCTAATGTATGTATGTTTTTATGATTGTTTCTAACTGTACGCTTTTATAATTTTTAAACCAAAATCGAATAAAGCAAATGAATTGATTGAACATTCCAGCTAAACACTTTCAACCCCGATCCCTGATTAGTATGAGACATTCACCCCACGCCACTAGCATCAAAATACAATACTAATACTGTCACCTGGTGCAAAGAAAAAATGTGTAAACAAAAGAAAAACTAAAACACCAAACAACTAACAATTCTAAACACCCATCCCCCCAACCTGCACCCCTGCATGTAGCTAATGCTTATCCCCAACTAGCAGTGTGCCTGTCGCTCACAATCTAATCTATAGTTAACTAAAAGTAGAAAACAGAGGAGGGCCATCCGGCAGACTCCTATACCTTCCCCCTCCCCCCTGACCCATCATCGCCACCCCTGCGCTTTTCAATTCACCAAAATAACTTGCAAAACTCAGCTAGGCAGGGGATACAGTTACGTGCCCCCTTCAAACCCAGAGCAACTTACTACAATTGAAAGCCCCGTTACGTCCTCACAGTTACGAAGTCATTGTTCATCCGCCTCTGCTTGGTCCTGATTCTCGGAGCCCGGCATTTGGGCACTATCCAACCAGTCCACTCCCTACCTCCCTACCATCAGCTGACCATCCTCCCCCCGTCAACACCCTTAACGCCTGGAACCCAATCTCCACTGAGGACACCATCCGCCTCATGAATTCCATCCACTCTGGATCCCCCACAGACCCATGCTCCCACCACATCTTCAACAAAGCAGACTCCGTCATAGCTCCGCACCTCCGAGACGTCATCAACTGCTCCTTCAACTCCGCTACCTTCCCAGAAGACTGGAAACACGCTGAACTCACCGCCCTTCTGAAAAAACCAACAGCAGACCCCACCGAACTCAAAAACTACCGCCCCATCTCACTTCTTCCATTCCCGGCCAAAGTCATCGAGAAAGCTGTCAACAACCAGCTCTCCGCCTTCCTCGAAGCCAACAAATCACTCGACCCCTCACAATCTGGCTTCCGAGCCAAACACAGCACTGAGACCGCACTCATCGCAGCAACAGACGACATTCGAACTCTACTGGACAATGGAGACACAGTCGCCCTCATTCTCCTCGACCTCTCTGCAGCCTTCGACACAGTCTGCCACAGCACCCTTTTACAACGCCTCAGAAACATCGGAACCCAAGGAAAGGCACTGGAATGGATCACCTCGTTCCTCACCGGAAGAACCTAGAGAGTCCGCCTCCCACCATTCAAGTCCGAGGCCTCTGAAATCATCTGCGGCGTACCACAAGGATCCTCACTCAGTCCCACCCTCTTCAACGTATACATGAGCCCCCTCGCGGCCATCGCCCGCCAACACAACCTCAACATCATCTCTTATGCGGATGACACTCAACTGATCCTATCTCTCACCAAGGACCCCAGCACCGCCAAAACTAACCTACACGAGGGAATGAAAGAAGTCGCCGAATGGATGAAACAAAGCCGTCTGAAACTGAACTCAGACAAAACAGAAGTCCTCATCTTAGGTAAATCCCCCTCTGCATGGGACGACTCCTGGTGGCCGGAAGCCCTCGGAAATGCACCCATCCCGACAGACCACGCACGGAACCTTGGCGTCATCCTGGATTCTTCACTCTCAATGAACAGACAAGTCAGCGCCGTATCCTCTTCCTGCTTTAACATTCTTCGCATGCTCAGAAAAACATTTCGCTGGATCCCCTCCGAAACAAGGAAAACAGTCATCCACGCTCTAGTCACGAGCCGACTGGACTACGGAAACACCCTCTACGCAGGTACCACCGCTAAACTCCAGAAGAAACTACAACGAATCCAAAACGCCTCAGCCAGGCTCATATTAGACATCCCACGCAACGAACACATCTCTGGTCACCTTAAAGACCTCCACTGGCTACCCGTCAATAAGAGGATTACTTTCCGACTGCTTACCCACGCACACAAATCACTCTACGACATCGGACCAGATTGCCTCAACTCGCGAATGTCCTTCTACACCCCCTCCCGCCAACTGCGCTCTTCCAGCCAAGCCTTCGCCACTGTACCTCGCATCAACAAGACCACCATGGGAGGCAGATCCTTCTCATACCTGGCTGCCAAAACATGGAACTCACTCCCCGCTTACCTTCGCCTCACCCAGAATCACCTAGCGTTCAGAAAGCAGCTTAAAACGTGGATATTTGACAAATAATCCACCTCCCCTTCCTAAGCGCCTTGAAACCCTCTGGGTATGTAGTGCGCTATATAAGTGTTATGACTTGACTTGACTTGACCTCAGGATTGTCGAAAAACCAGGCCTTCCAGTTGAGCTCGACTCGGAGGCGGGCTGGAAACATCATGGCGTACTTTATAACCTTGTCTCTCACTTTCTTCTTCACCGCCAAGAAGCCCTGCCGCTGCTTTTATACCGTTTGGGTAAAGTCCGGGAAGAATGAGAGGGTCGCGTTTTCGAATCTCAATGGAGCTGCGGCTCGAGCCGTCTGAAGGATCACATCTCTGTCTCGAAAATTGAGAACTTTAGCAATCATAGGATGGGGGTTCGCCCCCGGTCGAGGTCTACCACCAGGGACTCTGTGGGCGCACTCAACCAAGAAGAAATTGCTAAGACATTTAGGTTTGAGAATAAGATTTTCAACTAATAGATCGGTTGTTAGACCCTCTGACTTCTCTGGCACTCCCATTATACGAACGTTGTTGCGTGGTGCCTGTCCTTCATAATCGTCAAGCTTCCGGTCAGTAAGAACCCTTGAGGCCTTAAGATCACGCACCTCTTGTTGCAACAAGTTAACATCATCTACGAGGCTAGCTGTCTTGACTTCTAGCAATTTGACTTTCTCACTTGCCTTTGTGAGATCTGCTCTTATCAGTCCCACCTCGATTGTGACGGTATCCAGTTTATTGTCCAAGGCCTCCATCTTCTGTCCCAGGAACGTCTGCACTCCATTGATGGCTACCATGAGATCCGTCAGCGTCGGCTCGTCTCTGGCAGGAGTGTCCTCAGCCCCCCCCGCGGGGCCCCTTTTAAAATCTATCGGAGACCCTTTCGGCAGGGTATAGCGATCCAATTTGTTGGATTGGATGTTTTTGGCCCCCCTAGTGGACTTGAGAAGGGATTTATCCGAGTCGGCTTTCGCCACCATCTCGCCCTCTGATAACAAGTATATCTTCTCCAAATCCGTCGTCAGAGTCGCAGTGTCTCCGCCTGCCCCCTATATCCGGCAACGGGCCGCCTCCAATCTCGCATCACTCTCCTCCGCTAGGCCCAGTTCGGTAGCCCAATCCAGGTCCCTCCTCTCAGACTGTATCACGCCAGGAGAGGTATTGCATTACTCAGGGGTCCAACGCCGCTGTGAAAGCCTCCCCGACAGACAAAATATCGTGTCTCTCTAGCGCGATATATACCACGCCTTGGTTAGGTCTGCCTTGTCACAAAGTAGGTGTTTTAGCCAGCCCCCCACTGGAGTCTCCCTCACCCTCCGGCGGTATCTCCAAAAGCTCCCAGGGTGGCTCTCTACCACTGCTGCAGGTATATCATCCAGTCCTCACAGCCCCTTCCGGTTATCTCTGCTGGTTCATAAGTGAATCTCATGTCAGGGGGATCTCGGGGTTCGCTCCTGCGGCGTATTCCTGCCTCTGTTCAAAGTCAAGACACCAGCAGGGGCCCTCTCCCAGGGCCAACCCAGCCAATATCCCGTCTGCACGGTCTTCCTCACCGCCGCTGGTCGCTATGTGTCTACTCCAATGGATGCCACCATTACTGCTCCCCCGAGCAGCGCCACTATTCAGACCCCCCGGGCGAGGTCACAGCGACAGTCAAAGCCCGCCTCCAAGGCGTCACTCCCAAATTATACTAGCAGGCAGCAAGCACTATCTGTGTCCCGGGGGGCCAAGCCCGAGCCGCACAGCAAGACCACAGCACCCACCGGGCAGTTCCTCAGGGCGTCCAAGATCCACCGGGACTCCCAACCACCAACAATCAGGCAGATCCAGTGGGCAGCTCTACGTCTGTGCCCCTCTGCTGTTGCCCAGTCGATGGTCCCTCGCTGCGGGGCCCGCCACACACCCCGGGAAAATCGCGACTTGCTTTCCAATCCACCGGGGCTCCCACTCACAGGTAGACGTGCAGATCCAGGGGACAGCACTGCGTCTGTGCCCCTATGCTTATGTCCAGTCAATGCTCCTGTAATGTGGGGCTCTTTAAATATCGTGCGGCAATCGCGGCACGTTTTTTGAGTCTGGCCGACCCCATCCGGTCCATGGCGGCCGATAATGTTTCACTTGTGGGCAGCCGCGCCGCCACTCGAAGCCCCGGCTTCCCAATGCGTTAAGCCTCAATCTTCAAGACGGCGTTACGCAGCCGCTGGACTTCGGGAGCGACTCAAATCCACACCCGCGGGAGTCACTGCGGCTCCCCCACCAAAGAGTGGGGTTGGGACAAAGGATATTTGTCAGGATGTTGAGCCAGGAGAGTTAGGTTGGCGGAGCCGGGTCGCTAAGCGGCCATCTTGATCGCTGGCGCGGCTCCTCCCCCCATATCCTTCAGTCTTACTGACCAAGCTACACCCTGCCCTCTCCCTTTGGAATAACTTTGAATGCATTGCTTCTTTTCAGCTTGCTCAAGCTCTCCACATGCCAAACAATTTTGAAATATAGGTTCAACTTTCAGACACAACGACACGAAAAACTACCAAAAGTTCAAAGAAGCATTGACAAAAGCTATTTCTTTTTGAGTTTGGATTTAGTTTTTTTTACTTAAAATCATAACATTTTATGTGGTATGCAGTGTTGAACCAGCTTTGTATTCCCATTGTTTCAAAGTATGCTTAGAGTGAGTTGGTAGAGGTTTAGTAGACTAGTGCATAATATGAAAAATAAGACACACACAGGACATTAAACAGTAACTTAGTTGATGGTTATTTATAAAATCCCCCTTTGGTACTGGTGCCCATATTACAGCCATTAAAGTTAAAGCACTACGCTGGGGATTTCTCACCATTTTATTAGTTAAAATGTGTTAATTTTATCCTAATTTCTCATCCCCTGCCTGGTCTATTTTCTATCCTTATACACGTGAACTTCTCTGGCTAGACAGTTACCTGTGACTGCTGAGTGAGAGAAATTGAACAGGCAGGACAGAACAAAGACAGCGATATAACGAGAAAAGACACAGAGTAGAGGGAGAATGTGGTAGATATAGAGAGGATATAAAAATATCTGAGGTGAGGTAGGGAGAGAGATTAAATGAATAGACAAAGGTGAGTTATCCAGAAGGTAAGATAAAAAGACGTAGACAGAGGATGATGTAAATTGAATCAGAAAATTATTTATTTGGCAGAATGGCATAAAAGACATACATACCAATATAAAGTGTAAATATAATACAACACAACAACAGTACATGAGGAGTTAAATGATTGAAAACGATTAACACTTAAAAACAGTAGCTAAGGTCCTGGCTGCTTCTGTAGGCTTAAAACCTGCCTGCATGAATGTGTACACACTAAAACAGACAAAGTAATTCGAGAGGAATTCTACCAAAAGGAAGCGTCAATCTACACTGAGTAAAATTCAACAATATTAAGACAGGTGTCAGAAACAACTTTCAAGGACTTTCGTACAATTAACAAAAAGAAGAAAAAATGCAGAGTGGATTGTGCTGATATTGAGTCGCATGGACAAGGAATAAGATCAGAAATCGTAAATGCATCCTTTGTATAACGGAGTAAAAAGTGTGCACTGTTGAATGTGAATCGTGTAAACAGGAATCTATGATGTGCAAAGGGAAAAAATCTTGAATTTGGTTCCAGGGTGTGAGTAACTGATATACTCTTACCTTGCTGTTCCAATCACTCCCTTATTTATTTAGTGTGTTTTGATATCACGCACAGATACCCCAACGGGGTGTCCCGGCGCTCCTGTGTGATCACATGCTGGCTAAGATGTTATTAAGTAGAGAAATGATCAAGAAAACAGGTGGGTTTTTAGGGCTCTCCGGAAAGGTTGTTCGTCCTGAATCAACCGAATGGCATTTGGTAGCTTGTTCCAGAGGGTCGAGGTCAGTACTTGGAAAGTTTTCCCGCCTGAGCGAGTTTTCCTAAATCTGGGGACCGTGAGGAGATTTTTCGAGGAGGAACGAAGAGTCCTAATGTTGTTGTAAGGAATCAAACAGGAGGAGAGATAAGCAGAACCTTTGCCTCTCAATGCACGGTGAGCCAGTACCAGAGCCTTGAATTCTGCCCTTTTATGTATCGGCAGCCAATGAAGTCTACGACGGTGGGGCGAAATGTGCTCGCGCAAGGAGATGCCACCAACTAGTCGGACTGCAGCATTCTGGACTGTCTGGAGGCAATGACAGAGCCCCACAGACAGGCCAGTATACAGGCCGTTGGCGTAGTCCAGGTGCGAAGTAATCAATGCCTGGACTACAATCTTTCTGGTGTTGCTGGGCAAGAAGTGGATAAACTTTTTTGCCATTCTGATCTTGGCGAAGCATGCAGCGGAGACTGTGTGGACTTGATGATGGAGTGTGAGGTTGGAGTCCCATCTAACCCCTAAATATTTCACAGAGTCTTTGGGCAGACCACTATTACTGAAAAATACATTGTTCACAATATCTTTGGTGGAAGGTCTAATACAATCAGGATTGTTAAACTCTGGCTTCCCCAGCCTAGTAAAGTGAGTTTTGACGTGAGATAACCATGGGATTCTGAGAGCGAAGTCATTTTTTAAAAATCTCTTGACCAAATGGTCACCCAAAGTAACAAAGGTCAGAGCCTAATATTGAGCGGCGGCTCATCCTCTAAGGTGAAGGAGCGTCGCCCCACTGCCTTGATGCAGCAAAGGAAAGGAAAACATAAAATGATAATAACTAATGTTATTATCATTTTATTTTGCAATCCTGCTGCAGCAGCTTGCTTTGGGGTGGGGGGGGGGGGGGGCTGAAGAGCAGGGGAAAAGGGTACAAGCCACCTAAGTGTGCAGTGACTCTTTGGTCTGCGCTCTCGGACCACCCAAAACAGTCATGCATACTTTCAGTGTTCTCCGTGCAGGCTGCATTACAACCTGCGTGGAGAACATGCCCAACCCTCCAGCCCCTGGCTGAGTACCGTGTCAAAGAGCTCAGACCAATCACAACGCTGCATTGTTCTTGGTAAGCAGGGAGGCACTAGTACTCCAGGGCAGGTGGTCCAGGTTTTTCTGGGTGATGTTCCCTCACTTATCAGGGAGGTGAGCAGACCTTGTCCCCCCGAGTCCTGGTCACAGGCAGAAGTCTTGCAGGGCTTCCCCTTCTCACACAGCCCATCTGGATGCTTGGCAGATGAACAATTTTTGTGTAACCTACCGCCCCTTCTTATAGTCCTTTTCCAGACACCAGATGTGATTTATGAAAAACTTGAAGTTTCATGTTGGGGTTCCACTTCTTTTAAAGTGGGCACATCTCGTCTTTCATCTTTCTTCATGAAAGATGCTGGTCACAGTAGGCACAACTCAGAAGATGTTTGTCCACAACACAATTCACGGGAGTGACCAGAGTTCACACCTGGATGTCAGCCACAGCGATATGTGCATCAAAGGGTTAATCCAAGACCCCCAGCCCTATGCTTCCCTTTATCAGCCCCATCTCGTTTCCTGAGATGTGTCCAGGACCTTCCTTGTGATCTATCACTGAATCAAAGTGCAATCTTTTGAGATGGGAAGGGGGCCTCTAGCTTCCCTCCAGTGTGTCTCAACCCAGCTCACAGGAATGCAGAAATACAAAACATCTGTCTAGTAGGATTCCTATTCTCTTCATGTCTTCGCCAGGCAAGTCTGGACTTCTCAAAATGGAACCCAGGAACCTCCAAAGGCACACTCACTCGCTGTTCATTTACAGCACACTTTGGGTCCAGCACTGATACCTTTATGGCATTGTACCCTTACATGTAAACATGCAATCAGTACACACACTCAATCACCAATGTTCTGTTTGGCACTGAATCTTTTCTTTCATTAACCATGGTGTGTTATTTACAAACACACACACTGCTAGCTAAGACACACTCACTATGTGTGGACTACACAACACTTCACCCTTCATGTATTGTACTTCGGTCAAGGACACATACACCCAGCACATGTTGTCCCTGTGCATATACTGCATAGCACTACATCTCTCATGTAATGTATTTGTTAGACCTGTCATCCTTAGGGTTGTCTTACCCCAACTTTTTGCTTGCCTACCTCCACTTTAATGAAGTATCTTTTTTTGGCCTTAGAACTCTGAGCACTTTACCACTGCTGAGCAGTGCTAAAGTGCATGTGCTTCTCCCCTAAACATGGTAAAATTGGTGTATACCCAATAGCCATATTTAGGTTACCTGTAAGTTCCTTGTAAATTTATATACCATATACCCAGGGCCAGTAATCAAAATGCTACTTGGGGTTTGCAGCACTGGTTGTGTCACCCACACAGCTATCCTTTCAAACCAGTCTCAGGCCTGCCAGCGCAAGGCCTGTGTGTGCAGTTTAGTGCCACTTCAACTTGGCATTTAACCGCATGCGCGCTAGCGGGTTTTCCCGCTGTGCGCTGAAAATTCAAAAAACCCGTGTTACGTGACAAAGCCAGCTCGTCATGCGCGCAGCGCAGGTAACGCCCATGACGAGCTGGCTTTGTCACCAGCATCGAACAGGTTAAAAAACACTTCTCCCCTTTTATTACACATAGGCACCCCTAAGGTAGGCCCTAGGTAACCCTAAGGGAAGGGCGCTATGTAAGCAAAAGGTATGACATGTACTTCTAAGTTTTGCATTTTCTGGTAGTGACAAACAGCTACATTTATTTTTCACTACTGGGAGGCCTAACTCTCTCATAGGCTAGCATTGGGAATACCTTAAAATACGGTAAAGCTGTAAATCCTGATTATAAAGGAGTAGCTGCATCATTTTCATATCCTTGGAATGGTAATGATAAACCCTCTTTAATGGTACAGTTGGATTTAACACTAGTATTTTAGAAATCCCACTTTTATAAAGTGGCCATTTCTCTGCTCTTACTGCTTTATATACCTTGCATCCTGTCTCCAATACACGTCTGGGATTGGTGACAGCTACAGTTTGTGCATTCCCTCTAGACAGCCACAAGCACAGCAAGAGTGGGTGTGACAGGGTACTCATGTACATTCATCTGTATTTTGATGGGAGAGTGGGAGCTGACACTTACATCTGAATAGGCAGTGTCCTGTGTCCCACACAAAGGACTGATAACCCCTACAGACAGCCTGGCAGACAAGGCTGGGATGAAAGTGAACTGTGCACTTCAAGGAGCTGCATTGAAGTCGTCCCCCACTTCAAAGGCACATTTGGGTATAAGTACTGGGGCTCTGATTCTACCAAGATAGTACACTACTGGATCTATGAAGAACTCTGCCAGGAGTAAGGACTGCTGTGCTACATGGATTGCCACTCTGCTTGACTGACTGTTCTAAGGAGCTGCTTCACCGTGGTGCTGAGCTGCTCTGCTGCTCTGCTGACGGCTGCTCTCTGATGATCTAAGCTTCCCTGCACAGGACAAGAACTGGACCCATCTCACTTGAACCCAGAGTGACTCCAAGCTGGCTTGTCTCCCCTTTTCTGAAGTCTTAGGGTCATAAAAGACTTTTTGCATTTGTGCTGGTGCTGCTGGACCCTCATTTATGAGTACTACCTTTGCCTGAGGCACCCCCTCCAGTCATGTCCATCCGAAGTGGGGTTTTGCAGCTTTTACTACAACAACGTTGACGCAGCAACAGCTCTGCACCGATCGTAACTGACGCATCACCCTCTGATGCCAACGCAGCGATGGGTCAACAGCTGACTCTGCACGACTCAATGACGACACAGTGACTGCACCATACAGGAGCCCAATGAAGCAGCTTCAATCGACGGCGCAGATGCTCACATCCATCCACGGGATTGACAAAGACGCAGTGCCTCCTCACCATCTACGCTTTGCTCCATTCAAGGTACTTTGTCAGCGGGACCTGTCTGAGTCCTGTAGCCAGCCTGCCCTCCATCGCAGTTGGCCTGAACTTTGGATTTACCCCGATCTCGCACCACCTCAAGTAGCCTTTTAGCGCTATTGACTTCTAAGCGCTATTTTTGGTTTATTCTTTCAAAATTCATAACTCCGGTTCTATTTGATTTTTGACGTTTCTGTCTTGTTTACTCATAAAATTATTCTCTATTTTTCTAAACCTGTGTGGAGTCTTTTTGTAGTGTTTTCATTGCATTACTGTGTGTGTGTTGCACAAATAATTCACACATTGCCTCTTCAGATAAGCCTGACTGCTATGTACCAAGCTACGAGAGGGTGAGCAAAGGTTATCTTTTAGTGTGTATCTAGCTTACCCTGACTAGGATTGTGGTCCCTGCTGGGACATGTTGCAAACCTCTGCCAACTAGAGACCCACATTATAACAGTATTCCTCGCAGCCATACATACACGCATGTACTAAACACATGTGCTCCTCACAGTACTGCTCTATCCTTGCTATGTACCCATCCCAGGCACACATACAACCAACGCAGAGTAGCTACTCCTGTGCTACGCCACACTCCACATCTTACCTCATGTAAGCAAGGGATAGTTAAGCACACAGTAGCGGAACTTTGAAATAGGTGAGTGATCCTGTAGGCCTCACTCCAGTGACACAGGGTAAAAAGGTCCTGTTCAGTAATACTAATCACGATGCAGTATGCTGCCATCACTACACTCATGCTTTTTAACGCCTGCTAAAGGCAGTAGTCTTCCACCACTATGAGGGTAGCACTTTGGGCGCCCTTACCGCTTCAATAAGAACAGCCATGGCAAAGTGCAGGATCTATGTGCGCCTAGGACAAAAAAGTCAGCATTAGGGATCCAGACAACAGTATGTGGGGCCCTCAGGGCAGGTGTACACATCCTTACCATGAAGAGGACTTTTCCGTTCAAACATGAGTCCTTCTCAAAAGCTGAACTGGTCCTCAGAAAGAATGGAGTTCTCTGTGGGCCATACCTCAGGACGATCAAGAACGACTCTGCGCACCACCTTGGCTGTGGAGTTAATTATGGATATTAGTCGCCAGCACTTGGATCATTCTTGTCCTCCTTTTTGTATATCAGCAAAATGATTGGCTGAGGCCACAATTTGGGTCGACCAAGGTGAGCAGCACGTCTCAGTACATTTGTTATTAGAGGTATCCACACTTCAATATTATGGCTAACAAGTCCATGAGGACGCTTTTTTTTTTGTGGAATGTATTTATTGCCATTTTCTTAATTGCAGTCCAAAAACAGTATGGATCTTCGGATCACATGATTTCTTTCACTGTTACATCAACAGTATCATTCAATAGCAGTTGTATACAGGCAGACAGCAATTGGATTTTCATAGAGGGTAACAGGTGCTCCTCCCCCTCCCCCCACCCATCACCCCACCTTGAGAGATCATTGTGAGTCAGTGAGCGTGAGACGATAATGCTTTAGCCACGGCTTCCATATTTTCCAGAACTTTTTGAGACAACCCCGTGCTATGTATGTCTTTTTCCCTCCTAACATGTACATGTCCATTCATCCAGTGATGGGCTCAGTGTAGCCCCCCATGCTCGCGCCAGGTCGCGTTTAGCCACCACTAGTCCTAGTTGAAGCAGTGTTGACTTCTGTCTGGGGAGATCAATTTCTGTGTGTATGCCCAACACAACAAACATGGGATTCAGGGGTATCGTCTCCTATAAGATAACCTCCAGCTCTTTCAAAAAGGTTACCCAATACCTCTGAATTTGTGGACATTCCCATATTATGTGGAAGAATGTACCCTCTGTCATGTCGCATTGCAGGCAGTTGGGCGCCTCCGCCCTCCCTATGCGGTGCAGTCGAGCTCTATCATAATATGCTCTGTGCAGGTATTAGAATTGGATCAATCTACGGCGGGACTTGATGGCCACCTCCCGAGGATGCATCAGTGCTATTTCCCAATCCAGGTCCTCGATCTCACCTAAGTCTGCCTCCCATTTCGCTCTCAACTATTCCCCTTTTCCTCAATCTCACCCATCAGGAGTCATCTCTCTAACGGGGCATATTCGGGGATGTCACCCGTGTCTATGATTGCGCCCGCCACGCATGCGCCAGCTGCAAGTATTTATAATTTTGCGCCTGGCTCATATCGTACTCTTTCTGGAGATAGGAGAATGTTACCAGCTCTTCACAATATATTATGTCTTTAAGTTGTGAGATACCCAACAAGTCCCACTTCCCGAAACCTCAAGGCGGGGTTTACCTGGTCACCCGATCATTCCACTTCATCTGCTGTTCCGCCTTCTTCCATACCGCGATCACAATCGGCATAGCTGTTAAGAGCTTTGCGGAGCCCCCCATAGATCATGTGGACGCTTTCTTGACAGGGACTTCATTTAAGAGCTGCAATGACCTCAGACAGCTCAAAAGTTGGGATAGGGTCAGACCCTGTTCAACTTTGTTGGGCACTGGCAGAGCAGTACCCTCCTGAGAGGACAATTTGTAAATGGAAGAAAAGTGGTTCAGCCAAGCATCAGGGGAGATTGCTGTACCACTACCTGTGTGGCGAGTATCTTTAAAAAAGGGACATTAACTGTTTTCCAAAATAAGCGAGAGCCATAGTTTTGACTCCCTACCCTCAAACTTTCCCAGGCATCCTGTCCAATGGATGCTTTCCCTTCCAATACTGCCTGTTTATTTAAAAGTCTACAAGTCTTAATTTCCTTCCTATCACTGTGGACTTTCTCAAGAGCAATCATAAGGCTTTGATGTGCTTAGGAACTGGCCTTGTTAGACCATCTGGCATTCATTAAGCCTCTGGCCTTTGCCAGTACAATCAATAAATTAGATGTGGATTAGTAAATAGTAATAAAAGGCTTTAAAACTGCAGGCTGACTCCGTGTCTCCCCTACGCCAGGGGCGGCCTTAGGCATGTGCAAGCTGTGCACCTGCACAGGGCCACCAAACCCCAGGGGCCACCACTCCTATATATATCCTTAATATAATAATCCTCTGAGGATTGATACATATTTGCGTGGCAGCCCTTGGCAGGGATTTGGCGGCCTCCGGCTCTGTTCCACTTCCAAACACCCTGACCCCCCCTCTTCACTGGCCTCCGCGCTCTATGCAACAAAAACAGTAGTGATTTGATTTGTTCTGCATTCCGTCCATCAATTGTGTGTCTTTTGCTCAGTTTGTACAGCACACACTACAGGTGGTAGTTATTTATCAAGATAACCATAAAGAAATGTGACGTCATCAAATGTTATGCTGTGAAGAAAGGCGCAGCAAGATACTGTAAGGTGACCAGTAGAAGTTCCATAATTTCTTTTGTGAGTTCGTATGTGTTTGGTATGTGTTTAATTGTATGTGTGCATGTTGTATGTGTGTGTCTACTGATGGAATGTGTGTGCTGTGTGTCCGTGCTTGTGGTTTTCGCAAGTGTTTGTGTGTGCGTGCTTGGGGATGAATCTTTGGTGCATTTATATCTGTGCAATATGTACGCATCTGTGTCTGTGCATTATGGTTTGTGTGCATGTATCCATTACTGTCTTGTGTGCGTCACTACTATGTTTGCCTACGGTGCTTGTCTATTTGTGGAGTGCGTGTTTTATTTGTGCAGCAGTGAAATCGAGCATTTCATGAACATTTGTTTTAAAAAAAATATTAGTAAAATTGAAGGGCATCCGAAGAGTGTGTTCTTCCGAGTCAGCTGTCTTCATTCCTATGACTCATTCTGAGACAGCAGCCAGAGTCCTGTGCCTTCCTCCAGCACCTACTTGTTTTCTCAACCAGGTACACAAACACTTGGCACTCATCCAATATAAAGAAACACGTTTCGTAATTTCGAAAGCCGTGCCTCGTCGTCCCTCTACGTGAGTGTACTCATTCTGGAAGGAGTTACTGTTACTCGTATGAGGCATTATTATACGTTACAGAAAGAACACATTTCACAACAAGATAGATTTTTAGACTGAAGAAGGACTATGGAAATATAGAACAAGTTGTAATGGTAGCCAGTGAAGCACTTGCTTAATAAGAGCTGAAGAACGATGCCCTCCGGTGGATCATACACCTAGGGCAGGCCAGTGAGGCCTGTACTCGAGAGGGGTCAGAGGTCGAGACGGGCAGGCCAGCTGGCGCCTGTCCCCAGGTGCGCTTAATGTGCCGCTGTTAGATAACACTCATTGGACATCACTCCCGCAGCCATGAACCCACTTTTAAATGAAACGCTGCTGGTCAGTGATAACTAACATTTTCAACAGCAGAAAAACAGAAAGCAGCAGCAGGCAAGTAGGCAATTCACATGTGTGGTTGGCAATGTGTGCCGATGTTGAAAGCATTAGCAAACGTTCTTTTGTTCTGTCCACGGAATGTTCAATCCTGAGCAGTGCGTCCCACTGCCACCCATTTGATTTTACAGCCCCACTGTGAAAGAATAATGGATAAGATAACCACTCAGCAGACCCCCCCCCCTGCTCTGATGACTTCCAAACTTCCAGAACAGCTCAAGCTGGTTCCTGGTGAGAAAAGCTCCTGTGATCAATTCCTTGTAGTGCTTGTTAAAGGTGCTGCAGAGGTATCAGTGGAGGGATGAAGGAAGCGCTGCCTGTGTTGAAGTCAGGTCCCATGAGTAACGGTACTCTCTTCGTTCTAGGAAAAGTGCCGGTACTCAAGGGGAGAAATTGAAAAAGTGCCAGTACTCAGTACCGTTGAGTACCGGCCCATTTAAAGCACTGATTGTAATAGTTGAAATTGCATGATTCTAACCAGTGGGAAATGTCACAGCCGCTTTCCTCTTCCCCATTGTAAAGTGCTGAGTTTAAATAATATTAAAGAGCAGGACCCTTTTAAAGGGGGTATGGCCCAGCCCGTGCCACCTCTGTGCTCTGATGGTGCAGATGGGCCCACTCTTGGCCCGGGTCACACCCGCTCGCACCCCCCGCACGCAGCACGCAAAGGAGAGCAACTGGTGCCTTCAATAGTAAGATATTTAGAGGTAGGAGTGATATCCAGAGGGAGGGGCCCCCTTCCACAAAACAGCGGGAGGGGCCCTCAGGGGCCCTCCCCCTCCACCCCACCGCTCCCTCCACAAAACAGCAAGCACTCTGGGACTTGCAGTCCCTCTACTGAGAGTCCCATGCAGCGGGGAGCAGCTAACACATTAATAGCGTGATGCCCAGAGGTATGCCCCCCCCCTTCTCAAAACAGCAATCAAGAAGGATATATGACGGTACAACGCATGCTTTTACAACGCGTACCGTTACGACGCAGGTTTTACAACGCAAGTCGTTACAACGACTTGCGTTGGGGGGGCGCTGGATAGTGAATAGTTTAATTTACTATTCCCTTCCAACTCCAGTCCCCGTGGATAGTAGGGAAGGTGTTGGATAGTAAATTAAACTATTACCTATCCTAGAGCGCCCTCCAGTGAAAGTCGTTGTAATGACTTTCGTTGTTAAACCTGCGTCGTAACGGTACTTTGTTGTAAAAGTTCCGTTGTAAAGGACGTTCCTCATCAAGAATCATTCTGGGACTTGCAGTCCCTCTCCTGGGTGTCCCCTGCCGCGGGGAGCAGCTAGCCCCTTGAAAGTGCAAAGACCAGAGAAAAGGATCATTCTGTGACTTGCTGTTTTTCTCAGGGGGCGTTCCCGTGTGTAGGTAGAGAAAGAGAGGTAGAAGAATAGGTAGGGTTTTAGAGTGCTGCAGAGGGCCAGAGAGAGACAACAATTGGGAGAAGGATATGTGGAGGAACATGGAAGAGTTCAGTACTGTAAGACGTGAGGTAGAGAGCGGGGTAATGAGGAAAACGTGGTGAATTAGAGAAAATCAAATGCAGCGAGAGGTAGAGGAAGACAGAGTGACTTGAGGAAAAACAAAGAGATGCAAAGTAGAAAGAGAACAAAATGAGAAGAGATGTAGAAAGAGAGTAGTCAGTAAGCGACAAAGGTTGAGATAGGGGTAGACGGTAGAAAGATAAATGTGGTGTAAGGCAAAAAAGCGAAGTGAGAGACGTGAAATGGAGCAAGAGCAGTGAGGTTTAATAACAGGTAGAGAGTTGTGTGAAAGAGGAAGAGACAGTGAGGTAGAGCAATATATAAAGAGTTAGTATGAGAGAGATAGGGGCATATCATCAAGCCCTGGAGATAAAATTTTCCCCGCTTTAGCGTCTGTTTTCAGACGGAAAGTGGCAATAATTTTATCGCCTAATCAGCAAGGTCACACTATCGCATGAATCCTTGCATTATCTCCCTTTCCCCAACACCCATCTTTGCATCTCTAATGAGATGCAAAGTGGGCACTCCTGCCCTGACATAACTGGTGAATTGTCGCTAAGCGACATTTCTCCAATTATCATTAGGCACGCTAACCTGCAGAGCGACAAGCAAAGTAGCGGTAACCTCTGTTATGGCTACTTTCCTTACACCTGCTTAAAAACTGACTTAGCCATGATATCCTATGTAAGGTGGTTTTCATGGCTAAGTATGTCTTGCCCTATCAGCAAGCTTTCGCCAAACCATGTGTTATTATCGCTGTATTTCCAGCGATATTTGCACAATTGGCAGCTTGCGCTCTGAATTTTGGAGATAAGCGTTGCTGATAGCACGCTATCTCCGCGATAAAATTCAGAGTTGGCCGGCGATAATTATCCTTGCGCTAAGAGCGCTGAGCGATAATTATCGCATGGCCTTGATGATATGCCCCCATAGTGAGTGGAGGGGGTGAGTTAAAATGGAGAAGAGGGTCCAGAGTGAGATATGTGTTTGTGTGAGAGAGAGGGATAGAGAGAGAGAGGAGTAGAAGACATCCTTGTTTCATAGTGCAGTGTGGGCAAGGAGGTCTGTAAGGGGACTCTTAGTCCCAGAATCCAGTTCTTGCCTTTGTCCTGAGAGGACGGGTCGTGTCACCTGGAGTGCCGCTGATACTCTTAAAGCAATGTGAACTCTCCCACGGCGTGGGATCCCTTGTTTCACGCTGCAGTGCGGGCCAGACTGTCACACTTTGCCCTTAGAGGAAGGGCCCTGTCACCTGGAGTGCCACCGACACGCTTAAAGCCCTGTGAACTCTCCCGCGTCACCGGAAACGCACAGGCAAAGCCCGGGCCAAGGGAGGGTCCGTCATCCACCCGTCAGCGGCATGAAGAGGAGGGATGGGTCCAACCCCCTTGGCCTTTTCTGCTAGTCGCCTTTTAGATCATTTAGCTGTTTCTTTGGATGTGTGAGGCGAGTACAATTACATTTGTCTGTTTTTTGTTGACCCTTGATCAAAGCAATCGCCACTGGTATTTGCCATGATTAAGTTTCACTATGGGCTCACGATTGGCGGCTCCTCCACTAGTCAAGTCAAGTCAAGTCAATAAATTTATATAGCGCGCTACATACCCAGAGGGTCTCAAGGCGCTTGAAGAAGGGTGGGGAATTACTTGTCAAATATCCACGTTTTAAGTTGCTTTCTGAATGCTAGGTGGTTCTGAGTAAGGCGAAGGTGAGTGGGAAGTGAGTTCCAGGTTTTAGCTGCCAGGTAGGAGAAGGATCTACCTCCCATGGTGGTTTTGTTGATGCGGGGTACAGTGGCAAGGGCTTGGTTGGCGGATCGTAGCTGGCGGGAGGGGGTGTAGAAGGACAGTCGTGTGTTGAGGCATTCGGGTCCGATTTCGTAGAGTGCTTTGTGTGCGTGGGTCAGGAGCCGGAAAGTAATCCTCTTATTGATGGGGAGCCAGTGGAGGTTTTTCAGGTGATCAGAGATGTGTTCTTTACGCGGGATGTCTAATATGAGCCTGGCTGAGGCGTTCTGGATTCGTTGGAGTTTTTTCTGGAGTTTTGCGGTGGTACCGGCGTAGAGGGTGTTTCCGTAGTCCAGTCGGCTCGTGACCAGAGTGTGGGTGACCGTTTTTCTAGTTTCGGTGGGGATCCAACAAAATGTTTTTTTGAGCATGCGAAGAATGTTGAAGCAAGATGAAGAAACGGCGTTGACTTGTCTGTTCATCGAGAGGGAGGAGTCCAGGATGACGCCCAGGTTCCGTGCGTGGTCCGTCGGGATGGGTGCTTTTCCAAGGGCCTCTGGCCACCAAGAGTCGTCCCAGGCGGAGGGGGAGGTGCCTAGGATGAGGACTTCTGTTTTGTCTGAGTTCAGTTTCAGACGGCTGTGCTTCATCCAGTCGGCTACTTCTTTCATTCCTTCATGCAGGTTGGTTTTGGCAGTGTTAGGGTCTCTGGTGAGAGATAGGATCAGTTGAGTGTCATCGGCGTAAGAGATGATGTTGAGGTTGTGTTGGCGTGCGATGACCGCGAGGGGGCTCATGTATACGTTGAAGAGGGTGGGGCTGAGTGAAGATCCTTGTGGTACGCCGCAGATGACTTCAGTGGCCTCTGACTTGAATGGTGGAAGGCGGACTCTCTGGGTTCTTCCGGTGAGGAACGAGGTGATCCATTCCAGTGCTTTTCCTTGGATTCCGACGTTTCTGAGGCGTTGTAGAAGGGTGCTATGACAGACCGTGTCGAAGGCTGCGGAGAGGTCGAGGAGGATGAGGGCGACTGTGTCTCCATTGTCCAGTAGAGTTCGAATGTCGTCTGTTGCTGCAATGAGGGCGGTTTCAGTGCTGTGCTTGGCTCGGAAGCCGGATTGTGAGGAGTCGAGGGATTTGTTGGTTTCGAGGAATGCGGCGAGCTGGTTGTTGACCGCTTTCTCGATGACTTTGGCCGGGAATGGAAGGAGTGAGATAGGGCGGTAGTTTTTGAGTTCGGTGGGGTCAGCTGTGGGTTTTTTCAGGAGGGCGCTGAGTTCGGCATGTTTCCAGCTTTCCGGGAAGGTTGCGGAGTTGAGGGAGCAGTTGATGACGTCTCGGAGGTGCGGTGCTATAGTGGAGTCTGCTTTGTTAAAGATGTGGTGAGGGCATGGGTCTGTGGGGGATCCTGAGCGGATAGAGTTCATCAGACGGATGGTGTCCTCGGTGGAGATTGGCATCCAGTCATTGAGGATGTTCAAGGGGGGTGGGGGTCCTGCAGGGGGTTGGGTGGGTTGGTCTTCGGGTCGGTTGTCGAAGCTGTTGTGGATGTCTGCAATTTTGTTGTGGAAGAATGATGCTAGGGAGTCGCAGAGGGCTTGAGAGGGGGTGATGTCGTTGGAGTTGGCTGAGGGGTTGGTGAATTCCTTGACGATGTTGAATAGTTCCTTGCTGTTGTGGGCGTTGTTATCTAGTCGGTTCTTGAAAGCGGCTTTCTTGGCATTCCGGATCAGTTGGTGGTGTATGCGGGTGGCGTTTTTGAAGGCGTCCTTGGTGCTGGTGGTTGGGTCTTTTTTCCAGGCTTTCTCAAGGGAGCGACAAAGTTTCTTGGATTTCTTAAGATCATCGTTGAACCAGGAGGCCTTCTTGCTGCCTAGTTTGATTTGTCGTTTTTTCAGTGGTGCTAGGATGTCGGCGCTGTTGGATAACCATTGGGTGAGGTTGGTGGCTGCTTGGTCTGGGTTTGAGGAGTGGGCTGGGGGGTTTTGCAGAAGCGATGAGGAGATCTGGTCGACTGTGATTTTGTTCCAGTTTCTTTGCAGAGTGGGTTGGGGGTGGATGTTGGATGTGGGCTTGTTGTAGGTAAAGTGAACGCAGCTGTGGTCAGTCCAAAGGAGAGCTGTGGCGTGGCTGAAGGAGACATGTTTGCTGGAGGTGAAGATAGGGTCGAGTGTGTGCCCTGCGATGTGGGTGGGGGTAGTGACAAGTTGTTTGAGTCCGAGGTTGGCGAGGTTGTCCAGAAGGGTGGTGGTGTTGCGGTCGTTGTTCTTTTCAAGGTGAAAGTTGAGGTCTCCCAAAAGGATGTAATCCTCGGAGGGGAGCGCGTGTGGAGTGATGAAGTCCGTGATGTCTTCACTAAATTGTGCGCGGGGTCCTGGTGGCCTGTAAAGGAGGGTGCCTCTGAGGGTGGTCTTGGGGTCGATGTGGATCTGGAAGTGAAGGTGTTCAGTATTGGCGAGGTTGACGTCTGAGCTGGTTGAGATGCGGATGGATGTCTTATGTACGATAGCGATGCCTCCTCCTGTGTGGCTGGTACGGTCCTTACGAATGATCTTATAGCCTTCCGGGATGGCAATGGTGATGTCTGGGGCAGAAGAGGCGTTCATCCATGTTTCTGTTAGGAAGGCGACGTCCGGAGAGATGGTGTCTAGTAGATTCCAGAGGTCGATGGCGTGCCTGTGGACTGAGCGGGTGTTGAGCAGGAAGCATTGTAGGTGGTTGGGGTCGGATATCTGTTGTGTGTTCGTAGATGAGGAGTTGTTCTTGATGCCGTCGAACCTGCAGGAGTTGCAGGAGAAGGGTCCATGGGTGTGTCCAGGAACGGCTTGGGCGCAGTTGGGGGAACGGCCGGGGTTAAGGGCTAGGAGGGTGGTGACATCATAAGTAATGCGGGAGGGGTGGGCATTGCGAGGGCCAGGGGATCTGGCGCTGGGCGCGGTCCAGGCGCGGACGGGCGTAGACGGGCTTACCTTTGGCGCACCTTCGGCGCGGATGGGGCGCGGACGCTGCGCGTGGACGCTGCACGGAGGCTCATCGGTCATATATAGATAGTGGAAAGGGGGAGGGGCGAGGGCGGCTCAGCTGGGAGGCGGGGCGGGCTCACGAGGACGAGGACACCAGCAAAACAAACAAAATGGCAGTGGGGGGGAGGGCAGAGCACAGCGCCGGGGGTAATCGCGTGTAAAGTACCTGAGAAAGCAGCGGAATTAAAGCGAAGCAGCGCTCAGGGCAGAGGCACAAAAAACAACTTTAGGGTGGAAGGCAGAATCTCTACGATACCAGGTCTCGGCAAGCAGGCTGCAAGCAGGCTGTGGAGCGACCTCTCAGCGCAGGAGCGGTAAGAGGATCACAGCGCTTCCAGGTATGGGAGCGCTGTATAAGGACAGTGGGAGGGCGGCTCAGCTGGGAGGCGGGGCGGGCTCACGAGGACGAGGACACCAGCAAAACAAACAAAATGGCAGCGGGGGGAGGGCAGAGCACAGCGCCGGGGGTAATCGCGTGTAAAGTACCTGAGAAAGCAGCGGAATAAAAGCGAAGCAGCGCTCAGGGCAGAGGCACAAAAAACAACTTTAGGGTGGAAGGCAGAATCTCTACGATACCAGGTCTCGGCAAGCAGGCTGCAAGCAGGCTGTGGAGCGACCTCTCAGCGCAGGAGCGGTAAGGCGGAGGAGCATTGCCCCACTGCTTTCAAGCAGTGCGAGAAGAGGAAACATAACATAATATTAACTTTCAGTTATTATCATGTTATGTCCTTTGTGGGCGGGAGGTTGGGCAATGCTGCTCTTCTCACGGAGCAGGGCAGGGGAGGAGTGGTTTGTCCACTCTAATGCGCAATGACTTGTCGGCCCTTTCAGGTCGGCCACACCAGTCATGCGCACTTTGCCCTTGTCCATGCAGGCTGCATTACAGCATGCATGCAGAACAAGCCCACCCTATCGCCCCTGGCTGAGTGCTGTGTTGTGGCACTCAGACCAATCATAATGTTGCATTGCAGCTTTGGGATTGGTTTAGTGGAGGGAACCAGGCTGCCTGCTTCCTGTTCCTGGGAGCGGACTCAGGAGAGCAGGAGCAGAGTTGCAGGCAGGGGATTGTATGGTGGTAATTATCAACACATCTACCATTGTTAGTTAGGGCTAGTGGGGGGTTGATTATTTTTGTTGCATTGGAATTATGTGGATATGTAAAGGATCTGGAATGGGACACGCACATGCTGCAGCGGTTGAAGATATCCTTCCTGGCCTTACCGTGATAGTATTGATTAACTTTTGCAATGCAGAGACTGGGTCCGATGGAATTTCTAGCCTCCACTGCTTATGCTCTGCTATTGACTCCTTGTTGGAGCATGGCTCTGTGAGAGAGATAATAATACTAGTGGGGGGTTTCAATTGTCACTCGGACTGTTTGTGCACTATCCTGTAATAAGGACCCTGGACCTGACGGGATCCCCCAGATTTGTTTCTGGATAATATTGAAATCTGTGGCCCACTTTTGACTCTGGTCTTGAATGCTGCTGCTCGGGCGAGGTGCATTGCCCTTGTGGTCTACAGCAGTGGTTTATAAGAAGGTGGACAAGGACAACCCCCAGTGGTACTATCCTATCTCATTGGGCGATGCAGTAGTCAAGGTTCTGGGAGGGTAATCCTAAATAGGCTGATGGTGTGGGGCAATGCTGATGATATATTCTCAGAGGTTCAATATGGCTTCAGGCCTGGCAGGTCGACATCTGGTAAATGTTTAAGTTATACCTAATTATCTACAAGTATATGGTTGCCAGGTCTGAATTTCTCCATTTGGCATTCATTCCTTATGTCCGCCTTTGATAGGGTTAATTGCACACAGCTGTGGGGTCTGCTTCTTACGATGAGGGTGGACCTGAATATTGTGGCATTTTTATCAGACCTGCACTCTGGCAACTCAGCATCGGTGCGGTTTTCCCAAGGTGCAGACCACACTCCTTTTCCACAAATAGGGGTGTTCGCCAGGGGTGCATCCTTGTCCCTTTTCTGTTCACCCGCCACATTATTGGTCTTGAACAAGCCCTTTCCTCTGTCAAGGTAGATTGTTTGAGGGTGAGAAGGAGATCGCTCCCGGTATTATTATAAGCCAACGATGCTGTTCTCATGGCCCACACCGCATGGGACGGCGGCTACTATTGGACCGGTTTGTTGCATCTATGAATAGTTCTGGCAGTACATTTAACAAAATCTTATGTCATGGTAGTTGGCCCTCGGGCCACTAGCTCTATGACATTCCAGGTGGATAAACACACCTTGGCAAAAGTCTCACCCTTTCCCTATTTATGGGTGACATTTGATGTGAAAAAAAACTGGAAGCCGCTGATTGACAGGAGGAGGTGCAGCTTGTAAAGGCCTTGGGGGCAGTGGCCAGCTCTGCACCCAGGTTGGGCTCCTGGTCACCACAAATTTTACTCAAGAACTATCCGGTCAAATGTGTATCGCCGATCCTGTATGGCAGTGAGGTATGGAGGTATGTGAAGACTGCCAACATGCTGACGTCCGAAAAACTATTTTTAAGAGGGCTGGTGCAGGCCCCTAAAAGCACCCTGGCCTTCTCTGTCCCTGAGGAGCTTGGAGCAAGATACTTAGCTGACATAGTTGCCCTCAGACCTTTGATGTGTTGGATTAAGATCTGAACTAGGGAGGAACTTAAGCAGAACAGACAGATTCTTTCAGACTACCTGACCCTTGACCAAGCAAATAGAATTCCCTGGATCTCTTATGTGGAGGCAGCCTTTGCTAACCTAGGCTGAGCAGATATATTTGTGAATCCCCCCTCACTGTCTCTTTTAGAATTGAGAAGGGTGAAGGACTTGTTTTATGAGCATGTATCATTAATCAGAGAACAAGCAGAGATGATGAAACTCATAGTGCGGGGACACGTGCTTCTGAAAACAGTTCACTTACCTAGCCCAGGTTTCCAATGTGAGGCACAAATCTGTTTTGGCTAGGTTTAGGTTTACCATGTTACACCTTTTTTTGGCAGGACCCAGTGGCTGGTTCCATTCTGACACCATGTTGGCCTGCGGCTGCGATAATAGATCTCCAAAGGACACTTTACGTTGTGTAATGTTCTGTAAATATTTTAGTGTGCCCAGAAAGCAGTTTATTACTCCGTTGTTGAAATTCATTAACTTTACGCAAGTACAGTCTACACTTTTGAGCTGTTTCCTAACAAACATGTTTTACATGCTGTTTCTTGTTTTTACGAGCTGTGCTGAGATCGAGGCTTTCTAGACCCGATTGGCTAATGTGTTGTTGTTAGGGGGAGGGGAGTTAATCTGTTTTTAGTACTATTAGGTAATTAATTTTAACCATTTGTATTTTCTGCAGGAAACATTCTTTACCATGCAGTCATTACCACGATCTGCCTTTACAACACAGTCAATACCGCGACTGCGATATTACCACGCTTTCCTTTACTACGCAAGTCGTTACGACGACTTGCTTTAGGGCGTGCATTGTTGCACTGGTATTGAGTTTTAAGTCCAACATCTTTCCTGCTATTGCGTAGACTGGAATTGGAATAGTAACTTATACTATTCCTAAGTCTAGTGCCCCCCTCTAAGGCAAGTCGTTATAACAACTTGGGTGGTAAAGGAACGTGTGGCAGAGACTTCGTTGTAAAGACATGCGTGATAAATGCATGCGGGGTTCTGTCATACATTCATTTTCTGCACACATTCTATGTTTGTATGATTGTATGTGCTTTGTTAAGTTGCTCTGTTATGGTTATTTTTTACAGTTGAAAAAAGTTTTTATTGTGAGTTTAAGATAGAATATGAAAGAGACGGAGGAAGAGAATTGAAGATAGCCAGAAAACAGTAAGATAGTTAGAGCGGTAAAGGGAACAGAGAAAAACAAGAGAAAGGGGAGGTGGAGAGGTTAGGTAGTGAAAAAACGATGAGGTAAATGTAGAGGTTAGGTAGTAAGAGAGCGCGAGCAGTGGCATAAAGAGATTTGAGGTAGTGAGGGAGAAGTGAGGTGGAGAGAGAAATGACATGGAGCTGAGGGGGTGATGAGCTTCAGAAGGGGCTGAGAGAGGCAAAGTAGCAGAGACATGGACAGAGAGACAGAGAAGGGAGGTAGAGCTAGACAGGACACAAGTCCTAAAAAAAAGAAGTGGGGGCGCTGACGTCACAACAGGAAGTGACGTCACAAAAGGTGGCTTGCACTCAGTTGCAGTTTATAGTTATGGAGCTCCCGGTAAAATAAGTGGGGGGACGCCGTCCACCCGCGTGTTACCCCGACTCGATCCCTGAAGCTAGAGATGAGGTTGTGAGAAGTGAGGTAGGGCGAGGAGAATTACACGGAGGTAATACAAAGAGAGGGATGAGTTAGAGAGAGAGTTTAGAAAGACAGGGGATCAAGATAATAGAAATAGAGGTAGACACAGAGGCCCTGATGACGAGTTTAGGTGGTGCTTATCACACATGATAAATAACAATATCACGGGGTGGGTTATTTATCAAGTGTGAAAAATACCACTTATTACGAGTTGTTGGAGAATATAACATGCAGATTTTGGTGTTTAACATATTAAAATCCACAATATGGTAAATACCGTGTGGTTTTCCCCCGTTTACTTTTGAGGGGTGTGACTTGCTGAATTATAAGGAAGGTTGAGCTATTTAATACTCCGACCAATTTGCATTCCTCTCACTTTTGACTGCACCTTAGGCCCCCCTAGTGCGCCCTGTTTGTTGTATAATGAAGCTAAACATTAAAGGGCCTTTTACGATGTCGATCTCAAGGCCTCCCAACTCAGGTCAGGGGCTTTACGACCGGCATCGTCTGTTTCAATTCTGACCAATTGATTTTGATTCCGGTCGGAATTGAAACCGGCCTGTGATTCCGTCTGGCAGTCGGAACCGGCCCGTAATCCGGTTTACGCCTTCCGGATTACAATGCACAGTTTCCAGCAGGGTTTCCATGCCGGCCTTTACGACATGAAAACCCTGTCAGAGAGCATGTTTGGGAGCCCCTGGCAAGGCCCCCTTTCCTTTGCGGCCTCCGGTTGGAGGACGAGGGGGTACATATTGAGCTGCCTGCCATGAGGTGCAGGGATTAACACCACCTCACATTTCCCTATGGGAGCATGTACTACAGGTGGTTTATTGCCGTAACACATGCTCCCATAGGGAAATGTCGGAATGGTGCAGTTGCATCATAGTGAGGTGGTCGGGAGCACCGATCGGAGGTCAGTCGGTCCCGTGTCCGAGTTGATGTCCGCCCGACATTGTATGAGGTCCCTAAATGCAAGCCTGATTATCAGAAAATCTGAACCTCACCCCCCCCCCCCCCCCCCCCCTCACCCCCCAATCTTACTGACCAAGCTACGGCCCTGGCCAGAAGGGGTGGTTGTTCCTTCTCTTTTCTAGTTTCTCATGCCTGGAATAAGCTCCTGTTTGAGCTTCCATCACTATCTGCAGTCTTCCTTCAGGATAAAGCCTAAAACTTGGCTTTATTTTAGGCATAATTGTGGTCTCTCTGTACCATTAGTCTTCTAGTGCCGGGACACTCCTTGGAGCAGCTGTGTGCTATACAAGACCTTGTCCTTCATTCATTCATTGTTTCATGGAAGGAATTCCAGCTGTCCCACTAGCTTTCTCTGGTTTCCCCTCGGAAAATGGGGTGCCTAGGGAAATTGCCCAATTTGTCCATGCCTTTAAACATCTTGGGTACTCAAGCATCCTAGATCCACACACGAGTTTCTCCTCAAGTCCATGTTTTCATTTGTATTCTGGGACTTGTAGTCCTGATTTTATATAATGAGCAAGTCAGAACTAAAATCCCTAAATTGCGAAAATATGCTTAAGCATGTTGTCGAACAGAGAGGTGTGTGAAGAATAGACTTGCTTTTGCATGTACCTACCACAGTTGCATTATCATATTCACCGTCTTCTGGAGAGTGTGTGGACTAATATGACAACAGTGCACAGAATTATACAGAAACCATCACAGTGCTCACAACGAGCAACAAATGAGATGCGACCATGTCACAAACTGAGGCTAAGAGCTCAGCCAGAAAGAAAATAAAGATACATAATATTCAATTTCTAACTACTAGGTTTGGTATAAAATCCACCTGAGGGGGAGATTTATAGACAGAAAAAAGAAAAATTGTATTTCTCCCCTTAACTTGCTTTGAAGCATGAAACAGGAAAGTCACCCTTTTTGCTTCCATTTTATGCGTTTTGAATAGACATAAACACGCGTTGAAGAGAAAAGATGACTAAACTAGGCACAAGCGTTCACGAGGTTTTGAAAAGGCTTTGATATCGCATGGACTTCAGTTAGGTTGAGATTTTCTTATATCACTAAAACGTATTCTATGGTGTGTTGGCACCCTCTTGTGGAAATCAAAGTGTAAACGTAACATTTGGTTAAGCGAAATTGAAAGGCCTTTAATGGACTGGTTTGACAAGCCTTACTGGAGAGTGGCTTTGGTTCCGCACATATGCTGGGAGCCAGGAGAAATGTTTTGATTGGGTAGAAGTTGTGTGCTTCCACAAAAAAGTGCTTGCACTCCAAAAAGGCTGTTATTATTCTGTTTATTTATCCAGCTGTTTCAGCTTGAACTTTCACAGGCACACACATGGCATGGAAATGCTGTAAACATGTCTTAGATAACCAGAATATTTATGGTGTTTTTCTCTGGAAGCAGCACAGATGTTAGGGGGCCAGCCATTAACCTGTATGGATTTTTAGGTCTGGGTTGACACTGTCATATGAAATGTGCCCATTGCATAGAATGTGTAGAATCTTTATAAATGCTGCAAACATGTGTAATAATTAATCACATGTTGAATTAAGTGTGTTTACATAAGTTTCATGAAATAATGAAGGTTTAAATATTTTTGTTCTAAGCAGAAATTCCTGAATATGTCCCTCTAGTTAGGATTAAAACCTTTTTCCTCTGGACATCTTGCTCATGGCCTAATAGACATTTATTGAGCACTTTTGCCTGGCACCGGCAACTTGCTTAAGAAGGAGCTTAATCCAACCTTGTGTTTCATTTAGTTCCTCACCCAATGTTAGATGATTTACCCAAATACAATGAGACTTGCTGTGACTGTTCAAATAAATATGATTGTGTAGGCTTCATCTGAATATTATTGTTAGTTTGCCTCCGCATCTCTGACAAGTCTTTGTTTTTATACTGAAACTCTTAGCGCATCCTTTAGTTTGGGAAAGAGCTTTACCCATGTAACAAAGTCCTGAAACATTGTTTAACACTATATCATTGTGAACGTTAACTGTGGGAATCAGGATAAGAAGCCTTTGGAGTTGACAACACCATTGGATGAGCAGATTCCATTGGTCCTGGAGAGTTAATGCCAAATAATGTCTGATACAATATTGCGTGACTTTATATTAATGAGAGTTTCTAGCTAATTAGGATATAAATGGTTATTGGGAGAGAATGCCTTTCCCTCTCACGCTCTTCAGCATCGACTTTATGAAGACCGAGAGACCCTGAGCCTTCTCTCCTGCATTGCGACTCTTCTTTATGGGGAGTTGATTCTCTGCTAGTTACCAACAGCTACTGCTAGAGCAGTCGCGGCTCACATGACTCGTGGGTGGGGGGCGGTGGGGGTATCGCACGGGGTCCTCGCAGGTGGTGGATTTAAAAAGAAATAAAAAAACTTAACTTACCAGGTCCCACGCCGCCTCCGCTCCTGGCCGGGTCGATCGCCAGGAAGCAGGCATCCTCGATCCCCTAAGCCAATCACAATGCTGCAATGGCTGTGTTTTGATTGGTGCAGATGGCGCCCAGCTGGGCGACTGTAGGGAGGTCATTTTCTCTATGTAGGCTGTACGCAGCCTACAGGGAGAAAATGCAGAGTGCGCATGACTTACTTGGTTGGCCCCTTAGGGCCAACCAACAGTCAGGCCCACAGAATTGGGCAAACCACTCCTCCTCGACCCGCCCACCCGCCCGCCCACAACCAGAAAAATAAAATAGTATTTAGTATACCATTTTATGTTGCTGCTTCTCTCGCTGCGAGAAAGCAGTGGGGCGATGCTCCTCCACCCTAATGGAGGAGCCGCCCCTGTGCTAAAGGTGACTTAAGTTATTCTATCCAATGACCCTTTTCTGATCAATGCCACTACAGATATCACTCTCTTATGGACAGTTGCTACAGCAGCTATACGGACCTCGGCTACGTTTCTAGAACGACTCTGTGGGAAGTTCATCTCACTCTTTTTCTTTTCTGTGAAAGACACTTCATGGGTTCTGTCTAAAAGAGGTTAGGTTCCTTAGTTAGTTTAATGATGCTTTCCTTTATGCAACACTGTGCATTTATTTAAGTTTGATTAATCAATCTTTTATCAATATTACTTCAATCCGACTAATCTGAATAAAAATGAAAAAGTCCATACTAATCCTTTAATATAAATAAAGGTGTTGAAACCTTTTTTCGAACTCCCATCATTGACTGAACATTTTAATTTCAAATTTCGATGATATATGCATGGTGATATTTTATTCCAGCTCCAATTCACTGAAGGTGGAAAAGGTCCATTGACCTTTCAAGAGCAACCACGATTTCCCAAGGATGACGTCTGTAAATTGGGTGTTTCAATCCAAAACCATACTTGGCTAATCCTTAGACTCCTGCAAGAGCAAGGTTAATACCCCAATCTGTTCCAATTTAATTCCTATCGAAATTTCTTTGCGATAGTTGGACTTCAAAGCCTAAGCCGGATGAAATTAACTTGGCCACGCCATCCCAACATTTGTGTAAAGCAGGACACTTGGCAACCATATGTACACTATCTATTCTTTTCAGTGCCAATGTTCCCACCCCATTTTGAAATTTTCACCGGAGTATAATACAATAAACAAATAGTCTTAAATTTCTGTAATTTTAAATTGTTAAAATGTACCTAGCAATCAACAAGGTCCAGACCACTGCGAATTTCAGAAGCGAGGATCTCAGAGGAGAGCAACCTGCTCCACTTATCCATGAATCGCGTGGTATCATCAGTACTATAGTAGCAGAAACCTTTATAGACTGATCGATGGCTTCCTAGATGATTTATACAAATGTGATGTTAACTCCATACCTTTGAGATCAATCGCAAACTTACAGCCTAGAAAAAAGAAATCCCTGACCTGTAAGTATTTCGAAAAAAAAGTGATGCAGGAGATCAAAAGAGTCCTGTAGCCCCATGAATGAGAAAAAACTGTTTATATTATAGATGCTACAAAGAACCAACGGCGGACTCTAAGTGTCGCACTTTTCTCTGCGTGTATCCCAGGTAGTGTTTTAAGTATCAATTGGTGGCTGGGGTGCACAATCCGCTCCTGCACCCGTAATTGAGCGGTGCCCTCCCAGGACAGTATTGCATTAATAAAGAAGCTCGATCAGTATCTTCATTGTATCAATCTTTATTTTTGATAATCCAAGTGATTGGTAAAATACATTAGCCAACGCGTTTCATTCAGGAATCGAACTTCGTCAGGGCAAAACGGTTGGAAAAGCTACGCAAATGGTGCCAGCTGTACTGGAAGCTGAGCTGACATGCTGAGATCAATATTCCGGGTCTCTTCTTCCTGGCCCTTATCAAGTAGGCCACCACACCGTTATCATTTTCCATACGGTGTGCCGCTGATTCCATTTTCAAGAATGCACCATTTGTGTAGCTTTTCCACACCGTTTTGCCCGGTGTGGAACAGCTCGGAGTTCATTAGGGACCAGAGAGGTATGGGCTATATATACATGCTAGTTCCTCAATGAGTCATGGAGGCGCTCAAACTACTCTTCTAGGTCTCATTGCGTGAGGTTGAGGAAACACAGGAGAAGCAACCACAACAGGCACTGGTGACCTAGACACAGTTGCAGTCCTTGGGCTTTCCTGGCCCTCTGATGCGTCTCATTCCTGATGTCTGGAACCAACAGACTCCAAAGCAAGTGCTTAAAATATGAGGAATCCTTGGAAATGGATTTTCCAGGACGGCTAGCAGTCACCATGTGTCCCTCACTATTCACAACATGCAATGGTTAAGCATTGAATGGAGCATCAGAATTTCGTTTTCACCTTTGTTTGACAAGGACATGATCTTCTTTTCGAAAAGTAGTGCCCCAAGCACATCGACGCTTGTCTGCATAAGGTTTCATTTTGGACTTGTGAGATGCATTGTTGATTCCAACCTTCTTGGCATCAATTGTTCTTTCAGTGCTCCACTAGGGCAAATTGGTACCCATGGCTTTCCCAAACATCAGGGTGGCTGGGGTTCTGCTGGTTGTAAAATGTGTAGTAGATCTGTATTCACAAAGCGTAGAATGAACATTTGGCTTGAGCTCAAGTCCTTCTCGCACAGCTCGCCATACGCCCTTCTTAAGAGTGCTCATAAAACGTTCAAAAATGCCATTATTCTGTGGCCAAAGAGGTGTGCTTTTTTGATGCTTGATATTTAAATGAGTAAGAAAGAATTTGAACTCCTGACCATTGTCAGATTTTAGAATTGACAGTACAGCCCAGGTTGCAAATATGTCTTATAGTCTTTAAGTGATTGACAAAAGGTCTTCCACCGGAGGAAACCGGGAGTACTCATTTACAAATACCGTGAGATAATGGCCATTGTCAAGGGGTTCAAAGAAGTCAAGTGCAAGTTTCTCCAAAACATGTTTTGGAAGATCCAACGTATTCAAAAGATACTGGGTTGCTTTGGAGTTAAACAATTACACAAATGACAAGCCTGGAGCTCTCTTTCCACTCGCTCATCAAGATGAGGGACACAAACACGGTCTCAAAGGGCTCGCTTAGTGGCGACAATTCCACAATATCTCTCATGCGCAAGTTCTGTAACTTGTTATCTGAGACTTTCAGAAATGACAATTCTCGAACCTCGTAAGATAGCCCCTTTCTGTGTAACTGACAGTCCCTCATGCACATTCTTGAATTCCTGATATTCAATGTGGTTATCAAGATGTCGAGCACGTGCTTTCCAGGATCGATGCATAATAATGGCTTTGAGTATGAGCAAATTTCTATCTAAATTAGTGGCAGCACTTATTTACACCACATATATAGCTGCAGAGGTAATCAATCTTACAATGAAGTTAACCTAGGCCTCGGCCGCTGCAGAAGGGGTACCCTGATACTGTAGGGGCACTCAAGAAAAGTAGTCGGCAGGGTTTGGATCTTTTCTCGGCTGACATTGTAATTCACAGAAATTAGTCACATGTCAGCAGCAGTGCTGAAGATGAGTAAGCATGCACTCAACAAAGTGCTCTGAAGGACGTGGATTGGGTTGTGTACCTTTGTCTTTTCGTGTTTCATGTTGGCCAGGAATGAACCTTGACTTATGGCGTCTAGGCTGCCCATGTGTATACCTAATTGTGTGAGATGGGACATCAGAGACAGTCCATTTTACTTCCGGGCTGGCATATTTGACACTCCACTGTCTATGATTGTCAGCTTGAAGCACATGCTCTACACTGTTAATTGGCAATATGAGAATAACAATGAGTTAATAACAATTCTAACTCCTTCTGTTATCCATTATGAATGTTTCAAAATGTACTTTAGAGAATATCATTGTATATTAGTATTGCGGTATTGGCATCCCAATGTAGAACCAAGTATTTTTCCAGATAATAGTCAACAAACAAAATGAAATTAAAGGGGTTTGACACCCCCTCCAATGGACCTTCTTCCAAATGGTCCTCACCAACACAAAGTACTTTCTTTGCACTGTGAAAGATTCAACAAGTTTGAGTCTCAGTGGAGACCCCAATTCCGGTTTTAGTTCCACCGCACACTGGCCGGAACAACAAACTTCAACAATGAGAGATCCTCTGATCTCTGACTTCTGAGCACCGGAAGCGTCCAGCACACAATTCCAAATTGGTGCAGTGGCACCTTCTAGACGGTTTCCATGAAGGAGATCAGCTGATCTCAAATCCGACAAGCGCGAAACTGCACTAGCGTCTGGGAAAAACACAGAACTGTGCACAGCACCCTTACCACATGGCAGATGAAAACCACAGCTCCTCTTCCTTTCACGGCTAGAGAATAGTCAGGGAACAGACTGCCGGAATTCCTCATATCCGTTCTTCCGGTCCTTCCTCCAATGAAACGTAGAGGAGGGAACAGGAAGTAAAGACACAAGCATCATGGGAATTGTAGTTTATATGGAAATGATTCATTAGTACAAAATTACTCACCAAAGACCTAATGGCAGCGTTCATTCACTGGAGGCAAGAAACATAACAATGATAAATGGTATATAACAGCCATTAACCATCAATTTTATTTTGGGGCAATGTCCAAATGAATTTCATGATTTCACTTGTCGATCCTTTTTCAACTTGTATTCTACCTTGCAGGAAGTCAAACGTATGTGCGCACGTCTTTCAGAAGTCAGCATCAATATCGCACACCCATCTTCTTCACTGTCATTCGACAGTGACGTTGAATAACCTCTTGATAAGGAATTGTCTGTCAATCAGCCCTTTCAGTTTCTACTTGCCTTAATTGATGTTGCAGTTTACTTTGGTGGATACGCATGGAACGCTTCTGGAACTTTCTCGCAGCGATTTTTTCTTCATGACGTGATACATTTCACTTTTCCTATTGCCTTACAAACTGTTTATAAATGGTTCTCTTTCGCACAGCCTTAACATATGTGTCCAATGGTGGGAATTTACCTTCATGTGGAAATGAAAATCTTCATCGATAACACAGCTTATTTTTCTATGGAGACATAACTTTGTGACCTTCTACCTTGTGCCTTTTCTTGCTCTTTACATTCAATGCGGGTTCACTCTGAGCCCATCCAGCCTCCATGTCAGTATTTTGTTTAAACACACATTCTAGTGCTCTGGCTGCCATGAGTACATGCTGCAGACTTAAAGTTTCTCTCAGCATTCAACGCCTGAAGGAATCAGAGCGGCAACCATCTATGACCCTGAGCCGTGTGGCTTTTTCAACACCAAATCTATTAAATCTGCAATATTTGAAGAGCGATTCAAATCTTTCAATTACCTTGTTTCACCATCTCTGTGTCTCTTTGTTGAAAATGTACCTTTCATAGCAGACATTCTTCACTTGATTGAATTTAGTGTTCAGCACTCCTGTAATTTGTTGGTACGAAGTTTCTTCACCTCTTGGTATTTTCCTTATCCCTTCCTTCACTTCTTCTCTGCTGTTTTTAAGATATTTGATGAGCTTCTTGTCATCAGTTACTTCCAGCACATCATTGAAATTATGGAAAGCTTCAATCCAGGCTTCCATCTAGGGCCAATATTTAGCTTTTTGATGGTCTTGAACGAAGAGAGTGGTTTCAGGAACACAACAACATTGTACTTTGTGATGTTGTCTGTAGCTGCTGCTAGGATTATATGCTGTTCAGGATAAATGAATATAGTTTAGTAACTAAGTTTAAGAATATGTGTCACTGGAAACATATGAGGGCACATATTTGGAACTTCTTCAAGGCTGAAATGAAGATTATACAAGCTATTTTTATATTGGCTGTTTCTTAAAAAATCACACCAATGAATAAAAACAATCCTTATATTAAAAACTATATAAAGTGTTTCATATACAGTCATCAGTGGTCAGATTTTGTTTTTGTCCAACCACAAATGCTGTAAACATATAACACACCACCTATCTGTACTAATACTTTTTGAGCATGTTGATTAAAAAAACAAAGTATAAACATTTCAGTAACACTGTCACTGTCCAATATCGCAAGGTGATTTTGGGAAATCATTATAATCCTTCAACTTTTGGAAACATATTACTTCTCAAACTTATCTACATTATATTCCCTCACAATCAAAGTGAAAAGGTATACTCATTTTGATATCATGTACAAAGTACAGCTAGTTGTATTAAACTCCAAATAAAAAGAATATTTTAAACCATATTCAGTTTTTTAAAAATGCTGTTGTTAAACTACGAAGAAATCCAAGACATTTTTGGATAAATCACCATTCTTACTATGGGGTAAGTATCTTCCCAGAACAGACACACAAGTTTGTGTGCTATTACAAGTTGCCTTATTATTCATAGTGATAGAATGATCTCATAACCTACGTAAAAAAAAATTCTACGCTTAAATTTGCCAGTATCAATTCTCTGTCCTTGATTTTGATCAATTATCAAGAATCTTATGTTTTCAACATGTGTTAAATGGGTAATAAATCAATGGTTAAATTAGAGATGTGTTAACAACTTGTTACATATAAATGTATCTTACACATTCCACTATCATGAAAGTTTACACAATGGTTACCTCACACAAAATGTACTTAAGGAGGCTTATATCTAGCTCAGTAAACATAGAGGAAAGTACATCCTTGAGGAAGTCAAATGTACTATTCTGATTCCAGTTCCGCGTATATTAGAGAAAGTGCATAAATGAAAGAGGTCGGGTTTATTATTCTGAAACCAGTCCCTCAAAAATTGTGGAAAGTTCATAAATAAAGAAACACCAGACCTGTACAACATTTGAGGGTATGAGGAGAATTACTATTCCATCTTTAGGCCAACAATAATTGGAGAAATGGCATGAATTGTTTGTCTGGGAGGGGGAGATTTATTATTCTAACTCCAGTCCAACAAACCCTGAGAAGTTGCATAATATTCGGGGGAGGGGATTAAGATATACCTTTCTAACCTTAGGCCCCCAAATTTGGGGAAAGTACAAAAATGAAGAGGTTGAGACTAAAGAAACAATTGAGAATGTGAATAAATTGTGGGTTAATTTTACTATTGTAGCTCCAACACAACAAACATTGGGAAGGTACGGACAGTTTGGGGGTGGTCAAAATTTCTCTTTTAACTCCAATCCTATAAAAATTAGGGAAAGTCCATAAGTCAAAGCAGAAAGTGCAGATGTCAAGGTGGTAGCCTGCAGTATATTCACGCACATCTAAAGTGACACAAATCAAGGCATGTGCATACACTTACACACACTAGCATATGAAAATGCACCCACCATAAATTAGCCACATGTCCGCCAACATACAGTGACATAACAACAATTATACACCAACACCATGCATCAGAATGCTCCAGCACAACCATTTTTAAGTATTCTACATTATTAGTCCAACAAATTTGTGACACCATCAGACCACATTTAAAACACTTTCAAACATAATCAATTCCTCTCTAAAAGTACATTTTATTCTACACATCTCATCTACTAACTTTCTTGTGTGGTAAATAAGGTTGATTTAGTACAGAACATTTCCTGACTTTTTAATGTATATTGTGAATTCACTGTTAACATATTAGTCAACGTTAAGTCACTTTCAATGATAGTTTTTCTTTCGACATAAATGAATGTATGGGGTCATATGTATCAAGCAAAATTGCATTCGCAAACGCCGAAATTCACAGGATTTCGGCGTTTGCGAATGCAATTTTGCCAAATGGTATGCATTAAGGCAAAATAAGGAATTGCAAAATTTGCAATTCCTTACTTTGCGATTGAATTTAAGGAATCACAAATTAAGCGATTCCTTAAATGCAATGTAAGAAGCACCAAAATAGTGGAATTTGGCCTTAAGGAATCGCAAATTACCACCAACTTCAAGTTGGTGGTAATTTGCGATTTTTAAAAAAAAATGCACTTTTTTGCATTTTTCAAAGTGCAATGTGAAGCACATACGTGTGCCACATGTGCACCCATGCTTATTTCAGGGGTGCAACAGGGTGTCCTTATGACACCCCTGCACCCTTGAAATTGCATTCTCAATTTGCGATTCGCTAATTCCGAATAGCAAATTGAGAATGTCTTCCCAGTCATTCCTATGGGGCCCATAGGAATAAATGGGGAAGTAGTCCTTAATTGCGAACCGCAATTTGCATTTCGCAATTAAGGAATATGTAGGATTCGCAAAATTTATTGCAAATCCTACATACTTAGCATTTTGCGATTCTCAAATAGTGATTCGCAAAAAATCGCTATTTGAGAATCGCAAAATGACTTCTTGATACATATGGCCCATAACGTTAGGCCATCATTCACAAAAGTAAAGTTACACTTTTGTGTAAGTTACTGCTTTTGGGTGTTCTCAAACTACATGCAGAGTTTTACAACTCTGCACTCCCTATTCTTCTGTGTGTGGAGTTCACCGCGATGATAGTGCAGTCTCCTGGCTGCGGAGAACTCCGCCGACTTAAAGATAGGGAGTGCAAAGATGTAAAACCCTGCACGTAGTTTGTAAATACAGAAAATTAGTACACATATACAAAATTGTCAGTTAACTCTTCAAAATCAAGCCCTAGATGTCTGAAAATGAAGTACTGTGAAAATCCAGTCATCAACCTTAAAAAGAGAAGTGGTGTAACATACATAATCTTGATAAAGGAAGCAAAGCATCTTCATAACAAACAGAGAAACATTTCCAACGTGTTTTATTACATTTTTAGTTTATTAGAATTTTACTCATTATGCTGCCAAAGCTTAGTCCTCAAACATGGACTTTAATAAAGTCTGGTTAAATGTAACCTAATTAGTGCCACTTGAATCCCTGAATACCACAATCAACATCTCAAAGGTGACTAATTAACCTTTGAAAAGTATTCACCACTTTGTCACCATATTGGCATATTTATTTTTGTAAATGTGATCCATCTGAGCTAGAAGCAATATTTTCAGTTTGCAGAGTGCTTCCATTCTTTTCGTTTTCGCATAACCACTGTGTTCATCTTTTTCTCCTTTCTCTTTCTCGCTCAACCTTATTTCCGTGCCCTCCTACTCGTTCATTCAACCTCTCCTTTTCTTTTATCTCTTTCCTCCCTCTTCTTTGTTGTTCCCTTATCCTCTAATCTATGTATCTACCACTCTCGCTGAAAAGTAAACACAGCCAACCCCAGACATGCACTGGGTCTAAAGGAATAAATCATAGCAGGCAGCCTCTGAAATACCATCAGCTGGTGCAGGGTAGACAGGGCACCTTTGGCTCTGGGCCCTAGTGCATTGCATCGCTGCACCAATGGTAGCTACGCCCCTGGAGGTGTTGAGATTGATATGCAGCTATTTTACAAGACAATACTATTTGCAGAGTGCAGAAGAGCTGAGTGGAGGCACCAATAGGCATAAGTTAAAGGATATTGGCATAATCATTGAATGAGGCTTAAAATTTTCTTTTCAAATTGTAAGTCATCAAGGGTACTGAGCAGATCGTGCTCAACTGGACTTCGCTCACCACAGACGACACACTCAAGACCATGATGAGTATCCACTCGGAAGCCCCATCGGATCCCAGCCCATACCACATCTTTCACCAAGCAGCTGCCTCCATCTCCCCCCAGCTTTGCCGCACCATCATCTGCTCCATCAATACCGCCACCTACCCAGATGACTGGAAACAAGCAAAGATCAACCCACTGCTAAAGAAACCATCCGCCGACCCAACAGACCTCAAGAACTTCAGACCAACCTCTTTCCTCCTCTTCCTTTCCAAGGTCATCGAGAAGGCCATCAACACCCAACTCTCAGAGTTCATCGAAGAGAGCCACGTCCTGGACACCTAGCAATCGGGCTTCCGAAGCAACCACAGCACAGAGACCGTGCTCCTCGCCGCCACCGATGACATCCGCTCCTTCTTCGACCGGGGAGAAACTGCAGGCCTCATCCTACTGGACCTCCCATCTGCCTTCAACACTGTCTCCCACCGCACCCTAATCACGAGACTCCATGATGCCGGCATTCATGACAAGGCACTCGACTGCATCCACCGCTTCCTGACCGCCTGAACACAGCATGTCAGACTGCCGCTGTTCCTCTCAGAACCTACAGAGATCAGTTGCGGAGTGCCCCAAGGCTCCTCCCTGAGCCCCTCCCTCTTCAACATCTACATGGCACTTTCACAGCCATTGTCAGAAGCTACGGACTCAACATAGTCTTCTACGCTGACGACACCCAACTGATCATCACCCTCACCAACGAACCCACAACCGACACAACCAACTTTCACAACAGAATTAAGGCAGTCACTACCTGAAAGCAAGACAGCTGCCTCAAGCTCAACTCGGACAAAACTGAAGTACTCATCCTGGGACCCACCCTGTCAACCTGGGATGACTCTTGGTGGCCCGCCACACTAGGAACACCTCCCACTCCTACGGGCCACACACTCAACCTTGGCATCATACTGGACTTCTCGCTCGCAATGAACCACAAAATCAACACAGTATCCTCATCCTGTTTCCACATACTCCGCCTACTTCAAAAGACTTTCAGATGGCTTCTCATAGAATCCACAAAAACGGTCAACAACGCACTCATCACCAGTAGACTGGACTACGGCAATGCACTCTACATCGGCATCACGCAGAAACCGCTGAGAACGTCCAAAACACAGCAGTTGGACTGTCCCTTGGCATCCTCCACCGCAACCACATGACACAACACCTCCAACAACTCCACTGGCTCCTATCAACAAGAGAATCACCTTCAAGCTCCTCACACATGACTACAAAGCTCTCCACAACGCAGGACCAGAATATCTGAACCACCACCTTGCCATCCACACACCCTCCAGACAACTCCGCTCCGCTAAACTCGCTCTGGCCTCTTTCCCACAGATCCACAAGACCAGAACCAGTGGAAGATCCTTCTCCTACCTTGGCGCCAAGACTTGGAGCACTCTGCCCCTCCACCTCAGGCAAGCTATGTCATTGATACAGTTAGGGAAGGACCTTAAAACCAGGCTCTTTGACTGAACCTCCACAACCAGACGGAACAGCAGCCCTCACAGGTGAGAAGCCGCGCTCTACAAACCCCTGATTGTTTCAAGGGTAGGAGCTTCCAAATGTCCATGCTTCAAAAGATGATGACACTCCTATAAACAATGTAATGAGTGAGGTGGAGATGAAATACAACGGATCTTAGGGCTTATGGACCATACCAATGTGATCTAATCCATCGTTCTGAAGTGTCATTGAAAGCATGCATCATGTGCAAAATTACGTAACCAGCCCATCCCTTAACATGAAAAATGAATAGCAGGCAAATCCCACTTTAACCACATGCGTGCGGCGGTTATTTTTGCGCTGTGCGGCTTTTTTCTAAAAGCCGCGTTACATGACGAGCTCAGCTCGTCATCCGCACACGACCACCGTGGCTGATGACGAGCTCAGCTCGTCATCAGCAGCGAAGGGGTTAAATCACTAGACCAACTCCTAAAATTGGATGAAAACAAATAAAAGCAATGGCAAATGACTTACAATGTTCCTGGTATCTGCAAAGTAGTTCACCTGTCTGTTATGAGACAGGCACAACATGACAACTTTCTTGCTGAGGTTAGTGGGGTTGGTTGTCTTCGAAAGGAGCCAACCTCATTGGCAAGAAGGGCAGATGCAACCTGGCCATCAACCAAGAATACAAGCCACTAGCCATGGTAGTCTCTCTTCTATCTGGCTAGCTAAGTAGCCAACTTGGGGCTGGAGACTCACGCACAGGAATGAAATAATAAAAGTTGGAACATACCCACCAGCGCAGAGTGTACTCGCCATACAGAATCACCACTCTGTTCACTTTCAGCTGTAGCTTTTAAGAGAAGTGTGGCTCACGGTGTAGAGCAGGCAGACCCTGAAGTAAAGGTCAGACCCGGGACCAGGGTTCAATTCCCGACGCGGCAGGGTCTTGAGCTCAAATGTCCACGGACTTGATAATTCTCGCTTCGGTGCCTGCTCTAATCATGGGTTCTCACTCTGCAACTCTGGGCATTAAGCTTGCTTAATCTCCACAACGGCCCCCTGCGGCGGGATGCCTGGCTTTCACCTTGGGGATGCCCTGTAGGGGCTATCTCACAGGGAAAAGCCAGGACGGGCTCCCAAGGCAAGCGCCGAGATACCCTTCGGGTCATCGAGCGCTATATAAGAATACACATACATACATACATACAGACAGCTCTCTTATCTACTAGGGTAGAGGGAGCCTCCTGGCACCCATAGACTTTTGGGTTCACTTAGGGCTTCCACTGTACTGGCCTAGGTCCAAATGAAGTTAAGTGAGCTGGAGAGACGTTTCTGCTTATAGGCCTAAAGTCAAACGATTAGAAACAAACCCACTGCCACTCACTATCCAGTGCATTGCACAAATTCGACTATCTCAATGACCAGACTGATTCAGAGTTTCCCCTCTTGGAGTTGAGTTTGAAACATACTTTCATCAGAACGAAATCCATGGGACTCTTGCAAAGGCTGTGGTATACCTGCCTGGGGCCTGCTGTGCCAGCAAACTGTGCATACTCCCAACAGAAAGACCATGAAACAAAAAAGAATAGAGGAAGGAGGTAGTGCATAGTGTGCTTTGTGGGTAGCATCTATTCTCCATCCTGAAGATTCCTACTGAAAAGTAAAATTCTCACAGATACTGACCCCTCACCATAACAGCGGGTTCATTAGTAAAGTCCACAAAGCTTTTACTGTAAGCAATCATTACAATATTTACAAAGCATATGCCTGCACCCCTGCATGTGAAATGGATGCACATTACGTATGGGCCGGGATGCCCGCCACCCCTCCCAACACCAATTCCCAATGGGAGGAGACAGACACAGGTTTAAACTTTTGGAAGGCGGGGGGGCCTCACGACCCCCCCGGCCGTATTTATTAAAATATGAAACAAAATTTAAAACTTTAAATTAAAACGTTTCATAAATCATGTACAAATTCAACTTCAATTACATTTCGATGAAGACAGGTTTTTTAGGCTAACTTTAACAAATCTCTAATACAAAGGTTTCCTAGCCGAGTCTAGCATCCTGAAAAGGCGCTCCCATCCATAATGGGTGGCGCCCCCCCTAGGGACCTTGAAATCACTGCTCACCGATCATGACCTTACCGCCCGACCAAAAATAAATACGACAGTTGTTTTACCTACTAAGGAAAGAAAACTATGCCTAAATCTGCAACAGTTTGATAATTCTCCGACTTTTACATAGCTACAAAGGGAAAAAAGTCCTAGAGCAAAAACACAATCTTTATTGAATCCATTCCTTTACGTCTCTACAAAGGAAAAAAGGCCTACAAGCAAGTATTCAATTATATGCATACCTCGTCATACATTCATGATGCAAGAAATGACTGTCATCCTTTTTATTACATCAAAATAATCATCGAGAATATTTCTTTATTTCACAAAATCTGCAACAAGGGGCTGGTGGGTGGGTCAAAAAAGTGCAGCTTGTTCCCTTGAGGGCTCACGAGCGACGAGTGGTGCAGCCTTCAGAGCACAGGAACAAGAGGAAGCTTCGTTGGATTCCCGCACTATTTATCCAGCTGCAGGAGGGCGGGGGCCCGCCTCGAGCACGCCCCTCCGTGCATGGACTTCCGGGCGGGTGTCTAGGCCAACCTCTTTTGGGCGGGAGGGGCGTGCTCCGGCTACGCCGCTTCGGGCATACCAGCCGGGACACGCCCCCCGCCCACAATGGTTTCCCGGGGGATCGGGGCACCCATCCATACGTTTGGGGGGACCGAGTGGTCTCCCCTTTCCATATTGGCCGGGATGCCCGCCACCCCTCCCAACACCAATTCCCCATGGGAGGAGACAGACACAGGTTTAAACTTTTGGAAGGCGGGGGGGGGCCTCACGACCCCCCCGGCCGTATTTATTAAAATATGAAACAAAATTTAAAACTTTAAATTAAAACGTTTCATGAATCATGTACAAATTCAACTTCAATTACATTTCGATGAAGACAGGTTTTTTAGGCTAACCTTAACAAATCTCAAATACAAAGGTTTTCTAGCCGAGTCTAGCATCCTGAAAATGCATTACATTTTGAATTTGTACAACCTAGCATTAAGGGCCAACGGCAGGGTCTTAACCGGTGTCAGATCCCTATCACCAACTTCCCGCCCTCACGGTGTGAGTGGCGCATGCGCAGAGGACTTTACCCTCGCAGCCAACTGTAACTTCCCTTGTCGTGGGGGCCCCCTTTCACTCGACGCCATCTTAAGGTCGTCCGACTTCCCGTGCGAGGTATCCGTAAGAAGGAAAGCGTGGACTCCCCCCCCTTCCCCACACTCTCTTCCGCCGGAGCGGATATCCGGCCCCCGGGAAATTCGTGGGAGGGGCATATAGCCGTCTCCCCCTGGGAGGGGCCTTTGGCCGTCTCGCCCTGGGCGACCCATCCGTAGTGGGTGCCGCCCCCCCCGTGGGAGGGGCCAATGGCCGCCTCCCCCCTGGCGCTCCCATCCATAATGGGTGGCGCCCCCCAGGGACCTTGAAATCACTGCTCACCGATCATGACCTTACCGCCACAGGCCAGATAGTTGACCGACTATCTGGCCCCCCCCACACCTCCTATAGGTCATGCCTCCTCAAACCCACTAGCCAAGCTACGAAGTCTCCTAAGAGTAATTCATTCCCAGCCCTGGACAGATGCACCCCATCATTCAAATAACAGTGATCCCCCCTAATATACCCATGGGAAATGCTTTGGAGATGAGCGGAGCGAAACAGTTTCTCAATCTTGTTGTTGACCCTCCTTACCGAGTGGTTCAACGCTGACATAGACAAACACCCCTGCCATATTCTCCTGGGAATCATGTGGGACCAGGCAATCGTACACCCAGGGAGCCTCTTGGCCAACCAGCTAACTGCAGACAATATGTGCTCAACTAACACCCGTCTTCCCAGTCTCACCAAGTCATTGCCCCCCACGTGCACTATGACTACAGATGGCGGTGACCTGTGCCGCCCTAAGAGTTCCTCCACAAAATTTTGCAATTGGTCAATACAGAGGCCTCCCTTCCCATGGAAGGTCACTCTGAACCCATATTCCTCAGATGCGTGGATTGCGTCACCTGCTTTGAATATGTCCCCGGCACGCCTCACGTATGAGTGGCCCACGACCCATACCACTTGATCTCCATTCGGTGATCCCTTCCCGCTGGTCAGCTGGTGCTGGGCCGATCCCAATTTCCGCCAAGCGTAACAGGCTTGCGAAACTGTAATCCAAACAAAAGACAACAAGCGTGAGTGCATTTCATCAGTCTTTTACAACATGTGCAGGCGCACATATCTCTTGAAACAATTCGAGGACCAACGGCCTAATTGTTTCACCTCGCCTGCCTGCAGACCCCGAGCCGTAGCTTCCGTAGCGGCCCCTATTCTAAATGAGTGGGTCCCAAAATCACACGGGTTCAAGCCCGCCGCTGCAATCGTAATTGCCAGCACCCTCCGAAATTGAAATTTTGTCAACGGGGTGCCATCCATGTGTCTAAGCAGGGCCCCCCCATGTTGTCAACCTCTGTTTCAGGTAGGCCTCCACATGCCCTACTGGACAACCGGGATTCCCCCGAGCGCGCTGCAACACCACACTACTCCTCAACGCCTCCTGGTCTGTTTTTGACCTGGCTATCGAGATCAGCAGAGTATCGCCCCTTACTTGGACGTGATCCCTGCGTAGACCTCCCTCCACATCTTTCTTATTCCCTGCCACTTGTTCGCTCACCCGCAGGGCCCCATAGAATGCCAATGCGAAAGCTGCTCGGAACAGTGTTACCTCGCTGGGCGAGGAGCATGTCTCATCCAGTTTCGCTAGTAAGGTGGACAATCTATCCAACCCAATCGGGCGCCTGTTATCCTGTCTGCGACCCTCCAGGCGCTGCCAGCCGCGGAGAGCCTTCCTGACTAAGAAGGAGTTCGTCGGGTCCCTTATTCCGTGGAGCTGTGCCATAAATGATATGGCGGCCCTATACCTGTTGGCGGTTGCCGCCGACCGGCCTTCTTTATGAAGAGCCACCAAAAATTGAAGCAAGGACTCTTCCCGCCCCCATCTATGCTCCCCTACTGGCCCCAGAAAGGCGTAGTATGAACGGAATGCCCCTTCATAAGCTTTCCTCGTCCTGGGCGCTAAACTGGCTGCCACGAGGTCTTATAGTCCGGGGCACCGATCTGCCATAGTGCTTCGGGGAAAGGTGCCGCCACTAGCTCTGCTGTGGGTAGATAACCCCTGAAAGCCTGCATGTTTGAACGAGAGAGTGCATCAGCTGCATTATTCAGTACACCGGCACATGTCTTGCCCTGAACTGTACGTTCAATCTCATGCATCGCAATACAATTTCTTTCAACAGCCGTAAGATCCATTTGCAGCGTGCTGCCTGGTGATTAATGCACTCGACCACTGTCATGTTATCTGACCAAAACACCACTGAGCGGTCCTTAAAGTCTTCTGGCCATGCCATCAGAGCTACTCAGATGGGGAATAGCTCCAAGAAACCAATGTTACCTGTTAGGCTGCTTGTGTGCCACCACGCCGGCCATGTTTGTGCCGACCACCGGTTTCCAAAGATTGCGCCAAACCCCACGCTCCCCGACGAATCGGTCCACAAGCCGAGATCCTCGGACGAGGCTGGGGGTTTGTTCCACACCACTCGACCGTTGAAGTTCTCCAGAAATGCCAACCAAATGAGCATGTCCTGGCGAACCTCTGCCGACAGTCTAGTGCGGTGGTGTCCCTCTTTAAGGCCCACCATAGCCTGTGCTATGGAACGAGAGAAAGGGTGAGCCATCGGCATAACTCTTAATGCAAAGTTAAGCTGACCCACTGTCTGTTGTAACTGGTGTAGGGTCACCTTCTCTTTTCGGGGACATTGTACCAGGGAAGCCCTAAACTTGGCCACCTTCTCAGCCGGCAGACGGAAACACCCCTCCTCCGAGTCTAGTTCTATACCCAGAAACTCAAGTGAGGCAGATGGCCCCACCGTCTTACCTGGCGCCAATTGGACCCCAAAAACCCGCATGAGCATGCAGAAGTCCTGCAATGCCTGCGCACAGTCCTGAGTGCCCGCTGGGCCCAGAAAGAGGAAATCATCCTAATAGTGCATCACCTGTCTATGCCCTGTGGCCTCGGTGAACACCCATTCCAAAAAGGAGCTAAACATTTCAAAATAGGCACATGAAATCGAACAACCCATGGGCATGCATTTATCCATGTAGAATTTCCCCTGAAACGTGAATCCCAGCAGGCGCTGGTCATGAGGGTGTACTGGGAGTAACCTGAATGCAGATTCAATGTCTGATTTAGCTAACAATGCACCAGGGCCCAGGCGATTCAACAGTAGGACTGCGTCATCGAACGATGCATACTTCACTGAGCATACCTCGGGGTCACTAGCTTCATTTACTGAGGCCCCCTTAGGGGCCGATAGATTGTGGATCAGTCTATACTCCCCTGGGTCTTTCTTCGGAACCACTCCTAAAGGGGAACACACAAAATCCGCACTGGTGGGCCACCAAACGGTCCTGCCACTCGCCCCAAGCTAACTTCTTTAGCTATCTTTTTGGCGGCCACCACTGGGTTGTGTTGAATAGACAGCTGGTTTTTACAGGAAGGGCTCCCCCGAAAATTGCCAGCCGGGATCCTGAAGCCATATGAAAAGCCATCCCTCAGAGTCCCGGCGGACGCATGAACAGGGTATCAGTTCAGCCAAGGGGTCAAAGCCAAGATATCAACAGGCGAAGATGCTTGCTTCCGAGGCACCGCATCAATACTGCTTGGGACCCCCCTTTCCTCCCGTACCATTGGCTTTAGATCGGCAACTAGTTTCCGGGTGTGAGGAATTCCCACAGACCGAGCACGCGTGCCGGAACCTACACGTTCCTTGAGGCCTGTTACAAGTTCCTTTGTTAAATCCCCAACACACCCCTCGCCTGCCTCCGTTCCCACCTGACCGGGGCTGGGATTCCCCCCGGCGCTCGCCCGAAAGGGCTGCGGCGGCCTCTGCTGGAATCCCCCAGAGCCGTTCGTGCTTGACACTGAAGCACTCGTCGGTCCTGGTAAGAGCTGAGCGTGCCATGACACTGTATCCAAACAATCCCACGTCAAGGCCTGGTTAAACTCCTTTGCTTTTCTAAAGGCAACATCATAACCCTTCCATTCATTTCCCCCATACATCGCATGGAAATTCATGATCCTGTTCTGATAACATGCCAGGTCAGTTAACACCTCTGGTTTACGTTCTCCGATAATCGCCGTAAAGATAGAAAAGGCCCTGACCCAGTTCACCATGGTCTCTTCGACCCTGTACTCCGCCATCTTGGCCCTCCATACACTGGGGTGCGAGAGATCTTTCTGGGTCTTTGCATATTCTAACTCACGATGGTCAGTGAAAAGTGAAAACATGTTAATGTACTTGTCTCCCCACACCATCTCTTTCGTAACCATGGGAATATGTTGAGATAAACTTTCCCGCCTTGAGGGCACCGGGCCCTCCCCCACCAATGGCAACGATTTCTTACCGGCTTCCGCCGTACTCCCAGCCGTGTCCGTTGTCGTCTCCCGATCGTCAGCTGTGACCACCTTTGCCATCTGCGGGGAAACAAAAGGTACATTCGCTGTCCCGGCATCCCTTGCCTGCCGCAACTGCTCAATAATTATCCTGGCTTCTTCGGCCGGGTCTCCCTTCTTTAGCCAGGGTAATACCGCCGCTAACTGAAGTGCTAATTCCGGGGGCATCTGGTCATCCCCCAGTGGCGTGATAACCACAGGAATTGGCAACCCCCCATCCGGTCCAGGTACCGGGCTGGCCGCCGGCGCGACGGGAATCGGTGGAGTTATTACTGGGACTGGGGCCTCGCTGGGACCCGCCTTCCCCTTCCTCTTCTTACCCTTATCCCCTGGGGTAACGTTCGGCAATGCCGGTCCTATGACCTTTTTAGGCCGTCCCGAGGGGGCATTCTGGGCTTCCACCTGTTTCCTGATGGCCGCTAGGCCTCGATCCAGCCGGTCAACTTTACCCAACTTTCGGTCCATCACCGCCACTTGGTTCACCAATGTGCGCGGCATCCTTTCCATCTCTGAGCTCTTTCCGGCTTTCTTGCCAGGCATGTCTTCGATCGATCCGTCCGACCTGACTTGCGAAGATGACTCGATCTCCAAACAGGCCTTGATACCTGAAAGAGAAAGACAAGGATTACAAGTTCTCAAAAAAGTGCAGCTTGTTCCCTTGAGGGCTCACGAGCGACGAGTGGTGCAGCCTTCAGAGCACAGAAACAAGAGGAAGCTTTGTTGGATTCCCACACTATTTATCCAGCTGCGGGAGGGCGGGGCCCCGCCTCAAGCACGCCCATCCGTGCACGGACTTCCGGGTGGGTGTCTAGGCCAACCTCTTTTGGGCGAGAGGGGCGTGCTCCGGCTACGCCGCTTCGGGCATACCAGCCGGGACACGCCCCCCGCCCACAATGGTTTCCCGGGGGATCGGGGCACCCATCCATACGTTCGGGGGGACCGAGTGGTCTCCCCTTTCCATTTACACCATGGGCAAGAATGCAAAACATATATAAAGAATTTCCACAATTATTGTATACCAAGCATTACACCAGGGTAGCCACCATAATCTAAGAGTTCCTACAACATATCAAGAATAATCTCCCATGGGGGAGGGTGGCCTTGACTGAGAGAACATGACTGAGTTTTTTCAGCTCTGTAAACTACACAATAACAGCAGTAAAAGTATTTTCTACATACCAAAACTAGTATATAATAAGGTGTGAGTCATCTAATTCTTTAATTACAAACCTGAAAGTGTTTTAAAGTGCTGCTGCTATGTGAAAGGCCTTTTGCACGAAGCACTTAGCTATCTTCACAGGTCCCAATGCATTTAGTGTGATTTATAATGCATAGAGAGCTTGACAATATATTTCTGACATTGTTCTTTGAAGTATTTCTGTTTTTCACCTGCTTTGTTTGCTTTAGACATCAGCATTAAAAGCTCTGACACTGCTTAGATGAATGTGCTGTCTAATTAAAAGGCAAATAAATACATCTAGAGAGAAAGATTCTACTCTTCACAAGCTGTGGGCCAAAGGTCATGAGCAGACCATAAATCTCCAGCAGTGGAAGTCACAGTTCTAGCTTCAAATGAAATACAAATTGCAATGGGTTTATACTGAAAACCCAACTAGGAAAGAAAGGAATGCAACTTAATAGTCACCTCCTGGACTGTCCTGTAGCCTTTTGAAAGGGCTTCACTTTACATATTTGTTACAGTCCATTGATTTTTGCCTGGCAATGTGGCAATTTAATTTGTGTGTACAAGTAAAACGTCCCAAAATGAAAGATATATTTTTTTAAGCATCATTTGTTCCCTCTTATATACCAGTTGTTGCAGCAAGTTTGGATAATTACAAAAGACAAATGTTCTTTTCATTTTCTACTATTACTTCCATTATCCTTTGAATGATGGAATATACGCTTTAATTTTTGCTTACTGACAAACACCTTTATTCATGTGGATGGCGAAGGCTCAGTGAGAGCTGTTAATACCAACGCGTTTCTAGGTATTACTTTCAGATTACTTTAGTTCCAGCTGAGATATCTTTTGTCATTACAGCCAGTGGTTCTCCAGATTCTGCGATTTTTACCAACATTTCGTCTGTCAGTTTTCTTCTTGTCGCAACATGATAACATTTAAATTAACTAACGCTACATGTCATCTCAATCTTCTGGAAATAAATTGAACTTAGAAGGATCTTCTCCTGAAAATAAGAAGAACCTTATAATGTAAAGCAAAATGCAAATGTCCCTTCCTTGTTACTGAAATTGGCTCTAGCAGCGAAACGCTTCCAGCTCCCTTATTCCTAATGGCACTACACCCTAGTAGCTCTACACATAGGTGGCCTAAGAATGATCCTCCTCTAATAGTCAAAACACCTTCCTCCATATCAATTGAGTTACTCCTGGAAGAGATCAGAACTTTGCAACCATGTATTGATGAAACTAATAAGAGATTACTGGATGACAAATAAACTCACTTGGAAAAAAGAGAGACAGATGTTGAACAGGTGAGCAACCTAGGTGGCTCAAATGCAAACATCATCAAAAAGCAGTCTCAAATATCATTTTTTCAAAAACAAGCAGGGGATTTGGAAAATGGTAACAGTAGGAATAATCTTAGAATTTATGGCCTGCTAGAAAGATCAGATGTGAGTGTTCCTATTGAGTATGTTCAGACCATATGGTGTTAGACTTGTCATCATCAGTTTCTTTAAATATTCAAAGAGCACATAGATTGGGGCATAAACCGAATTTTGTTTCTCCATCTAACAGACCCAAAGGTGCTATTATTATATTTCTGAAATATACTGACTTACTCAAGATCATTATGGTTGCAAAGACATGGAAACAAGTTTAATGGTCTGATCATAACTAATATCTCTCTCAAGATATTGTTAAAGCCACTGACGACAGATGGAAGCAACACTTAGAAATGCAACCCAAACTCAGAGGTCTTAGAGCCAGATTTGGTCTTTTTCATCCATGCCTTTTCAAAGTTACCAATAAAAATAACACAATATATGAAGATTCTTCCAAACTGAAGACATTTTTGGATGGCTGAAATGGAGAAGACATGGATACTTCTAAAGGTTCTCACTGAAAGCTTTTTACTGATAGTTGTATAAATTCTGTTCACACACATGTTGATGCAAATGTTTTTTTCTCCCCTATTATTGCTGGTTATTTCAGTCTCAACCTTTGTCACTGTGTCTTTATGTTCTGTCATACATGGTCACATCCTGGTCTGTCTTGCTGTGCAGGCGCGTCATCTTCATCATCTGGCCTCATCGCCCTCAACCTATTAGTTTGTTTGTAGATATGTGCCTTTTCTACTTGTGTTTACTGCTTCTCTTTATCTTTCATTCTGTTTTCTGTTCTATATCGCTTTATCATCTATTTTCCCAACCTCCCCGTTTCTCCTCTAATCTAATTCTAATTTGCTTTCTTTATCAATGTCATGAATTCATAATGGATATGTTTTTATGTTTGTTTGCTCTGTATCAATTCTATGAAGTGTAGCCTTCTGTAGATTTAACTTATTGTTTTATTATGGTACTCAGAATAGTTCAATAGAATGTCAAGGGATTAGGCTCCCCTATAAAAAGACAAAGAGTTTTAGCTCATCTTGCCAATCTTAAAGCAAACATTGCATTATTGTAGGAGACCCATCTTGTTGAAAAATAAATATTGAAGATTGCAAAGTTCTGGGTGGGCAATGTTTTTTCCTCGCCAGGTTCGAGAAAAAGGAATGGAATGATAATTTAATGTGATAAGCATCTTGACATCCAACTTACATATCAAGAATATGAGGGCAGATGGGTGGCTATTAAGTTACTAATTAAGAATATTACTTTAACTATTTTCAATGTATATGTTCATAATCAAATTGATCATTCCAATTGGTGTAAAATTTCCCAAAAGCTAGTAGAAAATTCTAATGACATTGTAATAGTTTATGGAGATTGTAACTAGATATGTGATGTTTTTCTTGACCGAATGTCTACGCCCAGTGTCGGTTTGACAAGACCAGTGTGCCATGTGAAGAAGAGGAGAAAGTTTGGAGTGAGCAAGGCCCAGTTAGTGATCCTGGCAAGTGGATCACCTTAGCGAGTTGTGATTAGACAGCTGTGGCACTTATTGGGCTGTTGCCTGTGTGCAGATTCAGGTTAGTGACCTTGTATATCAGAGGGAGTCACCGTAAAGACTGCATGACTGCCATGCCAATAGGGCCATAGCCAAGGTGTGGTTTGAAGTCAGCAACCCAGAATGTGTAAGGGGACTTCTGTCAAGAAGAAATTACTGCTGGGCCAATCGGGCCATCGTCTGTGTGTGGAGTATGGTTAGTTACCCTATATGCTACCATTGATGACAAGGAACGTTGCCTGGTTCCGAAATCATCAAGAGGAGAGGGGGCTTTAGTATCCTGTGCGTGCCCCTAGTGAGGATTGGAACCCAAGCAACCATAACCCTGGTAAGAAGAATCGGAGGAGCTTATCAACTCACTGGGGGAAGCCCAGCCACTGCTCCTGCAGTGCTGCAAGTGCCACTCACCATAAGCATCCACTGCAGCCCTCTGCAATGTCTAAGAGTGGAATGCTCCTGCGGACCCTGGTAGCACAAATCGTGCAGCAGCGGAAGACCCTGGGGAATTGGTTCTGCACTGATATACTTTTGACTGTTGGTAAGAGTTGGAGTGTGACTCCTGATTCTTGGATTACTAGTGGGCCTTAAGCTGAAAGTCGCCTATAGTGAATGGGTTTTATCCACTACCATTAGTAAGATTAGTAAGAGGGAACGGGGACTGTGGGACCTGCCTATCGAAACACTAGAGACTCGACCTCAGGGGAATCTGTGTACTGCTTGCATGAGCCATATTTTACTTTGTGTTTGCATATCAGTAGTCCTTTTTTCACAAAAGCAAGTATTTTACTGGACAATCATTTATTGTTGTCATTTAACCTATTTTGAATTGTGAGACTGTGTTCACCCATCTGCATCTACCTCCCCAACAAGAAGCCTTGGGCTGCTCGACCCACACTACTACTGAGAATCAAGTGCTGAAGGGGTACTTGGCGCAGTTGCTGAGGATCCATAGTAAGTCGGATCCTGGTACATCAGCAGCAAAAGGCCTCAACCCCCACGGTTGAGCCTAGCAGCCCCTGCTTGCCCCATAGCCCTCTGAAAGGGATTCTGGCATAAGTTGATTGAAAAGGAGGGAAACTTGAAGCCTAAACTTGTGTTTTAGAGTAACATTTTCTTGGTTTTTGTCCTCATGTTGCCATAAGAAGACAGGAATGATAGCTGCCATAGAACCTGCTTGGTTAGTATGTATCATCTTATGCTATGTTAACAGAGATTTATACAGCACTGCATTGCTGTGAGCACAGCCTTCAGAACCTGTTGGTTGATGCATGATTTGACAAAGTGCCGCACATTACTGGTATCCTGGACCTTACTAAGCCTAGAAAAAGGCATTTTACCTTCTTAGCTCTGGACCTCTTTCTCAATTCGTAGTAGGAACGTTGAAACCAAAAATCCCCAGAGTTCAGCCTGGCTGCTTTATTTGTTCTTCTGTCTTATTGTTTAGTGATAACAGACCTCATATCTTTAAGGGACTATACTTGCTGAAGGTCACTCTCAGATTACCATTTATAAATACCCTAGCGGTTAGAATTATAAAACCAAACCTATTTATGAGCAGACCAGGACCTGCATTACTTATACAACATATGTTTGCACCACGGGGCACCTATAACTGAGTGCGTCCAGTGTAGACCAAGACAGTTTGTCTTATTACAGTAAATGCCCTGCCTACAGGACAGCGGTGAACTCAGGGCTGCCCTGGTGCAACACATTAGTGAAATGCAGACTGGCAGTTTGAAGCTATCAACCTGCCTTACACAGTGCAGGTTCAACAGGGCCTGCATTTGAAAGGGGGCAGAGATCCTCCTGTAGGCAGATGCTGTGAGTTATTGCAGCAGCCTACAAGCTGATATCTTGTTGTAGGGTGTTGTGGTTGGGGGTCTATAGGACACTATCAGCACCTTCAAATAGTGCCCTTACTGGGTGCACTGACCTGGCATTACCTCTATGTCGAACACAGTCAATGTGCCTCCTGAGACCTGCTTAGCCTCAGAGTCCACATATGCATTATAGCAGAGACACAAAAATCGCACTGGTGCAAAATGTGCATCAGTCTGCTCTGTATTGTAGAAGGTCCTGCTCAAGCCATCTTCTATAATCCAAAAGGACATCCTGGCATATCCCCCTTTTCTTATCGTTTATCTTGGGAGAGCCTCCGACATGAAAGCTTACTACCTAGGGGTCGATAACGATCTTGACAGTAGACTGGAGGTGGCCCTCCTGCACCACCTGTGCACTTCACTTCCAGGGAGGAAAAGGTGTGTGCCATCCTTCCACCGGAGAGCCTCTATGGACTACTAGAAGCACAGGAGTCTGGTAAGTACCTACTCCACATTCAAATGAAGTTACCAATTACACCTCCATAGACATCACTGTAAAGGATACAGTGATACAAACTGCTGTTTTAAAATTAAAAACAAACTAGAGTAAATGAGCATGGGATGTGTATGTCATGGGAAACAAACTTAACAACGCGGTCAAAACACTGCGATACATTTACACCGCTGCTTTTATAACGCAAGTCATTACCACGACTTGCACTGGAGGGCGCTCTAGACTAAGGAATAGTATGATTTACTATTCCAACACTTTCCCTACTGTACGTAGGCTGGAGTTGGAATAGTAAATCATACTATTCCTAAGTCCAGCACCCTACAGCGCAAGTCGTTGTAACGTCTTGCATTTTAAAAAACAGCGATGTAATGTACCGCAGTCAAAATGATCGCTTTGTAACATCATACATCCGTATGTCATATTGATTAACAACATACCTGCAATGGAAATGAAAATTCATGAAATACCTATCATGTGCATACTTCTTACAAACTCACAGCAAGGCTTTGTGCTCCAAACACACGGTCAAAGTGTCAGTCATCTTGCCAGCACATTTTCACTCACTCTCAGGAAAGCAGAGTCACAGTTAGCTTGTTTGGGATGGCTGGAAAGGTGGGTGTGGGCACCGAACTGATGGGAGTTGTGACAGCAAACACTCCTCCTCCCACATTGCCCAAATAACCCGCCTGGAATTATGTTTTCCTCACAGTGAGTGGAAATGTACTAGAAATATGGCTGACACTGGGGACTAGTGTTTGGAGCACAATGCCTTGATGGGCGTTGCAGTCCAGTCAAACAGCAGGCACCTGTGTCAGACATCTTGATAGTACACTACCCCTCATAGCCTGATCACCACTCTATCTGGTGTGTTGTTTGAGCTGTGTGGGAAAGTGTGTGTGGGCCCATGCCTGATGTGAGTTGTAGTGACAGCAACCACCAACTCAAATAGCTTATCTGGGTCTATGGCTACCTTCCAGAGTGGGGAAGTGTACTTTTAAGATTGATGACACTCCTACATGGTGTTGAACTTGAAGCCAAATTCCATCATGGCCTTGTGTTACAAACACCAGGTCCCAGTGTCAGCCATCTTGCCAGTACATTTCCATTCACTGTCAGCGACTGCATAGTTACAGGTGTGCTGTTTGTGCTGGCTGGGAAGATGTGTGGAGGACAGGGCATGATGGGAGTTTAAGTCAGTGCAAACACCCCTCCTCCAACCCAGCCCAACAAGCCCACCCAGAACTGAGTTTCCCTGACAGTCAATGAGAATGTACTGGCAAGATGTCTGGACTTCCGGACTGGTGTCTGGCGCTCAAGGCACTGTTGGGAGGTGTGAACAAATCAGACACCAGTCCTCATTGTCAAACATCTTGGCAGCTCATTACCACTCACTGTCAGGAAAGCAGAGTCCCAGGCAATCTAGTTGGGATGGGTAGGAAGGTGTTTGGAGGATAGTACCTGATGGGAGATAGTCAGTGCAAATACTCCTCCTCCCAACCACCAGCACAAACAGCCCACCAGGAACCATGCTTACCTGATAGTGAGTGGAAATGTACTGACAATATGGCTGATACTGTGGACTAGGGACTGGACAACTACACCTTGCGGGGAGTTGTGGACAAATAGGCACCAGTCATCAGTGTCAGACATCCTGCAACTACATTCCTACTCACTGTCAGGGAAGCTGAGCTACAGGTAGGCTTTTGGTGCTTGGTGTGAAGGTGTGTGTGGGGCAAGGCCTGATGTGAGTTGCAGCCATTGCAAATACTCTTCCTCCCATTCAGCCCTGCTAACTCCTCTGTGCCTATGCTTACCTCACAGTGGGAGGAAGTGTACTGGCAAGGTGGCTGACACTGGTGCATGGTGTTGAATTTGAAGCCAACTCCCATCAAGTCCCATGCACCAAACACCATGCAACTGTGTCAGCCATCTTCTTAGTATACTCCCACTCACTGTCAGGTAGCCATTGGCCCAGATGAGCTATTTGGGAGGAGTGTTTGCCCTGACTACATTCCCCATCAGGCTCTGTCCTCCACACATCTTCTTACCCATCCCAAATAGTTTAACTGGGACTCTTCTTTTCTTGCAAATACTACTCCTCCGATCCAGCCCTGGTAACTCCTCTTGCCTATTCCTATCGCACAGTGAGGGATAGCGAAAATACAAAACAGCTGACACTGCTGCATGATGTCTGGAGCAGAAGTCCTTATTCAGTGTTGCAGTCAAGTCAAACAACAGGCACCAGTGTCAGCCATTTTGTCAGTACATTTTCACTCACTGTCAGGTATGTATGGCTCCTGGTAGGCTGTTTGGGCTAGGTGGGAGGAGGAGTGTTAGCCCTGACTACATCTCCCAGCAGGCCCTGTTCTACACACACTCTTCCCACCAAGCACAAACAGCCCACCTGGAATTCTGCTTACCTGACAGTGAGTGGAAATGTACTGACCAAATGGCTGAGACTGGGAACTGGTGTTTCAATCACAAGGCCTTGGTGTGATTTGTGGTCCACTCCGACAACAGGCACCAGTGTCAGACATCTTGATAGTACATTGCCACTCACTGCGAGGTAGGCATAGTTCCAGGTGGTCTGTTTGGCTGGCAGGGAAGGTGTTTGGAGGGCAGGGCCTGATGGGAACCTGACATTAGTGGATATGTACTGGCAAGATGGATGACACTGGGGACTGGTGTGTGGACCACAAGGCCCTGTTGGGATTTGTGGCCAACTCAGACACCAGGTACAAGTGTCACACATCTTGTTAATCCATTTACCATCACTGTCAGGAAACCATTCTGCCATGTGGTCAGTAGTTTTCTCTGGGTGGGAAGAGTGTGTGTATGACAGAGCCTGATGGGAGTTGGAGTAATGGCAAGCACTCCCCATCACACCAAGCACAACCACTTCTTCTGGGCCTATGGCTACCTGACAGTAAATGGAAGTGCTTAGCAAGATGGCTGACACTTTTGCATGGTGTTTGGTGCACAAGGCCTTGTTGGGATTTGGATTCAAGTTTAACACCACACAGCAGGGCCAGCCTCCTTGCTAGTACACGTCCCCTCACTGCTAGTTAAACATAGGCTCAGAGGAGTTTGCTGGGCTGGGGGGGAGGAGAAGTAATTGGAAAGGCTACAACTCACATCAGGCCATGTCCAACATATACCTTCCCACCCAGCACAAACAGCCCAACAAGAGCTAAGCTCACCCACAGTGTTTCCAAATTTACTAGCAGGATGCATGACACTGGGAACTGGTGTCTAACTTTTCCACAACTACCAACAGGGCCTTGTGCTCCAAACACCAGGCACTGGTGTCAGCCATTTTTGTCAGTACATATCCACTCACTTTGGACTCGAATAACTGTGGATTTACTTTTGAAGACTTCATCTCAAACACTACCAACTCCAATCTGCACTTTGATTTGTTTTTGGTCGATCACTCCACCATTGTGTGGAATGATCTCCTTACCTCATGCACTAAAACAAATCACTTTTCACAAAATACTTGCTCATGTCCACCTCCGAACAGCATCATCTCTCACGGAATTCAGAAAAAGACTTAAGACCTGACTCTTTAACCGATCGCAGCCAGACCAAAGCACATGGATACCCTTACTGTTGATTTGAAGCTCTCTACAAATCCAGATGAATTGATCTTCCCAAGACACAATGGTTTATAATTTAAAAAAGGGGGACTCATAGAAAACATGGATGAATATGAAACACCTTATAGAAAATTAATCATAGTTCTGAGATGTGCTCAAATTCGGCTTCCTATAGAAACATAAGTCGATTGACAGTATTTGGGCTCTTGTTGTTTTTCCTTGACAGGTTATGACAGATAAAACCTGGCATCATTTCTTGGGGAAAATATGTGCTAGAAATGTGATTTGTGTAAATTGGTGCTGCAAACATTGTTTCAGCATGTAATTTCTCCATTTGCACCTCCACAACATGGATTAAGAGGTATGTACCACACATAGTAAATGCTTCACCTTGGGATATTGGCATTTACTGTGCTGGGTAAATACAATCAGACCTTTGAGTTTTGCAGTTCTTGGAATCAATCAATGAGTCAATCAATCAATCAGGATTTATAAAGAGCTGCAAAACACCCATGAAGTTTCAAGACGCTGGAGTTGCAGGCTGCTTCGGGGTGCTCTGTTCATCCAAACAACCATGTCTTGGGTCCTTTTCTGAATTCCCAGATCGAGCGGCGTTCCTCAGGTGCAGGGTAAGTTTGTTCCAGATCTTGGATCGGTGAATCCAGGGGGGGGGGGGGAGGGAGGGGGGGGTGTTACCGGCCGAAGGACTATACATATATACTTTTCTCTATGATGATTGTGCACACTCTGGGCCTGGTTTTGAGTTCAGCAGATGGGTTATTCCATCACAAACATGACAAATATCCCATCTACCATATTATAAGTGCATTGGGTATAATCTACTTCTAATACTTGTCTAGTTTTATGTTATTTTCCCTCTCCAATTTGACCTCAGAAAAACTAAATTCTTTGTAGGGGGTAAGACAAATACGTCTTTAGGTTAATATCTTTCTGTGATCAATGGTATAAGCTTCGGTGTAGAGATATCATTCTAACACCTTAGTGTGAAAGTATCATGCTAGCAGTTGAGTGTGAAGGTATCACGCTAGCAGTTTAGTGTGAAGGTATCACGCCAACTGTTTAGTGTGAAGGTATCACGCTAACAGTTGAGTGTGAAGGTATCACGATAACAGTTGAGTGTGAAGGTATCACGCTAACAGTTTAGTGTGAAGGTATCACGCTAACAGTTTAGTGTGAAGGTATCACGCTAACAGTTTAGTGTGAAGGTATAACGCCAACAGTTTAGTGTGAAGATATCACGCTAAAAGTTTAGTAGAAGGTATCACGCTAAAAGTTTAGTGTGAAGGTATCACGCTAACAGTTTAGTGTGAAGGTATCTAGTTAACAGTTTAGTGTGAAGGTATCACGCTAACAGTTTAGTGTGAAAGTCAAGTCAAAGAATTTATATAGCGCACTACATACCCAGGGGGTCTCAAGGCGCTTAGGGAGGGGAGGAGGATTACTTGTCAAATATCCACGTTTTAAGTTGCTTTCTGAATGCTAGGTGGTTGTGGGTGAGGTGAAGGTAAGTGGGGAGTGAGTTCCATGTTCTAGCTGCCAGGTATGAGAAGGATCTACCTCCCATGGTGGTCTTGTTGATGCGGGGTACAGCGGCGAGGGCTTGGCTGGAAGAGCGTAGTTGGCGGGAGGGGGTGTAGAAGGACAGTCGTGAGTTGAGGCATTCTGGTCCGATGTCGTAGAGTGATTTGTGTGCGTGGGTTAGCAGTCGGAAAGTGATCCTCTTATTGACGGGTAGCCAGTGGAGGTCTTTCAGGTGGCCAGAGATGTGTTTGTTGCGCGGGATGTCTAATATGATCCTGGCTGAGGCGTTTTGGATTCGTTGGAGTTTCTTCTGGATTTTAGCGGTAGTACCTGCGTAGAGGGTGTTTCCGTAGTCCAGTCGGCTCGTGACCAGAGCATGGGTGACTGTTTTTCTGGTTTCGGTGGGGATCCAGCGAAATGTTTTTTTGAGCATGCGAAGAATGTTGAAGCAGGATGAGGATACGGCGCTGACTTGTCTGTTCATTGAAAGTGCGCTATATAAATTCTTTGACTTGACTTGACTTGACTTGAAGGTATCACGCTAACAGTTGAGTGTGAAGGTATCACGCTAACAGTTTAGTGTGAAGGTATCACGCTAACAGTTTAGTGTGAAGGTATCACGCTAACAGTTTAGTGTGAAGGTATCACGCCAACAGTTTAGTGTGAAGGTATCACGCTAACAGTTTAGTGTGAAGGTATCACGCTAACAGTTTAGTGTGAAGGTATCACGCTAACAGTTGAGTGTGAAGGTATCACGCTAACAGTTTAGTGTGAAGGTATCACGCTAACAGTTTAGTGTGAAGGTATCACGCTAACAGTTTAGTGTGAAGGTATCACGCTAATAGTTTAGTGTGAAGGTATCACGCTAACAGTTTAGTGTGAAGGTATAACGCCAACAGTTTAGTGTGAAGATATCACGCTAAAAGTTTAGTAGAAGGTATCACGCTAAAAGTTTAGTGTGAAGGTATCACGCTAACAGTTTAGTGTGAAGGTATCTAGTTAACAGTTTAGTGTGAAGGTATCACGCTAACAGTTTAGTGTGAAGGTATCACGCTAACAGTTTAGTGTGAAGGTATCACGCTAACAGTTTAGTGTGAAGGTATCACGCTAACAGTTGAGTGTGAAGGTATCACGCTAACAGTTTAGTGTGAAGGTATCACGCTAACAGTTTAGTGTGAAGGTATCACGCTAACAGTTTAGTGTGAAGGTATCACGCTAACAGTTGAGTGTGAAGGTATCACGCTAACAGTTTAGTGTGAAGGTATCACGCTAACAGTTTAGTGTGAAGGTATCACGCTAACAGTTTAGTGTGAAGGTATCACGCTAATAGTTTAGTGTGCAGGTTTCATGCTAACAGTTTAGTGTGAAGGTATCACGCTAATAGTTTAGTGTGCAGGTTTCATGCTAACAGTTAAGTAGAGATAAGGGTATTTAGAGGTACGCATTCTGCTTTACAACATCACCAGCCTCTTGTTGGATTTCAGTGTGTGTTCTTTGAAATAAAGAAAATCATAGAACATTGCTGAAAAACCATGCACTCCTTTCCATGATTCCTAAAATTGTGGATTTAGAGGTGTATACTTGTTCTCATTACTTTTGTGGGTTTTTTCATTAGCTGATATGGAGTTTAGCTTTCTTGTTTCGTTTCCTTCACGGACTATGCAACTCTCAGTGAAGGCCAAGTTTCATTTACTGGGAAATGCGTGGCATTTGTTTTGAACATTCGTTGCCAAGTTTCTCTTCCAGCCTGTGTTTGATTGTTTCAGCCCTACAGGAGACACACCCATCCTGCTCTGACACCTGAAACCAAACACAAGATGTAAAAACAGTAAGCGATCAGGGAGGCATGCTGGCATGTTTTGAAAGCATACAACAGGAGTAGAGCACTGTAGGCAAACCCACAATTTGGACATTTTGTTTCTTAAATGTTCTGTGCAAACATTGTTTTTGTTTCATCTGTGTAAACTACTTTGCTTTTGTGTGTTGCATGGTATATATAGCAAAGCAATTTGAGTAAGATTTCATCGCATCCAGTGGTTGCAGAAAAGACTGTTTTGCATTATTATGAAGTGGATATCACAGTAATGATGGGTACACAAAGGAGAGAAGCGCCTAGAGGCCAAGGCATTGACAGACGTTGCTCTTTATTAATACTACACAACATAACATGACCCTAAATGTATTTCAGATTGCGAATGTGGCATCGTTTTAGGAATTTCCCAGTGCTGTGAATATCATGTGTTAATTTTACCTGAGTAAATAATAATCAGTTTATCGACGTTGTGAGGATAAAAGGATGAGTTGACATTGCCGGGATGTACGCATGTCAAGAACAGGTTATAATATAGCAGGGTAGTGACTAAAATAACACAATAACATGTAATTTACGTCATAATTCTGTGCTCCATTTTTGCATTCATATAGAGGACTCGTATCAATCTGTGAAGTTTGGTGTTTTTTGTTTCAGACCATTGTGATCTCACAGAAGTTAAAAATCAGAGTGGTGGATAAGTGAATTTTGAAACATTTGCTGTGAACACATCTTTGCATAGAGAGACTAAATGCTAAAGAAGGAGGATTACCTAAAGAGCAGTGCAGTGCTTGCTAACAGAGACGCCATTTTTGAAAACACCTTGTATGTAGTCACTGATAATACTCTACCCAACAAATTACAAATATAGCTAGCATATATTGAATTTGATTAATAAAATGCAAATGGAAATGCATAAAAAGACTTGGCGAATGTGCTAAAGCAAAGTGTTATAAGACGGTTTCAGACTAATGAAGAAAAGATGGTCCTTTACTTTTTTGTTGCAATATACAAATCCCCATCCTGTGCTGCATTGTTCCATTAGCAGCTTCAGCAACCAACTACCTGTATTATCAGGGCATGGACAATTTCTAACTTTGCATAATTCTCTATGTTATCATCCACACACTCAGATATATTATGAGGAACACACAAGGCTGAGCCCTCCTTCTGGAAATACAAGGGACACAGGACACCACAACACGCCCATGTTAAACTTGGTCCTCTCTAAAGGGTTATCATCAATTTTTGTGCCTTCTTCCTGCAGTTTTATGAACCCGTTTTTGTTGTTTTTTATGACTCTGCTCACTTTACCACTCCTAACTAGTACTAAAGTGGTTTTACTCTCTCCTTTAAACTTGGTGAAATCGGCACACACTCAATTGGCATATTTAATTTACTTGTAAGTCCCTAGTAAAGTGATACAACATGTACCAAGGCCCTGTAAAATAAATGCTACTAGTGGGCCTGTAGCACTTACTGTGCCACGCACTTAAGTAGCCCTGTAAACATGTCTCAGCCCTACCATTGCAGCCTACCTGAGCAGGTTAAACTGCCATTTTGACCTGGCAAAATAAACCATTTGCCAGGCACAAACCTTCATTTTTAATACATATAAGTCACCCATAGGGTAGGCCCTGGACAGCCCAGAGGGGAGGCGCAATGTATTTAAAAAGTAGAACATGCATTTTTAAGTATTACATGCCCTGGTAGTGAAGGTCTCGTAAATTCGTTTTTCACTACTGCAAGGCCTGCCTCTCCTACAGGATACCATTGGGGGTTACTTGCTGCATTTAATAAGGGGTAACTTTCAATTGGGAGCGGGCATCAAAGTCATTTTTGTTTTCTGGGAAATGATAATTAATAATCCTCTTTGATGGTAAAATTGATGGACAGACTGCAGAACAATGTCATAAATTCACCCCAGTACAGAGATCTGGGCCTAAATCCATCATTTTGTTGCTCACCATGCCATTCCAGTTTGAACCCAGCCATATGCAATTCAGTCTTGACCCTGCACCCAGAGATATGGGCCTGAATCCATCATTTAGGCCCACAATCATGAATAATAATGAATCATTCAGCATTCAGTCCATGATTTGTTGCAGTTACACTTTTAGAAAGTTGGCATTTTTTCTGCTCTAACCCTTTGGTGTCTGCAGCCTGTTCCTGTGTCACATTACTAGGTGTAGTTGGCATTCAGGCTTTGTTTATTCCTTCCAGCCACACAATAGAGGGATTAGATGTGCCTTGGTGGGCCCTTACCTTGCAGGATGGGGGCCACACAGCTGGGCACAGCCTGACTTGCAACTGAATAGGCTGTGCCCTGCCTTCACACAAAGGACTTGTCACCACTGCATTGTTTATATATCCAGCTCAGAGTCAGGTCAGGGGATGCAGGGAGCTTCAAGGACTTCAAAGGGAATTTTCGAGAAATGTCTCCTACTTCAATGTGGGAACCAGATATAATCCTCAGACCCAACTCTTCAGTATGGCTCTGGATTGGTGGAAGACTTAGAACTGCTGAGCTGCTCGGCAAGAAGGACTGCTGAGCTGCATCTTGAACCCAAGACCACTAGAGTGACTCCAATAGCCTGTTGATTGACTTCCTGGTCAGAGTCTCAGGGACAGAACAGGCTCCAACAACCTTGAACCCAGCACCTGGACTCTGCCCTCAAGTGGTGCCACCCCAGTTCTGGACCCTTGAAGTCAACCTGAATATGCCCTGCCAGCCCATTTGTTGTCCCAGCAGAACCGACGCAGCATGATACATCGCCTTGCAAGACTCTGCATTGGAACTGCTGCAGGACACATCCCAGAGGAAGGATTTTGCATCACAACCTGCAGCCCTTTGAACCTCCACTTGTGGAAAATTAATATAGTTTAGTGAACATTATCTACGCCATCTTGCCTTTTTCTGATGCCACACTTTTCGTCATGCACATCCGCCATATTTTAGCCGTTACGATCAGAATCACCCTCACGAACGACCCCCACGCACCGGTCATTCCCACTCTCACATGCCTTGCGCGTAAGCAGCAGCCATTTTAAACACCATGGCCTCCCTGCCCCTCGCTGATAGCCAGCGCGTCTCTCTCTCTCTCTCTCTCTCTCTCTCTCTCTCTCTCTCTCTCTCCTAACCTCGCAAACATCCCCCGCACGTTGACAACCCCCGCTCTCTCATGCCTTGGGTCATAAACCCCTCTTCAGCGCAGCTCCGCCACAGAACCCCGTCCTGTTCCCAGCGCGACACCTCCCTTCATTCCTTTCATGGTCTCAGATCCTTTTGATGCAAACCCCCTTTTCCTGCGTCCCCGTTTGTCTTCCTTATTCCCAGGCCACCACCTGGCCCTGCGGATACTGTTTATTACCCCGTACAGTAGGAAGCTTCCCCTCCCCATCAAAAGACCCTCGAGCCGATCAAAGCCCCCACCCTATGAGATCCGATCAACCCCATGCATTCCGTGAATCGGCGGAATGCCCTGCTGCGTGACAATCATCACCTGTTGTGACCGGGGTGGGGAATTCAACTGTAAATGTATGTGGGAACGGGCCTGTAGGGGAGATTCCGAGGATGTTCTTTCAATTATCAAAATGTGGCGAGAATGTGTTACGTGCAATAAAGGTCATAAACCCTAGTATAAGAGGCCAGGCCTCAGAAATGTGGTTAGAGCACCTCGTGATGATACTTGCTGTCTGAACTGATGTGTTCTCCTCCGGAGAGAATAAAATCCTAGTTTCCTGCCTTCCAGTCTCCAGCGCCTGCTTCTTCGTTGATTAATATTGGTGGGTCATAGAGGCGACACCGCATGGCAACATAAAAGGGTCTTTGGTTACTGGTTGTCTTTGAACCCCTTTTTACAATTGGCGTCCCAAACGTGGGGCCCATCAGCGACTCGTGGATCCAGTGGGAGAGGTCCTGACGACAGAGTGAACGACTGCAACGATCGGAAGGTACCCTGTCCGATAGACCCTCGTCTGACAGCCGATCATCCGAACTTCACTGGTTCCGAACAGACCTCTCTCAAGTGATCTGCGGTCCTGACTGGGAACCATCAGGAGTGCCGCGTGGATTACGAAGAGAAGAGGACGATCGGTCGCTGGATTCGGAAGACAAGAAACTGTCCATGCGGTCCGGGTAAGGTCGTGTAAACACGACGAATTGCGAAAGTGATTGATAATTGAAAGTGATTGATAATTGATGAGAAAATACTAGTATTACTTTTTGTTAATTTATTTGGAGATTCGCTGTCTGCAAACGGAGAAACAACAGGCTCTCCCTTTATAAACCGCGAAGGATAGGTACGCATCCGTCGGACCTATCTTTCTCCCCCACTGAACAATTGCCCCTCCCCCCATTGATTAACTGTTATAGATTGTTTTCTGGAGATTCTCTGTCTGCAAACAGGGAAGATTAGGTCCCCTCTTTGCAGATAGTGAAAGGGTAGGTGACGCGGACCTTTGCGAGCCTACTTATTCTCCCCATTGACCATATTGATTTTTTATTTTTGACCTAACATTGATTGCTCAAGATTGGTTCATGAGGTATTCACTACCTGCAAACAACGTAGAATAGAAATATTCTGTCTAGTCTTTGCAAGCAGTGATAAGATAGGTAGTGCTGACTATTATCCCATTGTGATCCGTCATGCCTGTCTTCTCCCCCCTGGTTAGTAGCCTGTTTAGCCCGGACCGCTTATTAGAGGTGAACCATCCGGCTCCGCTGGAAGGCACCCCTAATAAGGACATGTTCATGAAGCATGGATTGATCACTATAGCCTATAGTGAGCTGTGGCATAAATATACGAAAAGGGATCGAGAAAGTCAGTGGCCACTGAGAGGATCCTTCGATCTTGACAAAATAGAAACGGTAGAAATAGCCCTTCGTAGGAATGAAACAACACCTATTATGCTCGATAGTCTCGGTATGTGGCGCAAAGAAGCCACACGACGAAGGGAAAGCGACGAATCCAGAAAAGGTGAAGGGACACGGCGGACGACCCTCCAAACGTCTAGTAGGCAAATGGAAGGGCCAGCGATGGCACAGCTCCGAGGAGTAGACATGAAAAGGGAACGGTATAAAGGGATGTGTCGACAGGACAAACCCGGGACGCGACGACCCGAAAGTAATCCCCCGACACTATGCACAGGACGAACAGATTTAAAACAAAACCAATGTGCTTTCTGTAGACGTCTCGGGCACTGGAAAGCCCAATGCCCGACTCTACAGAGCATAGGTAAGAACGAAGGGTCGACAGAAAGAACAGGCCGGCAGAAAGGGAAAAGGCGCGAGATAAAAACCAATCAGACTAGTGCAGACGGAACAGATAGGACCACCCCATTTGATTATGCTCGATGCCATAGGTTTCGTCAGACCAATTTTAACGACATGTTAGAGTTCTGGGACTGATTGCTCTCTGTTGCTCCCCCCCACTCTGAAAAACAAACACAATTACAGGCCAGTGTAAACAACCCCCGTTAGAGAAAGGACTCAAGGAAGCCAAAAACGTCTATTATATAACTTAGGATTTAATTACGGTAAAGAAAACACACAACCAACGGTAAATAGAATAACTAGTAGAACTCACTCTAAAACAAACTGTACTAATAGGAAAAATACAAAACATATTATGCTCACTCCGGAAGTCCTCGAAATGTAACAGTTCGATGGTCCCGCCCACCTGAAACACATAGCACGTGTGGGGCGGGGCCTGCCAGCAGCCATGGACCAAAGGAGATCACCGGCGGGAAGGTACCGGAGGCTCCACAAAGCAGGCAATGAAATGGTCTCCCCATACTGCCCTTCCAGGGATGGCGTCCCCCGGGCCGCGAGTAGGGAGGGGGCGGATGCAAATGGCCCCCTCCCTCGTATCTCCTGGTCCGGCCATCATGAATTCCTCCATCGAACGGATGCAGGGTGGGCGGGGAGGGAGAGGCGACACGGACGAGCCCTCTCCCGCCTCCGCAGGTAGGAGGCCTCCCTGCCCTGGTCCGGCGCCGATGTCCTCCAGCCGGACGACGGCCATATACCTGCGCTGCCCAGAACATTACAATGTCCGGTTGGTATATTTTCGCAGCACAGGATATACAATGTCCGACGGGCATACCTGAATAACACCGGACGTCCAATGATCCCCCAAGAGTCGGAATCAGGGGTGTAGGGTGGTCATCATGTGCACCCCTGATTCAAAGGGACGGCGTAGGATGCGCCGGGAGAGGGAGGCGACACGGACGAGCCTCCCTCACCTCCCCAGATGAAGGCTCCACTGCTGCATCCTGGCGCCCCGAACCAAAATGTCCTGCTCCAGCAGCATGATGCTCTGTCATTTTCGCCACAAGAAGTTTCTTCCACTCCTGAAAGATACGACGGAGGGCGGCTGCCGCAGGATCTCAAAATGGCGTCTGGGCCCTCGGAAGGCGGGTCTAGGCCTCTGGAGTAACTTTGTCCGAAATTGCAACTCGGGCGCTTGCCCACCTGGGCGTAAGCCCCCACCATCGACAACCATCCCCTCGACTTTGAAGATTCTACCAAAGTCCCAAGAGCCCTCAGCCCCTTCAGGCTTCCAGTGGGGAACAGCTGCATTGATCACTAATGAAATAACCGCGGCACAGCAACAAGATGGCGGTGCTCTCGTGTCTGCATCAGCTTCCGTCTGAACCACCCAGGAACATTATGGGCTAACGAACTCGAGTAAGTTCCGGCTGAACATCAACATGACCCGGTAAGAAAGACTCTATCCCCCTCCCTCTCTTGATTGACGGCCCACACCACCAGCCCCTCTGTTAGCACAGTTTTTTTGAACTGCCGAAAGGGACCCTGGTCCAACCGCCAAATCGTCGGAGACATTTTTTTGCCCCTGATGCTACTTCCGGACTAAACCGGCCTCGCCCAAAATGGCGCCGGTATCAATAGGAACTAACGGATGCCTCGTGGTGTTCCTTAGCTAATGAAACTTGATGTACTAAGATTTATATACGAACCTTTGCGCACTTGATGGAAAAGGGAGGAGGGTTCGCTTGACGAACATATGAAAGGGGTCCCGTAAAAATGTTGATTTCAATGAACGATTTATTTTGATATTTATTGTAACTGGTACATAACGTCGCTTATGATGCACACCCATGGTATACATCTAGGAAATGTGATTACAATGAGCTTGACTGTGTTTCCATTTATGGACTGAAATGCCCCTGATCCCTCATCACGCAATGAAACGTTTTTAGTTACTTGCAAATAATTAATTGGGCCTTTTTAACATGTTCTTGTGCCGCGAAATAACCTCCCTACTGTATGTGCTTCCATCGTCGACATGTCCGACCAGAATATGATTGCACTCTCACATTTTACGTACTGAACGATTATGCAAATAAAGGTTTTCCAAACTATGAATAGGCATCACATGCTTTTGTGAATGTGGGAATTGGTGGGAGGGTTTTCTCTGTGCGCAACCGTTCTGCTCTTTTTTTAAGGTTATCTGGAAAATGGTTGTTCGGCCCTGAATTGATGATCGAATCAAAAGGTATGATACGCTGCCTCCAAAATATGCAACTAAGATGTGTGAACTAACGTATGAAGAAGGACCTCGACTTCTGAGAATGGGTAAAGTAATGCGGTATGATTGTTAAAATGTTATAAAGGTATGGTGGTCGAAAATACTAAGGGACAGGGTTGACCGAAGAACTGATATGCCTTAGAACATCACAGCTTTGGGAATGATTTAAGGATCCTGATGACCAGATACATCTCCAAAACCGGGTACCTCTCGCTAGGCACCTCTGATTCCTTTTTTTGGCGTTTCCCTACACACGATCCATAGTGCCACCCTCGAACCCCCCCATGAACCACCTATCACACTGCCCGCCCCCTTGACTTCAGAAACCAAGACCCTAAGGATTATATCCCGAGGAGATAAGTACGAGTATGTGGTAAGTAAAGGACTTTCTTGCCCGTACATTTGATATGCTCGAATGTTGTTCCCCCTTCCTTTCCCCCCCTTTTTTTTCCTCTGCAGGTTACATTGGAGTCCCGATTAGGGCATCATAAGGGATCTGGAGCCGCGTCACGTCCGATGCATGAAAACGGACTAACGCTGCAAGACGACACAAAAAGACGCCCTACCCAATGCGCGACCTTTTTGTACCTGACCTAATGCTCTTCCGTCCCAAAACTGCATGCTTTCTACATCCTAACACAGACCCGAAACGACTAACGTTGGGTAACGCACTGAATAGCCCAAACAATACACGGTCATTCTCCATGTCACACGTGTACTGTCTGGCCTATTGTTACTCTCTCTCTCTCTTTCTCCCTCTCTCTTTCCCTCTCTCTCTCTCTCTCTCTCTCTCTCTCTCTCTCTCTCTCTCTCTTTCACCCCTCCACACTTTCCCTCTTCCTAGCGACTGGCACCTAATTGGCGAACCTGGTGCACCTCCTGATTGGCCCCAAATACCACAAGTATTTGCACAAATTCGTCCTAAATAAAACTGTATCGATGCCACGTTACTACCTCTCCTTTTCTGCTAAATATGGATGAAATTTAAATTGGCCAAAAGAAAAGGGACAGGTAAGACGACTACGGTTCCCTGAATTTGACCCACAGTCAGGGAGCTATTTGTCAGTGGCTTCTATGATAAAAATGTGTCTGTAGTAATGCGACCTTCCCATTCCAAATTGTCTCCATACCCCAAGCAGTAAGAAATAATCGAGACACCCCCGTCTTCCCAAAATGCCCCCAGTTTGGTATCAGCTGCCCTGAACGTGAATCTGAAAAACGCCCCTTGCTCCAATTCGCCGTGTTCCTATCGTTTCCCATAAGATCCCACCCGCCCCAAGGATAAGTTTAATAATGATCGCAAGCCCCCCCCCCCCCGAGTTTCTTTGTAGTGACCAAGTTGCGAGAATTTATATAGAAAGTTAGAAAGATGTGTGCAAGGTTAAAATTAGATCGAAAACCGAAAGAACTTGTTGCAGTAAACCTTGTTGAAAATAGGATGTTTTGATGTAATGGAGAGTCGTTTAGCCTATGTTCATCCCTCAGAAGGATGCCTATCAGACTATGGTGAATAGCACGTTGCACTTTTTTGTAAGGTAACAAAGCCCTGAAGACCGGCCTAGCCTTGCAAGACTCGTACTAGGGAAATGGGTCTCTACCAGAAGAACTGACATCTACTGTAATAGACGAATGCAATGAATGGGTACCAGACCTCGTACCACGACAACTGAATGTAATAACCAACAAAAACACCAAAGAATTAGCCACAAAGGGAAGTTGTAGAAAATCCAGCTAATCCTTCATCAATTGTTTATATGTTGGCTGCAAATCTCAATGTAGCGGATGTTTACCCCAGTTGCTTGGTGTTGGGAGAGAAATAGGTTTACGTAATTACCTTCTTCTGCAAAATCTCTAAAGACTGTCTTTTCGAACTCATTTAAGGGTACCACTGTCGGAGGAGAAAGAGACCGGATGTGGGAGCACGCGGCCTGACTGCGGATCGTGGAACCTCAGCGACGGAGGCCAAGGCGAGACCACAGCAGTAAGGAGTCGCAGGATGAGGCACTGTGTCAGACAAAGCTAAGGAAAGGGCTGACCTGAAGCCCCTGCTCTATGATCAACGTGTGCCAAAAAGTCCCCGCTCTCTGAACCTGGTTATGGACCCGCCTGTCTCAAATTCTCCGTCCCCCTGATCTGTTCCCAACTTGGCCCTGCTCCATCCCCTCCTCCTCCGACCTACCATAAGGACTGTTCACACACACACCTTTCCACCTGAACTTCCAAGTTCCACCAAAATCCTGCTGAGCTATCCAGAGAAGGGTATTCCCTGCGTCAAAAGGGAGGGAGCTCCGACTAAGTAGACCACGAACTATGTTAATCTCAGAACGGTGACCTAGAACTCCACCAAGGGTCGCCCCTAAAGAGAAGATGAACGAAGTATGTGGTTCTACCCACTGCTGAACGCCTCGATGATGATGGAAGCAACAGGAAATACCCACCACAGAGACTCAAGAAACAAACAGACCCCACAACTCAAAGACTGTCACACTTTTCATCACAATCCTTCCTCTGCCTCCTAATAACTATGCTCTGGGTCACGGAAGAAAATGCACCTGCTCCAAAACCGTAACGCATTTCTCCTATGAGGTCTGGCGAAACAAAACAAAGTGTACCCCTGCCCGCATACCTCCAACGGCTCAATCCACATGAACATTCCTGTTGACAGAACGAATTGTAATCCGGGTGCTTAACAGTGCCAACAGAAGACGACGAAGACACTGTGAACTCTGATTTTTATTTTTATTATATCTCATTTCTCTCCCAACCACCATTGGACTGACTATGCTCTCGCCGAGTACAAAAAGGACTTACTTATATGATAACGTACCAGTTCCTATCCCAAATGACTATAAGTATCTATGATCTGTACCCAACGCCCTCGCTACATAATTCTAGTCTGATATTGCAATACTATGACTTTTTCTGCAACCAACTTAACGATGAACCCGCCTACTAGATGATGAGATTATTCAATGTGATGTTTATAATGTGATGTTTATGTACAGTTCATTTGCCTAAGTCCCCTCTCCTTTACTTATGACCGCTGCAATAGGTATAGATAGGAAATAGGCCAGCAAGATGTCGTGGAAATGTTAAAGGGAGGACTGTGGAAAATTAATATAGTTTAGTGAACATTATCTACGCCATCTTGCCTTTTTCTGATGCCACACTTTTCGTCATGCACATCCGCCATATTTTAGCCGTTACGATCAGAATCACCCTCACGAACGACCCCCACGCACCGGTCATTCCCACTCTCACATGCCTTGCGCGTAAGCAGCAGCCATTTTAAACACCATGGCCTCCCTGCCCCTCGCTGATAGCCAGCGCGTCTCTCTCTCTCTCTCTCTCGCTCTCTCTCTCTCTCTCTCTCTCTCTCTCTCTCTCTCTCTCTCTCTCTCTCTCCTAACCTCGCAAACATCCCCCGCACGTTGACAACCCCCGCTCTCTCATGCCTTGGGTCATAAACCCCTCTTCAGCGCAGCTCCGCCACAGAACCCCATCCTGTTCCCAGCGCGACACCTCCCTTCATTCCTTTCATGGTCTCAGATCCTTTTGATGCAAACCCCCTTTTCCTGCGTCCCCGTTTGTCTTCCTTATTCCCAGGCCACCACCTGGCCCTGCGGATACTGTTTATTACCCCGTACAGTAGGAAGCTTCCCCTCCCCATCAAAAGACCCTCGAGCCGATCAAAGCCCCCACCCTATGAGATCCGATCAACCCCATGCATTCCGTGAATCGGCGGAATGCCCTGCTGCGTGACAATCATCACCTGTTGTGACCGGGGTGGGGAATTCAACTGTAAATGTATGTGGGAACGGGCCTGTAGGGGAGATTCCGAGGATGTTCTTTCAATTATCAAAATGTGGCGAGAATGTGTTACGTGCAATAAAGGTCATAAACCCTAGTATAAGAGGCCAGGCCTCAGAAATGTGGTTAGAGCACCTCGTGATGATACTTGCTGTCTGAACTGATGTGTTCTCCTCCGGAGAGAATAAAATCCTAGTTTCCTGCCTTCCAGTCTCCAGCGCCTGCTTCTTCGTTGATTAATATTGGTGGGTCATAGAGGCGACACCGCCGGGCAACATAAAAGGGTCTTTGGTTACTGGTTGTCTTTGAACCCCTTTTTACACACTCTGCAGCGCATCTCCACACTGGACATCACATCATCTCTGCAGCTCCACAGAACCAACGCTGCCCGATACATCTTCACACACAGATCTCGCATCTCCACCACACCTCCTTGGAAATACTGCTACGCAACTCACCTTAATGCAAGGACCTCATATCAATCAATCAATCAATCAATCAGTGACACTTATAAAGCGCGCTACATACCCGTAGGGTCTCAAGGCGCTGGGGAGGGGGGGTGCCGCTACTGCTCGAACAGCCAGGTCTTCAGCTTCTTCCTGAAGGAGAGGTGGTCTTGGGTCAGGCGCAGGTCGGACGGGAGGGAGTTCCAGGTCTTGGCGGCCAGGTAGGAGAAGGACCTTCCTCCTGTAGTCGCTCTTCGGATGCGGGGGACGGCGGCGAGGGCGTGGTTGGCTGATCGGAGGTGGCGTTTGGGCGCGTAGAAGTTGACTCGGCTGTTGAGGTAGCTCGGGCCTTGGTCGTGTAGGGCTTTGTGTGCGTGGGTGAGGAGGCGGAAGGTTATTCTCTTGTTGATGGGGAGCCAGTGAAGGTCTCTCAGATGTCCGGAGATGTGGCTGGATCGTGGGATGTCGAGGATGAGTCTGGCTGAGGCGTTTTGGATCCGCTGGAGTCTCTTCTGGAGCTTGGCGGTGGTCCCGGCGTAGAGGGCGTTGCCGTAGTCCAGTCGGCTGGTGACGAGGGCCTGGGTGACGGTCTTCCTGGTCTCTGAGGGGATCCACCAGAAGATCTTCCGTAGCATGCGTAGGATGTTGAAGCACGCCGAGGAGACGCTGTTGACTTGCCTGGTCATGGAGAGGGAGGAGTCCAGGATGAAGCCCAGGTTTCGTGCATGGTCTGTCGGTTTGGGTGCGGTGCCCAGGGCGGGAGGCCACCAGGAGTCGTCCCAGGCGGAGGGTGAAGAGCCCAGGATGAGGACCTCCGTCTTGTCCGAGTTCAGTTTCAGGCGGCTGGTCGTCATCCACTCGGCTACCTCTTTCATCCCTTCGTGCAGGTTGGCTCTGGCGGCGGCGGGGTTGTTGGTCAGGGAGAGGATCAGCTGGGTGTCGTCGGCGTAGGAGATGATGCTGAGGTGGTGTTTGCGTACGATGGCCGCGAGGGGGCTCATGTAGACGTTGAAGAGGGTGGGGCTCAGTGATGATCCTTGGGGGACGCCGCAGATGACTTCAGAGGCCTCTGACTTGTACGGTGGTAGGCGGACTCGCTGTGTTCTTCCGTCGAGGAAGGAGATGATCCATTCCAGCGCCTTGTCCTGGATACCGATGTTGCTGAGGCGCCGTGTTAGGGTGCGGTGGCAGACCGTGTCGAATGCCGCGGAGAGGTCTAGGAGGATGAGGGCCGCTGTTTCTCCATTGTCCATCAGGGCTCGGATGTCATCTGTGGCGGCGATGAGGGCGGTCTCGGTGCTGTGTTTGGCTCGGAAGCCGGACTGTGAGGGGTCGAGGGATCCGTTCGTCTCGAGGAAGGCGGCCATCTGCTTGTTGACGGTCTTCTCGATGACTTTGGCTGGAAACGGGAGGAGCGAGATGGGGCGGTAATTCTTGAGGTCGGTGGGGTCTGCTGTTGCGATACGACGCATCCTTGACACAGGACTACGCATCACTCCACAACCACAATTTAAGGTACTTTTGTTCAGCTGGCCTAATGTGGTCCCTGTGGCCGGTCCACACTCCATTTAGGCCTGTCTGAACTTGTGAATTTGTCCCGGTACAGCATTACCAGATTAACCACAGTCAACGTTTCGTGCTTTTAGGAGGTTTACTTGCCTGAAATCTTAAAAATTGCATATCTCAGTTTCTGCTGATTGGATTTTGTCGTCTTGGTCTTAAATTCATTTTAATGTTTTACTCTATTTTTCTAAATTAGTGTGGAATTTGTCTTCTGTTGTGTTTTCACTTTATTGCTATTTGAAATGTTGCATACATTCTTTACACATTGCCTCTAAATTATGTCTAGCTGCTTTGTGCCAAGCTACCAGAGGGTTGAGCACAGGTTAATGCGGGGTTTGCTTGTGTTTCACTCTGACAGAGATTGTGGTTTCTGCTTGCATAAGGTTTCACCCCCCTCACCAGTAACCACATTTCCAACAGTACTCCTGTAGAATAACAAACAACTGAAGCAGTCTTACCAATCTAAAGACAAATTTCAATGACCATCTCACAACACTCTAACACAGCTCACCAATACTCTAGAATACAGGGGGCCTCATTTATGAGGCTGTGCGTCACTTTTACGCCAACGGTGCGTCACTTTTTGTGATGCACCAGTGGCGTAAAAAATGCGCCTTGTTGCGCCATATTTACAAAGTGACGCATCTAGGTAGATGCGTCACTTTGTAAACCCCTGCGCCACATTATACCTGCGCCAGGTATAATGTATGCAAGGGGGGCGTATTGACGTAAGAAGGGTCGTAGAAGTGACGCAGTGAAATCTATGAGATTTCACTGCATCACTTTTAGGACGCCGTTGCGTCAAAATCTTGCGCCCGCCTCACAACAGGCGTAAGACTGACGCAGGCCCTTTCACATGGGGCTTGCCCCATGTGAAAGGACGCATTGCTGGAGTTGCGTCACTTTTGTGACACACTCCAGCAATGAGTCACTTTTGCGCTTACAGATACATCAGAAATACTGACGTATCTGTAACTCCTTGCGACATGATGCGTCATACATTAAATATGACGCATCAGGAATGTCGCAAGGAGTGTGCACTGAGAAGTGACGCATAGCTGCTTTCACGCAGCGATGCGTCATTTCTCATAAATGAGGCCCAGGGCACTTTATTCCGAACCCTCTATGATTGGAAAATATATATTGGAACAGAAACTTTGAACACTGTGCTAAGGTCTCCAATCTAACACACAAGCACACATATATATGTACACACATTCGCAAGCATGCATTCATGCACTTATATGTACAGTTCACCAATTGCACCCAAATGCACCCAAGTAACCAATGAATGTCAACATGCATGAGTCAAGCACACTCACAAGCACGAACAGGAAATTGAAAGCAAACATCAATATTTATAACGCTTTGCAAATGTTGAATAAGCCACATTTATCCTTTTTGTAGATTATTTTTAGGTCGAGCATTCGAGACCTCTTGTTTATACTTTTGTATATACTTATATGTGTATGTGCTTTGTGGACTCTGGAGATCAGCCATAGGACTTGTCTGCTTCCGCTTAGGGACTTTTTTTTCTGTTCAACTGCCTCTGTTTAACTGTCTTGATAGAAAATGACCAGCAGAGGTCAGTAAAATACCAGAATTGATTTCTGCTGAGGGACTTTCTTTTTTTTCCATTTTTCTGGCAACTGCCTCTATTTAACTTTCTTGATAGAAAACGACCAGCAGAGGTCAGTAAAATACCAGAATCACTTTAGCATTCTCTAGATTCTAGTCCATAGAAATTGTCTTCCACGAGCAGCCGTCAACAGTAATATTTTTTTCAAATCTTGTATTTTCATTGATATGACCAACAAAGGCCCTGATTTTATATTAAAAACAGAGCTTTGGACTATTCCATTTCCCGCTGAAAGGCAATATTTCTCTCCATGTGTTCCCATACCTGGCGTGTCACGCAGTTTAGTGCTTACTTTCCCTCCATGTTAAAGAACAGTAGATGTTTCAGCACCCAGGCTAATGTGCTGCATAGCTAAATACATATAAGTTCCCAAGGGTGAGACAGATTGCATTTTAAATGCTTGTTTTAATTACAATGATTAGTTGTAGTGATCCTAGTCATTTTATGTGAGGTATTTTCATCTTTTTTCCCCCTTGTACCTCATTGTGGGCAACATGTACAAAGATTCCATTCACTAGAAATGTCACAAATTGTGCACCAACTTTGGGAATTTTGTGAACCCACCTATCTACTGCTAGGTCGTTTCGAAAAGCTCTCTTCGCAGGGGTTGGAGAACAACATGCCTAATATTCATTAGTCAGGGCACAATATGTGAACCCTTGTGATTCTCTGCCAACACAGGGATGGCTGACCCTATCTCTTTGTTTGCATTCCCAAACTGGAAACCTTTCTTTTTAAAGCATTCCTAGTTCCTTAAAGGATCCTGCACTGCCTTTAATAAATAAAAGTTTCCTGCTTGGCAAAACTTTAGAAATAACAGGCAGTGGTTCCCTGGCTCTATAAAATAGGTTTTGTGCATTATAAATGCCCCTTTTGCATTTGCAAACCCTACACATCACAGGTTTTGTGACCTTAAAAAGGCTAGTCTGGTGTATCAGGAGGGTACCCAGGTTGTTAACATGTCTCTGGCTTCTGCCTCAGTGCCTCTTTGCTGGAAACAGGCGAAGCTTCTTCCCCTGTTGAAGAAACCCAGCTTGGACCCCCTGTCTACCTCCAGCTATCGTCCGATATCCCTGCTCCCGGCACTAGCGAAAGTGACCGAAAAAAAAGTTTTTAGGCAATTGAATACTTTCATCGAGTCCTCTCATGCCCTGCATCCGGCTCAATCGGGGTTCAGGGCTGCTTTCAGTACTGAAACGGCTCTGGTGGAAGTCTCAGAGGCCATTAGGGAGTGTCTTGACGGAGGCGGCAGAGCGGTCCTGGTTTTGCTAGACTTATCTGCCGCCTTCGACATGGTGCCCCATGCTCAGTTGCTGACTAGGCTGGCAGAGGTGGGGCTGTCGGGTGCGGTTCTGGCCTGGCTGTCCTCGTTTTTGTCTGAACGGTCGCAGCAGGTATGGTTGCCTCCTTTTCCCTCATCTCCCAAGAAGCTCACCACCGGAGTGCCACAGGGCTCGACGTTGAGCCCACTGCTGTTCAACGTTTACATGACTCCGTTGATCTATCTGGCTGAGCAGTGGGGAGCCAAAATAATGTCATACGCTGACGACACGCAGCTGTTGTTCAACTGGCCTAAGGACTGCTTAGACGCTCAGACGGTTCGTTCTTGTTTGACCCATGTCTTCCGTTGGCTTGTCTCAGCCCAGCTTAAATGCAACGAGGACAAGTCTGACCTACTATTCTATGGCAATTTTCCGGCCAATTTTAGAGAGCTTATTTGGCCGACAGATTTTGCATGTCCTAGCTACCATGGAGGCCCGGCCAAAAACCTGGGGGTCTGGTTTGGACAGGATCTTAAGTTTGAAGCCCATCTAAAAAAACTTACTGCGACCTGTTTTGTGACCCTAAACTCACTCACTCAAGCGATTCCTTCCACTTCTCCATAGGGAGGCTAAGGAGACTGTTTTGCGTGCTCTGATTCTGTCAAGGCTTGATTATGCCAATGCTCTCTATAGTGGTCTCCCTAAATACCTTATAAAGCGAATTCAGATCATTCAGAACGCGGCCGTGCGACTTCTGTTTCATCTTTCACGAAGAACTAGTGCGCGTGCCCATCTTCGTGAGCTCCACTAGCTCCCTGTGGCACATCGCATCATGTTTAAATCATTGGTTTTGGCCTTTCGGGCCCTGCACCAGCAAGGCCCACAATACTTGCACAAGAGGTTTTCCTTTTACACGCCTCATCGTGCTCTTCGATCGGCCAATCTTCGTCTGATGTCTATGCCTAAAATCAGATATGCGAGACTGGGCGGTCAGTCAATTTCGGTCCAAACAGCACGGGCCTGGAATGCCTTGCCGCTCTCTCTGCGATCATCAACTACATTGGCAGGTTTTAAGAAAGGGTTAAAAACCCATCTTTTTAACCTTTAGTATTTAGTTCTCTGCCTCTTTCTGTTTGGACTGGGTTCAGTTTAGTGCCTACATACCGCGCCAGGATACTCTGTAGTAGCAGAGCGCGTAATAAAATATTTTATAACATAACATTTATAACATAAGGGGCAGATGTATCAAGCAAATTTGCATTTGCAAAAGCCGAAATTCGCACGGCCTTTGCGAACGCGAATTTGCTAATTGGAATGTATGAAGCAAAATCTGGTGCAAAATAAGGAATCGCAAAATTTGCCATTCCTTATTTTGCAATTGCATTTAAGGAATCGCAAATTGTGTGATTCCTTAAATGCAATGTATGTAGCAAAACAAATTAGCAAAATGCCCTTAAGGAATCGCAAATTACCACCAACTTCTAGTTGGTGGTAAGTTGCGAAATCCTTGAAAAATGCAAATTCTTGTATTTTTCAAAGTGCCATGTGACGCACATACATGCCCTTAGGGTATGTATGTGTGCCACATGTGCACCCATGCATATTTCAGGGGTGCAACAGGGTGTCCTTTGGACACCCCTGCACCCTTGAAATTATTCTCAATTTGCGATTAGCAAATTGCGAATCGCAAATTGAGAATAACTTCCCATTCATTCCTATGGGCCTCCTGGCCCATAGAAATGAATGGGAAATTATTCCTTAATTGCGATTAGCAATTTGCTAATCGCAATTAAGGAATTTTAAGAAATCGCTAAAAAATGGCGAATTTCTTCATACATTTCTAAAAAATCGCTATTTGGGAATCGCAAATGATGGTAATGATGCATCTGCCCCTTAGTTTATCTGGCCCTATGCTCCATGGAAAATCTATCACACATCATGGAATAATTATTACAAATGCATGTGTCATATTGGGAATCAATTCCTTTCAGGGCAGCTGCTTTCTAAAGCTCAGTGTCATGGAGGGATGAGTAGCTTCTCCCATAATTCTCCACTTTGAGATAAAGTCTGGTTGTATTTTCAGACATGAATGCAAGATGTTCTTTATGAGGAAAAAAAGTGCAGTTGTAGAAATATGCCTGGCATTCGATGGGAGTCAGTAGTGTGAAGAAGAGATGCCCCTTTCCCCGGACTGCGGTTGATATCTACTGTAGGTTTCTCATCTAAAAAATGGAAACAATGTGGACTATGAGCTGCGGAGCCATCATTCAAGATTGCCACTGGCTCCCACTGACTGATAAGAGAACAGACAAGGGTTTTCTCATGTACCAAATTCACAGCTAACTTGTAACCGTCTGCCAGCAACCAAGAATGTCCTTCCCTGTAGTGGCAAACTTAATTGGGGGAGGAGGGAGGGGGGGGTGCTCTGTCTGCCCATGTCCTCTTGCTTGGTTTTGGTGTCTTGTGTCTGCTAGTGCAACCCTGGCCTCTCAGCTGGCATGCAAGGTACAATTCGAGGGACAATAATTTGAACACTTTGGGGCATATTTATGCATTGGCGTAACGAAACTTGAGGGGGTCCCCCTGCAAAGTACATGGAGGGGGGACCCCGCCTCCGGCCACAGTTGGGAGTTCTTATACCAGGGGCCAGTGCACGGTCGTGCCTGCCGGACTGGCCATAGCGAGCACCAGGCATGTCCCTGGTGGGCCGGAGCGGTGGGGGCTGGTTTTGTACCTGTGGGGGCCGGCACTGGCGTAACGAAGAGTGAGGGGGCCTCCCTGCACGCTACCTTGGAGCTACGGGCCCCCCCGCACAGCGTGGGCTGCGGGGGCCTGTGTTACGCCCCTGTGGACTGGTTTTGTTACAGGCTCTCTGAAACAAAAGCAGGAGGGGGGCTTCTCACTACCGCCCACCCCACGGTCTCGGGACCGGTCGAGCTCAATCTGCCAGGGTTGGTGCTGTTTCCAGCCCGACCGTGCATGCACGTATCAAACTAACGGGTCCCAGACCCAGTCAGTCATATCCCCCAGGATATTGCAGCTTGGATTTGAAAACTTAGGGGCAGATTTACAAGCCCCTTGCGCCACTTTTGAGCCACTTTTAACATGGGAAAGTGACGCAAAAGTGTAGCAAAGGGGCTTGTACATAAGCCTCTTAGCGTCTTTAATGAAATCAAGTGAGCCCTAAACATTTAATGTAACGGTGGGAGGAGTGGGGTGAATGCAGGAGGGAATTAAAGGAGTGCACTGAAAATGTTGGTATGAATGTAATGGCAGAAAAGGAGAGGAGTAAGTAAAGGACTTAAGTAGCAAACAGTTGAATATCTACTGCCCTAGTCTGATCCACATATCGTTTACATATATAACAAATGACATTCAAATAAATCACATAATGAATAACATGGAAGTTTGATATATAATTTATTTTTGTTATTTTTTATAGAGTAGAAAAATTATTATTCTATCAATTAGTTTTTTCCTTCTTTTCTTATTTCATAAAAGATTTTTTTTCCCTTATCAACATACATAAATATTACAAAGACAGAAAAAAATATACATAAAAAAAATATACATAACATAGTTTAGGTCGATGTTTTTATAGATGTAGGCAATATGTTGTTAAACTAGGTCAAGAATAGATGAAAAGACTAAATCTTGGAAAAAGAGAGAGATAAGGGGAGGAGAGAGGTAAGAAGTATATAACACAGAAAAAAACTCTTAGTGTACAAAAGTATTACCTAGACATAGTACATTTGTAATAACAGAAGCTGTAATCTCTATGTTATAAATGACTTATATGTCTGAGAAACTGCATTCCCCTCATGGACAGGCCATGAGAATATATTGATTTGTAAACAGGGGACCACTACTCGTAGTTAAGTTTGCTAATTGTAGGGACTAATTTAAACAGGTAAGTAAAGGACTTAATTAGCAAACATTTGAATATCTACTGCCCTAGGAGTTCAGAGGTCACTTCACCAGGGTGTTGTGCTCTGGGTACTGAGTTTGAGCTGATGGGTAGAGGTGGGTGAGCCACAGAAAAGCTCGAGCCAGGCTGAAGCCTGACTCTGGCTCGACTCGAGATCCTGTTGAAACCTCGAGCCCATAAGGAGCTGAGCTGTCATGTAGCTTCTGTCTGGCACCCTCCCTCTACCCAGGATGGGGCCTTACGGCACAGCTGCTTCCTTTGGAACTGGGGAACCAGGTTCAAGTCTTGGAGTCGACATAACCACCTGTGATTCTGAGCACAACACTTAATATTCCCAATGCCAATGAAAATAAACCTGACCATATGTAATATAACTGGTGCTCATGTAATGAGCTCCAATGCAGTTGGGCTGAGTCAGTGCTATATAAAAACTGCACTAAGAATCACGAAGACGTAGAAACAAAGCATTAATTAAACTAAAGACAAATTGTTACCATTTAGTGTCTAATTTGTACGAAGTCAAACCAGAAAACCTGGATAAATTGGGCCCGATTTACAGAACTAACTTAAGACAAAATCCTAAATTTACTACTTTTGGTATTCACAGAAGTTAGGATTTTGTCTTAAGCTTGTCTTAATCCGTCTTAAGTCTATTTTAAGACAAATTTAGGACAAAATCCTAACTTCTGTGAATACCAAAAATAGTAATTTTAGGATTTTGTCTTAAGTTAGTTCTGTGAATCGGCCCCCGTGTCTTTCTCACTTAAATTGTGTGATTTTAGGATTATATCTTATTTCAAAAAACTCCTTTTTCATTATATTATCGCATATGAAAGTACTTCCAAATATGTGAGTTCAGAACACCAGTTGTAAAAAAGCATATTGTGTTTGATTTAATAGACTATTGTTGCTTCATAATAATTTGGGCCAAGCACATGGTTTAAATGACAGCTGTCTACCTCTCAGTTCACAAATGGTTCAGGTTTAAAACATCACTTTTAGTAAGTACCTCTCAGAGCGGTGCTATAATGTGAAGTATTAATCTCAAAGCCTCTCCATGTGAAAGAAATACACATTATTGAATTTTGATGAGACTTTATAATATTTTAAGTGATGTTTGTTGTATAATCTACATAGCAAACATTTTCAGGTCTAGGTCGTGCACAGGATCTATGATCCAAGCCAGACCCTTAATTTGATGACTCACCCACCTCTACAGAGAGGTGAACACCATATTAGATGTAGTGGTTGGTATATGAGACGATGAGGTTGCTGATAACATATTATGGTAATAAGTGTTTGACAGTCAGAAAAAACTGCACTGACCCCCCTGCTCTGGCAAACTTTTGAAGACCTCTCCACATCAACAGTGACAGAATTCCTTCTCGACTGGCATGAGAGAGTCTGACCCACACCTGCTGCTGTCGGACCCAGAGCCTTAGGCCTTGGCTTGTCGTATCCCAAGAGACAGAGCCTAGACGAGCTGAGGCAGGGCCGTCTTACCAGCATTATAGGCCCCCGGGCAAAGCAGTGCACTGGGCCCTGCCTACACAACCACTCACAGAAGTCTGGTGACTTAGTGGACTAATGCATCCACTGCAGGGGGGAAACATCCTTTACAACGCAACTTTTACCATGCAGTGCCTTTACGACGCAACTTTTACAACGCAAACCATTACAACGCATTGAGCTGGGGGGTCCTCTAGGATAGGGAATACGTTTAATTCACTATCCAACACCTTCCCTAGTGTCCACGGGGACTGGAGTTGGAATAGTAAATTGAACTATTCACTATCCAGCACCCCAAAGAGCTATGCGTTGTACAGGTTTTCGTTCTAAAAACCGCGTTGTAAAGGCATGCGTGGTAAAAATCATGCGTTGTAATGTCATACATCCACTGCAGGAGCCTGTGTTTGACCTCATGGTCACAGGTTCAAATCCCTTCGGGTCCACTCAGCCTTTCATCCATCTGAGGTCAATTAAATGAGTACCATTGAGTTGGTTATCAACAAACATCTGTTATTCAGTGCCAATGTACCCGTATTGGTGAACGTGTACAAATACACATGCTATTTTATGTTATGTTAATACAAATATTCTAGTCTTCATGGGGCCCTGTGCTCACGGGTCCCTGGGGCAACTGCCCAGTGTGCCCATGCATTAAGACAGCACTGAGCTGAGGCCTGATCTAGCACTCTGCCCACTATGTGAAGAAGGGGCACTGAGGGGCTGGGGCCAGGTCACACACAGGGTTCTCCAGGAGAACGCTGCTCAATCGCAGCAATGCTGTTTTAATACCACAGCCACACTCCTGTAAGAAAAGAAGTAAACATTCTCCTTGTGGTGTTGTTTTCTACTTTACTGGTATCTGATTATTTTTTTTGAAAATGCACACAGACAAAAGACAAGCAGCATTTTCAAGAAAAGGAAACACATAACAAAGGAGACCATTTCTTTTTTTTGGGGTAGATAAAGTTTAAATTGGGGGCATTGCAGGCTTTTGGTGGTTTCACGCCTAATTAGTTATTCGGTAAAAGCTGGTGGGTCTGACGCCATTCAGTGTACTGTGCTGAGGGGGCCCTCTGGAGCATGGGGGCCCTAGCACTGCAGGGGATTTGGGGGCTAATGTTACACCACTGTATTTATGAGTTTTGTGGAACAGGACAGCACAGCAAGTCACCTTGTAGGTCTCATCAATGGGAATTACTAACTTTAGGAGAGATTCTTTTTTACCTCTCATCATTTTCATGTAAATCAGATATGAATAGATAAATAGCAAATGAGCCGACAAGCAGCTTTGTGAGCCCTCTTTACTCATATTTACATGCATTGAATCTTCATAATTTCTGGATGAACCCAAAATTCATGAAAATTTATGAAAATTTATGAATTCCAAAATTTATGCCAAAGAAGGACGTGGCTGGTGGTACCAAAAGCAGCTTCAAGGTCTAGGAAGCCGCCTTAGAAAAGTGAACCTTCCACCTGCAATGAAAGAGCAAAGACTAGTTAAAACTAAGGAATTACCAAGAGCTGAATGGTTCATTTGAAACCCTATTTGTTGTGTTGTATGATGCTTTTTTCTTTTGGGCAGCTGATTACCAAAGCATGAGCAAAGAAGCGCATGTGTTGTTGCGCACCAGGTGGTGGTCCAAACTGAACAACCTTATAGGACACAATGGGCATTAAACTCCGTTCTGCTGGCGGAGTTAGCAGAGTTTTGCCACAGCGTGCTCCGCTTAGAGCATGGAATTCGGTAAAAGCTCTGCCAACCACCACAAGGTGGAGTTTACTGGGGTTCACCACTAGTTTTTAGTTACTTACTAAGAAATACTCCGTCCATCTGATCTAAGTTAGCATGTGTATTTTTTTTTTTGTGTACTTATAAAGCGCAGTCCTGTCACCCAAAGGGCATCCTGGCGCTTTGAACTTGAACGGTTGCACTTTTCGCTGCTCAAACAATTTTAGGAAACAAATGCGTTTTTAACGCTTTCCTGAACGGAAAGTAGTCCCTGTGGCTTCTCAAGGAGAGTGGCAGGGAGTTCCAAAGTTTGGCCGCTGCAACACTAAATGAGCGGCCACCCATCCTGACTCTCTGAAACCTCGGGACTACCAGCAGATGGGCCGAAGAAGAACGGAGAAGCCGCGGGGCAGAATACCAGGCGAACATGTTCTGCAGAGGTACTGGGCCCTGTTGATGTACTGCCTTAAACACCATACACGCGGCTTTATACAGCACTCTCAGGTGTACCGGGAGCCAGTGTAGATCTCTTAAAGCTTGAGTAGAAGAGCTAGACCTAGGGCGGGAGAGAGCCAACTTGGCAGCCATATTCTGCACCCGTTGTAGCTTCCCCAGCAGGTTTTTTGGGGCCTCTAGAAGTAGCGCATTACAATAGTCTAAACAACTTAGTATGGTACCGCGGACTACTTCCGGCCTAGCTTGGGCGGGGATAAGGGGCAGAACTTTACGCAACATGCGTAACAGCATCATGCACGTAGCAGTGGTTTTATTGACGTGCATGTCAAGCTGTAGATTTGGGCCGAAGATCACCCCCAACTTCCGAGCAGATTCCGCCGCCGACACTGGCTCGGGAAAGGTGGCAGACCAGAAGTTCTCTGGAAGTACCCGCGGGATCCGATCTGTGGAACAATAGAGCACCTCCGTCTTTGAGCTGTTAAATTGTAAGGAGTTGGCCCGTAGCCAGTCCGCTGTGGCTGCCATACAGCGATGAAATGTCTCCAGCGAGACCGCATCATTTCCTTCCAGGGAAAAGACCAGCTGGGTGTCATCGGCCTAATTAAAAGCCGAGACACCAAAAGATTTTATAAGCTGGACCAAGGGGCGGAGGTACAGATTAAAAGGGCTGATGGCCGAGCCCTGTGGGACCCCCTGCCCTACTTTCCTTGGCTCAGAGCGAAATGGAGGGAGCGAGACCAACTGTTGCCGACTGCCAAGATAGGATATCAGCCAGTCTCTTGCATCCTCTGTGACCCCACACTCCTCTAGTCTCCTGATAAGGGTCCGCTGGCAGACCGTATCGAACGCGGCCGACATGTCGAGCAGCACTAAAAAGGCTGCCCGGCCGCTGTCGACACGCGAGCGAAGGTTGTCCAATACTGTTACCAGCGCGGACTCCGTCCCGTTCCCGGGGCGGAAGCCAAACTGTGCCTCGTCGAACCATCCGATATTCTCCAGGAAGCCTGAGAGCGAGCGGGTCACCCATTTTTCCATGATCTTAATAGGAAAAGGGAGCAAGGATATTGGCCTATAGTTGGAGAGACAGGTCGGGTCCAGCGTTGGTTTCTTGAGCAGAGGTGACACTACTGCTAGCTTCCAGCACTCCGGGACAGATGCCAACTCCAAAGACTGGAGGCAGATGGAATACAAAGGCTGGAAAAGTTCCGCCTGGAAAACCTTCCAAAATTTGGGAGGCAGTGGGTCAAGCGGAGAGCCAGAGGACACCGTATTTGCCAGGCTACAGAATTCCTCAAAGGAGGGACAGGGAAAAAGTTTTAGTTGGGGTCGACTGGAAAAAATGTCCGGAGCTCCCAAGCTAAAAACTGGGACGCTCGGCTGGGGTCGACTGGGTGAACTGTCCGGAGCTCCCAGACCAGGGCCAGGGGCATCCGTCTGGGGTCGACTGGGCAGGCCACCCGGAGCTCCCAAACCGAGGGCTCCTAATATGAGAGCAGAGTCAGTCGGCTGGGGTCGACTGGGTAACTCGTTCGGAGGTCCCAAGCCAAGGCTGAAACCAACTGGCCGGGGTCGACTGAGCGGGCTAACCGGAGCTCCCAAGCCGAGAGCAGCGGGCAGAGGGTTTTTTAGGCCCTCTGAGATCTTAGCAGTCTTCTCTTCAAAAGCACCCGCCAGGGAGTCGCACAGGGCCTGCGACGCCACACACACAGGGTGGGACATGTCCCTGACAATTTTAAACAGGGCTTGAGATTTATTAGGTGCCTGATTCAAGGTGGATTCCAAAAAAGCCGCCTTAGCCAACTTAATCTGCGCCTTGTAGCCCTGCAGTGGGAGCCTGAACGAGGCCTTTGCTGAGGTTGAATACTGCTTCCTCCAAGCTCTCTCAGCGCGTTTGCAGCTCAACTTCAACTGTCGTAGCTCTTCCGTATACCAGGGAAAGGCCCGGTTCACTCTCCCTCGAGACTTACGAAGGGGAGCAACCTTTTTAGTTATTGCAATAAAAGATGTTATCGTAATGCAATGTGTGGTATTCCATTCTAGCGTCACTCCATAACAGAGGTAGGAATAAGAACTGTGGGGCATATTACCAAGCAATAGCGATAATTATCGCTATTGCTTGGTTAGAGACAAAAATTTACCGCTGAGCTGCGGCGATTTTTATCGCAGATAAACCTTGGCATTACCAAGTTTTATCGCAAATGCGATAAAAATCGGCCGCAATGCATGAATATCGCTGAAAAGTCAGCGATATTCATGCATTACCGAGCTAATGCTCTTAGCCATGTTATCCACCTCCCATTGGATAACATGGCTAAGAACTGCTCAGGGCAGGTGTTAGCTTTTGGAGATATTCGCGCTTAGCGCGAATATCTCCATAAGTTGGTAATAGGCACACCCACAATGCATGTCATTAGTGATAAATATCACTGACATGCAAAGTGAGGCCCAAGATGGTCGCTATCTCCTACTAGCTGTCGCTAACTGGTGTTAGCGACAGCTAGGTAATAGGGAGATAATTTTATCTCCGCTTTCTTGGCTTTTAAAGCCAAAAAAGCGGAGATAAACCCCCTTGATAATATGCCCCTGTGTCTCGTTCTCCAGCCACACTGCGCAGACCAAGCCTGTGTAGCTGACATCCGGGTGAAAGGAGCTGTATGTTATTCTCCTCCACTGGCGCTCAACATTAGGAAAAGAAGCAGAGTCTGTGTGTGGTGCAATCATTGGCCACAATGGTGCACTTGCAGGACTGTAAAATCTAGGTATAGGAAGCGGATAGGAGTACCCATCTCCCTAGCATCATTGGAGGTGACTCCATATGAATAGGGCAGGTCAGTCATGGGGGTACCTTATAGATCATGCATCCCAGGGTCTTCCTCCATTGATTCGTTTATTGGAACTAAGGATGCCACATAATGTCATCACTAACGAGGCAGCGCGGCACTCCAGCCCTTTTATTTTGACAAGCTAATGTATTCTGGGCGCTGTAGTCCAGGTTAATAAAAGTTGTGCGACTTGAACGAAAGCATGTGAAAACAGCTTGAAAACTGAAACACCAAGGACTCACTTTCATTGTCAAATATCAATTGAGTAGCAAAAGCATGATTTAAATGTCAGAGATAACATGGGCTTGTCTTTGGCCGGCCTAACGGGCAGGCTGTTTGAGTACTTCCTTCGTTGTGGTGCGTCACCTCCGGTAACAGTGTGCTGCAATTCCTTGGAAGTAAGCACTCAGGGGCAGATTTACAAGCCCCTTGTGCCTCTTTTCCGCCGCCGTTGCGTCACTTTCGTGATGCACCGGCGGCGCAAAAGATGCCCCATGGTGCGGGGTATTTACAATGTGACGCATCTGAGAGATGCGTCACGTTGTGAAGCGCTGCGCCACATGACACCTGCGTCAGGTTTCATGTGGGCGTTTTCACGAAGGGGGGGCGTTCCGTCGCAGGAACGCCCCTGGAAAGTGACTCAGTGAAATCTACAAGATTTCACTGAGTCACTTTACTAACGCTGATGCGTCAAATCCCTGCGCCTGCTTGAAGCAGGCGTAAGGCTTGACGCACCACGTTAACAGATAGGGCAAGTTGGAAAAGTGCTGGAGTTGCGTGCTGCATGCAACACAACTTCAGCACTGCGTCAACTTCACTCCCTAGATGCGACACGCATCTGTTTATTATTTCGCAATGGTGCGCCGCTTTGTAAATGTGGCGCATCATGGGTGGCGCAAGGATAAACTTGCCTGCCGTATCTTTCCTGGCGCATCTCTGCTGATTTGCATAGATGCGTCAGGCAACATAAATCTGCCCCTCAGAGCATATGGGTGGATAATTATTTGTGGTAGCTGGTGGTCCAAAGGTGAAGTCGAAAGGATTAATAGGGGTAGGCGGAACTGCGCGGAAATGTCGCAAAATGTTTATGTAACTCTGCAGAATTCTGCAGATTAGAACTCTGCAAGTTTCACCCTTCCCTAGATTCCAATTCAGGAGACAGAGAGGTTGGGAGAGAGGCTGGCAGTTTTTGGGTGGTAGAGAGAGCTGGGATCTCCATGAGATTAACCAGTGATGATGAAGCGCTTAAATCCAGTGGTAGCTGTCCAGGGGGGGCGAGATCTGAAGCCACATTCTGGGATGTATTAAGCTGGGTCGGGGTGGATGGTGATAATTTTTTCTCAAAGAGAGGAAACTTCTTCATACAGCTTCTCTCCCAACCTCTCTGTCTCCTGAATTGGAATCTAATGAGTTAAACTTGGTCCTGCCTTCTGGTTCAGACTCTTCGGGTTCAGACTCTGTGCAACAGCAATCTGCTCGGTCATTAGACCAGACAAATAACATAGACCGAGATCAGGATTCTAATGGGAGCGGTCCGACACCTCCTATGGGGCCACAAAGCCAGGAAAATCAACAAGTGACACTCCCAGAGCCGGAGCTAGTATCTCTTAAAGCCCTAATGGAAGATTCAGCTGTCGTTGCTACTACTAAATAGATGAAAGTCAAAACACTACTTAACCTTATTTTGGAAGAGATTAGGGACATGAAGAGATCACAGGAGAACGAAATCGCCTCTCTTCATTCTAGATTAGATAAAATAGAAGAGGCAGTTGCATGTTTTCCCAGAAAAATCCAGGAAGCGGAGACAAGGATCTCCCAGTTGGAGGACCAGATGTCTGGACTGCTCATTAAAGTGTGTGATGCAGCAAAGTATAACGTTTCATTAGAAAACAAGCTAGAGGAGTTGGAAAACCACTCATGTCGTTCAAATTTACGTATAGTGGGTGTTCCCGAGAGAATCGAGGGGGCTCAAGCGCCACAATGGGTGGAGTCCTTTATCAAGGAAAAAGTCCTCCCGGAGTTTAGTGGAGATTTGACAATTACCAGAGCCCATAGAGTCCCTTTTCACCCTTTGCCAAGTTCAAGTGGCCCACGCACAATCTTAGTCAATTTCTCAGACTATCGGATCAAGGAGAAGATCCTCGCCAAGGCCATACAGCAAAAACAGTTCCCAGTGAACGAGACTTCTAACTGTAGATTCTTTCCAGACATGTCCGCAGCTGCAGCCCGGAGGCGAAAGGAATTCGTCAAACTACTTTTTTTGTTTAAGGCACAAGGGGCACAGGCATCGATTGCCCAACAGTCAAAACTACGTGTCCTTGTGAAGGGGAAGTTCCATATGTTTACTAACATAGAAGATGCTCAGGAGCTTCTCAAGGAGATGACAGGGCCTCAATAAGTTGGCGACGGGTGTGGGGTCAACGACTGGCTCCGGTCAAATGGTTTGGTGGAGGGTCTTTTTTTTTTTTTTTTTCTCTTCTCCAGAATTCTAGTTGGAGATGAAAATGTTTGTATGATTTAACGGTCTAGCCAGATGGTTTATAATATATTTACCATGGGGGGGGTCAACCTGGGTGCAGATCCATGGCACCCCGCAAAGCAATTGGGGAGGGCAAGAGGTGGAGTGTGTGGGAAATTTGGGGGTCCACTTCTAGGGGGTGGAGGCCGGGGAGGACAGGGGTAGGGTTGAGGGGGGTAAAAAAATGTAGCAGTAAAAAGAGCAGTAACAGAGGCATTGAACTAAAAGAATGTGAGAATTGGTGTAGAGAGATATTTGAAAAACTTAGATAAAAATGAATAATAAGTGTCATATCTTATCTATTAATGTTAATGGTATTCTGAATAAGTCCAAATACGGCGCTCTAATAAGGTGGTTGGCTTTCTTTTCACCACAGGTTTTATTTTTTCAAGAAACCCATCTGAAATCAAATTGTCCAAAACTATATCTTCCCAGGTGTTTCTCCCATGCTTTCTTTGCCTCGGCAGGGTTAGCTAAAAGAGGAGTTGCCATATATTTCTGTCGTAGTCTTCCATGGGAGTTTGGACAAATTAAGAGAGACCCAATGGGGCGATGGATTTGGGTAGAGGCCAAGTTAAATGGGATGTGTTTAAATTTTGTTAACTATTATGGCCCGATAAGTGACGATACCACGCCACTAATGAGGATTACTGAGCTACTTAGAGGGATCCCGGGAAAATTAGTATTGGGTGGGGACTTTAATTTTATCCAAGATTTAAAAAAGGATACCTCTAATAAAAACAAAAAAGAGTTGAAACCACAAACTAGGAAAGTTTTGGAAGCCCTAATGCAGGAACATCAGTTAGTGGACCAATGGAGAAATGGTAATCCGTTAGCGGCAGAATTTACGTGCCATTCTAACCAATTCCATACGGCCTCGAGGATTGATTTCTTTCTAAATTCACGATCATTGCTGGTGTCAGATACTTCTATGAGGATAAACCCCTTCTCAGATCACTCTTTAATATCACTTGAGTGTGTGATTGAAGGGGGAGGAGAGGCTTATCCCAGGTGGCAGATGGATCGTCTACTCCTCCAAGACAATAACTGGGTGACCTTAACAAAAGATTGGATATTAGAGTTTTTTAACCTAAATAAAGGCACTGCAGAAATCTACTCAGTCTGGGGCGGGTTTAAAGCAGCTATCCGAGGACAGATGATCGCACGCACAGCCGCTCAGAGGAAAGAAAGGCGGGACAAGGTCAACAACCTCCACCAGAATGTGGCTAATGCTATGAATAATAGTAATTTGGGAAGGGAAGATGCAACATTACAATTGGCAAGGGCGAAGGCTGCCTTAAAAGAATTTTTTGTAATTGAAGAAATAAATAGCTCTAGAACGTACCAACAGAGAGTTTACGAGGAGAGCCAAATGGTGGGAAAGATGCTAGCAGGGCAAACTAACACCAAACAGGAGAAAGCCACTATAACTGAGCTCATTGATCCTATAACGCAAAATATTGTTAGAGAAAAAAATGACATAGCTCGGGTATTTCTGGACCATTATTCTAAGTTATACTCTACAACGTATGCGGTTGGACCTGATTGTATCTATAAGTATTTTGACGAAGTAAATCTACCCATTTTACCTGGTCCATCATCCGTACAATTAAAGAGCGAAATTTTAGCTTCGGAAGTTTCAGAGATAGTGAGATTAATTGCTGGGGCAAAAGCGTGTGGCTCAGATGGGCTCCCAATCGAATTTTACAAAACTTTTGTTAAAGAATTGACCCCTTTTCTGGTTAAGTTATTTAATTTGGTTCGATTGGGAGGTGCGGTTCCTTCGAGTTTTAAAGAGTCCATTATTGTTAGTTTTGTTAAAAAGGGAAAAAAAGAGAAGGATGTCAATTCATATAGACCGATCAGTCTTCTTAATGCCGATTTTAAGATTCTTATGAAAATATGGGTACAGCGGTTTACACCAATTGCTCAGGCGTTAATTCATTCTGACCAGTCAGGTTTCGTTTCAGGAAGGTCCATGTCAACAAACACCGGGTTTTTAATTCAGGCGTTTGTTTCGGTTAATAAAATTCCAACTTTAATTTCAATGGTTGATGCAGAAAAAGCTTTCAACCAGGTGAATTGGGAGGCACTCTTTATTGGTTTGTTAAAATTTGGGTTTCCAGACATGATAATAAGCATGTTAAAAAACATATATCAGAATGCGCAGGCAAAAGTGGTAGTTAACGCCAACTCGATAGGAGTGATTAATATCAACCGTGGCACCAGGCAAGGCTGTCCGATGTCCCCTATCTTGTTTACCTTTTTTATTGAGCCCTTGGCAATAAGAATACGCAGCAACCCAAATATCAAGCCACCTATAGAAGGAATGTCAAAAGTTAAATTATTCGCAGATGATATTATTTTATACCTTCATCCCGATAAATTTAATTTTGATAATGCTCTCCAAGAGTTTAATCAGTTTGAACAAATTGGTGGTTACAAGATCAACCAGAATAAAACCGAGGTGCTAGTACTGAATTCGGACTGCAATTTTTTAACATCCAATTTAAGATTACAAGCACTGAATAACGAACCGATCAGATACCTAGGCATTTATGTCTCCAATCAATTCTATCAACTATATAGCTTGAACTATCTAGCAACTCGGAATAAAATTAGAACTCTACTGGAAAGATGGACTTTACTGCCCTTAACTTTGATTGGCAGGGTCGAACTTATTAAAATGTCGATCCTTCCTTTGTTGGTTTTTCTTTTTTTAAATGTTCCGCTAAAAATCAATTCACGCTATTTTAGGGAAATTGACTCAATGGTCAGGGATTTTTTTGGGAATAAGAAAGTTGCAAGGGTGAAATTAAGCACACTACAGCTGGGAACTACACAAGGGGGCCTAGCGCTACCAAATATACGAACATACTACACGGCCGCAATTTTGGATCTTGCAGCTCGCTTATTGGCACCTAGTAGACAGCCTGACATGTTTTTTCATGAAAAAATGGTCGAAGAGGCAGGCTCGCAAGTTCCGATATTTTTAAAAACAGCAGTGTTACCAAAGAAGACCAGATATAAGACCATTAGAGATATAATAAAAAGATTACAGTCCGTTCTTAGTCAGGAAGTGGGGGGTGGTTTGCGCTATTTGAGAATAGAGGAGTGCAAGAGCCTTGGTCTTCAAATCCACTCAAGTAAAATTCAAAAATGGATGGAGACAGGCTTTGGGGATTTGGGGTCCTTCTTTGTTTCAGGGAGGCTCATTACTTGGCAGGAGGTTCTGGCCAGGTCCGATAATAAACTAAAAACGGTGTTTTTGGAATTTTTTCAAATCATAAATTTTATACATAAATATAATGTGCCGGCAGGGGAAATGCCACTGGCTATTGCCCTATACAAAGTAAAATTAACAGGATTAGGGAATTGGTATAAATTCCTTAGGAAGGGGGAAGCTTCTCCTTTAGTCGACGGAATCCTGGCCAAAATATCCCTGGAAACCAACTGTTCCTTCTCGTGGCAGGAGTGGGAAAGGATCTCAGAAGTGGGTCGTAAGTCTCTCAGAGCGGCCAATTTTAAAAGAATGTCGTTCCTATCCTGTTGGCTGGCGTACCTCACTCCTAAAGCATTAAGCAAACGCTTTTTGGGAGTAGAAAACAAATGCTTTAGATGTCAGCTTCATGAGGGGGGTGATTGGTTGCACATTTTTTACACATGCCCAAAGCTGTTCGATTTTTGGTGTAAGATCTTTTCTTCAATCAGCAGGGCCATAAATAAAGTAATTGAACCCGAAGCCGAAATAGCCTTGTTTGGCATTTCAACAAAGAGAAGGGATTTGCTTAGTGCAGAAGTAACTTTCACTGCAATCTGCACTATAGTCGCCCGTTCTCTAATCCTTCAAAACTGGAGGTCAGAGGAGGTACCATCTTATTTTAAATGGGTAAATAAAATGCGACGGACGAAAAGATTTGAAGAGGCGTATGCTAAAAGAGTAGGGTCCACGAGAAAATTTATGAATATTTGGAAATATTTTCCTATTCGTGCATCTACCACCACCTCATAGCATTTCACACGAGAATATACTAAGAACACACAGGGTCTGAGGTATAGAAACGAATACTATTTACCGAAAAAAAAAATAGCACTTTAATACAAATTATACGGCACAATTGCACTTTAAAGATTTTTAGCACTTATGCACTTTAGCACTTGAGCACTTTAGCACTTTAGGTTAAAGGCTCAATTGGAGGAGAGTATTCCGTTTTTTGCACTAGCCGTGTGTCAATTATTGAAGCTGCTAAACTGTTTAAGTGTAACTGAAATTGAATGTTCTTGGTTCTTTGGTTTTAGCTGTGTTTCTTCTCATGTGCTTGATTTTATTCTGATTTTATTCTGATGATGTGTATAATAATCCCTGCTGAAGTATGTTTGTTAAATAGGTACTTTTTTGTATTTCTTGCACTGACCTCTGCTCTGCTCAATAAAAAAAATTAAAAAAATTTAAAAAAAAAAGTTTCACCCTACCCTAAAATTAAGGGCAAAAACATCAGAATTGTTGCACAATGAAATTGGTGAAACTACTAAAACCAATCAGAATATGCTGACCTTAGAAATTGAAGAGCGAGCCAAGATTTCTAAGCCCAAAAAGTAGCTCTGATGGGTCTCCAAACAGTGAAGTAAACTTCGAAGCCTCCCTTTTCTGGAGAAATCATTGTTAACAAATAAACTGTTGACACAATTCAATTTAGCTTAACAACTAGAAGTGCCTCAAGAAACATCCATTGAGGCAGCCTCAATAAAAAATGTTTACACTCAACTGGTGTGTCTTCTAGCTAGTCAATGTATCCTATTAAAATGTCACGTGAAAGGCACAGCACATTAAAAACCTACTTAATGCCATCTCTTTGTATGTTTGACATTGGCATTCCTTCCAAGCCAACTAGATTCAGCTTCTCCAAGGAGTAGCTTGTGAGCTACTGGTAGTTTTCCATCTACCTGTGAGTAGCTCTCCTGTGTGCAGCTCAGAGTAGACTACGAAATTAGCAAGTTTTGTTTGGTTGAATCAATATAGGTATACCAAAATGTAAACTTTACCCTGCCCTGCTTTCTTTGCCAAAACTCGAAAGAACTTTATGGTCGTCTTTGAACTCCAAAGTGTAGTGTTCTGCTTGCTCGACAGATTATCTATTATTGGCTCTTGTCCTAAAAAAATATTCCATTTGCATGGAGAGCTTATTTTCGAATGCTTGAGTTGAAAACCTGCTGCAAACCAGCATTATTTAAACCAGCTCAAGAAGAAAAGTAATTATAGAACAATAGATAGGAATCAACACACAATGATTAAGGCCTCCAAGGGAAATAATGCAATCAGTACAAACTGAGAGTGAAAGGCAGAAGGTCATGGGGAAAATACCAGGAACAAGGAAGAACATTTTTATATGCATGACTTAAAAGAAACTGACTGACCTGTGGATTTCTCTACAAGGTTTTTGGGGAAAGAAACAGTGTAGTATGAATTGCAATCTCGTTGTTAAAGTAACTCTAGAATGTTTAGATGTATGGCCATTTCAGTGAAAAATAAGGAATATAGAAAAACAGAGGGAATGGAAGTAATCTAGGTCCAGCACACACATTCCCAAATATACAGTGGCGGCCCATAGCGGTGAGTGATCGGAGATGCCTCTAGCTAAGTGGTGGACCTCCTGGATGTGTGATGTTTGAAGAGCTGGGAATCAGGATGTAATCAAGGAGGGAAAAACTGTGGTGGATCCCAGAGTGGAATGTGTATTGTTTCTTTTCAGGGTTTAACGTGCACCAGGTATCTATTAGTCCCATGGCCTCAAGGAGGTCTGGCAAGCCACGGGAAGAAGGCCCCAACTCGCGAGGGGTGTGCCGGTCAAGATCCCCCCGAGCACATTGAATTAAAGCCACCCCCAAACACCAACAGGCCCTCCGGTAGCGAGAGAATAGTGGTATGGAGGTCTTGGAACGTAGTCGATTGGAGGCCAGGTGGGATGTAAATAGAGAAAAGTGTGAGGATCTATCCCTCCCAGGAGCAAGATATGCCCACATAACAACCCCTGTCATTGGTCCAAGTGGGGTCTATACCAAGAGGGAATGCGTTCCCAACCATAATGCCCACCCCTCTGGAGCCAGTGGTGAACCCTGCATGTGCCACTAGCTTGTAACCGTGCCGGTCCATTGCCTTACAGGAGTGGCCCATAAGGTGAGTTTCTTGAAGGAGCACAACATCTGGGCCCTGCTTCCTGATGTATTCCAGGACTACACTCCGCTTAATTTTATCCACAGTCCATTGACATTCCAGCTCAATATTTTAATGCTTTTCCCCTCAGTGTGTGTGCATTAGAACCGTAGTGAGTCTTTTGTGCCTTCGCTGTGCCTGTAATTATGCGTCAATGGAAGAAAGTAACATTGATGAACCCCCCCTGCAAGCCCCCCCCTGCCAACACCCCCCTCCCAGCTGCCCTGCCCTCTGGACTTAGAAATGCTCATACCAAACTAGCAGAGTGCTTAACGCCCAATTTCAAATACTACGAAACAACTAAAAGTAGAAAAGAGGAGGAAGGCCAACACTCCAGGCCGTCCGCCCAACACATCTTAAAATAAATTGTCCCCAGTTAGACCGTCTTTAAGGATTCTACGACTGAAGACGGAACCTGGTGAGATCATGTCCAGCTGCAAGGTCCCAGGGCCCCATTACCTGACCAAGTTTGTGTGAATGACTGGGGCACCCAGCGCCTCTCAGCCCCGGTCCTGCGACTCTGGGTCGCCATCCCTGTCACTTCCTCCGTAGCCACTGCCAACCCGACTGTCCAGCCAGTCTGAGACACACGGAGGCGAGCCAGGAACATCATGGCGTATTTGAGCCCCTTCTCCTTGAGCCTTTTTTGACTGCCATGAACATGCGGCGCTGTCTCTGTACCAACTGCGTAAAGTCCGGGAAAAAGGTTAGAGCGGCATTCTCATAGTACAGAGGGAGTGCGGACCTCGCATGTTGCAGGATTGCGTCCCAGTCCCTGAAATTCAGGACGCAAGAAATTAGTGGGCGCGGCTGTGCACCTGGCTTAGGTCGGTCTCCTGGAATTCTGTATGCGCGCTCGATAGTGAAAAATGTTCCCAGTCCCTTAGGGTTGAGTTGGTTCAAGATGAGGTCCTCTACAAACAGGTCCGGAGCAGGTACCTCTGATTTTTCAGGAACTCCGAGAATGCCTACATTGTTGCGCCGAGAACAACTTTCTTAATCGTCCAGTTTGCATTCGGCCGCCTCATAGGAGGATCTGAGATCTCGTACTTCTCGGTGGAGCAGGGACACGTCTTCTGTCAGACTAGCTGTCTTTATCTGCAGGGCTTTGAATTTCTCATTCATTTTTGTAAGGTCCGCCCGAATGAGGTTAACGTCAATGGAGATTGTGTCCATTTCATGCTCTAAGGATGATTTGACCCCGTCGATAGTTGCCATTAAGCCTTGCAGCGTAAGGTCTGGGGTGGCGTTCTCCGGGCCCTCCACTGCTTTAGGAATATGGCTCAGGTCAGTGGGTGAACCCTTGGGAAGGGTGTACCGGTCAAGTTTGTTGGACTGGACTTGCTTAGAGGTCTTGGGACCCCGAGCCGGGCCCCTGTCGGTGTCCTGTCTTCCTGCCATCATGCTCTCAGACCCCGGGAACCCACCAGCTGTGCCGCTGCTGATCACCTCTCCGCTGATATGGAGGGGAGATGTGGGAAGGGGAGGGCAGCCGATCCCAGGATGTCAGCTTATCCAGATACCAGGGGCAGGTGTGTAGAGCACCGGAGGCTAGCGGCACACTATAGGACATGGATCAACCGGAAATCAGCGTCTGCGGTCCACACCCCCAGGAATACCTGTCACACTACCGCCGCTGTTTCACAGCCCAGGTCGAACAGCACTCAGGAGTAAGGTGGCAGCACTATTTAATAGGCGGCAAGCCGCAGCAGGGAGTCTCGGGTACCAATGCGCGGCGCGCGCTCACTTGCACTGCTCAGTTACTCACTGCGGTGGTGTCGGGCCGGTGTCTGAGCATCTAGAAGGGCAGCTCAAGTGGGCCCCAGGCTTCTGGGAGGACCCCTCTATCCGATCTGTGTGCTGGTAGGTCAGGAGTGTTCAGCGCCGCCAATCGTCACAGTCCCGGCAGCCTCTTCTCTACCTTTCTCCTTACTATTTTCTCCCATCGTTACATAAATCCAGCCACCCATTTAGTTAGACAAAACAAGAACTGGCAACGCAATAGCGATGGTCTTAAAGAAAAGGTAGAATTGGCTTTGAATTACTGCAAATCGAAGACACAGGAATGACAAAAAATACAAAAACAAACAAATGGAAAACGCCTCGACAACCTAAAGTATTGGATGACTAGCCCTAACACCGAAGAGCACTTCTATTTAAGCATTGTGCACATGTGATGACCCAAAATGCTTACATGCACTGTGGAAGACAGTCAAAGGCTGAAGTGGGCTGACCCATTGCTCAATGCTGTAGCTTTCCAAAGCAAATTTGTGAATAACATTTGAACAGACCACTAGCCGAAGAGGGCTGACCCAAATCCTGTATATGTACGCATGTACGCATATCTGTACGTAATTTAATTTTTTATTTTTTTTATTTTTATTGCATGATGCTGGCAAAACAAACAGTGTATCAGAAACAATGGTTCACGTGGCACATTGGTTGTTTAATTAATCAATATAACAACCGTTAATTAATAACATATACGGAGGGTTTTAGGAGGATGTCCAAAAGTGAAAGAAACTCTACACAGTAAGATGTTGAATCATCATTTATATTTAATTTTTTCAAATCATCATTTGAATTATTCAGTTTACATTTAAACACATATAGGGCCAGATGTAGGTAATTCATATTTACCGACTCTTAAATACCGAATTTTACCGATTCGGTATTTAAGAGTCGGTAAATATGAAGGGGGGAGATGTAGGTATTACAGGTTCTGTAAATACCGAATCGTTAAGATTCGGTATTTACCGAATCTGTAAATACCGAATCGGTATTGCCCATTGATTCCTATGGGCCTTAAAGCCCATAGGAATCAATGGGCAATACCGATTCTGTAATTACAGAATCGGTAAATACCGAATTTTGCAAGGGTGCAGGGGGTGTCACTTTGACACCCTCTGGCACCCCAAAAATAGGCATGTGCGCCATGTGGCACACAGACATGCCCTAAGGGCATGTCTGTCTGTCACATGGCTAGGTGTGCATGCACAGATGCGCATGCACACCTGAATTCGGTATTTTAACACCCAATTGGATTGGGTGGTAAAATACCGAATTTGTAGGGCCTTTGGGACTCAGAAGAGTCCCACCTACATCTGGGAATTACTGAATCGGTAAAAATACCGATTCAGTATTTTACAGATTCTGTAAATTTACCGATTCGGTAAATTTACAGAATCTGTAAAATCTGGCCCCCTACATCTCAAGATGCCAAATACCGGTCGGAAACGGCTGATTTCGGCCGTTTCCGACCGGTATTTGCCACCTACATCGGGCCCATAGTGTTTTAAATACAAAAGTGCAGAAGTGACCCAAAGTGTATTAACAGAACCAAAAAACAAACATAAAATAACATTTACAAAGTGAATTATGTAGGGTTTCTAAGGGGATTATTATACAAAGGAATTAGAAAACGACCAGCTGTTTGATAAAAATGACAAGAATATATGTCCCAATGACTATCATGAATCCTAGCCACTGTTTCTAGGGTTTGTTTTCTAAGGGCGTCAACGGCGTTTCGACCCAATTAGTATTCTGGGTCTCTTCAGGACTGGAGAGGTGTGGGGGACTTCTGATTGTTTCAAAGCACGTTGGCCAACTGATATTAGGATAGAGATAGAACACCATATGTGATGGAATAAATAAATAAATACACTTACAGTTGACCCAGCCGGGTACACTGTAGTGGTGTAATTAAACAGTCTCTAGTAAGATGAGTACTGAATACATCATTATGGCAGTCAAGGCGGCACCCGATATTACAGGTATGCTCTTTAATGTTAGTGGTCCACGGCCGAGTTGAATATATAAATATTCAATTTAATTATGCGGTTGCACAATGGCAACATCCAGATCGGGACGATACCCGATGGAGTCAAGCACAATCGCCTGTTCACCCTTCCCGTTTCAGGTTTTGTTTGAAAATGTACCTTATTGGCTAGAATTTTGTGCAGTGGGTGTACATTTATAATGTGAATATTGGGTATAAAAGGAGACGTCTCGCCTTAGTAAAATGAGCAGTCTCCTGAGAATTTGCACCGTGATGTATTTCTAGGATCACTGTTACTGGCTGCAGCTAATAAACGTGGTCTCTGATGCCATCCAGAAGTATTATGTGTCTCTGTATACCAAGACAGGTGAACTCGAACATCTTAGGCGTGCACCTGACGCCGCTGGGTTAAACCCCGGTTCTACAACATACACATACAGTCCCCCAACATGGGTTCATCCCCTAACCTCATAGCAGAAACATGTCATTACACTGTTAAGGACTGGGGTTATTTTGCTACATGGAAACTCATGGATTATCATAGTAGGTACTGACGTTCATGTTGGTGAACCTTCTCCTAATTGAACAGTTGTGGATCAAAGATTTGACTTTGTTTGTTTTATAGTTAATCCCTCTCAGGAGGATTCTTATACTGTTTTGGAATTTGATTGTGTACATATTTATGGGTAGGGATTTACCTTGGTGTGTATTAATTTACTCCCTGTAATTGATATGGCTTTAGTCAGCCAGGCTTTTATTAATTTGAAAAATATTGTTTTATGTAATTTACATTCTGCTTCTGCTTATGACAACATATAGAATCTGTCCGCCCACTTCAGCCATTTGCTCTATTGCCCTGAGAGTGACAGCACCAGGCATGATCACGTTTATATCCACCTGAAAAAAGGGTTCTTGAATATCAGGGCCAGGCTGATGGGTCAGTATATTCATTTTCAGTTTCTCTTCTTATAGGCCCCTTTTCATTTATTTCTTTTTTTTATTGTATTTTAGAGTACCCTCTAAGTTCCCTGTGCTATTCAGTCCTGCTGGACAGTTCTACCATTGGCATCTCATTTCATTCACAGTTTGCCACATCCTGAAAATAACACTGCTTCAAAACCGGGAGCCCATCTTGAAACAATATTGTCCAGGTCTTCTCCAGGGGACCTCATCAATGTGCTAGACAGCTGCTGTTGCCATAAACAGCAAATCTACATTTGCCTGTGACTGATATATTCACCATCAAATGGTTTCCTACTGAGTTAAAACTTTAAAATGTAATTTACTACCAAGCATGTAGGGACTGAAGTAAACCCCTCATTGTTCAAATTGTGTATTTGGATATTTTTGTCCATTTGGTGATGGTAACTAAACATCTGGGCAGCATTTAAAGCTATATCTACATTCTACATTCAAAGATTCCCTTGATTTCGGAATGCTGCATTTAACAACAGTTATTGGTTCATTGGTAGTATGAGACTTTTTTCAGCAGCTAGTGGGAGCTGAAACCTCAGAGTGTTAGTCTGGAAGAAAATTAAGAATTATTTGGGAATCAGACTTTAAATTACTGATCACCCAGAAGTTTCTCATTTCTTGTGTGGCTCTGAGCGGATAAGTAAATCTGCAGTAACTCTGCATTGGGAAGGCATTCCATGGGTGGAGAGCGAGTGTTCTCGCTCATCCACCCAGGGGTTTTGGCACATTTACAGATTTACTAACACTAGTAACCCTGGGAATACGTCAAAATGCTACATCTCCCCAGGTGAGGCGTAATGAGAAGATATATCTTTATTTATCCCTGCTTTTTCCTTTTTCTAAGTGCATTCTGCAGCACACATAGAAAGAGGAAAATGCCTCTGAGGAATGTATTTGTGCAGGAAGGCAAAAAACAATCCTGCACAAAACAAACCTGCCTGTAGTGCAGGCGCCTTTGCACCATGGCACAATGGTACATGCATTTGCAATGGGCCGCAGTCAGTGTGTCAAGGTAGAGAGAGACCATGTGTTGTTAATTATGGCGCACTCTTGGTTGTTCCATTTGATGCAGCGCATAAGTTGTCTTTCTGCGTTATGTGAAATGTTGATTCATCTGGCCCTGGGTGTATAATGAAGGTTAGTGTAAGGGTAATGGCTAGGCTTAATTTTGGGGTAGGGTCATATTTAGGGTTAGTAGTTTGGATCAGCAAATTAAGGCTAAGAGTTAGGATTAGCGAAAGGTTCAGGTTTAGGGTTAGCCTTAAAGTTACTGTCAGGGTTGTGTTAAGGTTAGTGATGAATTTAGTGTAAAGGTCTGAGTTAGGAATAGGGTTTGGGGTATGTTCAAGGTTATTCATTGAATGAATGTTTTTATTTCAAATGATTTCTTTTGAGCCTGTGTCTAGTGTGTTCTTGGTATATCGGTTGCTGCGTTTTCCATAGTTTATCTATAAAAGTTTGAAAGTTGTTTTTTTCAAACATATGCTCTACAGTTGGAATACCTGCAAACACTTTCATATAACACACTTATTCTTTGGTTGAATCGAACTGATGAGCAATGCAGAATTATTAAAATCAGTAAATTCAGGAAAAACAACACCAGTATGAAGCAGCAATTCACACCTATGGTGTCACTCCCACCAAAGCAAGGAAGTCTTTTAACTTAAAGAAATATAATAGATTTGAACTCTTGATTCACTATGTTATCAAGCCCTAAAGTTGTGTGCTCTTAGATTACCTAAAATATGCAAGTATTTTTGATATTAAGAATTACTTTGCAGTTTTTTGTGCTATTTATGTAACTATACAGATTTTATAGAGCATGAAGGAGCTCTTCAGAAGAGAATCTTAGGGGAGAACAGAACAAGGAAGGAAAAGAGACAAATGTAACTTCCCCAAATAACCACACTGTTGCTTAAAATAGCATAATAGTTCTAAAAGACAAAAAAAGAAGAAGTGATGAAATGATAGAAATAAGTTGCTTGAGCAATGTGCGCTTGCCAGTGTCTCAATATCATAGTGCACCATGAATTGGCCATGTTACAACTCATGCGATACATCGCATGCCATTACAACATGATCATTACAATGACTGCGCTGTTATATCGCATACCATTACAATGCAAGGCGTTACAACAACTTGCTGTAGGAGGCGCGCTGGATTTTGGAATAGTATAATTTACTATTCCAGCCCCAGTCTGTTCAACAGTAGAGAAGGTGTTGGATTTTAAATCCAACACCTTCTGCCCCCTACAGCAAGTCGTTGTAATGACTTGCACTGCAATGGTTTGCGATGTAACACCGCGGTCGTTGTAATGACCGCATTTTAATGGCATGCAATATATCACATGCGTTGCAAACGATGTTTCCCTGCACCATTTCTGTCACCATTGACCACAATGAGCAAAGTGCACTCTGTGTGGCTATACTATGGGTAATATTCCATTGCTACTTTTACTGTTAATCCAATTCATATGTAATTAGCTCAAAGGAAATCTCATATACAGAAAGAATTGCGAAAAATAGATTCTTAATAAATGTTTTGTCCCAGCACAAATTGGCCAACACAGGTTTCACAATAAAAATTGGTTCCATAGGGCCTATTTAACATTTCCAGTAGTCAAGTGAATCCCTAAAAACTAAAATGAAAAAAATTATCACCAATCAAACATTTACAAAATCCAATAAATTCATATAAAAGAGACCACAGCAGTTCTCACTTCCTCAACAATTTATCAATAGTACTCTACAGTACCAATCTAAAACTACTACTGTGCAACATACACAACACAAGAGAGCTTCAACAAGACTGCGAAAAAGATGAAACACATAGTTGAAAAAAATAAATATCTCTCCTATCGAACCAAATATAAGGCATTCAGATAAATATATACCCAGTGAAAAAATCACACATTTTTCTTTGAAAGATGTTCTTTCCATTAATTACATGTAATTCCATCAGGTATCACAGTGACATATTTTAATTTTACAACATTCTTTAAGTAAATTTAATTTATATCGATCAAATATCACACTATAAGTCACAGTCAAGTATAAGGTATGAAAAATCACATCAGTACCTATTCCACCAGTATAATTCTCGCAAAGACATATGTGTAGTTACCAACATGCCATGTTTAAAAAACATATTACTTCAAATATAAAATTCCATCAAATATCACTCTGGTAGAGTTAGTAGTGAAAACAAAGGAAAATCTTTAGGGTATCTACGTGATCACCACAGGTGAAGTATGATCCTAATATTAAAACAGGAGTAAGGAATGTCTAATCATCACTTTGGTAGACAGTGAGCAACCTAACCTGCTTGATCAGCGACAATCTGTATATTGTAGATTGTCTACAAATTGACCGTCAGTGGTCCTTTGAAGACTTGTGTCAAAGGTTTGTCATAGACCCCGTTAGGCTCACTCACATGTCTGTTGACTGTAAGAGGAAAGCAGTGGCCCCTTTTACTCTTAGTCAACCGATGTATGGGTTTCTACATGTCTGCTTGTCCTGAAAAACACCCTTTCAAATGACATTGTGGATTAAAATATTGAGTATCAAATTGATCAACCATTGACTGTTGGACACTGTAGCCCTGAGCCTATATGTGTCTGGGCCTTTGATTAATCTTGTCAATGTGACCAGTGTTAATTCTATATAACTTTCTCACATTTTTCATATTTTCTCATCATTTCGCTTCCTGCGTCTTCGCCATTGGTATTGCACATAAATAGATGTGTACGTTTCTGTTGAAACTCTTTTTCATTTATTAATATGTGAGGATTCTCTCTGGCACTCTATAAGACTTCCAGAGACAAGATTTCTTTCTAATGAATCTGAAGAGAAAATTGTACACATCTATAAGTTCATATAGGCCATGTGCTTACACAAGGTTCTCGAGACATGCTTGCTTCATCCTTTACCATTTCATGCTTGCCTCCTTCTTTTAGGTTTTCAATAATAACTTACTTTTTAAAACTCTGTGATTCAATTAACTTAATCAACTTCTTATCATGAGCTCCAATAGTGGTAGAGTGTGGGTAGAGATACATAGGCAATCTCTTCTACTGCATGTTCAGTTCAGTCAACAATTGGAGAATTCTGACTCATGTTCATCATCTTAGACAGATTGTTCTAAATTTGCTTTTCTCCAAAGTTCTTTCAATGGTTCTGTTACACCATAGGTCAATTGCCAACCTGTCCTTTGGGTGTTTGCCTGCTCCACAGCAGGTTACTGACACAATTGCTACCATAGATTCCTGTTCCTAGTAGTACGATAGAAGGTGTCTGCTTCTGAAGTTTAGCTGTTGCCATTTGTACCCATTTTTCTAGAGCTTTCAGAGCATCTTTCTGTGCCAAGATATTCTACCTTTTTTGGCTTTGTCCTTGAATTTTAAAATGTTAGTTGCTTAGTTTTCCAGCATTGTGCTTCATTTCTAACATGGAAGATCTCACAGATTGTGGGATAATTTACTTATTTTTATTGGTAGTGCTCCCTGCTACAGCTGGAGGGCCGTGCGGCGTGGGGGGGTGTCCTGAGGTCAGGTCAGGTCAGGGCAGGCCTGTTGGGCACAAACCAGCATCATTGCTGACTTACGAGAAGAAAGTTTCTGGAGGCCTGTATATTTAAACAAAGTTTGAAGAGGCATTTTTGAACACTACTAAATCAGCATTGGTATTTTCTATATAGTTGTCTAGTGTGTCTGAAAGTACAACAGGTAATTTTAAGTAAAATATAACAGGCCAAACCCCACAAAAGCAAACTGAAAGGCAGGAGTGGATTTTGCCGGCTCACCTGATTCGTAACAAAGAGTGGGTGGTTAGTTGGGGAGATACAGAATTTCTTTTTTTTTTTTTAGTTTGAAGTTTATTAAAGTATAAAGAAGCAAAGACAGAAAATGAAGAAACAATCATAGGTTATAAAAAACAAGAAATCTCTCTTACAAAAAAAAGTAAATCTGATTGATAAATTGATACAGAAAAATATGGCAAACAATAATGCTTATGAAAACAGAAGGAATGAGGTATAACCTGTAGAATAAAACATATAAGTGATATGAAAAAACATTAAATGCAATTAAGAAAATGCAATCACGGTGGTTTTTGGACCTCAACAGTGTGGACTTGAGAAGTAGGTGGGATTGTAACAACTCTGGATAAATACTCAGTAAGGGGAAGCCATAAAATATCACGTTTGATTGCAAGGAAAATGGGGGAAACAAAATTAGTATCTAGACGGTGATTAAAACAGACTTCATTCCACCAAGCACTGAAGGAAACATCATTAGCTTGTTTACAATGAGATGTAATATGGTGTAAGGCAATGGCTATCAAAAGGTCAATTAATTTATGGTTGTGGGACAAATTGGCAAAAATAGGAGAAAGAGAACCTAGAAAAATGTTAACAATGGAGAAGGAAAAATGAAAATTGAAAATCTTTTGAAACTGGAACCAAACCAATTGCCAAAAACGAAAAATGGGAGGACAATCGAACAACATATGCTTCAAATCAGCTGAAGAGCAGGGACAGGACCAACAAGTGGAGGGAGTGTCTTAGGAAAACGATGACAAAAGTAATGGAGTAAATAATGTACAATTATAAACAAAAAATATGGTTTGAGCAGTGTTAGCAGCTCTGGAGGTACTATGAATTTTTGACCAAATTTTATCCCATAAAGTGAAGGACCAAACTTGAGATAAATCTTTTTCCCAAGCCAACTCAACCTTAGATTTGATACGATCAGTAGAAGATTGAATTGATTTATAGAGAAAAGAAGCAAAAGGGGAATGATCAAGCGCATTGGACACAGGAAGATATGCAGTGGGGATAGAATTTGTAGCAGGGAGTGAAGAAAGATATTGGGTAAGAGAGGGAAGAAGTGATATATATTGTGTACGAGAAGAGGAGGGTAACGAGAATTGATTTTGGAGGTCCTGAAAAGGAAGAGGTTGATTACCCGAAAGTAGTTGAGAGATCCATTTTAAACAAAGAGAATGCCAGGTTTTCCAATATAATGAGCGATTACGGATTTTGAGGTGTTTATTATGCCAAATAGGTTGGATATGGGTGGAGGAAGCATATGGGTAAGAGGATGGTAAGTATGGTTGAAGAAGAGAACGAGAACGGGAGATAATAGGGGAGCGAAGAGACGTTACATTAGAAGTGAAGGAAAGAACCTCGCTAAAATCAAAAGGATGAAGGAAGGAAGATTCTAACTTTAGCCAAAGAGGAGGATAAAAAGGGAGGTCAGAAGAGAGCCAACGTAAAGCTTGCTTTAATGAAAAAGTGTTATGATAAGATTTGAAATTAGGAAATTTAACCCCTCCTAGTGATTTATCTTTTTTTAAAGCAGAAAGAGCTATTCGAGATTTTTTACCCTTCCACAAAAATTTGAGCAGAATAGAGTCTATCGACTTGAAGTAATAGTCTGGAATGTGAATGGGAATCATTGAGATGGAATAGAGTACTAGAGGTGCCAACATCATTTTGATGGAGTCAAGACGGCCCCACCATGAAAGGAAAAGAGGATTCCAGCGAGTAATTGACGCATTTAGTTTTGCAGAAAGTGAATCGAAATTAAACTTAAGAGTATCTGAGAGACGAGGAGCAAACCAAACACCCAAATATTTAATCTTAGAAGGTTGCCAAGAGAAGCCAGAAGTATCAAAGAGATGTTTTTGACAGAGAGGATTTAAGGGTAAGATTTCACATTTATCAATATTAAGACGGTAACCAGAAACATTAGAAAAAGAGGAAACTTGATTTAAAAAGAAAGGTAAAGTGGATTGTGGGTCCGAACAGTATAATAAAATATCATCAGCATAGACTGATAATTTAACTTGTTGTTGGGAGCCAAAATGGAAACCAGAAATGTTTTCATCAAGTCTGATCTTAGTCAAAAAGGGTTCTAAAGCTAAAACAAACAAAAGAGGGGATAAGGGGCAACCTTGACGTACACCCCTTTGAAGAGGAAAATAATCCGAAGGCATACCATTTGCAAAAATTGAAGCATGAGGGCTAGAATAAAGTAAAGAAATAAGAGAAATGAATTTAGATGAAAAACCGATCCAACGAAGAGCTTGAAACATGAAGTCCCATCCTATTCTATCGAAAGCCCTTTCGGCGTCAAGAGAGATGGCAGCCAATGGATAAGAAAGTGAGGGAGCTTTACTTAAAATATCAAAGAAAACACAGGAGTTATCTGACGATAAACGACCTTTAACGAAACCTGATTGTTCTGGGCCAATAATATTTGGTAATAGGGGATCTAATCTGAGAGCTAAAATTTTGGCGAACATTTTATAATCTGTATTTACAAGGGAAATGGGGCGAAAATTTTTACATAAGGTGTGGTCCTTGTCTGGTTTGGGAATTAAACAAATTAGTGCCTCCTGAAAGGATCCCCAAGAAGATCCAGAATCGACAAAAGATTGAAATAACAGGAGTAGTTTAGGAAGGAGAAGGGAGGAAAAATGATTGTAGAATTCAATAGTGAAACCGTCAGGCCCAGGCGCCGTACCATGACGTAGGACAGAAACAGCATGTGAAATTTCAGAGAGGGTGATATCCGAATCAAGTGAGTGAAAATCAACATGAGAAGGGGAAGGAATGTCTTGAAAATAAGTAAGAAGATCAGGGGGATCAGGACTGGATTCAGGAGTATATAAATTTTGATAGAAAGAAACAAATTCATTTAATATGTCCTTATCTTTAAACAGAGAAATTCCAGCCGGGCCTTGTAGAGATTCAATCTTTGTCCTGTCTTTTCATATTTTAAGATAGTTAGCTAGTAATTTCCCATTTTGTTTTGACCTCCATAATAACGAGAGTTGCATTTAAGTAGAGAATTAGAGGCAGCATTTGTGGTAAATTTATTAAAATCGAATTTGGCTGAAATGAGCTCGCGAAGGGAGTTTTCAGAGCCAGAATTATAGTAAGCATATTCTAACTTCTTAATTTTATCCAAAAGTTGAGTTGACTTAGAAATCGACTTCTTTTTCTTTTGAGAAACATAATTAATGACAAAACCCCTAACAGCTGTTTTAAAAGAATCCCACACCATTACAAAGGAAGATTCAGGGAGATGATTAAGTGTAAAAAATTCAGTGGCAAAAACAGTGAATTGAGTGCAAAAATCAGAGTCAAGGAGTAAAGAATTATTAAATCTCCAACGTCCTGAGTGAGGAGAGAAGGGGATAAGGTCAATATCAACAAAAACGGGAGCGTGGTCTGAAATTAAAATAGAACCAATGTCTGAGTGAAGGACAAGTTGAGCTAAGGATTTGCTAAGAAAAAGGTAATCAATACGAGATTGGGAGTGGTGGGTAGGGGAATAAAAAGTGTACTCTCTAAGGTCAGGATTACATAGTCTCCAAATGTCTACTAATGCGTTATTCTGAATAGATGCAGTAAATTGGGAGTGCATTTTGGAGGTAACAAATTTAACCTTAGAATTCCTGTCTAAAATGGGGTCTAGTACTTGATTGCAGTCACCACCGAAAATAACATATTGTTCATCAAGCGTAACAAGTTTTTCAGAAATAGCAGGCCAAAACAATTTATCAACATCTGTGGGAGCATAAACATTAAAAATAACTGTTGGTATCTTGTCTATGAGTAGATTTACAAGAACCCAACGACCATTAACATCACATTCTTGGGATACAACAGAAACAGTTAACTTTTTATGACACAATATAACAGAACCATTTTTCTTACCCAAGGCAGGAGAATGAAAAACATGTCCCACCCAGCAACGTTTAAGTTTTAAAGCCTCCTTTTCCGAAAGGTGGGATTCTTGGAGGAGGGCTACATCAGCTTTAAGCCTAGTCAAATGCGTCAGAACTCGTTGACGTTTAATGGGGTTATTTAACCCCTTAACGTTCCAAGTGACTACTCGGAATGTAAATCAAAAATAGAATGATATGGAAAAGGAGATAGAATAGAAAAAATGAGATGATGAAATAAGAGAATGGTAAAGGAAATGTAGATAAAGAGTAGGTAAGAGAAATAAACAAAGAGAAAACAGCGAGAATACAATGAGAAAGAAGGAGAGAAAAGATCGAAGAAAAGAGATAGTAAAAGAGAACAGTAGAAAGAAAAGAGCAATATAAGAAGAACATAGAAACATACCAACAGATACAGAACGAAGAATGGGGGTGACGACGCCAGAAGATGACGACATCGACAACGGAACACACGCCACCGAACACCTGAGGAACCAGCAGAGGACTGAATTGGACGGATGAATGAATAACACCGGGGTGAAGAAAAGGGAAGAGCATCTGTAATAAAATGATAAATAAGAAGAATATTAGAGATACGTACGAAATACAAAATACAAAATACAAAATACTAGGGCATGACAAAATCAGCAGAGAAGAAGGAACAAAAATATGACACGATAGGATAACGAAAAGGCAAATAGTTCAGTCATGCATGATTAAACAGCTCTTGCAGTGTCCATGACGTCGGCTCCTTGCTGACGAAGAAATTCTTGAAGGACTTGTGGATCACCAAAAGTTGTTGTCTTATCCTTATAGGTCACCTTGAAGAGACATGGGTGAAGCAGACCGAACCTGGCATTAAGAGCTCGTAGTTGTGGTCTCAAATCAAGGAACTGTTTTTGACGATCTGCTGTCACTTTAGCCACATCCTGGGATAGATATAACCGATGGCCTTCCCACATAACTTGTTTTTTAGCTTTTGCTGCTGAAAGAACCTGCAGGAGATCAGTATATTGTAAGAACAGCATAATGACTCCGCGGGGTTTGGTGGAAACTTTAGGACCAAGTCTATGCGCACGTTGTATGTTAAGTGAAGAGGAAGGAGGAAGGTCCAACATTTTCGGCAGAAAGGTTTGAAAAAATGCAGTTGGATTGGATCCCTCTGTATGTTCAGGAAGTCCATAAATTCGTAGGTTATTTCTGCGATTACAATTTTCCAACTCCTCTGTCTGCCTTTCTCAAGAGAGATACATCTTTTTCCAAAAGTGAAATCCTAGAACATGAGGCCTGGAGGGACTCCGTGGATTGTTCCACTAAAAGAACACGCGATTCAAGTGTGGACCATTTGTCGTGGAGAAATTGCAATGTCTTAGTAGTCTCAGCCATGAAGGGTTTGAGCGCACAAATTTCCTCAAGAATAAGATCCATAGACGCAGAATGTGATGAGGAGCCTGGGGAGGGTGGATCCTTTTTCAGGCGTTTTGTCGAAGCAGATTGCAAAAGTTTACTTGAGGAAATTGCTTTTGGGATTGCCCCAGGAGCTAAGTCAGGCTTATGAGAAGCAGGATCTTCCATAGTTGGAGTCGTAGAGTCAGAATCCGAGGAATGACGTGGTTTGAGCGTAGAAGAAGTAAGCTTGAGGGTACACAATTTCCCCATGTAAAAAGAGGAGGATAGATACTAGTACTACCACAGACCTCAGGAAAAACTCTGTAGAAATAGTGTGCAAGGGAAAAACACTGTGGCACAGCAATATTGAATGCGTACAGGAAATGCGGTCTAAAAAGGCGCCAAACAGGAACGTCAAAGCTGAGGAGACGCAGGATTATTCAATATGGCAGCTGTGTATCACAATCTTCATCTTCAGGAAAACCTCCATAGACGTTTTGCGCAAAGAAAACACTGTGGCAAATCAACAAGCAGTGTATGTGCATACAAGCGGTGGAAAAAGGTGCCAAACAGAGACAGCAACGTCGAGGACATGCAGTTCATCCAATATGGTAAAAGTACATTAGAACCATGTTCCTTAAGAAAACCGCTGTAGCATCATTGCGCAAAGAAAAACACTGTGGCAAACCAATAAACAAAGCGCATAATAAATGCGGTCGAAAAAGGCGCCAACCAGGAATATGAAAATTGAAGAGAAGAGGCAGAGTTATTGAAAATGACGTCTGTAGGTCAAAATGGGAAAAGAAGAAAACTGCGACTGAAGATGCATTCCGCAGTGATTAGGAGGCTGATGAAAGAGGAAGCAGACAACGAAAGCATTGTAGATAGTTGAAACGAGGCAGTTATGAGGCAGTTACCGCTCGTAGAAAATCACGGCAAAAAGAAAATGGCGGCCGCGGTAAAAGCGGACCGCGTCACAGCGAAAAGTAGCGCATGTCGCTGGATTTAGCAGATAAGGAGCAGAGCCATTTGCTCACCTCATGCTCCCACACGCAATTCAGGGCTTTTCAACCGTGGAAGTCCGGTGAATGCGCAGGAATCCGCCGGTGCCGGTGCTCGTTTAGCGGAGCTCCGACGCTAAGCCGCCATCTTGTGCGGCGCTCAAGCCACGCCCCTGAGATACAGAATTTCTTAAAAAAGAAATATGGGACCTTACCTTAGACTAGCTTGCTATAGAATAGATGGCTGGGTTTGGCTTGAGTAAGATGTGTCTGAATTGGACAGCCACCTGTTGGACAAAAAAGCCACTCTGGCCGGTCAACAGAACCTGACAGGTGTAGTGGAGGCAAAGACAACTGGAGACCCAGCAACATTAGCATTTGCATGTCCATCAGTACAGATGTGCTCATCATTGGCGGATGCCAATCAATTAAACTGGCAGGTCAAACATAAGAGGCTAGCTTAAAATGAATAAAATACATAAAAGATTCACTTAACTTTTCCCTGGGTGCTCGCAGCTCCCTCATATCCTCGTCATTGGCTCCAAATCCCCTCTTCGGGCAACAACTTATTAACCAGCAAAGAAATGCTTACCCATTTATTTAACATTTTCTAGACCTCCTTGCACAATCTCTGACCCATCCAGGCCCCCTACCGCCACCCTACTGGCATCAGTGCAGCCCTCGGTCACAATACACACAGGGCCTCATTTATGAGAAATGACGCATCGCTGCGTGAAAGCAGCGATGCGTCACTTCTCAGTGCACACTCCTTGCGACATTCCTGATGAGTCATATTTAATGTATGACGCATCATGTCACAAGGAGTTACAGATACGTCAGTATTTCTGACGTATCTGTAAGCGCAAAAGTGACGCATTGCTGGAGTGTGTCACAAAAGTGACGCAACTCCAGCAATGCGCCCTTTCACATGGGGCAAGCCCCATGTGAAAGGGCCTGCGTCAGTCTCACGCCTGCTGTGAGGCAGGCGCAAGATTTTGACGCAACAGTGTCCTAAAAGTGACGCAGTGAAATCTCATAGATTTCACTGCAGCACTTCTACGACCCTTCCTTGCATCAATACGCCCCCCTTGCATACATTATACCTGGTGCAGGTATAATGTGGCGCAGGGGTTTACAAAGTGACACATCTACCTAGATGCGTCACTTTGTAAATATGGCGCAACAAGGCGCATTTTTTACACCACTGGTGCATCACAAAAAGTGTCGCACCGGCAGCGTAAAAGTGACGTACAGCCTCATAAATGAGGCCCCCAGGACTTTGTGGTCCCTGAGCAAAGGATTGTGAGTACCCATGATTGTTATCGCTCAAATATCACAGTATAAGTCACAGTCAAATATAAGGTATGAAAAAATACATTAGCACCTATTCCACCAGTATACTTCTTGCAAAGACATATGTGTAGTTACAAACACGCCATGGTTAAAAAACATATTACGTCAAACATAGCATTCTGCACACTCAAAATGGTTGCTGGCAGAGTTAACAGTGAAAACAAAGGAAATACTTTATGGTACCTACGTGGTCACCACAGGAGAAGTGTGGCCCTAATGATTAAAACAATAGTAAGGTTTGTTGAATCTTCACTTTGGTAGGCAGGGTGCAACCTAACCTGCTTGATCAGCGACAATATATGTATCGTAGATTGTCTAAAGATTGTCCGTCAGTAGTCCTTTGAAGACCTGTGTCAAAGGTTTGTCATAAACCCCTTTAGGCTCACTCACATGTCTGTTGACTCTAAGAACACATCTGGCCCTAACTGTATAATGAAGGTTAGTATAAGGGTAATGGTTAGGGTTAATTCTGGGGTAGGTTCATGTTTAGGATTAGTAGTTTGGATCAGCGAGTTAGGGTTAGGGTAAGGTTTAGGTTTAGAGTTAGTTAGCCTAAAGCTTACTGTCAGGGTTGTGTTAGAGTTAGTGATGAATTTAGGATAAAGGTCAGCTTTAGGAATAGGGTTTGGGGTATGTTTAGGGTTATTCATTGAATGTATTTATTTATTTCAAATGTTTTATTTGGAGCCTGTGTACCTGGTATATCAGCTGCTGCATTTTCCATAGTTTATGTACAAAAATAGCTTTTCATGTAAAATGCTTTTCAAAGTTGTGTTTTTCAAACTTATGCTCTACAGTTGGAGTACCTGCAAACACTTTCATATAACACAATTATTCTTTGGCTGAATCAAACTGATGAGCAATGCAGAATTATTAAAATCAGTAGACTCCGAAAAAAACCACACCAGAATGAAGCAGCAATTCCCAATTATGGTGTGGCACTCTCACCAAAGCAAGGAAGTCTTTTGACTTACAAAAATTTAAAAGATTTGGACTTGTGATTCACAATGCTATCAAGCCCAAAAGTTGTATGCTCTTACATTACCTAAAGTAAGCACGTATTTTCGATATTAAGAATTACTTTGCAGTTGTTTGTTCTATTTATGTAACTATATAGATTTTATAGAGTATGAAGGAGCTCTTCAGAAGAGAATCTTAGGGGAGAACAGAACAAGGAAGGAAAAGAGACAAATGTAACTTCCTCAAATAACCACACTGTTGCTTAAAATAGCATAATAGTTCTAAAAGACAAAAAAAGAAGTGATGAAATCACAGAAATAAGTTGCTTGAGCAACGTGGGCTTGCCAGTGCCAGTGCACCATGAATAGGCCACTTTACAGCACATGCCATACATCGCATGCCATTACAATACGGTCATTACAACACCCACGTTGTTACATCACATACCATTACAACGCAAGTCATTACAGCGGCTTCTGTAGGAGGCGCGCTGGATTTTGGAATAGTATAATTTACTATTCCAACTCCAGTCGGTTCAACAGTAGGGAAGGTGTTGGATTTTAAATCCAACACCTTCTGCCCCCACAGCAAGTCATTGTAACGACTTGCACTGTAATGGTTTGCGATGTAAAAACGCGGTTGTCCTAATGACCGCATTGTAATGGCATGCGATATATCACATGCGTTGTAAACGATGTTTCCCTGCACCATTTCTGTCATCATTGACCACAATGCACAAAGTGCACTCTGTGTGGCTATTCTATGGGTAAAATAATATTGCTACTTTTACAAGTACTCCAATTCATATGTAAGTAGCTCAAAGGAAATATCATAGACAGAATGAATTGCGAAGGCTAAAAAGAAAAATAGATTCTTAATAAATCTTTTGTCCAAGCACAAATTGGCCAACACATGTTTCACAATAAAATTGGCTTCCTCAGGGCCTATTAAACATTTCCAGTAGTCCAGTAAATCCCTTAAAAATAAAATGAAATAATGTATCACCGATCAATCATTTACAAAATCCAATAAAATGATATAAAAGAGACCCGCAGTTCTCACTTCCTCAACAATATATCAATATTACTCCATAGCACCCATCTAAAACTAAAACTGTGCAACATATACAACACAAGAGAGCTTCAACAAGATTGCGAAAAAGATGAAATACATAGTTGAAAAAGATAAAAATCCCTCCTATCTAACCAAATATAAGGCATTCAGATAAAAATATACCTAGTGAAAAAATCACACATTTTTCTTTAAAGAATGTTCTTTTCATTAATTACATTTAGTTCTATCAGGTATCACAGTGACATATTTTCATTTTACAACATTCTTTAAGTAAATTTAATTTATATCGATCAAATATCACAGTATATGTCACAGTCAAGTATAAGGTATGAAAAAACACATCAGTACCTATTACACCAGTATAATTATTGTAAAGATATATGTGAAGTTACCAAAATGCCATGGTTAAAAAACATATTACTACAAATATAAAATGTAATCAAATATCACTCAAAAACACTCAAAATGTTTGCTGGCAGAGTTAGTAGTGAAAACAAAGGAACATCTTTAGGGTATCTATGTGATCACCACAGGTGAAGTATGATGCTAATATCAAAACAGGAGTAAGGAATGTCGAATCATCACTTTGGTAGACAGTGAGCAACCTAATCTGCTTGATCAGCGACAATCTGTATATTGTAGATTGTCTACAAATTGACCGTCAGTAGTCCTTTGAAGACCTGTGTCAAAGGTTTGTCATAGACCCCGTTAGGCTCACTCACATGTCTGTTGACTGTAAGAGCAAAGCAGTGGCCCCTTTTACGCTTAGTCAACAGATGTATGGGTTGCTACATGTCTGCTTGTCCGGAAAAACACCCTTTCAAATGACATTGTGGATTAAAATATTGAGTATCAAATTGATCAACCATTGACTGTCGGACACTGTAGCCCTGAGCCTATATGTGTCTGGGCCTTTGATTAATCTTGTCACTGTGACCAGTGTTAATTCTATATAACTTTCTAACATCATTGTTACCAAATGTATTTGTTAGTTTATTTATGTTGCACATAAATAGATGTGTACGTTTCTGTTGAAACTCTTTTTCATTTATTTATATGTGAGGATTCTCTCTGGCACTCTTTAAGGCTTCCAGAGACAAGATTTCTTTCTAATGAATCTGAAGAGAAAATTGTACACATCTATAAGTTCATATAGGCCATGTGCTTACACAAGGTTCTCGAGACATGCTTGCTTCATCCTTTGTCATGTCATGAGAAAGGAATACAGTTCCTTTTGACCTTTGCTTGCCTCCTTCTTTTATGATTTTCCATAAAATATTGAATAACTTACTTTTTAAATCTCTGTGATTCAATTAACATAATCAACTTCTTATCATGAGCTCCAATAGTGATGGAGTATGGGTGGAAGTACATAGGCAATGTCTTCTACTGCATGTTCAGTTCAGTCAACAATTGGAGAATTCTGACCCTTGTTCATCATCTTAGACAGATTGTTCTAAATTTGTTTTTCTCCAAAATTCTTTCAATGGTTCTATTACACCACAGGTCAGTTTCCAAGCTGTCCTCTAGATTTTTGCCTGCTCCACAGCAGGTTAGTGACACCCTTGCTATAGTAGATTCTTGTTCCTAGTAGTACGATAGAAGGTGTCTGCTTCTGAAGTTTAGGTGTTGTCATTTGTGTCCATTTTTCTAGAGCTTTCAGACATCTTTCTGTACCAAGATATTCTACCTTTTTTGGCTTTGCCTTTGAATTTTAATATGTTAGTTGCTTAGTTTCCCAGCATTGTGCTTCATTTCTAACATGGAAGATCTCACAGATTGTGGGATAATTTACTTATTTGTATTGATAGTGCTCCATTGTGAGCTGACCCTGGTAGAAAAAAGCAAAGAGAGCCTGTGACCCCTTACTAAATAGTGCAACTGACCAACTCAGTAAAGACTGTAACATCCTTATAGAATGTAAAAATTGCACAGAATTTACAAACTAAAGTGCCAGACCCAAGTAAAATAGTAAAGCAATACACAAATAGTTCCCTCGCAAACAGGAGAATCACTAGATCCAAAACTGAAGGGTTACTGAAGGATCAAACAATGACCACATGCATACAAACCCCAATATACAAGGTGGTGCCCTCACTGATGTGTGCACCGAGGTGAATGATGAAGAAGGGAGTAGTGCCCCAGCTTCTTTAGCAATTTAACCTTACCTCATACTGGTGGTGCATGCTTCTATAACTCTGGAGTTAGGAAGGAAACACCAGCAAATAATAATTGAAAGTGGTGAATTTTCAACTGACATCTATAATGTCTACTATCCACCAGGGAATCACAAGGAAGAGGAGCTGGATTGAGGCAACTCATTTTCACTCATGCCTGATACTGGTGTAATAGACCAGCACCTACTAAAAGAAGAAAACTTATGAGGCCTCCTAGAACTAGACATACATTGGAACAAAAGCACAAAAAGAGGAGGTCAACTTGCATTTCAGGTGACGGCAGGGGCAGGTGACGGCAGGGGCCCTCCGAACACTAAATGGCCACACTTGGTCAGATCATTCGGCTATGAACACTTTCACTAGATGGCCCAGAAGTATCATCATTGACCTTTCCCTTCTTAATATCAAAGCATGGCACTGGAACTTTACAAGAGGGTCGAAAGTCTTCCCCATGTTAAGTACTGTTAGTTTGCATTGTGGCAACTGTGGACTCTACAGAATGTTTTCCACAAGTTTCTAGGTAGCTGGTATCACCTGTAAAAAAGCGGCCTTGAGACCGAAGACATTGGAGTCAGTTTTGACTTGAAATGATTACCCTGCAGAAAGTGATGATTGTAATAAGAGATAAATGCTATATAAAAGGAGTGCAGAAGTATAAATCAAAATCTATAAATAAATTACTTTTCTTGGGTCGAAAGTGATCGTCAGCCATTTGCAATTTTCTCCTATCCAGGCTTTAGAAATCCACAATGCAAACTGAATATTTGGTGGCATTTAAAGAGATAGCTACCTTTGAGAACAAACCAAAAAACAGTTAAGAGTCACCATGAAAACTACAACACCATAGCCCCATTCATTGATCGCCTGAAGGTGAACCAGCTTAAGGAATCGACGTACATGGGTACCAAATTGGGAAGTACAGTGCCACTTATTGAAGAAATCTTAGCATTGACTTCAGCATACTTCACAAAAACGAGGAAATCTATTCCATCTAACACCATGATACGCAAATCAAGCTGATTTGACAGGGAAGGCCGATTGAAAAATAAGGAACTAACAAGATTACTAAGACTGTGCCATGTGGCCCAGGCCAGGGAACACATTCTTAAAATCTCCATTAAGGAATGCAAAGAACTGATTAACCATAAAAGGATGCACATCCAGTTCAAGGCATAGAGGGACTTAAAAAAAGCTCTCTTTGAAGAAGAAACTAGATCATTTTGGGAGCTGGTCTCCAGAGGCTGCAAGTGTGCCCCCACAGAACTGGGAACAGTAGTAAGGGCCAATGAGTGGCAGAGTTACTTTGAAGCTTTGTTCGAAATAGGAAGCCCATGGATTATTTGAAGTGGAGTCCATCATTGAGCCAAGGGGTTTAAAGGGGCTAGCTTGATCACTACCATTTTAGAGAGAACTTTAAGGAGATGAGCAAGTCTTCTAGGATACCGAGTTTAGTGGTATGAAGGTGAGAGAGGCCATTCACAGTCTTAAATCAAACACGGTCACTGAATTTGATAGAGTTCCTGCTCATTTACACAAAGCCTGAAGATCAGCAATAGTTGTCTTCATATACGAGAAGGGCAACAAACTTCCTTCGGCAAACTACCCCCAATCTCACTCCTGAACGGTGTAGGAAAAAGTTATGTGAAGCTTCTTTTATAATAAATATATGGGTGTAGATGATCGAAAGTATACTGTATGGAACACAGGTAGGTTTTACAAAAGGCCACAGGACTATTTAGTAGGCCAATATGTCATATCTAATATGCACAAAATACCCCCAAGTCCAGAAATCTCTCTGTCCCCATATATGACCTTTGTTGACTTAAAAACTGCTTTTGATTTGGTAGGCATGAACCTCCTATGGACAGCATTAAAACAGATGGGTATATCAGATCATGTCCTCAATGCCATGATACGGCTACACAAATACCCACCAGCTATGGCTGTATAGAGTATGGAAGGGTAATGCACAAATTCCGTTGCACTAAACATTGATGTCCAGCAAGGATGTGTCCTGGGTCAACTTGTATATATATAGGTCACTGATTATTTCTTAGACGTGAAGTTGGACACTCTCAAGCTAGGGAGTAAAAGGATGTGGCTTGCTTTTCGCTAATGACGTGGTCCTCCATTCCCTTCCCAAGATACCAATGCATTGTGTACTAAACTGTTTAGAAACATATTGACAAAGTAATTGCCTATCAACCCAACTAAAACCATGTTCATCATTATGAACCAAAAGACCCTTCTAAGGCAAGCATATACTGCCAAGGGATGCAACTGGAAATCAGTTTGCAAATGTTGTCTACTTAAGCACCAGGTTTGGCAACAAACAAATATGGGCACTGCAAAGAGACAAAATGGCACACACAATGGTGTAGAATCTGGGGACAGTCATCCATTGCAGGTGCAACATCGAAGGAGATCCAATCAAATCAATTTTTGAGATACAGACAATGAAAATTGTTGGGACCGCAGGGTAGAGAGCAGAACTATGGGCAAATGTAATACGTATAAAATACAGAAAATAGAAAATAACTTCTGAGGAAACTCTTTCTATTGGGCCCAGGTACCATGTTAAAACCACTAAGATCAGAACTAGTGCATCACCCAATGGAATATGTGATCCAATTGCGCCCAGTTTTATTGTGGATCAAACTATATGAACCAACACATAAAGTCGTATCTGACATCCCTATCCCGATGCTCAGAGCACAATTGGATTTGAACATTTCCTTGGGTAAGGCATGTGGAAAAAAGCCTTCTAAGAAATTGGCTGCGGCGACTTCTAGGAACATCCCAGTGAACTGAATGTGGCGAGTGCATTTACAATGGACACCGACTGCATCTTGATAAAGTCTGAAATACACAGATCGACATACCTGAAAGTAAGGCTTGGGTTTGGCTTGGAGTTTTGCTCATTGCCGTGTTGAACCGCAAGGAGGTCAACTTAAAAAGCAACCTTCAGTCTATTCACTGGTGAGTTGGGGGATAGAGACACTCACTTTTATCTCTTTGCACATCAACAGCAGCTGTACAAAGATAAGTACTATTCCCACTGTATTTACCTCCTGGTTGCTCTTATACGTAATTTTAATGGCAAACTTGAGAAAACCTATTAATGACTCACCAAAGGACTCCTGGTAAGCCTTTTAAGGATTATTAGTCATTTATGTTTTGAGATAAAACGTTTTTGTATCTTATGTACTTTTGTAATCTAAGAATATCAAAGCATTTTGTGATTCTTCTATGGCTTTTAGATGAGTCAGGAAATTGGAATATGAATTTAAATCAAATACTTCATTTTACTTCTCTCTAACGATGTTGAATTATCCTCTGGAGCAACAAGAAACTTGGTGTATGTCCACTGTAACATAACATAACATAGTATAGTATAACATAACAACATAACAATATAGTATAATTTAACGTAACATAGAATAGTATAACAGCCCATAGTATAGTATAACATATCATAACCTAGTATAGTGTAACATAACATAGTACAGTATAACATAATTTAACATAGTGTAGCATAACATAACACAGCATAGTATAGTGTAACATAGAATAGTATGATATAAAATAACATAGTATAGTATCACATAACATAGTATAGTATAACATAGTATAACATAACATAACAATTTTTTAACCCCTCCCATGCTTGTGACGGAACCGCTCCGTCACAAGCCACAGGTGAGCTGTGCTTGTGACGGAACGGTTCTGTCACGGCCTGCTAGCCGCGCCTGCGCGGCGCTGATTTTGCGCCTGCGCTGACGCTTTAATGGGCGGGCGGGTTCGTGACGGAACCGTTCCATCACAAGCACAGTTCGCCCGCGAGCTGTGACGGAGCGGTTCCGTCACTAGTATGGAGCCGCCGCGCGGGTGCCCCACCCCTTTAGCGCTGCGGCGGAATAGCCGCCGCAGCGAAGGGGTTAATGGCGTGAAACTGAATCATACCTTTTTCCTATAGAGCTGTGTTTAATGTGTGTGATATTTTCTTCATCTATAGGTGCTGCATGATATGAAACTTAGTGTAACGTTTTCAGCAAAATAAGTAAAACGCACATTTGTTTTTTGCTTTGTCTGTCAGATATAACGGTGCTAGGCCAGCTAAAGTGTCTATTAAACTAATAATTGGACTAGACCATCCTTGTGGAAAAAAATTCCTCAGCCCTTTTACAGTGCACATTCATGCAACATTTGTTATCTATAAAAGGACCACGTCACATGTTGGATACATTCCATTTTTTCTGTCTCTTTAGTGGGATAATGCTTAGTGTTCAGATTTCATGTCATTGGCCGTGAGCCAGGTCTGGGGCTTGCCTCAACAAGTCCTCCCCTCCTCTGTGTCTCTTTCAGAGTGACAAATTGCAAACCCAAGATAGAACAAGACCAGGCGCTCTACAAAATTAAACAGTTTAACACACAAAAAAACAACCATAAACACATATAGTAACTTCCACGAGTTCCAAACCCTCCAGTTAATGGATGCATGTCACAAACGGGGGCATATTCACATGCCCATAACATCACATCAGCGTTACTTTTGCTGATGCTCCGGTGGTGTTGCTCTGAACCCAATATTTACAAGGTGGCGTAAGCCACTTAATGTGGCCTAACGCCACCTTGTAAATATGCCCCTTACCGTAGCAGTACGCTGTGGCAAAGGGGTGAGTAATGGGTGCTGAAGTGAGCGTTCCACTGTAACACCCATTGCTTTTTGACACTTACCCATATTTACCATGTATGGGGCAGCGCTAAAAATAACACTAGAAAATACCTAGTCTTAAACAGGTGATTCAAGGAGAAATGTTTTATTTCTCCTCGTATTTTTCTCTTTTCTTGTGTGTTGCATTCTGCAGCACACATAGAAACAGCAAATCGCATGTAAAGAGTGTTTATGTGCAGGTAAGTGTCTATTCCTGCAAATAAATAATCACCCCTGCAGCACAGGAACCTTTGCAACATGGAGGCAGGGTGCCTGTACTGGTGCAAGAAAGCTTTTTTAGTGCCAGCGCTAATGGAACTGCTGGGGTGCGGCGTATTTTTGGAAACATGGCGCATCCCTGCGTTTAAAAAATGTCGGAGCTCAGGGTTACCAATTTTGGAATAACACCTCGCCCCGACATTTAAAAAAAAATATCCCCCTAGTGGAACCATCAACTTCTTGTCCAATGGAAGCAACTACACAGTGACCGCATGGCCACTCTAAACATGCTGCCAAAACCAAGATCCACCCGATAAGCTTGTTCGTTCAGCCATTTTCGAAAATGAATTCCAAAAAGTTATACAAAACCGTCACAATACAGTTTCATTAAATGCTCAAGTATTAAGACTTCCAGAGAACTAACCCAAACATTCGAAGAGCTTATAGGTCAATGATCTACATTAATACTTGCAACATTTACCCGGAATAAGTTGATACAGTTCAGTATTCTTCAATATATAATAAAGGGATAAGAGCATTCTTTCAGATCATACAACTTCATGCATGCATACAGTCCTATCCTTGCTTTCGCTCAAACATTTGATTATTTATTAAGTTTCTCTTATTCAAAATTTTTGTAATGAATGCAAAAATACAACAATTCTCTTTTCAAGTGTTAAAGTTGCAACACCTACTAATATTGCTCAATGATTGGCTGTCTTTTGTGCAAAATGACTGATTCATCGTTAGAACCCCCCTATTGGTACCTTCATTGAATGATTCATTTTACTAATAAACCAAAAAGCATTCTCTGGTGCACGCGACAACTAGAGCTTCCGGTTTATTCTCATCCTCATTCACCCAGAGAAAGGGTTGAGCGAATTCTTCCAGCATCATACCTTGTGCAACAAAGAGTGTCATGGCAGCTCCACACCTTGCAAATACAATTACCTTCTAGTCAAGTCTAATTGTGCATCTGAATGGCTGACCCAATATGACCTAGGAGTAGAGTCCAGCCATCTACAATGCATATATTTGCCACCAGGGAACACTCATAGGAATGGTGACTTGTTCATTTTCAGGATTCCTTAAAATATGATTTCAATTTGCTGTGACCACAGTAAGAGACAGGCATCACAAGCAAGAAACATGTATCCCAGTCTAAATAAATCAGAAACATAATAAATACTCTGTTTGTTGATACCTCAAGCAAAGGCGAACGAAGATTTTTAAATGGTAATTTCCAACTTGAATATGTAGCCATATCATATGAAAAATTCCATGCTTGCATTGCGATGCCAACCAATATAAAAGAGCAGAATTAATGCTAAATTTGTGATGTAATCACTTACTAAGTGAATGAGTTCTACCTAGATTTAATGAATATAAATCTAGATCATATGGAAAGTCTGAAAATTCGCCATGGATTTGTCCCCCCAAGGACTCTGAAGAAAACCCCAAATCTAAACCTATCAATGGAAAATAGGATCAGAAACCACTACCCTACACGAATAAAGAATTTGCTGTCATAGGTCCTTAGAGATAGGTCAACGCAAGTGCAGATATATTTAAGTCCTTTTCCACGCTGAGTCATGTGCTCTTCATATTGGATGATTTCCTAATCCCAAATGTTTGTCTGTGTATTATAGGGCAGATTAAGGGGGTTACTTAGAGCTTGGGAAAATATAGGTGTGTACACTCTAAAGAAGTTGGAGAGAACACCTGCCAATTTTAGAGTTTGATGGATGCAGCAGAGCTGTCAAAAATTGTTGGATGTCAGATACGCCTTATAGAGAGTGGGTGTAGTTCAAATTTTTAGTCGTTATCTCACATACGCCAAACTCAAAATAACTCCCTATATACCTTGGCTGCACTGCTGCAGGCATTGTAAACTGTAACCGGCCGAAATACACGCTCCCATAGGGAAATGGGAGGTGTTGTTCATCCCTGGACCCCGTGGCACACACCTTAGGGTGCCTGCCACTGGAGTGGGGATCAACAGGGGGCACCATTGGTGCCCTCTCGGCCCCCAACTCGAGGCTGTAAACACAACAGGGCCCTGCTGGGGACCCCCAAACACACTTTCTGACTTGGTTTCTGTGTCAGAGAGGCCGTGTCTGAAAGGCCGGCATGGAAACCATGCATTGCAATTCCAAGGGCGGAAAGGCCCTCCTTTTGGGATTACGAGCTGGTTACAAATGGCCGACGGACTTCTTTCAATTCCTGCTGGTCTCAATTCCGACTGGCTGAAACATAATCAGCCGGTCGGAATTGAAACTGACGCTGGGCATCGGTAAGCCTCCGGCTTTCTGACCACCATTGTAATAGGCCCCTACTTATGTAAATAGGTGAGAAGGTATTTTATGATTAGTGTTGACAAGGATACAACACAATATATAATGTGAGAGGCTTCTGAAACTTCAAACGGAAGTTGTATATGACTCATCATGACATGAAAGAAAAAAGCATTGAGGCCTCATTCTGAATTAAGTCCAGAAGTAAGACTTCCGGTGATCCAGGTTGGAAAGTATGAATAATGAAACATCCAGAATTTAACATGATCTACAGATGGTACTAGCTAAGGTGATGGCCTCAGATTGATTAATTCTACAAATTCAGACAAATCTTTAAAAAAGTGGAATGGATGCCAATATGGGTATGATACCTGCATAACAACTTGATCAATTATTTCGATCATCAAATTAATGACAGGAAGCGAGACTTCAAACCCCCAAAAATATATATAATATATTTGAGGAATACATTTCTAAGGAATATAAAAATAGGAATGTTTTTTTCCAGAAGAAAATAGGCGCTATACAGATTAATTAAAAAATATAACTCTGATTAATACAGTGGCAACTGAATTATGAGAGAGAAGTTGTATCTGCAAAGGATCATTGGCCAGATCGGCTTTTGGCTGATTGCTAAACTTACGGCAATGCTATATTAGATTTATAGAGAGGCAATGAAGGCGGTGATATTAGTTTCTTAGGCCATGGAATCTAACAATACATTGATCATGATGACAGGTGAGCAATGCTGGGTTTCTGTGAAGCACACACCAATCTTACTGAATCGATGGTACAGAAAGATTTAAATCAAAATCTTTCCAGCTAGGATTATTAGTACTAAGGATGATTTAGAACATATCACAGATATGTTTTTTAAAGGTATATCAATACTTAATATGAATACAATCTGAGCAGCCAAGTTGATATTTGATAGAATATCTCTTAATTATGGAGCGCCTGTTATTATATTTGACATGGAGAAAGCCTTTGATAGACTCTAACTAAATTTGAGCAGTAGTGTAATAAGTTGGTATTGGAGGGAGCGGTATTTGTGTAACTATATATACATTATAACTGTCCAAAACTAAGATTAGAACTAATTGTGTGTCACTATTTATATAGTTGGACACACTTTTTTCACTTTTGCATTAGAGCCTCTGGTAGAGTCGGCATTCTATGAAGTTCTGCAGAATAATGTTATGAAAATTGAATACTTGGGAATAATAAGGAAGTTATTGGGATCACTGAAAAATTAAGAAAATAGATTTGTCAGAACAAGCAAATTCATCTGAATTGTTTAGTGCAAACATGATCCCTTGATTATAAACAAATCCATTGTAACCCAAAGCTGCTACATTTATTTACTAGCAATGGGTTTTGAATTCTTTCTGAGGTGTTTGAGAGATCAACAATCTTAAGTATCAGGTGGGTCCCTGGAATCATGTAACTAAGGTAGAATGAAATATTAAATATTATATTTGGACTTTTATAGCAAATATATTTGTGTGAACAGTCATTGGAAAGATTTGCAGTAGAAAGCCAGAAAAGATGCCATGTCATCATATACTAACACGAGCAAAACAAAAACAATGTATTCTTATGAAATGGATTAACGCGGAGGTCCCGAAAAGTGATGAAATGGTATCGGAATTATGAAGGTACCCCATCTTCAAACAGGAATATCCTCTGAATTCTAAGTCTAAAACAGTGTGAATTAATAAAGAGAAGTAGTCAATAGTCTTCATTGGTTTTAGGGTGAATAGTTTTAAGTGGGTGCTTTGTTGTATGCATTAACTTTGCCGCTAGTATGTTAGTCAATGTTTGTTAAAATCATGATAGAGTGTAGGATTAAAGATTATGTGATATTATTTAGTATCAAATTGTGTTACATTTTGTATGAGGAGGGGACCTGAATAGTACAATTTAATGATAGGTGTACTTCTATTTTATTACCTCTATGAATGGTAAGTGCATTTTTTTTTATTATGTAGGTGTGATTAAAGCAAAAAATAGGATATATGCTTTCTGCTATTTTTTTGGTTCACAGTTATACATTAGCCCTATCTGTTCCTAAGTAACCTATTGCTACTGTGCCTTCAGTAGAGAACACATCAGTAGCATGACCTGGTTCACTGCATGGCAATACACACAAAGAGGGAAACCATCAACCCTATTAGTTTCTTTGCGTTACCTGTTCTAGGAATCTCCATCACTGTGTATTTGCTCCAATAAAATAATCTGTTTGTCACTGTCCTTTTCTAGTTCCTCCTCATTTGACTTAATTAGCTCTCTAACTAATGCCTTTTGACTGGGTAAAAGTAGGCTAGCAGTGTCCGTTTGAAATATCATGGGGGCTATTCTGACCATCCTACAATTACACACAATGGATGGATGGATGGATGGGTTTTTATATAGCGCAATATCACCGCCAGGTCTCAAAGCGCTTTGCATTGGGAACCCGTCCTGGTTTTTCCCTGTGAGATAGCCCCTACTGGGTATCCCCAAGGTGAAAGCCAGGCATCCCGCCGCGGGGGCCGTAGTGGAGATTAAGCAAGCTATTGCCCAGAGTTGCAGAGTGTGAACTTGTGATTTGAGTAGGCACCGAAGCGAGAATTACCGAGTCCTTGGACATTTTGGGCTCAAGACCCTGCCGCGTCGGGAATTGAACCCTGGTCCTGGGTCCCGGGTCTGATCTCAGGGTCCGAGTCTGCCTCCTCTAACCAGTGAGCCACACTTCTCCACACAAGAGATGTTTTACTTTAAAAGTTGCTTTGGAGGATTGTCGTCATTATCTATTTGTTTTTACTGCCTGGAGACACTTATAATTTATTACCATAATGTAATGTTCCTCCCTTCTATCATGATATTGAATTTATGACAGCCAAGTTGTTTTGAGGTGATTTAGCCAATTGGATCCTGGTGGGCAGCCCACCAGCCTGCCAGGTATGCAAAGGCCTTTGTCTCTTCCTCCTCAGCAGTTTGTGGTCTTAACATGGACTCATCAGAGCCCATTAACCTGAAATGGATGTGCAAACCAAAAGCAGCTGGAAAAAATATCTCTGCTGTCTGATGGTTGATTAGGAATATTGAAGACCAGATTTTCAAAAAAGACACGCAACGCAGCACCCAGATAGGCAGCGCTGCGTGACAGGGAGGGAGCAAGAGAGGGCCATATCTAGAGTGACATGGCTATCTCCTCCCCTCTCCCGATTGCCGGTGCTGATTCCAGCTGACGAGTGCAACGTACACACCTTAGCACCATAGCAAAATTCCTTGGGTAAGACAAAACCTTCGAAGGAAATGGCTGCCGCGACTTCTGGGGACATTCCAGTGAACTGAATGTGACAAGTGCATTAACAATTAAGACAAAGTACTGGCAGATAAAAATGAAGCTCCTGCTCAGCAGTGATGGGGGGGGGAGGGGTGACATCATCATGGAATTACCTAATGGTAAAATCCCATATTCGCGTTGACGCCGACCGCATCATGATCAAGTCTGAAATACGCAGATTTACGCACCTGGAAGTAAGGCTTGGAGTTTTGCTCATTGCAGTGTTGGGCCACAAGGAGGTCCATTAAAAAAGCAACCTCTGGTCTATGCACTTGTGAGATGGGGGGACAGAGACACTCACTTTTAGTTCTTTGCACATCTACAGCAGCCTCACAAAGATAAGTACTATTCCCACTGTATTTACTTCCTGGTCGCTCTTATACGTAATTTTAATGGCAAACTTGAGAAAATCTATTAATGACTCACCAACAGGACTCCTGGTATGCCTTTTAAGGATTATTGGTCCATTATGTTTTGAGATAAAACGTTTTTGTTCCTTTTGTCCTTTTGTAATAGAAGTATATCAAAGCATTTTGTGATTCTTGTATGGCTTTTAGATGAGTCAGTAAATTGGAATATAGATTTAAATAAGCTTCTTCATTTTACTTCTCTCAAACGATGTTGCTTTATCCTCTACAGCGGCAAGAAACTCGGTGTACGTGCGCTGTAACATAACATAACACAGCTTAACATAGTAGGTATAACATAACTGTTTTTTATGGTATGAAACTGAATCCTGAGTTTTTTTTCATAGATCTGTGTTTAAAGTATGTCATATTTTCCTCACCTATAAGTGCTGTCTGGCATGTCACGTAGTGTAACATTTTCAGCAAAAAAGGTAAAATGCACATTTTTTTTCTTTGTCTGTCAGGTATAACATGGCCAGGCCAGCTTTCTTGACTATTAACCCCTTCGCTGCTAGGCCTTTTCCCCTCCTGTGCTAAGCCCTTTTTTGGCGATTTGGGGTAGTGCGCGCTTAGGCCCTTGTAACTTTTTGACCACATAAGGTATCCACGCCAAATTTGCGTCCTTTTCTTCCAACATCATGTGGATTCTAAAGGTGCCCAGGGTTTGTGGATTACCTTGGAGGGGTCCCAGAAATTAACCAAAATATAGTGATTTTTTTGTTTTTTTCAGAAAAATGGGAAAAATGGGCTGCAAATGAAAGCCTCTGGGTTTTTCCCTGAAAATGTTATCAAAAAAGGGTTTGTGGGGCTGAAATCTCCATTTTCTCAGCTTTTAGGAAATGACAGTCTTTTGTCAGAGAACCGACATTTTTCACACAGTTTTGGCATTTTTCTGGGACATAGCCTATTTTTGCTATTTTTAGAGCTTTCCACCTCCTTCCAGTTAATGGTAGAAATGAGTTTGAAAGCAATAATGGATCCTAGAAAGCTGTACATTTTCAAAATGTAGACAAAATTCTGAATTCAGAAAGGGGTCATTTGTCTAAATCCATGAAGGTTTCTTTATAGAAACTAACAGTTAAATATTGGAATAATTGAAAATTTGTTGAAAAAAACAGCCTTTTGTCTCAACGTTTTCACCTATAACTTTTTCTAGTTTTGACAGCTCTTAGAAAGCAATATACCGTTACATCCGTTAGACCTTCCTGGTTGTGGATATATATAGGACTTGTAGTTTCACCAAGAACCCGACGAACCCAGATCCAAAAACTGAGCAGCAACTTGCAATGGTATTTTTTCATTTACTGGGTATAGAGCACTTTGTCGTGGAAAATGTATACATGGAAAAATCTGTATGAAAGACACCTATGTATTTCTGAATTGGGTACAAAATATAGAGTTCAGAAACAGTATATTATTGCTAATTTTCAAAATTGGGAATACTCATACTAGCATGAGAATTATTGGTCATTTTTCAAAATTATTTTTTTGTTACACAATGTCTTTCATTGAAAGGGAGAAATGCGCAAAAGCTCAATTGGTAATAACAGTTGATTTACAAATCTGAATTACCCCAAGTCTCCCGATAAAAACGGTACCTCACTTGTGTGGGTCGCCCTTGTGCCTGCGACAGGAAACGGCGCAAAATGCAAAGTGGTGACACCTAAATTTTGCAGTTACAAATTGACCCTTTTTTAGCAAAGTGCCTACCTGTAGTTTTTGCACCCTAGCTCTGCCGGCACCTAGGGAAACCTAGCAAACCTATACATTTTTGAAAAGTAGACACCCAGGGGAATTCAGGATGGGGTGACTTGACTGCCTACCACCAGGTCTTGTTACCCAGAATCCCTTGCAAACCTACGAATTTGACAAAAAAAACACATTTTCCTCACATTTCTGTGGAGGAAAGTTCTGGAATCTGCTTGGATCAACAAATTTCCACCCACCCAGTGTTCCCCCAGGTCTCCCGAAAACAATGGTACCTCACTTGCGTGGGTAGGCATAGTGGCTGCGACACGAAACAGCGCAAAACGCAACGTGGTCGCACCTCAATTTCCCAGTGAAATCTTGCGCTCTTTGGACAAAGAGACTACCTTTTGTTTTTGAGCCCTAGCTCTGCCAGCACCTAGGGAAACCTAGCAAACCTATACATTTTTGAAAAGTAGACACCAAGGGGAATTCAGGATGGGGTCACTCGACTACCTACCCCCAGGTTCTCTTACCCAGAATCCCTTGCAAAGCTAAGAAATTGGGAAAAAAAACGCATTTTCCTCACATTTCTGTGGTGGAAAGTTCCGGAATCTGCGTGGATCAACAAATTTCCACCCACCCAGCGTTCCCCCAGGTCTCCCGAGAAAAATGGTACCTCACTTGCCTGGGTAGGCATAGTGGCTGCGACAGGAAACAGTGCAAAACGCAACGTGGTCACAACTCAATTTTTCAGTGAAATTGTGCACGTTTTGGGCAAAGAGACTACCTTTTGTTTTTGAACCCTAGCTCTGCCGGCACCTAGGGAAACCTAGCAAACCTATACATTTTTGAAAAGTAGACACCCAGGGGAATTCAGGATGGGGTCACTCGACTGCCTACCCCCAGGTTCTCTTACCCAGAATCCCTTGCAAAGCTAAGAAATTGGGAAAAAAAACGCATTTTCCTCACATTTCTGTGGTGGAAAGTTCCGGAATCTGCGTGGATCAACAAATTTCCACCCACCCAGCGTTCCCCCAGGTCTCCCGAGAAAAATGGTACCTCACTTGCCTGGGTAGGCATAGTGGCTGCGACAGGAAACAGTGCAAAACGCAACGTGGTCACAACTCAATTTTTCAGTGAAATTGTGCACGTTTTGGGCAAAGAGACTACCTTTTCTTTTTGAACCCTAGCTCTGCCGGCACCTAGGGAAACCTAGCAAACCTATACATTTTTGAAAAGTAGACACCCAGGGGAATTCAGGATGGGGTCACTCGACTGCCTACCCCCAGGTTCTCTTACCCAGAATCCCTTGCAAAGCTAAGAAATTGGGAAAAAAACGCATTTTCCTCACATTTCTGTGGTGGAAAGTTCCGGAATCTGCGTGGATCAACAAATTTCCACCCACCCAGCGTTCCCCCAGGTCTCCCGAGAAAAATGGTACCTCACTTGCCTGGGTAGGCATAGTGGCTGCGACAGGAAACAGTGCAAAACGCAACGTGGTCACAACTCAATTTTTCAGTGAAATTGTGCACGTTTTGGGCAAAGAGACTACCTTTTCTTTTTGAACCCTAGCTCTGCCGGCACCTAGGGAAACCTAGCAAACCTATACATTTTTGAAAAGTAGACACCCAGGGGAATTCAGGATGGGGTCACTCGTCTGCCTACCCCCAGGTTCTCTTACCCAGAATCCCTTGCAAAGCTAAGAAATTGGAAAACAAAACGCATTTTCCTCACATTTCTGTGGTGGAAAGTTCCGGAATCTGCGTGGATCAACAAATTTCCACCCACCCAGCGTTCCCCCAGGTCTCCCGAGAAAAATGGTACCTCACTTGCCTGGGTAGGCATAGTGGCTGCGACAGGAAACAGTGCAAAACGCAACGTGGTCACAACTCAATTTTTCAGTGAAATTGTGCACGTTTTGGGCAAAGAGACTACCTTTTCTTTTTGAACCCTAGCTCTGCCGGCACCTAGGGAAACCTAGCAAACCTATACATTTTTGAAAAGTAGACACCCAGGGGAATTCAGGATGGGGTCACTCGACTGCCTACCCCCAGGTTCTCTTACCCAGAATCCCTTGCAAAGCTAAGAAATTGGAAAAAAAACCGCATTTTCCTCACATTTCTGTGGTGGAAAGTTCCGGAATCTGCGTGGATCAACAAATTTCCACCCACCCAGCGTTCCCCCAGGTCTCCCGAGAAAAATGGTACCTCACTTGCCTGGGTAGGCATAGTGGCTGCGAAAGGAAACAGTGCAAAACGCAACGTGGTCACAACTCAATTTTTCAGTGAAATTGTGCAAGTTTTGGGCAAAGAGACTACCTTTTGTTTTTGAACCCTAGCTCTGCCGGCACCTAGGGAAACCTAGCAAACCTATACATTTTTGAAAAGTAGACACCCAGGGGAATTCAGGATGGGGTCACTCGACTGCCTACCCCCAGGTTCTCTTACCCAGAATCCCTTGCAAAGTTAAGAAATTGGAAAAAAAAACACATTTTCCTCACATTTCTGTGGTGGAAAGTTCCGGAATCTGCGTGGATCAACAAATTTCCACCCACCCAGCGTTCCCCCGGGTCTCCCGAGAAAAATGGTACCTCACTTGCCTGGGTAGGCATAGTGGCTGTAAAAGGAAATGGTTCAAATTGTACGGTGGGGAATTTACAATACCAAATTGCAAAACAACCTTGATTTTGGGGGGGGGGGCACCTGAGTTTTTGGCCCGGGGCTCGGTGGTATTCTTTGGAAAGTACAAAACCCAAACAGTTCTGAAAAGTAGACCCCCGGGGGAGTCCAGGGAGGTATGGCATACGTGGGTCCCCAAACGTTTTCCTACCCAGAACACCTTGCAAACCTTAAAATTAGGTAAAATAATCACTTTTTCAAACTTTTTTGCGTGGAATCACCGTGCCGGCAAAAATGTCCTACCACCCAGCGCTCCCCTTGTTCTCCCGAGTAAAAGGATACCTCACTTGTGTGGGTGCCCCAAAGCAGAACAGGCCAAAAACGAATGTTGAAAAAATTAGTATTTCAGTGTAACAAATTAAGCCCCCCTGCCTTAGTCACAGGCCTTTGGCCCACCCACACAAGTGAGGTATCATTTTACTCGGGAGAACAAGGGGAACGCAGGGTGGTAGGACATTTGTGCCGACACGGCGATCCCACGCAAAAATGTATGGAAAACTGTTTTTTTAACCTAAATTTGTGGTTTGCAGGGATTTCTGGGTAGGAAAACATTGGGGGACCCACGCATGCCATACCTCCCTGGACTCCCCCGGGTGTCTAGTTTTCAGAACTGTTTGGGTTTGGTAGTTTCCAAAGATGCCCGCCGAGCCCCGGTCCAAAAACTCAGTCCCCCCCCCCCAAAAAAAGAAGGTAATCTTGCTATTGGTTATTGTAATGTCTCCACCGTACGATTTGGACCGTTTCCTGTTGCAGCCACTATGCCTACCCACGCAAGTGAGGTACCATTTTTATCGGGAGACCTGGGGGAACGCTGGGTGGGAGGAAATTTGTGTGAGCCCAGTGACGCCACGCTTTCCCACACAAAAAAAGTGTGTAAAAACTGATTTTTCCATCAAAAATTGAGGTTTGCAAGGGATTCCGGGTAAAGGAACGTTGGAGAATCCACGCAAGCCATACCTCCTTGGAAGCCCCCGGGTGTCTACTTTTCAGAAATGTATGGGTTTGGTAGGTTTCCCTAGATGGCCGTCTAGCACGGGGCCAAAAACCCAGGTACCCCCTCTTTCAAAAGCTGGTGGTATTGAATGTCAATCCCACCAGCTTTTGAAAGAGGGGTTACCTGGGTTTTTGGCCCCGTGCGAGACGGCCATGTAGGAAAACCTACCAAACCCACACATTTCTGAAAAGTAGACACCCGGGGGCTTCCAAGGAGGTATGGCTTGCGTGGATCCTCCAACGTTCCTTTACCCAGAATCCCTTGCAAACCTCAATTTTTGCAGAAAAAGTCAGTTTTTTCACACTTTTTATGCGTGGGAAAGCGTGGCGTCACTGGGCTCACACAAATTTCCTCCCACCCAGCGTTCCCCCAGGTCTCCCGAGAAAAATGGTACCTCACTTGCCTGGGTAGGCATAGTGGCTGCGAAAGGAAATGGTTCAAATTGTACGGTGGTGAATTTACAATACCAAATTGCAAAACAACCTTGATTTTGGGGGGGGGGGCACCTGAGTTTTTGGCCCGGGGCTCGGTGGTATTCTTTGGAAAGTACAAAACCCAAACAGTTCTGAAAAGTAGACCCCCGGGGGAGTCCAGGGAGGTATGGCATGCGTGGGTCCCCGAACGTTTTCCTACCCAGAACACCTTGCAAACCTTAAAATTAGGTAAAATAATCACTTTTTCAAACTTTTTTGCGTGGAATCACCGTGCCGGCAAAAATGTCTTACCACCCAGCGCTCCCCTTGTTCTCCCGAGTAAAAGGATACCTCACTTGTGTGGGTGCCCCAAAGCAGAACAGGCCAAAAACGAATGTTGAAAAAAGTAGTATTTCAGTGTAACAAATTAAGCCCCCCTGCCTTAGTCACAGACCTTTGGCCCACCCACACAAGTGAGGTATCATTTTACTCGGGAGAACAAGGGGAACGCAGGGTGGTAGGACATTTGTGCCGACACGGCGATCCCACGCAAAAATGTATGGAAAACTGTTTTTTTAACCTAAATTTGTGGTTTGCAGGGATTTCTGGGTAGGAAAACATTGGGGGACCCACGCATGCCATACCTCCCTGGACTCCCCCGGGTGTCTAGTTTTCAGAACTGTTTGGGTTTGGTAGTTTCCAAAGATGCCCGCCGAGCCCCGGTCCAAAAACTCAGTCCCCCCCCCAAAAAAAGAAGGTAATCTTGCTATTGGTTATTGTAATGTCTCCACCGTACGATTTGGACCGTTTCCTGTTGCAGCCACTATGCCTACCCACGCAAGTGAGGTACCATTTTTATCGGGAGACCTGGGGGAACGCTGGGTGGGAGGAAATTTGTGTGAGCCCAGTGACGCCACGCTTTCCCACACAAAAAAAGTGTGTAAAAACTGATTTTTCCATCAAAAATTGAGGTTTGCAAGGGATTCCGGGTAAAGGAACGTTGGAGAATCCACGCAAGCCATACCTCCTTGGAAGCCCCCGGGTGTCTACTTTTCAGAAATGTATGGGTTTGGTAGGTTTCCCTAGATGGCCGTCTAGCACGGGGCCAAAAACCCAGGTAACCCCTCTTTCAAAAGCTGGTGGGATTGAATGTCAATCCCACCAGCTTTTGAAAGAGGGGTTACCTGGGTTTTTGGCCCCGTGCTAGACGGCCATCTAGGGAAACCTACCAAACCCATACATTTCTGAAAAGTAGACACCCGGGGGCTTCCAAGGAGGTATGGCTTGCGTGGATTCTCCAACGTTCCTTTACCCGGAATCCCTTGCAAACCTCAATTTTTGATGGAAAAATCAGTTTTTACACACTTTTTTTTGTGTGGGAAAGCGTGGCGTCACTGGGCTCACACAAATTTCCTCCCACCCAGCGTTCCCCCAGGTCTCCCGATAAAAATGGTACCTCACTTGCGTGGGTAGGCATAGTGGCTGCAACAGGAAACGGTCCAAATCGTACGGTGGAGACATTACAATAACCAATAGCAAGATTACCTTCTTTGTTTGGGGGGGGGGACTGAGTTTTTGGACCGGGGCTCGGCGGGCATCTTTGGAAACTACCAAACCCAAACAGTTCTGAAAACTAGACACCCGGGGGAGTCCAGGGAGGTATGGCATGCGTGGGTCCCCCAATGTTTTCCTACCCAGAAATCCCTGCAAACCACAAATTTAGGTTAAAAAAACAGTTTTCCATACATTTTTGCGTGGGATCGCCGTGTCGGCACAAATGTCCTACCACCCTGCGTTCCCCTTGTTCTCCCGAGTAAAATGATACCTCACTTGTGTGGGTGGGCCAAAGGCCTGTGACTAAGGCAGGGGGGCTTAATTTGTTACACTGAAATACTACTTTTTTCAACATTCGTTTTTGGCCTGTTCTGCTTTGGGGCACCCACACAAGTGAGGTATCCTTTTACTCGGGAGAACAAGGGGAGCGCTGGGTGGTAGGACATTTTTGCCGGCACAGTGATTCCACGCAAAAAAGTTTGAAAAAGTGATTATTTTACCTAATTTTAAGGTTTGCAAGGTGTTCTGGGTAGGAAAACGTTCGGGGACCCACGCATGCCATACCTCCCTGGACTCCCCCGGGGGTCTACTTTTCAGAACTGTTTGGGTTTTGTACTTTCCAAAGAATACCACCGAGCCCCGGGCCAAAAACTCAGGTGCCCCCCCCCCCCAAAATCAAGGTTGTTTTGCAATTTGGTATTGTAAATTCACCACCGTACAATTTGAACCATTTCCTTTCGCAGCCACTATGCCTACCCAGGCAAGTGAGGTACCATTTTTCTCGGGAGACCTGGGGGAACGCTGGGTGGGAGGAAATTTGTGTGAGCCCAGTGACGCCACGCTTTCCCACGCATAAAAAGTGTGAAAAAACTGACTTTTTCTGCAAAAATTGAGGTTTGCAAGGGATTCTGGGTAAAGGAACGTTGGAGGATCCACGCAAGCCATACCTCCTTGGAAGCCCCCGGGTGTCTACTTTTCAGAAATGTGTGGGTTTGGTAGGTTTTCCTACATGGCCGTCTCGCACGGGGCCAAAAACCCAGGTAACCCCTCTTTCAAAAGCTGGTGGGATTGACATTCAATACCACCAGCTTTTGAAAGAGGGGGTACCTGGGTTTTTGGCCCCGTGCTAGACGGCCATCTAGGGAAACCTACCAAACCCATACATTTCTGAAAAGTAGACACCCGGGGGCTTCCAAGGAGGTATGGCTTGCGTGGATTCTCCAACGTTCCTTTACCCGGAATCCCTTGCAAACCTCAATTTTTGATGGAAAAATCAGTTTTTACACACTTTTTTTGTGTGGGAAAGCGTGGCGTCACTGGGCTCACACAAATTTCCTCCCACCCAGCGTTCCCCCAGGTCTCCCGATAAAAATGGTACCTCACTTGCGTGGGTAGGCATAGTGGCTGCAACAGGAAACGGTCCAAATCGTACGGTGGAGACATTACAATAACCAATAGCAAGATTACCTTCTTTTTTTGGGGGGGGGGACTGAGTTTTTGGACCGGGGCTCGGCGGGCATCTTTGGAAACTACCAAACCCAAACAGTTCTGAAAACTAGACACCCGGGGGAGTCCAGGGAGGTATGGCATGCGTGGGTCCCCCAATGTTTTCCTACCCAGAAATCCCTGCAAACCACAAATTTAGGTTAAAAAAACAGTTTTCCATACATTTTTGCGTGGGATCGCCGTGTCGGCACAAATGTCCTACCACCCTGCGTTCCCCTTGTTCTCCCGAGTAAAATGATACCTCACTTGTGTGGGTGGGCCAAAGGCCTGTGACTAAGGCAGGGGGGCTTAATTTGTTACACTGAAATACTACTTTTTTCAACATTCGTTTTTGGCCTGTTCTGCTTTGGGGCACCCACACAAGTGAGGTATCCTTTTACTCGGGAGAACAAGGGGAGCGCTGGGTGGTAGGATATTTTTGCCGGCACGGTGATTCCACGCAAAAAAGTTTGAAAAAGTGATTATTTTACCTAATTTTAAGGTTTGCAAGGTGTTCTGGGTAGGAAAACGTTTGGGGACCCACGCATGCCATACCTCCCTGGACTCCCCCGGGGGTCTACTTTTCAGAACTGTTTGGGTTTTGTACTTTCCAAAGAATACCACCGAGCCCCGGGCCAAAAACTCAGGTGCCCCCCCCCCCAAAATCAAGGTTGTTTTGCAATTTGGTATTGTAAATTCACCACCGTACAATTTGAACCATTTCCTTTCGCAGCCACTATGCCTACCCAGGCAAGTGAGGTACCATTTTTCTCGGGAGACCTGGGGGAACGCTGGGTGGGAGGAAATTTGTGTGAGCCCAGTGACGCCACGCTTTCCCACGCATAAAAAGTGTGAAAAAACTGACTTTTTCTGCAAAAATTGAGGTTTGCAAGGGATTCTGGGTAAAGGAACGTTGGAGGATCCACGCAAGCCATACCTCCTTGGAAGCCCCCGGGTGTCTACTTTTCAGAAATGTGTGGGTTTGGTAGGTTTCCCTAGATGGCCGTCTAGCACGGGGCCAAAAACCCAGGTAACCCCTCTTGCAAAAGCAGGCGGTATTGACATTCAATACAACCAGCTTTTGCAAGAGGGGTTACCTGGGTTTTTGGCCCCGTGCTAGACGGCCATCTAGGGAAACCTACCAAACCCATACATTTCTGAAAAGTAGACACCCGGGGGCTTCCAAGGAGATATGGCTTGCGTGGATCCTCCAACGTTCCTTTACCCAGAATCCCTTGCAAACCTCAATTTTAGCTAAAAAAAAAAACGTTTTTTTCACACTTTTTTGCATGGGAAAGCGTGGCATCACTGGGCTCACACAAATTTCCTCCCACCCAGCGTTCCCCCAGGTCTCCCGATAAAAATGGTACCTCACTTGCGTGGGTAGGCATAGTGGCAGCAACAGGAAGCGGTCCAAATCATACAGTGGAAAAATAAGTTTTCAATTTGAGAGCGTGTGATTCAAGGAAATTGTGACAGACAATTTCAAGTTTGCAGGAGATTCTGGATAAAAATCCACAATAGAATTCACCAGAAAGATATGACCATATACTTCCATGGTTTAACAATAATAACTAAATTTAGTAAGTTATTTATAGCTATAATGTTCACCGTAACAGAGTTACTCAAAAGGCAAACATTCAAGGCACGGCTAAGTATTCCTGAAAGACACACACATACAGGTTGGATTTGGCACGAGGGCGAGTGATGATTCAGCACATAAAATTTTATTAACAAGATATTTCAAAAAATGAAATGCACTGTCAATAAAAAAATGCATAAAAACCGAACCAGTGACTCGCAACTCGTGAGCTGTAAAGCCACGACAAGGCACCAACCATTTTACAGGCCATTCACGCGCCTTTCATACCTGATACAAACCAGACCATTGACACCATCCAGAAAGAACAGCAACACACTACAACAATCACAATAAGAGACAAGGTACACCCTACTTCAGAAAGAGATAAAAGACAAACATTACTGCACAGCCATCTAATCCGCAAGCACACACACATTCTGGTTGGATTTGGCACGAGGGTGAGTGATGATTCAGTACATACAATTGTATTCGCAAGTAATTTCAAAAAAATGAAATACACTGCGTATAATTGAAAGTATGATAAACTGAACCACTGACTCACAGCTCGTGAGCTGTAAAGCCACGTCAAGGCACCAACCTCTTTACAGGCCATTCATACACCTTTCGTACGTGTGACACATACAAAACATTCACACCGCCAGCCGCGGACCCATCACATTTCAACACTCACACCAGCAGACAGCGCCATTCAAGGGCCCATCACTTTCACACGCCCACATTTCTGACACTGCAACTACACAAAATGATGGACTGTGTGGAGTGTCACTCAACTAGCAGTGTGTGTAGTGACCAACAGAAAGTAACTACTCACACACTGCCAGCCAAGTGCCAGTCCACCCACACCACCATCCAAGCACCAGACCATGCACACCGCCAGCCAAACCCCACTCAGCACACAACGACAGCCAAGCACAACTCCGTGCACAGACAGCCAAGAACCACTCCACACATACCACCAGCCAAGTACCACTCCACACACACCACCAGCCAAGCACCACTCCACACACACCGCCAGCCAAGCACCACTCCATGCAAACAGCTAAGCACCACTCCACGCACACCATCCAGCCAAGTACCACTCCACACACACCACCAGCCATACACCAAACCACACACTCCACCAGCTAAACCCAACTCCATGCACAGACAGCCAAGCACCACTCCACGCACACCACCAGCCAAGCACCACTCCACACACACCACCAGCCAAACACCACTCCATGCACAGACAGCCAAGTACCACTCCACACACACCACCAGCAAAGCGCCACTCCACACACACCGCCAGCCAAGCACCAGCCGGCACACACCACAAACACATTGAGAATTCTTTTTTTGAAAAAAACACTAAACAAATGGAAATACCTACAAAACAGCTAACACAAATTCTTAAACTAAACACTTTGCACTAATGCCAATCCTTGAAACAAACTAAAAATTTCTTACAGAATGCAGACCAGGCAATTCAATTTAGAGCTCATTCAAACTCCCAAAACTTCTTTTGCGTGTGGTACAATTTAAAACAACCTGACAGACACAATGCAGGCTTAGAAGGACAGTCAGGACAGTATAAACGAGACTCCTTCCGCACGCCTCTTCGCCAACAGACTCTGCATCTTCTAGTCGGAAAGTCTCTTGCGGGAGTGGAAGGAATAGATTCAAGAAAGTGGCGATCTTTCAATCTAGCCACTTCCTCCACCACTCCAAATCTAGGAACACTTGCCTCCTCCAAAAGTACAAGCCTGCCTATTATAGACTCCTGAAACTTAACAAAAGGCATCTTATTCTGAGGACAAGACTTCTGATACACAACAAAAGCATTAAAAATTGCCAAGTGGAACAGATGGATAGCCAACTTCTTGTACCAAACGTAAGCCTTTCGAAGAACAGCATAAGGTTCCAACCTCTGATCTACTCTGTCAACACCTCCCATGAACTTATTGTAATCTACAATGCACACAGGTTTGCGCACTTCAGCACCCTGACCCCAAACAGGCTGAGGTACAGTACTTTCGTCATGGATAGTAGTCAGCATGTACACATCTCTCTTGTCTGAAAACTTCACAGCCAGAAGCTCCCCACATCGCAATGCAGTAGACTGTCCCCTCACAAGCCTTTTGCAAACAAGTTCCTTTGGGAAACCTTTCCGGTTACTGCGCATTGTGCCACAAGCAACAGTGCCCACTTTGGCCAACTCCTTGAACAACCGCACACCAGTGTAGAAGTTATCTACATACAAATGGTGGCCTTTGTGAAATAATCCTCTACCTAGTTCCCATACAATCTTCTCAGTCACTCCAAAAGTAGAAGGACAACCAGGAGGGTTAATGCTGGACTCCTTACCAGTGTACACCCTGAAATTGTAGACATATCCAGTCTCACTGTCACACAGCATATACATTTTGATTCCATAGCGTGCCCTCTTACTAGGAATGTATTGCCTAAAAACCAAGCGGCCCTTGAACAACAGCAAAGACTCATCCACTGCAATTTCTTTACCAGGGACAAAGATCTCAGAAAAACGATCAACAAAGTGATCCAGGACAGGTCGAATTTTAAACAAACGGTCACAATCAGGGTGATCGCGTGACAACGCTAAACTATTATCAACAAAATGCAACATCCGAAGAAGAAGCGTATACCGATCACGACTTATGATTGCTGGAAATATAGCTGTTGCCATCAAGGGACTAGTGGACCAATATGAAGTAATTGATGGCTTCCTTAGCAAGCCCATCAAAAAAGTTAATCCCAAAAACTTTTTCAACTCTTCAACATTTGTGGGAGTCCACCGGATTGCTCTAGAATGGGGCTTAAGGCTGGCACTGTTGGCCCTCAAATATTGTTCGGCATACAAATTGGTTTGATCAACAATCCCTTGCAAAAACACATTGTCAAAAAACAACTCAAAAAAATTTATTGGCAGAAAATTCTCAGTATTCACTCTACACCCAGGAACACCAGTGAACTCTGGCAATGCCGGCTGCACCATGCCAGGGGGAACCCAGAGGCCATCCATATCAACGGGGGGAGCAGCCGCCCCAGCCTGCAGCACCAAAACATCTTGCTGCTGTTCACCAACTGGAGGCCTAACAGCCACAGATACTTCTGGCTGCACAACATCAACAGAAGACATAGCATCCCCAGAGGGCTCTTCCTGCACTACAACAACGGGAAGCCCAGCAGCCTGAGATGCTTCTTGCTGCACTACACCACCGGGAAACCAAGCAGACCCAGATGCCTCTTGCCCCTCTACACCAATGGGAAGCCTAACTGCCACAGATACTTCAGGCTGCACAACACCAACAGAAGACATAGCATCCCCAGAGGGCGCATCATGCACTACACCAACGGGAAGCCCAGCAGCCTGAGATGCTACTTGCTGCACTACACCACCGGGAAGCCTAACAGCCACAGATGCCTTTTGCTGCACTACACCAGCAGGAAGACGAAAAGCACCAGATGCCTCTTTGCGCACCACAGCAATGTGAAGCCTTTTGGGCGCAGGCTCCAGCCCACTTACCTCTTGCCGACGTAAAAAGAAAGGAAACCTTGCGGCCCTAGGCAGCAGCACAGATGCCTCTTGGCCCACTACCGGCATCACAATGTCCTCCTCTAACATACATCAGCACTAGAAGAAGATTCATCTTCCGATGATGATACCATGCGAAGAGAAAACTCACTGCCTGAATCTTCTGCCCCCACCTGGGAGTCCAAATCGGAGTCAGACTCTGAACCATGGTCAGAGGAAGACTCAAAAAGCAAACCAAGAACCTGCTGAGCAGTAATCCTGCGACTAGCCATTATCCTTCAAAAGCAAGAAGACTGCACACACAAGTGAACAACAACCTACACTTTGCAAAGTAAGAAGTAAACAAGGTAAGGCTTTCACAAACAGATAAATACAATCCAAAACTATTTCACTCTAACCAAATATAGCTACACTCACCAGCACCTACTCTGTTGAGACACAGCAAAAAGAAATGATATCCCACTAGAAAGAAAAAAAGAAATGACAGATTAGAAAACAAAGTACACATCAAGCACTAATACTGAAAACAAAAAAAACCAGAGCCACACAAACTGGTAGAAGTACAACCTTTTTCAATAAGACAAACAACAAGGGAAAGTAGTACAAAATACATTCACTTACCAAGCACAAGCAACTACACAAGCTGCTAACAGACACGCAACCTACAACAATCCAAACAGCAAAAGCCTGAAACAAGACAAAAATAGAGAAGAAAAAAAAAATAACTACCACATTTCACAAACAATATAACAATTCAAAAAACAACACACAAACTTGCCCCCCAAATTTAAATTCAGCAAGATGGGCCACCAAATAGGGCTTAGACCAATTGGGATTAGATGAGGTTTAACATCAAGACACTGGTTAATTTTTTGATTTTTTTTTACTGCCAGACCCCTTTGGTGCCAGTCAGTCTTTTGCTCCTAACAGTACCCCCATCACACAGGGGCAGTAAGGACATTCATATACCTTTTGTACGTGTGACACATACAAAACATTTACACCGCCAGCGCCATTCAAGGGCCCATCACTTTCACACGCCCACATATCTGACACAGCAACTACAGAAAAAGATGGACTGCGTAGAGTGTCACTCAACTAGCAATGTGTGTAGTGACCAACAGAAAGTAACTACTCACACACCACCAGCCAAGCGCCACTCCACGCATACCGCCAGCCAAGCACCACTCAGTGCACAGACAGCAAAGTAGCACTCCACGCACACCACCAGCCAAGCGCCACTCCACCCACACCGCCAGCCAAGCAGCACTCCGTGCACAGACAGCAAATGACCACTGCACACACACCAGCCAAGCACCACTCCACACACACCGCCAGCCAAGCACACTGCGTGCATAGATAGCCAAGTACCCCTCCACGCACACTGCCAGCCAAACACCACTCAGCGCACACCGACAGCCAAGTACCACTCCACACACACCGCCAGCCAAGCACCACTCCACGCACACCGCAAGCCAAGCGCCACTCACCGCCAGCCAAACACCGCTCCACGCACACCATCCAGCCAAGTACCACTCCACACACACCGCCAGCCAAACACCACTCCACACACACCACCAGCCAAACACCACTCCGTGCACAGACAACCAAGTACCACTCCACACACACCACCAGCCAAGCGCCACTCCACACACACCGCCAGCCAAGCAGCACTCCGTGCACAGACAGCAAAGTAGCACTCCTCGCACACCACCAGCCTTGCGCCACTCCACACACACCGTCAGCCAAGCACCACTCCGTGCACAGACAGCAAAGTATCACTCCACGCACACCACCAGCCAAGCGCCACTCCACACACACCGCCAGCCAAGCAGCACTCCATGCACAGACAGCAAATGACCACTCCACACACACACCACCAGCCAAGAGCCACTCCACACACACCGCCAGCCAAGCACCACTCCGTGCATAGATAGCCAAGTACCACTCCACGCACACCGCCAGCCAAACACCACTCAGCGCACACCGACAGCCAAGTACCACTCCACACACACCGCCAGCCAAGCACCACTCCACGCACACCGCAAGCCAAGCGCCACTCCGTGCACAAACAGCCAAGTACCACTGCACGCACACCGCCAGCCAAGCACCACTCCACGCACACCGCAAGCCAAGCGCCACACACCACCAGCCAAACACCACTCCGTGCACAGACAGCCAAGTACCACTCCACACACACTGCCAGCCAAGCACCACTCTGTGCATAGATAGCCAAGTACCCCTCCACGTACACCGCCAGCCAAAAACCACTCAGCGCACACCGACAGCCAAGTACCACTCCACACACACCGCCAGCCAAGCACCACTCCACGCACACGGCAAGCCAAGCGCCACTCACCACCATCCAAACACCGCTCCACGCACACATCCAGCCAAGTACCACTCCACACACACCACCAGCCAAACATCACTCCGTGCACAGAGCCAAGTACCACTGCACACCATCCAGCCAAGCGCCACTCCACACGCACCGCCAGCCAAACCCCACTCCACGCACACTGCAAGCCAAGCGCCACTCCGCACACACCGCCAGCCAAGCACTACTCCTTGCCCAAGGGGTCGCTACCTAAAAACAAAATTTTAATTCCCTGGTGCTAGTGGGCATTTTCTGCCCCCCCCCTGGGTGCAAAACTGCCCCCAGGGTGGACAGAAAAACAAAAAAAACATCATGGCCACCTGGAAGCGACCCTTACCCAAGGGGTCGCTTCCCAAAACAAACACATTGCCCCAACAAAAAACCCTAGTGCTAGTGGGAAATTTCTGCCCCCCTGGGGGCAAAACGGCCGAAAAACAGGCCGATTTGCCCCCGGGGGGGGCAGAAAAACAAAAAGTTAAATATGAGGCCACCTGGAAGTGACCCTTGCCCAAGGGGTCGCTTCCTAAAAGCTAAAAACAAAATCCCTGGTGCTAGTGGGCATTTTCTGTCCCCCCTGGGGGCAAAACGGCAAAAAAAACGAGCCGATTTGCCCCCAGGGGGGGACAGAAAAACGTAAACAAAAACAATCGCCGCCATCTTGGCTTATCAAAACAACCCTGGTGCTAGTGGGAAATTTCTGCCCCCCCTGGGGGCAAAACGGCCGAAAAAACGGGCCGATTTGCCCCCAGGGGGGGCAGAAAATCGAAAATTATATTGTTGCCCACCTGGAAGCGACCCTTGCCCAAGGGGTCGCTTCCGAAGAGCTAAATAAACATCCCTGGTGCTAGTGGGGGCATTTCCGCCGCACAATCGCGACGCTGTGCGCGATCGTGAGGCAGAAATGCCCTGCAAAGAGACATCAGGGGAAAGGAAAATCTCTTTCCTCTCCCCTGATGCCTCTTCGCTGCCCCAAACCCCCGCCGGAGTTCGAAAAACCTACCTCGCTGCACGGCGCTCAGGAAGCAAATGGCTTCCCGAGCGCAGGGAATCCCTGATGATGTCAGCGCGCGCTGTGCGCGCTGACGTCATCAGGGATTCCCAGGGGGGGGGGGCGGGGGGTGCAGCGGAAGCTCTTCCGCTGCCGCCCCCAGCAGCACAACGAAGATCGCAGACCCTCGGGGGGAGCGCCAGCGCTTCTCCCGAGGGTGGGGCTGATGACGAGCTGGCCTTGTCATCCGCGCACGACAGGTAAGCGCCATGACGAGCCCAGCTCGTCATTAGCCTCGAAGGGGTTAAACTAATAACAGCATCATTGGTCTCGACCATCCCTGTAGAAAAAAAAAACCCTCATCTCTTTCACAAAGCAGCTTCACACTTATACAACATTTGTTTCCTATAAAAGGGCCACGTCACATGTTGGTTAGGTTCCAGTTTTTTCTGTCTCTTTAGTGGGTAAATGCTTAGTATGCACATTTCATGTCATTGGCCGTGAGTCAGGTCTGAGGCAAGCCTCAACAAGGCCTCCTCTCACCTGTATCTCTTCCAGAGTGACAAATTGCAAACCCAAGACAGAACAAGATCAGGCACTCCACACAATTAAACAGTTTAACACACAAAGCACCAATCAGAAACACAGATTGTGACTTCCGTGAATTCAAACACACCAGTCCATTGACGCATTCACACCCTGAGTAACCATCCACTTCTTGTCCAATGGGAGCAACTACTGAGTGACCGCACACCACTCAAAACATGCTTCTAGAACCAAGATCCACGGTATAACATTGTTCATTCAGCCATTTTCGAAAATGAATTATATAAATTATACAAACACATCAAAACACAGTTCATTGAGAGCGCAAGTGTTAAGAAGACTCCACTATGGGGGAGAGCGTCTCCCCCCTACCAGCAGCGCTAAAAAATGATAATAAACCTGCATTCATTATCGTTTTATTTTGTTTACAGGAGACTTTGGGGTGGTGCGAGGGGGGATCACAGGCCCCCACGGGGTGTGATATGCACTGTTATCAATGCGCATGATGGTTTGGCCAGCCGTCTCAGGCCGGCAAAACATTCATGCGCATTAATGCTCTCTCCAACCCAGCGGCATTGCTGGATTGGAGACAGCAAAGTGCAGGCTCCCAGTCTCACTGGGAGCGCAAATCATCGGCGCTCAGGCCAATCCTGAAGGTGCTCTCATGCATGAGAGCAGCTTCAGTATTGGCCACAGGGTATTCTGGGTGCCTGTGCCTGCAGTGGAGCCACGCGAGGAACAGAAGACGGCGAGACGGTTGAATGCAGGAGGCAGGTACTTTTAAAAAAAAATCTATTTTTTAATTTTCGTCGTCTTTTCTGGCCTTCCCCTGCCCCTTCCCTCTCCTCTGACACCGGCCGCTACTGGGACTGTGTACAGAGAATTTACCCAAACATTCTAATAGCTTACAGTTCAATGATCTACAATAGTACTTGCAACATTTCACCAATGAAGTAGCGCATACAGCTCGCTACGCCTTGATATATAATGAAGGGATAAAGGACATCCCTTAAGATCATACATCCCCATGCATACCTACATTCATATCCTTACTTTCACTCATAAATGTAATTATTCATTATGTTTCTCTTCTTCAAAAATTACGAAATTAATGTAAAAATTCAGGGGCCGATTCACAGAAGTAACTTAAGACAAAATCCTAAACTTACTACTTTTGGTATTCACAGAAGTTAGGATTTTGTCTTAAGTTTGTCTTAAGACAAACTTAAGACAGACTTAAGACAAAATCCTAACTAAATTCTGTCTTAATCTGTTTTAAGACAAACTTAAGACAAAATCCTAACTTCTGTGAATACCAAAAGTAGTAAGTTTAGGATTTTGTCTTAAGTTATTTCTGTGAATCGGGCCCCTCAGTAACTATCTTTTCAAGTTTTCAAGTTGCAACACCTACTAATATTGCTCAATGATTTGCTGACTATTGTGCAAAATGACCATGATTCATCGTTAGAACCTACCTCTTGGTACCTTCATTGACTGATTCATTTTAATAATGAACCAAAAAGCATTCTCTGGTGCACGCGACAACTAGAGTTTCCGGTTTATTCTCATCCTCATCCACCCAGAGAAAGGGTTGAGCGAATCCTTCCAGCATCATACCTTGTGCAACCAACAGTGTCTTGGCAGCTCCACACCCTACAAATGCAATTAACTTCTACAAGCTAACTAGTCAAGTCTAATTATGCATCTGAATGGCTGACCCAATATGACCTAAGAGTAGATTCCAGCAATCTACAATAGACATCTTTTCCATCAGGGAACTCACATATGAAATGAGGACTTGTTAATTTTCTGGAGTCCTTAAAAATGTGATTTCAATTTGCTGTGATCACAGTAAGAGACAGACATCACAAGCAAGACATTTGGATCCCAGTCTAAATAAATCAGAAATATAATACATGTTATGTTTGTTGATAACCACAAGCAAAGGTGACAGAACATTTTTAAATTGCACTTTCCAAACTGAATAGGTTTCCAAATCCATATGATACAAATGTTTGATGTAATCACTTACTAAGTGAATCCATTCTACCTAGGTTTATTGAATATATAAATGTAGATTATCTGGAAAATCTGAAAATGTGTCATGGATGTGATTCCCCAAGGACTATGATGAAAACCCCAAATCTAAACCTATCAATGGAAAATTAGATCAGAAACCATTATCCTACACGAATAAAGAATTTGGTGTCATAGGTCCTTAGAGATAGGTCAACGCAAGGGCACATACATTTAATTCCTTTTCCACGCTGAGTCATGTGCTCTTCATGTTGGATTATTTCCTGATGTTTGTCTTTGTATTATAGGGCAGATTAAGGGGGTTACTTAGAGCTTGGTAAAATACAGGTGTGTACACTCTAAAGAAGTTGGAGAGAACACCTGCCAATTTTAGAGTTTGACGGATGCGGCAGAGCTGTCAAAAATTGTTGGATGTCAGATACGGCTCATTGTGAGTGAGTGTGTATCTAATTTTTTGTTGTTGTCCCACATACGGCATACACTTAATAACTCCCTACGTACCTTGGCTGCACTGCTGGTGACATTGTAGGATGAGTAGTATTTTAAATGGGAGTTGGATATGACTCATCATGACATGAAAGAAAAAAGTATTAAGGCCTCATTTTGAATTAAATCCAGAAGTAAGACTGCCAGTGATCCAGGGTGGACAGCGTGAATTATGATATTTTCAGAATTTAGCATGCTCTACAGATGATAATAGCTAAGGTGATGACTTCAGATTGATTAAATTAACAATTTCCGACAAATCTTTGATGCCTGTATTCTGAGTCCTCTGATGCGCCACTCAGGCACAGCATTCCATCCAGCATGCTGGTTCATAAGCAAACCAATACAGCCGGCAATGCAAGAATGCTGCTTCAGTTTGACGGTGGGATGCTCATTCCATATCAGGGTGTATGGAGAGAACAGGAGCACGGGGTCTGTCTACCTTCCTGCCTCTGACAGGTTAGAAAGTCCCTTTTGCATTAAAGAAATCTGTGACACTAACCTTACCCACAGAGGAGATCAAGCACAGTCCCTCTGGATGTGGACATTTGGGTTTCTCCTCTTGATGCATGTCAATTAGAGAGAGCAATGTCAAAGAAACCTTCTACCCTGGGGATGAGTCTACAGAATGGATTTATTTAAAAAACAGTGATCACACAAAAACTAGGCTCCAATTTCCTCAGGTGAGCTTATTTAGGCAAGAAAGGAACCCAACTAGAGAGGATCTTGAATATGGCTGTCTGTTTCATATTTATAGTAGGAAGATGTAAGGATGATATTATATGAAAGAGAGTAACTGATGAAGTGGCCTTCTCATGTATCTACACAGAAATGAGCCTTTTATAAACACAGCAATGTTCAATGTTTATGCTTCGTGTTCCAATTTATGAACCCTGCCAAACTTTGGAGCGAAAACTCAGAAGAATAGTCCAACAAAAATGGCAATTACAGATTGCACTTAAAAATAGTAGCATAACTATATGTTTACAGGCAAAGGTAGCAGCTGCAATTCCTCAATTGTCCTTTGCTACACAGTGTACCGCCCTTACTGCTCGTGGTCTCAGGATATATGAAGGTAGTAGCAGGAATATAAACAGGGCTCTAAAAGCTGATTTATTCTCTGTAGCTCATCCTCGAATGCGACAGCAACAAATTAAAGGCTGTTACTGGACTAAGGCCAGAGCAATGCATCACCTCTCTGATGCCATTGAATGCTCAGACAGTGTGTGGTATCACTTCTGCTGGGAAACAACCTTTACAATGCAACTTTTACACTGCACTACCATTACAACAAAGCTTTTACAACGCAACATCCATTACAACGCATGCATTTACAACGCAACCTTTACAACGCATGACACTACAACGCACACCACTACAACGCATGCCATTACAACGCAGTCATTACAACGCATAGCATTACAACGCATAGCATTACAACACATAGTACCCTTACACTATCCAACACTTACCCTACTGTTGCACCCCCTGGAGTTAGAATAGTAATTTTTACCCCTACACGATCCAATACTTACCATACATGCAATGTAATGATATGTGTTGAAATGGTATGCGTTGTAAATGTAGTATGCGTTGTAGTGGAATACGTTGTAAAGGTAGTTTCAAAGAATTTGTTGTAATGGCATGCGTTGTAATGATATGCGTTGTAATGGATGTTGCGGTGTAAAAGTATGTGTTGTAACGTCATACATCCCTTCTGCTACTCCTGGCATTTTGGTAAATTGTGGCCCAAGAATGGTATTACATTGCGGCTATGGTCTGCCAGGCTTCTCCAACAAGTAGCTTGTGAGCTTCTGGCAGCTCTCAGCTATCTAGAAAAAGCTTTCCTGTGTGCAGCCCAGACTACTAAATTAGAGGCTTCTTTTGACTGATTTTTATATGTATACCAAAATTGAAAAATGTGCATTTGAAACGAAAATGTGTCTATTTTCCGAACTGATAAGCTGATGGTTTAATTTCACAAAAATATTTAAGGTTGATATTTGAGTGAAAAACTATTTGACATTGAGGAGGTTTATTACTAATATTAGTAGCCTGGTGCATTTAATTTACAGGTATTATGTAGTAAAGGCAAATAACACTAATCATATTAGTAGCTCTGGGTGATTTTTATTGATCCGTAATGGCTCTCATTATAGAAAAGGTTGGAGATCCCTGCTCTAGTCAATGTATGTGGTCCCTCTAATCATGAGGTGCAGCCTGTAAAGGATGAAAGAAACCACTGGTTCCCATTCCAGATTCCCTTCATTTTGAATAAAAATGTTTTTGGGTGGGAATGTAGTGTAGGCGTTGTCCTGAATGTTGCCTAAAATCCTTATCCTTTACTTTGAACCCTCTAACCCCTCCCCTTGAACAATACATGGCTGCAGGTCATCGCTTTAGGCCACAATTTTGATTTGATTAACTACTCTTGTGTGCCCTGTTCTGTTAAGTACTCATTTAAAAGTTGATGTGATAAAATTGCGAGTAAGCAGTTTTAAGCCCAAATTCGAAAGTTTGGATTGAAGTTCTTGTTTTAACTGTGACCCCGCGCACACACAATAAAAAACGTCTCGCAGTACCTAACGGTTTCAAACATATGGCGAACAAGTGCAAGCCATTTTTATAGCCCGTAGCCTCAATATTTTATAGAGGATTTTCTGTGGCCCACTCTGATTCAGATATTGCTCTGTATGACCCAGACTTTTAGACCTTATTACACCCTAGGGACATTGTGGTGCTAAATGATAGATTATTGTCACCAAACTCAATGGAGCACGTTGTATCTACCTCGGAAGGATGAAAGGCTAAGTGGACCAGCTGGAATTTGAACTACTGGCCCTGAGATAAAGCACACATCTATGAACTGGATTCATTTGCCCTACGAACCACCAGGTCCATCTCTCAATAATAATAGTTTAGGATAATTGTTCGAAAATTGTCTAAATTTAGAGTACACTTCGAATATATTTGGACTCAACTTTTTTGGTATGTGGAGTTTCACGGGAGTTGTGAGCGAATGCCACAAACAAAACAAACCTTTGTTAATTTTTAACCACATCTGAGTTCGCTTTTGTTGACGTTTGTTGGACTTCCTGGTTTATCAGAGCTCTTGTTTTTCAGCCTTCTTGGATTCCAGCCAAGGGAAATTCTGCGAGAGGGCAGGTCGGCGTCTGCCCGAGCCAGGAAACAGCTTCACCTCGCGCACAGTGTGGAACCACGCAACCCCAGCAGAGACCAGCGCGCGCGCGCTCCGACCGCGGCCCCCCCTGGAAACAATGACCACCTTGGTAGCGTCCGGCCCGAGCCAGACCTGTGGACTGGTCCTCATCACAGCTGTGCTGCTGCAGACCATCTGCGTAGCGGTGACATTCCTCTACTTCACAAATGAGTTCGAAAAGGTGAGTGTTCTACCTGTGTGTCTGCAGGGGGCTGGTGTCGAAACGAGTTCGACGACTCACAACGCAGGTGAGGCAACCTGTTGCTGTTTGTGGCTTTTTTTTGGCTTTCATCCAGCCGTTGTCTCGGGAGCCCCTTTCTGGTTGTTTTGAGAGGTCTTTCTGCTCCTTCTGAAGCCACACTATCACATCCAATAGTTTCCTGTAACACCAATGGCAAGAAAAGACACATAACCATAAAAACTAAAAACAAAAATAATATATAAAAAACTGTGGCATTAACTCCAGTGTTGTGCAGTAGAATACCAAGCCAACACAATGTGCATAGTTTATTTAATCAAATAAATATTTGTTCAAAATTACAATGTGAAATACCATATAGAAAAAAAAATCAACAAAAAAAATCAATGAATATGAAAAAAATGTGACATAACGTGTGAAAATCAGCCTTTTACCCGCGGGACCTCTTTGTGAGCGAAAGGCGCGGACTTTTCACTAGAGACTCCAAAAAAGTGAGCAAGTCTTTGTATTTGCTTCACGCTTTTCAAATCCGCACCTCGTTTTCCTGGAAACATAAGGTTAATGCTCAGAAACGTGTCTATTTACATTCAGAACATTCCCTAGAACATGTCCAGTAGCGATAATTGATCATCTGCTTCATGTATGAGTAAGCATTGACAAAGCCAATAAGCCTGGCTTTTCATTTGTATACAAGGGCATTATTGGAGAAGTAGAAAACAGACAGACAGACATACAAACTTTTTTTAATGAAAGAACATCATGTACTAAGTGTTTTTTCATTGATAATCTTTAATGCAACATAGAGAAAGGGCAGCAGATGTACATATATATTGAGCAAAAATGGAAGTTCAACTCATTAAAATATGTAAGCCTTGTTATGTGAGAGTTTTAGCTCAATCCCTGAAAAGTGCTTCATATGTTGATGGTAATAAACTTTAATTTGTCAGATTTCTGTGCAAAGTGTCCTTGTTAAGGTGAAGTGGAAAGAGTGTGTTGCAGTAGATATTGAAAAGATGTGTGCGAGGACATACAGGGCTGCCACTTGCCTTGGAACTATTCTCTGTGTTAGGGGCATTTGCACTGCCACCACTCACGCTGTATTGTGTGTTATTGAAGACTGGTATAGGGTATGGTCACGGCTACTGGAATGATGTGATCCTGTGGCTGTTGCGTTTTCTGCATAACTGTGAATTTGCCACGTTTGCCACATAATCCATTATCTGCTGCAAATTCCATAAATTTAAACAAAACAAATATGTTTCTAACTCAAATGGATCAAAAGTTAAAAAATATGCACAAACATAGGTTGCTGAGTGGTGGAAAGACCTTCGCAAAGGTTGACTGGTCACATATCAGTTGCTTATTGCTGTATTTCGGTGTTAAACTGGTACTAGTGGGGTTAAACCTTTGCCCTAACTGTTCAAATGACAAAATAATGAAGTAATACTGTCAAAAAATGTACTTAGTTACCTGCATAATTTGTCTTTTCTTGCCACTTAATTTAGTCAACCATGCCGCATAGTGTGTTCTTCCCCTTGCCACATAATTCCAGTGGCCCTAGGCATGGTCCAAAGTGTCCAGGACAGTACAAGATGCATACAGAAGGATGCAATGGGATGCACACTTCCTTTACACACACACACACATTACAGGTACAGCCAGACAATAACCGTGCATGCTCCCTTCCAATAAGAAATCATGCACCAAATGGGCCCTGCAGAGCAACACTCCTCTCTCTCAAACACACACAGTACACATGCAGCGCAGGCAGAATCACTGAAAGATCACACACAAGCGTGCGCATGCATGCACACACACACACACACACACAAACACGCGCAACATACCTATTATTATGAGGGCTGGCCTTTGACCGTAATGAAGTGTGTAATTACTATTCTAACTCCTCACGGGCTTTGATAGTAGGGTAGATTATAAAGTGGACCGAGGCAAATCTAACTGTGCTTTTCGTTTTTTGATACACTCACTCGAAAGTACGAGATGCAACTAGAGACACATTTTGGGGGGGTACTAAAAATTTTGGGGTGGGGGCTAATTCTTCCTGCAAATAGGCAGTAGAGATGAAGGGTGAATAAACAACAAAGCCTCATTAACACGTAAATGGTCTTTTAAAGACCTGTGAAGTACTCGGGTGCGGCTGCAATAAGCTCAAAAACTGTCTCTGTGTGTGTACCCGAGCAACTGTCTTAGCCTGGGCTGAAACACACAACGGGGGGGCTGAAGCCCTTTGAGCCCAATGGGCGTTACGTGCCTGCTAAACACAGTTTGGGGACCCGTCCTCACAACGCACTGGTCCTCACATAAATAGTGTTTGAGTTAACCCACACTATGAGGAAAAAGCCGGTCCCCACAGCATGGGATATACATGTGCGGCGGGCGCGTGCACACACACACACGAACAAGACATGCGCAAGGCAATGCAGATGTCATAATTCATCGCTCATGGCCTCTTTGGCAACAGACCTGTCAAGGTAGACAGTGAACCTCACACACAAAACATTTTCGTTTGCAAGCAACTGCGCATGCCTTTGTGAATACAAAATTCCAATTTCTAAAGCAAAAATTTGTGTCATGATTTGTAATTGCCATTGTGAATCATAACACAAACATTTAACATCCTTGTGAACCACAAGGGATAGGGTGCAGCTAAGGATATTTTTCCCAGTGTTTTGGGGTCGTTACAGCATGCATAAATGCTTTGCGACTGCTTTCCGGGTTGCAAAATGTGAAATTATGTACATGAAAAGTTTCCCATACACCAGTAAAGGTGTGGATGCATGTGTACAAGTATCCTGTGTAAGCGTGATTGCCTGTAGGTTTGTCATCTAAGTGCATGGCGGTCTTACTCTCTGTGCACGCGTGCATCTGACCCTCTCTGGGGATGCTTTGTCCTTGGTTCTTAAGTCTTGGCAGGAGGAAGGACAGACGTTTAGGGGCATAAGGCAGCTTTTTGATATCCCTATTCACCTTTTTTTTGCACCAAAATGTGTTTTTGTACCTATAGTTGTTTGCACACCCCTGCCTATGTTGCATGAATGGTGATTTTGCACCTAATAGAAGTTAGCGCATAAAAGTGATTTTCACCTACATGTTTTTTTTTACCCTTAACCTTGGCACGTGGCAACTGGACCCTGGAACGTGACTGGCATTTCTCCAGCCCTACTTGCCTGTTGAGGTTCACCTGAAAAATGTCTACTCTTCCTCAGCATACTTGTCTTTCTCAGGTGACTGACTCCTCTGTAGCCCCTCCAGCTTTTTAGAGGTGAATCTCACATTTGATTTTATTTATTTATTTATTTATAAAGTTTTATATAGCGCGAACAAGATCCCGAAGGATATCAGAGCGCTTTACAATAAATTGGTAGAGAGGACAAAATTTGATTTGATGACTAGATTCAGTTGCGAATTTTGATTAATCAGATATTGCTTATGGGCTAGATTCTGTCCCAGGTCTACAGGCCTTTTATGTGCAAGACTGACATGTTACATACACTGCCACAGACTTAGTGACCTTTCAGAAGCGCTCCAGACTTGTGATTGACTTTGTCCCAGCCCTAACTGCTTTTCAAGACATGTAACTAACATGATAGGAACTGCTGTAGGCCTTCTGGATCTTGAGAAATATCAACAAAAGGCTTGTGAATGAGCATAAGGGCATTTACGATCAGACAATGTCTGAGCTCGAAATGGTAATGGTAGCCACAGAAAGTACCTTTTTACATTACAAATATGAGAAACAAGTAAATAGACTTAAAATGAAAACACGTTTAGCAGAGGCTGTGGTGTTTAGGAAAGCTCAGCATAACGGAAAATCAACAGGCCACAAGCGTGATAAACTTAGGGAAGAGAGAATTTATGCTTTCTCGCACCACATTTTGTAAAGGTGGCCAGTCTTGCAACTACAAGCACTCTGAAGACTGTCATCTCTCTAAAACTTCACCTGAGAGTGACATTTTCTACAAATATATTTTTGCAATAATTTCCCATGAATACATATTGTGGAAGAGTTTACTTTAAAGACCTAGTTATTATTGTTGGTAATCTTGTGTTGCTTAATTCCATTTTAAAACATCACCCACTTTGTAAGGTCGGCCAAGTTGGTAACTTTTTTAAATCAACATCAAGACGGTGGTAACAGACAGTTTTCCAAATGAAATTGATCCCGGTGCTTACTTGCAGGTGGTGGTTTGAGGGGGGCCCACCAGCACAGATTTTCGGAAACCTAGACTTGTTGTTCATCATCGGACTTTGAACCAGAACAAGAGAGAGAAAGACAGAAAGGGAGAATGGAGGAAGGAGGAAGAGAAAGCCAGAAAAACAACAAATAATGGAGAAATCAGGAATGAAAGAGAACCTGCAAGAGTGAAGTAAAGAGGCAGTGAGTGTATGGTGGGGGGTGAAAGAGGCATGAGTTGGAGTCAATGCTAAATAGCCTTAGTATTTGTCAATCCTAACTTTCAGCATCGGCCTGCTAAGAAAATTTTTGGGCTCCTCACTTATTCTTTTGCACATTAAGCACAGGCAAATCACCTACATATACCATACGTTGTGAGTAGTTTAGTGTATAACACGGATGGCCTCATTACAATATCGATCGGAAAACCTCCTACTGCTTCTCTGAGGCTTTCTGACTGACATTGCAGGTTTAAACTCCGCCCACCGTATTACAATGACGGCGGACGTAGTTTAAACTAGCTGGGGAATCCGACTCGGTTCCAAAAGGCTCAAGGAGTTCGTCGGCCAGTCAGAAAGGCCTCATAATCCATTAAGGACAGTGCTTACGCCATCAGGATTATTATCGCACTTTCCGAGAGCAGTTCCATGTTGGCCTTTCCAACATGGAACTGCTGTTGGAAAGTTTTTGGGGGCCCCTAGCAGGGCCCCTTTCCCCCCTGGCTCTCCGAATGGGGGCCCCCCTTCGCATCCTTGCACCATGTGGCAGGCACTGTGAGGTGCCTGTCACACGGTGTAGGGATGTGTCAAAACGTCAATTTTTCAAAGGGAACTTGTGCTGTGGGCAGTTTTTGGCTGCCGCAGAAGATGCCATTGAAAAATAGAAGTTTGCGACCGCACCTTATGCGGTCGCATCCTAATTGCGGTTTTAGAACCGCTGACCTGAGGTCGGTCGGTTCCCCCTCAGCAGCATTGTCGGTAAGTGGCAACTCTGACCGACATCCTAATCAGGGCCTATGTTCCCAGAAGAGACACAAGGTTAATTTTCGTTCTACTGTTTGTCGTCATTAGATTTTAGTTTTCAATCATATTTAATCTTATATTAATGTTGATAAAGGTATTGCCACTTTACAAATTACCACAATGGAATACTTGAATCAATGATAGTGAATTTTGGCTTATGGACCAAATACAGCCCCTGTGAAGCTCTCTGACTCCCCAAGCGAATATGACTTGTTATTTTGCATGCAATTAGTTTGCATGCCATTACTATGTGTTTTTTTCTTAGCAATAACTGTTACTACGCAAGTTTTTAGTTCGCATACCATTACATTGAAAGTGGTAATGTATGCTAACTAAAAACTTGCCTAGTAAAAAAAAAACAACACTACATACAAATACACTACACTACACATCCAAAAGTAAAAACACTACCAAAACCCTCAAAAAGTATTGTTTTAAATACTATTTCCCATTAATTTATTTTTAATACAGGTGATGTATGGGAGTCTATAACAGACAATTTGCAGAGAAATGTTGTGTTTAGGGCTTTCAGCACTATGCACCTTCCATAAAACGTTCATTTTAAATCAAAATTAGGGGTGTGTAATAGATACCACTCGCCAGCGGAGTTCACAGGGTTTTGTGTAATGCAAAGTTCTGGCAAATGTCCGCCAACTGCTGTGTTGCAGAGTTTTTTCTTGTATGCGGCTCACCAATGGTAAGTTGGTGAGGACGAACCAGAATAGATATCCCCTAGCATGAGTTTAACTAGGAAGTTACCTGGCGAGATTTTTCCAACATGGGCAATCGTGACCGTTCACGATGAAAAAGTTGCTGCTCAAGTAGAAAATCTACTCAAGCGACAGCAAATAAGCGGCGTCCTCTAGCGCACCACATGGTACAGTTCATACTGGAAAGGAGCGACCACTCGGTCCCCCCGAACGTATGGTTGGGTGCCTCGATCCTCCCGGGAAACCATTTTTGGGCGGGGGGCGTGTCTCGGCTGGTATGCCCGAAGCGGCGTAGCTGGGGCGCGCCTTTTTCCCGCCCAAGAGGGGTTGTCCTAGACACCTACATCGATGACCACGCCCAGTAGGCGTTCCGGAGGAGGGTACACGCCCTCCCGCAGAAGAATAAATAGAGCGGAAATCCGAAGAAGCGTCCTCTTGTTCCTGTGCTCTGAAGGCTGCACCCACTCGTTGCTCGTGAGCCCTCGACGGAACAAGCAGCAATTTTGAGAACTTGTAGTCTTGTTGTTTTTCTTTCAGTTACTCGAAGGCGAACAGTCCAGGACCTCGTTGCTCGTCTAAGGATCCGATAAATCGAAACCATGGCTGGCAAGAAAGCAGGAAAGGGTTCCGAGACGGATAAGGTGCTACGCCTGTTGATGAACCGAATGGCTGGCATGGAGCGGAAACTCGGACAAGTCCCGTCGATCGGTCGAGGCCTGGCGGACGTCAAAAAGCAACTGGCTGCACTGAGCAATCCTGGTAACCCTAAGAAGGTAATAGGCCCGGCCTTGCCGGGAATCGTCCCCGAGGGTGGAAGGAAGCAGGTCAAAAAGAGGGCGGTTTCAGGGGAGGTCCCGGTCCCTGCGGTGCCCCCGGCCACCCCGGTCACACCAGCTGACGGCCCGGTACCAACCCCAGACGCGGGTCAACCGATCCCGGTTGTTATTACCCCCGCTAACGATGAGGATATGCCTCCGGAATTGGCCACCCAGTTGGCCGCATGGCTCAATAAGAAAGCAGGGGGTGCCAAGGCGCCCGGAGACACGGCCGAAGAGGCCAAGTTACTAATCCAGCAGTTGCGGCAGTCGCGAGATGCCGCGAAGGCGAATCTTTCTCTTGTTTCTCCACAGGTGACACCGGTAGGACCGGCAGTTGGCTTCGAGAAAACGGCGGGAACAACAACCCAACCGGGTAAGCTCGCTTTGCCAATGGCGGGGGAGGGCTCATTACCCTTCAAGGCGGGAGAGGGTGGCACAGCACATCCCTATGGCCACAAAAGAGTTGATATGGGGAGACAAGTATGTTAATATGTTTTCGTTATTGACTGACCATCGCGAGATGGAATACGCCAAAACCCAGAAAGATTTGTGGCACCCGAGCGTGTGGCGCGCCAAGATGGCGGAGTTCAGGGTGGATGAAACGATAACGAATTGGGTGAAGGCCTTTGCAATATTTACTGCAGTTATGGGGGAACGTAAACCCGAGGTGTTAACTGAACTGTCTTGCTATCAAACTCGTATTATGGATTTCTATGCAATGTATGAGGGAGAGGAATGGAAAGGTTACGACATGAAATTCCGAAAAGCAAAAGAATATGATGCCTCTCTGACATGGGACTGCCTCGACTCGGTCTCATGGCATAAGCAGCTCCTGCCGGGGGCGGCAGGTACATCCTCGCCTGGCGGGAGTGGGTTGGGGGGTTTCCCGCCAAAAGCCTGCGGTGCCCTTTCGAGCAGGCGCCGGTGGTGATCACCAGCCGAGAACCGGTGGGAATGGTGGAAAGCGGGGGGTCTGTTGGGGCTTCAATCGAGGCAACTGTAACAGACCGCAAGGAACATGTAGGTTCAAGCATGTGTGTGCGGGCTGTGGGAATTCCTCACACCCGGAGAGTTCATGTAGATCGAAAAATAACGGGGCGGGAGGAAAGGGAGGGTCCAAGCAGGAGTGAGGTAGATCGTTGTGACCAATTGCCCACACCCGTTGATCTCATGGCTATGACTCCTTGGTTAAACAAATACCCTGATTATGTCTCCGCTGGGGTGTTGAGGAAGGGATTCTTGCACGGCTTCCACATCCCGGCGGGGGATTTTCGAGGGGACTCCTTTTGTAAAAAACAGTTATCAGCGCAACATAATCCAAGTGTGGTAGAGACAAAAATTGCGAAAGAAGTCAGCTTGGGGCGAGTGGCAGGGCCTTTTCATCGCCCACCGGTGGCGGATTTCATCTGTTCCCCGTTAGGGGTGGTCCCGAAGAAAGACCCGGGGGAGTTTAGGCTTATCCATAACCTGTCCGCTCCAAGGGGTTCCTTGGTGAACGAGGCCATTGACCCAGAAGTCTGTTCGGTGCGGTACGCATCATTCGATGATGCCGTTGCCATGTTAAATCGCCTGGGCCCCGCGGCGCTGATGGCAAAATCGGATATCGAATCGGCGTTCCGGTTGCTCCCGGTACACCCGCAGGATCAGCGCTTGCTAGGTTTTGCATTCCAAGGGAGTTATTACATGGATAAATGCATGCCGATGGGTTGCTCCATTTCTTGTGCCTATTTTGAAAGGTTCAGCTGTTTTCTAGAGTGGGCCTTCACCGAGGCCACAGGGCATAGGCATGTTATGCATTATCTAGATGACTTCCTGTTCTTAGGAGCGGCCGGCGACACAAAATGTGCGCAGGCGCTACATGACTTTTGCATCCTCATGAGGGAGTTTGGAGTCCCATTGGCACCAGGTAAGACGGTTGGACCATCTACTTCACTGGAGTTTCTGGGGATTGAGCTCGATTCTGTGGAGGGATGTTTCCGTTTGCCAGTGGGAAAGGTAGCCAAATTTAGGGCTTCCCTGAAGCTATGCCTTAGTAAGGAGAAAGTGACCCTGCACCAGTTACAGCAAACAGTAGGTCAGCTTAACTTTGCCTTGAGAGTTATACCAATGGCGCGCCCCTTCTCACGCTCTATTGCACAGGCTGTGGTTGGTCTCAAAGAAGGACACCACCGTACGAGACTGTCTGCAGAGGTTCGCCAGGATATGCGCATTTGGTTGGCATTTCTGGCGGACTTCAACGGTCGAGTAGTATGGAGCAAGCCGCCAGCGTCTTCAGACGAGCTAGGTTTGTGGACTGACTCGGCGGGGAGCGTGGGATTTGGCGCCATTTTTGGTAACCGATGGTCGGCGCAAACATGGCCGGCTTGGTGGCACTCCAGCGGTCTCACAAGTAACATTGGGTTCTTGGAGCTATTCCCTATTGTTGTAGCGCTGATGGCATGGCCAGACGAGTTCAGAGATCGCTCTGTGGTGTTTTGGTCAGATAATATGACTGTTGTCGAATGCATTAACCAACAGGCAGCACGCTGCAAATGGATCTTGAGATTGTTGAAGGAAGTTGTGCTGCTTTGCATGAGACTGAATGTACAGTTCAGGGCGAAACATGTGCCGGGTGTACTGAATCATGCGGCTGATGCACTCTCTCGTTCACATATGCAGGCGTTCAGGGGTTATCTACCTACAGCGGACCTAGTGGCGGCACCATTCCCCGAAGCACTTTGGCTAATCGGTGCCCCGGATTACAAGACCTCGTGGCAGCAAGCTTAGCCCCCAGGACGAGGAAAGCATACGAAGGAGCGTTTCGTTCCTATTGCACATTTTTGGGTCCTACAGGGAATCAGAACTGGGGTCGGGAGGAATCCTTCCTGAGGTTCTTGGTAGCACTACACAGAGAAGGCCGATCAGCGGCAACGGCCAATAGGCATAGGGCGGCCATTTCATTCATGGCGCAGGTGCATGGCATAGAAGACCCAACAGGTTCCTTTTTGGTGAAAAAAGCCCTTCGCATTTTTGGGTCCTACAGGGAATCAGAACTGGGGTCGGGAGGAATCCTTCCTGAGGTTCTTGGTAGCACTACACAGAGAAGGCCGATCAGCGGCAACGGCCAATAGGCATAGGGCGGCCATTTCATTCATGGCGCAGGTGCATGGCATAGAAGACCCAACAGGTTCCTTTTTGGTGAAAAAAGCCCTTCGCGGCTGGCAGCGCCTCGAGGGTCGCAAGCAAGATGTGAGGCGCCCGACTGGCTTAGAAAGGTTGTCCATACTCATGGTGAAACTAGTCGAGACATGCTCTTCCCAGTACGAGGCAGTCCTGTTCCGGGCAGCTTTCGCATTAGCGTTCCATGGGGCTATGCGGGTAAGCGAACTGGTCGCAAGGAATAAGAAGGACGTTGAGGGAGGCTTGTGCAGGGATCACATCCTAATTAGGGGTGATTCGATGGTAGTCATGATAGCCAGGTCCAAGACCGACCAGGGGGCTACGGGAAATAGTGTTGTTGTGCAGCGCGTGCAAGGGTCCCCCACGTGCCCGATAATGTGTACAGAGGAGTACTTGTCAATAAGGGTGGATACATGGAGGGGGAGTTTGCTGAGGCACAATGATGGCACCCCACTGACGAGGTTTCAGTTCCGGAGGGTGCTAGCACTGACAGTCGCTGCTGCGGGCATGGACCCGGGCGATTTCGGGACCCACTCCTTTAGGATAGGGGCTGCTACTGAGGCTACAGCCAGGGGTCAGAGTGCGGATGAAGTGAAACAGTTGGGACGATGGTCCTTGAATTGCTTCAGAAGGTATGTGTGATTGCACATGTTGTAAAGTCAATTGACATGCACTCACGCTTCTTGTCTTTTGTTTGAATTACAGTTTCGCGAGCCTGTCACGCGGGGCGGAATTTGCAGTCGACCCAGTACCAGGAGACCAGCGGTCATGGATCACCATCTAGAGAAAGAATGGTATGGGTCGTGGGCCACTCATACGTGAGGCGCGCCGGGGACGTATTCAAAGCAGGTGACGCGATTCGCGCAGCTGGGGAATTTGGGTACAGAGTGACCTTCCATGGGAAGGGCGGGCTCTGTTTTGACCAATTCGAGTCATTTGTTGAGGGTCTCTTAGGGCGGCAAAGGTCACCGCCATCTGTAGTCATAGTACACCTGGGGGGCAATGACTTGGTGACACTGGGTAGACGAGTGTTGTTTGAACAAGTTTTGTCTGCTGTTAGCTCGTTGGCGAAAAGAATCCCGGGGTGCACGATTGCCTGGTCCCACATGATGCCCAGGAAAGTATGGCGGGGGGGCCTTTCGGTGTCTGCACTGAACCATTCGGTGAAGAAGGTAAACAATAAAATTGGTAGATTGTTTCGCTCTGCGCAGTTGTATAGCATTCCTCATGGGTGTATTCGGGGTGATCACATGTATCTGAATGATGGGGTTCACCTGTCCCGGGAGGGGAATGTTTTACTCATAGGAGACTTCATAGCATGGCTAAGGGGTTTGAGGAAGCATGACCTTTAGGAGGAGTTGGGGGGGCCGGATAGTCGGTCAACTATCCGGCCTGTGGCGGTAAGGTCATGATCGGTGAGCAGTAATTTCAAGGTCCCTAGAGGGGGGCGCGACCCAGAATGGATGGGAGCGCCCGGGGGGAGGCGGCCATTGGCCCCTCTCACGGGGAGGCGGCACCCACTAAGGATGGGTCGCCTAAGGGGAGACGGCCATAGGCCCCTCCCAGGGGAGGAGGCGGCTATGTGCCCCTCCTACGAATTTTCCGGGTGCCGGATATCCGCGACGGCGGATAGAGAGTGTGGGGATGGGGGGGGAGTCCACGCTGTCCTTCCTACAGATACCTCACACGGGAACTCGGACGACCTTTAAGATGGCGTCGAGTGGAAAGGGGGCCCCCACCACGACAAGGGAAATTACAGTTGGCAATGAGGGTACAGTCCTCTGCGCATGCGCCACTCACACCGTGAGGGCGACAGTTTTGGTAGTAGGGATCTGACACCGGTTAAGACCTTGCCGTTGGCCCTTAATGCTAGGATGTACAATTTTAATTTAGAATGTATGCTTTTGCAGGATGTTAGACTCGGCTAGGAAACCTTTGTATTAAAGATCTGTTAAGGTTAGCCAAAAGAACATGTCTTCATCGAAATGTAATAAATGTAAAATTGTACATGATTATGAAACTTTTATTTAATGTTTTAAATTTTGTTTCATATTTTAATAAATACGGCCGGGAGGGTGACTCCCTCCCGCCTTCCAAAAGTTCAAGCCTGCGTCCGACTTCCCATCCTTGGGGATTGTGTTGGGAGGGGTTGACGGGCATCCCGGCCATATGGAAAGGGGCGACCACTCGGTCCCCCCGAACGTATGGTTGGGTGCCTTGATCCTCCCGGGAAACCATTTTGGGCGGGGGGCGTGTCTCGGCTGGTATGCCCGAAGCGGCGTAGCCGGGGCGCGCCTTTTTCCCGCCCAAGAGGGGTTGTCCTAGACACCTACATCGATGACCACGCCCAGTAGGTGTTCCGGAGGAGGGTACACGCCCTCCCGCAGAAGAATAAATAGAGCGGAAATCCGAAGAAGCGTCCTCTTGTTCCTGTGCTCTGAAGGCTGCACCCACTCGTTGCTCGTGAGCCCTCGACGGAACAAGCAGCAATTTTGACCCACCCACCAGCCCCTTATGGCAATGCTTGTTTTGTAATAAAGTTTTGCTGAGTTAGCCCCCTTTTTTCCTTTGTAGAAAAGTAAAGGAACGTTTTAGTTGAGGGTGTGACTTCTGTCTGTAGGATACTGTTTTTTCTTTTTAGGAGTAAACAGTCTTGATACACTGAGGTATGATGAATTTCTTCCTTCCTTAGTAGGTAAACAACTGTCGTATTTATATTTTTGGTCGGGCGGTAAGGTCATGATCGGTGAGCTGTAATTTCAAGGTCCCTAAAGGGGGGCGTGACCCAGAATGGATGGGAGCGCCCGGGGGGAGGCGGCCATTGGCCCCTCTCACGGGGAGGCGGCACCCACTAAGGATGGGTCGCCTAAGGGGAGATGGCCATAGGCCCCTCCCAGGGGAGGAGGCGGCTATATGCCCCTCCTACGAATTTCCCGGGGGCCGGATATCCGTCGCGGCGGATAGAGAGTGTGGGGATGGGGGGGGGGTCCACGCTGTCCTTCCTACAGATACCTCACACGGGAACTCGGACGACCTTTAAGATGGCGTCGAGTGGAAAGGGGGCCCCCACCACGACAAGGGAAATTACAGTTGGCAATGAGGGTACAGTCCTCTGCGCATGTGCCACTCACACCGTGAGGGCGACAGTTTTGGTAGTAGGGATCTGACACCGGTTAAGACCTTGCCGTTGGCCCTTAATGCTAGGATGTACAATTTTAATTTAGAATGTATGCTTTTGCAGGATGTTAGACTCGGCTAGGAAACCTTTGTATTAGAGATCTGTTAAGGTTAGCCAAAAGAACATGTCTTCATCGAAATGTAATAAATGTAAAATTGTACATGATTATGAAACTTTTATTTAATGTTTTAAATTTTGTTTCATATTTTAATAAATACGGCCGGGAGGGTGACTCCCTCCCGCCTTCCAAAAGTTCAAGCCTGCGTCCGACTTCCCATCCTTGTGGATTGTGTTGGGAGGGGGTGACGGGCATCCCGGCCATATGATTTTGCAGTACAGAACAAGCTCCTGGTGCTAAAAGTCAGCCCAACATGCCAATTCTGACTGCTTGCGCAAACTCTGCAGAATCTTGCAGAGTTTTCATGTAACTAGGTATAATTCTGCGGAGTGAAACTCCGCAAGTTCCGTCAATCCCTAATCAAAACAGGCCCTCGCATATGAGAAATGGCAGTGGGTTGCAGAGATTATTTGTAATAATAATTGTGAGCTGATGCTATATTACAATTTTGAAAATACACATCACTATCCCTGAATATTAGATAGAAGCATGTTTAGAATTTGGACCAGTGTGCCTGTACAGTGTCAGTGATCTGGCCAAAGAGGAAATGAAAGAGCTGTTCTGAACATGGGCCTCCGAAATACATTTGGCCCAGGGCCCCACAATTCTTAAAATGTCTCATGTAAAGTATGTAAGTAAAGGTGCAGCTGGCAGAAGCAAGGATATTGAGAGGTATAAAGAGGATAATGTAGGTTGAGAAAGAGAGGTGGAGGTATATGAAAGTTTTTAGAGTGCTGTAGAGGGGCAGAGAGAGTTAGGAATAAAGAGAACAAAATGTAGAGTGAAGTAGATGAGTTTATTACTTAAGAGTTGAGGTGAAAAGAGAGGCAATGTAGAAAAAGAGTGGTATTAAAGAGAGCTAAATGCGGGGAGAGAGAGAGAGGGAGAGCTGAACGATGAGATTTGAAGAAAAAGAAAGAGATGCAAGGAAGAGAGAGAACAAAATGAGAATAGGTGTAGATAACAGGTCAGATAAAGAGAAAAGTGGAGAAGAGGGAAACGTAGAGAGAGGAGTGGAGGATAGAAAGAGAAATGTGGTATAAGCAAAAAGGCGAACTAAAGAGATACACATGAAATACAGAAAGAGAAATGAATTTTGTTAACAGTTATAGAGAGTTGTGTGATAGAGAAAGTGAAATAGGCAGTGAGATGTGTAAAGAAAGAGATTGAGATAGAACGTTTAGAAGGAGGGTGTGAGCATATATGGAGAAAGAGGCCCATAGAGAGAGAGTTGTTTGTGTGACAGAGAAAGCTATAGAGAGAGGAGAAGCTAGAGAAAAAAGAGGTAAGGGTAGAGAAATTGCAGTAGCCAGAAAGGAGTAAGATATATAGGTATGTAAAAAGAACAGCAAGAAAGAAAACATGGTGATGTTTTGTAGTGCACCAATGGTCAGGTATTTGAGAGGTAGGTAAGGAGTGGTGGAAGAAAAAGGGATGTGAGCGGTAGAGAGAGGTAAGGTAGCAGAGATATGGAGAAAGACACAGATGTGAAGAAAAGATAGAAATGAGGCTGTGTGAGAAATGGAGTAGGTAGAGAATAAAGGCAGGGAGTTGAGATGGAAAAAAAAGCAGTGAGATACAGAGTGAGGGATGAGGTAGAGTGAGAGTTGAGTTGGAGAGAGGGTTAAGAGTGATAGATAAAGAGGTGGGCAAAGAGAGTGAAAGAGGAATAGGCAAGGTTATGCGAGAGAGAGGAAGTGGAGTGAGGTGTGTTGGGTATATTGAGAGAGAAGTGAAGTAGACAAATGGGAGGTAGAGAAACCTGGGCTAGAGGGAGAGGGGATGAGATTACCCAGAGATATAGATACTTTAAGAATGAGGATTAATGTAGAATAGGCGAGCTAAAGTAAGGAGGGGGAAATGTCACAGAAAGATTATATTTCAATTTGATTGCCACAATTACCTGAGAGTGTGAGGGCTAAGGCTGGGCATGCCAGGCTTGCAAAAGGTGATGCAAACCAGTTCACAGTGTTGGGGTGGGATTTACTTTCCAGAGCAAAATGTTTTGCAAACTACAAATGTGCCTAAAAGTAATGCAAATCATTTCTGCTTTGCTTTACTTTGTGCCAATGGGATGCCCGATGGGTGGTGCGTAGATGTTCCTATTCAATCACTGATGGTTTTTGGGCTTAAGATTTAAAAAATACACCCCCTTGAGGCCCACACAAAGAAGGAGAAAAGTTTTAGTTTTTCCAAACATTCCTAACTAATTTTACATGTGTGCTGTGCTGTACAGCACACAAACAAAATGGGAAATATTTTAAACTAAGTTGAAGGATAGTATATGTTATTGGAAGGTGTTGGACTTGGCCCTTTCTGCAGGGTCATTCCCTTCACCCTCCTGTTTTCCTAACTGGTTTTTGTTGGCTTTTTAGTACTCTGTGCACTTTACTACTGCTAATTAATGTTAAAGTGATCTCTCACTTAAAAATGGTAGAGTTGGCTTAAAACCCAATTAGCATATTTAATTTACTTGTAAGTGCTTAGAAAAATGGTAGTATATGTACCCAGGACCTGTAAATTAAATGCTATGAATGGGCTTGCAGCACTGATTGTGCCCCCGGTTAAGTCCCCTTTAAACATGTTACAGGCCTGCCATTGTAGAACCGGTGTATGCAGTTTTAAACTGCCATGACGACCTGACAAAATAAACCTTTTGCCAGGTCTAAAGCTTCCCTTGTATACATATGTCACCCCTATGTAGGTCTTATACAGCCCATTGGGCTAAGTGCCATGTATTTTAAGTTTGGACGTGTACTTTTAACTTTTACATGTCCAGGTAGTGAAAAACTCCTTAATTCGCAATTCGCTACTGCAAGGCCTGCCTCTCCAATAGCATAACATTGGGTTTCTTTATTACATTTAATAAGTGATAACTTTTAATTGACTGTAACAAACAACAAAGGCAACCCTAATCAAATACGAGACAGGGCATTTAACTTTATCAAACAAATATCGGCTCTTATTGAGAGATATATGTACAGTTTACAGATTACAGGCACAATGGCATAGTATGTCTGTAGTAGGACACTGATGAAGAGAGCCAGCTAAAAAAGACAAAACACAATTTTAGCAAACAAATGTATTGCCTGTATTCAAACATGTAAATGCAGACAGTGCAAGGTGTCCCACATGAACAGAACCAACAGAACACAGAGGTGACAATAAAGTGAATAAACAAAGTAACATAAAACACAAAGGGTTTCCAGTATCATATAAATGAACCCCTAAAAATGTGAGGGCTTATCAGGACCAATTGGTAAGGGATACCTGATCTATATGAGAAAAGGGTGTGAGAGATGAAAGGTGACATGCACATCGATCCAGTGAATAAAAGGAGTATTTACTTACTTGGAGACCCTTCCGGGAGCCCCATGGTGATAAGAGGATACAATCGCCTTGGAATCAACCAGTGGCAGAGCTCTGATCACCGCAAGTTGGCCATGGAGCGCGCTCAGATGTGCCTCACTCGATTTCATCACAAAACGCAGTTGGGATGCAGGGTAGATCACAACACACATATGTGTAGCAGGGTAGATAAGGTAGGCTGCAATAATCGGCCTCACCCGGCGTATAAATCAGCCCGCCTTATCTACCCTGCTATGCATCTGTGTGCTGTGATCTACCCTGCACCAGTTTTCTTTTTCTAAAGGTAGGTGGGAGCTGTGGGGGCAAGGGGTGCTGTGTAAGTGGGTGGCATCATTAGGGTAATTTTTGACCTGTTTGCTCGTTGGTGGTGGGCACGGGTGTTGGGGGCAAGGGGTTCAGGGGGAGGTCTGGGCGGGAAGGGGGGATTGTGTGACGGTTGGAGTGGGCAACTCAACCGGACAGAAAGGTTTTTGTGCTGTATGGGGGTAGGAAGATCAGTCTCTGGTACAGCAGCTAAGTGTTGGTGTGCCTCTTTGGTCATAAACAATGAGTAAGTTGCGCATTGCAAAAGATGGAGGGTTGCCCTCAATATGCAATTTTTAAAGCCTGACATAATTTGGCTGCAGTAGACGCACATTGAGGGGTCAAGACAAACTGTTTTAAACTTGTTCGGGTATCATGTAGTGTGTTGCACCTCACAAGGGACACAAACACGGGGTGGCACTTTTACCCAGAAGGGAGGCAGCACTTTTCAACACTCCAGTGCAGATAAGTATGGCCGTTGGGCTATTGTGGAGTGCTGCTTTCCTAATGGGGCTTTTACGCTTTGCTCGGTTTATGGGTCTGTATTGGATGATCCAGCAGTATTTCATTGATTAAATAGTGAGTTGACCTTATGGCCACTCCCGCTCATTATATGTGGAGACTTTAATATCAATTTAAATAGGGATTCTTTTGATGCAGGCATCAAAGAGCAGCCTAAAGTGTTTAGATCTCTAGCAGATTTAAGAACAGCTCATGGGTTAGTGGATGTCTGGAGGGAGAAATGTGTCTCTGTTCTTGGGTATACATTCTATTCAGCACTGCATCAGATACATGCAAGGTTGGATTATTTCTTTGTATCTCAAAGTTTGCTGCAGAGGAACCTGATTGAGAAATATCCAAGGGTAATGTCAGACCATAATCTGCTGATTCTGGAGGTTTCATTGACTAACATAGCGTCAATGTCAGAGTTGGTCTTTTGAATGGGCTCTATCGCTGGACAAGGAATATATCAGTCATCTGTAGGAATGGATCCTAGATTTCATGGCTGAAAATTCAGGCAGTGCCCCTGTAGGGATGATCTGGGATGATTTCAAGGCAGATGTCCGAAGGGAGTAGGCTAGGTTTAGTTGGGCTCCTCAAAAGAAAGAAACGTTTAATGAATCTGTATAATGGATGGTCAGCAGCAGAGACTGATCTGATGGACACAGTAACTAGGGGTATGGAGATTTAGACAGCACAACTAAATGTGGGGTCGCCAAAGCAGCAATAGTAAATATCTCAACAAAAAAAGCTGCACATAAATATATGGTGCAGAAGAATAACCTTTACGAATATAGTGAGAAGGTGGGGCATCTCTTGGCTAAACATACTAGGCCGCAAGTAGTCCTGGGTCAGGTTAGGGAAATCCGGGATCCCCATATGCGATTAGTGTCTAACGCAGAAAGAATGCGGGCCGCCTTTCAAAGATTTTGTCAGCAGCTGTACACTGAGGAAGTGGGAATTGTGGCTGGGAATATGTCAGGGTATTTGGAGTAGGTCTTACATAAAAAATGAGATGCGGTAGACCAGGAGTATCTAGATCAACTTTTTGCAATAGAGGAAATCACAACAGCTATCTCTAGTCTTTCATCAGGAAAAGCAGTTGTAACAGATTTCATCCCCGGGGAGTTTTGTAAGATTTTTTTTTCCACTCTCAAAGTTTACATGTTGGATGTCTTCCAGAAAGTACAGGAGGGAAGACCCGCCTGAGTCGTGGGCCTGTGGGCATATAGTAGTTCGTCCTAAGAAAGGGAAACCCCTGCAAGAACTAGGCCTATCACTTTAATGAATAGTAAGATTGTGTCCTTCAAGCAGCATGGATTTATTCAAGGGTGGGGAACAGGGGACCACATCCGGTGATTTATTAGCCTTTCTGATGTGGCAGCAGTAACAGGATAGACTTTGGCTTTAATACTCTCGGATGCAGAAAAAGCATTCAATAGGGTCTCCTGGCCGTATCTTTAGGTGGTAATCGAAAAATGGGTACAGGGATAGGGTTTGTTTTGGCTATAAAAGATCTGTATCTGAACCCGAGAGCTAATATCTCAATGACAGGGGCAGTCGGAGTCGGTAATGATACAAAGGGCACAAGACAGAGATGCCCATGCTCCCCATTATTATTCGCTGTCTACATTGATCTGTTGATAAGGAGGATATAGATTAATGAATTCATTTTACCATTAAGGTCTCAGGGATGGGAAACTAAAATCTTGGCATATGCCGATGATTTAGCAGTCATTACCCTGGATCCAGGGCTGGCGCTGAGAGAGAGGCTTACAAGTTTGGCAGGTTTTCTGGAAACTTGTTAAATCGAGATAAAACAAGTTATTATTAATGGTAATGTGCAATTTGAGGATAGGTGGGAGGTCGAGGGGGTGACTTATCTTGGAGTTCACATTTTATCAGAGGTAGAGAGAATTGTGGAGACTAACTTACATCCTCTGATCGGGAAAACAAAAAGGGATTTCAGAAGAATTAATAATCTATGGCTTTCCCTGATAGGGGGAAGCAATGTAGTGAAAATATTTTTTTAGGGCCATCCCACTTGAGGTAGGGAATCAGTGGTTCAAGACAATTGATGGGATGATCTCAAGATTTTTATGGGCATATGCTAGGCCCAGAATGCCGATGAAAGTCTGACCCTTCCGAGAGACCAAGGGGGAGGGCAGTCCCTAATGTCATACTCTGCTATTTGGCTACCGCACTTCAACAAATGGCTATTTTTTTTAAGATTAAAGAGGAAGCGGGGGTTAATGTTAATCACTCTCTTACCCTTTATGAGTTGTTGGTTTAGGAAGAGGCATGGGGGTGTCTTTTACGGCGGCTAGAATTTGGGTATTTTAAGTGAGTGGGATTTAAGAGTCTCCGATGTCTGTATACATTTTGGTCAGCGGTCCGGAGAAGGTATTGTTCGGTTAAATTTTTATACCCCTTTACAAAAAAATTATATCTCACCAGATATCTTCTGGGATTCTCATGTGAGACATTGGATAGAGCAAGGTCCTTTTAGGCTGGAAGATTTTTTCCAGGAGAATGAATTAATTACATTTGAGACTCTTCGGCTTAATTTTAATCTGGAGCATAATTAATTTTTTTACTATTTGCAGGTCCAGGATTTCCTATGGAAGAAAGGGGGTGGGGTAGAGCTTGTGGAAATTATGACAGGAATGAAGACTTTAAGTGGGTCATTATATCGGGTATTGAACAGCTTAATGTCAGACAAAATTGACAAGCATGATAGATGGTGGCAAGCAAAGTTACAGCTAGGAAAGGACATGTTCTCTGAATCTTTAGATCTTGCCCAGTCTATATAAGTCTTGGCAAACTTGCAAGTCCAGCATTTTAGAACAAGTTTTAAGCTCTACTATGCACATGGAAGAATCCAAAGTGGGGCGGGTCTACGGGTTCGCTCTACCCCCAATGTCAACTCTATGGTGCCGATTTGATACATATGTTGGCACGATGCCCTGTTGTGGGGTGGGGGGGTTTGAAAGGGGAAATAACTGATTTTCTGGAGAAAAAGCTGGGCCCAAATATTGTGAAGACTCCCCAGCTCATATACTTAGGGGTTCATAATGAAGTAGTTCCAAGCCATGCACAGGCCTTTATGTTTTTTGCAATGACAGTTTAAGAATTGTGTTTAGCAACAACCAAGTTGGATCACTTACCCCCTTTCTTAGCCATGCATCAGATCGAAATGGCAGTGTATGCACAGAAAGGGAAATCCGCTAGGAAAAAAAGGATATGGGTGTGCGCACCCTTCTATGAATGGATCTTAATGCTGTTCGAGGCATAGGGTGGGGAAGAACTTGGGAATAGGCTGGCTTAAATTATTTGGACTTCTAATTGATGAATAGTCTACTGTGTACTGTCTCGCTTATGTGAACTATTGTATTTTTGTATCCATTGGAATTTGATCTTTTTACGCTCCGCTGGATTTGAATTAATTGCAACATGAACTGTCTGCTTGGGTTGGGGGAGTTTATAAAACTTAATGAAGATAATTTTAAAAAGTGGAAAAAAGAACCATCTGCAATGTTTTGTTTTGCATAATCTTTGCATTAGAATTTCCAAAAGGGAACAGAAATATTTCCTTAGCACCGCCATATTTTCTCAGTTTGTGTTGGAAAAGATTTCGACACATGGGTAATATTACGGAAGTGAAGACAAATTTAAAAAAATGCACTTTGCATCTTGTGGACAATCAATGATTTGCATAGATTGCAATGCTGGCAGCTGAAGACGTTTTGAGAAGCTCGTAAAAGTCTATAATCTCTGGCATATCACTAAAGGAAAGATATGATACAGAGTTTCTCAACTTTTTCACAGGAACTAGTCAAAGACAGACTAGAAAATACTTTTAAATACTGCTAATTTCCACAGTTTGTCAACTTTGAAGCACTGTACTTGATAATTGCTGCATAGGGCTCCAAAGGAGAAACCCTGCACAGCATGTTCTTATTACAAGCTACTTCTAATCACTGAGGCAGTCATTAACACAAAAATAGCATTATTTCCTGTTACTTATCACAGGCATGTTCTGAAACTCCAATGTCAGCAGGTACAAGGACTTTTCTCTGTTTATCTCAATGTCAAAAACGCAGGTGAGGATTGGTGAATTGTAACAGCTAGAACAGTTACAAGATGGGTATAAGGAACAGAAATTACAACTTATTTACTTTCAATTTCTAGTGTTGAGGTACACACAAAATTACTTTAATCAAAATCACCAAATTTAAGAATCTCTGGTTATGGGAAGGAAAATATTGGTGGCACTGCTTTCTCCGTTCAAGCCGCCAAACGATGGAAGTCCCTACTTCAAGATTAGAGCCACTGAGAAAAACTGAGAGTACAAAACAGTGGTTAAGACCTAGTTGTTCAAATGTGATCTATCAGAGACTCTAGATGACCTTGTTCACAAAAACAAGGACTTATCTAATTCTGGGCTCTTTGTCTACTGGCAGATGCCCCTGTGGACCCTCTAATATGACTCTCTAAGATCATTGGGAACCAGGGCCATACTGCCGTAGCGGGCACTGGGAGTTTTTGCCGGTGGGCCTGCAGGTTGGAGGCCAGGTTTGGACCCCTGGGGGAGGGCTGTTATTTTTACCTGGGGCTGGTTGTTTTGCCCCCTGTAACTAAAGCAATTGCAGTGTTTTCCCCACGCAACCGCTGACCGCTGCCATGCGGGATGGTCCGACTCTATTGCCAGAGCTGCTTTGTGTTACCCAGCCCGGCCCTGGAACAAATCAAGACAATTCCTTCCACTCCTCTTCCTTCCTGTCATATATATGCATGACCTACTGTCCCTGGGTATTGCCTCTTCTGTTGCATGACTGTCTGCCTTACTCTCCACTGTATTACTGCAAACTTCCCATACTTCTCATAAATTACAAACTATGCTTCTGTGTAACCGTTCCTTCCTATCGAACAGTATCTACCCTCCTCTACCCTGTCTCCTAAACCCACTTTCCTTTTATTTTAATTTTAATTTTCTTAAAGATCACACTAACTCCTATTACCTTCATCTACGCAAAAATAGATTGGGGCAAATGCATGTAATAGTTTCATGAGAGCGCAAAACTTATTCTAATAACTAACAGTAACCAACAATTCCTAACAACCACTGGATTGCCCACTAGCTTAGCTTATCCACCATAAAGCGATTCAACGAGTCATCAGGGGTACTATGTGCTAAATACATTTAAGGTGATTGCCACATTATTGGCTTTTTCAATAGTTTTTAAGTGTCTGGTACATCAGAGCATGTGTGTGAATCAAAACATCCACAACAATAGAAGACGATAATTTCATGATAAAATAGGTGTTTCTTTTTCTAAACTTACTGGGTGCTGCCTTTCCCGGACACACTGTGAAGACTCTTGGGCTCCTGCAATCCCACCTCCTGCTCCTGCAATTGTCGGCCCTGTGGTCTCCCCCTGCCGCCGTTGCCTTGTGTCATCCTGCACGGCCGCAGTATGGGAGGGGACCACTAGGTCCAGCTACACCTGCGGCAGGAAGCCGCCGCCCACCACTACGCGCCAGGAGGCTCTTTAAATTGAAGTCAAGCCCGGTGGAGCGGGTGTTCCTTTTTCTAAACTTACCGGGTGCTGCCTTTCCCGGACACGCTGTGAAGACTCTTGGGCCCCTGCAATCCCGCCTCCTGCTCCTGCAATTGTCGGCCCTGTGGTCTCCCCCTGCCGCCGTTGCCTTGTGTCATTCTGCACTACGCGCCAGGAGGCGCTTTAAATTGAAGTCCAGCCCCGCGAGCGCGCGGGAGCGCCCGGACAAGGGGGGACAGTCTGAGACACTCCGGGACTGGCCGTGACTGGACTGGGCCAGGGACTCTGCTCGTTGTTCTGTGGGACTTCCATGACATTTATGAAGTAAGACCAGTTATCCCTTGTTATCATCGTGGTTACTTGCGACCTTGTGACTTATCTGCCCCAGCTAAAATTGATAATCATTATCTGGCTTAAGGTTAGCTGAGCGCTATCGATTGCCATTGTGTCACTAGCAACTGGGTGCGCCATGCCCAAACAAAAGGTTCCCTCCGTGTCCAACACCATAGACAATTACCTAGTGCAGGTTGTGAGCAAAATCCATAGCGAGAGAAGGCAGTCACTGGGATTGAGCCCCTCTCCCACGTCCCCCGTGTCAAGCCCTATGTTGAGCCCTCTGTTAGATCCCCCCCTGTTAGAACCCCCGTTGCAGGTCATCAGTAGTGATGCCCCTGATATCGATCCCCCTTTAATAGACATCTCTGAACATAGCATACCCCCAACTGTCGACTTAGCAATTGATCCTGAGGTTCAGGTAGTTACTATAGTAGACAAATCCCTGTCACCTGTGCCTGTAACCAGAGCAGTGAGAACGTGCAGAAAAGCACAGACCAAACGTGGTGGGTCACGCTCCAGTAGAAATAGGATAGCCTCTCCACCCAAAATCGTGGACAATGATGAGGTAGATGGGGTGGAAGGTGGTAATGTGGTCATGGAGGAGGAGGAAATTAATAAAATAGTTAGCATGATTGACTCTAAGATCAAGGGTATTATTAAAACGCTGGTGGCTAAAATCGACCAGCTTACGGCAGAGGTAAAAAGACTGGGTGCACTTCTAAACAAGACAGTGGAGGAGGTGGGCAATATATCAACCCTAGTTTCAAGTAGAGCAGAAACAATTGAGGAGCACCCTGGGAGTGTGGTGGGGGTGGGGCGAAAGTGGCATTGAATCCTCCCCCAACTCCGCTCCCAGTAGGTGAAGATGGCCAGGTAGTGGCCAAAGACTATCCCCCACCAAGACCCACTGCATCTTGCCTAGAGAAAGGCGTATTCCAGTTTATTGTAGAAGCTTCTCCCCTGGTCTTGGTCCTGGCCAACGTACCTCCTTTGGCGCCTGGCCAGGTGGAATCTCCAACCTCTTTGATTAGCAAAGCTCTGCATTGGTTGTCGAACAATATGTTGATGTCCCCATGGGGTAAACAGCAGCTAGCTGGGGAAATTAAAATGGCAAGAAGGGCAGCCTGGATAGGAAACAGTTCGAAAAAGTTCAAGGGAGATTGTATAGTCTTGAACTTCTCTTGTTCAGATGTACTCCTTAATGTTCTGGCAAACATATTCCCCCTGCAACGTAGGCGTACCACCAAAGTTCCACTTACGCTTACATTTTTCTACTGTAGAAAAGGAAGTGCAGCGAATTCTAGCATACTAAGGCCATAGTGGAACCCAGTGTTAATTAAATGGGGTAGGGATGTCCAAACTAGTGCCCAAACCAGTGATTGGGGAATTAGCTTGGAAAATAGGTTTGTGGTTTTGTCAGACCTGGATGAATGTGATTGACTTGAGTGGGCCGATAGCATTGTGTATAAGGAACTAGCCGAGACTGGTAGAATGTGTGCTTCTATAGTTCAGGGGATTGTAATGTAATGTAATGTAATGTAAAAAAGACTTATATAGCGCAACTTACACCGGACGGTTTCTTGGCGCTGTTCACTAATTCAACGGGAGGCATGTAGGGGAGAAAAAAGAAGATTATGTGTAGACACTGCGGAAAAGGTGGGTTTTAAGGAGAGACCTAAAGTGAGGGTAAGAAGAGGAGAGTCTAAGTTCCAGCGGGAGAGAGTTCCAGAGTGAGGGGGCCAGAAAGGAGAATCTGAGACCTCCGTGTTTTTTGCGCTTAAACCTAGGTGTCTGGAGGAGCGCATGGTGAGAAGATCGGAGGTGTCTGGGGGGGGCATAGGGGTGCAGAAGAGAGGAAATGAAGGAGGGACCGATGCCGGCCAAGGATTTGTGGGTCAAACAGCCTAGTTTGAACTTACAACGCTCCGATACAGGAAGCCAATGAAGGGCTTTGAGCAGAGGACGGACGTGATGATGTTTTGGTTGATGGTAAATCAGGCGGGCTGCCTGATTCTGTATTAGCTGAAGTCTTTTAATTTGATATTGTGGGATACCTGCATACAGGGCATTGGCATAGTCGATCCGAGAGATGACTAATGCCAGCAACACCAGGGTGAGAGCTTCGGTAGTCAAAAAATTGGCTATTTTATGAATTTTCCTAAGCAGGAAAAAGCAAGAGGACACTGTGGCACTGACCTGATGTTTCATGGAGAGATCGTGTGAGATGTAGACCCCCAGGCTTTTTACCTTGTCAGCAGGACAAGGAGAGGGGCCAAGGGAAAGGGGCCAGAAGGTGGAATTCCAGGGGTTGGATGGGCCTCCGACAAGAACAAGCTCCGTCTTGTCGGGATTAAGTTTGAGATGGTGAGCGCCCATCCAATTGCTGATATGGCAGAGGGTAGACTGGAAGTCCTGAGCTGCTTCATCCGAGGAGTCGAGATTGAAAATGAGCTGAATGTCATCTGCATAATTAAATGCAGTGACATTCCTTCCCCGGAGGGAGCGGTTCAGGGGGGTGAGGTACAGATTAAAAAGGAGTGGGGACAAGGACGACCCCTGCGGCACACCGCAGGTGAGCTTCTTCCTGTCCGCCGAGAATTGGGAGAGTCGGACAGATTGGTGGCGGTTCGTCAGGAAGGAGCGGACCCAATTAAGGGCCGTCCCTCTGATGCCCGCCTCTTTGACACGGTCGACCAGGATGGTGTGGTCGACCGTGTCAAAGGCCGCCGACAAATCCAAGAGAATCAAGGCTTGACTAATGTTGGAATCAGCGCCTCTACGAAGTTCCTCCATTACAGAGAGGATGACCGCCTCTGTCGAGTGGGCGGGTCTAAACCCTGCTTGCTGAGAGTCTAGGAAGTTGGAGTCCTCAATAAAGGAGCTGAGGACGCTGGTTACATATGCCTCAAGTACTTTGCTTAGGTAAGGAAGGAGGGAAATGGGACGGAAGTTGCCCATAACCGTGGGGTCGGCGTTGGGTTTCTTTAATATGGGTACTACCTCCGCGTTCTTAAACTGGCTGGGGACCTCACCGAGCAGAAGGGAGCTGTTCAGGAGGGCCAGCGGAAGGACGGGGCAAGCCGAAAAGGCAGCCCGGAGAATCGCGGGAGGGCAGCAGTCTGTGGGGGAACCAGAGGAGACTTTGTTGAGCAGGGCAAGGAAGACTTCTTCTGATATGGGGGGGAACTGAGTCAAGGAATGAGGGTTAAGAGATGGGGCGGCCTCTGCGAGGGGTGTAGCCGGGGGTCCAGGAGAAATACTATTTTTGATTTTGCTAATTTTTTCTATGAAAAAGCAGTTAAGCAGTTCCTCTCACTAATGTCATTCCAATGCCCCGAATAAAAAGGGTGGGAGGCTCCAACTTCCCAGTGAGGTTGATAGAGAACATTGACCCTGAACAACTGATCTGCCCTAATTCATTAGAGATATGTGACAGCCCGGGATGTGAGGTATCACCACCAGAGACACCAGACTATCCAGCCATCAATATAGAACCTGAGTCTGGGAGGGAGGGTGATACCCAAAGCATCTTAACACCACAGGATCCTCTCTGCTTTTCAGAAGTCTAGGCAGGGGTGACCTTTCTCTCCTGGAACCTTGCAGGAATTAGTAATAAGCTAACATCTCCAGAATGGTGCAGTTTTATTGACCAGTTTGACATCATTCTTTTCCAGATATCATGGTCATTGATCCCAGTACACCGGTTGGGGTTCCTTAATTTTCACGCACTTGCTACAAAAAACACCAAAGGTCGCCCATCTGGAGGCCTGATAATTTGGATTCGCCAATCACTATGTTGTAAAATTCAGCAAATTAATTCCCCATCAAACGACATAATGTCAGTTAATATTACATGGGCTAATGGCCATGGGGTGACAATCTTTAATATTTATGCTAGGGGGGTAGTGGGAGGTCAAACATCAGAAGTAATCTCTGCTCTTGACCTCCAACTTAAGGCGTTCCAACCCAGCTGTCCATTATTGTGGGAGGTGATGTCAACACAACCTTTGAACCACTTGGACAGGAGGATCAAATTCTTGCTGCTGAGGAGGACAGTAAATGGGGTGTCCCTCAGCGTGACCTACCTGTAATTAGAAGGTGGACAGCTGTAGCTATCCAACTTAAGACTTTATGTATAGCGAGAGGACTCAGAGCAGCCAATGGGCGTACCCAGTCAGATCGACAGGGGTAAAAAACATTTGATAACAGCAGGTCTTCAGTCGAATAGATTACTTCCTGGTGGACATTCAGAGGATGGGATCGATTGATCGATATGACAGTAAAAAACAGGTTGGAAAGCGACCACAACCGACTCTGTATGGAATTCCAAGCACAAATGGGGTCTAGAGAACCCAACATGGGGGGTGGCAAAGTCACCCTAGATATTGTTGCCTCGAATAACCTGCGCCATATTAAATGGGGCAGATTAATTGAGAGTCCAGAGAAGCTGGAGGACCTTAAAAAAGTGGTGATCGAAGAAGTGGGAAACATAAATACCCACAGTAGCAAGCAAAATTTTACTAAGCTCCAGGGGTTCTTTAGGAAGACCACAAAATCAGATAAGGTCGGTAAAAATCTACCTGAGGTGGGGTGGTACAACCAATCTTGTAAATTAGCCCGCCAGAACCTAAGTGTTGAACTCAGATCCAGGAATATCCTAGGCGTGAGAAAGGCTAGGGAGATATATAGGAAAGCCCAGAAAGCAGCCATAAAACAGTGGGATGAGGATCAGTGGCCCGATCTGAAAACTGCTTGTACAGCAAAGGATCAAAAGCAATTCTGGGCTATAGTTAAGTGGGATAGAGGAGGGACAGCTCAAACCCCGCAAACTAATGTTGCCAAACACCAATGGGTAGAATTCTTCAGACTGCAATACGCTGCAATACGCCTGTAAACTTGCCGAAAGAGAGTGCTCACTACCCCCTACAGTCTTTTATCAGTGTCAGCTATTCACAATTAAAGATGTCAGTTTAGTGCTAGACTGTGTGTCAGGGGGCAGAGCCCCTGGAATGGATGGCATCCCTGCTGATGTGTTTTTAAGTGATCGTTCATCTTGGTGTCAGTATTTTGAGTGGTAAGCCAATTCTGTGGCTAGGGGTGTGCCAATCCCCACTTCATGGAAAGGTGCAGAAATAATTCCGGTTTTTAAAAAGGGTGACAAATCACTACCTTTAAATTATAGACCTATCAGTCTTATTGACTCGGCCCAAAAAATAATAGGTTGTCTAGTGCAAAACAAATTGCAATCTTGGATAGAAGAAAAAGATATTTTGTCCCCTTACCAAGCTGGTTTTCGACCCTGTACTAGTTCAATTGACCAGGTCTTTTTTTTCATAGCCCTCTATTGGAGGAATGTGACCTTAACCAACGGTACACTCTATGCGGTGTTCGTAGACCTGAAATCAGCTTTTGATTTAGTTCCCCGTCCCAAACTTTGGAGTGTTCTAGCTGAAGCAGGGATGGCCCCGGAACTGTTAGCGTTACTTGTCCGCTTGCATGAGAACAACTATGCAAGAATTAGATGGGGGCACAGGGTGAGGTGACCGACTCATTCCCTGTCGAACGTGGTGTTCGGCAGGGATGTGTCCTGGCGCCCACACTGTTTTCGCTATACATCAACGGCATAGTAGACCATCTAAGCTGCTCCCCCACCGATGCTCCTGTATTGGCTTGGGCACGCGTGCCAGTTCTCATGTTTGCGGACGACACGCGGATAGTTTCTCGGACTCCGAGTGGGCTCCAGAAGGCAGTAAATGCGTTTGGAGAGTTCTGCCAGATGCGTGGACTTGAGATAAACACCTCCAAAACCAAGTTCATGTCCCTGAATCAGTGGAAAACATTCAAAGGCATAATTAATTTTAATGGTATTCCACTGGAACAGGTTGAGGCTTTTACGTATTTAGGAATATCCCTTCAGAGTAACATGAGCTGGAAAAACCACATTGATATGGCCGTTTTAAAATTTCACCAGCTGGCGGGTGTAATAGCCCTTAAAAATAAAGCTTCTCTGACCAAGCCAATCCCCCCGGCCCTAGAAATATATAACATGAAGGTGATAAGTGCCTCTTTGTGCGGTTCGGAACTGTGGGGATTTTCCAATTTGAATCAATTAAAATTAGCGGAGAATAAGTTTCTACGTTGTCTAGTTGGGGTCCCCCAAAGTACCCCCACTGTACCGCTTGTATATGATCTTGGCAGGAAATAAATAGGGGATTTGGCACGGTTACATCCCTTATTATATTGGAGACGGATCATGACAACTCCTGAACTAGTTCACTATGCCACTGCCCTGAAGAACATCACTAGGGCAGATCGATTTCATTCTATCCCGTGGCTCAAAGAAATAAGGGGCTTATTAACCCCTTTCAGTGCTCATGACAAGGTCAACTCGTCATGGGTTTTACCTGCGCTGTGCTTATGACGAGTTGAACTTGTCATGAAACTATAGTATTCAAAGATTGTCGGCACAGGACGGGAAAACCCCTTAGCAGCCAAGGTGTTAACAAAGTTGGAACTAGATCACCTATGGGTTGACCCAAATGCCTCAAGTTTCCCGTCAAAGATAACCCTGAAAAATATGTACTGGAACATGGTTTGGTTGTCTGCCCTTAGTACTGGATCCAACACAGAGTTAACTGGTTGTTTTCTTGATATTAAATCCCTACCATTGTGTGAGTCTTACTGGGACATTATAGAAAGGCCCTAGGAAAGAAAATTGTATTTTCAAATCAGAATTGGGACCCTTCCAGTAAAAGCTTTTACTTATAAATGGTCGGTAAACCAGAATGACAAATGTCATTATTGTAAACATATGATTGAGAATGTACCCCACCTGCTGTTTGTATGTCCCCTTTATATAAGCTCCCGTCATAAGTGGATAAAACCTGTGTGTACAAGCCTGGGGACACGCAGTTTTGTAGAGGCTTTAAGAATACTCGCATCAGATTGCACACCCTCCATGGCGATAGCCGTTGCAAAATTCCTAGGGTGGGCCTGGACAATACGCAACCGCTCTTTAGTCCCTAAAGGCTAGCCAATGAATTTTATCACATCGAGTAATGTACGATCAATTTTTTAACCAATGTTTAATTGAATTGTTTTAATTCATTTTGTATAAATTGTTCTTAATCCTTGTAAGCGACAGCACCATGGTTTAATGAGTTTTTAAAAATGATGAACTTAACTTTGTAGTATTTATAGTGTAGTCTTAGGATAAATAATTTCTTTTATGACATGCTGTCGAATAAAGCTTTGAAATTGAAATTGATAAAATAGGTAAGTATATAACATTTGAACTATGGTACACTATATCAACTTACATTATTTTTTTTACATTTAAACAAATATATTTAAAAATGTATATCTTACAATCCCTGACCTCCTGTGACGAATTCAAACCACACTACTCCTCAGTGAGCTACACTGACTCCCCACCCAGAAGTGGTGCCAGTTCAAACTTCACACACACATTCAAGTCAATATACAGCCCGCTTACCTCAATCACAGGCTTCATTTCCACCAACCCACCAGGCAACTTTACTCAGCATCACTCTCACTCGCGCACACAACTCTGACAATCATTCTCCTACCTACTACCACATCTTGAAACGACCTCCCCAATATATCAGGGCCTCCTCCTCACTTTGTGAATTCCACAAAAAGCTGAACACCTGGCTACTTAATTAGTCTTCTTCTTTTAGTTCCATTGAAACTGCCTATATTCAGGACCAGCCTCGAAACACGTCTACACTTACCCACTCAGTGCCTGGATACCCCCATGGGTGACAAGCATCACTCTACATTACATTACATAAAATAAAAATATATATTTTAAAATAACTGCAAAAAGAGAATAAACATAAGATTTAAAACAATATTATTTAGTCATAAAGAATAAAATATACTAATAATCTTATTAAAAAATGAATACACTAACAACATTAAAATCAAAATACTTTAAAAATAGTGCTACAAAAAAATAACACATTAAAGTAACTTTTATATTATGCCAGAAAATATATTACAACAATTTTTAAAAAGCAGATACAAAAATGAGACTTGGAGAGGTCAGATTTACTATTCTCACTCTTACATAAGCAAAAGTGGGGAAATTGGTGACGTTTGGACAACTTAGATTTATCAATCCGACTTCACTATAAGCAACAGTAGGGATAGTGTAGAGATTTACTATCACTACTACTTCAATGTATGCAAGAGTAGGACATGCTGGACTTTGGAGGAGTCTTTTATTATTTCCACACCAACATTAGGAACATTAGGGAATTAGGGAAAGTGTTGGACATTGGTGGGGTCAGATTTACTATTCCAGCTTTAATGTGATGGACCATTAGGGAATTTGTTGGACTTTGGAGGGTGGGGAATAGGGAGGGGTAGTCAGATTGGCTATTCCCACTCAGGCATATGCAACAGTAGGGTAAGTGTTGGATTTTGGAAGGGTCAGAACTAATATTACGGCTCTAGTGTAAGCAACAGTAGGGAAAAGGTTGAACTTGAAGATTTAGATTACATTTTCACTTTTCTAGAGCATTGCAAATAAATTAAATATATAGGAAATAAATAAACATAGTAGAATATTTCCATAAACATATAAAGTATTTGTAACATTATATAATACATATAAATGATTCGTTACTAAAAACACAAAATTAACATAGAACATTATACATACAATTGTATTTTACAAGTATAGCAATTACATGTTGAAAAATGATTTTAAAAAATCTTCCCACCCCAGTACTTTAAAATACTCCAAACTGCAAAACAAAAATCAATGAAAAGTAAAAAATAACAATGAATTTTAATCAAAAAGAATATTATTATAAAAATATTTATAAGATAAAAATTCCTTAAAAATAATATAAATAATTCATATCCAAAATATTAAAAACCATGAAATCACTAACAGTTGATTATCCAGCTAGCCATTGAACAAAAATACCACATTTTAAAAAGTATCTATTAAATAGCAAAAAAAATACTTATCAACTTAACAAATTAAAATGTATATACAAAATTATAATCTATTTAAAAAATGTAAAAAGCTTCCCACCGTATTCCTCTACATACCGAACAAAACATTTACATAAAATAAAAAAAATCCTAAAACACATTACCAAATCAAAACAACAAGGCCACTCTAAAAAGTAATGAAACATTCCTAACATTAAAATTTAAAAAAAAAACATTATAACAAATGAACAAATAAAACTCAAATAAATAACTAAAAAGCAACAGCATGTACTACTATGTTTAAGAAAATTAAATAAGACTTAAAACAATTATATTCTCACATTCTCTATTCTGTCCCATGATATGTTTGACACCACAATATTTGGATACAATATTTGAGTCCCACAATATTTTTGAAACATTGAAACATAAATTGTTCACCTCCAGAGGTGGTTTCTCTTTCCAATTGGATGTTTTCCTCCAACCAGCATATGATTAAGATTGTGCGAGGCACGGCATGTCAGCATGGTAAAGTTCTATAAGATCAGCTGTGGGGCTTCCAGCAAAATGGAAGCACTGAGGGGCATATTATCAAGGGGGTTAATCTCCGCTTTTTTGGCTTTAAAAGCCAAGAAATCGGATATAAAATTATCTCCCTATGAACTAGCTGTCGCTAACACCAGTTAGCGACAGCTAGTAGGAGATAGCGACCATGTTGGGCCCCACTTTGCATGTCAGAGAAATTTATCACTAATGACATGCAAAGTGGGCGTCCCAAGATGTTAGCGACTGGAAACAGTCGCTAACATCGCTATCTCCTATTACCAACTTTTGGAGATATTCACGCTAAGCGCGAATATCTCCAAAAGCGAACACCTGCCCTGAGCAGTTCATAGTCATGTTATCCAATGGGAGGTGGATAACATGGCTAAGAGCATTAGCTCGATAATGCATGAATATCGCTGACTTTTCAGCGATATTCATGCATTGCGGCCGATTTTTATCGCATTTGCGATAAACCTTGGTAATACCAAGGTTTATCTGCAATAAAGATCGCCGCAGGTCAGCGATAAATTTTTGTCTCTAACCAAGCAATAGCGATAATTATCGCTATTGCTTGGTAATATGCCCCAATGTTTCTTGCTAGGAAGCCAGCAGGGTTGTAAGAGATGACAGCCATTGGTAAAAGTAATTGCCTCTCAAAGAAACTTGTGATTGAGGATCGGTGTTATTTTTTTTTTAATCAATTACTTCCCTGATGGAACATTCTAAAATGCAATGCCCTAAAAATGAGTTGGTAGTTGTTTCATGTTAGGAGAAGTACAACACGTGGTGGTGCGCCCAGTCCATCAGTGATAAGGACTTTATTGCTGGAATCCAAAAACCCCGAAAAAAGGGGAAGTTCTGTGAGTAGCGCCCCCCAATACCAGTGTCAACAAGCCCCATAACTGTGTATAATTTTCAACTTTTCCCTAAAAGGGTTTGGGTCACTTTTTGGCCTACATTTTGGCATTGGACATGTTCTCTTACTGGCGTTGACAGAAAGAAATCTGTGTGACTATCTTTGCAATTTTGCGCATTGCATTCTGGGATTCTGTTAGCATGGAGCATCATGCATTGTGCAAAAGAAGCCCAATCGCATTTCAATAAATATTAAGCTTCAAATAGACTTCCGTAATTAACATGTCCCATGACGAGTCATCATACCTATGTAAACATGTAAGCAGGGATAAACGCAAGGTAATGAAAGGGAAGCAAAGGGCAGGAGTCAACCAAGGTCAATAGCCACATTTTTATGTTAACGCTGATTCATGTTTCTAATCACAGCCAGTGTTTCTCAATGGGAGCCAGTCATCACATTACCCATAGGAACATACACATGTGATTAAAAAAAAGGAAAAACATTCACAGCTGCATATTTGTTCATCGTAGTTCAATGTGGGTTTAATTTTACCTTTATGAATGGTTTAAATAAACAAACCATGCACACATTAACCGAGTTATATAAATCGTCTCATTAAAAAGTGCAATTTCCTACACATTGCAATTCTCCAATTTAATTTGCACAGTTTTATTAAAGACATAACATCTCTAATATTTCAGAGTCATTTATCTTTTGTAAATAAGGGCATGCTATCACAACTGGTCCGACTCTCTCTTCCTAACAAGGGTTTTTCAGGAAGAGTTGAAACATTTGTCCTTAGATTCAAGGGCACTCCAGTGTCTGCTGTAATAATATATAGATTAAACTGGATTTTGGCTTCCAAGTTCGTGGCTTGGCTCGTGTACCCAGGACAGGACACTGCAGAAAGGAAGGTCAGTTTGAAAGACATAAAATATAAGATAATGCAAGCCTGGCGGGTCGTCTTATTTGATACTGTCTTCCTAATACTACTAATAGATGAGTCATCACTACGCTCTAACGCAACCGAGTGTCAGAGCCAATCAGAACAAAGATACTTTATTCCAAACAAACAGCAAACACCTAATCCGAACACGAAACTGCACGTCCACAGATCATTTTACTCAAATAGAATATGTCGCATAGTCACATATATGAGTATATCTACCTGCTAACTGCAGTGCTGTATTGTGATCTGCAGGTCACGAGTCCTAATGTAGGCAAGGTCGGCTCAGTATTTTATCCTTCCCAGGTCGAAAACTGAAGAGAATTAAATTGGCTTATAGTAACACTTGTTAATTACAGCGCTTAGAAACGGAAAAACTGTGGCAGAATGCACTATATAGTTACACTTAATAATATTTATTCTGTTAAACCTGATTGCACTCAAATTAGGCACTTGAAAGTGGCTTCTGTAGCAAAAGCGCTATATGAGCAGAAAAATATAAAACTATATTGCAAATGTAGCACTTGCATCGAACATAGTACTTCAGTGCTTAATTTGTAAAAAATATAGAAGTTCCAGGGCTTCCGTCAGGAGGCCACTGCAGCTTGAACCACCCATTGCCCCTGCTATGCTGCCAATTATAGTAACAACACAACTACTAACAATCACACGCATACAAGTGTGACAATTCTGACTATTTCAGGCCCCCAATGGTGTAAGAATGGCGTGGGTGGCAGGTAATAGTATTTTTTTACAATATTGAATTAGTCATTTCCGGTTATTGTTCTCAACGCCAGACAGTGCCACCTTGTGGCAGACTGCCACAAGCGCCAATGTTGACAATTACGACCCAGTGCCTAACACCTAGAAACACTGGCTCAAATTAAACACTGTATTCCACGGTTCTAAAGGTGGCTTTCTTACTCCAAAATTATAATTTTCTTCACATTCTTTCTGTTTCTAACGTGTTGGATTAGTCATAATCAAACAATGTATAATAACGCCAAGCAGAGACATTTTAAAGCATGGGTAAATTGGGCAATAACCCTGGGCCCCCCAGCTGCAGAGGGGGCCCGGGGAAAAGTGAAATTTCTCTTTATTTTACCTCTGCATATTTCTTTGACTCAACCAAATTCACCTCTCACTCTTTCCCTCTGTACCCAGTGTCTTCTCAAGGATTGTGAGACACTGAGCAAGACATATCTCAGATGTGTGACCCCTTTCTGAAAGTTGAGTATTGTCTAGCATTGTGGAGGTTTGAATTAGCAGATAATGTGTAATACACTTAGGTGCATTGCTTCGGGGTTTGGGCTTGGGACGTTACATCCCCCTAATAAATGTATTTTCTGATAAATAGCTGGGTACAGATGCTTTCAGTTGGATATTGAGAGATGTCAGTCCGATTTCACCAGGAAAGTTTACATACACACAGACAAAAATGCACACACTCTATTTTGAAATCCCTCAAAATATTGTGTATTTTACGAAATATTGTGTTTTCTCTCTTAGTTCTCTTATCAATCCACATTCCTCTCCCTTTCCTCTGCCCCTGAAGCTCTTCTCATGCACCCTGCTGGTTGTATAATATATTGAAACATGATGTGCCAGCTTTATTGTTATAACATCTGAACCAACCTCCCCCTCAGTCTTACTGACCAAACTACGCCCCTCAATACACGCCAAAGCTGTTAGGATGTGGTCTGACGGCTAGACTGCCGCCTTAGGCGCTGGGAAACCAAGGTTCGAGCCTCGGCGTCGGCTCAACACATCCTGTGATTCTGGACAAACCACTTAATCTCCCCGTGCCTACCAAAAAAAAATGAATGTGTCCTTGTGTGACATGACCAGTGCTTATGTAAAGTGCTGAAATACCTTTGGGTCGAGTTTGCGCTATATAAATCTGCAAAAAAGAAAGAAAAGGGAGTGACAAAATATGTATTGCCTAGAGCCCCAAAGATCCTTGAGATTACTCTGAGCTCAGGGTGGCTCCGTGTGGATGTTAGATCCATCAATAATAATTGCTGTGTCAGCAGAACGTGAAATGATGCAGAAGAAGGGACATACTGACCACAGGCCACTCCAGGAAGATGGCTCCACAAATGCGCTGCACTTCTTGATGCGGGAGGAAAACAGTGGGTTTTAAGACATCCAACTAAATTGCAACAGCTTCTTGGCCGGGGACATGCACAGTAAGAGGCGTGACAGGACATTATTGTTCATTTCTCTGTATTTCTAGACCTGTTTAGTCACTGCTGTTCTCATTGTTCTAGTAAATAATGCTGGTTTTTCAATGAGGGGTTAATATTTGTCCATTAGCAGTGATATGCTCCCATATGTCTGAAAGGTTATCTCTCGCCCACTGGGAAGTTTAACCCATGATTGCCTGCAGAAAGAAAGGCAGAAGGCCAGGTCCTCTGCTCTTTGGCACTAAGGCATAGTATACCAGCTCAGTGGGCTCAGATAGCTCAGTGAGCTAAGTGCTTTTTGCTGACATGTGCTTGTGAGTGCTTGAGTTACAGGCTGCAGAACTGAAGCATAGCATGGCCGACTTAGGGCGTCGTTTATATTATGGCAGTTGTCCCGTCCTCTGCCAGGGCTATGGAATAAATAACCCAGTTGCCTTGGCAGAGGTGCCGACCGTCAAATTTTTAAATGTCCTCTGGCCCGGCCGTACATTTCAAGCATTGATAGAAACAGCCACCAAGGTGGTTCCTGCCAATGCATTGTAATTTTGCCAGACGGCTCAGTCAAATATGATGGAGGTATACATCAAAGTTACATTTCTTTTTTATTTTCAAAAAGAAAATCCAAAAGCAGGATTTTTTGTGTTAAATTATAAAAAACAATATCCACCTTGCCATGAAAGCTTCCTACCATGGCAAGGGAGACATTGAGCTCTTTTCAGTGCCTGTACCTCCAGTTTTTTTTTTGCTGTGACGGGCATTGGAAAACGGCTATATGTCTGCCCATATAAATTAGGTGGGCGTACATATAGCTAAATCTCTGACAGCCCTTACTCTGTTGGGCCGTCGGAGTAGTTTGATCATGACTAGGGCTCCTGGTTTTATGGTATTTATTTATTTGCCATTTACGTCAGTATTTATCCATATTTATTTTTTGCTAATTTTATATGTATTTATCCATATTTATTTTGGGTTTTATGGGAAAATTAAGCTGAAATGAGTATATTTCCACATTATTTAACCAACATTTGCACTCGTGCTTAATGTCTACCAGGTTTCAGTGCTGTGAACACCTGCAGAAGATATATCGGAGCACTTATATGAACTTATGCAAATTCCAGTACCAACCATTGGCATATCTACTTCTGTTAAAGCCTCTTTACTAAAATTCCTTTCTTTTTTAACCGCCTCACCTCTCCATCCTCACATCTATTGGCCTGGCAGTCAAGGCAGACAGTGATTAGAATTACCCAAAAAGCAATCCAATTTCCGTTTTTATCCACATTTAAAAATAAATACAGACAAGAAAATTGATGTTTTCTGTCTGTATTTATCTGTAAAAATCAGTAAAAACTGAAAACTGGGAGCCTTAATCATGAAGAAGACAGAGTAGTCTCCGCCATCATCAAACTATGTCTGCCTGCATTTAAATTGGATGAGTGGATCATAGCCTTGGCAGGGAGAGATCTTCTCTCTCTGCCAAGATCTAAATCAGACCTTTTACCTTCCAAGGCCGAGAAACAGTATACAATTTCTTTGATAGCAGGATCACATTGCGTACAACACTTACACTATGAAGTAGGCCAATGGAAAGAAAGTTGTCATTATTAACTGCTTTGGGAGCTGCTGTGTGGTATTTGGACTAAAGGCAGCTCCAGTGCACATTTTACATCATAATAAGAGTAACAAACACCATAGTGCAGTTACTTAAAACAGGCATTGACAAAACCAATCAATCTGGCAGTTGTATTGTGCATGCCCATAAGCAGACATTCATGCACATTTAGAATGTGCATTTAGGTCAACGCTCCTTCAGAAATGCATTTACACTCGGTCAGAAAGACATAGAGCCACTCACGCACACTGACAATAAACCACAAAGCCTTACTGCATACAGTGATAGATGACTTTAGCAGAAAGAAGCATCGACTGATGTGCTTCGGAAGGCAGAAGGAGGTGTAAAACAGAGGAGTACACAGTGATGTGCACTAGAGTAGCATGAGGGATAGTAGTTTGGAGTGGTGCACCTCAGATATTCACTTGGTGGTGTGCTTGTGGGGAGCACTGGGTGATGCACCTCATGGGAGCTCAGTGTATTGTACTTCAGGGGAGCTCAGAGTGACAAACCATAGAGGAGAAATGGAAGAAGCACTGCAAAAAAGTGAAGTGTTATGCTCCTCAGAGGATTACTGTATTCTGTGCTGAAGGGGTGTACTGGGTGGTGTGTCATAGGGGAGAAAATGGTGATTCATCTATTGGGAATTGTGCTTGATGCACTTCAGGCGACCACCGGGTGATGCACATCAGGGGAGAGATGTGTGATGGACCTCATGAGAGGCTCCTCAGGTGTGCACTCGGAGATTTGCTACTGGGTGGTGTGCACTAGGAGATGCGCTACCGGGTATTGTGCTCTTGGTGCAGTTTATGGGCTGTTCGCATTATGATGCAGAGTGTCACGAACAATAAGAGACACACTTTCTTGTGGAATAGGTGCGCACAAGGTGTTGTGAGGGAGAGCTAAAATTGATCCATGTCAGATGTTACTAGCTTATCCATTTCGATCAATCAATCAATCAGTAGATTTGTAGAGCACTATAGGGTCCAGTTGATTAGTCAAATAGCCATGTCTTCAGGGACTTTCAGAACTCTCGAAGAGATGGGGAGGTCCGGAAATGAAAGGTTAGCTCGTTCCATGTCTTTGCTGCTAGGTAGGAGACAGAGCCACCTCCAAATCTGCTACGTTGGATCCAGAGGGTGAGGGTTAGAGAAATGAATGCAGAACGGAGGTGTCTGGTGGACTGATGGAAGTTCAGACGGTGGTTCAAGTAGGCGGGTCCACGGTTGTGTAGACCCTTGTATGCATGGGTCAGAAGCTTGAACTGGTATCTTTTCTGTACAGGGAGCCAGTGGAGTTCTCTGAGGTAGGCAGGGATGTGGGTTCATCTAGGGAGATCAAGGAGGTGTCTGGCTGTGGTGTTCTGTGTTGTTGGAGATGGAGTTGAGCTGTGATCCCTGCTTAAAGAGCTCTGCCATAGTCCAGTCAGCTGTGCAATTTTTTATATCTTAAGAAATTCTTTGTTTAGTGAACCCTTCCCATTTATTTATTCATTTCTTCAATACCACTTCCTTTCATTCCCCTTCACAAAACAAAGATACACATTTTATATAATTCCACAGTTGAAGAGCATTCCCAGGCATCCGTCCTTGGCAGCCTGTCAATGATCAGGTCATCAGGTCACTCCAAAACTTCAGTGCGCAGACTCAACTTGTTTTAAGTTTTAACCACCATCTTTTCCCTTGGCTTAGCACATCAGGCCCAAACGTACACTATTAATAAAGGAATCATAAACAGATGTTATTTTCTCAAATATGTTATTATCACTGTTCACCACCCGCTTCTACTCTATCCCATGCTATTTTCTCCTTTGTTCAGCAAAAGCATTAGCAGCGACAGCTCTTTTTAAATCCAGGCAAGCATATACCAGGCACGCGGTGCCTCAAGACCTACGGTTAGTGACTCCTTGCACATGCGTGAGAGTTTACCCCTCACATGGGTTAATCACATGGTTATTTGCAAGGTACTGGTTCGCACATGCACAAGACGATTTTCGGTTTTAAGCGGGATTTCAGTTCCGTAGCAAATTATTCTTTGTTATTTAAGCAAGCATAAAGCCCTTTCTCCATGTATGGATGTTATGTGTATGTTAATTTTCTTTTATCTACCATTTCTATTTGTTAGTATCTGTTAACGAGAGGTTGATCCGAGCAAGTTTCTTTTCCTCGAATCCTTGCTCCATCAGGCCCACAAGCCTTGTCTCTCTCCAGACTACTGTTTATATATACTTTTCGTAAAGTATCGGTAACATGAGGCCTTACTGCAGACAGCTGTGGCTGCCTATAGCGAGAGCAAAATAACCTGTTTTTGGCAGGCACCAATGTATATTGAAACTGTTAGTTATTAAAAGGGGCACTGATACATATATGTACAACCAGTGTACATACACAAACGCACAGCTGCCTATCTGCAAGATCCCCATGTCATGTGTGACATTCAACTGGTAGGTAATCCTGAGTTTGTGGGAAGAAGAAAGTGGCATGCTTAAACTTTAGTGGCACACATATGGTAATGGTAAAATGTTAATGTAAAGGTCCATGGCGGAGCTAATGGTAACGTCATGGTAATAGGTTTAATGGTATACGTTTCAGAATACAACATTCTTTGATTTTAAAGTCAGAAGCAGGGACGGGTTCTCACGAGATTTGCACCACTTGGCACATAAAAATATGGGCAGAGAGATGGAAAACCCCCCACTATTTTTCTCCTTATGAAATGTATATTTTTGCCTCTAGCAACAGGACGCTGATCACAAATATAATTAGTTTTTGTTGATTTAGACCTCATCAGAGATCAACAATATAAAACATTCAGAGCCAGTGCAAAATTGAACATTTAACAGACTTAATACAAAGCGTCTATTAAAACAATGGTAAGAAAGTATTAAAAACATATATACAGGTTATAACACACAAATGCATCAGGTAGTGATCTAATTAAACAGATCAGACCATTAATTCTGAATAAGTCATATCTAAAACATATGGGTTTTATAAAGCGGTTCCGAGCTTCTACCAAGACTTCACTGGGGACGGCATATAAAACAGGTACAATATCTGAAACTCCCCCCCTTTGTAATTCACAAGATCCTGACTTGTCACTTGTGTCATTCGAGTGTTTAGTGTAAGCTTTTAGTGGTAAAAGCTCAAAATTTAGCATAATAATTCAGCGTATAACGCTGCAATCTAGTGTAAATCTCAGATATTTTTGAACAATCTTATACACAAAGGGCCCGATTCACAGAACTAACTTAAGACAAAATCCTAAACTTACTACTTTTGGTATTCACAGAAGTTAGGATTCTGTCTTAAGTTTGTCTTAAGAGAGACTTAAGACAGAGTTAAGACAAAATCCTAACTTAAGTCTGTCTTAAGTCCGTCTTAAGACAAACTTAAGACAAAATCCTAACTTCTATGAATACCAAAAGTAGTAAGTTTAGGATTTTGTCTTACGTTAGTTCTGTGAATCGGGCCCTAAATTGTCAGCGAAGAGACAACAGGACACTGGGTACACAGTGATGTAAAATAGCTCCGCCAAGCTTCTTGTACCACTCATCGCAGTTCGGTCAAGTCAAGGATTAGCTTAAAATGGGTGCTGTGAAGGCTGGGAATAGATACAATATACCAGGTATCACAGGTGTAATAAAGATAGGCTGTCCAACTAGATTTGCTGCTTTGTACAAAAAGAACAATTCTTTTATAAGACCGCACACATAAGCTGACAAAACAATGGAAATTATGCAATCCCGAAAACAACGCAATCTCACAAAAGAAAGACAGTTGACAGTCCGCATCCATTCTACACACAATGCAGGGTGTTTGTGATCAATTAGTGTTACAACTCTTTTTGGATCATGGATGATGGTGCTGCCCACAAACAAGGCTTTCAAATATGCAAATAGGAAAATGACAGCAAAGCCACAGTGACAAATTATCAACTTGAACGAAAACAAGATCCCACTCAGGGGTACAATCCAGCATCTCACTGTTTGCCTTGAAATGTTATTGGTGGAGAAAATGTTTTGTCTCCTGGTTTAGGGATATTGTTAGTTGCTACTTTGGTACTTGAAAAGCTCATGAACAGGAAGTGCTACCGACCCAAGTTCAATGGTTCAATTTCCAGGGAGACAGATCAAGGACCAAGCATAGCTTTTCCAGCTTCTGGACCTGGCTAGCATGCAATCCAGCTTCTGGATCTGGCTAGCATGGAATTCAGCTTCTGGAGCTGGCTAGCGTGCAACCCGGCTTCTGGATCTGGCTAGCGTGCAACCCAGCTTCTGCATCTTTCTAGTGTGCAACCCAGCTCCTGCATCTCGCTAGTGTGCAATCCAGCTTCTGGATCTGGCTAGCGCACAATTCAGCTTCTGGATCTGGCTAGCGTGCAATTCAGCTTCTGGATCTGGCTACCCTGCAATCCAGCTTCTGCATCTTGCTAGTGTGCAATCCAGCTTCTGGAGCTGGCTAGCGCGCAATTCAGCTTCTGGATCTGGCTAGCATGCAATTCAGCTTCTGGATCTGGCTACCCTGCAATCCAGCTTCTGCATCTTGCTAGCATGCAATCCACATTCTGCATCTTGCTAGTGTGCAATCCAGCTTCTGGATCTGGCTAGCGCGCAATTCAGCTTCTGGATCTGGCTAGCGTGCAATTCAGCTTCTGGATCTGGCTACCCTGCAATCCAGCTTCTGCATCTTGCTAGCATGCAATCCAGCTTCTGCATCTTGCTAGTGTGCAATCCAGCTTCTGGATCTGGCTAGCGCGCAATTCAGCTTCTCGATCTGGCTAGCATGTAACCCAGCTTCTGGATCTGGCTACCCTGCAATCCAGCTTCTGCATCTTGCTAGCATGCAATGCAGCTTCTTGATCGTTAGTGTGTAATTCAGCTTCTGGATCTGGATAGCGTGCAATCTAGCTTCTGGATCTGGCTGGCGTGCAATCCAGCTGCTGGATCTGGCTAGTGTGCACTCCAGCTTCTGGATCTGCCTAGCGTGCACTCCAGCTTCTGGATCTGCCTAGCGTGCAATCCAGCTTCTGGATCTGCCTAGCGTGTAATCCAGCTTCTACATCTGGCTAGAAGGCAATTCACTTTCTGGAGCTGGCTAGCGTGCAATCCAGCTTCACGATCTGGCTAGCGTCCAATCTAATTTCTACATCTGGCTAGCATGCTATCCAGCTTCTGGATCTGGCTAGCGTGCCATCCAGCTTCTGGATCTGGCTAGCGTCCAATCTAATTTCTAGATCTGGCTAGCATGCTATCCAGCTTCTGGATCTGGCTAGCGTGCAATCCAGCTTCTGGATCTGGCTAGCGTGCAGTCCAGCTCTTGGGTCTGGCAAGCATGAACACCAACCAGGTGCTGTGCCTTTGCTCAGCAAGGCGGGGGACCCCTAAGAGATGCTTAGGGATATATCTACAAGCACCCAGGCCACCGAAGATCCTGACAGGCATGTACTCATGCCATGCTACATGGAGGCCAGCAGGTATTTGGTCCCTAAAAGTAAATAGACCAAGCAGAAATTGGTACATGAAGTGTACCTTCCATACAGTACTCATTCAGGTCATCCATACTTCTAGATGGATCTTGGGCATTCATCGCTGCCACGTTTCCCAGGTCCATGCATGATGAGCTACTCCAGTCCAGGTTTGTTTCATAAAAATAAAAATCCTGCTTCCCAATCGTTCCTGATTGCTAATGTGTTGTCTGTTTTTCGCATCCTGAGATTGAGTCCTTAAATGCGGTGCTCCTTTCTTTGTCCTGATGATGACCCAACATTTATAAAAGGGCCGAAATGCCTTTGACGACTCTGGTGACCTACTCTAGAGATTTTAGAACTACTTTAGGTTTTATTTTCAAACTTTTTCTCACAACCCAATGTCAAATACTTTCTTGGGCGCCATCTCTTTGATATACACAATATTACATGCAAGTGATATATTTTCTCTTTCTTTCCTCACTGTGAGATCACCACTTACCCTGGGCACCTATTCATTTTACAATAAGGTTAAATGATGTGTTCCCTATTATAATCTTGAAAAATGAAGTGTTACAAAACCAGACTGAATGGAAAATATTTTTGAATCAATGTATAGGCATTAGCTGCCTGATTGTTTATACACTACAGCTAATATATTGAATTTATTATGTTATCTATTTACATTCACAATTTGCAACAAACCATAAAGACATTGTCAATTAAATGTACATTTCGAGTTGTATGAGTTGTATAATGTTTTATTCACCAACCAAGTCTATTCCATGGATCAAAACACTCCTAACTGCTCCCAACCCAGCCATATTATGAAATGACATACCTACTTTTCCTTTCACTCAGTCCACCCTCACTCCATAAGTGAAAAATCTGAGTATAACATGGTAGCCATTTAGGGCTACCTCCAGGATAAAGCTAAACATATCTTCTACTTGTGACACTATCATATACTCCTTGCTTTTTATTCAGTAGCATGTTGCATTCTGAGACTTGTAGTTTACCTTTTAATATTGCAATTATAGGCTTGAAAGGCCCGGCATGCAAGTTGCTTTTTTGCTAAAAAGCTAGGACAGCTGAAGGTCCTACATATGACATGTGGCCATATAGAAGCAAAGATCATACAGCCTAATTCATCATTGTTAAATCCGGTCGCAAAGGGCCAGATTCTGAGAATCTGGCCCTTTGCGAGCGGTATTTTTGCATTTGGGATTCATCATCCCAAATGCAAAAATCGCTATTTAAGAATTCGCATATTTGCGAGGAATAGCATTTAAGGAATCTCTATTAGAGATTCCTTAAATGCTATTCTTGAAACATTTTGAAATTGCGAATTCGCAAAAATTTCCCGCTATTTACCGCGAGGTCAAACCTCGTGGTAAATAGCGGAAACTTAGAAAAATGCATTTAAATGCATTTTTCTAAGTTTCATGTTACACACACACATGTCCTTGGGACATGTGTGTGCGCAACACCAATTTAGCATACATTTCAGGGGTGCAACAGGGTGTCCTTTGGACACCCCTGCACCCTTGAAATCGCAATTTCAATATGCAAATCGCTAATTGCGATTCGCACATTGAAATGTCTTCCCATTCATTCCTATGGGCCTTTGGGCCCATAGGAATGAATGGGGAGATATTCCTTAATTGCGATTAGCAATTTGCTAATCGCAATTAAGGAATAATTAGAAATCGCAATTTATTTAGCGATTTCTTGGTGAATAGCATTTTGCTATTCCTTAATAGCGATTCCTTAAAAATCGCTATTAAGGAATAGCAAATACTCACCTTGATGAATCAGGCTGATAGTTTTTTTTGGCAGGTGTAAGAGAAAATAAAATAAATTGTGTCTAACCCCAGTGCTTAAATTGTGAAAGAATAAGTGCCGAGGCCCAGACGTGTGCTTAGAAGCCCGCAGTCGTTCTCAAATGTCGAAGTTGCCAAGTACCAAGGCTACCTAGTCAGGATTCCACCTTAAGCCTCTTTCATCCTCCTCTAGACAGTAGCTCTCTTTTATCTCACTCTTGCAGGTTCTTTTTCGTCTTTCTTTGTCCTTTTATCACTATTTTTCCATCTATCTCTTCCTTCTTCTTTCCCCCTTGTTGTTTTTCTCCGTCTTGCTCTGGGTCAAGGTCTGATCACCAAAAGTGACTACCAGCGGGCCTCATCTGCAACCACCGGCACAAATTAAACACTGTCTAACCCTGAAGGTGACGGTTCATGAGCCTGCAGATGAAACAAAAAAACTTGGAAAAATACAAGGCGAATAAATAAAACTGTAAATTCTCTGAAAGAACATTTTTTTTTAATTAGCTACTCACACTGAGAAGACAGTGACACCTGTGGCTAGTTTATTACCAACCAAGTGAAAAAAACCCCTCTACTAATGTTATTGATGTTAAAACCAAGATGTTTTATTAAACGACAAATTTACATATTTGAATTGTAAGTGATTTGGTTAATATGTATCTGTAAAATATAATGCATTACTAGTATATATTATCATAACTGTTTCCGGTTTCCTGGAATATCTTGTATGATGTTTCCTTGAAAAAAAAAGTCGGAGTTATGTTGTCCATTCTAGAGAAATTACCATAAATGAAAAGCGCTTCTTTGACGTCATATTTTTCCCCACAGCTGCGCGAGGCATATTCGAAAAGCCACTTGGCGTGCCTGATGGGAGAGGACCTCGGAGGGTTTCCAAGAACTCTTGAATCAAGGGACGATAAAGATAGGGCTGATGGCCATGACCCCTGCTGGCAAATCAAGCATCACTTGCCTATATTAATCAAGAAGGTATCTGTAGTTGATTGCAAACGATTTTTGTATCTTAACGTGAAACAAGATTTATTTTTGTGAAATAACTAATGCCTTTAGAAGAAGTGCTAGCTGGTTCTATGCGCTATGTTGCCTCAATAAATTAATCGCCTTTCACGTGCAGATGTGTTCCTGAAACGGCATTGAAATAGATCTATAGCTGTCAGGCGGCCCCCCATATGTGACATCATAAGCCAATCCTGGCTTTTCAGGAAGCGACACTACTGAGCAAAGCTGCCAAGATTCCCAAGTCCATCCATGGATTTTGTCTCTGAATTGTGGAATGTGGAGTCTCCTGGTTTTATTATAACCTTAGAGCCCGGCGTAGTGGGCTCTACAGGCCATTAATGGCCCGTTTTAGCAATTAGAAGCCTGGAACACTTCATTGTCTTCAGTGGAGCGCTCAACATTCCAATGTTCTAAAATGGAATAAACACGTCTACAAGTCCCAGAATTCAAAGAAAAAGCCTCGATTGGAGCAGAAAGCCACCCGGTGACCTGTAAAACGCGACGGGTTGGGGTTTTTGATGCTGAGCTGTAACATAAAAAATAAAGCTACAAGTACCACAATGCTGACCAAAATAAATGAGTGGCTTGAAGTGTTACATATGGCCAGTCGGAAGCAATAAGGACCATATTCCCTGCTGACCAATCCCCTCTCTATGTCTACGGAGTCTCAAACGTTTAAATTCCTTCTAATCAGCTGCCACATGCAAACGTGTTCACCTGATGGAGGCACTTACTCCCAAAACTGGCTCTCCTATTAAAAAACAAAAAAAATAGGGGCATATTCACAATAGAAGTGGCAGAGCGTGGTGTTAGTCTCCTTGGCTTAACGCCACTTCTGAAACGTAGGGCTACACCATATTTACAACAATATGGTGCAGCCCTGCGTTTCCCCCTGTGCTGGCTAAATTTACCTAGCCAGTGCCAACGCAGGCACCCTGGCACCATAGTGCAAGGGTGTCGGCGTTGCAGGGGATGATTGTTTATTGCATGAAGGTGTCCCTTAATGCACATAAACAATCTTTAAATAGCGTTTTGAAACTTCTGTGTGTGCTACTTAATGCAGCACACATAGAAGTTACAAAATGTCTTTTTTTTTAAATGATTGTTTATGTGCAGAAAAGTACGCCTTCCCTCACATAAACAATCAATGGCTTTTTGCTGTTTCCATGTGTTCTTCACAACGCATCACACATAAAAACAGCAAAAACTAGGGGACATTTTTCATTTATCTTCGTTGCACCAGGATAAGACCAGGTTTCCCCTGGTCTTAATTTTGGCGCTGCCCCATATTTACACCACCCTTGTAAATATGGGGCAGCGTCCAAATCAATGGGTGTTGCGGTGGAACGCCCACCACAACACCCACTGCACACTCCTTCCATGCTAAGTATAGCATGAAAGGCTACCTTATTTACAAGGCGCGTTAAGTCCCTCTAAGTGGCTTAACGCTGCCTTGTAAATAAGGCGAAGCCCCTATCGCCACCACAACGTCGTGAAAAGTGACATTTCTTTGGTGATAGAGGCTTGAAAATATGCCCCAGAGTGTTTAATTGTTCTACGAAATCATATCTGTCAGCTTGTCCAATATTATGAGCATGGCCTGCACGCAATGTTGTCTTTTTTTTTTACTCAACAACATTAAGCTTGTCTGTTGTGTTGACTGAAAAACGGCACTACCTGAACAAAATTCCTATGGCTTATGAGCAGGATGTCAACAAGTGGGTTCGTACTTCTGGTGTCGGTGATAGCCTTACTACGCAGGGCAGACGTGCCCTTACTGGGATAGCGAAGGCACCTTGGTGTAGTATGGAATAAAGCACGGACATTCAATATTTTCAATGTCATGCAATGTCTGAGACACCCAATCAAACTTAACACCACCGGAAGAGAAGGGTTGCAGGGAAGGGCGGGGTAAAATATCACAGCTGCACCCCCAAGTAATCTTTTAGTAACGCACAAATCTATTATGTTACTACTTAAAAAGTGTTGTATTTTTTCACATTGATGCCTGATCTGAAATTCATAACTAGTTCTCCTATAGTGGTGTACTTTGGAAGCTTCTTAAAAACAGTTCCACGTGCTTCGATTAGAACAAGCAATTGTGTACTTCACAAAGGTACCAAAAATGGCGCAATGTTTGTGTAACCTATTGATTGTCAAAGTTAAAGAGCATTGCACTACAGAGTACCCTTGGCACACCTGGACTGTGGAGTAACATTAGTCCCTGCAGCCCACACCGTGAGGGTGCGGGGAGGAGGGGGGAGAGATCTAGGGAGCCGACTGCAGCACTATGCACAGGTGGCGGGCCCTGGCCTGAGAGCTCCCGATTGGTCCAAGGAGTAGGGGGGGGGGAAGGATCCATAGACTTTGCAGCGGGCCCACTCAAGTTTTGTTATGCCACTGCACCTGGATCCAAATTTTGTAGCACTGTTTTGAGTGAATATTAAAAAAATTGCATAGTGCCAGAATAACTATGGGGTATGTTTACTAAACAGTAGTGCACCACAGCATAGCAACCTAAGCTGCTGGGCTGTGCTTGGTGGAGATATGAATATATTGCACTGCTGCTCTCTTCCGCAGTGCTGCTGCACAATATGCTGCCTAGCAACATACACACATGCATGCACACATGCACCCACACACGCACGCACGCACACACACACACACACACACTCACACACCTTTACACCAGTGTGTGGGCATGTAATCTAGCATAGACTTTGTATTGGAAGGATACACTTACAGTGCAAAATATGAAACCTAGACAGACCTTGATATTTTTCTCAGATTACATGTGTGATGTACACTGCAGCAACATGCAATGTGTCAAATGTTTGGAGAAATTAAACAATGTCTACTCCTTCGCACCTGCCTCAAGGAGAAATAATTTTTTTAGCGCATAGCCTTTTCAAACAATTTTTGTAGATGCGGCTTTGTGTCAAAAAATAATTGGTGGAAGTGTAAGAACACCCATGTGTGACCTATGTTTCAAAGTAGTGCAAATAACTATTTGTGTTACTTTACTTTTGTGTTTCTTGCACAAAAAAGTGTTGTGTTGGAAAGTATGTTATCAACACTTTGCCCCACTTTGCGACAATTTGCCCAACTTTGTGGTGTTGATAGGTCCACGACTTAGAGTAACTTTCCAATGATGTTATGGGCTGTGCAAAAAGTCTTTTTGAAGAGAGGCTCAGCAGTGTGCAAGGACACAAGTGTCAGCGAGCAGTGTCTAGCATGAGACCTCGACTCAAGGTACCCCTACGGTGTTTCATTTTGAAGAAATTATAGGTCACGCTGGGGAATGTCCTACAATATTCTGCTTGTCATTGTTTGCACTTGGTTTCATTTAACCCCTTAAGCGCTGCCGTCGGCCAACGCTACCTCCCCAGTGCTGCCGTCGGCCATTGGCCGACGGCATTCCACCCGTGCTCGGAAACGGCCGCACCGCGGTGGAATTACCGCCGCGGTTAACGGGTTAAGACCGTGCTGGGTTATGCCCGTTTAGTATATTTGGCTTGGTATCAAATATCACATTTGTGCTCTGTTACTTCCACTGTTACACTCCCTGGCATATATTGACAGGTTGTTGGCACGCAGCGGTGCAAAGCATTCTTTATACTGCACTTGTGGCAAATTCTGATACTCAGATATATGAGTGCCCAAAAGCTGATTGACCCTACATTTCAAGCGGCTTTGCTTCGTGAAGTGCTTAGTGTTTTGCGATTCTTTCACCCAAAGCCACACCCTATAATTTGATTACATATGTTATCCTTTTGTGGGAAATTAAAATCACCTATTTATGACCTTTGGGATGCAAGTAAAATATCAAGGCCTTCCTCACTGATATTCCGGTATTCCTTATTCAGTATTACAAGATATTTTGGTAATTACAAGCCATTGGGGGTTTTCTGCTGACATATTTTGCCACTGAAACGTGCCTGGAATGAGTAAAAGCCTCAATGAGCAAATCCACCCACCTCATGGAATTATAACACCAGCGTTCCAAGGTGAACTCCAAAGTCATTAAATTAACCTGAGCTCAACCCCCTTAGTACACAGCTTTCCAAACATTTCATGTTGGTGACACACTTTTTAGACATTCCTGATTAAGTGACACGGCAATGCGAGCGAGCGACCCCGAACCACCTAAAAGGGGTTCGATGGGGGGTTCTCCCCCGTGAAAATGTTGAAAAAATAGTGGGCAAATGGTGCATTATCAAGCAAATTTGAGAAAGCAGGAAGGTTAAAAAAGCAATTGGGAATCTGTTCTAACAAAGACAGCGACTGGCAAAACTGGGTGTAAGGTTAGGTTTGTGCCTGAAACAAGAATATAATCATGCACACATTGACACATGCTCCAGTGATTTACGGCACAAAAAGGGCGGTTGTACACACTGCCAAACCTTTCAAACATGCACAAAGTCCGCCTGCTGCCAAGTATATGAAGGGCCATATATAACTTTACATTTCAGTGTTGAAGGTTAAAATGACACATTTTCACCTTCCATTATTGCTTGTGAAAATAGTTCAGTTTCAAATTTGAAGAATTATTCTTCTAGGTTTGAGTAGAAGTAAAATATGTACACAAAGGTACATTTATTGAATAAACCTTACGAGGGAGCAAAAGTGTGTTACTGCTTCTGATCTTCTGGCTGTTGGGCTTGTGCTAGTTCTTATTACTGTTATGGTCTGTTTGGGATGTAACAAATGCATTTGTACAATTTGTATAATGCTGATCGCGTGACTTATAGAGTTACAAATGTTGCTGAACCTTTGCAAAATATTGTACAATGCCGTCCTTGCTGGACACTTGTTGATGCACCTCGCATATTTCAAATGTTGAGTAAAATTAAATAATTTAAGTGGCGACATTGTTTTTCCCTAATGGTTGCGATAGCACCTGGGCTGCCTCTCCTGTCAAAACTGCGCCGTACCAGGCACATGGAATAGGGAGCGCAGAGACGGCTCTGTGGACTGACTGCGCATTGGACGTGCACAGCAAAGTGAGCGGGGCCGCATGCACATGCTCGCCTTCCACTCTCCCTCTACTTCCTCCACATACCGTCGGGCATCAATAGCGTGGGAAGTTCTGCTCAAGAAGTGAAATTTTACAGATCTCATCGACGTCGCGCGACACACATGCACATCGCAGACGACACAGTACCGGGTCACGACACAGACTTTGGAAAGCTCTGCCCTAGTAGCTATGGCACAGAGCAGACAGGCTTTTTGTCACAGCACACACCTGAGCCTTACAGCGGTTTCAGAGGAGGGGAGGGAGGAATAACATGTTGCATAGGCAGCAGCATTCTAAGAAAAGAATTTGGGAGCTGCACTTCAGCTTTTAAGAATGAAGCACTTCAATTGGCACTGGCATATGTTGCCACCCTCATAAACATCTTGCATCTGAAATCTAAAATATTGTTTTGGAAGCAAATAATTTATGGCGCATCATTTGCCCTCAAGAAATCTCAACCAGGTGATCCCCAGTGCATGATAGCCTTTATAAATATAATTTAGCGAATTGAATCCACAGACAATCTGAGAATTTCAGATTATCTTTTCAACAAATCTGTAACAGTCCTTTAAGTGCACAGCTGTAAAAAGATCTTCAAATAAACAATCAGAGTAGCTAATGCAATATGTACCAAACACTCCTTATAGCACTACAATTCAGTGTATCCCTAGTCAAAGCCAAAAACATAAATTGAGGTGAATACTGAAGCTTAACCTCCATCAGGACAACCAGACATTGATTAGTTAACAAACTGAACCCACTCCCTGCCCCCTGCTTGAAAGTGTTTAAGGGAACGCTTTCAGGGAAGGAAGAACGAAATCAATAAAAAAAACCTGTTGTGCTTGTTCCCACACAGCCCTTGATAGTGACTGATTATAAACACTCCTCAGGAGTAAAAAACCTGCCAGGACAGCCTGGCTTCATATTACAAGTCCATAACAAGCAAACCAATATCTAAATACCTTCAGCAAATACAATCTAAATGGTCAGCAAGGTGCCTACAGCACTTACCCTTTAATATGCATCACATATCAAAACACGCTTACATTCCAAACACGCACTTAACTCATGTAGGGAAAAAAAAGACTACACCTAATTATCCAATATGGAGTTCTTTGTCTATGTTGTTTGCTTACTGCCCATGGAGGCAGAAGTTTGGGCTTTGAATATACTATTTAAATAAGCACAAAGAAGAGAGACTACATAACAGAGTCTCCTGTCTTGTAATAAATTCTGCAATAATTGATGTCAAATCTTCCACACTCCACGAGAGAAGGATTTCTGAAACCGTGGCTCAGACTATTTTCAACCAATTATGTATGATCTTTAGATATATAAGTGCTGCAAAGAACATAGATGCAGAAGACAGACTGAAACGTTAATCTATGTACGCAGAAGTCAACATGAAAGGCAGATGGAGGAGTTTTGTTTACTTGCTTAAAGTGGCAATAGTATGTCAGGTCAACTACACATTACATGAACATATGGAACACTAATAAAAAGATCAGGTAGGATGTATTTTCTTGATGCAACAGCAGAGGATCCTTCATGGTACAAGGAAGTTTGGGAGTGTGCATGGGTGCATTGATTCATCCAATGCCATAGAGATAACTGAGCCTTAACAGTGACAATTCCAGTGGTGGCCTGAAAAAGGGTCCCCTAGTTCCCACCTCTGGTTTGTAAATTTAATTATAGTGTTAACTGTAGGTTGTTAACTGGGTGGTTAGAACTGGGATTCCTGCTTGGCTGAGGTATGCACACAGGCCAGGCAGGAACTACCACTCAAGTAATGGTAAGGTAAGTACTACTAAAAGATGGCCAGTGCTCTCCCTCTGGTAGCCTGGCACAGAGCATTAGGGCTTATCGACAAAGGCAGTGTGTAAAGTATTTGTACAACACACACACAGTAACACAATGAATACACCATAAAAAGACTCAACGCAGGCTTAGAAAAATAGATTATTATATTCTGAACAAAAATGACAAAAATCCACTGTATTACCTATTTGGTTTACGCCTCTTCCCCAACTCAAATAATTTTCAATTCCATTACTTATGCATCATTTTCAATGCACAAAGCCTCTCTTCCCTAATTATCTGTACTTGTTCCAAATTATACAGTAGATGATATTCGCTTGGATGGTCACAGCCTTTTCAACTGTCCTTGTCTTCCCATACCTCCTTCTTGGATCAGGTACTTCTCATTGCACATTAATAAGCTTAGAAATTAGTTGCATTCAGTTCTTGGTCTTTCCATTTCTTTGTAATGAAAATAAAGTCTTAACCTTCCTTATTAAATACATTTATATGGTGAGCTCTTTTCTTTTCTTTATGCTGCAGTATCCATGTATATGAGGTTCAAATTTATTTTCCTACAGTTTTTATGTAGTTATATTTTTTGGACTAACATTTTGGATAAAAAGGTTTATGAATTCAAGCAAATAAAATAAACGATAACATTTATATACAAGAAGAATTATGCGGGAGCAAATGCACACCAATGGACAATTCTCTGTAATGCATCCTGATTTTTTGGGGAGTTAGGTATGTTTTAAACCACCTACACTAAAACCAAATAAAATAAAATTGACACACATGCCTTTGTAGGACTGACCACGGTTTCAAACCTTTTTCAATAAATGCTATCCTTGCCACATTTGCAATATAAAGGATATGTATCTGGCATAATAAAGCGTAACTGATACATGCCAGGTTCTTTCACATATTGACCCTCCAAATACTATGAAGTACCTTTGGGATGGAACAGATACCCTGTATATTGCATATAAGTTAACTAGAGTGTATCTGATAATAATCAACATAAGACTGATGGAATTTTTTGCAATTTCTTTATTCTCTAAAAATCCATATTGATTGCCTTGGACGATAATTTGCCTTTCTACACACTTTCTAAACCCTATAAAATATTACCACATACTCTGGATTCACCAGCGATATAGGCCAGTTATAACATACTCATCATATCATGTCAAATAGTGATAAAGACTGGAGTGTGTATATAGATCTTAGAGAGTCCAAGACCTGCTTCACTCCACCACAGACCTGCGTACATGGCGTTTATAGTTAGGCCAAGCGCTGCAGAGAAGGATATAGAGGCCACTTAACACTGTTCCTTCCTTCCTCTCCTTCCCTTCAGTGGTATAGCAAGGAGGGGGGCAGGAGGAGGGCAGGAGGGGGTGCAGTCCGTCCAGTTTTGGAGATGGTGGCCTCCCCTTCCCCTTGCACTTTCATATACGGCCGGCGTGGGCGGCAAAAGCAGTGACTGCCATGGACGGCACAAGGGATAGCTACGCCATTGCCTCCCTTGCCCTTTCTTTGTTCTTTCTTCCTGTCTCTCCCACTCTTTCTTCTTTTCCCACTCCCCTCCTTTCCTCTCTCCCTTTCCTGCTCCGATTATCTGTCTGTCTGTCTGTCTGTCTGTCTGTCTGTCTGTCTGTCTGTCTGTCTGTCTGTCTGTCTGTCTGTCTGTCTGTCTGTCTGTCTGTCTGTCTGTCTGTCTGTCGTTCTGTCTACCTATCCACAGAACTGTTGTCTGGCCTTGGGGGCATACAGTCACATCACCAGTCTCCAGTATGATGGAGAAAACAAAAGAGATCACTTGGCCCTCCGTCTGAAGCTTAGCTCAGTATGTATCTGCAATGCACACTGTAGGCTACATCAATGCCTTATAGGAAGAGTTTGGCAATAAAAGTATAATCAGTATCTCTACTCCAAGATGATTTTAACCTCCCTGAAATATTCCCACTCATGCTGCAGAAAACGTGCCTCTACTGCCAAGGCAACCTACTACAAAACTGCCACAACAGAAGCAGCACACTTTTAAAAGCTGCCAACCATTGCTTCGACGGTTTCACATAGCCTCTTGCTATCATAATTAATAGGAAATGCAGAACCATTAATAAGTTCTTCATTGATAAAGTCAACAAAATCAAACAACTATGATGGCAACTTTCAACCATTCACTGCCCCATTTCGAACATACTTAAGTTGACTATATATTGAACACTCAGCATCACAAACCTCTCTTCTTCAAACTCAAGACCACTACATACTGGTATGGCATACTTCCTTCCAACAATATAAAATCCATACATAAGCCCTTTGTCCAGGACAGCATCTTTCCCGACGGACTCAAACTAGGTTCAATTACCCTTCTCCTGCACAAAGCCAAAAATTTCATTTTCCCATCCATTCTTTTGGAAAAGACTTAAAAGGCAATAACCATCCAATTACAGTATTAATTTCCCAACAGCCACCTACTAAATCACTCCCTGTTTGCTTTGAGCCCTCACTGCATTGCTTAAACAGCTCTTTAACAACTGATGTATGATGGCCTCTCCAGAACACAATTGACACCGGTTTGTTCAACTGGGAAAAATATAATCCACCTCAGCTGCTTCTCTGAAGTTTCCAAGGTGATCCATCAAGCAGAGGCCAGAAAAAAGGGAAGGGGTCCCAAAACTAGTTTTCCCCATGCAATTTTCCATAGAAATATTAGACATAGCTGCAGCCTAAACGGCTGAACGAAAATACACCAAATTTGGCAGAATTCTAGATCTTGGTCCAGAATATATGATTTGGTGTAAATATGTTCAGAGGTTTTTGAGAAATTAAGGGTAAAGAGTATGTATGTATCACACTGCAGAGGACTCACAGATCAAAATATATGATGTAGTTGGTCGCCATTACATCAGGGACTCAGTCTCCTGTACAGCAAGGTTACAAAAATATACAGAAGCAGGGATACCCTGCCCCTCCCAGGCCTTGCTTATTGGGTGAGGGGTGAGCTGCCCCTCTCTCCTAGTCTCCTGGAGGCCCTGTGACCCCATGCCCTGGTGCCAATAAGTTACTTTATAGAGAGGGGGGTCTGCTGCGCATCTCCCTGAGCCCATTCCCTCACATCTGATATTACAAATTGGGAAAGGGCCAGAGGCCCCCCTCCCCGAGCCTGTGTAAGGCCCCGGCACCCCCATGCTGTGGGGCCAAAGCAATAATTAAGGTGGGGAGTGCTTCCCTCCTCTCCTTGCCTGAGAGAGGGCCAGGGGACCTCATCCTACCGGGCCATTTTATTTTTGGAGGAGCGGGGTGTTGGCTGTAGATTAGCACCAAGGACTGCATGCCCCAGAAAACTGCTGTGTTTCCTGACCTGGAAAGTGTGGGCAGGGAATGTAACCTTCATTACCTGTCCTCACTCTCCCTGGCAGGGAATGCAACTGTGCTCTATCCCGATAGGAGGACAGGTTCTCGTCCGGGCAGAAGCAAACTAACAGCCGCCTTTCACTGGTCCCTCCTTGGCCCCAAAGTATAAGGTGTGGGTGTCACAGGTGGGACCAGAACACCCAACAAACAAAATCAATAAATAGAAATATAAAGAACAATAAATGAACGCTAGGGGTTTGGACGCTCACTGAGGGCCCGATTCTCAGAATTAACTTAAGACTCAATCCTAAATGTACTACTATTTTGGTATTCACAGAATCAACTTACTACTTTTGGTATTCACAGAAGTTAGGATTTTGTCTTAAGTTTGTCTTAAAACAAACTTAAGACAGACTTAAGACAAAATCCTAACTTAAGTCTGTCTTAAGTCTGTCTTAAGTTTGTCTTAAGACAAACTTAAGACAAAATCCTAACTTCTGTGAATACCAAAAGTAGTAAGTTCATTCTGTGAATGCCAAAAGTAGTAAGTTCATTCTGTGAATGCCAAAAGTAGTAAGTGCGTTCTATGAATGCCAAAATAGTAGTAAGTTTAGGATTGAGTCTTAAGTTCATTCTGTGAATCGGGCCCTGAGTGTTGGGTGCGCATATAGTTAGGAATGGTAATAAAATTTTACTTTACATAAAAAAGCTTATAAATTCACTGAAAAAAGCAAAGTATAAAGGGTTGTTATATTTAGATTAAAAGGTCAGTTAAAACATGCCACTTTAAACAAACAAAACCACTGAAATTTACCAGTTATAATTATCTCAAGTCATTTTACCTCATGCTTTAAAGTAAGTATAACACACACCCTCGCCATGATTTGCTAAATACCTAAGGTATTACATCACTTATGACATGTTCTTTCACTTCATTGATAACATCACTGCAACATTTGACATTACATCTTTGATAAAAACACTGTGCATGGTGGGGGCTTCCACGTTTTCCATGCTATGAACCCACATGTATACAGATGGTAACACTATGCTGTATATGACTATGGTGTTATCAGGGGTGTCATCAATGATGCCTTTTTTTTTTTTTGTATGTTCTTATATAGCGCTCGACTACCCGGAGGCATCTCGGCGCTTGCCTTGGGAACCCGTCCTGGCTTTTCCCTGTGAGATAGCCCCTAACGGGCATCCCCAAGGTGAAAGCCAGGCATCCCGCCGCGGGGGGCCGCTGTGGAGATTAAGCAAGCTTAATGCCCAGAGTTGCAGAGTGTGAAACCATGATTAGGTCAGGCACCAAAGCGAGAATTATCGAGTCCGTGGACATTTGAGCTCAAGACCCTGCCGCGTCGGGAATTGAACCCTGGTCCCGGGTCTGACCTCTGCTTCAGGGTCTGCCTGCTCTAACCGGTGAGCCACACTTCTCCACTGAGATGGCGCCAGTGATGTCATCAATTATATCTTTCACTATATCATAAGTGATTTCATATGGACTGAGGACATTCTGCTAGGAAGAGGAAGGACTGCCAATCTGCCTGTTGCTCTGTTGTGCTGGCCTGCTGCTGCTTGTTGCTTAAGCACTGCAAGTTATAGTTAGCTCAGTAAACTATAACTGGTGATTTTCAGTGTTTTTTAAATGTTAGTTTTAATTTCATTTCAACGCCAAATTATAACGTCACTTTAACCTTTGGTTTTTTAGTGTACATAAATATAACCTAACAGTGAGTAATTTGGTGTGTGTCTGTGTTTTGGAGTGTGTATGTGCGTGTTTGTTTATGTAGGTGTAAGTGTGCGTGTGTATATAATGAAAAATTAATAAACTGTTGGACCTGGCCCTTTTTGCAGGGTTATCCCCAAACATTCTGCCTTCTATCTCCTATTTTTCTGACCTGTTTTTGCTGGCTTTAGGACTCTAGGCACTTTACCACTGCAGACCAATGCTAAAGTGCAATTGCTCCCTGTGTAAATTGTATTGGTGATTGTTTTCTCCATGATTGGCATATTTGATTGTGCCCAGGGCCTGTAAATAAAACGCTACTATTGGGCCTGCAGTATTAATTGTGACACCCACATGAGTAGCCTTGCAAACATGTCTCAGACCTGCGACTGCAATGTCTGTGTGTGAGGTTTTAAACTGCCATGGTGAACTGGCAGGCCCCTATTTTCCCTTTTACTACATGTATGTCATGAAGCCCCATGGGCAGGGTGCACTGTATTGAAAAGGTAGGACATGTACTTGTATGTTTTACATGTCCTGATAGTGAAATACTGCTAATTTCGATTTTCACAATTGGACTATCTCTCCTAAAGAGTAACATGGGGATTGCCTTGAAATATATTTTACGTATAATTTCCCATTGGGAGCTGATAGAGATTTGGTGTTGGGGTCTCTGAACTCACACTTTAAAAGTACATCTCTTGTTGAAGTTGGTTTTTAAGTTTTGTGTTTGAAAATGCCACTTTTAGAAAGATGGACTTTCCTGAGATAGAGTGGTGGAGGGAGTTGTCATGACACCTGAATAGTACTGTGTTCATCCTCACACAAAGCTGACCCCCCCTGTAGTGTGTCTGCAGCCATGTCAGGGGAAGGCAGGGTTCTGTGCTACAAGGACTTTCTTTGAAGTTTTCCTACTTCTACGGCAGAAAGGGGTATACGTGCTGGCCCTCTGACAGTCTCAAATCAGGACACTTCTGGACTGAGGACATTCTGCCAGGAAGAAGAGCTGGATGCTGTAGGAAGGACTGCCAAATGCCTGTTGCTTTGTTGCACTGGCCTGCTGCTTCTGCGCTCGGTGTCGTTTTGGTCTTGTTTGATTCAGATAAGTATTTGCTATTTTTCTAAACTAGTGTAGACTCATTTTGTAGTGCCTTCACTGTGTTATTGTGTGTGTATGTACAAATGCTGTACACATTGCCTCTGAGATAAGCCTGGCTGCTCCTGCCAAGTTACCAAGGGGGTGAGCCGGGGTTATCTTAGCTGTGCGACTCCCTTACCCTGCCTACGGTGAGGGTCCCTACCTGGACAGGGTGCAAACCCCTGACCACTAGAGAGGCAATTTCTTTTTTAAGTTCAAAAGAATTTTATTTGATAGTCATAAGAAGAGAAAATCAGGTGTCAAAACAAAATACAATGGAATACAAAGTTAAAGACTCTTAAGCAAAAGAAAAAAAAAAGAACATAATTATACAAATGCATTTGCAATAAGAAAGAAATCTGGGTACAGAGTAAAAAATAAGGAAGAGATATAGGAAAAATACATGAGCGTAAAATATGGCAATCATAAAAACATTGGGAAAATTTGAGAGAATGATACAGTGAAGGATAAATGGAATGTATCGGGCGATTAAGGGGGTTTAGGAACTTCTTGTTGTGGAGGCAGAGGATGAAACAAACGTTTACTGCAAGAGTCCAAATAAAGTGTAACTGGAGTCCATAAGTCTGTGCGTTTGACAGCCAAACATGCCGGGAAGACATGAGTGGTATCGAGCCTATGGTTATGGCAGACATTAAACCACCATGCTTTGTAAGAGATTTTGGAGAAATCCTTCCAGTTAACTGTTAATTGTTGGAAAGCAGCAGCAAGTAAAAGGTCAACAATCTGGGGTTTCAAGTCAACATCATCCCAGCAGGGGGAAAGGCTACCCATAAAAATATGTGTGTGGGAAAAAGGGATAGAAGTGTGGAAAATCACATTAACTTGAGCCCAAACCTGTAACCAAAAACTACGAACATGAGTACATAAAAATAACATGTGGAATAAATCAGCTTGTGGAGATGAGCAAGACCAGCATGTGTGAGGAGTGTTAGGGAAGCGTTTGTGCAGGTCAGAGGGTGTGAAGAGGAGTCTATTATAAATAAAAAATAAAGTCTGAGTGAGTGTTGCTGCTCTTGAAGATTTGCGGAGTTTGGTCCAAATTTTGTCCCAGAAGGGAACTGACCAAGAGACAGACAAGTCGTGCTCCCAAGACTCCTCGACTTTGGATTTAGGTCTTGGAGTTTCACTAGCGTGAAGGTATTTATAAATAGCAGTAGCTTTTGGTGTAGTGCGTAAGAAGGAGTGGAGTGAGGAAGTGAGAGTGGATGGGGGAGAAGGAGGGTCGGGCTGAGTGAGGAGATCGTATTTCAATAAAACTGCATTTTTAAGCGATTGATATTTGCGTGCAAAGGAGGTGGGTAAGTCATAAAGGGTGCGAAGTTCATGAAAAGATAGAAAAGAGGAGTTGGAAAAAAGTTGGGAAATCCATTGTAGACCTCGAGTATGCCAAGATTTCCAGAAAAAGGGTCTGTCCCGGATGAGTAGGGAGGTGTTATGCCATATGGGGGAGGATAGGAAATCGGCAATAGTGGTAGGGGGTGAATGAGAGGAAGAGAGGAGTATTTTTGTGGTAAACTTATGAATCAGAGTAGAAACAGATGCGGGTTTGCGAGAGAAGGAGAGGTATTCGGAAAAAGAGAAGGGAGATAGAAGAAGGCGTTCAAGTTTGGCCCATAATGGACATGGGGTGTCAGGATCTTGGAGCCAAAAGGAGGCTTGTCTCAATTGGAACGCCTTGTGATAGGCTGGAAAATCAGGGAAGTTAACCCCACCCTCTGATTTAGGACGAATCAAGCGCGCCAAGGACATTCGTGGTTTCTTTTCGTTCCAGAGAAAGGAGATTAGAATGGAGTTGATCTGTTTGAAAAATTTGGATGGGACAGGGACCGGAATATTAGAAAGCGTGTATAAAACAATGGGAGATAGCATCATTTTTATAGTATCTAGGCGGCCCCACCAAGAGAGGTAAAGAGGATGCCATTTGGACGTGAGATCTGTCAATTTTTGAATACATTTGGATATACACAGGGAAACGGTATCTGGGATGGCGGGGGCAATATGCATTCCAAGGTACTTGATATTGGCAGGTTTCCATGTGAAGTTGGAGGCGGCAAAATCTGGCTTGAATGTAAATTTGGTTAGAGGAAGGATCTCGCATTTGTCATTATTAAGTTTATAACCAGAGATTTGGGAATACGCATGGACTTCGGTAAGAAAAGCAGGAATGGAGATAGAGGGGTTGGAGACAAATAACAGAATGTCATCCGCATAAGCAGCTAGTTTGATGTGTGAATCTGATAGTTGGTAACCATGGATGGAGGGGTTTTGACGAAGCTTGGAGAGGAAGGGTTCTAAAGCCAAGTTAAAAAGAAAGGGGGATAGAGGACATCCTTGACGAACACCTCTTTTTAGATCAAAAAATGAAGAAATTTGACCATTGGCACAAACCGCTGCGCGTGGGTTAGAATAAAGAAGTGAGATTAAGGACGTAAAGACAGGACCAAAACCGAACCATTGGAGGGTATGAAACAAATAAGTCCACTCAACCCTATCAAACGCTTTTTCAGCGTCCAAAGCAATGGCCGCAAGAGGGTGAGGTAAAGGGCGGGATTTAGAGAGAATGTTAAATAGGAGTCTGGTGTTGTCAGTGATGAATCGGCCTTTGACAAAGCCGGACTGTTCTTCACCCAATAAGTCTGGGAGGAGAAGGTCGAGTCGAGCTGCAAGAGATTTTGCAAAAATTTTGTAATCAATATTGACCAGAGAAATCGGCCTGTAATTTTTGCAATATTGAGGATCCTTCCCCTCCTTGGGTATGAGGCAGATATGAGCGTCCGAAAAGGAGCCGGAGGAGGAACCCAAGGAAAGGAAGGTGCCAATAAGGGAATGGAGTCTGGGTATAAGAAGCTTTGAAAAGTGGAGAAAGAATTCTACCGTGAAGCCGTCGGGCCCAGGGGCTTTGTCTTTTTGGAGGGTTTGAAGTGCTTTGAGTAATTCTTGTTGGGATATGTCGTGTTCTAAGTGAGAAAGGTCAAGTGGAAAATGTGATGGTTTTTGTATGGTGGAGAAAAATGTGTCTAGTAAGTGGAAAGATGGTTGAGTTTCAGAAGAATATAAGGTCTTATAGAAAGTAGAGAATGCAGTGAGAATGTCTGCGTCTGTGTGTTTAAGGTTCAAGTCAGTGTCGTAGATAGATTCAATGTTTAGTTTGTTGTGTTTCACCTTCAGGTAATTGGCCAAGATCTTGCCAGCCTTATTTTTGCCCCCATAGAACTTGGCACTAGATTTTAATAAATATAATGATGCATCATATGTAGATTTTTTGTTAAATTTCATCTTAGCGCTGATAAGGGCGGTTAGAGTTTGCTGTGAGCGGGAGGTAAAATAAGAATGCTCCAATTTCTTAATATCTAGAAGGATGGTTTTAGTAGCTTCTCGAGCAGCTCTACGTTTTTTAGCAACAAAGCCAATGATAAAGTCCCTCGCTTTAAAAGCATCCCAAATAGTATGTTTAGGGACAGGGGAGTTATCGTTTAGGGCAAAGAATTCATGGGACAAAGAGGTGAAGGCGGCAGTAAATTTGGAGTCTAGGAGAAGAGAGTTGTTGAAACACCAACGTTTAGGGCCTGTTGATTTGGGTAAGAGATCCAATTGAACTAATGTAGGGGCATGGTCAGAAAGTAAGATTGGACCTATTTCTGCATGAGAGAGAGTTTGGGCAATATTGTGGGTAACAAAAATGTAATCGATTCGAGATTGGGAATGGTGACATGGGGAGTAGAAAGTAAATTCTCGGAGACTTGGATTACAAAGACGCCAAGCATCAGTGAGTTTATGTTGGGAGATGGTTTGGGAGAAGGATTTGTGAGGTTTGTTACGAATGAAATGTGCTTTGGAGTTCCTGTCTAAAAAGGGATCTAGGGGCTGATTGCAGTCTCCCGCTAAAATGAAATTATCATCAATGAACCTGGTGACGTGCTGGGAAAATGAATGCCAGAAAGTGGGATCACCAGTGGTAGGGGCATAAACATTTAGAAGAGAAATTGGAACATTCTTAATAGAAAGTTGAACATAAGTCCAACGGCCCTCAGTATCAGACTCTTGAGCAATCATAGAAGGAGAAAGAGCTTTGTGACACAGAATAGCAACTCCATTGCGTTTACCATCCCCGGGGGAAAAATAAACATCACCCACCCAGCTTCTTTTCAACTTAACAGATTCTTCAGCAGACAAATGAGTTTCTTGCAAAAAAGCAATGTCCACATTTAAACGCGAAAGATGAGACAAGATTCTCTGTCGTTTGATAGGTGAGTTAATGCCCTTAACATTCCAAGTGATTATTTTAAGAGACATATCATATCAAAAAAGAGGAAAAAAAGAAAAGCAGAAGAAGATAAGAAAATTCGAGTGAGACCCAGAGGAGTAAGAAAAGCAAGGAGAGCAAGAAGGTCAGTGAAGGTCAATACATGATAGTAATGAGCAAGAAGATGAGAAAGGGGGAAAAAACGTGAGGAAGAAAAAGATAGAAGCGGTAGATGTAGAAAATCCGGGAGGAGAAAAGTAGAAATAAGTGAAGTAATAAGAAGGAGTGGACAATAAAAGAGTTTTGAAGAAAGAAGAGAGAAAGACACTTGTAAAGCAGAAGAAACAAGTAACTGATGCAGAAAAAATGAGAAGATAATCCAGAGACACATCATATCGAAGAAAAAGAAGAAAACAAAAGAGAAAGATGGGGGCGCAAAGGAGATCAAAAGAATTGAAAAACCAAGAAGAATAAGAGAATCGATAAAAAGCAGTGCAATATAATAAAGAGTAAAAGGATGAGGGAAGAAGAAATAGGGTGAGGAAGAAAAAAGTAGAAGCGAGTTGTGTAGAGGAGAGGATAAGGTAGTCCAAGAAGTAGTCAATCAATCCAATCCAATCAGTGACACTTATAAAGCGCGCTACATACCCGTAGGGTCTCAAGGCGCTGGGGGGGGGGGGGGGGGGGGGGGGGGGTGCCGCTACTGCTCGAACAGCCAGGTCTTCAGCTTCTTCCTGAAGGAGAGGTGGTCTTGGGTAAGGCGCAGGTCGGTCGGGAGGGAGTTCCAGGTCTTGGCGGCCAGGTAGGAGAAGGACCTTCCTCCTGTAGTCGCTCTTCGGATGCGGGGGACGGCGGCGAGGGCGTGGTTGGCTGATCGGAGGTGGCGTTTGGGAGCGTAGAAGTTGACTCGGCTGTTGAGGTAGCTCGGGCCTTGGTCGTGTAGGGCTTTGTGTGCGTGGGTGAGGAGGCGGAAGGTGATTCTCTTGTTGACGGGGAGCCAGTGAAGGTCTCTCAGATGTCCGGAGATGTGGCTGGTTCGTGGGATGTCGAGGATGAGTCTGGCTGAGGCGTTCTGGATCCGCTGGAGTCTCTTCTGGAGCTTGGCGGTGGTACCGGCGTAGAGGGCGTTGCCGTAGTCCAGTCGGCTGGTGACGAGGGCCTGGGTGACGGTCTTCCTGGTCTCGGTGGGGATCCACCAGAAGATCTTCCGCAGCATGCGTAGGATGTTGAAGCACGCCGAGGAGACGTTGTTGACTTGCCTGGTCATGGAGAGGGAGGAGTCCAGGATGAAGCCCAGGTTGCGTGCATGGTCTGTCGGTTTGGGTGCGGTGCCCAGGGCGGGAGGCCACCAGGAGTCGTCCCAGGCGGAGGGTGAGGAGCCCAGGATGAGGACCTCCGTCTTGTCCGAGTTCAGTTTCAGGCGGCTGGTCGTCATCCACTCGGCTACCTCTTTCATCCCTTCGTGCAGGTTGGCTCTGGCGGCGGCGGGGTCGTTGGTCAGGGAGAGGATCAGCTGGGTGTCGTCGGCGTAGGAGATTATGCTGAGGTTGTGTTTGCGTACGATGGCCGCGAGGGGGCTCATGTAGACGTTGAAGAGGGTGGGGCTCAGAGATGATCCTTGGGGGACGCCGCAGATGACTTCGGAGGCCTCTGACTTGTACGGTGGTAGGCGGACCCTCTGTGTTCTTCCGTCGAGGAAGGAGATGATCCATTCCAGCGCCTTGTCCTGGATTCCGATGTTGCTGAGGCGCCGTACTAGGGTGCGGTGGCAGACCGTGTCGAATGCCTCGGAGAGGTCTAGGAGGATGAGGGCCGCTGTTTCTCCATTGTCCATCAGGGCTCGGATGTCATCGGTGGCGGCGATGAGGGCGGTCTCGGTGCTGTGATTGGCTCGGAAGCCGGACTGTGAGGGGTCGAGGGATCCGTTCGTCTCGAGGAAGGCGGCCATCTGCTTGTTGACGGTCTTCTCGATGACTTTGGCTGGAAACGGGAGGAGCGAGATGGGGCGGTAATTCTTGAGGTCGGTGGGGTCCGCTGTTGGTTTCTTGAGTAGAGCGCTGAGTTCGGCGTGTTTCCAGCTCTCAGGGAAGATGGTGGTGTCGAAGGATGTGTTGATGATGTCTCGCAGGTGGGGTGCGATGACAGCGTCGGCCTTGTTGAAGATGTGGTGAGGGCAGGGGTCGGTCGGTGATCCGGAGTGGATGGAGTTCATCGTGCGGATGGTGTCTTCGGTGCTGATCGGGGTCCAGGCGTGGAGGGTGGTGGTGGGGGGTGGTTGTTCGGTCATGGTGTGCGTTGGTTGGTTGTTGAAGCTGTTGTGTATGTCCGCGATCTTGTTGTGGAAGTATGAAGCGAGGGAGTTGCAGAGGTCTTGCGATGGGGTGATGTCGTTGTTTCCTGCGCTGGGGTTGGAAAGCTCTTTCACGATGTTGAAGAGTTCCTTGCAGTTGTGTGCGTTGTTGTCCAACCGGTCCTTGAATGCTGTTTTCTTGGCGGCGTGGATCAGCTGGTGGTGTTTCCGGGTGGCAAGTTTGAAGGAGGTCCTGTTGTCCGGTGTTGGTTCCCTTCTCCAGACTTTCTCGAGGGCTCGGCAGTTCTTCTTGGAGCTCTTGAGTTCGTCGGTGAACCAAGGGGCCTTCTTGCTGCCGGGTCTGCTAGGCGGGGTCCTCAGTGGGGCGAGTTCGTCCGCGCAGTTGCTGATCCACTTTGTGAGGTTGTCGGCGGCCTGGCTGGGGTTCGCTGAGCTGGCAGGAGGGTGCTGGCTCAGGGAGGTGGCGAGCTGGTCTGCTGTGATCTTGTTCCAGCTTCTGCGGGCGGCCTGTTGCTGGTGTTGGTGGGTCGTCGTTCTCTTGAAGGTGAAGTGGACGCAGCTGTGGTCCGTCCATTGAAGCTCTGTGGCGTGGCTGAAGTCGATGTCTGTGCTGGAAGAGAAGACTGCGTCGAGTGTGTGTCCGGCGAGGTGGGTGGGGGTGGACACCAGTTGCTTGAGTCCCAGGTTGGCGAGGTTGTCGAGCAGGGTGCTGGTGTTGCGGTCGTTGTTGTTCTCCAGATGGTAGTTGAGGTCTCCCAGGAGGATGTAGTCAGCGGAGGGGAGGGCATGCGGGCTGACGAAGTCGGCGATGTCCTCGCTGAATTGTGTGCGTGGTCCCGGGGGTCGGTAGATCAGGGTGCCTCTGAGGGTGGTGTTCGGGTTGGTGTGGATCTGGAAATGCAGGTGTTCGGCGCTGGTCAGGGTGTTGTCGGTGCTGGTCGTGAGACGGATGGTGTTCCTGTGGATGATGGCGATGCCTCCTCCCATCTGGTTGGCGTTTCGGTCCCTCCGGACGATCTTGTAGCCCTCTGGGATAGCGATGGCGATGTCGGGAGCTGAAGAGGCGTTCATCCAGGTCTCCGTGAGGAAGGCAACGTCAGGGGCTGTGGCGTCTAGAAGGTTCCAGAGTTCGATGGCGTGTCTGTGGACGGAGCGGGTGTTGAGCAGGATGCACTTGAGGTGGGTGCTGCTGGTGTTCGACTTGGCGGGTGCTGGTGCGAGGCTGGTCCGGTTGCAGGTGAACTTGCAGGCGTGGCAGCTGAAAGGTCCGTGGGTACGTCGTGGAGTGGCTTGATGGCATTCTGGGAGTCGGCCGGTGTTGAGAGCGGTGAGGGTGGCGGCGGAGTACGTCAGGCGGGTCGGTCGGGGTCTTCGTGGGCCAGGGGTCCTGACACTGGGCGCGGTCCAGGCGCGGACGGGCGCAGACGGGCTTACCTTTGGCGCGCCTTCGGCGCACAAACGGCGCGCCCGCTGCGCGTGACCGTTGCGCGTTCGCACGGTCGCCATTTAAGGCGAAGTGCGCGGGTGGGCGGAGCAGCTGGGAGGCGGGAGCGGGGAGGGTACAGAATAGAAAAAGGGGCGGGGAAAAGCGGCGGTGGCGGGAAGGGAGGGCGGAGGGCGGCGATGTAGGCGGACAACAAGGAAGGAAAAACCAAAACACGGGCAAAATGTGAAAATAAAAACAGGCACAAATTACGGACAAAAACAAGGCAAAACAACAGCAGCGCAGTAGTCAGAATAATAGATATAAGACAACAATAGAAGAGTATTCGAAAACCAAGAGGAAGAGACACCTGTGAAGCAGAGAGAATTGGGGGACGTAAAAGTAAGAAAGATACAAGGAGGAAAGTGAACAACTGGGGGGAAAGGGAAAACATACTTACGAAGGGTAGAGATGGGGAGGGTTGATCACCAGGGGAAGGGTACGCGAGGAGATGAATGAGGGGGGGAGCGCCAGGCAAAGGAAGCAAGCGTCCGATGCAAACGAACCAACAGGTCGAGGGAATGACGCCAAACATATTGTAAAACCTGCAAGGAGAAGGGGGGAAAGACAATAATAAATGAGACGAATGAGAGAGGGTGAGAACAAGACAATAATGAGTAGCAAAAAGGTACGCAAAAAGGCGGCAGTGAACAATACTAATTAACGAACAGGGAGAGAAGAAAAACGAGGGGGAATAAGGAGGAGAACAGGAGGACATGTGAACAGGAGCCGCCTGAAAACATAACAAGAACAAGCAAAAATACATTCAACCATGCACGGCAAGCATGCAGATTTACTGAAATTTCAAAGCTTTAACACGCAGAAATCATGGCGGAAAAGCTGATGAGGAGCTAGAGAAGTCCATATCAGAGGCTTGAGTTGCATTCAAAAAGCTTCGTAGACGAACAGGATCTTCATATGTTGTAGTTTTGTTGTTGTAGGTCACTCGGAATAGGCATGGGTGGAAAAGACCGTATCTAGCTCCAATAGCACGGAGTTCTGGTCGCATGTCCAGGAAGGCCTTGCGTCAAGTAGCTGTAGCTCTTGCATAATCTTGTGCAAAGAAAAGGTTGGAGCCTGACCATTGCAATCAAGGTGAGGCACGGGCCGCTGAAATAACTTTGAGGAGGTCAGTGTATTCTAAGAAGTACATGATGACACCTCTTGGCCGTGAAGAAGAGGAAGTAGAAGGGAGGCGACCCAACCGGTGTGCACGCTGGATGTTAAGTGTGGTATCTTCAGGTAGGTGAAGGAGCTTGGGCAGAAATGATTTAAAGAAGGCAATGGGATCAGTCCCCTCGCAATTCTCCGCAAGGCCGTAGAGACGAAGATTGCTGCGCCTGTTACGATTTTCCAATTCTTCAACCTGCTTTTGAAGAGAAGAGATTTGAGATTGCATGTGTGTTACTTTAGAGGATGACTCTTGAAGAGCTGTCAGGGAATGTTCTACTGTAGTCACTCTGGCATCCATCTGAGACCAGTTGTCAGTAAGAACCTGCAACTTAGAGTTAGTTTCTTCCATGAAGGGTCTGAGGGCGCGTATTTCTTCCAATAGCAGCTCCATGGAGACAGCCGATGTGGACCCCGTTGGCGATGGAGGATCTTTTTTAGGACGTTTCGACGTGACCTTCCCTGGAGGCTGGATGGGCTTCTCCGTGTTAGACTGCGACATTTGAGTGATGAGTCCTTGAGAGGCCTCGAGGTGCGCCAGTGCAGAGAAGACTTTGGAATTTTTAATGAAGATGCGACGTGGAGGTTTGGAGGTGCGAGAGAATGCCTTCTTTTCCATAAAGATGAAGAACAGTAATGTCCACTACTAGTCCAGAGGCAGTGAAGAGTATGCGTCGGAGCTTTTAACTGAAGGACTGCGCCAGGTGCAGGTATGCCATGAAGTGAGGAAAATGGATGGAACAGCAATCAAATCTCTAATTGAAGAAGGTAGGACATAATGACGAGGACAGAGAGCCATCGTGGGGACAAAGTGTAGAGAAATGGCACCTTGTGGAGCAAAGAAGGTCCGTCAAAAAGAAGACCTCATGAGTATAAGGGGAGCAAATGAAGGAGAATGCACAAAAAACCGTGCTCAGCACTGCCCCAAATTGTAAATAGCGCTGGATATGCGGCCAAGGGAGAAAGCAGCGCAGTTAATGCGTAATGGAATCAATCTGAGTACTTTTGCAGGGTGGCTGAGGAAATGAGAGAGCATTTGCTCAAAATGGCCGCCAGAGAAATAAAAAACGCGAACCAAACTTGCCAGAATTCATTTAGAGGCAGCTCGCAGCATACACAGGCAGCGGTGAGACAAGCAAGCAAAAATCACCTCACCATGAGTAATTGGCGTTGCGCAGGGCTCCGTGGTGTATGCACATCGTCGTAGGACAGAAGCGCCGCAGTCCGCGCTGAGTACACACAAAATGGCGGGCGCGACTCTCAGTCAGCCGCGTCCGCGATGCAAACATGAAGAACGGCCATACCGCCGCCTGGAAAGGACCGCAAATAGGAGCCCCGTAGTCGCCGCAGTCTCCGGTTGCAAGAAAGGAGTGTTGCAGGGACAGGTGCGCCAGCAGAAGCGGCGAAATCCCTCGGCGACCGGGAGCGCCTACATCGGCGCTGCCGTCCTCGCCGGGCGTCAAGCCACGCCCCCCAGAGAGGCAATTTCTAACAAAAACTTATGTTTAAAAAATGAAATTAAAAAAACATGCTAAGGTATGTCATCATTTCTAAAAATATGATTTGATCAAACTAATAGACTACAAAGAATAATAGTTTTAGAGTAAACAATATTTTAGAAAAGCGATTTTAGCAAAAAGTGTTTTGACAAATAATTTTATCTCATGGAACTGGAGTGGGAAGTGGTCAATTTACCTGTTCACATTCTACTGCATCATGGTGGACGGTGATGCTGTAGAAGTGTCCTTTTCTCTAATCTCCTATTCCAGTAAAGTTTCGGTTCACAGAATGTTAGAAGGACACATTAAACTGAGGAGCTGATTTAAATTGGATAATATTGGTATGGCCAAGAATACATGATATGTGGGAACACAGACAGGTAATGGATGAGTGAGTCAGCTCACTTCCATGGATTCAGTAATGAAGTCACTGTGCCCTTTCTTTATGTCTGCTTGTATAAGGCTTTCTCCGATGTACTGAACAATCTGTAATGTTTACTGCAAAAGGCCAGGAATCCACAAAAGTAAGTGGTAAAGTGGCAAATTCATTTTAGTTACCAGTGGGTGAGTAATTTACATACATTTGTTGTGAGCTGAAATCACAATTCTAAAGCACCAGAAAACATTTCATTGCTTTGTAGAACAAGAATGAAAATTGCAGTAATCAGAATTTGAACAATATCTGTAATACCTGATAGCATTCCTCATTCAGGTAGTGATGTACTCTTTCCATTATGTTACAGATATTATTGAAGAACTATCGGACTGACATAACTTCTGCAGTGAGAGGTATAGTTATTTATTTTATTAACTTTGAGCATATATTCAGAATGTATCTCACAAAATGCAAATAGCGTCCACTGCCATTAAAATATATAAAGCCTTGTCTTTTTAGTTTCTCTGGAGGAATGTAGAGACACCTGCTAAAGTCTGAAAATGAAACAATTTTAGCATGGTATCAATATTTAGAGTAACTTTTGGAGTAGAATTGCTGATGTCTCATCGGGAAGGGCTTTTATTGGGACAAGGTAGACGCACAACTGCAACAACGTAACATACATCAATCAATCAATCAATCAATACATTTGTAGAGCGCGCTACTCACCCGTGAGGGTATCAAGGCGCTGAAGGGAGGGGGGGGGGGATGCCACTACCGCTCGAATAACCAGGTCTTGAGGTGTCTCCTGAAGGTGAGATGGTCCTGGGTCAGTCGTAGGTGTGCAGGGAGGGAGTTCCATGTCTTGGCTGCCAGGTAGGAGAACGATCTTTCTCCGGTGGTGGCTCTGTGAATCCTTGGGACGGTGGCGAGGGCGAGGCTGGTGGAGCGGAGCTGGCGGGTGGGGGTGTAGAACGAGAGGCGGTTGTTGAGGTATTCGGGGCCCATGTTGTGGAGCGGTTTGTGTGCGTGGGAGAGCAGCCTGAACGTGATCCTTTTGCTGACGGGGAGCCAGAGCAGGTTTCTCAGGTGGGCGGATATGTGGTTGTGGCGGGGGATGTCGAGGATGAGTCATGCGGAGGCGTTCTGTATGTGCTGGAGCCGTTTCTGAAGTTTGGCTGTGGTTCTTGCGTATTGGGCGTTCCCGTAGTCCAGTCGGCTGGTGACGAGGGCCTGGGTGACCGTCTTTCTGGTTTCGGTGGGGATCCACCGGAAGATCTTTCAGAGCATGCGTAGGGTGTTGAAGCATGAGGACGAGACTGCGTTGACTTGCTTGGTCATCGCGAGGGAGGAGTCCAGGATGAATCCCAGGTTGCGTGCGTGGTCCGTGGGTGTCGGTGCGGTGCCCAGCGTCGTGGGCCACCAGGAGTCGTCCCAGGCGGAAGGGGATTGTCCGAGGATGAGGACCTCCGTCTTGTCCGAGTTGAGCTTCAGACGACTGTGCTTCATCCATTCTGTGACATCTTTCATTCCGACCTGGAAGTTGGCTTTGGCGGTGAGAGGGTCTTTGGTGAGGGAGAGTATCAGTTGGGTGTCGTCGGCGTAGGAGATGATGTTGATGTTGTGTTTGCGTGCGATGGTGGCGAGGGGGCTCATAGAGGGGGGTTATTAGGGTGCGGTGGCAGACGGTATCAAAGGCTGCCGAGAGGTCCAGGAGGATGAGAGCGGCTGTCTCTCCGTTGTCCATCTGGGTCCTGATGTCATCGGTGGCTGCGATGAGGGCGGTCTCGGTGCTGTGGTTGGCTCAGAATCCGGACTGGGATGGGTCGAACGAGTTGTTTGCTTCGAGGAATGCAGTCAGCTGTTTATTGACGGTCTTCTCGATGACTTTAGCCGGGAAGGGGAGAAGAGAGATGGGGCGAAAGTTCTTGAGGTCTTTGGGGTCTGCTGTTGGTTTCTTCAGAAGGGCGTTGATTTCTGCGTGTTTCCAGCTTTCAGGGAAGGTGGCTGACGTGAAGGAGCTGTTAATGATGTTCCGGAGGTGGGGTGCGATGATGGTGTCGGCTTTGTT